>NC_091431.1:67304999-70294628 GCF_032191515.1 Phaenicophaeus curvirostris | reverse complement strand
GAAAAGAAAAGAAAAGAAAAGAAAAGAAAAGAAAAGAAAAGAAAAGAAAAGAAAAGAAAAGAAAAGAAAAGAAAAGAAAAGAAAAGAAAAGAAAAGAAAAGAAAAGAAAAGAAAAGAAAAGAAAAGAAAAGAAAAGAAAAGAAAAGAAAAGAAAAAGGAAAGAGAAAGTGCTGGTTTAATTAAGAATTTCTTTTATTAGAGAAAATTACACGTTGATTTTACCTAGAAAGGAGAAACAAAAAGGAATAGTAGGAAGGGAAGGGAAGTGGCAGACTGAGAGAAAAAGAAAAATATGGAAGTTTATTGAGATTTAGAGAGTCCAAAAAGCTTAAAGTAGCATAGAAATATATATTGATAATAATATCAGTAATTTATTTTTTCCTTTTTGAAAAAAGTATGAAACTATAAATTTCACAATACTCACTAAACTCTCATGAAGCATATTATTAGCTTCTTGTCTATTTTTCAAGCAGCCAGTTTCAGTTTTGATGAGGAGCAAAACAATTTAACTTCTGAAAAATCCACAGATTTACATATTCTGGCAATGCTGTTAAAGATATCTGGTTTAGCTGAAACTGTGTAAGTTAATAAGATTTCAATTTTCATTGACAGGACAGCTGTATTTCATGTAGTGTCATGATAGGATTGTTTATGCTTTTTGTAGAGTAAGGTGAGAACTAAGAAGGGCGTAAAATTCAGCAGAGAAACACCCTAGTGACAGACCTAGAGATGTAATGTCACTGTCCTGAAATTATGATTTCCGTTGTTTAGATCCAAAGTAGCTGTTTCGAAATTGAAAACACAACAACATTGCCCATAAATTAATATGTAGGGAAATGCCTGAAGGAGAGTGAAGGTAGCTAGCTGGTAAAACCTCTCTGCTGAAGTTGACAGGCTTTCTGTCATATCTTCCAGCAGGGCCAGAAGGTCCTCATGCATCTTATAGTGTATATTACTACAGTATTGATGGTTTCAGTGATTACTGTCTCTGTTTGTATGTTCTATGTCAGTATGCTGAATGTGGGGAAAGCCCTAACCAGAGGACAGATACAAGAACAGGTTTTGTTTCAGGAATTCAGGAAGAATTCAGGAAGTCTTTTGCCATAGCTGTATCGTTTAAGAAACAGCAGAGTCTACATAATAATTCTTGGAAAGAACCATGAGTATTGATTTCCCTGACCAGATTTCTGTAAGGGAGACTCTTCCATCACAACTTTCAGAGAGGAAGAAAAGGCCCAAGTTGAGGACAGAGAATTCTTCTTCCATATCAGATTTTACTGAGAAAGTCAAAAGTGTATCCAATTGGATTTGATGAATCTATAACCCCTGAAACAACTTAAAAGGAAGTGATATTATGTTTAACCCCAGGTGAAGCAGCAGGACTAAGGTTACTTCCTCCATTTCTGCTGCTACTATATTCAGTGAATCTCAAAGACACAGAGAATTAATACTTCTGCAAGGAGAGTTTTACCTGGGTAGGTTAATTACACTCTCCATGATGTGCCTATGATACTTCGCTCTTTTGAGTACTTTCCCTTCAGGGTGGGCCGTCAGGCCTTGGACACTTTGGTCTGGATGTTGAATCCATAAAGACTAATGAGTCATGCAGGCTGGAGCTCAAGTCTGTTATTCCTCTTGAATAGCTAGTGGGCATTTTGTTTTCATTGCAAGTGAACTTAAGCAACAAGCATGTTTTTATTTGCCTTGCAAGGAAAATGCATCTGCTAAAGATGTGTGCATCTTTTTTAAGTGTGTCTATTTATATGCAAAATAGGTTTAGTACTTGTGCCCATGGACAGCTGCCAACACAGCCCTTAGCATCTCAGGTCTGGAGAACCAGACCCTGGAATCTGCTTTCTTCTTTCTCTTTTGTGTTTCTTTCTTTCCCCCCCCCACATCTCTTCTGAACTGATTTGGAAGATAGTGGTCCCAGTTTTACCCAGTAATATTTCTTCCCATGCAGATGATTTTATAGAGGTCTGAACAGAAATGAGTCGAGACATCTCAGAACAACCTTAGTATATCATTTAGAGCGACAGAAGATACCTAAGATTTTGCATAATGCAGCACATTTGGCATTCTTAGTGAAAAAGAAGCCAAGTCTTGCCTCAGCACTGAGAAATTCTTTCTCTTAATGTGATAAAGATTGGTCCCTCTGGGTCAAGGTAGTGATACATTAAGTGGGAAAAAGTAAAACTTACCTTCTGTCCATCTATATTTAACCTGCCCTACAAATGATAAGAAGATTTCATCCTTCTGTGTTCTTACTTTTTTCTCTTTTCTTCTCAAACACTGAATTTGTCATTTAAATGTTAAAAAGAGAAACCAGATGTTATAGTTATTAACTTTTGGAATCAAGTATAATCTTCCTATTAAATCCTTCCATCCAGGTACAGGCAATTATTTGCTTGATCTAAAGGTGCAGAAAATGTAGACACACAGGGTTTTAGAAAGTCCAGTTTAATAAGACAGGTGGGTAACTAATAATGTGGAAAATTACCTGCAGATTGAGGATATTGGGAATGACTAATGGCCAAAACTAAGCGAGTAAATTAGTTGCAAAATGATACCATTTGCAGTAGTTGTGTGAGTAAGGGACTGGATGGCACAGTGGCATGTGGCAGTGATCTGAGCTTGAATATGGCCCAAATTCAGGAAAACATGCCTTCAACTTATGGCTTTATCTTATTTTTTATCTTTTTTTTTCTTTCCTTTTTTTTCCCTTTTTACTTATTATTATTCTTTCCATGTACTCTGTGCTATTTATGTAAGTTTTAATAGCAAAGGCACAGGAGCCTAGTTAGCTTTGCAAAGTTTAACAATGAAGTTGTCATCAAGGTCAAATGCATTGAAACTGAGACTTCAGTTTGCTTTACAAGCCAAACAGAGTTCAGATAAGCAAAACACTTGGTTCATTGGAGAAGGTTCAGAAGTGCAGAGAAAGGAGAATTTCAAACATTTTTTTTCCCTCTAATTTAAGGTGTTCCATAAGTTTCTAATTCCATAAGACACTCAAATGTTGGCTTCAGTGGGACCATCAATGTACTCAGAATCAGCCACATGCCTAAGTACTTGGGGTTTTAATTACCTATGCCAAAATACATGATTTGACAGTCTGGTCATGGACAACATCCAAATGATTTTAGCAGGAGTTTAGCCCATGAAAGGACAGCTGGACTGATTTCCTTGCAGACAAGAATATTTTCTGCAAAAGTGTAAGAACTTCTGTGCTTCTCACAACTTAAAAGACTTAAACACATCCCAGATCTTTACGAATGCATTTTAAGAATACTTCATAAAGAAATCTACAGCCTCTTGGCTGTTAAAAAGAAGTAGTGAAGAGAGGGTGAGCAACATACATACGACCACAAAGGAAAGTAGTGGCAGAATTAAGAATCAAATCTGCATATCTATCTATCTAATCTTAGATTTGCCTACCTGTCTGAGGTAAGAAATAATAATTACATGTAATAATAATACATAATAATAATTACATATTATTTCTCATGGTTCTAGTAACATGATGAATGATTTTATCATAGTACCTGTGATGGCACTTATTCTCAGAGAGTGTTTTAAACATAATGTAATCATCTAATAACCACTTCCTTAGCTTGTTCCACAATGACCACCCTGTTACCTATATTGACAACCAGGAGTACCCAGAATATCCTGACAACTACATATAAGAATCTAAAACATTGAAACATGTCTCCAAATTTTTAATGTTCCAAAAATCTTGTCTTTACTATTTTCACAACTGGATGCAGTCTGAGCTTACAGTTTTCTATACGTTTTTTAATACTATTGCAGTTAGTCAGATTTCCATGGGAAGATTTTCCATTGAAGTAATAGTGACTATAGAGTTAAAAGTGACACGTCTAATCAGTTGTATGTGGTAACATGAGTCGTATCTGCCTAGCCTGTCAAGTTACCTTGAAGAATAATAAAAGAAAAAGAAAGAAGTATTTAAGCTGTAAATGCAAGTGGAGCCTAGTTTTTTAGCTGCCACTGGCCAACACAAATGACTCAACTAAGGTTGCTAAAAATGAGAAGAAAATGTCTTTTCATGCTGTAAAATGTACAAGCTGATGAGCTGAACAAGTTCTATCTAGAAGAGAGAGCTGGAGGATAAGACCTGTGCACTCCACTGTGAACAGATGCTGCAGGTATGGCAGGGAGGGTGGCTGCTCCTGATGCCTGTATGGAGATAGTATATCTATGGGTCAGAGGTTTTCAAAAGTTAGGGAGTAAGAGCATTCAAAAGTGGGCTAACAGTCTAGTGAGCTGGGTGGCAGTTGCCAAAGATTTTGCTAAAGTTTCCAAGAGAAATGGTAAATATTGTGGGTTTTACGACTTGGTTGTATAGCTTCCCATTCAATGTTTGTTTGGATTCAAATCATGACCATGAAACTATCTAGGCAATTTTTATCTGAAGCCAGTGAAATGAGCATGTTTCTGTTTCCATCTGAGCTTCCCTGGGACCAAAGTTGTGTATGACGGGTGGTCTCGACTCTTCAGGGCAGTGCTGCAGCTGTTGGGTAGAATCAAAATAGAAATTACTGTTCTCCCTTTCAAGGACATAAAGCAGGGACAAAGACATTTGGATTACATACATTTTATGGAAGTTATTGCTTCTATCCCCTCACCTCCCATAACCTTTCTTGACATCAGCAAAAATTATTAGTTTTGCTCTTCAGTTTCATGCCTCTTGGTTGCCTCTAATTGAAATGGAGGCATTCTGAGTGGCAAAATGAGTTACAAATTTCTTCAAGTGCCCCTTTTGTATAATTTATCATGAGGTTCAGAGCTTCTGAGCTTGGATCATTTAGTTCTCAGGCATCTTTAATACTTGATCACAATTTGTGGTGGGACAGTACTTGGTACACTTGGTGGAATATGAAGATAACTGAAAATTTATTTACTGTATCAAATGCTGATGTTGCCAGAAGAGTGGTTTGAGATGAGGATTACCTTTCAGAGCAAATTAACTGCAAGGAACAACTTAATTTGAAGGAAATGTAGACAAGAAAGAAAGAAGGAAAAAAAGTAAGACCTTGAATAAAAAGTTACATGAGCTTTCCTGTTTAAATGATTTCTTTCATGATGTACAAGGAAAAAAGATTCTTCAATAAGAAATAAAGTTATTAAAACCTTTTGATCAGAATAGAGAATGTCACAATGAATCTTACTTTGAAGAGAGGTTACTGTCCTGATCAGCAAATCATTTTATTTTCTTCTTTTGGAAATGGCACATAGCTGCAGATCTGTGATCCACACCCCATGGTCTGTATGAATAATCTTTAAAGCCAGTGGAAGTATCCATGGTAGAATTTCATCCTTGTTAAGCACATTTCCCTATGAAGTATGAATTTATCTACCTATCTGCAACTTTTGTACTATTATTTCCCACTCTTTTTTTTCAGTTACTACTATCAGAGGCAATTTTTCTTGACTACTGGGAACATCAAGGGGAATTAAAAGGCTTATTTCTGTTTTAGTCTTTGTGCAAAGAAACTGGGCACAATTTCTTCTGTCACAAATTCTGTGTGCAGATTTGATCAGGTCACTTAGCTATGTCGTTTCCTGATCATGTAGTGATTTTAGTCGGAGATGAGCATATCTGCAGATCTTAAAGGATCTGGGACTTTAGGCTTTATTGTTTGGTAGAGTTTAACGTCTTCATCTTTTCTCCTGTCATTAGGGGTACGGTGGTATAGTTAAAAATATAGAAAAGGTTTCAGATTTGTTTATATCATTGTTATAAAATAAATCCCTGATCTGTAAATTAAAGTATCAAGGTTAGCATTTGTTAATTCTTTTTTCTTTTTCCAGTATTGCCCATGAGTAATAACCTATTTGCTCTGCCATTATTTAACAAAGCACAATATAATTCAATAAGCCTAAGAAATATTAATGTTCATCTACATGAAAAATATTATAGTCAATCTTGCTTTTAGGACTAGACATCCAGTATACCTAGGAAATGCTGATTTCCCATACATGTGACGCTGCAGTAGCAATCTAGGCTTCATTCTCTTCTTCTAATGCAGTCTCATGTCCAGAGTAACTTCAATTTTGACATTTCATCCAGGTTATTCCCTTCAGAGATAGACATTGTCACATTGAATTCTTTGGGGAACATAAACAAATGGGCAAGAATATTGAGAACAATTTGATGTGGCAAACCTTAGAATCATAGAATGACTTTGATTGGATTGGAATTTTAAAGGTCATCTAGTCCAACCCCCTTCCACGGAAACAAACACCTTCAGCTAGAACAGGCTGTTCAAATCCTTATTAAATCTGAGCTTGAACTCTTCCTGAAATGGAACATACATAATTTCTAACTTCCAATGTCTCACCACCTTCACCTTTTCTCTACACACAATCTAAATCTAGCATCTTCCAGTTTAAAACCATTGTCCCTAGTCCTGTCACTACCGGCCCTCGTAGAGTCTTTCTACATCTTTCTTACAAGCTCCCTCTTAAGTAGTGAAAGGCCATAATAAGGATGCCCTGAAACCTTCTCTTCTTCAGGCTGAACCACTCCAGCAATCCCAGCTTTTCTTCTTAGAAGATATGTTCCTTCCTTCTTATCATTTCCATGGCTTTCCTCTGGTCCTATTCCAACAGGTGCATGTCATTCCTGTGCTGGGAGCTCCAGAGGTGACCACAGGACTCCAGATAAGGTCTGACCAAAGCAGAGTAAAGGGAAGAATCACCTGCTTTATCCTGCTGAACAAAATTCTTTTGATGCAGCCCAGGGTGACCCTCTAGGTTGTGAGCATACATTGTTGACTTATATCCACCTTCACTATCTCATCTGAAAGCACTAATTTTGGTGGATTTTATTTGTTGAAATGTTTATTGTATACAAGTGAACATAGAATACAGTTTATTATCAAATGAAGGGAATTGCTGCAAACTTTATATATATGTGTGTGTGTATATATGTCTAATTATCCAGGATATGACACTTCTTGTATGGATATATCTTTGAAAAAGAAGATATTACTAAAGTTAGTTTGTTAGTTTGTTTCTTCTCATTTCCTCACTTAGATTTGTATTTTTTATACTGCAAAAATGGCATTTGTCTTTTTCCAAGTAATGGCTGAGAAGCAAACATGGAGAAAGAAACACTGCTGGTTTTGTTTGTTAACTTAACTATCTTTTTCAATTCACAGTGTGTAGGAATAGTTTAAGCATTTTCTGTATAACAGTGCTGTAGAAATAGTAGAGGAGGGGGAAACAGGCAGGCATCACCCAGAGAGCAGTGATATAGAGAATAACTGAGAAAAAGCCATCTTATTCATGCTAAGACTCACAAATTAATTCAATAGCAAAAAAAGAAAAATGGCAAATATTTGCTGTGAGTTTTCTTGGAAGCTGCAGGAGTCTAAACCTATCATTTTTTACAATTTTTTTTTTCTTTCTCTTTAGATTTTTTTTTCAATGACCACTATTTAAAAACAAACAAAAAACCCAAACAAACAAAAGAAGAAAAAAGACCAAAACAAAACACAAAATGTATTAGTCCTCAAAGCTAACAATACACCAGTCTATAAGGGAAACCATTTTTTTTCCTTTGAATTTCCAGTTACAGGTGTGGGGCCAGACGTGAAAATGGAAAGCACTCATGGGAACACTGTGTGCGTTGGAATTTAGGAAAGGATCCTGGATTCAATTATGAGAGGAACAGGTTGTATGCCTTATGAAAATCCACATTAAAAGCTTACCTCTGAGCATGGATCAAAGTTCTCCAGTGTTTATGACACACAGAACGATAGTAAATTGTTCTGGTGAAGATGCAATTTAATAATAATCCACCAGTAAGTTTTCAGAAAGCAAAATCAAATAGTTTGGTTATTCTTACTGACTATGTGTAACATTTGTCAGACTTCAGTAATGAAGCCCTAACCCTGCAGAAGAAATGTGTTGTAAACTATTTTCCCTTTTCAAAAGACCTTCTTAGGTTTTATGCTATTCTTTTTTTTCTTCTATTACATCTGGCCATATCTAATGGGTATAAAGAGAGCAAATTATTCACTTCCTGTTTGCATATTTAATGTATTTGAAGGTTTTTATCAGATTCCACATCAATCTTTTCTTTAGCATAAACTTTGCTCTTTCCTCAGTGATCATGCTTCTTAAACATTTGATCATCCTTGTTGCTTTTAAATCCTCAGCAGGTGCCTTAAGGCAGTTTTATGCCCACTTTGATGCAATAGAAGTGCAACTTAAAAGGAGCTCAAGCTCTTCCATATATCTTTATATCTTTTAGGATAATAAATAATAATGATCCATATTCACATTGCACTTTGCATTTGCAAGATACTCCACAAACATTAATTAATTAGTCCTCATGGCTCTCCTGTGTGATAGCAGTAATAAAGCTTTGCATGAAAATGGCACCTCTGAGCTAAGGTTCTCAGATAACTTTAAAAATATTAATGAATATCTAATCTATTCATATGTTACTGTTCACAGCAGTGCAAAATAGGAGGTAAATAGTGTTGTACACACATTATATTTATCACAACTGAGACCAAGAACTTTTCAGATCAGATCTTCAGAGTCAATATCCATCTCAGGCTTGTGCAAAACAGCTCTGTTGGGTGTTGGCATATATCCTGAGAGATCAGGCTGTATGTGATTTGCTCTAACCAGTTTACCATATTCTGCCTGGAAAGGACGATTGTTTATAGGAAAGTTTCCTCTTCCAACACCTGTTCTGCAGATGTAACCTTATGGGGCAGTTTGAACCATCTAGGTCATCCAGCAGATTAGTCTGTCCATGTTCACTAAGTACATAATTTATCATGCTTAGACAAAATTTTGCTTACAGCACATGTATACATAACAATAAAATAATAATAAAATGCATATTTATGGCTGTGTAAAAAGTAATAGAGATGTATATGAATAACATAATTAAAACTTTTAAAAGGAAAGCAGAAATTTTAGAGTAAAGAAGTTTTCTATATCCATTAGAAAATCACTGGTATAGACTCATACTTTATGTACTTTTTTCCCCACTTATTGTTTGAATCTATCAAGCAAGCTTATGACTAGGTGTACAGACTTCCTCTGAGTAGCAGGAGGTTTCAGCAAAAAGAAAAAGAAAAGAGACTAAAATTGCCTTCGAAGGCTAAATACATAGCACAATAAGCTCCTTTTAGGTCTCTGCAAAGAAAAATGAAGTATTTGAAATAAAAGAGAAGAAAACATAGAAAAACCATGAAAATTCAGAAAAGCTGCTGAACATTGTCCCAGTACTAGTGGAAGATTTTCAGACATCACACCACTGCCAGTAGTTCAAAATGTAGATGAAATATTTGGAAGGAATATTTAGACAATGGTGAGAGCTTAACTGAAGGGGCAGTACTGTTAAACACTCTCCAAATAAAAATATATTTTAGAAAAAAATTTCCTCAATTTTTTTAGTAGTCATTCAGATAAATGTTCACTTTCCCTTACCTTTTATAATTTCTTTACTATTAACTTCTAGTTAACTTTTTAGAATAAATGTATTCCTCTTCCAGTGCCATGTACTATTCTGTAGATGTGAACACACAAAGGTAGCTTCTGGAGAACAAGATCTGCTGGTAAGTGCTGATCATATGCAATATTTTCTGTGTTCTTCATTTACCTTTCAGTATAACAAATGAGAAGTTGAGAGAAAAATGAAGAGAAACTTAGCAAAGACAATAGGCTTGATGAACATTCCTTGGTGTGAATCTGTAAGATATTTACCATTTCTTACAGAGCATGGAGGAAGATTTTATTCCAATTAACGACAACTTGCAAAAGAAAATGGAAGGAGAAAAATAAGTAAAAAAAAGTTGAAAGGAAGTTGCAATAACCAAACCTACACTTCAAAATAAAATGCTTACTGTTCTTCAGAACTAAGTTATCATTAAACAAGAACAACCCTTGTAGTATTATTTGCCTGTCATTTCCTGGTAAATCAGTGTCATTAGCATTGATTTTTTTAGATGAGAGATTAAAAGAGGTTTAGTTATGAGAGTAAGGCAGGAGTATATATTACCCAAGCCAATGTAACTCTGGGTCTCAAAGATGACATTTCCCTCTCTGCTTCATTAACTTGCATAGCTTGTTGAGCTTTAGCTGTTTCTAATTAATTCTTTTACTGGCTTTTTTGAATGTGTATCATCTCTGGCAAACCATATAAAATGAAGAAATCTCTCTGAGGTTTTAGCCTTTTAATTATTATTTTTATTACTTAAATGAAGCTCTGGAATTGCAAATGTTGACATTTTAGTTGATTCTAGTCATTAGAGTTTTCAAAGAGGAAAAAAAGAAAAAAGGCTAAGAAGAGGAGGGGGAAATTGAGATAAATAAATAAATAAATAAATGGACTAAAAAACTGAGCAAGATGCTCAGCAAATGCTGTGTAAGATGGAAAATAAACAAGTTTGTCAAAAGTGACCTCCATGATGTTTATGCCCTGTTAAATACTAATAAGGAAGGAAGCATCATTAGAGGCAATTCCTCTCTGTCTTGTATACAGGCTGACAAGCAAATGAATGGAGTTTTGCAATCCTGCTTGTCATTTTGGTTTATGTAGATATAACTTAGCTAGCAAGTGTGGTGTTTTCATGCATACATACACATATACCTTCACACATGCTCCTTCACATCTTTCTTTAAAATAATGAGCATAAAACCACACTGTAGAACATGTATAGAGGGTTGATTATTTTTTTTTGGGGGGGGAATAGACAACAGACCCCAAAACTTCAGTAAAGCGTATATATTAGAATGATTCCTTATTTCACAACACGTATGTCAGAAAACTTGTAATGGAGTCACACTTGGATAATGCAATGTTCTCTTAACCAGTCCATTTGCTTGCCAGACCACCACGGTGATTTCTAAGTTGATGCTTTAGGAAAGAGGGACACTTATCTTTGCTGGAAGGAGAAAATTATACCAGAGTAGGCTAAATAATGATAAGATAGAGCATGAATTTGGGATGCATCAGATGTTAACCTGCCTGCCTGTCCTAACTCTTATCACTCACACAAGATAAGTTTTTCCCCTGCCCCTTTGTTATTAATATACAAAGAAAAAAAATTAAAACAAATTCACAGGATCACTAGGTTGGAAAAGACCCCCAGGATCATTGAGTCCAACCATTCCTATCAATCACTAAATCATGCGCCTCAGCATCTCATCCACCCATCCCTTAAACACCTCCAGGAGAGGTGACTCAACCAACTCCCTGGGCAGCCTGTGCCAGTGCCCAATGACCCTTTCCATGATTTTTTTTTTCTGTTGTCCAGCCTTAACCTCCCCTGGCGGAGCTTGAGATCATTCCCTCTTGTCCTGTCCCTCCTCTCCACAACCTCCTTTTAGGTAGTTATAGAGAGCAATGAGGTCTCCCCTCAGCCTCCTCTTCTCCAGGCTAAACAACCCTCAGCCATTCCTCATAAGGCCTGTTCTCAAGCCCCTTCACCAGCTTCATTGCTTTTCTCTGGACTCGCTCCAGAGCCTCAACATCCTTCTTGTGGTGAGCGGCCCAGAACTGAACACAGAATTCACAAGGTGTAGTCTCACCAGTGCCGAGTACAGGGGCAGAATAACCTTCCTGGACCTGCTGGCCACATCATTTCTGATAAAAGCCAAGATGCTATTGGCCTTCTTGGCCACCTGGGCACACTGCTGGCTCATGTTCATTCGGCTGTCAACAAACACCCCCAGGTCCTTCTCCTCCAGGCATCTTTCTAGACACTCTTCTCCTAGTCTGTAGCTGCACAAGGTTGTTGTGCCCCAAGTGCAGGACCTGGCATTTGGCCTTGTTAAACCTCATGCCACTGGCAAGCCCATCTGCCAGTTCCCTTGATACTCTTGGATGGGTCCCATCCAGCCTCATAGACTGGTGGGTGTCTAGCTGGGCGAGCAAGTCTCTAACCACCTCCTTTTGGATCACGGGAGATTTGTTCTGCTCCTCTAACTCCTGGATCCGTACACACAGGGAACAACTTTCCTTATTATTAAAGACTGAGGCAAAGAAGGCATTAAGTACCTCAGCCTTGTCCTCATCCCCTGTCACTGTTGTTCAATCTGCATCCAATAGGACTTAATATTACACAGAATCACACAGAATAACCAGGTTGGAAGAGACCCACCGGATCACCGAGTCCAACCGTTCCTACCAAACTCTAAACCATATCCCTCAGCACCTCGTCCACCCGTGCCTTAAACACCTCCAGGGAAGGTGACTCAACCACCTCCCTGGGCAGCCTGTTCCAGTGCCCAATGACCCTTTCTGTAAAGAATTTTCTCCTAACGTCTAGCCTAAACCTCCCCTGGCGGAGCTGGAGGCCATTCCCTCTTGTCCTGTCCCCTGTCACTTGGGAGAAGAGGCCAGCACCCTCCTCTCTACAACGTCCTTTCAGGTAGTTGTAGAGAGCAATGAGGTCACCCCTCAGCCTCCCCTTCTCCAGGCTAAACAACCCCAGCTCTCTCAGCCACTCCTCATAAGGCCTGTTCTCCAGGAATATAGGACCATATTCTCCCTGGTCCTGATTTTGTTGTTAATGTATTTATAGAAAGATTTTATATTATCTTTCACTGACGTGGTCAATCCAAGCTCTAGTTGGGCTTTAGCCCTCCTGATTTTTCCTCTGCATAATCTTGCTTCTTCCCTGTAGTCCACCCAAGATGCCTGTACCTGTCACTGGTTTTAGCGTAGTTCTATTGTTGTCTCAGATACTCTCATTTCTGCTGTACTGATGACAATTAAGTTGTACTAAAATCTCTCAATGAGACTTGCCCCCCAGGAAGGACTATGAAGAAGCAAGAAGCTAGAAACAGTCAAGCAGCAAATTCCCTGGTAGCCAAGAGGGAAGTTAAAGCAAGTATTGCCTTATCCTGTGACCATGTTAGACAGCACTACTGCACTATTTCATCTTCACATTCTTCCAAAAACCTGAGATGACTTCTTGCAAGCGATCAACTCAATAGGGCCTGGCTGGAGGTAAAAGGAATTTTTCACAAGCCATTAATATGGTGAAAGCATGGAACAGCTACCTAATACATAAAGAAAAAACAGATTTTTTTCACAGAAGTATTTTCCTGAAACCAAACAGAAGTTGTTAGATTCCCCCTGGAACAATACTGGAAAATTAATACTCACATTGGGTTCTTGGAATTTAGACAGAACAGGTGCTCACACCAGGAAATAAAAATATGGATCCATTTCTTGTTTCATAACAAGATTTTAGGTGGACCAATTACTTGGGGTTGTTCTGAAGATACATGGAAGTGTAGCTTTCAAGAAAAGTTAAAACATACACCATCTGGGTGATTCAAGTCTTACCCCAGGCCCCCAGTCCAGGAAAATTAAAGCATTTCTTTTTCTATTGAGGCACTGGAACAAAAATGGAAGGTTAGATGTGCTCACAGGATAAAAATGGGAAACACATAACATTCCTGGTCTTGAAAAAGTTAAACAGTTTTTTTTTATTATATTTTTTTTTAGTTTAAGTGGTTCATTTTCTGTTCTCAAACCACCTTTGCTGAAATCAGGACTGAAAGCTAGACTATGTGCACCAGTTATGTAGATTTGGAGCATGTATACATGTGATAGTCATCGAATGTACGTACCAACAAGCAGAACTGAACAAGGACACCTATATATACAGTATTTTACAGTAGATTTCCATAGATTAAAGAAAGTATGGAAAGGTCATGGTGATACAACTACAATGATACCATGGTGGGTGAATATGAAATCCCATTTGTACTCTGTCTTGCTTCCAACATTCTCCAGAAACGATACCTTAAAAGTTGTGGAAAAAAATATTCCAAAATAACATACATGAAATAGTTTTTCATCAGAATTGTCCATCCAGAAAAAGAAATGTGAGAATATCCTGTACCAGAGATTTAATCTGGTCATCAGGTTCAAGAGCCAAGAGAACTGAATCACTAATGTCACAGAAGTCAGTAGTCTGATTAGATTTAGAAAACCTATTGGTCAAATTCTGCTTCTCTGTAGAACCTCGTGAATCTGGAGCAAATTCAGATTCTAGTTTGTATAAAGCCAAACAGATTTTTGACATTATGAAAAGAGAAAAGAGGAAAGAAATTTTCCACCAAGCAAATAAAACAACCTGAACAAGACATTTGAGTACAGGAGTACCTCTAGATCTTTCTTTAAAATGAATTAGGCTAACACACTTTCTAAGTGTGCTTCCTAACTCCTGCTTTTATCACAGTATTGTATTTTTTCCCTGATCATTTGGCAGGCTTTGTACAATTGGGGTATAATGTGTGAAGTTGACCTTTCTTCATTTAAATGCTAATAGAGATCTTAGGAAAGGTGCTGCCATGCAAAAGGGCAGCTAATTGTAATAGACTTACGACCTTTTGTTTGTTGAGCTGTTCAAACAAAGAAAGGGTTAATTAAAACTTATAGAAAATGTTTACAGCCCAGGAGAAAAGGTCTGTGCTACAAGTTAGGCTACCAGCAAAAGTCTTATTCCAGAGGTTAACTGTCTCCTATGTACTTCCAACCATAAACCAGTTATCTTCTCTGTCTAAATTAAATTTTATTGAAAAGATTTAAGGATCAGTTACAAGAACATCACATTCAGGGCACTCATTTAGCCTTGCTGGTTGTCTGTGGGCCCGCAGGGGCCAGAAAGCACTTTATCCGGTGAAGTTACGGCTGGTAGAGGATAGGAATGGAAAAGATTTGCATTAACTAATTGAAGCATCAAAAATCATCTGATCTTTGTGTTGAATAGGTTTCCTTTCATATTGAGTACATGGACTGAAGTTTTGCTGGCAGAGGAGCTGCAGGTATGGTTTCTGTGATATGAAGTCAAGAACTGTCCGGTTTTTCCACACAGCTTCCATGCAGATACACTGCAGCCCACAGCTAATCAAATTTGTTGTGAGTGACACTGTAAAAGTGTATTTAAGAAAGAGCAGACACTGCAACACAAAAAAGAAGAGGAAGGGGTAAAGACTGAGATAAAACAGAGGAAACACCAAGATCATAGAAGGAGGAACTCTGTGGTGGAGCAGATATGCCCTGCAGCTCATGGAACATCTACCCTGGAGCAGGAGAAAATCGTAAGAAGGAAGGACCAATAGAGAGAAACTCCTCTGTACTGACTAACCACCCTTCTACAGCAATTACGTTATCTCTGAAGGGGCTGAATGTGACCTGCTATGATGGTAAGTGGGGAAGAAAGGATACTGGTGGAAAAGAGTGAAGTCGAGCCTGGTAAAGGAGGAAGAAAAGTGTTTAGCATATATTTTAATGTTTATTTCTTTTTTGTTGTTTTTGTTTTCCAATACCCAAATCGGTAATTAAATATTTATATTAATTTGCACTAAATTGTGTTTATTCTGTCAAGTCTGTTTTGCCCATGACAGTAACTGGTAAGTGCTCTCCCTGCCTTTATTTCAACCCATGGGTTTTCTCACTCTCTTTCTCCCTAGTTTTTCTACCATGGGGACTGAAGGAGAAGCTGTGTGAGTATTTAGCTGCCAGCCTCGGACAAGTCACAACACATTTATAAATTATGGAAAGAAATAGAGAACTCCAGTGTGCAAGAAAGCTGATCATAAATAAAAAAAAAAAAACTTTTTACATCAGATAAATCAGCCTCTTCAACAAGATTAGGGTTTGGAGCTGTTTCTAGGCAAGATTTCTCAACCTGTCCACAGGTTTCACCTACCACTGTATGTCAGTCCATAGTTTTAAGGATAAGAACAGCGGAGAAACTAATGAAAAGTGCATTGTGTTGATTTTTTTTTCTGGTTTCTGTAGCTTCTCTCATCTGTTTCAGTTAAACCATCCAACATTTTTTTTAATACAAAAAATCCCTGTCTTACTGTGTTGTATGTATATGTTATTTACAGCTTTATTGGAGCTTCAAACACTTTATTGCAACGAGATGAAAAATAGTGACAACACTTTCTGCATTAAAAAGCAGGGAGATGAGGAGAGATGGGATTACAAAGTCATGTTTTTTCATGTTTTTCAGTCAAACTCTTTCAAAGTTTGCATATTTCTGTTGATATGTTTAGGGATGTATGTATATGCAAATGTAACTAGATAAATTATCAAGTCTTCTGATACGAAGACTGATAAATCTCTGGCTCATTATTTTAATCCTCATGAATAATTACTTTTTCTGCAGAATACAGACTTCCACTGGGATTGTTCGATATGTCTATCCTGAAAGTCAGCAAAGGAATTCTTGAAAATCATTACCCTGTAGTCATAAATGATAATATGATACTTTGAGGTGATCTAGGAGAGGAGAACAGCAGCGGTTATGTTAGAGACAGGATATTGTGGTGCATGGGAAACTCTACCCACTGCTTGAAGGGAGGCCTATAGTCTCTGGAGTACTATGGATCTCTGATAACAGGCCTTTCTCAGGCTATAAATTATCTTTTAAAAATATGTCTGAAAAGAAAGTGTGGAGAATCATAATACTGACTTGGTATTTCAGGAACTTGAGTTGTGAATTCAGAAATTTTCATGACCTGATTTTTTTGGAAGCAGATGAATCACATACACTATGAGGCTTAAACAGTTCAGGTCATTTGGAATTCACTGTGCCTGTAGTTTAAAATTAGCGTGGGTTTTGGAAAGCCTTTAATATTCATAATCTGACCCAATATTGAAATGTTCTTTGGAAAGATAGATATTTTAGGGGAAATAATGTGAAGTGATATCAGGAGAATTTGCAAAGTAGCTTTAATAGACTAATTCCAAGTGCATTAGCTGCATTTCTGATCAGAAAATATTGAAATGTATGTAGCTTACCTTGAGATTCTAGACTAGTTATTCTATTTCTATAACTACCACTAGTGATTCAGCATATATTTTAAATACCTGAGGTCTTGGATAGATTTACTCCACTATGCTTTTGAAATCATACAGACAAATGGAGAAAAACAACATTAAGTAGAAAAACGAGATTATTATTTTGTTTTTCCTTATCAGTTTGTTTTTTAAAGAAAGAGGGATACCTTTAACAAAGTAGGAGAAAATATTGAAAGTTTAATTAATGGGCATACTAAATTCTTATACTAAACCATGTTTCCAAATCCTTTGTCTAGAAGCTGAGATTTCCAAAAATGGAGCAGGAGCATGTTATGCAGAGAACAAGCTGTGGGTTGTGACACGTTCCTCATTTCTGATTCCTGAGAAGAGGGTTGAGATATCAAATTAACTTTGTTCTAAATGCCATTAAATTTATAACAACCCTAGTGAACTTGTTTAACTAGACTGTTTCCTTTCTGATGTTTTTATACTTCCAGCAGACAGCTGGTAAGCCAAAGTCTCTAAGATGAACAAGGGTTACAGATCATGAGATTTCTCCCAGTTGCTTATATAACACCTCATCAGCCTCTTCTTCCTGGCTGAGTGGTCTACAGCAGACTCTCACAATGATACCTGTCTTACTGGGTGTTCCACTGATTTTTACCCACAGGCAGTCAACCCTATTACCACCATAACTGAGCTCAAGACAATCAAAACATTCTCTAACACAGAGGGATACCCCATTGCCTCTCTTTCCTTGCCTGTCCCACCTGAAGATATTATAGGCAACCATGGCAACATTCCAGTTATGCGAGTCATCCCACCACATTTTCTTGACTATAATTATATCATAATTTTCTTGTCATACATTGACTTCTAGTTCCTATTGCTTGATGTCCATACTGTGTTAATTGGTTCAGATGCAATTCTGTTGGGCTATTGATCCCGCTATGCTCCTGAGAGGAATAGTCTTAATTCCTAAGTGACTACTCTCTGTAGTTTCTAACCCATCAATAACCTTTGCATCTTTACTGCCACTTGAAGTGCTATCTCCCACTTCCTCTGAGGAGGCAGGTCTCACTAGCACACCATTCCTCAGGCACTGGAATGTCATTCCCAGGCCTTTTTCTGTCAAGCCTGATTTTGTCCTTCTCCTCCTTCACCTCTAGTTTAAAGCTCTATTAATGAGCCCTGCTAGTTTTTGGTAAGCATTCTCTGCCCTTTGTAGACAAGTGTGCACCATCCTCAGACAGCAAGCTTGACAATTATCAGCATGTCCAGGTGGCCAAGCATCCTGTTTTGTATGAGAAGTCATGTGGCCAGCAGGACTGAGAAACTGATCATGCCCCTGTAATTGGCACTGGTGAGACTGCTCCTTGAATCCTGTGTTCAGTTTTGGGACCCTCGAGCTTCTGGAATATGACTAAAGAAGAGCGATGAAGCTGGTAAAGGGGGTAAAGCACAAGTGTTACAAGTAGCGGCTGAAGGAACTGGGGTTTTTTAGCCAAGAGAAAATGAAAGCAACTATTGCTCTCTACAACTACCTGAAAAGAGGTTGTGGTGAGGTGGGTGTCTCTTCTCCTTGGTAACAAGTGATAGAAAGTTAGGAAATGGCCTTAAGTTGTGCCAGAGAAGGTTTAGATTGGATACAGGAAATATTTCTTCACTTAAAGTGTTGTGAGGCATTACAACAGGCTGCACAAGGAAGTGGTTGAGTCAACATTCCTGGAGGTATTCAAAAGACATGCAGATGTGCCACTTAGGGATGTAGTTCTGTAGTGAACTTGGCAGTGTTAGGTTTATGGCTGGACTCAATCTTAAAGGTCTGTTCCAAACTAAATGATTAGGTGATTCTGAGAAGTATACCTTCTTAACTTGCAGTCATGCTTAAGGGATGAGAAGATTTTGCAAATTGGTTTTAGTTGTTTTTGTTTCTTTTTCTTTGTGTCAATTTTTAATTTGGAAATGAAAGGTTGTCCTATTTACCAATCCTGTGAAATCAAATGCAACATACTGATTTGTTCACTCAAAATGCCTTTACTTGAGAAGACAGATTTTGTTCCACTGACATGAAAAATTAAGCCAGGTTTCAGAATGTCACTGATATACCTTTGATCTTCCATTCTCCAAAATGTCAGGCACTTCTTTAGGGTCACAAGAGAACTTTTGAGACAGTTTTGATACATTCAGGTCACACAGTTTTATGCTGTGGGAAAAGGCAGCAGCAGTTAGTTACCCACCAGGAACTTCCTTGGAAGTGGTTCAGGAGTCATGTTCTTTATGATATTTGAGTACTTAGAGAGTAAATGATCCAATGACCTTACAGTTTGTAACAAGCTCTTTCATAACAGTTTGCTCCTCAAGCTTTTTTCTTTTTTCTTTGTGGGTTTTTTTTTTTCCCCTAGAAGAACCATAAGTAAATCAGGCTATTTTAACTGACACACAGTATACATGACCATGGACATGGCTTTTCTTTTGATGATAACCATCAATTGTCACTGCAAGAAAATCCATCTGTTTTAAGAATGTGAAACTTATGCAAATAAAGATTAGAAAGACACTGACTCTTATCAGCCACCTAAAATTTGTCTGTTAGTTCCTGTTACTAGCCTGTGACTATGTTCACTTAGGTCAGAGGAGTACCTGATCCATCAGTGTTTCTTGCTGAGCAAAAGAAGTCGGCGTTTTTTTATTTCATAATTTTCTTCTTTAAGGTCCAAAGGATGTTAGTGTTTATGACATTCTTAACAATCAGATTGTTTGCACTAGCTATAAGGAATTGGTATTACTGTCCTATTTTTGCTTGGTAGGCTGTTATTTTGACCACAGAAACAACCAGACCTCAGAGAAACTACAACAAAGACATCAGAAGTGATGGTGAGATTTTCATTTTAATTGAAAGCATACCAGGACTCCAAAGAGTGTTAGCAGACTCTGGATGAATAGAAAAGTAAACAAACAGACTAAAAAAGAGTGAAAAAAGAACCTTATTGACAGACAAAAATTTTTTTTCCAGGGCTAGTGCTTTTAACTTTGGACACAGAGAATAAGTCAGTGATGAGCAACCTGTTTGACTTATGAGAGCATGAGTCTGAGCTGTTTTCAGATGCTTCAGAGCATGGAAAATTTGTTGAGGAACACAGAACAGTCATACATAAGGAAAGTAAAGCTTTACAGCTAGAGTTTCAAGTGCAGTTTATATATGCATATTTGTATGTATGTGTAATAGAGAAGAACAATAAAATGACACCTAAAAAGTACCATGGTACTTCAACACTTCTCTCCATGTCCTCATCTTTGGCTTTGGGTTCACTTGCTGCTGTGGTCTCCTCCGAGGATATCTGTCCACGCTGGCAAATTTGACAGTCCCAGGAAGTTGTTGAGTGCTGAAACTCAAGTTAGTCACACTGTGAAATTGTTACAGTGGTCTATACCAAGTATTTGGAACAAACTTATTTGCATTCTCTCAAAAAATTCTTGCCCATGTCTCAAGACTTGGCACCAGCCAAGGACCATGTGCAAAAGGCAATTCAGAAGCAGACATCACATTTTGAATGGTATGAGGATTTAATATTTTGGATATGGCATTCTATGATAGTTAGCCTTAGTGTTAGATAGGTTTCTAGACAAGTATAGCTTTTATGCACAGACAAATTACATAGTAATTACATAATAAAAAGCTCTGTAACAATGATACAGACCTGAGCAATGTGATCTAACTTTCAATATAAGGATACATTTAGAATTGGAGATTTCTTCAAATTTCAATCATCCTATGTTTAAATTCCAGGGCTTTTGTACTTGGGCAAGACTTTTTTCCCTCTTTCCTCCCCCAGCTTTTTTATTTTTTTAAATTTAACTAGACCAAATTTCTGCACAGAAGACAATACAGCCAGACAGGTGATTCTTGTAAAAACTTAATTCTGCTGAAGTCATTTGTTACAGATACAACTCAAGAAAATTTAGGAATGCTGATAGACAATGTGTGTATTTCCACCAGTTGACTACACAGCTAGCATTTGCAATCAGTTGCTATCAGGTCCTTTATGCAATTATGTTTCTCAGCTGTTTCCTTAGTGAGCTGCTTTGTTTGAAGAAACTTAGTAAAACTCACGGCTATTGGAAATGGAGAAAGAGAAAAAAAAAAAAAACCAACACCAAAAACCCTGTGTGCTTCTGTGATAGTTGGTAAGGGAAGAAGAAAGCCTCCAACTCCATTCTGTCTTATCACAATGAATCCCAATGGAATGGAAAACAATGCTCATGTTTGATTTTTCCATTAGCAGTCTCCAAATACACACTCGAGACCATAGGCATGGAACTGCAATTCTGTATGTAAAAATACTCAAAGAATTAGTAACATTGATCACAAAGGGCAATAAAGCTTTCAGTTCAGTATTTCAATGGGTTTTTAGCTCATAAATGAGCAATTTTCTATAAATCATGTCAATTAATTTATAATCTAGTTAAAGACATGGCAAGATCAGCATATCAACACATTGCTGTTTTAGCATACACATCACACTTCCAAGGGAAATTATGCATTTATATGCTTATTATTGTAGTTAGGGGAAATGCCTACAACTTGTTATAGACTTCCCATCAACAGATGTCAAAGTACACTATTAAGAAATAACAAAATTTTTTCATAAGTATATCTACCACTGTAACTGAAAGCAAAACTATATAAACTTTAAGGTAGAGATATTTTTATTAATGGAATTACAGAATAATTATGTTTATGTGGGACTTCTGGAGGTCACCTTGTCCAAACCTTCAGTCAAAGCAGGACCAACTTCAAATTTACGGTAGTTTGCTCAAGATTTTGTTTTGTTTTCTTCTTTTTACTTTCTAATTTCTTCATTTCACTTTTCTAGACCATTCTTCAAATAATTCTCTCTCTTGTCTCTCAAGTCTAATTAATATTTTACTTTTTTTTTCTCATTTTTTCCTCTTTATTTCCTAATTTTTTTTCTGTTTCTTCATTTTTCAAATGATCCTTCACCACTCTCTTTGCTTTACAGATATTTCCTTTCTCTTGCCTTCCTTCATTTCCTCTAATCCCTCTGTGTCTTTTTCTTTCCTTTTAGTTCTATTTTCTTATTTTTTACTATCTTTCACTACTTTATTATACACTACTTCACTGATGGTCTTGTCCTCTAATCATCTCCTCATCAAATAGCTTAAAGATTCTGCAAGGCAATGAGTATTTTTAATGGCTGTGGCTTTCATTTAAGTTGATATTTTACCCTAAGTCTGAATATCCACTTCACAGTCCTTCTCCTTTTGCATTTGCTGCCACTACAGTCACAATATTCCTTTGTCACTTCCATCAAAGGTTATAGGAAAGTTCATTATAGATTAAATTACATAGCTACAATTAGCTTATATATCTCCAAATTTTATAAGACAACAACAAACATTTGAATTCTGCCTTCAGATTGTCCAGTGGTAGATTTATAACATGTTTGTATATACACAAGTAGTGTATATAATGGGATGTGATTCATCTCTTTGAATAATCTCTTATCTTCTGACAATGACTGATCATCCAAAGCAGAAAATTATATTTAAATCAACTACTCTAAACAGCCATCATTTGATGTATCCATTATATAAAGCATTTTTGGTATGTTAGTACTTCTGTTTTCTACAATGTATAGCAGCAACTATTTCCTCAGTGTCTTGTTTGAAAAACTAGTTCTTTCACTTTTAAACTGTGACTGATAATGTCTTTTGTTCTTGTTTTCTGAGAGATAATGAATGATTACTCTCTATTCAGTTTTTCTACATTAAGTCGTGGAAAACCATGACACAGGATCTTGTCAAATCTGAACATCTGTATAATTTCAAGGGGGAAACTGGACAAAGTCACTGTGAATAATTACACCTGTAGAATCCATCTCTAGCTCAGAAAATTTTGAGTTGTAACTACTGCAGGCTCAGGAAGTAGGGAGAAAAATATCATGTACGCTACCCTTGATCTTATTACTGGACTTCTTTCTTTGGGCAGTTTCAGAGACAGGATATTGTTTTAGATGAGTCTTTGGTATGACACACTATTGCTGATCCTACATTCCTATGCAGTATTTCACGTCTCAACACTCTTCGAACTTAATATTCAAATTTTTTGCTAAGTTTTTGACAGGATATAATTTTTACAATCCCTTCTGTATCAGAGAAGGCACCTCCATGAAAGGAGCATTGTATAAGCTTTAGGGAAAGGGAGATCATGCTAATTATTGAAAGGCAATCTATGAGTTCACCTGGCCTAATTGAGATATACAATTCTTTGCTAAGTGGGTCGGCCACGGGTGAAGAGAACAGGTGGTTGAGCACAATTTCATGACTGCCTGTTTAATATTTGGCTCTGAAATTTCCCTGAAGTTGTCGGGGAGGAGGGACGAGATCATTATCAAGGATTGTTTGGAGAGGCAGAATTCATACTGGTGGGGAAACTGCTAATTACCATCTAATCTTTCCAATTTGGGTAGTAATAAAATTTAAATAAGATTGGCAAGTAGCAGGATAGCTTTCAGAGGCTGCCCCCATCACTGTTCCTGTCCCCATAGCCTGATGTCAGATTCAAAGCTTCAATCTGGATGTTCTTCTACTGCTTCATAAATTAGAACTAGTTGTGCATAATTACAAGGCTTTAGATTGAATAGGATTAAGACTGAAATTGTCAGTCTTCTAAATACATTACAAAATCTTGGAATTTGTATCAAAATGCATAGTTATTTTTTTAACTAGCAAACAGTTCTGTTTCCAAAGTATTTTCATTATCATATTATGCTTTATAAATGATACAAGATTTATGAAAAGCCTCTAAGTTGGCCACTGGAAACTCTTGGCAGCATGAATTATAAACGGCAGCATGCAATATGGGCAGCATGGATTTGGAATTAACCATTATTACAGCATGCAGTCGTTTCAAAGATATGCAATGCTTTGTGCCACACACCATTCAAGTCCAGTGGAGGAGTTTGGTGCTATGCGTGTGCAAATGAATGCAGCTAGAAAACTTTGTAATATTTACTAAAAATGTTACGACCCATGCTTACTTATTCCTTAAATAGTTTTATTTTTAAATACAATACAAACAACTCTTACTGGCAATAGCAATGTTATGTTAGATTCTGCGATATGGTAAGAACAGACTATACTATAGGATTAGCAGAAGAGTAGCGTAGCCATATATATCTGAACCACAGTCAAAATAAAACAAGCAAAAAATGTGCTTTATCTTCCTAACAACTGTGTAAAATCCAATCACAAATTTATTTTCAGATGTCTTTGAATCAGGAATCAATAAGGATTTGGTTTTTTTCTAGTTTAATTTAGAGAAAGGTATCAAAATTCTTGGCACAATGGTGACTCTTTATTCCATATATCATTCCAATAAAGTTCCTGAATTGATCTTAGGCTAAGATGTCTACATTTCTCTGTCTGCACTAAGACAGTACTTAAGTGGTACTAGGTATATAAATAACTACGATAGTTTAAACAGCAGAGAAAAAAGCTGGCCCTTCCTTCCTTCCTTCCTTCCTTCCTTCCTTCCTTCCTTCCTTCCTTCCTTCCTTCCTTCCTTCCTTCCTTCCTTCCTTCCTTCCTTCCTTCCTTCCTTCCTTCCTTCGTTTTAGGCTTTGTGATTTTCTTTTTGTTGAGTTTGGCAGCAGACATAGGAAGGTAACAAGCCTTGTCCAAACTCTTAAATCAACCTTATATTTTTCACTTTAGTACCTCACTTTGACATCATTTTTCTACCTTAATCTTGCACCAGTAAGTTATTGTGATGCATTTATTCAAGGGTTTTTTTGTGTGATCATAGAATTTTTTCAGAAGACATTTGTATCAACAATCTTTTCATAGTCTTGACAAATTAATTATTTCTTGCAGTGATGCCGAAGTATTCAGGCCCTCAAATGAATGCTCTTGATGAGTGACTCTGTTTTGTTTCCACCAAAAAGGCTCAGCATCATTCTTAATATGGTTCATGGAAATATTTTGTAGAAAATTCCTCATCCAGAGGTAACAGAGAAAAAGCAATAATGCAGCTGGCATTCCATTAAAGAGGCAAGTTGCTATGAGTCAGCAAGTGAAAGAGCCAGGACATTCATTAATGGAGTTGTTGTGTTAAAGGATGATTATCTGCCAAATTTCTGGCAAAGCAAAGGAAGTCTTTCAAAAGAAAGTCACAGGACAGCTAGCCATTCATTGTCTGTGTGGTTTTAGTGTACTACATGATTGGGTTCATCATTTTCAGTTTTATCTTTTGAAAAATTAACAATTGCTCCTCTCCTGCATTGTAAGAGGGCAAAAATAGAATAGAAGGAAAAGAATGTTAACAAATATGTAGAAAGAAAAAGAAAACCCTACAGTATCATGGAGAATAACATGAATTCCATTGTTTCTGTCTCGTGTTTAGCATCTAATAGAGATTAAACCTTCACAGAAAATAATGAAAGTAAAACTATTGATGTGTTATAAAAGATTCCAGATTTGTAATGGAAATTATTTTACTAATCTATGAGACAAAACTTTAAAATGCTAGCAAAGATTTCTTCATTACCTTTATTTCTTAGTGCCTATGAAAAACATATAGTTCAAACGGAGCTTCCTTAAAATATTCTGAAAGATATTATCCAAAATCTGAACTGCCAGATAGGTAGAGTGTGACTCTACAAACTTTCAAAAATGTTGGATTTATAATCATGCCATTTCTATTATGACTGATTTACATAACATGGCTTTGTTTTCTAAAGTTAAATATTATTATTTTTGTTATATTGACATTCACTGTTCTTTATAACTATAGATATACACACAGTAAATAACAAAAAAGTTGAGAGGAAGAAAAAAGTTGAAGTAAGCCTTGAATTTCTCTTACTAAACAGTAAAAGGAAAAGGACATTTTGATTAAATACATCTCATTAATATAGCATGTTATGATCTGAACTTGAGTTTAATTATCTAATTAAAAGCAAAGGTCTACAGAATCAAATAATTCATTTTAGGGGAGAAACAGGAAAAAACTGTCATGGGCACGTAGCACATAGGAGTAAGTCGTGCTGCAAGATGTCATGCCTGGCTATATTGTGCATCAGGTGGTGGATGAATCACACCAATTTAATGAAGAATTGCTGAGCAAAAGGGTGTCATTAATACGTAGTGTTCCAGACTGGGACTAAGGGCATTTGGGTCCTATAAGCAGTTCTCCCTGTGACATTTGGCAAATCACTCAGCACCAATTTGCTTAACTGTAGAAGAATCATAGGCCTTTACAGCCCCTGAAGACCTTAAGTAGATATGTTGCTTCTGAAAGAAGTTACCACTTGAGGGTTAGGGACTTCCCTAAAGTCATCTTAGACTCAGTGAAAGAAAAGAACAGGACCCATTCAACATCACTCGTCTAGGTACCAGTATAATATAGTCTGGGATTGTATTGCATGGACATGTAACATACCAATAAGTTGCAGAGTTTGCATACAGTTCAGCTGTGGTTTGTACGAGGAACACTGATTCTTTAAAATTTTTGCTTTCAAGTAGGACCACTTAGTACATCATATGAATGTGGTTGCCTTATGAACTGTGGAGCCATACACACTCTATTCTTCCTGTGGAGATGGATGTATTGGAGGAAGGTGAAATGATCATATGCTAAGATATGATTGGATTAATTTATCCCCTCAGAATGACTGCTGGGTTTATTTGACAACGTTTGCAAGAAACAGGCAGATAATGATGTCACTACAGATTTCCTCCCATAAGTTCATTGATCTGGAAAGATGACCAAACCTTCACGGTGGCCTTAATGAGAAGGACTGGGATGTTAAATCAATGTGATTCTTTTTGGTTTTAAGGATACTGTAAAACAAAAATATTTATTTCATTGATGGTTTATTTTGAGGCTGCAAATCAAAAGAAGGCAATTATAAAGTTCAGTAATATAGGGAAAACATTACTTTTCCTAATTTGTCTGTAGCATGAGAGATAGGACCAAACTTCAAACTCTGAGAGATCTGTTTCCAGTTATGGATGTGACCTACTTTTCTGAATCTTGAGATGTATGTATCCCCTACTATGTCCCATTATTCTGTGCACAAAGTTGGAATTCTGATGATGAACTGTAAGACATAACAAGGAAACTTGCAGTACAGAGAAATCTAACTCCACCTACAGAACGTGGAGCCAAAAAGGGGGTTTTGTGGTCATTTTCTGTTTTCTGGTTGTTCTTCAATCTATAGTTTATTTATTACTATTAAATATATCATGTCAACTACTATGAAGAAATTCAGATAAACACAATACTTTATGCAGAAGTGTCAAATAATGGGCAAGAGAAAAGAGAAATTTAAAACTCGATTCAGAAGAGGACAGGTCTAATGAATGAAGATAAGAGACTGGAGAATAACTTTTTAAAAATAATAGCTCAACAGGAGACCACTGAAGTGAAAACAGCTGCTGGGACTATTACACAGAAAACAGCTTGAAACAACTACAGCTGTATGTATTGTAACTAAGAAAAGATTTCAAATGTGTGGAGAGGTCCATCCAGAGAACAGTTGGGGACAGATGTAGCCAAGGCAAATCTGGATCTGCAGAGGGAATTGGAGAGTCTGGTTGGTTTCAGAAGCTGAGATTTAAATAGCAGAAGTTTATATGAATGGTCCATTATCTGGACTGAATAATGAGCCATGGCTTTGGGGGCAGGGAATTTGCTGCCTGAATATCTGAAACCAGGTGTTGCTGTTTTTTTCTGTGGCTAGTACCATCTGTTCTGTGCCCAGCAGAACACTTCAGCCCAAATCATTTATTTTATGGCTGAGCATGGAAAGGTGAGCGATGCCCTATGGAAGGCAATTGTAACATGGCATGGGGAGAGTACAGAGTATGACTGTGGATGAATATTCAGACAGATCTGGAGTGGGGAGACTTATTATGAAAGCATCAGACTATACGGCCCACTTTTTATGAAATCTCTGCAGGTGACAGGAGCCTTCACTCCCAGACTGCTACTGACTTCTGTTTGTTGAGTAGTGAGCTGGAGAATATAAACTGTGAAAGCTTGTGCCAGGTCTTTTCAGATGTTTGTGAGTTGCTGCTAATTCATCTTCAGCATGTGCCACCTGCCTGGGACAGTGGTTTGGGGCATGGTTTTATGAGGAAGGGAGAAGGTACAGCACGGGGACATTATTTTTATTTTTTCATCTATTCCTTAGACTCTTATTTCTACTGTTTTTTATCAAATTTACTGCAAAAACTGGAACAAGAAGAGGTATATTATACACAATGACTGCCTTTGCTTACAGCCCATTCATACTCTTCAGCAATTTTCTTTACCTTTTGGGGGGGAGTTTCTCTGTTTTCTTTTTTTTTTTTATTTTCATTAGACCACAGAATTGCAGTTTTATGCACTATAGTTTACAGCTGTACCTAGCAGGAATGTTGTACATCTGGTCAAGCATATAACTTCCTCCCTTCCCATTGTTAACAACATCATTTCCTGATCCTCAATCAGTTTAGGTGCTTAAAACTCTTTTCAAGCAATACTAGTTAGGACATTACAACAAAGAGAGTTCTTATAAGTAACTAAATTACCAGAATTATATCCAAAAGGTGCCATTTTTGCCATTTTTAAATTTTATTAAAGTTATAAATCCTTCATCAAAACGGACAAATAAGTCTTTGCATATCAGGTACTCTTTCAAATAGGTATTCTGAAATTAAATATGTTCTTAGGATTTTTACAGCTGCCAGAATGGGTATTAGAGGCAAAGTTACTAGAGTTAATTTATGCACGGTGTGGAAGTGCCTAGTCAGCTGAGGAACTAGCAGACTCTGAAGATATGAATGTAGAGGTACTGAGTATCCAAGGTGTCGGGGTTTTTTGGATTTATTTTCTCTTCTGCAGAACAGATTTATCATGTTTTCATGTTCCTTGTTTTGCAACAGGAACCTTGAAGGCATAGGTTTTCAGGAATCCCATCAGCAGAAATCTAAACCGACACAGGTATGACCATAACTCTCTTCTTCATGCATGTCTGGAAGTCTAAGCTGAAAACTTTTTTGGGCTATTTTCTTGTAGGGCTTGAAGACTTTCAAGGTCCCTATTTCCTAGAAAGAAAATTAGGAATTTGAAGTACTGAATTCTTGGGACTTTCTTACTACTAATCACCTTAGATCATCAGGAATAGGATTTTGTGCCTTCAAGATTGTGTCCAAGCCACAGAAATTTGAAGCATCAAGCACCGATAGTTTCAGACATGCTTAAGGAAAAAAATCTGAAAATCATGAACATTTTGCCTTCTGGGAAGAAGCCATTGACCTGGAGGCCTCAGGTTCTTTAATAGCCACTCATGCACCATGAATTGTCTAAAGTCCACAGTATCTTGGCTTTCCCTACTTTTAAGTTTCACTGTAATTCTTAATTCCTTGAGGACTTATTCCTGAATTCACATTTAACAGCTATAGAATCATCGAATCATAGAATGGTTTGGGTTGGAAAAGACCTTAATGATCATCTAGTTCCAACCCCCTGCCATGGGCAGGGACACCTCCCACTAGATCAGGCTACTCAAAGCCCCATCCAACCTGGCCTTGGACACCTCCAGGGATGAAGCAGCCACAACTTCCCTGGGAAACCTGTCAGTGCCTCAACACCCTCATTTTTAAGAATTTCTTTCTAATGTCTAATCTAAATCTTCCCCCTTCAAGTTTAAAGCCATTCACCATTGTCCTATCACTACATGCCCCTGTAGCCTGTCCTTACCTGATTTCCTGTATCTCTTCAGGTACTAGAGGGCTTCTGTAAGGTCTCCTGGGACCTTTCTCTCCTCCAGGCTGAACAACCCTAACTGTACTCTCCAATTTGGACCACAATAGGATTGAAAGCAAATAAATACCATTTCCCCTTTAAATGAAGAAACAGAAATACTGTGATAATGCTGTGCATTTAGATTTAAAAGTCTGTCTGAAGGCTCCTAGTTGTAACCTGTAGATCAAGATTTTTCCTATTCCAGGCAAGTCTTCGGAATTTTTAAAGGAATGTTTCAGTAATCAGGATGAAACAGAGCATGCCTAAGTGCAGTTTATTTCTTTCCTTTACACACTTCTCCACACACATGTAAACAATCATTAGTTACACTCTAACTCCCATATTTAGAATTCTCTTAACATGGGTATTTCCATTTCTTGTTTCATTTTCTTGTTGAGGCATTTACATCACTAATGTTGTTGCTGTAGTTGACATTATTTGCTTTAATGTCCACCTAATATTTACGGAAACTTACCATCCACTATATTTTAAAATTTAATCACAAAAACTCTCAGTGCTAAGATATTGGCTATTGAAACATCTTACAAGACTGTGAACTATGGAGCCAAAAAGAGGACACCATCTTCAAATGAAGGAACATACTGAAATACTACATTAACTCATTAATTTCCATGGTTTTGGGAGGAGAGCAAGAAACAGTCAGCTGATTCTGCTACCAGGGAAATTACCTTGTATAACAAACATGGCAATGGGAACCTATTGGAAGTGGGTTTTCTTTTTTAAGGATCAAAAAAAGAGAAATAAAACAATGAATTATGGAGGGTGTGGAATCTCCATCAGTGGAGGTTTTTGAAAACAGTCTTGATAAACTTGGAGTCTTGGAGTTGTCTGGTGATATGATTTGACCTTAGACCTGGAAGATAGACTAGGTTAACTCTGGAGGTCAAGTCCCAGTGCTGAATTTCTTTTGTTCTTTGTAAATAAGACAAGATTGTTCTAAATTTACTTGGAGTATCTAGGGTCCTGTCAACTGCCAACATATTGAAGCCCTTGTACCAATAGGACATTATGTTCCAGGATCCATTGTATTTTGAAAATTGTTTTTATTCTCTTAAGCTGCACAGAGTGAAAGAAAAGAAACAAACTCAACAAACTTTCAACAAAGTCTGCTTACAAACAAAGCAGAAATCATTGTGCAGTTATTAAGAAATAGAGAAAACACATCATCGGCTTGTGGAAAACACTGTGGCTTGAATTGTTGAATCACTCTACATTTTAATGTGCAAATTTTTTCCTTTGCTTTTTGTTGAAAGAATCAAACCATTTGGCATTTTCTCTGAGACATAAACGCATTAGGAAGATGCAGTATAATTTATTAAAATGTATAAAGGGAACAAAGAATAGGATTAGGTTTTTTCTTCTTTTTTAATTCCAGGGGCACCACTAGGGCATTTAATATGGGTTAAACCAGATTCAAAGAGCTTTTCATTAGACATTTAACATAAATGACTTAGAGCTTAATCAGCACATACCATTTAAATGCATTGAATGGAGGAATTGAACTGTACATTGCATTATAATTTATAGAGTTTTGTTTTTGATTACATAAGGGAAATACATTTTTTATGCCTTAAAAGCATTCTTTTGTCATGTCAAAAAAATGTATAGTATTATTGTTCAGAAAATGGTGTTTCAATTTGGTAGCAAAGCCTAAAGTCATCCAAGTGGAAAAGATAACTAGCAAATTCCTCAAAGTCCTTTAGTTTGTGGGTTTTCTCTTCAAAATGTCCTTTTCTTCTGGGCCTGATAATGAACATTGCTTCTACTTTCCACCCTATGTTTCTGTACATTCTTTTTAACAGCTTTAAAAAAATTGACTTGTGAATACTTCTGGAATGCAGTTTAAACAGAATTAGAGAGAGCATCGCTATGCTGGGCTTGCAGCATGAAAGCAGAGCAATGCTGAAAACGTGTTTTTCTTCCTTTTTTCAATCATTTAGTGATAGTATAAAAGTAATTCAGTCCCCACTTAAACAATACCTGGGGTAACTCTGTGTGTATCATCTGTTCCATCAGAGATGATTATAGGAAATTAAAGTGCTGCAGAGGCAAAAGTGGCTCCCATTTTAAGGAACTTTATCAAAATGTTAAGGAAGGATAATATTGTAAAGAGCTTACTTTTTAGTTTCTGTTTGCCTTCAGCAATACTGTCTATTACAATCGCTCTTCAAATTGCAGTTAGTTTCTTTTCTAACAAAAGGCATTGTTTTTTTGCCTCTCTTCTCTTATATATTTGCAGGAGACAATAAAGTATCTCTTCTTATCCAGAAACACTGAGAGCTCTTATCAGCAGAAAGGTAAGAAAAAGGAAATATCTCAGGAATGGAGATTTTTTTTTTGTAGTGTATTTTATTGTTTTTAGTAGGTCAGCAGAAGAAAAAAAAAGAAGTCCCATTTTCTGAGATGCTATCCGTTATTGTTAGGAGGAGAGCTTGAAATCAAGATAAAACTCTTATTCTCTGAGAATACAGTCATTCTAGAATGCATACCTTCATCTCACACTTTGCTCTTTCTTTTTCCTTTTCCTCTTTTTTTTCTTTATATCTCTTCCTGTCTCTTCTTCATGTTATTTTCTTTACTAATAACATAATTCTAATACAAATTTTATTTTTGCAGATGTTTTCCTTCCACAGTACGGGAAGAGCAGGAGCAAAACAGGAGTCTGAGGAAAAAAAGATGAATTTATGCAGGCACATGCACACACACACACACAAGTATGTAAATAAAACTCATATATATGTATATAACTCAACATTTGCATATATGTACATAATTGTATGTGTAAGTATATATGTGTAGGCATATGTATTTCAATATGGTTCTTTGTATGTGTGTATGTAAGGGTATAAAGGAATTCTTGGAAGTTGGAATTCTAATCTCATTATGGAGGTTAGTTTCATAATGATCTTAGTGTTATCCATTTACTTGTATTCAAGACAGTAATGTAGCAAATAACAAAATTGACCTCCGCCTGGCATGGCTTGTTCCTTCTCTCATTGTCTCTACTGCTAGGGCGGTACATGCCCAGAATATTACTTCATTTTCATAGCCTTTTATTTTCAACTTATGAAATATTTTGCCCAGATGAGGTTTACATGAGAGATGTTGGGGCAATATCCGTCAGGTTGACCTGACCACTTAGCATAGCAAGATCTGTGCAGTTTCTTAAATCGTACCAGAGTTTGTTCTGTTTTCTCAAACTGCTCACCCAGAAATCTTTGTCTTTTGCACAGATACCAAAACCGATGAATTATACAGTTCCACATCCTACTTCATCCTCCCCAGGTGTGACACAATGCTGAGAAAGATGGCTGTATGCATTTTCCCCAGTCCCAGTAAACATTCCTGTTCCTTCTTTGCATTGTGCGTGGCAATACTAGGGTACCAGGTTGATCAGGTATGTTTGAATCAGCTGCTGAACTGATGGAAAATTTCTGCCTTATTTGCCTTTCCAACACCTAAATAATAATTGTGTGTCAGAACACAATTGTCAGAACAAGATTGTGCTCACCAAATGACTGATGTCTGAAAAATACTCAGCAATCCAAACTGATTATGATAAGGAATCTGTGTAATCAGCGGGAAGAAATATTTGAACATCAAGTTTTTTTAAACCTATTTTAGACACTCACTGTAGAGTGAGAGTAATTGTTCTTTGGAGGTACTTAATTTCCTCTGTTGTTTCAAAAGGATGGCTCTCAGCGTTAGAGGCTTACAAGCCAGATGTCTAAGCTGGGGCAGACATATCTTACCTATTGCTTTTCTTCATAGCTGGTACTCAACTACTGAATCATCCTCACTGAACTTACCAGGACAATGTCTAAATCTGTTCACAGAATACCAGCTACCACTTTGCTAAAAAGGAACTATGAAGGTGTAAAATGTGAAAAAGCACACTTAGTTTTAAATAAAAAAAAATATGAATATTTTCTGCTAGAAAATCCAGGTAATCACGGAATCAAAGTAAACCACTAAAAGTTTCTTTCTAGATTTCAGCTTAGACTGGGTCTAAAAAAAGTAACTGCATATGTTAAGATATTAAGAGTGTCCTGGAGAGACTGGTAGGAGCCAGCAAGCAGCTAGTGTCTTCTAAGTGGAAAAGGGGAATGCTTAAACGCTCATTAAGGAAAGTCTAATATGCTCATCTGTCTACACCTACTACTCTTAGTTTCATTAATGCATTGACTGATGTAGAAGAAATAAAACAGAAACAAACTCCCTTGCTGAGACACCTCAAATAAGATTTATTTATAACTCTTATATCTCCTGACTTGACTTTACCTACACAGAGTAGACAGAGACTGACTCCAAAAGTAGGGACCTGGAAATCTGGCCTTCAGAAGCGTCTAGATTCTTCACTGGCAATGACTGAGAGCTTTAGCAAGTTACCTGTGTTATCTGAAGCACATCTAAACCAAAGGTATTCCATTTAAAGACAACATAAAATGGAATGTGATTACCTAATTTTGGTTATATCAATACTCACATAAGCACATGAAAAAAGAGGTAATTATAGATATAAGTATTTGTTGGAGCAGTTGAGCAGTTAGAAAAGAAGAAAAAATTAAGACAAGTTAGGAGCAAATCTGATTATATGAGTTTACCGATTGGAAGATGTTTGCTGGAGAGATTTAGCCCAGAGATATTTGAAGTTATCAGGACTAGTGTTAATACAGACAATCACACTTCATGATGAAAATGAATATCATTTGTATCCATCAAACAGATCTGGAAAGCCTCTCCTACCAGCCTTGGCCAGGTCTTTACCTTGACACAATCACACTGATCAAGGGCGATTTTGCCATGGACTGAATCAGAAGAAAGATTAACCTCCTTGTTGACTGTGCAGTTTCCGTATGGCTTCCATTCCAGCTGGTTCTTCAACAGCCCTGTTGCAGGGTGCGGCTGAGCCTGTCAGTGAAGCTGGTGACACCTCTGGGAAAAATTGTTTAAGAAAGTGAAAAAAAAACCCCATAAGATGGGCAGAGGAGTTGGGGGGGGAAGTAAAAAAAAAAAATAATAAAAACCCAAGCCAAAATGATTATGATCACCAACAGCAAGGCAAGAAAAGGAGGAGAAAGCACACCAAATCCCAGGGCAAGAATCTTCTTCAACCCCTGGGACAGGGCAAGAATCTTCTTCAACCCCTGGGACAGGGCAAGAATCTTCTTCAACCCCTGGGACAGGACAAGGCTGGAGGAGGTATCTACGCTGTAACAGGTATCTACTCTGCAGCCCGTGGAAAACTCAGTGATGGAGCAGATGGATAGTTCTGAAGGAGACTGCAGTCTGTGGGAAGAATGCACTCTGAAGCAGGGTATAAGTGTAAAAATGATGAAGCAGCAAGAAACTGCTCTTTATGGACCATAACCATTCCCACCCCCTGCACTGCAAAAGGGAGGCAGGTAGAGAGGTTTGGGGCAAAGGAGTGAAGATGAGCCTGGAAAAAGAGTTAGTGGGAAATGAAGCTTTTTCTAAGTTTTTTGCCTTAGTTTTTCACTACCAAAGTCTATTATAACTGGCAATAGATTAAATTGATTTTCCTCAAGTAGAATTTGGTTTTGCCCGTAAGAGTAATTTGTAAGTGATCTCTCTGTCATTATCTTGACCCAAAAGTTTTTTACCCTTTCCCCACCTTGTCCCACTGAGAAGGAGAGTCAGAGAGCAGCTCAGTGGGTGTTTGGATGCTGGCCAAGGCCAGCTCAGTAGAAAGACATATATATGTTTATCTATCACCTATTAAAATATATCAGACTGCTTAATATTAGATAACAAGCAGCATGCACGTAAACATTTAGTGTCACTTGTGTACAAGTTTCCCTAAGGATGTTTAGCACCCAGAGCTGTTGTTCACTTCAGGTACACTTGAAGATGTGAAATGTTTCTGAAATTAATTCTATTTTCATTAACTTCCCTGAGAGTTTATGCAGAAATTTGCTTCAAATTTTATGCAAATGGACCAAATCTGAGGACATGTCTTTTCAACTCATTGGTAAACCAAAAAACATCAAAATCATTCAGCTTGTAGCTGATTATGATATTACTCACCATTGTTAGCTTTACATTATGAGAATTTTTTCTTTTTTTTTTTCTTTTTTGTGGAACGTACACCTCAAGTGTTTGTGTGTGCTTGCCCATTTTTGTCTCCACTTAGTTCATAGTTGGTTTTACACTTGTCTTGATAAATTACCAAGTGATCTCTTTATCCTCTCTGTTTCTCGATCACACAAGATAATAAGAGTGGGTTATTTTTCATTAAGTTCACTTTTATGCATTAAAATGGGGAGGGAGGATCCTCTACATTTAGTGTTTTCAAAATTTTTGGCATTTCTTTTTTCTTGCTCATCACTTTAGATTTTTTTCAGTCCCATGTTTTGTCAGTGATGACAATATGGAAATCCATACATATTGGTATTCCAATAGAGATTTTCCCAGCCAAACAGGAGCAAAAAATTATTTGAATACAAATGTATTAACTGCAAAGATAAATCTGCAAGCGACTTGAATAAGCTGAGGAAAGACAGGAAAAGATGTGAGTTGGGGAGGGAGCGCAGCTTGAAACCAGATGGATTTAGAAGACGGAACATCACACACAGAAATCAGGAAACATTTATAAGCATAACTTTTTAGTATCACACAAGCAGAAAATGCAGACTGATTGAAAAGAAAGTAGGCCCACAACCACACTGCAATGGAGAAGTTTTATCGTCTTTGGAAATCATCTGTGCTCATTGTCAGCCTTTTTACAACTCTACCTTGGTTTGGGGGTCTTTTTCTTTCTTCTCCTTCTTCTTCGTTTTCTTATAAAAAAGTTTAAAAAATATGAACTTAGGAAAAGCCAATTTCATGTGCTGTTAATTTAATTCCCAACATAAAACCTTACTTCTTCTGATGGAAAATGAAATTACCCTTTCTACATCCGTTTTATCTGTCAATTAAATTCTTTTTTTTTCCCTTTCCTCCCTTCAAAGAAAAGAGAACATGCACATTATTGGTTATATTTTCTGTGCTTGCAACAAAATGAAAATGGGAAGAGGTGGCATTAACTACAGTAAGTACACAAAACCTGCTTGATTATCATGTAAAGATGCTGGAATGACAACCCTGGAGACTTTGAATCTCCTTTGTGAGGTTGTAGATGTCTAGGCTAATTTTCATTTTCCATTTGTCCTAGTATTGCATGGCAAAGCAGTTTTAATAATGGGACTCTTAGCAGCGTTAACTATTAACCTTTCTGTTTTGTGGTATCTTAAAGAAATGGCTTTAGGAGGCAGCTTTCTCTGCCTGAAACTGTATGTAAATAAAGATAGGAAAATGAAATGCATCTTTCAGGCAGAAAGAAAGGACATTCACTGTGATCCATTCTGTGTGATTAATTTCAGGATGATATTTGTGTCTGCTTCATGTTGTCATTATTTGACAGTTATGAAAAAAATCACCTTCTTTGGTCTCGCTTGGTTATTATTTTTATTACCTCAGAGCTGATTGGAAGATAGTATTTGAAAAAAAATCAGCTTTTCAAAACTGAAAAGAAAAAACTGGAAACAGTTCATTTTTGTTTGTTCACTTCTTGAATGAAGGCAAGAACATTTTCCAGGACCTAAATAAACCAAAAATTATGCTTTTAATTTTTCAGCAGCACTGATGAAAAGAGAAGAAAACAGTTCTCATTTGTTGAGTAATAGAAAATCCTGTAGCTCAGCCACAGCAGTAACTCCAGCTTACAAAGATCTGAAGTGCTCTAATCTTTATGTGGGGCAAAGATGCCATAGGTAAACTGACTACAAGGTGTCTTGGATTCCCAAATATTTTTCTGTTGGGATGGGGCACCTCCTGGTGAATGTTTTCATTACAGCTTAAGATGCTTCCCCAATCTAACCTCTCCACCATCCCTCTCTGCTTACCCCATAGAGTGAGTGGCAGACGCTCTTACTTTTCATCTGTGTTAGCTGGAAGCTAAGTTGCACCAAATTAAATGGGTGGATTTAACTGTGAGCTGAAACAATAAGGTGCATTAGATTTTTCTTTTCTCTTATGTTTTTAGAGGCACAATAGCTTAGAGATTGAGAGCCACAGGGCTGAGTAAATATATGACCTAAAACCTCTGCAACCAGATTAGCCAGAAGACATCTGCTATCTACTCTCTCAGAACAATTTTCCGGGAGGATATTCTACTCCACTGCCCTTTGTTTTCACTGGCCTTGAGAAGAAGGACAAGTTGCAGTTAAATACTTTCTGTTTACACCTGTAAGAGAGATGAAATGAGGGGCATTTCCTGGGTGAGCTTCCTCTTACTTAGTCTTTTGCATTGATGAACTTATCAGAAGGTCTAAATAAAGTATACTGAATTTTAGGTCCAATGATATAAACTATCCAAAGAGAATTGGTTTGGTTCTGCCACAACAGAGGTGCCTGAGGCATGATTCGCCTCTCACCAATGCCTGTAAAAATCAAGAACAATTCTTTTAAAGTCAAAACCATAATTGTACCAGAGGAAAACTGGAGTGACTGAAAGAAAAATCAGGCCTATAGCCTATAAGATATAAGTATAAACAACATCCCTTTTTTTGAATTTGACTTACACACACCTGGGAGGCATTCAAAGCACGCACTTGCAGTTATTTGTTACTCCTGGAATGATTAAAGTAAATCACATTGTTTGATATGAAAAATATGTTGTACACACACTTCTATTTTTCTTACTGCTCTGCCCTCCATGCTGCATTTTGTAGCGTAATCAAAATGCAAAATACATTTTGAAAAATTAAATGAGAGACACATATGTGAATCATGAGGTTTATTTGCATGTTTGGCCCTTCAATTCATTAGGGATTCTAGTTTTTCCAGGAGGGAAACTGTCACATTTACATATTCTTAGACAGGCATGCAAATATTAGTCAGAAACCATAGTTTATTCAATGCATAACAAGCTCCTGGGCTGCCAAACAGTAATTTCAGTTCTTGAGTAATATACATTTTTGGAAACCTGGCATAATAACACTGTATTATAGTATTGCCCACTAGGACCACTTATGATTTTGTCAGGTTTTCCATTATCAAGCCTTATATTCTGTTCCATGTACGTTGTATTCCAGCCATATAAATTTGTTATCTGACCTGCATGGTCTCAGTCCCAGAGCAAATTTCTTTGCAAATTTCAGAAAGCAAAATTGCAGAAGCTTATTCAGAAGTTGCTGCTGGACCAAAAGATACATAGCACCAAAAGAAAGCAAAACAACAAGGATAAGTCTTTTATGTCCATTTTTGTGTTTCTGTGATCTAATGTCTTTCAGGGGGTTGCTACTGCAGATGCAGATACACACCTACAAAAGGTTACATAGTGAAATACATTGTCAATAATACCTGTCAATTGGAAAGGAAGTGTCTGTAATTTATTTAGGAAGTGGGCCGTAGTGTTTTATACATCCTTGTTCGGCATAAATGCATGAGTATCTCAATGGAGTTTACTCCACCGTGTACTGAAGAGAACAGTTTACATCAGCTGAATTTGCTTCTCCTTCTACCCCACCTCAAGTGGAGGTTATTATAACTGTTAAAAATTCCCATGGGTAAATTCAGGCCTGGTTAGAGATGGTCATTGCTGAGGTCAACAATCCACTGGAGCAAAAACAGCTTACCAGGTTGATGTAAGTCCCAAAGGTTCCTTTAGCCAGTGTCAGGGGAATAGTGTGATTAGGACCTAGTGAAACTACCTTTGACTTTCAGCCTGGATGCCCTGGGACATATTCACATTCGCTCAGGCTGGCCTTAACTCTGTGTGAGGTTTAAATTCATGATTCCAGATTTTTCAGCAAGCAAACAATGTTAAAACATTTATAATAAAAAAAAATGAACTTGCAGCTGATGAAGATAGATATCCTCGTAGAAATTCATTGGGAGAACATATTGATTGAACTATAGGGACTGAATTAACCAATAAACTCTTCCAATTAATACTAAAGGGCAGAAAAAGTTTACTTATGTGTAAATTGGACTTTGAACTAAATATAAAGTATTACAATATTTGGTACAAATCATCACAGGAGCTGGGCACTCCATGCAACTATTCTAATCACATTTTCAGTACACTATTTGGAGAATAGGAACAAAATTATTTATCCCATTGACAAAATGTATGTATTACATTGACCAAAAAAAAAGCTCTGTAGATTTTGAGCTCTAGTCCTGCTGTCAGAAAGGCTGCAGAGAACCTCTTAGCATGGCTAAAGGGGACAACAACTATACCTCATGGACATCTGCGAAGACTTTGGAAGAAGTGGTGTTTTTTCCTAGGAGAATTATGAAATGTTCCTGCTTGTCATACACCATAACTTTTGTCCATTAAGACTGCATAAGGTTTCTTAGTATGCAGACAGGCTTTCCATGTGGAAATCTGCTGTTGTCTAAATCCATATTGATAGGATAGATTGTAAACTCTTTGAAGGGACTGTTGCAGCCTATCATGTTCATGATCCATGGATTTAGGACTTCTGAATGCACAGTGGCAGAGTACTCTAATGGTCCAGTATACTGTGTCAATGATATGTATATTATGGGCTGATTGTAGATATTTGAACTATGCCTTACAATCTATAATGTGGTTCTTTGAGGATTTGTTAAAGGTATTGAAGACCTGTGCACTTTGACGTGACTCTGAAAAGGAACTAAGAATTAAAGCTTGCCAGAATTTCAGTACATTAAGGGCATGATCATGCTGTCATGTTTCCAGCATAGTCTAAGCACCATTTACTCTGAATAAGCTCACTTGGGAAATGATCTTATCCTAGGCACAGCAAAACAGATCTCAGCACAAAGTAGTGGTTCAAGATTCCTTAAGTCTTGGGAGGGTCTTACAGGTCACACTAGTTGCAATGGCTAGACATATACTAAAGCCTCATTTAGCTCTATGTCAGTGCTACATGGATTAAGTACTTTTTGTCAGGGATCAAGAAATGTATCCGAAAGAAAAAGTCTGGATCTTAGGATTTCTTTTCTCCTTTATTTCATATAATCAATGTAGTAATACTCCATAACACAGTTCTCTCAAATTCACTAATTGGCTGAATTTACATAAATTACAATAAAACAAATATTAGAGAGGCAGTGTGAATATTTCTGCATCATTGTACTTTGGTCATAGCCCCAATTCTGTTCTTCACCTGCAGGATGACTGTAGGCTACTTATAATTTCCCTTTCCATTCCTGTCTTGCCTTTTTATATTTTTATATCATTGGTGAAGAGTTTGTCACCGCTTGATTTATCACTAACTGCTGCATAGACAGTGTCTTCCAGAAGAGCCATCTTGAATGAGATACTTAAACCCTGTTATAATAGAAATAAAAGTAAGACAGGATATTTTATATAGTTACAAGATAATTGTCTGTTTGTACAAGCAGAAAATATCATCCCAAATGATCCGAAATGATGATCCCAAATCCCATCTTTTCTTAAGGTAACTTACTAGTAGCATGTTGCTATCAAATATATTCCCCTTCCCTTGCTCTTCTGTGGTGGATTTATTCTGATCACATGTGTGAGTTGAAAAATACAAAAAAAAATGGTCCTTTCATTAAGATTAGAAAGCTGCAGACATTAAATCATGCATTTATGCAATTTTTAACTGTTTTTAACTAGCACAAAATGGCTCGTTGGAATTATGCAAGTATAGATCATTTTAATTTGAATCATTGTGGAATCATAAAGGACTCTGTTCTTTAATTTTGTGCCTTCAAGTCAGCCACTTTGATTAAAAAATAATAAAGCATGAGAGCTGGAGGGTCCTTGCAGGTTCTTCCAGTTATCATGGATCCCTGATCTTTGGTACTAATTCATCTCATTAATATTAATAAAGGGCTGATAGGCCATCTCAAAGCATAGTATAAAAAACATGCAATTAATTGCTTGTAGTGTTTTTATGCTTATTTTGCACAATGGGAAGCAATGCCTCAGGAGTCTAAATATCAGTTAATCAATAATATCAAATCCACTGAAAATGAGCCCTTCAAGTCCCTTTTTCATAAATCTTTCCCCATTTTCAGCAGGATTAAAACCAATTACATGTTGTTTGTTTTTAAACTGAAACAAAAAGGGGAGAGAAAGAAGAGGCAGTGCAGAGAGATTTGCTCACACCCTCTGCTTCTCCTTCCAGGACTGCAGTTTTTTAATAGGTAAAATACTGGGACTCAGATTCCCTTTCTTCCTCACTTCTAGATAAAAGCCAAGGTGACTGCAGGGAATTAGACTTAACCACTGTCAATAAAGACTTCTGTACTGGTTCCTGAAAATCTAGAGACAAACTAAAGAGACAACTCTATCAAACTGTATATCATCCCTCAGCTGCATGAGATTACATGCAGTATTTTGGCCAGCAAAACCTTTCAGAAAATGGAAAACTCTCCCATACTGAACTGACCTACACAATCTTTTGAAACAAGCATGAACAAGCGTCAGGATCACGTATTGTCTTCTGCTGTCTTCAAACTCAATGAGCAACAGGGCCAAAGACTGAGTCTCTTTGACCTCACCATGTCTCCGACCTGCTGTTACAAACAAAGGCAAGTTATTACAATGCAGAACAAAACGGGAAAATCTTAGGGCTTGTGTTGTTTCTCTGTTTTTAAATAAACATATACTTTTGTACTAAGATTTTGCAATGAGGACAGCCCAGACCATTTAAGTAACAAAATGTGGCCTTGTAAGGCTGAACAACATAGAAGATCCCTTTCTTTCTTGTCACTTGTATTCAAGTGGATATTTATGAGCCAATGTGACTGCTGGTACAGAAGGTGTTTAAAATATAATTTTCTGAGACAAAGACTGAACCTCTAAAAGAAGTTTGCTGTTGCTGTTTTGCTGTTCATTTGTGTTCACATAATACTATAGCAAATAGGTATGGAATAGGCAGGGCAGTGGCTATTTCAGATTACAACATTGGGCCCAGAGCAAAGGGTTGTTCTGCTTCATATGTTTCAGAATAATTGGTTAAATCCTGCAGTTATTCTTCTGGGATTTTTACAGCTAGGTAAAATATTTTTAGCTAGAGAAAAAGTACATTTTTATGCACACCTCTGCCTGTATTGTTCTATCAAAAAGTATGAATTTATAAGGTCAAGTCTCATCCTTCAAGTAGTCCTCGTACACACATGCACACATGAAAGAAAATGGGTTTAGGAAATGTCAGAATGCTTTACATCAACATTTTCAGAATGAACTAGAATGTTTCATTTCAAAATGTCATTTTCATTTTAAAATTGATCGTTTTAAAGGGTAAGAAAAGAGAAAAAAGAAGGCTCAAATAACTTGAAAATGAAACACAACATTTTCCAATTTGAATGAAACTTCCTGCTGTACAAACCTAAGCCCATTGATTGGTTTCTTTTACTTTTGATATTGAACTCCAAAGTCTAATATTCTCACAGGTCAGGTCTTTTACTCAGATTTCAAATGTGTGGTCAACTAAAAGTACATTTTCTGGTTTCCTCTGTGGCTGCACACCAGATGCATTGTCAAGCCTAGCTTGCATATCTACATGATGCAGATATGGCTATATGGTTATGTTGTTCGTGCCCTGCTCTGTTTAAAGACATGGTAGGTACCGTAAATTAATATTAAAAGAAATTTTGTAGAAAGAAGATCTATGTGAGTATTAAGAGTACAATTTTTCTCTCGGTAATGAGAATTCACGGGAGGCATTAAAATACAGGCATTTCAATATGTTGAGCCATATAGATTTTCCTCTGACTGGGGGGGGGGGTATTGTTTTGGGCTTCTGGGGTATTGTTTGTTTGTTTGTTTGCTTCCTTGCTTTTTTTTTTTTTTCTCTTGTGAACTAGAATGTTTGGTTTCTACCTGATTCACAAGGGGATCAGACAGTTCCATCCTAGGCATGCCTTCTAATCAGCAAGTTGACAACAGCTAAGAGGTAACTACACAATACAACCTCCTTCCAGTTCACTGTGCATTCTGATGAGGTCATTAATATAAAATTCTGCCTACTGCAATTGTTAATATGTAAAGAATTTTTTTACAAGACTGACATAGATTCTAATATTGCAAAAAAAGTAGAAGCAGAGATAGTGTAGGAAATAGAAGGCAGATCAGTCTGACATTTATTCTAATTAAAAACAGAGAAAACATTACCTTAAAAATTAATTGTAGGCTTTTCACATTTTGAACCTACTTGCTGTTTAAAAATTCTGGGCTGGAATGTAACACCAGAGACAAATTCTGATTCAGACCATTGTCATTTGATGTAGCTGGTTTTAACTGCTTAAACAAGCCAGGCAAACAATTGCCTCTCTCTTTCACAGTCATCGCAAACTATTTTCTCCAATGTCATTAACATTCCCATTTATTATAAAGGACTTGTACTGCTCTAAACTTTGACTTAGATGTGTCATTTATCATACACTAAGAATGTATAAACAAAGAATTAGAAGCTAAAAATATTACTAATAGCAATTAGTGCAGTTTCATGCAAGGTGGATCTTGAAATCCATTTCCTATTTTTAACAAAATAAAAAGTCAAGTTGTTCAAGTCTGGAAAGGATGTTTCAGAATACACAGATTTAATATCTCATGACATTTTCGTGGGAAAAAAAAGAAATCTAAATAAGCAAATTCAATAGATCAGTTCAAGTTACCTGGAATGTTTGTCTTACAGAGAATATTTCTTCTTAAATACCTATGGGGTCTGTATCTTTTATACACTCAGATTAAAAATAAGGAAGGAAAGCAGAGACATTGTGGAATGATTTATCCTGTCCATGGATGATAAAGCCAATTTAAACAGTATGTTTTCAATAAAGAGCAACTTCTAGTCCCTCACATCTTTTCCTTTGTTTATTGTAGTTGGACTTGATCTAAAAGGTCTTTTTGAATGTAAATGATTCTATGATTCTATTATTCTATAACTTTATTTTTGGTCTGAGCTCCTTCACCTGGTTCCTTCAATTGTTGTACAGATAGTTGCACCTTGTACAGGTTCAGGCCTTTATTTGATCCCTCTCTGCACTGGTTCAGTTCACTTACATTGTAGTAAAAATATTCAGTTTATTATCAAATATTTCAAATGAGTGTGAGTGATAGACAAGAAAAAGAGACCACAAAAGTAATCTCCCTTTCAACAGTAATAAGCCATTTAATTAGGTATATGCTATAACAAAGAACTTCAGCCTAATATTTTTTCCCCTTGTTTTGAATTCAGTAAGACAATCTGGCCTTTGGAATAGTGAAATTATTTGCTTTAGCTAAGGTCAATGGTTATAATACAATGTAGCTTAGTTTAAAAAGGGAGTCTGAGGTGCAGGAATTCAGACTATCTAAACAAATGAATCCAGTCAAACTGGATCCCAATGAAATTCTGAAGGCAGTCCCCAGTGAGCCTTTAGAGGCAATTCATTGGTGAATCAGAGTATATCCAGCTGATATCTGAAAAACGAGAAGGCACATAAAACAATGAAGAAAACACTGTAATAAATAAATAAATAAATAAATAAAATACAGAAGTGTATGATGAATCCCCCCAAGATAACATCTCCAAGACGTTCACTAAATCAAAACAAAGACTTTTCATAGACTTCAGAAATATCAGATGTGTTTCTTCCTCTCATAAACCTAACTAAAGGCAGAGACCCATTGTGTTAATATTTGTATGATCAAGTCTTTTCCTTAAACATGTAGGGGCATAACAACAGGGTTAAGGAAAATTTTGAGAGAACTTCCTGAAACAAAGAGTGCTTATCCAGTTCAGCTGCTGTGACACAAGGGCATAGACTTGGTAGATATTTACCTGAAACATATGTAGATATCATATACTTAACTGTCCTACTCCGGCTGAAGAATTATTCCCACACTTAGCAATAATGGCAGACAAGGTGATGCAGGCATCATTCCCAGTTCAACGTGTTAATAGAAAGTGAATTTGTTTGTGAGTTCAGCTAGTATGCAGTGTTGTGATTTGAAACAGCACATGTTTGGAAACACCACCCATTCTTCCATCTCCAGCACAAAAATGGGACAGACATCTATGGCTACGTAGATCTCATCAAGTACTGCAATGAAATCTCTAGATGCCATTAAGTCAAAGTCCACAAAAAATTGTAGTGTAGTGATGGATGAAAAAAAAACTCTCTCAAGTTCCAAAGCAGAGCTTTAACAGCAAAAAAAGACCACCTTTTCCATTCATTTATTATTACTATTATTATTTTTGTTGTTATTATTATTATGTGAATGAACATCAGCAGAATTAGCAATAAATACAGTGTCAGTTGCTGAAGCTGTCATTTGCAGTACAGTGTACTAGTCAAACAATTGGGATAATATTATAAGCATGGGATCATGAACTGTCTGTGATTTAAACTATGCTCCATTTTTTAAATCACTATCTGTGATTTAAACTATGCTCCATTGTTTAAATACAAATTAATTATTAAAATTATATTTCTTGAGGATTAAAATCATCTATGTATATGCATATTTGTCAACAGTAGCATAAAAACAGTTGGAAATTGTGAACAAAGTGCTGTTAAGTGACTGTATGCAAACGAACTCTGAAGTTCCACTTGCAGCTAACAACATTCACGCTATATCTGTTGGGTATCCCATCTGTTTTACACCTATAAGCTGATAGGAAAGAACATGAAGTCTCTCGATGGTCAGTGCTGGTGGTCATACACATCTTTTTTGCTCAGCTATCCAAATACCATGGGGTAGGGAGAAGGTGTAAATTACCCAGAATCTGTCTGATTTGTGATGCATGCTTGAAACAGCTGTAAGGGGTCCTAAACAAAGCACAGCAGTTGCAGTGAGAAAACTATTAGCATATGCATGAATAAGTGGGTGTGAAAATGCTGGCTATCAACATGCAATGTGTACTGTATTCCAGCTGAGTAGGTGTAAAAAACATCCTCTTGACACAGAAGTGTGAATTTCATGGAGACAAGCCTGATGAAAGCCAAAGATTTGTATTTGTTTCATTTATTTGGATAAAGTGCCATGAAAATTTCTGATGTTATTCTCTTATCATTAGTTGAATTTTGTCCCAGTTTAAGGCAAACAAAGCAAGCTGGTGAACAACGGGAAATAATAGGATGACAACTGGTTAGGACCAAGAATCACAACATGTTTTGAAGCTGCTCTCTGAGCTTGCAAATGTAGCTTTCTCACTGGTAATACACAGCCTAACTTTGAGGTCTTTACCAGGCTACATAGAGCTCCCAGGCTATTGTATGGCTCTTTACTGTGTGTTCCTGTTAAGACTAGCACTGAGAATCAAGAGAGAAACTGCACCATTCCTTTACTGAAAAGCATAAAACCTGTCCACTGAAAAAGGACACTTGAAAATCCTTCTTCTGGGCACTTGAGGGCATTTCACATTTCAGCCATTCACAATTTATATTTATTTGAAAAATTGTGTTGCTCGGCAGTCTTTTCTAATAGCAATATAATGGCATTGCAGCTAGAATTTAATGGTACACTATTACACTTCACGGCAATGACAGCACAAGTGTATCAATTCTGGGATGAGTCAATGGTGAAAGAGCAATATTGAGGTCATATTTTTTCCTCCTTCTGTACATTAGTGGGACAGAGGTATAGAACTTTTGGCAGAAATGTAAAAGACTATTTTTCAGTGATCTAGTTTTATTCCAGACAAATTTCTGTATTTCTTACTTGGAGCTTTGCAGTAGTGCCTTGTTCTATTCTCTGACAGGATCTGTCACAGTGATATCAGAGGAGTTACCAATGAAGCAATAAATGGAATGATCTTCTACCTCATTTGCCTTTCTTTTTAATATAACTTTTCAACATTCCCTGAAAACTATTTTCTGTCATAGATATAGTGAACATATGGTTGACACAACACATTGTGGAAAGCAGTAAGACATTTGTTGGTTCAAAAGCACATTTTTAATCCAGAATTGGAGTTACTCTCATTTCTTTTGCTATTAAACCTTTTTTTTTGCAGCTGAAAGGCCTGTCAGTTTTAAAATGTTATCAAACCAGTCATATTCCTTGTTTTGCTATAGGGATTCTTGTTTCATTAACTTATTTAGGGAGAAAATATATCAGACAATAAGACTGGACATGCTGAATCAGACCAGAGGCTTACCTAGTCCGATATTCCCTTTTCACTCCTTGCAGGCAGTTGATAACTAAAGGAAACTAGAATAATGGGCAGGTCTGCAATACATTTTCCTAGTGTACTCTTACAGCCTTCTATTTGCGTCTTGTAAACTTCTTGCTGCATTAAGCACCTTCCAAAAGAAAGTAAAAGGAATGGCAAAATCTCAAGTCAACTTCATGTCTAAGAGGATCACAAATCACTACAGGCTGATAAACTAAATTACCTTGCACTGGTCTGCATAGAGTTGTATAACTTGGGAAAGCAATCATGGATACAGACAGGGGAGGTACTTATGCAGTCTAGAGATTAAAGTCCTTATCTAAGTGTATGAAGATCTTGGGATACTGTCAAGATCATTCTAGTTAATTATATTTTTAAAGCCTATCACTGGATAATACAAATAAACCATCTTACAAACAGCTAAGACAATTTATATCTTTTTTTATACTAAAGAATACTGAAGTGAAAGTATGTTCTCTTTCTTTTTCACTCTGAAGAATTTGCTGTGATATCTAAGTACCTGAACCATAGATAATGATGATGTTCCTCTGATATATCCCAGTAAACATCTTATTTATTGGTATGAGTCCACAGGGTTTGTACTGACCTGACAGTACAGAGTCTGTGAACTAACTACATAAGTCACGGATAAGGGCACATACCATGAGCGTGGGGCAATAGCATCTTGGCTTGTATCAGAAATGGTGCAGCCAGCAGGTCCAGGGAGGGTTTTCTGCCCCTGTACTCTGCACTGGTGAGACTGCATCTCGAATCCTGTGTTCAGTTCTGGGCTCCTCGCTACAAGGAGGATGTTGAGGCTCTGGAATGTGTCCAGAGAAAAGCAATGAAGCTGGTGAAGGGGCTGGAGAACAAGTCTTATGAGGAGCAACTGAGGGAGCTGGGGTTGTTTAGCCTCGATAAGAAAAGGCTGAGGGGAGACCTTATTGCTCTCTACAACTACCTGAAAGGAGGTTGTAGAGAGGAGGGAGCTGGACTCTTCTCTCCAGTGACAGGGGACAGGACAAGGGAGAATGAGCACAAGCTCTGCCAGGGGAGGTTCAGGCTGGACATAAGAAAAAAAAAAAATCATGGAAAGGGTCATTGGGCACTGGCACAGGCTGCCCAGGGAGGTGCTCGAGTCACCTTCCCTTGAGGTGTTGAAGAGACGGGTGGATGAGGTGCTGAGGGGCAGGGTTTAATGGTTGATAAGAATGGTTGTACTCGATGATCCTGGGGGTCTTTTCCAACCTAGTGATTCTGTGATTCTGTTATTCTCTCTGGGAATTTCTAATTTTTGCTGTAATAATCCCTCTCTTCAGTTTTTCAAATGTCATAACTAATTCTGTAGCGTATCATGCCCTCACAAGGACATCCATTTAATCAAATGCCTTCTGCACCTGGGACATTGCTAGTCAATATATAGTAAACAACAAATGTGTTCCAATCTAAAGTGGGGACACTGTGTTTCAGAGAGATCCATTGATCTCAAATGGCAGAGTTAGTCTTCTTTTGTGAAAAGAATCTTTCAAATAAAGCTACTTGAGCGTTTGAAGGTGTGAGCACTTTGATGTTTCAAAGCCTCAATTATTTAGGTACCACAGAGCGGAGCATTGTGTATCTGCCAAAATCTCGTTTAAAAAGCTCAGATGGCTAAGATGTCATGTACTGTTCAAAGTCTTCTGGTGACTGAAATTAAGAGAAAAGCCCTTTCATTTTAGTGACTCCTAAGGCTCTCTCAGCATCCGCTCTGTTGTGCTCCAGCATGATACCATTAAACACTTGCTTGCAATTTGAGTACATTGTCAATAGAGCAGATGGATTTTAACTAAGGGAGTGGTATTTATGCTGATAGGTTGTGGTAAAAGCAAAATGAACAAACAGCCCACCCCTCCCTCCCCAGCTTCTCGTATCTCTTATTAAGTGATAGGATTAAAGTGTGTGGCTGAACAGTGTTTGTACTGATACTACCACCTTTAATAATTAATTTAGTCACTGTCTCCACAAATGTGTAAAGGCAAGTGTTCACCTATCCTCAATTTACTATAGTTGAGGACAGAGTATTTCCAGCAGTGAAGTATCATGTTGCTTTCTCTTATTACTATCCTACTATTGATTATTTCTATGTAGACTCCTGAGCTAAGTTGCGATACAATTGTTCAGCAAGCCACCAAGACCCACAGAACCAAATGTGGTATCCAGACAGCTATGAGATCACCTTTTAAACAAAATTGTTGAATGAAAATAGGTGACTGAGAGTGGTAAACGTTGATTTATTAGTGGGTATTGTGGTTGTGAAGACAGAGACTGAACTCAACTTTAGGCTCATAGCTGAAGTATTTAGGTTAGAATACTTCAGATGAATTACTTTCTGCTCCCTTAAAGGCTGCTGGAAATCTACAGGAACCTCTAGGGTGATTCAGATTTAAGCAGAGTAAATTGCCACTTCAGGAAGTATATTTTTCTCTCTTGATTATATAAATAGACTGAGCTTCTAAGTAAATGGTCTTAGCTAAGAGCCTAAAATTCAACGGAATTAATCTTTGCCTTTCTTCCTGTTCATGAAATACTATGTGTTCCCTGATTAAAAGGGGAAATAACATGAATAAAGAGTAAAAGACAGGTGGAAGAGTTAAAGGTATAACAGGCAAAGAGATAACAAACACAAATCCTTTATATATCATTATCATTTGCCATTCTTTAGGGCTGAGTCCAACTCGTGAGTCTTGAGCAAAAGATGGAAGCCGCTCTGAAATGACAAATTACTCAGTCACTGCCTGCTGTAGGATTTTTGGTATCTTTCTTTGAAGTATCTTGTGAACAGCCACTAGATGGACCACCAGCTTGAAACAACACACCAACTCCTGCAGTGCAGTGAAGTGGTGTAGCCCAGCGAGTTCCCCTCTCCTGCTGTCACATCACCACTCAAGTTTCCACACACAGGGCTCTTCACTTTCATGCTTAATGACTGTTCAAATAGTGGGTGGAGGGCATTCAAACTTAGAGTTTTGCACCCTGGTAGGTGGACTTAGATACCTAGAAAGACAAGTCTGGGTGTTCAAGACAAGCACCTGAGATTCTTTCACATCTCAGTTAGCCACAAGTGATGCTAAAACAAATCTCTTCTAGTAGTCTTTTGTTTAGTCTGCTCAATGCTGGTACTCACTGCTACAAAATCACTACTTGTTTGCAATTTATAAAGTACTTATGCACTGTTCTGCTCTGCAGATACAAGCTACTTTTCCTATTATTTTTCTATTCTCCTCAGAGAAGAGTAACATCTACAGATATTTGTGGCCTTTTACTGCTTTAAGGAAACTTACAAGAAAGATGGGGATGAACCTTTTAGCAGGCCGTGTAGTGATAGGACAGGGGGTAACGGTTTTAATCTAAAAGAGGAGAAATTTAGACTAGATATTAGGAAGAAATCTTTTTCCCTGAGGGTGGTGAAACACTGGCACAGGTTGCCCAGAAAGCTGATAGATGCCCCATTCCTGAAAACATTCAAGGTCAGGTTGGATGGGGCTCTGAGCAGCTTGATCTAGTTGAAGACGTCCCTGCTCACTGCAGGAAGGTTGGACTAGATGACCTTCATGGTCCCTTCCAATTCAAATCATTCTATGATTCTGTATGGAATTTAGCCCCTTAACTGTCATTGTGCTGTTCTTATCATAGAATTATGGAATCATAGTATAGTTTGGGTTGGAAGGGACCTTAAAGATAATCTAGTTCCAAACCCCCTGCCATGGGCAGGGACACCTCCCACTAGACCAGACTGCTCAAGGCCCCATCCAGTTTGGCCATTAACACTTCCAGGGGTGGGACTTCCACAACTTCTCTGGGCAACCTGTTCCAGTGCCTCACCACCCTCATTGTGAAGAATTTCTTCCCCCTTCCATTTTAAAACTGTTCCTCCTCATCCTGTCATTATATACACTTGTTAGAAGTCCCTCACCAGCTTCCCTGTAAGACCTCTTCAGGTACTAGAAGGTGGCTATGAGGTCTCCTGCAAGCCTTCGCTGGGCTCAACAACCTCAATTCTCTCAGCCTGTCTTATTGGTATTACAAAATGTATTACATACCTTTTCCTTGTGTATTGAACTTGTGTGACAAGGTTTTGGTAGCAGAAGGGCTAAACAGGGGGCTTCTGTGAGAAGTCTTTATGTCTGATAGAACCAATGGCAGGCAGCTTCAAGATTAACCTGCTGCTGGCAAAGGCCAAACCCATCGGTGATGGAGGTAGTGCCTCTGGGATAGTGTATGTATAGGGTGTTGGGGAAGAAACCAGTAACTGGAGACAGAAAAGTGAGACTGTGTGAGAGAAAACTGGTGCAGACATCAAGGTCAGTGGAGAAGGAGGGGAAGGTGGTGCTCTAGGCTCTGGAACAGAAGTTCTCCTGCAGTTTGAGGTTAAGACCATGGTGAGGCAGGCTGTTTTCCTGCAGCTCCCTGGGGTCCATGGTTGAACAGATAACCACCCCACATTAAAGCAGACAAATGCCAAAAGGAGGATGTAACCCTACGGGAAGCCTATACTGGAGCAGGATTATGGCAGAGCTTGTGACCCTGTGAAGGGAGCCCGTGATGGAATGGGTTTGCTGGAAGGACTTGTGACCCCGTGGGGGACCTACACCAGAGCAATCTGTTCCTGAAGGACTGCACATTGTAGAAAGGACCTACATTGGGGCAGTCTGTGAAGAACTTTAAGGACTCATGTTGAAGAAGTTCCTGGAGGACTATCTCCTGTAGAAGAGACCCCATGCTGGAACAGGGAGGAGTGTGAGGAGTCCTCCTTTTGAGGAGGAAGGAGAGACAGAGATAACGTGTGGTAAACTGACTACAATTCCCATTTCTCATCCCCCTATGCTGCTCAAAGGGAGGAAAAGACAACTCAGGAGTAAAGTTAAACCAGGGAAGAAGGTCAGGATGGAGGAATGGTGGTTTTAAGACTGGGTTTTATTTCTCATTATTGTACTCTGATTTGATAAGTAATGAATCAAATTATTTTTCCCCAAGTTAAGTCTGTTTTACACATGACTGTAATTGATGAATGATCTCTGCCTGTGTTCATTTCAACCCACAAACTCTTTTTATTGTATTTTTTCACCCCTGTCCAGATGAGGAGGGGTGATAGAGCAGCTTTGGTGGGCACCTGGCAGTCAGTCAGGGTAAACCCACCATGCCTTGCAAGAAAGACTGTCTTTCAGCTCCAGGCAGGTTAGGACATTGGTACAAAAGTACTGGATGTGGAGGTTGTAAATGGAATTGTCTTTGGTCAACTGAGAGTGATGTTAGTCAATTGAGAGTGGCAGGACTTTCTATGGTTACCATAGAGATTAAGGACTGTGTACTTCACCACAACTCTAAAATTTACTATTTTTGATCATTTCACTATAATTAGCTAAAAGACCTCCCATGAAAAATGCAAACTTCTATCCATGCTGACTACTGTATGATGAAGCTTGTCTGGATAGTGTAAAAATCTGCTATTTTTGTCTTTTTCTTATTTTTAATGAAAACATGTACATTGCAAGAGGTAAATGTATATTTTATCATTTTTTACTCACATTCACTCAGGTAAACTAGGTCAATTTTCTTTCTTTTGCCATATTTGAAAGCTAAAAGCTAAAGGAACTCACCCAGCAAATTACAGTTTTCACCCCTTTAAGGACAAGACCTGGTTAAATTTTCTGTTCAAGCAGCCTCAGAAGAGTATTTAATCACATGACTTCAAGAAAATTTGACACGTTAATTGCTCTTCAGTCCTTTTATGAAATTATGTGAGAAGTTACCAGAAGAGAATATAACATAATCATTTGGACAATTAGTTAATTTCATTTGAATTTCTCAGTTCATTAGCTTTAAAGAATTTACCTCTACTTGAAAACAAAAACTGGGGAGTTCAGTTAGCTTGCCTTCTTCCTTATGTGGAAAACAGGGAGAGAAATCAACATGATTTTGGCTCTTGGAAATCTCAGCTAGTATAAAATAGATGCAAATTAGAAAGATAGACACCTTAACTTCCTCCAAACCCATATGCTGAGCAACCTTATTAATTATCGCTGTTTTGTGTAGCACAGACAGGTAGGTAGTCTCACTGTTATGAAGCAAGTTAGATGCCCTGTCTAAATTTGGGACATTAAGTGCCTCATTTCAACATACCTCCTTCTAAAAATATCAGATTGAGAATGGAGATGTATCTATTGTCTCTAAAGAGAAAAGACCATCTTCTTTTCTTTTATTTTTTGTGTGTGCGTGGTATAAAGCTGCAGGTCAATATAGTTTTAAATTAACTTTTAGTTGCAGTTTTAAAATATAAGAGGGAGAGAGAGAGAACTGAGCAGGAAGAAAAAAAAAAGGGAAAAAACATAGGAAATAACAATAATAAAAAAAATCCAAAGCTAACTGATAAGTTAAAGCGACTTTAATTTTTCTGGTTTATTAAAACATATTCAAGTCTTTGATGGTCTATGAAATCTGATATCTCATCAATTACGATCTCAAAAGATTTCTGAATCATTTTTAAAGCAAGAAGTAAGTAAATTATGGGTTTGTCTTTTAAAGTGTGTTTTATTGTGTCATTACTTCAAATAATGTCAGTAACTCGGTACCAGTCTGAATGGTTATGGAACATTTGTAATTCAAGGGGGTGTGATTATCAGTGTATATTCTGGTATAAAAAAGACTTTAGCCAGATTACTTTTTATCGGCTCATGAATTTAGATGCAGTTCCTTTAGCTCCATAATGCAGCTGTCTAGGGGTAGATATATGCAGTCCTCCAGATTGGCTACCATTGAAAACTTGCAGTGTGAAACTTGATAGTTTGTGTTGGAAGAAACTCCACTGGTTCATGAGTAAAGATACTTTGAAGAAAAAAAACCCAAAAATGTGTCAGTCAGACAGTTCACAAGCCAAGATCTGTTTCTGCAATTCATCCTATGGACAAAATGTGTTGGTCTATCACCTGAAGCCATTCAGCAGATTTAATGCATGTTTTACCTTCTTCCTCTAACAAACAAAATCTGCGCTATCTCTGACGTGAAACCATTAATTTAAATGTCAAATTCATTCTTCATAATTAGTGTGTTTGCCTTTAGATTTGAAAACCATTTGCGCAAACTTGAGAGGGAGGCAGAAGCAAAGGCTTGCAAAATTCACAGTGCAAGAAATTTCCCATCCATTGAAGATTAAAAGAACGCAACATATTCTATATACACATATGTGACTATCACACACAGCAAAATAACTCAACAACTACAAATTATTTAATCAGCAAGGTGCAGGCCTCTGAAAAACAGCTGCATAATATAGAGTTACTCATATGAACTTCGTCAAATGGGTTTTAAAAGATGACCAAAAGCCTTCTTATGAAGGAAGACACAGGTCATGCTCCTGGTTAATGCATGTTAGCGTGTAGATAATATGAAGTGTGCATTTCTGTCACAACTTTTCTGTGCACATTATATGCCTGAATATAGGCACAGCTTTCTGATTGATCTGTTATAGTTGGACTTTGTCAGCTGAACCCTGTGAGCAGAAGACCCCCTTAGTAGACACAGTTGAAGATTAGGAAATAAAGGACACAATTTAGTGGAAAAATGTATTAGGACTTATTTCAGTAAGTTAAAAAGTTTAGGGTATGTTAGATCACTATGAATGGAAAGAAAGGAAATTTTTAATGGTTCCTTGCAGCTCCTGAGCAGAAGCTTGAGAATACTGAGAGCCTTCACAGGAGATTTTGGGAATTGAGCTCTTCAGTATTCCAAGGCCTAGTTTGGGTATGGCTTCATGTCAGTGAGGACTGCAAAGCTTTGTGTTTTTTAAATGAAAACAAGGAAAGAAATGGAAAGTAAAGTTATTCCTCTCTTTCTAAACCTGAGTAGAAAAAGCTGTAGGAAAGCTCATTACTTCATATTCCCACAGAAAGGCTGAACTGGTTTAATATGTTGTAGTGCAGAAATACAGCAGGGAAAAATCATCTGTAGTTAATGCTGAGTGTAAGGTGTTTAACAAGATTAGTATGGTCACCAATTTTGATAAGTGGAATAATATGTATTGAGAAGAGCTGACTCTCTGGGGTTTGACTTGTGAACTTGCATCTTACTGTCTGCTGGGAGATCTCAAAGTGCATCACAGAAAACTTTATAATTCATCCCCCTGCTGTTAAATGTTAAACTTACTTAAAAAACAAGATGTGTGTCATTTATTTTGTCTCAGGTGAGTATAAAATTGTGCTGATGCTGAGAGCTTGGAATATTTTAACTACAACTTGCAAGGATCTACAAAATTCATTGATGTCCAGTCCAAACACAGCAGTTATACTGCTTAAGATAACTATAATATGAATCAAAAAAAGAAGTTTTGGGATTTTTTATTTGGTTGCTGTGGGGGGAAGCATAGTTTGGTTGTTTAGTTGATTTTTAATTGGTGTTGAAAAGGTGCAAAAGTTGTAAGCAAGAAGAACCTGATTTAGCAGAAATACAAGGGAAAGAAAAGTTTGGATGAAGTCCTTAGACGCTGCAGCAACTGCAGGGGAGATTTGTCCCTATTCCGTGCCCTCTAAAACCTGTTCTATAAGAGCAGTAGAAGAAATAATACAAACCAGGGTGTAGTTTATGTGTTGTTGGTACAGCACTTTGTGAATGTAAAGTGCTATGCAAGTACCATTATTAGTATTATCAGGTGAGTTTCTAGTTGCATAAAAGAGAAAAATGGCATCAATATAATGTCTATGTCCTGAGTCACTGGGAGTTTTTAATTAATGCACTAAGACTGAAGCTTAAGATAAAGTACTGGGATCTTTATTGACTATAGCTATCTTTGCTGGTGGCCTACCTGCATTTTCTGGCATGTTTATAATCCCTTAGCATATGCATCTCCATATCCATCTGAGGTCTGAAGTGCCTCAACTTGTCTTTTTTTTTTCCTCTTTTTGAGTAGTTTCCCAGTTCAGAATGTATTTAAGTACAGTTTTAAATGTAATCATACATTGATATCCCATTTCTACCAGTGAGATTTAGTTATTTTCCTAAAATTTAGCAGTTTCCTGGAAAGGAGTGTTCAACAAAAAAAATAACGTCCCATGTCTATAAAAGTTAAACAAAATAGTCTTAAAATAGAATTCTTTATATCTTAATTACATTCACTTTCAAGCAATAAAAAATGTAAAAAATATAAAATCAAACAATCTTTTTTTTCTGTAAATATATTACTGTAGAGTAATGTACAGTTATTGAGGCTAAGAGCTTCTTTGAAGAGATTACTAGAACAGGGGCAACAGAAATATTATTTCCTTAGCAAGTACTAGCTCAAATTCTGGCTGTTTCTCAGGTTAGCTTGGGTTTGGGTGGTTTTTTTGGGTGTATGTGTATGGTTGGCTGATTGGTTGGTTTTATTATCACTCAAATGATGGATTGACTGAAGCACAAGGAAGTCAAGGAATTTGCCTGCATTTGCCTTCTGGTGAAGAAAGGTGTGCACCTATTAAATGAGCAACTGTAGGTAGCCTTATTCATTAAACAACAAATATGCATCTTCATTGTGTTAAAAGCTCTGTGTAGTCAGAGTTAAATAACAAGAAGCTACTGAGTCTCAGCACTGATTGGCAGCGTGCATCAATCATTATTCTGGCAAGGGTCTTCAGGAACATATCACATTGTAGCATATGTGGAAGGTTTGAATGGGATTATTTCGGACTGATTTACCAATAACTGTCATGTCTAAAATCTCAACACAATAAGAATACAACACTCGTGCCAATCACACACCTTGTGCCAACCTTAATTCACATAATTCCCTGTATAGTCTTGATCCACAGTAATACTCTAAACTGAATGGCAAAGCTTCAGGGCTGGGGAGAAACAAATGGAGCAAAATATCAAGAACATGATTGGAGTCTGCCCTGTCATTAGGGAAATGACAAAGTGTTTGGTACTAGAGACCTACTATTTCACTGGGTCATGCAACCCACAATACTGAAAACAGCAGAACACAGGAAGAAAAAGCAATCACTTCAAATGACAGTTACTGCAAATATTCCCGCTGATTGAAGGGTCGAGCACTTATATGTATTAATCTATGGAAATAACAGTGTCCAAAATCCTGTTATCACCATATTTGAATCGCAGACTCACAGATTTCCGCAAGATTGGCAGAGACTCACAGATTTCCACAGTATTGACACAATCACATTTTAAACAAGATGTGATCCTAGGAAAGGTCTGCTTGGCATTGCAGAGGGAAGCTAGGCATTCCACAGCAGAAGAACTTTTCTAAAATGACCAGTGAACCATTAGATAGCAGTAGAAACATCGCTGAAATTATTTGGCCTGCCTGTCTTTAAACTTCACTAAGGAACTGAGGAAAGAAGTAAGTTTTTTCTAGGTTCCCTGTATAATAAATGATGAAAATGAGAACAGAATCTTTAGTGAACAATTCACTTCTTATAGGTCTAGGTCTAGGCCTTTGGGGTACAGTGTAAATCTCACACTACAACATGCTTATATACTTGTACTTAAGTGAATATTTCTACAAAGGATAATAAAAACATTTTGGAAAAAATGTATAAATGAGACCTATAGTGCATCCGAATGATGTTAGAAGTATTTTATAGATTAACAAGGACATGCAGGAATACATCTTCTCAAAGATACACCAAGAAGACAGAGACAGACTCAGAAATAATAATTCTGAAGGCTCAGAGATCAGAATTCTGAAGACCTGAGTTCCTATCCAAGGCAGTAATCATTAGACTTTCTTAGTCTCTGGATTTACAGTAGGACTTAGCTGTATTTTCATCTAAAGATTCAAACTTTCAGGAAGAGCTATAATTCTCACAGATTCGTTTTGTTTTCGACAGGAAGATATCTCCAAAATTTGTCTTTACAGCATTCAACTCAGCAGGCTACACAGAAGAAAAAAACCAAAACCAAAACAAAAACAAACACAAAACCAAACCAAAACCAAAACCAAAACAACCCTCCCAAAAAGCCAAACTACAACTATTTAGGATTGATATAACTTCTGTTAAGTGTTGAACAACATCTAATATAATAGGATCACAATGCATGTTCTGGGCTTTCTGCATGCCATGGTAAAGCAAATAATGAACAATAATTTATATATGACTAATTTAGGATTAAGATCAATGTATTTTTTTCTTATGTATAGCAGGATAATTCATCAATGTGTTATTAAAGAAAGTCTTTTTTAGTAACATGAATGGAGATATGCCCTGCTGATGATATGGCCATTTTTTTCAAGAGATCAGAACAAATCTTTTTTCATTTCTCGAGGTTACTTCAGATATAATCTGAAAATTACAAGGCTTAACATCAATGCACTCCATTAATAATAAATAGAACTTTTTATTATTATTTATCTGACTCCTTCAAATGGGTATTGCAAGTACATCCACAAAGAGCTATGTCATTGGCCACCTGTTATGCAAAATGGATTGTGGCAGTAGACCAGGCTTCTTTTCAGCCCTGTAAATCTCAGTCGCCTGAGTACATTTATATTTTGCCTGGCAAGATAGTTTAGCAGTATTCATATATCATTAAAGAGCAAGAAAAGTAAGCTAGAGAGCAGGGAAAAGTGAACGAGGAGCTGAGGTTGACAGCAAGAAGAACAGGTCTACTGATGGAACCAAGAGTCAGACAGAGACATCAACTCCCAGATGAATGCATAGTGATGAAAGAAGTCTGAGGCCAAGCCAGAAAACCCAACCAGTAGATCAGGGTCAGCATAGAATCATAAAATCATAGAATCATGGAATAACCAGGTTGGAAGAGACCCACCGGATCATCGAGTCCAACCATTCCTATCAAAACCATTCCTATCAGCATATAACAAAGACTAGGGCATGCCTGCCGTGTAGTTCAGAAAAGGACCAAGAATGGATCCTGTGTATTTCCCCTGTGACACATGTCCAACTTTATTTAACAGTTTTGGAATGTGGACACTGGGCCATAAAAAACTTGTCTACCTCAACACATGTATATCTGATTGCAAACAAGAACACTCTCTTTGTGCTCTCTTTGTGGATGACCAGTCCTCCATTTTAAAATTGATTCCAGCTCACATCAAATGAAAAAATAAAGCTGTTCCCTGAGATTGTGAGGAAAAATAAGCAATGTAAGAAAATATGTAGAGTAGCTACAGAGCTAAAGTACTGTGAAAAAAAAGTCCTCAGAAAGATGTTTGGTATCATCTCCTAATTGAGACTTGTTCATGACTCATTTTTTAATTCTCCTCTTCTATTGTCTTAAGCAGCAAACAATCAGGATTTTTTAATGAATAAAAATATAGTTTTCTAGCTTTTTATATTTGAGGAGAATTACTAAAAATCGGATGGAAAAAATATTCTGATTCTTACTAATATAAGTGATTTTCCGGAAACAACCGAAAAAAAAATTATAATTTTTCTCCACAGAATTATAACAATCATGAAGAAAGAGAATTAGTCCAAATTACAATGCTTTGAAAAATGTGTTCCTGTTCTCTTACTAGCTGTTGTTGACAACATTTTTCATTCGCTTGACCGAAGAATAATATATGGGATCAATTCCCATGAAATTGTATGGTTGTTACAAGGGACAGCCGCTACATCCTTTCTGTTTTACTAGAATATTCTGGATGCTTCTAATAGAGCTATTTCCTTCAGGCCTAAATAGAAACAATTTTTAGTTGGCTGAAAATAGTTTGATTACTATCTAGACTTGGAGGTGTATCGACATAGACATCAAAAGTAATGTTACCAGTCTGGAGCACGTGATAGTTTGGAATCAGAGAAGATTATCTTTCTGGCTGAATCAAAGATAACCATGAAGTCAAGTATTAGTCATAGTGATGATGCGTTTATGAATATTATAAAGTGAGGTTCACTAAATCAGATCAAAGTATACCAGTGAGGGGTAGGGCAAGATTTCTAGGTTCATTTTGGGTTGTTGTTAGTAGGTGATCACAAGTAGCAGAGCCTAGCATGTGAATAAGGGACAAACTGAAGGTCTTGTTCTGTCTTATTACATTTTGTGTAGGTAGAAAAAAGCTGCAGAAGCTGTTCTACCTCATCAGGTGAAAAAATCATGATGCACCTCTCATTGAAGCTCTTGATGAAAGGCAGAGGGGTTCCGCTGTAAACTCACTGGGTTCTCTATGTAGGACACAAAACACATATTTTGTGAGGCTGAGAGAGTTGACATGTTTTGACATATATTTTGACAGGCTGAGAGAGTTGGGCTTGTTCAGTCTGGAGAAGAGAAGGCTCTGAGGAGATCTTATAGAGACCTTCCAGTACCTGAAAGGAGCCTACAAGAAAGCTAGAAAAGGACTATTCATAAAGGCTTGTGGTGATAGGACGAGGGGGAACAGATATAAACTGGAGAGGGGCAGGTTTGGATAAGATATTAGGAAGAATTTCTTCACCATGAGAGTGGTGAGACACTGGAAAATGTTGCCTAGGGAAGTTGTGACTGCCCAGTCCCTGGAGGTTTTTAAGGCCGGGTTGGATGGGGCCTTGGGTAATCTAATCTAATGGGACATCCCTGCCCATAGCAGGTGGTTTGGAACTAGATAACCTTTAAGGTCCTTTCTAACCCAAACTATTCTATGATTCTATGATTCTAAATTTAGTCTGAAATCCAGGTCATCCTTGAACAGTGCTTTGCTAAGCCACAGTAGCATATGTTTCATTCTTGTTATTCTGGATCCATGGCTCTTGCTGTGTAAATTCATCACTTCAGCTGGACAAGGATATTGCGTGGTCACAGATGATGTTTTGTGTTTATACATTTGAGCAACTTTCCTCACAGATATGGAATTTAATCCACAGAAGCTGAGATCAAAGCTTTATGTTTATGCTTCTGTTTCTGTACAAGCGTTGTAATGGTGAGAAGTTATGTTAAATGCTTGCTGCACCATCTTTCCTTCCTCTACCTCAAATAACAGGGTACCACAAAGAGCATCCCAAGGGAATGCTACATATGGCTAATTTCTGGAAGGTAGTGTATAACCTGGAGAACATAGCCCCAAAAATGGCATGTTCAAAGAACTGCTCCGATACAAAAAAAGAGGGTCATTTTCAAACTTGCTGCTGCTCTCACTGTCTCTTCACTTTTTCTTGACACAGTTCTAAGTCCCATTAAATACCCAGATTTCTTAATACAGTGGAAAGAGGAATACAATAACTAATTTCAAGTTGTACTAAACACCTTAGTTTATTTTAAGATCTAATCCCCTTGCTACCTACTTCTCTTCTGGAGAACATCCCTCAAGAGGTTTTAAAGAACAGAAAGAAAATTAGATGTTTACAAGCAGTTACACAGTTGATGCTTCTTATACAGTGAGGTTACACATTTACAGAAGATTAAGTATGAATTTCTCTATATACTGAGGCTTAAAACAGCCACTATTAAGGAAAGAATGTGTAATATTATGAAACTGTTTCCCTTTTAGTGTTCGTTGTTGGAATTATTCTAGTTTATGTGGGAGCTAGAGGGTAAGAAAAACAGAGAAACAGAGGTAGATGGTCAGAAGATGCAGGCAGGCACAGAGGCGCATTTCCATGGCCTAGATACTTATCTGTGGAATATGGGGGTTCCAGTCTTGGTTTTTTTTCAATAAATTATAATTATATGTAGGCTACTTTCCTGTGGGAAATGAAGTAACATGATTAATTGGTCTGCCCTTATATCTGTGTCTCCAAAAATACCTTTCTGAACTTTTTGATTGTTGTAAACCCAGTGAGGCTGAGGAGTGATGATCTCAAGATAATTAAGTACTCAAAGACTTGAAAAAATAATAATAGAGAAAATAACCGAGGTATTTGCTGTAGCTGAATAGAACATAAGAATATTTATATCTTGTAGATGTCAAATACAACTCTTCTTAGAATCAAAACAATTCTAATCTTAGTTTTAACAAATGCCAATGAATCATCAAGGCAGATGGTTTCAACAGCATCTGACAAAAAGGGCAGTGTATTTTCTGGCTTTGCGGGTGCACAAACTTCCTCTGTTTCACCAGGGCAATCAGCTCAATGGCTACTTACATAGATATCTTTACTAATAAACATAAACCACTACAGATAATCTAACAGGAAGATAAAAAAAAAATATTATCAGTAAATATTGAGCTAACAGAAAATCCTAAGGTATTTCAGTATAAAGTCAATCAACAAAAGCCCCTCACAAATCTATTGGAAATCAGACTTCTTTAGCTTCAGTTCTTGTGGCAGTCATTTATGGACCCTCACTGTTTCCCTTTCCTGATACTGTTCTTAACTTTTAGTCCATTTCTCCTAATAATTTGTTTTCTATTGGTTTGCACTTTTGTGGCACAGAAAGCTACAAAATCTCTGAAATAGTCAACTATGGAATAATCTATAAGATCGTGTAGTTTCTTCAGAATTAAAGTCATAATTCTGACAGCTTGAAGTCATGGATAAGTCACGACACTTTTCAAGAGTGCCAGTGTAAATGCTGTTATCTGATCCAAAGTCTACTTTGAATGCTTTCAGTTTTTCTTTCCAGTCTGAGAATGGCAACTATATTCTTCCAGTTTTCTGTTTAAAATAAATTTCAGTTCTGGATGTAACACGTGGTATGAGACAACCATTAATTTTTTTTTTCTAGATAATTAGTGAAACTTTTTGAGGGTTTTGAATGTGGAAGGTATAATATGCTTCTTTGTATGTGTGTGTGTATGTATAAGTAGACATCTCCATGGGGAAAAGTCTAAGCACTAAAAAATTCTGAAAAATAATATCTCCTATGAAACCAGTAGTCTATCTAATTTCAGAATAGGGCTTTAACTATAGCAGGTACCGAAAAAGTCTTTCTTGCTTTGGACATGAGACTTCAATTGCGAAAAAGATAAGTTTGTCTCTGTAACATAGTCAAATGCAATGCTTTCACGTGTGTTGTCACCTCAAACTTACAGTGAAAAGGCATCCTTCACGGTCATTGTAGTTGGTTTTAGCATTGTATCTACATAACACATATATCTATATACATATGTCTACAAATATGTGTATGCATATAAACATAATAACATGCATACATGCACAACACATAGACATATATATATATTTCATATAAGCACCCTCATACATACTTTAAGATTATGTCTCTAAAGATGACAATATTCTTTCTTTCTTTCTTTCTTTCTTTCCTGAAAATTTACTTTTGAGTTTCAGGTTGGTCTCTGTTGTGAAGGAGAATGGGAATGTAGAAAAGGTAGAATATAATTTTAAAGATGAAAAAAATAAAAACAACCAGTTAACGTTTAGAAAAAAACATAACCCAGCAAATTAATCATTTAGCTCTGTAGATCTGAGAGGATGCTGGTTATACTGATAGAGGGAAGAGCTCATTATACGGGGAACACATATGGTGTTCTTAAAATATAGCTCCTGAAAGACATTATTTTAAGAACCATTATTTACTGTGTATGTAATACAGTTTTATTATTTATGGTCAGGTAGTTCTTAATTGGAAGTAGGCTGGGTGCCTTCCAAAGGGGTTGGTACCATTTGCCATGAGTCTTTAGCTGATTAAAGAAAAAATATTTATTAATATGCTAGTATTTTGTGTTTCTTTAAAGGGGGATCTGGGGAGAAGTTAATCAGCATTCTGTGAGGTAGCCCCCTGAAATGTCCTCAGTATCCCATTCTGCAGAAGCACCTCTATTTTCTTTTGCAATTCAATAAATGATTTATGTTGTTTACATTCCTGTTTTTTTTTGGCTGCCAAACTATAGAATCATAGATTCATAAAGGAGTTTTTGTTGGAAGGGACCTTTAAAGGTCATCTAGTTCAAACCATCCTGCCATAAGTAGGTACATCTTGAAACAAAGAAACTGACAATAGTTTAATTTAACTATTAAGGCAGGTACACTTTATACAGTGCTGGAGAAGACCTAAGATTCATCCTCTGAATGCTTCTACCCAACAGTGATTTCAGAGAACTTCATATACACAGAGGTGTTTTGATATTCATATTTTTCCATGAAGTGACAAGTACACCTTATTCCTGGAACCTCATTGCATATCCAAGGGGGTGAAATCAATCACACCCAGAGTCATTAAGGCGTAGCCATATCTGAGAAGAAGAAGGAGAAGGAGAAGGAGAAGGAGAAAATGCACTGAATTGGATTACTAACATACTTGTGAAATTTAACAACAGTGTTTTCTTTGAACACTGAATTATTTTGTCTCTTTTATTTTCTGTAACACACAGTAAAGAGTAGTCTTTAATACACTTCTTTGAAAAATCTTCCTGCCTCTGTTAAAAGTCCAGCCTCAGTCTTGTTCTGTGACTGATTTTTTTGTTGTTGTTAAAATTATGTGTGTACCTATTCTCAATCACGTTTGGCTGTCACACACTCAAAAGCTTCTACTCAAAGGGGAATTATGTACATTACAATAAAGAAAAGCAGTAAAAGAAGATGCAAATGTGGAAAGAGACGAACAGTAGAGCCAAGATATGTAACCCAAAAGGGCATTAAGGCAGATCAGTGTGTAGTCTGCAGATTTTGCTCCATTCTTCTTTACCTTGATTTAAAGTATTTGCACATCATAACACATTGGAGTTAGAACAGGGATGTCGAAAGGACTGATGTTCCTGTGATATGGCATTTGGGAGGGACTGCAACCCTCCACTAGACTATATGTAGAGACTACACATTCTGATTGCACCTGGGACCTATCATTATGAAGGACCATGAAAAGCTGTTTAAACTCTCTAAGATTTCCACAAAATTAAGAAGAAGAAGAAACTTTTTTTATTAACTAATCACTTTCTCATACAGAGAAAATTATCCAGCTACTGTTGCTATTTTCCAGGCCAATCTGATTTGTTAGGAATAATAATCAAGATTCTGATTTTAAATATATTAATGAGATATTTCTAAAATCTCACATCAGAAACCAGTCCTCTAAATTTCACTTTCCATTCTCTGTCAAATGTATGTCTTCCTTCCAATTCAGAGCTGGTTAAGTTATCAAAGTATTGGTTCATCTCCTTTCCCTTTTGCATAAAACTGGGTGCCTGAATTCATTGTTCAACCACATATCATGCCTTACATTCTGTGTTTCATCCTACTGTGACTTGTTCTGTGCAGCGGGTACAGAAATTTCAGTTTCAGAGCCAAGAGATTAAAACTTTTATAGCTTCACCAGTTTAGTTTAAGACTAGAGACACTTATTTTTCAGAGCTTTGAAGTACTAAAAAGACTACCTGAGAGCAAAAAAATTTAACACAAATACTCACACACATGCACACACAAAATATGTATGGATGGTTGAAGTTCTATGATGATCCCCTGAGGAGCAGATTAGAAAGAATTCTTTTTGTTTGTCACAAAGAAAAGGCGATAATAGGCTGTTTGCCTTATGCCAGTTTTTCCCCTCTCCCTCCTTCTCTTCACTGTCAAAGGTAATGTGTCGTTCAGTAAAGCCCATCAGTCCTGCAAGAATATAACAGAATTATTCATTACTTCACTTGATGCCCCGAAGATTGAAAAATAGTTGTTACATACCAAGAGATGATTGTGCACTGAAAGATTAATAGGCATAAGGATTCACCAGCTGTCCACTCTATTCAGAGAGAAGGAAAAAAAGTATATGTAAATCACTTTGGCTGCTGGCAGAAGTTGTTGTACAATATTTGCTCAGTGCTGGGGTCACCATAATAAAAAAATGCTCAGCTTCATTTTGGCCTTAGTACCTTCCTACCTCACGCTATGCCATGATGGACTGTATCGTTAGCAACTGAACACCAAGACGGGCTCAGGGGCTCACTCCTTCAGCACTTCATGCAAATCATTTTCTTTCTATGCAACTGACCCTCTGTGTGGAAAAGTTTAAATAGAAATGTTTTCAAAGTATAAATTAAAATGAACCTCCCTCCACCCCAGTCCCCTATTACACTTTCTGTCTCACTTCATGTCTGGAAATGTAAACTTTAAATTACTGCATATAAATCTGTTTTTCACATTCTTTGTGCCACTGTACAATGCAGCTTTCTTTGCAATGGCATCGTGTCTGGTTTGAATGTTGTTTTTGTTTGTTTGCTTGCTTTTTATCAGTAACATCAACTGTGTTCAGAGCTTCAAAATCAGTATTACATCGATTACAAGCAAAATAATAGCTGAAAGAGTAGAGAGAGATACATAAGCAGAGAATAATGGGGATTTTGAAGGGCAGGAAAGAAACAGATTATCAATGAAGTAAATGCATAAAATCATTATTTGATTGTTACGAATGATAGGTATTTTGATATGCCATTATGTTCCCTTTTGGATTAATTTCTTTACATAAGCACGGAGAGAGACTGCTTACATACAGTTAAAACTTCATAGATTCACATGAAGTGTTCCCTACATGTGATACAGGAGGTAAGACTATAATATTACACACTATATGATCAGTAAAGAGAAAAATGGGTGCTGCTAGAGTGATTCAATAGAGATACCTCTTCCTTTCCTACAGTGGCAAATGAATACTCAGTATACTACAGAGTTAAATGTTAATTTAAAAGAGATGCTTCAGTTAGGACAGGAACAGAAAATAAGGAAGAAGGAATATCTTTCACAGACATAAAAGTTACTAAAGGAACTGAGAAGAGAATACTGGAATCCTTATTTTCCAATGTGGTAAGTCAAGTTATCATATGCTTTTGAACAGAATGAAAGATAGAATTTCTTAATCCAGCTAATAGAGACCCGCATCTGAGGGGATGCAATACAGGACCTGATGGTCAATAATACAAGTGAACTCATCAGTGGTATTAGGCTGGGAGGCAACCTGGGCTGCGGTGATCATGCACTGGTGGAGTTCAAGGTCCTGAGGAATATGGGACAGGTGAGGAATGTAGTCAGGACCCTAAATTTCAGGAAAGTAGACTTCCAGCTCTTCATGGTATTGCTCGGTAGGGCCCCCTGGTACAAGGTTCTCAGGGACAAGGGAGCAGAACAGAGCTGGCAAATATCTGAGAATGCTTTCCATGAGGCACAAGAGCGCTCAGTCCCTGAATGTAGGAAAACAGGCAGGAAAGGGAAGAGACCGGTGTGGCTGAGTTGAGACCTGCTGGTCAAACTCAAGAACAAGAGGCAGCTGCACAGGCAGTGCAAGCAGGGACAGGGAACCTGGGAATTTTATAGGGACACTACCTCGTTGTGTAGGGATGAGGTCAGGAAGGCCAAGGTGCAGCTGGAGCTGAAATTGGCAATGGAAGTGAAAACAAACGAGAAGGTCTTCTACAGGTAAGTAAATCAAAAGAGGAAGGTTAAAGAGAACATACCTCCACTGATGGTTGGAAATCGTGACCTCATATCAATAGATGAGGAGAAGACTAAGATACTTAAATTGGAAAGCCATGGATTTGAGGGGTGGACTGTTCAGTGGATAAGAAACTGGTTGGATGGTCGTATTCAAAGAGTAGTGGTCAATGGCACAAATTCCAGGTGGAGATCCATGACAAGTGGTGTCCCTCAGGGGTCCATACTGGGACTAGGCTGATAGTGATAGGACAAGGGGGAATGGGTATAAATTTGAGATAAATCACAAGTAGCAGAGCCTAGCATGTGAATCAGGGACAAACTGAAGGTCTTGTTCTGTCTTATTACATTTTTTGTATGTGGAAAAGAACTGCAGCAGCTGTTCTACCTCATCAGGTGAAACAATCATGATGCACCTCTCATTGAAGCTCTTGATGAGAGGCAGAGGGGTTCTGCTGTAAACTCACTGGGTTCTCTATGTAGGACACAAACACATATTTTGTGAAGCTGAGAGTGTTGCCATGTTTTGACACCTATTTTGACAGGCTGAGAGAGTTGGGCTTGTTCAGCCTGGAGAAGAGAAGGCTTCGAGGAGATCTTGTAGTGACCTTCCAATACCTGAAAGGAGCCTAGAAGAAAGCTAGAAAGGGACTATTCATAAAGGCTTGTGGTGATAGGATGAGGTGGAACATATATAAACTAGAGAGGGGCAGATTTAGACTAGGCATTAGGTAGAATTTCTTCACCATGAGAGTGGTGAGACACTGGAAAGGGTTGCCAAGGGAAGTTGTGGCTACCCCATCCCCGGAGATATTCAAGTCCAGGTTAGATGGGGCCTTGGTTAACCTCATCTAGTGGGATGCCCCTGCCCATGGCAGGTGGTTTGGAACTAGATAATCTTTAAGGTCCCTTCCAATCCAAACCATTCTATGAATCTATGATTGTAATTGGTGACAAAGCATTAGATAAAACCTTGGACTTTTAACTTGTTGGAACTCCATGAAAAAGCTCCTTTTTCCTTAAGTGGAAATCCTTCATTGGAGGATAATTAACTGTATCATGCAAGTGTTCACATCTAGAAATGTATTTTGCATTGTTAGCAAGTGTGAAAATTTGAAATTTTTATTCTTAGCTAATGAGAATGAAATGTTTAATAACTTTAAGGACTCTTCAAGCTGATTGCCTACCTATTCCAAGAAAGATTAGAGGGAGTCCTGCCCTGAGGTAGAATTAGTAACACACCAAAATGTTTTCTTAAAACCAGCCTTCGGTATAAATATGACCTCTAATGTGTTTATATGTTTTCTAACAGAGAAAAAGTAATAAAAGTTAACCAGCTGCTGGTGGTGTTCTTGTTCCTGAATTCCATGTCTTGTAAATCTGAGGAGATAGATATAGGGGTCAAACACCTCTGGATGATAGGCATTGCTGTAGCTGATCTTAAGGCATTTTGGTCTTTAAGGTCCACTATGGAAAAATTACCTCCCTCTGATTTCCTAGTTGACACAAATGCTTGCCATGTGACAGCACGCTGGCCTCTTCTCCCAAGTGACAGGGGACAGAACACGGGGCAATGGCTTCAAGCTGTGCCAGGGGAGGTTCAGACTGGACATCAGAATGACATTTTTCACAGAAAGGGTCATCGGGCACTGGAACAGGCTGCCCAGGGAGGTGGTGGAGTCACAGTCCCTGGAGGTATTTAAAAGACAGGTAGATGAGGTGCTTGGGGACATGGTTTAGTGACAGAAAGGAATGGTTGGAGTCTGTGATCCAAGAGGTCTTTTCCAACCTGGTGGTTCTAAGATTCTGTGATTCTACTGAAAAGCTCTGTTAATGAATAAAAAAATTATTACTCTTCTAGCTAGGCTTGGGATATTGCCATATTAAATTACAAAAATTAAACAGTTAATTCTCTTACCTCCATTGAATGGGGCTACAGTTCAATTTCAGTCCTATCAAACTCAGTGGGAATTTTGTGATTGTCAATTTTGTGATTGTCTATTTTTTGATTGTCTGGTGCTTTTTGAGATCATAAGATCTCTTAAGCTTAAAATGACTGAAAGAAAAAAACTTAAATAATTACTGCTACTGTTGCAGTAAGCTCCTTATGCATTGAAAAGACGAAATACAGAGCTATGTGAGAGAGATAACAGCGTAAATACAAAAATACCCAGGAACTAGCAGTAGATTACAGCTGGAAACATGTCTCTTCTTCCTTTTTTTTTTAAGGCTTAATTTTGGGCTGTGCAAGAGCTTGGAGTTTTCTCCTGAATAAAGTATGTATCCTGGTTGCAGATGGGATAGAGTTCATTTTCTTCCTAGTAGCTGGTATAGTGCCATCTTTTCAATGTAGCAAGAGATCAATGTTGATAACACACTGATATTTTAGTTGTTGCTAATATTGCTTATATTATAGAATCTATGATTATAGAATCTATGATTCTAATCATAAAATCATAGAAACCAGGTTGGAAGAGACCCGCTGTATCATTGAGTCCAACCATTCCTATCAAACACTAAGCCATGCCCCTTAGCACCTCGTCCATCCGTGCCTTAAACACCTCCAGGGAAGATGAATCAACCACCTCCTTGGGCAGCCTGTTCCAGTGCCCAATGACCCCTTCTGTGAAAAAGTTTTTCCTAATGTCTACCCTAATCCTCCCCTGGTGGAGCTTGAGGCCATTCCCTCTTGTCCTGTCCCCTGTCACTTGGTAGAAGAGGCCAGCACCCTCCTCTCTACAACCTCCCTTCAGGTAGTTACAGAGAGCAATGAGGTCTCCCCTCAGCCTCCTCTTCTCAAGGCTAAACAACCCCAGCTCTCTCAGCCACTCCTTGTAATACTTTTTCCTCAGTCCCTTTGCCAGCTTCGTTGCTCTTCTCTGGACTCACTCCAGATCCTCAACATCCTTCTTGTGGTGAGGGGCCCATAACTGAACACAGGATTCAAGGAGCGGTCTCACCAGTGCCGAGTACAGAGGGAGAATAATCAAAGACTTATCATTTTCACATGTTCTGCCATCAGTGAGGTGCACGAGAAGCTGAGAGGGATCATAGGCAAGACATCTGACCTAAACTTGCCAAAGGGATATTCCATACCATATGATGCACTGCCAATTGTACAAACTAAGGGGGCACGGGAGGATGGAGGAGCGCTGTGATCGCTGATAAAGTAGAGGCTGGGCATTGGTCAACAAGTGGTGAGTAATGGTACTATGCATCACTAGTTATTGTCAATTATCATCATCACCATCATCATCAATCATCATCCCTTGCTGTCCTAATAAACTGTGTTTTTCTCGACCCACGAGTTTTATTTCAATTCTCCTTCATATGCCACTGTGGGGTCTCTTAGGTTCGTTTAAGAGGTCCTAAAAGCTTCAGAAATCCCTAATGGTTCGAGCTAAGATAAAACAACCTCAATGATTATTTATTTTTTTTTTATTTGACGTATATTGTTTTGGTCTATGGCTGTGGCTATTTGGAAATAGGCTTTTGTTTCTATGAAAAAAAGGGCAAAAGTGAGAGAAAGAAAAGAGGAAAAGAGTGAGATTCTACCACATTTGAATCCAGTGCCAACCCTCTCTCTTGTCCTGTCATTGACGTCTTCAGGATGTGGGCTTGCACCTAGACACCCAAAGTGACACATTTTATGTAGTGCTGTTTCATGGCCCTTTTCATGCCCTCTCATTTGCATTGCAAGTGAACAGGGCATAGCTTGTTATCTTTGAAGGAAAGAGGAGGCTCAGTTTCTCTCTGTGCATTTTGGGCAGGGGTCTCTGAGGGCCCATAATGGTCTTTTGCATTGCTTACCCCCAGAATGTTGGGCACAGTGTTCACAGATTGCTCAGGAGCAACTTCTTCCCTACTCTGACTGGCTGATTATTGGGACCTCAATTCCTGGAGTGAAGCCCAGCTTTCACTCCACTTCATTCCTTGGTGCAGTTCTTGGTCTCACAGCAACCAAACAACAGTATTTACTGTCTGGACAATGTTTAGGACATTTTAACTGATCCAAGCTGAAAATATTTGAAGTGTTCTAAGTCAAACAGTGTATCGCAGGGTGGAGGAGGGAGTGAGTAGCTGTGTGGTGTTTTGTTACTGGTTGGAATTAAACCACAATGGTATGTGTACTGGATATACATAAGCACTCATCACATTCGTGGTGCCTTTGGCGTGGTGTTAGCTATAATTCTGACCAGTTCAGTCTAAGAATACACATTAGTTTAAATTTCACCAGCTGGCTGAATTATGCTCAGTAAACTGGATAGCTTTACCATTGAACCCTTGAATTCAGCTTTGAGTCATATAAGGCTCTCATAGACCTCAGACAGAATTGGAGATTTTCAGTGACCTCAAAACTTAGGTTCTAGATTAATTTAAGTGGATCATCTTTTACAATGTGCATCTAAAATTTGCCTTTTAGGAAAATATTTGTTTTATTGATAGTGCCCAGTACGGACAGGCATTAAGAGTGCTCTCAAGACCAGATGTGTCTGCCTTTTGTATTGCAGCCATAGTCTGAAGCTTGCATACTTGCCCACTCATAAAAGATCCTCCATGCCCAAGCCCACATAGAGTGTATTTATATCACAAGGTACATGGCTGAGGATCTTCACATATGAATTACAGCATAACAAAGTGGGGTCCATCTTGCTCTCCTCATACACCTTTTGGCTCAGCTCACGTCTTTCTCTGCTTCTTTGCAGATGAGTCTGAAGACCAATCTGCATTAAAAGTTAGAATGCCAGCATTACTTTAAATGTATTTGTCTCTGCTTATGTCCCTCAAGAAAGACACCTTAAGGCAAGGTCTTCCAATATCTCCTCCTCCTTCCACAAAAGTCCAGAAGCTGTTCACTAAGCAGCCGTCTGCACAGAAGATACAAGGAAAGCTGAATCTGATGAGTTTAGGGTGCCTGTGGAGGCTTCTTTTTCATCCTAGTAAAGACACAGTGATAGCTCTGTTCTTCCACTTCTCTGCTCAAATAAGGAAAAGATACTTCCTTCCCTTGCAGGGGTTTCATAAAGCTTAATTCATCAGTGGTCTGTGAGGGACCACTGTGAGGGAGTTTTTGAAGGCACGAGTAACTCAGAATGGCCTAAATAATTTATCCCTTGCTTTTTCGTTTACTCAGTAGGCTTCTCTTTAAAACGCTTCTAGCTCTTTAAAGTTTGGAAGCACACTGTACTTGCAGAAAGAAAAAAAATTACAAAGAAAAATGCATAATGTATGATAATGTTGAAAGTAGCAAGAATTAAAGTAAATGGTCTGATATAAAAAGGGTTTCAAACAGGATTAATAATTCTGCAATTTGTTATACAAAGTCAATTTTTCCACTTCCAAAGCTAAGTTGCCTGGTGGGGTTTATTGGCTCACTCATTATTAGGTATATATCACTTTTATTGTTTCACATTTTTATGTGTTTATAAAAAAAAGACATCATTCATGAATAAAACATTTTTGCTCTAAGCTGCCATATATGAAAGTTGGTCTGAGAGCCTATATTCTCTTTTATTGCAAAAAAGGGAAATACATTGTATATTTATATATTTATATATTTATATATTTATATATTTATAGAACAGTCTACATCGGAAGGTTTTGTGTGTTTGTATGCATATGAACACATATATGCATATGTATATATGTTAATACGGTAATATGTGTATGCATCTATTGTGTATCCCATTACCATATATATATAAACTGATCTTTGAAAAAAGACCTAATGATACTAAGATTTTTTTTTCTTTCCAATAAGCCTTCCAAAGCCTGCCCTCATCTGCTCAATCTGACCTATTCTGGATGGCATCTTTCATAAATGTCAGTTTCTTTTCCCCTTCCCCTATCCATCAAGATTCTCAGCTGATCATATCCACTCTGCTAAAGCCTGGTTCCTCTCCTAATCTATGGCAGAATGGCTCCTATCCAAATGTCACCTTACAACACTAGACATGATTGAGCATCCAGGCAGCAGCCAATGTACTGGTACAGATGATGTGAGGAAGTGTTAGCTTGATAGATAATAGTTTTATTTTTGGTCTTCTTAATCACTCTGCACCTGGTAGGAGCTCTATATGAGCAGATAAGTGGTATCAAGAGACAGATAGAAGTTGATGGGGAACATTTTTATGTATGAATGCATTTATTTATTTATTTATAATATTTGTGTGAAAGAGTTTTTGTGGGGAGTCTTTTAGGGACAGTTTTTTAATTGTTTTTCCTTCAGCTTATGAAAGTTAATTTCCCATCAGCAAATTTGTGCTGGATTTTCAGAGTTGCTAAAACCAGAAATTAAAAAGAAACCATACAAACATAATTTCAGTTCATTTGGGGTAACTCACTGTAATAAAAACAGTTTTAATAAATGGAGTTTCTAATGAAAGCTCACCCTTTGACCTTAAGACTCTGTCCTCTTTAGTGGTGAGAGGTAAATTACATTCACTAACTTCATCTCTGACATGGCACAAATAACTCCATAAATGCTCCATAATTGTGCTGTGATTATATGGTTATTACTGCACATTGTCAACAAAATTATCACCCTGAGGCCCCATAGCTCCAGTGTATGGCACATGGTAATTAGTTAAGAAAGGACTAGGATCTAAGAGGCTCTGGAGGAACTCCTTCAGCAAACACACAGAGCAATTAGCATGTTGGATGGACACCTCCAAAGACAACAATAACAGAGACTGGGTCAGGGAACATGTTTTGAAAAATGCGAGGCACAGATTTCATAGAGGATTAAAAGAATTACAAGGAGAGAGAAAGAAAAGCAGAGTAACATCATTGTTCAGTATCTCACAGTAAAAGTTGCCAGGCTAACTTGTGCAGTTATTATCTGACAAAGATCACATCAAGGCCAAGGAGGACTTTCTTCTGTTACAAACTGCCCTCCTTTTGTTCTTGAAATCAGTAGCTGTTGCAGCTGCAAACAGAGTCAGATCTGAAGTAGAGCTCAGTAATTTTAAGAGAATCATAAGACAAAGACTAGAAAACACCAGCTGAATATGTTTCCAGTCTATTTGGAAATATGTGGACTGTCCAGCCACTGAGCCAGCCAGAAGGAGCAAGAGTGTAGTGTTCTGTTAAGCCCAGAACCATAACTGTTCTCAGGTTTGGCCCTTCTGTACTCTAGGCTCAACTTTGCTGAAAAGTATTTTTACACATCTTAGGTGGTGTGATTAGGAGGGCAAATATACCATGGCCTAGTCTATCACTACGTAACTTTGGTTCTCTCAGCACAGCGCAGTTGCTTTGAGTTCCACCTGTAGCTAGGTTAACTGTGCAGATAAGAACCCCATGGGCCATGGGCTTTGTTGTACTTATATGTCTGGAGGCATGCTGGTCAAATTATCCCTTTCTCTCACTGATTAACTCTCTGCATGGGCTGCTGGTTCTTTTTCTTGGACTTTAGGATCATTATATGTAATCCAGAAATTTTAGACTTTAATAGGTCTGAGAATTTTCTTACCTACCTGAAATTAGATGATAGCTCTAGGCTCTAGGTCTTTTTGTGGATTTAATTATAAATGATTTTGTTAAGGTCATGTGGAAAGGCTGTTGCAGAGCAGGGACCTGAACCCAGCTCTGCAGCATCCCAAATTCCTGCCCTAACCACTGACTCATTCTTCCTCCCACACACTATCTCTTACCCCTTGCTGCTCTTGGCATGGCTTCTTCCCATCCTTATGCCACGGGAAGAGGGCAGGTGGAGGAGAGCCAAGTGTATCAGACCCATGCCACTCAAAATCACTCTTGCAATGGGGGGGTGCATTTACAGCTTCTCCTTTCAGGCAGATTTTTGGTTGCTTTTCTTTGCCTCATTAGCACAAAGCAGCTGGAGTTGAGGCTTTGGCTTGACCCCAAAGTATGGTCTGTGTGAGACTACCGCCAGAAGTGAACTGCTTGATTGCTCACTGCAATGAATAATCACCTGGTTTTCGTACTTTTTTGTTTGCCTGTTACTCAATTGAGTAGAAGTTAAACTTTAACTGGACAAATTACTCCCAAGCTATGTAAGTTTTCACCATCAAATTTATTAAACTCTCCTAAAAATATCTTTTTCTATAAAATGAGAATTTCCAACAAGATTTTAACTTGTACAAGTTAAAATACTGAGAGCCAAATTTATCCCAGTAGTGTATCCAAGGACTTCAGCATAAAGCTACAGCAAAGACGAATTGTTCTGGAATGTATATGTTGAATATTTAATGCAAATACAACAGACCATAACTGCATGTCCTGCAGGTAAAATGCAATTATTCTAATTACATTGCAATTACTGTACAGCTACAGAGTAAATTACCTCATTATTTGCATTTTTTGCTATAAAATGTTCTAGTTCAGTCTCCAGACCCGTGGAAACCTGTTTCCCTTGCATAAGAATTCCAGATGTTTTGGTTAGCAGAAATCACCCTGTCAAGACAAGATGCAGGTCTAGGACACTGACCCATTTTTTACCCCTTATTCATGTCTCATTATCCCCTTCCACTTACCTGTTGATTATTACATTTTAATTGTTAGAGACAAGAGGGACATTCATAATATTTGCCACAGTGGGCAGGAGTGGTGCTGTTGCTGATGCAACTATAGTGCAAGCCACCATGGTTATAACACACTGTGGTGCATCTTGTAGATGCAGTAGCTCACTATTTTTGGATGCTAGCTCCCTTTAATCATATAGGCAGCTGAAACAGCCACAGAGAAGAATGGACTAGTACCACAGCACCAGTGATAAAGGTAGCAGTTTTGGAGAAAATCATATGAGACAAGATGAGAAGCAATCTGGAGGGAATGTTGAATTGTAGAAAGGTTTATTAAAAGGGATGCCTGGAGGTCATCTCTTCTAACCTTCTGCATAACACCAATACTAGAAGAGGTCAGATACAGCTTTGCTTAGCCAAGTGCTAGGAATCTCCAAAGATGGAGATTTCATAACCGCCTTGTTCAATCTCTTTCAGTGCAGCGTTATCCTCCTACATAAAGAGTTTCTTCTAGTACCCAACCTGAACATCCCAAAGTACAATGTTTCCCCACTGCCCTTCACTATATTACCTAGCAATATTAGTAAGACATTGGCTCTTTCTTCTTTCAAAGTATACCTAAAGTAGTTGAGGGCAAAATTACGTAGAAAATTAGACTATGTAAAAATACACCACTAAAATGGGGGATGGTAAGCAGATATATTACAAAAAAAAAGATCATTTCCTTCTTTCTCTGTATATTTGTAATGTCAAGATACAGAAAATATGTAGATTAAACATATACATGTGTCTACACAAAATCCTGTAATCTTGAAGATACAGTATAAGGTGAAGAGGCTGTAGACTCTATTTATTGCTCTGCCATTAGCTGATGGGTGACCTTGAGCAAGTTGCTTCTCTGTGTAACAGGAATAGTGAGGGAAACATCCACTATAAGTTGCTTTGAGACACAGAAATGAGACGAGCTGGATTAGGAATAAGGCCACGTAATAATGAACATTATTACATACTGTTATGTGTTCTACGTAATACACAGAAAAATAAAACATTTCTGAGATATGTAACACTAGACGTCAATACATGTGTCCTTGTTTGGTTATTTTTGTTTTGTTTTGTTTTTTAGTTTTCAGATTGGAGTAAGATAGTCATTGTTTATTGAGCAGGTATCATGGATTCCCTTCACCCAACTCTTTCTCTCTGTCTGGGAAAATCTCTGAGGCTTTGTTTTCTACACTCTACAGCAAAGACAATTCAATTAGGACAACAAGCCAGCCTGAAACTGAGGTCTCTAAGGTGCACTGAAGATAATCTTTTAAAATAGCCAATCCTGCTAAAATGAATGTCTTTCTTATTAATTTAGGAACACAATGGTTCTACCTGACCCTTTGGATCCTGCTTTTCATTGATCAAGGTATGCAGGCATTTTTCTTTGTGATGATACTTGAACATGAAGGCTTTTAGTAAAGCAGGCTTTCTTTTATTGGAAAGATAATGTAAATTGTAAAGTCAGAACTAAAATGATAATTCACATACTAAAATACCCATCAACAAGAAAGGTCGGAGGGAGGACCTGGGAAACTACAGGCCTGTCAGTCTGACCTCAGTGCTGGCAAAAGTCATGGAACAGGTGATCTTGAGTGCTATCATGAAGCACATGCAAGAGAACCTGGTGATCAGGCCCAGTCAACATGGGTTCAGAAAAGGCAGGTCTTGCCAAACTGACTTGACCACCTTTATGACAAAGTGACTCGACTACTGGATGAGGGAAAGGCTGTGGATGTATCTTCTTGGACTTCAGTAAAGCCTTTGACACAGTTTCTCACAGCGTTCTGCTTTGGAAACTGTCAGCCTCTGGCCTGGACAGGCACACACTCTCCTGGGTGGAAAACTGGTTGGCTGGAGGGCCCAGAGAGTGGTGGGAAATGGAGTTAACTCCAGCTGGAGGCCAGTGACAAGTGGGGTTCCCCAGGGCTCAGTGCTGGGTCCAGCCCTGTTCAATGTCTTTATCAATGACATGGATGAAGGCATTGAGTGCACCCTTAGCAAGTTTGCAGACGACACTCAGCTGGGTGGAAGTGTCAATCTGCTGGAGGGTAGGGAGGCTCTGCAAAGGGATCTGAACAGGCTGGACCGCTGGGCTGAGTCCAATGGCATGAGGTTTAACAAGGCCAAGTGCCGGGTCCTGCACTTGGGGCACAACAACCCTATGCAGTGCTACAGACTAGGAGAAGTCTGTCTAGAAAGCTGCACGGAGGAGAGGGACCTGGGGGTGTTGGTTGACAACCGACTGAATATGAGCCAGCAGTGTGCCCAGGTGGCCAAGAAGGCCAATGGCATCTTGGCTTGTATCAGAAATGGCGTGACCAGCAGGTCCAGGGAGGTTATCCTCCCTCTGTACTCGGCACTGGTGAGACCGCTCCTCGAATCCTGTGTTCAGTTCTGGGCCCCTCACCACAAGAAGGAGGTTGAGGCTCTGGAACGAGTCCAGAGAAGAGCAACAAAGCTGGTGAGGGGGCTGGAGAACAGGCCTTATGAGGAACGGCTGAGAGAGCTGGGGTTGTTTATCCTGGAGAAGAGGAGGCTGAGGGGAGACCTCATTGCTCTCTATAACTACCTGAAAGGAGGTTGTAGAGAGGAGGGTGCTGGCCTCTTCTCCCAAGTGACAGGGGACAGGATAAGGGAGAATGGCCTCAAGCTCCGCCAGGGGAGGTTCAGGCTGGACCTCAGAAAAAAAAAAAATCATGGAATGGGTCATAGGGCACTGGCAGAGGTTGCCCTGGGAGGTGGTTGGGTCACCATCCCTTGAGGTGTTTAAAAGACGGGTGGATGAGGTGCTGACGGGCATGGTTTAGTGTTTGATGGGAATGGTTGTACTCGATGATCCTGGGGGTCTTTTCAAACCTAGTGATTCTGTGATTAATATTTAATGTAAAATATGAATTATATGTATTTACCTCATGGTCTATACTTAAAAATGAAATTGAATATCCTTTTCAAAGTAAATTTCTTCTAAAATATTTCACAGGGCTACATTCCAAGATACAGGACCTTTGATAAGTTTCTACAGAATTCTGGAATAATTCATACCATACAAATAGAATTTTGATATCAGTTTATAGGCAATGTAGAGACCATAACACTATATGAGGTTTCCTATCAGTTTTTATTACAAAAATGTTCTGTCTTCATGGTTTCAGTACTATCAGAAATACATTATATTTCACTAGTACATATTTTCATTTTTTTCCTTGTGGTTACTTATGTCTGGGTTACAATTTATTTTCTTTCATTTAAGATGCATGAAATTTCAAGTTAAAAGATTTAGCCTTTTCTATTAAGAAGGCAAACCAAGAAAACTGTCTGCTTTTGACCGTATTTAAAAAAATAGAAATCAAGGACCAAATAATATTTGTTTAATATGTGTATATCCAGTAAGCCCTGGACCCTCTGAGGTTTACAATATAATTCTACATTTAACAGTATAATTATGACTATGTCAAGTTTCCCATATTCACTTCCCGACAAAGGTGATTGTTAGAAAGGCCTTTCATTTCCCACATGATCAATACATACTTATTATCAATTGTTAGCAATTATTTGCTGAAGTTTTGTCTATCCCCTGCATACTTCACCCCTCAAAATTCCTTTATGCCAACTGTCTGATGCATCATATTCATAGAATCATAGAATCATAGAATAACCAGGTTGGAAGAGACCTACCAGATCATCGAGTCCAATCGTTCTTATCAAACACTAAACCATGCCCATTAGCAACTCGTCCACCCGTGCCTTAAACACCTCCAGGGAAGGTGAATCAACCACCTCCCTGGGCAGCCTGTTCCAGTGCCCAATGACCCTTTCTGTGAAGAATTTTTTCCTAATGTCCAGCCTGGTGGAGCTTGAGGCCATTCCCTCTTGTCCTGTCCCCTGTCACTTGGGAGAAGAAGCCAGCACCCTCCTCTCCACAACCTCCTTTCAGGTAGTTGTAGAGAGCAATGAGGTCTCCCCTCAGCCTCCTCTTCTCCAGGCTAAACACCCCCAGCTCTCTCAGCCGCTCCTCATAAGACCTGCTCTCCAGCCCCCTCACCAGCTTTGTTGCTCTTCTCTGGACTGAGAAACTGATGCTCTGTACTACCCTAAGGAAACAATTCAAAGATTTCACTAAGTAGCCTATGTATCTCACACAGGTCATCATGTCACCTTACCTCTGCTGAAATTATAGACATCATGAAGATTTTAATGCTTGACCTGCAGAGATTAAGCAGGATTTGCTATGCAATGGTTCTCTTTTGACTTCTGTAACATTTCTGGTAGGACTCAAGGCAAGCAAAATATCTGACATGAACAAATGATTGTGAAAAGGCTCATTTTCACATAAGTACATATCATATAGCACGTTTATGAAATGCTAAAAGAATAGTCAGTTAATAACTCTATGTGAAATTAATTTTTTAGCATTCCTTTGAATTATTTCTAAATACATATTGTCCTGCGTAAGCTGGGGTGTTTTTTAATGGATGAAGAGAAACTTCTCCTTGAGGTAACACATACTTACCAACCTTCCCTTAAGAACATAGAAATCACGAGAGAGGAAAGAAGTATATTTTCTTGTAACAGTCACTTTTTGATTTGCAATATTTTGAGGTAAACCCCTGAAGCATATAAGAACTGTCCTCTGGCAGGCCACTCTATTATCGTATGCATATGGTGTTCAAAGGTTTCAGAAAGTGCAGGACATGCAAAACACATACTTTATAGTTAAGTAAGCATCTAGAAATGTTTCAGGTAAATAGCAGTGGTCTAGAACTAAGTGCAAATATTGCATAAAATTAAATTTAGCCCCCTCAAAGAACTAAGCAAGTTTAGCCTTGCGAATTATCACACCTGATTTTGAACATGACACTTAGAAACATAAGACCTATTTCTTTAGTTTACCATTTTACAAGACTTTAATTCAAAGATTAATCTATCTGCCAACTCTCAGATCAAACAGTGCCTCTTCATAGATACGAAAAAGATTAAACAAGGCCTTAAACAGGTGCTTACTGCTTCCTTTTTTTCACATATTTTAGTTTATATTTGTGTCTATAGCATAGTGATGGGACGAGTTGGTATAAATCTTCCCACACCCCTCTTTCCAAGTTGATTCACAATTTATGTTCATTTGCCTCTAATGAGATGATTAGAGTGGAATCAGATCAGATTTAATCTGCAGTTAAACTGTGAAGTTATTTTTCCCCCCAAATGAGGTTGTAAAACCAACATCAAACTTAAACTGCTATATGTGATTTTTTTTCCTCTCTTTTTTTTAACTTCAATATTTCACAACTGCAAAACAAGGCATCTATTTGAGCATGGTAAATACTGACATCTGGTTTGCAGCTACTTGTAATGTAAATTAACTAGTATAATCCAGACAAGATCACCAGAAACCACATTCTTTTTATGTCCGATAGTTCGTAAATATGTACAAGTATTAGTTACTTCTCTGGAGTTGCATAACTTATTAAATCTTAGCTATCTCTACTTCTTGATTTATCAAATTTAGGTTAGCCACATGCTTAGTTCTATTATTGTCATGTAAGCACCCCAGTACTAATGTTCACATCGTGCTTCTCTGTTTTTCCCTTATTAATTGAAGAGTTCATGCTGGATTAACACAATTGAGTCACAGCAGCTCTTCCTTCCAGTAAACCTTAGCTTAAGAACAGAGCATATATTGTTTACTAATTTCATGTAGCTTTACTAGTGATACCAAATGCCTTCAGGACTAGATTTTAATCCATGGCTTGTAAATAAAATAGCCAGGAATCACTGCAATATTAATAGTGCACATACATAAGTTGTTCTGTTTGAGCTGCTGGGGAGTCATGAGTTGCTTATGCTTTATGCACACAGGTTAGTACAGTCAACAATGGTGTTTATCTGAAACAGTACCCTTTCAGAGCAAGGGACAGATTTTAGCATCATTCTGAAGCAAGGCTAGCACTCATAGTATGACAAACTAATAGCTTTAAAAGCACAATGACTGCATTGTTCAGGCAACACAAAAAACTTGGCCGTCAAATCACAGTCCCTTGAGTCCACGTGAATTCTCCATAGTATAAAATGTCAGTCTATGAGTCCTTCCTAGAACAACTGATTGCAAGGTCATAGCCCTAGAAATCAAGGTCTTCACAAATGAATGTCTAATCAAATAACCCAAAGTAACTATATTTAATGCCGTCCTTTTTGCAACGTTTCTATTGTATTATATTTAGAAGCTTATAGAACTTGTATACCATATAGTCTGCTTATGTATAGATTAACCAGTGAAATATTATTAGTTTTCATACCTATAACTTTTATTGTTTTATCTTTGACAAACTCTGAAACAGTTCACCAGTGACATTTTTAAAAATTAGCCTTCTATGTTTAAAGACCACTCATCATTTTCATCTATCATTGTTCTGGAAATGTCACATTGATTTTATCCTCTGTGCAATAAATGGTAACATCTAAAAAAACAAATAATACTCTGACACTTCAAAATCAGCTGCCACTCTTTGATATAGCAAAAATAAATAAAAGGACAATTTTCTTGAAGGACAGGAGTGAGGAAGAAAAATGCATAGGAGTGGGAGAGAGAAATAAAGCTTTATCTCTTTCTGGCAATACTGACAACAATCAAAATAGTAGGAATCATGAATACTTTTTTTCTGTCCCACCAGTATTACGTGAATAGTAACTGTGATGTGATCAATGAAAATGCTTGCAAATATGTCTTAAGAATAGTAGTTAAAAATCTTTCCATGTATGAAATGATACACTGAAAAAAGAAATGGGAAGCAAAGATGAAAAATGCAGACTTCATCTGCCCTTCTCCTAACCCCAGCGATGCATTAAGGTAACAGAGACTTTAAACCGAATCTTGCAGAAATTTTGACAATGACTTGATTATTTCCAGCGGTTCATACACCATGTTAGCATGGGTGTGCTGGACAGTCGGAGAAGATAGAGCTGAACCAAGCAGTTGTCAAGAAGCTGGGCAAGCCACAAGCATCAATGAAGTTACTGTAAGACTATTTTGTTGCATTGGATGGTGAATCAACTATATGTACCCACATCTAGAAGGGGAGAGGAGAGAGGAACAAGGGTAGGGAGTGTGCAAGAATGAGCAGATAAAGAATGCTTTGTGTTTCCCGACCTAGAGACATGATAATGGTAGAAGTGTCTAAAGGGTTTCAAAATTTAAGAAGTCCAAGGCAAGGTAGGGAAGAAATTTCTGAAGATCTAGTGTCTGAGGCCAAATAGAAAGGGCCAGAACAGGTTTGCTGATCTTTGTTTTTCCAACATCTTATCTATTAGAAAATAAAGGATTTTTTTAATTCAAAAATTTTCAAAAAATGAAGGATCACAGAATATAATCCATTGAGTTTTTAGTTTGCTGTTAGGGTTTTCAGATCCTTTAAACAAACTTCTCCAGCATCATAAGCACTACTTTTTCTCTGTATAGAGGTAGATTTAGAGCCTGATTTAGAATTGGCTTGTGTATTGACATGGCTATTTACACAATTGCAAAAAAAGCACATACACACATCATGAATCTCTACTTCACCTGAAGCAATGAAGAATGATTTTCTATGGGCTTGTGCCTTCAAGATGATTCAGTTTGGAAATGGAATTGGACTGAAGATACTGTCATTACACGACTCAGATGTCTCCTTATGTCATATCTCCTTTCCCAATACATGAAAAGGCTTCCTCTTGTTCACAACAGAACTTACAATATTCTTCTCCTCGATGTATTCCTGTGTCCTCACAACGTATCACAATGTTCACTGTGACAATTTGCTGCTTCAGCAAGGGAATTTCATTTTTCCATATCACTTAGGTCTCATCCAGTACCCTGTTTCTTCCTGGTTGTCAGTGGCACAAAAGGCAACTTAAGCATAGTTTAATTCAATATTATAAAATACTTGCCTGCTATCAGGTGCAAAAGATTTTTTGGGAAAGAGAGAAGAGGAAACAGTTAAACATGCAGAGAATATGATTAAATCTGCTTAGTTTTCTTAGTGAATTTAGAAACAGTTTCCACTCAGACACAAATATGATTTCAATTTAGCATTTCATCCTTACTCAGCAAAGCATGTAAACACCCACTTAATTTTAAGCAAGTGCTTAAATCCTGTTCCAGTGGCACTTAATCAGGCACTAAAGTTAAGTATGTGTTTAAATGCTTTGATGATTTGAAACCTAAACAATGAGCAAAGTAATGTCTTACTAAGATTATACTGTGCCAGGAAATAATGCTTATTGAAGAAGGGACACTATGGGGCACCTTAAGCCATTTCATGGTGAGAGAAAGAAATTTGGATTGCTTGCATGGTTTTCTACACCCTTTCACCTTCATTAAAACCAAATTACACAAAAGGAAGGAAAAATATCCTTGAGAAAAATTCAAAGCTATAAATAAATAATGAGGCATACAATATTTCAATCTATAATCACAATTTATGGAGGTAGTGGAGACTGTGGTAGAAATGTGTTCATCTGTCATGAATATGAACAATAAGACCATGTCATGAACAATGAGCCTATAAAACAGGATCATAACAGGGAGAAAGCTTTAATGTATATATTATTAAGATTAGGATGTAATACTGCAAGGCTCTTCTTTTTTTTCTTAACTTGAACATTGCATGTATATCAAAGAGATGCTTCCTCTCCTTTACCACCGACTGAATGAGTTTTTAAGTGTTCTTTTGTAGAAAAAAATATTTGGGCAATTATATAGCTGTGCCTCTTACACAATTCAGTACTGAGACAGTTAATTTTAAAATCCAAGCATATTTTATATTCATGAAAAAACACCAGTATAGGGCATGCTTGTGTCTGCAGGACAGAAACACCTTGAGTAGTTTAGTATCAATCCTTATGTTATAGCTTGAGGATATTGAAGAAACAAACATATTATACTGTTGAAAATGAGAATTTCAAAAGTACTGAATAAAGGATAAGAACACTTATAAAAAAGAACGTAAACATTCAGGTTCAGGGCATAAGCTAGTCAGTAACTGGAAGGGTTATAATAAGTTTTTGTTGTTTGACTATTCCACAAACCTTTACTACAAAATATCTTGCTCCCTTGAAACCACCAGTGATCAACACCGGTGGGCAAGGTGAACCATTAGACAGAGGTCTGCAAGATGGGGATAACAGTATTTTCTTTCCTAAACTATTTGATATCTTTAGATTGGGAGTACCAAAATAATACACTATAGACCAAACTGAATAGCTGTAAATTTTGCTATGCATATCTAGATGTGTGTAATTCTCCCTGAATTTCTGTGAGAAAAAGCAGATTATCCATATTATAATATGTATCCTGTTACTCTTCCATTCTCTCAGGAAGAATGTGAAACACAACCACTTTTGAGCTTGGCACAGTTAGACTTTGAAAATTTTCTTGAAGAGTTCACCTTAAGTTTCAGATCAGCATTAACTTAAAAAGAAAAAATAACATAGAAAGAAGCAAACAAGCTAACAACAAAAAACCAAAATCTGATATGGACAAGAGTACTGAATTATAGACTATCCCTTCCTGGAGTTTTATATTGCACTCAGAGAACAAAGGTTGCATACTTGAGGCCAGCAGATGCTACCATAATAATTAACATTAAAAAATTAGCAGCACCTGAAACTGTCAGGCATCCTGCCTGTGTGCTTTTTCCGTTCATATCTTGCTGCTATTCATAAAGGAAGCAATCAAAGCTTAAGAACTATCAGGTTCCTTCTTGAATATCTCATGGAGGCTCGAACTTCATAAAGGAATTATCTTAATCGTATCATCAAAGGAAAGGGCTTGAAATATGATCTCAGATGAAAACTCTGATGGAGAGAAGTATAGCATAAATTTCTCGGCACTCAGGCCTTGGAAATTACAGCCATGACTCCATATCTCATGCTCTGGAAGGAATAATAATTACTATTTGGCAATTTATCAAGGTGAGGGTTCCACTGAAGGGAACGTCGTATTCAATTTGGTAGCTGAAATTACACAACTAGTGGGATATTAGATAACAGCACAAAGCAAGAAGGTTATGCAGGGAAAGTAATGGAACAAAAAAGTAGAGATGAACTCATAACAGTTTAGCAAGCCAAACTCTTTGTTTTCCAGTTATTATCTTAGAGTTCTTCAGCAAAGAAGTCTTAGTAGGATGTCAACCCACCTCAACAACAAGTAGCAGGAACATTAGCAGAAGTTCCAGCCTGGAAATGTACAATTCTTCTGCTATCTAGATTGACATACAGGTTTTCTGGATATACTTGCTGCACTTACACTTTAGTTTAGTTAAGTGTTCGAAAAGAATTATTACTTAAGTAGCTGTAGTGTCAAAATTAGATATATGAATAATATGCATTTTTTTCTGTATTGCTAGTGTTTGGGACAGTTATTTTAGAAAATTGCTGCCCCTTGGTTAACATACAGGACCCCATTCCTATTTCACAGAATATATGAAGTAAAGTCATATATCTTAGATTCCCTTATATCTCCTTTTTCATCTGTCACTTGCAAGGTAGAGGAACATATACATGGCCTGTAACCTGCAGAATCTCCTCTAACAGACAATTTTGATATAGATTTATTACCTTAGTTACTCCTCATATCAAAGAAAAAGGGATCAGTACTTTCCTAGGTAACCAGAAAAGCCCCTGAGCAACCTATTTAAAGCAAATAAGGAGTTAGTAGGAAATTGGACTAGATGACTTCCTGAAGTCTCTTTCAACATAAATTGTTCAGTGATTCTATGCATCTGGTCTGCTCTAGGTATTTACTTCATGACAGGATGAATCTCTTAATGGAAGTGTGTATTTCCATTGATTACAGAAAGAACCTGGTGTGCCCAGCTTAGATGCAGGCATCTTCACTAGCTAAGTGAATCTCATATCATGACACAAAAGAGTGCAAAAATTTCTTTGGATATGCTGAATCACTGCTTCTGTGAAAATGAAGAACCTATAAACCCACAAGTTCCTCTGTTTGCAAAAACTATAGTGAAGATGAGCCTACGGTATGTTACTGTTTTTGATGTAAGTTGATTAAGGAAAGGTGTGTCTTCTTTACCCTGCCCAGTAACTTGACATTTCAATGGCACAGAAATCTTCTGAAAGACTCAGAAGCTTAAGCTAATAATCAATTCAACAGATTTGAATTGTATGTTATATGTGACATTGGATCATCTAGAAAAGAATATCTTAAAACTCAGCACTGGATAGCTGAATCAGAGGCAGAAATGACACAGTGAATTTATCTTTCCATTAATACATTTAGTTCACAAATTTCCTGTGCATTTGTTTAGTCTCAAGGATATTCAATGCAATTCCCAGACTGATACATGAATTACTGCAAAAATGTTTAGGCAGAGTCATGCTTTATGAACCAGACCCCTGGGCTGTTCAGTAGGGGTTAAACCAAGGACAGGCTGTTTTTCATAACAAAGATATTAAGGTATCTATTATGAACCCCTGACCATCAAATTACTCACTGTTTGTCATACCATTTTTAATTTACACGGTGCAAGGGGCTTAAATGTCAGCGTCTCTGTTATAACTTAGACTCCAGTGTCTTTAATTAATGTTTCATGTTCATATTATGGTTATTTAGAATTTGCTGAAACCCCAAGAGTCATAAATTTCTTTTACAGGTCTTTGTGGTATGAACTTTAACAAAACAGCTATAAAGAGGTAATAGGAATGAACAGCACATCACATAAAGTGGAGCAAAGAAGGAGGAGGAAAGGTGGGAATAAACTCCAGATAGATTAAAATATTTTATCTTTTTCAGATTGGGGTTTGTGATTATTTTGTTATTTTGTTCAGAAGCAAAGGTAAGAAAGAAGTAAACTCTGCATAACGTTTTTCACATAGTTTGTTTTTCCTTATTCAAACTGGGATTAAAATAATATTTCATAAATATATTTGGCCAATTAAATCTTTAAAAAAAACCTTACTTACTTGGATGCAATATTTCTGTGTACATTACCTTGATGTGCTTAAAAATTGTCTGAACTTCTTTAGCTATGAAGAATCAGATGATTGTCAGGTGGGGGAGACTCACTGATTCGGTTTTCATCTCTGAATGTCGAGGCACATTACAGAGCTACGATAAAATTCATACTCTGAAAAAGTCAATGAAACAGTACAAATGATAATAGAGGACATTCTTAGCTTCCAAATGTGACTTTCTCAGATAAATGGCAACCCAGGTAAAGACCACCTTCTTCTCCTAGTTGTTCGAATAACATCTTACTTTCTTCTAGATTATACTGACAACCAGTAAAGTTTAAGTGAGAAACTATAGTGAGGTGTAAGTTACATTTTTAATGTATAGGAAACTATAAATGGACTTAAGAAAATATTGGCAGAGCTATCTAAGGTTCAGTGCTTGTTACAAGAATTGTTTGAGAGACATTGGAAATACTGCACGGGTTTTCTGCTTCCATAGAAAGAAGAGATGGACTTAAATTTGCCAGAGAATGAAAGAATGCAGAGGCTTATATGTTCAGTGAAATACGTGTCTCATAATGCATGTGTTTGCATATATGTGTTAATACAGAAAAAAAGAACAGGAATAACTGTGCTATCTCTAGATTGTCTTAAGAATAAAGATGAATAAAGGCTGTGCTACTCCAGGCTCAACTGGAGTAAAACTTCGGTAAAACATTGCGGGAAAGGAGCTGAAATAAAAGAGCAGACTGAACAAAATGACTGAGTTGTCCTGGTCATACACAGTCCTTATCTGTCAATGTGATTGTAATTTCTCATTTTCTTCAGCAGCACCTGTAATATACAGAAGATTTTTGAAAAATGAACATTGTTTATTCACAGAATCATAGAATCATAGAATAACCAGGTTGGAAGAGACCCACCGGATCATCGAGTCCAACCATTCCTATCAAACACTAAACCATGCCCCTTAGCACCTCGTCCACCTGTACCTTAAACACCTCCAGAGAAGGTGACTCAACCACCTCCCTGGGCAGCCTGTTCCAGTGCCCAATGACCCTTTCTGTGAAGAATTTTTTCCTAATGTCCAGCCTAAACCTCCCCTGGTGGAGCTTGAGGCCATATTGTGTCTTTATAGAACAATAAGCCAATCAGTAATGTGTTTGTTGCAGTCTTTGTATTGCTTGAAATTTCAGTTTTGAAGGGAAGTAGAAAGCATTGTCAATGCTATTTCTCTGCCACAATCATCAGTATACACAACAAACACGGCAAACGTGGTAGAATCTGGTGTATTGTTTATCATTTACATTTTTTTTTCCATTTGCAGCCTTTTGTTCCACAGGCACTTGAAAGCTTGGAGATTTGTTCTTTTATTTCAAGCTCCTGAAATTATATTTGAAGTTCTAAAAAAATCTGGTGGGTTGCATTCCAAGTCATATACCACAGGAAAAAATGGAAGTTTCAGGGAATAGGCTTTGATAAACAATCAGCTGAGGTCTATGTGAATAGCTTCAGTCACTCCAGTGCTGCTACATCAATATACACAAATAAAGAATATGATTCATACAAGTCAAAATTGAATGGCTGCTAATTGTAAACCATAATACTGAAGGCAATACAGTTGCTCTACAGTAAAGGCAATTTGCATTTAATGATTTAAATCACACTAGTACTTTTGCAGATATCAAACTGTTGCATTCTCCTATCCTCTTCCTGTCATCACTCACTGTCTAGAGATTTTGGGAAACCTTTGTCTCAAATGATGTTGTGAATATCCCGCAGTGGATTGCTTTCTTTTGTCATCCACATAAATATTTTGGTAAAGTTTGAGTTAGTGACAAATGGAATCATCTGCTCAGATCTCCCATTCTTCTAGTCAAGAACAGAAGTGCTAACCTTCCCCTGTGCTGACTTTCTCATTAAAAGTTTCAACTAACTTTGATTTTCCCACTCAGCCTAACAAAACCTTTAGTATTTCCTGTTAATGTTTAACTATGTTTCTTCACACAACAAATTGAAAATATGCTCCAGACTCCATTGGACAAAGAGCCTAGTCACGAAAAGCTGTGAACAAACTCCAAAACGTGTCTATGGAGGCATCTGAGTATTCGTTCATAAGCACTGTTGCTCAGTAATGGGACTTACTGCCTGGGCAGTATTTGGAGAGTGGAGGAGGAAGGGAGCAATAAGGAAAGGGGTTGGTTGGGGGACAGAATAGATGCCATTTAAAAACAAAAATCTTAATCCACCCACTGAACAACTAAAACTCTCGTCTTGATAAAGGAGAAGGGGTAAAGAAAAGAAGGGGGATGGGGGGTGCAGGAAGGCTGAGGGGGGAAGAATAAAGGATTTCTTTTATTCTCTTCAGAATACTTCAGTACCAAAAGCATTTCCAGGGACTGCTACCATGCCTCAAGGGATTGCAAATGCCTTCTGTCATCATTCCTAGCCATTGAAATGTACATTAGACACTACAGAGAGAAAACTGGGGCAAGGCAAAAATGAAACAAAACAAAACCAAAGCGTAGCCCATCAAAGAAAAGACTTCTTTTTCTGGAGTTCAAAGGAATGATGTGTCCCTAAAACAAACCAATTTTCTCTCCCTACATGCACCACACACACACACACACACACACACACTTGCACATAACATGCACACAGGCTTCTGGTCTTGTTGTAGGCATCTACTTTTTGCATAAACATTTTTGTAAGTAAACAAGCTGCTCCGACTGCAGCATAAAATGAGCTTAATAACAACTGAGATCAAAATGAGCCAAGATAGTAGGGGAGAATAGTGGGGGATCATTCCTAAGACTGTTTGCCCCTGAAGGGAGAATTATTATTATGACCTTGTACCACCGAGCAGGCATGTGCTCCTAGCTGGATCAAATGTAGGCCTTGGCAAAGCTTTCCGCCTGGGAGTGTGGTTGCAGTATCTAGTTTTTAACGCTACTGGAAGTGTTGCTATGGGCACTGAGGCACAGGAGCCAAGTACATGGGAAGGGAAATAATGAAAAATGCTGATTAGGAGCTCAGTGAAAGGAATGGAACATTTGTGCTCAACAATAAAATGTAATGCTCTGTTAATCTGTTTCTTGGCTGTCTGTACACCATAGGCTTTTTAATATACTTTTTGTATATTAGTGTATAGGTTATTTAATACACTTCTACTCTATGGGATATTTAATATCCTCCTTTATTCCCTGTTTACCTACCTATATATACCCTCCTCAAAAAGCTCACAGTCTTTTCAAATGCATTTTGATTGAATCTAGTTTGCACTCATGTTCTTGGAAATATAAAGCAAACTCCCATGCTGACTACCTGAAAGAGCAGATATTAATTAGCACTCTTAGATATGGTACAGACTGAAAAAAATGTTTCTCTAAGACTTTTCCTTTATATCATGCACCCTAGCAACCTTCACCCTTTTCCCATTGATCATACCTATGATGTATTCTCAGTGATGTCCAGTACACTGTCAAGTTAAACAAACAAGAACACCCCAAACAAACACAAATCTTGCTGATTTTTACCACTTTATCTTTAGGCAATTGTGACATTGGGACATTATGTTGCATTACCAGATTTTTGTCACTGGGAAAAATACAGTTGACATGAAAATGTTGCTGACTCTACACCAGTTTAATTATTCAAAGAACAGAGGAACCTCTTAAAGTTGAATATCATCGTTTGAATCAGAAGTAGTATGCACTTGCACAACATACTGTTGTGCCATAATGGTTTTTGTCTTCTGCCCTTGAAAATCTGAAGCTGTGATAGACTCAGTTTTGCATCTGTAAGTCTTTTTCTCTTGCAGCACATCTTTCTTTAGCTCCTTGGCCTTCTGTGATCAGACTCCAAACTATTATGCTATAAAAATCCAGTATTAAAAATAAATATTTAAATTATTCTTTTTTCCTCTAAGCATATCCCAAGATAGAGTTCAACTATACCATAGCTCTCAAGAAGATTATATTCCCCCAAGCTGAGTATCTGCCCAGGAGCTTTAAATAACTAGAGCAGTATTACTTATCTTATGTAAATACACACTCACCCACCATCATACACACATGCATATGTATATAAGATTCAAAGGCAAGACAGGATGGTGTTGGGAAACCTAAACTCTCATTAAAGTAAATGGACAAAGTACTTTCTTACCCATCTTTAGGAAAAAAAACTTCATTCCAATACAATGTTAGTTTTCAGTAAACAGGGAAAAACTACTGAGAATAGATGGTTTCATACTTTTCTATGTCATTGGGAATAGAAGGAATTTCATGTCTTGCTCAATAGTGTTTTATATAAAACTAGTCAATCTTGCAAAATAAAGTTAGTTGCATATTTTGTGAGAGTTTTAAGTAAAATTATCCTAATGTTGCTTCTACTCTGACATGTTTCAGTCATATTCTCCTGAACTTCATGGGACCACAGATCCATTCAACCAGGCCACATGCAAAGTCCTACATCTGGGTCAGGGCAAACCCTGTTTTCAGTTCAGGGTGAGAGGTGACGTGATTGAGAGCTACCCTGCAGAGAAGGACTTGTGGGTGCTGGTCGATGAAGTTCGATGAAAAGCCATGAGTCGGCAATGTGTGCTTGCAGCCCAGAAGGCCATGTCCTGGGCTGCATCTAAAGAAGCATGGCCAGAAGGTCGAGGGAAGTGATTCTGCCCCTCTATTCCTTTTTGTGAGACCCATCTAGAGTACCGTGTCCAGTTGTGGAATCTTCAATGTAAGAAGGATATGGAACTGTTGGAACAGTTCCAGAGGAGGGCTACAAAGATGATCTGAGGGCTGGAACACCTTCCATATGAGGACAGGCTGAGAGAGTTGGGGTTGTTCAGCCTGGAGAAGAGAAGGATTCGAGGAGATCTTATAGTGACCTTCCAGCACCTGAAAGGAGCCTACAAGAAAGCTGGAGAGGGACAATTCATAAAGGCTTGTGGCGAAAGAATGAGGGGGAATGGATATAAACTGGAGAAGGGAAGAATTTCTTCACCATGAGAGTGGTCAGACTCTGCAACAGGTTGCCAAGGGAGGCCATGGATGCCCATCCCTGGAGGTGTTCAAGGCCAGGCTGGATGGGTCCTTGGGTAACCTGACCTAGGGGAGGTGTCCCAGCCCATGCCAGGGGTTTGGAACTAGATGATCTTTAAAATCCCTTCCAACCCTGACTATTCTGTGATTCTATGATTCTATGTTTCTATGATTCTGTGATTAATATACAGATCTGTGGGAGTTCCTCCTTCTTCCCAAGAGGAGAGGATCTAATCCAGTGGCATTTGCACCTGCGTCAGTTTTACTGGAAAACTATTCTGTTAATTTATAGCAGAATCAGTCCTTCAGAGTTATAAATTAGGGAGGATAAAACAGAAGAAGCGGGTGGAGGAAGAAGAAACTGAGTACAGCCAGAGGGAGGGAAGCCACATTCATTCTTCTGAGCAGATGCATGTGTGTGGAAACTGAAATAATAACCTGTTTATCTAATCTGGTCTTGGAAATGTGCGGTGCTGTAGATTATGCATGAAGACAGAGCCTGATATTTTTCCAATGGAACAAGACTGTTTTAGCTGTTCAGGGTGCATAGGGCCATGTTGAGAATATTTAAAACCCCATTCTCCCCAAATGCTTAGCCAGCCTCTCTTCATACCCATCTTGACCAGTGAGCAAAGAGAAGGAAAGGGACAGAGGGGAAGGCAAGATGTGCAAATGCCGTGTGATGTCAACATCAGGTGGTGCCAATTTAATCTCCCTGCTCAAAGCTCTTGATTTGATTTAGGATAGCAGTTGTTAAGAGCAGAAGGAGCTGCTGGCGTGAATGGCAAACCTCTCAGCCAGCCACACTTTCCAACTGTCCTGAATATTAAAAAAAAAAAATAAATAAAAGGAGGGGGAAGAGGGACTTAAAGAGAGAGAAAGAGAGTCTCAAAGAACAAGCCTACTGAAGAGCAGTGGCTTCAGCTCACTCGGAGGAATTCCATTAAATGAACTCATCCGTCATCTTGCCTTTTATTGATGAGTGGCATTGCTTGGCGGCAAGTGACATGGCAGAACAAATAGCATTGGAGCCCTGGCTTCCTCTTCCATTGCACACAGAGACACACAGGCCCCAAAACAATGAGTCATTACTTATTACATCCATTATTAACTCAGCTCAGGCTCATTAGGCATGGAAATTGAGGAAAAAAAAACCCAAACAACAAAAAAACCCAAAAAGCAAAAAAAAAACCCAACAAAACAGGAGCTAAGTAACAATGAGTACCCACACATTTAGGGGAAGGGTGTGGTAAGAGGGGGAGAGAAAGGGGTAGTTAAAATCTGCTACTCAGCATTTGTGACATTGTCAAATCCTAAGGGTCATGAGTAGTTGATCATATGTTTTCCTTTTTTTGACATGATTGCATTGAGGACTGAGCTTTAAAGTAACAAGGCCAAAAGAACGAAAATGTAAGAACTATGTAATTAACTATTGCAGACCTTCAGAATAAAGATTATCAAAAATGATATTGTTTTATTAATGGAACCTCAGATGGACACAATAAAAAATACATATAAAAAATGGAGCTACTAGAATTATAAACCAAGTTAAATGCTAGCATTTTTTTTGGTTAGGGGAGTGAATTGGAATTCTTGTGTGTCTTTGTGTCTGTGGCATTACATTAATTTAATTTTCTCTGTCTAAAAGTTAGATACCTAGCCTAAACTATTGCCTCATCCAAATTTTCTTCACAGTCAGGAGAGGGAAATAAATTTGCTGCTGGATGATGATTCATCCCATGCTAAAAAGTTGTTTAAAACAGATCAAATTAACTGCTATGGGGAGATGTTGTTATCTCTATTTTATGATCAAGGAAGCCTAGATGACCGGTTTTGATGGAGCATTTAGCTTGTAGACAGCTAAAGTCAATGGAAGCAAGCTTGACTGCAGTTATGTTAAGTCATATTTGACTACAACAGCAGCTGCTTTCTGGATCTGTCTGAAAACAAGGTTTTGGGTTTTTTTATTTCCTTCACTACTGACTCTCAAAACACTTCGTGAAATGTGACCATTCACTACAAAAAAAACCCCAAAAATGCAGTAAGGGAAAAAAAGGACAGTGGAACTACTGCTGAGCCAGTGAAGGATGGATAAAATTCAGGTAGAACTAAAATGGGACTGAGTGGGTCTGGAAAAAAAAAGAAGTGTGTGGGTTCACTAAAATAAAATGAAACAACAGTGGAATAAGTGCAGTAAAAGTAAGACTGTCTGAATCAGTTTGTTCACCCGTTCAGATAAAATTAAAATTAATCTTAATATCTGCGCCAAATTCAATTTCCCTGAACTTCGGCAAATTCTATTATGCCTTCTTGGCTAGATTTCACCTTTTCTTCTTAGCTGTTCACTGGTGTAAGGAAAAAATGAAACAAAAAATTATTACTGAAGTTCTGAGAAGAAGTGTTGATATGCCAAAGATAAGCCCAAGTTGGGAGGAATTCTTGAAAATCACCAAGGGTCATCAATCCATGTAACAAATGGAGACTGATGGCAGTCCATTTTGTCCCCACCTCAGACCAGAGTTACAGGTTGATTTCCAGACCTGCGGACTAGTTCCTAAATCTATTTACCCCAAGACAGAGATTAAGTTTTACATTGTGAATGCCTCTGAAGCAAATTAAATTCAAACTTGGAACAAGTAGACATAGCTTCTGTTTAATCAACAAAAATAGTTCATTCCATTAATTTCTGAAGCCTGATGTTTCCAAACTGGTCAGCTTCTTTTTTTGCACTCATAAGCTTGCTATATATTACCTCTTGTAACCCCTGACTTTCACTGGTTGATAACAGGAGGTGGATAGCTTGAGAACTTGCTCATTTATCTGCTCTAGAGGTTTGCTGGGAACAGGCAGTAGTAGGGAGTAGTGTAAGATTCCTTCCAAGTTCAGCTTGGCAAGAACTTGTGTATTAAAGGCTCTTCTTCTGCTAATTAATTCTGAAAAGAAGCACAAAATAAAGTTGTGTTGCTTGACAGCTGCCTCAAATATCTTAGTGTCAGAGTTGGTTAGCACATGCCACTGATCATATTCTTTCAGCTCAGGTGCATAAGTTGCAGCTAGCTTGGGCAAGAGTTAATAGAATTGGAAAGAAAAAAAGAAAATGTGTCCTCCTCAATATGGGAATTCAGCTGATATTTCCCTGTATATTTTCTATCCCTCTACAGAAGCAGTTTACATGTTCACAGGGAATTTTTAAAACTTATTTCATTAAACAGAATCATCAAATCATAGAATGGTTTGAGTTGGAAGGGAATAGAAAGGATCTCAACCATTTTTTCTCTTTTCTCTTTCTTCCCATTGTAAGACTCTTGTTCTTCATGAAAAATAATCCACAGTGGAAAGTAGAACAAATCAAAGTTTCAGAAGGTCCTGGTCTCATGTGGGATAGAATTATTTTTCTTCCTACTAGCTTGTATAGTGCTGTCATTTGGATTTGGGATAAGAATAATGCTGATAACACACTGATGTTCCCTACTTTTTTCTGTCCTATTAAATAGTCTTCATCTTAATCAATAAGTAGTAGGTGGGGTTTTTTTACCTGCTTCTTTCTGAGAGGAAGTGAATGAATGGTTGCGTGGTATTTACCTTCTTTCTGGGTTAAGCCAGAAGAGAGTGAAAGAATTTAAATCTTTATTTAGCCTGTTGAATTGTGTTGGATTTCATTCAAGCATATGACAAAGGAATTATTCTAATATTAAAAAAAATATGAGACTGTAACACACATATATATGCTTTAATAATATATTTTACTTTTAATCATAACAAGTACCACATCTTAGAGAGATTCTTTGAGAGGAAAGATAAAAAGGAAAGGGTATTAATTACACTAGCTGATATTCCCAGTTAAATGTCCAGATTTATTCTGCTTTCCGAGGTAGAGAGAGGAAAATGAACCCTGTTTCATTAGAGTCTGTGACAGCCATAAGAGCAGATGAAATCATATAGTGTTTTAGCAATAATTAAGAATGTGTTAAAAACCAAGAAAATAATACATTCACATGGTTTATTTTTCTCCAATTAATTTTAAAGTATCTGCTTTGAACATTAAAAAGCATTATCTTTGCAAATTTATAACTACTGAAAAGAAAAATTAGAGTCCTGGCAAAATACCTACCCTCCCAAAAATCTTTGAAAAGTTCAAGAGTTCATTTAGAAGTTCAAAAAGCTTCTGATCTTCTCAAGTGAGCAAGTTTCTCTGGATGTCCAGGAAATATCTCTAACATTACTCTCATTTGCCACCTTTGGAACCCACCGTATGAAATCATTGCTCATAACTTACAATGCCACAGTATAATCCACAGGAGCCTTATTTGGTTGCTTCTGATGATCATTCTCTCTCATTCAGAGTATTTTGTCCCGCAGGATCCAGTCTTGCGATGAGCTTTATTTATTCATCACCTTTCACTTTAGCTGAGCCCATTCCAAGGCCAGGCCTACAGGTGGGAATCATTTCACCTTGTGGTAAGTGTCTATAGAGTAGAAATGGAAAGGAGTCCATATTTCAGTCTCTCTTTCCATTAATAAAGAGAAAAGGGAACATTTAGGGCACAATTCAATGACCTATTTTTGACTTGCATCTTAGGATTAGATGAATTGTTCCTTAAACGTGCTTGAATCTCCATCGATTACAGAGCCTCAAGTGACTGGCTCAGATGTCAACAGCTACATTTGGGCAGATGAATCTCACCCAGGAGGTTTATATTTTATTTAATGATTTTGCATTAAGGTATCAGTGACAAGATACACAAGAAAATGAAGTCAAAGAAAGATCATCTTTCCCTGCTTGTGGTACAGTGGTATTTTGTGCTAACGTTTTGCAACTGTTGTTCAACGCTCACATCTTTGCCATGTCTGCTGTAGTGAGGAAGCTGGAGGTGTCGTATCAGCTTGTCTTAATTCTATCAGCAGCTGCCATAGCGGGAGAAATCCTAATTTGGTACAATATGCCAGTAGCTGAGGTTAACTCAGCAGCAGCAGCTAAAAGACAGATGTAAAATCAGTAGCTGATGATTTTACATCAGAGGAGTGAATGTAAAATCAATGAGAAGTTTTAAAGTGGGAAATGGCCTAAATTTAACATGGGAAATTAAGTCAATGTTTATCTTAGCAAACGGAAAGATTTTCCCTCTCTCAAACTATGATTAGCAGAGCACTAGAAACTAAGAACATTTGAACAGAAGCTTGCTCTAATCACAGTTTTTGGGTATCAAAACCCCACTTTGCATTTCATTGTATGTTTGTTGATTCAGACTGTCTTAAATATTATAGGCAGAACAAAATATGTAGTGGTATTTGAAATTGATGTTGCATAGTGGAAGACAGCAGACAGAAGTGGGGGTTATAACATATAATATTTTCCAAAGAGAAAGATTTTTTTCTGATTATTTTAATTTTCTTCATGTAAATATATTTTCAGACTTCATTTTTAAAAAGAATAGATTTTCCTTAAAATTTAAATCCTTATTTCCCCTTTTATTCAGTCTTTCTCTGTTCTTTTCCACTTAGTCCCTTTTCCTGGAGTGGAGGGAGAGGCAGAATAAGAAGTTAATACAGAAAGTGCCTTTTGTATTTAAAATATTTGCACATATATTTCTAAGTAAGCCATCGTTTAAGTGTTTTGGTGCATAGGTGCCCCATCATCATGTTTAAGATTCTGTGCTTATAACCTCTGTTATGTAAAATATCCCTCTCTGAACCCTGTTCCAGCGATTATGTATGTCTGCCTTATCAGTCTCTTTTCTAAGACATGTGATTGAACATGTATTGCTAGATTACAGTTTAGGTGTTTGCAGTGTTGTGACATCTTCTGCTATCAGTTCATCTAATTCTGTGTTTTGAAGAAGTCTAGTTTGGGAAGTTGCTTTTATTTCTCCTGTGTTTGAATATTGCCCTTTAACTCAGAAAATATTTAATATATATATTCACAAACATGCATATATACATATGCACTGTACAGGTGTGCATCTCAGATGGAATTGTAGCATCTGTCTGTACTATTGATATTAGAAACTAAAGACCTCCAGATTTTATTTTCTAAGATTTATGTTTCATTCGGCGTATCCTCGCTTAATATTTTTCAAAACTTAATTTTAACAGAAAATGCCTTCCACTATTACTGGTTTTCTCACTCTGTACTACCTGATAGCAAGTTTCAGCTCACACCATTTTTAAACTAGATGACTAAACTAAAATGATTGTTTTCACTCAGTTGAAAGCTATGCTAGACAAATATTGAGGTTCAGATTAAAGCTGGTACGGTACTTTTCTTTAAGTGTGATAAACCACCTTTTGAAAATATCTGCTTGAATATTTCTCTCTTGCTCATGCATCTCTGTACTTTTTCTTTCTTCACTCCCGTGTAGTTATGCACATGCCAAAATTCTAGACAACAAAAAGGAAGAGAGATGAGCCCCTCCCCTTAGACAACTGCAGTATTTTCCAGAGAAAGGTGTTGATTTCTTACTGGGGGTTTTTGGTAAAGATGGCACCCATATCAGTATCTGTTTTAAATGTAAAGTATAAAAAGAAGTATCTTGAGAGTCTTCTAGATAAATATGATTATGTTGCAAATACCAGAGCTTTAAAATTCTGTAGGGAATCTGCAACAGTGGATGAACTCTACATTGTAATATTGAAATTTTGCATGCGAGACAATATTTTGAGGATTCAGGAATATTAAGAGGAAGGATTCCTAAGACAACATTTTTGACTAATTTCATATATCTAATGTATTAAAAAGAGTGAGTTAAACATATCATGTTACACAAAAGACAGAAAAAGAGAATGCATAGTGAACACAAGTTTGATTTCAAAATATTTTAATATAACATTTCAAACGTTATAGTATGATGAAGCATCCAAATGAAACAGAGCGTAATGTAGTTATTCAAGGTCTTTTTATTAGATCCTTCATATAAGGTTATTTAAAGCACATACAGTGCCTGGTACATGTTATCAATTCAACTGTTTGCTACCTAGAATTACATTTCCTTCGCAAAATGAAAATAAGGTGATCTCTAACTGATGCTTTTTAGATTCAGATTTTGTATGCACACTTTTAATTTTTATGAAAGCAATGTGTTTATTGTGTCTACAGATATGCAAACTAGTTTATGAGTTGCTCGATAGTCTACTATGTGTTAGTTTCTGATCTTATTTTGTTAGAGGCTGATCTACAACTCTTTGAAGTCATTGACTTCAAAGGGGTTTTGGCTCAGACCCTCTATCCTTAAATACTAAATAGATTAGCAACTGATTTGTGAATAGTTTGCAATGCCAAAAGGAATGGGAAAAAGCCAGCATTTACAATATTATGTGTTTGGCAAACACTATTTGACGATCTTCTATTAATATGTGTATTAATTTTAAACCATTACCACAATGGCATATGTACACTACCAGGCTGCCAGAATAGTGTGGGTGAAAAGTACTGCTCTATGTACAGAAATATTTAATGGTATTCTTGCATTTTGCACACAGCTTCACCTAAGCCTATTCCAAGAGTGAGGCCACTGGAGTATTCAAGGATGCACAACCATTTCCTAGGCAGAAGTTCTTTCCCAGATGTTCAGTTTGACCTGGGGCAACTCAATCAAAGTCTGTAAGGTTTCCAACATTTCTAGTGGGGATTTATTTTTAAAAATGTGGCATATGGATTTTTCTGGCAATAATGAAATATAGCTGTGCACACTCCATTAAATAAAATGAGACTGTAATCCTAAAAACTGTGTGAGTAACTGGAATTGGAAAGCTGGGAGCTGGGAAAAAGAAAAAAAGGTTCAGAATGAAGAAAGGGAAGAGCTTCAAGATGGACATTTGAAGAGGTGACCCATGCAGAATAAGGAATAAACCATATGGAATATGTGGACTCAAAGGACATATAGCCATCCTGAAAGGATAAGTAGGTATAGCATTGTGCAATTAACTCAGAAAATAAATTGGATAAAAAGATGGTTAGTGACTTAATAAAGCCATTTGAATAAATAGAGGGTTTTTTATACTTTCTGTGGAATTCTCTCTATATCTCAAACTCTTGCTGCTTAAAAGAATAAAAATGCTGCTTTTAGTAATTAACTGTCTTGCTTTGTACTATGGCTGTTTTGAGACTTTCAAAGCAGGAAGAGAGGCTTCAGAAACTCTACCTCGATAAATTCTCTTCCAGTTTCAAAGAGCCTAAAATATCAATAGATAAAGCAGAGCAAAAATTGATTCAGTAAAACATTCCTCAGCTTTCTTATGGAGATAAGGCCTCATCCTTTAGTTTGTGCAGCCTTTCACCCCAATACAAACTGGGAAAGTTGGGATTCAGTAGAAATATTTCCCTCACTTCATTCCAGGATACTTGATCACAAAATAAGCAATATCAAACACATTTCCTGTGTGAGACCCCTGGAGCACACCAGAATCATCCTTTCCAGGTGTACTTTCTTCTCCTTTGTTCCCTTTGTTCTTCCAGAGAATGTCACCAAGAACATTTTTCCCCTCCCTACTTGTTTTAAGATTCAAAATACTTATTTAGCTTTTTTTTTTATATAGGTATACTAGGCAAATATTTCTCCTATTTAGCATAAGTTGCTACAGTGAATTCTGCAGAAGTATCATGACCCTCTCCCTTCTGAACAAATGACCATGTACTTGTTATGTCTGCATACACCTGCATTGTTGTCTGTGTATGTGCTAACATAACTCATTTCCCTCTGCTTAATAGATACGTGCATTACAGAGCGCAGTTGGCACTTAGTAAAAATAAATAACAGTAACAATAATAATAATTTAATTCCATTGAATGGAATAATTTGCTCTCTAATTACAGTAATAAAGGGAGTCCATTAAGCCACCAAAATTATTTGCTAAACATGAGCCTTTCTACAGAGTAACTGGAGCAGATGCTGCTGAGGTCTTGTCATATTGCAGAAACACTCAGCTGGCCAAAACTTTCTGGTGCAGAGACATCAATCTCACTCCCCACCGGCCGCTGAGTTTGCTCTGTAGACAGCCAGTAGAGCTGTCAGCTTTGTGTCTGTGATGGACAATGGAATTCAGTACTAAAGCACTTGACTATGGTTTTGCTTTTTGCATGTGTAGTGGGTTGTGCTGTCTGTGACGGTGGTGGCAGAGCTGGTAGTTTTGGTAGGAAATGAACATATCTTAAGCCCCTAGGAATATGAAGAAAAATTAATTTTGTCTTCTTCATTGCCTGTAAAATTGAAACACAGACAACTGCTGCTGTACTTTCTTCTGTTCTTTCTTTAGCCTAAAGAAATACTGCTTAAAGAGTAAGATATGTGCGAAAAATATAAAAAAGGCACAGATATTTGATAACTTTTGTTCAGTCCAAAAGAGCAGAGCCAGTAAGACTCATTCTGGTAATGACCTAAACTCAACAATTCCACTTTATTCACAATTTCAGCACCTAACCCTATCATAACGGCTTGCAATCCCCTATCTTAGTCACTGAGTCACCTCAGTATTCACAGGCATCTCTATTTTTTTGCCATCAGAGGTATAGAACACTGTCAAGGTGTTTTAGAATCATAGAATAACCAGGTCGGAAGAGACCCACTGGATCATCGAGTCCAACCATTCCTATCAAACACTAAACCATACCCCTCAGCACCTCGTCTACCCATGCCTTAAACACCTCCAGGGAAGGTGACTCAACCACCTCCCTGGGCAGCCTGTTCCAGTGTCCAATGACCCTTTCTGTGAAGAATTTTTTCCTAATGTCCAGCCTAAATCTCCCCTGGTAGAGGTTGGGGCCATTCCCTCTTCTCCTGTCCCCTGTCACTTGGGAGAAGAGGCCAGCACCCTCCTCTCTACAACCTCCTTTCAGGTAGTTATAGAGAGCAATGAGGTCTCCCCTCAGCCTCCTCTTCTCCAGGCTAAACACCCCCAGCTCCCTCAGCTGTTCCTCATAAGGCCTGTTCTCCAGCCCCCTCACCAGCTTTGTTGCTCTTCTCTGGACTCTCTCCAGAGCCTCAACGTCCTTCTTGTGGTGAGGGGCCCAGAACTGAACACAGGATTCGAGGAGCAGTCTCACCAGTGCCGAGTCCAGAGGGAGAATAACCTCCCTGGACCTGCTGGTCACACCGTTTCTGATACAAGCCAAGATGCCATTGGCCTTCTTGGCCACCTGGGCACACTGCTGGCTCATGTTCAGTCGCTGTCAACCAACACCCCCAGGTCCCTCTCCTCCAGGCAGCTTTCTAGACAGACTTCTCCTAATCTGTACCTGCACAGGTTTGTTGTGCCTCAAGTGCAGGACCTGGCATTTGGCCTTGTTAAACCTCATGCCATTGGACTCAGCCCAGCGGTTCAGCCTGTTCAGATCCCTTTGGAGCCTCCCTACCCTCATGCAGATCAACACTTCCACCCAGCTTAGTGTCACCTGCAGATTTGCTAAGGGTGCCCTCGATGCCTTCATCCAGGTCATTGATAAAGACATTGAACAGGGCTGGACCCAGCACTGAGCCCTGGGGAACCCCATTTGTAACTGGACAAAAGTAAGCAGCCCAGCAACTGTTATCACATAAGTCTACTTAGGGTTCTATTTCTGGGCACCCTTTCGCCTGACTCTCCCAGAGTCCAATGTGTGGGAACAGTGCTGAACTTTGTGTAAAAGGCAGAAGCTCTTTTTCAGAAGTGTAGCACGGCAGCATGTCCCACTGACAACAGCAGCTAGATTTTATTTTGTGTTTTCATCTGTGAAGTGAAAGTGAAGCAACTTTCACTTGCTTCAACTCATGACAATGCCTTAATTGTTATCCCTAAAAAAAATTCAGCTTTATTTTGCATGTGTTATCATGAAGCACATACAAGAGAACCGGGTGATCAGGCCCAGTCAACATGGGTTCACAAAAGGCAGGTCTTGCCAGACTAACCTGATCGCCTTCTATGACAAAGTGACTCGGCTGCTAGATGAGGGAAAGGCTGTGGATGTATCTTCCTGGACTTCAGCAAAGCCTTTGACACAGTTTCTTACAGCATTCTGCTTGGAAACTGTCAGCCTCTGGCCTGGACAGGCGCACACTCTCCTGGGTGGAAAACTGGTTGGCTGGAGGGCCCAGAGAGTGGTGGGAAATGGAGTTAACTCCAGCTGGAGGCCAGTGACAAGTGGGGTTCCCCAGGGCTCAGTGCTGGGTCCAGCCCTGTTCAAAGTCTTTATCAATGACCTGGATGGAGGCATCGAGTGCACCCTTAGCAAGTTTGCAGACGACACTAAGCTGGGTGGAAGTGTCGATCTGCTGGAGGGTAGGGGGGCTCTGCAAAGGGATCTGAACAGGCTGGACTGCTGGACTGAGTCCAATGGCATGAGGTTTAACAAGGCCAAGTGCCGGGTCCTGCACTTGGGGCACAACAAGCCTATGCAGTGCTACAGACTAGGAGAAGTCTGTCTAGAAAGCTGCCTGGAGGAGAGGGACCTGGGGGTGTTGGTTGACAACCGACTGAATATGAGCCAGCAGTGTGCCCAGGTGGCCAAGAAGGCCAATGGCATCTTGGCTTGTATCAGAAACGGCGTGACCAGCAGGTCCAGGGAGGTTATTCTCCCTCTGTACTCGGCACTGGTGAGACCGCTCCTCGAATCCTGTGTTCAGTTCTGGGCCCCTCACCATAAGAAGGATTTTGAGGCTCTGGAGAGAGTCCAGAGAAGAGCAACAAAGCTGGTGAAAGGGCTGGAGAACAGGCCTTATGAGGAGCGGCTGAGAGAGCTGTGGTTGTTTAGCCTGGAGAAGAGGAGGCTGAGGGGAGACCTCATTGCTCTCTCCAGCTACCTGAAAGGAGGTTGTAGAGAGGAGGGTGCTGGCCTTTTCTCCAAATGACAGGGGACAGGACAAGAGGGAATGGCCTCAAGCTCCGCCAGGGGAGATTTAGGCTGGACATTAGGAAAAACCTTTTCACAGAAAGGGTCATTGGGCACTGGAACAGGCTGCCCAGGGAGGTGGTTGAGTCACCTTCCCTGGAGGTGTTTAAGGCACGGGTGGATGAGGTGCTGAGGGATATGGTTTAGTGTTTGATAGGAATGGTTGGACTCGATGATCCGGTGGGTCTCTTCCAACCTGGTTGTTCTGTGATTCTGTGATTCTGTGATTTTCTTTATTGCCCCAAATTACCTAAATGTATTTATTCCCTTGGTTGATTATTTAGGAAAGAAAAAAATATAAAGTATGGCATAGATGAGAACCCACATAAGTTCATGCTCTTATTCTGTTGTAAACATCATATAACTTATATTTCTTTCTTAAATATGAGAGACTTGTTCCTTAATAATGAAAGATCATACACAAGCAGTTATCATCAGGTATACTGTAAATTCAAACTCTTCCTTATTTAATGATAGTTTGCTTATGTTACCAAATCTTCATATATACATAAAAATATGCAAGATTTAACATCTCAGTATAAAAAGGTAGTTAATAAGATCTAGATTTACATATTATAGTACAGAGAAAAGTTAGCAACTCAAGTGTAGGATCTGTTACACACTGTTTTCTAGGCTAAGTGATAAAGTTGGTTGGGAGGAATACCCAGGAGACAGCTTTACTTATCTTTAAGGGGTACCTTCTTGATCTTGAAATGATGTCACATCAATCTAAACATGAATTCAGCCACACCACATCACTCTGTCCGTGGCTGTACAAAGCAGTGTACCTTAAGGACTGCAACCCAGCTGGTCACTGTGGTTGCAGTAAATTTCAGGCTTGGCTTTATTACCTAGCAGTAGAGGCTGCTGCTCCTTTTCTCCTCCAGTAAGCCAGTACATTTCTAAGCAGTGGTTTTAGGATTCTGTCTTCTAAAATCTGTGCTCAGTATTAGTTTCCTGAAAATAATTTCTCATCAAGTGATTTACAGAGTGAAAATGATTCTCCAAGAAAGTGGCTGGAAAGCATGAATGGAAAGACAAGTAGTGCCAGTTGTTCCCAAGGGAGTTCGTAGGGAAAGTGGAAATGCAAAAGTTAACTTGCTGGGATAAATTGAACTCACAAGTAGGAAGCTGTAGAAAACTCTGCAGTTCAGTTTAAGCCACAACTTGCCCACGTGCATATTCCGTTAATATCTCACCTTTTTAGTTTTAAGTTTGCAGAATGTCAGAACCTCATGCTTGCAATATTCAGTTGCCAGATGTGGGTGGACAGACAGACTGACACATAGCAATAAAAAACTGTCATCTTTAACCACACAGGTCTTCAGTTCCCAAGTGCTTTGTCTTGACATGTATAGTTGAATCTTAGCATAAATCTGCTTAATATACTCTGTTGTTTCCAGTAATTCATACTGTGTGTTTAAATGTATTTGATCATGGTTCTTAAGAGTGCTTTCCTTTTTTCCTTTTTTTTTTTTAATCCAAAGGTCTTTGGGAACCTGGGATCTTTTCTTGATTTAATTAAGAGGGATCATATATTTTCTTTCTGTGGTATTTCCCTTTCAGCTCAGTTTTGCTAAATCATAAACTTAACTGCGTTAGATCTAGTGATATGCAAATGAGTCCTTTAAAAATCCACCCCCTAAGCTCCAGAGACATGTGGGGTATATTACACATAGAAATCAGAGCCTCTGGGGTTCATCTGTTATTAGTCCTGTCACAAGTGACATCCTTGAATACACACTGATGTCTTCTCCCCCCTCATATCCCTTAAAGTACTTATTTGCAGATTGTAGCATTTTGAAGCTTTGAAGTGACACCTACAACTAAACTGCCACCCACACTTCCCTCTATTTAGGTCAGAGTCACTTCAAACTAAAAAGAAAAAAGCCACACATGCACAGACTCACACACAAACAAAACTGATGCTGAGAAAATGAAATAATAAGGTACAGCCACCCAAGGCTGGTGTGAAAATCAACATATGGGGAATTATTGCAAGTGTCGGGCTCTGCTTCAAATGGGCTTGTTTTGCCTGGAACCCTGAGATGAGCTGAAAAAGGCAGAGTCGATTGCTTCGCTAATCACTGAGCTACCTGCAGAGAAACAGTCAACCATAAAAAGAAACTAACCAATAGAGAAATAGATGCAGAGGGAGCTTCTGCTGAATGGTGTATGATGGGCTATCTGGCACCTCCAAGAGGTTTTCTAAAACTGCAGGTTAAAAATACCTTCTGGAGCAGTCATTACAAAAGCCAGACTTTGAGTTTTACATGTACCTCTGTTGCTCAGGTACCTACATGGAAAGCTTCCAAATGTCATCAAAGTGAGGGGCAGATGTGACTCTATATCATCAGATTGCCCACTGCCAAGACCATAGGTTTTGGTGGACCTCTGCTTTGAGTGTTGAAGTAGCAGGTAAAGCATGGACAGGAAGATTGTTCTTGTGGATTTGTGGTCTAGACGCTTCGAAGGATGTTATTTGATGGTATATAGATTTTAACATGAAAAGCTTGGGGAAAAAGAAAGGAAGAAAAGAAAAAAAAAACCAAAAGAATCATTAAAACTAGTAAAAGATTCTGTAGTTGTTCAACAAACTAATTAGAGATTTGCACATATATTTTCAGGAGAATAGAGCAATGTGACAGCAAAAACGGACACTGTCCAAAACAAGTACGTGGATACAATACATTGAGCTCTAAAGTTGGGTAAGATGAGGCACCCTTGGGAGATGCTCATCTCTTTCCTTCCACTTGGACAATGCCATTTTCTTTTTCTAAATTGAATCATATCATCTTAAAAAAGAAAGAAATTATTCATGTAGATTTATTGTTTCAATACATGTTTTTCTGACAGGCTACATTATAATATGCATTTAAGTGTCAATGCATACATAGTTTTTGTATTATGTAAGGATTGACACTGGACATTTTGTTTTAGAAAGATTTCTCTTTAATAAAATTAAGAAAAATGACAGTATAAAGATATGTTGCAAATTCATATATTTATTTTCCCCAAAATGTGTAACATATTATTCTATATGTCTGTATGTGAACAAAGTGCATGCCAAATTGTGGCATGAAACTGAATTTCAAAAATGTTAGAATTTCTGGGAGGAGGGACATTCTTTATCCCTGTGGAAAAAAACAGAGGATTTGAACTCAAAATGATGGGAAGGACAAGAAAATAAAGCAAACTAAAATAATGGCCTTTATCCTAATGCCACTAAAATCCTGGTTTTACTTCCATGGAAAATGATGTGTATTTGGAATCCGAATAGAAGAATAACATTAATATGCCATAGCAAATCCAGACTGCTTATCTAAAAGCAATCAAACTAATTCCATTGTGAACTTGTCTGCTACCAGGAGAGCTTGTCTACTTTAACATTTCAGTTTACTCAAAGTGCATCTTATCAGTTTAACTTCTGGTGTTCCTGTTCCAGATATACTTTAACCAGATTATGCACTCCATAATACTACCAACGCACTCCAGTTGTCCACACTGAGGTGGACTACTGAAATGCATATCACAGAATCACAGAATCACCAGGTCGGAAGAGACCCACCGGGTCATCAAGTCCAATCATTCCTATCAACCATTAAACCATGTCCCTCAGCGCCTTATCCACCCGTGCCTTAAACACCTCCATGGAAGGTGAATCAACCACCTCCCTGGGCAGCCTGTTCCAGTGCCCAATGACCCTTTCTGTGAAAAAATTTTTCCTAATGTTCAGCTTAAACCTCCCCTGGTGGAGCTTGAGGCCATTCCCTCTTGTCCTGGCCCCTGTCACAAAGATTGGTGAGATCATACTCCTGAGAAATATGAGGTGGTAAAATGTGACTGTTTGTGCACATGTGTGTATATAATACAGTTATAACCAGGATGGCAAAGAAAATATTGCCAGTACTAGGTTACTACAGAGACCTTACCACCATATTGTACTGTGGTGAATATTTCTTTCTCTGTTCTGCTCCAGTTTTATACCTGTCTTAAACCACATAATTGAGAGTGGTTCCCGTATCCCTAGTAGTGATTAGTCAGTCTTGAATGAGAAAATTTCAAATGAAATTGTAGATATACCCAATAAAATATTTTGTTCATTTTTACTGAAATAAAAGCAAGGAAAAAAAAAGAGAAAGGAAAACAAACAAAAAAACCCAGCCAAGCAGAAAACAAACAAACAAAAAAAAAACCAATGGATCCCAGTAGAAGGAGAAATAAAAAACAAAAGTAACAATGGCAGGTCAAGATTCAAACAGGGCCTTCAAATCATATCATAGAATCATAGAATCATAGAAAAACCAGGTCGGAAGAGACCCACCGGATTATCGAGTCCAACCATTCCTATCAAACACTAAACCATTCCCCTTAGCACCTCGTCCACCCGTGCCTTAAACACCTCCAGGGAAGCTGAATCAACCACCTCCCTGGGCAGCCTGTTCCAGTGCCCAATGACCCTTTCTATGAAAAAGTTTTCCTAATGTCCAGCTTAAACCTCCCCTGGTGGAGCTTGAGGCCATTCCCTCTTGTCCTGTCCCATGTCACTTTGGAGAAGAGGCCAGCACCCTCCTCTCTGCAACCTATAAGCAATGTGAAAAGTATTCAGGACCAGAATTCAACCAATTATATGAACAAACCAAAAAGATATTAATCCTTGGGTGGTGCACATTTTTCACCCATGGTAAACTCAAGCTAACTAGAAAAGTCAAGCACTTATAATAAAAATTAAAGGAATCATTATAAGATCAACATCCCAATAATTCTTAAAGAACAAATACAAACTATAAAAACACTAATGGCAGCTATTTAGAGAGACATAGGTGTCATTTTCTCTCTGATCTTCTTCTTTTCTTTCAGCTTGATGAAGATAACTTGTCTAAACAACTGAAATACCTCCTGTGCTGTACCAGTTCCATTCAAAATCTATCTGGGAATAATGTGGTTTGAAAAACCATCACAGAAGTTCACTGAAAACCATACCAAACATACAACCCAGAGAGACAGTATGGATTATGGTTCATATAAGGGAGATGAAAATCAAGCTAAAATACAGGATAAGTGATGTGCCTGGGATCCCACCAGTATATTGTGGAAGATCAGGAGCATGAACCCAGGCCAATATTCTGATCAATGCTTGACTACAGATACTTTGAATTAAATAGTGTTAGTTACAGCAGATGTAGCTGTAAATCTTGAACTCGAAGACAAAAAAGTGAAATAGAGAGAGTGATTTACATATAAGTAAATTTGTGGAAGATCTCACAATGAAGCGTATAATTTCTAAGACAGAAAGCAGTGTCTTAATCACAAGACCATGCTTTCAAAGCAGCAGGGAACTCGTTTTGGTTTTTCTTTAACTTATGCTCTTCTCCCAGATAAGTGCTATTCAGCAAGAAGTTGGGTGACATTATCAATCTGGAAGGCGCAGAAGTTAAAGGTTGCCACACACTTAGAAGGAATTTACACAATGGTAGATTATTGCTAGAATTAGATGAAAAAAAACCAAAAACAGTTTGGAAGACATATTTGACAACAACCAGGGTCACCTGTATTAAAAATTTTGAACTCAGAACTAGCTAAATCAGGAGCAAATGAAGGCTTGCAAGAGAAGACAGCAAAATATTTATCAGCTTAATCCCTGAACAGTCCTTGAAGGCGGGTTTTTTTTTTGTCTTTTCTTTTTCTTTTTTTCTTTTCTCTTACATCCTTAAGTACTCCTCAAAGCTTGCCTCTGGCACAGCTACTACACATCCCTGGGGATGAACATCCCTGATTCCTTTAGCTTTGAAGCTACAAAGTCATAGCACCCTTTTTTTCAGCTGTGTGGCTTCCTCAAATGGGCTTGGAACATACTTTGTGCTGAAAACAGTCCAGATGAAGCAGCACGTGTTAACTTCCATTCCTTCTGTTGTGTTTTCATAATTTGTTTTAACATTTTCTCATCACCAGTGTTCCTAAAAACTGGTTTTCAAACTGCCTTACCCAGTAAATTTTCCTCATATAGTTGTTCCATTCAATTTTTGATAAGACATTTAGGCAACAGTTTGTATCATTTCATTTCTTCTCTGGGGAAAAAATTTTTCACCTATTCCTCCACATATGAATAGCACACAAAGAGGCAGTCAGACTGACTTAGACAATGAATGCAGAATATTACAGAACATTGTCACTTTCTTTACAATGTCAGACATTAAAAAATACTTGTACTCCACCCCATTTACTGACCAACTCTTGACTTCCTCCAGTCACATACATGATTTCCAAATTGTCTTAGTTCTATTTTAGCTTCGTGGCTTCGTTACTGCTTATAAACTCTTCTGAGATTTGCAAAGTCGGCATTTCTCATTCTTGCTTATTACAGGACTTGGTCTGATGGATACGTCTACGGTATGCCTAACAGATTAAGCACTTCAGAGGACTTAAAGGTAAGTATGCTTATGAGATTCTTTTTGAATCAATAGTTTGCCTGCTGGTCCAGGAAACAGGAGGTTTGGGATCGATTTTCACCTTTTTCAAGAAGTAACTTATAAACTGCCTCTAAGTTACAGTTTGGTTTGGTTTTTTTTTCATGCTGGAGGTCAGTATGGGTGGAGTCTACATTACCTATATTAAATCTCTCCAATGTTTATGCTATTTCTAGGAGAAATTGTGTGAACATTATTCTTGAGCTTGTTACATGAGCATTTAAATGAAGGTGAAGAGCTTTGAATTGCAGTTCTTTCACCTTTATTTTAAACTGCTAATTCTAAAAGGAGACAGAATGAGAATGAAAAACATCTTTGTATCATACAAGTGCCTCATCGCTAGGATACTGGTCTCTTTCTCTTTGTCGTTGTTCCTTGCCTGAAGCCCACATTCCTCCCCAGACAGTGGTGACCTAGCAAAAAGAAAATAGCTGTTGCACCTGGAGCCCAGGGCTTAAAAGATGGATGCTACAATAAGAAGCAGTATGATGCCTAAGATCCTCTGTGTCTCACTTACCAAAATGAAATCTCAGAACTTTTCTGTGGGATTCTATAACTTTGTTTTACAGGTAAAACATTAAGTGAATTATTCAGCTGTAAAGTGGCTAAAATGAAAAAAAAAAATCAAACCCATGGCCATCAGATACTCCTAATTGTTGGATGGACAATGTGCCCAGCTCAGTCCCAGGTATATTTAGGAAACAGCTAGTGTCTCTTCTGAGTATTTTTTCATCAGGTGTAACAGAGGTATGAGATTTAGGCTTTCAAATCTTGAGACCGTTTCTCTTCTTATTTGCTTCTTGCTTCGTTCTTTTCATAGGCTACACAAAGAAGGTACCCAGGTGATTCATGGCATTACTAATGAGTTTTCCAAGTAGATATGATGCCACAACATAAATTTAGAGAGATGAGTATGAGCCACTTGGGTTGGTTTTCAAATAAAATTCATTAATATCGTCTCCACAATACTTCATAGGTTTCATATTAACAATATCTGAAATAGTCTTTAAGAGCACTTTTTTTAAAAAAGTAAAGGAAAACTTGTGTGGTGAAATACAAAGCACATCTGTAACCAGTACACGGTTAGCTCAAAATACAGAGTTACTTTCCATAATTTAGTAATCTTTATTTCTTCCCATTTCTTTTCTGCCTCCTGCCTCCTTTCCTTCCCCTTCAGCCTCTCCACAAACACAGCCTTTTCTACTGGGTATATTAGAAAATAAATTAGTTGAATTTGTGCTATCAGACAGCCTGTCATTAGGGGGATATTTGTCTTTTTCTACTTCCCTTGTGGTTTCTATCAAAGGTTCAAGCATGTGGATTATATCTTTCTTTATCTCTACTGTGCTTTCACTTAGAAGAGAAAGAAAACAGGAAAGATACTTTATCTCCTTATGTATCATATAAGGATCAGTTGCATTGAGGTAGCACCCATATCTGTCTCATGTTTCACTTGTCCACGAATTGTTTCAGCCAGCTGACCAAACTGAAAGAAAAAGCGAGAAGGAGATTTAGATAGGATTTCCTCTGGGTTACTAAATTATTGAAAGTCTGGATAACAATGGCAGTTTGTGCAGTCTCTACTTTTCTTTGAGCTTATTTTAGGCACAATTTTCTATAACTTTTAGAAAAATAAAAGAAAAAGAAGAGGTAAGAGTAATTTTAGAAATGAGCATTTCAATATAGTTGCTTTTACAATTTAAAGTATAATTTTATCTTTTTTATCACTAATATGAGCATAGAACTACCTTGAAACCTTGTATTATTTCAGTTAATCTTGAATGGTCAACCAAACATGTATGTTTCTTACCATGCATATATTCTCACCTTGTAAAATGTAGGGAACATTTTCACAATATGAAGGATTTACCACAGATTTCAAAGACCTTCCGAGGTCTGTCAGTCTGTGACTTCTCTGAAGTAAGTTATCATTTCTTGTTGTCCCTTCCTAAATCAGAAGTGCGATGGAAAGTAGAATAACCAAACCATTGAGAAAAAAAATACATTAATTCTAATGACTCAAGTCTTGTAAATTTGATCAGAATGGAAAACATATTTTAGGGATCAAGGGTAGTGTGCTCTGAGAACCTTTTTCTATTTTTTTTCCCCTTAGGTGACTGACTCTGTGTTTTGCTTGAAATCTATGCTGTACTGAAGTACTTTCTTAGCTGTGTGCCAGTGGAGAGCTTTGCGTGCCCCATTTTGACAAAACACTAAGCACTTTGTAAAATAAATATTATGGTGATTGAGCAATGAATGTGATATGGATGAAGCCAGTTACATTTAGTAGTGCTTTTCACATTGCCAAATGTGAAATGTGTCCGACTCCTTTATATATGCAACATATTTCCCATAAACTTACATTTTGCATGCTATAATGTTAAATTTTCTGCTTTGTCTTATTTTTCTAATTTTGCGTTTAAATGAACAAAGAAGCAATCACTTGCTTCGACAAAAAAAAAGGAAAGAAAAGGAACACAGTGTTTAACACTGGTCCTAATTCTGTATACTTTATTCTTGGATGATTTTCTTTCTGGCTACGGAAAGAAACTGGCAAGAGAGGGCAGGATTCTGATTGAGACAGAGGAAAAAAAACATAACCAAAGATAACTGAAGTGGTGATAAAAACACAGTGGCTGGAACAGATGTCTGAATTATTCATTTCTGTTGATACTATAAACATCGCGGAGGGCAAGCTGTAATATATGTTTAGGAGGTCACATAGATAATTAAATCAGTTGTTTATTTCAATAAAAATCATGGGAAGAAGTTGTGATTAAATAATAAATACGTGTTAACCATGATTTCTTTGAATACCTTTAAAGCAAAGTTAGGGGTGTGTGGATCAAATCTCTTTTTCACTGAGAAACACAGCATTTTTTCTGTAAGAGGATTTTGCATTGTGTTACAGTTATTTAATTTCTTTATTTTGATATAAAAATACTACCACTGTCAAAACTGAAGTCATGTCAAAGTGTTAGGCAGCTCCTGTGATTCTATGATAACCAGTACCATTTCCTAGCTTTTCCTTTGCATTGTGTTTGCTGACTCTCAGATGCCACATAATATAAACACTTTGGTGAATGAATTAACATTGTACTGTCTGTATGGAAGTAAAGCAAGGTTTCAGTGACTTTTAGTTTGATCCACCAGACATGGCTAAACCTATTATTTTCAGCATATGGTGGAAGTAGGCTGTCTTAGAGAATGATCTGAGTACTACAAGACTGGCTCAGAGCAAGATCAACAGGTAGGAATGACTGAAATGTTGCATGGTCTCCCAGTCCTCAGCAAAAGGATGAACATGTCCTTGAGGATTCCCTCCATGCCCACTGTGGCTTGTTGGAGCTACAAGAAAATGTTTTATAATGGCAGCTGTATTTAAACCGCGCTGCTGCCGAACACTTTAACATGTCTTAGGACTGAGATATTCTATTGATACAGAGGGATTATGTTAGTGTGCCACAGATGCAGTACTCTACTGTGATACCACCAAGATATTTAATTCCTACAAGAGGTAACAGCGTTCACAAAGAACACCAATATTCCAATAAAGTTTGTGTGCTTAAGCACCTTTGGTGGTTTTTGTTGGGTTTTTTGGAGGATAGGGGAAAGATGCTTTAAGAATGCAGACTGTGTTTGAATCTACATATAATATGCTCACAGGAAGAAAGAACTAGAAATTTATTTGCTGTTTTTTCATCATAGTGTTTCAGAGCAGGCCTACACAGAAATGCAGTTGTGCTAATTTAGACCTAAGTTAATTTAGCCCAGCGTGTTGTATCTGACAATAGCTAAAAGCAGAGGTGTGGAGTGAGAACAGTGTGTGTATAGGAAGAGTCCCCAGAGTATTTTTCTAGGCTGAACTCTTGTCCATGTTTGTTGATTCATTTTTATTGCATATCATTCTACAAAAAGTAGTCAACTGCATCCAGCTCTGCTTCGTTATCGAAGTCTGGGATCTAACCACATAAAACACACTGAACGAACTTCCCAAGACACTACATGGGCTGTAAGAAATATGAGATCTTCTTTAAAAATACACAAGATATTATTTTTCCCAGGTGGTGATGAGATCTAGTGAAAATATGCTTTCAGTCTGAACCTAGAGGCAGTCATCTGAGAAAGAAAAAAGCCAGAAAACTTAAATTCACAAAGTATTCCTCTTTAGTTCCAAATGCCATAAAGTTATTTTTCACAGACCATTTTCATGGCTTTTTTCACCACTTGGTCCTTGACTATCCCTGAAGTATGTTGGCTACTTCTGTAAGTAATCTTTTCCAGTGTATTATTGGTTTGCCTTGTAAGAGAACTTTTTCACATGTGCATAGATGTGATTAGAACAAAAAGGGTTATGGTCATACATATTTAAAAGTAAAGCTGTATTAGTCTTCAACTCAGAAGATAACACTGTATATTTATTTATCTTTTTAAAGAATTGTTGTATTTCCTGGAGCTTTCCTTGACATCTTATCTATCACAGTGCTTCCACTGAATATTCTAACACTGTGCTGATTTTAATCTTCAGATGTAAACAAAAGGTTTGTTGTTTTTTTTCTTTTCATACCACCATCACCACCTGACAAAAGAAGAGGCTACATATTGATTTATCCGCTGAAAGAAAATGTCTAAAGATAATTCGAAATACTCCAGTCTACTAAGTATCCATTACCTGGTGTGTCTTTTCTCTTTATTTTTTTTCTTATTTGGATTCTCAAAGACCACAATCATAGGAAGCATACTCCAGGAATTGAAAGCTGCAACTTCATGACTGTAGCTTTTTGATTTGCACTAGGGACTATAAAGGGAAGAATGATAAATCAGTAGTACAGTATACTCTCAACTTGAATACTATGTTCCATTTTGGTAAACTCAACTTGGCAGGAAAAGAAAAGTCTCAAGTAAAGCAATGAAAATGGCTAAGGTGTCCTGATGAAGAGAGAATAAAAACCCCGGAACTATTTAGGTCTTGGTTTGCCTAGTCCTTACTGCCATCTACAATTCACCTGGCATCATGAGAGATTAACCAGAGCTGGCTGAGGCTTGGACAACTGACATTGTTTATCTGCAGAAGTATTTTCAGGTCTCTTATTACTATGTATCTACGTGTCTACTCTTAATCTGATGCAGAGAAGTCAGTGGTATGATCATATATTTAAGGGTTGCAGAACTCCGTCTTTAACCTGCAGAGCATGAGGAAAGACTAAGAGAAACTAGGTTTTTTTTAGATTACAAATTACTTAGATAAGATAATGGTGCCAAAATATACACGTACAATGCCTAGTAGGGTGTGTTCCAATGCTTCCAATCTGTAAAACTGAAATATGAAGGAAGATGAAGCTGGCAGTGTTACATAAATAGTAAGTTACATGGGAAAAGCCCTTTAGGAATGCTCTTAATTTAGTTCTGTCTTAATTATACTATTAGGGTAAGCATCACTAGATGATGCATTTATATATAGTCTTCCAATATTTTTTTCCTGAATACACAGAAAGTATTTATCCAGGAAAATATTTTATAATGTTGTTAACCCTATATATTGCAAGTTCTACAGGTGTCAGGAAAGCATACTGTGTTCTTTTATTCAACCTTTATGTCAAAGTTGGTTTGGGGAACTAGATAACTAGTGGTTAAATACAAGAATTGTCAGCATGCTTTTTGACCACCTCTATTCCAGAGTTATGGTAACCATATCAATTAAATAAATTATTATTTAAAACAATGTTCCATGTCACTGATTGGCAAGTTTGAGATGTTGGGTAGCTCTCAAGAGAAGGACACGACAGAATGAATAATGGCCAAAATAACTAAAGAACTAGTTATAAATCAGTAACAAAAAAATACTTGATATTCATCTCTGACACACTGTACCTAGAAAATTGGGTTTGAAAGCTATAATTACCATTTTTGTTAAATGGATGGTTTATGTGTCTACCAGAAATATGCAGATAAGTGAAGAACATCAAAATTCATAGCTGCTCAGATTTTTGAGAAATAGTCATCATTTTTTTAGGGAAAGAAAATGTTACCATCTGGCTTCTGTGGGTAGAGATCAAACACAGAGCTCAAATGCTGTAGTTTGTTACCATTCATCAAAGAGCAGAGGTAACCTCACTAAGGGCTTCACTCAGCCTTTTATAAACAACAATTCAGTATGTTAGGTTTTTTGCAAAACAAACTAAAACAAAACTGCATGAAACAAGACAGAAAAAAATCCAAACAAACCCAAACCTCAGAAACTTTCCTTAGTGAAATAGGTTTAAGTTTAAATACATCTTTTGGATTGTGTCTGTACAGGATTGTGAGCACTCACTTAAACTGAAGCTCAGGCGAAAAACGTTAATGTCATCAGATGTTATTACTTGTTCTTGAAGCTGAGCTTTTACATACTCGAACTGAAAATGAGCTGTTTTGAAAACAGGCAGTGGGTGCTGAGTATTTCAAAATCTGGTTCTGAGCACTTGAGAAAAAATACCTCTTTGTTACAAGTATCTCGTTTCACATCTGTTGTGTGTTATGTCATGGGAGCGTCCTTTGTCATTCTGCATTAATGGTGCCTGTCAGGTGCAGAGCACTAATATCTTACAGTCAGACTTGTGACCTGGCACATCTATCTTACAGATGGCACCTTTGCTTATACCTGAGTTTGGCTGTGTATATTCTAACCAGGATTTTTTTTAAACCTGTAATGAAAAGCTTCTTACAGGAGTTTGGTATGCAGATCTTGTTGCTAATACAGTCCTTCAGACACAAGAATCTTTTTTTTCATGGTAAGAGATGGGAAAAAAAAATGAAAAAGAACTCACTTGGGAATCTAGGCAGCCACCCACTACATCATTTGTCTTATTCTAGTAATCCAAAAATCCAGATTTTAATGTCTGCTAATGGGCTAAGATCATGCAAACCTCCATCTTTATCATGTCCTGAGGAGTCACTGTTTGATAAAGCACTGGAAAAAGCCCTTAGGTGCTATTGAGGACAATGGATAAAAATATATGTTTAAATATATAAATTCTATTTCAGAATATCTTGCAGAGTCCCATTCACAGAGTGAACAAAAAAGTCTACTCTAATGCTTAAATACTTTTTCTATTGAAAGCTCAAAAAACAGTATAAGAGATCATTTGACCAGGAATTTCTCATTAACAAATTATCAAAGAGTAATGGAATAGAAATTTACAAAGTGAACAGTACAAACTATGCAAATGGAGGAAGAAAAACAAGCGAGTTTACATAAATACGCACACAAAATGGATAAAAATGCATTTCCTTTTTTTTCAGAAATCAATACTTTGCTATTTTAAAAGAAGAATCTTTTTTCTAATGATATTACCAAAATATTTATCAATTTTACAACGAGAATATTGAGTAGTAACTTATGTATCTTAAATTTCACTTCCTCAATTTCTCCTGCTAAACTCATTTACATTTTTCAGAACTTACTTTCTTACTCCCAGTTTGAATTTCTTAGATGTCTAATTGTCACTGGAGCTTGATCAGCTTCTTTATTTTTCTTCTGTTAGCAACTCAACATCTCCCTTTAAGCTAAAGCAATTTGGTGTGATTATTCCACAACCTTTGTGCTGTGTCTATTTTATAATTCTTAGTAGATAAATAGACAAATATATTAGCAGATTAATAGATGATTACAGACATTTATAATACAATTTCACATAAAGATGTTAGATATTAAGATTTTTTACATTCAGCAATCTCTCTAGTTCTCAAGTTTAAATACAATATACAATTTCTTTTTAAACTTTATTTAAAGTAAAATGTTTATCTTAGAACCAGGCTTAACTCATAAATGAGAAGTTTGAGTAAATTGTTCAGAAAACCATAAAACTCTTTGTCTAGAAACAGCCAAGGTGTGGATTTTTGTTTGTTTGGTGTGAGGTTTTTCAGCTAGAACAAATTCAACCAACTCTATGAAGGGAAAGAAATAAAAGAAACAAAACGAAACGAAACAAAACAAAATTTTTTTATTTTTTTCTTTACTTCCAGCTGAATCTTTTGCTGAAATGTACTTTGCTACTAACATTAATCCATATGATACAGTTTTAACCAGACTAATGTTAGAGACAGTACCATCATTTTCCCCCGCCATTATAAGATCATAATCTATTTTAGTCACTTAAAGTTCCAAATCCTCCTGCAGTAGATCTTAAGCAATCAGTTTTAAATGTGTCACATCAGATTGGCCTTTAGCTATATTAACTTTAAACTAGAATGAATTACTCTACTTATAACTGTCCTGGCCTAATCTAATTTTACCAGTATCCCTATATGTTATTACCTTTGGACAGCAGCTGGTCTCTTCAGTGACTGTCCATTAGTAGCTCTGATCATGAGATAACTCCACCTTCCTCATGAAGGGCAATGAAGAAATACGTGTCGTGGAGGCTAATTTGGTGTGCCTGAATTATGTGAAATGCAGGTGAAATTTAACTTGTAACATGGTTTAAAGCAAACTTTGCTGGCTTGGTAACACCTACCATTGTTAAATACATGTTAATGGCCAACATGAAACTAACTCTGTGTGCAATAAACCCAGTTCTCATTATCACCCCATACATTATCTTTCAGTATCTCAGAGTCTCAGGAAAGTCCTTTAAAAAAAATAAAAATAATTGCACTTCGTTTTATACTCAGTAACAACAATTGGACAAAGAATCTTAACCAGAGCCTTAGTCTATTCCTATTGGCCTTCTTCAGTTTCTTGGTCAGTGAAAAATACTGGAAAAAAACATGTTTCCATCCTTTCTCTTGTGAAGTGCTGTTCAATTGTATAATATCCCATTACTGTGAACAACAGTGGTGGCATTGCCTCTTTTTTCTTTCTTTTTTCTTATTTTTTTTTCTCTTAGGTTTAGACTTCTAAGGTTCTAACTTAGAGCTGCTACAGAAAATCAAAGAAATGTTAGGATAGGAATGCTGCAGTTCATCCAGAAGCACTTCCTCCTCAAAGCCAGGCTAACTGGCAAATCAACGCAGTCTGTGCAGAGTTTATTCCAGTCAAGTTTTGAAAATCCCATGCTATCCCTTATCAAAGCACTCTATATTTGTTCTTTTCTACATTTCTGTTTTGTTCTACCTTCTATGAAGGATTTGGGAGCCTTACTTTTTGGCATCAGCAATTCGTATTAATTTGAGATGGAACATGAAGACTATCCCCTCACTCCTTTTTTTTAATTCATTAAAGATCAAATTCAGACACAACTGGTATCTTAACCAGAACTCCACTCAGAAACCATTTGTTCTGTGGAGGGCTTCAGGATTAAATCTCACATTCATGCCTAGCTCTTTAATTTTTCATTATTGTTTTCGTGAGTACTTGTGAAAGAATAACATGCACAGCATAATGAGTTTGCCACAGTCATAAAGTTTATTGACTTAGACTTTTATCTCAAAACATTGATATTTATGTGAGTAGATCGATGGATCACAGACGTTCACAGTTGACCTAGCCAGTGGCATTATTCAATATAAAACAAAAATACTTTTCATCAGTCTGTAGCTTCTGCAAATTTGCATCTCTTCAACTCTTTCATTTTTGTCAAAGTGCCTACAATATTTATGTGCACTACAGAAACGATGCTAAGAGATTAAATAGTACAGCAGAATTATGTTTAAAATCTTTGAGGTCTAGCAATGAGGCACTGGAACAGATTGCTTAGGAAGGCTGCAGGGCCTTCATAGTTACCTGGACTGAGGCTGTTAGACAAACATGAACTAGTAGTAAACTAGATAGCATGATCACTCAACAGTCTTGCAGAATATATCCATAGAGAAGATTTCCTCTTGAGAATCTTACGAGTTCTAATTTCTGTGAGAAAATGAAATATTTCATGTTTTAGCAACAGAAAATATTGTCTCATAGTTTTTCAGTAAATATGAATATTGTCACAATCCAGATGCTATCATCACCATTAGAATCACTGAATTATTCTTTTATCAGTTCTGGATTTAGGCTTGGATATAATAAGTAGTGGAAGATATTCATATAAGCTTTTTTCAGCCCCTAAAGACTTTGCCGAGTTACTATAATGAGAGAAAGTTATTTGCAGAGGTGATTCATGCAGACTGTCTTAAATTCTTGCTGAAACTTACCCTCAAAATTTCCAAAAGGTTCTCTTTTACCAGTAACAAAAACATCTTATTTAGGTATGTGATGTCTGGAAGTTTCTTGAAAGGTCAAATATGAACACCTCAGACTCCACCAAAGCTTTTCATTATTGAAGACTGGATTGAAAATTTTTCACAGCTCTATTTTTAGCCTTAGATAAAACACAGAAGTTAAAAAAAATATAGAATAAGTAGGAAATCTATAAGAGAAAATAAAAGTGTTTCTTAGACATGTCAGGAATATGATGATTGATTAAAACAAGATTGAATGGCAATAAAATTCTTGTATTATCTATATCTATCAGTACTGAGAAAATTATACCGTCATTTAACCAGTCTTCTGGTAATTGTGGTTGAAAATCCAGGGAATTTATATAGGAATGAGAATAATAAGTACTTATCTTTTGCATACAATATTTTTTTCTTCTAGTGCACTCCAGAGTTCACAAAATCTTCTCTTCCTTCAAAATAATTATTCAACAGTATCAACAGAGGGGGAAAAAAAACAACTGCAAACAAGTTTTAATTATGTTTTCTTGTTTAATGTTAATATCCATAATTATAGAGAATGAAGAACTTCTCTAATAAAACTCCAAAAATGGATGGCAAAGTAGGAACAGTATCTTCACTGTGTTAGAGACACTTCAGTTGCACAGCCATCCAAACCCTCACTATGCTTCAGCGTATTGGTGTAGAGTTTTATTTTCAGGCTTTGGGGCATATAATTTCACAAGAATTTAAAGGATTGTAAATTATAAATTTCTCACTCTCACTCAAGAAGGAGCCCTTTTCAATTTTCCTTTTCAGAGAAACACATGCTTTAGTATGGCAATTAGCTAGTTTACTTAACTGAGAAGCAAATATTCCTGTGATCACTCAGGCTAACAGTGAAAGCAAGCAAGAACAAATCCTTACTCTAATGACTGCAGATGGCAATGCTATTCTACATCTCATCTCTTCTGCATTGTAAATTCTCTTACTAATATCCTTATATGTCCATTTTAGACTTGGTGATATTTTTTCATGTTACTCCACATTTCCCACTGGTGTTAGTAATTAAAAGTCTCCAGAGAAGACTAAAGCTAATCTGAGCTCTTGTTCTGCCTCTGAGTTTCATAATTATAACTTGCTGCATTCATGGCTTTTTATGTGAGACCGGATGCTAAATGCACTACCATTTCAGTGCTGATTTTTACACTTTTTGGGGAAGCAAGAGCAGAAAGGTATCTCATTCATACTCCTGGAGCCAACTATATATCAAGTCAGGCTTGAAGAGAGCAACCTGGAGCACAGAAGCTACAAATGCTTTTGTGGAACAGTGTGTTTTGGCTTTCCAGTATGGAGTCAATTGCAGTAGCAATTACATCACAGCTTTAGCCAAAATTCTCCTTTTGGCATTGAAACAAATCACCTGCTAGTGTCCACTACAGGCAACTGGATTTTTAGCTCAAAAAACCCAAATAAATTAAAAAAGTATCCAGTGAAATTTAGGTGAGGACAGGATGCAAACTCAAAACATCATGTAAAATGTTACACCTGAACTCTCTGACAGGTCAACGCACTATCTGCTCTGATCTGCTCAACAGGTCTCCTCATAATTTTGAGTGCATGTCCTATTGTGGTTGAAATGCTTTATTCCCACTTTCCAGGCACAAACCTAATTCTCCAAAGGGGGAGAATAGATTGTTAGATGGAATGTGTCGTAAGTAAAATACAAACAGCCAGATGGTACACGGCTCTAGGTCAAGTGGAGGACAAATCTGCAGCTCTCCCAAGACAATAGTTGGAAGTGACTGAGCTTCACAAGGTGCAATCCTTCTACCAGGTCTCTGATCTATAGGGAAAACATATCTTTTGTAGTTTTACTAAGATTTCATGTCCTTTTTACACTAGGGTATATCTGAAGATATCAGACAACAGAAGTATTGAGACCGAGATTGTCACTTCATCTCATGAAAAGAAAACAAAGGCTCTGTATATGACTGTACTTCACTCTGTAAATGTTTAAGGACTAAAAGTTATTAGGAGCATCAATTATCTCAATGAAAGCCTAATGAGTCGTCTACTGAGGGATGAGACAATCATAGTGGTTTCAATGTTTGCCTTGTTTCTTTACACACACGTTTTTTTAGGAATACCAAACCTTACACAAGTTTGGTGAAGAGCAAATTCAGACTAGGTCTGGACAGCCAGACCATACACTTCAAAAAAATGTTAACAGTTTGAATGGCTACTGCACGTTAGCTTCTGCTCATCTGAGCCTGCTAGGATGTTCTGCCTGTATTTCTGCCCCTTTTCATGCACTAACACAGGTGTTTAGTTGCACCAAGACGGCTCTAGGAGGAGAAAAACTAAGTTGTTTTGTTTTTTTTTTTCTTTTCTTTTATCAATGTTATTAGCTTAATGGTTATAAACAATCTTGTAACCAAGCTGACTGTGCCCACCTAAACAGCTTGCTGCTACAAGCAGGGAAGCTTCCCTTTCTCTGCCCCATTCCCACTGCACCAGCTATTCAGTCTTGTACTCTTCACAGTTCCAGGACTGGTTCATGGGGTACAGTTCAGCTCACCAGCTCAGCAGGAGATGAAGAGATCAAAAAAATAACAATAAAATAAGTCAGATGTTTTCTTGCTTGCTTAGGCAACTGAACCGGCTTTTAAGGGCTGGAGAAGTAAGGGACATGTCAGACAGCTCAAGAGAAGAGATGGGATGATGCATGTAGCAGTTAGGAAGCACAAGTAGATGTTCTTTCTGTACTGTAATCAGTTTCCGTACCTTTTTACTGGCATTATTCTTAGGATTTATATTCTCTGCATTTTGCATTAACGGAAGAGAGAGTGGGGCAGGGGGAGCATGGGAAGTGAAGAGAAAAGAAACTGACTCATCAGTTTCAGGATAGATTTTGATTGATAAAATGAAGCCAAAATTGTCCCCTAGACCATGGAACTACACTCAGTGGAGAAGGATCAAATTTGAGTGAAGGCTATCCTACACCTACTGGAAAGCAAGGCTTTAATTACAAGCCAAAGTATGGCCTGTGTCCACCCATGGAACACAGGGGACCTGTATTCTCAAGTACTCACATTATGGCTTAGAGGGCTACCATGCAAAATTTCTCCAAGAGGAGTTCTAAACTGATACCTAATGTAATAATTTCACTTTTAATTTTTTTTTTCCTGGGAAGAGACCCTCTGTCCATCATATATCCAAAGCCCTTAAGTGATGAGCAATTTCCAGTTACGCAGAAACACACCACATTGCTTTCTGACTTTGCTTATAAAATCTTTGAGAGCTTTATGTCAGCTGGGCGGAGCTGACCAAGGACTGTGCAGTTCCATGACCTCTCTGTGTCACAATCCAGCTACACCTATATAAGGCCTTTCAAACAAGCACCATCTTTACAGCAGGGAGAAATGGATCATCAAGCAAGATTAAAAGCCTGGTCAGAGAAAAGTGACTTTCTTTCATCTCAGCCAAGGTTTCAGTTGCTCTTAAAACTCTAATTGCTGGGCCTTCACACTCCACTTCCTAGACTGAGGCGTGATGAAGGCTCTTTATTTATTTATTTCTCCTTACCAGTCTTCTGCAGAAAATACAGTAGTTCCTTTTTTAGGAAGTAGGAACATCTCGCAGCACTGTGGGTGCATTTTGTCCAGTATCTCTATTACAGCAGGCAGAAGCTAAATGGATGATTAGAGATGTACAAATCTCAAGAGTCTCAGAAGTCTATTTCTGACAAGCAGTCAGGACTGCCCTTGTTTTTATACTATCCACACATATCAGTCAATCCTCTTATATATCAATCCTTTTTAAAAACACTGTCTTATTTGAAGATCAAATTTGTTTATAAGAAAGTTTCTCTGACTTCCTTCTGCTTGCCTTAAAATCCTTGGGCTCTGAGAGTGTTAAGTCAGAATGGATTTGTTTAGGTAGGTACACATTTCTTAGGACTCAGCATTTAAATTGAGACATCCCAGGATCATTGTACTGTGACATGAGACAAGTTACACTACATTTGGTTTTATGTTTAGATCTAGTGATTTGAATGATATCACACAGTAATCTATAACAAAGGCAAGTAAGAAATATAAAAAATAAGTTTATTTTTGAAGAATTATTTCTGTGCACAAAAAGCTTTTGTGTTTTCCTACTACAACAGTCACTCTAAAACTGATGTATCTTCCCTTTTTCCCTTCTTAGCTCTCTTATACACAGGAATCAACATTGTTTTTAACACAAACAGACAAGATGCTTTGCCTGACAGAAGGGTGGTTGGACTACATAAGCTAAAAAAATGAAAAATGTATCACCTTACGTCCTTTTTAACAGTCTAGAAAAACTTTGATTGTTATTAGCCAGACCTCTGGGAGAAAAGTATAACGTAGTGGTTAGTGCACCATAGTGGCAGAGAAACACAAGTGTAACCATATGATCAGTGTGCAATCATATTTACACGACAAAGAATTTAAATAAGCAAGCCTTACTAGTGGCTGTGCTAATTTGCTTGTTTGCTTCTGGAATTGAGCTGGTACACACAAATGGTGGTGTAGTATGATTTAGCTGATTTCAACAGTTAGAGATTGTCTGTATTTTAGGATCCTGTGAGATGGTAGATATTCTGAGTTGCTTACTTTATCTATTTGCTAGATATCAACTCTGTCAAGAGAGTATATTGGAGTCTGACCGGAGACTTCCTTTCACATTTCCTGGCTTTGCACAACAGCAGCTTGCAAAACCACTTCTACTTCTTTCAGTTAAAGCCAAACTAATATAAAACAGCATTTCCTTCTGGTTTTAAGTCTTAGGTTAAACTAAAAAAAATAAAGATCCAGCAAATAAAAATAAGAGAAGATTTTAAAAATTTGCATAAGCAATTATCAGAGATTAAAAAAAAAAGTTCATTATGAACCTTGGATAAGTATTTGAGTGGTTTCTTATTTGATCAGAACCTGTTTGTTTATCCCTAACTTTAACCATATGGGAATAGTTTTATGGAGCAGGCTCATAAAATAAAAATGACAGAACACACAGCTCAATCTCAGTCTCCTTAGGCTGTAAATATCTTGTTATCACCAGCTATGATGCTCTAAATCTTAACTTCTGGATTAGCATAATCAGTGGTGTGCTGTTCCAGACTGTAAAGGTAGTTCAGTCTGAAGATCCAGAAATGGGTATAGCAAAAGAGGTGAGGTGGGGCGAGGCAAGGAGCAGTGAGGAAGGGCAAGGTGAGGAGGGGTGAGGTGAGGAGAGGCGAGGCGAGGAGATGAGAGGCAAGGGAAGGTGAGATCATAGAAACATAGAATCATAGAATAACCAGGTTGGAAGAGACCCACTGGAAAATCCAACCATTCCTATCAAACACTAAACCATGCCCATTAGCACCTCGTCCACCCCTGCCTTAAACACCTCCAGGGAAGGTGAATCAACCACCTCCCTGGGCAGCCTGTTCCAGTGCCCAATGACCCTTTCTGTGAAAAGGTTTTTCCTAATGTCCAGCCTAAATCTCCCCTGGCGGAGCTTGAGGCCATTCCCTCTTGTCCTGTCCCCTGTCATTTGGAGAAAAGGCCAGCACCCTCCTCTCTACAACCTCCTTCCAGGTAGTTATAGAGAGCAGTGAGGTCTCCCCTCAGCCTCCTCTTCTCCAGGCTAAACAACCCCAGCTCTCTCAGCCGCTACTCGTAAGACTTGTTCTCCAGCCCCCTCACCAGCTTTGTTGCTCTTCTCTGGACTCGCTCCAGAGCCTCAACATCCTTCTTGTGGTGAGGGGCCCAGAACTGAACACAGGATTCGAGGAGCAGTCTCACCAGTGCCGAGTACAGAGGGAGAATAACCTCCTTGGACCTGCTGGTCACACCATTTCTGATCCAAGCCAACACGTCATTGGCCTTCTTGGCCACCTGGGCACACTGCTGGCTCATATTCAGTCGGTTGTCAACCAACACCTCCAGGCTCCTCTCCTCCAGGCAGCTTTCTAGACAGACTTCTCCCAGTCTGTAGCACTGCATAGGGTTGTTGTGCCCCAAGTGCAGGACCCGGCATTTGGCCTTGTTAAACCTCATGCCATTGGACTCAGCCCAGTGGTCCAGCCTGTTCAGATACCTTTGGAGCCTCCCTACCCTCCAGCAGATCAACACTTCCACCCAGCTTAGTGTCGTCCGCAAACTTGCTAAGGGTGCCCTCGATGCCTTCATCCAGGTCATTGATGAAGACATTGAACAGGGCTGGACCCAGCACTGAGCCCTGGGGAACCCCACTTGTCACTGGCCTCCAGCTGGATTTCACACCATTTCCCACCACTCTCTGGGCCCTCCAGCCAACCAGTTTTCCACCCAGGAGAGTGTGCGCCTGTCCAGGCCAGAGGTGACAGTTTCCGAAGCAGAATGCTGTAAGAAACTGTGTCAAAGGCTTTACTGAAGTCCAGGAAGACCACATCCACAGCCTTTCTCTCATCCAGCAACTGAGTCACTTTGTCATAGAAGGCGATCAGGTTAGTTTGGCAAGACCTGCCTTTTGTGAACCCGTGTTGACTGGGCCTGATCACCTGGTTCTCTTGCATGTGCTTCATGATAACACTCAAGATCACCTGCTCCATGACTTTCCCTGGCACCAAGGTCAGACTGACAGGCCTGAGTTCCCTGGGTCCTCCCTGCGACCCTTCTTGTAGATGGGCACAACATCAGCCAGCCTCCAGTCCAGTGGGACTTCCCCAGTCTTCCAGGACTGTTGGAAGATGACGGAAAGGGGTTTGGCCAGCACATCCGCCAGCTCCTTCAATACCCTTGGATGAATCCCATCTGGCCCCATAGACTTGTGGGTGTCTAGTCGGGCTAGCAAGGCTCTGACCACCTCCTCTTGGATCATGGGAACCTCATTTTGCTCCTCTGGCTCCTGGGTTTGTACACAGACGGAACAACTTTCTTTACAATTAAAGACTGAGGCAAAGAAGGTAAAGTACCTCAGCCTTTTCCTCATCCCCTGTTGTTCCTTCTGCGTCCAATAGGGACTGTATGGTCTGCCTAGTCCTCCTTTTATTATTTATATTTTTATAGAAGGATTTTTTGTTATTTTCCACAGACTTTGCCAATATGATTTCTAATTGAAATGAGGTGAGGTGAGGCGAGGTGAGGCGAGGTGAGGCGAGGACAGGACAGGACAGGACAGGACAGGAGCAAAATCTGCCAGGACGAGAACTTCTATAAGAGGGAGGAGAATCAGCTGAGACCAGATGTGGCCTTGAAGAGGGGCCCAAAGAATCTAACAGCATGTGCAAGAGGAAAGTTTAAAGTTCGACTGAGGATGACTATTGATCCCCAAAGACCCTCCTCAACCACTATCACTATGAGGAGTGCATGCATGAGGAGGAAGAGACTTATGATAATGAATTCCAACCCACTTCTCTGAAAAGTCACGAATGTGCATACTAACTCCATACATATGTATAAAATTGCACAATAAAATTGTGTCAGCTTTGGCACCTGATGTGCAAGCTAGAAGGAGAAGTCTCCATTCTGTGCACTGCCGCATACCTGCATTTAACTTTGAATTGGGTGTTATTACTGCGTGAGGAAGAGAAGAGAAGAGAAGAGAAGAGAAGAGAAGAGAAGAGAAGAGAAGAGAAGAGAAGAGAAGAGAAGAGAAGAGAAGAGAAGAGAAGAGAAGAGAAGAGAAGAGAAGAGAAGAGAAGAGAAGAGAAGAGAAGAGAAGAGAAGAGAAGAGAAGAGAAGAGAAGAGAAGAGAAGAGAAGAGAAGAGAAGAGAAGAGAAGAGAAGAGAAGAGAAGAGAAGAGAAGAGAAGAGAAGAGAAGAGAAGAGAAGAGAAGAGAAGAGAAGAGAAGAGAAGAGAAGAGAAGAGAAGAGAAGAGAAGAGAAGAGAAGAGAAGAGAGAAGAGAAGAGAAGAGAAGAGAAGAGAAGAGAAGAGAAGAGAAGAGAAGAGAAGAGAAGAGAAGAGAAGAGAGGTTTCCTATGAAATATATAAAGTTTACAACAAAGTCAAGTCAGGCACAGGGTAAGTGAGGAAACTCAGTCCAAACAGACAATGTGACATGCCCAGGCAGTAGAACAGATCAGAATTAGAGTAAAGAAAATCTGGTTTCTGAAATAAATTGGTAATTTGATTTTTCTCCTTTCTCTTACTGACAATTTCTACAGCACATAATTGCAGATCTGTTGTGGCAATGCAGCTCTTACTTACTCTTTTATTGTGTTAGCTTTAAGAAAGAAAGAATGAAATAAAATAAAGGTTTTAAAAAAGATAGAAAAAAGGTTGAAACCTCTGTGACTACTTCTATCTCAAGGGATGCGTACATTCCTCTCCCAGTTGCAGAGGATGCCTATTGGCTTAGTTCAGTGGTGCTTTATCAGCTTCAGCTGGTCATCTGACAAAAATCTCCCCAAGGTTTATGAGACTTAAAACAGTTAGGCGTCGGATTCAGATAGCTTTTTGAGGCTCTGCACCACTGGGGTGCTAAGAAGAGTTAAAATTTGGCCCTAACTAAAATAATACCTGCTTCCATCAGTGCCTAGTTACACATCAGATTGATTGTAAAGCTTTACTGTTTTATAAGTCTCTGCTTGGTCTGCTACCAACTCACATTAACAATCTGTTAATGGTTTTCATTATTCTCAAAGCATCCACAGTAGGTGTCTAGACCTGGAAACAGTCCTTAGAGGAGAGAAGAATAATGGCGATAATTGTGTTGATCTGTTCCTCAAGTGACATTTCTGATGTACTGGTACCGAGGTTTCTGAATGTGGTTTCTGCTCCCGCAGTGACTGTCCTATGAACAAAAAGATATTAAGAAAATGTAAAAGCACCCAGCAACAACACGGGGCAGAGAGATTCAGTTCGCTCCTGTCAGTGCTTAAGTTCAGAGAAGGAAAAGAAAAAGTTAAGGAAAATACAAACCTATCTGGAACTGCTTCCTAAAAGAAAATTCTCATCCATCTTTAATGGAAATACTGGAAGTAAGCAGACTGGCTTCAGTCATTTAAATGTAAATTTGGCAAGCCAAGTGCAGAAACAATGAGGAAAAATCCTGTTTTAACAACTTGATGAGACTTCCTACAGCCAATCTATTCTTCCTTGGGAAGGAAGGTGGTGCTAAACAATGATTAGGACATTAGCCAGCAACTGTGAAACACAACTTGCTACAGGCTTCATCGCTGACCTGCAATCTGACATTGATCAAATAACCTCACCTCTCCATTAATCTGTTTTCCACTCATCTTTTATTGAAAGATAAGTTTTTAGTACTACTGATTCTTGCTTTTAATGTATTCAGACAGCAGGAATAAGTATTTGGGAACAGTATCGGATATATATGATGTTTTTGAGCACATCTGTACTTGAAAAAAAAAAAAGAAAACATATATTTCTGTGATTAGAAAGCTTTAGAAAGTCCATCATCTGATTAGCTGTTCTTATGGAAAGGGTTGATTTTCTTCCTCAGCCTCCAAGATATTATGTAAGCAGATATAATGACTTACATTGATGGGGCGAAGTGTACTAGGAAAAATAAAAACCTAAATACATATCTGATATTATTGAATGAAATCTTTTGTTATGTACCAAAACCCAATGCTATTTTCTAGGTGAGACAGAGAATAGTTTGGATTGAAGGGACTTTTAAAGGTCATTTAGTCCAACACCCCTGCAATGAGCAGTGACATCTTAAACTATATCAGGTTGTTCAGAGCCTTGTCCAGCCTGACCTTGAATGTTGCCAGGCATGAGTCTCCTAACACCTCTCTGGGTAACATGTTTCTGTGTTTCACCACACCTATCTAGTCTAAATCATTAGTTTATAACCATTACCCCTTTTGCTATCACAACAGGCCCTGCTAAATGACTTCTCTTCATTTAAGTACTGAAAAGTGACAATATGATCTACCTGTATCCTTCTTTTCCCCACAATGAATAATTACAACTCTCTCAGCCTTTCTTTACAGGAGGAGTGTTCCATCCCTCCAACTCACTCTAACAGATCAATGACTTCCTCTTCTGAGGGCTCCAGAACTGAACACACTACCAGGTGGTGTCTCACTAAAGCAGAGCAGATGTGCAGAATCACAGAACTATTTGGGTGGAATAGACCTCTGACATCACTGAGTTCAACCAGTACTAAACCATATCCCTAAGAACCTCATCCACTTGTCTTTAAAAAACCTCTAGGAATAGTGACTCAGTACCCTCCTTGCGTAGCATGTTCCAGTGTCTGATAACTCTTCAGAGGATCGAGTGCACCCTGAGCAAGTTTGCAGATGACACTAAGCTGGGTGGAAGTGTCGATCTGCTGGAGGGTTGGGAGGCTCTGCAAAGGGATCTGAACAGGCTGGACCGCTGCGCAGAGTCCAATGGCAGGAGGTTTAACAAGGCCAAATGCCGGGTCCTGCACTTGAGGCACAACAAGCCTATGCGGTGCTACAGACTAGGAGAAGTCTGTCTAGAAAGCTGCCTGGAGGAGAGGGACCTGGGGGTGTTGGTTGACAACCGACTGAATATGAGCTAGCAGTGTGCCCAGGTGGCCAAGAAGGCCAATGGCATCTTGGCTTGTATCAGAAACGGCGTGACCAGCAGGTCCAGGGAGGTTATCCTCCCTCTGTACTCGGCACTGGTGAGACCGCTCCTCGAATACTGTGTTCAGTTCTGGGCCCCTCACCATAAGAAGGATGTTGAGGCTCTGGAGCGAGTCCAGAGAAGAGCAACAAAGCTGGTGAGGGGGCTGGAGAACAGGCCTTATGAGGAACAGCTGAGAGAGCTGGGGGTGTTTAGCCTGGAGAAGAGGAGGCTGAGGGGAGACCTCATTGCTCTCTACAACTACCTGAAAGGACGTTGTAGAGAGGAGGGTGCTGGCCTCTTCTCCCAAGTGACGTGGGACAGGACAAGAGGGAGTGGCTTCAAGCTCCACCAGGGGAGGTTTAGGCTAGACGTTAGGAAAAAATTCTTTACAGAAAGGGTCATTGGGCACTGGAACAGGCTGCCCAGGGAGGTGGTTGAGTCACCTTCCCTGGAGGTGTTTAAGGCACGGGTGGACGAGGTGCTGAGGGATACGGTTTAGTGTTTGATGGGAACGGTTGTACTCGATGATCCGGTGGGTCTCTTCCAACCTGGTTATTCTGTGATTCTGTGATTCTGTGATTCTTCCAGTGAAGAAATTTTTCCTGATAACTAATCTGAACATCCCCTGGCACAACTTGAGGTTCTATCTTCTCATTCTATCACTCTATTACCTGGGAAAAGAGACCAACACCCACCTCACTACAGCATCCTTTCATGTAGTTGTAGACAGTGATAAGGTCTGCCCTCAGGGGCAAATTCTGTGTGATGCGTTTGATCCAGGTTTGATGATGCCATCCAGAGGGACCTGGAAAGGCTGGAGAAGTGGGTCTCTGAGAACATCATGAGGTTCAACACAGTCAAGTGCAAGGTCCTACACCTGAGTTGGGGCAATCCCCAATTTCATTACACAGTGTGGGGTGACATGATTGAGAGCTGCCCTGCAGAGAAGGATTTGGGGGTGCTGGTCGATGAGAAGCTCCATATGAGCCAGCAATGTGTGCTCACAGCCCAGAAGGCGAACCGTATCCTGGGCTGCATCCAAAGAAGCATGGCCAGCAGGTCGAGGGAGGTGATTCGGCCCCTCTATTCCTCTCTTGTAGGACCTCATCTGGAGTACTGTGTCCAGTTCTGGAATCCTCAACATAAGAAGGATATGGAATTGTTGGAATGGGTCCAGAGGAAGGCTACGAATATGATCAGAGGGCTGGAGCACTTTCCATATGAGGACAAGCTGAGAGAGTTGGGCTTGTTCAGACTAGAGAAGAAAAGGCTCTGAGGAGGTCTTATAGCAACCTCCCAGTACCTGAAGGAGACCTGCAAGAAAGAGGGGGATATACTCATAAAACTTGTGGTGATAGGATGAGAGGGCATGGGTATAAACTGAAGAGGAGCAGATTTAGGCTTGATGTAAGTAAGAATTTCTTCACCATGGGAGTGGTGAGACTCTGAAACAGGTTGCCAAAGGAAGTTGTGGATGTCCCATCACTGGAGGTGTTCAAAGCCAGGTTGGGCCCTGGACAGCCTGATCTAAGTGGGATGTCCCTGCTCATGTCAAAGGGGTTAGGAATAGATGATCTTTAAGGTCTCTTCCAACCCTACCTATTCTATAATTCTACAATTCTGGGAAATTAGGATAGCCTAGCTTTTAGTGGTTTTAGAACCTGTAACTGTCTTTCACAGACCAGTCAAATGAGGTCGGAATTATTACAAGCACTAAGGCTCAAATCAAAAAAGGCACTAGAAATTGTTAATTTCCTTTGAAAACATGTACAAACTTAATTTTCAGTAAATGAAATTAAAGATAATAAATTATTATCTACAATCCTGATACCTTAAGTTCTCATGTAAATGTGTCTCTTATTGTCCCCATACTGACAGAAATAAGTTGTTTAGACCTCATGTCCAAATACTGTTAGTATCCAAATATTATATGTTGTGAAAACCTCTGTTCTGTAATTTTCTTGATTCTCACAGTAAAAGACTAGTATTTTTCTGTATAAGTCATCTAACATCACCCTGTCTATTTGGAGATCATGGACCCCATGATAAAAGGACTGAAAAAATAATTGGCTATTCAATGATCATCTTTTAAGTCTCTAAATCTAATTTTGTATTCACACTTAAGAACCGCACTGGACTAGTTTACTCACAGTACGATTTTTTCTTCTTAAGGTCTTGTTTATGATTTTTTAATGATTTTAAGCAAGTTTGGAGAGACTTAGCTTTCATTAGTAAATACTCACATGTCAGTCATTTAAACTAGTCTGAACAGACCGAACTTAAAGGTGGTGTATCCCTAGGTGTAGACTATGTATGGTTATATATTTATGGCCCTGATTACTCATCTTTTTTTGCATCTAGTAACATATATTGTAATATCAGAGCATAAAATACCATTAAATAACAATAACTTGAATGCAAAAGGCAATGCAAGGCAGTGACAAACAGGGAATCAAGCCTGTATTTGCTACAATCATTCTCAGTTTTATTCCTGATAGTAATATATTCAATAGATTTGTAACTTTTAGTACATAGAAGATATTTTTTAGAGAATGTTTCCCAGAAATATAACATGATTAATTGTTAAAACTGTAGTGAAATTGTCAGTTTAAAGTGAGCTTCGCTATTGTACTGGGTATTCCAGGGTACATTTCCCTAAATCCTTGATTTTTAGGGGTCTATACAGCAACAATTAGGAAATAAAACACCTGCTAAACAAGCAAGTGGATTTTGCCTTTTAATGGTGAGATAATAGCTCTGAAACTTACTTTTTTTGTTTTCATAAAACATTTAAATGATGCTGTATATATTTATGCCACTCCTATAAAAAACAAACAAACAAACCCCCTGAAAATTAAGAAATCTTGCTGCATAAAAGAGGAAAAAATATGATCTTTTACTTCAAATTTGTTTGACAATGGCTTATTAAATCTCTAGGTTATGTGAAGCTTTTAATCCATCACCTACAGCCGAAGCTTCTCACTGAAAACACATTTTATTGAATTGCATTTAGATTATTTTTGTAGGCATAAGATGATCAAATACATAGTGTATTTGATGCTCCCCAAAGTGTCGCTGATGTTGGTTGGCTTTTGCTAATTAAATTTGGACCACTCCTAGAGAAGGAAGGAAAAAAGTAAGAAAAAAGTGAGCTTGATTTCCTTTTGTAATGCTTCATTCTTTCCTTCTTTATTTATTTGTTCTTTCTTCCTTTTCTTTCTTTCATTCTTTCTTTCTTTACAGGAAAAATAAAGGTCAGCTGTTAATTAGTGGTTTTCTGAAAGTATCCATTAATATTACATAAATTACTGCCTCAAAATCCAATTAGAATCCTGGGCCATATTGAAACTAAATACATCATTTAATTTTCAGGGCACAATATGAAATGAGGTCTAGGGAAGAAATCAATACTTGTTCAGTAAGGAAATATCACAAAGGAGTTGGGTGTGTGTATACCCACATAATATAGTAATCTCAGCTTTATAAGAATATGTATACATCAGAAAAAAATGTACTTAAACATGCAGCAAAGCTGACTTTAAGATAATAGGAAATATTTGTTTCTTCAACTGCTTGTGTTTCTTACTCTGTGAGGTTTTGCATTCCTTCTGTTCTCTTCCCTCCTCTGGTCTTTTTTTCATTGTCTTTCAGCTGCTTTAGCATCTTATTTTAAGTCGAAAACAGTGAACATTGGAAACTGTTGATTAAAAGAGGACATGACCAGGAAGTCAGAGTTTTGAAGTGGAAAACTATGGGCAGGTAGAAAAAAATCTATGAGCATTTTATCTATTTTTTTGTTGTTGCTCGTTTCTTTTCAGTGGAGGTTATATAACTTAACTATGAGAAACTAAATGAAACTGCCTAGGCATGGTTTCTATTAAGCTAAGGATTTTGATTGACTTGTCTTTGAATACTGCCAGTATTTAAGTTTCTTGAGTATTTGTGAAGAAATGCAAATAAGTTGGATGGCTTAATGATTCTTAAGCTTTGTAGGACATTTCGAGAATGAGTGCAAGGGCTTTATTTCAGCAAGAAGTACCCTTCTCTGTACTGTAATGAACAATAATTGAGGAATATGACATAAAAATGTGGTTTTTATTATTAACTTCTCCTGTGGGAGAAGAAAAGGAGTGCAAACACTTCTACAAAGACTGTTAGGTAAATGGACTAAAAATAACGACTGTTAGATTGAATGGGTAACTAAGAAAGTTTCTAAGCAAATAAATTTAGTAGATGGCATCATACCCGCTTATACAGCAAAGAGGACCTGGGAGACAAATGCCAATTACATTCACAAGTCAAGCAGCTGGTGACAGATGATAGGGAGATGGAAAAGGCATGTAGTAAGTGATATATGGAGGTGTTCCAGTCCTCCAATCAACTTTGTAGCCCTCTTCTGGACCCATTACAATAGTTTTATATTCTTCTTATGTTGAGGATTTCAGAACTGGACACTATACTCCAGATGAGATCTCGCAAGAGAGGAATAGAGGGGCAGAATCGCCTCCCTCAACCTGGTGGCCACGCTTCTTTGGACGTAGCCCAGGATATAGCTGGCTTTCTGAACTGTGAATGAGCATTGTCAGCTCATGTCAAGCTTCTAGTCCATGAGCACACTCAAGTTCTTCTCCGCAGGGCTGTTCTCAATCATGTCATCTCCCATCCTGTACTGAAACCACAGACTGGCCCAACACAGGTGTAAGACTTTGCAATTGGCCTTGTTGAATTTCATGCGATTCACACAGGCCCACTTCTCCAGGTTGTTCTGGTCCCTCTGGATAGCATCCTGTCCTTCCGGTGTGACAACTGCATCACTCAGCTTGGTGTCATCTGTAAAATTTGATCAAAATTTTAAATGGCACTGGTTCCAGTATGCATTCCTAAGAGACACCTCTTGTCTTGGATCTCCATCTGGACATCAAGCCATTGACCACACAACCAATTCCTTATCCACCAAACAGTCAACCCATCAAATGCATTTCTCTCCAGTTTAGAGAGAAGGATGTTGTGGAGGACTGTGTGAAAGGCTTTACAGAAGTCCAGATAGATCACATGTGCTGCTTTTCCCATGTCCACTGCTGTCGTTACCTCATCATATGAAGCCACCAGGTTGGTCGTACAAGACTTGCCCTTGGTTAAGCTGTGCTGTCTGCCATCAATCACTAATATAAGATTTTAGAGATTAATTTCTAATTTGGTAATCTGTGTACAATACATTTATTGAGATATTTTTCTTGCAAGGTTTTGGTGATTTGCCCTGGGGAGTAAGTATAGGTGGGAAGATGAAACAGTGTTAAGTGCTGTTATGTTAAGGTGGCAAGTTGTCAGAGACCTCAGCTGAATTACTCAGGAATCAAGCTACTAAACCAAAATGGGAGTGAGAATAACAAAGAAATTAGAAATTATTACTTATTTGGCACAAAATCAAAACAGAGGGTACACAGGTGGTGTTATTAATTTGATTCCTGTCTTCTACTACATCAGTCTTCATAAGAATGGGGAGAGAGGCAATATTTCAGTGGTTATAGGTTGGAACATTGGAAATTCTGGCTAGAAATCAGGAAAAAATGTTTCACAATGATGATGATCAAACATTGGAAACATTTGCTCAGAAAAGTTGTTTGTTTTCCTTCTCTGGAGTTACTCAGAACATAGCTGGACAAGGCCCTTGGCAGCCTGATTTAAATGGACCTACTTTAGTTGGTTGGGGAGATTGGACCAGAAACATCTAGAGGTCCATTCTAACTTAATTATTCCAAGATTTTTGATTTGTTAATCAGGACAGCAAAAGACACAGCAGTAGTAGGACCTTGGATAAGAAGCAAGAAGAACTGGAACTTTTCCGTCACGAAGATATTTTTGTCTTAGTTCTGCTTGATGAAAACTTATTGTAAGACTGTAAAATTGGAATTTTAAACCAGTGTTTCTAACCTATTTAACAAGGACACCATTGACAAAAAAGAAGAGATGTGCTTCCTTCTGAAACATCAATGCTTTGGAGGGAAATAGTTTTGAATCGCTGTGTCTGATGTTGGAAGGGACATCTACAGTATAGCTAGCCCATTCCAAAAATTTTGGAATACTGGAGAAAATTCAGAGAAGCAGATATAAAAGTGTTGATGTTTGCAAGAGGATAAACAGTAAATAAACCTGTATGATCGTGTATATTTAGGAAAGATTCACTCTTGCTTATTTAAAGTAGATCCTATCTAACTAATGTGGCATCTTCATTTAAGAAGAGCATATGTTAAATTAATAAATACAACAGTGCTCGTAGAATGCTCTTAGATGTCCGTGAGGCATTTGATTTGAGGCTATATAATCTTTGATTAAGTAATTAAAACAGTTAGAATCAAAGCAATAAATAGGTTTAAAAGAATGAACAGATGCATTTTATTGTAAATAGTTTTCTTTGCAGTCAGATCTTACGTGATTCAAAATGTTTATCACAAGTGTCAGAGCTGAAGCTTCAAAACTTCAACTCAAGGAAACACTGAGTAGCCTTAAGTAACATTGAGAAGCTCAGGGGTGATCTCATCCATCTGTAAGAATGTCTGATGAGAGGGTGTAAAGAAGACAGAGCCTGACTCCTGTCAGTGGCACCCAGTGACAGGACAGGAGCTATTTGTTACCAATTAAAAAAAAAACAAAAACAAGAGATCTCCCATAAACATGATAAAAGAGTGTATTTTGTATCAATCAAGCACTGGAACAGATTGCCCGAGTTTCCAGAGATGGTGTGAAGTCTCTTCTGCTGGAAATATTAAAAACCCAGCTGGAGAGTGTCCTGAGAAACCTGTTCTATTTGATCAGGCTTTAGGCAGAGGAGTTGGCCTAAGTGATCTTCAGACACGCATTCAAATCTCAGCTATTCTGTTCTCAGCCTGATGATAAGGCAAAGATTAGTCAGTGCTACAGAATTTGAACAGTTAGGAAAAAATAAATGTAATTAATTTAATATACAGTCAAAGATAAAAAATGGCACCAAAGGATGAGCAAATTAGGTTATACTTCCCTGTCTCAGAAAGGAAGAATTCTGAAAAAAAAATAAAATTCCTGATGATTAACAAATGAAAATAAATCTCAGTACCATCACAGGGACCAATAGTAAAGAGAATCAGTAGAAGGCCTAGCCCAGATAAAAAAGAAGAGGACAGAGGTTAGATGATCTTCATATTTAGCAAATCATAAGGATAAGACCTTGAAGAAGAATGAGTGAGCCATATCACATTAATGGTTTCCCCTTACAGACAAAAGCTTTGTTCTGGATTATGTTGTGCCTCATTCTTTTGTTCCGCTGCCTTGCAGGATGGCATATGGCCCTACGTGTTTTATAACAGACATACTCTATTTAATCTTTTCAGTAGCAATTAAGTTTCTATCTTAGCTGATTCACAGATTATTATATCAGAACTATTAAACTAGTGAGTTGTTTTTCTTCCACCTCAGCTTAGCTATTTTTTTTGTTGTTGTTTAAAACAAACACTTGTCTCTGTGGTACAGCACATACCAATATAGAACAGAATTACAATGTACTTCCAGCCAAAATCAGTTTATTGTCTATTTCAGTAGTTTTCTTATGGTAGCAATTATTCTCTGTAAGCCTGCAAGCAAGCAGCAGAAATCTGAAATCATCAAAGAGTTTTTATCTGCAGCAATTTCAAAAATGGCAGGTAGCTGATAGTTTAAACTTTAGTTCTCCGCAGTAGAGCAGTGTGAGAACTGGAGAATGCCATCTGTCTTCAGCAGCTAGTTTTGAATGTTCAGGAATCAAGCTTGTGTTACCACTGTTCATATATGCTAGTTAAATCAAGCTGGCATGGCACAGCAATAAATGAGTCACCCATAGCAAAAACTGGTGGGTGAATGCCATTGCTCTGAGGTTCAGGATTGGTTTGGAGAGGTACATTACCAGCTCTATGAAGTGGGCTATTTCTACTGTACAAACAATGACCCTCAATTAAACAGGAGAATGAGTGTATTTAAAGTGTATTTAATAGTGTCCTTATATATTTCTAATATAGCTTCTTAAGAATAACATATTTTTTTCTATGTACAGTAGGAGAATTCCAGTGGGATTAATGCTGTCAAAATCCCCAAGCAAACAGAAACCCAAGCCCATCTCCTCCTAAATTCCTAGAACTGGGGGTGAGACTTTGTAATCCATAGAATCATGATGATTTTGCAGGGGTAATAAGAAAAATTCTAATTTACCACTATTACAAGTCTATCAGTGATGACTAAGTTCCTTTCACAAATGTGAGAAGAAAATCAAATCCCAGATCTAGTATAACGAACCAGAAGGATAAAAGGGTATTTATATCCCTGAAAAGAAAGGAAATCAGCGAGTTTTCTCCTCTGTCTTTTCTTAATCTGCTTTTGAAGCACCAGAACTGGGCCATGACACAGAAGACAGGTTCCTGTGCTGATGTGCAGTATTAATAAAACCCCCTTATTACAGGACTTGTTCATGTGCTCAATTTCGTACCGCACCCCAGTCCTTGTCTCTGACTGCGACAGAGTAACTGAAACATTGGGATGTTTTTGGCTTTTTTCCTTGGTATGGCCAATAAATTACCTAATGAGAACATCTGGTCATACTCTCTGATATTTCAGAGCATTTAGATATTTACAACATCTTGATTTCTCCTAGTTTTTACTAACAGCACAGAATAAATTGAAGTTAATGCTATAGTATAAGTTAAATCACCAGGATAGAACTAGAATATAAGAATGCAAACTAACAGCCTGTGTAATCTGTGAAAACTACAGCAGAAGAGGATTAGGTGGGGTTTGTTTGTTTCTTTATTTGATTTTAATTTGAACATTCCCTTTTAAAAGAAAATGTATTTTTGTGGTTTTTTCCTTATGAACCTGAATATTTTTTTGTTCTCTCATTCTTATAATGATTTTCAAAGGGATTCTATAGATTTTTTTCCATTAGAATTTCTATTTTGAGCAGAAACTTCCATTGAAATTGTACTTGAATTCAAATAATACATTTGATATTTAAAAGGAGATAATCAAGTTAAAATTGTTAATAAAATATTAAAATAATAATGAATTTTATTATAAAACCTTTTACAGTTTTGATATTTACGTGTAGCAAACTGTTTGCTGTGCAAATTTCTGCTTTTGACTAAAACTTTTTTTTTGTTAAAAAATTATTCTGCATAGAAATTATCTACTGTGTCCAAAATTTGAGCAGCTTATTTAGAATGATAAATTAATACCAAGAATCCCAAAGTGGACAGAACAAAAAGAGGTGAAAGGAACAATGGTTACTTTTTGATAAAAGGAAAATAATCAAGAAAGGAAGGAATAAACTGAATTGCTCCTTTAGTCTGCTGGGATCTACATATGGGTGAGGGGAAGAATCTTGCCTGTTTGGGTAAATGGCTCAGCAAAAATAAGTGCACAGAAAGACTTCATAGAACCGTAGAATCATACAATCACCAGGTTGGAAAAGACCTCTTCGGTCAATGAGTCCAACCATTCCTATCTGCCTCTAAACCATGCCCCGCAGCACCTCATCCAACGGTTTTTTAAACACCTCCAGGGAAGGTGAACCAACCATCTCCCTGGGCAGCCTCTGCTAGTGCACAATGACCCTTTCTATGATATTTTTTTTTCCTGATATCTAGTCAAACCTCCCCTGGTGCAACTTGAGGTCATTCCCACTTGTCCTGTCCCCTGTCACTTGGGAGAAGAGGCCAGCTCCCTCCTCTCCACAAACTCCTGTCAGGTAGTTGTAGAGAGCAATGAGGTCTCCCCTCAGTCTCCTCTTCTCCAGGCTAAACAACCCCAGTTTCTTCAGCCTCTCCTTGTAAGACTTGTTCTCCAGCTTCTTCACCAACTTCATTGCTCTTCTCTGGACTCACTCCAGAGCCTCAACATCCTTCTTGTGGTGAGGGGCCCAGAACTGAACACAGGATTCGAGGAGCGGTCTCACCAGTGCTGAGTACAGAGGGAGAATAACCTCCCTGGACCTGCTGGTCACGCCGTTTCTGATCCAAGCCAAGATGCCATTGGCCTTCTTGGCCACCTGGGCCACTGCTGGCTCATGTTCAGTCGCTGTCAACCAAGACCCCCAGGTCCCTCTCCTCCAGGCAGCTTTCTAGACAGACTTCTCCTAGTCTGTAGCTGCTCAGGGTTATTGTGTCCCAAGTGCAGGACCCAGCATTTGGCCTTGTTAAACCTCATGCCATTGGACTCTGCCCAGTGGTCCAGCCTGTCCAGATCTCTTTGGAGTCTCCCTACCCTCCAGCAGATCGACATTTCTACCCAGCTTAGGGTCATACACAAACTTGCTAAGGGTGCACTCGATGCCTTCATCCAGATCATTAATGAAGACATTGAACAGGGCTGGACTCAGCACTGAGCCCTGGGGAACCCCACTTGCAACTGGCCTCTAGCTGGAGTTAACTCCATCTCCCACCACGCTCTGGGCCCGGCCATCCAACCAGTTTTCCACCCAGGAGAGTGTGCGCCTGTCCAGGCCAGAGGCTGACAGTTTCCAAAGCAGAATGCTGTGAGAAACTGTGTCAAAGGCTTTACTGAAGTCCAAGAAAACTACATCCACAACCTTTCTCTCATCCAGCAGGCATAGAAGGGGATCAGATTAGTTTGGCAAGACCTGCCTTTTGTGAACCCGTGTTGACTGGGCCTGATTGCCTGGTTCTCTTGCATGTGCTTCATGATGGTACTCAAGATCACCTGTTCCATGACTTAAGGCCTTCTTTTGACAAAGAGGAGGTCCAGGAGGGCACCTTCCCTTGTCGACTCACTCACCAGTTGTGTGAGGAAGTTGTCTTCCACACACTCCAGGAACCTCCTAGACTGCTTCCTCTCTGGTGTATTCTACTTCTAGCAGACATCAAGTAGATTAAAGTCTCCCACAAGGACAAGAGCTGGTGATCTTGACACTTCTCCCTGTTGTTTGTAAAAGAGCTCACCAGCTTGTTCTTCTTGGCTAGGTGGTCTATAACAGACTCCAATCACAATATCTGTCTTCTTGCGGGCTTCTCTGATTTTTACCCACAGATACCCAATGCTACCATCACCATTATCAAGCTTGAGGGTATCAAAGCACTCTCTAACATAAAGGGCTACCCCACCACCTCTTGTATCTTTCCTGTCCTGCCTGAAGTGATGCAGTCCACTTATAGGAGTTGTCCCACTACCTGTCCATGACGCCAACTACATCATAGTCTCTTTGTCCTACAATAGCTTCCAATTCCTCCTGTATGTACAGCTGACTTCAGTTACAGAAGCCATGCAAGAACAGGGTAGAAAATCTTATCTGGAGTAATATATTCCATTTCAGTTACCTGGCAAGTTACAAAACAGGATATTGTGAGAGAAACTCTCTTTAAAATAAAGGAATAAAAGGAAACATTTCTTCTCCAAAATAACTGTTGTATGTGTATGTTTAAACAAATGATGTACAGAAATGAGCAAAATGCTCTTATTTTGACTTCTCATAAAAGAAAGATATGAAAATATTCAGCAAAATTCAAAGCTGGCTCATTTAAAACTGATTTAAAAAATATCTAACTAATTTCCACCAGATGAAATTGGATCTAATAATTTTTACAGGAATAATATGAATATCTGTAATTATATTAAAGAGCATCATACAGGAGTTTTCTTGATTTTGAGCAAAAAACAAACTATATGGTTGACATTATTAGAACTTGTCCCCATAGGGGCAAAGTTTTAGTATTTCCAAAACCCCAAAAATATATATTTTCCAAATTTATTTTTATTTCAAAACCAGAAGAAACACAACAGCTAAGGTTGTGTTCACTTTGAATTTTATATATATATATATGAAGAGAGAAAGAGAGATCCAGAAGTAGAATATCCACAAATTTGTTACTAGTAATATTTTTCAAAAATATTCTTTTGAACATTAAATTCTTTGTTTTGCAAAAGGAATAAAAAAAAGGAGTCATTGAACTATTTAGTATGGTTTCCATTATTTTCTGCTTCAGGTGTGTTAGAAATATAGCTACAAACATTATCTCCTGTCAAGTTCTCTTTCAGGAGTAGATGACAGCAGAAATTCAGGAACAAGCAACCAGCAAAGTACACACACCAAAAACTTTCCTAAACTTTCTTAAGAAGCATAAAATCTTGAGTTCATTTTAGTATTTGAAAAATGTTTTTTACTCAATTGTTATTTCCTGCTGTTACCCCCGTAACCTGAAAAAAATGTGATTCCATGCCCCCCTCCAAAAATATCTGAAACCCATCTCACCTTATGATTCATCCAGAACTTTCCTCATTACAATTCAGTTTCCTTTTCTTTATACAATACCTTTTATCGTACGCTGGAGGGTGATGGCTTAAAAGTCGCGCCTAAGGGTTGAATTACTTAGACTCCCTTGAGCCACAGGTTCAAATTCCGGCAGGGTTGACTCAATTCTGTCTCCTTTCAAGGGAAAGAAATTGAATTCCGTGCAGGTCATTCTGTGAAAGCCTTTCAGGGAAGAGCAAAATTGCAGCTAATATCCAGCCTGCTTTCTGGAAACATTAAAGCTTTTATCAGAAGGAAGTTTTTCACAGCATCTTTCACTGGTATTTCCTTTTCTGTTGCTTCAGTGCTGGACCTTCACCAGCGCTATTCACTCACCCATCACAACTACCAGAAGTCACATAGATCTACCGTAGTTACACAGGGTCAGACAACATACTGTCTTTAATCCTAGACCTGATTTGTTTATCTGATTCATTAAAGTTTTACTAATACTCACTATTCCCTGAAATTTTAATGAGATTTTTGTTACAAAGCTCCAGTAGAGGAGATACTTGTCAGTCACTGAATATCTTACCTTTAATTACGGGAAAAAACAGGAGATTTTTTTTTTCACACTTGCAAAAAGGAGATCTTGAAACTGTGAAGCATGCACACCTCAAGGGGTCAGCAGCAGAATTATAAATAAGGACCGCCTCAAACCTACCCTTTTAAAACTGTGTGGCTTTTAACAGTCTTTCATGGTTTGTAAATGCTTTGGACTGGCAGCTCAGTGGACTGATGACACAGATGCAATCAGCAGTGGAAGACAGCCCAGGTTGTAAAAGGTGGTGTCATCCTGCAGAAAGAATGGCATCACAGATCCAGACAGCTTAGGAAGCAAAGTTAGTACTTAGATTTGACTGACATTTCCCATATCTGAACTTTCTTTCCAACTAGCAAAAATATTGCCAGTTCTCAAAAGTTCAGGCAGGAGTCTTCTTTATAAGCAGCCTGTGTGAGGCAGATATTGCATGGAAAATACCACAATAAACGGCCATATCAGTTTTGAAAACACGCTTGAGGGGAGTGGGGGAAGGGTTTGCTCACTTTTAAAGAATATTTTCATAGAAGTATTTCCTGAGAAACATCCTGACCTTTGCATGTTTGAAAGATTTCAAATTTTGTAAATTATCTTATAATTTGCATGAAAGCTTGTTCAATTTTGCTTGATCAATTGAACACTATTTTCAGAGACCTAGTAGGCACATGCTAGGGTTTTCTAGCTGTGTTAACTGATAACTGACCTGCAAAGAATGTACTTTATCTTGTTACAGAACTACTATTTGCAGAAGTACAGTTGCCTCATCCCTCAAAACCACTAAACATTCTATTTTTTGGGTAGCTAAGTTGAAGAGAAGTTCCCTGGAGTCACAGCCTGCAGTGACCAGGTCTTAACTTCTTTGGTAGGGTGCTGGGAAAAGAGGATACAACCTAAGCCAAATTCAAAGGGATGAAGTTCAGTTAAAAAAGTAAATGTAAGGGATAACTGGAAAAAACCCACAGTCAGGCTTGACTTATGCATAGTGAGCTCAGGTGAGCGAGAGGAAGACAGTATCATATACAACCTTCCTCTGCCTTAAGTGTCTATTGTGTGGCCCAGTAGGTTGTGTGTACTTCTGCTTTGCAGGATTTGGTCCTTTATTCAAAACACCAGTGCCAGATTTATAGAAGGCAGATGCCAGCTATGGCAGTAGATTACTTTCCCAGAAAGAAACATAATATTGTATGTTTTGGTTAGTAAATTTGTAATTATCAATAGATTGTGTTTCTGCATACCTACATGTGTTTGTGTCAGTTTTAACAACAATTTAGGTAAACAAAATTAATTCAGACAACAGGCTAACAATTTAAAAAGTTCTTTCTGCTCTGCTGTGAGAGCTGTGCTCATATATGACTGTTTTTGGTACTCATTCAAATGTTTTAGACCCAGCAGATGTCCCTTTGTTGTAAGCATAGGAAATGGAGAAAATAAATAGACTGCTTAATATGATCTGATGCTATTTTAAAATATAATTAAGTGAGGGGAAAGAATCCAGAATAAACATTTTAAGGGTTTGGTAAGAGTGTTGAGCACCCTTTTTTCTCTAGATCACTCAAGTGTTTTTGCCCCAGCCTAAGCCAAGGGAAAGAAAGTTATGAGGTAACAATGGCAGTTTCATGATTCCTAATTCAGAAGTGTGTGGCTGTAGTCCAGTCATGAGATGTGCACATCTCTGCACCACATGAACCACCCAAAGGCACAGAGACCAAACACTGAAGACTAAATGGTGCTTCCATTTTGAGATGGGATGTCTTAAAGTGAAAATTCAGGCATATTTTCAGAAAAAGGTCTAGTTGTCTGTTTCTGTAGGTAGAAGACTTTAGCTTCTATAGCTGCTACAGTAACATATCTTATCACTTTATAATTTAGCAAACCTCCTGGAAGACCATGAGAAGCAATATATAACTTAAACTGTACGTCAACATCCCTCGCCCCCAGGAAATGCAAGAATTGCTGTTGGCTTCAAGCTAATGTTCAAAATTGATCAGTGACTTTTCAGTTAGTTGTCTCATTAATAATATCCATCTTAAAATAAAATTATTATAATAATTTGATTTAAAATTTTGAAATATAGAATGAAATGTAGAAAGCACGCTGAAGCACAAAGGTGGGCACTCTTAGGAAGCAGAGAACAAGAAGAGTTTGCAAGGTATTGGGCTAAATCAGAAGACTGAAATCATCCTGAACATAGAGATTCAAGTGAGTAATTGAATTTCTAATTGTTTTCTCCTTCTCTGTGATTCTCAAGTACACTTCTGAGCCAAAATGATAACTATACTATGATTAATCTTTCTTTAGTTTCATGTGTGCTAACACAGAGTGTAGGAATTGTGGAACATCAAGAAAGGATTTGAAGACTTTGTAGATTTAAGCTACTTATGCTGAGAAATCCCTTTCTCAATGACTTCCTAGAGCTGTTTATGTCAACCTAAATGTCACTTTACCTTATGTATGTTGAATATCAAGCATTTGGTTTGTCTGCTTGCTCTAGGGCCCCCAGGAGAACCAGGCACAGCATGGTGGTTACTCTCTATTAGATGCATTCTATTTCAGGAGAATAAATGAGTATAAAAACATCCTCTGAAAAGTACAAATATGTGCTAGGGTGTATAAGCCTAGGTTTATTGTTAAAAACCTACCTCAATGATCCATGATCCTCTCCATTCTATAGTGTAAGAGATAGTGGTTTTCTAAGTAAAAAACCCACAACTGTCTTCATGTATCCTGATGCCCTGATTGGTGCACCACATTTGCCATCACTTTTCTGTCCAATAAGACATTACTTTTCTACTTGCTTTGTACTACAGAGAAAGCAGAATGTAATTTCTCTGTACATACATTCCCAGGGAATGTATGAAATGCCATGAGGTCCTGCAGGAAGCCTGTAGCATTTTTGGAAGAGAACTATGATAACTAACTTTACCTAGCTATTGCTTTAGCCAGGGTTTTGCCAAGAACCTATTCTTCTTCATCTGGAAACAGGTGACTTCAGTTAAAAGCAATACAACCCCAGTCACTTACAAGCCAGTTATCTTTAAATTGTTTCCTTGAAATTGGATGATGATGTGCTATTTTCTATGTATCTTTCCCTCTCTGAGTTTCTGCTCTGTGTGCTTGAGTTTCTTCTTATAGACATATTGCAATAACTGCTGGCTGAAAGAACTAGCTGAGGGAATGCAGGTACTCTCAGCTCTCATTAGGATATTGGAAAAATGTGTTATCCCCTGTATTTTTACTTATATTGCTGGAGGGACATTATAGTGGTAAACAGTACAGATAAAAAAAATAAATTCTGTCACAGTATTTTCTCCAATACCTGGACAACATTGTGAAAAATGACAACAAACCAATGTAAACAGGTCTTTATGAACCTCGTAACACTGAAGCACTGATATCTTTCCCTTTCAGTAAAAGTCAATTGGGTCTACAGTATTAGGTAGCACAAATAAAATGCTTGACATTAAATATATGTAAGGTAAATTGACATCTAGGTTGACATAAAAAGCTCTAGGAAGTCATTGGGAAAAGGGCCTTCTCAACATAAGTAGCTTAAATCTACAAAGTCTTCAAATCCTTTCTTGACGTTCCATCCCACAATTCCTACACTCTGTGTTAGCACACATGAAACTAAAGAAAGATTAATTGTAGCATAGTTATCATTTTGGCTCAGAAGTGTACTTGAGAATCACAGAGAAGGAGAAAACAATTAGAAATTCAATTACTCACTCGAATCTCCATGTTTAGGATGATTTCAGTCTTCTGATGTAGCCCCATACCTTGTATATTCTTCTTGTTTGCTGCTTCCTAAAAGTGCTCTTCTTTGTGCTTCAGTATGCTTTCTACACTTCTTCATTTCTGTGAGCTTTTTTTGTTTTCCCCTGCCTTTTCTCACTGACAAAGTTCTCTGGGCCATGGTTTCTCTTCTACAGTGGCCTTTCATATTTGCTTTAGTCTTGAACTCCTCTCTAGTTTGATAGATCGATCTGTCAATATGAAGATGTTGTACGGAATAACAGCTGCAAAGATGTTAGATTCCTCTATCCTTGACAAGATTTAAAAACTCCTTGCGGGTTCCATACGGGAGGGATGATAGAAAGAATCATGATTTTATACACTTATTTATTCATTCTTTCATTCACTCACAGATATTACTGACTAGTTTCAGTGTATACCCTGGAGTTCCAACACATGTTCTTAACAGATGTTGTATTATCTGATCTTTTGTTATATTCATCTAAACTGCGACAACAGTCACCCCTCTTTTATCTCTTTCTACCCCAAAATAAATAACAAGAAAATAAACTTTTCATAATCTTAGTCAATGTTGGCTTACTCTAACTAAGAAAATACTTTCTCCAAGGAAAATTATAACCAACTCTTACTTTTACAAAATCTGACACTGACTTGAGTTGCAATGTGTTCTGACTTTTGAAGGCTCAGACTTGCATTTTCAGGGAAACAGGCATTACTCTTTCAGAACAGTTATCTCCTGTCTTGCTTTCTGGCCCTAAAATGGAACCAACCAGGTAGTTTTAGAACTAAGTTTAAATATTTTAGAATAAACAGTTACTCAGTCTGCTTCATGGATCTTACTCTGGTAGGCTCCATAGTTCCTTGCAGATAAACGCTGTGTCCCCCTTCAGGAGAAAAAAGCTGTGACTGAGCATGGTGTGCGTCACACAAGTAGTTTGTCCCCTCGATCTTGTTTCTACTTCAATTCTCTCTCTACTACCAGTTTTGTGGTGAGATTGTTGGTTGTCTGATCATGTAGAACACTGGAAAGTGGCAGTATGAAGACAGAGTTATTTGTAGGTTATTCAAGTTCTCCTTGAATCTTATTGGTCTCATAATAGCATCTACTGTTACATTAAAGTACCTTCATTTATTCACCTAACTTTGAAAATGTTTGTTTAAGTGATTTTTCTGTATTGACTTAGCAAGTTAATAGCAGAGGAGAAAGACAGTCCTTTACTCTATCCATCAAAGTACCATCACTCTTCCCTTTCTCATGCTGTCATTGGAAAAAACAAAGTTATTATTATTAGAAATATTTATATTTGTCTAATATGATTTTAGTACTCATGGGCATTGGATATTACTTATTATATCGCTAACAGAAACCAAGAAACAATCCTATGGCTAGGTACTAGTAACCACAAGGTGTTCATTTAAATGTCATCCTTGTCTTGTAAATGAGTTCGGAAACATTTTCTGAGATTTCAGTGAGATGTTCATATCTCTTTGTATAATATTTACAAACATTAAATATAACAATGTTTACCATTTTAGATAATATTTGGGATTTTTTTTAAATAAATTACAACAGCTTGCAAAACCCACTTTGAACCAAGAGACAAAGATTACTTCTATCTGTATCATCAAATATGGAGTACATTCATGAGTGTACAAAAACAACAAAGAGAAGAGTATCGAGAAAATTTAAAATTACATGTATTTGGAAAACATTTAGTAAAGAAAACATGATAATGAATACATTAAAGTCTGTTGGAACATTTGTCAGTGAAGAATTCCTTTTATAAGCTGAGACTTCTTTGGTCACATGTTCTTGCTTCTGTACAGATTGAACAAATATTTGTATTTCAAAAACTGAAAGAACTATTTTCTTTTTTGCAGAATGTCTATGGGAGATACATATAAGCATTGATAATATTCATTGTCCTACAAACTTTATTTTTCTAGACCAATTTTATTGCCATTTGGCCCACATTTTCCTTGAGCCTGTTCACAGTCTCTTTTAAAAAAGGACATTTATTTCTCCTGAAAAGCATGAACTACAACAACTAATCTCTGTAACAGATAAGTTTTTTACTAAGTTTGAGGGCAATGTCCATAGCTCTCAAATGCTCACAATGTACTTTACGCTTTCTAAAAGGGAGACAAGACTCCAGCCTCTTTGACAAATCAAACAAGCATCAAAGCTTCAAGCTCTGGTCACTGTGTTAAGCTGTTTACATTTCTGAATGTTCAGCCAAGGCACTTAAGGCAGTGTAAAGTAAGAAAAAGCTGTACAGCTCTTTCACAGTTCTGGATCATATCCCACAAGCTCCTGAAATATAAAAATTGGGTTAAACCAGGAAGCTAGCTAAATTGATGCTATATGATGCGTATGTACTCAAAACTTGGTGCACTAATGATTTCTGTTAAATGAAATGTATATAGTATGCCAGACATAAAGTCTTTGCCAAGAGTATACAGAGAATGTAATCATTTTGTACCTGATTCTGCTAAGGTAAATGTTGACTTTATGTTGATAACTCTAAGCAAGCAGTGATTTCTCAGCTTTTATACAAACATCCTTCATTATACAAAGTTCATTTGAGAAAATTTAAAGATTTTTGATTTTTAGAACTACCTTGACAATAACCTAATGCAAATGTGATTACTCTTGTCTTAGCTACCACATTAAATTGGACTCAATATCCTTCATTAAAGTGAAGTTTCTGATGTTCAAAACATTAATGTCTCTTACTCTACAAAGACAGACTTATGAGGTCCAATAAAAAAAAGACTACCCCTATAGCTCAGGAACCAGGAGTAGGAGAGGAGAGGCAAAGAGATTGTTATGGAATATGTTCTAACTCGTTTACAATGAGACAAGGCTCAACTTGATTATTTCACTGAGTATGAGTGGACACATGCTCAAATACAGATGCTTTCTTACCCTTGGCTGGAAAAGCTCGATGTGCAGGAGTGAACAGTGAATTAACATCAAGTTTCTTGTAAAACTGAAGAAATTCACAATGGAAACTTTTCAATTATTGACTGAAGCTTACGATGAAGAGTGCACGCCTCATCTATGCATTTTTGAATGGCACAAACAATTTTCAGAAGGCAAAGAAAGTGTGAAAGGTGATCATACCTCAGGCCGCCCACACAGAGAAGTTACCAATGACAACACTGAAAACATCTGAGATGTGATAAGAAACTACACAAGACTGGGTATTTGAGCAGTAGTTGAGAAAATTCATTTTGACAAGGAAAGTGCTCAATTCATTCTAATAAAAGAATTGAGTGGGGGTAAAATGTTTGTGAAAAAATCGTTCAAAAAATGCTGTCGAACAAAAAGAACATCACAAGGAATTGCATTTGAGTCATTTGGAAAGTAGAATTGTTGAATTTGTGGAATTTGTTAATTACTCGTGATGATGTGGAAACCAAACAGCAATCAATGCAGCGGAAGTCAGCAACACTGCAAGACCAAAAGAGGGATGTGAGTCATTTGAAGCTTAAGGCCATGCTGATTGTTTTCTTTGATATCCAGGTTATTGTGATGGCAGAATGGGTTCCCTGTGGCCAGATGTTAAATCAGCAGCTTTAAGTTGAAATCTTGATGAAATTACATGAATATATGAGAAGAAAACAACCAGAATTTTTGACAATTGGGTAGATTTTGCACCAAGATGACATACCAACTAAAAATACTTTGTTTGAGAAGCAGGTTTTAGCTAATAACAACATCACTGTGTTTGAGCACTCACCCTATTTGCCAGACCTATCCCCAAAGATCAAGCAGGTTCTCAAAGACATCCATTTTCTATCAGAAGAAGATGTGAAAACAAAACCAACGGAGTTCACCAACACCTTTTCAGAAAATGATCTGTGGAATTGCTTTGAACATTGGCACCATCATATGCTGTGTGACAATTCAGAAGGGAACTATTTTGAAGTTGATCATAGTTGACTTTCTTTGTTAAATAAAACGTTACAGGCATAGTCTCTTTTTTTTTTGTGTTGGACCTCATATATGAGTTGCACAGACATCTTGTATTGTTGCTGAAGAGTCAGCAGACATTCTGGCTGGAGCACTACAAACATTTTGTTGATCTCCATAGTCACCAGGTAGTGAATTGCATTTGGATGTCAGCCTTTTAATCTGGGAGTTGTTGTGTCCTTTGAAAAAATAAGTATGACCTATTAAATTATTTTTTTTCTTTTGGAAAATTAATAATGGACTACTTCACAGGAAGAACATAGTTGTGTTGGTGATACAAGTGGTAGTAGATATTAATTTCACATGTTGTGATGAGAAATGTATTCCTCCTTTGGCTCCATTCCAATGCTAAGGAATAAGGAGCAAGAGGTCAAAAAGAATTAATTGGTTAATATCTGGTTCTTAGTCTGGTGTAAGGAGAGAGGCTTTGGGTTCTTTGATCATGGGGTGGCCCATACACGCGCAGGCTTCCTTACTAGGGATGGGGCACACTTGCCTCCTAGAGGGACTAAAGTCCTTACTAAAAATCTAGCTAGGCTCATAAAAAGAGCTTTAAACTGGATGTTAATGGGGAGGTGGATGAGATCAGGCTAGTTGGGAGTGAGCCTGGAAGCGAAACTCCAGTGACTGAGAAATGGTGTGCTAAGGGCTGCCAGTATGACACCACAAAGCGAGTGGGGGTGAGTACATGTGGTGACGGAAAGGATGAAACTGCAAATGGGTGTCAGTTATTCCAAGGACCAGTCAATTGGGAATGAACTCTGTTCCATCTGTGAGGGCTGAAGGTTCACCAGCCCAGCTGAAGTGCATTTACACCAATGCACGCAGCATGGGTAACAAGCAGGAGGAGTTGGAAGCTATTATAGGGCAGAAAGACTACAAAGTTGTTGCCATCACAGAAATGTGGTGGGACGACTCATATAATTGGAGTGCAGCTGTGGTGGGGTACAAACTCTTCAGGTGGGACACGAAGGGTAGGAGAGGAGGCGGGGTAGCCCTCTGTGTTATTGAGTGCTTTGATATCCTTGAGTTTGATTATGGTGATGATGGGGTCAAGTGCCTGTGGGTTAAAATCAGAAGAGCCCAAAAGAAGGTAGAAATTGCGACGGGAGTCTGTTATAGACCACCCAGTCAAGAAAAAGCAGCTGATGAGCTCTTTTATAAACAACTGGGAGTAGGCTCAAGATCGCTACCTCTTGTCCTCATGGGATATTTCAGTCTTCCAGATATCTGCTGGAAGTACAAAACAGCAGAAAAGAAGCAGTCCAGGAGGTTCCTGGATTGTGTGGAAGGCAACTTCCTCACACAATTGGTGAGCAAACTGACAAGAGAAGGTGCCCGCCTGGACCTGCTGTTTGTGAACAGAGAAGGCCTTGTGGGGGATGTGGTGGTGGGAGGATGCCTGGGACAAAGCGATCACAAGATGATAGGTTTTTCAGTTCTAGCTGAGGTGAAGAGGACTAGCAGAACAGTCACATTAAACTTCCAGAGGGCAGATTTTGGACTGTTCAGAAGGCTGGTTGACAAAGTCCCATGGAAGACAGTCCTTAAGGGCAAGGAAGACCACAAGGGTTGGATGCTCTTCAAAAATGATCTAGCAGCTCAGGAGAAACCCATCCCCATGTGCCAAAAAAGGAGCCAGTGGGGGAAAAAAACCAGCTTGGTTGAGCAGGGAGACCTTGAGAGACATCAGAAAGAAGAGGAATGTCTATGAATTTTGGAAGAAGGGACGGGTGTCTTGGGTGGATTAAAGGGAGGAAGTGAGATCGTGCAGAGAAAAAATCAGGAGGGCTAAAGCCTAACTAGAAATCAGATTGGCCAAGTCTATGAGAGATAGTAAAATATCTTCCTATAAATTCATTAACAATAAAAGAAGGACTAGGGAGAATATTCAGTCCCTATTGTATGCAGAAGGAACAACAGTAACAGGGGATGAAGACAAGGCTGAGGTACTTAATGTCTTCTTTGCCAAAGCCTTTAATAGTAAGAAAAGTTGTTCCCTCTGTGTACAAACCCAGGAGTTAGAGAAGAAGAATAAGGCTCTTGTGATCCAGGAGGAGGTGGTTAGAGACTTGTTTGCCAAGCTAGTCACCCACAAGTCTACGGGGCCAGATAGGATCCACCCAAGAGTATTGAAGGAGCTGGTGGATGTGCTTGCCAAAGCCCTTTCCATCATTTTCCAGCAGTCCTGGCTGACTGGGGAAGTTCCACTGGACTGGAGGCTGGCCGATCTTGTGCCCATCTACAAGAAGGGTCAAAGGGAGGATCCAGGGAACTACAGGCCTGTCAGTCTGACCTCATGGCCAGGGAAAGATGTGGAACAGGTGATCTTGAGTGCTATCACGAAGCACATGCAAGATAACCGGGTGATCAGGCCCAGTCAACACAGGTTCACAAAAGGCAGGTCTTGCCAAACTAACCTGATCGCCTTCTATGACAAAGCGACTCGGCTGCTGGATGAGGGAAAGGCTGTGGATGTATCTTCCTGGACTTCAGTAAAGCCTTTGACACAGTTTCTCACAGCATTCTGCTCAGGAAACTGTCACCTCTGGCCTGGACAGGCGCACACTCTCCTGGGTGGAAAACTGGTTGGCTGGAGGGCCCAGAGAGTGGTGGGAAATGGAGTTAACTCCAGCTGGAGGCCAGTGACAAGTGGTGTCCCCAGCGATACTTTGTGATGTATGAGAGATCTGCTTAGAGATAATTCTGTGTCCTGTAACATTATAGTAGAATTTTCCTGAAGAATTAATTCTTACTTGAACTGAAGTGATAAAGCATAGATGACAAAAGCTTCTGTCATTATTCACTCAAAAAGATCTCCAATACAAACCTGAACATTTGTACAACTGCAGCAATTTTTATATAATGCTTATATTTTGGAGAATGCTTATTATATTAGACATCTAAGACAGATCCTCTTTTCAGTTTATACTTTCAAGAACAATTCCAGCCAGCTAAATAACTGAAATCTTTCCATGTCTTAACACATTTCTTGTAGGACTAAAACCTCATCTTCCTACCTTAAACTGGACATCTTTCACAATAAATATAACCTGGCATAGACACAGCAAATTTCACCACATACTACAAGACTGATATGAACTGGTTTCCAATCTCATTAGTGACAGCTGAAGACAGGAGTAAGTTTATTCAGGACACAGGAACCTCCTGACTTATCCTCCACATAATGAAAACTGACACAATAAGTTTTGAGCCTCTCTGGGACCTCAGTTTCCTTTATTATGTAGAAGACTTCAGTACCTGTACACTGTGCTCTCAAAGGAAAACAGCAAATAAAAACCTTTATAAATAAGAAAAAAAAAACAAATACTGATCCTATCAGCTGTTTCTTCCTACAAAGAAAAACATGATGTAGTATGACATGATAAAAACTACTTCATAGCCTTTAAGTAGAATGGATTCTGGCTGTCTTTGGCAGGGAATATGCTCTCCAGACTGTGGCAGATGGCATCCGTTTTGTTTGCTTGCTCAGGTTTGCTGTATGTTTCTGAGTGTTACCCTATGTTCTGCTCTATTCTGCTAAAAGGCTGAGTAACAGAGGGAGGAGAGTTGCTTTTCTACTTTCTGGTGGTTCCTCCTATGTGAAGCTGCTGAAATTCTTTCATTGGAGAAAATAACTACTACACAGTTTTTATTGAGGAACTGACTGGAAAAAGCAAGGAGTGAAGCACAGCTATCAGGGATCTTGAAGCACAAATAGAGATAAAGTAAATTCACAGGAAAATAAGGAAGCAGGTAAATGTGTCACAGAGGAAAAGGAAAGAAATGCAAACTTAGGTCATATTATATTTGTGTGCAGTGTGTTACAGGAAGCAGTAATGTAGAAAGCAGTCAACTAGCCAAGTGGAGAGCAAGATTGAAGAAAAAGACCTCGAAAGCACATGACTTTTAATCTTAATTCCTCAAAAAGACTAAGGACTTAGTGTTTTTTTTTAATTTAAAAGAAAAAAAAAGTATTTCAATTTAAAATGTTGCATTCCTGTAGTTAGACAGCATTTAAACTGTAGAACTTATTGTCACCTCTCATTATGAAGAGCCATAAAGGTCCATTTAAAGAGGAACAAGGGCAGATCAGGCAGGATGGGAATCAGCATATTGTATTTTGTTATCAACATGAACGATGTCTAGCAAGAATGTTGGTTTTTTCTGAATGGAAATAAAAACTAATTGCAGACTTGGTAACTTAGGAACTTCTTCATTAGGGGCTTTTGTAGCAGTTTTTCTAGTATGTATTGATTCAGTGTCAGGCATCCCCTGGGGCGTAAAAAAGGCTCATCTACTAAAGGATGTTGGACCACACAAGGGAAGGAGGAGGGACAGGAACTGTTCTCTTCTCTCTGGTGACTAATAATAGAACCTGAGGGAGCAGCAGAAAGACATGCCAAGAGAGGTTTAGTTTGTATGTTAGGAAAAGGTTCTTCACTCAGAGGGTGGTAGAACAGTGGAACAGGCTCCCCAGGGAATCAGTCATGGTGCCAAGCCTAACAGTATTGCAGAAACATTTGGACAATGCACTTAGACACACAGTGTGAATGCTGGGGTTGTCCTATGCAGGGATAGGAGTTGGACTTGATGATCCCCGCAGGTCCCTTCCAAATCAGGTCATTCTGTGGTTCTGTGATTCTGTTTGTACTCACTATGACATGTTTTTGGCAAGAACATCTCATCACAGGTATTGATGTTTTAGATGATAAGGACGGAGATCAAAGAATGAGGGAAATGAAGAATGGAAAAAGAAGAATAATTTTGCAAAACAGATCATCTTCTGCATCACTTTTGTTATTTCCTACCCACTTACACTCTCACAGTTAGTTAAAGAGCTTAGCTCTTTCATAGTGGATGACCACATCAGGATGAATGCCCTGGAGGCCAAGCACGTTGGTAAAAGTTCTCCTGTGTGGAAAGGACAAAGATGGCAGGGAGAAACTGAGGAGAACATTTAAAATTCCTGAAAAACATACACTTTGGAAGAAAAAGACTTCTTAGAAAAGTTTGATTTTCTCCGTAAGTGCTGAGAATTCAGCTGGCTATTATCTAGAGATGACAAATTGATAGAAATGGAGATGGCATTTCATGAGTAGTATCTGAAGTAGTGTGATAAGTTTTCCCATCTTACTTCAATATCCCTGGTACAGTCATCTTCTAACAGTGAAATTTCCCCATGTAATTTCTGTGTCCTTATCTTCTCTTTGATAAGAGGATGGATGATTTTATATTTAATTCATCAACCCAGAAATTTGTAGAAGACCTATATTGACTGATTGTCTGTGGTAAGAACTGTTGATATTACTTGAGACAGTTGATATGATCACTGTTTTCCACAATTTTACATCAATAGGGCATTGATACTCCTTTCTTATATCACAGAGAATTTTGACAATACAATCAACAGAATGTTTATGATGTTCATGCATCAGTCTCTGAGTAACATGGAGCTGAGGCTTCTTGCTGAACTTTTGGAGACCATGGCTATTCTGGTAGGAACAAAATTCAGTTATTATAACAGGAATGTTAGATCCAATATATGAACAAGAGATGAAATGTTTCATGCCCTGAGAAACATTCATTTCTCTAATGTCTCTATTTACTAACAAATGCTCAAAAAGCATTATTTCCAGGTTCCTCAGAACAGTTTCTTCATTTTGAATAAACAAACAGCTGATACTTTAATTTATTAATTAGTTTGCTGTTTTATTCTGTTGTCCCTATTAAATGTTTCTTCTTTTGTTCTTCAGGCAAAAGCCTTGTCTTCCTCCCCTACTCCTGCCTTTTAATTACTGCTGACTTGATTGACAGAAAAACAGGAGAGAAGGATTTTTTTTCTAAGGAAATGCAGCTACTTCTTCATTCTTAGTGACACAATGCAGCCATCTATTAACAGGCTTTGTGTACATATAAGCAAAACTAAAAGCAAAAGAGAGAAACAGAGAGCCAGAGAAGGAGAACTTCAACATTTGATGATAAAATGTAGAGCTTGAGAGAATAATCACAAAGGAAAAGAAGAAAAGAAAAGAAAAAAATCTACGAAAAGGGAAAGTTAATTGTTATAGAAAACTAAATTCCATATTCACTTGTGGACTGCCTTAATGGTTTAATAACTGCCAATTTTGTATATAGGCTCTGTGCAGTCATAATAAGAATTTCATCCCCAGCTCTTAGAGAGAAAAGATAAGCAAGCAAATATATTGTGGCCACTGAATGCACTAGTACTGTGTTTTATTATGTTTACTTTATAATCCCATCATCCCCATGCCACCAGCATGCTTGAGGGGTAGTGGAGGCAGCAGTCAGCACTCCCTGTTGGCTCCCTGTCTTTCACTACTACCCTAAGGTACTTAAGAATGACAGTATAAAGAATTTCTGTGCAGATGAGCCTGTAGATTTAGGGAATTGGATGCTTATAGACAAGAATTCTTTTGGTAGACTTAATTCCTTTTGCAAGGGTGAAGAACCATCTGTGGGGATTCTTGTCATGTATAAGGAAGTTAGTCATGCTCTCTGTGGAGTTGAGCTTCTTGAATTTTAATGAAACCCATGTCAATCTGTCTCTTCTATACCCCTGCGCTGAAATCAGTGGTCAGCTAGTCAACAATCACAACAGTAAATCAGAGCAGATAAGCCATGCAGGACAGCAATGAAGAATTTAAAGTCTTGTCTCCTTTTCTTTTCTTTTCTTTTCTTTTCTTTTCTTTTCTTTTCTTTTCTTTTCTTTTCTTTTCTTTTCTTTTCTTTTCTTTTCTTTTCTTTTCTTTTCTTTTCTTTTCTTTTCTTTTCTTTTCTTTTCTTTTCTTTTCTTTTCTTTTCTTTTCCTCTCTTTTCTTTTCCTCTCTTTTCTTTTCTTTTCCTCTCTTTTCTTCTCTTCTCTTTTCTTCTCTTTTCATCTCTTCTCTTTTCATCTCTTCTCTTTTCATCTCTTCTCTTTTCATCTCTTTTCTTCTCTTTTCATCTCTTTTCTTTTCTTCTCTTCCTTTTTTTTCCCCTTTAGGCCTGCCTTTTTTCTTCACAGGAAACTGCTCTCAAACTTTATATAATGTATATATTTCGTCCTACAGTGATGGGTGTTTCAAACTCTGAAGAAAGGAAAGATGAAAACACTTTGTATTTTGAATATTTTTTATGTTTCTTGGTCTATCCATGTTTTTTATTGTGCATTTAAATAACTGTCTATGTCCTTGATATCCTGCAGTAACTTAAAAACTGAAATAGACTGAGTTTTACCTTCCTGTTTTTTTAAAAAAAAAATATAGAAAGAGATACATTATGGAAATTAATAAATCAAAAACACACACACATTAGAAAGGAGATCACTTGTAAATGACTGTGTAAAGGAGAAATTTGTTAGGCCCCCAAATTCTAAGGGCTATATACATGAAAGAGTCACAATAAGATCATACTTTCTTTAATATGCTGCTTTATTTAAACTTTTTCTTCTCCTCTAATGGGAAATAGTTTTCAGACTCCACCTGTAAATAAAATATAGTGAAATATTTCTTTGTTTTTTCTTCTTTATTTTCACCCTTACTTTTCTTTCCAATTTGTACTATCATGAAAGAATAAAAGTTCCTTTTGGACTTGCTTTGCAAGACACTAATATTCCAGGAGGGGTTTTGGATCAGACAGCATAGATATGCAGTTGGCTTCTCTTTTGAGGTTAAGTAGAGGGAGAAGGTAGATTGAAACGTTCATAAAAGACCCCTCCTGGGTTGTAGAAACCAGTCTTTGCCACGATTGGTATCATGATACATAACATCTTTCATGCCAGGCTCCATTTTAGAAGTCAACAAGGGGCATTTTCAGAATGAAAAAGCTCAAAACGTTGAGATCTCTGCCCTCATTCTGAACTTTAGGGTTTTGTGGTATTTTTTGTTATAGTCACTAGGTTTTCTGCAAATATTTTACTTCAGCCTAAATGAACTTTTTTTCTTTCAAATGTCTAGTCTACTTTTCTTATTAAGAGCATATCAGATCCTGTTTCATCAGGCTAAAGATTCCATGCCATCAATGGATGAGTCTGTAAGCTGCAGTATAACTCTATCTACTCTAGTGTAATCTCAGTGAGTCTAGGTGTAGTATTACCTTAACACAGTATCTTAATACAGTAAAGGAAGGACTGAAAGAACATTTTAGCCATCCTACTTCATCCCTTCCAATCAGGAACATATATGTAGCAGATGTTCTAGGTTAGAAAGGCCCAGAAATAATTTTCTGTGATACTACTATACTCCATAAGTTATAAAATATATTTTACATATGACAAAACTAAGATTCATGTCAGAATACTGAAAGGTGATGAAAGGATGAGAAATCATGTACATGGCCATTTTCCTGCTTCCTTCCAGAAATGTCTTGTTTGCTAAATAATGTTTCCAGATTGCTAGGTAAGACAGAATGGAATTTCAATAGAACTTCATCAGCTTGGATGCAACAATGTACTAATGGGATTACATGTTCTTGAAAGAATCTGTTTTGAATCTGGATTGTTCAGATCTCAAGAAGATGAACAAATCTATTCATTTTGAAATAATTTTTAATCTGCCTTTCAAATGGCAGGTACTACTGTACCTTTTGGGAAAGTTTATTTTGCTCCTTCATTCTGATATTCAGCTTCTACTCTGAAGTAGCCAGAAGATTTTGCTAAGTGTTTAAAGTTCAAGTTATTTTTTCCAAAACTTGAAAGAAGCATTACGTTTGTAGGAAGTTATAATAGTTAATATTTTGTAAAATTAACAACAGTACCCTAGAAGATTTTAAGATATTATCATCTTTCCATACAATATTTTAAAAATCTAATAGTCTGCCCTATAAGAAAACACAAAATTATTTCCAAACTGTTGCCAAATATCAAAACTTTATAACTTCCTATGGAACCAATATATTAATCTTCTTAATTAGGAAATGTTATGTTTTGTTTCCTCTTATTTGCTTACGTTAAGTGGCTAATTCAAAACATTGCAAATCCTTTGCCTTCAAATTTTCTTAATTTTGTCTATTTGAATTTTACAGGCACAAAACTCTAAATGCTGCAAGTATGTAAAGTTGTGTAGTTCAACATATTGAGAAGTGATAATCCTAAATTATAAGGTAAAGAAGAGAATCATTTCATGTGTATTTTCAAGCTCTGGTGTTGTGTTCTTACAGAAAACAATCTGCAAAAATTTCCTTTCCTGATAGTTATGTGTGTCTCTGTTTAACGTGTGTTTCACTGTAAGAAGCCAGACACTAGATACCCTTCTGTCTTGATATTCTAAAGACTATGGTAGAGCAGAGTCACCATCCTGACTCTGGCACAGACATGAGATGACTTTAACTGGGATAGTCCTATCTCACTTTATATTCGTAAAACCCCAGAGTGGAGTTCTGATTTAAGCTGATTGCCTTGAACATAACAAAAGTGAATGAAATAGTGTAGCCAGCTCAATGGAGCAAATATTTCTGAAGGCAAACAATTTTTCCCATCACTAGCTTCTGTCTCAGAGTGTCTATGATGGGCCAGGTGAAATGCCATACTTTTATGTGTCTGAAGATACATGAAGTGAATCCAAAGGTACTGAACATGTAGGTTTGTTATTGACGAGCGTAACTGTGAGGCTGAAATAGCTTCATCTCCAAAGTATTTTCCTATGAATTTTCAGCCTTTCTGTTGCACAGGGTAAAGCTCAGACTGTTTCAGACAGATAGGGTGTTCATTTGAACTTCAGCAGCTGACAGATTTCCTAGACACTGTTGATAATTATTATCACATTAGTATGTAGAAAAGGTAGGCTGAAATCTCATACAATGAGGTATTACCAAATCTAAACTTCTAGGAAGCATTAAGGCAATGACCAAAGCCCCAGTGTATCTGCCATGGGTATGTTCATGTGCTGCAATGTATTTGCTGCTAAAAGGCACTTCCCAGAAAAAAATACAGACACTGTTGTTCTGACCCACATTACCTTTTTTCCTTTCGATATCAACGATGTCAAGAAATTTTCTTTATTCCTATTTGGTCACTCATATACTATGGCCCTTTTGCCTGAGTATTCATATTGCTTCTAACTTTTATAGTCAAGGACCTGTCTGCTTTATGCAGCTTTTTTTGAATGCATCTTGCCTTCACGTATTTATTTCTTATGCTTAGTATAGCGTTTTCTGATCTGTAGTTAACTGCTGTCAAATCTGATCAAGAATTTCTCCCTTTCCTCAGGGTAATTAATGGGGAAACTTCTTTCTTATTTTATTTTGGATATGTTTGTAAAAATTAATGAAGCATGTTTTGCTAAATTGAAGTTGTTTAGGTTTTACAACTGAAATATATGCTGGCTTACTAAAAAAGACTTAAGCATGGAGTTGAAAGCAATGCATAAGCAGTCACAAAAGTCACTAAAGGAATCACAAAAATGGCATGTATTTGTATTGTTTATTTTTTAATTGCATAGTTTGCAAATCTTAAGGATATATATAAATTTACGTTACTGATCAATTAAGACTAGTGCATTCAGTCTTGTATTTAGAATCATAGAATAACCAGGTTGGAAGAGACCCACTGGATCATCGAGTCCAACCATTCCTATCAAACACTAAACCATGCCCCTTAGCACCTCGTTCGCCCGTGCCTTAAACACCTCCAGGGAAGGTGACTCAACCACCTCCCTGGGCAGCCTGTTCCAGTGGACAATGACCCTTTCTGTGAAAAATTTTTTCCTAATGTCCAGCCTAAATCTCCCCTGGCGGAGCTTGAGGCCATTCCCTCTTGTCCTGTCCCCTGTCACTTAGGAGAAGAGGCCAGCTCCCTCTTTTCTACAATCTCCTTTCAGATAGTTATGGAGAGCAATGAGGTTTCCCTTCAGCCTCCTCTTCTCCAGGCTAAAACAACCCCAGCTCTCTCAGCCGTTCCTCATAAGGCCTGTTCTCGAGCCCCTTCACCACATTTGTTGCTCTTCTCTGGACTCACTTCAGAGCCTCAACATCCTTCTTGTAGCGAGGGGCCCAGAACTCAACACAGGATTCGAGGAGCAGTCTCACCAGTGCTGAGGACAGAGGGAGAATAACCTCCCTGGACCTGCTGGTCATGCCGTTTCTGATCCAAGCCAAGATGCCATTGGCCTTCTTGGCCACCTGGGCACACTGCTGGCTCATGGTCAGTCGGTTGTCAACCAACACCCCCAGGTCCCTCTCCTCCAGGCAGCTTTCTAGACAGACTTCTCCTAGTCTGTAGCACTGCATAGGCTCGTTGTGCCCCAAGTGCAGGACCCGGCATTTGGCCTTGTTAAACTTCATCCCACTGGACTCAGCCCAGTGGTCCAGCCTGTTCAGATCCCTTTGCAGAGTCTCCCTACCCTCCAGCAGATCAACACTTCCACCCAGCTTAGTGTTGTCTGCAAACTTGCTAAGTACATTAAATTTGAAGTACATTAAATTTTCAGCCTGAATATCTCAGGTTTCTACAATCTAACATGCATTCAGGATAGAAGATTTGAAGTTACCTGTGGGTTAGGGGAAGTAATGAAAAAAATAATCTGAACTTTTAACTTGTGATAGGAACTATTGTTAAATAATTTTGCTTAGGTTAGAACATAGACTGAAAAAAAGGAATTTCTATGTTAAGCTGTAGGAAAGGGAAAACTTTAAGTCATTTGCATCATAAGCCTTCATTACCCAATTTTTTGTTCCTGTTGTCAATAAGAAGTCTTTTTAACAATATTTGCCCTACATAATTAATTATTTTTTTCAGAAGTACAAGACTTAACTCTCAGTGTTTTCTCTTTCTTCTTTCTTCTTTCTTTTGTTCCTTCCAAATAACTTAATAATCTAGTTTGACTGTAGCTTTATTCTAATGAATGACATATACTGGAAAGAAAAGATGAGATATGAAACGTTTAAAGATGGTGAAGTTGAAGGACTTCACTCTTAACTTCTATACTCCTAAATAAAGGAATGATACTCCGAGTTAAACTCTGAAGTTCCAGTACAATGTGTAAAAAGATGTAAATATCTCAGTTTGAAGTTTCCAGTGTTGTGGAGTTGAACATGGTGTATATTTAAGAATGTGTCTGGAATTTCATTTCTATCTTGAGCTAGAGGTCCCACTTCCAGACTGCAGTAGGTGAATCTGCAAGGCTGGGATTCCAAATCTCAGATCAGATCCAGAATTACTTTGCTTTTGTCTGAGTGCATGGAGGTGGGAATATTTGACTTTTCTGTAATAACTAGCTGGTGAGAGCCTGTATGCCAAAAGAAACACACCTCAACTTTCTAGACTCCTTTAACCAAAGAAGTTTAAAATTAGTGATGACCTTTTCTTTACTCTACTATATCCTTCAGAAGGAAAATTCTTATTCTTCCTTGCATAGTTTTATTCTTTTAACCATACTGGAAATGTCATAATATTTGAGATGATAATGATGATGATGATTACATCTTATTTATGGAAAATGTATTTCTGTGGTGGACAGTGCTTTGACAGCATTCAATTGATGCTGCTAAAATAAAGGAAAGGTCAGATTCAAATGTCTTTACCTGCGTCAGATAGTATTTCTTAAACAATTCCACTGCCGAACTCCATAGATCTACTGGTAAACATTGACTTGTCTTCTATCTTGGCTGAATTAGTTCAAAGAAGGTAGCAGAAGATGGATAGAATGAAAGGCAGGTTTTTATTGCATTGGAAAAGAAAATCAGGCTGCTCAGCAAACACTTTCTTGTAAAATATTTTTGGTTAGGCTACATGCTAGAGCAAGAAGGTAAGATTAAATGGAACCAGAACCTCATGGAACAATAAAAACACTCATCTGGTTAAAGAAAACCCCAAATAGATACTTCTGATTTCAGAATAGATGTGTCTAAGAAATATTACCTTAAACACACATAAAATTCACAAAATAAAACTAGAGGTACAATTTGGCTAAACAGGTCTAAGAGGGAACATGTTCTTGGAAAGAACACTGAACCACAGGTTTTTCCATCATACTGTGTGTAGATATATGTGTGTTTCTCTTCCTTCTGTTCCCATAAAGAACAAATTATTTATTTTTAGGTATGTAAATAAAAAATTTGCTGTCATATTGATCAACTCAATTTAAGAAAACATTTACATGACTCTTATTTAAGTGTTAAAAAAGAAACACAGGATGGAGAGAAGTTTGCAAATTACAGCAAGGTGTGACACTGGGCAATGTGGGACTGTCAACCTCCATCTCAAATTTTCTAACAGCATATTAAATGTTTTTTTCAATATTAATTATTTTTTATTTAGGGTCATTGACATTGTGCTGCCTTTGTACAGGTGTGCAGGGATCTGGTGGATTGTACATCAGTTCCATTAAACAGAAGAACTGACTTAAAACTTCGGCAGACAAACAAAATAAGCCCATTGTAAAGCTCCAAAGAGCAGTGTTTACAAGTTTTCAGATAGAAGCTGAGAAACAATAATAAAGTTTGGATTCAGCTCAAGTGCACCATCAACCTCAGGCATCTTCCTGGTATTTTTATATATTTATTTATTTATGATCCATTTGCCCACTATCACTGAAAGATCTATAGAGAAAATTGCTGGGGCAAAATGTAGATCCAATCGCACATTGTACAATAGGAGCAAATAATTCCTGTTCTCATTATTTGGATCGATAATTTGTTAAACTAGTATTAACAACAGCAACAACTTTACCAGGTTAAAGGTGTTTTATACTGAGTAATGACTGCCTGGAGAAGAAGAGAACAGAGGAAGTAAATCCTAGCAGCCTTTTACTATTGAGGTAGCACATGCAAGTGAATCAATAGTTTCTGGTAAGGTGATGCTGTAAAGATGCTTTATTGGTTTGAGTAAGTAGGTTGGCAGAGATGCTGTTCCAAGTATCAGAACAAACGATCAAATCTGGTCCAAACACAGAGCTGAAACCCAAGAGCCTTCGTTTTCTTGGAAGCACTAAAAATGACGTTATGGTAATAAGAGCCTACGTCATCCAGCCCATCTTTGTGTCAAGGTTATGAACTTATCTAGGCAATTCAAACATTTTCTGGTACTCACAAAAGACACCTTACCTCAGCCATTTTCAAAAGAGTTTCTCACAGAAGCCTAGTAACTAACTCTATGTGCCCTAGAGCCTATTGCAAAAGGTAAACATATGGTAGCAGTGAGGAGTTTAGTTTAGATTTGCAATAGATTAGATCTTTCCTACCTACATCCGCATATCTACCTGGGACAGTTAAAAGGATTCTCAGTGCTAAGCTCCCTTTGTAGCCAAAGAGACTCCTACAAGGGTTGCTTCAGTCTTGCTTAGTTCTGCCTGGTTCTCTAAAACAGCCTGTTTCTCTCCATTTAGAAAGACTATGGAAACCAGGATCCCAAGTTAAATCCTTTACTTGGGTAATTCAGTTTGGAAAAGCTGAATCTAAGCCCACAAGTGCACAGCCAATGAGTAACTAGTTGTTCAGCAAAGAGACCATAGCTTATTAAAGGATGCTACATTGATTCTTTGTGAGTTTTTTGAACATACATCAATTACAGGTTCACCTAACAGAAATTTGCTGACATATATGAGTTTCAATTTTGTTTTCAACAAATTGCCATCTCCTAACATAATAGAAGCATTAAAGTTAGATAAAAACCTCTACAATCATCCTTTCACCATTATTAGCTATTTCCATGCCTACTGCACAAGATGTCTTGAAAGTGTTTCAATTAATGCTTTCTCAATTGTATTTTATTAGTGGTAGTATTCATAGTAGTAATAATAAATAATAATTCAACGCACTTATAAGAAAAGTATTAAATAAACAGTTTTAAGACTTTTCTTGCCCTTGGCACTGACAAAGATAATGATGTATGTTATTATGATTATTATGATTATTATTATTGTTATTATTGTTGTCATCATCATTGGGTTTGTGTTTGCATTGCAGTAGCGCTTTACAAAGACCTGCAGTGACAGATCAGGATTTTGTTTAACTGTATGTTGTGCAAACACAGGACCTTCTTCAAATGACTTACAAGCCAAGTATAAAACAGAACTGATGAATTGGCTAGAAAACTTCCTTCCCTGGTTCACGAAACAGACTACTATCCTTTGATAGTGGTCCAAACTGGTAATGATGACCTAACAAACAAAAAAGCCAAAGCCATCAAGAATGGCTTCAGGGCAATTGGGAAAGTGATAGAGGGCTCTGGGGCACAAGTAGTATTCTGCTCCATCCCAATGCTAAATAGAGAGGAGGGGGAAGCCAGGATGAAGAATTCGATTAATACCTGGCTCCGAGCCTGGTGCGAGGAGAGGGGCTTTGGCTTTTTTGATCATGGGGGGGCTCACGCACCCCCAGGCTTTCTCGCTAAGGGCGGGACACATGGGTCTCCTGGGGGGGCTAAAGCCCTTGCCAGAAACCTAGCCAAGCTCATAAATCGAGCTTTAAACTAGATGTGAAGGGGGAGGGGGTTGAGCCCAGGCTAGACAGGAACGAGCCTGGATGTGGGGAATTGGTGATTGGGAGAGGGTGCGCGGGCGAGGACCACCAGTACCTCACCGCACAAAAAGTGGGGGAGAACACACCTCGGGGTGTTAAGGGAGATGCAGGCACTCTGGTGTCAACTACTCCAGTTACCAGGCAGTTGGGAACGAACCCTGTTCCCTCTAGGAGGGCTGAAGGCTCGGCAGCTCAGCTGAAGTGCATTTACACCAATGCATGCAGCATGGGAAATAAGAAGGAAGAGCTGGAAGCTGTCATAGGGCAAGGGGCCTATGATGTCGTTGCCATCACGGAAACGTGGTGGGACGACTCATATAACTGGAGTACGGCTATGGTGGGGTATAAGCTTTTCAGACGGGACAGGAAGGGTAGGAGAGGAGGTGGGATAGCCCTCTTTGTAAGGGAGGACTTGGACATCACTGAGATGGATTGTGGAGATGAGGAGGTTGAGTGCCTGTGGGTCAAAATCAGAGGAGCCCACCAGAAGGTAGATTTTGTGATGGGAGTCTGTTACAGACCACCCAACCGAGGAGAAGCAGCTGATGAGCTCTTCTATAAACAGCTGGGGTTAATCTCTAGATCGATGCCTCTCGTTCTGGTGGGAGACTTCAATCTGCCTGATATCTGCCGGGTGTACAACACAGCAGAAAGGAAGCAGTCTAGGAGGTTCCTGGAGTGCGTGGGAGATAACTTCCTTGCACAGTTGGTGAATGAACCAACCAGGGAAGGTGCCCTCCTGGACCTCCTGTTGGTGAACAGAGAAGGCCTTGTAGGGGATGTGGCGGTAGGTGGACGCCTAGGACTAAGCGATCATGAGATTATAAAATTTTCTGTTCTAGGTGAAGTGAAGAGGGTGGTTAGCAAGACCGTAACATTAAATTTCCAGAGGGCAGACTTTGATCTCTTCAGCAGGCTGGTTGGTGAAGTCTCATGGGAGACAGTACTCAAGGGCAAGGGAGCCCAGGAGGGCTGGGAGCTCTTCAAAGGGGTGGTCCTAGCAGCTCAGGAGAAAGCCATCCCTGTGGTCCGGAAAAAAAGCCGGCAGGGAAGAAAGCCAGCTTGGTTGAATAGAGAGATCTTGAGGGATATCAAGAAGAAAAGAAATGTTTATGGGCTCTGGAAGAAGGGACAGGCCTCTTGGGTGGACTACAGGAGGGAAGTGAGATTGTGTAGGGAAAAAATCAGAAGGGCTAAGGCTCAGCTAGAAATTGGATTGGCCAAGTCAGTGAAAGATAACAAAAAATCTTTCTACAAATATATAAATAATAAAAGGCGGACTAGGGAGACCATACAGTCCCTATTGGACACAGAAGGGACAACAGTAACAGGGGATGAGGAAAAGGCTGAGGTACTTAATGCCTTCTTTGCCTCAGTCTTTAGTCGTAAGGAGGGTCGTTCCGTCTGTGTACAAACCCAGGAGCTAGAGGAGCATAATGAGGCTCCCGTGATCCAAGAGGAGGTGGTCAGAGCCTTGCTAGCCCGACTGGACAGTCACAAGTCTATGGGGCCGGACGGGATTCACCCTAGGGTACTGAAGGAGCTGGCGGATGTGCTGGCCAAACCCCTTTCCATCATCTTCCAACAGTCCTGGAAGACTGGGGAAGTCCCACTGGACTGGAGGCTGGCTGATGTTGTGCCCATCTACAAAAAGGGCCGCAGGGAGGACCCAGGAAACTACAGGCCTGTCAGTCTGACCTCAGTGCCAGGGAAAGTCATGGAACAGGTGATCTTGAGTGCTATCATGAAGCACATGCAAGAGAACCGGGTGATCAGGCCCAGTCAACATGGGTTCACAAAAGGCAGGTCTTGCCAGACTAACCTGATCGCCTTCTATGACAAAGTGACTCGGCTGCTAGATGAGGGAAAGGCTGTGGATGTATCTTCCTGGACTTCAGCAAAGCCTTTGACACAGTTTCTTACAGCATTCTGCTTGAGAAACTGTCAGCCTCTGGGCTGGACAGGCGCACACTCTCCTGGGTGGAAAACTGGTTGGATGGCCGGGCCCAGAGAGTGGTGGGAAATGGTGTGAAATCCAGCTGGAGGCCAGTGACAAGTGGGGTTCCCCAGGGCTCAGTGCTGGGTCCAGCCCTGTTCAATGTCTTCATCAATGATCTGGATGAAGGCATCGAGTGCACCCTGAGCAAGTTTGCGGACGACACTAAGCTGGGTGGAAGTGTCGATCTGCTGGAGGGTCGGGAGGCTCTGCAAAGGGATCTGAACAGGCTGGACCGCTGGGCAGAGTCCAATGGCATGAGGTTTAACAAGGCCAAATGCCGGGTCCTGCACTTGGGGCACAACAACCCTATGCAGTGCTACAGACTGGGAGAAGTCTGTCTAGAAAGCTGCCTGGAGGAGAGGGACCTGGGTGTGTTGGTTGACAGCCGACTGAATGTGAGCCAGCAGTGTGCCCAGGTGGCCAAGAAGGCCAATGGCATCTTGGCTTGTATCAGAAACGGCGTGACCAGCAGGTCCAGGGAGGTTATCCTCCCTCTGTACTCGGCACTGGTGAGACCGCTCCTCGAATACTGTGTTCAGTTCTGGGCCCCTCACCACAAGAAGGATGTTGAGGCTCTGGAGAGAGTCCAGAGAAGAGCAACAAAGCTGGTGAAAGGGCTGGAGAACAGTCCTTATGAGGAACGGCTGAGAGAGCTGGGGTTGTTTAGCCTGGAGAAGAGGAGGCTGAGGGGTGACCTCATTGCTCTCTACAACTACCTGAAAGGACGTTGTAGAGAGGAGGGTGCTGGCCTCTTCTCCCAAGTGACAGGGGACAGGACAAGAGGGAATGGCTTCAAGCTCCGCCAGGGGAGGTTTAGGCTAGACGTTAGGAAAAAATTCTTTACAGAAAGGGTCATTGGGCACTGGAACAGGCTGCCCAGGGAGGTGGTTGAGTCACCTTCCCTGGAGGTGTTTAAGGCACGGGTGGACGAGGTGCTGAGGGATATGGTTTAGTGTTTGGTAGGAACGGTTGGACTCGGTGATCCGGTGGGTCTCTTCCAACCTGGTGATTCTGTGATTCTGTAATTACAAATATATGTATACATGCAGGGGTCTTTGTTTCTCTGTGTGTGAGTAAGACAGTGTATATGTATTTCCTATGTGTCAGAGTACAACAGAAAGAGGTGATGACCGTAGTGCACTAAACACCTAAACAGAATAAACAAGACATAATCTTTGATTTGTTTAAGTCTATGGCTTACAGCAAACAAGGATATTAAGAAAACTCTCTGAAATTCACCCAAACCAAATGAGATTTACGTAAGTCTCCAAACTCCATGAGGTTTCTTTCTACACAAAATAAAAACTGGGAAAGATCTTCTTTTCAACCTTCTTTAGAGTCAAACGTGGGATGAAATCTCATTGCAAAAGCTTTCTTAGGAAAATAAGATCAGAGACTACACATCACCAACTCATCTACTTAGCAGAAAAAAAAATTTGATATTAGGACATATGTTAAATATTTGAGTGATTTCAGTCCTCAGTATTTCATTTTTCTCTCTTATAATTCAGTCAAAGTATTTTTACAGTGACAGGATGCTGGGCCAGTAGCTAGATGCATAACTACAATTCACACTTTTTATAGCGTAAAGTTAGAGATCTGGGTAGATTTTAAATCAATTACTATTTCGAGAAGCAAAGAATACATAAGAATAATTTTAGCTATGTTTGGTTTCTATCAGGATTTCTGAAACGGAAAGAGATGGAAAATATAAATGGAAAGCTCTAAGTTTTCTTCTGAAAGTCTCCTGTGACAGATATACATCCCCAATAACAAATGGTCACTGTTGAGCTTGGACATGTCAGTGTAAATGAGACATATAAGTTATGAGCAAATCTAACCTTGACTACTTCTAACGTTGGGAAAAAACAAACAAAAAAAACAAAACAAAACCAAAACTGCTTCCAGTGACTTCAGGCAGCCTGTAGGTAATTAATTATCTTCTTTTGAGCAGCTAAAGAAGGCATCCAGATACCTATTGCAAAATCCTTCACTAAACATCAAAACCAGAAACCTTTCTATCTCTGTGTTCATTTATTGGTGCAGGCTATTTGGGTTTGAAAATTATCTAACAACAAAGTCTCAGTTATATACATAAAATATAGCACTGACTATGGATTAGAGAGGGGCTGCCAAGTACTGCATTCAAACACCTGGCAATATTGATTTTACACTTTTCCTGTGATTCTACATCATGTTCCTTTATTTTCTGGCAATCTCTATAACTTTTATACTGACATAAATTGTGATAAAATAGGAATCAAACACTCCCCCTTCACCCTCCAGAAATAGTCAGGAAAGTTCTATAGCATCATTAATATTCTTGTTAATGTAGGTGAACTCAAGGAAGGTAAAAGTGCAGGGGAAGTTAAATCTAATCTCTTAAGTGTGTTGTTATTTCTCTGTTGGCTTTAGATCTGCTCTTCTAGTAACAAACAATCATCATAGAATCATAGAGTCATGGAATCAGGGAATCATAATATAGTTTGGACTAGAAGGGACCTTAAAGACCATTTAATGGAAATCGCCCTGCTATGGGCAGGGACACCTCCCACTAGATCAGCATGTAAATATTTATTTATCTGGAAAATTCCCTTTATTATTTTATTGTTATGTCTATTTTTATTTTTTGTAAATACATCCAATAAGGTCCTCTGACCATCTCAGTTTAGCATCTTGGCTCAATTAGAAGCCAGAGGTACTAAGATCATCCTTAGGAAAGAACACGTGACATATTTTTTTGGTAATGGCACCCCTACACTTAATGAACATCCGATACTTTGTACACTGAAATAGCAATAAGAACTGAATGCAGTCCTCTGAAATCCCCCATGGTTTACACTGTGGTAGATGGAAGGACAGCTTCACTTAAGGACCCCTTTATTTTTGAAATTCATAAAGTCACAGAGTGACTTTCACATTACTTGATTGAGTTTGGAGGTTTTTGGTTTTTTGTGTCCTCCAAAGGGTCACATATCCTTGTGGCATCCTTGCTGATAAATTGATGAAAGTTTTCTAGTAAAAGCAATAGTATGCCTGATATTAAAAAATCTTATTTTAGGATGATACAAAAGTTACAGCAGAATATCCAGGCTTCTGGAAAAAAAAAAAAAAATGTTAGATTCTGAATGTTGCTGGTTGCTGTTATTTAAAACTAGCTTAGAAAGTGTCATGTTATATACGTACAGCTTTGATAAGTGGCTGAGGGAATGTCCTTCCGCCAAGTCACAAGATTCAAATGGACACCCATGCTTTCTAAGCTTCCCTTCAGAGAGGAGCCTAGATGTGGCTGGATCAGTCTCTAGTCCCAGGCTTGACTGACAGTTTATGACAAAGGATTATTTGTGTTAGTCAACAGTCAGTGTAAATAGCAGGTAATTTGTTTTAAACAACAGATAAGAAAAAGCTCGGGATTGCCATTGATAAATTCACCTGCTACATTACTACTAGATGGTTATAATTGGTTAACAACCATCATACATATATAAAAGAAGCAACAATTGAAACTCAAGTTAGTAGTTTTCCTGGGGAATATCTAACAAAGTCAGAGGTATGTGAATCTTACCAAAAAGTTATTCTTTTTTGGGGCAGAAGAGGTGCAGGCCTATCGCCCCGCCCACCAAGTATGGTGACCATTTTTCCTCCCCAACAAAATGGTTTTCAGGTGCCAATTTTATACTTTTTAAAAATTCATATGCATCTATTGGCTCATTGCAAGGGTGCTTTTGTCATCAGAAGCAGGGACTCGCCATGCCTTTGGGATGGGGAGCTCAGTATGTGCTGTCAGGGGTGGTTTTGTTCTTAACTGAAGTAACACCTGGCTGTGAGGTGTCTGTCTCCACCACCTGGTCCATTTGTCTCGGAAGATATGATTATTCCTTGTTCATGTAGAACCACCCATGTTGCAAATTGCTCCCTTTTGCAAACTGCTCCCTTTTGCAATGTTTGTTATTTGCCATCCACAAGGCCTAGTAAGTCTGTTACACCACAGACAGAACAAAGACAATATTTTGTCATGTATCTACCATCAACAGAGGGTTTTGGAGCATTTCCCAGAGAGTACCTGTGATAATACCATCATTCATTTTACATGCATATCTGCACGTTTGTGGTACTATGGCACCAAATGTACTTGCTGTCCACTCTCTCCTTAAATTTCATTTCAACTATTGCAGGAAATATTTTATTCAAAATCTGTAAAGTCTAGAGTCTGGTAATTAGCTAATGTTAAAGAAACTTAGAAGAGAGGAATAATTAAATCCTAAACCACAAACAAACCATACAGGAGTGACAAAGACAAATAATTTCACAGGACTGGGACAGAATGTAGTGGTTTGTCTATCAAAGAAATTGCTCAATTAGAAAACTAAGAGCAACATGAAGATCTAGAACTACATTAAGCTTTTTAGTAGTCAGTCAATACACCTGTATTGCTTGAAACATAGGTTTCTTCAGGGCAAATTAGCACTGTTTCTTTAAGCCAATCAAGTTGCTTTTCCCATGGGGACCTCTAATTCTTTGACTTCAGCACCCAAGAATCACATAGACCATCATACATTACCTCTAGGGGCTGAGAAGAATTATAATAGTAATAATGTTTTGTTTCAATTCTCGAACACATGCTGATGAGTTTCACAGTTACAAATCATACGACATGAGATACAGTAGAGGCAGCTTCAAATTTTGAAGGTCTTAAATTCCCAAGAAGGTGCTTTTTATGCAACTTTTAATGAGTTAAGTAAAATAGACTTCTAGCATAAGCATTATTGAGATAACGTCTGAAAGTCCAGTGAATAAGTAAGAGAGAAGATTGTTGTTGTAAAATATTTTCTTAGTATTCTGCTACATCTACTGTAACCAAATCAAAGTAAGAGAAAGCAAGCATTTAGGAAAAGTTATCCCTCTTTCAGTGTGAATTGGTTATTGGTGGGTCAGATACCTAAGCATTAATCTATTATCATTAAAAAAAAAAATCTTTTGAGGAAATATTTTTATTTTCTCCAAAGTATTTGGAGAGTGAAGTGAATGGGAAAGGAGCCCTGCAGATCTTTAGACAAGAAAGAAATGGTACACCTGAAGTTAGAGACCTCAATTCAAGCTAAAATGTTCAAAGATGCTAGCTAAGTAGTTTTAAAACAATTTGTGAAAAAAAATGTTGTTTTTATATAAAAATCAGCTATGGAAATATGCAGTATGTTCCCCGGATAGAATTGTGCATGGCTACACTACCTCAAATCAAGTGTGTAAAGGATATTGGTTAGAAATACATAAATTTGGCAAAATTAAGAAATATGCCTATTGCTTGAGTCTGAATAAGCCTGAGTTTATTTGGTTTCTGGGATTTCCTTGAGTGGAAAATTGCCTAGATAGCCAAGATAATAAAATTATTGATAAGAAAGTAATGACAAATTACGAAAAAAAAGAAAAAAAGAGTGGAAATTGGGATTTCACTGGCATTGGAAAAGGCAAGAAAGAGGAGAATCTCTCAGTAAAATTATGCCTTCTTTTTTTATCATTGTGTTGCTAATTTTCAACTGAGCTTTAATTAAACTATTTTGCATTCCTCATAGCATGTGTTTGCATTCCTGACAGGCTTAAAATAAAACACATTTTTAATTTTGCAATCATTGCACTTGCTTTTCAGTCTCAGTTGACCTCATCATTTGTTAGAAGCCCACACGACCTTAATAGTTGAAACATGACGTAATTCTATTTCAGAACAGAGGAATAATTGCCACTAGTATAGGAGAAATAGTGCAAATTTTTTTTTTTTTTTCCCATGGTAGGTGAACACTCAGATGTAGAAGAGAGGAGATGGTTACTCCTCCAATATCTTTAAATATTTGGACCAAAATAACATGAAAAATGATATGGTTTAAGGGGTCCCAAGAGCATATATACCTGTTTACTGCTCCTTTAAGGCAATATTAAATGCCTCATTCTGGTTAGATATTCATCTAATAAGTTCATTAAATCTGTAATTCATAGAGATTCTGCAAGACCCCCTAAGCTATCTTTTCCAGTGCAATGAGAACAATACATTAAAAAGAAGTGATTTCATTTAGCATACATAGGCTATGTTTTTGCTAGCTTGGCTCTTTGCAATTTAACAAGATGTGGTGGATGGGTTCTAATTAGATCCATAGTCCCCTGGTGGGTTCAAGTTGAAATCCTGTTACCCAATTTCAGTTTCATGATTACATTCCAAATGAAAAGGATGCCAGAAGTCTGCCAAGCAGGATGCCAAGACACCAACAAGACCTTAAGAACTAAGATGATTGCATTGTAGAAGCTCACAAGTCATGAGAAATAAGATAATATGAGATATCTAGAGCAAAGTCACAATGCCAAAATCTCATTTCCAAAAATTACTTTCTTATAGGAACTATCACAGCTAAGGTTGAAAGAATGGAATTAGGTTGAAAAAAGATTGTGAATTCAAAGACAACTGAGGTGAGGCAAGACAAGGCACAGCAGTGCAAGGAGGAAACTATTACGAGACATGGAATGGTTTATTTTAGGCATTGGGTTGGATTTTTTTTAAATTTTTTTTGTTCGTTTGTTTTGATTTGTATCTATTTCTAATTAGGAGTGATTGATCTTAACTTGGCTTACACATTTCCCTTTTACAAGAATTTAAATCACTGTCTATCTGACCTTGTACCTAAATTAACATAGACATTAATTCCCTATCCCATACTTGAAAAAAAGATCAGATTAGCTTTAGAAACTCCCAAAAGGCATCTCAGGGGTCCCAAAGGAACCATTTAATTGCAGCTATGTAGTTAAACATAACAGTCTTAGATACACCTTAGATGAAGTTTATGAAGCTTCAAGCTTGTTGTCCCCTTAGTTCAGTGGTATTTCATTAGTAAAAGTTTGGCAATCCAATTAATGGTCTCTCCAAGCTGTCGATTTATTTTTTGTCTAGAAAATATTCTTTTGATAAATTCACATAATTACTTCATCATACAAATTCTGTAGACCAAGATTAAAATCTTGAGCAATTTTAACAATGGATATCCTTGAAGTTCATCTGTCATATTTTTTTAATATTGACATCGAAACTTTTCACATCAGTTATAACAGTACATGAAATAAAACTCCTGACATCTCACTAGAAGTCAACCTTGAATTGTCTCAAATTGAAATGACTTTATTCTACTTTGTCTTCTTATTTTTTCTTCAGTTATTTTGGTGACATTCATTTTTGATTTAATTATTCTTGCTAATTGCCATACTTGTAATAAGAGTCACAACAGTAGCACAAAGGAAACCATGTAAAGCAGAGCACTAGAAAAAGGGAAACAATTTATCAGCAAAATTTCAAAAGAAGTGAAAGGAAATTGCAAATGGAAGTTCAAATTTGTAGCTGTCAGAAGACAAAGGGAAGAAGACCTCAAATGTTAAGGACATGGACAAAATACACAGATATGTAATTGTGTGTTAGAACAAAAGAGGAAATAAGAAAATCATGAGTTAAAATAATGTAGTTCTTAGTCATCAAGAACAAAATAAAAACCCTAGAGGTGTAATATCAGATTTCTTGTATTTGTGCTATAGTCATTTATACATAAATATCTCATGATTTCTAAGTTTACATTACATAAAGTCAGCTTTCAGACATCTTTCTGCATGGTCTCATTGACTTCACCCAATTTAAGGATCACTTATTCTTTACAGTTTTTGCACCTACATGCCCTTATCCCCCACAGCCCTTATAGAAGTCAATGAATCCTCTCTGTGTTCCCCCTGATTTACTCTAGGATTGAAACTAGGGCATGACAAACACTTGCTTCTCCAGTTCTGTCTCCGACCCAGCATGGACAGTTCAAAGACCAAAATTTGAAGGAGAAACTGTTCAACAATGTTGCTGTGGACACATAAACAACCATCTGTACTCCCACTCCAGAACTGCACCTTTCTTAATAGTGCTTTGATTCATACTTTATTTCCCATACACAACTATTTGTATAGATTTGTGTATATAAATATATAAATTAACACAATTTAGCTCTTCACTGGATTCTTTGGCTGTGATTACTGTAATTTCACTGAATCAAAGCTGTATGACGTAATTGAGTGAATATAATAGCTTGATAATGAAACATCACCAGAGAAGTAAAGCAAACATAATATTTCTGTAAGACACAATGAATGAAGTGACTCATCAACCTAGAATGTTCCGCATCTTAGTTGGAACATGAAATATTTCTCCCAGAAGTTTACAGAAAAAAACAGACATAAAACCAAACTCACCTCCTTTAGTGAGTGTATGTATAATATTGCAGTTCTAAAGTCACATTTAAGTTAGTTGCGTTAATCATACAGTAGGTGAATATTTTTTGATACCTTTCAAATACATTATGACAGAATTATAGTGACTCGTCTGCTGGATGAAGTGACTCATCTGCTGGATGAGGGAAAGGCTGTGGATGTGGTCTTCCTGGACTTCAGTAAAGCCTTTGACACAGTTTCTCACAGCATTCTGCTTGAGAAACTGTCAGCCTCTGGCCTGGACAGGCGCACACTCTCCTGGGTGGAAAACTGGTTGGCTGGAGGGCCCAGAGAGTGGTGGGAAATGGTGTGAAATCTAGCTGGAGGCCAGTGACAAGTGGAGTTCCCCAGGGCTCAGTGCTGGGTCCAGCCCTGTTCAATGTCTTTATCAATGACCTGGATGAAGGCATCGAGTGCACCCATAGCAAGAGTGCACCCATAACAGGCTGCCCAGGGAGGTGGTTGAGTCACCTTCCCTGGAGGTGTTTAAGGCACGGGTGGATGAGGTGCTGAGGGATATGGTTTAGTGTTTGATAGGAATTATCTTGGCAGAAGATTATGTATCCTCCTGGAAAACATTCTCAATATTCATGTACCATCTTCTCCAATAAGCCCTTTATTCATGAAGCAGATGACACATCATTCATAGAAAAGTCTATTTTTATCTTGGGAAGACAATGAAAACTATTTCAGAAGCAACTGAGGACCATCAGGGAGTGTGAGAGGGAGATTGACCAGTGGAGCAGGGCCCTCTCACTAACTCAGCAGCCTGCTGGGGCTGGGGTGTCTGAACATCATCCACCTGAAAATTGCAGGGTTGGGGAAACAAGAGATGGGGAGTGGCAGCAAGTTCCTGCCAGAGGAAGGAAACCTGCTCCCCTCACCCAGACAGCAAAGCCCCAGATCCCCCTGGCGAACAAGTACCAGGTGCTGCAGGTGGAATCCAGCCCTGAGGATGAGGACAATGGCTCCCACAGCCTAGAATCCTTCCCTAGGCTGCACCATTCTCAGAAAAAGATAAAAACATCCTCCACCAAGAAGAAGAGGAGGGTGATTGTTGTAGAGGACTCCCTCCTAAAAGGAACGGAGGGACCCATTTGCAGACCGGACCCGATCCACAGAGAGGTCTGCTGCTTACCGGGTGCATCAGGGAAGGAGGTAGCTAGAAGACTTCCTTCCCTGGTCCACGAGACGGACTACTATCCTCTGATAGTAGTCCAAACTGGTAACGATGGTCTAGCAAACAAAAAGGCCAAAACCATCAAGAATGATTTCAGGGCCATTGGGAGAATGATGGAGCGCTCTGGGGCACAAGTAGTATTCTGCACCATCCCAATGCTAAATAGAGAGGAGCGGGAAGCCAGGATGAAGAATTCGATTAATACCTGGCTCCGAGCCTGGTGCGAGGAGAGGGGCTTTGGCTTTTTTGATCATGGGGGGGCTCACGCACCCCCAGGCTTTCTCGCTAAGGGCGGGACACATGGGTCTCCTAGGGGGGCTAAAGCCCTTGCTAGAAACCTAGCCAAGCTCATAAATCGAGCTTTAAACTAGATGTGAAGGGGGAGGGGGTTGAGCCCAGGCTAGACAGGAACGAGCCTGGACGTGGGGAATTGGTGATTGGGAGAGGGTGCGCGAGTGAGGACCACCACTACCTCACCACACAAAAAGTAGGGGAGAACACACCTCGGGGTGCTAAGGGAGATGCAGGCACTCTGGTGTCAACTACTCCAGTTACCAGGCAGTTGGGAACGAACCCTGTTCCCTCTAGGAGGGCTGAAGGCTCGGCAGCTCAGTTGAAGTGCATTTACACCAATGCACGCAGCATGGGGAATAAGAAGGAAGAGCTGGAAGCTGTCATAGGGCAAGGGGCCTATGATGTCGTTGCCATCACAGAAACATGGTGGGACAACTCATATAACTGGAGTACGGCTATGGTGGGGTATAAGCTTTTCAGGCAGGACAGGAAGGGTAGGAGAGGAGGCGGGGTAGCCCTCTTTGTAAGGGAGGACTTGGACTCCATTGAGATGGATTGTGGCCATCAGGAGGTTGAGTGCCTGTGGGTCAAAATCAGAGGAGCCCACCAGAAGGTAGATTTTGTGATGGGAGTCTGTTACAGACCACCCAACCGAGGAGAAGCAGCTGATGAGCTCTTCTATAAACAGCTGCAGTCAATCTCTAGATCGATGCCTCTCGTTCTTGTGGGAGACTTCAATCTGCCTGATATCTGCTGGGTGTACAACACAGCAGAAAGGAAGCAGTCTAGGAGGTTCCTGGAGTGCGTGGGAGACAACTTCCTTGCACAGCTGGTGAACGAACCAACCAGGGAGGGTGCCCTCCTGGACCTGCTGTTGGTGAACAGAGAAGGCCTTGTAGGGGATGTGGCAGTAGGTGGACGCCTAGGACTAAGCGACCATGAGATGATAGGGTTTTCTGTTCTAGGTGAAGTGAAGAGGGTTGTTAGTAGGACGGTAGCATTAAATTTCCAGAGGGCAGACTTTGATCTCTTCAGCAGGCTGGTTGGCGAAGTCTCATGGGAGACAGTACTCAAGGGCAAGGGAGCCCAGGAGGGCTGGGAGCTCTTCAAAAGGGTTGTCCGAGCAGCTCAGGAGAAAGCCATCCCCGTGGTCCGGAAAAAAAGCAGGCAGGGGAGAAAGCCAGCTTGGTTGAATAGAGAGATCTTGAGGGATATCAAGAAGAAGAGAGATGTTTATGGGCTCTGGAAGAAGGGACAGGCCTCTTGGGTGGACTACAGGAGGGAAGTGAGATTGTGTAGGGAAAAAATCAGAAGGGCTAAGGCTCAGCTAGAAATTGGATTGGCCAAGTCAGTGAAAGATAACAAAAAATCTTTCTACAAATATATAAATAATAAAAGGCGGACTAGGGAGACCATACAGTCCCTATTGGACACAGAAGGAACAACAGTAACAGGGGATGAGGAAAAGGCCGAGGTACTTAATGTCTTCTTTGCCTCAGTCTTTAGTTGTAAGGAGGGTTGTTCCATCTGTGTACTAACCCAGGAGCTAGAGGAGCATAATGAGGCTCCCATGACCCAAGAGGAGGTGGTCAGAGCCTTGCTTGCCCGACTGGACATCTACAAGTCTATGGGGCCGGACGGGATTCACCCTAGGGTACTGAAGGAGCTGGCGGATGTGCTGGCCAAACCCCTTTCCATCATCTTCCAACAGTCCTGGAAGACTGGGGAAGTCCCACTGGACTGGAGGCTGGCTGATGTTGTGCCCATCTACAAAAAGGGCCGCAGGGAGGACCCAGGAAACTACAGGCCTGTCAGTCTGACCTCAGTGCCAGGGAAACTCATGGAGCAGGTGATCTTGAGTGCTGTCATGAAGCACATGCAAGAGAACCGGGTGATCAGGCCCAGTCAACATGGGTTCACGGAAGGCAGGTCTTGCCAGACTAACCTGATCGCCTTCTATGACAAAGTGATCCGGCTGCTAGATGAGGGGAAGGCTGTGGATGTATCTTCCTGGACTTCCAAAGCCTTTGACACAGTTTCTCAAAGCATTCTGCTTAGGAAAGTGTCAGCCTCTGGGCTGGACAGGTGCACACTCTCCTGGGTGGAAAACTGGTTGGCTGGAGGGCCCAGAGAGTGGTGGGAAATGGTGTGAAATCCAGCTGGAGGCCAGTGACAAGTGGGGTTTCCCAGGGCTCAGTGCTGGGTCCAGCCCTGTTCAATGTCTTTATCAATGACCTGGATGAAGGCATCGAGTGCACCCTTAGCAAGTTTGCGGACGACACTAAGCTGGGTGGAAGTGTGGATCTGCTGGAGGGTAGGGGGGCTCTGCAAAGGGATCTGAACAGGCTGGACTGCTGGGCTGAGTCCAACGACATGAGGTTTAACAAGGCCAAATGCCGGGTCCTGCACTTGGGGCACAACAACCCTATGCAGTGCTACAGACTGGGAGAAGTCTGTCTAGAAAGCTGCCTGGAGGAGAAGGACCTGGAGGTGTTGGTTGACAACCGACTGAATATGAGCCAACAGTGTGCCCAGGTGGCCAAGAAGGCCAATGGCATCTTGGCTTGGATCAGAAACGGTGTGACCAGCAGGTCCAGGGAGGTTATTCTCCCTCTCCACTCGGCACTGGTGAGACCGCTCCTCGAATCCTGTGTTCAGTTCTGGGCCCCTCACCACAAGAAGGATGTTGAGGACCTGGAGCGAGTCCAGAGAAGAGCAACAAAGCTGGTGAAGGGCTGGAGAACAGGCCTTATGAGGAACGGCTGAGAGAGCTGGGGTTGTTTAGCCTGGAGAAGAGGAGGCTAAGGGGTGACCTCATTGCTCTCTATAACTACCTGAAAGGAGGTTGTAGAGAGGAGGGTGCTGGCCTCTTCTCCCAAGTGACAGGGGACAGGACAAGAGGGAATGGCCTCAAACTCCACCAGGGGAGGTACAGGCTAGACGTTAGGAAAAAATTCTTTACAGAAAGGGTCATTGGGCACTGGAACAGTCTGCCCAGGGAGGTGGTTGAGTCACCTTCCCTGGAGGTGTTTAAGGCATGGGTGGATGAGGTGCTGAGGGATATGGTTTAGTGTTTGATAGGAATGGTTGGACTCGATGATGAGGTGGGTCTCTTCCAACCTGGTTATTCTGTGATTCTGTGATTCTGTGAACTTCTAGGTTTCTTATTGAGAAACTGTCTCTGATTAAGATAACTCAGTTCGTTCAACAGTAATCTGGAAGAGGAGAAAAAGAAGATGTTAGAACTGGTCATGTAGGCTATGGTTAGACCTGAAATATCTTCTGAATATTATAATTTTGAAGTTATAAAGTATGGCTCTTGTGCTATCTGTATTGCTAAAGCGAGGGAAAATATTCTCAAGCACCTTTGTTCTCTGCTTAGAGTACCAAATCATATCCAGAACTATATATTGAGAATCATAGAAACATTAACATGGAAAAGACCTCTAAAATCATCACCTGGAGTACAGGAAAGCTGGGGAGGAGATCTCTTTATCAGGTATCACAGCAACAGAATGAGTTTTAAGTAGAAAGAGGGGAGATTTAGATTAGATACTAGGAAGAGGTTGGTTTTTTTTCCTATGAGCATGGTAAGTCACTGGCACAGGTTGCTCAGAGAATTTGTGGATGCCTCATCCTTGGAGATGTTAGGTTGGATGAGGCTTTGAGCAACCTCTTTTAGTGGAAGATGACCCTGCCCATGGCAGGAGTGTTGGAATGAAATGCTCCTTAAAGGCCCCTTTCAGCCTAAGCCCTTCTATGATTTTAAGATTCTATGATTATCGAGCCTTACTGTTAGACCAACACCAGCATGCCTACTAAACCATGTCCCCAAGTGCCATGTCTACACATTTTTTGAACACCTCGAGGAATGCTGACTCAATCACTTCCCTAGACAGTCTGTTCCAGTGCTTAACCACTCTTTCAGTAAAATAGTCTTCCTAATATCCAATCTAAACCACCTCTGGAACAACTTAAGTTCATTCCATCCTGTCCTACCACTAGTTACTTGAGAGAAGAGACCAACACCCACCACTACTTCCTTTCAGGCAGTTGTAGACAGTCTCCCTTTAGCCTTCCTTTCTCCAGGCTAGGCAGCGCCAGTTCCCTCAGTCACTCCTCATAAGACTCATTCTCCAAACCTTTCACCATCTTTGTTGCCCTTCTCTGAACACGGTCTAGGTCTTCGATATATTTCTTGCAGTGAGAGGCCCAAACCTGAACACAGTCTTTGAGGTGCAGCCTTATGAGTGCCAAGTACAGAAGCATGATGACTTCCCCAGTCCTACTGGCTAGATATAGGCCAAGATACTATTGGTCTCCTTGGACACCTGGGCACACTGCTGGCTCATATTCAGCTGATTATTTACCAGGACCTCCAGGTTCTTCTCCACCAGGCATCTTTCCATCCACTCTTCCCTAAGCCTGGAGGATTACAGGGGGTTGTTTTGATCCAAGTGTAGCACCCAGCACAAGGTGTTAATAAATCTCATACAATTGACCTTGTCTACTGGTTCAGCCTGTCCAGATCCCTCTGCAGACCCTTCCAACACTCCAGCAGACTGACATGCTTTCCCAGTTTGTTGTCATCTACAAACTTAGTCAGGGAGCACTCAATCCCCTCATCCAGATCATTGATAAAGATATTAAATAGAACTGGTCCCAATACTGAGGCCTGGGGAGCACCACTTGTTTACCAGCCTCCAACTGGATTTAACTCCATTCACCGTAACAGAAGGAGCACTTCACTCTGCCCACACAACTCCCCTGCACGCCCTTCCTGTGCCACTGTAGAGACCCAGTACGGCATGGGTTAAAAAGAAGTCTCAGAGCAGGTAGTTCTCAGATTTGACCCCACCAGTGGAAGGAGCAGGCATGCTGAAGAGCATGTCCCAGCTTTTCTGAGGGGTGTGTCCCAACTTGTTACCTGCTCTACCACCTGCCTCAGGTGAGGGGCAGGGACAGAGAGTTTAAAAAGTTTAAATAACCCCATGAAAGCCTGCATCTTGTGGACACCTGCCATATTCTTGGACCCTGCTGGACAAAGAAACACATCGTACAACATGTGGGCATGTGGAGCCTTGAAGGTGGTAACCACCCTTCGTGTTTCCTATCTCTTTTGTAAACTCTCTCTTATCTCTTTTCTGTCAATATTTTTTTCTCTATTTTTTTTCTCTCTCTTTATTCTCTTTTTTCCTTTCTTTTCTCCTTTTTTCCTTTTTTTTCTCTTTTCTTTCTTTTCTCTCCTCATTCACAGTTTATCTTTTTGTACCAAGTGCAGCTGCAGCGGGCAGGAACAGGCATTTTTTTGTTGTTTTGGCTTTAACTCCAGCAGCATCAAGTAGTCTTTATGTTTTTCTGTTCTGTTTAGCAGATTGTTACAGTGTTACCAGTGTTTTTACCTTGCAGGTTGTTGGTTGCTGTTTCTTGCAGTGCTCCATCCCCTATGGGTCGTTTGATTGTCTGAATCCAGTGTTTCAGGGCACGTACCTCATTTAGTGAAATATTGTTTGCCCAGCTGTGTTTGCTGCCCAGAGTGGTCATGCTTCAATCTTGCCAGTAGGGAGAGCAGGTGCACAATGATACCTCGGACACCAGAGCCTCTCTAAGTTACACCCCCCCCACCTTCCCACCCGCAAGACAGAGTTCCAGAACTTTCCTAGGAGAAGCACTGTGCAGACCCACAAAAAAGAAGAAATAATACTCTGCCAGAGGGGCATTTGCAGTGCACCCACCATCCTTGGAGAGAGAAGAAGAGTATCAGAGCCCAGGTAATGTCCTTGCACTTTTCTCTCTCTCTGTCCTTTTCCTCTTTTTTCTCTCTCTCTTTCTTTCTTTTCCCTTAACACAGATATAATAAGCCAATGCCAATCATATTCCTAAGAATGCCTCTACAAATAAATTCCTTTTAGATCAGTTTCTTGGAAGTGATTTGCCTTCATTTGGGCCAAGTGGGTACTGAACTCATAAAATTTATGGGGAGACTCATGGTCTTACCCTAGTGGTCCCTGTACTGCCTAGGCTGGGTTGCGACCAGTACCCTCTTAGAATCATAGAATCATAGAATCGTAGAATCACCAGTTTGGAAAAGACCCATCAGATCATCGAATCCAACCATTCCTATCAAATATTAACCATCCCTCAGCACCTCGTCCACCTCCAGGGAAGGTGACTCTACCATCTCCATGGGCAGACTGTTCCAGTGCCCAATGACTCTTTCCATGATTTTTTTTTTCCTAATGTTCAGCCTGAACCTCTCCTGGTGGAGCTTGAGGCCATTTCCTCTCATCCTGTCCCCTGTCACTTGGGAGAAGAGGTCATAGAATCATAGAATAACCAGGTTGGAAGAGACCCACTGGATCATCAAGTCCAACCATTCCTATCAAACACTAAACCATGCCCCTTAGCAACTCGTCCACCCGTGCCTTAAACACCTCCAGGGAAGGTGAATCAACCACCTCCCTGGGCAGCCTGTTCCAGTGTCCAATGACCCTTTCTGTGAAGAATTTTTTCCTAATGTCCAGCCTAAACCTCCCCTGGCGGAGCTTGAGGCCATTCCCTCTTGTCCTGTCCCCTGTCACTTGGGAGAAGAGGCCAGCACCCTCCTCTCTACAACCTCCCTTCAGGTAGTTATAGAGCACATTGTGGTGAGGAGCCCAGAACTGAACAAAGAATTCACAATGTGCAGTCTCACCAGTGCTGAGTACAGGGGCAGAATAACCTTCCTGGACCTGCTTGTCACGCCGTTTCTGATCCAAGCCAAGATGCCATTGGCCTTCTTGGCCACCTGGGCACACTGCTGGCTCATGTTCAGTCACTGTCAACCAACACCCCCAGGTCTTTCTTCTCCAGGTAGCTTTCTAGACAGACTTCTCCTAGTCTGTAGCACTGCAGTACTGCACCCCAAGTGCAGGCTCTTGCCCTGCGATTTTGTCACTGAGCCTTTCCCACTGCTCTTTTACCATGGTTTTACTGCTTCAGCAAGGAGTCCCTCAACATGATCCTCCACTCTGGAGCTCTTCATGTCAGTGGCTTCACTGAAATGGAACAGGTCTGTGTGGCGATTAAAATGGAGGCCTCCTGCCAAAGAAGAATTCGTGTCTGGAGACTGAGAAAAATACGAGATTACATTTCCAACATCTGTAAACCACGGATTTACAGCCAGCAAGGAACTGGCTTGTTATCTTAACTGCCCATTAGCTTTAGAGAAAACAACAACTTGTGAAATATGAAAAAAAATATTGCAAAGATGAGAGAATCGTTTAGTGATGGCTTCTAACCAGGCTGCACAAGACATGCCTTCTGGTAGAATTCTGGTAGATTCAATGTTATGACTTTGCCATGACAAAAAATAGCCATTCATCAGCACAGTATTCACCCTATCTCTCCCCTGACAGCTGTTTTCCATCATACTTAAGCAGAAAAGAGAGAGAAAAGCCTCCTGATTGTATGTGGTCTCCTTTTAATTTCATTCCTTATATAGCAAACATTTCGCCACCTTTTTAGGCATAACTTTTGCCCTGTTAGACCTTCATGTTTCCTTAACTAACAAGCCTGCAACCTGTAAAGGTAAATGAGACAGGAGAGCACACAAAGAGAGAGACCTGTGTTGGAGAAAAATTGGAGGACAAAGCCTGTTCTTTTTTGTGCTTCTGTAAGAAAGGTATTGCCAGAGAGTTTATTTAAACTGCATTGGTGTAAATATAGGTGAAAATTTGTTCTTCTCTGACAGCAGCTCTAAACCTAATAGAATTGTGAAGATTGAGGGGTTAACATAATGAATTCCTCAACAATTCACCTCTTACTGCCAAGTATTCATTAAGCTTGTAGTGGACATCTTATGCAGTCACCTCTAAAGTCTCCGACTTTCTGGTGAAGATACAGTCAATCTTCACTGTAATGTCCTCAAAACTTACATCTCCAAAACGTGCTTTCATTAGATTGCTCTACAAATCACCCCTTTAAGACCAATTCTGAATATGCTTTCTGAACTGTAGAGTGATTAGTGCTGAATGCCGCACTTTGGGTGAGGTCCTAATGAAATACACTGCATTTCCTTAACAATAATTGAGTTGAAGGCTTTAATATAAGGGTTTTTTTATTATTAAAATAACTCTCATATCTCTCTCCAGGTCAATATGCTGTAGTACCTTCCCATTAAGCAGATATTATGTCCTTTTATTACATTCTCCGAGACTCATTATTCTGCATTTATCTGCATTGAATTTGCTATCTATTAGCTCAAGTACTTAAATGATCTAAATCCTTCCCTACCTGACTGTATTGTTTCTCATGGATGACCTTTCCTCCCAATTTAGTATCATCTGCACACCAGAAATTTTTAGTTTAACTAATATACTCTGAGTCATTTAAGGTACTGAAAAAGCTGTGGTTCAAACATTGATCCCTGCGGTGCCCCTTACACAAGAAACTTTGCTGAGGCTTAAAAGCATAACTCAAAATGTGCACTCTCACCAGATGCAGTTTAACAATATGGCATTCTCACTTTGAATGAAAGGTAAAGCCTTGCTTAATGTGTATCTAACTTTTATAAAAAGTGTTCTGGCTTTCTTGAAAACAGGTGATTAACACTTCTAAAAGGCTGCAGGGTATTTCTGCATTATGGCTGCAAAAAGCTAATGCTCACTAAGCACTGAGTGACAGCTGAGGATGTGCACCCCATCTGGGGCAGGTGAGCTCCAGCCACTTCAGCCACTTCATCTGCCTTTGCACAACACTGTGTTGAAGCAGTCCCAAAACTCCGTCACTGCATTGCTTGAATGTAGCTATGCTTCTCCTGGAGACAAATTTGTAATTTGCTTGAATTTGTCTTCTTTGAATGAAAAGCTAAAAGAATCCTAGAATCATAGAATAGAATTGTGGAATACCTTGGGTCAGATAGGACCTTAAAGTTGATCCAGTCCAATGCCCACATCATAGGCAGGGACACCTCCCACTAGATCATGTTGCTCAAAGCCTCATCCAACCTGGCCTTGAACACCTCCAGGGATGAGGCGTCCACTACTTTTCTGGACAGACGGTTCCGGTGCCTCACCATCCTCACAGTAAAAAAAAAACTTCATAATTTCTAATCTAAATCTCCCCTCTTTCAGCTTGGAACTGTTACTTCTCATCCTATTACTGCACTCATTGATAAAGTACACCCTCTACAGGTTTCTTCTAGGTCCCCTTTAAGTACTGGGAGGCTTCTATAAGGTCTCCCTTGAGCGTTCTCTTCTCTAGGCTGAACAATCTCAACTCCCTCAGCCTGTCCTCATATGGAAGAATAACCTCTGCACAGCTAACTGCTGCACGTGGTCAGCTCTGATTTGATAAGACCAGACCTCACTCCTTTGCACAGGGTGGGTATGCCAGGTTAACTACAGAAGGAATGTAGTGCTAGAATGAAAGCTAGGATGCTGTGTGTTGTCAGTGACCTATACAAACAACTAATGAGAGAGACGAAGGCTTAATGGTTCGCACTTTGCTTATATCACCTGATTGATATAATTAAGAGACAAGCAGCCTTTGATTTCCCTAATGGACAAAGGGGAAGAGAGGCTCTTTCAGAAGGTACCTGTGGCATTGCAGCCCCTCACCTTGACTATATATGTTCCTGAACTTCCCAAATTAACCAACCAAAGTGTAATCTTCAAGTTAGACAGATAGACTATTTCTCTTTTTCAATGTTATTTGGGGGAGAGATTGTGGATATTGGTGCAATGCAGGCAGACAGTCCTAGCGTGCCTTTGAAGATTACAGTAAAACCAAGAAACTGTGAAAGATGTGGTTGTCTGTTGCAAGCTAACTTAGCTGTGGTGTGCTCTGTGTTTTCATGGTTAGAGTTCCCTAGAAAGAGAACTTACCTGTGTGTCTGTACTACAGTTTTCAGTAGAGAGGTACTAAAAGTTTCTGCTTTATGATTTGGCACAAGTAACTTGGTCAGAATGAGTGAGAAGATGTGTTAATATAGAATTAGAAAACTGTCAATTCAGAGGACTGGGATTAAAGGATCACTTAAGGATCTTTGGTAGATACCAGCTCAGTAACTCAGCCTGCATTCCTAGACATGTCAGATGGACTCCTCCCTCCTGTGTGCCAGAACTTTACTCTTCTGTTGTAAACCACTCTCTCAAAGCTTACTCTTGTGACTAGCTTCCCTTACCTCTCCTCTGCTTGGGGTTATCAACTCTAATTTTTATATTCTAAAGGGTCAAGCAGTGCCTAAGGCTGTTCTATTTAGCCTTGGGTATAGGTTACACCCACAACAATATTTTTTCTTCGTAGCTGGGAGTTACAGCCCTCTCTGAGGGCAGACGGTTGAATATACAGCCAAGCTTCACATTTTCTCTGAAAAGAAGGGAGAATGAGATGCTGATGAGAAAATCAACAAAAATGCTTCAAGAGCTGTATTTTTCTTTAGTAATTGAAATGTATCTCAGCTCCAAAACTTGTGCTGATATTTTCCACTTACTGTATTTTTTCTTCCTGCTAAAAAATAGGTTGCTATGACTGAGTAGATTTTCATTTTCCAAACAGCAGAAAAAGAACCAATTGTGTATGCACAATTTTAAGTTATTTAAATTCCATTGCCCCAAAAAGTGATTATTTTCTTTCCCTACGAGGCATTCGAGCAAATTTCATGCAGTCAAGGCAGGCATAGCTACTTCTTTCTTTGGCTTTTTCACTTCTCTCTGTTCCCCCAGGATGTTCTACAATGATTATTTCTTTCTGTCTTTATTTTCTCTCTCTTTCTTTCTTCCCCTTCTCTCCCTGTCCCTCCCCCCCAACTTTTAACAACTCTTTTTCCTGGGGGAGACTGCAACAGTAATGCTGAAGCAGTGCTAAATGCAGTAAGAAAAAATCTTCAGTATTTGATGATGTCACGATATAGCATGATGGATCTCACTTATGTGGCATGAACCAGCAAGAAAACATAAGCAAGAAATATGTACGTTTCTGAATTATTTTATTAATTTAAAGCTGATTCCATCTCTTTTGTGCAAATACTATCAGTCTGTTTTAGATCAAAGGAAAGACAGGAGCTAATAGGTCTCATGGGACAGATATTTAAAGCCTTTTGACATCTCAGTAGTTCAGATATGTAACATTTTGAAAATGCTTAATCCTGAGTTTATAAAACTCTAAAGAATGAATTCTTCTGTTTATTTACAACATAGGTCATAGATGTCACCAACTGCACACAGGAATATATCCAGGTGAGTAGGGCACACCCATAAAGATACTGGGGTATTTCATAGTTCATTTCTCTTCTTTTGAGACCGTATGAAAATTGATGTATTTTGTTCACAGTTTTCTGATGCAGGCTCTGTCCATTAGAAAGTTAGTGACAGTAACAAACTTACATTACTTAGAGAACTTTGAAGGTATCATATGACAACAGTTTTCAGGAGGTTAATTGCCACCAATACTTCTTACAGATATTCCACAACAGCTAAGCTTCTTCCCTGTTATAATCACTCTGAGTCACTCTTAGTCATAGCTCTGTAGCTCATCATCTTTTTATCACTTCTCTTTTTCATGCGGAAAAGTACACATGAAGTTCAGCCTGCTTGGTTAAAAAAAATGTATTAAAAGGCCTGAAAAAATCTGAAAACTTCAAAACTAGTCTAACCTGGGTTTTGATTGGTTTAGTTAGACTAGATAAGAAAAAATCAGATCAGCACTTTTTTTTGTTCGTATTCTTTAACTTTTACCCAAAATGTCTCCTATATTGGATTTTTCCTTTTTTTTTTTCTTCCCAGTTTTGTTTTGTTTTTTTGCATATATTTTATTGGGTGTTTATGTCCAAGACACTTCTGTCCTATCAGTAGTTTAACTGAAGAAAGGGATGTCTCTTTATAATCCTGGCAGTAACTTCTTAGTTTGTGCCGTTACAAATGTCCATATGTACATAACTGTTTTATCCCACAGAGCACACAGAGAAGCAGCTACCTACATATCAGTTGAAAAAAGGAAACACAGAACCACAAGCATCCCTCTCTCTGTAGTTTCACTAACCTAACTTGAAATCATAAAGACAAGAAATATTTTAAGGGCAAGTAATTAAAACAATAATGTAAATATTATTGGGGAAAATATTTTTTTAATTAAATATTTTCTGATTTTCTTTCCCATCTCCACTCTTATCTAAAATCATTAATAAATACAATTTGTTAAAATCATTCATTGCAGCAGCTATTTTTTAATGAGAATTGCCTTTCTTTTTAAGGAAATTGCTGTTAAGCAGAAAGACTTTTTTATACTTGGGGAGAGAAAAAAACAACAAAAAACAACATTTTGATTTACTCAGGCTGAAGATTAAGGATTTGAACTTTGTTATTAACTGAACTATACTTTCATACACTTTATACTGAAGTTATCAATGAGACCTGAATCTTGTTTTGAACTCTTAATGACTAAACCTTGGTGCCAGAAGACAAAGAGTCAGCCTTTTGAGATTTACAGATAAAGATGAAAAGAATAAAGTGTATTAAAAAAAAGTTACCAATATTTTCTTTCATCTTTCATCTAAAAAAAAAAAATATATCTATCTTTTTTTCTCCAGAAGTGTCTCTTACACTTCCAGTGAGATCTGGTGAACTGAATTGTCAAATATCAGAAAACTCTTCTTTCCTGGAAAAAATGAGACTAACTTTCCTATGCAGAAATGTAATACAAATTACTGGTGGCTGAGACCTAAACTAAACCTTACTGAAATCAGTGAATATGAACCTAGTCATAATCAGAAACTGCCTTTTGAACAGTAGCATTTATTTACCTTTGTGATAATACATACAATATAACACTAGGAGCTATAAGGCCAGTATTCCATAGACTAAGAAAAGTTCTTCCAGCATTTCCACCTCAGCAGACAAAATTAGATTTAAAGGAAGTTTTTAGGTGTTAACCAGAGGCTAGATCCATCCATTATTTTGGCATTTTCTCTTACTGGCAGACGTGTTTGTTTACATGGCTGGAACAATAGTTTCATAGAATCTGTAGGTCTTCGTCATCCAACTTCGTACCAACTTCACTACAGAGGAGAAGTGAATTACAGCGTCTTCACCTTACCCTGTGTGCTGCTAGTAAGCTTGCACTTTGTGGTGAGGTATATGCCATTTAAAGCACCATTTAATCAGCTCTGGAGCACAGCTCATTTGGTTATGTTATACACATCACATATGCCACATAATAGACGGCACCACGATTGTGCTGAAAAAAGCTAAACAAAACCTCAGAATACTTAGTATACCAGGATACTCTGAAGATTTAGCAATTTCAGTGATAAAATTTCATAAGCAGGAATAAATATCTAAGCACTTGGTTCAGTAAAGGCAGAAATACTGCTGAGAATCTTCCTCAAATAACCCTAATTACCTGGGAATCTTCGTCCTGAAACCTTCAATAGATAGGGTGTCTCAGATGTCTAAGTAGTTAAAATCTTTTCTTTCTAACTTATTTTTCTGGATGTGAGGACTAAAATTCCACCAAAATGTCAATTTAAATGCCTGGGTAGTTAGTTGAGTGCCTGCCTAAGTATCTCAAAAAGACATTTAGTTGCCTAGACACATATGTAGCTGTCTTTAGACACTAACATTTTGAGAAATGCATCTTACTGATAAGGGGGACTGAGGGGAGATATAAAAAGGTTAAATATCTTCCTGTATCTGACTTTGACACTGAGTCCTTTGAAAGTTTACATTGGTGAGGGGGGATTCTCTCTCTTCAGAAATGAAATTAATATCTTGCAGCCTTTAGAGAAATGCAACAAATACTATTTGCTTACCAATTTTTTTACAAATATAGAAAAACTTGATTCAGATCTAGTCTGATGATTCATTTCAATAGACCCAGTGTGATTTTAATTGGTTAGTATGTTGATTTTATTTCTCCTGTGAAGTATCTTGCTGCAGAGAATGGGAATCTTAACACTATCTGTGCTGAGATTGAGTAATATTTCTTTTTAAATTTTCTTTGTTTTGTCCTTTGATTGTCTATATCTACATAATGGATACAAAAGAGTGCTTTAAGTCAGAAGATATTAACTCAGAAAGAAAAATTCTATGTGATCCTTTGTCCTAACAGACAATAATTATGGATTCTATTGGGCCATATGGACAGTACTTTAGAGTCACCACCATCTTACATGTAGAAGGAATTTATACTTTGTAGTCTGTATTTTACCCTCTACAGAAAATACAGAAAAGCACAAGACTGCCAACAGCTTACTGTTTGTGGCATTATAAGCAAGAAACTTGATGTAAGAAGAGATAAAAGCCAACCAATCAACAAAATGAATAAGCACATCTTCCTTTCAATATATTTTTTCTATAATGAAACCTCAAAATTTAGAAGAAAGATGACTTTTGGAGACTAACTCTTTTACGAACATCAGGTCATGTTTTCACATAGACAGACAGATGAACAATGTGCACTGATCATAGAATCACAGAAGCACTAGGTTGTAAAAGACCTCTTAGATCATCTAGTCCACCCATGCCTATCTGCCATTAAGCCATGTCCCTGAGGACCTCATTCAGCTGTCTTTTAAACACCTCCAGGGATGGTGACTCATCCACATCCCTGGGCAGCCTGTTCCAGTGCCCAATGAACCTTTCTGTAAAAAATATTTTCCTGATACCTAGTCTGAACATTCCCTGGTGGAGCGTGAGGACATTCCCCCTTGTCCTGTCCCCTGCCACTTGGGAGAAGAGGCCAGCTCCCTCCTCTCCACAACCTCGTTTCAGGTAGTTGTAGAGAGCAATGAGGTCTCCCCTCAGCCTCCTTTTATTCAGGCTAAACAACCCCAGCTCCCTCAGCTGCTCCTCATAAGGCTTCTTCTCAACATCCTTCTTGTAGCTAGGGGCACAGAACTAAACACAGGATTCGAGATGCAGTGCCAAGTACAGAGGGAGAATAAACTTCTTGGACCTCCTGGTCACGCCGTTTCTGATACAAGCCAAGATGCCATTGGCCTTCTTGGCCACCTGGGCCACTGCTGGCTCTCCTCCAGGCAGCTTTCTAGACAGACTTCTCCTAGTCTGTAGCACTCCATAGGGTTGTTGTGCCTCAAGTGCAGGACCCGGCATTTGGCCTTGTTAAACCTTATGCCATTGGACTCAGCCCAACGGTCCAGCCTGTCCAGATCCCTTTGCAGAGCCTCCCTACCCTCCAACAGATCCACACTTCCTCCTGGCTTAGTGTCGTCTGCAAACTTGCTAAGGGTGCACTCGATGCCTTCATCCAGGTCATTGGTAAAGGCGTTGAACAGGGCTGGACCCAGCACTGAGCCCTGGGGACACCACCTGTGACCGATCTCCAGCTGGAGTTAACTCCATTTCCCACCACTCTCTGGGCCCGGCCAGCCAACCAGTTTTCCATCCCGGAGAGTGTGCGCCTGTCCAGGACAGAGGCAGCTAGATGATGACGAAGAAAAGAAATAGCCATTTGGAAGACAGGGTTCGGCACAGATTTGGGGTTGTTGGTGAGTTGAAGAATTTAAAGTTACATGGATACATATATGTATATAGAGGATGATTTCAAGCTAATAGGAAACATTTCTAGCTCGTGATGCTGACGGTCTGTTGGCAAAGGTAATAGGGTCTTCTAATGAATCATAGAGTAGTTTGGGTTGGAAAGGACGTTAAGGATTATCTGATTCCAACCTCCCTCCCATGGACAGATACACCTTCCACCACAGCAGGCTGCTCATGGCCCCATCCAACCTGGCCTTGAACACTTCCAGGGAGAGGACATTCACAACTACCCTTAGCAGCCTGTTCTAGTGTCTCATTGAGAAGAATTTCTTCCTAATGTCTAATCTAAATCTTCTTCCTTCCAATTTAAAGCCATTTTCCCTTGTCCTATCACTACATGTCCTTGTAAAAAGTCTCTTCCAGCTTCCTTGTAGGCTTCAGGTGATACAGGTACTACTTCCAGTCTTCCTCAGGTACTGGAAGGCCTCTGTAATGTCTCCCAAGAGCCTTCTCTTCTCTTGGCTGAACAACCCTAACTATCTCAGCTTAGGGATAGTTGAGATGTGAGAGTCACAGTGTCACTGAAGACTGCCATGTACTTTGTGAAGCTTCCGTAAAGATTTCATTTCTTTGGTGTCACTTGAAAACTTTGACATGACATAAAGCTGTGTCATGTCAAAATTTGTCTTCTATTTTCATCTTGTATTTATGCATTGCTTTATTCCTGTTTAGGACACATGTCTGTTTGTAAAAGCACTAGTTTCAAGATCATCGCCAGAAAAAACCTGGTAGGCATTGACAGATTTGGAGCAGAATTTAATATTTCTTAAGAAAGAAAATCCTGTGCTCCTCAGTGTTGCAGTATTAGAGCATTCCTGGGAACTGATGGAATTCTGGCACTTGAGCAGTTAAGTCAGTCCAACACAGACTGAGTTAGCCACCAAGGTAAAATGTAAAATAAAACACATTGAAACGTGTCTTGTCAGCACTCAGTATTATTTATGGAGAGTGCATGGGCATTCCAGCGGGTAATACTTCTCTTGTTTGTTTAAGTAAAATAACTAATCTGTCTCTTTAATAAGAACATTATAGATATCCTGTGAATTTGTATGTCAGCAGCACTTCGAAAAGATGGTGTGTGCATAGACAGACTGACTGAGAATAAACTACGGAGAGCTTTACTCTGTAGCTAGAAAGATGAACCTGAGGGTAAAATATTTCAGAACTATTCTGACAACAATGCAAGTTTATGAAATGCTTGTGTTAGGAGAAAAAAAGATTATAATAATACTCTGCACATGAGTTGCACTTTTCACCTGGGAAACCTAAAGTATTTTTCAGACATCAGCACTCCCAAGAGAAAGGTCTTGTGTTATTCTACAGATGGATGAACCAAAGTACAGGGGCATCTATCACCTTTCCAGCTCCCTCTGGAGTAAAGAAGACTTTTCCACAGGGCAGTAAATGATGCTCTATGTTCTAACTGATTTTTAAAAAGAAAGAAAGAGAAAGAAAAATAGGGAGAGAAAAAGAGAAAATATCTTTTAAAGTTTCAATGAAATATCAGGGTTGTTGTGGTTTGGTTGTGATTCAGCAATACTAATTTTAATACAAATTGTTGGACAGTTTTTGGGGTTTTAACTTATTTGCAGAACTTGATCTTGATTTTTTATAAACACTTAAAAAAACATAGCTTTTCCTCCATTACTCCTCTTGTTTTGAAGATAGGTTCACTATGGACTGGTTTTGAAAGCACTGTGTTCATTTCTGTGTTAGCAAAACCAGGAACAGAGGTCTTAATGTCTGGAAAACTTGTGCCTACCTAATACTATAAATATAAGCTACTTTGGTTTTTTATGTGATTATTAATGGAACTTTTATTTATTTAAAATCACACAAGATTTTTACTTAAGAAAAAAGAGAACTACTAATCAGACAACTGCTATTCATTCTTTAGATTTAATCATCCTGCCAATGGATTAGTAAGATATTACTTTATAAGAAGAAGGCAACCATAGACTGTAAATTAAGATAAACGAGAAGATACACTTAGTAGAAATGAAATGATTTGAACTTTTGAATTTCATGAGGTAGTTCCAGTAGTTCCATTAGCACAGTGATTTAATTGTACTGATTAACAGATGTATAATCTGATACTACTAACTTTTTGCCTTGTTCCCATCTGCTTTCATGATTTGTAATAGAGTTTGATTTATGGACAAAATTGCAGTTTAGAAGTTTAAAGATCTGAACTCCTTATATTTGTAATGTTTATATTTTTGTTTATCTGTTTGCTTGGTTTTAGGAATGAACTAGTGCAATGATGCACAAGATGAAGATTCACATGAAATGGAGCCTTGGACTGAAACTTCTCTGAGGCAGATGATCTGTAACATCTGAGGTAATAATGCAAATTAATATCAATGGACTTTTGTTTCTATGGATTTGTAGACTCTGTAAATTAAGGAAACCTTGAGAAGCTTAGCCAAATATGTCAGGTAATATGACTGAGAAGAAGTCATCCTCTGCAAGAGGACATATTCGTTGCCTTGAACTTAACAGTTAAGAAACTGCTTTTCATATATTAATAGAATCACTAGGTTGGAAGGGACCCAGTGGATCATCGAGTCCAGCCATTCCTATCAATTAATAAACCATGCCCCTCAGCACCTCATCCACCCATCTTTTAAACACCTCAAGGGAAGGTCCTTCTCCTCCAGGCAGCTTTCTAGCCACTCTTCTCCTAGTCTGTAGCTGCACAGGGTTGTTGTGCCTCAGATGCAGGACTCAACATTTGGCCTTGTTGAACTTCATGCCATTTGTCTCAGCCCAGTGGTCCAGCCTGTTCAGATCCCTTTGGATCCTCCCTACCCTCCAGCAGATCAACACTTCCACCCAGCTTGGTGTCATCTACAAACTTGCTAAGGGTGCGCTCAATGCCTTCATCCAGGTCATTGATAAAGACATTGAACAGGGCTGGACCCAGCACTGAGCCCTGGGGAGAGAGTTCCTGACTTAAAACATACTCTCTCTTATCACTCAGAAAGTCTCTCTATGGTAATTTCTGGCTTTGCTTTCCAGGTTTGTTCCCCATTTAGATGAACCACCTCTCTCTGAAGACTCTTAGCCTGAAGTCACATAGCAGGTTCTCATCTGCCAGTTTCCCTGTTTCCTCTTTACCTCCAAGCATGTACGAACATATATATGGTGAACTGTAGCCATGACTGGGAAAATATTAAGTAAATTTTCTTACGTCCTATAAATATGTTAGAATACCAGAGCATACACAGTGTAAAGTATGTTCAGTTTGGTCCAACAGATTGGTATGGATTAGAGTTGAGGGGCACATGCAGCACTGGCAGTCAATGCATGCAGAGATATCACTAGCATAGCTCAGAGGATTTACCTATACTGCAGTTACTGTACTTACTTTCACAGAGCTAAAATGTCTAACAGATCAATAAGTGTGTTAAGAATAACTACAAAATAATTTATTTTAATGGTTCCCTGCAAAAGTGCATGTCGACCATGATACTATAGCACAAAGTATAAGGAGATTAAGGTCACATTTACTGTAATGATGTAAGTATATAACAAGACAATGCATTTACATGAAAATTCCTTCTCCAGGCTTTTGGTAGTAACAGCTCAGTTGCAGAAAAAAACAGGAAAATTATAAAACTGATGTGGTTTTATGTATGATGTTACTGTGCTTAGATTTGTGATGAAAGCTCTAAGTTTCAGTATAGCTATTTAGTGTTTTTAGTGGCAAACAGAATCTCAGCTGGATCCTCTGTAACATGAGCTGAGGGCTTCCTGTGGGATATGGACTGTAGGAAATCCTCTTGAGATCCTGGCAGCCAGGGCCCATCCCACCACCCCAACCAAGGAACAAAAGCATCTCTGTGAGGACAGAACCTGGTCAAGGTTAGGCCAGGAGGTTAGCCTGTGAGTGGTTCTGTCTTGGTGGGGACCATTGCAAGGTTGGACAGGGCTGTGGGGAGCTGGAGACGAACATCCAATGGTTTTGTAGGGCAGCGACTCATAGCCCTCAAAACAGTGTCCTGGACAGGTAGCAACATAAGGTACAGGTGAACCTTAGGGTCCTGATGGTGTGAATGATCCCTGTGTGGGTTAGAGTTTTTCCAAACTGGGATGAAACCTTTAAATCCTGTTGAGAGATATGGTGATCACCTATCCCCACTACATCTCTGTTTCACAGCCAAAATATGACGATACTTGTAATCCGATAAGTCTCTGACTGAAGTTGAAAGAGGAAAAGTTGTACAGAAAAAAAAGTGAAAATGTTTCGGAATCAGTAAGTACCAATATATAACCATAGTTAAACTGCTTCATTTTCATGAGGTTTTACTTTGATTCATTTATGCATTTTTGATGCCAGTGAGGGAGAGCAAGAGTGTCTCCCTACTCTTCTCTCTCTGAAATTAAAAGGTAGTAAATTTTAAACCAATAAAAGTAAATGTTGTTTTGTTTTCTTTGTCTTTTTTTTTTTTTTTTAACATTGCTGATAGTCAACCTGAATAATTCACTGCCAGACAAGGTCACTAAAGGCAACAGCAATATCAGGATTTTAGAAAGGGTCCCAGTAATTTTATGGCCAGTAATAACACTTTTGCCATTACAGAAGCTAAAAAAATATTGAAAAGGTCACCGATTTTCATCTTTCAAGGTCTGGATAATCAGCTACAGGATCAGGACAAAACTGCATTGTGGTGTGCATATTCACATATACATATTACATGCACACAGTGTATTCAGAATTACTCATTAGTAGTTCTTAATAGGTGGTGATATGCTACCAGAGAATATCAGTGTCTTAATTTTGAGCTGCTTATTTATACTCATCTTGTCAGAAGAGGGCTTCCTATAGCTTGTAGTTTTCATAGGAAGACATGCAAATTTTATATATATTTTTATATATAATAAATAAATTTAATATATATATTAATTATATATTAATAATATATATTATTATATAATAAATAAATTTATATATATTTTATAACAGTGGTTCATATTCCATTTTATATCAGAGTCTACCTCAGACAATTGACAATAGATCTTTTTTTTTTCTGGGTTTGGTTCCTCTTGTCCTCCACCCTGAGTAAGCTGCTAACCTCTTGTTCCTTTGCCTGCCTAAAAGATGTCCTGTACCTCCTCAGTGTACAGGATCACAGTGTAGGGATCTCTGTTCCAACCCTGTAGACAGTTGTAAAATCACAGCAGCATTTTTTTTACTCGATACCTGACCTCACCCGTGAGTCTCGCTATAACTGCTAAGAACTGTTTTGTTATTGTGCTGTTGAGAGATTGTACTAAGACAGTGCATTTTAAATGAAATCTGAGTTTTGAGCTAGGAGTCAAAGCTTAATCAAACCAAATGGAAACAAGCACACTATTTGGAGCATGTCCAGAGGAAGGCCATGAACATGACCAGTGGGGCTGAAGCAACTCTCCTATGAAGAAAGGCTGTGAGAGTTGGAGTTGTTCAGCCTGAAGAAGAGAAGACTCTACAGAGACCTAACTGCAGTCTTCCAGTGTCAAAGGGGGCCATTAGGAAAGCTGGAGAGGGACGTGAGGGTGTGCATTGATAGGAAGACAAGTGATAATGGCCTTAAACTGGAAGAGAGCAGATTTAGAATAGATATAAAAAAGAAATTCTTCACTGTGAGAGTGATGAGGCACTGGAACAGATTGCCCAGGGAAGTTGTGGATACTTCACCCCTGGCAGTGTTCAAGGCCAGGTTGAATAGGGATTTGAGTAACCTGTTCTAGTGGAAGATGTCCCTGCCCATGGCAGCAGGGTGGGAACTAGATGGTCTTTAAGGTCCTTTCCAGCTCAGATCATTCTATGATGCTGATATTTAAGTAAGTCTGAAGCTTCAGTGGAACCTCTTGTAACTGGAGAGGGTCATACTCAGCAAGTGATCATATCTCTTGTAATTTATGAAGGAAAACACAGAACACAATGTTCTCATGCAATCAAATCTATACAAAGTGCTTCAAACCACCTCAAAGCTGACTAGATGGCTCAGCTCATAATTTGTGGAAAATAGCTTAGTCTTATTACTCACGCTTAAATTAATTACTTCTTACATGGGCTATAATATTATGAATATCAAACTGTCAGACTTCATGAAACCACCAATGACTTGGTTTGGTGAGCTCCTGGAATGTTTCAGACATATTTTATTTGATATTTTCTGGTATTTACAGACTATCAAGACAAGTTTGAGTGTGAGACACTCAGTCTTACTGATGTCAGCCTTCCAGGTGGATATTCACTTTTTCAGCCGGATAAGCTTGGTCATAGGCTTCCAGCACTTAACATACTGTAACTGGATCCAAAAGGAGGGAAAACTTGTACATTCTTTTTCAGATATTGACCAAAAGTGGAGCATGAACATGACTGAAAAAAGAAGGGAAGTAAATTACAATTATACACAAGGTGTCTCTTTTATGTATTAATTCATTTACTTGCTTATCAAAAGATAAGGATGTTTAAATTGTAAAACTCCAGTGAGCAATCATTGTTTCTCAGTCTCCAGACACTTTTTCACAGATGTGTTTCTGACAGATGCACAGTATTGTAATTAACATAAAGGCAACTCAGTCATATTTAATAGCCTGTGATGAACAACAACTTGATCTAGACCACATAATAAGCCCTTCTACCTCTATCTTATGGTTCATCTATGATTTTACCTGTTATTTCCATGTTCATAACAGCCTTTTTAAATTAAATATTCTTCACGTGCATACATGCATAGCATAGCAGATATTCAGTAGAAAGTGAATATTTTGCAGTAGGGGAAGAAGAAAGAAAATAAAAAAAATGCAGTTAGATCCTCCTCACATCATTTCACATACTCAAAGAAGGGGCTCAGGAGAGAGTACAGGAAAAGAAATGTAGCATAGCAATCTGTGTAGGAAGGAATGGAATAACAATAAAATATCTGTTAAAGAACTGGGGGAGCCTCAGAACTCCCAAAGGACACTAAAATGACTGAATAAGAAACTATCCTTTCTTGGTTTATTTCATTTGAAAGCAAGGGGTATTTATTATATTGATGAGTCTGCAGTATGTTTCTTTGGACTGATTCACAAGTTGTGTTTTGCTGTATGTAGAAAGCAAGCCTTCAGAAAAAAAATCTTCTATCAACTCTGTTTTCCTGTGATATATTTGAGAATAAGATCAGCTGAAACATTATAGTCATAATATCTTAGAAAATAAAGGTGCTTTATCTCGATAGGAAACTGGAAGGGCTAGGTCAGACTGAAAGGATACTATCCATCTGACTAAACACTTGCATAATGCAGAATCAACATATAAATGAGACTTTCTTGGCACTTTTAATAGTCAGTGGAGAGAAGATGGGACAGGGAGAGCGACCCTTCTCCTCCTAAAATCAGCATCTTCTCTCAAATACTTTTTTTTTTTTATTATGGATTCAGACATATACATCAAAAATGTAGATGTGTGCAGCTGTTTTAATCACATGTGGAATGTAATAAATTTTGTTTTCTTTGCTGAACAATCATATTTTATGTGTGTTTGTAACAAATCTACACTCTCTCCCGTTCTGTTTCCATCCATCAGCAACAGCTTTTTATACAATTGACTGATTTCATCTGAGTTTGACAGAAAAATAAAGGTTTCAAAGACATTCTGTCATATTCTGCTACCATGTTGTTTATACTGGGAAAACATACAGCTTTAAAAGACACTGTCGTCATATTCCCCTTACTGAAACCCTCAGATGCTCATACTTTATTAAACATCAGAGAATTCACACAGTAAGAGTAAGGGAGAGACAAAGCAGAAAAGCTGGAAGCAGATATTTATTAACTCTGGTGCTCTCTGAACTAATCATTTAAACATGGTGATTATCTTTGACCAGGGTTTAATGGTGGAGTATCGACACTCTTTTAAAAGAAACTGCCAAACTCATGCAGAGGTTTCAAATATCTAATTTCTAAAGAGAACAGACCATCTTTTAAATCTGGAAGTGGTGTCTCCTTGTCAGGATTGCAGTACTGATAACAAGGACTACTTTTTATTGCATATCATTTCTCTATACAGAAACTTAATTCTCCAGGACCATCTACCTAATGTGCTTTTGCTATGCAGTCTGGTTTTTGAATGCAGAAGTACAGAAAACATCTTTTCACTTAAAAAAGAAAGAAAGAAGGATTCTCAGATATGACATGTAATGTTTCATAGGCTTTCTTAGATGATATTATTAAAAGGAAAAGCAACATGAAGTAAAGCCCTTTTTATGTGTGTTCTTGTATGGAATGCACTTGTACCTGTCATATATCATCATCAGAACTACGTTGCTGCACAATCTGTACCTTAGAGTTTAAAGAGCACATTCTATATGTTATTTATTAAAATTGGTTACACCAAAATGAGGATACAGCTCAAAAACATAACATTCTTGAAGCCTGTTGAAAGAAAATGCTATAGTCTAAGTTGCAATCAAATCTCTCAGAGGGATTAGGCAGGCACCATTTTAATTTATCCATTCCAGAATTCGGTGCCAAGAGCGCTACAAAGATGAAAATAAAGAAACCGCCGACTGTGCATTTTTGTTGTTGGAGCTGCTGCGGCAGCAGTCTCAGAAAAAGGAGAGAACTGCTGTGCTACCTCGATCCCACACATACTGAAAGCCCATAAGAAGCTGGATTCTCACATCCTTTTGCCAAATAACTGGATAGCAGCTGAAATCCAGCAAGTGCAGCTTTGTGCAAAGAAAAGAAGAAAAAGACAGAAAAAAATAGCAGATGTTTGGAATAGTGACTGTACTGCAGATTACTTTAGTATGGGGGGTCTAAAGAATGGAGCTAGCTATTTTTGGAGTGCCTTGCAAGAAGTAAATAATGATGTAGCCATTGGTAAAACACTAACTGGAGCTCTATATTTGTAAACACTTCCTTCTTCTTTGTAGGCAGAGATTGATTTTTTGCAAATGCAATGTTAAAGTTCAAATGGCAAAATGCATTTGGAATCTACTTTTAACCAGTTCTGCTGAGATAAGTAGACAAATGTGTTCTTATCAGATCCTGGCAGTTGTTAAAAGACTGAAACTCTTACTTGCCATCACCTATGATCCAATTCAGGGCTTTGCATTTTTTTGTCATTCTTAAGTCCTCCGCAAAATAGGTGCAGTCAGCTTCCATTTTGCTGAGGTAATATATCACACCAACACGACATTCATTTTGCACTTGCATTATTGATGTAAATCTGCAGCAAAGATCTGGAGCCATGGCCATTAGAGGCCGAAAGCATGATAAAATTTATTTTGGGTGATGGCAAGGTGTTTGGAAACTACAGAGACAGCTGGCTTGTTATCTCTCGTTGGACTAGCCTTACTATGTTTAATGAATGGTAAGTCTGTTGTTAAGGAGACACAAAATTGGTTATGCTGCTTATTCAGTGCACCACAGTAACATTTTTCCACATGGGGAAACATACAATTACAACAAAAAATGACCATGATTAGCAACTTAAAGCAGGAAGCGCAATTTGCATACAAATATATTTTCCTGTTTGTCTGCTTTTGAAGGCCACATTGAACGAAATGCTTGCATGTATCTATAACTAAAAGTATGGAGGTAATCCCCTTGATTTTGTCCATCCATATTCCTGTAGTTGTTCACATGTTTGATGGTTCTCTAGAGGTCTCTGAATTTCCTTCTGATCTGATTGAAATCAGGAATCTGATTATTGTTGAGTCATTTCTCTCTGAAACTAATCAGCTGAACTTTTGCCAAAAGAACCATAAGGTTTATAGCTACACTTCCATGATCCTATAAATCTTTTCAGTAATTAGGCAGGAATTAAGTAACTATAGTATATCAATATTTGCATGTGTTATCTATCATTTCCTTCCTACAATATTTGTTACTGTTCCAGAATTCTGGTAGACTTATTAAAATACATCTTCTTATTGGAATGTTTTTTTAAATGTTCAGACACCCACATAAAAAGCGTTTATGTATGATGTATGTATGTATATCTATTTACATGTATACTTTTATTTATTTATTTCTATGTATATAAGCATAAAGACATTCTAAAACAAAGCAAAACTACAAAAAACCCTCAATAACTTAAAAAGTGCTGAGAGATGAAAATGACTTAAAATGAAACTTGCAAAAGCGCAAGCAGCTGCCATGAGTGTTCTGCAATAATTCATATATTTTATTGTTCTGTTTTGTTTTTTAGATAATTAGTTGGTGGCAAAGGAATAATCATGTTGCATGAAAGACTGTGAATTTAATTCCACAATGAAAGCTGTACAGTTTCTATTGTGAGTAAAAAAGACAAACAAGATTTGTTAAAGGGCCAGACTCAAAAGAAATTTCATGCCCACAATATACTGTTTTATTTTTTTTCTATCAAAATGTTGGTCTAAATTTTTATGGTTTTAAAAGCAGCAATGCGAAATCTTTATTTCTGTTTATTTGAATGTTAATTTTGAAGCTCTGTCTTATATTGATTTGATGAGTGAAATGATCAGGGAATGAACTATCATTTTGAAGAAAATGTATTTGAGTGAAAATCATGATCAAGCAATAAGTGTTCTTATTACTTTCAGAGAGACTGTTCCCCTGAGTACTAAAGTTATGTTCTAGAGCCCATTTACAAGTTCAGACCCTTTGTTGTTCTGAAGGAGTGAATAGCATCCAGCTGATGAAAAAGAACTAAAAAGAAAGAAAGAAATCACTGTTATTTACAGGCAGTATTGCAAAGACAAACAAAAAACACATTCACACACAAGAATACCAGAAAAAGTCCTAGACAATAACAGTTAAGTTGAATTTTCACATTCTTTTCTTTTCCTCTCCCATATGTGGCCTTAACAGTAACTACAGCCTTTCTATCTTGATATCATGAACATTTTAAATAACACATAACAGCAGGCAGTTCATAGTGAGCTCCACAGAGAAAGTAGTTTCAAAATTGTGCTGAAACTCTACCAGCTTCTAAAGCTCGTTTGTTTTGTTAAGTGATGATATATGCTCAGGCGATAAGGATCTTGCACCCAGGGAGGAAGGTTCGACAGACAGTTGTCATGGTTTTACTTTCTGTAGACGTCTTTCTTGTTCAAGTTAAAATGTCGTGTCTCTGTAGTTTTAAGGGAGGGCGGGGGGCACATGTCTGACCAACATGCTGCAGCCGGGTAGAGGTCTCATTTGCCTGAAGTCTGAGATGCGTGCTGTTAACTCCTTAAATGTCACTGCAGGCTCTAGGAGGCGAGTAGTTCTTGAGCGTTTACTGTGCACATTCCAAGAGTAGAGCCATCTCAGTCATCCGTCTGTTTGCAGGGTTTGGGTGGTTTCCTCAGTTATTTCTAATCTTGTCAGATGAGTAGTGGCTTAGAAACTGGTCAGTTATTTTCTCAGCTGAGGGAATCTATGTTTATGTTATTCTTGAATAAAAAACAAGGCCAAGAAGATGTTCACAAAAATATATCTTATCATGCTTGATTCCAGTTCTACTCATAATCCCACTTTGGCATAATTTAGTTTTATACATAAATCCATTGAAGCAGAGCTGTCAGCATTTGCAGATGCAAGGATCATGGTGTTTGGATCAAAGAAAAACTAATTCTCTTCAGAGATCTTTTGCCCTAATAGATTGACACATGGAATGTAAATCCAAGATGGTTCTCCTCTAGCTAATAGGTGGTCGGTGCAGTGAAATGATCCACAAATTCAATAGATTAGGAAGAACAGCTCACCAGACTGGAAGTTCTATCACGCAGACTTTCCTGCATAACATAGTAAGATACATATCTGGATAAAAGACAACATGATTGTGGGAGGAGACATGGTAAAAAGAAGCATAAACCTTTTTCCTTTTTCTTTTTCTTTTTTTTTTTTTTTTCCAGAAAACCTTCCTGGTTTAAAAAGCCAGTTTCCTGATGACTTATAGAATAACAGAAAAATTCAGGATAGAAGTGACCTTAAAGGACCATCTAGTCCAGCCCTACTGCCATGCACAGGGTTACCTTCCACTAGATCAGCTTGCTCAAATCCCCATCAAATATGACCTTGAACATACTCAGGGATGGGGAATTCACAGCTACTCTGGATAACATGTTCCTGTGCATTGCCACTCTCATAATAAATAATTTCTTCCTTAAGTGCGGACTACTTTCTTTCAATTTAAACACATTGTCCCTTATCCTGTCGCTATAGGTCCTGTTAAAATGTCCCTCTTCATCTTTCTTGTAGACCCGCTTCTGGTACTGAAAGGCTGCAATACAGTCGCTCTTGAACATTCTCCTTTCCATGCTGAGCAACCCTAAATCCCTTTCTTCAAAAGCAAGGTGCTCTATACCTCTGATCATTTTTATTACCCTCCCGTGGACCAACTCCAACAGGTCCATGTCTCTCTTGTCCAAGGGAAATCATACCTGTCATAAAACAGAAGTATTTAGAAACTTAACAGTGTGAAGAGGCATCTCCTTAGCATAGAGCACAAATAGGTTCAGATCAACAGTTAAACATCTGAGCACACCGGAAAGTCTCACCAATTCCTGCTTTACTTAGACAGTTCCATATCTGCCCTGAAACTCCAGGAACCATATACTCAGTGGAGCACTACTGAAGTCCACAGAATCAAGCTGACTAATTCCAGATCAAGATTGCGTCTTTCTCTTACAAATTAGTATTTTAAAAACAATTCCTCTTATAGTAATTCTGTATATAAATATGCTTGCCTTACATCCCTTTATCAGTATAATACAACTCTTTCTATTAAAACAGTAATTGATACATCTAACTGGTTTCAGCAGGGAAGAAAGGAGTTGGTGGTCTCATTAAGAATCCTTGTTTCACAAAAAAAGCATTTCTCATTGTCTTTACCCAGTGATATAAATGACCTTTGCCATGGAATTGATGAACGTATAAATCTCTCATAATATATTTTAATATCTTGCTGATAGTAATCTTTATTATAAAGGAAAACAAAACAAAAAGATTTGCAAAAAAAGAAATCTATTATTAAAAGGATATGAACCTTGCACCGTTATGAATGAGAATTTGTAATCCTTGGGGATTTTTTTGTTCTTCATATCTTATATAGTAATAGAACCTCGCATTTTCTATCTTTCTTTTCTTTTTTTTTTTTAACTTTTAATTTGCCAAACAGCAGGCTATCTCCTTGTCCCACATACCAATGTATCTCCAGATGAAAATATTTTACTGACTTTTCACTCAGATATGTCTGTCAAACAATCCCCCCACCCCAAAACAAAATCAGAAGTTTCCACAATCTTCAGTTTTATCTTGAAAAGTTACATCAGTCACATGTGCTTCAGCATTTTATTTTATGAAAATTTTCAATGTGCATATCTATTTAGCACCTCAAAATGCTGTCCTGACTAAGGTTTCTGGAGACCTCTGATCTACAACTCTGTACTCTGAAAAAAGAGTGCTCCATCACTTTCAAAGTAAAGAAGTTTTTCCTTATGTTCCTATGTTTCCACAGCTTCCTATGCTCCGTTTTTTGCCTGTTGCCCCTTGTCTTGTCTGTGTGCAACACTAAAAACTCTTTGGCCACATACTCTCAACATGTGCCTTTTACGTTTGTAAGCATTGATCAGGTCCCCTCTCAGTCTGCTCTTCTGCTGGCTAAGCAGACCCAGGTGTCTTGGCCTTCCCACATAAGAGAGATGTTCCAATATCCTAATCATTTTTGTGGCCCATCACTAGACTCTTTCCAGTAGTTTCTTGTCTTTCTTAAGATGGAGAGCCCTGAACTGGACACAGTACTCAAGATGTGACCCTCAACATGTTTAGTACTGAGTCTCAGTTCTTGAGTACACAGAGCTAGACAAAAGGGCAAAGCTGAAGACAATGAGGGATCTGCAGTTTCTTTCCTAAGCTTTCATAGTGAGTAGTTAAGGAACATGTTGCCTGGCACAGCCAGAATCTCTGCTCTGAAAAACCTTAGGAGAACAAAGACAACATGCAATTGCCTCACCTTTTGTATAACAGCTTCACAGAGAGAATCTAGATACTCAGGCTTAAGCCTAGTGATGTGGTGTCAAAATTCCATGTAACTGAGCATTCGCTGATTTGGCTATGATGAAAAAATGTGGGGCAAACTCTGTCTTCCCTAAGTTAGTCAGAAGTGAAGGCCCATCTGCTCTGTTCCAGCAGTACTGTTCTTCAAGTCTCTTTGTGCCAAGAGAAGTATAAACCCCACCATCTTTTGGAGAGTGTCTTAATTCCCAGGGTAAACATGAACTATTTTAGAAGGGGAATAAGTGTGAAAGGTAATATCTTCTTATGCCTTTGAAGGTTTTTCACTGAGGCGCAGTGAGTATATACATTAGAAAATGAGAGAACAGTTACTCTTCAGTAACGTTAGTCTGTAATTTGAATACTTGTCTGGTAGGAGTTAATTTAGAATTCAGAAAGCCTCTAACATGTGTTAGCTTTTTCCTTGTATATAAATATTTTTGTTTCCTTTCTGTGCTTTCATTTTCTTAATTTCTCCTGCCTGTTCAATGATTCTTTATTGGAAAATTAGCCATAATGCTTAGAATGAGACATATACTACCTTATTTCTACCTAGTTTTGCCGCATATGATACTGCTCCTGGTTTTTGCTGCTCTCTTTTTTTATTTATGTGACTGAAGAGCTTTTTTTTTATTTGTTTTAACACACTTTGAAAGGCCTAACTCAGCTTGGCTGTTGGCAATTCTTACATTATTTCTACACTTCGCGACCTCTAAGGTGTACCTTTATTTGCTGATCAATCTTTTTTTTCCCCTCGATTTCTCATAGGCTTTATGCTTACTCTTAATGTCCTTTTCGAGGTGGCTATACATCCAAATACATTGGAAACCTTTCCCAAAAGTTTTGTTCTCTCTTGCTTGATGTGCAAGTTTTGGATAACTTTCTGCTGCTGACTTAAAGAGTTTGGAGGAATCTGTCACACTGCAAGCCCCTGAACTCTTTGCTTCCATTGACTTAACATGCTTGTTCATGTAGTTTGTCAAATTTTTCCCTTTTGAAATTAAGTAACCCAGCTAAATAAGTGGTTTTGCTTATTTTCCATTTAATTCATATTCAATCAATTTATGACTGCTGACTTCAAAGCTATTTCAATATTATTATTATTTTCAGTAAATTCATGGGATTACAGAAGTGCTTGGCAGGCTAGTTGAAGCAGGAGCAGTAGCTCCAGCTGGGCATCTGGAAATCATTGTCATGTCCCTCATGCATGTGGAAATCAACACTACTTTAATGTTTTTCATATGTTTGTATTTGTGGAAATCATTGCAATTATTGTGCAAATGCCACATAGGCTTGGCATATAGGTGGTATTTATGTGTTTATCATATTGGTGGTTGATTATAAATAGGTACAGAGAATGACGTTTCTAAGATGATCTGGTTCTTCCTTCAGTTATACTACGTATATGTATATTCATCACATTGAAAGTAAATTTGGTTTAATGCAACGTAATATAGGGTAAACGTGCAAGGATTCAGAGAGGTTATAGTATCTGATCCTATACTACATTACACATGCGTGCCTTTTTTGTTCGGGGTTTTCTATTGTTATGTTTACTTTATATGGCATTTTGTGAAGAGGGAAGGACTGTAACTCGATGCTCTGTGCTCTATTAAGTTTCTTGAGACTGTACATCCACATTGTGTCTGTAGTGTCAATGATGTCTGTGCCAGTTACAAATCACACATGCTGCCCATACACAGTTCACTTTTGGAGGATCTTGCATCCATCCACTTTGCAAGTGGTGAGTTTCAGATGGTGTCCTGCTGTGCGCCTTTGACTTTGTTTGCATTGATAGGGAAACAGTATTTCATACACAAGCTGGACACTAGGATTTGCCTCCATAAGACTCCTGGTATAGATGCAAGGCAAATTCACATCAAAATATATCTCTCCTTTGCACTAAATAACAAATGTAGTCATACTCAGTGACTTTGACTTCAAAATCAAATCCTCCATTAAGCAGGGGTTCATGTAGATGTTCGTGTATTCATTGTACGTAGATACAGCTGAGACAAACGTCTGAAATTCTTGCTATAGTCTATGGAAGGAATGAAGCATTTGTTAAAGGCATGATGCATCTTGTCCTAAAATATGTATAACACAAGTCTGGTGAATTATGCTTGAAGTGCCTATTTCTACTTATTCCCTGTGGAAGGAACCTAGAATGACTGGTTCTGATGGCACTGCCTACTTTGTAGATATCTGAAATCAGGTGACATGAGTCCCTGTACTTGGCACTGGTGAGACCGCTCTTTGAATCCTGTGTTAAGTTCTGGGCCCCTCACCACAAGAAGGATGTTGAGGCTCTGGAGCGAGTCCAGAGAAGAGCAACAAAGCTGGTGAAGGGGCTGGAGAACAGGCCTTATGAGGAATGGCTGAGAGACCTGGGGTTGTTTAACCTGGAGAAGAGGAGGCTGAGGGGAGACCTTATTGCTCTCTACAACTGCCTGAAAGGAGGTTGTAGAGAGGAGGGAGCTGGCCTCTTCTCCCAAGTGACACGGGACAGGACAAGAGGGAATGGCCTCAAGCTGCACCAGGAGAGGTTCAGACTTACCAGAAATAAATTTTTCCCAGAAGGGGTCATTGAGCACCTGAACAGGCTGCCCAAGAGGGTTGTTGAGCCACTATCCCTGGAGGTATTTAAAAGACAGATATACGAGGTGCTTGGGGATGTGGTTTGTTGGCAGATAGGAATGTCTGTACTCAATGATCTAAGAGGTCTTTTCCAAACTGGTGGTTCTATGAGACTTTTTCTTCAGTTTTGACTTATTTTTTTTTTTGTCTTGTATCCTCAGTTTCCTGCAATGATTATGTCCACTTACATCTCTAGCCCCAAGAAACAGTCGAACATCATTTAAGTAACTATTTAAACATAATGTATGCTCTGAAACTGCTACAGTAAGTAATTTTCCCAGCCTCCTTTGCTGTTGTCATGTTGGTTGCTATCTCAGATGTCATCATCAGTCTTTCTTTCTTTCTTGTCCATGTTTTGAAAGGTAGAAGTATGCTGATGACACAATTGCCCCTACAGAGATTGGTAAAAAATAAAAACCCTAAACAATGAAAAAAACACCAATACTTTGTTTTATCAGCCTTTGTTAATTCTCTTTATTCTTGCAGATTGATTTTCTAAAACTCCTATTGAGGCTCCACCTCTGTTTAAGCTCATGGTTCTACTGTCCGTAATGTGACTGAGAAGTTGGGCTGACCTTGAAGCTGGAAGGCTACTGGATGGATGCTGCACCAGACAGAGCTTTGTAAGAGCCACTACAAGAGCCAGACTGCCTCAGCTCCACGTTAAAAAGAGCATTCACTTACATTTACAAGTTTTGCTTTTGAGGAAGCCTGTGTAATCAGGTCTGTCACTATGTCACCTTGCATACTGTTAGCTTCTTCAAATTTTATGGCAGTAAGTCAGACCATAAGTGAAGCTTTACTACATTTAGGATGCTTGTAAAATAGGAAAAGTTCTAAGAAATTCTAATGAAAGAGTCTTCCAAATTGCACTTTTTCTCCTCTCACTACAGGTCATTTCTCTTCAAATCTTGTTCAGCCACAAACCACTTGAGGGGAGTTGAGAATAAAATTGTATTTCATAGAAATTGGTCTTTAAGTACTGAGCTCTATTTCGGTGCTGTCTCCAAGTTCTTGGTGTTATACTGGCCCAGGAAAAGGAAGAAAATAATTTTAATTGATCCCAAAATAATCAAGGAATCAGTCAAGCACTTGTACAATGGAGAAGGTGATGTAACACTGGTGGTTGAACAGGTGTCCCCTAAGGAAATATTATCTGCCATAAAAAGAGGCATTAGTCTAAAAAGCATTAATTTATCTTATACCAGCAAAGGGCGGGGGTGGGGGGAGGTGTTGAGTTTTACAAAAAATGATCAAAGATAAATATCTAGATTAAAGTTAATATCTTGGGCAGTGTTTTGAATTTTGAGACTTTGTCTACTCATTGGCTTTTTGCAAAAACACATACAATAAAGAAATATGGAAAATTGCCTTCAGGGGGCCAAAATTTCATTTTGTTCGGGTGATTCAGCCTCATGCATCATCACATGTTCGTAACTTATAACTTACAACACATTATAAGTGGCACAGAATGGATATTTACCACAGAATCAACAGAGAACTGAACTTTCTCTTTCCTTCTTTTCTTATTCTTTCCCAATCATTTTGCTCCTTTTTTTTTTTTTTGTGTGTGTGTGTGTGTGTTTGTATTTTTCTTTGTGTTTCACCTGACTCCAAGATCTACGGTACTGCACAGTTATCAACATGATGAGAGCAGACAGCCTGTCTAGATCTGCTCAGTCTTAAAAAGACTGGTAAAGAAAAAAGGCCTGACCAGATAAGCCAGATGACATCCTAGACCTGGGAAGGGAGCCAAGGTCCAGAGCAACATCTGCTGTGGCCAGGCTGCCAGCCCAGAGCATCCATCCATGACTGACCAGTCACGTTGGTTCCTGAGAACATCAGCAAATGCTTTATTTACCCTACCTTTACCATCCCCTCATTTTTTCTCTACTGCTGTCTACTGTTTTGACAAAAACAAGGGAAATGACTATAGTTCATATCTCAAAATTAAATTTTAAAAAAGCCCAACTCTTTCCTTCTTACCAAGAAAGAGTACTTGACAAAATAAGAGACAGTATTGCTATGCTTTATTCTAAATAAAGGAATCTGGTACATTTTGATTTTTCATATCCACTCAATTTTTGTGTAAGATTTGTTTTCATCCTTTGCGTATTCGTGGTTAATTCATCCTATTCAGGAACAGATGTAGCATGAATTGAAATAAGGATGTTGTCTCACTGTGGCTTTGAAAAGAGTGTTGCACGATAGGGGTACCATCTGCTATACTAAGTAGAACCAGTATAGGACATCTAAAGCCCCATTTTCCAACTGGTAAATAAACACTTGCTATTCAGACTGTATCTAAAAATCGAGATGAATTTTTTAACATATTTTCCATCAGTTGAAATCCATAAGTCATGCTTGACTGTTTCTGTGACAGAAGCATCTTAAGATATTTTTCTGTTTTCCGCTAATTTATTCTATCTAAACTAGAAAAATATAAGAAGCTGTTGCAAACTTCTCTGTCATTTTTTCTCATGACAGAAATGCATGAACTATGCTTTATCCCTAGGGGAATGTATGCAGAGGATTTGGCGGGGGGAGCGGGGAGGAGGTGAGAGGGGGAGGTATGGAGAAGAAGATAGGACGTGAATAGAACTGGAATAAATTAGTTATAACTTTGATCCACTGAGGATTTCCCAATATAACAACAGATTTGTTTAGGAGTCCTGCTCTTCACATGTGCATTTTCTGTAGGTTTGAATTCATGCTGGGAAGACAATTGGTTGCACATTGTCCTCATCCATGCCCAATCTTTTTTCAAGAAGGATGATAAGTCATGGATAAAACAATGCCATTTTTCAATGTGGACACAGGGGAACAGGATTGTGGGAGAAACCACAGATAGTGCTTGTACTATCTTTTGGATTCAGCCCTACTGTCTGGTCAGCTGCCTACCAAGAGAAGAAGGACCAGGGAGGGAGAACTGACACTTAAATACAATCTCAGTCATGAGGTACCAGGTAAGATATAGATCCATTCCTGATTGTGCTTGAAAGCTTGATCCAAGGTGCCCTGAAGACAATATAAATACAGAAATTGTTTTCGGGGGAGCCTGAAGTGGCATGAACTCAGCACACTGGAATAAATGAGATTGAATCAGTAACAGGAACTTGAGGAGTGAGAGAAGGGACTCCAAAGGGCTTGAAAAGCAGTAAGAGTAATCAAAAAGGAGGGGGCAGGAGGGCAGGAGCTGGGTGGCAGATGTTTGCTTGCTCTGAGGAACAAAAGCAGCAATCACAAAAATCAATAGTGAGCCTTATTAAAGGTGAGATAGGTGCTTTCACTCTGAGGTTTTGTTTGGTTGCATTAGGCTTGGATACTTCACAGGTCAGGTATTTCAGACCTAGCATCTCTAGAGATCCCCTGCTTGTATTGCAAAGCATTCCCTCCAGAAATCCACCACTATTTCAAATGTAATTTCTAGTTCTGAGTTGGGGATGAGAAAGCGAGAAGAGAGGGGAAAAGAGCAAGAAGAGGAAAGAGACAGGAAAGAGACTGAAGATTAAAAGGAAAAAGAGAGGCAGGGAAGGAGGCAAGGAGGGAAGGAAGAAAGGAAAGGGAGGAATTTTTTTATTTCAAATTCATTCAATTTTTCTCTCAGGCTGTGTACTCCTGAACAACCTGTACAATTTCCCTAAGGTGAAAACCTCCTCTTAGAGAGCTGCACTGAATATTATCCCAGGGTCTCAAAAATGCCAATAAGAGAACAAATAATATTTGTTCATAATAGTGTTCAGTACAAACCATGACTGATTAGTGTTATGTGTGACATCAACAGAGACAGTAATCAAGGTTACTTTGGCATTGATTTTTTTTGAGAGGTGAAGCCTCTTTGATGTATTACTCCATCAACACCTTCAGAGCCAAACTTTGCACATGAAATTAATCCCAATTAATTAGAACATTTGTAGATAATGCTGGGCTCTTTTATGTTGCAAAATAAATATTAATTCAGTGGCATTTTTTTCACCTTGTGCAGCTTGTGTGGCTATGAAAAGAAAAAGTACCTTATTGATCAGTGTACTGAAAAATGTTATTTGGCACTTGAGGTGGTCTGAGAGGCTGCTTGCCTGGAATCAGCTCAAGGCACAATAGAGAAATTCAGGAAACTGGACCTGAATTGTATTGCCTTTGCTTTTACATGCAGTCATGGAAAAAGTATTGTTTCTAATATATGAAAGGGATAAATGCACCCTTGAGATTTACACAAAATAAAAATAAAACATTGTGCTGTGACAGTACCCTGCAGGAAGATGTGTCTTGAGGACACTGATTCAGAGGTATCTCTGCCATTCAGAGATATTTTTATTCAAGAACTTCTAGTATTGGTGATTATCTTAGTAGCAATGTCGTAAGTAAATTCTTGTGACTTGTGTTGAACTGTCTTCAACTGATCCTCTTGAAAGGGAAGAAGCCGTGTAGAACACTACTTTTCAAATTGACCCCAAATCCTACTTGCTTGTGCAGCACCATTTTCATCTGATTCCCAGAATCTACAGCTTGAATTCTAGTTTGCAGAAGAACATGGTATGGGACTGAGAGGAAAGTTTGCCAAGGCAGACAGCATTTCTGCTATTTGCTGCTTTAGACATCAAACACCTAATGTTGTAATCCTCCCCTGCTGGCACATACTTCTTCATAGTGAATATATAGGGAAATTTGACCATGAACTTTGAGAGTCTCAACTTACTTAGACTCTTGAACCCAGTACTCTCAGTCATCATACATGCCAATCCCAGTGTTACCTCCAGATACAGTCTTCCAACTTAATTGCATATATGTGAAGAGAGTGTAAGAAAACTATACAATTTTATCAGCATGTTTTGCAGATGAGAATTGTGGCCGAGTCAAAAAATACAAAATAAACTGGAAACTAAGTTAAAAACATTCAGCTTTAAACATCAAATACATTGTCAAAATTCTGCCTAGGAAAAGTAACAATAAAGACTCTTTAACTTGATTAGGCTCTTTGGAAGCTCATCAAAAGATAAATAAACGAGTGCTTGCATTATTACAGTAATGCTTGGATGGCCATTTCCTCACCAAGTTTAGTCATCACATAGCATTATACAAGGAATAATAAACCCTTTTCTACAGCCCATTATTATCTGAAAGGAAGAACTTGAGACTGCTCTGTGCTCATATCTCAGCCTATGCTTTCTGAGTGGCACCAGAGAGGCTGCCTCCTGGGGAGGAAAAGCAGAAATGCAAAGTCGTGCAGAATAACAGGCTGCAGGAGAAGGTGACTTCAATGAGTCTGTGCTTCCTCTTAAATCCAGAGAGGAAAATCAGCTGGGGAGTAAATTCCCACTGACTTTAGTGAGCATGAGAGCCTGGTGGCTGGCAGCTGGGGCTCCTGCTGCTGTGCTCTGACAGCTGTGGCAGGGACTCTGCAAGAATGTGTGCTGCCGCAGGCACATAGTCAGCACTATTAGTATTAGCCTGAAGTAGCAGTAACTCCTGCTGGGATATCTGTCCCTGTATGCCAAGGCTCAATCTGATGGCAGGCGTCCTAGCTGCTTTACACTCCAATTCAATACCTTACCTTTTCCTTAATGGAGTCCCAGGTAAGGATGAAGGCTAGAACAGCCTGGAAGCAATGCTAACTTTCACTGATTTTGGAATCACAGAATCATTGAAATTGGAAAAGACCTTTAAGATTATCAAGCCCAACCATAAAACTCACACTGCCAAGTCCACTACAAAACCATGTATGTAAGCGCCACATCTCCACATCTTTTAAATATGTCCAGGTGTGGTTACTCAAGTGTTTTTCTGGGCAGCCTCTTCCAATGCTTGACAATCCTTTCAGCGAAGAAAAATTTCCTAATGCCTAGTTTATTCCTTCCCTGGTGCAACCTGAGGCCATTTCTTCTTGTCCTATCACTTGTCAGTTGGGAGAAGAAATTGACACCCGCTTCACTACAACCTCCTTTCAGACAGAGGGCAGTAAGATCTCCCTTGAGCTTCCTTTCCTCCAGGCTAAACAGTTCCCTCAGCTGCTTGTCATAAGATGTACTCCAGACCCTTCACCAGCCGTGTTGCCCTTCTCTGGACATGTTCCAACAGCTCAGCATCTTCCTTATAGTGTGGGGCCCAAAACAGTAAACCAACTATGTTTTTCATTGTCAGCCTGCTTCCTTACTTAGTAGGTTGAACAAAAAGGTTTAGATGGAGAGGGAAATAATGAACCTCATCCTTCTTGATTTATAGTTTCTACTCATTTCTGAACACACAAGGAATCACTCATGGAGAATTTGGATTTAGATTACTGTCCTTTTCCAGTAAACAGCACAACAGGAATGGAAACTTTTGTTAAAACTGTCAGAAAGTATGATGGAGTTGCACTAATAGAGAATGAAAGTTAATCTGGATAGGTAGAAAGATGATGAATGGTCTGACTGTATGTCTTTTTGTACAGGTGACTGAATTCTTCTGGTAAGAGATTCTGAGTTTGGTTATGTGTTGATGCAAAATACTAAACACTGAGGATCTGCACATAACAAATGAGTTACTGCTAATAATAAGGATGATGAAAGACAGAGATGGATGTTCTGTTTCCTTACTATCACAGCAGTTTTACATTGTAGACTCCTGGTTAATTTACCTCTGATTCATAGTGCATAAACAACAGAAGAAACACAGTCTATGCATATATACAACATTAGTATTTTGAGTGTATCCATGTCTTTGGATTTGCATGTGAATATAAAATAATTCTATGCAAGTATGGGATGGGATTTAATTGTTTTCTCAGACAATGTATCCTTATCTTTCTGGAAGCAGTTCAGACCATCAAAGAGTTGCTGCTGATGAACTCACTAATTAGTTTCCAATAGTTAACCTTGTATTTCACTTCATTACTGGTGCTCTGTTCCCTCTAGTTTTACATTTGATATCAGAAAGTTCATTTAGAATCCAGTCAATCTTCCAATGCCAGCTCTACACTTTAAATTTTTCATTCAGTAAGGACACAATGGGAATAATGTTTGTATCTGTCAAGGAGACGCGTGAAAACTTTTGAGTTGCATTGTCTGGAGAAAAAAAACCCAAACAGGCAAGAAACAAAAGCCAGGAAGATGGAACTCAAAAAATAACAGAATAGAATTAAACCACCAAGGGCTGACTGGCTATTATGGGAAAATAAGTTACAGACAACCAACAGGTTTATAGAAGTGGAAAGCTGAAACCCTTAGATTAAGATTTTATTTCAAAATGACACCATCAAATAAGTATTTCTAATACATTTTATTTCCTTCAGTGCTTCATTGTTTGCATTAGTATCATGAAAACTCTGTTTTGTGAAAAGAACAGTGAAACATGTTTCATGCTGCTCAGTCCTCTGTTGTCCAGTTTGTGTAGCTTCACTTTTTGAAACCGATCCACATAACAAATAGGGTCTAAAAGCACACAATAAAGCTAATTAACCAACAGAGCAGCCTAAAGTTCTAGCGTATTCTCATTCAGTGAAAATCTTTAATGAAGATTAGATGTTTTCTGTTTTGTCTACAGAAAGACGCGCTCCTAGACTTTGAATGGGATCAAGGTCAGGAGGATCCTTAGCCAGCATCATTCCTGATATCATAATATACCCCACTAGCCTTACATTTTATGAATTCCTTACTTTTATAGTGTGTGTCAGTATATTGTAGCTCTTTATGTCCATGGTTTACAAGGACTATTGCTGGGGACATTAAGCCTTCTCTGAGCATTACATTTGGCACTAAGTTTCTCTGCCTCAACAAAGTAGATGGGGTACATTTCTGGGCTCTGGGTAAAGATGCACATCTTCACTGCGGTTTGCCTCTCACTTGGAAAAAGGCTTGAATTTGTACTAGAGCTTTTCACTCTCTTCTTTCCATTCTGCGCACTGATTTTCACTGAAGGAAAACAGGCAATGCAGCAGGCCTGAAATCATAGCAGTCCTGGCCATCTTCCCGGTGTGGATAATGTGGGAAATCAGAACCTGGAGGCATTACACTAGTTATGCCACAGGTCATTTTAGTTTGGTCTCCATCCAGTTATAATATATTTTTCTGCCTTGAATGTGTTTTTTTATCACCTTGTTTGGCTCTCTTTAGGCTCATCCATTTTTTTCTCTTCTAGGAGACAAAGACTTCCCACATCTGATGGTGTAGAGTTTGATGTAAATTCATAAGGAATGCTACAAAAGCATTTCCAATATTCTGTGATACCTAGACAATTGTGGAAAGAAGTGAAATGACGGGTCAGTTGGAAGGAATGGAAGAGCAATCAGAGAGCATGTGTTGCAGCATTATGATTCTAAGCAACAGCCTTGAAGACATGGCAAAGATTCTCCTACTGACTTTGGTATTGAATGAGACAGTTTAGTTACAGTCAGCAGGTGTCCACTCTTATTTTTTTATAATACAGAGGCATCAATAAGAGATTGCAGAGAAGGACTTGGGGGTGCTGGTCTATGAAAAGCTTGACATGAGCCAGCAATGTGTGCCCACAGCCCAGAAGGTCAATTGTGTCCTGGGCTGCATCCAAAGAAGTGTGGCCAGCAGGTCAAGGGAGGGGATTCTGCCCCTCTATTCCTCTCTTGTGAGACCTCATCTGGAGTACTGTGTCCAGTTCTGGAATCCTCAATGTAAGAAGGGTATGGAGCTGTTGGAACGGGTCCAGAGGAGTGCTACAAAGATGATCCGAGGGCTGGAGCACCTTCCATATGAGGGCAGGCTGAGAGAGTTGGGGTTGTTCAGCCTGAAGAAGAGAAGGCTCTGAGGAGATCTTATAGTGACCTTCCACTACCTGAAGTGGGCTACAAGAAAGCTGAGGCGGGCTTGTGGTGACAGGATGAGGAGGAACGGGTATAAACTGGAAAGGGGTAGACTTAGACTTCATATAAAGAATTTCTTCACCACGAGAGTGGTGAGACACTGAAAAAAGTTGCCCAGGGAAGCTGTGGATGCCCCATCCTTGCAGGTGTCCAAGGGAAGATGGGATGGCACCTTGAGCTGCCTTATCTAGTGGGACCTGACCCTCCCCATGGATGGTGCATGGAAGGGGGTTTGGAACTAGATGGTCTTTAACGTCTCTTCCAACCCAAACTATTCTATGATTCTATGATTCTGTGATATCAAGAATCACTGTTGGATCCCTTTTTTAATGTTTTCATGGTGCAGCTCTGCAGGGCAACTCTGAACCAGGGTAAGCCATGCCAGTTATAGGAGAAAATTACTGTTGTGTCCTTGCCTCCTTACAAGAGGATCGCTGGGCTGAGATAAATGGCATGAGGTTTAACAAGGCCAAGTGCCGGATCCTGCACGTGGTGCACAACAACCCTGTGCAGCTACAGACTAGGACAAGCCTGGCTAGAAAGCTTCCTGGAGGAAAAGGATCTGGGGGTGTTGGTTGACAGCGACTGAACATGAGCCAGCAGTGGCCCAGGTGGCCAAGAAGGCCAATGGCATCTTGGCTTGGATCAGAAATGACGTAACCAGCAGGTCCAGGGAAATTATTTTTATCCTATGTTTCTCAGCATTGGTGAGACTGCTCCTTGAATCCTGTGTTGAGTTCTGGGCCCCTCACCACAAGAAGGATGTTGAGGCTCTGGAATGAGTCCAGAGAAGAGCAACGAAGCTGATGAAGGGGGTGGAGAACAAGTCCTATAAGGAGTGGCTGAAAGAGCTGGGGTTGTTTATCCTGGAGAAGAGGAGGCTGAGGGGAGACCTCATTGCTCTCTACAACTACCTGAAAGGAGGTTGTAGAGAAGAGGGAGCTGGCGACAGGGGTGACAGGGGACCGGACAAGAGGAAATGGCCTCAAGCTCCAACAGGGAAAGTTCAGACTGGACATTAGGAAAAAATTCTTTACAGAAAGGGTCATTGGGCACTGGAACAGGCTGCCCAGGGAGGTGGTTGAGTCACCTTCCCTGGAGGTGTTTAAGGGACAGATGGATGAGGTGCTCAGGGACATGGTTTATTGATTGATAGGAATGGTTGGACTCGATGATCCAGTGGGTCATTTCCAACCTAGTGATTCTATGATTCCATGATTCTATGGTTCTAAGTACAGTGAGTCAGAGCAATGAGGCACACACTGACTGGACCTGGAATTCCTGCTGCCTGACAAAAGTAGTGACCATGGACTACCGGTCACACCCTAACAGCCCTGGGACACCTGATGCTAGCGTCATAGCCCAAGCGGGATGTTACCAGAACTGTATGGTCTAACATGTACTAGACCTATACAGCCACATGTATACAGTGGAAAATGCCAGAATTATCTTAACTGAACTGTGTTCAGAATAGAAAAATACTGACCAAAGTCAATCAACTCGTAACCCTATAAACAGCAATCCTAAATGAGACCCTTTGAGCTCTTCTGGATCAAAGTGTTCTGTGACCAACTCCTCCCCATGAGCTGGGTTGCATTCTTCTCAGTATTTAAATATCATCTACTGACAAAGCCAATGACTTCTTCATCTGCTATTGAAGTCAACAAAGGGCAAAGTCAGGCTTCTTGAAGCTCGATTATTGCCCATAGAGGAATGATGATGCATTAGAATGAGTAATTCACTAAACTGGGAAAGACAGAAATTTTGGCCGTGGGCTGATCTCTGCATGTCTGGATATTCATGAATCTCTGTGTTTGTGTATGTCTGTACATCTATGTATGCCTGTGTGTGTCTGCATGTGTGTGTGATTTGATTTAGCTTTGCTGTAAGTCTTGTGTGAACCTTGCCAGTCTTGAATCTTGTTTCTGTTCTGATTGTAACAATTTCCACTGAATCACTTTGTTAAATTGGCTGTCGATTAAGTGCTGTTAAAATCACATATTTTAATCTTGTGATCTGCCTCAATCTATTAACAAATCTTAAACTGTTGTTAAACCAAAGCCATGTAAAAATCCATTCATGACAAATTGGCATAGCTGACAGGATACTAAATCAGGACTCACGACAAAGAGGTTTTTTTTAGGCAATCTAAATCTCCCTTTCACGACATATGTGAGAAAAATGTATCATCATCATGTTAATGACTCCCTAGGCAGTTCCTCTGGGGATTTTTCATGATTTACTAGAGCTACTCATTGGATATGACTTCCTTTGGGACTTTATTAACTGTTGATACTTTCCTGCTTTCAGGAAATTTTGCAGTGGAATTCATCTTTTCAATCACACATAAAGAACTAAAGTTGCTTAAATTGTGTGTCTTAATACTTACATGTTTTGAGAAAAGAGTCATTTTATGACTGAATAGCATATTCACTCATGAATTGGATAGGTTGCATGCTACATGTTTACTGCCTAGCGGGGATCATGAAAGATTTCAATACAGCCCAGATATCCTAACATCTTGCTGGGTTTAGTGCTACTAAAAAGACATGACCTACTTTTAAGGAATAGGAATAATTTCCTGCTGTGACAGAAATTATGGCTGGTTTCATCAGTGGTGCCTCTTCATCTGCTGGAGTTGAAGACAAAGTTCCTTCCCGCTTTCATAGTAAGTAAAGTCACATATGACCTGGGAGAACAAAAATATGTAAACACAATACTAATTGTACTAATTTTCTTTTTTTTTTTTTTCAACCAACTTAGGTTTGCTTGGCTGTAGCATTACCTTTGCCAGTCTCAGACTTCTCATCAAGAGACATCTTGTTAGAACCATAAAACCTGAGTTAACATGAGACACAGCTGTCACTGAGGATCAAAAAAAAATTTTCCAATCAGATGGAAGAATTGAAGAATTAAACATTTGTCTTCACTTTTTTGAGCATTCAGATTTGATCTTTACTGGCATGAATGCAAAAGCATATTATAAACTTGGATGCTTGAAATTACACAAAGTGAATTCCAAATTGCATATTCATTTAGAATCATCTGAATTTGCAAATCATGACATATTAGTAAATCCCGTAGTTTACAAAATGGAATGATATAGCAGGAGAGATGTAATTATCCAAAGCAAACAACCAAATGAACAAGCATAGAGTCAAAGTAAAAACAAATTACCAATTACCAATCTCTACAGGATCCTCATAGGAAAACAAGTTTCACAAAAATAAAGAAATATAAATGCCAGCCATTTGAAATAGTAAAGATAAAGAGGCCAAACCTACAAAATTAGTTCTTTGGAATTAGATAAATTTAATTCTTTTGCTTCATAGTTTCTTACCACATGATGACGATGGTCATTAGCAAGGACTGTTTATTGGTGCCTAATCAACCACTACTGTCCATGAATCACAGTTTTACTAATCCTGACATTACTTATCCATTTCTTTTCTAGTAAAAATTTTTATATTTGTGGGAGACACTTCTTTAACTTTAAAACTGTCCAGTGATAACAATTCAAAATGTCTTATTCAAGCTGGACAGTACTTGGAACATATTGTATAGGAAGGTTTTGTAAATGATGTTGTAATGAAGCAGTTTCTTATCTGCTATGAATGCCTAATTTAACCAGAAAAGAAGTGTGTTGTGTGTGTTATGTCAGGAAGGCTCAAAGCTGTAATCATAGTGCTATACACAGATATATATGCGTACAGGCATTCTCCGTTTACCTAGGTTTGCAGTACGTATCATCCAGTTATCTTTAGATTTATGAGTTCACTGTCCCAGTACTCACTGGAGAAAAGGAAGAAAAATCTCTTTTGGTTTGTTTAGTGTGTATGCTTCTTAGCATATTGGTAAATGGTTTGTAAGAAGAGCTTAACAGTGAAAGAATTTGAGATGATACCTGAAAAATATCTGATTGAAAGTGTCGGATTTGAAATTGCCTCTGAGGAACTGTAGGAAGATCTCATAGTGCTCACTGGATAGGCAACCAAGTGGCAGACAAAATTCAGTAGTAATTAGTGCTTATGGGCAGGACCAGGCACTTGGGGTCAACTATGCACAAGCATTTGGTCACCTCATTCCCACAAACTCTGAAGACTGTTGCATCAGCAAACCCTTTGAGAATCCAGGCCAAAGTAAATTGCCCAAGGTCACACAGAAAGCCTGTGGCAAAGTGAGAGACTCAACGCACTTTTGCTTAGCCCTCCTGCAACAACTTTAAGCATTAGGTCCTCTTTTTTGTCCTTCAGCATGCTTAAAAATGAAGCCCGTTTGCAATTATTCGTAGACACCAATAAAATTGCATGACACATAGCATTAAAGAAAGTCTGCTTCTATTTATCTTCACTCTAAATAAAATAAAATATCTTCCAAAGCTTTATTCTTGCTTGCACGGTTCTTCCAAAACCATCTCAGCTGCACATTTCCGACTCAGTATTTAATACTAGTGATGCAGTTGAATTTCCATAATTCAGCTGTTCAATCAAGGTCCTTCACCTTTTTAAATGTGTAAGTCATAAATATGACAAAAAAAAAATAAATACTGTGTGCAATCTCTGCTGACTGAATTAAAAGTCTTAAAGAAACTTTCCATACTATGAGGACTGTGAAGGATTTGGCAGAAACGGTGCTAACAATTAAAGCAGCCAGAGAGAGATTAAATTTGCTGATGACAGCTCATTTCTGAGATGGTTACAGCAAAAGTCTGATAAAAGCTTATCTGAAATTCACAGTTTTGATGAGGCTTCTGCTTGTACCAGGAGGAAATGAAACATTTTAAATAGCATGTGATCCTAGGGAAAGGTCTGCTTGTTACTGCAGAGTGAAGGTAGGCTGCAGTTAAGATTGTGAAGTGTTGCAACCCTTTGTTTTCTCAGCAGGTAGAATAAGTCTAAACTGTGACTTGCAAGTGAAATCAAGGGCAATTTCAATCTTCATTAAAAATTTTCAATTTTTAAACAAAGGTGGACAAAATAAGTATCAAGGAGGGATATATTTGAGTCAACAGAAAAATAAATGCTTTCTTCATATATTTAATGAAAGACTCATCCTTCTCCGAGTACTGTGAATCCCTCAAAGCCAAACATAGCAATGTATTGAGTGGAACAGCCCTGCTACTCCTCACGTGCATTGGACATGTGAAGCATTATAAGAGAACCAGCTGAGTCGTGGTGTGTGCACTCAGTCTATCTTAACTTGTATAGGTCTATGTGGTTCCAGTACCAGCGTCCTGTACCACCAGATCTTTAACTCTCTATAAGACTTTGTGCTGGAAATGTTTAAAAAATGAAAACGCTGTGTCTGGTCCCTTGGGCTGAGCATAGATACAAGATTTTAAATGAGTCAAGTTTTTTCTTAGGCTGATTTGTGTGGGCAGAGTAATAGTACGGTATACAGGAGAATCATTTCACAGAAAAAAACCCCATGTAGGTAGACACACTTCATTCCAGATGGTAACAAGGAGACATTATAGGAAAGAGAGCTAAGAATGAACTGATGAAGAATAACACTTTTGCACCCCGGGTATAAATTGGCAGTGGATTTCATTGTTGTGGGGCAACGATTTATTACAGTTTATAAAGTTTTTAGATTCTTAAGTGGTTAATATATCCTCTAAAGGGTGTTTATAACGGACTGTCAGAAAAATATAGTATGTCTGTGGCAGAAATTAGCAGGAAGGTTAGTAAGGAGACTTTTTCAAGTCAGAGCAATGTCTAATTTAAAGACAATAGGTAAAGAACCTCTATGAAACCTCACAGCTTTTCCCAGAAGGGTTTTTTTTTCGTGCCCTTATCTTCATGGCCTGTTTTGTCAAACTAATCCTATTTCTGATCCAGGAAGGCAAACTTGTGCTTATTAAGTTTTGCCCAAAAGGATTTAAGAAAAGGAGGGAAGGGGCAAGAAGAAGAAGAAGAAGAAAAGGAGGCAGCAGTCTCTTTGAAATTAAAACACAATTTTTTTTTAAGCTCAAGCATATAGATACCACTTTCTTGTACTGCATTTTATATACGAGATTACTCACACAGGGATTTAACTAGAAGCATCTTTTATTAAAATCATACAAATAAAAACATGTCCTTCTGCCCTCCAGCATGTTTACAGATGCATTTATTTATTTTACAGTATTCAATTTAATTAAAGATCTGCTGTTAGAGGAGTAACACACTTTCTGAAATGCATATAGTTCCAAGATAATCTTGAACAAGTTTGCAGCAGCACAACTGACAACTAAACTCACAGTCTGCACAGGTGATTTGTGCAGAAGTTAACTGTTGCACAGTTGTGTTATCAATTAAATGAGGGTTTACAAAGTCAGAATACAGTAAATTTGAATATCTTGGTAACTGTATTTTGATAGCTCCTTTCCTGCAGAAACAGAGAGATTTTATTTATGGGAAAGCAATTTATTTTATTCAGCACAGCTCAGCCAGACATGCAAGAGGAAAATCTAAATGTGAATGCAAACTTTGGCTTATTTGGCCCTCCAGAGAAAACACGAGGAGGAAAATTTGAATAAGTAAAACTTTGTCAGAGCTCCTGATGTTCAGCTTTTTTGGCTGTGCTCTAGGACTGCCTTTGATTCATGAGTTAACATATTCATGGTACCCATGTCCCTGTGGCCATTCAGTGCTCTGCAAATCTGATACCTTTGCATTGGCATTTCATGACATATATCACCAATAAGGAGTTCATACTCTTTAGATATACAAAATATTCTATTTTTTCTATGAAGTTTTTATGAATGACTTAAAAGGTGTGACCTTCCTGTGGATGAAACATGATTTTACTCCGTAACATTGTATTTAGATTTTTTTGTTATAAACACTTTTTTTTTTTTCAAATATGTGTAGTTTTCTGATTTCTATTTGGAGCTGATACATTTCAGATTAATTTGAAAGAAATTTTCTTAGGGACATTTTTGGTTAAAATGTTTATGGAGAATAGAGAGATTTAGTCTTCTATATAGCAAACTGAAGTTTTACTGTGTTTATAAGAATTATTTAAAAAAATATTTGCCTGATTCGTAATTCTATATTGTAATTCAACTTTGGAATTCTTAATAATCTATCTATCTGTAAAGTAATTGTGATTACAGTTTAAGAAGTAGAAAAGTAGAAGATAAAATTAATGCTCCTTATGTAACTCTAGTCAAATGCCTTAATGCATAGTCAATATTATATTTTGTTTAATTACATTATGTGTTTGGGTTTCATTTTTCTTTTTCTTTCTACAGGAATCATTGTAAAAGAATGAAACATTCTCCATTTTTTTCCCACTAAACTAGATAAAAGGTTCATTTCTGAAAACTTCCTGGAAAAATATAAGAAATGGGAATTTCATTAGCCTAAGATAAAATCAGGCTAAATCAGATCTGCAAATTTTCAAAACCAGCAAAAACCCCTCCAGAATTTAATCTTTTAATATATAGTTATCCATTGAATTGAAATTGTTAGGCTGTGATATATAATGTTGAAAAACATTGCAAGGCTTCTTCAGCAAATTTTCCACAGAAATATAAATTACTGATTTAGCTTCTTCATATGTTTTCTACTGTATCTCAGAAAAGCATGAACAATAAATGATATTGGCAAGCTGGATTTGTTTTCAAAAATGGTCAGATTTTTTTTTTTTTTTCTTTAACTAGGAAAGGACAGCTGAAAACCAGAGCAGGAACAGAAATTGTAAACTGATATTTCTGACAACTACCTTTGTACTTCAGTTCTTTTTTACAAAGGAAAACATCATTATGTATCAGAATACAAAATGATGTTTATTTTACTACCAATTTGCATGAATACATGTGAACAGAAATATATAAAGTAGATATGCTTACAGACAAACACCATTATAAGCATTATATGATGGACATGTTCCCTTTGTAGTTTTTTTGTCCATCAATGATAGCCTGTTTTTATCAGCATGGTAGACAAGCAAATCCATATACCGGTGAACAAATGCAAAAACTTAACTTTTTAAAAATTATCGATTGATTTTGTTTCATCACAGTGTTTTCAGAGAGTTTTTATTTACTGTTATTTCTGAATGGACAAACAGCAGCTCAATAGTCAAGTGACAGACAAATGCATGTGAATGAAATATCATTAGTCAGTGTTAGTTGCCAAAATAAATATTTGCATCAGATTACTGACAGGCAACTGATACAAAAAATAGATTACAGCTACAATTTTATTTTCTACTCAGGCTTGCAATTTATGGATTGTTACCACAGTAGACTCAGTACTGTTAATAACATTACAAAACTTTAGACTAAATTTTTACCCTCAGTATATGACACTGATTGGAATAGTTCTCTTGTTAATCATGATGAATTAACATGGTAGCAGTAAAAGTTTACTGACACCAAGGTAAAAAGAAAAAAAAAAAGAGTAAAGCCTCCTGAAAGGGATCTCATCATACTCATTAGAAATGCACTGAACAACAAACATTCCACCCATCAAATACATATCTCTCCAATTCAGAGAGACAGATATTGCAGGGGACTGTGTCAAAGGCTTTACAGAAATCCAGATACATGACATCCGTTCATTTTCCTATGTCCATTGCTGTGGTTACCTGATCACAGAGAGCCACTACTTCAGTCAAGCAGAACTTATCATTGGTGAAGCCACGCTGGTTGTCTCTAATCACCTCCATGTCCTCCATGTGTTTTAGTGTAGCTTCTAGAAGGATCTGTTCCATGATCTTCCCAGGCATAGAGGTTAGGCTGACAGGTTGGTAGTTCCCAGGGTCTGGCTATCTACCCCATTTAAAAATGGGGAGAATCTTACTCTTCTTCCAGTCACCAGGGACTTCTACTGGCTGCCATGACTTTGCAAATATTGTGGACAATGGCTTGATTGAGAGCTGCCCTGCAGAGAAGGACTTGGGTGTGCTGGTTGATGAAAAGCTCTACATGAGCCGGCAATGTGTGCTCGCAGCCCGGAAGGCCAACTGTATCCTGGGCTGCATCAAAAGACGTGTGGCCAGCAGGTCAAGGGAGGTGATTCTGCCCCTCTGTCCCTCTTTTGTGAGACAACACCTGGAGTACTGTGTCTAGTTCTGGAATCATCAACATAAGAAAGACATGGGACTGTTGGAACAGGTCCAGAGGAGGCTACTAAGATGATCCGAGGGCTGGAGCACCTTCTATACGAAGACAAGGCTGAGAGAGTTGGGCTTATTCAGCCTGGAGAAGAGATGGCTCAGTGGAGACCTTATAGTGACCTTCAAGTACCTGAAACAGGCATACAGCTGGGGAGGGAATTTTTATAAAGGCATGTAATGATAGCACTAGGGGGAATGGCTACAAATTCCTAAAATTGGAGGGGCAGATTTAGGTTTAGGCTTGGCATAAGGAGGATTTCACAATGAGGGTGCTGTGGCCCTGGCACAAGTTGCCCAAAGAAGTTGTGGCTGCCCCATCCCTTGTAGTGTGTAAGGACAGGTTGGATGGGGCCTTGAGCAGCCTAATCCACTGGGAGGTGTCCCTGCCTATGGCAGGGGGATTGGAATTAGGTAATCTTCAAGGTCCCTTCCAGTTTAAACCATTCTATGATTCTATGATTCTATGATTCTATGATTAGAAAATTCTGTTTACCTACTTCCATGGAATTTAATACAAGCAAAAATATTTTTTTCTGAAATTTCTAATGACAATTTTATTTTTATTTTTGTCTCCAAAACAATAATAAAGATAGGGCATTTGCACACTGTGTATTGTAACGTCATAACTAAATGATAATTAATTATATTATCAAAGGCATAAATGTCTTTGAAAATACATATGTATTTCCTTTCTTTTTTATTGTTTCCAAATACTATTGATGAATACATTGAGTTCAACTTGGTTGACATTATTTTCCCATATTGAAAAATAGATTTGCTAAAAATAAATACTCCAAAATGTCGCTTTATTAGATTGGACTACAAACAAACAAAGAAACAAAAAAATAAAAAACAACTAGGTAGGTAGGTAGGTAGGTAGGTAGGTAGGTAGATGGATGGATGGATAGATAGATAGATAGATAGATAGATAGATAGATAAGCTAAAGAAGCAAGGCTGTCATGTTTTTCCTCTATTTTCCCAAATTTTATATCTAGTTTGAACTTTTCCTTTATTATTTTCACTGTATGTTTCTTTTTTTTGTAAAGTATTTTCTCTTTTATGTTTTAATACTTCATCACTTTCCCATTTCTTTCCAGTTGTAAATGGTAGAATATAAAGTAACATAAGGATTTTGACACTTCATTACTTTCTGGACACAGATGAGATTTTTGAACAATTAGAATTATCAAGACATTCTGTCGCAGATTGGTCTTCATACTGCATAATTTTTCTTATACTGGCAAATTTGTAAAGCTACAAGTAGTTAAGAAAAGGAAAGCAAACAGAAAATCACAAAATAAGAATGAGTTGCAATGCTATCCATTTTTTTGTGTGCTCTGTGTTAAAATAAAATGTGTACTAGGAAGAAAAACTTTAAAATAATGATTTAATTACTTTTTTCTTCCTTTTAAACATGAAATGAAACTAAAAGTTTGCTTTAAATAGAAATGTATAAATATCACTTAACATCTAGTCTATGGTTCCAAGGTAATAGAGAACAAACAGATGAATATATTACTCTGAAGAATTCTTGGGAGAACAAGTAGAACTCTGCATCTGCTGTGTCCATGCAGTTAGAAGTGGGTAAAGGTCTTTATCCATCTGTTTGATGGAATGGGAAAGGAAAGAGTTACAGCATTTTTAACTTATTATATGATAGACTTGCTAATGAAGAATAAAACTGCACTAAACTTTCTTTTACGTTTTAAATTCATATCTTATTTGTTGCTCCTATAAAATCTTTTTCAGGCCTTTGTAGTGTTCAAGGGTATCAATTACTGACATACTATTATACAGCTTCATTGAATTGTTATTATTTTCCCCAGATAATTCAGCATGTGAGTTTTGGTTTGTTTTGCTTTTTTCCCTCCATCCTCAGCCTCATATAATTTGCATTATATTCATATATTCATGCCTTGATTTTTTTTTTGTTTGTTTGTTTTTTCTGCAGTGTAATATTCTAAGATACTGTTGAGGGGGAAAGAATATACAGACTTCTACCAACAATGCTGACTGGACATTGAAAATAACCATACCTACAAAATTTTCATTTTTTTTTCTTTATATATTTTAATGGGCTAATTTCTTCCACCTGTCAAGCTACCTATGTAGCTTTTCTGTACTACTACAAAATATAGCTTTGCAGTTTTTTTTCATCTGCATTAGCAACATTTTCCCGACATAACAGCATATCTGTGCTAATAAACTAGTTTTCAAAACCATTGAGTTCATCGCTTTCTCTCTTGCAATTGCATATGTTCATAATTTTCTTTAGTATGACCAGTGCATAAAAAAGTATAGCAAGTCAATAGTTTATCTATAATAATAAATTATGTCCAAAGCTCAGAAGCTTTACAGGGCTTTGATCTGTGAGAGGGTTGAACCTCATTTGGAGGACTGACAGCAAATATTACCCTTCTCTTGATTTTCACAGCTGATACAATAGAAGACCAGAGCTCATATAATACCTGATTTCCCAAGCTCCCAACCTCATGGATAATTGTTGCCCAGAGGGGAAATTTCTTCCCAGCCTACCTCAGCAAATGGTAGGTTTATATCACAAAACATGAGGATTTATGCTCCAATCTATTCCACAGCACTATCAGACTCGAAAAACTTCATTTGAGGAGCAGAGTTAATGTGCAGTTAGCAGTTTTACTGTATCTCACCTATTTGTCCAGAATTTAGTGAGATCTCCTAAAAATATAAGTAGAACTGGAGCAAGCAGGCTTTTAACCTTACTGAAACCAAGCAAAGGAGGAGTTACAACAGCAGTATAAGATCTTATCTTAGTGCTTCTTATATCCTCACAAGATCTATCTGTCTGTTGCTGGTCATCCTAACAGTGTGGATCAATATATATTAAAAGTTAGACAGTGAAAAACCTATAAACTTTATTTACAATCATAGAAATACAGACCAGTTTGGACTGGAAGGGACCCTTAAAGTTCATTTAGTACAAGCCCCCTGCAAAAAGTAGGGACATTTTCAACGTGATGAGCTTGCTCAGAGCCTCATCCAACCTGACCTTGAGAGTTACCAGGGATGGGGCTTCTACCACCTAGCTGGGCAACCGTTTCCAGTATTTCACCACTCTTCTGATAAAAATATTCTTCCTTATATCTAAATCTATCCTCTTTTAGATTACAACCATTATCCCTTCTACTGCAACATGCCCAACTGAAATGTTTGTACCCATAATTATTATAGAGCCCTTTTAAGAACTGAAAAGCCACAATGAGGTCTCCCTGGAGCCTTGACTTCTCCAGGCTGGACAACCCCAACACTCTCAGTCTTTCCTCACGGGAAAGGTGTTCCACTGCTCGGATCATAATTGTAGCCCTCCTCTGGACCTGCTCCAACAGGTCCATGTCTTTTCTGTGCTGAGACCTCCAGAGCTGGACACAGTTCTGAGGTGGGGAATCACTACTGCATAGCCAAGGGTGAGAATCACCTCCCTTGACCCGCTGACCACATGTCTTTTGATGTAGCCCAGAGTACAATTGGCTTTCTGGGCTGCATGTGCACATTTTGGGCTCATGTGCAGCCTTTCATCTCTCAGTATCCCTAAGTTCTTCTCATCCTTCAGCATGTATTGATACCTGGACTTGCCCTAACACTTTTTTTTGACAGGAGGGCTGTGCAAAGATGTATTTAAAGGAATGCTAGTGGTACATTAAGTAAACTACTAAGATCGGCATGGGGGCATACATTGCTAATGACTGTATGGGATCAACATGGGGACACACCTACTCGGTCTGGCTGAGTAAGAAAAGACTTGCAAGTCTGTTTGTGAGTTTGCCACAGATGCTGGTTTGCTTTTCAAGCAGCCTTTGAATTGCTACAGCAGTGATTTCAGAGGCTGATCTAATGCACTGAAGAGTGGTCCACAGTGACCATATCAAATGATTATTACAGGAGAGTCATCTCCACTGTGTTTCACAACCTAAAAGCAAAGTGTTTGTTATGAATCAGCCATGTGTACTACCTTTAGAAGCAATGGAAAGAAACAGGCAATTCATTCCATTCCTAAATAGTAAATGGAATGCCTGATTCTTTTAAGGGGATTTCTATGGCTGTTTGCTACAAGGTGACAAGAGAAAAATCACTGACTAACTTTAAATTAGTAAAACTTAAATGAGATGAATTCTCATCAAATATTTTGTTGAACTAATTGCTTGAAAATATTTGCCTAGATACCAGATATTTCCAGAATCTCATTGCAGTCAGCAATACATCTTGTAAAGTGCTACCTAACAGAATTGGAAATAGAGAAGTCTAAACTCTGATATACACAACAACTTTAAGCTTAATCTTCCTAGGTATCTGCCTTTAATAACAGCAAAGCAAATCTGATTTTGCTCACTTTCTTCATTTCACCCCTGCCGAGGATGGCACCCAGCCATCTGCGATACTACTGAGTTGGAAAGCAACCAATTCAAGACTAACTGAACAAGATGAATCTGGTAAGAAGCCACCACAGGATTTTTGTCACCTTTTGAGCTTTTCTAACCTCAATGGTCTCTAATTTTACTATGCAGCGTATGAGGGAAGAAAGCTTGCTAAAATAAGATGAAATACAACATCAAATTTCCTTGGAAAGAATACACTACTTGTAAGACACTGACTGATTTTTATTGGCCTATTTCTCTCTAAGTTAGCAGAACCCAGGAGGTGAAATCTGACTTTCTCAGCTAGGACAAAAAACAGTTGCCAGAGAAGTTTGTAATTAAAAATTAGGCTTATTATTTTTGAAAGCTAGTCTCAGAATGAAAGTTACAGTAACAAGACACTAAAGCTCTCTGTCAAAAAACCCACATCCTAAACCAGACTGAATCGCAGTCTGTTGCACAGCTTTTCTCATTGTAGATGCTTCAGTTGGATCACTTTTACAGGCTGTGGTAGAACCTCTTTTTCATTTAAATTCCATTGCAAACCAGCTTGCCAGGCCTGTAGGGAATCTTTAGACAGTTACAGTGACACTAGTTGCCAACATCAATTCATTTCCCCAACTCTATTCTAAGGGGGAGGTTATCTTATATTTAAGAAAAACACAATGAAATGTAAAATTCTGCATCTCAGAGAACTTTCCCTCTTTATTAATAACATTAATATAATATTTCCCTCTTTATTTATAACATTAATAACCCACTCTGTTAATCTGTATTCAAACAACACACGTACCAATTTACCTTACTTGTTTCTTCTGGCAACTCTGCTTACCTCATAAAATGCTGACATATCCAAACAAAACAGATTGATTGGTGATTGCTCCTTGATTGTCAACACTGGTACAACACAGAAGAATTCCTGTTGAATCTCGTGTAGCATTCAAGTCTTCAAAAAGTCTTCTGTGTCTTCACACAGAAATGCTGTTCAGTTTTCAAAACTAATGGCTACCAATGCACTTCCTGCAAACACAAGATGTCATAGTCGACACAAAGGGGTTTTTAAGTGTAGTTTCCCACATATTGTGGTCTTTAGATTACAAAAAGCAGAAACATCCAGACACATCACTGAAGACCAGCCCCTCAAGAACACTGTATTGGCCAGTGCCCTGAAAAACATGCAGTTTAAGCAAAAGAAGACTATTTATATCTTCATGTTTTACAAACAAAGAACTGATGAGGTGATGAAGGAAGTGGCCACGTGTAGCAGAGAAGGCTTTTCTACTTCTGTCCACCATTTTTCTCATATGCCCTGTCACAGGCCTTGTGAGGAACAGCTGAGAGAGCTGGGGATGTTTAGGCTGGAGAAGAGGAGGCTGAGGGGAGACCTCATTGCTCTCTACAACTACCTGAAAGGAGGTTGTAGAGAGGAGGGTGCTGGCCTCTTCTCCCAAGTGACAGGGGACAGGATGAGAGGGAGTGGCCTCAAGATCCACCAGGGGAGATTCAGGCTGGACATTAGGAAAAAAATTTTCGGGGAAAGGGTCGTTGGGCACTGGGACAGGCTGCCCATGGAGGTGGTTGAGTCACCTTCCCTGGAGGTGTTTAAGGCACGGGTGGACGAGGTGCTAAGGGGCATGGTTTAATGTTTGATAGGAACGGTTGGACTCGATGATCTGGTGGGTCTTTTCCAACCTGGTGATTCTATGATTCTATGATTCTGTGATTCTAAGTGTGAGTCAAGGAAGCTAGCATGCACCAGGTCACCTCTTTTCTGTTATTAGCTACTATTAACTAAACACTGGCAGGGTTGTGGGAACCTGCCGTCAGAAAGGAGTACTCATAGTATTTTTCTCCAAGAGTGAGAAGCAGCTTTAGCTCTTGCTCAGTAATTTAGTTCCAAGGAAAGAAATTAAATGAACTGCAAGGTATTATAATTCATATGAAACTTTGCACTGTCCAGGCTGTGCACTGTACACTTAAAGGAGTGTAGTGAGAATGAGTTTCTCCTCTCTCAGCCTGTGAGATGTTTGTCTTTCCTTAGCAAGAATAACAACAGCAGAACATGTTAGTTTAGTAGTCTGGGTTAGTATCCTCCTTTTGACATACATGTTCAGGATAAATGCCCCAATACCAGATCTAGCCTGAATCTAACTATCTTCCAATTTTTCCTAAATTGTTCCTTTCCCTAAGGAAATTTTTAAATTATTATTTTGATGGGAAGTAGAGGAAAGAAAGATATATTCTTGATTCCTTTTCCAGTACACTGTGGCTGCTGAATATGCTTTTGTGTTAGGAATAAGGGCAGTCTTTTTCAAGCAAATATACTCACTGGAGGTGTATTTATGCTGGATAATTATGCTTACAGTTATTTTAAGATAAGGTTCATCATGGAATTCTATCTTCTTGTAAATCTACAATGACACCTCCATTATCTCAAACCTTGCAAAGATGTTTGGAAGAAGATTTTTACATGCACTGATGGGGGATTGTGTTAGATTATCAACAAAAATGCCAGATTTTCCTCTTATGTTTGGAAGTTTTGTCCATGTGGATTACAGGTTTAATAAAAAAAAAAGAGAAAAAAAATAAAGGAAATAAAAAGAAAAAAAAAAGACGTTTGCAGAAATATAAAGGAGAAAATAAGCGGGACAAAGTCTTTGCTTTCAGATATTACATGCATCATCCTTTCTGTTGCTTTAAGACAGAGATTTAACATGGTGAGTTGTTACTTTTATAATTAAGTAATCAGTAAATGTGTAACTCGTTTATAATATCCCAGTTGTACTGCACTTGTTAATTGATAAACACAAGAACAGGAACAGTGGCTTTAAGGTTTTATGCTTAACAAACTCTTTGGAGATCTGGACTACAGGATTATTTTTATTACTGGTTCTACTAGACCTCCTAAATGACCTTGAACAAGTCACTTCATCTTTTGTGCCTCAATTTCTGTCGTGTCAAATAAAGAAGATAACCACAAAAGGAAAGAATTATGAAGATAAATTTGTGTAGACATATAAACTGTGTACAAACTGGGACAATGATGACTGTGAAGTGACTGCACAGGGATAAATAGCATCCAGTGGCAAGGGCATAGTTAATTGCTATTTCTGTGCTGGAGGGGGAAGAATCTGGTGACTGTCACATCTTTCAGCTTACATATAGACTTTGTATTCAGCAACAATGCACCTTTTTGTTTAGTTTGGAGATAGTACAGCCATATTGCTTTGAGAAGCCTACTGTTGCTTGGAGAGGGTTGAGTCTCTGTTATCACACAGCTGGGGTCAAGTAAACCATGCCATCATGAAAAGATATTTCTGTTGTGAAGTATTTCCTTGTTATGATCTGTGGTAGGAAAAACAAAGGGGGAAAAACTAGCATGAAACAATGAACTCACCGTATTGGCTCAGCTGAAAAGAACCACATTTGAATTCAGCAAGGCCAGAGCTTGCTGCTGTTGGGACCTGTCAAGCTTGCTTACTAGTTCAGACAGCGTAGAGGAGTAAAGGGATGGGGCAGATGGTCAGTGGTATGCAAGAGATGGGTTGAAATCATGAATTGAGTTTAATTTTTTCAGGTAAACTCTTGGAGGTAGACTGTGATTTTACTAATACAGTTCATCTCACTACACTTGACCTCACCAAGCCTGGGTCCTTCTCAAGGTCGTCTTCACTTCTCAACAGTGCGGTGCAAGATCCACAGCCTGGGTTCTTATCAGGAGTAGATCAGACATGACCACATGGACTCCATCTATAAAACAAGGAACTATTATTATCGTTGTTGTTGTTATTACTGTTGTTGCTGATGTTATTTTTATCACCCAATGTCTCTGATGTGGCTGAGGTCCGAAAGTGTTGTATGAACACAAATGAGATGTGTTTAAAAATGTAGCAAACCCTCCCACGTGCTCAAAATACTGGTAGGAGCTGCCTTTTTATTAGATTTCAGATTCTTCTTGCTGACATAAAACAGCCACAGTAAGAACCTTTCTCAAGATATCTCTGCAATTTCTTTTCTGTCCTGGCTAGAACCAAGGGATGCAATAAAATAGAAACAACCGAGAAAAATAAAAGCTAACGGAATGCTTCACAACCTTTAAAGGTGCTCATTCAAAGTTAGGTACTTCAGAACATTCAAAGACTTTAGGGAAAAGGGAAACATTTTTAATACTTTTTTTCTATATATTAGTTAAAATTACTTTGGAAATGGCTGACTTTGCTAATGCTTCTGTTGCTTGTTTTACATGACTGTCACTTGCATTGCGAGGTCACTAATGTTGCTAACAGATGGTGCGGCAGGACTAGCAGCCATGAGGGATAGTTTACCAACAAAAGAGAAAATTATTTTCAGGATTTCCCTTGCAAATTGCAGGCTTTTTTTTTCCTTATTCTTTTTTTTTTTCTTTTGGACAGACCTCATATTCTTGGCTGCAGCCTCATGGCATTTTGTTTGTGGATGAGAAGTCCAACACTAGTAACAAATCTATTTTACCTCCTCCTCCTGGGTTGTATTAGGGTTATAGCTTTGGAAAGCAAGTAACACCAGCTGGGTTATCTCTGTTGCCTATACCTCGAGCAGCTCAGGGTGTTGTTATCGAAGACATTTACTGATCTCTGAATTGTTGTCAGTCTTTGTTCCTGACCACATACTATCAAGTCGTGTTATTTAGCAGGTGTGCCACTAGAACACGACAAAATCTATCTAAAAGGAGATACTGCTAGTGACCTTAAGATTTAACGTGCTAAATGGAATAGTGAATCTTATGGCAAAGTATTGCAGCAAGCTTCCAAAAGCCATGATGCTGGTAGCATAACGACACAGTAGGCTGTTCGAGTAGCCATTTTGCATCTAGCATTAGCTCACATGCCGCTTTCACTGCAAGAAGGTATTTATCACAGGATGAGGAATCTATTCTTTAAAAAATATCTGTTGAGAATTTATGACCCACTCTTACATTACAACTGCAGAAATTCACCCAGGCCCAGATCTTTAGCCCAAATCAAATGGACAAGAAATTATACTTATATCTGAGACTTGAGCTTGTAGAATCAACAAAGCAGTAAGCAACAGGGAAGCTGAGAATTATCTGAAAGAGAGGGACCTACACATATGAAGAAATTTATTACTGAAATGAAATGTCAAAGTAATTAACTGTGCCTCTTCCTAAGGTTTCTAAATTCAGTTATTTTTTTCTTAAAAATCTTTCCTGGAGGTGAAACTGAGCCTTGCCCGAATATACTGATGTGATGTGTGAGATGTACTTCTCATCACTGAACATGGCATGCAGCTTTATATTGCACCAGAATTAGCACAGAAATAACTGCATGACTTCATTAGTTATGCAGATTAATCACTGACTCGTTCTAGTAGGCTTCTGTAGGGGACTTCATAACTCACCTGTTCATAAAGCAGTAAAAAAATTTCCATTGTACACCTCTAGATGTCCTTTGTCAGAGGAAATTTACTCTGTATGGAACCCTCCATCTGAATATAATTTGATGCATTCAGTGTGAAATCTTATTGTTATGTTATTTATTGTACTTAGTTCAACCAGTAATGTAGACAATGCCTAACCCCATCACAGGTCATCAGAGATTACTGTAATGTTTCATATAGCTATAACAACTAGGAAGTAAAAAATAATAATATTAAGTGCTTCCTCAGAAGGAAGTGCTTGTTTTGCCTGATGGCACTGTCAAAATAGCTAAGCCAATATTAACCAACTAGAAAAGCAGGAGAAGAGTTTGAGGATTTAGAACACTAGATTTTAACCATATATTTCTGTAAGGCCCTGGGTAGGCGAGTAGATTTGATTACATCTCTGTCTGCTAAAGACAGAATTAAATACTGTATTTAATGAAGGACTGGAAGATCTACCTGAGGAACCTCCTTCTCAGCTTTTATCCAAACAGGGTAACGACAAGAGAATAAAAAACATGTATCACTCCTTTCTTTCTCTATAAAAGGTTTTACTTTTTAGTTCAAAGTATCATTATGCTGAATGCCCTCAGGCAAAACTTTCATAAAATATGTGCATGTGTAGAACTTGGAATGATATGAGTAGTGTCTGAACACGTTCCAAATTTCATTGTAATTAAATTTGGTGCCAGGTGCCTAATGCTTCAGAGCACCAGTACTCTCAGCGTCACCCACAAAAGCCAGAACACATCTACTCACTTTTTGACTTACCTCGCTGCCATTTCACTCTCAAGTGTATTTTACCAAGGAAAAAATATGCCAGCAGCTCAGCAGTTTTAGTGTGGAAGATGTCATAAGTTGCCACTTACAATGGAGACAAAGAATCCTCAGAATGTTATGAGCACAATAAGAGAACTAGTATACCACAGAGCCAGATATCATTACAAAGAAGAGAAAAAAAAATACCTAAAAGAAGAAGAAAATCTTTTGACTTTTTTATCTATTCTTATGCTCTAGCTAACAGTAACGTTCAGGAATACTACAAATGTCTGAAAACTTGGACACCCCATAATCTCTAATTAAGCAGTTAACATGCACAGGTAAAGACTATGGTTTTAGGAAATGGTCACGATGTTTGTTTAAATTTAAATTTTTGGTGAAGTTATCGCTATTGTCCTTCCTGTTCTAGAAAGTAAAATGAGAAAAAGAAAGCACAATAGAATAAAAGATCAGATTATTAAAAAGCAAGTATGATAACTGCATATCTTTTTGTTTTGTTTTCATTTGTTTGTTTTCACTGACACATGAAAAAATGCAGGCAAACATTTCCTACCAAAAAATTTGAGTGCTTAGATGTTTAAAAAATGTTTTGATGAAAAATCTGTAACTAGATAAAAAGTCTACGATTTTAGTGATATATTTAGTACTTTCAAATCTTGTCCCTGAAAAGATATTTCTGTTCCACTCTGTGTGTGGAGGTATGCATTGGAGAATGAAACATCACTGCATGTTATATATAAAATAAATGAAATAGCTTGTCCATTTGTAATACATGTTTGTTGGAGGTACAATTCAGGCACTAAAGACTACACTCTCACTGATAAAATAAAGAATCAAAGAAAGGCTGAAGCACTGTATGTAATCATTGATACTATTTAATTATTCTCTTGCTTATGGTACAGGTTTGAATTGTGATAAGTAGTCTGCTCCCAGGCAGTCCCTAGACAGGACATTTCTGTTCAAAGGCAGAAATGAAAGGGATTGTTCCTAGGAGGCAGCATAAGGAAGGCCATCTTGTTTTAGGGTGGGCACATACAAAAAGGAACATTTAGTGGTAATTCCTCTATATGAGACAATTGGTCCTGATCCTGATCTTTTCTAATTTAAAACTGCCGGAAGGACAACAATCTCAAGTTCAGCCATGCCATGAGTGGCCAAAAATTGTGCTACTCCTTACAGTGATGAGACAACCGCTGTCAGGAAGTAATATGTCAGTCCTGATGTGAGGCTAGGATACTAAATACGTACAGAGTCAAATGACTGCAAGACAGCCAGCCCCTAGTACTGTCACAGTTGTCACTTTGAACTCACTCTGCACTGCAACCATGTGTGACCTGATCTGACCTCACATAGCTCACACTTGCTGGGCTGTTTCTCCCCTTTGCAAAGCTGCCATCCTTCCCAGAATTCAGCCAGCATCTGCACTCACATTAGTATTCATTTGGTTAAGCCACTGCATATAATCTCGTAGCTAATCCTCTTTGCTTCTGAAGATTACTAATTTGTTCAATGAGCATAACCCCAAATCTTTAGTGAAGTTTAACATTGGTTTATTTCAGAAAGGATCTATTTCTAACTGATTACAGGAGAAAGTTTCATTAAAATGAATATATTAGACTTTGCAGCCTTTTGCATTAGCTCAACAAATTTCTGTTCAAATGAAACCTGAAATTAAACTATAATAACTTTTAAAGTTCTTATCAAAGCTGAGGAGTATGAGTACCATCATCTGGTCCTGGGTAGGACTCTGCACATCCCTTTGAGCTGGGAATAATTCTCAGGACAGGACTGAGGTATAAAATTCTCAGTTGAAGAAGACTTTTCTAACTTAATCATAGAGTGATAGAATCAATCATAGAGTGATAGAATCATAGAATGATAGAATGATAGAATCATAGAATAGTTAGGGTAGGGAGGGACCTTAAAGGTTATCTGGTTGCAATCCTCCTGCCATGGGCAGGGACATCCCACTAGATCAAATTACCCAAGGTTCATTCATAAATGAACTTTAGAAATTTACTGAATGTAGACCGTATTTTCACATCAGATAGTTGGTGAAGTCCGGTCTCTGTAGGGTGTCTTTATTGGACAGTATAAAACTATCCAAAAATCTCTGAAAAAAAAGCAACATTAAAAATAAAAAACTGAGTTGAATAGTAGATGTTATAGCCTAACTGCCCATTCTTCTGTGGACTTACAGTCTCCGATCCTCAATATAATGCTTTTGGTACTTTTTAGTTTTGTCTTAAGTGTCTGGTCTTGCAGTTTTCATCAAATGTTCTCTTATCCTCTCTGATCTTGCTTTTCAATACCAGCTCCAAAATGAGACCATATTCCCTTCCAACTGTTTCTGCTGTTGCTACTCTTAACATTTATTTTTGTCAAATAATATCACAGAATGTCTGGAAAATCAATGTTTAATAAGTTACAGTAAAGTTTTCAATTTCCTGTCATCTGCTCTAATGTACATGTGTATCCTGTCATTTCTCATCACTTACTAAATCCATCTTGTTATCACCAAGGTAAAACTTAATGTAGAACTAACTCTTTCCTAGGTGACCTTAAAACATACACTACTAGAGATGCTTTGTGGAAATGTGATTCTTTTTTTTTTTACAAGGTAGGTGACAGGAAACAACTTGGAAGCAGAAGCACAAAACTTCAGCAAGGGCTTTCATGCTTGGGTAAATAGTCCAAAAAAATGAGAAAAAAACCCCAATCCAAACTATGCAGGCAGAAGAAATTAAGTATGTCTGTAACTATGTGATCACTGTGTATGAAGAGACTTCTTCTTTGCTTCTGTGTGGCAAAAGAATGCTAAATCTGAATCAGACTGAGTCTCATAGCACTGTCTAAGGATCTGACCTCTAACATTTATTGCTATCACTTATCTATGCATTTTTCTCTTTAGTGACTTAACTAATTGACAGACAATGTGAACAGTTATTTACTGAAACGCTTTCTCTCCCCAAACCACTGTGCTTTAAGAAGTTGTTCAATGTAACAAAAGCTAGAAGAGGGGTAAAAATGTAGAAGGTGAGGAGGAAAAGTAAATTAAAAGGGATTTCACTGTCCTGAGGAGATTAATCCAGTCATCTGTCTGCATCTAAACAGTTCTGCTAGTCCATTTTTGACATTGCTATACTGTCGATACCCTTCCACCATTGCAAGATTGCTGTGGAAAGGAACTCTAAAACCAGAACAAGTAATGTAGGGCTGCAGACCTTTTGAAAAAGTGTCCTTGTCTCAAGCCTCCACCATCTGAATGTTTCATGGGTCGGCCACTGCAAGTCATTAAATCTCACCAGACTGGACGGGATGGCCTATAAAAAAGGATAAGGACACCTAAACAGTAATGCTGGCACTCAGCCCATAGCTTTATTTTTATAGTGATTCTATCAGAAACTTGTTACTTTTGGTTGCGCTTGCCTTTTCTTCTTCTTCATTTTAATAGCTTTAAATATAATTGCTGGAGCATAGAAATGTCTACATGCCCAGATGTGTCGAAGTCTTAGATCAGCCTTTTTGCATGCATAAAACTCTCCAGACCCAGATTTAGTGAGGACTTGGGAGGTGGAAGAAGCAGAAAAGTAGTGAATCTGGGAACAAGGGCCAACCCACTCATCCCAATCCTGAAGACGCTGAAAAGACTGTGAACTCCCACGTAGATTTCTGCATTCAATTCATTACCAGTTGGTACTTAGAGATAACATTATGGAAGTTTTTGTTTCTCCACTTGGCTTTAATTGCCTTCCTTATTAGGATTTATCTTTCTGATATGGCAAAATATTATTTCAATAGATGCTGCAACGTTATGCTAAAGGAGTTGAAAATTATTTCCCATAGAACATTATTAATGAATGTTTACAAGTTTCAATGCAAGCAAATTAAAAGGCTTAGAAGATACCTTTTTTGAGAGCTCTATTCAACGCAGTAATTTGAAATAAACTAAGCTTCATGTTTGCAGGTTTTCTTTTTTTTCCCTTCCTCTGGAATATATGAAACTGTTCTTCAAATGCTAACTAATCTAACCAATTTTGTATTGAATCATGAATGCATTTTAATTCACTATTCAAACTATTGTAGCAATGAATATTTCTGCATCCCTAGCAATATGTTAAAAGAGGGCTTTTTAAAAAAAAATAAAATTCTTCAATTTCTTTTATGCAGTCTGATTAAAATCCAATTAATTACAAACACAATTAAAGCTTTCTACTACAGTTTACAGAAGGACTGATGGAAGTAAAGTTGTCAATCAAAGATCCAGTAGGGAGTAGTAACTTGTCATCTCCATAACTTCTAGCAAATAAAAATGTGAACCTAAAAAAGGACATTAAGTGCATTGTCAAATGTAAGTTTGTTAGCAAATATCTCACTTCTTTGATTGTTGTTCTGCTTATAATCAGATCAATAAAATTTTGTTTATATGGCACCTTTCTTGACAAAGTCATCCCAAGGTATTTCAAAATAATAAATATGCATATATAACAAAAAGACTTTTAAAAATACAGTAAAAATCAAATTAAACATCAATGTACAATCCAATCTTATTGTAAAATCAGTTCTGCCAAAGGACAATTTGATGGCATACATAGTTTTTTAGAATTCTTTTTTATTGGTATTTTGATATTTTATAAAACCAATAAAATGCATAATGGTAATAAATAGCAAATAGAGAATATGCACACTATACAGTAGACTTTCCCCCAATTCTGAATGTTTATCATCAGAAATCAGTGTGGTCTTGCTGAAGCTATAACAAGTAATGTTTACTGGAGATTGGATCCATTACATGTTAACTTAAAACTTAAAAAAAACAGATTTTCTTCCCTGTCACGTGGAGTTTCGGTCTTGATATTTGTTGTAAGTGAGATATGACTTAAGTTTTGTACGGACATGACTGAAAGTGCCCCGGAGGGTATATATGGTACTTGTCTCTGGTGGGAAAGTAAACTTGCTTTTTATGCGATAAGCTAGTATTTAGAGCATTTCTGCATGCTCACTTCTCTTATCCATCCACAAGAAAATAAATTGGAGCAAACACGTCTTAGGTCCTAACATACTAGTCCAAGTACTCAGCTATAGGCTATGAAGGAACAAGTGTGGCACGAGGCAGGAAAAAGCAGGTGAAAGGAAGCAAGTATCTATCCCTGGTTTTGGAGGTGTGTTGGGACGAAAAGACACAGCAGGGAGTAAGCTTATCTTGAAGTTCTACAGAAAATTCCACCACCAAACTAGTGCATGTGCCCTCTCAGGTGATGAAGGTATTAACGTATTCACCAGTCTTGCATGCAGGTGGTATGGTCTCTCCTTTTTAAGTAGTAAGCTACCCTCTTTAGCCCTGATGTAAGTTGTAATAGGCCTAAAATAAATGTTATCTCCATCTGGTGCCAGTGAACGGCTAAATTCAAAACAGCTAGGGAGCACGAAGCCTGGAAGTCCACAGGCACGTACGACAGGGATCTTCAGAATAACTGGGACTAAACACAGTCGCTGAACTGTTATGGTGCTGTCTCTCAGCCTGCCTCAGGCTTGCCAAAATATTGTGGGCATCTCAGAGTTACAACAGGTGAAGCCCAGGTGATTCCACAGTCTTATCCTGTGAGAAAAAGAGAAGAAGAGAGAAGGGATAAAACTATTTCACCTGGAAGTGACCTCTGATGAAAATCTAGTCTATCTGCCTGACCAATTCAAGGCTGATTAAGTTAAAACATGTTGTTAAGGGCATTGTCCAAATACCTCTCCGATACTGACAGGCTTCGTGCATTGACCTCTTCTCTAGAAAGCCTGTCCCGGTGTTCGATCACCCTCTTGGTAAAGAAATAATCCTAGTATCTAGTTTAAACATCTCTAACACAGTTTTGGACCCAGATGGGGGCTCTAGAGTACGAGTCTTATGACAAGCGGCTGAGGGAAATGGAACTGTTAGGTCTGGAGAAAAGGTGGCTGGGGAAACATTGCTACTCTTCACAACTACCTGAATGCAGGTTGTAGTGAGGCAGATGTTTGTCTCTTCGCACAAGTAAGAAGTGATAGGAGAAGAAGAAAAGTCCTCGAGTTGTGCCAGAGGAGGTTTAGGTTGGATATTAGAAAAAAATTCTTTATTGGAAGGGCCATCGAGCATTGGAAAAGGCTACTGAAGGAAGTTTGCTTGAAGGTTGAATTATCATCCCTGAAGGTATTTAAGACATGTATGTGTGGTGCTTAGGAACATGGTTTAGTGGTGGTCTTGGGAGTATTAGGTTTATGGTTGAACTAAATTAGCTTAAAATTCTTTTCCAATCATCTAAACGATTTTGTGATTCTATGATGCTGATTCACCTCCTCAGGAATCATCAGAAAGCAATGAGGTCATCCCTCAGCCTTCTTTTTTCCAAAGTAGACAAGTCCAACGTCCTTAGTCACTTCTCAAGCAACATTTCTTCCAGTTCTTTCACCAGATTTCTAGACTTCCTCTGCACACATTCAAGGACCTTCACATCCTTTTTCAATTGTGAGGTGAATAAATACCACAGGTCTGTAAACACAAACCCATTTATTGCTAATAACTGCCCACGCTACTTAAACATAGAGCCAAAACATGTGGCTTCAAGCAGAATCACAATATTAGAATACATATGTGAAATATGCAGCACTAAGCACAGTATCATGATAGGTTGTACGTTAATAAAAAAAAGAAGATTGCTGATTGGTTGAAAATGGCATGAGAGAAACACTGGGCAGAGGAAGATGGAATGGCCGTATCAATATCACACCCCAGCTAGGTGATTCACAGACTTCAGCTGGTGTACCTCAACATCTGTGCTCTGTGCCTTCAGTGGCAAATATTCAGCCCGATGATAAACTATCGACAAATCATTTTTTTCCTTATAACAATAATTTTGAGGTGATACAAGGAAAGAACCCCAGTCACTATATCTACTTTACACCAGTCATGTAATATCCAGCTGGAATAGCTAGAGGCTGCCAGGCCTGATGCACAGCAGCGTGCGCTCTAAAGAGCACATTTAAAGGAAAGACTCTGCTGGGGATTTTTCTGCGCACTCAAGATAGGTTTGTATAGATTGACCTTAAGATGTCTCAGGCTGAAATTTTGCACTCAGGCTTTGTCTCTGGTTTGATGTTACACAAGAATTTAGCAGAAACAAAATCACCATCCCTGCTACCCCCACCTCACACTTACTTCTCAGGCTGACCTCAAACAGTACTGAAAACTGTTCTCTTTTATCTCTAAAATTGCTTACTACCCTGCACATGTCATTTTGGTGTTTCTTCTACTCCTCCTGTCTACCTGTTTTGGACGGGACTGCATCACAAGCAAGATCACTAAATCCACTTCATCCTGCAGAAGACTATATTTTATGTCACCTGCTTTGTGGTCATCAGTTCAGCCTAGAGAAAAAGCTCATCTAAACAATTAGTGGAAATACAGTCTTGGGCAATCCCTGCTGTATGAGGACTCTGTAGGCTTCTAGCACCTACAAGACTTGATTGCTTGAGTATGTACTGGAGGTTTTAGTGTAACTGACTAGAGACTGAGACAGTCAAGCATGCACACTCAGGCAGGTAGCTTATGCATGAGAAAACATTAAAATCATGGCCTCAAATCTAGTTTAAAATTAAAAAACACCCATCAGTTTGGGACAAATTTTTAACACATTCATGTGCTTATCTGTGGTTGAAGTCAAGTGGACCTTAGTAGTAAGACCGTCTCTGAGTATTTTTCTTGACGCTGACAATCTTAAGCACGTATTTAATTTTTTTCTGTATTTGCTGGCCCTAGACACTTATGGTCCTGTCCAAAGCAAACAGAAGTCAACAGTGTGATTCACTTTGTAAAACTTAAGTCATGAACATCTAACTTAGTCCTTGAGACACCTTGTGCATTCAGTAGAGTGAGCCAAGGCATGATTTGTTTGATTTGTCTCAGAGAGAAATTTTAGGGTGAAGTAAAACTTATCTTTATTAGTTCCTGTTTTTTCCTTCCACTATAAAGGGAACCTATAAGGACTATAAAAGGAATTTGGTACAACTGAAATATTTAGATATTTACATTTACTATCTTCAACTTGTACTGTGTTAAGATGAGGAGGACTCAATATTCTAGCCAAAGATAAAATGTTTTTTATCCAAAAATTCCTCTGCTCCAGTTCTTAGTCAGGCAGGATCCCTTCCCCACACTTTTTAAATAAAAGAATGTCACTTTTCACTAGTGGCTAATTCAGTTGTGAGGCAAAGTGAATGTCTGGGAAGGGTGTAATAGTTACAGCACAATGTGATGATCCTCTAGTGTATTTCCTGCAGAAGTATGATCTCAGAAAATTTCTGCTAGGCCTTCTTCAAGTAAGTACTGTGAATATGTACTTATCTGCCAGCTCTCTCATCAGTTTGTTTTTTTTTTCTCACCTTCCTTTGTGAAGATACTGGTTGTGACAAAAGGAGCCATTTGTCAAGGAGTCAGCATGCCAACTTTCCTTTCCTTTTCTTTGCTGAAATTATGCAAGAGATTAAAGTCCAGCCTGAACCAATATGTACCTTATCATCGAAATAATACAGCACATAATAATCAATGTCAAATGGACATTAATGGTAGCAGATACAATTATGTCATTCAGCAGGGGGCTGCTTGCCACAAGGGCTTCTGGACATCTTCATTTAACGCATCTGAAATCACAGAGGTTTTTTTAATAGATCACGAAGGCTGATTAAGCAATTCCAAAATCTGTGGTTGCAACAAATCTCTGAGAGGTTTTTGAACATAGATTCTTCTCCTTAAGGACCATATTGGAAGTAAGTGGTGCCTTCAAGGTATCTCCCCAAGGATGAACGTTGTTTACCCGTAAGACAAAAAGGAGTAGGTTTCCTTGAGCTTCCACAGTGCTGACACTAACTACAACTTGACCCGCGATGGAGTGCTAATACCAGCATGCATCTTTGGTTACTCCTCCAGAGCTTGGAAAGGGGACCTTCTACTTATAGGTTGTACATAAGCCTGCTTTAGGCAGTAACAAATGCAAATCCTCTAATGACTAAGTACATATTTTGTGAAAAATTTTTCACAGAAAGTGTTATTGGGCACTGGCAGAGGCTGCCCAGGGAGGTGGTTGAGTCACCATCCCTGGAGGTGTTTAAGGGATGGGTGGACGACGTGCGGAGGGACAAGGTTTAGTGTTTGATAGGAATGGTTGGACTCGATGATCCAGTGGGTCTCTTCCAACCTGGTTATTCTATGATTCTATGATTCTAATCTAATTGCTACATTGGGTAATTTTAATTTTATGTTCTTGGGTGGAAAATGTCTTAGATCATCTGTGAGGGTAGCAAAAGGAACTGCTGTTTAGGAGGTTTTACCATCTAGAATTTCAAGCAGTAAATCTATAGGAGCAAGGAAAAATTATCTGGTGTGTCCAGGTGCTTTCAATAAAATCACAATGGTTGCATAACAGCAATTCATTTGAACCAAAATTTTCAACTTCCTTTTTTGAACTACAAAACAAATGTGAAACTTTTAAAATCTCTTGAAGTCCACGTGATCTGAAATTGTGAACACAAATTCTCTTCCTATGTCATCTCTGGTTTCAGTGTGAGCACAACCTGAGATTCAAGAGAATTGCAGAGTCTATGCATATCATTTTAGCAATCCTGCAGCTCTTGTGTTGTGGAACACATAACCAGATGTAGGATTCGCATGTCCCGCTACAAAGCCAGCCTCTCACACACATCTGTGCCACTAGAAAGGGTTGTAGTTTAGCATTCATATGTCATTGTTCAAGAGATGGTTCATCTTTCCTAAATTGCAATATTTACCTTTGCTGCTAGAGTTAGTTTTCATAATATAGGAGAAAAAATGGTAGTTAACTGAAGAAGGATGGAGTGTGAAACTTATATTTTTTTTTTAATTATGAAATATCTAATTTTAATTTCAAAGTTATCCACACAACTTGTGAAGGGTAAAATGAGAATGAAATAGAAGAAAGGTAGAGCTCTTTACCTTGACAATCGGAAGAGGGTACTTTAGCTTCCTACGATGCCTCAGGATTTGGGCTTATTATGAGCTTGATTTGGCTGTAAACAAACTGACCCAAACCAGCTGTCTTCCCCATACTGGTTCCTCCAAACTGTATAATGTCTCTGGAGGACAGGTCCTTTTTTGTTTGATATTTTTGCCCCCCCTCTTTTTTTCTTTTTCCCTCAGCACTGTCAGTATTTCACCCAATACTTTATTTGCCACCACATTTTTTAATTTCCTTATCTTTTGGTGGCTGAAGAAATTCAGCAATGCCCTCTGAGGACTTATACAAACATGTCACTTCTCTGCAAAACATCCCCTCATTTTGTCAGTTGCATGAGCTAATGCCAGTGAAACTCCAGTGCTTTGGAAGAAAATCCAGGGGCACCTTCAGGGGTTTTTTTGTGGGTTTTTTTTTTTTTTTTTTGTAAAGTTCAAGATGATTAATTATATGGGACTCAAGATATGTAAAAGTTATCCAAGTTTTCACCATTAATCACATAAATGAACAGAAAATAATTAGTTCGTAGTGACTTTCTGGCTTATTATAATCAGCCCAACTCAAATCGACTTAGCCTAGAGAGCCAAATATAGCAAGGAAAAAACCTTGAGGCATTTTTTCACTATGTGTTGCCTGTTATCACACAGTGAGGTTTCTGTTCAAATGATGTGCCTTATTAAGGCAGGCGAAACCCATTTAAACAATGTATCAGAAATGCAGACAAGCTGCAGAAAAATACATATATAAAGGGCGTATTTTCCTTGAAATTTATTGATGGCTAAGCCTGCTAAAACTTTAGAAAATGTGTTTTCTAAATCACTGACATTATGTTTTTCTAGCAATACAATTGGCTTTTTTTTTTCTTTGCAGCTACTCCTTCTCCCCTTTGTACTTTGCCTTGTAATGGACTTGAAGAATGGCAGTTATTCTCTTTTATTTTACTGGCTTAAACCATGTGCTTATTAGAGTAAATGTTATCATTACCCTTTTTATTTTATGATTATTAATTTTTTATTTGATTGGCAATACTTTTACTGTAGGCTTAAAGCCTTGAATATTACATGTGATGGAGCAATAATAAAATGGAAAGGCTTGGATATGATTCTTTCTTTTTTGTTAATAAATACAATGCTAATTCTTAGACTTCTATTCTAAAGGTAGATCCCCCAAATCATGTTTAAATTGTTAATTTTTCTGCCATCCATGGTTCTCTGAGACCTCATTACCTTTGACATTTTGACTGTTTGCATGATATCAAGTTGTATTTTAGGAGTTTGCATTTGAAAGTTTAGACATCACAATGCCTGTAGATTGCTGGTACAAATATCCTGTCAGGTTATTTTCACAGCCAGCACACTTAAGTAAGTGATAAATCTGGGAACATGTCAGAGAATTGTCTGTGTCACAAATCACCAGAACTCTGGTGTTGAATCAGGAAATGTGGATTATCAGGTACAATTAAGAGAGGGTCCCAAAACTTTGTCTGGTACCAGTAGTGAAGAGACAAGGCTCATGAGAACATCAGATTCTCTCTCCGGGTATTTTTTTGCCCTGTAACTTAACTCTGGTGATGCAGCAAACAAAATTCTTCTGTTTTGAAAGTTCCTTGCAACTAAACTATGCATCTTGAACTGTCTAAATTGAAAGTCTTCTATGAAGGTAACATAGCTTAATGGCAGAGATGAAATCTGGTCACAGTCATCTTCAAAGAAAAGTTGCCAAATCAGTGCATGTGGACTCCAGCCATATAGGATGACAACATAGTGGAGGAATGAAATTGGTCAGAACCTTCAACTTCATTCTTTTATTAAGTTTGTAAATATGAACTTTGTAGCAACTGCTTAACCTGTGCACTTTTACAGAAACAAGCCTGTAAATGAGATCATTAGATGACTCAGCCTCCTTAAAGTTATCTACTTCTATTTGAAAAACCTACATTTTTTTGTAACTGCTGTACTGTGTAGAAGAGGTATTATTTGTTTCAACATGGAGTTTAAAACAAAGAGCAAGGAGTTACCTGAAGACAGTGAGATGAACAGGTAGCCCCTTTGCAGCTACCTAAGCAGTGCTGAAGATTGACCATTCAGTCTTAACCTTCACTATACTGGTATTAGTACTTTCATTTTAACTTTGGCCTCAGCGTTTTCTTTCAAAAAATAAAATCACTGGTCAATATTAAAAAAATATCACTGGTCATCATGTGCACAAAGGCACAGTTTTACTGTCATGACCCAGAAAATAAAAATATGCAGTTTATATCCCACTTGAATTGAATGAGTTTTTCCCATTTCAAAGAGTTGAATTCAGATCTCTGCACAAACTTTTGTGAGGAGATCAAATACACAAACACCCCAGGAACTGGAAATAGCATCCAAGTTACAGAACATAAGAATTGACAGTAACTGCATGCTTAAAAGAAAAGAATATGTGTGATGAAGAATAGCAAAACTCTGGAGACAGTCAGTGTTATTGAACAATTGTAAGATTTAGGGATCTTTGGAAATGGAAACTGCATCTAGGCTTTGATAAACATTCAGTAATGAAAGAGTCACGACAGAATGCAGAGCTCTCACTAGCTTTGTTTTTCCACCAGGAAACATGTATAAAAGAATATCAAGACCTAGTTTGTTGGTTTTTGGGGGTTTTTTTTTTTGGTTTGTTTTTTGTTTTTTCTTAATTCTTTGGTGAACGAGGTACAATGATTATGGCATCACGTGCAAACAAAACCCAATTTCTTAAAACAAAGAAATGGAAGAGTTTCTGACAGCAACAATCCAATCTGAAATCTATATTTCAGTTTGTGCTCAATCCTTAATCCATGTCATGACAACTTAAAATCTTAGTAACTCTGCGTGTGGAAGCAGACTGAGAATTACAAGGTGCAAGTGCAGATTCTGAGCCCTGCTACTGACCTGTGTAACCTTGACTTGGTCCTTTTGCCTGCCTGCTTTTCTACCCATGTTTTGTCTGTTCAGGCTAAAGTCTTCTTGGCAATGCCAGCCTGTTAATATATTTGCACAGTCCCTGGAACAAAAGTGACTTAAAAACAGCTGGAGACTCTAGCCAACAATAATATAAATAATAATAGATTTATTTTTCTCTAAAAAGCAATGCATATGCATCAAACAGGGCCATAACATAAAGACTTGTAATAAAATAATGATAAAAATTTGAAATACTGTTGCTAATAAAACATGTCTTCAAGTTTCCTCTTTTACAGTACATGTATATGTGTGGTGGTGAATGTGTGCGTGTGTCTCAAACATAACAGATCCAAATTTGCTTTTGCATATTGTATCAAAGCATGCACAATCACAGTAACCATTTATTTCTCAGCATTTTTTCTTTTTTTTTTAATGAACTTTCCCTGAGGACATTCTTACAATTCAGCATTTATTTATTATAAGTAACAAGAGGAATTTTGAATGTTCCAGCTGTGGCAAAGAAATACACTTTGATAAGCATACAGTACCACAGATGAAAATAACAACACAAGTAAGTAATTAAAAGCTTTGGAATTTAAGGATGATATTATCCACTGACATTTCTCTGTTGAATTTGATGTGGTTATGGTAGAGATTTAGGACCTCAGAAAAAGAGGGAGCTTGGGAATGTTTAACCTTATTTTCCCATTCACTAGAAGAATTTCATTTCTTCTATCTTAGACAAAAAGATACTTCACTAATATGAAATCTCAACTTACCCAGTCTGGAAGACTGAAAAAAATAAGAACATAAATTATGTAGAAAAAAAGAGTTTTGTTTGTTTGTTTTCATATTTATACACATGGTGGGAAGTTTAAGAACATCATCACACTGCAGCTTCCCACAGAGGCAGTCTACATTATGTACAAGATCATTCATTTTTTTCTTGATGAGGGTACATAAGCAAGTTGCCCTGGAGAAAAAGTTCCTGTGAACCAGTTTATAAATGCTAATTATTTTATTTATGTTTTCACCTCATTGTAACTTCAAGATTTTGTACATCTTTAACTTGTAGTAGAAGATAATCTATTTCACATATGGATGTAAGATAAGAAGAAAATATTGTAGCACATTGTACTTTCAAACAGAACTGTTTATAGCACTATCACTCCACTGGAAGCTTGATTGTGCACTGAATCACTGAAAAAGAAGTTCTTTTTCACGCTACTGACAAGAATAATTATTTTGTAAAAAATTTGTTGTAATTCTGTATTTTTTAAAAAAATACGTGATTACTATACATACGGATTCATATCTTAAGATTCTTTATATGAGCTTACCTCTGATAAATGTCTCTTCAGCTGCTTTTTATTGTCCTTTGTAAGAATCACAGGTATTTTGTATTTTTCTTTTCCCTATGGATGTTAAATGATATGGAATGGAAGACAGCAGTGGAAAACTTGTTATTCATTCCAGCATGGTAGGGCCTAAAAGCTCTCATGAGAAATGATGCAAATGTCTCTCTGCCTTGATTATTCACTCTGGGTCACAATAGAGCAACTATTACTTTACCAATGTAGAATTCAGGCATTGGATGCAAAGTTTTTTTGGGGTTTTTAGTGTTTTTGGATGTGTGAGGTTTTTTTTTTTTTCTTGTTTCTTCAAAAATCTAGCAGTTTTAAGCTGAAAATCTTTTCAGTTGATAGAAGCTAAACAAAGTGACCCCTCCCTTTGCACACAGCAGGCAAATGCTTGTGTGTCAGTATCAAATTTGGCATGAATTGCAGCAGTTTCGGGAGCATTACTGGAAGAGGGTAATTCATCTGTTGATTGGAAAATATTTCTCTTCTCTCAGCAAAGTATGGGGGAAAGCACAAAAGTACTTTTTGGAAGAAGGCATAGGTGCTCAAAATGACAAAAGTGCTAGTAAGTCTTATTTGCAGCACATTGTTGTGAAGGGAGCAGCAGCAGTTGATGTGAAATTATATGAAAATATATGTGAGAATTTTTAGCAAATTCTTCGGGGCATTTGCCCAAGTTTGGTCACAGCTCAAAATCTTTACTCCCGCCTTATTTTTTTAAAGCTGTGATGGAAACTCAAAGTGACAGTGCTGTCAACACACTTAGACATGATGCCACAGAGCACTGTGCTTCCGGGCCAGCAAACAAAACATAAGCTTCCAAATGAAAAGGCATAAAAATAGGGAAATAATGCAACTGTATGTTATGTATCATCACCATATAATGCTATAAAGTGGAGTAGCACATATCCTAACAAATGCAAGGGCAGGAGTACATGTGTAGGGAGGTTCAGTTCATAGTAGTTCCATAATCAGGAGCCTAATTTTTTTACCTCTAAATTTGCATGATGATGGGGTTGAGTAGTAGTATTAGCTTGCTATTAGTCTGAATATTTGGTTAAAATGAAGAAAGGACTTCCTCCTTCTTTCACACATATATATACACACAAGACAAAGTGAGGAAACCATAAGGGAAAGTGTGTAAGCAAAAGCAAACAAGGGAAGATGAAAAGGCTTTGAAATTATATTCAATGTCATAATATCTCTCTTCCCTCACAATAACTCCATTAAGCTCAGCAACTGAAAGGATACAAAGAAGTTTGCTCTCTTTCTTTTCTGTCCAATTCAGACCTTTTGCATCTTTCCAGGGCTGCTATCAAACATTAGCATGTAGATCTACTACCTTCAGAGGAAGCAGCACCTTCGGTTCACTGCTTCATGTGAAATCTCAGGAGGAGACTGTGAAAGTAATGAACAGAGTCATGCAAATCATCATTTTTTCTCCTTCCACCTGTTCCAGTGAAGTCTCCAAAGCAGCCTTCATTCTTTATGGCTGGAGGTGTTGATGGGAATGAGGATGGGTACCAAAAAGAAATAACGCAGAATGAATACAGCAGATATATCTGTGGTCAAATACTGTGGCCTTTAGACTTTACTCAGGAATGTTTCCCATGGACAATAATATTAAAACTATATGAGCTTAGTCAGAGCAGGCTAAAGACTTTCTATACACAACATATAGTTTGGTTAGAGAATGACAGTGATTCAAGATAATCTTAGTGACACAAATATATAGATAACAGTGTCTCTACAAGATCTACACGGGTTCTATATAATCTCCCAGGGTCTTTTGATATTGGAGGACTTGTTAGGGCCTCTAAAAAAGACCAGAATACTGAAATGCCAAGAATTAAAGCCAAAATAAAATGACATAGAGGAGGAGACCTAAATTAAGGAGCTTCAAGTCTAACTGTAAATGCTGATCTATGTATACTGGGAGTATTGCAGAAACAGACTAGGTTGTCATACAAAGCACTAAAATTGCCATGTCTCTGGTGTTACAGAAGCACTAGTATGTGATATCTGCAGAGTTTGCTGGCAAGGTGCCAAACAAAAAGTAAATTTTTTTTTTTGTTTCCTGTTCCATCTCCCTCAATGACATAAGCTAAGGCAACAAAACACCTTTATTGGCATCATTGCATCCACTACAAGGATCTTTCAAAATAGTAGTGTCAAGAAAGAGACACAAATACAGTATCCAACAGTAAAGATTAAGCTTTAGAAACCCGATGATGAGCACATTCTAAAAAACCATAAATTTTCTTCCTGTGAAGACTGAAAAATAGGCAATAAACTATGAAGACGAAAAACACTGAGATCTTACTGAGAGTGCCCTGTGAAGATTTTCTCCCAATCCTCTTTCTCCCTCACTAGTAACTGAAGGATGAAAATGTCTACAGATGTAGCTTAGATACCAAACCAGAATAGACTGAGGTTTTATTAAAAACCTAAATATTCTACTGTTAGGTTTCTAAAAAAATCCTCAAACAACCAAACATAAAGCCATAACCACATAGCATCACCTCAGATAGTTTTCCAAAACTGAGACAATTCTTTTGGCTCTGAGGCAGTTTCAAAGACTCAATGAATTTGTATTCTTTAATGATGAATGAGGCCCTATACATCATCAACAACTCACTTACTATGGTGTCAGGGGCTATTTGCCACAGTCTGTGATCAGAATGTTTAGCTGTGTTACATGACACAAGAATTTTTTTTTTGTAATAGCACATTACACTCTTCCTGCTCCATGTTTTATGTTGTTTCTGCAATTTTGAATGCTGATGTAAAGGAAACAGATTTAGGACTGAACAGCACTGTGAAACTTAAGTGTGAAAAAGTTAAGGTTAATCTCTGAGCTTTCTTAGTGCTCCTTAGTTCATGGCTACAACTGGAATCTTTATTTGAGAATCAAACTTTCCTACAAATTCTACTACCTCCCTTATTCAAGATGTGAGCTTAAATCTGTCCTGTATATCTTGATATTATGCTTTCAAGTAGCATCAATTAGTAGAGATAAGATATCCTCAGAGTTTTGCTGGTTCACACAAATTGAGGATATATTTCTACAATTTTTGAAGCAAGGTATCTGCAGATTAATTTAATGAGAGTTATGACTAAATAATGCCATGGAGGCTCTGGCATTTTAATGTGACCACTTAATGATACTTCAAGAAATTATTTTCACTGTTCTGCTTAGATATTTTGTGGGTATACAACACTGCTGTTCTTTATGTAGATCCTTATGTCTATAATAATAACTAAGTAAGCATAATATATAATTAACATAGATTTTCAAAACCACACAAAATTGAGAACAGCTCAAAAGGTTTTAAAGCTTCTGCTGGTTCCATTCTTGCTTTCTTTTCATCTCCTCTCCAAGGATTTATCAATATTTTAGGATGGAATTCACCTTGCTAAAGCCCAATAATCTAAAAATCTGATATGTAAAATAGTAATCTATTCTCCTTTCAAGGAGACATTGCCACTTTCAGAAAGAACTAAGACATTTTACACTTATTTGCCGTTAGGAACTGGAACTACTCCTCACTATTGGCTGAGGAAGAAGACTAACCAGCTTAGACTCAGCACTGGATTTTCAGGATAGTATAGCTTGATTAATAAATCCCATTCATTCAATTTAGAAGGATCCACTGAAGCATAAATGTTTTCCTTTTTCTTCTCTCCACATTCAGCACAAGACATGTTAGCACCTACAGTGCTTTAGAAGAAAATACATCTTTTACACAAAAGATGCAATGCCTGTGCACTTCTGTGCTATAGGAAGAGGGAAATTGAGCTCAAAAGCCCTACTGATGTCCTATGATCCTGCAATAACACAATTTTTGCCAGCTGATGTTAAGAAGTGGACTTCATTTCACATCAGAAAAAAAAGGACTCTTCTTTTAACTCTGCAGTCCATGCTAAACTGACCTGAGGGAAAATTCCTATTAGCAAGATATAAAATCAGTAGGTCTAGTTGTATAATAAAGCCCGAGCAATGTAATTTGTTCCAGGGCCACTGTTATGCATATAGCTCACAAGGCAGTGAGGCCTTATTCTTCACTGTGGATCATTGCTGTGATGCAAATAAGAAATAAAAGCAATAAAAACTCCACAAAAGGCAGAAGAGTAACACGTGTCTTAAGGCTCATCTGATTAATAATGCAAGGAATGATTTCAGGAAAGGAAATTAAGCCGTTAAAGCCAAATACAACCACCTTTGTCTCAGAAAATACTCCCTATGGTTGTGATGGTAGTTTTGCGTTAGTAGGGAATATTGGATTCAGACTGTGAGTGAATACTGGAAATCTGTGCTAAGTAGCAGGCAAAGTTTAAAATGCAAACCATCCATGGACAGAAAAGGAGGGAAAAAACACTACTTTGGCTGCTGTATTCCCTGTTCAAACCTGTATCCCTGGTAGTTAAAAAGTGAGAGATGACAGATGAATAGCAAGCAGATAAGACTAACGTGGGATCTGTGTCAAAGTGTGGGAAGATTGTAGACTACCAGCCATTATAGGATATGTACAGTAACTGTCAATGTGAACAAATGTGTCCATCCATCTCAAAGCCTTTCAGCATTTAAGTGTAAGATACTAATTTTCTGGGTCTTAGACAGCTTACACTAGCTGCCTCAACTAGGAAGGCAGCACAGCTCTATGACAGCACTAGCTCTACACTAGCAGAACTTTAGGAGGCTTAGCAAATTCTATAGCAAAAACCCACTTGTTTTGTATGGCCACCTGGACTTTGAAGGTGATTACATTTTCATTGCAGGGCTTATAGCTTATATTCTTCATGAAAGAGCTTTCGTCACAATAAGAGCTGCACATAGTTCATCTCGCTTCCTAGTAAGGTTCACTGGCTTGGGCTCAGCATTTTATTAACATAGCTATGTGACCTACTGGCTGGAAAAATATTATGTCTGTCCAGTTCAGCAAGTGCCTTGTCCCATGAACAAAAATGTTTCTAAATGCCTACATCATACTAATTGCATATTGGCTACCAATACGCTGTTTTGGACCTCGCTGTAAATAGGTAGCTCAAGGTTACATGCTAAGCCAAAGCTGAGAAGTGTCTTCCCCTTCTCCATGTTCAGCCCTAGGCTATACTCTGATCTGTTAGTGGGTTATGCATATTCATCTTTTTCATAGCCTCAGGAACCAGGACCTGGTACAAGGCTTCGGACACAGACACAAGTCTTCTCTTGGTGGAAAGTAACATAAAGCAATAGAGCAGAAAAGTAGGCCATATGTTAAAAAGAGGATGAAGCCAAAGGAGTCACCGAAATATCTCTCAAGGACCTCCACTGAGCTTGAAAGCTGTTTCTTCTCCAGATCTTCTTGCCTGCAGATATGTTGTTCACCCTTTGAAGGATGAATTCTCCCTCCAGCACAAAAAGCCTGGTGATATGGGGAAGGTATGACTTTCCTTTCTCCGTGCAGCACCTTTATTCAATCTGTAATCCAGTGGGTATGTACTCCCATCAGCCTATGGAAATACCATGATAGGAAATCGCTCAAGGATCCTTAAAGGGGCTTACTTTGCCAAAAGTATTTCCTTTGAGCATATGTTAAAGCACCATGTACAAAGCCTAAGCTCTACAAACATGTAGCCCCATAGTCTTAATGTAATTTGCAACTCTGTTTTCCAACTGGATTTCCTTTCCTTCTCCTCTTCTTCGCAAATGTTTATTCTTTTCTTTGGATTTTTCATATTAACATAACAGCATAAGGCACAACATAGTGGATTCATTATCTGAGTCACCAATATAAATTTCATTCATCAAAACACCAGGTACAGACCACGGATCCTGTCTTTGTAAATTACAATGCAAACCTTAATGGAGGTGTTATTCATCTGTCCTGTTATTGTGATGGTACAACAGGTGATGCATGTGCCTTAAACATTAAAGTATATATTCCTATCCATAGTAAAGCCTCTCTGTATATAGACTATAATATGCAAATAGAAAGTGGTTATTCAAACTTTTTAAAAGAAAGCAAAAGGTTTTCTCCTTTCAGTACATCATTTGACAAAAACCCCCACAAATTTCAGAACACTTATTTTTGATTGAGAAATCTTTCCTAGCATATCTATACAGATGCAAACAGGCTGCACAGATATTTTGTAGTAAATACTGGGGTTTCCATTTTAATTTCTGCATCAAAAAGTTGGGCAAAATCCTAAAAACATCTTCTGCAGAGTCTGGCTGAGTCTTCATGAAGCTTGTCAAATCTTGCTATATAGCATTTCAGTCAGAGCTACTTAATTTGGAGTCAGTTTGGTAAATCTTTTAAATTAGGACTGATCTTGTACTGGAAGAAGTTATGGATGTGATGATGATGTATGATGGAAACAATAACTTCAGTGACTTTGTATCATTCTCTTTAGAGAGCTGCCAAAACCTTCAGATAACAGAGCCAACTCATAAGCTAGCATTAGCTTTGTTGTTCTGATACCATAAAGACTCTCTGGCAGCTCTCTTACAATGCTAGGCTTTGCAAAACAAATAGTGCAGGAAGCTTCTTTAAAACAAAAACAATCTTCTCCTTTTCATCTCAGACCTGTAGTTTTTCTTACTCGTCCTGATGATTATAAGCAAATTACAGCTGAGGAAAATTGACTACTACTGATTCACATAAAGAACTAATGTCTATGCTACAAATGTAAAGGATGAGTATTCATTTGATTAGCTTAATTTTCTGGTTTTGACTGAACAGTTCTCTAGACAGATATTCTTTATACTCTTGTTTTCACACAAGAGCTAACACAATCCACTCAAAATCTTAAATATTTTCAAACTGAAGTAACACCAGCAAGAGTTGTATTCTGCCATTCCACACAGGCAAAACCCAGCAAAATAAGGCAGTCTCATTCCCCTGTTGAAGTAGTGAGAAGAGTCCTAGTCCTAGAAAGTCAGAGGAGAAGTGATTTTGGAGCAGGAAAGACTGTAATTAGACAGAAACTGAAAAAAACCTTGACCTTCAGAATAATTTTTTGTGACAGAGAATTGTTGTTATCTGTAGAAACAAAACCCATCCAGAGTAGATTAAGGAAGTCCATTAATTGCTTTTATTCATTTTAGGGCTCAGAGGACTTGAGAATCAGGGAATTCTGTATTCTCTCTTGAATACTGCCATCTCCCTACGACCCAGGGATTTTTCCCACAGGGAGAACCAAAGTCTGCATGAAGTGTTTTGGACAATGCATCCCATTTATATGGTCCAAATTGCAAATACTCAGCACTGTAATTTCCTCCCTCCAAATATAAAATTGTTATCATGCTATGGCTGCAGAAAGGTACTGACTGCGGGATATGTAAAGAGTTAATACTAATTCCTGAAGGAAATAGGTAGCTATGTTACTAACCAGAAGACTGAAACAGTCTTCATTCTCCCTGTGACCCTACAGGGCCAGCTGCAAACCTTTTGAAGGCACAGGTTATTACATGCCACTTGAGGAATGCTGTAGCTCCCCTCCATTATTCTGATGAGGGGTTTTTGTATTTTCTTTTTTTCCAGAGCACAGCATCTTTTCCTGAGAACAAGTCACCAGGAGGGAGCTTTTTAATCTGTCACTCAAGGACTCAAATAAGCAAGTACCTGTATAACAGGGTTTGTGGGATCTGGGGAAGATTGAGTTCTTCAGTCAAGACTTGAAGGTGTGACCTCCTGATTTAGAAGACAGAGTGCTAGTTCTGGAGTTTACCACTTCCACCGTCCTCCTCATCTGTTTTTGTCAAGCTCAAGAATTGTGCTGCCAGTGAAAAAGGCTGCAGTTCTTAATGAAATCAGAAGTGCTGGGAATTAAATCTGTGGTTTCTGAAAGATCATCAGCATGCTGTTTTAACTTCTTTTTCTTTCCTTTTTCAGATTCAGATCTTTTGTTGTTAAAAACTTCCAAGCACTTGCTTTTTTTGTTTTGCAATTAATTTGTAGTATTTTTCTACTAGAATGATCATTAGCATTGCAAGATTTTTTTTTATTACTGTTCTTTGTTATAATGTCAGACAGAAGCATAAAACAGACAAGCAGACAGATGTATAGCTGAGGAAAAAACTCAGCAGACGACAGGAAAGAAGTATGGAGGGAAGGCAGATACTAATTTTATTGTATTAAATCTAAAAACAAACCTATGGAATCTGAATGAATCAGATTTTCAGATGGGTTTCACACCATGGCAAAGGATTCACCACTTGCTTTACCTCTAGGTTTTCTTCCAGATGAAATAAGAGTCTGAAATCTCCAGACTCCAGGCTCTAGAGCTGAGGATAGGAAAAGTCATACCTTAAAAAGAAGTCACCCTGTATGGAAGAAATCTTTCTATAGAACCAGAGGCATCTTTTTATTATTCACTGAGGAATTTAAAAATCAAAAATCCTTTCTAAAGATGTTTGACCTTCTGATCATCCTCTTGTTCCTTTTTTGTTTGCTTGGCTGGTTTCTTATTTGGTTAGTTTTGGTTTGGTTGGTTGGTTGGTTTTAATCAAGTTACTAACAAAACATTGAGGAGACAAAGCTGTTGTCCTGTAGACGGAGAACAGGACAGATTAAATTATATTTCTCTTTCTCATAATTGTTGTCTGGTTGGCTTCAAGTAACTAAATTCTGTATCATTCAATTTCTCCTTCTCCAAAATAATAAATAACCCTGAGCATCTTTGTAAGATTTATTGCTATTAGGATTTATTTTGAATTAGCTGTTTAGGTGTTGTTCTTGTCCTCATTATTGCTAAAACTCTTTGTTATTATTATTGTTAATATTTTGTGTCTGCAGCAGTGAAAACAGCCTAATGCATAGAGCACTGTGCTGGGATCTAAAAGTTGCAATGGACAAACTAGCCTGAAAGATAACCTTGCCACAAACAAGGTAAAAATGAGAGTGCCAAACAACTTGATAGCCTACTTCACTGATAACAAGGCTTTCAAATACACCAGACCAGATTCTCGTCTCAGCGAGATGAGGGTACATCTGAGGGGTCCTGCTGGGCTATGCAGGACTATAGGGAAACTACAGAAAAACAGAATTTGGCCTTTTGGTATTTGAAGTGAACATGTTCACTCTAAACAGCCTGATACATGTCAGTGCTCAGTGTGCTACACAGAGAAGGAAAATAAAGAGACAAACACATGATAATTAAAACTGCAGATGTGACTTGGTGGCTAGATTAAATAACACCTCTGGAAAGAGGGAAAGATGCCAAATATAAAATAAGAAAGCACCTCAATTAAATGACTCGGAGGGCTGTTGCTGATCTAATTTCTCAAAGCAGAACCAATAGCCTTCTCTTTCTGGTTGATGCCAGTCAATCAACTGCTGACCGATACCTACTCCCTAGTGCAGTTTGACTTTTTCTCCACGGAGTTTACCCAGGAATTCAGGTGGATATTTAGGGAGATATCTTAAGTACTCCTATTTTATCCTACTTGGGTGAAAACAGAGCAGTCAAGGCATATTTGGGATTGAGGCTATCAGAACAGCTCATTTTCAGCCTTTTTCAGTTGCCCAGTGGGTATGGAAAGGCTAAGTTACAGACAGAGCAACAGTCAGCAATGCAGATGGAAAATACATGGGTCAAGGCTATGCATGCTAAAGCCAGCTCTTGACAGTGCTTTTAATCTCACAGGCAAAATCAGTCCTATTTCCACTCGACCTGGGTAGCTGGCTTGCAAGAGAATTGCACTGCCTCAAAAACATGCATGAAACATTTCTTCTGGGTTATGGGAGTTGCTAAGAATTTAAATAATTCATATCATTCCTAAGGAAGAAAACAAACAACACATAAAAAGAACCACAAACTGAAAACAGAAAATAAAATAAACCTAAGCCTCTCAGCCTGGCTTATCATTGCTAAAGACAATGTCTCCTGTGGCTGCTATTCCTACAATAGCTGCTGTGTGGCATTGCTCCCCTTCAGATGAAAAGAAGCAGTGTGTGATGCCAGTGAGTCAACAGCCCTCACTGTAGCGCTTGAAGACAGTCCTATTCCCTGTCCTCGTAACAAACTGTTCTAATTGTTATGTTGACTATTATGGCTAAAATTGCAATGCTCTGCTGCTAAAGAATTTTTGTCTATATTTCTGTAAAGCTACAGGGAGCGAAAAAGTGCCTTTTACAAATTATTATTATTTAAGAAAAAAAAGGAATGCCTTGAAAAATAATCTGCTCGATATGAAATCTATTATGAAATATATTTCAATTAAAAGGCTACATAATTTATACATATGAGCTTTTCTTCTGTCAAGATTATATTTTTGTTGTCTTGTCATAATGCCCTGAAGTAAGCACTTCTGAATTTTAAACTTTAGCATTTATCTTAGCAATCATGCTGTGAAGATAAATATCCCTTGAGGAAGATACACAATTGGATCTTGTATACTAGTAAGCCAGGCTTTTTACAGGTTATTACTTCAACAGGAAGCATGAGGGTTCGATAACAACAATCAGCACTTAGAGATGTGCTGCTTCTATTCAGTATATTGTACATGCATCAGTTAACTAAAGCCATGTGATGGTTGCAATTCCGAAGCTCAGTTCTGGGAATGTTGGAAGCATTTGGGTAACATAAAAGGGTCATAAACCCTTTGCAAAATTGTCATTAAAAATTTCTCCAAGTGCTGAACTTTCTGTAGGGGTCTTTTTCTCATGTCTCTTCTAGCACAGAAGTCATGGAAGCAGTATGACTGAGAACAGCTGTGGTAAAGCTCTAGTTTAGGGCCGCAGTAACAACTCATGAACTGAAGAGCAGGGTTCAGCTTTACACCTGCTTAAACAGTTCCTGTACACCTTTGCAAGGTCAGTGTGAACCAGAAGGGTGAACTGGAAAATTAACATTCTTCTGTGAACAGGCTGCTTTTTATCTGTCTCTATTCTTTGTTGTAGTTTACTGAGTGTCCATGTGAAAATGCTTAGGGCCAGCACAACCTGAGGAAGAAATTGAGGAGAAAATATCTTGGGACAGCAGCCGAACGGTGTGGGCAGACGTATAAGTTAGCATTCAGCTACTGCGCACCTTCATTTTAATGTGCTTATTAGATTAGATGTTTAACTTAAATCAGAGTATGGTTGCCTTTAAGCCAATGTAAGATTATACTGTTATGAAAGGGGACAGCTGTCCTCTGTGTCACAGCACCAGCACTCAGATGGCCTTGTGTTCAGCCAGCCCTTACTGAAAATAATCCAGAAAAAATGGTTAGGAGAAGTGCTAGTGCATGGGGAGGAGGTGTTAATGCATGATTGAGAACAGAGTGAAATTGGTGTTCATGCCTTCTTGACACCTGTACAGACTTAGATCAGCAGAAACTGATGGTGAAACTGAAGCTATAGACTTTCTTTGGATTGGCCTTTGCAGAAGTCTTTCACTTTGCTGACCACAGAAAAAAGATATGGATATTAGACCGCCAAAGCAGGCATTAAATTAACTTTTGAATAAAATTTAGAAGCAATAAGTGTCTCTAAGCCAGTGCACAAAGTCCTAGAAATATAACTGGCTTCCCAGGACATACTTCCCATCATTCTCTGCAAGAAAATATCTGTTGAGAATGGTCCTGATGCTTCTTTGACTTACATGGGAACAATCTGTCCCCCTAATGTGGACAGAAATCCTATGACAAATGAGAACGTGATCACTCAGCCAGGGACTAAGAGAGTCAGGAACCAGTCCCAGTCTCTTCTTACTGTCTGCTCTCACTCCCAAGTTGCCTGCCAGCCTGCAAGAAACCACTGAAGTGGTTTTGGTTTTGTTTTTTTTTTAATCTCTACAGTAAGAACCTGCTGTTATGCATAGTCTTATTGATTTCAGTGCTGACTATAGTCCTTGTTTTGTAACCTGAACAACTTATACTCTTCTCTGCCAAGTTGTGTGAAAGCTGAGCAGATATTAGGACCCTATAACATTTCAGATAGTATTATAGCCTTTGTCCTGTGGTGTTTTATTGCCTATAGACTTCATAAGAGGTGAGAATCCATATCTATGGTTCTTATGTTTGCCAATATAAGTTCAAGGGCCTTTTTTTTTGATCCTGATTCCTTCCCTCCTACAGAAATAAAATCTTTGTGAACATTATCATTCTGTCTGACTTTATTTTCCCTCTCTCTGACAAACATTTGGAGTTTTTAGCCAGTTTCAACTAACTGTAGGAAATGAAAATTTATATTTAACTCATTAAGTTTTTTTAGAAATATTAAAAAAATTTGTAGAGGATCAATTCCCAAAACAGCATGTCCTTCCAGGCAGAACAATCTTTCAGTTGTCATGAGGTGTTAGAGTGTAACAATCACCAAGAACATAGCCCAGGACTCTCTCCTACATACAATGATCTTTCACTGTCTTCTAGAGATATTTAAGGGGCATAGAGGACAGGGGGAATTTTCTGGAACAGTACTGGGAATTTCAGGGCAATAGGATAGTTGTTAAAAACTAGAATTATGTAGATGTATATCTAATAAATGTTGGATTTATTTCCTTTCTTATTCCTGTTGATTGCTGTCCTAATTCTGAAAATCTTGGTTTTACTTAGCAAATCTAGAGACAGGGCCTCAGTCTGATTTTTGATGCACTGGGAACAACCATCTGTCCTCTAGTATTTGATACATTCTTTTCCTCCCTCCAGGCAGGAGGAAGCAGAAAAAGACCTTAAGACTTGCCAGAAGCATAGTTCATCTCCTCCCAGTGCTCAGTTGAGCCAGTGAGTATGAGTATAGTGTGCTAATATTTTGTTATGCAGCTGTCCAGTTGCTCAACTCAGATTACTCGGAGCAAATTTCCTGAAACCCTATGGGCAACAAGAAAATAACCTGCCAGTGTATACATACACACATACTCAGGTACTGAAGTGTTGAGATTCCTTTCATAAAGGTAAGAAAAAGCTGCCCTGATCAATACAGATTGAGAGTTCAGGGCAGTCTTACTTGCTGGTATTATCTTGCCATTTATTTTTAATTTCAAGCATTAGTAGCAATTATTAAAGAAATTTACTTAAATGCAGTTCTTTTAGAACTTTTCTGTGCCAGTCCAGTTTTTCTTCTGTGTCTCTCTGTGACATCCCCAAGGCAGACTAGGCTGACATTTGTGGTTACTGTTACCACCTCTTTAGCTTTACAGTATTGTCCTAAACAATCCTGAATTTCAGCCCCGTGTGCTTTCTATAGAATCTCGCTACTAAAGAATCCCTCTAGGTACAAGGCACAGAGCAGATTCCACCCCTTAGTGGGACTTCCCACTACTACCACCTCAATGTTCCCTATCAGGAGATTTGTCTTTCACCAAATTCATTTGTGCACTAGGGAAGAAAAGAACAAAAAAACCAAACCAAAACAAAAAGACTCATATACGCTATAAGACAAAGTAATTCTACTGAAGTCAATACAGCTATGCTGATATTTGCTCAGTGAGAATTAAGCTTAAAATTTCTAGCTGTAGAAGTAGCTGTGCTTTAGCATTACCTGCAGCTGTCTCAGAGCACCAGTATTTTAAGCATGTAACAAAACAGCAACCCATAGTGTATCTGTTGCTTCCTTATAGCTGGTTACTTGTTTTGGACAGGAAGAAATCTGTTCTTTTCAAAATGTAATGGAAAATATCACTAACCACGAAATATATAGCAGCTGGAGATGTCAGTTTTAATGCAACACACACATCAAAATACAAACATTTTTAACCGATTCTAGTGTACTACCAAAATAAATTAAGACTCTATACATAGATAGCAATGCATTTGTTCTATCTAAGCCCTCTGCTTTTGTGTATTTTGATCATTTATATATATTAGAAAAAAGTCTGATTAATGCACAAAAAGAAAAGGATTCGTTTTTCAATTGTAAACTAATCGGCTCCAAATCTCTGCAGGTTGTAGGGCATACCACTGAGCTGAAGTCATGTTGAAGAAACAGCTTAAAATGACTCACAGTCCCCTGTTTCTGGGAAGATTAGATATTTGGAGGGAGAGGGAGAAAGAAGAGCTGTTCGGGATGTTTTGTCTTTCTTTCCCTAAACCAGAAAGTAACAGCTTCAAATGCTACAGGCATCCTGTTTGAAAAGGTGACTTCAGAGTGCTGAACTACCTGGATTTATTTTCCCAGACATGGAAAGTGGCACTAGGTGGGCTGTGTTATCTCCAAACCGTTGTGCTCCTTCTTTTTGAAATGCTTTGAGATTTACAATTTCAAGCCACTGGTGTAAACAAAAAGACTTAGCAAAATTAAGAGAGAGGAATAAATTTTCTATAGGATTTTTAAACCAATCTGAACAATTCTATTTGCAAGGATATTATTCTCCCTTCAGATTTATTGTATGATGTGAAAATTCTACAGAAGGGGTAGCATCCTTTATTAAATTAAGTGGCTATTTAGAGTAATTTCTATAGAATTAAATTTAATTTCTATAAATCCCTATAGGTTTCAACTCTTTTCCATCCTGTAGGATTTCTCCATAGGGACAGTTATTAGTGGCTGCAGGATTTGATTCACAGCAAAGTTATTTTGTGGAAAGGAGAAATGGCTTCACTATGAAAGATTTCAGTGTAAAGCACGGTCTGCTTTTGCAGGCAACAGCCCTAGGTTGATGCAACTCCTTCAGCCAGACTTGGGCTGTATGTATCTACAGTGGTGCTGTAAAGATACACACGGGGTTCAGTGACACTTTACTCAAGTGACATTTTAAGGGTTCAGCCTACAAGCAGCCCATTTTTATTTTTTTAATTTTTTTTTTATTTTTCAGGTTGACTAGTACAGCCAACAGCTGAACTGGAAATCAGGCTGCTTCTAGTGAGTAACTCAGGTATAAAAGCCATTTTTTTTTCTCTTTTTCAAGAGGGGAATGGCTCCTTAATCTGCCATTTGGTAGAAGTCGGTAGTTTCTCAGCACCAAGTTACGTCCTATCAGTCTGCCTCTGATTGTGCAGCTCTTATTGCCCCCCCCATTACCCAACTGCTTGTGAACTGTTTAAGGCTGCATTTTATGAGGCAGCAATACACATCGTCTCTGCCAAAGCCAGTTCAGGACAATGTGAAGAGGAGAAGCAACTGAGCCAGAAGCCATAGTTTCTCTACCCCAGCTCAAATGACTACCTAGATAGAAAAAAAGAGATTCACAATCTCTCTTAAACACTGAATCACACTCTTGTGCCTAAAGTACTTTGCAAACACATGTTCCCAGTTGCCTTCCCAGCACGCTGTGGCCCTTTGAATCAACAGCAACGAGAAGCAGCACAGACCGTGGGTTTCATTTTGCCAGCAGCCTGCAGCATTAAGAGCGTGCAAGTCATACACACCTTAAGTTTTAACGGTTGCCATGGCGATGAAAGGAGGCATTACAAAATGCACAAGCTGTTGAACATGTTGCTGGAGCTGAGAGTAAGAGCTAAGAATAAACTTTCGGCTAATTCTCCGTAACGGCACGCTCCGAGCAGCTGCTGCTCGGCCAGCTTTACATCCCAGTCAAGCAGCTCGTTAATACGAGGCAGATTGGAGCAGGAGGGTGTCACCCCGCTGAACGCTCTCGGGGTCTGGTACCTTGCGGCCGTGCTGCTGCTTCCAGCGCGACGGCTGCAAATGGAGGTTTCAAAAGAAAGAAAGGGCTAATTTTACTACAATTATTGTTATTACTATTTAATTCCTCATTTCCTTGAGCTTGACGGATAAGATCATACCAGCTGTCTGTGTGTGAGCAACCCTTCTTTATTTTAATACTAACTGCAAAAATCCCCTCATGACAAAGGCTACGGTGATCAGATGCAACAATAGAAAAGGTGTCTGCTGTGGAGAAAGGAGCAGGAGTTTTGAAGCAGGAGAAGGGTGAATTTCACCCTCCAACGTTTTTGCAGCTGTGTGTGTGTGCTCCTGCCCAGGCATCCCAAAAAGGAAACATGCCAGAGGTCCTGGCCCCTAACTCAGGGGTAAAGAAGGATTCTGGGTTCTTCTGCAGATAGAGCATCGCTGCCTTCCTTTCATGCAGACATAGGATCTGAAAAAGGCTGAACAAGCAGGTAAATTCTCCCTGCTCCCCAGAAAGATGGTTTGAGAGGTATTTTTCCTTTTCCATCATTTTCCCCTCAAATGTATGTCTCTACATTTGCTGATTTGAGACAGAATTTTCTTAGTGGCTGTGGGTAGGAAGTCTCTTTTTCTGCCTGATAAATACCCACTAGATGGCAACATTCCTCGTTCCCTAACCTCAGCACCGCAAGAGCCGAATTCTTCTTGGTGCAGGGGTGTGTGAGAGAGGTGGCAGATAAGACATGGGGGTCTTGGATGCTATCGTGTGCTGAGATTTCCTAAGCACAAAGAAAAGCAGGTCAGCAGAATATTCATTAGCAAACTTATCCTAGCTTTAAAAAGAAATTTAACCATCAACAAAAAAATGTACATTACCTGTATCTGTTGAGGAAATAGAGGTGTATTTCTGAGTGCCTTGCCAGAAGCAGTTTCAGGCTTTGTAACTCAAATAAACCCCTCCATTAAAGATACAAACAATTGCAGTCCTCAGTATGATTTGGTCTCTGTACTCCTTGCTCTCCATTCTCCCAGACTTTTTCTGCTGCCTTATCTTTCTCCCAAATATTATCTTAAACTAGTTTTGATTAGAAGCTTTATGTATCTGTACAGTGCTCATCAGACTTTGAATAGAGCATACAAAACCAATAGTAAAGTATCCAGGTTTCTTTGTGCACAGAACATATGTAGTGTCCACCCCTTCAGTCTCAAATCTACATATATATATTCTCATGCATGCAAACACATACTTTAAGGCACTAGGAATGCACCTAAAAGCATCAAGGGAAATAAAATTTGTTGCAGAAGCAGCAGACAGAAAAAGAGTGGAATAGAACTTAATAGATGAAAGAAAAACTTGGATATGCATCTCCAGAACATTGTAGTGATCCACCATTAAAGGCAATCATGGGATAATGTCACCATCTGATGTGACGGCTTATCAAAAAGTGGGAAAAGTCAAGATTTGAGACTCCTGTGTAGGTCAATATATGACAAGTTTCTCAAAGATATTACCCCAGACCTATCATGGGCATCTGTTAATGTCAGTATGTTTGTTTCAAAGACCTCGTGCAGACTGGTTTTGATATTAAAGTAATAGAACTTTTTTCCAAAGTAAATATGAGCTTCAAAACAAATTCAGCTGTTTAAAAGGAAATAAAGGAAGGGAGCTTAGGGTAGAAGTGCCACAACCATCTCTACAGAAACAGAGGGAGGAAGTTAAATACATGCCCTAAACTATGAGGTTTGACTTGTTGGCTTTTACCTTCAAGTAAGGTCCTGCTAGAAAGCAAGACATCCCGCATCCTCTCGAAAGAAAAAAAGAAAAAACAAACCAGGAAGGGGAGGAATTAGAGTAGGTTCTTTTAACATGGTGAGCTAGACTGTGACTGGCACAGAACGATTTGTGGCTAGATTGTCTGGAGCACTATAGTATGAGGAAGACCATCTATATGAAAGATAAAACCCAGGGGAAATATCCCCATGGCTATAAACACTGGTACTGTTCTTTCCCTAATGGTTAAAGCTAATGTAATGAGGAAGCTTAGTGCAAGTCTTACAAGAAGCAAGAGGCTGGTGATGTCTTATCTGATGTGGACTGGTCCTATCTTTAATCAGAAGATTAAACCTGTGCCATGGCAAATCATAGATTTACAGGAGAACAGGACACATTGGCAATGGACTCAGATAATTTTCCTCAAGCTATTTAAGAATGGTCACTTAGGACATATGTACACTGAACAACAAGGGAAATTAACACTGCCACATATTGGTTATCCACACCTACGCCTGAAACGAACATATTTCCAATTAAAAGTGAAAGAGACAATTGTTGAAGTCACTTTGGCAGTGAGAAATCTCCAGCTGCCTCTAGATTCCTGAATAAGTGAAATGTTTGACATAGAAGCATATGTTTTTGGCAACGTTGTTTAATCCATGTTTTAAAGGGAAAATTGAAATTCTACAAGGTGTGAAGAAAAAGATCACTGGAACATTTTCTGTTTGGAGTGACAGAGACCATGTCACCCTTCTATTCCTGTTCTCTGTAGACTTTCATTTCACAAGAACTGCCTCACAAATGAACAGATAGGGAACAGACAGAGTAGACACATAGCAAGAGGAAGCGAAGGTATTTGTAGCCTCACATAACAGAGTCATGCTTTGCAAAATACTGGAAAAGGATTTGGAAGAAACAATGCAATCTGAATTTAAAACAAAAAGAACAATGAAATTTCTTACCAGATTAATGCACATCTTTAAAAATTTGGTCTTTCTGTCTGTTGTTAAAACAGAAGAGGTGGGGCATGGAGGGGGAACATACCCTAAAATATGATGTGGTAAGGATTTACAGTTTACCAGCATCCCACAGCTAAGCCAAGTGTCTTATATCTCACAATCTGGTACCCAAATCTAGACTGTCTCTCACTGAAGCAAATCAGAAACTTGATTAGGACCATATGATACTTTTAACAATGTCTACTGCTATCAACACACAGCTTCTAACTGGAAAAGAACCTAGAACACTGTGGCTACTACATGTGTGCCCATAATGTATTGTCAAAGTATTTGATTCTATAAACCAGCACCTGACTAACTTCCTTTTTAAAGTTTACCTTTACTGTGTTGAAATGTAAGAATGTTTCCATCTCTCAAAAACAGCATTAATGGATGATTTCAATTTCATGTCACAAAACAATTGCAGTGAAATATTTTCTCAATTAGCAACTAATAATAAAAAAAAAGAAGAAGAAGAAAAGAAGAAAAAATGCACTAAAGCGGTAAAAACTGAGCACATATCAAGTGTCTTGCCAAGTTCTCCTTGAAACGAAGCTTTTATTCCTCTTCTTTTCATTCTGATTTTTAGTCAGTTTTTGCTCCATTAATGTGTTTTGCTTCGTATTCCATGATGGCTTAGGTTCCTTAACAGCCTTTTGTGAGAGAATTTCTCAAAAGCTTCTTAAAAGTCTTAATAGATTATGTCAGCCAGTTCTCCTTTATCTAATATTTATTTGACACTTTCAAAGAATTCTAGTAAATTAAAGAAGCTTGATTTTCCTTAAACAATACACACTTCTTTGTCTGTAACATATCATGCTTACCTAGGATTTTTTATAATCCTATTTTTAATTATTATTGCAGTCCATTTGTTGAAGTAAGGCTAACTGGTGTGCAATTCCCAGGATCATCCCTAATGTCTTTTAAAAAGTCAGAAAAAAAACCATCTCCAGTGGATGATGGTAATGGAAGACTGTACATTTCTGTTAGCAGCCCAGCCACTTCATTCTTAAGTTCCCTCAGCATCTGTTCCAGGTGGTTTGTTACCTAGGTTGGAATCTAGCCAGGAAATAGGGGTTAACTCCTCTATCCATGAGAAAAGTGCTTTGAAATCTTTAATGGCCAGATGCATTGAGAACATCAACCTCTATGTATCTGCTGATTTTCAGGTTTTCCAGGAGCACAGAGTTCTATGCTGGGAAAATGTCATGGCTTTCATCTATGGACTCAAAGGGCAGAATTTTCTTGCAGTTTTATTGACTGCAAAACTGATAGAACCATTTCAGCCATTTGTATACAAATATGCAGCAATTAGAGTGAATGAATGAAGCTCATTCCATAATTCCACTGAGCACTATAGTATCATGTAATCAGTTTATTCTACCTGCAACATAAAATTCTGCTTAGTTACACAAGAGTACATTTTATCAATTATTGATTTATGAACATCTAAAGCTTCCTTCAGTCACCATTTATGCTCTTGGTTTTATCATCTCTTCCGTGCTGAGAGAAGTGTCATACACTGGAATAGTCTATACTATTTAAAATTCCACATACTTCAGTAGATTACCCCATTAACCATTATGTTTTCCAGGCTGTATAGATTAAAGTAATTAAACTTGTCCTCGAAGACCTAGCTCTTTGATTATGGGATCATTCTACCGCCTGCAGCACATTTGAGGTGATTTGCAGTAATATTGTCTTTGGGAATTTAGTGACCATATTACGCTGACAGCAATGAGAGCTGTTGGCCTTTGTTAAAAAAAAAAAAAATATATTCATCTCTGCCCCTTAGAAAATGTCTCATAGAGGCATGTTGGGGCAAGGCAGAAGTGTTATGGATACTTAGATGCCTTTGGGAGACTGGCACTGGTCTGCATAGCCCCCTAAATCAGGATTTACTGTTTCAGACTGCGGTGAACTTGCAACTGTGCTCTGGTTTGAAGTGACTGAAAGATGTTTTTAAAAGACTTTACATTGCCCCATGTGAAACGAGTTGGATAGCATCTGCAGAGACAACAGGTGTCCACATCATACTTAAACAAAAGTATCCCGCTCAACTCTCAGGATAATAATTTCAGTATCAAGGCCAAGGATAAAATGAGAATGGTGACAAAACTGCCTTTCCCTCCTTTAGAGGTGCCCCTTCAGGTCAAATGAAGGCTTGTTGGCCTGGAAATCTGTGGAAACCTGCATATTTTCTGACTATGCTTTATCTTCTCTATGGATAAAAGGGAGATTTAAGAATGTCAATCCTGCATCTTTCACTGGCATGAAATTTACTAAAAAATGTGTAAAGGAAGCAAAAAAAAATGGTGCTTGCAGACAGGTTGCTGATGCATTGTAGAGAAATTTTCAAAACCTTTCCCTTACGAAATGATTCATCTTATGTGTCATATATTTTCTCTTTTTCTCTGTACTTCTTCCTTCTTACAAAGGACTGGAAAACAGGATCCTCGCTGCTTAAGAGTTAATCTGCTTTGGCTACCTATTCCTCACCTGCAGTCAATATTCTCCCTCTGTGACAACCATAGCTATGAATTTATTTATACAACAACACTGCCCAGGGGCCTCAGTAGGGATCAGCATTTCATTTATAAGATGCAGCAAAACATAGAACTATCCTGTGTGCCTTTTTTTCTTAATAAACAAAGGACAAAATAATATAAGTAGTCATTCCTATTCTCCATTACAAATGGAGAGCTGAAAACCAAAGAGATTAAAAGCCACATGCAGAAAAGGATTTAAGTGATATACTGGCTACTACTTAGACTGCAACTCTTATACTCATTAATTACTTGGACCCATGATCATCTGCTCTTGGAATGATATATATATTTCATGGTTTGTTAGCCATCGTACATTTATTATTGCCAAAATGTAACCTAAATCTGGAGCTGACCAGCATCTATTTCAAGTCATAATTCCTAATGCGATTCAAAATCTAGTTTTTCTTTGCCTAGTTCATCAGTGTGCCTACTGGTTGAGCTTCTCATAAAATAGTGATGGTAGGCCTCTTTTACACAAGAACCTAACAGAAATCAGGAACCTTCATGACTAATTCAGGATGATGCTTGTTTTTTCTTTTTTTGTTCCATGATTTTGTGTTAGATCCAGAATGCGGGTATAGATTCATGTCCAGTTTCACATATAAGATGTGAGGTGTAAAGTGTTAAGTGTATTGTTGTGCAGGTGAGTCATGAAGAACGTAAATAAAGTCTATTTCCTTACAGCCCTGAATACAGCAGATGGACACCATTACCATGCTCCAAAGGCCTATTTTTATTCAAATATTTCCTTGAGAAATACACCTCACAAATGGAGAAGGGAGCTGACAGATAAGGTACTGCTTTCAACACAGTCTGTCTCATTTAGCAGTTCTTATCCAACATTGTGGTCTAAGCTTAACTAAAATGGGACATGGGCTTTGAACTAGTTGAAATAATACATGAGCAACAAAGCTGGTGAAAGGGCTGGAGAACAGGCCTTATGAGGAGCGGCTGAGAGAGCTGGGGTTGTTTAGCCTGGAGAAGAGGAGGCTGAGGGGTGACCTCATTGCTCTCTACAACTACCTGAAAGGACGTTGTAGAGAGGAGGGTGCTGGCCTCTTCTCCCAAGTGACACGGGACAGGACAAGAGGGAATGGCCTCAAGCTCCGCCAGGGGAGGTTTAGGCTAGACGTTAGGAAAAAATTCTTTACAGAAAGGGTCATTGGGCACTGGAACAGGCTGCCCAGGGAGGTCGTTGAGTCACCTTCCCTGGAGGTGTTTAAGGCACGGGTGGACGAGGTGCTGAGGGATATGGTTTAGTGTTTGGTAGGAACGGTTGGACTCGGTGATCGGTGGGTCTCTTCCAACCTGGTTATTCTGTGATTCTGTGATTCTGTGATCAGCAAGAGCACTAGAAATTAATTCTACCAGCTTCAACCAGTAATTCTTTGAAAGGACAATGGAAATAGGCGTATCTCACTGCTGCTTTTCCTTTTGCTTTTCTAGCTTTCTCTCATGTAGCTGAGTTTATCCTCAGCCAGCTTCAGGAAGTTCCTGAATTTCACTCTGACTGTGGCTGCAACTCTGAACCTCTTCTCTTGCCATGAGGACACCATCCCTGAGATTCACAAAGGGATAATTGATGAAAAAGCAGTTCTCAACAATTCTACAGTTCGTGTCAGGGAAGATTTTCCCTGTCTAGTTTCAGATATGTTTTTATTTTGAGAGCTCTTCTTCTTAGCACTTACCTGACTGTTGTCTTCTCCAGTGTAAAGAACAGCCTATGATTTTACCTCTGACAGTAAATTAATCTGTGTTCAGGAATGTTCTTAGGTATCAGAGCTAAAATACTATGAAAAAGTTTCTGGGATATTTAGTTAAGGGAAAAATTACTCTTTTCTGGAATTCTTGGAGCTTTCTAGAACTATTTAGGTACATTCCCAGCTAGCAGCTTAGTTGTTATCACCCATTCTTGGTGACTAAAATAATTTAGCATTATGGAGACACGCAATTTTGTTCCACTTAGCTTTACTTCCAGAAAATAGCTCCAACATTAATATTGGTATATTAGTATTCACTAATCGCGTGGTTCTGTGAGTCAGATTGGGAATGAGACTCCTGTTTTGTACTGTTTCTGAGAAGTCCTGGGTTTTGCTTAGCTATGCATTCTAATGAAGAATAAGATTTATGTTGTTGTATGAAAATACCAGTCTCCGAGCTACAGTAAATTCGCATACTTTTACTGAATTCCACAGGTCCACAAACTACTGATGAAATCTCATAATCAGTTATCACCCAGGTTCTTAGTGCTTTGAGAGATCAAGTTGTAAGGCTCTAGTCCAAACCTGAGCCAAAGGAAGGTTGACTTTGACTCTGTGTTGCAGGATGAGTAACAGAATATCATGATTTCAGAGTCATAATAATGACATCCGTCTTGCACTGCAATTATACTGAGAACTTTCAAAAAGATATTTGATAAATATTGCACTCTTCAGAGATGCCGTAGTAATTGTCCTGAAAGTTGAAGTGTTTCATCTCACCTCACAACAGACAAAGAGCAGGTAGCTGCAACACACCCTTTTCTAAGCTACACCAAATCAGCAACCCCCATTTCTGGGACAAAGAGACTTGTTATGACATCACTGTGTTTTCATTGAGAAAAAAATATCTCCAAACTGATTTGGGAAAAAAGGCTCTGAGAATGGCCCATCAACAATCTCAACTGAGTTCCAAATGTGTGCAATATACAAGCTGATTTTTTACCTTTACTTCTTAGTTTTTTCATCATTCTCCTTTTCTCCCTTAATTTTCCTGTCTCCTATGAGAGAGAGCTCTAGTGTTCTGTTTAATAACAGTCTGGGTTAACCAAACAAGATAATTTGCTTCACAAAACTGCTCTGATCTTGTGACCAGAAAGGCAGCTAATGCTCTTAAATGGACTATCATGAACATAAGGTCAGAAGAGCTAACAGGAATGTGTCCTATGATTGTCTTTCTCCAGGCTGGAAAGTAGAGTCAGTCATCAGACAGAAAAGTTGAATTTTGAAGGTCTGCTGTGCCTCACTCTCCCTGAAAGGAAGAAATCTAGCAGAAACAGCAATCCTGGTCCTTGTCAGCTAACTTCTCTAAGGACATTGTTTGCTTTTATGACCACAGTGTTTCAGTGAGTGAAAGTACAGTATTCTCTTTGGAGGTTCTTTCTAGAACTAAAGTGGGAATAAAGGGTATGGTTAAAGCCTCACTTAGTAGCTCAGATTTTCATGTTTCCATTTCCATTTTTCATCCCCAAATGACTAAAAAGATTAACTCAGTGGTGCTACGCTGGGAGAAGCAGCGACATTAAACACTGTTCAGAAAAAAAAAAATAAAAAAAATAAGAAGGTGCTGCTGGAGCAGGAACCAGTGTGCAAGTCCCTTCCTTGGCTGGCAAGTCCTCAGTCACTAGGGTGTATTCACCACAGGCTGTCAGTGCTACTGTCCACACACTTCATTGCAATGAGCAGATAAGATGCTGTTGTAGATGTTCCCAGAAGAGATTAACTTCAGGGCTCTGGGGAAAATGACGAAGGACTCTGGGGCACAAGTAGTGTTTACCTCCATTCGAACACTAAAGAATGAAGAGCAAGAGATCAAGAAGAATCTGTCTATTAATACCTGGCTCCAAAACTGGTGTGAGGAGCAAAACATTGGGTGTTTTGATCATGGAGTGGTCCACACACCTCCAGGCTTCCTTACTAGGGATGGGGTACAAAAATCCTCACTAACAATCTAGAAGGGCTCATAAAAAGAGCTTGAAACTAGATGTGACGGGGGAGTGGGGTGAAGCCAGGCTAGTCAGGAGTGATCCTGGAAGTGGAACTCCAATGGCTGAAAGATGGTGTGCTAAGGATTGCCAGTATATCAACACAGAGCGAATGAGGACGAGTACATCTGGTGACGGAAAGGATGAAACTGGCACTAAGGGGTTAGATATTCCAAGGACCAATCAATTGGGAATGAACATTATTCCCTTGATGAGGGCTGAAGATTCACCAGGTCAGCTGAAGTGCGTTTACACCAATGCACGCAGCATGGGCAATAAGCAGGAGGAGTTGGAAGCTGTCATAGGACAAGGAGGCTATGATGTTGTTGCCATCATGGAAATGCAGTGGAACAACTCATATAACTGGAGTGCAGCTATGGTGGGGTATAAACTCTTCAGGCAGGACAGAAATGGTAGGAGAGGAGGCGGGGTAGCCCTCTATGTTAGAGAGTGCTTTGATATCCCTGAGCTCAATTATGGTGATGATGGGATCAAGTGCCTGTGAGTTAAAATCAGAGGAGCCCACAAGAAAGCAGATATTGTGATGTGAGCCTGTTATAGATGACCCAGCCAAGAAAAAGCAGCTGATGAGCTCTTCTATAAACAACTGGGGATAGTCTTAAGATCGCTGCCTCTTGTCCTCATGGGAGACTTCAATCTTTCAGATATCTGCTGGAAGTACAATGTAGCAGAGAGGAAGCAGTCCAGGAGGTTCCTAGGGTGCATGAAAGACAACTTCCTCACACAACTGGTGAGTGAACCGACAGGGAAGGTGACCTCCTGGACCTGCTGTTTGTGAACAGAGAAGGCCTTGTGGGGGATGTGACAGTTGGAGGATGCCTGGGACAAAGTGATCATGAGATCATAGAATTCTCAGTTCTAGATGAGGTGAAGAGGAGGATTAGCAGAACAGTCACATTAATCTTCCAGAGGGCAGTCTTTGGACTGTTCAGAAGGCTGGTTGGCAAAATCCCATGGGAAAGAGTCCTTAAGGGTGTGGGAGACCACGAGGGCTGGGTGCTCCTCAAGAAGGAAATGCTAGCAGCACAGGAGCAAGCCATCTCCATGTTCTGGAAAAGGAGCCGACAGGGAAAAAAATACCAGCTTGGTTAAGTAGGAAGATCTGGGGTGGAACATCACAAAGAAGAGGAATGTCTATGAGCTTTGGAAGAAGGGACAAGCATCTTGGGAGGGCTACAGGGAGGAAGTGAGATTGTGCAAAGGAGAAATCAGGAGGGCCAAAGCCCAACTAGAGCTTGGATTGGCCAAGTCAGTGAAAGATAACAAAAAATCTTTTAGTAAATACATTAAAAATAAAAGGAGGACCAGGGAGAATATTCAGTCCCTATTGGATGAAAATGGAACAACTGTGACAGGGGATGAGGACAAAGCTGAGGTACTTAATGTCTTCTTTGCCTCAGTTTTTAATACTAAGGAAATTTGTTCCCTGTGTGTACCCAGACAGGAATCACAGAGGCAGAACAAAGCTCCTGTGATCCATGAAGAGGTGGTTAGAAACTTGCTTGCCCAGCTAGACACCCACAAGTCTATGGGGCCAGGTGGGATCAACCCAAGAGTATTGAAGGAACTGTGGATGTGCTTGTCAAACCCCTTTCCATCATCTTATCATAGAATCATAGAATCATAGAATAACCAGGTTGGAAGAGACTCACCAGATCATCGAGTCCAACCATTCCTATCAAACACTAAACCATGCCCCTTAGCACCTTGTCCACCCGTGCCTTAAACACCTCCAGGGAAGGTGACTCAACCACCTCCCTGGGCAGCCTCTGCCAGTGCCCAATGACCCTTTCTGTAAAGAATTTTTTCCTAATGTCCAGCCTAAATCTCCCCTGGCGGAGCTTGAGGCCGTTCCCTCTTGTCCTGTCCCCTGTCACTTGGGAGAAGAGGCCAGCACCCTCCTCTCTACAACCTCCTTTCAGGTAGTTGTAGAGAGCAATGAGGTCTCCCCTCAGCCTCCTCTTCTCCAGGATAAACAACCCCAGCTCTCTCAGCTGGTCCTCGTAAGACCTACTCTCCAGCCCCCTCACCAGCTTTGTTGCTCTTCTCTGGACTTGTTCCAGAGCCTCAAATTGTGGTGAGGGGCCCAGAACTGAACACCTAATTTGAGGAGTGGTCTCACCAGTGCCAAGTACAGAGGGAGAATAACCTCCCTGGACCTGCTGGTCATGCCGTTTCTGATCCAAGCCAAGATGTCATTGGCCTTCTTGGCCACCTGGGCACACTGCTGGCTCATGTTCAGTCACTGTCAACCAACACCCCCAGGTCCCTCTCCTCCAGGCAGCTTTCTAGACAGACTTCTCCTAGTCTGTAGCACTGCATAGTGCCCCAAGTTGTGCACCAAGTGTAGGACCCGGCATTTGGCCTTGTTAAACCTCATGCCATTGGACTCAGCCCAGCGGCCCAGCCTGTTCAGATCCCTTTGCAGAGCCTCCCTACCCTCCAGCAGATCCACACTTCCACCCAGCTTAGTGTCGTCCGCAAACTTGCTCAGGGTGCACTCAATGCCTTCATCCAGATCATTGATGAAGACATTGAACAGGGCTGGACCCAGCACTGAGCCCTGGGGAACCCCACTTGTCACTGGCCTCCAGCTGGATTTCACACCATTTCCCACCACTCTCTGGGCCCGGCCAGCCAACCAGTTTTCCACCCAGGAGAGTGTGCGCCTGTCCAGGCCAGAGGCTGACAGTTTCCAAAGCAGAATGCTGTGAGAAACTGTGTCAAAGGCTTTACTGAAGTCCAGGAAGATACATCCACAGCCTTTCCCTCGTCCAGCAGCCGAGTCACTTTGTCATAGTAGGCGATCAGGTCAGTTTGGCAAGACCTGCCTTTTGTGAACCCGTGTTGACTGGGCCTGATCACCCAGCTCTCTTGCATGTGCTTCATGATAGCACTCAAGTTCACCTGCTCCATGACTCTTCCAACAGTCCTGGAAGACTGGGGAAGTTCCACTGGACTGGAGGCTGGCTGATGTTGTGCCCATCTACAAGAATGGTGGCAGGGAGGACCCAGGGAACTACAGGCCTGTCAGTCTGACCTCAGTGCTTGCAAAAGTCATGGAACAGGTGATCATGAGTGCTATCATGAAGCACATGCAAGAGAACCGGGTGATCAGGCCCAGTCAACACGGGTTCACAAAAGGCAGGTCTTGCCAAACTAACCTGATCGCCTTCTATGACAAAGTGACTCACCTAGTGCATGAGGGAAAGGCTGTGGATGTATCTTCCTGGACTTCAGTAAAGCCTTTGACACAGTTTCTCACAGCATTCTGCTTAGGAAACTGTCAGCCTCTGGCCTGGACAGGCGCACACTCTCCTGGGTGGAAAACTGGTTGGCTGGCCAGGCCCAGAGAGTAAATGGCTTTAAATCCTTCTGGAGCCCAGTTACATGTGGTGTCCTCAGGGCTCAGTGCTGGGTCAACGTCTTTATCAATGACCTGGATGAAGGCATCGAGTGCACCCTTAACAAGTCTGCAGATGACACTAAGCTGGGTGGAAGTGTGGATTTGCTGGAGGGTCGGGAGGCTCTGCAAAGGGATCTGAACAGGCTGGACTGCTGGGATGAGTCCAATCACATGAGATTTAACAAGGCCAAATGCCGGGTCCTGCGCTTAGGGCACAACAACCCTATGCAGTGCTACAGACTAGGAGAAGTCTGTCTAGAAAGCTACCTGGAGGAGAGGAACCTGGGGGTGTTGGTTGACAGTGAGTGAACATGAGCCAATGGCATCTTGGCTTGTATCAGAAATGACATGACCAGCAGATCCAGAGAGATTATTCTGCTCCTGTACTCGGCACTGGTGAGACCGCTCCTCGAATCCTGTGTTCAGTTCTGGGCCCCTCGCTACAAGAAGGATGTTGAGGCTCTGGAGCGTGTCCAGAGGAGAGCAAGAAAGCTGGTGAAGGGGTTGGAGGACAAGTCTTACAAGGAACATCAGAGGGAGCTGGGGTGTTTAGCCTAGAGAAGAGAAGGCTGAGGGGAGACCTACCAGTAAGGAGGTTGTAGTGAGGAGGGAGCTGGCCTTTTCTCTCAAGTGAAAGGTGACAGGACAAGAATGAACAGCATCAAGCTGTTCCAGGGGACCTTCAGACTGGACATCAGAAAAGAAAAAAACATCACAGAAAGCATCATTGGACACTGGAAGAGGCTGCCCAGGGAGGTGGTTAAATAACTGATCCAGGAGGTATTTAAAAGATGGTTTGATGAGGTGCTGAGGGGCATAGTTTAGTGGTTGATAGGAATGATTGGACTCGATGATCCTGGAGGTCTTTTCCAACCTAGAGATTCTGTGATTCTGTGAAAAATGTCTGGCAAAGATGGGTTACACTACCTCCTGGATGAAGATGACCATCCTAGAGAACATATTAATCTGTAGTTTACCAAATGCATGAAATGAAAAGGAAGAATGCTACAGCTTGTTAAGTGTTTAAGCTTGTTACAGTGTTTTAAATCTTGCCTTCATTTTTCTTTTCTGAAAACTTCTACTATCTTATGCCAGAACAAGAATACTCAACCTGTGAAATGAGAACAAATTTAGTCTGATCATAGAATCATAGAATAACCAGGTTGGAAGACACCCACCGGAACATCGAGTCCAACCATCCCTATCAAACACTAAACCATGCTCCTTAGCACCTCATCCACCCGTGCCTTAAACACCTCCAGGGAAGGTGAATCAACCACCTCCCTGGGCAGCCTGTTCCAGTGGACAATGACCCTTTCTGTGAAATTTTTTTTCCTAATGTCCAGCCTAAATCTCCCCTGGCGGAGCTTGAGGCCACTCCTTCTTGTCCTGTCCCCTGTCACTTGGGAGAAGAGGCCAGCACCCTCCTCTCTACAACCTCCTTTCAGATAGTTGTAGAGAGCAATGAGGCCTCCCCTCAGCCTCCTCTTCTCCAGGCTAAACAAACGAAGCTCTCTCAGCCGTTTCTCATAAGGCCTGTCCTCCAGATGTCCCACAGACATAAGAGAGTGATGGAACGTATGGTAAAGAACACATAAAACACTTATTTTGTATACAAAAGCTATTGTTCCATTCAAATTCATGTCTCCAAATTCCTGTTGAATTTTAAGAAAAATTTTAGGGACTACAGCACTAGGTAGGATCAAAGCAGAAGCATGCATAACTGCACTTGCACATACAAAAATCTACATTTTTGATGGACAAAACAAGGCTTGCCTTTTTCAGGAAACGTATTATTTCTATTTTTCCAAGTGATATTTTGTGCACACTAAGCAAAATGACACATACATTAGTAATGCACTAGAGTACATGCCTAACAGTGGAAATCTTTCAGGCATCTTTCATATGCTTTCAATTTGTGGCCAAGCAGCTGAACACATATCTTTTGTGATCCTTGGATTCCTTTTTAACTCTATGGACTGGAATCCATCACTTCCCACCATTTTCAAGTGTAAGAATTTGAAAGGTTTATTCTGATAATTAATCAGCCCCTCCAATTAAGCACAATTACACCCTATAATGATAGTTATAATTATTGATTGATTAATCTTTCAACTATTAATTAAGAATCTTAATTAAAGGAGTTTTTTCATGTTATTTAAACTGAAACATGACTAATTATTTTATAATTTACCAAGTATGTGCAAAAACTGCATTAGTTCTGTTATGGTTTTTCTGATTCACTGCTGTATTGAAATAGCTGGATTTAGATTTTCCGGAATAGCTAACGCCTCCATCTTTGCACAGCCATGCTGAAACCCCTTTGTCCATCAGATTTGCAGAAAGGGCTTAGTCTGAAATACTGATCTTGTGTGCTTAAATAGTTGATTTGAAAAATCTTGGATTTTACTGCAACCTGTCTTGGCTACTGTAATTATTCTCTATCCTCTTAAAACAAGTAAGCTGGAGAAGACTTTTATACTCACAAATTAAGCACAACTGAAATTGTGTTACATGAAGTATCATGTAAAGTTCTAGTCTTTAAAATTTGCACGTCTCTAGAGTATTGTGGCTGTCACAAAACTGAACTACAACTGCAGAGGATGGATTCTTGAAGATAACAGAGAAAGTTTCAGCTTGAACAAAATGCTGAGGTACTTAGATATACTTAAAGGTATAATTCATATTTGGAAGAAAATATGTATCAACTACATGGCAAATATACATTGATAGAATCATTTTGAGGACTCCTTATAATTTTTTAACTCAGCCTTTCATTTTTAATTCGGTAGACTGAACCCTATATCTCAGTGCTTCAAAAATCATTGTTTGGGGGAGTCCTTTAGTTCAAAACACCATTTCTTTTCTAACACAGCCTATATGTTTTATAATATAAACATGGTAATGCTTAATTCCATTAAAACTGATGGATACAAGGACAATGTTTTAAAAACTTACTATCAAAATGTTAGGTGTCTACAACTAAATCAGCCATTCCTTGTGTATTTACTAGATCCAAATAAAGTATTCTAGCCTGAGATTAATTTCAGAATTAAATACATCCTTTAAAAGTCAGGCAAATGATTCTCTTGTACAGCTTATTTTTCTCTGTTTACTATAAAGGGAGGCAGAGGTGGCTTGTTCAGCTTTATAACTCTAAAATTAAGTAAGATCAACCTCACCCTGTATGTCCGGCTCTTGCACATGCTATTTAAACTTTTAACTTCAGTCTGTGCCATAAACTTTCTGTGCCGAAATACACATTTTAAGAATATTAATTTAAGCATTTTTTATGTTGAACATATAATGGGATTATTTGCTTGAACATAAATAAGGGTGAAAGAAACTTGTTGTTTAGTCCAATAATGGAATTGAACTCAGTAGAACAGAACAAAAAGACATATGCACTTTCTATTAGGAAATTAATCAACACAGGATATTGATTTACAAACTAATAGATTCTGTTAGAATAGATTCTTCTAACTATAAAACTTTTAGTCTGGAGAATGTTATTTTACTTTAAAAGCATCAAAACAAATTGTCCTCTGATCATATTTTTAAAGGCTTTATCAGTACAGAGTGAAAGGAAGTTATGTCATTTCAAGTTAATCCCTTGCCATTTTTAAAAAAAAAAAAAGAAGTAGGAAAGAAGCTCAAAAGAATCGGTCAGCTCCATATATGGCAGATGCAGTGGATGTGCCTCAGTCTATGAGTAATGGGTTTTGTTGATACCATACACTAGTAAGCTGGAAATTCTCTAAATTCATTACATATTTTGGACAATATATGAACTTTTTTAGCCAGAGAAGGCTAAAAAAGTACAGAACTGTCTGTTTCATTGATTCACTTTTATCAGACCCTAATGCACCTATCCCAAAATTGGCAGAGATCAATAGAGGCAGAAATCTTTACTCCCAGAGGATGCTAATCTCTGAGGGCTGGCCTGTTTTTTAGACTATGTGGAATCCTGCTTTTGTCTGGGGAGCTTTTTTGTTGTTTTTGTAGTGTTTCTAACATAGTCTGACACCTACAGATGAATAAAGCAGTTCCTTGTTGAGGAAAGTTGTCTGACTTAAGTCATCCTTTGCTCTGTACCATCAGTGGGATGAAAACACCACTTGGAACAGAATTTAAAGGTCTGAGCTTTTCACTCAAGGCATGATGATGTCTGTACCAGAGAGGTATTCAGGAATGAATACAATGTAGTTTATTAAGTGCTGGAAATTACTTTAGACAGTTTTTCACTGTAAGTTCTCATCAGAAGTCCATTGTAGCCAACTGAAAGACTCCCATTTTCTGTGAATTTTAGCTGGTCTTCTACCTGTCCTATGTCCCTCATATAAGACTTGTATTCTGAAACTGCAGCAAGTTCTGTCTGCAGTATAGTGAGAACTAAAACTTGCTATATTTTCTGTATTGCTTGACCAGCTTCCCTTGAATTTCACTGAGTTTAGATGAAGGTAAAACTCAGCCTGTACAATCTTTGCATTTTGAATATTGGTGATCCCTTTCCATCAATAAGTGGAATACACAGTTACAAGTGCCTGCCAGTTCAGAAAACATTTATGAACATAAATCTGACTAAGGTATGAATAATCTGCTTCCAAAGACTCTATGCAAAAATAAAGAAATTGGAAATACATCTCTTACATTGTTTTTTTCTTGTTTACCTTCTCTAATTTTAACCATATCAAAATATGCTGTCCATTCTAATCTGTCAACTGATGAATACTAATAGAGAGCTTTAAACACTCAAAAAATATATAACTGAAATAGAATCTGATTTTTAAATCATTACTCGTTCACCTATAGCCTAGTTCAAGGGTTAAATTATCTATTCAGCTCATATCTTTGGGGGCAATATGTATTGGCAATCACTCATTTGGGTGCTTGTTCTCTCTCATTCAGATTGTACCACAGGGTGAGTTCTCAGTGATGAACTGAATTTCCCTGAAGTTCACAGAGCTTTCGTTATCAGCATCTCTCCCTAGCACACAGGGCCTCGCGTTTCTCACACAGACAGCACCAAAATGTACTGCAGAGCTTTTAATGCATTCTGAATAGCTCTTGTCATTCAGGATCCTTCATTTCATGTTTCAGATTTTCCCAGGGGGCTTTGATGTTAATCCATTTCACACTTCTAACACATCTGTTCTTCTTCTGGTTTTCTTATCTCTTCTGAGCATTCAAATAAAAAAAAAAAAGAAAAAAGTTTTAGCTGTCATTGTGCAGTTTCTGAAGCAAGACTTTAATGATGAAGCATATTCTAGCTAACTTCATTGGTACTTGGTTTTAACCACACAAGGAGTTCTGTATGCACAATGTTTCCAGGGCTAACTTTTTCACTATTATTCTGAATTTCTCTTGACTCTTTAAGTAACTAAGACATAGCTGCTTGTCACAGTCCCTAGGAACAAGACAGTGTGGTCCAGTGAATGAATTTTTTAAGATCAATTTTTTAAGTTCAGTTGTATAAGGAGCCACACTTCTCAAGCATCATTGACTAAATAGTACCAAAAAGTTGCATGTGTAGGTGTCAATGTGAAGAAAAATCCTGAGCAACTATCTTGCCATGGTCATTTCTGGTTATAACGGCAGTCACCAAAATTCAGAATTCTGATCCTTATTGTAAGATCGGCGACAGGTTGTCTTTTTTTCCATCAGAAGAAACTGGAAAACAGTATTAGAGAGCAATTCAGAGAATTTGTTATTGTTTTCTACCACACTAGAATTAGGACTTATCTTACGTACCGATAACAGCATTATGTATCTAGTCAAAACTGGATGCTCAGTCTGCTAAAATACTGTAATCTCTGTGATTCATCCCATCCTAAGACTGCTGTCTAGATGGGTGAGGTGAATCACCCTCTCTAAGTGACATTTTCCATTGGCACACAAAGTTTCTGGATGACAGCTTAAACAAAAAGGTTAACATTCAGGTAGCCAGAGCCAAGTAAAAATAATCCTAACTTTTGACTCTACTTTGGAGAATAAAATAACTATTATAAATGTCCTTAAAATTTCCTTTTTATCCTTTTTTTTTCCTCTGTGCCTGGGTAAAGGATTAAGGCTATTAATGATTGTCTGCATTTTAAATATGAAAATGCACTATTTCATTGTTAATCTTTACAGGAAATGTTCTATTGTACAGTCACACCTTATTTGAGGCATGTTTTGTGGGACTGACCAAAACTGGTTGTTTAACAAAGGCAGTAACTTAATAACGCTGGAAAAGAATTGTATTCAAAGCATCTCTGTAGACAGGAGGTTACCTAATAACATTCTATTGTAGGCCTGTCACTGTCTATGAAAGACATGTATTATCATACAAATGAAAAGACTGCTTTTTTTCCATCATCCATAGCCTCACTCCCCTTAAAAAAAAAAAAAAAAAAAAAAGAGGAGAAAAATCTGTTCAGACTGAATTCTAGCAACATAAAGTTCTTCATAAATTCTTACCAACTCTTGATAGTTCTTAAGCTTTTTTAAGCCTCTTCAAAATGTAAAGAAATGTGAGGTGATTGTGATGTCTTATTTCTTGATGGTCTACAGACTGATCCAAATAACAGTCTGTAGACCACAGCTTTCTGAGGGGTTGATTGTTTCTGGCTTACTTCCTTGCCTACTGGTAGCCCAATATTCCTGCTTAGCCCAGAGAGTCACAGTCCCAGAACTGCTTACCTTGACAGTGTGAGAAAGAAGGATGTTCTCATTTGGCCATTGCAGATCATAGTCTGTAAACATGCTTGAGGCAATAAAGATGTTTCGAGGATTAAAGATGATTTTGCCATTAACAAGTTTGTAGTAAGTAGTGAAATCTCCAGTGAACAAGGAAGTAAAATTTAACTAGAATTTGACTGAAGGCTGGCTGATGTTGTGCCCATCTACAAAAAGGGCCGCAGGGAGGACCCAGGAAACTACAGGCCTGTCAGTCTGACCTCAGTGCTTGCAAAAGTCATGGAGCAGGTGATTTTGAGTGCTATCATGAAGCACATGCAAGAGAACCGGGTGATCAGGCCCAGTCAACACGGGTTCACAAAAGGCAGGTCTTGCCAAACTAACCTGATCGCCTTCTATGACAAAGTGACTCAGCTGCTGGATGAGGGAAAGGCTGTGGATGTTGTCTTCCTGGACTTCAGCAAAGCCTTTGACACAGTTTCTCACAGCATTCTGCTTCGGAAACTGTCACCTCTGGCCTGGCCAGGCGCACACTCTCCTGGGTGGAAAACTGGTTGGCTGGCCGGGCCCAGAGAGTGGTGGGAAATGGTGTGAAATCCAGCTGGAGGCCAGTGACAAGTGGGGTTCCCCAGGGCTCAGTGCTGGGTCCAGCCCTGTTCAATGTCTTCATCAACGATCTGGATGAAGGCATCGAGTGCACCCTTAGCAAGTTTGCAGACGACACTAAGCTGGGTGGAAGTGTCGATCTGCTGGAGGGTAGGGAGGCTCTGCAAAGGGATCTGAACAGGCTGGACCGCTGGGCTGAGTCCAATGGCATGAGGTTTAACAAGGCCAAATGCCGGGTCCTGCACTTGGGGCACAACAACCCTATGCAGTGCTACAGACTAGGAGAAGTCTGTCTAGAAAGCTGCCTGGAGGAGAGGGACCTGGGGGTGTTGGTTGACAGCAACTGAATATGAGCCAGCAGTGTGCCCAGGTGGCCAAGAAGGCCAATGGCATCTTGGCTTGGATCAGAAACGGCGTGAGCAGCAGGTCCAGGGAGGTTATCCTCCCTCTGTACTCGGCACTGGTGAGACCACTCCTCGAATCCTGTGTTGAGTTCTGGGCCCCTCACCACAAGAAGGAAGTTGAGGCTCTGGAACGAGTCCAGAGAAGAGCAACAAAGCTGGTGAAGGGGCTGGAGAACAGGCCTTATGAGGAACGGCTGAGAGAGCTGGGGTTGTTTATCCTGGAGAAGAGGAGGCTGAGGGGAGACCTCATTGCTCTCTACAACTACCTGAAAGGAGGTTGTAGAGAGGAGGGTGATGGCCTCTTCTCCCAAGTGACAGGGGACAGGACAAGAGGGAATGGCCTCAAGCTCCGCCAGGGGAGATTTAGGCTGGACATGAGGAAAAAATTTTCACAGAAAGTGTCATTGGGCACTGGAACAGGCTGCCCAGGGAGGTGGTTTATTCACCTTCCCTGGAGGTGTTTAAGGCACGGGTGGATGAGGTGCTGAGGGGCATGGTGTAGTGTTTGATATGAATGGTTGGACTCGATGATCCAGTGGGTCTCTTCAAACCTGGTTATTCTATGATTCTATGATTCTATGATCAGGCCCAGTCAACATGGGTTTATGAAAGGCAGGTCTTGCCAAACAAACTTGTTCACCTTCTATGACAAAATGACTCGCCTACTGGATGAGAGAAAGTCCGTGGATGTATCTTCTTGGACTTCAGTAAAGCCTTTGACACAGTTTCTCACAACATTCTGTTTAGGAAACTGTCAGCCTCTGGCCTGGACAAGAGGAAATGGCCTCAAGCTCCAACAGGGGAAGTTCAGGCTGGACAACAGAAAAAAAAATCACAGAAAGGGTCATTGGGCAGTGGAACAGGCTGCCCAGGGTGATGTTTGAGTCCCCATCCCTGGAGGTATTTAAAAGACGGGTGGATGAGGTGCTGAGGGGCATGGTTTAGTGGTTGATAGGAATGATTGGACTCAATGATCCGATGGGTCTTTTTCAACCTAGAGAGTCTGTGAATCTGTGGAAGGACACATACAAACAGCGAGGTACTGAATCTGCCTAGAAAATCTGATTAATATAACAAAATGTTATTCATATAATCAATCCCATTTTGTTCAAAAGAAATCAACTTCTGAGCATTAATAACATTAAACAGAGAACGTTTTTATGATGAAACAATTTTCTGCCAGAAATGCTGGTTTTCCAAACCAACAGCATTTTCACTGCTATTTTCACTAAAAACCTGGTAAAGAATATTTCAGTTAAGCTTTGTATCTTTAGAATTAAAGCATATGTTGGAAATGAAGCACCCTGTTTTATCAGAATTAGAGTTTTTTATAACATCATGTTTATTCCTTTTTGTCAGAACTTTAATTTTGTGGATAATGTAGATGTTTGAACAAGTGATTGTGATTTAGGAAAAAGAGACATTTCAAAATAGGTTAACTTTCGAGAAAAGAGAAGTTTCAAGTTTCAGTGATGACTGGATTACTCTCCTGAAACAGCATCGTAGACTTAGGCCTAGGACTCCTAACTTCTCGATGCTTAGAAAATTTTGGAGAGCTGCCCTAATATATTTTAAGTGCATGTCTACAAAGTACTGAGTACATAGTAAAACCAGGATTTCTTCTAATAGACTGGTTTTTATCACTGAGTTTTTTATTTCATGCCAAGCTGACCCAAACAAAAGTTTGAAAGATGTGGTTTTTTATACTTGTGTGTGTATATAAAATGCCAAGAGTTGCATAAAAAAAGAAAGGAAATAACAAAACGACATGTGGAAAGCCACAGTTGATTCAACTAAGAAGATATTTTTTAATTTATCGTACATAGTAAAAACCTTTATTTTTTTTATGAAATATGATGTAATTTGAGAATTATGATTTAGATGGTTCTTCTCCTTCATGATGCCAACTGCAGTATTGCAAGCAATGTAATTTGTAATCTCCAAGTGTAACTGAACTCCTAGTTAGAATATAGTTCTCATCATACATTTCAGTAGCAAACTCAGCAGTGATGTAACTATGGGATGGCATCCATCAGAGCAGCCTGTTTAGAAAAGGTAGCAGGCAGTCAACCATACCTCACATCAAGGAAGGTGATGATAAACAAGTATTTGTAACTTCTGTCTGATCATGCAAACCAAGTTGATATGAATATTTCTGTACAAAAATGAAATAGTTTGTGCTGATTTTTCTAACAAAATGAGGATTTTTTGTCCTGATGTCTTTAAGATGATAATTGCTTGCTAGTGCTGTTAGATAGTCAAGTGCCAGAAACATCTGGTTTGAAGATGTGTTCCCCATAGAGTAGATTGTGTGTGTGGAGGTGTCTTCAGTGTTAAGTGTCTGAAGTGCTAGTTATTTTTCTTTAGCAGATCGTAAAGGAAACTGGCATTTATCATGAACAAAAAATGGCACAAAGACCAAGATTTTTTTTTTTAGGCAAAGCTTCATTTTGCAGTATGCACTAACAATGTTCTTCCATGCTCTCCACTTTTCTCCTTCCCTTTAAAAACAGTCTTGTGGCTCAAATGCTTCAGTTCTGCAATTGATGCCTATGGTCCTCAAGTCTGCAGATTTGATTGCTGCTGCTGCTTTTGAGTAATCTTTAACTAGGTATTGTCTTTTTGTCAGCTGACTAATCTATGTTCTAGGGAAGAACTGAATTTTTCAGTTGTCGTGGACAACCACTACCACCTTCCCTTCTCTTGCAGTTCTCTAAGGTTTATCCATTTCTGCTTCTCACCGCCTCCTATGTCAATGATATATAATTGGAGAACGTAACCAAACTTGCTTAATGACTTATGAGACACCTGTGACTTTTGCTATTTCTCGGGTAAATGGACCATTAAAATATAAAACAAAAAAAAACCACTTTCTTGACTCATATTGCCAAAAAAAATCCCAACAACAAAAAAAAGATGCCTATACTGTTATTAGAATTACTAATAAATTTGAAGCTTCCAAAACATCCTGTTCATTTGAAGAGTAGTGATGCACAATGTACATCAGCAGTGCTGTTAATCTCCTTTGACTCTATTTGAGGCTGGAGGAACATACCATTTCTCAAAAATCATTAAGTTTCAAAGTAATATCTTAACTCAGTTAAGCAAATTGCCTATTACCCATATATTGAAGATAGAATGATGACCTAATTTACAGAGGATGTTAAGCAAATTTCCAGTATGCAAGTGATGTTCTCTTTTAGTAGGTAAATTGTGTAGACTTCATAGTCTAAATTGAATTTTAATCTCTCCAAATCAGAAAGACAGATGGAACAGAAGTTCTTCTAGGTACTTTTGATTTTAGGTGTCCCCTCCTTGCTAACTATATGCTACACACTACCCTCAGATGTGGAACTTGACCATGTTCTGTATGTTGGAAGTCATCCAATAACACTCTTACACATGCACATGTTGATAAAAGAATACAAAAAAAACTTTCTAAAGCAAACCAGTCATTCTCGATGAGGGGTTTGTTCTTCAGATTGGGGACCAGGCAGGCAGAGGAAGCATGTGGCTGAAGTAAATTTGAAGGCAACTCACTCTGGACTTTAAGAAAACCATGAAAGCAGATAAGCTGGCACAGAGGGGGCAGTTGTTACTGGGTGCTGGGAAAAGAGAAAGTTTCAAAACCATTGTTAAAGTAAAAGTTACAGAGAGGAGGAAAATAATAGAGCATTTCATACTTTGAAAACCTGTTTGCTTTGGTCTGTTACTAAAAAATTAGGACAAGGATTATTGTCCTATTCATTCCACCCTATTTCATGGAACATTGTCCTATAAAAATAAGTTACTGTTATTATCATGATAAATAAAGGACAGATCTGAACAGCACTATAAATTTTGGTAGTTTTAGATCTACTGCATGAATTTAAATGGATGCTTTTGTCACGGTTATCTATTCCCTTGACCACACTTTTCAAAGAATTAAGAGTACAGAATTTTAATATTCAAATAAACTGCATTTTGCAGTATCATTTCTTCAGTATTTGGAAATGCAGCAGTGCTAATAGTAATGATCATGCCAAAATATAAACACTTACCATAAATAAGTGTTACTAGACACAAGGAAAACATAAAACTTAGATCTTTTCCTAATCAAGTTCTTTTATCCTTGCTCAGTGAACTGTTGGATTACAGTGAAAAGGAAGACCTTGAAAATTTTTATTTTCAAAACAATACAAAATTACAAAGGTCTGGAAATTAACCAGAGATGATGAAAATATATCTGCAAAAAAATCTTAGTTATTAGGAAGAACTGAGAATTAAAAACACGGACTGGAAAAAAACCATTTTGAGAAATAATTCAGAAATTACACTGACCATATCAAGGGAAGGAAATAACATAAAACATTGTTATTTAGAGGGAATATCTCTGGACAGATCTGCACAGATCTCTGAGGATGATAGAAAGCAAATTAGACATGTTCTTGAACTGAATAGAGGCTGAAAGTAATGGAAAAAACATTATCATGGGTCAGAGGATCAGTACTCCATTTCACAGGTTCTTGACATTTCTGTGTCACAGACAGATATTTAATGGTTTCCTGTTTACTAGAATCTGGGGTATGAAATCTAAGGTAGAACATTTTTGAACTTCCCATAAATTCCACGTCAAGAGGTGTAAGATACAATACTAAAAAAACAGTTGCTTATGTGACTAATATCTATCACAGCACTACTGTAGTCACGGTGTGTTCTACAAGTTACTACCTTCTAATGACAAGACTTTCTTGGGAACAGTCCTTAGCCATCCTGGCATGCACTTCCAAAATAAGATATGAAAAGCTAAAACGAAAAATGGAGTAAAATCCAGACAAGTGGCTGATAATTGTTCACAGGGGAAACACGGAATAAATAAGATCATCCACAAGAAAGTTTAAACTATGGTTTGTGTACTATATAGCTTGTCTATCTTTGATCCTCATCCAGGATACTATCAAAGAGGTGAAATAGGAATGTTTACTGGAAATGTTTTGCAATAACATGGTTATATTTTACTTATTTGAGAGAAAACAGTGGGAATAGAGGAAGTTGTTGGATTTGGCAAGAAAATGCAGTCTCATCCAAACAATATCTTCAAGGGTGATGTTTGTCTTTTTTTGATTTTTCTGTTGCTGCAATTTACACTATGAAAGACTTTGTGAGGCTTAAATCTGCACTCTTCTCAAAATCAAAAAAAACAACAACAACATAGTTCAAGATAGACTCATAGATCAAGATTCCTCACTAAGTCATTCAATGAAATTCACATTATTCCTCTGTCCTGTCTGAGTACCCAAACCACTCACAACTTGCTAATCTTCAGGCGTATCTTTTTCAGTCTAAAAAGCTTTTTAACCTTTTTCAACAAGAATTCACTGGAAGAGGGTCATTTACTTGGATCCTCCAAAATACAATTCAGTTCAACTACTTTCACGTAGCACTGCAATGAAGGGTGGAAGGAGCTGCAGGAGAAAAATACCGTTAAAAAAAATAAACTATTTTGTAGAGAGAACACCCTTTTCTGCCCAGATCTTGTTAAAACAGATGTTTGATGTGTTAGGATTTTTTCCCCTTTTCATCTTCAGGACTCAGATCTAGTTCTATGTAAAATGCTGTCTTGTGAGAAGAATTAAATACCTGATCTAAGTTAGGTCTCTTTTAAGCTGGAAATCGAACTAGATGACCTCCAAAGGTTCTCTCCAACCAAAATTACTATATTCCTGAGGCTATTCTTCACTATCACTTTTCACAAGTTGTCAAAGATGAAAAAAAAGAAAAAAGGAGATGCCTAGACTTTGACAGTCATCTTTGCTGTTGTATAGCCAGTTTGCCTTCCAAATATACTCAATGTTCAATTATAAAAAGTTGTAATAGCGTGGGGAGGTAACCCAGAAAAGATGAAATACATGTAATTGGGAGTATAGTAGTATGAGTAAGATATTCACCATTACAAGTTAGTCAAGCAGAGTTGGAGACAGCTTTAAATAGAAACAAGAGGTGCAAATGGCATGTATTCTATCTGAACACATTGCTAGTCTGCTTAACAAACACCTTAATTGAATGATCCTGTATTGGATCTTTTGGACCTAAAAATGCGTAGAAAGTTGAAAGACTTGCCTAAAGCATACCTGAATAATCCAGAAATAACATAATGACCTCTACTTTAGAAATCTTTGCTAAAGGATAGGTTTGGGAGTAAGTGTGTGGGGGTTTTTTTGTTTTGTTTTTTTTTTCATTTTGCAAGCCTATCCTTTCATGACTGTAGCTTATTTCCTTCATTAAATTAGTAGATATTATGCTGATAGTTTAAGTACTGGCCAAAAAAGAATATAGGAACAAATAAATGAAAAGAAGCAAAAAACTTTCTCAATGAACAAAACATAAAAGAACCCATCTGAACCATTTATAAATTGTTTGCCTTGTAGGTTTTTTTGTTTTTGTTTTTGTTTTTTTATTTCCAAACAGTGGCTTAATTCTTCACGTTATATAATGAATAGCGCACGCTAAGCATTGAACAAATAGGTCTGTAATTATACTACGGGGTCTTGGTGACACTGATAAAACATTCAACATCACCCTGTCATTGGAATCAGGCTAATTACGTACATAGTCGGGTGTCCATTAATCCTATTATTATTATTATTATTTAACAGTATTATAATTTAAGTTTTTCCTTCCTTTAATTTCAGTCCTGTAACAAACGAGAATGTTCCATGCTTAATTAACAGCAAAAAGCTTAAAAGTACAGTATAATGGGACATTATGGGGGCTCCATAGTGAGTTAATGACATAGCAACCAGCTGATGAGAATGAGGAATTTTTAGAATGGCATTCTAATATGAACAGCACAAAAGCATAAGTTGTGTCAAATAACATCGTATTCAGTATCCTTAGTCTTCAGAAGTGAGATAGACTTTAGGACTCTAGACTCCGCTTCTCAAAGAAACGAGATTCATCCACATCCTGGCAGTGGTTTCCTTCAACAGAAGGAAAGCTGGCTTAGTAAGCCACAACTTACTACAGTACACAACTGCATTACCAGTGCCACTCTCAGTCTATCTAGGAGCATTCTCTTAAGGCAGAATCTGACTCATAGCAGGAATAAAAGCAAGGACAGGAGAGAAGAAAAAGATAAAGCTGAAAGACTCCTAAAACAAACACTTATTCATAAAATTGCCTTTCATCCTGGATCATATTAGTCTAGCTTGTAGATAGGTACTGTTCTCTAGACTCCATGGTGAAGGTGAATTCTAAAGAGCACTTTAATAAATTTAGCATAGTATTGATACTTAACGGGTCTGGATTTTCTTCTAATTCAAGTACAAATTCACTGAGTAATATTCAAGTGATCTATGTACTCTGTCCTCATATGTAAAAGGGTAATAACACTATTTTGCTGCAATAAGGTCTTGTGGAGACTATCTTCCAGAATGGTTGCATGGAAGATTATAGCAAAGAAGGTTTTGCAGGTAAGTGATCATTCTTTGACTGCATCATAGTGTTTTCCACAATATTTTGCAATATTAGTGCTACTGCAATTCAACCTAAATGAAACTTACTGAAGTAAAATTATTCTTGCATTAAGTGATTACCATAAAATACACAGGATACTCTATACTATCTAATTTAGTAGAGGCAAAACTATCAATTACGTCTTTCGTCCCGGGATACATCTCTGTGCTTGTTTAAAAGTAGTCGAAGTTGTAATCAGCGGGAGATATTTCTATATAACAGCTGAAATGACTTTCCAGAAACACTTCTCCCTCCTTTGACTCAAAATGAGTCCCTTATAATCCCATGTTCTGCATCTTTGATACGGCTATGTTTAAAGTATATGAATTCTACTTCTACATTTACCTGATTTGCAAACTATTTTAAAAGTGCCGATTCAGACTCTTACTACCACTTAGACTAAAGCAGTCTGAGCACAGATCTCAGCTGATAACCCTTCACGTGCATAATTCAAAACTCTGTAGGAAGGAGCATTCATGAAGTAGTAACCAGGCTGTATTTCTTCATTTCCATCTCTATTACTAGAAATCTGTGGTCTCAAAACTTTCTCTTGAATCCAAAGGTTCGACTGTGAAGTCAGCTCTGATTCAAAATACATCAAAATCGTTTTATGCTCAGTCATGCAAAATTACATATTTGACTTTGGGGAGGTAGAGGAAAACAAGGATAACATTCACCCATCCATCCTAAAATATGTGAAAAAAATAGGAAGAAAAGTGATTAATATGGAATTGTATAAATGTGCAACTGCAAAGTATTAATGTCTCATTTTCCTGAGAGGAAAGGTGAGCTATGGGGTTTAACATACACAGAAAGCTGCGCGTGAGAAAGCAAAAGGCACATCAAACAACATGGCATCGTGCGTCTATTGAAGAACATATGCTTTTTTTCTACAGTGAGGACAAAGGTGCTTCAGCACAAAGAAGTTTGGGATTTGAGGGTTGTTTTTTTTTTTTCTGTTTGGGATTTTTTTTTTTTTCATTTCATATTGTTTTCCTGTTTTCTTGTCTTTTCTTTCAGTAACTGGAATTTTCCCTTCAAGTTTCTGCACTGGTTTTGATCTGAGCTGAACGAGAAGGACTAATTGTGATTGCTATAAAGTCCTGGTAAGATGTGTAATTGTTTACATTTGAGAAGTTAACCTTAATTTCTTATTCAAGCATTTTTAGTCCTGCACATATTCTGCATCAAGAGAAAAAGAATTACCGCCTCTCTCATTCCCTTTGTGTAAATCAGAAATGAAAACTAAATAACTGGGCATACTATGCCAAATGCTCATAAATCAAATCTGCCTCAAATAAGCAGCATTCATAATAAAGATATGCAAATAACATTGACAGAAGCCATGCAAATAATTTCATGAGTAAATCAGGGTAAGTGGGTAGTAATAAATTCCAGTTTGACTAGAACGGCAGAAATTTAGACGAATTAGTGATAGGTGGGAATGTTTTGCAAGCAGATGGAGAGACAGTAATCACTTGATCAAGTGCAACTGGACACTGTAAATTATTTCATTGTTCACTTCAGGATGAGACATGCATTTGATATTAACTTCTTCCAGATTAACTTTTATAAATCTTTTGGTTGGGGATAAAAGCTGTATAGAAATATCAACATTATTATGTAAGTGAATACAAACATTATCTAATTATGGTTAGAACTAGAGAAAAAATTTCTGTTCATTTTTGGGGAGTTTAGATTATGCTTTCTCAACAATGCTTGTAGGATGGAGTTTAAGATAAGCTGAAAACTCTTAACTTTTCCTTGAAATGTTTGTTTCTTTCCTGGTTGCATTATATGAGAGAAAAGGAAGCAACAAAGACAACCCTGAGGAACACAGACATGTCAGTGATTCACAAAAGAGAGGCACACTTGCTGTCTCTATGGACAACAATTATGCTATGTCAGTTCTTGTATCTGATGCCTATGAACTAGGGTAACAGATATATTAGAAACTGGAAAGATAGATACACTGGATTGTTTGATGAAACAGAACCACGAGTTTTAACCTCAGCAAGGCTCACGAGCCCCACATAGCTAAACTGAACTCTGGATTTTCACACAGAGATTTTAAACATGAAATACTAAAACACTATCTTCTTTGTACACAACCCTCTGTGTGGTTGGTACGTATAAATTCTCCTTGTGTTATAAATGGCAATATAAAAAGATTATAACCAGCAACTTAAAGTTTATTTTTCCTTATTTAGGTCATAAGATGTTTCCACTATTATTCAACTGGATCCAGAGTCATACATCACCAGTGGAGTCAAAGGCTCTGTTTCCAGTTATTTGATTCGATCTTGTGAAATATTTTTTGAAGTTACTTATCAAAACAATAAATGAACAGCTTTTCAAATAGTAATATGAATTATCTATCACATTAAAATTCTTGCACAGAAATATTGGAATAAACTCCCTAAATAAAGATTCAGTTCTTCCTTCCAAAGACATGAAGTTTAAAGCAGCAAAACTTTGTCATAGCTTCATTTCGCTCCGATTCTCATCTCCATCTTTATTGGAAATCTAATTTTTCACTAGCTTCCTTTTTTTTTCTTCTCAGTCTCTTTTTTTCCATAGCACAAACTTTAGTCTCATTTCTTAGGTGACTGAGATGCTAATCAAGCAACTCAAGACAGAGAGGCTAGTGAAAATAATCAAATGTGAAATCGTCCAGGGGAAACACTCCACTTTGAAGTAAAAGGGAGGAAATTGTCATTTTGAAGCCACTAGAGACTGCCTTCCTGTTACAAAGCAGACCCTAGGGAGTCACTACCTGATTTGCTCTTAGTCAGGCTGGCATCTCAGTGACAGGGTGATTGTAATTAGGATGAATAAAATGAGGGATGTGCCAGCTCCCCAGTTCGTAATTCAGTGAGCAACATTAAAGACACAGCATTTTGTTTAATTTTTGAAGAACCAACCCCTTATGGGGGTGACTTATATAAAATCTGAATCTCTCTCCGTGCAATGAACATGTATGATACAGGTAATGCAGCTGAAATGGATATGTGGTTCTGCTTGGAATTCTAGGCAATCTTTAGGAAAAGTTGAGGTAGGAAATCAGATGCTAGGATTTTTTTTTTTTTTCCTTTCTGTGTTCAGCTACAGGAGAGGAAAACAACAGAGTTTCACTGAGGTAACTGACAACAGAATTTGATCCTTCATCTTTTCATTCAGTTGATGAAAATTACAGGGTACGGATGCATCTAAGACGATTCTTATCTTTGCCATTAGAATCAGTAACTCCAAAAGGAAATATATTTGGTATCATTTTCTGGATATTTACAATCAATTATCAGGTAAAAATCCAGCTGTTCCCAGAAAATGTGTAAAAGTACGTATATAAAATGTAAAAGCTCATTTTTGAGAACTGAATTCCATTAAATAAATCTTTTAAGGTGAGATATTATAAATGACTGCAATAGAAACTCATGCACAATGGGGCAGCCTGATGTCAGTTTTCATCTCCAAGTAAGAACTAAAAAACTCTGATAAAAGGATCATCTTCTTTAAAACAAATAAAAAACAACCAGCCAGCCAAAAAGACTCCTCACCTAGGTGAAGGCATGGATTTGCAAAGAAAAACTGAGGGCACTTACATAGTAATCAGTTAGTGGTTCTACATGTAAAGAAATATGGTTCCCTAGAGGCTGAACTCTGGCTTTGACTCTTGTTGAATAGCCACCAACATGTATCAAGTATCCTGTGAAAGAGGCAGCCAGGGAGTGATAAGTATACTGCATATCATTTTAGCACTTTGTTTCTGTGTGTTGAAACTAGGCCCTGAATATGAATGCAATTCAAAGTTGTGAAAGTTTCCTTTGGTATAAATTTGAATGGTACATTTGGGCACTGAAACATGCAGGAATATAGCATAGATCTTTTTCTCCATTACAAGATTTGCATTTTAAAAGTGAAGTCAAAAGTTTCAAAAGCCTGGAGAAAAATCTGCATTTGAAGGATTCTTTGATATGATTGGCTGGCCCTTGAAAATTTACACAGATTCAGAAAAGCCTTTGTGTCTTCAAGACTTCTAAAACAAATACAATACAGGATTTGTGTGACTACTGTTTTACCATCAACATTACACAGGGCACAGATCTAACAAAATCAAGTCCTCCTCTGCCATAACAGGTCAAGATAGTAGATAAAACTTTAACCACACGCTGTCACTGAGCTTAAAACTTGGCTATGTCCAATTTGTAGCAGTGCCTAGTGAGGTACCTGTTGATACTACAGATAGAAGCAAGTTTATAAGCAGAAGGGTAAGGAGACAATCTTACTGCAATTAGTTACTCTGGTAGTTCTACATCTGTAATGTAGCTGGACTGTCAAGGTTACTTGAAGATTTTTCTACCATTGGGCTGTCAGTTCACTGTGTCACAACCATGACATTTTCCTGATAGTATAAGCTTTCAAAGGAAAAGTACTTTCCTTTCTGACTTGCTCCAGCAGCCTCCACTGCCGCCTTCTGTCATGAAAGTTACAGAAGGGGCCAACTGCTATGTGTTTCTATTATTTCTTGTTCTGTGCTTATCAAATTGAATTCTGTATGCATCTGTTTAGAGGCTGCTGTCTGTCTCTCTGCCTGTCCTTCTTATCTATCTATTTTCCCCCTGACACTGAAAACTAGCAATTCCAGTCACTGGAATCAAGTCTCACAAGTGTTGTCTCCAGCATGCAGCCTCATCATCATTAAATCAAAGGGTATAAACCCCCAAGAACATGAATGAGTCCCAGCACAGGGTATCCCCATGGTCTTAAAGGAAGTCAAGAGTAGAGCATTTGTGACTTTTGAGAGGAAAAAAATCTATACTTTACATTTAAGCAGATGAAAAGTTAATAGTGAGCTAAATCAGATGATTTCTATTAACAGCAGAGGATGAAGAAATGCTCCTTGTCTATAATGTTTCAGCCCCAAATGTGTAGTTTTGTTTATAATATAATTTTTTGAGAGTTCTCAGTTTGGAAACCAGGATTTGAGACATTAGAGCAGAAAATTTTTACTTCAAGTCCAGTGTGCCACCATTATCTCATTCTTCAGAAAGCAATCAAGCTGACTAAAATCCCCCGGCAATATCCTAAGCCCTCTATTTTTAAATCCCCCTAGTACTGTTTGTTTCCAGTTTTCATCAACAACACAGTTAACTTTTCTACTGGAACAAGGCCTCATGGCTCTTCTTCAACAGCCCAGCAACCACACAAGTGTGAAATCTGTTAAGGTTTGATGGGAAATAATAATAATAGAAAATAAATAAATAAATAAAGCATTGCAAATTACTGCTAGCCAAAGAAGCTACGGAGAATAAGAGGACTTGTGTGAATACATCCATGGAAACTGACTAGAGAACATTTAGGCCTATTTTAATGAGCAAAAGACAAGCTAATGATGACTTCAAAGTAATGGGAACATTGAATTCAACACAATTCATTATGTTCAAATGAAACCCATCTTCAACAAAACATTTTTTTAAAATTCAACAAGTAAAAGTAAAATCTTGTTAATAATACAAGAGAATGAGAAAACTCCGACAAAAAGTTGACAAACTCTAAATGACAGTTTACCTCAGATGTGAGGAATTCTGAGTATTTCAAGGAATAAACAGACTAGATAGGGAGGAGATATTAAAAACCTTTAAAGCAGAGGTGAATGATTGACTTTGTAAGTGAAATGATATGGGTAGATGGGTGCTAAAATCTAAGTTCTATACTTGGCAATTGGAGCTAACATATATATGCAGTCCTCAGTCATTAGTAAATCATGAAAGATGCAAAGCCATTATTGCCATTATATTTTAGACAGGTAAATAAAAGCCAGGACTTCACTCCACACTAGCCACAGCAAGCCAAACTGAGCTCAAGTCTGTGTGAGTACACATGCATCTGCCCACCTCTGTAACTGCCCAAGAGTTTGAATACACATTTGCATACAGAGTTCACCATGGAAGGATAACTAACTAATCCAAGTTCCTTTCTCCACTGTATTTGAAATGCTAATTGAACCTCAAGTTTGTGTTCAAAAATCACTTTGCATTCATGTGCTTTTATGTGTAGATTTATGTCTACATTGAGGAAATTATGACAGAGAGACTTGAGTTGCAAACCCCCACTGAAAGAAAGGACCTACTGGCAATTCTTGTTGAGCCTGTCTTGGCCACTTGTGTTTATAATTCTGGGTGCTGTGGCAGATTCCCATGAATTCAGAGAACCCCTTCAAGGACAAAAATACCCTGTGGTGGAAGAAGACATGGGATTTTTAATAAGCTTGATCTTGGGGAGGCAACAGATATGTTACAGATGGCTAAAGAATTGTGGCTCTGGGATCACATCAAGCCTAAGCATGATTCTTGGCCCTGATTCTTGGCCCAGAATGGCAAAGTGAATGTAGAGAACAAGAAGAGCTACTCTCTGCCTTATTTAGAGAATCTAGCTTGTAAAAATAATCTATGCTTTAGGTGTTTGCACCTCTGTACTAAGCCATGAGGATGAAAATCTTTGCACTATTCAAATACAAAACTAGTTATTATGTGTGCAGACTAGACACAGAACTGAGTTACTAATGTTCTGGTTCCAATCAGATAAATCAGTTCTTTTTCAAAATATAAGAGAATAAGCTCATTTTAACCCCTGGCATAAGAACATGCAGGGGTGTAACGAATCTGGCTCCCAGCAGAGCTAGAAAATTCTGTGAAATATCTGATAAATATTTGTTCAAATGCTTTGGACCCTGACCCAGCAAAGCATGTGTACAGATGAAAAGCAGATGAGTACTCCCAGCAGAATGAAAGGAATGTCTGTAGAATTATTCACAGGTCAAAACCAAGCATACACTGAAACATCTTCCTGGGTGACCAGTTTACAGCTGGTATGAGAATGGACTCTAAGCGCAGAACTATTGGTACAATTTATTTCAGACAGAGAGGAATCATTGCTATTATTGCTATTACTGATACTTTGCAGCCCTCGTAGTGGGTGTACTTTGACTTTTGTAATGTTTTTCCCTTGATCCTAGTGTGTCTTGTTCCCATTCTCATGTATCAAAAAGCAGTTTATGCTGGTATAACTGCACCTGCAATAGGCTCTTGTGTTAGTATTTCTCTAACAGCACATCAGAAAGTGATGAGAAATAAATAAATAACAACAACAAAATCCTTATTCACATATATGGAAGATACACACCAAGTGTGGAGCATATTCCTTCTTTTTACTTCTGAGAAGAATAAAACAACCATCAAAAAGATGCAGGCAAGTCTCAACATAGAAAACTGCTTCCATAAAAGAAGACATTAAATAAACAAACAATTTTTGGCTCAGGCAAAAAAGGTCTGAAAGGATTGAGAGAAGTCTCTAAATTGTGGAGAAGTGTAGCATATGAATATTTATTGTTTCTCATGGCACAAAAATTATAGGTAGTCAAACGAAGTTATCAGATGTGAAGTTCTAAAAGCAAACAAAGAAAAGCACTTTTGCTTAAAACAGCAGTAATTCTGTAACATTTTGCCCCAGTAACTTGTGAATGCCAAGCATATTAAGTAGATTAAAAAGATCATTAGGCAAATTAATAAAAAGAGAGTCCTTTCTGAAGGATAGACAAAGATGTAAACACTCTAGGTGTCAAGGCCTTATGCTGACTGAAGATGGGCACTATTGAGGAAGTATTAATCAGTGCATGTTTTACTTCTAGACTCTTCCAGGCTGTTGTCAACAATATATTGGGTTTATATTGTCACAGAAATGTCGATATTCCAGGAGGGATATAACAACATTATTTGGCTTGGCAGGCAAACATAGATGGACCTTATCAGTTTTACTCACTGCTCTCTTTTCTTGCAGCTACTCCTAGAGCACCTTCATGCACTATGCTTTTTCACCTTCTCTGTGAGACCAAAGGTCCAGTGCAGATGGGTCAGACTAAACTACAATCCTCTCATTATTTTTGTTTAGCAGAAATGGAGCTGGAAACAGAGAGAAGTTGTAGCTCTAGATGGCATTTGAACATGAGTAACTAAAAGAGTCCTACGGGTAACCTTGTTTGAGCACTCCTTCCACAGACATATTTTAGCTCTGCCCTCTTGCTTTATTGCTGCCAATATCTTGGTGAAGGGGTGTAAAAAAGCTAAGGTTATTGTCAAAAATAAGTGCAGTGACTATCTAGCTACCAAGTGGCCCAGACAACACCTCTACATACATTTAGACAACTACCATTTCCATTTCAAGCATTTCAGATTTCCGTAGGTACCAAATTAGAAGCCACCTTACAAATCCAAGCTTACTACACTTTTTAACCCATAAGGACTTGCCAATATAAATGTTTTGTGTTTATATTTGCACAAGCATCTAGATGCCATTTCACATCCAAAATAATCATGCTCATGTTCCTGACCTTTTATGTCTCTTGGTTATCCTTATGGAGCTAAAAATTGCCTGGAAAACCTGTGTGAAGGTTTTGACTTCTACAGCCAAACAACTCTCTCTTGCATACATCTGAGAGCCTTCCAGTCTTCTTAGTTGTGATTAATGAGTCTATTCATGTGTGTAAAGTTATTAACAGAAATATTCATAGAACCAGATATTAAACCAATGAGGAATGAATTAAAAGGTTAAAGCTGGTGTACAGAGCTGATCAGGTTATGCTCCAGCTTAACTTCTTTGTAGTGACCTAAATTATTTCTTTATAGGCTATAAAGAAAAAACAAGCCCATGCAGAAAACCTTACAGCTGAGAATGGTCTCAGACTGATTACTGGCTTTTTTTTTTTCCTTGTCATAGGTTCACCTTGGCTAACAGGCTAGCAGACAAACTCCCACCTATCTGCTCACTAACTGTGCCCTACTTGTCAGAAGGGCAAGGGCAGAAAACAGGTAAAACAGAGACAGAAGTCTTGTAGGTAGAGATAATGAAAAGGACACCAGTTAAAATTACTGTCTGGGAAAAAAAATGAAGGGAAAATAAACTTTATTTATGGCCAATTAAAATAAATTTTGGTAGTGACAAACAATAAAAGTACAAACCTTAAAGCAATTTTTGCCTCACTTTCCCAGAGTTTCCATATTCCTCTACCCATCTTGAGTTGCCTAGGAAAAGTAGGGGTAATGATTGTACCTTGCAGTTTCTCTCAATTGCTTCTACCATACTTAGATGCGGGCTCTCCACAGGCCTCAGTTCCTTGAGGAATATCCACCTATCCCGGCATGGAGTCTTCCATGACCCATGCAGGGTAGGCATCTACTCCGGTCATTCTCCCCATAGGTAGAAGGGGGATCTCTACTGCAGGCAAGGCATTCCTCCTCCCTCTTTTTCTTCTTCAATATTTGCAGGGCTGCTTCTCACTCATTTTGTTTCCTCCTCTTGTCTACCCAGTGTTTTTTACCCAGTGTCATGTCTTCACAGAGGCACCACCTGGGTTTTGTGTATTTCACAGCCTTCTGGAACCTCACGGAGGCTGCCCTTGCAAAAGCCTGAGTGCCAACACCTGGGCATGGGCACCCAGTACATTTCTGAATGCTTACGTTCATTGAAATCATGAGGAAAAGCCATGAAGAATATCTCAGAATGTAAGGACATTGGGAAATATTCACTCAGAAAATGTGTTCTTAGCAGTGTTCACACTGCTGGGACAGACACTTCATGGGCAGAGGAAAGTGCATATCTCCTGCTATAAAACAAAACACAGCTAAAGAATGTCATCACACAAAAAAATAGACTTTTGCTTCAGGGTAGATGTTTAAGATGGAGGTAAACCATCAGTGCACAATGACCAAAGGTTAGACAATGTGGCCTAACAGTTTGAAATGAAACCTCAGTTAGGTTGCAGGTGAGGTATGGAATGGGATACAAAGCAGCTGTATCTCTAGGGATAAAATTGTCCATTGCTGCTTCTGAATCTACTGGCAACTTCAGTCAGAAATTACTCACTAGAGGGACAGCTGATATAATCTTTTTGAAGAAATCCAGGGTTTCTGTGCTCCCAAATATCAGTCAAAGCCTTAAATATGTGGGATTGTGGGACTTTTGTGATGTGTATGTCACTAATGAAGTTGCTTCATGAGAAATTAGGTAGCCCCATCTCATGTTCATCTACCACAGCTTGGTGAGGAGCAATATAGGGAAAACTGCACCTTTCTTCAGGTTCATATGAAAAGATTGAGCTACTTCTCCTGTTTCTTAACAAGGCCCAGAAGAGGATATTGTGCACTGCACTCAGCAGAAAACCTGTAGGCAAAATATGAAGGAAAACTTTAATCAGCCTGAGAAGGATAGATCAGACAATAGAATAAAATTCCAGAGGAGGATGTGCAAATGTGGAAATGACAGTCAAAGCAGGATGTGATACCTAATTATAAGGGATCGAAAAAGTCTATGAAATCAGTCCTGCCATAATAAAGGGGGATGGGTCATCTGACCAGAGGCCTTAATAAAAGTCTAGAGAAGAAGGTTGTATTAGCCGTTAAAGGAGATACCAAGGGTGCAAGAACAGAGCCATGATATTAAAAAGAAGAGACAACCCTCTATTTACAATAAAATAAACATCATTTATACATGTGTTACCCATTTAAGTGAGAAGATGGGAAATGGAAGCAGGCACTGCCACACTACATTTAGAAGCGATGTGTTTGATGGAATATTTCAACGTGCTTCGATTGAGATCCCTGCTATTTTCCTTTTGAAAATTGTAGAATAAAATGTACTGGTGAATTGTAAAGGTTTCATCCCCCTTGATGTATTTTTATTGAACACGACTTGCAGGCTTCAAATTTTAATATTCGGTCCCTATTCTGCTGTCACTCATCATGTCACACTTTTCAATTCACGGGGGTTAGGATCTGGGGAAAAATGACCCAGGCATAATCATTAGGACACTTTGTTTATCACAGGACTGTATTTTCAAAATGTAAATGTATATTTTATAATCCTTATGGGAATTAAAAGATGGCATTTAAAAGCAAAAAAATAAACAATAATGAAAGTAGAAGAAGGCTTTTTTTCTTTTCTAACTATCATGCTTTATCAAAAGGAAAAAAAAAATACCCACAACATTTTCCAACTGCTTGCTTCTCCTTCTTAGGAACTTTTTCATCACGGTTTCAGAATAATTTCCTGTCTTTCGCCCCTAAGCCATCCAATGTGTAAACTTACAGATGGCAGCGTCCTTCTCAGACGTCATTTTCATTGCTACTAACTTCTGTGCCTCTGGAGGAGGCCAGCTTATGGGTCTGTTATGCCACTAATGAGTCTCCCATCTCTTCAGCAGTAAACAGTCTTTTTACTAGTCAATATTTGTGCTACATTGTGCACACACCCTGTGAATCTTGCCACTGCTAGTGAGCGCATTTTTTGAATCTAAATAGTTAGGTTTTTTTTTTTCATCTTCCAGATACTCAGGATTACTGGCCTTTTTTGTATATCCACAATGTTTTGTGTACTTAGATCATAAATTTTCCATGAAAAATACATGCTTGTGGCAGTGGGCAATGTAACTATCTATATTATTTATTCAATCTCTCTGGAGCAAAAGCTAAATATATTGGCTTTTGACTGGTTAGGCATGCTCAGTCCTTGTTATTCTACCTAGAACAAAACACAGAGCTAGGTCGTTTGGAAAGCATCAGCCTTTCCAGGAAGATCTAAAATTTTATATGATTCAGTACACTTATTGGGCTTCACTGTAAAAGGGAATGAAATGGGTTTAAGGAAACTAATTAGTGATATCAATACACTGTGAATGTGGAAATGTTTTACAGAGAAAGAAGGGTTCAAAAGTCTTTTATTTTACTGTCATTACTAAATAGAGTATCTTCAGGTAGAACTGAAAAGAGTAATATCTTAGCAATGTTTTAAAGAAATAAAGAAACAGTCTTTCCCAAACGTATAACATTGTAGAAGGTTGCACCAGATGATCTTTGAGGTCCCCTCCAACCTGGCATTCTATGATTCTGTGATTCTAATTAGTAGCAGCAAGGACATGTCAGCTAAATAAAATCGCCATAAGTGAGAGGCACTACTTCTCCCTGAGACCGTTCCTGAGCTAGACTGGTGCTAGTACTAGTCTGTCAAGCTGCACTGAAATGTCTGGTTGCACTGAAGCTGTTCTTGTTTTATTACGATGTACCTCAAATGTGAATTGGACTTGGATCACCTGAATCAAAATCCCTGAAAGAAGCCATAAATTCAATATATTTCAGACTAGAATATTTAAAGCTGTATTTCAATCACAGTTGAAATGGAAGAAGCACATTTTATCCACTACCAGAATTCTTCTTGCAAAAAATCCAAAATCCACTAGCAATATTGTTAACTGTTGGATGAGCTTCGGTTTCCTGGGAAGGGCCTAATGGTTGTGCTAGCTAGGAATTTTAAATAAGTGACTTTAGTCATTCCTTAAAACCTCACTTCCCAAGAGTTCACACATCTACAGTTCTACCAGATCTTGGGATATTTGAACCTGACCCCATTTTGCCACTGTGTCACTGACTATTCAGGAAGTGGAATATGAAGAAATCGCTTTGACCTTTATAGTTGTTTCCACATCTTCCTTTTCCTTCTTGCTGCATTCTTCACCCTAGATATCTTGGTAGGCAGCAAATACTGTAAGAACCCTCAGACTACACACTAGTAAGAAATCCAACAGGGCATCTCCTCATTTGTATCCACCATCCTGTCTGCATCATGTGGAATAAAACTAAAACAGAATTAAAATGCAACAAAATCACATTCAATTAATAATATTCATATTATTAATAGTTGCTGTTGTGGGACTTATCAGAAGATAATTGACCTTGTCAGTGTTATGTGCCCTTTGCATTACTGTTAATTTCTTCCATTCCCCTCATGCTTAATTATAACTTGATAAAGCCAAAAGGAAGTTCATTTTTCCCTTCCTTGCCTTAACCATGTAATGTCAAGGTAGAGGCAAAAGGGGTGGGAGGAGGAGGGGTGGATCTCCTAAAACGTATAATCTGCTTAATTAATAAAGTGAATCTAACAAAGTTGTTCCCTGGGGCCTGACAAATGCACCTGTCGCCATCAACAGACAACTGATATGAAGTACATGCCCAGACACTTTGCAGCTCCGCCACTCTCTATGTATGTCTTTCAAGGAAAGAAATCTCAAATTTGAGGTAAGGAGGGACTATGCTGACCTGCTTTTTATGTAAAACCCTGATTCCTTATAATACTTTTTTACAAACATAATAAATGGAAGAAGGTGTGTATATATATACACACACTTAAAGAACAGACATTCCCTCCCGCATCTGCTGGCTTTTTAACTATGTCTTTGTACACCAGCCTTGAGCTGTCATTCCAGCAGATTTAAGACTCATGTGATTGGAACATTGATAAGGAAGTGTCGCAGGCACTCCTGTGTGTGCAAACTGGTGGCTGTGTCCTGGTGATTATGTCCTCTCGGACATGAAATATTCCAGTCCTCCTGCTGTCATTGACGTACTCACCCCTAGACTCAGTGGATTTCACCTTGAGTGACCTTCAGTGCAGCCATCTAACTCCTTGAGTGGTTCTGTCTTCTAAACTTTGAAAGGGGCAGAGTAGTTCCATGAAGAACTAACTCACCTCGGTCTTTGTATGACTCTCTCCCAGGGTAGCAATCAGAGCTAAAAGGAGAGGATTTTGCAAATGAGATGTTAGTATCTAGCTACCTCTTTAATAAACAAAGTATCCATGTAGATGAAAAATATTTATTTTAAGTCTTAACCTTTATCTTCTTGGGTCCTACAAAATAACTGCATCTTTAAAATTGTTGCCATGGCTTTGGATTTACCTCATACGGTTTCCCAGGAATGTTTTGTTACTGGTGTGATATTTGACTCATTACATTAATACTCAGTATTGTTATTTTCAGTGAAACCAGCTATTTCTTTTCTTTCTTATTTTACCTTTGGTCTTTGCAGTGCAGTAGGAGTTGAAGATCATTGACAAACTCATCCTATATATATATATATATATATATATATATATATTTTCCCTTTGAAACAGCTGAGTACTTTTTGCTTTGGACTGAGTGAATGAGGAAGATTCTCTTCTCTCTCTCTATTTCGCAAGCTTCATATCCATAGCTTGCAGTCCAGAAATGCCTACAAAATATCATACTTGGTGTTTAGTTTTTTGCCAGATGAGATGACATTCAGAAGGAATTTCCTGGGAAGTCCTACTGGTTTTAATATCTTTTTCTGAAAGTTGTCTTAACTTTCTTAACTACTTAAAGTACTTTACAGATTCTTGACATTGCTCAAACATTAGGAACTACAATTAAATGGCAAATTTTAGAAGTGGGTTAAGTTCACTTTAAAATTAGTTAGCTATTGTAAATGGAGGTTCTACAGATCCTAGTTTCATCAAGTGGGTTAATCAGTAAGAGCAAGTTCAGAGAATTATTTCTCAAAACATTTGAGCTGTACACAAATAGGACTGTTCCATTAAATGTTATACAAGGAAATTACAGAACTTCTTAATTCACCCAAATATTTAATACTGAATTAATTTTTTCTGTAGAATACTTTAAGAAATATAGAAACAAACCTGAAGGTAGAAGGCAGTCTTTCTAATCAGCCATCCTCTATCCAATCAAATACAATTATTCTCATGCTTAAATGACACAAAATTTCACAAACTTTACTGAATAAAATTCTGCAAAGTATGTAAATACCTTTATACCTTTTTCTTTTTTACATTTTTTAATTGAGATCAGGCAACTATGTATCATGCACAATGTTTTTAAATGCAAGTAAAACTGAAAGTCCTAGTACTCCTATAGCTCTCAATTAGGAAGCTGAAACTGGAAATTGATTTGCTTATATTCACATGAGAGCCCAGGTTAGACATAATGAACACACATCAACTTTTTTTTTCTATCTGAAGTCAATGAAGGCAGAACATGTCTCAGATATAAGGAGCTTAACTTTAAGTAAAGGAAAATCCAGCATAAGGTTCCTGCTGTTCTTCTATTGCAAGGGTGTCATTATCCAGTTCTCCCACTCTTTCCACACGGGATTTTACCAGCTTCTGTGTTTCCATATTCTGCCTTAAGACTTGCTTTCTTAACAATCATGAGCTAGTCTGAGCACCCAGACTGAGAAGAGTGAATAAATAAATAGAAAAAATGCTTTTGTCTTGTTAAACTTCAAGCTCATTATGCAATTTCACAGTACCCTAAAATTTATCTTTTCAGTATTTTGCTTAAATACTTTTAATATGTCCTGAGATGATCACTGCACCAAAGAAGAATAGAATAACTTTAAAAGTGGGAGTCCTCCAATTACATTCCCAGCATAAATCACCCTGAACATCATCACATAGGGTGTTATTCCTGAGACATGGCTGCTGAAGACCCTGTCCTAAACCAGATCTATCTGATCTGAACATCAAAGTAACCTGCCTGATTCTGGAGGTGGATCTGGATTTTGCACCATCATGCCCAAAATGATGGATGGTTCAGGCTGTACTATAGAGCACATGAAAGCCTACATGTGTAACATCTTTTGATGTAAAAGACCTAAATCTGGATTTAAGTTAGAGATAGGACATATATACACTTACTTCACTGGGAAATAATCAACACTCCATAGGAATTATCAGTCAGAATGTTAACATTTAATCTAGGTTCAACACAAACTTTTTGTATGCCTTTGCCTCCCCCTTTCTCTGCAGTGACGACAATCCTTAAAAAGGAAATTTATGCCTTAAGCACATGAAACAGCTTGAGATATTATGAAATCTAGAAAACTGCAGTAGGGCAAGCTCTTCTGCGTTTTGTGAGGACAAGGATCCAAATGCTTAAAGTGCTGGAATAGATTGCAAGTAGTTTTGTTTTTTTTTCTTGTTTCTTTGCTACTTCATTCCTGCCAAATTTTAGCCAAGTCATTTGAATATTGGGGTTAAATTTAAAATGGAATACTTGACCCTGCTGCACCTTATGTCGATAGAGGGGATGATTTTTAGGTTTTTTAGTATAAAAATTGCAAAGGAACCCTAGACAGCTGAATGGTAAATTGAAGAAATACCATTAATAAGCCCCAACATATTAACAACTAGCCCATAAGCCAGCACATTTGTGTCCTCTGTATCAAATTCACCATGCATAATCCTTTCTGTGCTGAGCTCTGCTGATAAAGGAAGGATTCGTTAAAAATTATTTAGCGCTATTCATTATGGAAGCCATACAGGGCTCCTGCTTGTCAGCAGAGGTTTCAAGAACCAATCTGAGGACTTTTGAAAAATATAAAAAATACGTCAGTTTGAAAGGATGGGGTGGAGGGGGGGAAAAGAGCATTTTTCTACACTTCAGTAGGAGCTTTAAGAAACCAGTTTGGTTTTCAATAGTGTCCTTGTGAATAGAATCCAGATGGTCTTTAAACCAACATTTCCCCCACCATTTTAGGCATGAAAGCCATTACTCTGATGGAGCTGCAAGGAGCAGAGATAGGGATGGCAGGATACAGGCAGCACACAAAGGAGAAAGAAGAAATCCTTTAAACAGGGAATGAAACACACTGTTTGACAGCTAGAAAAGGGGGGAGTGTCAGGAAGGTAAAAGGGCAGGCTCCATAGGGGTAAGCAGAAATAATGGAGTGTAGCGTAACGGGATGTGAAGGGTTTATAATGATCATGGTAGCCAAGTGTGTAATTTGTAGTGAATAATTGATCCAGTGCCTTTAACTTTTTCTTTTTTTTTTTTTTTTTACTGTTTCACATCAAGAAGATCACAATTTTCTTGCATCTGTTCCATCCTGATGATTCAATGAGTGATTTCTGCAATTGAAGCTTGGCCTGTATACTGAACACAAGTAAAATTCATTGTGAATGTACAATATCAGAAATCTTAGTTCAGTTTTGATGGAACACATAAATCACATGTTATTTTGTACTTTCTCTAATTAGTGAGTGTAACTCTAACAATTACTATGACATTTCTCCCAATTATGTATTCAGAATATGTTTTTCATGAATATTCTTTTAAAATGGACTTTCTATTCAAATGATTATGACAGTAAACTCATTGGTAAGAATAATACTGTAGTTTTGACTTGGTACTAAAAAATCCTTTGCTAATTTTTCGTTAATGGGGAAGAGATGACATGAGGGAACAGCCCAAATTTCAGCATATATAATTAACACTCTCCACACAAAAATATCTGATACGATCTTTATTAAATGAAATAGGTCTCCAAGCCTCTGCTTGTCTTTCACTGTAGAGACACTGGTATATATGCAACTGAAAGTAAGCATGCAGATTTCTCAGATGTAAGATAGTTTGAAGATACATCTGAACCAGAAAGTTCCAACTGCCTGTTGTGGAAACTAGAGGGAGAATTACATGCTCAATATATGAGTAAACATTTGCTTTGAAAGCTAGGAAGAAAATCTCAATGTGCTATACTGGACCTATTAAAAAAATATAAAAATGAATCTGGTCTCATTTCATGGCAGAATCATAAAATTTCAAAGAGTGGAGTTCAGTCTATTTAGACCCATGAAACAGACAGGAGTGTAATTAAAACGAAAACAACATCTTTCAGGGATAGAAACAACAGACAGCACAGGAGAGATGATAGTGAGAGGAGTCTGGAGGAAGGAAAACTTATCTTTGATATAAGAGGATCAGGTTAGAAAAACTTGGGCAAACACGACAAACACAAATCCACATGCCTGGATACAGTCCCCAAGAGCTGAGGTCTCTTCACAGTTGTTGAATCATGACAACTGGGAGGGATGCCTGGGGACTGGAGGAAAACAGAAGTCAATCCTGCCTTCTAAAAGGGAAAGAAGGAGGACCAGCAGAATGACAGGCTGGCCAGCCTGTCATTCCTGGGAAGGTGATGGACTAGTTAATCATAGGAACCATTCCCATGCACATGAATGACAAGAAAGGCAATAGGAGCAGTTAGCATGGATTCACCAAGTGGAAAACATGTTTGACCAGTGTGATAACCTTTTATGGTGAAATAAATGCCTTGGCAGGTGAGCCAAGAACATTGGATGTTGTCTACCTTGATATCCATAGGGCTTTGAAAATTGTCTTCCATGGGATACTCACAAAGAAGCTGGTGAAATATAGGCTACATGAACAGGCAATGAGGTGGATTGAAAAGGGCCCAGGGGATAGTAATCAGTGGCGCAAAGCCTAGTTAGAAGACTGGCAGCGTCCCCAGACAGATGCAGCAGGCAGGGCAGGCAGAGGGAACAGGCAGATACCTCACGCGTCATCTGCCTGGGCAGCATGTACAGTGCAGCATGCATGCCCATGTGCTTCCATTGCTTCTACTTTGGCTGCATGCAATAGTGGGCCAGCAGGAGAGCTACATGCTTGGTCTGCAGGCAGCATTTTAACTGCGTCCTGCACACAGTGAGAGCAGATGATAACTACTAGAAGTATGCCATTGGCTTGTCCCCCCAGCAGCAAAGTAGCCAGGAATGGCATGCCTAGCAGATCCCTGAAGCCGTGCTTCTGCCTGTGCTGAGGACATGCCACCAGAAGCCCTGCAGCAGGGAGATGGGGGCATGAGGGGGGAACTGAGTTGCAGGAGGAGATGCAGCTCCTGGGACCTCCAATGTGTCTCTCCACAAAGATATAATGAGTACCCTAGGGTACTGAAGGAGCTGGCGGATGTGCTGGCCAAACCCCTTTCCATCATCTTCCAACAGTCCTGGAAGACTGGAGAAGTCCCACTGGACTGGAGGCTGGCTGATGTTGTGCCCATCTACAAAAAGGGCCGCAGGGAGGACCCAGGAAACTACAGGCCTGTCAGTCTGACCTCAGTGCCAGGGGAAGTCATGGAGCAGGTAATCTTGAGAGCTATCATGAAGCACATGCGAGAGAACCGGGTGATCAGGCTCAGTCAACATGGGTTCACAAAAGGCAGGTCTTGCCAGACTAACCTGATCACCTTCTATGACAAAGTGACTCGGCTGCTGGATGAGGGAAAGGCTGTGGATGGATCTTCCTGGACTTCAGCAAAGCCTTTGACACAGTTTCTCACAGCGTTCTGCTTGAGAAACTGTCACCTCTGGCCTGGACAGGCGCACACTCTCCTGGGTGGAAAACTGGTTGGCTGGAGGGCCCAGAGAGTGGTGGGAAATGGTGTGAAATCCAGCTGGAGGCCAGTGACAAGTGGGGTTCCCCAGGGCTCAGTGCTGGGTCCAGCCCTGTTCAATGTCTTCATCAATGACCTGGATGAAGGCATCGAGGGCACCCTTAGCAAGTTTGCTGACGACACTAAGCTGGGTGGAAGTGTCGATCTGCTGGAGGGTCGGGAGGCTCTGCAAAGGGATCTGAACAGGCTGGACCACTGGGCTGAGTCCAATGGCATGAGGTTTAACAAGGCCAAATGCCGGGTCCTGCACTTGGGGCACAACAACCCTATGCAGCTACAGACTAGGAGAAGTCTGTCTAGAAAGCTGCCTGGAGGAGAGGGACCTGGGAGTGTTGGTTGACAGCGACTGAATATGAGCCAGCAGTGTGCCCAGGTGGCCAAGAAGGCCAATGGCATCTTGGCTTGTATCAGAAACGGCGTGACCAGCAGGTCCAGGGAGGTTATCCTCCCTCTGTACTCGGCACTGGTGAGACCGCTCCTCGAATCCTGTGTTCAGTTCTGGGCCCCTCACCACAAGAAGGATGTTGAGGCTCTGGAACGAGTCCAGAGAAGGGCAACAAAGCTGGTGAAGGGGCTGGAGAACAGGCCTTATGAGGAGCGGCTGAGAGAGCTGGAGTTGTTTAGCCTGGAGAAGAGGAGGCTGAAGGGAGACCTCATTGCTCTCTACAACTACCTGAAAGGACGTTGTAGAGAGGAGGGTGCTGGCCTCTTCTTCCAAGTGACAGGGGACAGGACAAGAGGGAATGGCCTCAAGCTCTGCCAGGGGAGGTTTAGGCTAGACATTAGGAAAAAATTCTTTACAGAAAGGGTCATTGTCCACTGGAACAGACTGCCCAGGGAGGTGGTTGAGTCACCTTCCCTGGAGGTGTTTAAGGCACGGGTGGATGAAGTGCTGAGGGATATGGTTTAGTGTTTGATGGGAACGGTTGGACTCGATGATCCGGTGGCTCTCTTCCAACCTGGTTATTCTGTGATTCTGTGATTCTGTGATACAAGAGTACTCCCAGACAGCCCTGCCAATAGATCCTACATCCACATCAGCTTGGTGGAGCAACCTATGCCTCTTTGGCTCCTTGAAAGCAAAGACTCATAAACATCAGTAGCCTTCTCAGCATCAGGACGGGCTGATCTGAGCCCCTTGACAAGCACCTGGGCTGCAGGTGATGAAGACTTGCTTATAAAAAGTCATTAAAGCCACATCTCATCCAGGTCCTCCTGCTGATGCCTCCACATCCCAGATGAGTCTGGTCCACAAGTAGCCCAGTTCCTCTCCTTCCCAAGGCCGGACAAGTGTCAAATAAGCTCTGTGGAAGCAGTCTCAAGGCCACTGAGAACAGTGAACTGCACAGCATGAGGAAGCATTTGTGCAGGCTGTGCCTTTACAGATACTCAGAAGCCTTATTGACATGCTCCTAGGCAACCTACTCAGCATCGCTCAGTATCCTTCCAGCATCCATTGTTCTGTGTTGTTGGTTTTTTTTAAAAAAAAAAAACCCAAAAAAAACCCACCAAAAAACCACAACAGTTTAATTAAAGTGTTTCTGAAGTGAGAAAAGAGGTGCCCATTGTCATTTATCAAAAGAAATGAAACATTTAATCAAGGTTTCTTCAAGAGGTAAAACTTTTCTGAGAACCATGTTCTACCTTAGCTTCAGTTCAACTGGTCCCCTGGTCACTATGGCTGTTTTATTGCAGGGGGATGTCATCCACCTAGGACTCAGATTTTCTCGAGTCTTTGTTCTGCTACTAATGTGCAAATAGAAGTCTTTCTTGTTGCTTTTCATATCAATTTACTTTTTCAACTTCAGATGAACTTTTAATTTCCTATTTCTACTACTGCATGCTCAGACAGCATTTCCATATTCCTTCCAGTATTCTATATTGGTTTTCACCTTCTATCCAGTAGTTTTTTTTCTGTTTGAACTCAGTAAACAAAGTTGTCCTCTGGCCAGAAATTCTCAATATCTTTCACATTGGAATACTTCTTTCTTTTGTTATAATTTTGTCATTGATGACCCATCCCACAACCTTCTGTTCCTCAGTGCAGCATCTCATGAGATCTCACAAGCAGCTCCTGGAAAAAGATTAAATCTACTCTCCTGAGGGCTAATTCATTATTCCTCTAGTCACTTTCCTCATTTCTCTCACGATCTTTACTTCCACCATTGAAGTTATGCACAAACATGGAAATGAGATTTGAGCCTAGGTACAGAGATGGCCACATGGCCTTGTCTGGAGGGAGGAAATATTGGAAATTAACATTTGGTAAAAGCACATGACATTTGCTGGCAGAGTTTGATTAATGTTATTTTTGCCGTGCAAATAAGGCCATGGCACCAAGTTATTGTTGTTGCTGCTTTTAACTTGAACTTACAAATACAAAGACCAGACAAATACTTATCATTCAGAGTTTAGAACTGAGATATCCACAAGTAGCTCAAAAAGCGTTTAAGATTACCACATTAAAAAATATGTTATTTCTTCAGTATAATTTAGCCATTTCAAAGATGGTATGGGGAAAAGAGATAGATCTAATCTTGGTGTAAGTCTTGCAGAAAAGAAAAAGCACATATATACATCAGAAGGCAAATATGTCAAGTCTCACCCACAGAGAACTGAGACTCACCTAATTGCCTTCTGTCTCTCTTTCTTTCCTTCCTAAAGAGACATGCATTTCACTCATTTTCAGCACAGCATAAGAACATTCATTTTATTCCATGGCCACCATATACTAGAAATGTCCAGACAGTAGCAGCCGCACATGGGATCTGGTGATGTCTGTGTCTCATCCCTGAAGTCACAAAGCAAGAGAGGACAGAGTGCAGCATTGTCCAGTACTGCAATACGTCCCGTGTGTCCAGTTTCATTTATTAAAAAGTAATTTACCAGAGATAACTTTACCTGAACTGTAGGATTTACGCAACTTTCTTCTAATTGGCACTTCTGTAGGGGTTTTGTGTTTTCTATTGAGACTTTTCTTCTTCTGTGAAATTCTACAGATTTATTTTTGGGCCTAAATTTACTTATCAAATTCACTTGCAAGTCAGAACAGGTGTAGGGGGAAAAACATATAAATAAAGGAACCATAATTGCCAATCCCTTCTTTCTTAAAGAAATAGATTACAGATTTTTATATATTAAAAATAAATAAATAAAAAGGACAAAGTCCACAAAACATATGGGGTGATAAAAGCATTGTAAAAGAGGAAGATACCTGGAGCTGTAACATTATCATATCCGAAGTGTTTCAGAATTTACATCTGTCTAGAAAAAAACCCAAAACTATTAGATGTATTTGGAACACTTTCAGTTTGAGTCTTCATAGACTAAATCAACACATGCTATGTAATCCCAGTAATGCAGATAAGTAGGCATATTAGGCTAGAAAAAGGTGGTCAAATGTTGCAATTGTCAATACCATCCTGAGACAACATTTACATGCAGATAGCTTGTAAAAAAAAATATCTAAAATTCAGCTTGCAGTCAGTGATAAACCAGTGCACAGATTTTCCTGAGATACAGGGCAAGGCAAGCCAAGCCAGAGAACAGAAGTCTGTAGCACATCACACTTTATCTTGTATGAGGAATGAAGTCACCATAAACTGAATGTAGTATTCTCAGAGAATATAAGGACAAATTTTCCATAAAAGGGAGAGGCATTCATAAGGGAAGCCAAAGTCTGAAATTGCAGGTACTATCTATAAGTTCATTGAAACAGAGAACCCCTTAGTCCTTCAGGTCTACTGTGGAATAAATTGATGACCTGACAGCAGCTGATGACCCAAGAACAAATGGGCCAATACTTTATCCAGGCAAAACTTGCACCAGGATTTTAAATTGGGGATAGGGCAGCACAGGGGAATGGGGAAGCAAATGAGTGCCTAGTTATCCCAAACTAATTAGACAATGAAACACATTAATTGCTCATTAATGTTTGTAATATGGCACCCGTTTGGTTTTTTTTTTCCAAAACAGAAGAAAGTATCACTTAAGATATTTGTATGGAAAAGAGACATATATAGTCCATAACACCACGTGATAAATTTTGTCAAAAATTTTAGAATTCTGATAAAGTGTTATAAAATCTACTAATATGTGCTTGAGAGCAATTCCTCCTAAAGTTGAGTAATAGTGACACTTCCTATATTGAATATATATCTACCAAGCTGATTATTCTAATTATCAAGAAAGGATTCTAGTTTGACCCTGAAAAGTGGAGACTATTAGAGCAATACGAAGATTCTGGGATACGAAGGTAGCCTGGTAATTATTTACAAACCTGTGTTTTTAGAATTTGTTTACAGCTAGCACAGGGATGGCATTTGGCTGAAGGAAGCACAAGTACAAATGAAATCAAGAAGTGTGTATTTTAGTTATTATGTAGACTGTTTCATAATTTGTATAATTTTCTTCAAATAGTCCTCCCATCAAAGATTCACTCTACTTTAATAAACAGGGAATTACACGATTTCATTACTCAGCATGTTGTAAAAGATATAACAATTTTTTCCCTTCACTCTGAGCTTGCCTGATTTCCAATTAAAAAAAAAAACAAAACAAAAAACAAACCAAACTTCAAAGCTGGAACAAATCAGTGAAAATTAGTGGATTTTAACTGTTATAGGATATATTCTGCGTTTTCAAGAACATCTCTTTTGCCTCTTTTGCATCTCTTTGCTCTCTCAAACACAAATCTGTGTTTGATTTGTTCTTGTAGTAGGCCAGAAGACCATGCCACCCACAGGAGTATGAAAGCATTTGATGAATTGTTGTATATTCCATTCACTTACCACAGCAAAGATAATTTTCAAAACACAGATGAATAAACAGACTGGTGATTTATACCCTGATTTTCCAGATAATGATAGGAATAAGAGGAGATGCACGATGTCCTACAGTGCTGTGCTATGGCAAATAGCATGTAGTATGAACTTTTTCTATAATAAAATTGATCAGGATTTTTTGCTGCCAAGTCTCTGATTGTTTGGTGTGTACAGAGCACATTTTCTCTAATAAGTGAAAATATTCTTCCACTTTATGGTCTAAATTTATTTTTATTTTCAGTACTTTATACCCATTTTCCCTTGTGCAAACATTGCCCGTTAGCTTAAATAGGCTTTTTCCCTCTCTCATGTTCCTATTATTACTTCCCTGATGTTATTTTAGATAGCACTCAAATGCTGTCTCACATATTCCTTTCATTCTGAAAGACTCAACAAACAAAGTCTTCTAGATTGCAAAGAAGGCTTCTCCATTCCCTTCACCTTCTAGGTAGCCCTTTCTTGCATTTTTTGCATTTTGTTTTATAGCTGGGACTTAATCATTCATTTATATTAAAATTTTACATGGAATTTGCACTATATACATATGAATTTCCCGTTCCTGCACTTTAATGGAAGAACAATGTTGAAGGTTAGAAGATAGTTCATTGGTAATGTTCTTGGTATTTCTGATCTCTGCCCATGACAAGCTGCAATTTTAAGAAGAGTTATTTTTGTTTTTATGGAAGCATTTTAATTTGTTTTAAGATGTATGGAAGTTACACATACACACAAGAATGACCTCTACAGACTGAACTTCATGTGCGTATTTGCCTATAAATTTGGAATGGAAATTTGATTACTGAGTAATCCCACTCCTCTCCCCTCATCCCAAACCACCTGCAGTTATCAGTGAATTTTAATCCATTATTTGAAAGTGCTGTTGGGTTTATTGCTGTTCTTCTAAATAAACACAAGACCTGTTACCAGATCTAATAGATGTGACATGGACAATTTTATGACTTCTCAACCTACTACATGAATGGATAACATAGGACTCTCAGTGAGACAGTATCAGCCAGGAGTTTCCTTAAGTTTGAACAGAAATTTTATATCAAGTAAGGAAGGTTACCACCAAGGAATTACAGCCTCAACATTGACATAAATGTTGACAGCACCATTTCCACTGATAGTGGTATCAGAGCAGATTACAGTTCACACAGACTGCCCAAAGAGTGATGATTTAGATTAAATGCTCCCAAATAAGAAAAAATTCTGAAAAGAAAACTGCAGATGACAAGGATTTTATCAGGCCACTGCTGAGATGGAGCACAGTTTCTCTTCTGTTCTCAGAAGCATCCTGCCTGTAGAGATAAACTAACCACAATGAAATCTCTTTCTCCACCTATTCCCTTCTTGATGGCAGCAAGAGGCATGATAGTAGGGCATGATAAATCCTGGGTGGTGGCTGAGGGTGTGTAAAGGCAAAAAATGTAATGTTTCAAATACGTTTCTACAAAGCTTTGAGAAACTCAGGGCCAAATCTGTTGATAACGTGACCCGAATGAAGCTGCTGAAGAGGTTAGCATGGTCCATAATTTCCAAAAGCAACATTTGAGTGTTTCAGCCTGATAAAGAGTAGATGAATGTGTTGAACTGTTAGAATTTACTGCAGTGTAGAATTTGAAAACTCGGACTTTTTCAGTGTTTGGCTGCCTCCCGCCCTGTTCTTCCCTATTATTTCATACGTATTCATAACTCTCTCTCACTTTCCCTCATCCCTGGATTAAAAACAAAAAAGAAATGGAACTTGTTCATATCTAGCATATATAAGAAATAAAGTAAACAGGGATCACTTCAGCCAGTAATTCCTGAGGAGAAACGAGGAGAATGTTTAAGAGCATGTGAGAATGTTGCAGATGGGGTGAGAATACTAAGCTGAAACTGTAGGATGATGTGGCAGTCATAATTATAATATTATATCATTGTTATATCAATTATATTGTGTAACAATGTAAGTCAGTGATTTTTTTTGTCAGAAGAAGAAATATCTATTAACAAAATTTCTAATACAATTGGAAGAAAACAACAGTTTCTGATGATGGAAACTTTTTTTAATTATTTGTAAAATTGGCTTAGAAGTTGAAATATGGAAATCAAAATAGAATTTGACAGAAAAGGCAGCTGAAGTCAGGGAATAAAAGCTGAGAAGGTGATAATCAAACTACAGGTCAGTCTCAGACACGCACTGTGATTTTACTGCTCTGAAAAATTTATGACCAGTTTCTTTAAAACTACGAATGGTGAAGAAGTCATAGGCTAGCAGATGGCTCAATTCAAAATAAGCGTATTGCAAAACATTGAGTCTACACAGGTGTGAAGAAGTCCAGTTTTGAGATTGGGTTAACATGACTGTCACTGCCTGATATTTGCTCTGAGGTCACAATAGATTATTTGTGTAATTGGTAAGAATGACTCGTAGAATATACAGTTGAACAACGATATTATAACATGCATTTTCTGACATTAGAAACTGTTATGTCCCACAAAAAGACTTCCTACTAAGCAGAGATGTTCTTGACACTAAGCAGTGAACCTTAATCTGATGATAGCAGGAAGGTAAAGATAAACTAGTGGCCCCATGGCTTCTTTTATTGATGAATTTGCATGTGTATTTAACATCAATGAAAAAAAAGAAATAAATCTGACAAGATCAATGCTAAACTTCAATACCTTTATCAGAAGTGGAACTGAATCTGGTTTTCAGAAAATGAGAGTATTTGCTAGTATTCTTCAAGTCAGTTTTTAAGAAAGGTAGAATTTGTTTTACATTGTACTTTGTGCTGGACAGAGGGACACTAAAATTTATACTTAGCATGTAGAAATTACAAGAAAGACACAGCGATATGCAAATGCAGGACTTCACTCACCACAAATAAGTTTTATTTGACCATATTCCATAGTATGATCACCCTGAAGGAGATTGCTAATGTTAGTGTAGCTGGGAACAAAATAGGAAAAACTTAGATGCTTGATCTTAAAGACGGAATTGAAAAATCATATAGTTTAAAGCTAACAAATTGCCTACAAGATTTTGTGATAAGGCTTGGTATTACTCTCCTCTTTTCAATCCCTTTTCAAAATCTTATTGTCCCTTATTTGTTGCAAGATCTCACTATTTTTGTGTCAAAAATGTTTCCATTCTGTTAACTGACAAACACCTAGGAGATTTACTTGTAAATAAAAATCAGAGTTTAGAAATGCTTAGTAATATCTTGCAAAACAGTTCCTAAAAATCTGTATGCTTTAATTTAGTACACAAATTTCCCAATCTATTTAACATAACCTGAACAAATATTGAATAATAATAATAATATTAAATAATACTCAAAGATTTAAAATTTTAAATACTCATAAAACTTCCTGAAATCATCAAGTATACTAGGAACCTTTCAAGCTTTGGAAAGACTTGAAAGACTTTTCCTTTCTTTTACCAACCAATTGTAGTGACTTGGTCTTAGAAATATTAACTTCTAGAGCAGAGAAATGAAAATTGCTCTCTCTCTTTTTTTTTTTGTTATTATTATTTATTCGCACAGCAGAGAACCGTGTGCTGCAATTTGGTGCTGACACAGAAAGAAGCAGAAATGACCTCTACTAGTAGGCTGTTCTTTTAGACCTCCAAAGGCACTTGGCCTTGAGCTGAAAATGCACAAAAGACTATAAAGTGACTACTGCTGGCTTTCACCATTGGATCCTGTAGGCAGTAACACTGCAACACAAAGGCAGATAAAGTAATATAAAGAAAGAAGGAGCAAAAAAAGCAAAAAAAAAAAAGACTTTGGTGGAACTGTGTCACTCTACACTGATGTAAGATGGTTTGACTTGATGATCTTAAAGATCTTTTCCAGTGTTAATGATTCTATGATTCTGTTCTATGAGGTCTGTTCCAAGAAGTCTGCAAAGCTGACCTTACCTTCTCCTCTAGGCAAACATTGTATTGACTTTGCTGAGAATCTGTTTCCAGCTCTCTGCATTTTATTTCAAGTTTGCAGTACTTGGTGGTCCTGGGTGTTTTTTCCCCTGTTTGTATTTCTAAGCTACAACTCTTGAGGTAAAGTGATTACAGAAAAAACCACAAACTTTATTGACCTAAGTGTCATAGTACAAAGAAATGCTCTGCTATCGTAATGAGCAGGTCATTACTCAAATCCACCGAACCACATAAAGAAGAAAAAAAAAAAAGAAAAAGAATCCATATCCTTAAATATATATAGAAGTAATAAAGAAAGATGACAGGAGGAAAGATTAGAGATTTCTTTAAGCCAACACCATTTTTAGGGATGTAGCTATATTTTATAGAAGATTTATCAAATTATTACCAAAATTTAGTAATAGGAATGTCAGATACTTCACAGTGTTACAGTGTCATTCATTTCAGATGATATATAGAGATAGCGTGGAAGACACTAAAAGTAAAGCTGTGTCAAGAGTTCTTATACTGAGATTAACTGCAGTAGAATCATGCTCCTTCTTTGGCAGTGACTGGCGTTGTGTATGTGTATTCACATGTGTGTGTATAGATGCTGGATGCATGATTCCTGTGTGTGAATGTGATTCATCGGACTAGCTTTTCATTCATATTACAGTATCTAAATTCCTGAAGGGTGAGTCTTGCTCGCTTCAAAACATATCTTCCCCTCAGACCTGCACTCGTTTGAATTTTAAACTAAAAAGAGAAGAAAGAGGTAGCTAATATGTATGTGTGGAGGAAACTGCAGCGTACCTCATTCTTTGATGCTCCAGCAAAAGCAAAGACGATATCATGCCTACCCGTCTTGTTAAAATTTTAACTCAAGAAAAACATGCAACAGAATGTAGCAAGAGCTACTTTGTTTGGATTTCAGTAAGTGGTTTGTTAAAATAATTCAATGGAGGGGAATCAGAAGTAAAAAAAAAGAAGATTAAAAAAGAAAATAATACAATTCTCATCTGCCCGATTGCTTTTATCAAGTACTAAAGCAACTGTTATCTATTCAGTATCAGGATTTAATAGTGAGCTGAAAAAACCTAAATAGAGTTAAGATGAGGATTAATGTTTATTTCAATAGCTAAATTAAGAGCATCTACTTGCTGATTTCTGTTAGCCAATAATCTTATTGTACATGACTTTTTTTTTCCTGATTATTTTCAAATTCAGGCATTTTCCAGTACTCTTTCCTGTGGGATGTAGCTTACACAAGATGGAGTTCTTTCTACCTTGTAAACAATATGCACTTATTTCAGACTTTCTGAAGCCCCTTGCCAGGTTTCTCACGCTAGCTTAGTTTTTGGAAGTAAACTTCTTTGTTTCTCGATTTAACTGCGCATAAAACAGTTTTAAATCTGTTTATTTCTCACAGGGTTTGGAGAAGTTATTTCTTATATTTTCTCTCTCACTCACTTTTATTGTTCTTTCTCTCTTACTTTATGTTTCCCTGTCTGCCTTATAACCAGGCATTAAAGCAAAATCCATCTTTTGAAGTCAACAGTGAGAATCCATGACTTTGTTATTCTATTTAAGCAATTATAATGACATTGTGAAGTACACTGTGCTTTCAGTAGGATTCTGATCTGTGCATCTCACCTTATATGAAAGTTATAAGATCCCTAGCCAATCAGCATGACCACTTCAGTGGCATGAAATACTTCTGGAGGAGGGATGGTGCTCTTAAAAGAAAGGTGTCCAAGAAAAATGGAAAGAATTTTCCTCACTTGGCACTTAGGTTTCTCTGCTAACTGTGGAGGGAATCTATGCAACTGGCTTAGATGAGGTACCTATTTTTCAGAGTGATAAATTTGGTTGAGAAGAATAGGAAGAATTAATCTCACTTAGGTTAAGACATTTAAGTTAGACATTTCAGTATGAACTAGTCATTCTAAACTCCTTTTATAAGTAAAGGAGAGTTATAAACACTTTTGCTTGTTCCTCAAGACCATTCCCTTCATCCTAAAATGGCTTGTTAAAGCAAGCTAGATAACTTCAGACTTCAAAAAGTGAGAGATTCATCTGGCCTCTATGTTCAAAAGTACTCAGCACAAAAAGACTTTGATTTTAGTAATATCTGCACCACCATTATGATGAAAATGATAAATAATCACTCTAATATTTGGTGGGACATTTTAGGGAAGCAGAAGGAACAATAACCTTGAATTATTCTCATTACCTGACTCATGACAATCTTTGATTTCCCTGTGTTTCATTTTATCTCCATCCTTAGAGATTGTTTGTTTATAGATTCTTAGTTACCTCTTTTTTTCTGCCTTATCATCCAGCAAAGCAAGTTTTGAAGTAACTATGGATGTGGTGGAGAAGGAAAACTTAGTTACATACCTGTACTATTGTGTCTCTGTCCCAATGCCTTAACAGAGAGGTGGTCATCTTACACAAATATCTCTCTGGGCAGGGAGGTGTGTGCTCAGACGTAAAACTGGCGTGCATTATTTGTATTGGTAGAACAAGCTAAGGAACCTGTGTTAACACATTCACCAGCTGAGTGTTTTAAATATTTACTTGTAGAAGAAATTGCTTTCTACTCTCCCTCATACTGTTTATGTTGCTCATCATTCTGTTTGATTGTATTTTTTTTTTAAATTTATATTTTTTTCTGTAGGGAAAGCTAAAATGCGGAATTTAAAAGAGCTCTTTTCTTTGTGTCCTAAAAGGATAAAATTTTATGCTTTTTTTCAGATAACTTTGGCAACTCACAAAGCATTTTGGTTTCAAATTCTTGTCTAACCAGGATGGCTCCATCTGCCCTGATTTTATCGTATTATGTTTATGGTGCTGAAGTGAGTATCTGTACTACATCAGACCGATTCTATGGAGAGTTATGAAAACTGGGGACAAACTTTTGACCATAACCTTTGATTAATTGATTTGGATGCAGAAATAATCAACTCTTCCTGAAATGTGTAGATGATAACTTCCTCACACAACTGGTGAAAGATCTGACAAGGGGAGGTGCCCTCCTGGACCTGCTGTTTGTGAACAGAGAAGGCCTTGTGGGGGATGTGATGGTTGGAGGACGTCTGGGGCAAAGAGATCATGAGATGGTAGAATTCTCAGTTCTAGGTGAATTGAGGTGGGAGATTAGCAGAATGGTCACCTTAAGCTTCCAGAGGACAGACTTTGGACTGTTCAGAAGGTTAGTTGATAAAGTCCCATGGGAGACAATCCTTAAGGGCAGGGGAGCCCAAGAGAGCTAGGTACTCTTCAAGAAGGAAATCCTGGCAGCTCAGGAGCAATCTGTCCCGCATGTGCCAGAAAATGAGCCATTGGGTTAAAAAAGCAGCAGCTGGTTGAGCAGGGAGGTATGGGTGGATATCACAAAGAAGAGGAATGTCTATGAACTTCAGAAGAAGGGACAAGCATCTTGTATTACAGGGAAGAAGTGAGATCATGCAGAGGAAAAATCAGGAGGGCTAAAGCCCAGCTAGAGATCAGACTGGATAAGTCAGTGAAAAACAATTAAAAAAATAATTCAATACTAAAAGGAAGACCAGAGATAATATTCAGTCCTTATGGGATGTAAAGGAAAAAACTGTGACAAAGGATGAGGCCGAGGTACTTGATAACCTCCTTGTTTCAGTCTTTAATAGTAAAGAAAGTTATTCCCAGTCTGTACATCTGCAGGAGTTAGATGAGCAGAATAAATCTCCCATGATCCCAGAGGAAGTGGTTAGAAACTTGCTTGGCAAATTAGGCACCCACAAGTCTATGGGGCTGGGTGGAATCCACCCAAGGCTACTGAGGGAGCTGGCGGATGTGCTGGCCAAACCCCTTTCCATCATCTTCCAGCAGTCCTGGAAGACTGGGGAAGTTCCACTGGACTGGAGGCTGGCTGATGTTATACCCATTTACAAGAAGGGTCACAGGGAGGATCCAGGGAACTACAGGCCTGTCAGTCTGACCTCAGTGCCAGGGAAAGTCATGGAGCAGGTGATCTTGAGTGCTATCATGAAGCACATGCAAGAGAACCGGGTGATCAGGCCCAGTCAACATGGGTTCACAAAAGGCAGGTCTTGCCAAACTAACCTGCTCACCTATGACAAAGTGACTCGGCTGCTGGACGAGGGAAAGGCTGTGGATGTATCTTCCTGGACTTCAGTAAAGCCTTTGACACAGTTTCTCCAGCATTCTGCTTCGGAAACTGTCAGCCTCTGGGCTGGACAGGCGCACACTCTCCTGGGTGGAAAACTGGTTGGATGGCCGGGCCCAGAGAGTGGTGGGAAATGGTGTGAAATCCAGCTGGAGGCCAGTGACAAGTGGGGTTCCCCAGGGCTCAGTGCTGGGTCCAGCCCTGTTCAATGTCTTTATCAATGACCTGGATGAGGGAGTTGAATGCATCCTACATTTGTGGATGACAATAAGCTAGGAGGAAGTGTCAATCTCCATGAGGGCAGGGAGGCTGTACAAAAGGATCTGAACAGGCCAGACCGCTGGGCTGAGACCAATGGGATGAGGTTTAACAAGGCCAAATGCCGGGTCCTGCACTTGGGACACAAGAACCCTGTGCTTCTAGGGGAAGTCTGGCTAGAAGGCCGCCCGGACGAGAAGGACCTGGGGGTGTTGGTTGACAGCGACTGAACATGAGCCAGAAGTGGCCCAGGTGGCCAAGAAGGCCAATGGCATCTTGACTTGGATCAGAAACTGCGTGACCAGCAGGTCCAGGGAGGTTATTCTCCCTCTGAACTCGGCACTGGTGAGACCACTATTTGAATCCTGTGTTGAGTTCTGGGCCCCTCACCACAAGAAGGATGTTGAGGCTCTGGAACGAGTCCAGAGAAGAGCAACAAAGCTGGTGAGGAGGCTGTAGAACAAGTCTTATGAGGAGCAGCTGAGATAGATGGGGTTGTTTAGCCTAGAGAGTTGCTCTCTATAACTACCTGAAAGGAGGTTGTAGAGAGGAGGCTTCTGGCCTCTTCTCCCAAGTGACAGGTGATAAGACAAGGGGAAATGGCCTCAAGCTGCACCAAGGGAGGTTCAGGCTGGATATCAGAAGAATTTTTTTCATAGAAAGGGTCACTGAGCACTGGCACAGGCTGCCCTGGGAGGTTGTTGAGTCGCCATCCCTGGAGGCACTTTAAAGATAGGTGGATGAGGTGCTCAGGGGCATGGCTTAGTGGCAGATAAGAATAGTTGGGCTCGATGATCCTGGGGGTCTCTTCCAACCTAATGATTCTGTGATTCATTGCAACTCATTGCTTGTTGAGAAGACTGCTCTATTTCATACCCAGTGGACTCCATTTAACATATTTTGATGTGTTCTTTGTTATTACTGTTTTAAGGCATGAAGTGTTATTAACAACATTTGCCTGGCATTCATCAAGAATTTCAAACTTGGACAAACCTGGGCTTAAACTTTGCTTTGGTATGACAAATTCTTCCTGCTCCCATCTTCTATACTCTAGTTATTAACAGAATTCACCTAGGGAGTTGTTTTTGTCAAACACTGGAAAAGCCAAGAGATGTGTTTATTTCTACAAAGTGTATTCTTTAATATTGTTAGTCCTGATAACTATTACTGAAAGTAGCTTTGACTTATTATCCACTACAGCAGCTTGTCAGAGTTGTTGTTGAAAAATAAACTCGACTTAGTCCTGATGGACACTGCATAAAAGAGAGTAAAGAATTGAGTATTTGGATTGAGTATGAAATACTTTACTACTGTGCAGTTTGTACATATACAACTGCAGCTCCTTTAAGATAAACAACAGGCTTTTTGAACAGCGGTGTAAAATTCCATAAAGAAATTGAATATGTAAATTTAATTGTTGCATATCCAGCACATATTGTAGAGGATACAAAAAACTGGATAAAGTGCCTACTTCCTCCTGCCTTTTTTTAAAACATCTCTAGGACAGTTACATGCAATGAACACAGAGTACTTGAGAACTATTTTGGAAAGCTTCAGGTCATGGATAACTCACCACCTATTCTCAAGATACATTTCCCTTTCAGTATTATTTCTGTATGTTGCAATACCCAAGAGTTACTTCGGCATTACTACTTCTGCTTCTGAAAGATTGAAACTGTCATTCTCAATGAGATGGAGTTATGACTGTTCATACTATGTAATCCCTTTCATAAAGTCATTGTTGTGGCACTGTAAAGTTTTCTTATTTTAGTGGCTATTCAGATTGACTCTGAAGGGGGGGGTTATGAACTTATCCCAGGTTGTCTGTCTAAAGTCTGTATAGTACTGTCAAAGCGTAATACAGTAGCATAGTTAATGTGAAATTTTTGTTTCTTTCTCTGCTTCTGACTTTTTATTGTAAGAATTTGTATTGTTCTTTATATACCTTTTAGAAAAGGGTGAAAATAAACAATATATTGCTTAGATGAAAAAAAAAAAGGTGATTAAGAATCTACATTGCTGTTTGATCATCAGCTGTACTGCCTATATCTTATTCTCAATGATTTTTACTTTGACAGTGTAATGAATATATCCTTTTCACTTCTGATATTGGGAAAAAACTTTTCTGTCATCAGATGAGGAATGTCAGGGAGTCAAGTTATTGTTTCCCCACATTAATGGCTTTAGTATTAGGATATGTAGGATTTCTTCCTTCTTTTTCTTAATATCCTATATGTTTTAGCATTCATGGGTCACCATGAAGAAAAGCAGCAGCTAGCATGAAGATCTTCCTTCGCTTCTGTTAATTTAGCAGTATGCAGGCAAACCCCTGAGCTCAGCTTATTTTTTTTTTTTTTTTAACATTATGTTCATTCATGAGCTAACCTGGTTTAATTTCAATATGAAAAGCTTGTTGAAAGTAAGGCTCAATCGAGTGATAGCTTGCAGAGACAGTCACCCTGAGGTCACTTGTTTTTTGATATAAAAATTCTGCACTGGACTTCAATCTGTGCCAAAAGAGGTAAGTTCCTCTGGAGAAGTGTCGAGGAGTCTGAACTTGCCCTTCATTGAAGCAAATTACTGAAAAAGAGGTGATAGGCATGGCTACATTTCATAGGTAACGAGGAGAAAGAAACATAACATTTTGTAGATAACAAACCATTCACTGCTCTGAAGTCTGTGCAGTGCTTTTTGCCATCATTAAACATAATATCTATTTTCTTATGGACAACCTGCTTACATAAAGTTTTTGTTTTCTATCAGAGGTTAATAAAACAAGACTGTGCCAGAAGGGTGAAAAACATAAATTTGAAGTGGACTAAATTCTACATTTTTCATAATTTTCCACCTCTTTCCAGCTAGTTGCTCAATTTTCCCTCTTTTTAATCTGATCTTTAATATTACATTAAAAGATAAAGTAAGAACATTAAAGCCAAGAACAAATTACCCAGACATAAGCATATTTCTGTTTGAGATTTGGTGAACTTAAAACAAAGCAATACAAAAATTGTCAGCCCCAGTACTTATAATGTAGGAAAAGAATGGTAAGAAATTATGAAAATACCTTTAAACATGTGTAAACACCTCCCCAACACTGTTTAAAAGTAAGCCTTTCTGAGTAAGAAATATATACACATACCTCTTTGCCTTGTCTCAAAAATTGTTTCATTTCTTTCACCCCTGACAGAAAGGTTTTTGTTCTGGAGTCACTCTTCCTCATATATAGAAAACACATTATAAACAGAACAAGACTATACATAAACATAATCTTATATGTGTCTTTAAGAATATTAGGTGCATGTACTACCACATAGCGGTGTGCTACAATTTACAGTGGGAAAAAAATCAGGAACATCACAGTTTCAATGCAGGTTTGTTTTTTAGAAAGAAATCAGACAAACACAAAGAATGTTAGAAAGACTATCACTACAGATATGTTACCTGTGATATTTCTCAGACATATAAATATTTTTCTAAATTTAGTTTGGCTATAAACATGTTTCTGCTGTCATGGCTGCACCACTTCTAATAAATTAAACAGTCACATGGAATATTTCTAGATATTAGAAGCCAATTAGCTGTAAAATTACATTGTAATTGTGGTCTCCAACACACTTTTGAGCAATCTGACTTGAAGTATCCCAGTTTCCAGATATGCTTTATACTTAGCACATGTCAGGGACCAGTTTTCACACATCCACCTTCTTTTGAAGGTGAAAAGCATTTAATAATATGGACATAGCCTTTTCTGTGCCAGTTGGCCTCAGTGCCAAAAAACAGTGCTGGGCACATTTAAACCGATAATTTCTGTGCTTATTTTCAGCTCCATCTGCCTATAGATCCATAAACATTTATTTGCTGCCATTGCTAACAAATCAAAGCATCATGAAGTAGTTTAAGCTACACAGATTGCTGGAAATCATCTTGCCCAGCGTCTCACTCAGAGAAGGACCAGCTTAAGCTGCTCAGCATCCTGTTGGGTCAAATTTTGAATATCATTAGAGGGAAGAAATCCCACAAGACCTTTAGGAACTTTTTCCAGTGTTTGACCACCCTCATGGCAGAAATATTTTGCCCATATCTAATTAGAATTTCCATTCCACTCTGGCTCATGTGTTCATGATGTCAATTTACCAGCTATGAAACACGTGCCAGATACCAGTGCCATTTATATCCTGCACAAGCTATAGGAGACCTAACTGTTGGGAACCCGAGTGACTGCATTGCGAGAGGTGAGCTCTATACAGCGCTCTGGTGAGCACTTCATGCCTTGGTTCCCCTGGAGGGAATCAGCTCAGAGCATGATAATGGTGCTCTCAGGTTTCTACAGCAGGTATCCAAGTACTGACATAAAGCACGCTCATGTCAGTAGCTTACCAAATTTCTAAGGTAGATGCGCCATATATTTTCCCTCAGTATTCACAGGAGAGCATCAGGCTTTTCCAGGGAATTATTCAGAATACAGGCAGGTAACAGTGGGCTGATGAACAACTTTGGCACAACAACAGCAGTGTTCAAAAGCCGCTACCTTAGCTATCAGCTTAACTTTCTCTGTTGACAGATGAAGGTGTGGAGATCATGGTGACCTCTGGTGTCAGCAAAATAGTAGGTCTATAGTTATTTTAGTATCCTTAGTAATCTTTTATCCTAAGCAACTATTTTGCTTATGCTTTGAGTCAGGCTTTTGCTTCAAGTCAGTATTATCCTTCTTTCTTTAACAAATACATTAGCTTTTCTTAAATCTCTTTGAAGGTGAGTTATTTGCTGATGTTTCTGAATGCATGTGTACTGAAAACCACTGAATAATGTAATGAGATAAAAGAAAGCAAATAGGGCATTTGTAAGTCTTTGCCAGTACAGCAAAAGGAAAATAGAGCGTAGAGAGCATAATCTGCTAAACATGACAAGGAAAAAAGCAGGCAATTAGAGTGAAGAGTTATATATTCTGTAATGTGTGTGCATCGATATGGAGACAAAGTATGTGTGTAAGTATGTGCACATACAGCAATAAACATATACAAATGCAAACATGTACACAAATGCACACACGATGAATTTCTAATTAAGATGAGAACAACATTCAAGCCTAGACTCAAAAGTTATCAGAGGCCTTGCAGAGATTCCCCCCGGAGTTTCTGAGAGCTGGGTTTAGTAGCCAGTAATTTCCAATTTCTTAGATAATGTGTAGGACCATGGTGCTGATTAGCCCTTAAATCATGCTCTCCCTGGAAAAGTAAAGTCTTTAATTTCTTTAATGGTTAAAACATGTCTCTGCTTTTCTCATTTTCACCTTCAGAAGCTCTTGGTTAATTGCAATCTGGCCTCAGTATTTATTTTTGGGTGCCAAGGATAAGGGTAGTCCTGTTGAAGGAAAATGCAAAGGGGTCTCATATTTGGGGAATTGGTTTCTCTAGTGCAGAAATGATACATCATTTTAATTCCTGCATTTTTAAAGTAATACCTAGGGTTTTTAATCTTGAGTCTCCCTTTGACATTAATGGGAGTCATGTTGCTGAAATGAGCACGTGATTCTTTGATAATTGAAAAGTACCATGTGTGATAGAATCATAGGCACTGCTGAAGTGAAATACTTGTTCCACTAGGAGATCCTGCCAGTTTTCCTTCTAACTCAGGAAATACAGAGATTTACAGCTCATTTATTAATGTATTATTCAGCCCATCTATACATAAGTCAGAATAGTTGCCTTCACTCTGTTCACTAGAAGTCTGTTGCAGAGGGTAAATAGACTTTATGAAGTAGAACTGTTCCTTTCCTTAATCTCATCCCATCACTTGTTATTCTTTTTGTGACCCATGAGTAATCCCTCTTATTCCACATATTTTACAACATCCTGGATATTTTCAGAACATTACCCTGCTTTCCCCTAGGCCCTGTTTAGTTGATTTATATAGTATTTGGTTATTTTAATCTACTGACTTCAGAAGTCAAGCCTTAAAGTCCCCACAGGGAGTTTGTCAGTATCTTTTTCCCTGAACACTCTAGGCTATGGCCCTTTACAGAGACAACATGAAAAACTTCTAGCTCTGCTAGTGAGGAATCCATAAAAAATATCAAGTGGAGTAAGACGGTGTAAAAGGGTCTCAGATATGATCTGAGGACCATATTATGTTGGGGTACAGAGGAATTTATTCTTTGTTTTTTATGCAGTCCATATAATCCATGGAAGAAACATGCACATCCTTCCTGTAAAAAAGGATATCTTTTTCCAAAGAGCAGTCCAGAAAATGACATCAAAGGTTTTTGGAGATAATAAGGTCCTTGACCCCTTCAGAGTCCATTACTGTGTATACTGCAAGAAAAAAAGAACTGAAAATCAGGATCTTGTGGTTTAAATATTGCCTACTTTGTCTGTTGCTTTATCAATTTACTTTATTCTTACCCTGTCTAATGTAAGGGCATGACAATTTCTCATCAGTAACACAGAACATCATTATACATATTTACTCTCCCTATTCATCCTCTGGAAAAATCCTGTACATATTTAAGTGGGAAGAAGGAAGACAAATGAAGATAATATACTCTTTTACGATTTGTACAGGGCAAACCAAAAAGAATTTACTGCAGTAATGTTTCTGATGCTTACAGTATAGAAAACACAACAAGGACTTCAGGAAAGAAAAAAAATATAATCAGAATTTGGCAACGTATTTTTAAAGCATAGCAAAATTATCTAAGGAAATTAATTGGGTAAAATAGTCATTAAAGCACAGTTGACATTGCTACCACAGATCATTTAAACATCAAAAGCAAAACTTTCAGTCTTTTAATGTTCGTATTTCCTGCCCCCCCATGAAGGGTATTTTCTGGCTGCTGCTTTATCATATTTGCATCAAAAGGCCGAGGAACTATCTAAAACATCCTGATAGTGGAAGCTGAAATCAAGATATTTTGCATGAAAAAAAGTGACAATTTTCATGTGCTTATTCCAGATAATAATTAACCAACACAACAGCCCTGAGAGCCTGATAGGAATATATATTCTTGCTTTATTGTTAGGAACATTCAGGTGTTAAAAGAACAGGCTATTGCACTGCAAGGGCAAAAGCAGGAATAGGTACAATTAACTTGAATAAAACTGATCTCAGAAGCACTGATTCAGAATAACAGTATTTCTCATCAGTACCAGCAATCTACCCTGAGGCCGCATTGCAGTTCTGAAAATTTCCCAGATTTCACCATGGTAGTATGCCTTTAATATGTGCCTGAATTTGTATTAACTCTGAAATGTGCAAAGGTATATGCAGCTCTGTTAATTTCTGCATGTTAACCATGAATGATGTCTTTTACAACAAAATACAGTCATTTATGTTGGAATCATCCAGCTTTCAGTAAGAGCGCAGACCAAGGTGTACCTGCCAACAGTGTGGCTTCATGTACTTTTTTTGTTTCAGAGGTTTCAAAACTTCATCTTTTGTTTCCTTTTTGTGTGTCCTGTAAAGTGAACTACAGGGTACAGTGATCAGAGGGATATGAGAGTGATGAACATTTTTTTTTCTAGGCTGAGGTTGAGCTGCTCCTCAGATGACAAAACAAGTTATGAATCCAAGATGAAGGAAATGTGTTTTCCATTGCCAAATATTTGATCGCAGTTGGGAAAGAGAGATTTGTACTAAGAACTACTCCTCAAATATTTCCCTCTGGATGCATGAAGATAAATAAGCAGAAAAAAGATACTCATATGCTCCAAGTGCAAGATGTTTTCAGTGTCTATCATAAAATTCCTTAGCCTTGGAAGAAACTGGGAGCACAATAACCCTTCCCAACTCAGTGTCCTAACCATCAATTTCCACCACTAAGTTCCATCTTGCTGTCCCTCTTCCACACCACAGCTCCTACCCTCCGGTCTGATCAGTACCCCACCTTCAGAAAAACAGAGAGCTCCATGGAAAATATCATCAATGGAGTAAGATAGGAACTTCAGTAGATCTTCTATTGAACAATCTATGCTAGAAAAGTTGAACTCTACTCTCTTGTACTGTTTGAATTTCAGGGTTCTGCTCAGCTTAGTACTGGTTCCTGCATGGGCAGAAGTGCTTAAATTCACATATATAATGATGTTTCCTTCTGTTTAATTCTAAGCAAAAATCCTGTCAGCACTCTTGGGGATCCACCGGGGCAACTTGTATTTCTTTCTTCTGTTGGATTTTCAACCATTTTAACCACCCCATCTCTTATTCACTGTAAGGTGACTAAGGTGTTTGGAACGACCTCTTTCAGGCCAGATAAACATATAAAACGTTTATGGTTGAGTTATCCATAGAAAAATGTAGAGGATTGATTAAGAAGGAAAGGGCATCAGGACGCTGGCTCTTTAAGGCTTGATATTTTGGCAGCGCCTCAATCTCAGAATAACCTTGACATTTAGAGGAAGTTGGCTTGTAGCAAGGCGAAGTGGGTAATGTAGTAAGTAGTACAGCTGAACGCAAGGCGGAACAAGAACAGAGCATGCTTGGCAATCACTACCAATAGGCATGTAGCACGTAGTAACTGCTGACCAATCAGTGTGTGAGTAGTGGACACAGACCAATAAGCACTTTACGCATAGACTGTAACGCAGTGTATAAAAGTTGGTGGTGGGTTCGCAATAAACTGAGCAAGATTCTAAACTCACATTGGGTGTGGTCTTGACTACAGCTGCTTTCCTTGCAACAGAAAAAAATTGAAATGTTTTATGGAAGTTTAGCCAAAACAACTGTGTACCGTGAGATGGGAAGATGGAAGCAGAACTGCAGTTCGACCTCAGCTATTGTGATTCCCAGTTGTCCCTGACATAAACAGTGAGAACAAAAATGGTTCTGGTACCACAATGACAGAACATATAATCCTTACACTACGTAATACTTTTCTTTTATAGCTGTGTCAATGCATTTTCCTTTGGTGATGTTTTGAAACTTGTACATTAAAGATGTTCCTCTGAACACCTTCAGTATAGAAGCTTTAGCTCAGTAAAAATAATAGCATAAAAACATCAAACCTATTCTCTTGAGTTTTCATGGTCTATTTCTTTGCTTGCAGCAAAGTGGTATGAAAGTATTTACCTCTTAAATGTTTACCTAATACAGTATGAAGTGTTGACCTTAAGTGGTCTTTACAGCTCATAGACCATAAAAATAAAATTATGAATGAGCAATTTTTATTCCTACAGAGCAAATGACTGTAGCAAAATGTGTTTTTTCCTGCTCTTATTCTAAGAATACAAGTAATATCATCTTGTACAATTACTATCATTCACAGATGTCAATGGTTACTTTTTGACTTAACTTTCAAGCCAAAGGCATCAATACTGGTAGAGAGGAAGAAAGACTGAAGTTATTAGACAATGTCTTCTAGTTTTCACTGCTAGAGTCAGTGAGCAAGACTTGGATTCTTCTGATAAGGAAACACGGAGCTTGCCTCAGCCAGCTAGTGTAGGCTATCTAGGCAATGACCAATAGAGACTATAGACAAAGAAGCCTTGAAGTTTAGAGTTCAGATCAACCTAGTAAGTGCAGAGCAGAAAACTCTCCCTTTGAATTGTGCAATAATTCATTTCTCAGCATAATCTTGGCTAGGTGTTTAACACTGCATCAAATAAGCATGAAGGGACTCCATCAGTGGGCTCAAAGTTAGTGCCTTGTTACTTCTACAAGTAGTTCCCTTCCCCCCCCAGCCCTTCCTTATCCCTACAAGAAGTTAGATTTTTGACAGAGCCAAACTGCTCTAAGCAGCATTTCAAATTTAACAGCATTTTCTCTGCTGTCTTGTTTGATTACTCCCACACTCCACCTAAGCCTTCTTCCAGATTACTATAACGCGTCTTCCTTACAAACCCTGCACTACTGAATTCTTCAACAACCATGTGTCTGCAATGCATTTCTGAGTAAATGGGTAGAAGTCTCTTCACCTTTTAACTGACAGGATACATCTACAAGGTTTGCCTTTTATCTCTCCTTCCATGTTAAGATATAGAATGGAATACTGCCCACCCCATAACTCAGAGACAAATGGGACAGGGACTGCAGCCCAAGGGTGACCCATGCCAGAGAAGGGACAACCCCGAAGGACTGCAACAATGGGCCAGTCCTCTATTCTTTTAAAAAATGCATATTTTATGTGATAGCTGACTTTACAAATTTCTTTCTCTTCTTTCGGCTTTCAAGTGCCTTTTCAGAAAATCTGGTCATTTCTAATAAGAGGCAAACTTGTATATATGCATATAAATATATATTTCTTAAGAAAATAAAATATTACACTATATTCACACAAAGTGATGGTTGCTTTGCTTAGGGTTTGTGATGAGAATCCATTACAAAGAGGAAAAACTACAGTGCACTTGAAAAGCATTTTTTTCCTTCTTTCATGGCTGGTCCTTTGATCTCCTCTTCTCATGTTTCTGGTTGTTTTGGTTTTGTTTTGTTATGCTTTGTTTTCCCTTCCCCTTTCAACCTGAGGCATGAGTGATGAATACTGATGTGACAGAGTTTGATTCTATTCAAAAATCCAGAATTCTGGCTTACAAACCTGTCCAAATTGTTTATGATTCGTAGATCAGGAAGTCTGTCTAAGACATTTAATTATTTTTTGAGGCAAGAGTTATGCTTTGAGCTCACTAGAGAGCAAGTTAAATAACTTCTGCAGTGCTTCTAGTTTCAATACAAGTTGCTGTGAGACTTGCGCAAAGAGCTTTTTCTAATATTATTGAAATCCATTCACATTTTGACGAACATATTAACAAATACAGATAACATTACAATGATTGTGATGTTTCTCAGACCCATAGGTCAGCTGGATTGATGCTAATTCAATGTAGTTTCTACTGAGATATTTCGCTTTGCTTACCTGCCTGCTTGCATGGATATACATAATGAAGGAACTGAAGAATCCATTAATTTTTAGAGATGATCCATCTCAAAATCAGGCATATTGAACAACCTTGCAGATGGTTTAGAAAAATATGCTAAATTTTGAGGGTCATCTTAAAACACATTCAGACTAAAAGGCCATGTTCTTGCTGAAGAAACTATAATGTTCACCAGAGGCATTAATAGGGCATTGAGGTTATAGAGACTAAACTGAACAGAATGTGTTTGCAGTGCATTGCTCTGTTTTGTGTTATCTAAATTGGGAGATTGCTTGCTTGTAAAAAGCTGCTGATTACAGTGGAAACAGAACAATAAATGCTTCAGGACATCAAAAATCAAGTAAAAAAAAATGTCATACTGAGCTCCTCCAAACTGTAAAAAATTAGGTAAACTATTCACTGTGACTAATTTATTCAAAAGTTGCCCCTTCTTGGGCTCATGAATTTATATTCAAACAGATTTGGATTTCTACAGATTTGTTACTACATGTCACAATTACAGAAATAGCTGTACTTTTAATTCTTCTTTCGGACTCTTTTCTCTCTTCATATTGTGTTATATTGTGTCTCATGTTCAGCATGTTGCTTTCAGAGGATATGAGTTATATGAAGATATTGCCATGAGGTAGTGACAATGGGTCTTTATTGGACTGCTCTGTCATAGGTGTCTTTGTGTATACTAATATTTTACGGTAAATGTAAAACATAGGTAACATTATTAGACTGTATGAAAATTACCTTGTAATAATTTGCTCAGGGAGGCAGTCTGAGAAAAGAATCACCAAGTTCTCATTTTCAGATTAGATTTCGGCTATAAGATGTTACTTGTATTCTATAATTTACTGACTTAATCAATCAAGGCCCATGCAAGACTTTTTCTTAAGCTCGCAGAATGTACTAAAGTATCCTGAAAAAAACCATATATACCTTCAAAGTAGGATAAAAGCTGAATATGGAAATCATCAAACTATCTCACACTGTGGACACCCATATGCAGTATTAATGTTATGTCTCAAAGACAGGGCAGTTTGATGGATGTTCCTCAGCAGCTAAGGTAGCTAGACCCAAAGCAATTCCAGTACAAAGAATAGGTAGCCTGATTTATGCAAAGTTCAACCACAGATACTGTAGGCTATTTTTCAAAAACAGATTGCACGTGATAATAAAGTGGCTGTATGACTGCCCAACCAGAATTTCCTTGAATCTGATGTGCTGTAAGCACAGAGAAAACTTCTTTCTCTTTCCCCTACTATTTATATGCCCTTAAAAATAAGCCTTATAATGGCCTCCCTGGTGTCAATGTTCACTCATAAGAAGACACGTGATGGTTCGTTTCATTTATGATTTCAGAGTGCAAAGGGAAAAAGCAATAGTTCCATAAGTAAAGGGATTTAAATTTCAATCCAGACTGGAGCTTTATTAATTGTGCCCGTAAAGCGGCTTGTAATAGAAAGAGAGAGAGAATAAGGAGAAAGATGGGGAGAAAAGAGAAGAAGGGGTTTATAGCTACCACCATGGGTCCACATATGTCCAACATCTCTGGATTCCTGGTCCAGAAGGCATTCCGCTGCGTCTGTCTTCAATCAAGGTGATCTCACTGTGGGAAAGACTTTCTTCTGAATTCAGCTTCTCCAGAGCTGTCTTTCATGCTAGTCAATACATCTGCAATCTGCCTCTGTCAGTGGAGATGTGTCAATCTCCACCTAGCGGGCCATACACACCAAGAGAGGATTGTCTGAGGCATGTTTGGCTTTGGAGGCAGGTCTCCTCCCTTTGCATATGCGTTCCTCCTGGTTGAGGTGGTCGACCTGGGGTCTCCCAATGAAGACTGGTGGTCATCATCATCTTGTGCGGATGCTCTGTTTGGTATGAGTCTGTGCTAAGTCCTGTCATTAATTTTCCTTTATTTTCCTACTTACTTCATGGATCTTTCACAATGGTAGGGAGCAGGGAGGCTTGGAGACAGGTACGAAGCATTTTTGAGGTAAGGAGGTAAATATGGGTAGTTAGGTACAAAACATTCACTCCGTACCAGCTTTGGTCATTTTTGTAAGGCCTGCATCTGTGAAAATTTCTGATGAGATAATGTTGAGACAGAAATCGATCCTTTGACTGATCCTTACACTTGGTCCTACGTTATTACAGAATGATGTTGAGGACTGAGACTCACAAAGCCTTTTCAATAATTTCTTTATCACTGGTTTGACTCTTATAGTCTATACATGCACACACACCTCTCTCTTATTTGCAGGTCCTTGAGAACCTAACTATATTCTAGAAAATACCTGGACAAACTTAGGGAAAGATAGATAAAGGACAAAAAGATTCAAATGCCAGCTTGGGGTGTAGTATTGGAACATCTAACTAAATCATCTTTCATGATGAAATTATGTGTCTGTCCTTCTCTGGTACATTATGATTTCAAGTTGGATATGAACATTTGAGATATGTGGTAAGTGAAGCATCATCATCAGAACAAGGTTCTGTGAATTAGAGTTTGGGGTAAATTTAGGTCCTGAAATTATGTGCACACTAAAAGCAGTTTTCTAATTGTGCCATCTCTTTGGAACAAACCTTTATTTGCACTTTCAGGAAGGTTTAGTTAACTTGCTCCTCTTTTGAGGGAGGGGATTGATTATGAAACTTGCTAAATCTCATACATCAAAGAACCTGATACTTAAAAGGGGCAGCTTCAATTCTTTCATGAAATGAGCAGTAGGCAATTCTCATTTGTTTGCAAAGTATGGCATATGTCACTGCAGTTGCTTTACCCTTCAAAACATTGTCTTGCTTTCATTGTTTTGAGATACCAGAGTCTATTACAAGATCTTCAGAAAACAGCCAAATCTGGCCAACAACACCAAAACTATTGAATAATCAGTCAATATTACATGACATGTCCTAAATGACTCATAAGAAAGTTATGGCATCTCAAAAAGGAAGCCCTAATAATTGCACATCCTTCCCTCTCTGGTAAACTGCACTTTGCATGTATGAAAATTAACCATTGTTTTTGAAACAAAACAATGAATTTCTTTTTTTGGATGGGAGGCTATGGGTGGATCTGAAGTTCCAAATGAGATTTATAAATACACTAGTGCAAGTACAACTGCCTCCAACCAAGATTTTCAGGTAAGACAGATTGGTGTGAATAAACATCACACAAAGAACAAACGAAAGCCAAAAAATTAAGAATATCTTTGTTCTTTTGTCATTCTGGCCTACAGTAAATACTAAACTAATTAATTCAGAGTTTATTTAGTTTTCTGATAAAAAATACATGGTGGGAACTAGTGTTTAACACATGCAGGAGGCAGAACTTCGGCAAAAATAAAAGACCAGTTGGATGTCATATTTGAGCTCAGGATGGTTTCCCTGAAAGAAAAACTAATCTGAAATGAAAGGCAACAGAGACCTAAACAATTTGTGATTCCGATAACTCACAACTGTATGAGCAGGCTGGAGAGGAAGACAGGACATAAGATTGACATAAGACATAAGTGTTGGTTGACAGCCGACTGAACATGAGCCAGCAGTGTGCCCAGGTGGCCAAGAAGGCCAATGGCATCTTGGCTTGGATCAGAAACGGTGTGACCAGCAGGTCCAGGGAGGTTATTCTCCCTCTGTACTCAGCACCGGTGAGACCACTCCTCGAATCCTGTGTTCAGTTCTGGGCCCCTCACCACAAGAAGGATGTTGAGGCTCTGGAGCGAGTCCAGAGAAGAGCAACAAAGCTGGTGAGGGGGCTGGAGAACAAGTCTTACATGGAGTGGCTGAGAGAGCTGGAGTTGTTTAGCCTGGAGAAGAGGAGGCTGAGGGGAGACCTCATTGCTCTCTATAACTACCTGAAAGGAGGTTGTAGAGAGGAGAGAGCTGGCCTCTTCTCCCAAGTGACAGGGAGCAGGACAAGAGGGAATGGCCTCAAGCTCCACCAGGGGAGATTTAGGCTGGACATTAGGAAAAAAATTTTCACAGAAGGGCTCATTGGGCACTGGCACAGGCTGCCCAGGGAGGTGGTTGATTCACCTTCCCTGGAGGTGTTTAAGGCACGGGTGGACGAGGTGCTAAGGGGCATGGTTTAGTGTTTGATAGGAATGGTTGGACTTGATGATCCGGTGGGTCTCTTCCAACCTGGTTATTCTATGATTCTATGACTCATGATGGAAACAAAATGAAGTGGCTGAAAAGTCTACTACAACACATTCTTTTTATGGGAAGGGTGTTCTTGAACATGGAATACATCCAGCACTGGGACACCTTTCTGGTAATTGTGCAATTTGGAAAACCAGTTCACTTAGAACAGAAGCTTCTAAAGCTGAGATCTAGAAGCTTGTAAGTGGAGTAGGAGACAGTTCTAGAAGAAATGAAAGTAAAGTAGGAAGAATAAGCTTCAGGGGAGAATTTGAGAGCTAGAACGTATCTTATAACTTGACCAACACTAGATGAATTGCAATTGAGAATTGAAGAAGTTATTTGAATGTGGCTCTATGAAGAAGAGAAAATGCACAGTGGAACACTCTTTGGATCATCCCTGAGGCAGATGAGGTGACTTGAAATCTTTTAGGTCCTTAGTATAAGGTTGATAGCCGACTTGATATAAGCCACTCCTTGGTTGACAGCTGACTGAATATGAGCCAGCAGTGTGCCCAGGTGGCCAAGAAGGCCAATGGCATCTTGGCTTGGATCAGAAATGGTGTGACCAGCAGGTTCAGGGAGGTTATTCTCCCTCTGTACTCGGCACTGGTGAGACTGCTCCTCGAATCCTGTGTTGAGTTCTGGGCCCCTCACCACAAGAAGGATGTTGAGGCTCTGGAACGAGTCCAGAGAAGAGCAACAAAGCTGGTGAGGGGGCTGGAGAGCAGGTCTTACGAGGACCAACTGAGAGAGCTGGGGATGTTTAGCCTGGAGAAGAGGAGGCTGAGGGGAGACCTCATTGCTTTCTATAACTACCTGAAAGGAGGTTGTAGAGAGGAGTGAGCCGGCCTCTTCTCCCAAGTGACACAGGACAGGACAAGAGGGAATGGCCTCAAGCTCCGCCAGGGGAGGTTTAGGCTGGACATTAGGAAAACATTCTTCACAGAAAGGGTCATTTGGCACTGGCAGAGGCTGCCCAGGGAGGTGGCTGATTCACCTTCCCTGGAGGTGTTTAAGGCACGGGTGGACGAGGTGCTAAGGGGCGTGGTTTAGTGTTTGATAGGAATGGTTGGACTCGATGATCCGGTGGGTCTCTTCCAACCTGGTTATTCTATGATTCTATGATTCTATGATAATGTGATTAAGAGAAGTATATCCACCTCCCCGAAGTATTCTGGGCATTAACACTGCTGAGACATATCTGTATCCATTTAAAAGAAAATAATCCCTTTGCATCACATAGTTTTCATACTTGTTTTCGTTTATGACTGTCAGTTTGAACTTCTAATTATTTAATTAAGTAAATTGACTTTTTAATCTACTTTTTTAAATTCAATAATGTTTGACTATATTTTATCTGAAATAATGAACACATACTGTGATAATAATCATGGTAGAATGAAAAAGAAAAAAAAAAGAGAGATTCCTGTTTTCTGGCAACAAGTTCCATCCAGTGGATGTAAACTTTTTTTGCAATGTATTTCCTTAATGATCTGGCTTTGATGGAACTCAAAAATAAGGTATCTTTTGAACCCTGCCTTCCTTTAACAAAGTGTTTTTAGTCTGCTCTATTTGAAGCACTTTTAAATGATTAAGTGTATGTATAAGTAATGATTTTTCTGAACATATAATCAAAACTTGGAAAAAGGACTGTTAGGAAAGCACAAAAATTAACAATGAGGATGACCTGTTGGGTCATCAGGTTTTTTTTCTTTCATTTCCAGTCACAAAAGTGTGTAGGTGGCTTACACACAGTGCATTTTGTAGTCCTTTTTCCATTCTTTAGGATTTTAGCATTTAATGTTGAATAAAATGGCTGGAACACAGAAGGCATGCTGGAACGAATTTCTCTTTTCACTTCTACCACCATAAATTAAAATTCTCATCACCACTGAAATGAATGCAGTTGTTCCATGTTTCTATTAAGGTGAGAAATAGGGTGCAAGTTTCAGGCAATATCACCAGTGGTCTGAATCATCCTTTCTTTAATGACAAGATGAAGGAAGCCTCCAGTAACTGCTTCCCTAACTTAGATATACAGTTCTTATGTTAATTTACAAATACTTCTGTTGATCATTTCTATGCATGTCCTCACCAAAATTTCACTCATTCACTCTCTCTGATTCTCTCTGTCTCACACACATGTGCATACACACATGCACTTAGTGAATACACATAATCCAAACTGTACCTAGAACATCATGAAAGCAATAGTTGTAACTAATAAGTTGTAAGCACTTCTGAAGGAATGAATAAAAGTGAAGTTGACATAGTGACACCAGCTTCTTCTGCTGATGTTCTGCAGTTTGAAGGACGCTTGAAAGGGAGGTAATGATGTGGAGTGACACTAAAAAAGGTACTACAGCTACCCATTGGACAAAGGGGGACAGTATTTTTGTCTTTTCTTTACCCTTTTTTGTTCTTTTCTTAGAAGCATAGTTTGTTACTTTGTTTGCTTGTTTGTTTTACCTCCTTTCTTTTTTTTCCATTTTTTTCTATTTTTTTTATATTTTTGTCTTCTTTTTTTAATTTTTTTTTAAACCAGGAAGGATGTTGAAAAGGTGCTTAACCCTAAAATGTAATTGCACTTGTATTTCAAATCATTACACAAGTTTCTGCTGCATTCACACCAGCTGCAAGCCATGAATAAAGAACTGACACACTGAAGCAACTTTAAAACCAAGTGTATATCACCCAAACTCTAACCGTCATGCACCTTTTATTGTAGTTTATTTTTTCCCCTGTTATTGCTCATTACCTAAACATGCGTCCATATAAGCAGAATGTTTCTTTTCCTTTATCAGCCTCTACGTCTCCCCTGATTCATGATTTATGCCAATGACTAACTTTAGTAACGTTGCTATATTTTTTTATTATGGGAGCCCCAAGAGGACTGAGCCAATCAAGATCAGTCCTCCAGCAGATCAAGAAGGGCAGACCTTGTACAAATGTGTTACAAATTAAAAAAAACAAGAGAGAGAAAAAACATAAGAATAGAGAAGACATCTTTTTACAGAGAGATTTCAAAGGCTGATAGATATGGGGATCCATATAGTAGAAGACATAAGGTAGTCCAAATTCCTAAATAAGCATGCAGTACCAGAACCCATGACATCCCTGATATTCAAGGTATCCACAGAGAATGGTGAAGGAGGTGGTAAGTACAACTCAACATCTCTGGGTTGTCTGTGGTGTTTTAGAGTTACAGGTGAACACTAACCTGTATCAGCATATGTCTAAAATGTCAGTAGGTGCCTGTAGATGGGTGCATATATTGCTCCTTCTTTACACTTTATAGACAAAATACTTTTGTCCCTTTGTGAAGCTTGTTAAACCTTGTCTTTTTCTTCACAGAAGTGTGTTACCAGTTATGCAAAATTCATGCATTAACTAGTTTAAAATGTCAAGGTATTTTTGTGTTTGGTTTCCTTCTGACTACACCCAACCCCTTCACCAGCTTCGTCGCTCTTCTCTGGACATGCTCCAGAGACTCAACATCCTTCTTGTGGTGAGGGGCCCAGAACTCAACACAGGATTCAAATAGTGGTCTCACCAGTGCTGAGTCCAGAGGGAGAATACCCTCCCTAGACCTGCTGGTCACGTAATTTCTGATGCAAGCTAAGATGCCATTGGCCTTCTTGGCCACCTGGGCCACTGCTGGCTCATGTTCAGTCACTGTCAACCAACACTCCTCAGTCCTTCTCCTCCAGGTAGCTCTCTATCCACTCTTCCCCTAGTCTGTAGCTGCACAGGGTTGTTCTGCCTCAAGTGCAGGACCCGGCATTTTTCCTTGTTAAACCTCATGCCACTGGTCTCAGCCCAGTGGTCCAGCCTTTGGAGATATCTTTGGAAAGCCCCCTTGCCCTCATGCAGATTGATTCCCCAGTCAGCCAGGACTGCTGGAAGATGATGTTTTGCAAGCACATTTACCAGTTATCTCAGTACCCTCGGGTAGATACCACCTGGCCCCGTAGACTTGTGAGTGTCTAATTGGCCAAGCTAGTCTCTAACCATCTCCTCTTGGATCATGGGAGCTTTGCTCTGCTCCTTTAGCTCCTGCTGATGTCCACATGGGGAGCAACTTTCCTTACTATTAAAGACTGAGGCAAAGAAGGTAGTAAGTACCTCAGCCTTGCAGTTGTCGTTTGTCATAGTTGTTCCCTTTGCATCCAATAAAGACTGAATATTCTCCCTGGTCCTGCTTTTAGTATTGATGCATTCATTACCTTTCACCGACTTGACCAGCCTGATCTCTAGTTGGGCTTTAGCCCTCCTGATTTTTCCGCTGCATGGACTTCTCTGGAGTCAACCCAAGACCCCTGTCCCTTGTTCCAAAGTTCATGGACATTCCTTTTCTTTTTGATATCCACTCAGATCTTTCTGCTCAACCAGGCTGGTTTTTTAACTCTGCCAGCTCATTTTGGACAGGGCCTGGAGGTGTGTAGGCCAGTTCATGATCAAAGAACCTAAAGTTTTGTTCCTCACACTGGATTTGAAGCCAGGTATTAATTGACTGATTTTTCTTGTTCTCTCCCTTTTCATTCCTTGTTGTTCGAATGGTGGATATAAGCACTCTTTGTGCCCCAGAGCACTTCACCATTCTCCTCAGAGCCCTGAAGTCCCTCTTAATTGCCCTCAATTTCTTCTTCTGGATATTACTATTGCCTATTTGGAACAATAACAGTGGGTCATAATCTGTTGGCTTTACCAGGAAAAGCAGCTTTATTATGATGTCTTTCACAGATGCCCCTACCAGGCAGCAGACCTCCCTGTGTAGTGGGTCTGGTCTGCAGATCGGGCCCCCTGTTCCCTTCAGAAGGGAATCCCCAAGGACAATGACTCTACTGTTCTTTTTCTCAGAGGTTGAAACCTCTCATGAGGTGTTCCAATATTTTTCATTTAAAATAATGTCAAATGAGGCAGAGAAGAAGGAGAAGAATTTTTTGACCATGTTTTACATAGCCTTTGTATCACTCAAAACAAAAAGAAGAAAAAAAAGAAATAAATACCCTTCTTCTCTCCCCAAAAAAAACCCAACAATACACAAAGCAAGTGCTGAAAATAAATTATAGAGCACAATATTACCAGAATGGTGTTTCTACTAACTTGTGGGACTCACTGAAACTCTGGATTCAGTCTTCACATTATTTTCCCTTTGCAAACACAAAGTAGATGAAGGATGAATCTCCTAAATTATGTTTTTGATTTGAGAGTAGATGAAAGACCTATCAATCATGTAGTGTGGTTGGGACTGTCTTGTTTAGGGAACTTTTATTTTTACCCTTAATTCTGTATGACATTTTTAGAAGACATCTCTTCAGCTTAATTTGACTTTATGGGCCAAAGTCATACTTCAAAACCTAACCCAGTGTTTTGTCCAGAGGGAAAAAAAAATGCCAAAAAGAAAATTTGTTCTAATACGTAAGTAACAAGTGTCATTCTTTGCCCTCATCTGCCACTGCATGCATGCCACCCTTTGCCTGCAACCAGAAGACAGTCGATGATCCTTGCATCAATGTCAAGCCTGTTTCATAAATCAGGCAGCAGGAGATGGTCCAAAAGCCAAATTCTGAGTGCTCCCTTAGGGTTTTAATGTGTTACCTTTGAATTGGAGCAAGTCCTTATGGGTCTCAGTCTATTTGAACCCTATAACTGGGTCTTCCACATAAGTAGCTATCAAGGCAATGGGCCTTCTGGGTTCTTACTTAATATGCTTAGAGGTTTTGCTACTAGAATAAACACCAGTTCTTTTTTGTTACTAGATTCCCCAGGCTTTCAGAGGATGGTTTTAAGCACTCAAAATGCCACCAGTAGTCATTATCCCACCTCCCACTCCCCAGTGGAATTCTTAAGTGACAAGAAGCTGGAAAAATACAGATGGCATAATTATATATTTTGCAGATGATTAATCACCACAAAACATTAATCACATTTGGTATAATAATACATGATCAAATTCTTTATAGTAGAAATTCAGTTTCTTTCTTATAGGGAATAGACTCCTTTAGGATATTGACATGGCTTTTCAGCATCTGTTTTGCACCAATTCCACATCTGCATTTGATATAATCAGCTTCAGGGCTCTGCAAAAATATGGCTTTAAGGTTTGCTTCGTGTTTCTAAATACATATGTTAATAACAGCAGAAGTGCAAATAAAGATATATCTGCTGTAACAAACTACTCTTTGTATGCTACACTTACTCATTTTCAGCCTTCAATGAATCTTTTACTTTTCTCCTTTTAAGCTAGTTTTTAAACAGAATAGAAAATTTCTTTGGAAACAATTCAAGTTGGTAATATACTGGCAGAAGGAAGAATGTCTAGATAGTACAACAAAGAATGAACTCCACACATTTCGTTATAACTGTCAACATCAAAGGCATCGGGGACTGTTGATGTCCCACTGGACAGGGCATGTATCAGAAACAGCGTGACCAGCAGGTCTAGGGAGGTTATTCTCCCTCTGTACTCAGCACTGATGAGACTGCACCATAAATTCTGTGTTCAGTTCTGGGCCCCTCACTACAAGAAGGATGTTGAGGCTCTGGAACGAGTCCAGAGAAGGACAATAAAGCTGGCAAAGGGGCTGGAGAGCAAGTCTTGTGAGGAGCAGCTGAGAGAGCTGTGGTGGTTAAGCCTGGAGAAGAGGAGACTGAGGGGTGACTTTATTGCTCTCTGCAGCTACCTGAAAGGAGGTTGTAGAGATGAGGAAGCTGGCCTCTTCTCCTAAGTGACAGGAGACTGGACAAAAGGGAATGGCCTCAAGCTGTGCCAGGGGAGGTTTAGTCTGGACATTAGAAAAAAAAAAAATCATCGAAAGTGTCATCAGGCACTGGAACAGACTGCCCAGGGATGTCGTTGAGTCACCATCCCTGGAAGTATTTAAAAGACGGGTGGATGAGGTGCTGAGGGGCATGGTTTGATGGTTGGTAGGAATGGTGGGACTTGATGATCCTGGAGGCTTTTCCAGCCTAGTGATTCTGTGATTCTGTGTGATTCTGTAGCTAGCCACCTCTGATATACTTACAAACCTTTGTGCTATCTTTGACTCCCCTGTCTCAATGGCCTGACATATACAGCCGTCCTGCTAAGGAATAAACTTTAGTGTTTGTTCAAAGCTATGACTTTGCCCACAGTTTGTATATTGTCTTAGGATACGCTACAACTGGTCTGAACTCTGCCTTCAGATGTAAGGTGAAGGAGGCCACATCTTTCACTTCCAAAATTGTGCTTTACCAACCATATTATGGAACAGCCAGGGGCCAGTACATAGTCCATTGCTGCTGCTAAATTTGGGTCACTGTGCAGTAAAGCAACATAAAATGCGTAAGCCAGAGGCAGAATAATCAAGCAGAATTTGGATTTAATTGCCCACTACTGAGGGATACTCTCCCCTAGATAAAACACATGAACATAACTAAAAAGAGACTCTAAAATCCAGGAAGATGTCTGCATATATTAACTCACTCTTGCTTATTCGCATTTTAGTCCAACATGACATACATGCCTTTCTGGTAGATTAAATAGATTAATTAATCTAGCTGTAGCACTTAGGCTAAAGAACAATTTCTGTTCAGGTAAGGGATAATGAAGCTCACTTAGGATGTGGTAACTCAATCTTGGCTCAAAGTCAATCAGATGGAGGCTTTTGAAGATGTTTCTCCCCATTTCTAAAGGAAATATTCTGACCACCAGGATAAACTGGAAAGAAGACTTCATCCTCTCGCAAATATTCTACTCTGAGAAGACTGTTGACTGCAAGTGGAGAGAGGTATTCTCTGTTCACCTTGGATTGATTCATTTTTATGTTTCTCCCATATTGCAGCTTTAAGCGTCGTCCTGTCTCATCTGTAAATCTCATGGAGATACATAAGTTATCTATATAGTCACTGGCACTTACATCTTCTGAATCACATTTGAAAATGTACTTTCTCTTCTAATTCCATAGGAGACTTCTGTACCACTGTGACAGATCTAAGACTTTTGGTTAGAAAACTATACTAAGATCACAGAATCATAGAATCATAGAAACATAGAATGTTGGCAAGGACCTTAAAGATCATGCAGTTACAACCCTCCTCCCATGGGCAGAGACACTTCCCACTCCATCAGGCTGGTCAACGACCCATTGTGAAGAACTTCTTCCTAATGTCTGGTCTAAATCTTCTCCTCTGCAATTTAAAGTCATACCCCCCATCATCCTGTCACTCCGTGCCCTTGTAAAAAGTCCCTCCACAGCTTTCTTGTAGGCCCCCCTCAAGAACTGGAAGGCTCCTATAAGGTCTCTTCAGAGCCTTCCCTTCTCCAGGCTGAACAACCCCTACTCTCTTAGCCTGTTCTAATAGCAGAGGTGCTCCAGCCCTCTGATCATCTTTGTAGCCCTCCTCTGGACCCCTTCAAGCAGTTTCATATCCTTCTTAATTTTGAGGATTCCAGAACTGGAGATAGTTCTTCAGGTGGTGTCACACCAGGGTTGAGTAGAGGGGAAGAATCACCTCCCTTGACCTGCTTCTGTTGATGCAGCCCAGGATATGGTTGGCCTTCTGGGCTGCGAGCGTGCATTGTCGGCTCATGTCAAGCTTCTCATCAATCAACACTCTCAAGTCCTTCTCTGCAAGGCTGTCCTCAAGATAAATACCTTGTTTTAAATATGAAACCCCTGTCTTCTGCTGGAGTTTTCTAAACTGAGGTACAGATCATTTCTGAAAAAAATGTCAAGAAGATAATTCTTTTGAGTTAAAAAAAATTACACCGAATAGTACCTCAAACCATGAATTATACCACTTATTCAAAGAAGACCATTGTGCAAGCAGATTGCTAAGGAAAACATTGCAAAGGAAAATCAGTCAGAAACAGTATCTCACATTCAATGTATTCAGCTCCTGATTTTAATACCTAAATGTAGGATTCACAATATGCATGCATTGAAAGAGTAATCGTATTTATAATACATTTGCAGGAGGGACAGTAAGAGAGCAAAGCAGCATATTTGCGTGTGTAATACTATTTGCTGCTACATGAACATTTGTAGATTAAACATGCAACCTACAAGGAGTTATTAGCAAACAAACAAACAAATCCACCCTACTTTAAACAAAACCAGATCAACTAGGTTTTGAAACAAAGAACTGAGGCATTTTTTCTGAACATGTAATTCATCATCTGGTGCTCAAAATTGGGATGCTACTGGCTTCTATGAATCACTTTTAGAGCTATGAAGAGTGGTGCTATAGAAATAAAGCGACTGATGTTCTGCCAACGGAAACCTCAAAAGGAGGTTGAAAAACACAGCGAGAGATGCTTCTGAAGCTAGAGATAGGGAAGCATTATGTTTTATTTTGCCCTCTAATATAAGCCCCAAAGCATTGTTTCACTAAAGCGGGTCTGCTACCTGAACTGAGTCCAACTCAGTCTCTTAGCACAAATGCAGTGATGAAAACCCCATTCAGTGTGTCACTGTAAAATTTCCTTGTTTATTGCTGGAGTGAGCAGACCACAGGGTCTTCACATCCACAGGTTTGACTTCTGTTTTATTGTATACTGAGGAGATGTAGAACAAGCTGTGCACTGCTCGTTCATACCAGGGAACTTGCCCAGCATCCCCACTGATAACAAGATGACTTCTCCAATTGTAACTGTTCACAGTTATGAGAAATCATGTCTGAATCCTTAAGGACATACAAGGTCACTGACGTGATCAGTCACAGATGAGAAAACTATTTATTTTCTTTGAAAAAGTTTTTGTTTTGACTGTTCATGTGAAATTCCTTTGTCACTCTAGCCTGCTTTAGAGTCTTTGCATGCAAGAACTTTATTTCCTAATCATGTTTGCCAATGAATAAGGAGAACTGCAAGATTGCTATTGTAATCTTGGTCATATTATTTTGTCCCCAGGAAGCCTCTACCAAACTGAAGTTCAAAATCTGGCTAGGGCTTGTATAGCCAAGGAATCATGACGTGTCTGATCGTATCACTTTAAAAGTAACTACTAGATCTCATGGTGCCTTAAAAAAGAGATAATCTGGAACGGGTGCATATTTTCTCAATATCTATGAAATTAATCAATGTGGTTTAGTGTAAGTCTTTTAGTGTGTAATGTTGATCCTTGTTAAGGGGAATTTCCTTTCCAGTGCACTTCAAGTGAAGTGAATTTGACATTAACACTATTGGATAATATTTTTGTCCACAGTTTTAATATTTGAAGTAGGATATAATGTGGACTGTCAGTCAGTGGAAAATCAAAGAAGTATTACCCATGTCTGTTCTTATTGTCCATTTCTAGGGAGAGACAAATGCTCTAGTCCTTTGACATTTGTCATAAATGTTAGAAAGGTGCTTTTCTTCTCTCTGTGCTCAATACATCCTGGAGTGCTTTTACACATTCTCCAGTAGATATTTATGCAGAGCAGCCTTGAACTTCGTCATCTTTATGTTAGATTTCTAAAGATCTAAGATGAATTGGATGAATGTATGTCCAAGAAAAAAATTGGCAAGATGTTATATGACCACAGCATAACGTTCATTCTAAGGAAATAACAAGAATGTTGCTACAAGGCAACATAAAATTATATTTTGACTACAGATACAGGTTAGTATATATAGTAGATATAACCAGACTAGTACAAGTCCAGTGGAGGTAAAGATGAATCCTCAGTCTTCATTAAAACCTCAAACTTCATTTGATGCTGGTTACAAGTGTTGCTCCCCAGGTCTGGTTCTGTTGTTTACCAATGATCTAGATGAGGGGATTGAGTACACTGTCAATTACTTTGCAGATGACTCTAAGTTGTGCTGGAGTGTTGATGTGCTGGAGGGTAGGAAAGCTCCACAGAAGGATCTGGACAGGCTGGATTCATGGGCTGAGGTCAACTATATGGTGTTCAACAAGGCTCAATGTCAGGTCTGGAACTTGGACCGCAACAACCCAATGTAGCAGTACATGCTTGGGTGTGAATGGCTGGGAATCTGCCTGGTGGAAAAGGACCTGGAGGTGCTGGTCAACAGCCAGCTTAATATGGCCAGCAGTGTGCCTAGGTGGCCAAGAAGGCCAATAGCATCCAGGCTTGCATCAGAAACAGAGTGGCCACAAGAACCAGTGTACTCGCCTTTACCCTATCCTTGGTGAGGCTGCACCTTGAATTCTGTGTTCTGCTTTGGGCCTCTCACTGCAAAAAAGACATTGAGCTGCTAGATTACATCCAGAGAAAGTCAATGAAGCTGGTGGAGGTTCTGGGATACAAGTGTTATGAGGAGCAGCTGAAGGAACTGGGATTGTTCAGTATAGGAAAAGAAGACTGAGGGTTGACCTTATCATTCTTTACAACTACCTGAAAGGAGGTTGTAGCTGAGGTGGGTGTTGGTATCTTCTCCCAAGTAATAAGTGACAGGACAAGAAGAGGCCATAGGTTGCACCAGGCGAGGTTTAAGTTATATATTACAAATTATTACTCCACTGAAAGTATTATCACGCACTGGAACGTGTTGCCCTGGGAAGTGATTGAGTCACCATTCCTGGAGGTATTTAAAAGACAGGTACTTAGAAACATGATTTGTTGGTGAACTTGATGGTGTTTGGCTTACATCTGGACTCAAAGATCTTAAAGGTCTTTTGCAAACTAAACAATTCTGTGATTCTGTGAATTCTGCTGAAATGCATTCCAATGCATATAAAATTACTGTGCACATCAAAAATATGTAGATTAAAGTTAGATTATGTATGATAGCTTGTTCTAAGTTCAGATCTGTGATAAAAATACAAGTCATAAATCTGTTCTCTGAAAGAGGTAAGTTACATCAAACAACAATAACTATTACTTGAGTTAAAAGATGAGGAAAATATTAATCCTCCCAGGAATGGTAAAGCTGATGTTTCTAACTTCTTTCACCAAACAGGTAAAATATTTAGAACTTACAGTAAGGTGTTATTTATTTCAAATATTTAATTCATTTAAATTGTCTACAGAAAACTCATTATTGCAACAGATAAAGTCTGCAGTGCCCCTACAAGCAGAAGAGATTATTTCAAAGATGAAAAACTCCAGGCCTATTTCTTTACTATATCAGCTTTATAAATAATATAAATACCTCATGCTAAAGTACTAGGCATCATTTTTTGAAGACCAGCTTCTTCAAGAGAAAAATGGATTGCACTTGAGAAAGTCATATGCTGGTCAACAATATGTAAGACATCAAAGAGGATCTTAAAAAGGTAATTGTACATCTGCCAACAGCATATAACATTCTAAAACACCAAAAGTACCTTTCTAAAAATACATCATAATGAAAGACTGTCCCATAATATGGCCGATCAAAGCCCTATTTGATGCTTACGTTACCTGGAATTGTGTAAGACTTAGATCTTATTCCAGAGAAAAACAATGACTTACTGAAAAACAGTATAGTGGCAGCTAAAACATTGCATGTTCATTTGAACAAGCAACTTATCCAAAATCTTAAGTAACCTGCAGTAACCAATAGAAGGTATTTTTTCTGTCACTACAATGCAAAGAATTTTACTCCAAATTAGTCATATTAAGTATACACTGAGATATATATCTATAGAAAAAACATGAAAACAGACTTCAGACCCAGTGGTCTAGGGTGATATTTATTCCTCTTGGCTTTAGCTACATAGAAGCTGGTCACTCGGTCTATTCAATTATCTAAGGATAAAATGAATTACTCTTTGAAGTTACACATGTCTTTCTCCATTGACTATAGAAGGATCATGGAGGGCTAAAGTAAACTGAACAACTGATTTGTATAGGATAGGTTGAGGTTACTAAACATTCAATAAATATATTTTCAATTGTCACTGGGTGAATAAAAATTACGAGAAAGTCTTTTGCCATAATAGAACTATTTAAAAGTTCCTACAGACTATGCATCTGGAAATTATGCTTTTATATCTCAATATTTAATGAGTGATTGGAAATGAATGTTTGTGCTTCTTGGAGAAAATATACAGCAGTAACAAAAGAATGTCAGTAAGAATACTGCAATGTATTTCTACTCTCAAGAGTTCACTCCAGTGATATGGCTGATATAATAATAGCCTAATATAGATCCATATGCTAATACTCTTACATTTTCCTCAGTTGTTTCACAAACTAAACTTCCCTAGACATTCTTAAGAGTTGTACCCCAGCAAAGACCAAGCAAAGGCAGAATCAGCAACTCAGAAATAAGTAATTTTAGGAAAGTACACTGATTAGCTATCTCTATTCTTATTTAAACATATACCTGCTATATTGTTGACTGAGAGGATTTGCATATGAAAGCATAATGTGCTCCAGTGTTGAGGAAAGGATGAGGTACTTACTGTGTATTAATGGAAAATAAACTGTTAAAGAGTGACAATCAGCTCGGAAACTTAAGGGGTAGGAAGAAAGGAGGGAAAAAGAGAAAGAAAAAGAGAGAGAAATCTAGCAGCTTTTGACAGGTGTGCATAAATCTTCCTGAAGGGTAGAGTCACCTGAGGAAAGGGAATGTGAGAGACCATTAAACCTTAAGAGTTTTGCAAGATTCCTGAGAAAATAGTGCAAGTTTGCAAGGTACAGACTGGCACCTCCAAATGCGGATGGAAGATAATACGGAAAGCTCTTTGTCTGTGAGGTATTCGACTCAAAGGACCTATGTTAATGATGTTGCATAGAGTCATATATTGGTAAAGGAAAAAGTCATGCTTCCTCAGGTTGCTAAGCAGGTATTGGTCATGATGGACTGTTGTTGCAAACCATAGCAAATCCATCATTATTAAATAGTACCATTTAAATGTCCTGCCCTATAAGAAATCTGACTGGACAATTGTTACTGTCATGATCTGGCTGCAAATTTCTAGGCCACTCTTTTCACATGTACAACAATCCTGGGCTAAATAACGAATGACAGCAACATCTGTGTTGGAAGAAGATAACCAGTTTGATGTCAGCTAACTCCTTTCCCATAAAGGAAACAACAGAGTAATGTATTGAAAGTAGAAATATTGTTTTATTTCCCCTTCACTCCTGTATCAATTAATTGCAGCTCCCAAGTTTAAGCCCTATACTTGGGTCTACATGGCTCCTGGTAGAAGGCAAAATACTGTTTACTTCTAGTTTGAGGGTGTTGTTTGTTTGTTTCCATGAAATTTGGCAAAGAGGACAAAATGGAGTCTGGGACTTGGTGAGGTGGAAGTAAATTATCCATTTTGGCCACTGTCCCACTTTTCTGTATGCTTCTGGGGAAACCCAGAAAGGCAGTATTGCAATCCTTTCCCCAGTATATAAAACTTTCCTGAAGATATATACAAGGTCTGACACAAAAAAAAAACCCAAAATTATTCCTGTAACTCAGGGTTTTTTTTTAACAAATTAAGAAATTCAGCTATGATCACCTTCAAAATAGTTCTCTTCTGAGCTGAAACACAGTTGCATACAATCCTGAGAACATTCAAAGCAATTCCACAGATCTGAAGAGCTGTTGAGGATCTCTGTTGTTTTTCCTTTCATATCTTCTACCAACAAAAAAAATGTACTCAAGCACAGGTGTGTCATTAGTTAAAAACTGTTTCACATACAAAGCATTGGTAACTTGCTGTTCACTCCTGTACACCATTTCCTGACTGTGGCTAAGAAAACACCTGTATTTGAACACTTGTCCACTCATACTGAGTGAAGTAATCAAGGTGAACCTTGTCTCAATCTGACAAATTAAAACATGTTCTATAACCATCTCTTTGTCTCTTCCCTCCCATTATTTGTTTTCGAGTTATAGGATTACTTTCATTTTTTGTGTTGGACCTCATACATCTGGTTTGTTCCTAACCTTCTTAGATGATGTTCTGACCTGAAATATGATGCTTTGCCTTTCTTCATGAATTTCACTCTCTGTGGAAAGCCAAAACAAGAATATACACTCCTACTCATTACCTTGGATGGTATTTCATGGTTCATGATCAGAGACTATGATCTAAGAATCATATGATCTTAGAATTACAGAATGACTAGAATCTGTTATCTTAGAATCATAGAACGGTTTGGGTTGTAAAGGACCTAAAGATCATCTAGCTCCAGTCCCCCTGCCATGAGCAGGGACACCTTCCACTGGATCAGGTTGCTCAAAGCCTCATCCAATCTGGCCTTGAAAACCTCCAGGGAGGGGGCATCCATGATTTTTCTAGGCAGCCTGTGCTAGTGCCTCACCATCCTCACAGTAAGAAAATTCTTCATAACATCTCATCTAAACCTACCCTCAGTCAGCTTAAAACCTCCTTACGACTCCTCCTACCACTACACATCCTGATAACGAGTTCATCACCAGCTTTCCTGCAGGCCCAAACTTCAGGTCATACATCTGGAAAAACAAAAAAAGCTAATAAATTAAGAATGAATAGCTGAGAAGCCACTTTACTCTAGGATTTGGCTTATGGCTGTGGCATTTTTTCTGTCCTAAGAAATGAGATCTCTGGGTAATTGAAAGATCAGATAATTCCCATTTATCCTTGTTGTGTTTATATCAGACAAGATCATACTAGAAAATCAATACAGAATTTCAGAAGATACAATGCTTAGTAAATTATTTCTTCCTTCATTCACACTGTCTTTAGATATTCCCTACTATGAATAACAGAAAAGTGGTGATTTCAGTTCTTACCCATATGCACTTGATTGGCTTAGAATTGTTGATGTTTATGTGAATAAGTTATGTAAATTTGATAAAAACAAAATATAATTATGCTCTCCTTGCATAAGGTTTGCATATACTCTTGCAGAACTAAATCAGAAAATGATTCCAGCCTTTCCTTGTCACAACCAGCATGACAACTGAGGGGATATTAAAACTTATCATCAGTAACCTCTTTCTGTCGAAAAAATCCTAAAGCAGAAAATAGGTAAAAAAAGAAAAACATGACAAACATATATTATAACTACAGAACTTGTACCATTACTTTCCCCAAATAATTAATGACAATATGCAAAAAATCCCACAATGTCCTTTTATACTTCTTTCTTTAAAATAAGCACAGTCCACCTCTGAGAAAGAGCGAAATCTAAATCCACAAAGAGACATAAAGAATGATTCACCTCAGCTACTTTAAGGTGTTTATATGTTTTATGTTTATACTTCAGCTACTTTAAGTTTGCCTTGCCTTTATACTCAATGGAAAAACAAAACCTAAACTAAAGAAACCTGCACTTTAAGACAAAGTCTGTTCAGCTGAAATATTTCAGATTTCTAGATAAGAAAAAAGTGTACTGTATCTTAGAAGTAAGAATTTATCTCCTGTCTTTCTTAAAACATCCAAAGCTTCAGCAGCTCAGAGTCACAATCCACATTTACTCAGATCAAGCCTGTCTTAGCACTGCCAATAATGATATTGGTGACATTAATAGAAGCCTTATGGCTACCACCACATATCATAGCTCCAAGGCAAGCAGGGTGTTCATAGAGTGTTTGGGGAGAGATGCATAATCAGTATGGGATCTTCAGAAGCTAAAATCTTAGCAGTTTGATGAAAATCTTAAGCACTCTAAAAGATTCAATTATCCATTGTAATGCATATGCCTACCACTCAAACAAAGACTCTCTTTCTCTATCTTAGACAGCGACCTATGAATTTTATCCAAAATTTGGATTAACAGAAGGTCATATAATACTATGGGTTTTTTTCCCATGAAGAACTAATGTGGAAAAGAAGCACAAGTGTATGCATTGTACCTTAAATGATCAGCAGTTATATAACTTCCTTTGAAAAACTTTTTTTTTAAATACTCAAAGTGTTTGATTTATGAGATCAGAACTTTCATACCTCAGCAGGGAGAGAATCTCCACAATGCAGCCAGGTATTCTTCAGTGCATTTCTATCTTGGCAAGGAAGAACATAAAAAGGAAAAAGAGAACAGCAGTAAAAGAGGAGTAGAAATCAATAAACTAAGAAGGAGGAAGTGTTAGGTACTAGTTCCTGCTGTAAGAAATATTTCACAGATGTTAAGTATTGCTTTGTTTATTTTTAAATAAATATGCTAACTATCTACCCCGAACAACCTCTGTGGGAAAGATAACTATTAACCTGCAAATGCCAAAAATATCTCAGACAAATGGTTTACATGTTCCTGGATTTATAGACTTTTTCCATACCCATGGGGTTACAGGATCACAGGATAATTTTGGTTGGAAGAGATATAAGGGACTTATGAACTTGTCACCAAAGCAAAGTCAGCTCTAACGTCAGACATAGTAGCTCAGGGTTTTATCTAGTCAAGTCTTTTCCACAGATTTGCTCCTTAGCCACTCTGTTTCCAGCCTGCATTACTAAACAGTGACCATCTTTCACAAGTGTAGAAATTTACGCTGTTGAATTTCATAAGATTAAATCAACCCATTCAGATCCATTCAAATTTAGGTTTCCAACATCTCAGATGAATCTTCTGGGCATAGCGGTTTTTTGTAGAATGAGGGAAGTATAGGCAGAGCCGTCCTATGCTACCTGCTGAGGCTCAGAGTCATGCAGAAGAAAAGTTTTCATGCAAAATCTGAGGCTGAACTGTACTGTTGTCTTATGGTATGCTTAGAGAGACAAGACAGTCACTTGTCAAGTCCAGATAGGTTGTCCCAAACTGTACAACAACAATGTGGGTAGGAAATATGTAAAATGCTAGTAGCAGCCAGAGGGAATAGAGCTCATTGTTACTCTAGAGACTGGCTTTTAGAGTAACCTCCATACCAATATAAGCAATCATCCAGTTTGTGACACGTGACTCTGTTGTCTCTAGGAATTTCTGTGTGAGACTGATCCAACAAGCACAATCTGAAAAAGCTGAGCAGAATGGTCTGTTAAAGAGATATACAGGACACATTTATCCGGATTTCAGATGACTAAGTAGAATTGTCTGAATGGTTACCTTAAGGCATCTAAGATCTGCCTAAGGCTGGTAGATATGATGCAGGAGACATAAGAGGTCTGTCTTTGTTGATATTGGCAGCTGGAGGCACCTTAATTAGTCTCCTGGTTCCAGAATCCTTCTGCAGCCTAGCCACAGGCTGGGATGCTAGCTAAATATCTATAGGAGCTCCTTATAATGCATATATCTGCAAGTAGAAATCAAAGCATCAATAATTTTGATGTTTATAATATTAAAGCAAAAGCTAAACAGGGGTTCTGAGGATCAAAAAATGCTTTGTGAAGTCAGTGTTGAGTCATTTGCCCATTCATGTGAAAGAATCCTGTCAAGGAACTGAAAACAGATCTTCCAAACTTCATTTCAGGATTTCAAAAGCAACACACTTCCCTTAAATATAATATCAAACGGATAAATAAAAAAACCAAAACATTGCTGTTTGCATGAACTAAAGGTTTTAAAAGGCTTTCTTTTATTCTATCTGGGTCATTGCAAACAGCCCTATCTTGTTTTTCCTTTGTAGGAAATAAGTATGAACTTGCTGGCCATTATTTCAAAGAGAAAAGTTTTAAATAAAAATAGAAAAGAAGAAAGACAAAGAAAAACCTTCAGTTCAGCAAAGTTTTATAATGCAGAAGAAGAGCCACTAAGCATATAGCTGTGTGTTCTCAGAGTAAATGACATGCATTTTTTTTCTCTGGTGAGCGATCCATATTTTAAATGTCCCCACATACTATTATCATGCATAACAACCTGTCACTAGTATTCATGTCTTTTTTCCAATATCCATATTTTGACATTACCACGGAAAAGATCCAGTGTGCTCAGTGGCTTCTTAAAAATAAATAATTGAAAGCTACTGTAAATTATATTAAGCCTTGACATGGCTGACCCTCTCTCCCCTCAGTCCATTGCTGTCTCTTTAAATGTATTCCCTCCTAAATTATATTGTAATTTGGAGGTGCTGAAGTCTTAAGTTTTTTGACTCAAATGTAACTTCCTTTCCAATACATAATTCATTTTCACTTTGTTCTTGGTACTGCATGTGCAATCGCATTTTTTGGCAGCCAAATGCAGGCTGAAATCAACAACTCTGTAAAGGGTGAGAATGAAATCAGAATGGATGGCTTGGCGGAAGAAATATTAAGCGTGTCACAATGTTTTGTACTCTATCTCGTGAAATGGAGACAAAAACCTCAAACAACTGTGAGTTTAAAAAGAGAGAATGACATTTAAAATCTGAAAATTACCCACTGCTGATGTCATGTTGTTGTTGCATTTAATTACTTTTCACTTCAAATAAACTGATGGCTTCTGAATGTTTTCATGCCACGAGATTTTTTGATGAGGAACAAACTCTTCCACTTTTCATTTTTTAAGCTGGAATGAGCCAGTCAATCTCTGTAGACACAGGTGAGGGCCATCAGGTTTATCTCATAAAAATGAATGTCTCTAGAATATTGACCTTATTCTCTGAAATAAGATCCCTGCAGAAGTCTTGATGGTCCCATTATATTAATATGTTATTGGGTCAAAATTTTAACTGCTTTAAAGCAAGTAGTTTTGCCAGCTTATGTTGACTGACAGCCAAAACTTTGTTTTTGTCTTTTCATCAGGAATAAGTAGTACTGATAATAAAATCATTCAAAAAAAACCATCCTCCAATACTATGGTTTTCTTAACATGTAATTACATCTGCATGTCAGACAGTGGAAAAGACAGCAGATTAGACAGAAGTGTAGTTGTAATGTGATGGATCAATGACAAAACCATGTCATATTGATATGCATTTATGAAGATTTCACATGATCAAGCATAAAGATGACAACTTTTTTCCCCCTAAATACCACAGAGTGTCTCAAAGATAGGAATGTGAAGAGGAAGTTGTGAAAATTCAAAACAGTCTAGGAAAGTGAGACGCATAGAAGCACCAATCCACAAGGTAGTAAATGATGCAGAGATGACATATGATGACATAGGAAAGCTTACATAAAATCGTGAAAGAGATGATGGATAGGGGTAGGATATTATGAGGAAATGGCTAAAGATGGAAAAGAAAATAGGGTCCAAAAGAAACTGAGCCGTAGAAACTTCTCTCCCAAGCAAAGTGTTTTTAGGGACTTGTCATTTAACTGAATAAAGTCATATGTCAATACATTTTATACAAGCACTCCTGTACTATTAGAAGTGCCTAAGTCTTATTGGGCAAGGCTGATAATTTATAATGACTACAATAACCTGTGTGTCATTAATGACAGCCCAGCTGGCTATCATAATTGTTCCTTTTTTCATGTTTTCCTTCCTTGTCTCCTATAAGACTTCACTTCTATTCACAACTGTATGTTCAACTTTTTGTCTATACTCCTGAAGTTTGGCACGACTGGATTCTTCAAAAGCTGATTCATTCCTTTCATCAATGTCTTCCTGCCACTTCCATGTATCCTGATCAGTCTTACTTCATTTACTTCATCACAATGTTAGTTGAGAGGATAAATAGTCCCTCAGCAGACCTCAAGATCAAGATTTTCAGTGTCATCAGTGTCATGAGTGTTTTTGCTTTTTGTCCAGGTCTTCCTCAATTCTCATTTCTGGTTTTTGCTTTTCTTTCTTGAGTTCTCATTATCCATCTATCCCAGCATTACACCTTGTGTTCATTGTCCTAGTAGTGAAGCGAGCACTGTTTGTATTATAACACCTCCTATCCCAAACTGCCACTGTGTTATTTTCATATTGTTCTGCAGGACTAGAACATCTGTCCTGGTGTAATATGTCAAACCCCTTAACCCTGCACTATTCAAATCTTTCCCTAGAGGACCAGGAACGTCTGTGAGACTCCTTCTCTTTTGGGAATATTCTTTTTTTCAGTTTATATGATATTATTGTAGCCCTATTCCTCTTGCTAGACAGAAGAAGGCTATTGCATTAAACAGTTCTTATTTTCATTGAGTCTGTTCTTCTGAAAAGACCGAGATACTCACCCTCACTCATTAAGACAAAGAATGTGAAAACAAAGACAATAGTTCAAATGGGACATTTAACTAATCTCCTTTTGAAGCTATGACACAAAAAAACCCCAAAGTGAATTACAAGGAGGAAACGGAAAACATATGAAATAGAATCTACATCAGTAGATTTTGACAGCTGCAATATTATAGGCTGAATTAATGTTCCATAAATACACATTGAGTTTTTCCATTATAGTAATGTCAGCTCTCATTGTCAGTTGAACAGGTACCTATATAGTAAACTGCACATGACTTCCGAGGTGTACCTTGAATTCTATTTTCTGTTATAAAATAATACTATTATATGATGTGATACAGCCACTCTTTATTTTTTCTACTAAAAATTTATACTGAAACAATCCCCAGACCCACTCCAGAAGCAAACAAGCAAACCCCACAAGGGACAAGTGTATTATATTCATCATACCATAACATATCTTAAAGTGAAGTGTTGTGATGTAGAATGATCAACAGAATCATTCAGATCAATAAATATATAATCAGAGAAGGCCATTAGCTATTTTCAGAGCTATCTGCAAGGTAAAACTAAGATGAGAAGCTAGCAGTTAAAATACCAGAGTTATTTTCAGCTATTGAATTGATGCTAGCTAAGAGTGATGGCTATGGAACTAATTAGAAAAGTACCTCCAATGTCCAAAAGGAAAAGATGTAAAGATAGCAGAATTTCTGAATTAAAGAGGGATGGAATCACTGACTGCCTGTGCCTGAATGAAAGCCTGGACAGTTTTTGTGAATATTACATGACTTTTGCCCACTAAATAAAAGCAGATAAAATTGAGGGTCTGTTATATGCCACTTTCCCTCCCACTTCACTTTTTTTTTAAAAAAAAAAATAAATTAGGGACACACAGTTTGCCTGGACGTGTGGCACAGGAGGCCTTTGGTGTTAATCTACCCCTCAGGGAAGTACTGACTACAGTGTCTGAAAATCTCTGTTCATCCAGCAAGCAACAACACAACAGATGGGTGAGCTGGTCACAGTAGCAAAGACTTTTCCTTGCATTACCACATCACAGGAATCTTCTGAGAGAAAGTCTTAACTTCTCACAGCTTTAACTTCAAGAAAAAGAGGAATAGAATTTTTCATATCCTTAAATTCCCTAAGAAGTTACTCAGAAAGAATTGTCACAGTTCTTCTTAGCACAAAAGTAAATGTGGGATATAATTTTGATCTTGTATTTAAGTTATGGTACTATTCAAATTTCAGGCGTGCTCAATTTGACCACAGCCAACTGTCTAAACAAACAAGCTTCAGTACTTCTGCTGAATCAACAATCAACCTAATAATATCAGCTCACATTTTTACATGAATTTTATTTAACTTACTGAAAATGCTATTTTCCTCTGCTCATTGCCATAGGCTAGTTACCTGTAGTGGAGCGTAGTTTCAGATACATTGAATATGATGAGAAAATCTAGCATTAAGCACAAGAATACAGGCAGCAGCAAACTGTGGGAGAGGCTGTCTTATCATAATTCCTGCCTCAGCTTTCTATTTTGCACTAAACCTGAACTTGAAAAAAAAAAAGGAAAATAATAATTAAAGAAAAAAATCAGTGGTGGAACAGACCTATTAGAAACTGTGTTTTCATTATGGCAGTCCTCTAGTGGAAATAGCATGACAGTGTTTAGGTTCCAGCTTTAAGAAAGGATCTAATCCATAGTGTTTAGACAAGTTCAGTCCTACTGACTTGTTTGTAGTCGTAAGAAAAATTAAGTAGTAAAGCAAGGAACAGATACAAAGATATCTGCTGATGCAGTCATCCTCTTTATCCATAAAAACAACTGTATTACTATAGCAGTCCAAGGAGTCTGTTACTACTAGCAACTCAAATCAGCACCTAGAAAGTTACAGACAGAACTTCTCAGCCTGGACTACCCTTTTTTCTTCTTTTAGACCTACATCTTTTTGAGTATTGCTTGACTCAAAAATCCCTCTAATTCCAAAATATTAATATCATTGACACTTTTAAAGACAAGCGTTACTTCCTCAAGTCATCATCAGAGTTCAGGAGAATGTATTACTCCTTTGATTCTATTATAATTAACTGAGCCTACAGCACTGTGTCTAGGTAGTAGTATCAGATCTACTTATTCCATTTCATTCAAAATCTTGGCAGAAAAACAGGCAATCCTGAACTGCTGTCAAATAATCCTACCTTAGTTTTCTTCTTTTCCCTGCCTGAAAATAAATAAATTCTCTACTCCACACAGAATCTGTACAAAGTGTGCCATGATGTTCACTAAGTGGCCTCAGAAAAGCAGACTTGGCCAATATCTGAGCCTGCAAGTGTTAAATCCTAAGTTTTGGTCATTAAGTAAAAGCATTCTTGACATCACTAAAGCCTCTGTTTCTCAGTGGAGTCCCTCAGGAGGCTCAAGTGAAGGGTAATAGAATAGCGTTCATCCAAATGCAGTAAACTTTTGCAGTCTGTGTGCTAAGATTTAAGCACTAAGAGAATGGCCTGCTTTGTGAGGGTTTGAATATTCTCTCTTTCCCTATAGGACAATATACTTTGTAAAACCTCTTTTCCACCCTACTTTTCAGTATCCTCTTCTTCTAATATGTGAAAATAATGCATGTCTAAGGGTTATACCAACCTCCTTCATGATAAAAATTTAATGGCTTTTTTAGTTTTTGCTCAGCAGTTCACCCCTCCCTAACATATGCATTATTTGTATTATCTGTTCTTAAATTCAAGCCATATTCTGTGCCAGATGCACAGAAATTTTAAAATGCATTATACTCCCATCTATTCTCCCCAGCCAAGTATGGGACTTTACTGCATCAAAAGCTGAATTTCCTGAGATGAAAAGTTAGTGTAATATTGGTCCAGAAATGTAGGTTGTAATGCTATCTTTTCACAGTTACATATACACCTCTCTTGAGAAGATTTCCTTCAGCTTAAGTCCTGGAGACAGTGCTTTTGTGTCAATATTATGCTGTGATAATTCTTGGACAGTTTATTTCTTTGTATTAGCACCACTGGACAATATCCTTCTTTGAGTGAAAAAACATCATTTACGAGTAGCTTATATTCAGAATAGTCCCTGCAGAACAATTCAGAAACACATTTTCTATTTACATTTGTCTCTCCCTGCTCTCATTTCCCTTCCCAGAGCTTTTCTCCCCATGCTGTAGTTGGCCTGAATTTTGATGAGTCCAAAACACAAAGCAGTCATCATGAATGACTTATTTAGATTCACAACTTTTAGCATACTGCTGATTCGGTTACTACATCAGTCAATTTTCCTGACTACTCTTCCTGAGATGTAGCAGCTCCAGAAGGATTTGGAGAAACACTACAATAGCCCAAGAGTTGCATATGTTCTTGCTTTTGCTGTTGCCCAGCTCTGATTAGAAGAAATGTTCCTGTTAGCTAATTACTTTCACAGCAGTGACAGATGGCCGAAGGGTGCACGTGTTGGAAAAACAGAGAGAAAAAGGGTTAATGTTTCAGATCACCTCATTCCCCTTTTATTTAGGCTTCTTTAAAGCTGTTGATTTAATGGAGTGATTTCTGACTGGGGCTAGAGCACTGACTGGAGAATCAGGCCCATGAGGTTTAGTGACCTCCGGGTGAAGGCACTGCAGGTGTGTGGCTAACAAGATGCTAATTGGGTAACAGAGTGAGGATGAAAGCAGTTACAAGCATTTGGTCAAGAGGCAGCATCATACCCCAAAGAGCTGCAAGTGCTGAGCTTTGTGACTGGGAGGAGAGGCAAGCTGTACTCCTAAATGGTTTACTGCTGAATCTTGTGCTGTGAGTGTCTTCTGAAGGAGGCAGTGCCTTTTGCTAGCAGTGCTGCTCTGTGCTTTTCATTCAAACTGGTGAATCCGAGAGAAAAGTTAGACATTTAATTAATGAGTGCAGATGTGGCTCAGTGAGTTATGTTTTGTTAAGAGCACAGATGGAGAGACAAAATCCTTCAGCAAAAGGATACAGATTCTACATCTTCATTTCTTCTGAAATCTTGAGCAAGTTCTGGTACCTTAATTGCTTTATCCTGTTCTCCTCCCATTATATTTTACATTGTCAGCTTGATGAAATATGCACCAGCTTAATTCTTGCTGTCATTATACAAAATGTCCACCTGCTAACACAGGTTTGCCAAATTCAGGACTCCGTTACTTTTAAAATCAGGAGAGAAAAGAGAAAATAAATGTTACAGACAGAATCCTGAAGGTGTATTTCCAACCTGCACACATTCAGGGGTGAGAGCAATGCTGTCACCAGTAAGGCAGCAGCAAGAAGAACTGTGAACATGGTATTGCTACTCCAACTGCTACAGATCTTTGCTTTTGTTTTGCTGGGATGTTGCTTGATTTCAGAACAGAACTTTCTGCAAGGAAAGAAAGAAGCTACCTGCTTTGAGGCTGTATTGGTCATTACCTACTTAAGAAACCTGACTTACACAGCATTTTGATTTAAACCTTGATGCAAGATTTACATGCCTCTTTCATAATGTAAATTCCTCATCTTTTGTAGACAACTACTCATCGGTTTATTTACTTTTGCTTTGAACAAACGACACAATATTGCTGCCTTGTCATCTACACATTTACCTTTCAAGTAACTGAAATTAAGTGGGGAAAATGGTAAAAATAAATAGCTAATATGCAGGTGTGGGTGCTTATGAAATGTTCAATGCTAGAGTTTTTTGGGTTTTATTTGTTTCTATTTTCCTTGTGAAGCACCAGCTGCACTTTAAATTGCTGCTGAGATGAATGGAAGTTAATAGGAGATGTTCCTGAAGTTTGTTTTCTAATCAGATTAGACTGGGTCTTATTAATAAAAGTGACTACTCTGAGTAGAACTGTCTGTGGCTAAATAATCAGTTTTGTTATTGAAAAGTGATTAAATTGCCTGAGGAAAAAAATTATAAATTACACCTGGTTTAGCAGGACTTAAATTAAGGGCCACCTCCCTGCCTCCTCCCTGCACTCCCCGCACCCCCCAGTCAGTCTGTCCTGAATGGCTTTTCTGTTTTATTTATTGATTTATTTATCTTTATATATAAATTTAATTTCAGACATGTTTTTATTCTATAACATGCAGCTCGGTTGAACATAATATTACAGGCTATATTGCATGGAACACCAACATCAGTCTGCTCTATTTAAATAGTGAGAAAACTGAGGCACAGAGAGGGAAGACATAACAAGGAGCACTTGTAAAGTATAAGTTGGAATAAAAGAGTAGTTGGAACTATGTTGAAGAAAAGAAAAGAATAGAAAAGAAGCATGTGGATGGCTTTCTGTGCTTCAAACCCACATTGTTGGCTCATGGTGAGCTTCTCACCCACCTGCATTGCTAAGTCTTTCTCTTCACAGCTACACTAAATCCATTCCCGGCCCAGCCTGTATTTGTGGTTGGGATTGCCCACCCAGTGGTTCATCCATCAAATCCATGTCTTCACAATTTAAAGACAGGGTTATTATGTGGGATAGTGTTGAATACTTTGCACAATACTTTGTTAATTACTCTTCTATTATTCACCAGTCCTGTGGTCCTGTTGTAGAAGGCCACCAAATTTGTCAGACACGATTTGCCCTTAGTGAAGTCATTTTGTCTGTCATCATCTTATTTTCCATGTGCCTCAGCAGAGCTTCCAGGAGAATCTGTTCCATGATCTTCTGGGTGCAGACGTGAGACCGACCAGCCCGTAATCATCCCAGTTTTCATTGGTAGATTTGCTAAAACGTATGACTTCGGGCAATATGTTTTGCACAATTGACTTTAGAGAATGCCTAAACTCTTCCCTTTCTTCAATTCAGTAAAGACAATATTCAAAAAAAACCCAAAAAATACCATAAAGTATATTATTCCTGGTTTAGACCCTGACTTGTTACTTAACTTCAGCTGAGTTATTAAATCCTTTTGACTCTATCAAATGCTTAAGTTCTTTGCCGACTTCAGATCTTAATGAGCCCCCCTACAACCATTCCTTGTTGTTCTCTTGTGGAAGTTCTACCTGAGCCCTGGGGTACCCCACTTGTAACTGGCCTCCAGCTGGATTTAATGCCTTTTACCACCCTTCTCTGGTGGTTTACATACAAAACAAACAAAAAACGTGACCATAAAAATGTCATTCCTAACCAAAATATGACCATAATAATCTAGAAAAAAAGGAAGGAAGGGAAGAAGGAAAGGAGGAAGCAAAGGAGGAAGGAAAGGAGGAAGGAAGGGAGGAAGGGAGAGAGGAAGGGAGGGAGAAAGGAAGAGAGGAAGGGAGGAAGAGAGGGAGGGAGTAAGGGAGGGAGGGAGGAAGGAAGGAGGGAAGGAAGGAAGGAAGGAAGGAAGGAAGGAAGGAAGGAGCTATGTTCTCTTTTTATTTTATCTTATCTTTTTGCATGTAGGTAGCATTTAGTGGCATAAAAATACTTGAACTCAACAGGGTTTTAACCTTGAATTTTCCATGTTTTTCATTCCCTGTGGTATGTGGAGGGCACCCTAACATTGCAGCAGTATACGAGACCAAAAGACTTAGTTAATATAGTTGTGAGTTTGTCAGTGCATAGGTGTATGCATATTTAGATAGTTACATGTAATGTATGTGTGCATTAAATATTTGTAATATATACATTTTGTACGCAGAGATATATTACATATATACAAGTGCACTTATGTACATATTCATAACTTCAGGACTTTTCAGGGAAGGGGAAGAGGCATGAGTTCCTCTTGCAGTGTTCAGTTCCAAAATGAAATATGGAAATTGCATGCAATCACTGACTTTACATGGAATAAAGGGAGTGATGGGGTAGAGTGGACTTGCCTCTCAAGTTTCCAGAAATTGCCTCCCATTCTTTCTCCTCCAAATGGATGCCCAGCAATTGTGACACTTCACAGGCAGCTGTTTTGAAGAGGATCAGGATACAACTGCTTCCTCTCAGGCCAGTAGGCACCAAGCAACCATTCGTAGACCTCAGAAAGAAAACTGGAGTAGTGGAAATCACGTTTAAATATCTTCTTGGTTCTCTACTGAATTTGTGAATACTGGGTATTGGGTACTCCATGGCATTTGTTCATCAACATCATGAAGTATGTGTACTCATAAATGCTGCCACTGCAGTCCTTAAATTCATTTTGGGTGAATTATTCTTTATAACCCTGAATCTCAGGATGTCGGGGGCAAGTAATGGACTGTCAATCTTTAACAAATCTGAGCTACTGCTAGTGGATATGTGCCCTGATCTCTGAAGATACTTGATTCTCAGTTTTTATTTCAGACCCTTCTCTACACCCATCAGTCCCACCATTGCAGTGGGAATAAAATGGGATAATGACTCTATTCCAGGGCATTAATGGGCAGAACATGTTTGCAATGTGTTTAGCTGCCATCAATATTAATGCACTCATTTGAGGGGCAATAAATTGATAGAGTGTGGCCTTATAATGCATAAAAATTGCATCAGCTTCAGAGCTGTAATGGAAAATTCCTCCATGAATAGAAGTAATTGGGGAAAGGGTTTTTCCTAAAGATATTTTATTTAGTAATTTTAATGTTGAGGGCTGGACAAGATCAGTCTTGCTGTCTTAGGATCACAATAGGACACAAACTTAAGATTGTTATGTTGTAATAAAAATTACAAAAATAACAAGTAAATAAACTGTCTTTAATGTTTCAGAAAAGATGATGAGTAGTTGCCTCCTGTAATGACTAGTTTAGAAATAAATCAACCTAATTTATCCCCAGCCTTATTAATCTGAGAAAACGACTAAATAAAGTCCTAAAAAAGAGCAAACAGTGAATTAAGACAATTATATATCTGTTTATCCATGTATCCCTTCATACAGAACATATCAGAGCATACAAGTGTAGGGTCACTAGAGCTGTATCTATATTAGTAATTTAAATATTAAATATTACATTTCTGTGCACTAAATATGATTGTCTACAGTGTTCCTGGTCTGGATTTTGTCTGAACCAACTGGTACACATGCAAATAATTCCTTTTCATCACTCATCAGCTGCACGGGTTAAAAAACCAAAAAGCGGTTGAAAGGTGGCTGTCCTCTTCTTAGGGCTGTGTGGATTAACAGCTTGAATGTCTGAACCATTTTGTGGTTTTTTTGGCTCTGTAACTGAACAGTCCCAGGGATTTATTTAATTTATAGCTATAAACATAGCCATCAAAAACTTCTGTGATGAAGTCATTTATAAGCTGGCAAAAAATCTGCCATATTTAATTACTCAAGCTGGAAAGCACATATATGTCATAGCAGGCTGGCAACCCCATTTAGAAGAAAAGGAGATAGACAGAGATTAAGACTCTAAATCGTGTTTAAGTGTATGTACAAGATAGGCAGAAGGAAGATTCACTTTCATGTATCCTAGCACATGTCACTCCTGACTAGTAACATGTCTTTCAGTCCAAGATCTTGAGCAGGAGACAGGTGTGACAAATGGCACTTTGGTGAGATGAGAAGGCCTTGATGTGTGCTACACAGGACCCACCAAAACAGCATGGTTCTAGCAGATTTGGTCTCTGAATTAAATCATGGCCAGTTTGAGACAGACTGATTTAAAGAACAGATGCTATAAGATATGGAGTGGAGAAAACCTACCAAAAATAAAAAATACAAAAGTCATGTCACTCAGTGGGTTCTTCTGCAAGATAGTTTAGTAATAACTGGCAGACACAGTCATAACCCAGACTGCAAACTGCAAATAGTAAATCACCGACATGCTCTGCCTTCCCACCCCCCCAAAAACCAAATATATAACATGACTCATTTCTTTTGATTGATTCCCCCTTCCATCAGCACTACTCTTGCTGTGTCAGGGCTGAGGCCTGATCCAAGAAACCAGCCAGACAGTGAGAAGATGTGATTCTTGTCAGCCTGCAGAAATTGAGATGTGGAGAGCTCGATTACAAGAATGTGCTGAAAAACACCGTAGCCCATGGCTCCTCATTATCCTCATGTATGTAACTCTACATCCTGACCTGGAGGGGATGCCTTAGGGTGCCTCCTTACATATCCTGAGGTAAGAAATATCCAGCTAAGATTGAAAGAAATGTTGCACAATTCCAATGTCAAGAAGCACTGTGTAGGTCTGGGAGTTGAACAGCTTTGCAGCTCATTTTTTCCCCTTGGTTGTCTTTTGAAGGGCATGAGTATGAGTATACAGGTTTTTTTCACAGTTTGGGACAGACCACAACTAAGCCTTGAAAATCTGTAGCATGAAGGTGAGGAGGAGGAAAACAATGAACTAGAGAGCCCTGCAATGTGAAAAGTGGGACAAGAAATATGTGGAATACCTCTCAGCCAGGAAATGGAAAGTCTCAGAAGAATTAACAGACTGTGGAGATTTTCAAAGGTGTCCATGAGAACTAGATGTCCACCTACCATCCCCGCTCTACTGTCACTGTCATTTCATTTCCAACTCCATGAATCGATTACACCCATAAGAGTTTTTAGGTCACCTTTACTAGTCATGTCTCACTAATACTAAAATTCATATAGCAATAAACCCTGAGCTCTATGCTCCTGATTCAGAACCCTTATGTATTTTTCATCTTTTAGAGAAAACAGCGGAACCTGCCTAAAGCAGCTGTTGGGATCTGGGTTTGTGTCTCCCTCATCACTCTTTTTAATTCCCAGGCACAGGAGGCAGTGAACAACAGATGTCTGAACACAACTGTCATCTTCATGGGACCTGCTGCCTCCTGATTTTCAGTTCACCAGGGCACCCCATCATGCTCACAGTGGCTCTGTATGCTTTCAGTGGGGAAAGGTTCCTTGTTGAAGACCTTCCTGAGGAAGGAGGGATATAAAAGCAGTGCAGTCAGCGAAGAGGGAGGCTTTTCAAGCCTTAGACCCCAAAAATCTGTGGATTCATTTTGTCTTCCTTTCTTTAACTGCTTTCTCATTTACATTTATAAAAAGGACATATTGTAATTAGAATCCCTAGTCTGCCAAAACTTTAAATAGGAGTTTTGGATCCTTTAAAAAATCAGGTCTTTTTTTTTTTTTTTTTTTTTACTTCCCCAGGAGATGAACAATAGAACTAGTCTGCTTTTTTAACACATTTTAGCAACAGTCATTTGGAAGTGCAGGCTGAATGCTGACAGGTTTTGACTAACACAGAAAGTTTTGGAGCCTATTGTGGAGCTTTCTGTCTCTTTCACTTTCTCCCCCTCCACCTGTCCCTTTTGCATCTTCCTTTCACTCACCATTGACAATGTATGCATTCATAATTGAAGAAATTCTATTCTTAACAATTTACAGTTGTATGAGTTGTCGCTCTTGTCGGTGGTACAGCTGCTGTTTCCGCAAACTAAACACATTTGACTACTAATTTCCCATTGAAAGACATTGGAAGGTTCCTGAAATTAATGGTGTAAGACAAGTTTACAAACTGGCAGGCTCTGATGTGAAAATTAGTGAGTCTTCTTTGCAGAGGATAAGTACAGGAGACTGGAATAGCAGTGAGCAGCCTGCATACTCATAAAGCTCCTCAGCAAGGAAAAAAAGAAAATAGGGGGAAAAAAATGCCCATATTTTAGAGACTTGGAAACTGCAAAAGAGAGAAGAAAAATATCAGAATCTGTGTAAGGAAGGAGAAGGGGAAAGCAGACTTCTTGGCACTAAAAGGAAATTGCAGGTCTTTTCAAGCAGAAAACTCTATTTTACTCTGAGAAATCAACAGCTTTGTTAAGGACCCGCTGTTGGCATCTTGCTCTGGTATAGTATTTGTTGAGCTCCACATAATGTTTGTGGGAAATTGTGAGGATTTTTCAGCCAGTAAGTCACAGCACACAACTTCAGTTACTTAAGAAGCAAAGCCACCAGAGGAAGAAATCCATAAAACCATGGAAGTTAAAACTTTTCTTCCATCCATGTAAATCAGACATAATTTACATGAAGCAAGTGCAATATTCTGCCAAAGTTAAACAAGGCAGTATGAGAAGAATTTACTCTGTTTATTTCAAGTCAGAAAATAATTGTCCTGGTCAGTCATTTGCTCAGAAACAATAGTAAACTTCAGATATGCGGGCAGCCGTTACAGTTAGTCTAAAACGCTTCTGAAATAGTGACTGTCTTTAATACTATGTGTCACATGAAGTAATGAAACTCCTCAACCATACCCAGATTTTTATAATTTCCTCTAGAAATCTCTGCTAATATTTCCTTCAGGTGAATGGTAAGAAAAAAGTGGCTTATTTGCTTTACTATTTTTCTGCTATCAATGTCCTTGAAGAAAGGATTCAAAACACAATCTATTTAAATGTATTTCATTTTATTCCATTCTTTACACTGGAATCAACCCATATTATTTGAGAGGAATATTTTGTGGTTTTGTTTTGAAATTATGCCTATTTTAGCCACAGATAATGTTCCTTGCTTCAGATTCGGTTATCTCATTAACAGTAGGACTAACTATCTTTCTAAAATTAAGCCATTTTTTTTCATTGAGATAAAGCCATGTCAAAATCAAAATAAATTTATTTACTTTCTCAAGTTTGTCAATATATATCACGATAAAACCATATTTGCTTACTTGAAAGAAAGGACAGTGTACTCGTACTTTTTGAAGTACCTGAAGTATTTCCAGAGTGTGGATTTTTCCAGCTGCCCCTCCGACATATCTGCTCCAAAAATATAATAAGCAAAACTAGTTTTCTGTCACTTACAGTAACTTTCAAGTAATAAATCTTGAGACAGAATAATTCTGTATCCCTTTATAATTTCAAGCTAAGAAAAAATATGGGTAGGTTGTTAATATCTATGTTGAAACTTCATCAGAAAACAAGGCATGAACTCAGTTTCTTCAGAAAAGTACCATGAAACTTTTACAATGAATGATCGATCCTATTCTATGTGGACTTTTCTTAAAGATTCTTTTAATACAGAGTTCTGCTGTTTTTCAGAAAATGTGTTTTCTTGTATATGTAAATACTTTCACCCAGCACTTATTCTCTTCATCAGCATCAATGATCCTAAAGGAAAATGTATAGATGAAAATACTTGAAGTGTCTTTCTTTCTCTTTCTTTCTTTCTTCCTCTCTTTCTTTCTTCCTCTCTTTCTTTCTTCCTCTCTTTCTTTCTTCCTCTCTTTCTCTCTTTCTTCCTCTCTTTCTCTCTTTCTCTCTTTCTCTCTTTCTCTCTTTCTCTCTTTCTCTCTTTCTTTCTAGTGACCTGAGTCATGGATGAAAGTTAAAAAAAAAATACATAAGAGATCAACTGAGAAATACATGTCCTGTACACCACGAACTAATTTAATAAGCAGCCTCTCTCTGCTAGTGGGCAATTAAACCAAATTGCCAGTCTAAACTTTTCTGTGCTGCATTTCAAATGTCAACACATTACATTGCTATTCCTCTTAATTTCTCACAAAGAAAATGCAAAATGAATTCATTATGCTGGAGTAAGTGGAAAAAATGATGAGTTTCTCCAGAAGAGTAGGCAATGGGGAGAGATTGGGCAAGGCGATTATATTGAGATATTTGAATAGCTGGCCATTAGCAAGAGGATCCCCATTACTTTGCTGATAATTATATCCTCTTCACTATGACTTCCCAGTGGAATAATACAATGTTCCCAGTGCAGGAGATAATGAAAAATACTATTCGGGTGGTACATATATACTAAGAATAGTGTGTTGCATTTCTTCCCTTCCCCCATCATGTAGATTGCAATAGCACACACCTACGCAATATGTTAATGCGTGTTTGGTTGTTCAGGGCTGTGTACAGGGCAAATAAATGTATCTTGAAAATGGAGCTGGCAGTGGAATATCATTCACTGAGTGTAATTATCTCCCGTGTTTAGTGGGCCCGGTGTATTGCTGAGTACATTTTTGTTAGCTATTATGTAAATGACTTTCAAAGCCCACCACACTGTAATAATGAGGACTTTGGAAGGGATCTCATAGAGATGAAGTTATTTCCTTTTTTAAAGAGAGAGTAGTAGTGAGAAGTATAGCTGTATGTTTCTTCTAATTAATCCATTATTTTGCAGGCGTGTTTGAAAAAGAAGTGGAAATATAGTATGAGAAGAACATCCACTGATTTACAGTAGGTACTTTTTTTGAAGTTATATATAAAATGTCTCATGTGTTATTGCTGCCTTGTCACTTCTTGGCATTTTTATTGCTGTTCTATTTTCAGTTTGGGGGAATCTTGTGGCATACCATATATCTGTCTTAGATTCATTAATTTTCACAGAAAATGCAATTTGCATCAAAATACTTTGTTGTTTAGCTGTTGCTTCACATATCCTGGGGCCTAGTGGCTTACAGGAGAACTTTGTCTTCAAATGATTAACAAGGTGAGAGAAAAGAAACACCATTGAAATTGCCCAAGTTTGAATACTATAGAAGGTTATAAAATTATGTTGTATGCTCCACCTATGACAGGGTTATACTGGACAGAATATGTCTTTTGTTTGGTTTGATTTGGTTTTGCTATGTTTTAGTATTTAATAGGAACTGTAAATAAAGGCACATGAAATTTACTATTGATGTGGTAAACAATTTTTCATTGCATGTGTTCCCATAAAAAAAATTTTTAAATTTATACAACAACAATTTTAAAAAATATTGATATACATATAGAAATACTCAATTGAATGCTGTTAATGATTCTTACACTGAAAGCTGCTAAATTTGGGGGGTGATAGATTCCTTTCTTAATCATTGAACAGTCACTTTGACATAAATCCGATTGGACTTTGTGAAGGGAAAATAAATAAATAATTTTTCTTTTGTTTTGAGGTGTGTGGTGGTGTGGAGGAGGGAGAGGCATAAAGAGAAGATACCAGAGAGGAACTGTATCGCTTCTTCTGGTTTTAAATTCCACTTACTACTTAATCAAGTCCATTTTTGAACAGAAATATATCAGTGCATTGAAAAACAATCTCTAACTTGACCATATTTTTCTTTCAAAAGGATGTGAAAGTGAGAAGATCCTGGCTGTACTTTTGCATGTGGATATCTGTTTGATAAAACTTTCAGAGGGGATGAGCATTTACAGTTTTGGTTAGCACCATTAGATGTCTTTTGTACCCAGAATCTATGAAAATCATGCCCTTTGGAACAGAAACTAAATGATGATGAAGCAGCTTATCATGTCCACAATAAATCTGGAGAAATGTAGCTGCCAAATGCAGCAACATTATAGCATAGTTGCAAATAAATAGTTATGTGGCCTCCTGCAATTAACCAGTGCTGCTTCCTATGGATTGGTGTATTGACTTTCCCTCCTCTTGTTCTCTCTCTTGTGTCATGTTACATCTTGCTTTTTGTTGTGCAATTCCTTTTGACTCTTTTTTTTTTCTCTTATTTTATTTTCTATTTTCTCAGCTGCTTTCCTTTCAACCAACTCTCTCCTTTCTGCTTATTTTTCACTTGTTTAAAACATCTACTTTTCCTTTACATGGATTATTAGTTCTTTCGTGCAAAGAAAAGCTTCAGTGATGTTGTGTGCACTCACTACTGCTTTACTAATGCTTATTTCTTAAAGAATACTAATTATATAAGCAGTCAATGTTGACACTCTGTGTATGTTGAAAACTTAGAATCCCAAATTAAAATGACTGCTTGCTTCTACTTTTCTTCCTCTGGCACCTTGAATTGAAAAACTATCAGAAAGTTTTAACATTTAGCTAAGCTTGTGATCCCTAATCTGCCCCTTTACAGCAAGGACAGACAGAGCACTTCTGAATAAAATTCTTGAATAACACGCCAAAGAAATACGTTTTCCAATATTTCCCCATATGTATGTAGAACATGTATTCTGAAAATGTAATTGTTGTACAAAGAACCTTTCAGCTATTTGATAACCTTGTTGGTAACTAAACACATGTAAAAGCGTATGACTTCTTGGAAAGAGTGAGTTTTTCTATCTGTAACGCGTATTATAGTTAATATGCATTCATGTCTTCCAAATAGTATCAGGTTTTGGTCAGGACACATCGAAAGAATATCTGCTTCCACACGTTATGTGTAAATTAGATGGATGGGTTAGATGGGTAGACAGATTAGATAGAATGTTATTTCATAATGGATTTTATTTTTTATTTTATTAATATTTGCATAAATTCATGCTTAATGTTTCATTTCATTAGTGTTATGCCTAATGCTATTTGAATTAGTATGGAAGGGGGTTTTGTGTGTTTTATGTAACACAGCTTGAAAAGCTTGGACAGAACCGTGGAAATGGAATAAATCTGTTAATGTCAATCTAATTGTGCAATCTATTCAGTGGTCTTGAAAATCAGTCAATACAAAATATGTTTTACATATTTCAATATGTAAACTTCTGTCACTCACCAATGGTTATTCACCATACAAACATATTTACAACAAAAAAATATGAACTTCAAAGACTGGAATCTTATTCTGCAATCTCTGTTCAATAACATAAAATCAGTGTGCCTTTGAAATGATCTAGAGAGGCCTCCCACTGAAAAATGATGATTTTCATTCTCCATCTTCAGTCATATCTTAGCATCCTTCCTGAGGCAGCCAGCTGTCAGTTGGTGAAGGGTTTGGAAATCTAGGCACTAACATACTTTTTTTTCATCAAGACAATTCAGATAATGTGGACGTTTCCAAATAGCTATTAGAAAGGGGATTAACTTCCACTCGGTCATTAAGGCTAGGACTCATCTGACTAAATGTAGACAACAATGAGGTAGCCACATATTTTTTATCTTGTCACCCTTATCAATGAGGGAAACAAGGTCATGATTCATTTTGTCCTTAAGAAAATGTTCAGAATATATCAGACAAATTACTATCCCTCTCCCTAAACTATAATGGAGCCTACCTGAATGGCTTAGAGGTAGATGTTCAGTGTAGATATCTAAAAGTAAAGATGATGAATCACAACATATGTATATGGATTTTTTTTTCTATAAACACTGAGGCATTTATATTCAATTTCTTAAAATGATTTCAGACTAGCTGTTTAAACACTCTTTAAGCCTGTCTTAGTTTGAGTTTTAAGCCAAATACAAAACAGGTAACTCCAAAGGGTCATTTATCTGACCCTGTGTGAGGCATCTGAGTTTCTTTGTTGAATATTTATGTTTAATTTTGTTACTTGGAGTATGATTCTGCCCACGGAAGATTTTGGCCTAAAAGACATATCTAAATTAAACATCTGTCTGTCACTGAATGTAATGTCACCATTGTAATGCCCCAACCTTGCTTAATGTGTTTTGAAGATTTTTAGGGAGCTGTTCAAATATACCTCAAAATCTTATGACATTCCGGTTACCTTATATAATACATGCCCAGATCTTATTGTTTAAATAATATGTGAGAAACTTGAGGGTTCTTGACACCTGATCTTCACTTTCTTGAAAGCCCATTCTTTACATACCAGAGATGTGCTTTCTTATCAGTTAGGTCCACGTGTGCTAGCCATGTGATATATCCTCTAATGCCATCACAATATCTCCTGTACATGAAACACTTTTGATTCAGTCAAAGGGTCACCTCATTTTGTCACTACTACCCAGTTCCCCAATAACAACAAGAAGGCACAGTATTATTTCTACAGAACACAATGTATCAAAAACATTCAGAGTGCCTTCAGAATAAGAGGACAAATATCCCAAGTATCCTCAATTTATGAAGCCATTCAAGAAAATTATATGTATCTTTCATTTAAAGGGATACAAACAGATTTAAGGGGAGCCCTTCCAGAACAGATCAGCTACCTGTATATTTTGATTCTTATTATTTATCAGCAATAAGTGAAAGGTGCTGAAAAAAAAAAATTACATAAATGAGCAAAGAAAGTACTAGGGGAAGGTCTATCAGCCTATCTATCACAGAAAAAAAAAAAAAAACCAAAAAAAAACCCTAAAAATTCAGAAAAATCTCCCCCTATATGCATGCAGTGATTGTTACTAACATTAAAGTCCATGAAAGTAATTTTAAAAAGCAGATCCTGGAAATTAAACTACTAAAATCAGTTCTTTATTTTTCCAAAGACATGTGGAAAGTGAAGCTTGGATATTTTGAGTGCAGGAAATTCAAGATAAAGAGTAGTATTCTGTATACGTCACAGTGTTCTACTTATACACTAAAAAAAAGTTGTCTGCAGCTGTCCTGCCTGTGTTAAGTTACATGATATTGGTTAGGAGCTAGAAGTGTCTGGACTTTATAAGTTTTCTAATATTAGTGCCTAAGAATAGCAATTTGTTGTATACATCATTATTTTTGGTAAAGATTCTACTGTCTAATCATTCCTAAATATAATTTTGCTAGAATGTATTTACCAATGGATTCATATTAATCTTCTTCTTTTACTGTTTGAAGTGGTTTCCACAATCTAGTAGGGCATGTTATGCCATCTTCATGCAGTGGAGAACTTTCCTAATCCCATGACTGCCTGGCCTTTCATGGTTTCACAGATATGATTCAGAGACTTCAAACAAAAGTCAAAATCATACCTTGTAAACGAGCTCATATCTGTGACTAGAGGATATAGTCAAAGACTCTTGATTTTATTACTTAATTTCTGTTCTTTCAGAACTATATCTGAATAAATTTATTGTCCATAAGGGAATGTGCTCCTGTGGAGACATCAAGCACAATTTAACTGAAGACCAAGGAAAATGTTTTTCAGGTTGCCATCCATCTTACCTGGCTCTGAGTTTCTTCATGAACTTTTCATGAGCTCTGCAAAATGCATAAGGAAAACTCCACATCTGAGTCCTGACTCTTTAGACAATCTTGATGAAGAAAGAAGGATGGAAAATGATGCGGGTTTTAAATTTATTTGCAATCCCCTTGCTATTGCAATTCATTTATTTTGTAAATGATTGACAAACTACTTTCACAGCACCAAGGAATGCTACTATATATAAATAGCCTGTCTCGGAGTCCAGACACCATAAATTTTTAGACTATTATATGAATGATTTCTGGACAGAATGTGATTGAAATCAATGAGGTCCAATCAAGGTTCAAATCATTCACTCATGTAGAGCTTCTCATATGAGTATGGTACAACACAAGTAACAACAAGTGAAGGAAATCAAATGCAAGAGATAAGATGGATAAGAAATTAATGGACAATGGTCAGTACACAGTAGTGAAGGGTTTATATGAGAACAATTAATGCAAAACACACTGTATTTTCTTTTAAATAAGAGGTAATAATGTAAAGACAATAAAAAGAGTATGCTATTAATTACTTGTACATACAGATTCTCTTAGTTTTGAGCACTCAAAGTGATTTCTCTACGCAGATGTGGATGTTTCTGATAAAGAGTACTTTATGAAATCAAAATTTCATTAAAGAGATATCTATTTTATGCTAGTAGGTAATCCTTTCCATCAGGCAATGAATTTCACAGCAAGGAATTTCTTCATTCAATACAGTTCTGAACCATTCTTTGCCAGACTCTTCCAATGCTAAAACCCTTTCTGAGGGAAATAGAAATTATTTCTGTCCCAGAAACAGATCCTTCAGAAGCCAGTCAGAAACCACGTGATGTTGTCAGTGATTTTATGTTCTACAGAGCACCATATTTTTTGTTAGAAGAAAATGTTCTACTGCATCTGATTTCATAATATAGCGTTTTAACCATGTTTTGCTTGTTGCCGTGTAAATCCATTACACCTAATGATTAAATCTTTATCTCTCCTTGAAGGTCTGGAATAATTAGTTTAAGTTCCCCTGCTTGTGTACATTTCTTTTGTCTACATTCTGCATACAGTTGCAGTCTCTCAGCTACAATGCTTGTATCATTCTTTAAAATATATCCATTTGGTGGGGGGGAGGGGTTGTTGAGATTCTTTTCCCCCTTCCTTTACAGCTTTTCCTTTTTTTGTCTCTATATCATCCCTCCGCCCCTTGCTATTATGTTTCCTTAAATACTTTCACAGTGAAACCTTGAAATCTGTACTGGGTACTAAATAATTCTGTTACAGATTTGTTTCTTAGGAGCGGCTGGGAAGTAGACATAAGATTTTTTTTTTATTTATTTATTTTGAATATTTCTGAGCCTTTAAAAATTTCTTTGGAGACGTGATGGGGGTAGGGAAGTGAAGCATGGCAATTTTCTCTTACTTATTTCCCCTGTAGACACCTGACTGCCACTAGACTCTTCTCACAGCACCATCTACAGTGGTGGTCTACCTGCAGGCTAGTATGGGGAGAGATTAAGCTTTTGCTTCTGTAGTGTTACAGTTCCTGGGAGGCTCCTGCACTGCTGTTTCTGTAGAGATTATATATAGAGGCACTTGCTGAAATGTAGTTATTTTGTTATCAGTCTGCAACCACAGAAATGTGCATGTGGAGACTGATGCCATCTTAGGCAGTGCTGCAATTTTTACTAATCATCTAAACTTGCTTGCCATATGTCTTGTTTGATGTAAAACTTTTTGTTAGAAAGAAGCAAGGCAACTTATATACAGAGACAGATAGGACCCTAGTGCAGCTTTACTCGGACCAGGCAGTACTGAATATTGTGAGAATGAGGTGAAGAGACAAGGTAGAGACTCCATAGGACTACTTGGTAGGGTAGGGTTGATACAGCTGAGAATACATAGTTCTTTGCATCCTCCTTCAGCATCATAGAAATCTCATGAAGAAAGAGATATGATCTAACAATGACTCCTTTAGTGTTACTCTCCTTAAGAGACTCTGAGTGCCTGTTGTTCCTGAGTTATATTCTGACCAAAACTGTCACCTAGCCAATTCAAGATTGCCAAGACTCAAGCTTCTAGGATGAATCATAGAATAGTTTGGATTGGAAGGGGCTTTAAAGATCATCCAGTTCCAACCGCTCTGCCATGGGTAGGGACACTTCCCACTAAGTCAGGCTGCCCAAGGCCCCATCCAACCTGGCCTGGAACACCTCCAGGGATGGGGCAGCCACCACTTCCTTTGGCAACCTGTGCCACTATCTCACTACTCTTCCTTATATCAAGCCTAAATCTAACCCTCTCCAGTTTATACCCATTCCCCCTTGTCCTGTCTTGACAAGCCTTTGTAAACAGTCCCACCCAGCTTTCTTGTAGGCCCCTTTCAGGTACTGGAAGGTCACTGTAAGTTCTCCTCAGAGCCTTCTCTACTCCAAGCTGAACCAGCCCAACTCTTTCAGCCTGTCCTCATATAGGAGGTGTTCCAGCCCTCTGATCATCTTTGTAGCCCTCCTTGGGACCCATTACAACAGTTTCATATCCTTCTTATGTTGGGGATTGCAGAACTGGACATGTTACTCCAGATGAGGTCAAACAAGAGAGTAATAGAGGGGCAGAATCACCTTCCCCAACCTGCTGGACACTTCTTTTGATGCACCCAAGGATACAGTTGGCATCCTGGGCTGCATGCATACATTGCTTGCTCATGTAGAACTTCTCATCAACCAGCACCCCCAAGTTCTTGTCTGCAGGGCAGCTCTCAATCACGTCCCTCCCTATCCTGAACTGAAATCGGGGATTGCCCCGACTCAGGTGTAGGACCTTGCACTTGGCCTTCTTGAGTCTCATGAGGTTCTCAGATGGCCAGTTCTTCAGCCTCTCCAGGTCCCTCTGCATGACATCCTGTCTTTTCACTGTGGCAAATGCAGTACTTAGTTCGGTGTCATCTGCAAACTTGCTGAGGGTGCACTCAGTCTCACTCTCTATATCTTTGATGAAGATATTAAGCAGCACTTGTCCCTCTACAGACCCCCTGAAGGACATCACTTGTCATGGATCTCCATCTGGACTTTGAGTCATTGACCACTACTGTCTGAATGCAACCACCCAATGTCTTCATGGACTGCAAATAAATAAGCACCTGCTATCAGTGTAAGAATTCATATGAAGATATCACTCCAGATTCTTGTCCTGTGACCAGTGGGGGAGTAAAAGTAACACAAAACATCTTCTGTTTGATGAAACAGGAGACAGCATTAAAGATTCAATTGATGCCTCTCAGGATAACAGTACTTATCTTAGGCATTTCTATATTCTTGTGTGTTGTTTTTTTTACTGATAATGTCTTCTAAGTTTTTGTGTGTGTATGTGTGGTTGAAATTATCTTTTCCCTTCCTTGAGTCCTTCCATCCATCCACATAAGATGCACTCTTTTTATTTTTCTTTTCTGGATTCCTAGATCTTTGGGGTTTAGTCAGTTTAAATACTTCTGAGTTTATTATGTTTATATGTCACTTATAGGTAGTTAATGGTAGATGTAGTTATGTCCATATCCAAGCTAGGTCTTGAAACTGTGGGCTAGATGCTGGTATAGTTATAGTTAATGGCAAAATCCCTCTGTATTTCAAATTAAATTTATTTCTACTATTTGTTCCCCCTCTTTTTTTAATCCTTCTTTTATAATTTATTTTGTACTTTGAGGAATTTCCTCACTGAATAGTGAAAAACAGAGCTGCCAATAATGGACACAATTCTTATGTTTCTTATGTATCTGCAACAACACTGGCTCCATAGTGCTGCTTTTGATTTTTCTAAGTAGAAAAGGAGAAAAAACATTATTCAAGCCACAGCGACTTTATATTTAAGTCGAGTGATATTGCCACTGGTTGGTTTGTATGCATCATCTTCCCACAGCAGTGTCACAGTTCTTCTCTCACAACATACGATAAGTAGGTATCTCTTAAAATATGTACACTGTCAATCAGTTGCACCTAGTAATAAATCACAAAGACCCCCGTATTCAAAGACTAAGCCCTCTGTTTTGAGTCTATGCAATATAATGTAACATAATTTGCAGCTGAAGGAACTCTTCATACAAGATTACAGCCATTTGCAATCTGATATTATTCAGACAAGATTGGTATATTATACAGAGCATAATTACAAAATGCTATCCCTGCAATACTGTGGTTTTGTATGTATGCAGATTATTAAAAATGTTTAATCTTAAAATCATTGCACACACACTGAAGTCAACAGGGAAGAATCTTAGCTTTTATGCATTGGTGTAACAAGTTTATGGTTAGTGGAGTTGAGGTCCTGGCCTTATTTCTACTCCACTATTGTGTTGTTATATGCAAAGGATGAAATCTGTGTCTACATTACATCCTGCAACATTTGAACAGTTCTTGAGAAATCAAAGGCAAATCTTGGATTCACATTGTGGGTTTTTTTCTTACTTAATGTTTGAATACCATTAGAGTGATAATGTATTTCTATTTTTTCATATTCTACAGAAAGTCTCAAACCACAGATGTGGGATCTGAAATCTGGTTAAGAAGGCAAATGATTCAGAATTCTTAGGAAGTCAGAACTGCCCTTTCAGTTTCATGCAGTGTTTTAAACAGAGTCTTCCCTTTACTTCTTATTGAAATATAGACATCTAAAATTCAGGGCTTTTTATTAATACAGGTCTATTAATATATTAGAACACACCCTCAACAGCTACAGGCCTTTTGACTCAGAGATAATTATCTAGTATGTAATGATACTGAACTTACTGGAATCTGCAAAGGTAGGAATCGTCTTGCATTAGCATAGAAACATGGAGCCAGCAATCTCTATCTCAAACCCAGTACCTCTGTAGACTGAGCTAAACAATGACCCAGCCAGTCTTCAAAAATGTAACCATTATCACTGGGACCTCCATAGATGGAGTAACTCCATACTGTGAAGAAAAAGAAACATGGAACTAGCTGTTATGGGAGAAAGAAAGGAGTGGATTTTTGTTTCTTATGATTATTCGCTATATTTTTGAAGGGCAATTTCATCTAATGGCAGAATTAGGGCAGGTAAGTGGTAATGAGTTCTTAAAAGACAATTTTACTTGGCTAGGGGAAGAGTTTTCCACTCACCTCTAGAATATAACTTTAATATTGTAGGTGATTATGACTGCCTCATGTGTCTCGTGGACTGAGATGAATATGAAAACCTGATATCATCTTACTGCTTGCATTTGCACCAGTGTAACCTTGTCTAGTAATTGTGAGACTGTTCCTTTTACACTGAAAATTACAGGAACAATATTATAAACATTAAAAATGCTGAGCCAGTAGGGACACTGTGGGTTTTATCCCTCACACATATCATCTTAAATCCAACTTGTCTTCTGTTAAACTAAACAAATTGCAATGTTTGTAAATGCTGAGAGAAGAATCCTACTCATGTATGCATGATCTCCAACCACAAGTACCTCATTACAATAAAGGCAAAAGATAACCCTTTTTTGTACCACACACAAACCCAGAAAGTGTTGTACAAACTCAACAAATAGCTATGAAGACTGCATAGATCTTATCCCCTTGCCCAGCTCTAAAAGCAACCGCAACCTCAAATAAACCACAGCTTGCAATCCATTTGAAATTTTATTCAGTTAAGCTCTATTTACTACTATCAAAAATAGCACACACAGGGACAGCCAAAACAGTCCCGTTTCACAAAGCACAACCAGGATCAGCTGACTGGAACTCACACTTATGTTCATCAAAGGACCATATTCTCATTTTGAGTTCCTTGTTTCTATTTAGAGTTAATGGTAAATGTCTTTTCCTTATCAACTGTCAAATTGTCAGAACACACTTTGTATGTTCAAGGCTGGAGGATTCAGGGGGTGTCGGGGTGGGAGGGGGAGGACCATCTGGTTTGTTGACAGAGGTTTACTCCCAGTATTTTATACTCAGTAATTATTCAAGGTTCCTTGTATTTTGTTTCTCCCAGAGAGAAGGTATTAAAAATGTCCACTATTAAATGCTTTTCACATAGAAAGCAGGATTTTATGACCCTGTAACTGCAGGATCAGTGGTTTTACGCTGTTTAGCCTCTGCAATAATGTGTGCCTGGTTCCCCCATGCAGGCCATGCTGTGGTTAGTGTTGATTCAGTAAACAACATTTTGTTTCATCTCCACAGATATTAGGTCTATAGAGGACAGATTGCATTTACTGATAGTGCCTCATGGTCTTAAAGCACAGTCGACTAATTCTAGTTATAATTTGTGGTTTGCTGTATTTTAAACAATGTCAGAAACTTTTAGAGAGATATAAACTAGAAGAAAAGAAGAGAGGAGAGGAGAGGAGAGGAGAGGAGAGGAGAGGAGAGGAGAGGAGAGGAGAGGAGAGGAGAGGAGAGGAGAGGAGAGGAGAGGAGAGGAGAGGAGAGGAGAGGAGAGGAGAGGAGAGGAGAGGAGAGGAGAGGAGAGGAGAGGAGAGGAGAGGAGAGGAGAGGAGAGGAGAGGAGAGGAGAGGAGAGGAGAGGAGAGGAGAGGAGAGGAGAGGAGAGGAGAGGAGAGGAGAGGAGAGGAGAGGAGAGGAGAGGAGAGGAGAATTTTCAATGTTATTAAAAAATCAGATATGGGAAAACAAAACCCCAAGCCCTGCTTGAGAGATTACATAAGTGCAACATTTAAATTTAACAAAAAAACCATGAAAATCCCAAACAACTCCTCTCAAGTATCTTGTTGACCAGCCAATACTTGTAATTTCTGTTGTGTTTAATGGGAAATGTAAGGTTTGTTGATTTCCTGTTGTCCATTCTCTACATTTAGAGGCCAAATTCTTTACTCATGCAGCCTCTTAATACAAGACTTAAGAGACTTAAGAGAGGGCAACAGCTCACTTCTGAATGAACAGCTTGGCAAGCTACGTCAAAGATAGCTTTTCCATCCTCCTGCCATCTACTTGCTCACAGAAGAATTAGTGAGGGAACAATGTCAGTGCCCAAGACCGTGACTCAGACACAAGTCTTCTGTGAGCAGAAGTCTTAAATCTTAATATGTTGTTACAGGTTCAACCCTGTTTTCTTTCTTTGAGATCTGTGGCAGCACGTCTGTTCTCTTCAAGATCTGTCTGACCCAGTACAGGATTCATATGCCACTCTTCAGAAACCTCACAACAAGTGACAATTGCTTAAAATTTGCAACAGTGTTCTCAGAAATTATCCACTAACATCACTTTCATGTCCCTTCTTAACCAGATCTTGGGGGTTGGTTTGTGTTGGCTTTTTTTTTTGGCAGGGGGGTGGTGGTGCTATTGCTTTTGTAATTGTTTTTATTAACATATGCAGCACACTGTAGTAAGTTTCAAAGCATCAAAAATTCTGTTTCTGGTGGCCGTCTCACTATTTATGAAATTATGTTTTTACCTCTGCCTTTGTTTTTCAAGTCTGTTAGGGCTATCCACTCTGTCAAATCCTCATCCATGTAGAAAACCCAGCAAGATCTGATTCCTGAAGCTACACCATCCTTTTATTTCAAAATGCATGTTTCTGGATGGAAGATTATCGAAGCTAATTATTATACAGTGTTGCAGGTCAGAGAAAGATTTGTACCTCTCTTGACAACAGATGGCTGCCCACTCAAACACATTCAATGATACAACACTTCCACAAAACATACCACAATTCAAACATCATGTTTGCACACTTTATCTGCATTGTCATAAGAAGCAATTAAAACAAACAGACAAGAAAGAGGGAATAGAAATGTTTGAAACGTTGAATACCATCAATGAGATTTCTTTCACATCCAAATTACCTAAAGCTCAGTTTTAACCCTGAATTATCTTTGCTTTAAGCAACATCTCTCAGTACCTGTCTTTCTCTTTGTTCACATACATATACATAAAAAAGCAGTCACATTCAAAACCTCAACACGATGGTAGCTAGCTATATCTTTTCCTCACACACTCCCCTCCCCTCTCCACCCCTACCAAGTAACTCCTGATGGGGAGATATGCCAGCCAACTCCCTTGATGTGTCCTGCCCCAGAGATGGCAGCCAGATGGCCTGACATCTGCAGCAAGAAGAGCTGGCGGGTCGCCCTGAAATCTCCCACTCAAGGGAGCTGTTGTTATGTACTGAAGTCCTTATCCCTAGAAAGACTTCTGTGAATAAAATATATAATACGTGATAAGATACAATAAATCCTAAAGAAAAGGAAAGTAAATAGTAATTTGAGACAGCTTACCACAGCCTCAGAAACGACTGTTCCCCATGGGCCATATTTGCTATGGAAGGCCACCAAGTCTGTCATATTTCAGTATTCAAACACAATATGCACCATAATGCACACTATGAATTGAAATTTTTATTAACATCCATTAGAGGAGGCCATGGTATATACTAAGTCACAAACTTCCCAGAGACGAACAATTATAACTTATGCATGGTCCATCTCTTCTCATGATCATGAACTAAAGTACTTTGTCCTTCTTTCAGAGTACGTATTTTGGGAATTTCACAGAGAATTCAAATACCTTTCAAACAAAAGCACTTTTACACTCCATTACTAGAAGGTTAAGTAGAGACACAGATTGACAGAGTATTGAAGGAGAAAAAAAATAGAGGGAAATAACATAAGTAATATGAAACACCTCTTAATCTGTGCAGGATTCAAAAGGCAGAATCACACAGGAAAGATGGAATCACCCTGGCCCAATTAGAACCATCTCTATTACTGTCTCCATTTGTTTCCTGGATGTTAATTCCTACACATAATGCAGGTTTTGCAAACACTTCCTTACCAGAACTTTAAAAAAGATGTTCTGCTATATGTTCAAAAAACCCCCAAAACAGAACAACAACACAGAAAACTAAAAATAACTGAACAAAAATGCAAGCAAAAAAACCAAAAGCAAAAAGCTGGAACAGTAAAGAGTATTTGAACATTAAAATAATAATAAGAAAAAAAGAGAAATTGAGAGAATTTAGATCAAACAGTAAAAAAAAGTATTTTAGGATCAGTTATTAATTTGCTGCGTGTCTCAATCCTTTGGGGAAATCTATAATTGTATGTATAAACATGCAAAGCTCAAATCTGAGCTCTGAAGGACCTCTTTGTTTTAGATTCAGATCAAAACACTATCTGTGCACTCATGCTCTATAAATATAGAGTTCCCCAAAGGTGAAAACCAAGTTCAAGGTTAATTTTGTTGCAAGGCAGCTGTTTCTTGTTTTACTGAATTCAGACATAAAAAACAAGCATGATCGGGTGAAAAAAGCACCACCAACACAAACCACTCAAACCAATTGACAGGTCAAGCATGTTACATGCCTATTTGTCACCTTTTAGTCGTCCAAAGCAACAATCCACGAACTCATCAGCATTTTCCCTTATACACAGCTAGGCAATAATCTCTAGCTATTTTATACAGCTGCTGGTAACGTCTCTTGCCCAGAAGGCAGTGACAGACAGAGAGAGAGAGCAAAGAAATAACTTTTGCAGTTTTTGTGTTTTCCCAGCTATCAATCAAATTCCCTCTGACATTGCTTCATTTATGGATTATTGCAAAAACACTGAAACAATGCGCAATGATAATGTTGTAAAGCTACAGAAATGAAATTGGTAGGAGTAACCCATTTCTCACTGTGTTCCCAAGTACCTCTCCAGTCTGAATCCCCAGCATTGTTTAAGCTTCAGTTCTATATAAGAAAGCTAATCAAATGACACTCAGGAAAATTGACTTGGGTTTTCAATCTAGTTTCAGATCTCTATTGTACTTATTTCAAATAGCATTTGTTATTCTCTGCATATCCTTAGGAACATGCCCTGTCAAGAAATGCCATACAACTTCAAACCATGTTTTTTCCCAAATCTATAACTTTTTATGTATTCCCTTTTTACATTTTATTACAGCATAACATCTAAAAATGAAATAAAGATTATAGGCAACGCTTCAGGACCTGTAGTTTTATGGCTTGCCCTGAATATCAAATCTTGTTGATAGGAACTTGCTGCTATACCACTGTAAATTGCCAAAATCTCCCCACTGACCATCACTGTAATTATTTCTGTTTGGAAATGAAAGATTTGATCGGCAAAGTGATTTTTCTTTTCTTTATATTTCCCACTCCTTTTCATGTCTATCTTTCCCCCATTCACCTGGACTGTGCATTTTCTCTTGATGGGGGATTTGAAGATTAAATCTGTATTTATTTACCATCGTTATCTCTAGAAGTAAAAGGAAAACAACAAGAAAAAGAAAACAGGGCAAAATGCAAGGAGGGAGGGGAAAAAGTATGGGGAGAGAAAATGCACGGAAGAGTCATCCCAGTTGCTAATTTAGCAGGAATTTTTTTTCTGGGGTGTAAAAAAATGACATAAACCACAAAGCAGTCACTCCCTTTGTATCCAGCACCTAAGGGTGTTGATAGAATTGCTACTGAAGTTTAAAACACACTTCCACTGTGTATCTACAACACTTCATTGCATAAATGTGTCAGAATCTGAGAAACAGGTCAGATTTAGTGGCAACATAAGCCAGGTTTGAGGAGTAAGTTACAATTCAAATCCAAACAAATCAGGAAAGACAAGTTAACACATCAGAAAGAACAATCACTGTCAAAGCACGAAGTAGAAGTGCGTGCTGAGGGTATTACATTGTGAGATTCAGGGCGTAATGTGTAGGAACCCGGTTCAGCTCCAAGGTCAACAACAGAGTGGCACTAAACAGGAGTAATTTCTTTGTGTCATAAGCAAATTGCATGGAGGAATACTAAAATTTGTTGTTGCTTTTCTTTTCCTTTAAACTTTGGGCAGAAAATCAGATGTTGTGCAGCCTCCATTTCCAAGCTTGCTATTGTTTTTTTTTGGAGACAGCGAAGTGCTGTGTTCTGCCTGGGCCTTGATTTTCTCCTTAGTAGACAGGAATAATAACACTCTTTTTTGTCCTCATTTTTTTAAGGGGCATCTACCCTAGGCAGTTCAGAATAGTGCAGTAGGCATATCAGCATGACTTGAAGACCATACAAGAGAAAATAGTGGTATCATGGAATCATAGATTAGTTTGGGTTGGAAGGAACCTTAAAGATCATCTATTTAGTAAACCCCCCTGCCATGGGCAGGGACATCCCACTAGACCAGACTGTACAAGGCTCCATCCAGCCAGTCCTTGAACACCTCCAGGGATGGGGCAGCCACAACTTCCCCAGACAACCTATTCCAGTGTCTCATCACTCTCATGGTGAAGAAATTCTTCCTTATATCAAGCCTAAACCTAATCCTCTCCAGTTCATACCCATTCCCCCTCATCCTATCACCACAAGCCTTCATGAATAGTCCCTCTCCAGCTTTCCTGTAGGTCCCTTTCAGGTACTGGAAGGTTGCTATAAGATCTCCTTGGAGCCTTCTGTTCCCCAGGCTGAAAAAACCCAACTCTCTCAGCCTGTCCTTGTACGGGAGGTGCTCCAGCCCTCTGTCAATATCAGTGATGAAGACACTAAAGAGCACTGATCCCAGTACGGATCCCTGAGGAACACCTCTTGTCATGGATCTCCATCTGGACTTTGAGCCATTGACCACTACTCTTTGAATATGACCATCCAACCAGTTTGTTATCCACCGTACCATCCACCCATCAAATCAATATCTCTCCAGTTCAGAGAGGAGGATATCGTGGGATATGCAAGATGATGAAATTTAGAGCCTTAAAAACAATGTAGAATGATAAGAAAACATCATGCCAGTACAGTAACAAGGATTACAAAGAAGCCTTTTCTAAATTATCACACTAATAGGTCTAAATAGATTTTGATTCCAGAACCTGTTGATTGTCTGGGAGACCCTCAAGGCATTTCTGTTTTGTTGTGTTGTTTAGAGATGCCTCAAAGTCAAGAATAATCTTGTGAGGTCCACTGAGAAGGTGGGCTTAGGTTACAGAATTATTATTTTTTTTTTATTTACTGTCAATCTGGAGCAGTCATTGGCTCATGAACAATGTGAATTCTCTATTATTGTGAGATGTATACACGCACATATCTAATTCCTTTGAAACAAAGCAGACCTTTTCATTTACCCCATAGATATTAGAAGTCCAACAATTCAGAATAAATCAAAAAATATATTAATAGAAAACTAGAAAAGTTGAATCATCAGCTTCTTTAGGTTATAATATATAGAGATAAATATAAAACACTTTACATAATATCAGTTTATTAAGAAAACATGCATTCATTATGAAGATAACTCATGTATATAAAAAACACATATTTTAGATAAATGCACATCAAATGAGGATTTGTATGATACTCAGCAGAAATCTATATGACCAATTGTTCATCTGTCTTCTTTTTTTCTCTTTTTAAACACAGAGGCAAAGTTTACTCTTTTCCATTTTTCTGGTACATTTGTTCCCAAATTCTCAAAGAAAATCATTAGCAACCCTGAGACTGTCTCGAAGTTCTTTATGGATCCTGATGTGAAATGCAAGTAAGAAAAAAAAAAAGAACATACAGGGATATGCATATAAGTATGTTTATACTAGTGTCCTCTGACTCCCAGTATTCTAGGGTAAATACATGTCTGTCCTTCAATAACGTCAATTTTGTCAGTTGTGTGAGGGCAGTCACATCCTATAACAAATTATCTAAAATTCATGGGAAAAAAGCACCTTTGTAGAGTTTTGTCTAACAAATTCTCTCTTTGTTTCCAAATGGCCATGGTCCTTTCTTGGCCTTTTTTTAGTGTTAGCATACATTATGAACTTCTGTATATTGAATATATTTTGTGCATTGCTCCTTTTTCATTTTGCCTTATGTAGAGTACAACTGTATGGTTAACACATGCCCAGACAGGACCATGCTACCGATGAAACTGACAGCCAGTTTCTGCAGTCCTTCTTCACACTTCCATCCTATCCCTTATACTGGCACTAATTATGGTGCAGCTGTAGAGTGAACCAGATAAACTTGTTGATCTGATGGAAGAGTAATCATTTTTTCTCAGGGGTCGCTTTGTATCCGCTCAAAGACATTTGTATGGAAGGCATAAATGTAGTTGAAAAGAATAAGGGAAAGTCTGTCATATCTTCAATTCATCAATAGCACAGATAGACATCAGCCTAAACTGGCTTTGAAATTTCTTCTCATTTCCATTTTCTTCCTTTCTGTTTAAGATTGGTAAAGACATATTGATGTGGCTAATCTTATCCCTTACTACAGTTTCTACTCTTCCTTCATATTAAGATACCTTTTTTTTCATTTCTTTAAATATTGCATATTTAATGAAATACTGCTTCTCATTTACTTTTCTCTCAAGACATCTTGTGGACTAATTTTCTGAATTAATTGAAAGATAATTTTCTAACTCCTTCTTTGATTTTCTATCCCTCCTGCTTAACTACCATGAACTCTATCTTTTTGTGGTGCTACACAGAAGTTTTGTGGAAATTTGGGGAAGTTTTGTAGAGCTTCAATCCAGTTGAATACAAGAAACTATATAGATGTTCAATACAGTTCAAATACAGTTTCAGTGCAGGATGAGGGATGATGTGATTGAGAGCATCTCTGCAGAGAGGGACGTGCAGGTGCTGATTGATGAGAAGCATGATGAGTGCCAGTAAAGCATGCTCAAAACCCAAAAGGCCAACTGCATCCTGGGCTGCATCAAAAGAAGTGTGGCCAGCAGGGCAAGGGAGGTGATTCTGCCTCCCTGCTCTACTTTTGCTAGACCCCACCTGGAGTATTATGTGCAGTTCTGGAGTCCCCAGTATAATAAGAATATGGATCTATTGGAATGGGTCCAGAAGAGGGACATGAAGATGATCAGAGGGCTGGAGAACCTCTGCTATGAGGACAGGCTGAGAGAGTTGGGGTTGTTCAGCCTGAAGAAACGAAGGTTCCAAGAAGACCTCACAGAAGCCTTCCAGCATCTGAAGAGGGCATACAGGAAAGCTGTGGAGGGACTTTTTAGAAGAGGAAGTTATAAAGTGAGGTGAAATGGCTTTAAATTGGAAAGGGGAAGATTTAGATTGGATATTGGAAAGAAAATTTTCATGATGAAGGTGGTGAGGCACTGGGTTGCCTGGGGGAAGTTGTGGATGCCCTCTTCGTGGACGTGTTTAAGGCAAAGCTGGATGAGGCCTTGAATAGCCTGTTGTGATGGGAGGTGTCCCGGCTTATGGCAGGGGTGTTGGAACTAGGTGATCTTTAAGGTCCCTTCCAATCCAAACCATTCTATGTTCTATTCTTTTGAATCCTACTGTAAGGATCTTTTGGAGTGAATACAAATAAGACGCACATGAAACAAACCTCCTTGTTTCCTTAGGACTGTCTTGAGATTGTGTTCCCTCAGATCAACCGTACTACGATGCTGTGTTCCCTTAAACCATCTATGGCATGATGCTGAAATGACATCTGTCTCAAGAATTTTGTTCTTACTTTAATACACATGATACTGTTATTTTTCCCTGGTTTATACCATCAGGAAGAGGCAGTGGTCATGAAAATAAGCAAGTAGCTATTTTTTTTGCCTTTGTTTCTTTCTTATTCTCTTAAGACAGTCAAATAAACCTTAACTCTGTTCTCAGCCTATCTCTCTCCTGATGCTACTATAAAGTTGTGCCCAGTTATTAGGATGCATAATTCACTTGGTCTTTCAACATTGTTCTTAGATGGCTAATATATTTTTGTCTTGCATTCTGTTTTCAGGACATCTCTAAGAGAGACATGTTTTCAGTAGCTGCTATACAGGGTCATGCTCTTAGTACTACTGTTGTCCACCGTGAATGTGGAATCTCCTAATGACAGACTCTTCTCTCCTAGGACACTGTCAGATCTCAGCAGACTAAAGCTGAATTACAGCAATTTTTACCTACTGAGAATCTGCATGCTGGTGTTTTCACTGAGAAGGGAGGCTGTCATTTAAGAACATTCTGGATAACAAAAATAATAGGGTTTGCTGTTGATGTTGACTAAAAGAATCATTGGACGGTGTGTATTAAAACAGTGGGTACTGAACTGGTCTTCATCTGCAACTGAAGACTGTCATTTAGAAATCCTGAATCCTGGTCCTAATTCTGACAATCTGGATTACTTTCAGCAGAACATAGAATGTCTGTTTCTCAGTTTACCTATCTGCAGTCTAAGCATAATGTTTTGTCATGTGACTCTTTCAAGGCTTAATTAATGAGTGCATGTTTTACAGCTAGTTGAGAACCTCAGATAAAAGGGTCTACAGAAGTGCAAAGCATTATTATGTTGCAGGAAGCCTGATTTTCTTTTCCATCAGAAAAATGAGACTTTGTGCAGATTTAATTGGTTTTTTAAAATTTATAAAGAGGATTAAGAAAGCTGAGCCTATCTAAGTCTCCCTACTGGTAAATAAAAAGGAAAAGAAATAAAGACTAGAAGCAAAGAGAGGATTTATAATAAAATAAATAAATAAATCCAAAGAGTAATACACAAGTAACTGTTAAAACAAGAAAATAAAGCACCAGATTTTCCAAGCTATGAAGTGGAGATGAATAGAAATAAAATTTTGTTTATGACAAGGTTATGGAAAGGAAAGGTTGGAAAGCATCACATTTTAATCAGTCATCCTCATTCAGTTTCGTGATTCCAGCAGATATAGGAGAGTTTAAGAAGATCAGTGAAGCCAGGACCACTCATTTTATGGTGACAGTCATTTAATACTTGATATAAACATTAGGGAATTATTTTACATTACCCATAGGAAGGGAGTAGGTCTTCTATTTTGAGTCAGCTGGAGAAGACTATAATGGTAGTCAGTATCAGAAGATTAAACGGAGGGAACGGAGGGACGGAGGGAACGGAGGAACGGAGGGACCCATTTGCAGACCAGACCCACTCCTCAGAGAGGTCTGCTGCTTACTGGGGGCATCAGTGAAGGAGGTAGCTAGAAAACTTCCTTCCCTGGTCCACAAGACAGACTAATATCCTCTGATAGTAGTCCAAACTGGTAACGATGGTCTAGCAAACAAAAAGGCCAAAACCATCAAGAAAGACTTCAGGGCCATTGGGAAAATGATGGAGGGCTCTGGGGCACAAATAGTATTCTGCTCCATCCCAAGGCTAAATAGAGAGGAGCGGGAAGTCAGGAAGAAGAATTCGATTAATGCCTGGCTCTGAGCCTGGTGTGAGGAGAGGGGCTTTGGCTTCTTTGATTATGGGGTGGCTCACGCACCCCCAGGCTTTCTCGCTAAGGATGGGACACGTGGGTCTCCTAGGGTAACTGAAGCCCTTGCTAGAAACCTAGCTAAGCTCGTAAATCGAGGTTTAAACTAGATGTGAAGGGGGAGGGGGTTGAGCCCAGGCTAGGCAGGAACGAGCCTGGACGTGGGGCAATGGTGATTGGGAGAGGGTGTGCTGGTGAGGACCACCAGTACCTCACCACACAGAAAGCAAAAGAACCTACAGGGTACAGATACAAGTTTGGGACTTTGTTTAGCACAAGGAATAATTTCTCCATCTATTTGTTAATGCATGCAAGCACCTCAAGAAAAAAAGGCAGATTACAGTACATTGCCTTGATTCTATGCATAACTACAAAGCTGGTGAGGGGGCTGGAGAACAAGTCTTACAAGAAGCGGCTGAGAGAGCTGGGGTTGTGTAGCCTGGAGAAGAGGAGGCTGAGGGGAGACCTCATTGCTCTCTACAACTACCTGAAAGGAGGTTGTAGAGAGGAGGGAGCCGGCCTCTTCTCCCAAGTGACACAGGACAGGACAAGAGGGAATGGCCTCAAGCTCCGCCAGGGGAGATTTAGGCTGGACATTAGGAAAACATTCTTCACAGAAAGGGTCATTGGGCACTGGCAGAGGCTGCCCAGGGAGGTGGTTGATTCACCTTCCCTGGAGGTTTTTAAGGCACGGGTGGACGAGGTGCTGAGGGACATGGTTTAGCGTTTGATAGGAATGGTTGGACTCGATGATCCGGTGGGTCTCTTCCAACCTGGTTATTCTATGTCCTATGTCTATGTCCTAAAATCAAATCCCATACAGATGGAAATCAGCAAAACTCCATCCAGAATAGCTCAGTTGTGCAGCTATGCCAACAGATGCCAGCTGAGAACTGGTCTCCAAACATCACTGTAACTTTATTCTTGGCATCAGGATGTCCAAAAGAATAAGCTTTCTTATGGATTTTAAAGAACTCGGTGTGTTCATCCAATTTACTAATACTCTTTTTACAGCATTTTCTCATCATTTTTTGTTGTTTTCTGTTACCAGCTGAAACACAAAAGCCTGACAGCAAGTGCTAAATGAATGAAGCCAAAATGAACCGGTGCATTATGAACCCTAAGATAATGTTTTCCAGGTTATATTGTATATGTATTTGTGGAATTTGACTTTAAATGTCTAACTCTTGTGAGATTTAGAATTGGATAGGAAAATGAAAAACTATTTGTACAGTATTTTTAAAATATCAAAGCTACTTTATTTTCATTAGTTCAGCCAGACATATTTTAGCCTAGTTTTCTGAGACTATAAAGTATGTACAGTTTTGATGCATGCCTGCACATTTACAAATGTTGCCTTCTATGTTTTGCATTTAACTCAAAGAAAAATGTTAAGAATAATGTGATATTAAGTTCTTCCAACAACTAGAAAAATATATGGTTATTTAAAGATGAAAGAAATAGTTTATACATAGAAACTTCAATCCAGTTTTACATCCTGACCCAAACAGTCCTGTGTTAGCTAGCAGAGAATCCACACAGGATTTCACTGGCTTTACTCCCCTCAATTACTCTTGTTGTTTTTCCCAGTTTGAGAAATGTGGTTTAAAACATGAAAAGCAATACGTGATTCTCTCCTAAAAACAAGTGTTGTTCAGAAAAAGGCAGTTGTCTTGATATGTCTTACAGTTATATCTGTGAAGCTCATATGATGAAGCTGTTTTATGAGATCTTGGTCACTTTTTGTTTATATTCCATCAACAACTTTTCTTCGTAACACAGCTAAAATTTGTGTAAGGAAAATTCCTACATGCACATGAATTATACTATTATCATCTTTGGAAGACTATTCTAGACTTTTTCCATCATTTGCACGCATTGGGAGGATCATGATGGTGAGTTTAATACCTGGTTCAGTGCATTTAGTTATTAAATGCATCTACGTCTGAGAACTGAAGGTAGAAATATGCTAGACAATGGCAGAAAGGCGCCAAATAGTTGGAGTGGAGAGAGAACAACTCTGATTGCTTTTATACAGATCCTGTATTAAAGAACCCAGTGGAGCTGAATTGTTCCCTGTGGGGCTTAAAAGTTTGATTTTCTTTTTTCCTCCATACAGGAAATTATGGTGATTGCAAATCTAAAGCACTGAAGTTATTTAGAATAGAAGCTGTAAATATATACAGTAGAAAACAGGCATTTTCCTTGGTTTATAGCTCCAAAGGATTAAAGTAGGATTAAAAAGAGAAGAAAATAGATTTCAAAGCTGTTATATTTTCTAACGGTAAGTGACAACTTTTTTTCTGGAGGAAAGAAGAGCAGAAAACAAGAACAATAGCAAAAATAACTGCAGAAAATAAATAGTGAAAAAATAAAATAATAAAAACAATATTAACGGTAGAGACATTTACACATACATATATGCACATGTATATGTATTTATACATATATATACCTTTACACAATTAAAGCTTGCATTTACACAGGAACATTTTCTAAATGAATCAAACATTCTAGTTAATTAATATACCGAGCATCTACTGTAGAGTCAACTAATGTTTTCAATATCACTTTTTTAGTTTAATTTAAATAATGTGCTAAAGTAAACAGTGTTGAAAACAGCTCACTAAAGATACTCTCGGAGGGTGTGGGAGAGGTAGGAAAATATAGTGGTAAATTCTTAGGAGATGGAAATGGTCTAAATTGTTGCCTTTCTAATCTCCAGGATACTAAAAAAGCCAGAAGTGTAAAAGGATAAAACCCACCCACTTCTATAAAGCTAAAAATGTGCAATTTCATGTGCAGAATATAAATTCTAGCTTCCCTGGGTCTCCCTTACCTTCCATCAGCGGCTGGTCTGAGCTTAGAATGCAGGATATACAGAGGTACCTAATACTATTTTAACCCCTCTCCCTTTTGGCTTCTGTAGTTAGGGAATACTGACCCATAACTCACTGAAGATACTTGAAATCTTTTTACTAAGTGGAAGAAAATAATGGGAAAAAAGAGCTTTCAAGTCCATGAAACTGATGGGGCATGAAAACATGCAGCATCTTGAAGCCTGTGCTTACCACCAAGACAGATGAGGCTGAAGCTCTTCTTTTTGTGGCTGAGAAATACGTTTGAGTTCCCAGCAGCCCATGTGATAAAGGTACATACCACACCTTTTTGGCAGAACAGTTCCTGAGAAATCGTGTTGTAGTTGGTTATGTTTTCAGAGAGTGCTTTTTTTGAGGGGAATAAATCACATACACAGATTCTACTAACAATCTGCAGTGAAGTATGCCTGCTATTGAACACTCAATGATGTACTTTATGCGGCAGTGAACATTTACATCAGGATTATTTAATATCCCCAAATGGAGTGGCATAGCTATGGGATGACTCACTCTTTCAATGAGGGCACTAGTGGAGAGCAGAACCAGCAGAAAGCTTGCTCTGATTCTACACTTTTTGCATGGCTTTGTCAGTTACACATCTACAAAGTATTACAGACTGCATATACTCCCTGTGGTGAATGAGAAGGAAACTCAGAGTTCATTTTGTATGAGTACTGACAGTACCCATGGTAGGTGCAGCACACATGAGGTGACAAACTCATGCAAGTTATGAAATCTGAGAAGAAAGGGTTCCAACCAACACAATTGTCATTTAATAATTGACCAAACAAGGCCCAAAGAAAAGGAAACAGTTTATACATCCCTGTCAGATCTAGAAAGAAACTTCAGTGACCATCTACAAAACCCCAGAAAATACAAAAAAGTTTTTTTGAATATATAGCAACCAAGACTTAAACCTGTAAATAAAAAAAAATAAAAAAATCAAACCAAAAAATGAACAGATAAAGTTCCTTCGCTATTGAATATGAGAAGGCAAAAACATATTTATTTGAAATTTCCTCAGATGTGAAGAAAGTAAACTCTACATATACATATTTACACCAGAAAAACCTCTGAGAGCTTCTCTGTCTTTCTACAAGGTGTAATAAATGACTGATTCTCCTCATTGCACCATGGCTCATTCAGGAGTCAAAAGGTACTTTTTGAGGCTTTTGAGTAGCCTGATCTTTATCGCAATGTGAATTTTGTGGAATTTTTCTCTCAAGGCCATGATAAGACTCCAAGCAAGTTCTTTCCTTCACTCCCCATGCTTACCCTGGACAAGGGGTCTTTTACACTGGGAGACGTGACAGAGGACATTATATAGCCAATGTGCTGACTGTACTAGCTTTCTGAAACCCCGTTTTGTGCATAGTGGGGAGGATATTCCACAGTGGCCAGTTCCATGGGCTATAAGGCTGCTTTTCGCTGCCGCAGCACCATAAAAGAGCCATGGTGTAGCTGAGAATTGTGCCTTACAACTGTCTGTGCCACTGGGATGCATCCCTGTGGACGGATTAAAATGCCTAAAATGAGAGATGTAATGTAACAAAGAAAGCACATAGAAAGACAAGAAATATAAAAGCGACAAAGGGGAGGAAGTGATTTTGAAGAGGCCTAATAAAGTATATGTCACCCTGCTGATTGCTTTTTCTTTCCTTTTCTTCTTTCCCTTTTTTTTAACTTAAAATGCTTCCCATTCTCAAGTGTCTGACTTGCCAGCAAATGAATTGCACTGAAAATCTCTGTTAGTATCCTATTAAAAAGGTGAAGTTTTAAAGGCATTTTGTCCCATTTTAAATTTGAAGTGATGAAATATAAAAGTAAATATTTTTGCCAGTTTAGTCTGCCCTTTACAGTCCTGCTTTCCTCTAGAGAGACAAAATCTGCTGGCTCTGGATAGGATCCATTTGCAATTGCCAACAGATTCTCTCTGATGAATCTTCAAGCGCTTGAGTCAGGTTGGACAGACAAAATGTCCATCTGTACCATCCCTGATGGATGTAACAAAGCTTGGAATGCATTCACAGTACCAGAGCAGAAATCAAGGGAGCAGAGAACAAGTGGAAATGTTGATCTTTGTTTTATTTTATTTTAGTTTTGTTTAGTTTAGTCTTATTCTAATTTAATTTAATTTAATTTAACTTTTAGTATAGTTTGAACAATTTCTGCATTTCTCTACGTGTAAACAGTACAGTCCTTTCCAAAAGCCCAACAGAGAGGACGTTCAGTGGAAAATTTTTCAAAGTGAGGGCAAGCATAGGATTTAATCGATCAGCTTCTGTTGATCCTTCTGAGAGTCATGCAGATAAAATTCTGTATGCTGCTTTGAACAGATACCCCCCCCAAATGTCACAAATCCGGTATAAAGGCAGCTGTAGGAGATAAAAATGGCACCTCTCTTTCTGCCTAATTTTAGGCAGATTATCTTAATCGCATCTAATGACAATGTATCTGTAACCATAACATTTTTATCAAACTAATGCTGTCAGACTAATGTGTTCTATAGCTGTGCCATGCATATGTAATTTCCATTTATATATATTGTAGGAATGTTTTGGTTTTTCATTTTATTTTCCTCATGAAATAATATAATATTTCTTTTATATCAGGAACATGAAATAAGTCAAATCAGAATTCTCCAGCTGAATGGTTCAAAATACTTTCCTTTTAAGATTTTACATAGAACAAAAAAAGGCTTATTCTGGGAATGACATTATGGTCTGAAAAAAAAGTGGACCGAATTTGACCTTTGCTATATTTGCTAACCATAACCTATAAAAGCCATCTATGAGACTTCTATTTCTTCTTCATGGGAGCTGAAAGGGACACACAGCCCCTGTAAAGAGTGTATGAAGTCAAAGAAGAGCAAGAACTGATTCCATCTTGACTCAACCTGATCATGTATTCGTTTCTCACTAGAATGATAAACAAGTCAGGAGAAAAATGATGACATAGCTATACACTGAACTCCTTGAATCAAATTATAAATAATCACAAAGTAATAACGTCTTAGGTCAGATCAGTCTCCAAACAGAATCTTCTCCTTATTGTAAGTCTTTCCCTTAGCTTCAGATTGGTCATTATCCTGATATGTACAAATGACATAGAACAAGCTAAGGTCTACTTTAAAATGTATACAATAAAATTCATTAGGAACCACCTTACTAGTAACTGACTGAAGGCAATAATTTTAATTAAATCACTTCAACTATGATGTCCCCAGAAGTGTTCTCCAAGATGGAATTGAGAGGAAGAAAACATTTAATGACAAATCTATGCTTCTACGCTACCCGAACCTTCCATTTCTCTTTGGACAAATGCACTCTATGTACCATTTATAGCACTGTTTATTATAACTGATTCATAAGTTGGATCTGAACCACCACTTCTTATTCATGTAATGATCCTGCTGAGTTCAAAGACTTCCAGCAATTGAACATGAGGTGTTTAGGGGTGTCTTTTCAAAGTAGCGTATCAGTTCAGTCACAGAGTTCCTGCTAACATCAATGGAAGTTGGCTGGTTAAATCCCCATGCAAACTTCCTTTGAAAAAAGTACCCCTAAAGCATCCCGTCTGCTGAGGTTTGAAAAGGGACTTCAATCAATATGTTTGTTAAATGAAATGCAAAGAAGATCCATTATTTGTACCCTGGATACTGTTGCTTAATAAAGGATGTAACTCAGTGATAGTAAAAATATAAGGGTTCATATTCTGTTTGAATTGCTCTTCAAATGTTTGTCTAAAATATTAATCCCTTTCACTTTACAAAAATGGACATAAGGTTTCATTGGAAGAACTTATGCCAGATGACTGCTTATTAAATCCTTTCCTCTAGTCAGAATGTTTGCAAATATTTATGTTAGAATGTGCAGGTGTCTCTGTGTGTGTGTATATATATATACACACACACGAAATTTTTATCAATTCTAAGGATTTAGGACTCCAGCATGGAAATTCAGCAGAGTTTTGCTGAAAGTCACCTCATCTAATTTGAGATATTTAGAGGTTTATTGTCTCATTTAAATTAGGGTCTCAGATTTCTCATATTCAATGCAGATGAACACTTCCAGATTCCCATTTCTCTTTTTTGCCATGTGTTTTAGAATATCACTATGAATCCTTGGTCTAATATGGCAACACATTTTTATAGACACTACCTTTGTGATCTGAGGTCAGAAGTAGTTCTTATATAAGACACAGATAAGCATAGTGAATTTCAGATGAGGTTCAGGTCATCTGAAAGCAGATGCTTAGATTCACTTAGGTGTATCATTCCCTAAACTCTCTTGCCTCTATCGGTCAGATTCCTACTGACTATAAAAGCAACCTGATCTAGCCAACATTTAGTTGTCTTCAATTTGAACTTCTAAAGCCAGAAAACATTTGTTTTAATATGAAAGTTATCTTCCTAAAGTACTACTTGCTCTCCCTTAAGTATAATCAGAGCCCAGGATAATATGAATACTAAATTTCCTACTATAGTATGCTTTGGTCTGTTTGGAAGTATAAGATTGAATCATCACACAGATTATTGATAAGACAAGGAAATTCTGTCATGGCTTAATGTGTAACATAGAGAATAGAGAGATTGAAAAGTTAACCTATGAGTTAACTGAGAGAAAGACATTTGAGCACCTTAAATGTGAATTCCCTGTCCTGTAAGTTTGTTTTCTAGAATTAAAATTTGTTTGCATTCCAAATCGGGGCAAAAAGTAGAAATAGCTGTATGTTCCCCAAAATCATTAAACTCAGGAATAACAAAATATTTTCTGGTGGAATTTTAAAATAAAAGTGGACCATTTCTGGCATCCCACACTATTTTGTTTTCATGTGTGAAACCTCATCAGATATTTTGTGTTGATTTTCCTTAGCATTAATCATATTCCTAAGACTTTCTGTGTTAACTCATCATTCTTTTTCAGATATGTCCTTGCTGAATGATGTCCTCTAGCAGGCACCACAGCAACAATGTTCTAGTAATAACTGCAGCGATTCAATCAGATTATAGATTGTATCATGAGACATTTAATCAAGCCATGATGTTTGCACCCTATTGGTGAACAGTGGCTGACTTACCTGAATTACAACATTCTCTAGTCTTCATGAGACCTAAGGCTCAGGCACAGACAAGTGCCAATAAAAATATTCTGCCTGTGGTCAATTTAGCCTGAAAAAGAACAGCATTAGCTTTTGGGGAGTTGTCTTTAAAGAAAGAAGTGTGAACTCATAGCAGGAAAATATTTTCAAAGAAGAGGAGTGCTCCCAAAGCATTTGGCTTTTTTATTGAAAAGTAGGTTTCACATTCTGTATCAATCCTTCAAAGAAATGTTTAAAAAAGTTTTAGCTAGCAACAGAGAGAGAAAAAGAGACAGGCAGAGAAGATGACTAGGATTTTTAGCTGAAGTCTAAACCTGGGAAATAAATAAGCTTTGAACTTAATAATTCTTCATAGATTTTTTTTTAATTTCTACCTCATATAAACTGAAAAGCTGAGTTTTTGTGGACATAAGACAAAGAGAGAGAGGAAAAGGAGGAAGAAAAGAAGAAGATAAATAAAAGAAGGAAAAAAAGAGGAAAAAAAAGAAACAAAAATAGATAAGAAAGAGAAAAGGATAGTGAAAAAAATAATAATAAAACCCCCAGGGTGGCCTTATTACTAGTTTGACTGTCAAGGTTCAAGTTATTTTATATCTAATTATTGGTGTTAATACATATGGATTTTTCCAGTGGGCAGCACTTTCTGCTACATCGAAGGAATCACAGATTTAGCCTTGTGACACAGGCTGTGTGAGACCTTCTGTGTTGCCTCTAGCAGTGACTATTAGCAATTGTTCAGAATCTTCACTCATATGGGGAGGTTGTTTACCATGTGTATGAAATTACATATATGTGATCATGTGTGTATGAGGGCTTACCTCTGCTGTAAACTCAACATACAGAAGGGACTTCTTGAAATTGTGTAGTACCTTCTTCACTAAACAGACTATCAGATCTTATTAATAAAAATCAATTGTGAAGCTCACTCTTGCAGGAAGACCTCTAAGCACTCCATCAGAACTTGAATTGAGAGCTGGGGTTGAAGATGATCAGAAAGGGACACAACACCACAGCGATGACTATAAGGTTTTGATGTGGTTGTGAATTTATCTCATTGGCAAAGAAATCATTCCTAGCCCATGTTCTGCTTCTCTGATGGGCCCACCCATCCTCCCCCTACTCCCTCACCTAGTTTCTCATCTCTCCTTCTTTTTTTTTTCCTCTCTCAGTCTCCCTCATGCCAAAGACCTGTGCAATATCATTTTCCGCATAATGAAATCTAGACTGACATTAATGTAAGTGTAATTTTATAGTGGGGAATGGGCCTAGCTGATCATTTCTACCTGCTGTGTTTTGATGATAGACATTGGGATGTCACCATCTGTGTAATGAAATTTCACCTCCGTAATGGTTCAGATTATCAAACATTCTTCCAAGCTGTCTCACACAAATTTATTTATTTATTTACTCAATAATGATGGCAAAGTTGTTCATGTCTGGCAGAAGGAGGGTGGAGAGGGGGAAGGAGGGGGTGGAGGGGCTGAACAACAGCCATGAACAGAAAAGATAATAAAAAAAATGTATCATGCCAGAGAATAAAATGATATTGTGCCATCTTTGTGTTCAGTGTTGTGTCCACATTCTGTTATTCTCCTAACTCCCCTAACAAGAAAGAATAAGATGCCAAAACCATATACCAAGAAAAAATATTGGTATATTAAAGCAGAAAGTGAAGATTCTGGAAATTTTATGGACACAGCATGTCTTTGCTTCATTCATACTGTTTCCCCTGGTATCAGTAAGAGCTGCATAACTTGATAGAACCAAATCTGCCTTAAAATTGACACGTTCTTCCTTCTAAATGTCTGATGTGGTGATCAGAAAGCCAAGTGAGTCACATTAAGTGGAGTCAGAGACGTAGAGGAAACATTACAGATAATAGTAAAAAACATTTCTACATCCCACTGTTTGGGAGTCAGGATCTAGTCCTGAATATCATTTGGTCCTTCACAGTGTTTCTGCCCATCACATTTATATCACTCCTTTGGAGGCTGTAAATTGTAGAGACTAACTTTTTCTCCACATCTTTTATGACAAAAATGTCTGGATTCAGATTTCACTGGGCACAAAACCCAGCAGTACTGCGGTTCACTATGGGGCACTCATTCTATTTAGCAACGGATTGCCTTTTTTTTTCTCTTCCCCCCACTTCTAATATCCTAGCACCTCTGAGGAGAAGGAAACCCTAGGTTTGTAAAGAAAACCACCCCATCAGATTCACAGCCAGAAAAAGCAGTTGTTCTCTTTTCCATGTGAAGCTATATAGCTATAAAACTATATAGGTATATTTTATATTAATCTAAAAATTCCAGGTATCTCACAGTCCCAGCAGGTAAGATGCTTTTAAACACAAGTATTACCTTCAATTTCTATGTCAAACTCAGAAATCACACCACACATGTACGCTGTAGCTGCCTATAACACACTTTTGAGAAACCCTAGAAATTGAGTATGTATGAATAGCTGCATTTTGACTCAGCAAAACTGAAGTTGGATGGATCAACCGTGTAAACATTTCCCAGAATGTTTCATGTGTCCACCAGAGGCTCTGTGGTGATGTTCACCATTTTAAGTTTATCTGGTTCCTCCATTTTTGACACTTCAGTGATCATGTGGATTTGATCTTTAGAAACATGTGTCTGGAAAGTCAAGGTGCTGACTGACTTCATTTCCACTGTTAAATGTTTTCTCTCTTCTTCTAGTGCACAAGAAGTGTTTTTACACGGAACTGAGAACATCTCATGGTACTGGCCTTGCTTTAGGGGTTAAATAGGCCTGCATAATTTTGTTTTCTTAGAAAAAAATTGTTTTTATTAATACCACTTTGTTCATTTCAACTGTAAGACATTTCTTCTGTCATAGTATAGTTAATATTTTATCCCAACCTTATTTAGAGATGAAGTAATGGAAAAAATGCTCGAAAGATTTTTTTTTCCTTCCAACAAATCTTGGTTTTAGAAGAAAAATTACTCAATTTAAAAAAAAAAGTTTATTAAATTGAATAATTTTCCCCCAGATATTTTTCCTTCTCATGATTATTTTTTAACTAGTCTAGATAATGATATTATTAGCTAATTAGTGATAAATGTCAGTAATTTTATTTTGCTGAGACCATTTGGAGTCATGTGTATATTTATGCAAAATGCAGATCAACTGAAAGCTAAGGAGCTGTGAAACACACTTCTGCTACAGAGGCCCTGCAATAAGCCAAAGCAGCGTGTAGACCCAGCTCCCACAGACAGAGATGAGAGCAGCACCTAAGTGGGCTCCCAAGGGAGAAATGAGTTTTCCTCTATTTGGGAATAGACCATGATGATTCTTGGCACATGCAGGACAATTTCAGAGGACCTTTTAGTTTCACCTTTCGTCAAAGATCAGTTTAAGCAATGAGCTTGAGGTTGAGTCAGTCAGACACTGACAGTCCCAAAATGCTTCAAATGAAAAAGGGAGTGAGGCAATGGCTCCTTTTCTCAGTTACCTTTGGAACTCGTCAAGTATGGCAGAAGGGCATCCTTTAAAGCAGCAGAAGATACCACATAGCTCACCTTTTGGAAAAGTGTGTGTGTGTGAGGGAGAAAAAGAGAAATAGAGAGAGACACACAACCCAACAGCAACCCAAACCAACAACAAACACAAAAATCTACTCTCACAGTCATACTTTAACTTAACTTCTACTTATATTCAGCCCCAAAATTGCCCCATATTTTTCAATCCAATATGAAACTACTCTGTTTCAGGGATTTTTTTTTTTTTTTGGGAAGCAAATAGTTTTTGGATCTCTTGTTTTTTTCCCAAGGACATAAGACAGCTGCTATGAGCTTTTGTAGTTCCCAAAGCCTTTGTCTTAAGAAGTCGTTTTCCAGTGAAGCAAAAGACTGTCTTACCTTGAATAGGTATTTCAGTTTTATGTCTTATGTGTTTCTGAAATGAAAACATGAGTGTCTCCTTCACTATGAGAATACAACAGCTACACTGAATGCAGCAGGGATTTTTAGGTCAGAGGACTGTGTGCTTATAGCGATGTGTACACTCTTTGACTATGGCACCATCCATGAAGACGAACAATCACCACACAGCTCATCTAGGGCAACCTCAGCAATTCTTTCCCTGTTGCAAGCTCAGATGTATTCTCTCAACAAGTACCATCAGGAGAAATTAATCATTCAGAATTCTTAAGTAAGCATCTATAACAGTTTTCTAATTTCTGTCTCCTCGGGTTCTTGTTTTTGTTATTCTATTGCATTTGCAGGAAATCTGTGCATATGCCAGCTTGAAAGACTGAGAAGAGACCTATCATGGATGGCTTGAGTGAGCCATATGCAGCTTGAGAGCAACCGTCTCCCACTTTCAGCTCAAAGGGAGAAAACACAGAATATATTATCAATCACCAACCTTTAACTAAAGGGCTCTGCATTTCTAATCAGAGTAGCCTGTAACAAAATGGAGATTGTGTCCGTCTGCATATAATGCCTATATTTTTTTGGTACATAACTAGACTATAATAAAATAAAATATTTATAGGAAATAAATGAAGGGATATTTCCTGAGCAGCAATTTTTAAAGCTGTCACTAACTGTTGTAAATGTTTAGTGCTTCCTTCCAGAAATAAATTGAACCATATTAACCATGTATATCATCATTTGAGTCATCAGCATCTAAACCACAGAATTTCCAGAAGCTGAGAGAATAAACCAGGGGAACAGCCACTGCATATTTGCCTGATTGTTGTTTTGTTCTTTTCATTAAGTATTTGTCTTTGGCTACTGTCATGAACAGAATATTAGGCTAGCTAGACCTTTGATCTCACCCTGCAAGGCAGATCTTATCATTCTGAATTATTATTACTCACATTGATTTACAGCAGTCTTGCTTTTATTATTTTATTATAAGTACTGTCCCCAGGCACTATGCAAACATGCAGTCATAGTTCTAGTGAATTTATGATCTCCATGGAAGTGTCAAGAAAACACAAAACATGAATTAACATTTTCATCCTTTTGGTCATTTAATTGCTGTTAATAAAACACAGAGGCCTAGGAGAGAGCTGTACAAAAGAGTTATATAATTATTTGCCATCTGATGTTCATGTGAAGAAGAGGAGGTGTAACAGGACCGAAAGCGACATGGCTGAGGCTGCTGTACAAAGCTCAGATTCACCCAGGCTAGCTCTAGGAGTTTATCCCACAATGGGAGACTACTCACTAGACCTTCCTCTATAGGCAGGTGGAGACAGGTCAGGAATTAACATTTTTCTCAGGCATAGTGTGACACACTTTTTTTTCTAACAAATTATAGGGCAATTTAGGGTTATAGCACTCCTAATTTGGATGTCGCAGTTACTACTTAGTGGCATGAATGGAAGATCAGAGCAGAGGTTGCTGTATGAATTTGCAGAATGGAAACAGCTAACTCAGAGATTGTACTGGAGCAAAACTACAATAACATAAAAATGAATCTCACATTTACTCTCTTCGAAGGAAAAAAGCTATCATAGTCTCCAATATAAAAACAAAACAAAAGAGAACAAAAAAAAACCAAACCCACCTTTATAAAAAATGAGATTACTATAGTTTATTCAGTGTGTTATTTGTTGTTTTTGTGCTACAATTATAAAATTATTTTTTGCTGTTGTTTTAAAATATGTTTTTTAAGGTATAGTAATGATAAAAATGAAACAAAATACAGAACACTTGTTGGGTTTTGCTTTCATGACAAATAGGCACTGACAAATCCATGCCACATTACCATCCTTGATTGCTCTGATGGAACTCATTTTCATCTCCTGTTCCTCTAATTACATGAAAATGGCATACTTTTTATGCATGACACATTTTCTGCAGCTTTAGAAAAAGGTTGTGAAGGGGAAAAAAAAAAAGCATCTATCAGTTTCTTTCCCCTACTCATGAAGGCCATATGTCATCTACTCAGTGATCAATCCAGGTTTAAGTGGCAGTTTTCTGTGCTATTGTTATAACTAGGAAAGGAAGTATATGAAAAAATATGGGTTTAGGTGTGTTTCTCCCCCTTCCCCTTATCTCTTAAGAATGGAGATTTAGAGTAGTCTTGTCACTGGTCTGTAATTCCCTTTCCAGTCCTACCTTCTCTAATTTCAGATTTCAAGGCATGGATGAATGATACAATACTGGACTAAGTAGAAAAGAACTAACTTTGAACAATAGCACCTCTTAAGCTGTTCCCCATTCCTCAGGTTTTGTTGAAGATTTATTTTAATAGTCAGATGAGAGAAGTGAAAATCACCATTGTTGCTGCAGAGGCATTAAGAAGTAAATGGAGAGTACTAATAAATTACAAGTACAAGGATAAATTAGATGCCACATACATGGTTTTTAGCTATTTGTTTGCTTTCATGATGGAAAATGGAGAGGTGGAGGGGAAATAAAAGTTGATGGTGTTTGTCTGTATTTAACTGTAATGGGTTTGCACCAGGTGGGTGCATTTTCATCTTTCTATGGTAACAAGTGATGTAGGTATTTTACTCCTGACAATAGTACTAATGGTGAAATGTTCTCAGTGTGTAAATACCTCCCTCCAAATGGCCGACACTAGCTTCAGTCCCCCTGGAGGTTTGTTGAAAATCCTCATACAACTTCAACAGTGATTAGACCCTGAGTTTTGAAGACAAATGTGTTTCACGATGTTGCTGTTGTTTTGGGTTTTGTTTCTAAGTAACTCATTATTCATGTTTAATTCTTATAAATCAGAAATATGTATGAGCAGGGAAAATTTGTACACTTAAAATAAACAACATTTTCTATCCCCTTTTCTAAAATAAAGGCTAACTAAGACCTTGGATCAACCAGTTCAATCATGGGTTGAGAATGTGAAAAGAATAAATGAAATAAAGCGGTACTGGATATTTGAAATTAAGTATTGAAACTCCCGCTTCCAACTTCAGTTGATTCTTAAGTGGACTGAAGGAAAAAAATCTTTCCAGGCAGAATGAAGTAAGACTGTGTGATCTGCCATGATGCCAAAGCTGGCAGACAGTGAAAGCAGGATTCATACTGGCTGTCTTTACTTGAGCCTCACATTCAAGAAGGCATAAGATTTTTAAAATGTAGAAAGGGAACTCAGTTCTTTATATTTGTTAAGACTTAAAATGAAAAGGTGGTCTTGATGAGGAGAGCACAGAGAACTGTTTCCTGCAGCAGTGACATCAGTCCACAGAAAAAAGCTGGCAAGACGCAGCCCAAAGAAAGAATATCATGCTATGAGCTCATTCTGGTCTGATCTAGATGCATTTTATTTCCAACATAAAACATTCACAAATAAATAAGGCACAAATCTGTCCCTCTTACATATCTGTTCACATTACCGCAAAATTTCTTTCCCCTTTTCCTCGTATTTGTTTATTACACCCACTTGTTACATCATCTATTAAATTAACCCCCAATCTAGTTCTTAAAAACCTATGTAACCTTGAGTAAAGTTATCAGAGATGATAAAGACATCACAGACACATAATCCAACTTCACTTCAGTCCCTGCAATGCTTTTATCTTTGTAATTTGTTCTGGTGCTGGGGAAGAATAAAAAAAGGAGCTTTACTAATCACCTGAGAAAAGATATACATATTGTGCATGTGCAAAAATGGGGACTAAATTTTACATACTCTTCGGAGGAGGAGCTGTCTTTAGCCAGGGATGAAATTTTCAATGAACTTGATAGAATTATTGTATTCATTTTACCAGAGTCAAGATTTAATTCTGTGTTTTGTGGCTTGCATAATGTTCAGTACATTGGGGCACCTATACACTGGTAAAATATTGTCAATTAATAATAATGAATTTGTTTATTTTCTTTTCTAAAGCTACGAAGTAGAACGTTTAAATAATTAACCTTCACACTGTTTTTTAGAAAAGTGTGTATCTTCTACAATGAATTTTTAATAATGACAGTAAGAGAATGAACTATAAATATATACATTTCAGAATGAAAGTAACAAAAAGTTTATTTAGCTTTATAAAGAACAAAAAGTTATGCTTCTTATCTGTATTTTCTTCTCATTAAAGACCTATGCGTTGATACTAAGAATTTCCAGGATTGTAATCACAATTGTTCAGAAAGCATTGCAAAATTTTCTTTGAGGCATATTTTAATGAAGATGTCCATATGAAGTTGTTACGGGGGTTTCAGTCATTTTTATACCAGGACGTATTAATGGCCACTAAACATTGACAAAAGTGTTCAAGAATGCTACAGTTACATTAATTAGATATAAATATATGCATGTTTTTAAACTGTTTGCCCCAAAAAGGTGAGATACAAGAGATTGTCCTTATTAATATCCGGAAGTAATAAATCAATAAGTTTTCAATGACGAGAACAGGATGTGGCCTGTTAATAAAGATTATGAGGTGAAATGCTGTATTTTCAGTGAAACAGAAGCAATGTTGTTTCTATTCCCAGAAGTGATGATTTATTTGACCTCTGGTGAGTACCATTGTGTTTCTGTGCCTTAGGATCCCCAGCTATAAAGAGTGAAATTCTGGGTGGGTAAACATGTGAAATGATTAGCATTACAATGAATATCAAATCCAGTTATTTTTTAGGTAGTATATAAAGCAATTTTGTTCTTAAACTTCTTCAGACAGTTATAATAATATGTAATTACAAGTATTAAATGTGAGGCAAGAAGGTTTTTAATGCTTTATAGCAAATACCACATCCTCCCATCCTGTGAATGCCAATCCTGTATTGTGAACTCCTATAATCCATAAACATCCTTTGGGGGTGTTCTGGAGGAGTTTTTAGTTCTTGTTTAAGAAAGGGTGAAATATGGTTTCATCCATGTTGAAGAAAATGTAAAGCCTGATGTGCTGAATTAGGTATGTATCCTTTGAATGAGTTGAAAGAAAATATATAATTGTGTAATTAAAGAGATTTAGCAAGAGATTCATAGGGGGTATAATTAGGAATGATAGGATGAAATCAAGGAAACAAAAATGTATTAAAATATTACAGCATGCACCTTACTGTGAGATCTATTAGATTATGGTAATACTTATTGCTCTAATGGATAAACCTCTGAGTCTACCAGGCAGTGAATAATGAGGTCTATGCTAAGCCTGAACATTAGGTGTGAGCAGTATGACCTGAGAGCTCTTTTCTGATTCTCTATCCATCTCTTTGGCAAGAACTGATGTCCTGCAAGGGCCAGATGTGTACAATAGAAGAAATAAAAGCTTAACTAGGTTTTGGTTTTGGGTTTTTTTTTACCTTTTAAAATACTTAAGAAATGGCAGAGGCATGACCAATGGACAAGAAAACTGAAATAAACTTCTGAAACATAATCAAGTATAGAAATATACTTCAAAGAATACATTTAGTGAGTCTCTAAAACCTGGATGACCACACATCATAGAACTTGATTAGAAGATCCAACATCTTCTACACATCCCCAGAATACAGAGGAGTAAAGATTGTTCCCTCACCTCTGTCTAATTATGCAACATTGATTTTTCATTCAATTTTCTTTAATAATTGATGAATTATTTATTTATCAAAAAGTCGATATTTGACATTTATAAAAAATTGTTAACTGTTCCAATGAAAAACAAAATTATGTGCCTTCTGTTAAGCAAATTAAACACAAAAGTAACTCACAAGGTATCATTGAAGCTGATGATAGTTCTATTCTCCATCATCATCATTACAATATTCAAGATAATAAAGTAGCAAAAACTAATCAATTAATTTTTCCATTTTGTTTTACAGTAGTATGGACTACAGGAGCTTTAGAGAGTCTTTTTACAGATATAAAATGTAACTTTGAGCCTGGATTTTGAACCCAAGCATGCAGGGAACACTTATCTTCAAAGCAGATTTCAGCTTAAGTTATAGAATCAGATAACTTCTGAGACAGTATCAGCATAATTATGAGCAATGAGGACTGAGGTATGGGATGACATATCCCAGAGAGTGGACTATATCTGCTTCTGGTAGAGCCCTGATGAAGCAGAACTGTTCTGCGAGGTTGTTTATGTCCATTTTGTGTAAAGAATCAGTGAACAGCTTCTACAGGAAAATTATTTAAGGTGTCATTACAATAGAAGACTTCTCATTTCCTGGTTTACATCAGTTTTGGTTCTCATTGAGGGTGATAGACAATGGTGTACCAAGCCCTGCAAGACCACATTTATAGAGAAATGAAAGACAAAGGAGATACTTTCTAGTTCTGGGACCATATGTCAAATAGCAATATTAAAAATTAACCATCTAAGAGACTGGAAAATAGTTTCTTCCTCACTGAGTAGGATGTTTGAACTTTCCTGCCATGTTGTTACAGTAACAGTGAGTAAAATGGAAGGCAGACGTAAGTGTAGGTAAGCAATGTGTATTATTCCTGCTGAGAATGCAGTTTCTCGTGGTTGGTGTGTATTTTTTAGTTGTTATCATCATCATTATTATTATTACAGCCTTCCTCTGTGACATCAAAGGAGGATAAGCCTGTAAATGAAACATTTTACCTAGTACCAGTTATAAAATAATGCCGTGAGCATGCAATCGCTGATGATTGGTTTAATAAAAATATTTATTATGGTCAGAGGTGCCTTTATTAATAATACCGTTTAGTAAAATGGAGATGTCACTACTTAAAATGTAGCCCTGAGTATCAACTTCTTTGGGAAAGTCAGTGAAAAAAGTTAAATAGTCCAATAGACAACACCTACCTGCATGTTAACCAAGACATCAGCAGATTCTTAGTTATTCTCTGTAAGTTTTTACCTATATTTTGCCACCTAAACCAGTCTGCTCATTCCATCGTGGATACAGTGTCATCAGATTAAAATGACTCATTATTAATCTATCTTTACTTATTGTAAGAACCTACAATTTTGTGTTTCAGGGCACCTTCAGACTGGCTATATATTAAAAAGCTAACTATATGAAAAGAAAGTATTGCTCAATTTGCAGTTCTATGAAAGAATGAGAATTGATGTCTGAGCCCTAACTCTGCTCACAAAGCCTGAAGCGAAGTCACTTGTCCTGAAGGTTCATATGGTTGAAAGGCTACTTAAAGTATTAATTATTTTTGTTATGTATTTTATGCTTACAGCATTGGCAGGAAATAAACACACTGAAGAAGAAAACACTACTTAACAAGGAGTAGATGAGATTGAATATGACTGTTCCAGACCCATACAAGAGGCACTGGCCCATTAAATGAATGTGTAGAGACACTTCTTAATGTGTTAGCCAAGTTATCAATTTCTGAAAATACCAAATAATTTAAAAATATCTCTGTCTGACCCGAACCAGTACTGGCATCAGACCAGGCATTTCTCAGGTACCTACTTTTTCCCTTAATCAATCAGTTTTGACATTTTTCCTTTTTCTTTTTATTCTTTTCTTTCTCTTTCTCTCTCTCTTTTTTAAACCTCTTTTTGTAGGATTAAGCGGGCAGCCAAACTCCATAGATAAAATTCTTAAGCTTCTTTTAATATTCCATTAGCTTCGTAGCCCATTAACATGTTGCAGTGGTTGTAAAGGGACAATCAATACAGCAGACTCTGGAAACTATGACCCTGGGGGTCTGTTCATTGTGTTGGCATGGTTTTGCTCTACAATCTTGAGCCAGCCACTTAACCTCTTTGTGCCCGAGTTTATTCAACTATAAGCAAATGTAACAGCATTTGCATACTGCACAAAGGTCTTGAGAAACGTAATTTGTAAACCTTAGGCAATTCATGCCTACTCAGATCTGTAAATTCCCTCACAGGAGTCAAGTGAAAATCTGAGGTCACTTTAGAAAATACTGCCTTTAATATTTACTGTCTGCTCTATCTGCTTTGAGATCTTTGTATAAAACAGATTTTGTCAGGGCCAACAGTTGAATGCACAGAATAAACATTAAGATCTGTTCTTCTGTAATAAAGAATCCGTAACTGCAGTAGGAAAAAAAGAAAATTATAAAAAGTGGTGGAAAATATATGTATCTTTTTGGGCTGTGTTTGTTTACATGGTAGAATTCATAGTCACTGGAAGTTCCTAAGATAAAATTTTACCTACCTACATAATGTAAGTAGATATGTATATATACATCATAAATATCCCTTGTTATCTTAAGTAAGAAACAATAATAGCAATATTGAAGGAATCTAAAGACTGATGTATTCAGGGAGCAAGATAGTCTTTAACAATAGTGTTCTCAATGTAAGGAAGGAAAAGTGTAAAAATGTTCCATAAAAGGATAAACATCATGTTTGAGGGATTTATGGGTCTTAGCCAATATAACAATTACTAATCTATGCTTATATTGAAAAAAGCAAATGAGCCCTATTAGGTTCAACCTAACAAGTTTATAGGACTGTGTGCTGGAAGGATTTCACTGCAGAGATTTTTTAGAGGTCTATGTATCTCACTAGAGCATCTTCATCATTTTGTCTAGAACAAACTAGATGAAGCCAGAATATCCACAGATGCTTGTGTACACTTCCATAATCTTTAAGCATTTTCTCATCAGAGGTTCAAATATATAATCCTGGTTCAACCGGTTTCTGAGAAAACAAGCAAGGCAAGTAACAGGGTTTTTTGAAATTCATCTCTCTGAGAGAAAGAATGATTCAATTACTTACATTTGAAAGTGCTAAAAAGGTTAAAGGACTTTGAGAAAGTTTTGACAGATTTCATTTGGATGAAGATGACTGCTAAGAAACTGAGACCTAAGAGAACTTTTCTTGAAGAGTATGTTTATAAACTCATGTTATCTTAAGACTCTGCAGCTTCAAAATTTGATAACTCTTGCTTTTTATTTTATCTAGACAACTGACACAGTTCTGGGCAATCATAGAATCACAGAATCATAGAATCACCAGGTTGGAAAAGACCCACCGGATCATCAAGTCCAACCATTCCTATCAACTACTAAACCATGCCCCTCAGAGTCTCATCCTCATGTCCCTTAAACACCTCCAGGGAAGGTGAATCAACCTCCTCCCTAGGCAGCCCGATCCAGTGCCCAATGACCCTTTCCGTGAAATTTTTTTCCTAATGTCCAGCCTAAACCTCCCCTGGTGGAGCTTGAGGCCATTCCCTCTTGTCCTGTCCCCTGTCACCTGGGAGAAGAGGCCAGCTCCCTCCTTTCCACAACTTCCTTTCAGGTAGTTGTAGAGAGCAATGAGGTCTCCCCTCAGCCTCCTTTTCTCCAGGCTAAACAACCCCAGCTCTCTCAGCCGTTCCTCATACGGCCTGTTCTCCAGCCCCTTCACAACCTTCGTTTGGTGGCAGACACAGAAAGTGCTACAGCTGGGCTCTAGATCGAGGTGAAGGGACACTTGCCAGAGTGCGGGGATATCAGGAACACAGGAGGGAGCCCGGTGGGCAGGTCTGGACTTCCAGAAGCCCAGGCTCATACATGGCTGCTGATGCGGAGGGGGCAGTTACAGAACATGCCCGCAGAATATTTAAACGATCTTCAGGGAACACCAGGAACAGGAACACACAAACACAGACATGCTTGTCAGAGGGGCACGCTCAAAGAAGCTTGCAGGATCAGCTCGCAAAGGCAGGGCGTGGAGTGAGGCCGCAGGCTTCGTGCTCAAGTGGTAAGTTTAGTTGGTGAGAGGGAGCCCATCCATGGTGTCCACCTGGCAAAAGGCTGCATCCTCCGCACCTGCCAGAAGGGTCATGTCAGTCCAGACTGATCTCCTGAGAAAGTATGCAGCCATCCACATCTTGGGCTGCACAGAGTGCCACCAGCTTGCACTGGAAATGGAGGGCAACAAAGGCAATGGCTTCATAAGGTGGGAGCAGGTGGACTACCTCCTCAGCCTCATCGCAGACCTGAAGGAGGAAGTAGAGAGGCTGAGGGAGCATCAGGGAGAGTGAGCTAGAGACAGACTGGTGGGATCACACCCAAAGCTCCAAAGAACATGAGAAGCAGCCTTCCAGAACCTGATAGCAACCTTCCAGAACCTGAAAAGGGCATACAAGAAAGATGGAGAGGGAATATTCATAAAGTCTTATGGTGATGGGATGAGGAAGAACAGGTATAAACTAGAGAGGGATAGTTTTAGGCTTGATACAAGGAAGAATTCCTTCACTATGAGAATGGTGAGGCACTGGCACCCGTTGCCAAAGGAAGTTGTGGCTGCCCCATCCCTGGAGGTGCTCAAGGCCGGGTTGGATGGGGCCTTGGGCAGCCTGATCTAGTTGGATGTGCCTGCCAATGGTAGGGGAATTGGAACTAGATGATCTTTAAAGTCCCTTCCAACCCTAACTATTTTATGATTCTACGATTCTAACTGAAATGAAACCTGCTAACATCTGGCAAAACAGAAGTGTATGAGAAGGGCCAGCTAAGAAATGGACTCTTCCTGTACTGTTAGCGTAGGCTTAGCAGTCTGCAACAACATGAAAAGAGAATGCTCATGCCGTACTCAGGCATAGCAAACAAAGACTTTGTGGATGTACAACTGAAGAAGATGAATGTTGACTAGGAGATCAATTTACTAAGGAATTGTTGCTGTAACAGTTTTTCATTCATTTATGTTTGCTAGCTGCTTCTCTCTTAGGTCAAACAAGTTATCTTTAATAACAATGAAAATTATTAAGAGGAGGAACATTTTTTTTAACTTTTTCTTTAACTTTTTCTAGCAATTTCTTTCAGTTTCTCTACAGCTGTGTAATACTTCTGTTTCGAAGGGGACTGAGAGTTTGTGCTCTGCCATATCCATTATTTTTCACTTTGTTGGTTGCTAAGCAGTCCCTTGTTGCTAAGTAGGGTATGAGCACTTAATTTACTACATTCTTTTTTTCTTGTACGAGATTTTAGAAATTGCAGATCCTGTTTAATCAATGTGTAAATGCATGCTTTTGATGTATTTTTCCTAAGAGCAATATTTTGATCATTCTTAATGATACTTAATGAAGTCACCGCATGATTTCTGATTGTACCTAATTGAAGCTTGTGACTTGCATTTCAATGCTATCATCTTACAGTTTAATGTCTATCAGATGAAACTTTATGAGGACTCAATAAATTAGAAAATACATTGAATTGATGCATTTCTAGGAATAAATATTCTGGGAAAAATATTTTTTTTTAAATTTTTTTTCAGGGCAAAATGTATCTCATGTATTACAAATCTGAAGTAGAAGAGATATCAGAAATTGAGATGACCAGAAGGCTGGTTTATTATTTCGTAGTGTTGGGTTACACATAATGAACTAAAACTGTAGAGGTGGTTCCTTAAGAATAAATACCCATATAAAGCTAGCAGAACAGCTAATTAGTTATAGTCTCCTTTTTTACACTGATAATATGTTGGGACTGTACTGGTGCAAATGTCAAGACAGATCCTGCCCCAAATCCCTTATAAATTAAAATACAGATTTTGCAAATATTTACTTTAAAAAAAACAGTCACATCTGAGTAAAATCATCAGATCTATTTATCTGAAAAGATTTTGGAGGTCATCTTCCTCTGGTGAATTGGTTGTCCAGTTTAAAACTTGTAAGAAGTGCAAAAAATACTGTTTTCTAATTGAGAAAATTAAAATCCTACAGGTTGCCCTCATCCCTCCCCAAACTTATAAAAAATCACGGTCTGATATTTGCCAGCAGAGTAAGGCCATGGAAATACCTTCCCACAAGAGATGACAAGAAAGACCAGTCAAAGGACCATAGTTAATGTTCCAGAGTTCTTTGCTATCTTCCACTTACACAGCTAATTGCTGCTCTTAGGAAAATTCAAACGCTACATGACATTACCTTCAACTTTTCTGATATGTACCTGTATATATGGGACAGCCATGTGACATCATGCAAAACACACTGTCTACAAGTAAGCCACAAGTGTTAACTTCAAGTGGGGAGAAAAAATTTTATGCCTCACTCTATTACATCAGTGATCAAAAGGTCAGTAGAAAAAATTTTCTACTGACCACCATATCATCACTGTATCCACAACATGTTACTGTTCATTCATGTTACTGTTATTTGTTTCTTTTTCTCTTCTTCTTTCCTAGAATTAAGAGAATATTGTACTTTAAAACATGGTTTACTTGAATTAAACAAAAAAATTAAAATAGTAAATGTTTACTCTGCTACTAAGAGAGAAAATAAAGAGAAGAAAATAAGCAAATTGTAAGTGTTAATATATCAGGAGCATTTTTGCATGTTTTAAAGAGATAGTTTTGGCAATGGAGTTGACAGGCTACCTGAGACAGCCTGAAGAATAAATAAAATGTCCTAGGTAAACAAAGGCTTTTTAATAAAGGTGCTGTCTGCTGTATAAGAGAAAGTGGTAAAAAGAGAACAGTTAAATATATGGATGCTCTTAAATCCTATAAGTGACTTCTAACTCACAGTCCCAGTCAATGGATTGCAAAGATACTTATGATCTAGCCATGTGGCAAATCCCAGCATTGAATAACACCCCATTTTTAGCACCCTGTTGGCAGAATGAGTCAGAGCTTGTGAGGCGGCTGATGCAAAGCATGGAGAGAGTTGACTCAAGAATGTGGTATTCAAAAGCTTTCAGGAGGAACTGCTGGCTGCAGACTTCATAGTCAACATATGCCTGCAAGTCAGCTTAACGAAGTAGTAACTAGAAGTTTATTATGTGAAGTTTCTAGATTTTTTTTCTTCTTCAGTTTCTAAATAGTTTTCTAATTTGATTACAATATCAAATAGCATTAATGGAAGAGTCAGGCACATCTTCTCCCTCTTCCTCCTCTTCTCCCAAGTGACGGGGGACAGGACAAGAGGAAATGGCCTCAAGTTCTGCCAGGGGAGATTTAGGCTGCACATTAGGAAAACGTTTTTCACAGAAAGGGTCATTGGGCACTGCAACAGGCTGCCCAGGGAGGTGGTTGATTCACCTTCCCTGGAGGTGTTTAGGGAATGGGTAGACGAGGTACTAAGGGACATGGTTTAGTGTTTGATAGGAATGGTTGGACTCGATGATCCAGTGGGTCTCTTCCAACCTGGTTATTCTATGATTCTATGATCTACCTCAGGCAATATAAAGCCCAAAGAAACAAAGTTACATGAGTGTCATTGCCATCTACAGCCACTCCCAATGCCTTAGTACCTTGGCATATAGCCATTTCTGCAAACTTGCAGCAGTCTTTTTAAAGCCCATCTAGTTTTTATTCCACTGTTGTCAAAGGAGTGGTTCTATGGAAATGTTTCTAGAACCAAGTGAATGAAAGTCTACTAACGGACTAAATATTATTTATTCATGGTCGTTATAAGTATTTATTCTGTGTTAAAATTTCCTTTAACTCAAGTAACTACCTTTCCTCTCTCCCTCTTTATTCCACATCAACTTTAATTTTGTTTATTACAAAAGAAGAAACTCCTCCATTCTTTTCTCAAAAGATAAATGCTCCTCTTTTTTCTGACCATTCTAGTAATACTGCAAGCTTCTCAAGGTGTAGGATCAAATGACTTCTAAATTAATCATAAACACTCCGAATGGTAAAATTTGGACTTGACCGTAGTTCCATTTTAGCAGTGAAAAGGACACAAACAGGCTTTTAGCTCTATTTGTGTGTGTGCAATATAATATTACAGGACTGATCTGAGTCCCTTTGAATTCATGGTGCACTTGAGAATATGGTTAGTTGTTAGCATTGTTCCTGTCCTGACTAAAGAGTATTGCACAACTCTAACATCTATGATTTTAATATATTAATGTCTCCATCCACTCTACTTCTTATTACAGTCAAAATGAGGAAAAAAGATTAAAGATCATGTCCTTGTTAGTATTATAATCCCAAATATTTTCAAATCACTGCCTAATCAGCTCCCTCCTTTTTTCAGATTGTCAAACTCCTAAGCAAGCTATTACTCTTCCTTACAATACTAATGTTGCTTTCCAGATATACAGCATCAGCAAAAGTCTTGGATGATGTGGATCATTTGTTCTAAGACATGCATGGGCAGGACATGAATAGAAGACTGTTTTCATGCTGTCCATCAGAAAATCCAATTAAAAAAAAATAAGAAGAGAGGAAAGAAAAGAATGAGAAACAGAAGGAACCACAAATTCTGTGGTACAGACTGATGTACTTACTAAGCCGCAGATCTATGAACCAAAGTTTAGAGGGCTTTCTGATGGGAGAACAGGAATTAAGTAAGAAAGCAAAATAACTCTTTCCTGCCTGATCCTGAAATGTTTCCATCTTCTGGTTTTAGTTGGGTTGTTTTATGGTTTTTGGGGTTTTTTTTCCAGTGATCACATTTAAAAGGTGGAACACTGAGCTATGGTAGAACAGTGACAATTTGAAACTTCAGAATCTTTGTGGCATGTTTGTGGCATGTTCACAGGGAGAGTGGGGGTGAGTACATCTGGTGATGGAAAGGATGAAACTGGCATTGAGGGATTAGATATTCCAAGGACTAGTCAATTGTGAATGAACATTATTCCATTTATGAGGGCTGAGGGTTCACCAGCCCAGCTGAAGAGAATTTACACCAATGCACGCAGCATGGGTAATAAGCAGGAGGAGTTGAAAGCTGTCATAGGGCAAGGAGACTATGATGTTGTTGCCATCATGGAAACGTGGTGGGACAACTGATATAACTGGAGTGCAGCTATGATGGGGTATAAACTTTTCAGGTGGGACAGGAAGAATAGGAGAGGAGGCGGGGTAGCCCTCTATGTTAGTGAGTGCATTGATACCTTCAAACTCAGTTATGGTGATGATGGGATCAAGTGCCTGTGGGTTAAAATCAGAGGAGTCCACAAGAAGGCAGATATTGTGATGGGAATCTCTTATAGATCACCCAGCCAAGAAGAAGAAGCTGATGATGTCTTCTATAAAAAACTGGGGGTAGTCTCAAGATTGCCACCTCTTGTCCTCATGGGAGACTTCAGTCTTCCAGATATCTGCAGGAAGTACAATACAGCAGAAAGGAAGCAGTCCAGGATGTTGTTGGAGGGGGTGGAAGACAACTTCCTTACACAACTGGTGAGTGAGCCAACAAGGGAAGGTGCCCTTCTGGACCTGCTGTTTGTGAACAGAGAAGCCTTGTGGGGGATGTGACTGTTGGAGGATGCCTGGGGCAATGTGATCACGAGATCACAGAATACTCAGTTCTAGGTGAGGTGAAGAGGGGGATTAGTAGAACAGTCACATTAAACTTCCAGAGGGCAGACTTTGGAGTGTACAGAAGACTGGTTAGCACAGTCCCATTGGAGAGAGTCCTGAAGGACAAGGGAGTCCATGAGGGCTGGGTGTTCCTCAAGAAGGAAATCCTAGCAGCTCAGGAGCAAGCCGTCCCCATGTTCTGGAAAAGGAGCCGTCGGGGAAAAAAAGCAGCTTGGTTGAGTAGGAAGATCTTGAAGGACATCAAAAACAAGAGAAATGTCTATGAGCTTTGGAAGAAGGGACAGGCATCTTGGGAGGGCTACAGGGAGGAAGTGAGATTGTGTAGAGAAAAAATCAGGAGGGTTGAGGCCCAACCAGAACTCAGATTGACCAAGTCAGTAAAGATAACAAAAAATATTTCTATAAATACATTAACAATAAAAGGAGGACCAGGGAGAATATTCATTCCCTATTGGATGCAGATGGAACAACTGTGACAGGGGATGAGGACAAGGCTGAGGTACTTAATGCCTTCTTTGCCTCAGCCTTTAATTGTAAAGGAAGTTGTTCCCTCTGTGTACAAACCCAGGAGTTAGAGGAGCAGAACAAAGCTCCCATGATCCATGAGGAGGTGGTTAGAGACTTGCTTGCCCAGCTAGACACCCACAAGTCTATGGGACCAGATGGGATCCACCCAGGAGTATTAAAGGAGCTGGCGGATGTGCTGGCCAAACCCCTTTCCATCATCTTCCAACAGTCCTGGAAGACTGGGGAAGTCCCACTGGACTGAAGGCTGGCTGATGTTGTGCCCATCTACAAGAAGGGTCGCAGGGAGGATCCAGGGAACTACAGGCCTGTCAGTCTGACCTCAGTGCCAAGGAAAGTCATGGAGCAGGTGATCTTGAGTGCTATCATGAAGCACATGCAAGAGAACCAGGTGATCAGGCCCAGTCAACACGGGTTCACAAAAGCCAGGTCTTGCCAAACTAACCTGCTCACCTATGAAAAGTGACTCACCTATTGGACGAGGGAAAGGGTGTGGATGTATCTCCTTGGACTTCAGTAAAGCATTTGACACAGTTTCTCTCAGCATTCTGCTTAGGAAACTGTCAGCCTCTGGCCTGGACAGGCGCACACTCTCCTGGGTGGAGAACTGGTTGGCTGGCCGGGCCCAGAGAGTGGTGGGAAATGGTGTGAAATCCAGCTGGAGGCCAGTGACAAGTGGGGTTCCCCAGGGCTCAGTGCTGGGTCCAGCCCTCTTCAATGTCTTCATCAATGACCTGGATGAAGGCATCGAGTGCACCCTTAGCAAGTTTGCGGATGACACTAAGTTGGATGGAAGTGTCGATCTGCTGGAGGGTAGAGAAGCTCTGCAAAGGGATCTGAACAGGCTGGACCGCTGGGCTGAGTCCAACGGCATGAGGTTTAACAAGGCCAAATGCCGGGTCCTGCACTTCACAGAATAACCAGGTTGGAAGAGACCCACCGGATCATCGAGTCACTTGGGGCACAACAACCCTATGCAGTGCTACAGACTAGGAGAAGTCTGCCTAGAAAGCTGCTTGGAGGAGAGGGACCTGGGGGTGTTGGTTGACAGCCAACTGAACATGAACCAGCAGTGGCCCAGGTGGCCAAGAAGGCCAATGGCATCTTGGCTTGGATCAGAAATGGCATGACCAGCAGGTCCAGGGAGATTATTCTCCCTCTGTATTTGGCACTGGTGAGACCGCTCCTCGAATCCTGTGTTCAGTTCTGAGCCCCTCACCACAAGAAGGATGTTGATGCTCTGGAATGAGTCCAGAGAAGAACAACGAAGCTGGTGAAGGGGCTGGAGAACAGGCTCTATAACTACCTGAAAGGAGGTTGTAGAGAGGAGGGTGCTGGCCTCTTCTCCCAAGTGATGGGGGACAGGACAAGAGGGAATGGCCTCAAGCTCTGCCAGGGGAGATTTAGGCTGGACATTAGGAAAAAATTCTTCACAGAAAGGGTCACTGGGCACTAGAACAGGCTGCCCAGGGAGGTGGTTGAGTCACCTTCCCTGGAGGTGTTTAAGGGATGGGTGGATGAAGTGTTGAGGGGCATGGTTTACTGTTTGATAGGAGTGGTTGGACTCGATGATCCGGTGGGTCTCTTCCAACCTGGTTATTCTATGATTCTATGAGTCTATGTTCAGGAAAAAATTTTTCCTTGAAAGGGTCATTGGGCACTGGAACAGGCTGCCCAGAGAGATGGTTGAGTCACCATCCCTGGAGGTATTTAAAAGACGGGTGGATGAGCTGCTGAGGGGCATGGTTTAGTGTTTGATAAGAATGGTTGGTGTCTATGATCCCATGGGTCTTTTCCAACCTAGTGGTTCTGTGATTCTGTGGTTTGTCCTTGAGTGGCACTCAAGGGCACTCAAAAGGAAGGGAGGGGAAAGAATGAGATGGGCAGGAAGAGAGGAATTTATCACTTGCACAATTTATGTGAAAATATGTTCTTTTTTTGCTAAAAACTGAAAGATCTACAAGAAATCAATTAATTCTCTATGTGAGGAAGGGAGAGAAGAAGATGTTGAAGATGAAGTTCTTCACTCTATCCCCTCTCCCAGTCCCATATATGTGATGCTAAGTATTAGGTGAATGTTTCAATCTTTCTGTTCATTAACTTATGAACCTCTTTTAAAGACAGGAGTACAAACTGTGCCAAATATATGCTGGGCTCATAATGAAGACAAATGTCCACTTGGAGCTGAGTTCAGACTGTGGAATTCATTTTACTCTGGAACTTTTATCACTGTTTAATTAGAGTGACATTTGGTCAGTCTCGTTAGGTCTGGATACAAACCAGAGACTAAGAAGTGGAAGTCCAATAAATTCTCTTCTCTAATGCTGACAGTTATTGTTTCAATTGTTGTGATACTTTTCTGTCACTAGGCATTGTGTTATTACTACTGTTGCATGATTCTGGCTCTTGTTCCCTAGAATGAATTGTCCATCTTATCTGAATTTTCTGTATTTGCCCAGGTCAACTGTGTAGTGTAAAACTCATGAGGATTTGTGCATTGTCTAAATGTGGACAGCACTGGGATAGAAAATTCAGAGAAAAATCTCTCAGAGCTATTAGGAAATAATTATGTTAATTGACTAGGTTACACGGTTCTTTTATGACCATAATATGGCAAGAAACTGGCTTGTTCCCACACTACTGATTTCAGGTAAAATTGCTTAATATTGATAACTCTTAGTCTTATATCTCTGAATCTTGAATAAAATTATCCTACTTTTCTAGTCTCAGGCCATTGTGACATATGGCATGGAAAAGATAAAGGGAGCTACTTCAAATAGAAACATAGAACAGTAGATTCATAGAATCATAGAATAGTTAGGGTTGGAAGGGACTTTAAAGATCATCTAGTTCCAATTCCCCTACCATTGGCAGGCACATTCGACTAGATCAGGCTGCCCAAGGCCCCATCCAACCTGGCCTTGAGCACCTCCAAGGATGGGGCAGCCACAACTTCCTTTGGCAACGGGTGCCAGTGCCTCACCATTCTCATAGTGAAGAAATTCTTCCTTGTATCAAGCCTAAATCTGCCCCTCTCTAGTTTATACCTGTTCCCCCTCATCCTATCACCATAATCCTTTATGAATAGTTCCTCTCCAGCATTCTTGTAGGCCCCTTTCAGGTTCTGGAAGGTCACTATAAGATCTCCTTGGAGCCTTCTCTTCTTCAGGCTGAACAAGCCCAACTCTCAGCCTGTCCTCGTATGAAAGGTCCTCCAGCCCTCTGATCATCTTTGTAGCCCTCCTCTGGATGTGTTCTAACAGTACCATATCCTTCTTATGTTGAGGACTCCAGAACTGGACACAGTACTCCAGATGAGGTCTCACAAGAGAGGAACAGAGGGGCAGAATTACCTCCCTCGACCTTCTGGCAACGATTCTTTTCATGCAGCCCAGGACACGGTTGGAATTCTGGGCCATATGCATTACTGGCTCATGTCAAGCTTCTCAGCAACCAGCACCCCCAAGTCCTTCTCTGCAGGGCTGCTCTCAATCACATCATCCCCCAGCCTGTACTGAAATCAGGATTACCCCAAACCAGATGTAGGGCCTTGCACTTGGCCTTGTTGAACCTCATGAGGTTTTCACAGGCCATCTTCTCCAGCCTCTCCAGGTTCCTCTGGATCACATCCCATCCTTCTGTTGTGACAACTACACCACTCAGCTTGGTATCATCTGGAAACTTGCTGAGGCTGCACTCAATCTTGCTGTCATTATGACTGATGAAGATATTAAACAGCACCAGTCCCAATACAGACCCCTGAGGGACACCACTAGTCACCGATCTCCATCCGGACTTTGAGCCACTCTCTGAATACAACCATCCAAGCAGTTTCTTATCCACTGTACTATCCACCCACCAAATCCATATCTCTCCAGTTTAAAGAGAAGGATGTTGTGGGGGACCATGTCAAAGGCATTACAGAAGTCCAGGTAGATCACATCCATCAATTTACCTGTGTCCAGTGCTGCTGTTACCCCATCATAGAAAGCCAGTAGGTTGGTCATACAGGATTTACCCCTGGTGAAGCCCTGCTGACTGCCATTAATCACCTCCATGGCCTCCATGTCCTTAGCCTTGTTTCTAGGATGATCTGTTACATGATCTTCCTGGGCCCAGAGGTGAGGCTGACAGGTTGGTAGTTCTCGGGGTCGTCTTTTCTACCCTTTTTAAAAATGAGCACAACGTTACACTTCTTCCAGTCACCAGGGACTTCTCCTGACTGCCATGACTTTTCAAATATCATGGAGAGTGCCTTGGCCATCACATCGGCCAATTCCCTCAGGACTCTGGGATGCATCTCATCAGGTCCCATAGATTTATATATGTTCAGGTTCCTCAGGTGGACACAAACTTCATCCTCCTCTACTGTGGGAGGGGGTTTGCCCCCCTGGTCACCACCTTGCTGTTCCAAGAATTTACCTACTCAGATATAAGTTACAAAAAGCTTTATCTGAACTACTCACTTACAAAACATCCCTGCTTTATAAATGGAGGGAAAAGTAAGGAGAGGTGAATCTCTCTTTCATTGTTATTTCTGGGTAATTGTCCAATAAACATTTTCCTTTTCCATGTGAGGACTCCAGCAGAAGATAAAGAGTATATACATGAACTACTATAATTCCTTTTACAGGAAGAAAACCATATTGAAGTTTATTAGACATATGTAATACTGCGGTGGAATCAAGAACCATTGAAAAAATCAGAGGGAGATGGAGTTGCATGAATTAACTGGGTAAGATGCATTGCATCCCTTTTCTATAAGATGCATCTTATAGAAAATAAATTTTAAAAAATTGATTATTTCATCAGATATTCTAATACAATATATTGCTTAGTAAGCACTCAGATGGAGTTTATTTTCAATGGACTCCTAAAAGCCACATGAACTCTAAAGTCCTTTGGTCAGTCTGTGCTTATTCAAGCTTTTGTAAATATATGTAATTCACAATGAATGTGACATTGGCTGAAAGCTAAAAACAAGTATGCTCAAAATAATCTCAATACTCTTATTATAACCTGTAATTATAATTAGTAAAGTGACATTTTATATTGCTCATAGGTCCTGATCCAACGTGGACAAAATTCCTCTTACCAAACTCCCGATTTTTACAAAGTGTGTCTGAGAGATTTCCCTAATTAATGAAAAGAGTTAAGTATTTTAGTGTATTGTTTATTTGCTTTATTTTATTTCCTTGAAGGTAAGGTGGTATAGTTTATTATCTAAATTCACCTGTTTCTTTTCAGTAAGTATAAGGAAAAATTAGACAGCTCTCAATGAGATAGATAATACACATAGGTAGTCAGATAAATTTATTACTTAACAAAAAACAGCTTTAGCAGAGCACCTAAAATGTGTTAAAGTTCCAGCACTCAAATTATCGTAAATAAGAACACAGACATATTTTGAAGACATATATATCATTCATATGGAAGTGAAGTTTCTCTAGACACTTTCCAGTATGACTGAAAGAGTAGCAGCTGTAAACATGTATTTTCATGGCTCTCTTATTTCTTGTCTTTTTAAAAAATCAATTTATTTTTAATAAAATAATAAAACAATTTCCATTACAGAGCATGGAAATGAGTTCAATAACTTAACCTTTCCCTTCTCCCCACACAATCTTAAACTCATAAAAATGACTAGGCAATACATTTAAAGACTTTCCAGACTACTCAGAATATAAATACTTACATCTTGTATAAATAAACAAGCAGATACATTGTTTAATGATTAATGTCCCACTCATGAACAAGAGCACACAACTGAGACAGAAATATTTAATTTTGTATTATAGTACATCATTAGGAACAATTTAGTAAAATACAAATGTGGTAGAGGCTCCTTAAAATGCATAACTTTCACGTATGATCAATTCTCTCATCGACCCATTTTTTTATTACACAAGGAGTTTGATAATGATGGAGAATGGTGACATACAATATTAAAAAAAGTCATTTGTCTATTGTATCACTGAATAAGTGTAACTGAATGGTAAAATTTCTTTTGTCTTCCCTTGTATTGCTTTAGTGTAGAAGATCCACCTTGCAGATGCATGGTGTGGGCACTGAGAATTTGATGTCTAAACCAATTACTTTTGTATATAGCCCATACAGAACAGCCAGCACTTGCCTGGAGAAGAGGAGGCTGAGAGGAGACCTCATTGCTCTCTACGGCTACCTGAAGGGAGGTTGTGGAGAGGAGGGTGCTGGCCTCTTCTCCCAAGTGACAGGGGACAGGACAAGAGGGAATGGCCTCAAGCTCCACTAGGGGAGGTTCAGGCTTGACATAAGGAAAAAATTCTTTACTGAAAGGGTCATTGGGCAATGGAATGGTCTGCCCAGGGAGGTGGTTGACTCACCTTCCCTGGAGGTGTTTAAGGTGCAGGTGCGTGAGGTACTAAGGAGCATGGTTTAGAGATTGGTGGGAATGGTTGGACTCGGTGATCCAGTGGGTCTCTTCCAACCTGGTGATTCTATGATTCTATGAAAGGTGGTGGCTTGTAGGCTCTGGGCTAAATTATTCTGCTTTTCCAAGCCAGGGTAGGGTGGTTCCTCTTTCGTTCCCTTCTTTAACTCTTTTGCTACTTACAGTAAGAAAGAAATTTTCTGTTCCTGAGAAACATCTTTTATTTCTGTTCAAATTAAAGGCTCAAGGAATTCTTAAACAACCTGCTTAAGGCATTTAGGAGGCACTGTATGCAAAGGAACTACAAATGTAAATGGAATTTGGAATGCTGTAAAGAATATACTGTGTGCCCTTGAAAACCTGATCAGTAGAAACTGGAAAAAATATAACTGCATGATAGCATCGTATAATATCAATGAAAAGATCCACTATTAGAAGGAGTTTGGAAGTGCCAAAAGACAAAGACTTTCTGAAACCTTGAGAGCAGTAGCAGTTCAGGTAGAGACTTCCAAAGGCAATAGAGTTAAGATGGAGCTCAGTAAGTTACAATAGAGCAAAACATGTTCTTGTTAGAACAACAGATAAATAACATGGTAACCCCAAAAAAGGCTTTGTAGCTCATGTTATAGATCACTCTTCCCATGCCTCCATTGTCATTTTCCAAAATGGTGAAATCAAGTTTTGATCGTTCATAAAGCAGTTGTAAAAGTATTCATTACGTGCAATTGTAAAATTCAGTTTTACATTAACTGAGAAGATGATTTTTTTCTGTTAACATTTCTCGCACATTATTAACAATAGCGAAAAACAAATCTTCATACACTGCGGCATTTAAATGAATAATTAGACATACTCTATTTAGAGTATTCTGAAATATTTCTTGCAAAATCCTATCCTGGAAAGGTAAAAAAAAATCCTACTCTCCTCTAGGCCATTTATCATCATTCCAGATTTCAAAAAAACACCATCATCCCTGCCACACATACATTCTTTGAACCCAGTTGTGTCAAAGCAATCCACAGAGACAGTTCAATATGAACAAAAATTAAGACAAAACAAAACAAAATAACAGAGAAACATGGAAAAAAAATCAGATACTTCCACAAAATCTTCATTACTCTTCGGTGTGCAATGTCAGCCTCTTTTGTTTCCATTATGTTTGCTTTGATTCATAAGTTTATTTATTACACAGATATATAAAGAAATTAATGTTTAATGTTGTTTATACAATAACTCATGAGTCTGATCCAAATTCTATTGAAATAAAAAGTGAATCTTTTCATTATTTCAACTTGTATTGGATTAACCTTGAAATTCTCATGTGTGCAGATAATTTATTTTTCTTTTTTTTTCCTGTGTTCATTATTTGTCTTTCTTTGTATTCTATTGGATTCAAACCAGACACTATAACCATAATGTGTTACTTGTCTGATCTATTTCGCATATCATGACTAATCAACTGAAAACAGTGTATGATTCTAATTTTCATTCTTTGACTCCTTCCTGAAGATAATGCAACTTTCAAACAAAAATAAAACTTTTTACAAGAAATGTATTTTATCTTTCTCAGTATTTTCTTATGGTAATTTATCTTGGTTTGGGGTTTAGTAGCAGTATTAGTAACAATTTTGTCAAAATTTGCATCAAAGACATTAGCTGCCACTACAACCAATGAATTTTGATGAACTGAAAATTTAAAAGTGACTGCAGTTATTAATTTTTACACATAAAAGGAAAGAATGAAAAAGTACATTTTATCTTTTATTCAGCTATTTTAGTAAAAATATTTGCATTTAAATAATACAGAAGTAAGAAAATATTTCTTCTGACAATAAGATTGAGAGACCCGTTTTGAACCCTCAAGACTGAAATACTGACATTTTGCACAACCAGAAAACATAATACTTCCTGAACAGTCACTGCAATTTTTTAACAGTCTCACTTGTATTAAAGGAACCTTGTGTTATAAACTTATTGAGCACAAAGGGACATGCAACTGCCATTCCTAAAAATATACAGTTCTATAATAGCAAGAGATGGAAGAAGACATCAGCAGTCCTAGCCAAACCCATAAGTTATATATACGCAGAAAAAAATAGCATGACAGTTATTCATATTGACAAAACTTCTAACAAAGATGTCATTAATTAATATTTCTTATCTCTTAATACAATTACTTTAATCAGAATTATCCTGCAAAAAAATTAAATGACAGGAATTTTCTGTGTGTGTGTGTCTGGGTTAAATCTAAAAAAATATGAGAAAGACAAAAATTTTCCAAAAAACAATCTAAAACCAAGGTTTGATATATTGTATTGGTAAGTGTAAGAAATCCTAATTAAGAAAATATACCAAGATTTTTAATAAAATAATCAACAATATAGTTTTTCAAGCCACTTTATTGCTTTCCATACTTTCATTTTTTCTAGGAAAATATCACTTTGCTGGTAACCCAAAATGTTATTTTCCCATTGAGAGAGAGGATTAGCATTTTTATGTTTTTTTTTTTTTGGTTTTTTTGTGAAAGAAAAATGGTAGTGTTCAATATTATCTGAGAGTTATGAACTCATTCACGGTCTTCTTTATGATCTTAGCAGAGTCACTTTGTTGTGTTTGGGGTTTTTTTTTAGTTTTTATTTTTTTTTAGTTCCTCAATAATAATTATTCATCTGTGTTCTCTGTTGTAGCAGATGTATATTTCTCCAAAGCTGTCAGTGGTGATGGTGGAATTTATACCTTCTTTGATACCACTGCACACAAAGTGTCAAGTATTACAGAAAACATCAGAATGTGGACCTTTAACCTGTACTTTCAGATCTGAAAATTATCCCAGAAGAATATAATGGAAAGTTCACAGACATAAATGTACCTCCAGTGCTTGAAGGAGGGCTATAAGAAACCTGGGGAGGGACTGTTTACAAAGGCTTGCAGTAACAGGACTAGGGTCAATAGCTGTAAACTGGAGAGTGGCAGATTTAGACTAGACGTGAGGAGGAATTTCTTCACTATGAATCATAGAATCATAGAATCATAGAATAACCAGGTTGGAAGAGACCCACCGGATCATCGAGTCCAACCATTCCTATCAAACACTAAACCATGCCTCTTAGTACCTCGTCCACCCGTGCCTTAAACACCTCCAGGGAAGATGAATCAACCACCTCCCTGGGTAGCCTCTGCCAGTGCCCAATGACCCTTTCTGTGAAGAATGTTTTCCTCATGTCCATCCTAAACCTCCCCTGGCGGAGCTTGAGGCCATTCCCTCTTGTCCTGTCCCCCGTCACTTGGAAGAAGAGGCCAGCACCCTCCTCTCTACAACCTCCTTTCAGGTAGTTGTAGAGAGCAATGAGGTCTCCCCTCAGCCTCCTCTTCTCCAGGCTACACAACCCCAGCTCTCTCAGCTGCTCCTTGTAAGACCTGTTCTCCTGTCCCCTCACCAGCTTTGTTGCTCTTCTCTGGACTCTCTCCAGAGCCTCAACATCCTTCTTGTGGTGAGGGGCTCAGAACTGAACACAGGATTCGAGGAGCGGTCTCACCAGTGCCGAGTACAGAGGGAGGATAACCTCCCTGAACCTGCTGGTCACACCGTTTCTGATCCAAGCCAAGATGCCATTGGCCTTCTTGGCCACCTGGGCACACTGCTGGCTCATATTCAGTCGCTGTCAACCAAGACCCCCAGGTCCCTCTCCTCCAGGCAGCTTTCTAGGCAGACTTCTCCTAGTCTGTAGCACTGCATAGGGTTGTTGTGCCCCAAGTGCAGGACCCGGCATTTGGCCTTGTTAAACCTCCTGCCATTGGACTCTGCCCAGCGGTCCAGCCTGTTCAGATCCCTTTGGAGCCTCCCGACCCTCCAGCAGATCGACACTTCCACCCAGCTTAGTGTCGTCCGCAAACTTGCTAAGGGTGCACTCGATGCCTTCATCCAGGTCATTGATGAAGACATTGAACAGGTTTGGACCCAGCACTGAGCCCTGGGAACACCACCTGTCACTGGCCTCCAGCTGGATTTCACACCATTTCCCACCACTCTCTGGGCCCGGCCAGCCAACCAGTTTTCCACCCAGGAGAGTGTGCGCCTGTCCAGGCCAGAGGCTGACAGTTTCTCAAGCAGAACGCTGTGAGAAACTGTCAAAGGTGGAATTACTATAGGTGGAATTGATATGCCCTCATTTAATCCACTGAAATTAAGGAAGATTTGCAGAAAAGAGATCTGGAGTGAATATTTCACAAACCAGGACACTTCACTTACATGTCCAATAGTAATCAAAATTCCCTGAAAAAATTGAAATCCTCATTGACATTGATGTAGAAAGATTAGATTGATTTTACTACAGCAGTGTTGGCAAATGTTTTATATTCTTTTCAAAGCATCACAGATTTTTCAGTACTCTAATTTGTTTGTTTGCTTGCATTTCTTTAACTGGAAATTTGCAATAAACTACTTTATTAGAACTCCACAAATTCAGTCCAGTGTTACAAAATAATTCCTATTAGAAAAAAAAAAACAAAAAAAACCCAAAAAAAAACCCAGAAGGAAAAAAAAGGGGGGAATATCTACAAGAAATATTTTATCCGTATTCTAGAAGGACTGTTCATTATGTCAGGAGAAAAATAATGTTTCTACTTTATATAAGCAAATAGACCTGCAGATGAATCTGCTCCATCTCACAATGGATGGTCTGTAATTTGGGGATACATGCTTGGATGCTCTTCATCAAACTCCTGTAAAGAAATGTGGATAAAGATTATCCTAGGAATTTATACCACAGGAGAAAAACTGAATTAGATTAACAGTGTTGCAGTCCCAGGCTGTTTAGAGAAAAGTAACCCCAAATGTTCTGTGCAGACATTACAGACGTGCTTGGCATGGATCTGGTAAGAGTAAGGTGGTTAAGGGAACAAATATACTGAATACATCACACTCAGGGACAAAATTCTGGACTGCTACCCAGACAAGCAAAACAACTGAGGCAGATTTTCTAATCTTTCTGAACAGATTTGTCTGCTCCAAAGCCTGTACTAGTATCAGAAAACTCAGTAATTTTTCAGTACCTGATTACCTTTCTCTCTGAGAAAGGTTACTCAAGTGCCAGACTGTCTTGCTTGATGTTCAGTGATTTTCTGTCTTCCTGCTCTCTGGAAACTGAGCTTAATGCCACCTAATCCACACCAAGAAGGGCTGTAAGCACACCATTAATTACAAGAGAAAGAGCTGTTCATTTCAGAAATTAAGTTCCTCAAGTAAGTAACCTCAATTTATAATGTAATTTTTATATTGTTATTTACTGTCCACACACAAACATATATATACATGCATCCATGCATACGCATATATCAATATGTGCACACACAGAGTCTAAGTTGAAGGCATTTGATGGTCAGTATCAGGCTCTGAGTTCCAGATAAAACTGTGCTCAACATCTGCTATTCAGCCTGCAAGACAGAAATAACAAGTTAATTATCCTGCGATTACACAGCACTTACCTCACATTGCTTATATAGCATGTGGCCAACAGTTACAATGCAGTTACTTAAAAATACATGTAGCAAACAGTGTGCCTAAAATAAAGCCAGACCCTTTCTTCTGGCCTTTGCTTTTTAAATTTAGTAATTTGACACGCCATTCCCTTTATCAGCTCTTTGTTCTGGTGACTTATGAGACATTTAGAAATAGGTGCAACAAATTTGCGCTTTTAACAGGTTTATTATTACATTATTCCTTGATGGGGTCTTCTACATAATTGCACAAAATGATGTTATAAATCCCACTGGAAATACTTATTCTTCTGTAGCCTGATGTCCAATGTCTAGAGGACATGAGCAGTGCATCTACCCCATCTGTTTTTAGCACGCCCACACCTCCTTTTGGTGTATTAGAGGGCAAAGCAAACAGGGTACAAGGATTAAACTATTCAAATGGGTAGAGGAAATGAAAGAGAGAGAGAGAGAGAGAGGATTTGAAAATAAGCCAACAAGCACTTACAGCAAAACTACCAGCAAAACATTTCCTTCACAGCAAAGGTTGAATCAAAACCCTATTCCCCCAGCATTTGAATTAGAAGAACAATTGTGTGATTATGATTAAAAAAAAAAGCATTACATTTTATGTTCAGCTATAATTGGTATTTATGACAATTTATGTAAACAGTAATGAAGCCTATGTGATTTTTGCGGGGAAATTGCATTATGACACCAATGATCGTTACTGTTAATTTTCCTGAAGATGATGGCAATCAGCAGGCATAGTTTCATTGTAAATAGGTTAATTTAAAATTCAAATGCTGCTGGTATTTCAAAATGAGTTCACATTTGATATCTGAAAGCTTTGGCCCTGATTGTCAGGATGTCAGGGAGAAAATGCTTCACAACAGAAACAAGGAGAGAGCAAATGAGAAGGAGAAAGAAAGACTGAATGAGCTTTCTTCCAGGAATGCATTTCACACAGCTAATTCAACTCTGTTTCTAGGTATGCTGTGATCTACTGTGTTTCTACAAGTGATTTACCCAAGTTCATATTGGAAGGAGGCTCTTGATGTACAAATTATGGGCTATTCTAGTAGTTTATCCAGTTTAGTTACGATAGCTCTGCAAAGGGTCAGTGTAACAGAAATCTCATCAAGGGAAGGTGTAGGCGTCATGTTTGTTCCCACGGTACACCAAAACTCACCTATTGGCATGTCTTCCCACTCTGCAGTGTATGTCAACACCTGAAAATTCCCCACTTCTAAATACCTTATTATTCCCACTAGTGTTGAATGTAAGGGTCTCATAAATAGAAGTATAACCAAACTTACAGCTCTGCTGTGGAAGGAAATGTAATATTATCTTTGTTTCACAGAAGGGGAACTGAAGTCGTAACACCTGATTTTTTAGTTACCAGCATAACAAAGGAAAGGAAATTGCATGCTTTATGAATTCCAGGCAGAGAGAAAACTGAGATAAAGTTATCCTTAGAACCCCTAAGATTAATGATTGCATAACACTGTCTCCACCTGAGCTGTGAGTAGATCCTTTTTCATTCACATTTTCATAAACTATTCCAGAAAGTATTTCCCATGTTTTCAAGCACTTCTAGCAAAGATCTTTGAAAACTTTTTCTTATTCTTAGGTTGATGTGAATATGGATATCTAAATGACATATTTCTCCAGAAATATGTGGAGATCTGTAATCTTGGAGGCCAGCTCAGATAAAGGCTGCAATGCAACCTTCTACATCTTCAGCAGAGGGTAGATTGCAAGGACAATTTTAACAACTACTTCACAATCTAATGACACATTTAGAACAGAAGTTGCAATGTACATAGGCAGCTTTTTTTTCCATTCTCTTTTTATTGCCAGATAAGATATTTGATAAGAATCTCTACTGTAACCTTTCGGAATTCATTTATTTAGGAGAACTAAAATATTGAAATGCCAAACGAATTAAGAATGATATTTCCTATAATATCAAGTGAAGACAATTTAAATAGTCAATATGCACAGGTTCTCAGAGATGAATGATCTGTTCATTTGTTATTGTAAATGGGATGCATTTGTTAATTATTATTTGCCGTGTCTTGAGAATTTTTTTGAGTGACATTCAGCCATATAACCAAGACAAGACAAAGGAGTATCATATAATCATATTTTGACAATTACTGTGGCTTATTCTGGCTGTATTCATGTACGTGAACTTTTCTAAATGTTTTTGGTCCTCTTTAAACAGAATTAGGCACTTTTTTGTAAACTCTATCAGAAATCCCAGTCACACATTTAAATAAAGGCAGTCCTTGATAGAAGACAGGTGAGAAATGACTATACTTCTCCTGGAAAAGATAGCATCTGGGATAAAACAGAACAATGATAACAACCTACCTGTCCAGCTGAGATAGAAAACAGAGGTCTGATCCTCTTGTTCTCTTTAGAGATCTTCTGCTATTTGCTAAAAATAATCATATGATTTTTTTTAAATGAATCTCTGTATCACGTGCAGTCAACATTGATACTCACCAGTGTACATTTGGTAGAAATCTCACAATATGAACTGTAGTTTTGTTTTGTGTTCCGAAAATCACAGTAAAATTGTCTGAAAAGCTAGGATACAAAAGCACTGGGTATAGAGCCATTTCAGCCAACAATTTTTATGAATTTTAAAATGCGACAGTTTTAGAAAGCGTGATAGTATGATAACAATAGTTTTCCTTGTTATGGTAGCATAGCCAGAAGCAGGGCCCTAATAATATAATGCCAAGGAAAAAAATAAAGGTGTCCTCCCAGACAAGCTTATCATTTGTACCAATAAACAAAACAAAATATTAAAAAAGAAGCAATTGGTAGAAAATGTAATGGAAACAAATCATTTTATTAAAAGTTTTCTGATTCTATTAGATACTGACATTACATTCATTATTTATTTGTCAGATATGGTACCTATAAAAAAACACCATCAAAAATACATCTCAAAAAGGGAAATTTTATTTAAAATAGGATTAGCCTGCCAAATCTAGAAACAAATGGAGGCAATAAAGCAGGATGTTAACATTTCTCATAATCCAAACAACTTGCTTACCTAAAATGTGGAGATGAGTTATTTTGTCTAATTGCAGATACCCAGACAAGTTGCATCTAAATATCTAAACTGGGAATATAAATTCCTGCTATGGTCAATAGAAACTGGCAGTCAGCTCCACAGCCTGGCCCACCTCAGGTTCTTAGTTACTAAGACATTACCTCAGAACTAGATTAACTCCCTATTGGAGTCAGTATTGGGGCAGACCGCAGTATCAGTACAGGCTGGGGGATGATGTGGTTGGGAGCAGCCCCAGAGAGGACTTCAGGGTACTGGTGAATAAAAAGCTGGCCTTAAACTGACAATGTGTGCTCACAGCCCAGAAAGCCAGTCGTGGTCTGAGCTGCATCAAAATAAATACGATCAGGAGTTTGGGGGAGGTGATTCTGCCCCTCTACTTTACTCTAGTGAGAAACCATCTGTAGTCCCACATTCATCTCTGGAGCTTTCGTGAGAGAAAATACAGGGATCTGTTACAGTGGGACAAAAGGAAAGCAAAAAAAAAAAGGAAAAAATATTAGTGCACTGGAATAGCTCTCTTATGAGGAAAGTCTGAGAGAATGGGGTTTTTTAGTCAGGAGAAGAGGAGGCCCTGGGGAAACTTTACTGTGGTTTTCTAGTACTTAAAGGGGACTTAGAAGAATGATGCAGACAAATATTTTAGCAGAGCTTGATGCAATAGCATAAGGGGTAATGGTTTTAAACTAAAAGAGGGAAGATACAGAATGCATAAGAGAGAGAATTTTCTACAGTGAGGGTGGAAAAACACTGAAACAGGTTGCCCAGACTGGTGATAGGTGCTCCATCACTGGAAACTTTGAAGGTCAAGTTGGACTGGGCTCTGAGCAACCTTATGCAGTTGAATACATCCCTGATCATTCCTGGGGTGTTAGACTAGCTGATCTTCAAAGGTTCCATCCAAACCATTCCATGATTGTATGAGTCTATGGACATTTGTACTCCTTTCTATGATCTGATGAGAAAGTCTACACAACTACTTGGATTTATATGCCTGCTTTCGATGCAGCATTAAATCCAGTCTTAGTACTCTAACTCTTGTAGCCTTGTAATATTGTATTGACACTGCTGATAACAGGTCATAAGGTCTGACTTGAGTGTGCAAGACCTGAAGTCTGTGATTCACAAGGCCTGCACTCTTTGATCCTTCCTTGACCAGCCTGAAGCTCTGTTTTACTTGCTTTAGCTCTAAATGCATTTTTCTCTAATTTATAAAGTCTACGGCTGATATCCTTTGCTTAGGTTTCTTGTGGTGAAACCACAGTTATGTATAAATAGCAGTAATACAGAATCACAGAATCGCTAGGTTGGAAAAGACCCACAGGATCATTGAGTCCAACCATTCCTATCAATCAATAAACCATTCCCCTTAGCACCTCATCCACCAGTCTTTTAAACACCTCCAGGGATGGTGACTCAACCATCTCCCTGGGCAGCCTGTTCCAGTGCCCAATGACCCTTTCTGTGAAAAACATTTTTCTGATGTCAAGCCTGAACCTCACCTGGTGGAGCTTGAGGCCATTCCCTCTTGTCCAGTTGTTCTATGTAGAATGAGATATTTGTCACTAACACAATTACACAAAGTAGAGAAATAATGACCTGGTAACATAGCAGAGGACTTGAGAAGTGAGGACATTGGATGTATTGCTAAGAAGTACAGGTGTGGATTGATAAAAGATAAGGCACACATTGCCACAAGAGACGCCACAGCTATTAATAACTTATGTGTAGTGAGTTAATGACAAACAGACCTGGAGCTGGAAAAAAAATAATTTTAGGGGTAACAAAGAGCACAAAGAAATAATATTTAACATTCATAAAAGGGAACGTAAGTAGTACATTTGAGTGTAACATAGAAGTACAGACCAATGAAGGAAGAGTAAGGTGTCAAAATTATGTTTGAAAATACGTAAACATGACCCCATATGGATCTTAGCAAGAAGGAAAAGCCTAAGCATGATATTTTTCCCAGCTAAAGACTACAGATCCTGAAAATTCACCATAAACCCTGTTACTATCACTATCAGCACCACAATGAAATCACAAACCTTGGGATCCTGAGGAAGAGTGTAATTATAATATGAGGAGAAGGAACGGAAACTCAGAAGTTTGTATAAAAGTTTCAACTATATCATTGTTTTTTTAGCACCATTCATTCTGCTCTAATAACAATTAGACTTTAAATATTTCAATTATAGTAACAAGAAATTTTGGCTTTACTTATATGTAATAGGTTTTTCTTCTTTGTCTGTAAGCAATGTTTTCAGTATAAGAGTGTGTTTGCTTTTCCAATGAAAGATCATATGTTGACCAGGACTTTTTCTGCTCTAGGTCACAGGGAGTATGTGTCTTGTTTGTGTAAACCGGCTGCATTTATCTGATGTCAGCCCCCATTAAGGTTAGTAAATCAGACATTGTCCTACATATGAACCTTGATGAAGCTCACCAATGCTCTTCATGAAGTTGCATAATTGGACTTTATGTACTATGGAACTGTAAGGCTTTATTTATTTGTGTCTCTTAAACAGTCACCTTAATGCAAAACTGTCTGTGCTTGGGGCTTTAAGCAGTTTGGCGTATTGCTGTCCTCATGTCTACAAGATGTGGTTAGTGAAGGGAGAGGACTTTGCATCTAGTCAATAGGCAAAAACTTCTGAATTACTCTGACTGGTCAGAAAAGGCAAGTGCACACCTGACTGTGCATGTGTACCCAAACAGTTAGAACAGTGGCTATTCTGGCAAGGGTCTTTTGAACTGGGAGTGACCTCGATCCAATTCCAAAACCTTTCAGAAGCTAATTCTGTGCAAGCTCCACTTGGAGAACTTTCCAAGCGGGGACACAGTGCAAGCACAGCAAAACCCTTCCTCTTTGAGCCTCATATGATAATAAGGGACAGAATTCCTTTATAAATACATAGGCCAAAAAGCCCTCAAGTGTGCCTGCTGCCTCATGGACCATATTTTCTACTGGAATCTTTGATGAATCTATTCGGTGGTGATGATTTTTTTCTGCTATATTCCTTTTTCCTATTATTTTTCTTTATTTTTTTATCTCTTTACATCCTTATTATCTCTTTACAAATCTACCTCACTTCTCAGCACTTTTGTGTGACAGTAACTATTTAAACTACTGCTATTCGTACAAACCAGGCTTTTGCCAGGTTTCATTATCTATGTATAGATTTGAGCTGTTGCTCTCTTTTAAGGGTGCGGCCTTTTGTTAAGTTCTTGTTGTAAATTGTTGTGACTTTGACTTAGCTTTAAATCTGAATTTTAAGTAAACTCCTGAGGTTGTTGATGTCACTTTGAAACTACAGTGCACTCAGAAGTTCCTATCCCATGCCCTCGCTGAGGACCAGAGCTTAACAGGAACCAAGACCACTGAATTTTAAATTATTTAACTGAATAATTAAGAAAATGCTGCTATACAGTCTTATGGAGATAGTATATTTACTTTTTATGTGGGAAATCAGCCTATCTTTCCTGCTTTTCTTCAAGACATTCAAACTGTAGTTACCAGGCTTCTAGCAAGTACCCCTGTCCTCCTAAGAAACTAGTATTAGCTGCATTAAAATAAAAAAATCACAGTAACATTGCACTGCGTTTTGGGGGCTAGACTGTAGCCCTTATATATAAAGCTGCCACCAGCATCAAGGATTAATCAGATTTAAGGAGTGTGATGTTACCTGCAAGTCTGAAGAGGTGTAAAACTCTCAGGTCCATAGATGTATGCTTCTTGTAACTGGATACAAAATTAAGGATTTGTACGTCTGCAAAACGAGAGGAGTTAATATTTTGGGTTATAGTAGGTTTCCACCAGGATCATTATTGAATGTCAAAGTCAAAATTGTTATAAGAAAACATCCATATTGCAGTTAAAGTCTTTTCACTTCATTGGCCCTTGCTTTTCACATGCCTGTCTTTGTTTCAAACAACTTAAGTACAAACGTTTATGAGTTGCTGGAAATGACGATGAGAATTTACCCCATAATGTCATTGGAATTGAATGTTGTGACTGGATAATGGTCTCCAACAGATAGTGAATATAAGTACTCAAGCAAAGCAGACATGTTTATTTTCAAAGCTGGAGATCATTTTTCAATCACAACACTCGATTTCTTGTTCATTAATTCCATTACAGCATCATGGTTCATTGCCAATGAAAGAGCAAGTAAATAAAACAGATGAGAGTGAGCGGCCCACAGACTCAGAAAATCAGATGTTCATTGTGTAAGTGCAGAGACTACACTTGGACAGGCAGAAACCTTTGATGAATAGGTAAATTTTATATGGTCATGCACAACATATGTGCAGATCCAAAATCCAATGAAAACTACCCAGATGTCAGAATTTCATCCAGAACAATAGCCTTCCTTATTTTTTTCAACAAGTTACTGTTCAGTTCACTACCGATAGTTTAATTAAACTTAAATAGACTAAAACCCACCTGAATCACTCATTGACAGTGGACTTCTTGGATAGAGTGCATTCTGTACTCTTTACAGGCAAGCATAATCACATGTATAGATAAGAAGCCAAATACATACCCATTAAGAACCTCAACACAACTTCATGGAAAAGGTAATGTAATATATGGAAAAGAGTGAAAGAGAGAATATTTTACATTTTACCATACCAATATCAGTAGCAACTTTCCTTTTTTTTTTTTTTAAATAATATGTTCATGATGTCTGGAATTAACAATGCAGAATCTGTAGTGAAACAACCCCATGTTGTGGTCAGTCCTCATTTTATTCTTATTTGTCAGTGCAAAACCATGACAAAGTGAAAAAAGAAGATTGAGCCTCAATCTTTTTGAAGGTGTACCCTGAACTTACACAATAACTAGCTTAACGTTATGTCTCCCCATGTAAACACACCTCCTTCATCCACATGCCAGCATTGTGGAATTCACCCTTTGTGCCTACCATCTCCTCAGCATGAGGAGAGGTGAACAAGGACATACTGCTTACAAAGAAATGGAAGCTGTTATTTATTATTCGACAGTCTCTAGGGCTTCTTTGCTACTCACAGTTAGAGTACTTACCACAGACATTATTTACCATTTGACAGTTCAATTCAGGTACATCTAACAGAGACAGTACTTGTAGCTAGCACTCATGTATACCAAACAGTCAGTATCTCTCAAGCATGACATGCACATTACAGAGCAAATGCTAATGAACAGGCCTTGTTCCAAAGAACTTACAATCTAATGTGAAGAAGCAAGAGGAAGAGTGGGAATGTAGGGTGTTGAGAGAGCTAAGAGAAGAGAAGTATTGTGTATACAGTCACTTCTCACATGCTGAAAATTTCTGAATTGGCTTGAGATCGTTATACATATATATAGTACAGTAATAGGTTATAGCAGTATGATAAACTAATAAGGCTACATCTGTATAATTTTGTAAATTCTAAGTACTAGTTATGGCCAAGATCATGACACTCTATCAGACAGATTATCTACTCTACCCATTCAACAAACATTTAGGGATCTAACACAAATGAAATTAAATGCTGCATAAATTTGAGAGAAAGATCTTGACTCAGATAGCAACATGGCATCAGATGTGGTGCATCCAAGGCTGCTGAGATGTTTTACAGCCTTGCAAGAACATCTGTATACTTTTTGAAAGGCTGTAGTGATCAAACGGAGTTCTCATTGACTGGAGAAATACAAATATTGAATCCATATTTTAAAGAAGGTCACAAGGATTCCTTGGATATTTACAGGTTTGGTGGCCTCATTTTGATCCTTAGTGAAATCATAGAGCTAGTCTTTATACTAATTAAGTCTGAGTTTTTCACAGTTATAATTTTTTATTTTGTTTGAGGATTAAAAAATTAAGAAAATATTTAGAAATATCTATAACAAATATTTAGTCAACATGAGGTCCTGTCTTATTAATATTGAACAGATAATGCAGATTGAAAAATATAAACTCTTTAATGTGGGATATATTCAGAAAAAGAGGGAAAAATTAGAGTTTATAATAGTAATTATATTCTAGCTCCTTCAACAATAATATATATTCTAAATATTTCCATGAAAATGGAGAAACGAATTACATTTTCTTGTAAATGAGTAGTTGTTTTCTCCCAAACCTTTTTACTAATCTTAGAATACATGTATTTTTCTTCGTCTTTGTACAACCTTCTATCACAGCATCACACACATTTAGTGAAGGAGTTCAATATTGGCTGGTCTTCTGAATCCCGGACATCTCCATTCAGTGCCACTTACTATTACTCCTGTTTTATGGGTGTTCAGTTAGTTTTCAGTACATGAAGCTGAGTTCATATCTCAGCCAATTTGAACTAATTTTTTGAGACACTGTATGAAATGATTTACTAAAAATCCAAATGTATTATGCCAAATGCATTCCCTTCAGCCACTAATTTTGTAATTCGGTCATAAACAAGCAATCAAGTTCATCTGACAAGATTCTTTCTCCTAAAGCCCTGCTGCTTATTTATAATATCTATTCACAAATACATGAAAGATGCATACACCAAAAATGGAATGAGGCTGAAACTTGCAAGATATGGAAAGCTGAAGTTCAACAAAAATAAAATGTGTAGTGAAGCAATCTAGTGGTTAGATGAACAGCACTCTGAAACAGACACTACAAAGATCAGTAGGTTATACAAATAGCTTTCTACTAAAATAATTTATATTTTAGTCAACATAAGGTACTTTGAACTATCTATCTCTTCTTTGTTTGCTTATTTGTATTTTTTCCTTGTTGCCTGTAAAGACTGTATGTATCTCAAAAAGCCATGGAAGAATAAGATAAACTTTCAAACCCGAGTTTTTGTTCAGGGATAAGATGCAGCGGAAACAATATTAAAAAGAAAGAAAAAAACCCAACAAGCAAACAACAAAGCAAAAACAAATCAGGAGAAGAATGGAAACATGAAAGCCTCATTTGTTTTTCCAATATATTTCATAGTCTAAAATGGAAACAGTAACAATGAAAAAGGTTATGTAAAATACTTTCATTCAGAATGGAAAATACTTTTTTTTAAGACAGCAGCTGTAATGGTAATACTGAAGTTGCATTTCAGCTCTATTTCAAAACTGGCAATATTTGCTATTACAACTCTTGTATATTATAGCTCTCCATATCATGACAGCTCTTGATATGATTTTACTGTAGCTATATAACTATATGTTGTGCTACGTGTGTAAATATCATATTACTTTTCCTGACATTAGGAGGGGTGGCAACTAACAACATGCTAAATCTTTATTGTATTACTGTATTAATTATAAAAGCATGAAGAGATGGGAAATGTTCCTGTAATTTGATGCCCACAGTCTAGAAAACTATCTAGACACCTAACCCTCTACAGTGTCTAAAAGAAAGTGTAATGAATACCATTCCTTTGTGCAGAAAAACTTCATCATCAATATCAGGTATATTTGGTATAATTTAAAAGTAAATGATTTTATATTTATTAATTCAATAGCTTGCTTACTCTATCTATAAATTTACTGAATTATGAACAGTGCACTATTCTATTTGTTGAAGAAATAACTACACCTTTGTTTCAACAAACAACTTGACGGTTGCAATCGTAGCAATCTGTCTATTTCAATTTTTTCAAGAAAAAGAATGTGAGTGTTTTGTTCATTTATTTATTTATATCATTAGAACTTCCAGAAAATTTACATGTCTAGTTGTGGTACAACGTAAAGAGTTTAGAGGTCAAGAAAGCAAAGCAAATTGTGACTGACTGCTAATCAAATGTATGGATTTGGACCTAATAAAAATACAAAAGGCCTAAATTAATCTAAGAGCCAATCACAACTTTTGGAGGTTGAATATTGACTTTCTTCAAGTATTTGAAGAACTGTTCTGCAAGCTGTTTATAACTTTCCAGCTATTTCTCTTCATCTTGCCTAGGACTGAAAATTTTCCTTTTTCATAGGACAAATTATCTGCACAAATTTCCTTTTAGCTAGCCCATGACATACCAGTCCATATAGTAATTGGAAGCAACCTCTTTTTTCCTCTGTTTTCCTCTAAAATATTTCTTATGATTCCATTTATTCACTAGTTTATATAATCGTTTTCTTAGTAGCTTCAATCTCTGGGGTGTTTTCCTTTACACATTTTCTTTCCCTGTATGTTAAATCTATCTTCTGTTTAACCAGTAGATTATTCATTGTTTCATCTGTAGGTTAACCATCAGACCATCCATTAGCATTCTTTTATTTGCCAGAAGGACTTACAGTGAATACTTTGCAAGTCTCTAGAAGTATGATGACCACTGATTTTACAGTGTCAGTTTTCATATAAATGAAACTTCTGTATTGTAACAACAGTGGTTTTAGTTGTGGAAAAACACAACTGCATTATTCTGCCTTAAAATCACAAACTACTTCTGAATTCACAGAGTAATTTTGCTCCTTTCAATTGTCAGAACACTTTAAACACATTTCATGCTTCATGTCACCCCTTACCCTACAGCAACCATATCTGTACTGGTAAACAGTACTTTTAACAGTTCACAAAAATATTAAACTACAAGGGAATAAGGATGGGATTCACCTCACATACCTTTAGCCATCAAAAATTTAAGCGATTAATATAAGATAATCATGTAAATCAATTTTGTTGCAAACAGAAAAGGGCAAGCATCTTTAGAGGGCCAGTCATCCAATGTTAAAATAGCATTTAAGATGGTAGGATTACTTTTCCAGGTAGAGATTTGTGCCTCACTATTAATTTAGAGAGTGGTATGATGACTACTATAGACACGACGCTTATTCAAATTGTCTAAATATGGGTAAGTCAGTCCTACCCTACGTGTTACAGAATAGCAAGGAGAAAAAATAAATGCAAACAAACCACTTGAATTTGGTCACCGTTATTGTCCTTATCATTACTGTAATGACTTTTCACACATTCTCATTTATTTAATGCAGTGATTTTACACCAACTTTTTTGTTGCTGTTGTTAAAGCTTTCATTTTTAACTGAGGAGTGTTTTATTTACTGAGGAAAGTGCCACTCAAACACCCTTCCTCCAACAGGATTGCCAAGTGTGCATGAAAATATTTTCCTTCTTTCTCATTTCTGTAAAAAAAATAAATGTAAGGCAAACAAATGGAGAACAGACCTAAGAAAGAGGGTATGGTGCTGTACTGTGGGAAGTAGAGGCTTTGGTTATAGGGGCTGTAGTGGGCTAACAAGCCAGTGTAAATCCTCTAAGCTGTGGCTATAATGAGAAAAAGCTGATGAAATCCCTGACTGTCTATACAGATGAGTAGTAATAGGGACTGGTTTAACATTTATATATGACAAAATAAAGCAGATTGTAGAATTTGTTTTGTTTTAACGCTCTTAATGCTCATCTTTCAAAAACAATGATGAAAAATCAGGGAACATGCGGAAAAGGGCTACAAAATGATTTAAGAGCCCTGGAAAATGCCTTATAGTGAGACACTTAAAGAGCTCTACCTATTTGCCTTATCAAGAAGATTGAGGGGTGATTTGATTAGAGAGTCTAAGTACCTTCACAGAGAGAAAACACTAACTACTAAAAAGCTCTTTAATCTAGCAGAGCAAGGTATAACAAGAGATGATGTCTGAAGCTGAAACTGGACAAATAAGAAATAAAGCACAATATTTTTTAACAGTGCAGGTGATTAACCACTGGAACAAACTGCTGAGGGAAAAAGTGGATTTTTTTTTGTCTTGATGCCTTTAAATCAAGATTGGATAGCTCTATGGAAGTTTAAGCATCTCTTGAAGTGGCTAAGTTTTGAGTGAGATTCTAAAGAGAAGAGGAATGTTTACAAAGGGACAGGAAGGTCTTTTAGTGGGCTTAATGTGGAAATGTTCCGTTGGAAATAAGGACTTGCAGTATTCAGGAAGTCCATTTTAATGATCTCATTGTCTTCTCTGCCTTTAAAATCTGTGAATCATGTAAACTGTAAACAAAGCCTGGCCTCAGCGAGAGCTTTATTGAATAGAAAATATCTCCAGCTCAGAATCTAAGTCAACTGAAGTAGAATTAACTGGTTTACCAAGGATCTTAATTTCTGAATTTCTAAGTAAAAGAAAGTCAAAAATATAATTTGCTATCCTTGAATATTTTCTAGATTACACACTATTTCCAATTCTGCACTGGGACACATTGAAGAACATTTTCAGCTCAGTAAGACCTGCTATCATTTTGAAGAATGATATCGTACAAACAGATTTTCTGTTCTTGTGGGTCTCTTGCAGCCTGTCCTATAGTGAAATTATAATCACCACAATGCAGCAGCGCAATAACAGAAACCTTTGACTAAGAATCTTCTGGTTTTTTGTTCTGAAATGACACTTTAAGTGTCCTGAAGTCTGTTCTTGCCTCATGTTGTGATATTATATATTTGCATTTACACTGAGTGTTTACACATGAAGGAGCAATACAGTTTGTATGACAGAAAAAGTGCAAAGCGTGTGTGTTTTGAGAGGGGGAAAATTCATTTCATGACTGGCACAGAGAGCTGGGGAAAGGAGACACCCAAAAAGAAGGAACAAACTCACAGAAGGGCAAAGTCCTTGTGGAAAATATATGTTATTTGAATTTGAATGTGCTCCAGCACTACGTCCAGCTGGGCAGAATTCAGCTGCATATTGTGTGCTGTTGTGTGTGCACGTGTCTGTGCAGAGGAGAGGCATTAATTTGGATTATGTCCCTGTATGCTGTTGTGGTTGCTTCTGCCAGTCTGTGTATGTGTTATGCTGTGAATATGTGAAGGCGTAGCTTTCAAATACAAACACATGTGTTTGTGGATGATTAGATGAATAATACTTTTATTCCTAACTGTGACAAAGAATTTTCTATCTTGTCCCCTCAAGATATAACTACAAATTAAAGAAAACTGGCAATTACAGGCTGCTGCTGCTGAGCAAGAGAACAGGGACAGTGACTGTTGGCAGAGGGTTCTGTCTTCCATTTTTCTTTTTTTCTTTCCTTTTCTCCTGCGTTTCTTTTGGTTTAAGACAAGTTTAGAGGCCAATGTTTCTCCTCTGCAATCCATCGGCAGTTCCAGCCTGGAGCTAGCTTGTTATAACCTACTTAGTCAGTTGGATGCTGTCAGTCACTACTTCAGAATCAATGGTTGCAGATGTGAGCTTGGATGCAATGCTATTTCTCCTCACAGTAACAAGAAGTTAATAGATCTTATTTTAATTATTCTAACTGCTTTGTCTTATAAAAAGGGAGAAGAAAGTTATGGGAGTTGCAGCTGATTTGCAGATAAACACATGCTCATCAAAATGAAGTGAAATCTTTCAAAGTACCGATCCTATGTCTAAGTGCAATATTAATAATGATGCAAGTCATAAATTCATCCTATAGGGAATTTGTTTGCATGAACCTGAAATGCCAGTTCATCAGGATTTTGCTGAAGGAAAGAAATATTCAGCAGGTCTGTCATCAAGGGAATGTGGTTTTCTTATTAAAAAAAAATAAAAGAGAACAAACAGAGTTACATTTGGAAAGCTAGGACATTTCTTATTGTTCTTGGATTACTATTATTATTATTATTATTATTATTATTATTATTATTATTATTATTATTTCCTCCAGAGATAATAAAAATTTTCATGATTCCCTTTGTTTTGGAGGTATAGTCATGACTGAAAGTTATCCTTGGATTTATATGACTTTGCATACCTTTGTTTTTATATCAAATTGCTCTCATGCAGCATTCTCCCAGATGCTGCTGGCTTTCAGGGAGAAGCAGCAGGGAGAATGTGGGTAGTCACTTGTTCTGAAGCCAGTGCTGACTTTTCCTGATGTTGTCAGATCAGGTTACCATTGCAGCTCTGAGGTCTTAATTGTATTACAGAGAGCTTCAGCTCCAGTTTTAACCCTATTCTTTAGGAAATACAAGTGCAGATTTTCAGACCAATAATGGGAACAATGCAAAGGAACCTTGTAAATTATATATGCACAAAAATGCTTGCAATAATTAGGACCTCTCTGTGTGAAGGAAGACAAAGGTTGTATCTCACTTTTCCCAGGATCTCCTTGAATGTGCCCCAGACACCAGTGGCTAGAACACCAGATTTTTCTTCCCAGAAGATCCGGGGTGTGTGTGGAGGGAAATGCCAGAAGACTACATGACTTCTCTTCTGATGAATTTATATATAACTAAGAAACATTTTCCTGGAGTCCTCTAGTTAGACTGTCTTTCAGAGGCCTTCCTCCTGGTGAATTTATTGTTGTTCCAGGGGAAAAAAGAAAACAATAAATGCAAACTAAAACCTTCTATTACGTACAAATAAGCAAATGATTCCCAAGTTTTCACAGAAAGGGAAAAGCCAAATGGCAAGTGTGATGGATATCAGAAGGAAGAAAATGCCTTCTTTTACGTTCAAGCGAAGATAATGTAAAGGAGAGGTGGTACTGGAGTTCTCTTTTCTAGTGGACTGTGTTACTGAAGGAGGACACAAATCCTCCCTTAACTGAAGCCAACAGCAGAATTACTATCAGGTGATGATGGTTCAGGTTAGTCTTCTAATGTGATTGTTGTCAGAGGGGCTTAAATTTAGCATTCTGAAGATTCATGGGACATTTTGAGGTGCAAAGGAAAGAAAAAGTAAAGCACTAAAATTTTAGCGAGGTAATTAGAACTCTATTATGCCTAGTTTTCCTTGTTTGACAAGGAAATACATAGAGAAATCCACATTGGAGGTGGCAATATTTTCACCACCACCTAGAATTACCTTTAAATTCCCACAGCATGAACTGGGTCCTGTTCTCTGTTTTCAATGCCTGCATCACTGCATATCTTGGCATAATGAAAACCCCTTACTTTGTGCAAGGAGGGGCTATAGTCAGCAGGCTGGGGGTCAGAAGATTCTGTTTCCACAAAGACTGCTGAATGTAGGAGTCTTGTATTGGCACAGCAGAAAAAGGCTCTAATTTCCTAGGTCTTTAAAGCTGAAAAAGAGAGATAATACACCCAGAACTGTACAGCATTGTTTGTTTTTTGTTTTTAATCTCTGGAAATCATTTAAAGTTATAACTCCAAATAGTATCGTGGACAACTTAACTCCTACAGGGATCATAAGTCTCCTTTTGGCTATGACTATTTTATTTGGTTCTCATCTATGAATATGGATAACTTGAAAATATTATTTTGTGTGAATGAGAAGCTTCAAAAAACCCTCATCAGTGGAAATTTAGGACATGTATTTCTTAAGGCAAGTGACCAACATAAAAACTAAATGAAAAAGATGTAAAAATAAAAAAAGGGAGTTAAAACTTTTAGAAAGTAATATCTATCTCTGAATTTAACATAGAGATTAAGAATATATTTTACATAAGAAAAAAAACCTTATTATTGATAGAATATAGGTTTCATCTAAGTCTTGGAGCCCTCAGATGAAATTTACCAACACTGACAACCTGCCTGGAGCTGCTGTATGCTGCCATGTTTGACTACTCACCCATCACAGTTGCCTCTATTTCAGTGTGAATGTGCTGCCCTGTAAGAGATTTTACTTGTTGTTCATTTATTTATTTAAATTTCTTCTACAAGGCCAAGCGAGTTCTGGGAAAAGTACCAGACCATTGTCCCTAGGGACTCTATTTCTCCTAATTATCTAAAGAAAAACCTAAACAAGAAATTATTCAGATCCAAAATGCCATACTTCCCCTTCCCCTCCTCTGCTCACATGTAAGCCCACAAACAGAACTGCAGATATAATTTCCTGGAGAAGTTTGATTTCTAGGCTGAAAATAGAAGTCACGCTGAGTGTATTCTACCTAAATTTTAATTTGGCTGAAATTTAGGGAGCCTTTTCTAAGAAAACAGTTAGCGACCCTTGTTCTCTATTCCACCTGCTCCTGGCAGCTCTTAATCACTTTTAGGATAGGGCATCAGTCCTCCTCAGACTGAGCAATCCTCAATGTTACATTCATATATAAAACTAGTAACACATATACCACAACATTCTGGTTATATTAAGTAATTTTTTTTCAAATCTCTTGTTAATAAAATGCTCTTTCAGAGAATGGAAAATTAATCTGAACTCCTCATTCGTGTTTGTTATTTTCTAGAAGACTGTCCCTCATGCTTAGAGAACAAGATTCTTTTTGAACAAAGTTGTTTATGAATTTTGCATTTCACAATCAGTATATTGGAAGAATTTTGTTTTCTATACAGCACAGTTTGTAAGTCAGTGGACTAAAATAAAGATTCTAAATATTATTCTCGGTGTTTTACCTTTACTTTTTGAAAACAGTGTTATATTATAATGTTTTTATCCTTGCCTAACTTTACTCCAAGTTTCTACTGTTTCATTTATTTAGGAACTCCACCACTCTCACTATTAAGTTCTTGCATTTAAATGAGGTTTTTTGCATTTACTCTGACTCATCCTGGCTGTCAATCTCTCCCACCTACCTGGTAACTGAGTTAAGAATTCTGACTAGCTTGAAGAGCAACTCTTGGTCTGGGATATCTTCTAGCAATCAAACTCTTCTCTTTTCTTTGTGATAAGCAAATGACAAAATTCATAGAATCATAGAATAACCAGGTTAGAAAAGACCCACTGGATCATCGAGTCCAACCATTGAAATTAAACAATTAAATTAAATTAAATTAAATTAAACAAAATTAAATAATTGTGTACATTTTAGCTTCAGATCTCAACAGAAACTTGAATGGTGAATAAAGATTATAAATGTAGACCTCTTCCTTGGTGACTATTCATCCGTCCATTATGTTTTGATTAAGCAATACTGCTTCTTAACATTAGCATCGCTGTATATACTGGGCTGTATGGCAGCCAGAATCCCACTTCTGGCAGGGAGTTAAAATGAGGCTTTTCTTCAGGATTCATCATTTCAGATTTGTCTGTGTGCATAGACACATAACAGCACCATGGACACCCTTGAGCATCCTGCCTGGCTTCCAGCTGATGATGCAGAAAGGCACACGCTTCCTACAGTTTCTTGAGCCTTTCTAACAAAATTATATAGATGCTCTGCTACTACTTGAGGTTATCTTACAGGAAACTATGAACACATATATGAGCAATGAGCTGAGCTCTAGATTTACAGAGGTTGTGGTCAGGAGGTTTGATTTTTTTTTCAGTTTTTCTGTTTAGGTTGCTTATTTGTTTGATTGTTTAGCTGGGGTTATTTTGATATGTTATTAGGCTACCTCTAAGCTTTTAATGTTTATAATGCTTCTATAAGAAATTTTTTCTTTTAATTTAATGACATCCCGCTGAGGTAAGCACCCATATATGTGCATGCCCATTAGGACTTTACTGTCTAAAATGGCATTTCAAACTGGGTTTTAAAAATTAAAAATCAAGAGTTACTCTTGTGGTATTTCATCTCCCAGTCCCTTATAAAACAGAGATGAAGGTAAAAGTTAAATTTAAAATTTATTTTGTTGTCTAATTTAGGTTTCTTAAAGACACTGGAAACAAAGAATTTCATTTACTGTAATTAAATGTAAATGTAATCAATTACAGTGATACATTTACTGTAAATGTAATTAAACAGAAATGTGTAAAATAACACGTGACTCAAAGCTGAGGGACAGGAAGAAAAACACCTGAAAATTGAAACATGATTTTTTTTGACTGTCAAAATGGTTTGCTATAGGAACAATCTACAAAGGGAAAAGAGGTTTTATCTGCTTTTCCTCATGTCAAGAGGTGGCACTCTGAAAGGTAAACTACAGAAAGTATGTGTTACTGTGTTCAGTATGCATAGGTAAAATAGGGCACGAAGGGCACAATGACTTGATCTTTGCAATGGGGGCTGACAAACCAGCTGCTTTCATTTGTCTTTGAATTCTGGCACTCTCCTCTTTAATCCAGAGACTGTTGCAGTATATCACAGGGAGATGTGATAGAATGATCTCTTGCTGTTAGGTCTCAAAACTGATTTAAAAATATCAGCCATGCTTGGGAAAGAAATACTTACTCAAAATCTGCTAGTTTTCACTGAGAGCTCAAGGAGAGAAGGAGGCTCTAAGTAAGATTTTTCTGGTTGCCACTCTGTGCCAAACCTGCAGCAGGATGAAGGGAACAGGTCTCCACCAGGACCCAAACACTGGGATATTCTTTTGAAACGATGCTAAATACTTACTGGTAGTTAACTGCTTTTGGCATCTTGTTGTCTCAGCTGGATCTGAACTGATTACTTCACACTGAATGATTACATAAGCTATAACCAATTCTCTTCTCCTTCCATGCTGATAGACAATTCATAATAAATTAAAGGGAAAATGTATTTCACGGAATAAAAATAGCCAGGAAGTCCTAGAATTGCAAAGTTTAAATTCAAATCCAGACTCTCAAGAAACCTAACTCTACTAGGTATATTTTTTCAGAAAACAGAAAAAGAAAGAGGGAAAAGAAGAGAAGTAAACTTTTGTAATACAAAAAGTGTTTTATATACAAAAAAGCTGAAATGTACAATATGTTGGGGATTCTTAGCAACTGTAGGAACAGAGTATCTACATTACCTAAGTATGGTTTGTAACTGGATTTAGATATTGTATACATGCTAATATTTTTAAAACTCATTAAAAAGGAAAACTTATTATTAATGTAATAAAAGTAACAGCTTCTTCTAAATATTTCTTCTTATTCTTGTTAACAACCCATCAGGTCTTCTGATTGGCTTCTTTCCATCTACTACCACTGTTCAAAGCTGGCGAATAGCCTCATCCTGATTTGTCTGCAAGTCTGGAATGAATTTGGAAATTCCTGAAATATCCAGTCATGATTATTCATGAAAAGGCTGCATCCCAAGTTTTATTTATGTCTTCAAGAAACCCAAGTGATACGATTAGAAATAGTTTTGAAAGCAAGAAAGAGATGACACAAAAATAAGTAGGAGACAACGAAACATGCTTTGGTTCTGAGTGCTGAAAGTTTGGGCTTTATTCTTCCACTCTTCTCTTTTTTTTTTTTCTCCCCTTTTCTTTTTTTCCTATGAAATGTATTTATTTTAATTTACATTTAGATTAGATTCCCAGCAGCAGATGGAAAGAATTTAAGTCAATTTGCAATAGGAGACACATTCTAGCCAATGAAAAATCAAAGAAAAATAGCAACTGTCTCTTGCTCTCCTTTTGGACAATTGTCTTCAGAATAATCTGCATCGCGGGGAAAAAAAAAAAAAATGTTCCCAGGGCTAAATCGGCTCCATGACTTAGTGGTGGCAAAGGCAGCAAGAAATACAGATAAAGAAACCGGTTCATAAATCCATTTAAACTGTCTTTGGAACAATGGTAAACTGACTGGTATAACTAGTGTCTGTATGTATGACAACAAATCAAGAAATTCTATTAAACAAAACACTTATTTTTCATTAAATCAGGACTGTGATGGGTGTCCAAGCTACAAGTGACTTTCTGTGTGTGCTGAAGTATAGCAGTTCCATTCTTCCTAAATTCAAATAACTACTAAGGAGCTTGGATGAGAAGCCTCTCCATCTCAGTAAGAAGAGATAAGTGCCTCTGCCCTATGATTGAATACCCTTAAAATATAAGTTAACTTTTGAGGGAGAATAGTATTTTCCACTGACTACAGAATGATGCTATTCTCTAAGCATATGAAAAAAGCATGATAAATATAGACTATAATATTCTTGTCTGTCTCATCTTTCCCATATGTAACACTGTGGAATGAGATAAGTCACTATAAAATATGGATTAGAGATAATAAAAATATTCATCATGGCTGCTTAAGGACACAATCTTCAACCCTCACTGGACCATGAACGATAATGCTAAGCAAATAACTTGTCACAGGCAACATCAGACTTTCATTTAGATATTCAAGCAGGCACCGATGACTTTTTGTCACTGCCCGTAACATCACAGAATCTCCTGGAATTTGAGACATCCCTACCTGGCAGGAGGAAGCCTCTTGGGCTTTCTGAGGACAGAAGTCCACCTTCTGTTCCTACGCCTGACTGGCTGTCACTGTTGCTCCTTACAGATGTTTCTCTAATCTCATCTCAAGGGCTGTCAAAGGTAGACACTGCACAGCTTCCACAAATCAACCTTTTCTGTTGCTTCTCAAGCCTCACTGTCATGATCTTTTCCTAAAATGTAAAGTAAATGTTCCCTGTTGGAATTTAAAAACTTTCTGTCTTTTCAGTATATCAGTACAATGAAACACAAAGGTTCTTACATTGTTTGAAGATTACAGTCGAGTCCTCCCTCACTATAGTCCTTGGCTGGGCAGCATCCATTCAGTCTTTTCTCTTAAGTGATGGTTTTTAGACTCATAATTGCTGGTCTTTCCACCGTTCTCATCAATTCCTCTGTTTATCCTGAAAAGCAACATGTAAACTAGACAATGTTCTTGCTGAGACCCTAAACTAGACAGGTTTTATAGGGATGACTTTCACTTATGTATCTTAGCGTAATGTTTGGCTCTTCTTGGCAATGTGATATCACCGGCTAGATTCATCTAATGATCGATGAATAAATCATGACTTTTTTTGTTTTTCTGTTGATCTGCTAGCTCGGTAAGAAATTTCCATCCTGTATTTTCACAACCATTGGCTTTATGTATTAAAAATTTTTCTTGTTTCTATTGAGAATTCTCCTTTTTTTTGAGCTCTTATCTCAAATTCAAGTTCCCTTTGAACTGTAATCATGTGCTGTGAAACATTTGCTCTCCCTTGTGTTCCAACATCATCTACAAATTTAACAAATATACTCATCCAGGCTATTAAGAAAAACATTGTGTAGAACTAGAACCCTATAAACAGGAAAACATAAACAATTCTTTGCAGTCTGAAGACAAGATAATTTTAAAAGACAGACTCTGGAGTTTACTTTTTTACTCTTATTGGATTAATTTATGAGCTATGACCTTATTAATATTGAAATATACAATACCATTAGATGGCATGCAGTGCTATATGGCATAGTTTCCAGGTTCTGCTGGAGTAATAAAACCCTGATATGCACTGAGAGTGACTTCCTCCATGCAATTCTTTCAACTAGCTTTTAACACTCAGTATGTAAATTATGCTTGTTTATACTGCCAATTTACCTCCTATTTAAATCACACTGGAATTTGGCCTATTGAGTTTGTGTTAATCTGCCTGGCAGGATTTGGCCTACATTGGACAGGAAGATGGAGGAGGGATGAGGAAAGAAAGGAAAATGAAGTAATCCTCAAACATTTTTACACGTTAAAAAAATAAACTCAGATAAGCCATGTAAAATTGTTTCCTTAAATTTCTAACACACTCTCCATTTTAAATACTTATTTCCAGAGGGCTAATTAGCGTATAATTCTTCCTGCAAGAGGAAAATAATTGCCTACCAAGCTTGAATTCTCAAAAACAATCTACATCACATTGTCATTACAACTGAAGTTATTTATCTAATTTTATTTTATTTAAATATCAAGTGCAATGGGAGGAGGGAGGGGAAGCGTGAGATGCTAAGGGTTTTGTTTAATAATTTTCCCCATTGTTTATGTAGAAAAGCACAAGTGTCTTAAAAATATCAGCTCATACAGATGCTTCAGATGTTCAGTCTTGTTAAAAAAATGTCCTAAGTTGATAATTCAGATAAGTTGCACTGGGTGGTATTTACTTTATGTATTGAAGACAAAGTTACTAGCAGTGCATACTCAAGCTGTCAATTTTTCTTCTAAGTTTTACTTTTCTTATGTTAATCTGCTTCAGACTCGGTTCTTTTCCAAAGCTTGATTTCCTTGTGCTAAAAATAAGCCAACGGTCAAACCAGAAAATGTATTTAGGTAACATTTGTCAACTCATCAGTTACAATCTCTAACAGTTCCCCATTAGTTGCTCATGTTTCCTTATCAGCATGGGTTATCCATGTAAATAGAGTTTGCAGGCATGAACTTTATAAAGTAATGGACCACACTTGGCCTCCTTCTGTAGCCCTTCCTCTTGACTGCCAGAAAAATGCTTTCCATTGGGTCATATCACTCAGAAAAAAAATCAAAAAAACTCAAGAGCAATGAGGTGCAGTGAAATACAAAGCACTGAGAAATGAGAGAGAGAATAGAAAATTATTAAGGTGTTGGTTTGTGAATTGTGAGTACATTAACGAATTAACATCATCTGGACTCACAGGTAAAACCAATCTCACACGCAGAGACCTCGAAGTCATTCCATTCTTCTCCCTTCTACACACATTTGGATAGAAAATTAAGAAGTCCATCTCTGAAAATTAAGAAGTCCGTCTTCACTCTGAAGGTGAAGAGTTTAAAGAGAGGCAAATCAGCATGTAAAGCAGAGGGACACTGTTATCAGAAGATGAAAGAGCAGAAGTAAATTCTTGACAAAGACAATGGCATTTCTCTGGAGAATGCTGCCACAAACAGTGGTGGTAAAGATAAAAATATGAATAGGTGACAAATATAAAAGCAGAAAAGCTGAAACCATAAGGATGTGGGCAATAGGGAAGTTATTTTAGGTATGGATGATTCCCATCCAGAGCTGATGAATAACTGTGATTCATCCTTGTGGGAAAGAAGTAAGGAAACAGAGTTTGACTTCTTTCAGCAATGAAAACAACCCCTTTTCTCCACCTGTTACTATATTAGTCCATATGAAGGTTGTCTGTAGTTTTAATGATTAAACCGTGGCAAAATGACACAGATGTCAATGTGATGCAATATAATTTAATTTGGGGAGCAAGGTTGTTTTTGTGTTTGTTTTGTGTTTTTATAAATTTCATACAACAGCAACTTAGAAGATCATAGAGCACTTCAGAATTAAGAAATGCTGGCATTTACACTCTACAGTCCAGATTTAGCTTCTTTGTGTTAGATAGGATTAAGATTCCCTCAACTGCATGCTTAGAAAGATTATAGAAATAAGAATCAAGAAAGCGATATGTAATCATCTTATATGCATATGCACTCATAAATACAAAACCCAATTTGCCTTTCCCAAGGAAATCTACTCACCAAACCCAGTCCTTTGCAACCTTTGCAAGTCCAGGCTGACAGAGAATCCTGAGCTTATATGTAGATATGCAGCTTCTTTAGGTACAAACTGTGACACTAGCTACATAGTAAAGCTGAACTAATACAAGATTTCCTACTTCTTTGGGTGGTTGATATTGGAGTATCTGCAATGCAGCTCTGATATGTTTTGACTTGATGTTAATATATCAGGACCTGCAGGAGTTCAACAATGAGTAAATCTCAGTTCAGAAAAGGTTATCTACATTTTTTCCACACAACGAATTCCCCCACAGACTGGTTGATGGGGCACATTTGATACATAAATCAAACTTAGCTCAATTTTCACTTTATGTTGTCAGTTCACCTTTAGAAAGAAAAGAGGATATTGTCTTACTTAGTCTAAGGCCACCTTAGTAATACAGAATAAAAGAGGAAAAAATATGAGGGGATATATTTTTTAATGAAAAGTTGGTAACCTGCAACAATAAGCCTTTTTTATTCTTTAGAAAGATGCTAAAACTGCAGTATCCACAATGCTGGGGCAACTGAGGTTTTCAAGTGTCCCTTGTGATAAAAGGAACAGTACAAGAATCAATTGTGTTCGGTTTATGTACCAGCAACTCGAAGGTAGGAAAAAAAAGGACACAAAGGAGGAGAAATTTGCTGATGATACATAAGTGAGGAGAGAAAAACGGTAAAAAAGAAAAAACAAAACAAAAAAAGTGAAACAAAAAACCAAACAAACAACAGTGTTATTCTATGTACCGAAAATTAACAAAAACACAAACGTGGGCATGAGGTATATGTGATTTGATATGGAGAGAGTTGGGGGAGTAGATAATGAAAATAGGCAGGACTAAAGGAACATGAAAAGGAAAGATAACTCCAACAGGCACCAGACTACTAATACTGTAAGTGAGGAAAAGCTTCTGTGGAGACAGGGAGTATAACTTGAACACCCTCAGAGCAGTTGGTAAACCACAGTAGAAATCACAAGAAATAAAAACATAAGGATAATAAAGAGCTGGGAGAAATTTCTATAAAAACTCCTCTGAGTCCACTCTTTTTTGACAAGCAGCAGTGTTCACTACAGCTTCCAAACCTGGGCTGATTTAAGACTTAACAGAAGTAAACTTCCAGGTAGCATTTTTTAGCTGACTATTTCACATTCACAGCTCACTCCAAACTGAAACTCAGAGTGAATCTAGGAAAAAGGAAAAAATGAGTGAGCTTTACCAACTATGAAATATAGATTTACACATTCCTGCAAACAAACTCCTCTGGTTTCTCTCTTCTTTGTTTTTTGGTTTAGGTTTTTTTTTTGTTTTTCAAATAACACATTTTATTTTAAAAAAAATGCCTGTCTTGTTATTTCTCTTTTGGTTTGGGGGAATGTGGGTGCATACATTCACACTTCTGAAAATGTGTACATTAGTTATAAGATGTAAGATCTGTAAAGGATTTTGTAATTGATCTGAAAAGAGTATCAAATCATTCTTTTGTTTAAACACAATTGCATCAGCTCCCCTTTTTGAAAGACTGGAGGAGACTGTGACTCCATTTTCCATACAGAAGAGTAATGGGTAAGCAAATCCAGACTTCTCACTCATACTCATCCACATACAGAAAACAAAACAAATAGCTGTGTGGAGATACCTCGACTTCAGCAACCGGACCTTAAGTCCATCCTTTGCTAAAAATGTGTTCATATCCAGAGGGGTAACCAAGATCCTTTTCAATGTGCCTTTAAAGAGATATTAATCTTGAGTCATTTTGGTCCATTTATTACAGAAGTCAGAGGTCTCAAATTGTGTCTGCCCCAGTGTTTGTCACATCCTGACACGTGATATTAAGCAGTGACCTCCTACAGATCACTGAGGGTTCTGCCTTCTACCAGTGAGCAAGTTTAATAGCAAAAATACAGGTAAAACCTGAAGAATAAATAGAGTTTATATTAAAACAGATAGATTTAATGTATAGTTGCATTGAAAGAGCAATTGATTCTGACAGTCAGAATTTCTTGAATATTTTTGAGAATAAATGTGTATTAATATTGAAATAAAGTGATTTTTTTTTACTGAGCCTGAAGTTCATCACACATATATAGTTGTTATGCAATATTTCCTACTTTTCTTGGTCTTCTAAATCACTATTATCTCAAATAACTGTACAGAAGGTATCACTATGATTATTACATTTTATAAGATAGATAAGGGATGAAACTTAAATAGAGCTGACAATACTTATAAACATTGTTACATCCTCTAAGTTCCACCTCTGTGTTTGTTCCTTTAAAGAACAATATGAAGTGCCAGGCCAAAAATTTTCCTTAGATTTATTCCTACCTTAACCCATGAACTTTATGAAGATTTTCGTATTACATAGTAGTATATTTACATTATGCATCTGTCTCCTTTTACTTCCACCTGAAGGAATAGGTAAAATAAACTGTGAGGAAGTTATAAGGTTAAAGAGTGTAATTATTTCTCCTAACGGTAGTGAGTTTCTTTTGTAATATATATTTTTAGTCACATCTGTTTTGCTTCTCCATCTCCTGCTAATCTCTAATGCACAGAAACAGAACCTTGTGTATATTTTGTTTGAAATATGCTGCTTTAACTCTGCAAAGCAGAATTTGAGCTTTCACTTGACATGATCAGATGGCCAATAAGTTGTACAGAAAAAAACAAAACCCCTTTGGCAATAATCAGTGATCATACAAAATTTGACAAGCACAGCAGAAATTTAGCCATTCCTGAGGGGAAATTCTTTGTGTCATCAATTCTTTTGCTGTCTGGCAGATAGAGAAAAACAAAGTAAAATAGATATAGAAGAGATAAACTAAAGGAAGGAAAAAAAAATAAAAAGGAAAATTATACAAAGCTCAGTCGTGGGACCTGGAATGTTATACTGTTTCCTTGAAAGATGTTGTCTTCTTCCCTTCAGCATGAAGCTTGATCCTGCTCTGAACTTTCAAGCAGAGTACTTCACTTATGAAGTCATGGAAGGTAGACTTACATCAAGAGAAGAACGTTACAAAGTCCATTTGATACTGGGCAATTTTCAACTTGAGGATTTGAAGTTAATGGAGAAAATGTAGTGAATTTCTGACTTCTAAATGTATAAATTATCCCCTTTCACTGTGTAGAAAAATGTAAACATATTGAAAAAAAATCCATTAGAAATAATATGAGAATTTTAGATTAACTTATTTTAAAAGAAATTAGGTACTTAGCCTGGTCAGACAGTGTTCGTCATCTACTTATAGCCTTAGGCAATTAAATATCATTAAAAACCTGGCTGAGAGGGCACGCTGATCCAAATGTGACAGTGGTCCCCTTACTCAAGGCAATAACAACCACGTGCTTTGCCTGTTAGTCTTGCATCAGAAACTCCTTTAAAAGTCTCTGGATCTAAAGTAATGGAAGGAAACAGTTCATTTTATGCTGTCTCAGTACACATGCAACCCAAAAGAAGTTTACATTCCTGGCAGGCACAGAGCCTCGTTCTCAAAGTCTTCCACTATAGTATCCGTTTCTCACAGTTAAGGTTTTGAGAAGAAAGAGATGATGGTCAGCAGTGTATGTTGCTAAACAGATGAGTGCCTTTTGCTCCTTCCATCTCAGCAACTATCAGCAAAGATAAACTGTCTTTCACTAAAAGAAATATGTTAGACCACAAAAGGTGCAAATATGTTTTTTGATTATTACAACAGGTGGGAATGATCCAGACACCCCCACCCAGAACTCTCAACTTCTCTACCTTCATGCTTCCTTGTGGGATTGTGAAAACACAGCAAGCCAAAGCTGATTTCGTTGACTCAGGTTAAGTGACTAAATGTTGATACAGCTTGTAGCTCGTTGTGCAGTCACTGCTCTTGATTTTCAAAGGTCTACAAGCCAATTCTTTGTAGAGAAAATAGGTCATGTCCTTGTATTCCTGTAGAATTCCGTGGAACTGTTTGTTTCTAATTAGTTTTTCTTTTTTTTTTTTTGTATTTTTTTTCCCAAGTAGAAAACTGTCTTTATATTTAAATAATGTTCTGCAGAAAAATGCCGGGATTTTAGATATGACAAGTTAGGTCCTAAAAAGCCCACAAAATTTTATCTCTCCCTGAAGTGGAGATCACAACTATTTTTGGCCATAAAATCCTCTCCAAATTATATTTCTTATCAATTTTTAACAGAAGATGTAAATACAAAATTAAAAATGGTGAGAAGGAAAAATATGTATTTATTTGTTTGTATGCTGTTTTCAACCACATTATTTTAACAGTAAAATAAACCCAATTTATTTATTTATTCATTTATAGAAGAGTGAAAAAGCTGGCAGTAAAGCTGTCTGTAGACAAAAGAAAAAAGTAAGTAAATCTTCAACTAAATGTAATATCTTCATTCTAAAAAGCTTCTAGGTGCCAAGGCAATTTACCTGAGACTGTAAGTCAGAGGACTTTCTATGCCCTGAATATTCACTCTGGCTATCACATAATACAGATTTAACAACCACAAGAAGAACTTTACTGTTTAAATATTTAACATTCCATTCAAATGTGAAACAGCACAGTGGAAATTGGTTCACAGTCTCTGACACAGGGTCCCTTGCAGGAGAAAAGTGAGGACATGTAAGAGCAGGAGTCAGAGAGTCAAAGGCACAAAATGAGGTACTAATAGCAAAGGGTGTAAAAAAGATCAAGGAAAAGTTTTTCAAGAGTTTAAGAAATGAAGAGTGGACAAAAGAAAATGTTAAGTCTGCTACTTAGCATAGGGGAAAGAAGCAGATAATAGATGATAAGGAAAAGGCTGAAATGTTTAATGGGTGTGTTGCTCTAGCTTTCACTGAAAAGGCTGATACTTAAGGCAAAGTTTAAGGAACTAGTAGTTAATGAGGGAAGAAAGATGTCACAAGTAGAATTGTGGTAGCCCACATTAAAGAATATTAGGATAATTTGAATATTGGCAAATCAGCAAGGCCTGATGAAATTTAATCTACACTGTTAAAGTGTCTGCTAGAAAAAGTTTAAGGGAACCTTTAGCAACTGGTTTTGAGAACTCTTCAAAAAGGTCCGAATGAACTTGGAAAGGGCAGCTATATTCTGGGATTTGTAGGAAACATATCAATAAACCTACAAGTTAGCGATTTTCTCTTCTTTAGTACTATGTTAATTAGCATTAAACCCTGAATAGAACCCATTTGTGTGTCCCGAAAACAAATATAAATCTATTTTTCTGCCTTTCAGGAAAATAAGGAGAGCAAACGTATCCCCAGCAGTCTGAGGAACTTCTGTCCTGATCCAACTACCCCTGGTGTCAGAGGAAATATTTCTGTGGACTACGATGGGCTTTCCATCAGCATGTCTATGAGTGCTCTGAATGAAAATGAGAAGGGGATTATGAGTGTAAACAGAAACTGAAATGTTCTAGTCTATTTTCATAGGTCCAGCAGAGAGGATTACAGAAAGCAAAGAAAAAAGTATGAATACATTTATTCGGGGTGTTTAATAACTTTAAGCTTAGCACATAGCACAAATATATATTTTAATTTTCTCCTGGCTTAGGCTAGACAATACAGAAAGTAGCAAATAGTTTAACAGTTGTTGGTTTCAATCACATCTTAAACAGGATTCCTCTTGCTGTTCTCACAGTGCCTCTAAAATGCAAAGAAAGTAAGTAAATGCAGAACACCTTGTTCTATTCAAACTTAAGACATTTATACAGCTAGTGAGAATTGTCATTAAAAGGAAATGTGCAATCTAGACTCTTACAAGTGAAAGTAGAATCATAGCTATAGTATCATTATTACAGTTTGACTACCCTGATGTTTTAGCTAGATGACTGTGAAAACACATTCAACTAACTTGTAGATGAAGTTGCGTGCCTAATTTGCAAGCATTAAGAGGGTTCCATGTGCTGATTGAATAATTATGTACGCGTACAGTTATCTTTTGACATTTGCCCACACAATTATCTAGTCTGTGTCTAGAATTGTGGACTCAACTGTATCTGACACTTGCTGTCAAACAATGTGAAGTTCACATCCAACTTCCCTGAGATCCTGTGCTTTAGCTAGCAACTTGGGAAACAGAATGCAATAGTTTTCTTTAGAGATAATGTCTTCCAAGGACCTGAGCTGCAAAGAGAACGCAATACAGTATTTGTATGCGGAGGCATGGCATAAAATCAGTGAAAAGAAATTTTTAAAGATAAAGAAGGTGTAAAAAATTAAGTATATTATGTAAACAGAAGTTCAGGGAATACTGTGTATGTTCCAATGCAACAAGTTATCAGGAGGATACAAGGAAAATAGTATTTTCCAAACAATATTTCCTTGGATGTTATAGTAGTCTGGGAACATTACAGGTGTTCTCATATGGTCAAGGAAATAGTTGCAGGAAGATGAACGTGGTTACTCAGTCTTGTGTGTCAGCCTTTGTAAGATCAAAACTTCACATGCCTTACTAAAAGCGTCATGTAGGTTGGGTAGTGAAAAAAGTGATGTAGTTAAAATATACCTGCACATTTCAAATACATACAGATAACCATTGCCACTTGCCACCACACTGATTTCAATCACATCAATTCACTTTTTATAAACAGTAAGTCCTAAACTTGTCAGATGCATTAGTCATATGTGGTTTAATTACAATGAACTGCACTTTTGGACTGGCAGATGTTGAAACGTCCCTCTTTTCCTCTTCCTTTCTCCCTTTTTATTTTCTATGAAAGCATTGCCACTCTGGAATATTGTGCACTGTATTTCAAAAAGAAAAGACTGACTGGAGTGGATTCAGAGAAGAACAAGAGAATAGTAAAAAGAACCGGAAAATAGTGCTGCCAGTTTGAGGAAAGGTTAACAGAGTTGGTCATGATTGTTCTGGCAAAAAGGAGATTGAAGGAAGATGTAAAATATCTGTCTACAAATAAGTAAAGAGGCATTGTAAAGGGAAGAGAAATTAATTGTTTTCCCCAGTCCATAAGGAGCAAGAAGGAACAGGTTTACACTACAGCAGAAAATACATGTTAAAAATCAAGCTTGTTGAATAACAGAAAAACATGTTTGCAAGTATACTTACTAAATCTGGGCTGGCATTATTTATCTCCTTTTTGTTTGGTTTAGTACAAAAATTCTGACAAGCATTTTCTCTTTATATACATGTTAGTAAAAAGGCAATTATTCTCAGGAACAGAGAATGCACTCAAAAAGCATGATAAAGGATGTGCTACTGAATATACTGCCAGACTGATAGAAAGCATGCATTTGTGTTCAAATGCAGAAATATTTATGTTGAAACTTTGCTGCGAGTTTGTGTTTAAAAGCCCATCACTTCTTATTTGCGATGTTCAATACTATTACGATAGGCTTGGCTCTCACATGAAAGTTAAAATTAGCTTTTCTATTTCAGCAGGTTTCTTCCTTTCAGTAAAAATAAAGTTGAGTGGCTGCCTAAAGTTAAGTAGGAGAGTCTTTTCCCTGACGTCAGTAAAGTCAAAGCGTTTGTTTTTGCCATCTATTAAGCTGGTTCACCTTGATGGAATTGGTCACATTTTATGTTTCTTAAACACCAGGATCAGGCCTGCTTTTCTGAATCTCCTCGTTAATTTGAAATTGTCTTCTAAATGATGTAAATTAACACAGCTTTATAGGTTCTGGTGGAATCATCCTAATACACATCTTTACATACCCCTCACAGTGACTATGATGCCACACGTTAAGATCCGTCTATTAGCAGTCCACAAAGTAGTCAGCTTCTCTACTTTAGTGTCCTCTAAGTGAGTAAGCCCTAGTCTATTATTATTTAAACAGCCATTAAATGCCACTAACTCAGGGGTGGAACATGGCAGCTGTTTAACAGTGGGCAGCAGCAAAGCACATTGTTGGAGGGGAGGAAGTGAAGGAGTCTGCAACTGCAGCTGAAGGGAGCATTTTAAGCAGCTTACAATGTAATTATTCTACTTGGAATTTAGCCAGATCATCTGGGTATCCACCCTATAATTGCATTGGGAGGGAAAGCCATAGATTTCTAATGGCCAAAAATGGTCAAACCTTTGGTTTTATATCCCATGCATCTGAAAAGACTGTGGTCTCACTTAGCTATTCTTATTCAGAACCACTTAAAAAGGTGAGCTCCTATATAATTGGAATTTTAAAGGAGTTCATGTTGTGTTTATGGAGCAATCACTACTAAATGATTTCATTTAAATTTTTCATAAGCTACACTTTATGAAAAATTAAAAGAAAAAGATTCTTCAGAAGCCTTAGTAAGAAATAAAGTCTCTTAAAGGAATACACATGCCATCTAATCACATGTATTTTCAAATGCTGAATTTGCTGAATACAGATAAACAAAAAATTACATTAACGGGGAGAGAAAGAGACTTTTGTTTCTTATAGGAGCCCAAAAGTGAGTAACATGTACAGTACTTGGTCAATACTTTAACTAGGCAAATGTATGTAAGGAATTTTAATTCACTTAATATCTAGAGTCTGAGATACATAACCCATTGGTAGGTGGTATTTTCATGAACTCATGTAGAATAAACACTATTTAAAGTGTAACAAAAATCCTTAAAATGCTTTCAGCATCTAATCCATATGGCTTTACTTACATGAGCGAACCTGCATATCCAAAACCTGTGCAAGAATTATAGAGCTATCAGAAGGATGTATTTTGTTTTCAATGTAAAGTTTCATTTTTAACAGCCTGAGCTCTATTTGGATTTCCAGCAGTTCCACTGAAAAAAAATTAAAACTAAAACTCCCCGAGTTTCTGGAAATAAAAAATGAAAATTTATTGGTCGAAATCTGTAGGAAGAAGAAAATGAAGGAATGATCCTGCACCAATCAATGGAAAAGTTTGTTCTTGAGAAACTCTTTAAAATGTGAAAAAAAAAAAAAGTGTCTCATTAAAATGAATCTAGGTTGATTTACCGTAGCTGTAATCAAGGGTTACCCGACCTTATAAGCTGTGCTATTCCATTTATAATAAATCTCAGCAGTTAAAAATAGATGAGCTTAGGACAGATAATAAAAGGAACAGTTTTAGAAAGTTACATGGTTATTACAGAGAGGTTTCACCATGCCATCTGTCGACAGCAATCATGGTAGGGCTGTGATGAAGTAGGGAGATGTTTCTGAAAGGTGTTTGATACAATTAAACCTTTACCTGCATTTCTGTCAGTTTGCTTCAGCCTAATGTCTAGACACATGAACTGAGGTGGAGCAGCAATTCCTTCTTTGAAAAAAGGCCTATTTCATGCGAGAGCTCTACCACTGTAGGAAGACTGAAGAAGACATGATTAGAAAACCTTCCTTGGCTTCTTTTTCTTCCTTTTAAATGATGGAAATATTAATCAGAAAGACTTTTTATAATGTTAGTCCGTTGCAGCTAACACTGTCATGAACTCATGGCTTTCAAAAGTTTATTCAGATGTATGCTACAAAGGGGAAGATATCTAACGTATTTGGTTTTACAAATAGAGGTGTTCTCAGGATCTCACATCCTCCTGTGAAAGTGGACATACATCATCACTAAAGCCAGCTGGGGTCCAGGACTTTTCCTCGGCACTTCCACTGCAAGGGACATCCTACTCGCCTTCCCTCTTTCACCTCAGCAGTGGCCGTATGTTTTTCTCTGTGGCCAGCAGTAGTCATCTCTTCCCACTCACAGAGACTGCAGCAAAGATGTGACTCCCCATGTATTTTTAAGGCAATGCTACAACCTCAGACAATACACAGCTGCTTAAGCCACCCTGTCTATTTGTTAAAACAGTAATATTTCATTGGGTAGAAGATGACTATGTGAGCTGTTTTCTTGTGACCTCTTCCTTGTCCTCACCCTCTTCCTTTCTTTTTCGAGTCTAAAACCTGAAATTAATAATATTTTTAATTTTTTTTAATAATTGTTTCTAACAACAAAAGTGCAATACACAGGAATTACTTCAAACTAGACTGAAGAAGTTACTTGAAATGACAAAAATGAACAGAGAAACAACTAGAAAGAATGTATACAATTTAAAAATACATAAATCTTTAAGAAATCCATTTTATCTCCATTTTTTTGGCCCAAATATCCAAAAAAACCCTTCTCTATTCATCAAAGAAGGGCTGGTTTCTGAAAGCTTTAGAAGCATTGGGCAGTACAGCGAATGTGAGGAAAATTTAAAAAATACTTTCACTTGCTGAGCACGCTTTGTAAATCAAAGAAAATAAGAAAAGAGTCTAGAGTCTAAGTAAAAGTGTGACAAAACTGAAATTCTCCCCAGGTTCTTTGCACAGATAGATCTGCCCAAGATATTTATCATGTTCAGACGCACAGACAAGTACACAAATGCACACAAATATTTGCTGAATTCACCAATACGTTTGCAAAAGTTTTTACCATTTCCCCACTATTTATTTATAAATTTAATTGACCAGCAGTTATCTGAACTTCAGGTGGAAAACAGAATAGCTTAAAGAAACTAAACCATTTGTATTTTAAGAGACCTTTTTTCTTTTCATTATTTAGTATATTGCAACTTTTATTTGATGAAAGTTACTATTAACATATTTTCATAATCTTCTCAGCCTAGCAACAGCAGGAGTAAAAGGTGTGAGGGGCATGCAATATTCATGAAATTAAGGAGAGTTGAGATGAAAGGGAGTTCCATTAGGGAGACCAAGTGTGACAATATGACACATATTTGCATATTTTACACTTTAAATCTTTTCAGCACATCCAAGTTGATATATGGATGTAAACACGCATTGCCAGTTTTTAGCATATTATAAGCCCTCAAGACTTTGCATGCATTTTAATATGTTTCATTATTGCTGTAGATTTTAATTTCGAAACTACACAGCTTTGATGGAAGAAAGCTGGAAGTCAAAGCATCTGGCCTCTGCTTCAGGCGTGCACAGCCTCCTTCTTAAACACTTTTTGTATAAGCAAGTCTATTTATTTGTGTGTGTATAGGAATTGTACGTGTGTATGCAAGGGGTGACAAATCTGAGATACACTTTCTTTGACACACATACTGCTGAAAGGGGAAGGGAAGGGAAGGGAAGGGAAGGGAAGGGAAGGGAAGGGAAGGGAAGGGAAGGGAAGGGAAGGGAAGGGAAGGGAAGGGAAGGGAAGGGAAGGGAAGGGAAGGGAAGGGAAGGGAAGGGAAGGGAAGGGAAGGGAAGGGAAGGGAAGGGAAGGGAAGGGAAGGGAAGGGAAGGGAAGGGAAGGGAAGGGAAGGGAAGGGAAGGGAAGGGAAGGGAAGGGAAGGGAAGGGAAGGGAAGGGAAGGGAAGGGAAGGGAAGGGAAGGGAAGGGAAGGGAAGGGAAGGGAAGGGAAGGGAAGGGAAGGGAAGGGAAGGGAAGGGAAGGGAAGGGAAGGGAAGGGAAGGGAAGGGAAGGGAAGGGAAGGGAAGGGAAGGGAAGGGAAGGGAAGGGAAGGGAAGGGAAGGGAAGGGAAGGGAAGGGAAGGGAAGGGAAGGGAAGGGAAGGGAAGGGAAGGGAAGGGAAGGGAAGGGAAGGGAAGGGAAGGGAAGGGAAGGGAGCAATAACTTCTCCCCTCAGCCTCCTCTTCTGAAGGCTAAACAAGCCCGGTTCTGTCAGCTGCTCCTTGTAAGACTCGTTCTTCAGCCCCTTCACAAGCTTCATTGCTCTTCTTTGGACACACTCCTGAGCCTCAACAACTTTCTTATAGCGACAGGCCCAGGAAATACATTTAAGTCAATGTTTATGGTTTTATAGCACTGTTTTTTGACACAGTACTTTGCCATCTACATCTTATGTGCCATTTAATCCCATCAGAAAAGTAGTGTGACTCAGTAATGTAAACAATGCCATGACTCATAATAGTAATATCATACTTAGCACTTATCTTATGATCTTCATCTCATAATACTTTGCAAAGACTAACTCTATAGGTGGGTACAGTAACGCTGTCAGTGTTCAGCAGCTAGACATAATTTACACAGAATAGTCACTCAGCAGAAACCAACGCTTGCCACAAATATTGGTGTAGGTGGATCTGAGCTTCCACAATCGCTGTTATTCTTAAAAGAGGAAAGATTTTCCTGAGAAGGTATTTTTGTAGAATATTATATTTTTCCTGGCACTGCAGAATTTAATAGAACACAGCTTTACCTTCCTGATGGTCAGAACCTCTCAAATGACATATAGTATAAATTACTTGCTTAGATACTATAGCACAAAATCCTTAGAAATTTACATTCCTTGTCATGGCACTGACATCTACGAAAAAGGAACAAGCGGAAAGAAGGACTAGCCGTTCAGTCATTTAACAGACCTGAAGTCTGTGTAGATAACCATGAGCAATCAGAAGGCCACCTATTCTCATTCACCAGGTTTATGTGCACATCAAAGCCTAATGTGCCAGTGAAGATTTGCACAGGCAGAAGCCATCCTGTATTTTCAGTTGCTGAATGTATGTGAAAGCTGATCTTCCTGTGCTAGCCACATGCTTTGTTTGAGCCAAAGTTGTAACTGCTTAATTAGTTTAGTAATTCTCTCCCATTTACACACATACATCCAGGTATACTAATTTATTTGTAGAAATCCCACTCAAAACCAATGAGGTTGAGTTCACTGGTAACTAATGCAAAGTAATTGCATTAAGGAGTTTTTAACTGAATCTTCAGAGCTGTCAAAACTGAAAGACTACAGTTTCTGCCCCAAACCATCTTGATTTATTTTATTAAAACAATACATCTGTAACAAGCAGAGGATTTTAATTGTATGCGGCCACTAAAGGTAATAGTGGGTTTCTGATTCCACTCATTTTGTTCTTGGCATGAAAATTTGTCCTTTAAAATAGTTTAGATAGTGGGAAAGACTGTAGATCTATTTAAATAACTGAATTGAAAGTTTATCCCAGCAATACAGATTAGAAATGCCTCTTTCCATAAAGTTCCTTTGTTTTCCATCTGTGTTTACATATTTTCTGAGAGTGATGTTCTATAGCAAGTACTAGCCTGGAAAGAACCAGCCAAACTGAAATCCTAACTGTCTGATATTAAGTAGTAGAATTATGTTTTTCAGTCTTAAAAATCTATAAAATTATGCTGCTGACAGGGATGATAACAACCTTGTCCTGAATTAAGGAAGACAGAGAGGAAGAAGCTAGGAAGTCAATGCATGTAATGTTCTGCAGAGAGTGAATTGGTACTAATAAGTGGGTTGCAAGCCCCATTCACTGCACTGTAATAAACCAACCCTATTTTTTTGTTGCATATCAACAGAGCAATGTTGCAAATATCACCCTTTTTTATTGTTATAGGTATGTATCTATTGTTTTGCATGATAGTTCACTATGAATTGCATTGAAAAGTCTCATGTAAAGATGACAGTGATATAAATTCTGTAGCATTATTTTTATTTTCTGTACTGTAGTATCACATATTGTTCCCAGGCAGATGTAGACGCAGTGTAAAACTAAAAAAAGTTCTTGACAAAGGCACTTCACAGCAAAAGCAGAAGGGAGTTGTTCTATCTATATGTGGATAATGGAGTTCAGGGGTACAGAGGTCCTAGATGAGGTTTCTGCTCCAGAGAAGCTAGCTTAGCCCCTTCAGAATTGAAGCTCCGTGCCTGCCAGATACAGATATCCTTGATGTACCCCAAGATGAATACCTGTGTGATTAGATGTTGTTTACTCAGTGTAAGTGCTGCAGAACCACACTTTGTTAAGGATCAAGAGGAAGGAATTGAAACAGGAATAGTGAAAACCAAAACAGTGACAGAGCTTGATCCACGCCTGTTTTTACATACACATTCTCAGAGAGCTGTTGTACAGGTTAATGAGTTAAACCTTGAGACAGTCCTTGGTTGAGAAGACTGCAGAAACAGAAATTACTGTTATTGCTACAATCAGTACATGACGATGACACAGATGTCATCCCTTCTCAGTTCACATTCCCCAGAAGCTGTTGCTCCTGGTATTTAATGACACCTATGTCTGTATAAAGAAGCACTGGCACATCTCCATACAGGCAAACATGGCTTTGTATTCCTGAATTCCTTCCACATCTCTGCTTTTGGATGACAAATTTTGACATAGCACTTCTGTGGTTAGATGATAAGAAACTTGTTTATAATGCTTTTTCTCAGGATGTGCAGAAGATCTGACCCACTGGTGTCATTGGACAGAAATGTTTTCAAAGACATTTTTACTTTGATTAATTGGTTTCTTTTTCCAGAATATGATACCACTGAAACAGCCAATGCAAAGGCAATGAATAAGACTCCAAATTTCAGACTGAGTTTAACCCTTACATTGGACCACCCATATTCACAGAGGTTTCTCAAGGTAGTGGCACCATCCACACAGTTTAATTACACACTATACTATGTCTATCTTGCCCTCATTTTGCTCTTCCCTATGCAACTTTCATGGATACCATTGGAGAAGAAATATAGGCAGGAAGATTTTTTTTTTTTTAACTTTAATAAGTTTTATAAACAGTCAATGTTAATATGTTTGTTCATTTTAGGTAAGTGGCCAATCTTTTGTTTCTACTTATAACACTCACCACACATTTGTGTGACCTTGTTGTGATTGTTGAATGATCTGAGCTGCAAACCCAGACATAAAATAAGAAAAAGCAAATTAGCTTTCAGCGTTTAATACACATGCAGCCCAACAGAGCAGAGATAAGAGCTGTCACAAACATTTTGATATTGACATTTCTCACCATAAATCCATAGAAGACATATACTTTTGCCAGCGTTAAGTACACCATTGTGTGTTAAGAAGCACTTTTTGCTGCTATTTATTCTCAAATGGGACAGGGATGAGAAGAGATGAAACATATTTGTGCAGAAGACATTTCCAAGATTTTCTTATCTCAAGTTTATCTGCTACAAAGTGAAAATTTTCATGTTTCTATTTGCAGCCGTTAAAAAAAATGTAAATATTTCTGTCAGTCCTTCTAAAAGGTAGATCTTTGCCAAAGTTTACAAATAACCATATCATAGTAGTTTTAAAGTCAAGGTCATAATACACTTGCTCTGGTTAAAAAAACTGAATGGCAAACTCCAGTCTTACCCAGGAAAAACGGTAAAATTTAGAATACTAGTTATTACTTGTAGTTCATAATTTAACTTCTACCTATGGCTTTCAGATATATATCTGCAACTGAGCTTGGAAATTTGGGTAAAAATCAGTTTCTTCTTTTTTAAAAAACTACTTAAACACAATATTGCGTACACATTAATGTCACAGTGATATTGTAGCAGCTCAAGAAACAGACTCAGTACAACTAAAATGGGAAGCTATTCTGATCTCTGTCAGATGAGGAATTTGGTCCAAAGATGAAGGGATGTCTTCAGTTAAACAACAGCATGATTTTTGTGACACACTTAGTCACAACAGTGGCTAAAATTTGCACAGGATGGCCTAAGCAGAGTGCAGATGATGTAGAAAGGATAAGAAGGGCAAGGTGAAAACCAATGCAAAATAGGCAGTATTTCTTTAAAACAAAGGAAAAGCTCTTCTCTGTGCAGAGACCAAAGAATGACTTTTTTCTGTTTATGCTTTTCCAGATAATCTTATTTACGTTCAACAGGCTCAAGTGCTGTGGGTGACCAACTGTATTAGTAACTGCTCTTTTTTTATTCTGGGACCCATCCAATTCAGCTGTAAGCAAGAGTGAACGAGGACAATTTTAACCAGATTCTTGTTTATATGCACAAGTATACACACAAAAGTACACAGATAAGCACATGGATATAGAAACAAGAAATTAGATCACGTAGTAGCTTTATTCTGAACAATTGTCAGATGATAACAGCTATAGCTGACCCAGATTTGCTCTGCCTGTTTGTATCCAATTACGTATAGATCAAAATATGTATGCATATATATATATTCATATGTAAATATAGCAAATGAATTGGTGTGTATACATGTACATATATGTACATAAGGAGAGAAACAGAAAGCATAAGCAAAGATAACAAAATCACAAGATGACCTCATCTCATAGATTTCTTAGCTAATTTTCAATCCCTTGGAAGACAAATGTATTTCTCCCTGGGAACAGGTATTAGAATGCATTGATCTTTAAAGAAGATACCTGATGACAATTTGAAATACAGATAAATTATAATTTCTTATCTTATTAACAAACTATAGTGTCAGCAATCGTGGACACTGAATTTGTTATTAAACTTTACCATGACAGATGCTGCTAATAAGAATATGCTTTTCTTACTACTATTATCTACAGACAAACTGATTTAGCGTTTTCTTTTCAGTGTTTCTGTTTCTATCTAAGAATTAAATTTACATTGCCAAAAAATCCTATTCCCATAGCTTTAAAAAAATGCATTGATTAATGAGTGTTAATTGTATGGTTAATAAAAATCAGTAATTAATAGAATTAGTATCATAATTTTGAAGCCTTAATTCAGAATTAAATCACCTAGCACTTTTTTTCTTTAAAAAAAAACCAACATTATAATCATACTAAGTAGAATTTGTTTAACTTTAAGAGAAAAGAGAGCTTGAAGATATTTACTTTTCTACCCCACCTTGGAAAGCTGCTTACATGTTTATTTATGTGAGTGATTCCCTCAAACAATTCTGATGTCCAGCCTTACTCCTGCAGCTGCACTTGTAGTCATTTGTTGAAAATAAAGCAAGAACAATGCTGTTGAAATAGTCTTGTGCTCAAGGATGATGTTAACATTGGCTTGCTTAGGAATTTGGTAATCATCAAGTTCTATCACAAATAAGTAAAAGGGAGTACTTTTTATCTTGGCATTCAAAAAAGAGTATCAGACCTAAGATAATGGCATTTCTTCTTGCCTGGCTTTTCTCCAAGGTGATAGAAAAAGGTGCTAACTCCTTGCCAAATGTCATACTAAAAATGAGTGAGTTATCTTAGTATTAGCAAACCAAGTGGTGATGGAGAAAAATATGTATATGTACCTGTGTATATGTATTTCTGTACACGCATTTGGACAGGGAACTATGTGTTTAGTGATTTTTGCCTGGTGGCTATGGCCCACTCTACAGCTGTTGACACGACAGCCAAACTCATCTGAAATGCAGGTCAATACAGACTCATTTGAAAAGCACAATCCTCCTCTGGCCAGCTGTTCAACGAAAGCATTGCATTGGAGGTGCCTAAGATGAGGTCCTGGAGCTAAGCAGACAGATGTGCTAAAGATCTTATTGCCTTAATACTGACACAGTACACGATTGCAAGACAGAGCTGAATAAATGTCATGCCAGTGTCTGGAGTAACTACTTTGGGGAAATGTTTGGCTGTGCATTTTGTTATGCCAGTGGTAGAAATTTGCCATGTCTTTTAATGCTATCATTTCTGCTAAAGGTCCTAAAATGCTGAAGTGGAAGGACAAATCACAGAACTAGAGTTATAAAAAACTTTGACTACTGGAAAATATTCTTTTAATCTTTTTCTCCCTTCCTGATCCTTTATCTTTGATAAGAGTCATAAACTAATGATATTTTATCTCATGTTCTGACATCGTAAGGGTGTGGCATAATATCCATAATCAATATTTTCGTTTGTGCAAAATGTAGTTTCATGCATTTAGATAATTGGATAAGGATTTTTACATGGCCTCTCTTATGCTAAAGAAATAAAATGCACTATTTTTTTTTCTGGCTTGTCAGCAAATAATGAAATAATATCTAGGAGATTTTGCTAACGTATTTTTAATGATATATTCAAATCAAGCTGCTGCTTCCCTCTGAAATCAAAAGGCTCAGTTCTGTTTCTGGATCTAGGGGGACTGGGAGAGAAAAAGAACAAGAAATTAATCTGCCTATGAGTATAAGTTTATATGAGTTTATGTGTGTGGGAGACAGGGATAGAGAGGGAGGAATAGGAAGACAGAGAGAGGGACAGATTTAATGAAAAATTTGGATTACAACAATGCTCTCAATAATAAGCCCAGCCTTCAAAGCAAATTACATTTCTTTTCCAGCACTGAAAATCTAGTATTAGCTCTGACACTTTAACATATGCCCACATGACCATGCCACATTCAAGTTGCCAGCTTTGGAAATGCTTCAAAGTCAAAGCAGAGCATAAGATTTAAAGAGAGCAGTCTAATTTCTGAACAGAGGCTCAGTAAAGCATGTAGACAAAATCCTGGAAATGAAAATGGACTAGAGCTTAAATAAATATGCTCTAGCCCTCCCCATCCCTTTCTTCTTGCACATATTCTGTCCTGTAAACATTATCTGGAATTTCCCACCCCTGAGATCCTGGCAAAATCATCTTGACTGTGATGGAAAAACATATCAAATTTTTTTTGGATATAGGACACTAGCAGTGAAGGTGGGAGATTTGGAGACTGAGAGGTTTGAAGTCCTCTTTCTCTCTCTCCCCTTCTTTCCCTGAGATATAAATTAATTCCTATGCCCTCAACAGTTCAATGGCCAAATAAGGAAATCTCTATGTAAAATCAAGAAATTAACTTTTTTTATTTTTGGAATTGTGATAGATTGCAATAGCTTTTTATCTCAGTACCTGACAATATGGCATGAGGTGACTAGATTTGGTTACCTCTATTTCACAGTGGGGAAAAAAACCAAAAAGAACAGAAAGATACTTTGAAAGAGTGCGGGCACACCCTACAAGGGGAATTAGTAAATTGTGCCTTGCACCAAGAATGTAATTTATAGTACTCAGCCTAGTTTTCTGATTTTTAGAGAGAACTGAAATTCATAGCAGCCAGAAAGCCCAATACCTGTCAAAGAAGAAATGTCTTTCTCAAGCACTCTTTTTCTTTCCTGACAGAAGGCCAGTGGCATCTTGGCTTGTATCAGAAACTGTGTGATCGGCAGGTCCAGGGAGGTTATTCTCCCGCTGTACTCGGCACTGGTGAGACTGCACTTTGAATCCTGTGTTTAGTTCTGGGCCCCTCACCACAAGAAGAAGGTTGAAGCTCTGGAGTGAGTCCAGAGAAGAGCAATGAAGCTGGTGAAGGGGCTGGAGAAGTCTGAGGGACCTGGTGTTGTTTAGCCTGGAGAAGAGGAGGCTGAGGGGAGACCTTATTGCTCTCTACAACTACCTGAAAGGAGGTTGTGGAGAGGAGTGAGCTGGCCTCTTCTCCCAAGTGACAGGGGACAGGACAAGAGGGAATGGCCTCAAGATCCGCCAGGGGAGGCTTAGTCTGAACATTAGGAATTCTAGTACAGAGACTTAGTGTGGTGGCGTTGTAATCTTAATCTCTTGGAACATGGTGAAAGGTAGGGTGAAAAACCTTGACACACCATTATGTTTTCGTGTTGCCAATGTTCCAGTTGATGCCGATGTTATAAAGATGTGCTGCATTTCTCCCAAAGCTGATGACCTTATTTTTCATCTGTTAATATCTAGTTGAGAACAGATAGCTGGACGATTTGTTGATATGTTTCTTCTTTTTTTATTGCAATTATCTTGGCCCAGTTGTTAAATGAATGAATATAAGAAGATTAAAATGACCAATCACACAACAAATATCCATTTGTCAATCTCATTAAGTATTCTGAATATAGAGTGGTATTAACGACAAATACCTTTTACATATTCTTGGAAAAATCATATAAATTAGAACTAAACACAAAATATTTGTGAATGAAAAAGAAAAAAATGAAATTTCTGTGAATAAAGTTAATAAATATAAGCAGTTAACTTAGCTCAATAGCATCGTATTAGGATTTTCAAAGTAGATAATAGTGATACATACTGATTCATAATAGCAACAAAAAAAAATATTTAAAGTTTCTAATGTGTATGATGAATTTTAGAAATAAATGTGCCCTGACATGTACTATGTATATTGCACACTTTTTCTATATGCAATTCAATCAGTATATCTGAAAATTTCCAGTCAAAATGACTGAAAAAAATCAGTCTTTTTCATACAGTGTGTTATTTTGTTTCAACATGCGTATGAATTAAGTAAAAAGAAGATGATTTTACACACCTGTAGTTCATTAGATTGAAAAGGTTAAATATTTGGTGTACCCAAACCACACCAGTTCTTAACACTGAAAGTAAAAAAAGGTGGTGTTTGAGTGTCAGTTTTCATTTTATTTTTTTTCTTTACCCCTTATCCCAGGGAAAGTAAGTAGTATGAAACTAGGAGATGAAGTAGAACAGATTAAATTTTGGTTTTAATGTCTTCTAATTTGGTGAAACTCTTTTACTACTACATGAAGATTATTTAAGAGTGGATAAGTTTGGGATTAATCTAAACTAACCCCAGATATGTGAAAAAATTGATGTCTAAATCTGAGCCATAGTTTTTGAAAATCTGTCTATGGTCAGTTGAGAGAAAGGCGTGGTCAGAGTCAATGCACCTAGTATAGGCCTCTGTCTTATGACTAATATCCAGATGTTGCCTATTTGCTCATACTGATATCAAGAAATGGATGATGACCGCATTAGACCTACACTCAGAAAGTTATGTTGAGGTAGATGAGTCATAGCCATAATTATTTCCTGAAACAAAGCTTAAAGCTTTTATTTGCAAATGCAGGATTTTCTTTTTTTATTCTTTTTTATTTGTGAAAATATTCCACAATATCCCTTCAATCTGCAATCTGCATTCATTTAGAAGATTGTTGTTTGTTTTTTTTTCCCAGCGCAGAGCCCTGTTAGGCAACAGGTCTAAAGGAAGAAATGAGAGTTTGTTTCCAAACCATTCCCTGTAGCATCTCAAGCTCTTCCATATCTTACAGTCACGCAGAGAGGGAAATGTTGTATTTGGCTCCACTGTTGAATGTGCCTGTTCTAACATTCCTCATTTCTAATATAGCTACACTTATATGAGATCTAGTATACACATTAGACTCACTTCCATTCTATTCATGACAGCATTCTGAAGATACACCTTTACATAATTAGTGACTTTTTTGGCCAGAAAAGATTTGTGCTTAGCAAGTTCATGTTTTGTAATGGATTAATTTCTTGAAGAGTAAACAGCTTCAGTAAGTGCCATTCTGTGCCACAGCTGCAGCAGCATCTTTATCTTTAGCCCCCTCTTACAGCAGTCAGATGTTTTTCGATAGGTGCTACATGATTGCAAGTAGGTACTGTAATTCCACGGGGTGTGATAAGGCCTGCAAACAAGAACAAAGAAAGAAATTACTCTTGACACTTTGTGATCTTTTCACAGACAGGAAATCAAGAAACACCAATTGAAAATTGGCTCAACAAGCTTGAGAAACAGGAGAGGAAAACTCACCACCTGCAATGATTGTAATGCATTACACCTTGAACTAAAAGTTCTATAAACACTTCATAGATATGAATTACTCTGTCTTTGAGGCACAAGTCTGATTAGTGAGTCTGACTAGAGGCAAGAGAAGAAGGTTGATGCACAGGAGGTTGGGTGACTTTATGAAAGATTGTGCATGGGAGCGCTAAAATGTCCTAAATGTAAATATATTAGCGTAATGTGTATTGATTTGCTTTAAATATTTGTGTATGGGTTTGTCTCCTTTTTTGAAGTAAGAGGCCCAAACCCCAAAATCAGCAAGAATTTTTTTTTTTCTTTTTTTCTTTTTTTTTTTTTAACACAGCAATACTAATTAGATGAATTAGGCCACAGCTTCAGGAACATCAGATGGTTAGTATGGACCTAGCCCTTCTAAATACCATATTCCCCTTGAATAACTACAACTCTGTCTTGCCAAGTAGGTTTGGAAAATCACCTAGAAATCAAAACTGGAAGATCTTCTCTACTCACCTCTTGTGTTATTTAGTTGCTTATCTGCATAATGGAAAACTACCATGCTTACCTAGATTTAATGCTGCAGATATTCTGAGTAGAATGAGGTTATATTTTTATTTTGAAAAGAAGAGTAATCAACCACCAGAGCAACCTACTTAGATTTAGGTTACTTACTTAGGTTTTCATAGATTCGCTAACATTATAAATGTTGAAATCAAAATATTCTAAGAGATATGTTCTAGTTCAAAAAAAATGAATTCAGCAGAGTCCTATGACTTCTGTTATGAGGGAGGTCAGATGAGATGTTCACAATGGTCCCTTCTGGCTTCATAATCTATGAAGCTATGAAGCTATATGAACCTCTTTCAAGAAATAAAATGATGGTAACTGTCTATAAATACTTGATAACATGAAATTGCTGGAGGAACTATTTAAGTTATTTAATGATGGTATTATAGGGAATAATGTCCTCAAAGTAAAAAGACCAAGGTAGGATATTTAAGAAAGACAGTATTTTCTAGAAGTGAGGTCAATTGCACAGTGGAGTAATTTGCAAAATTGAGCTCTATAAAAAGATCTGTGCAAGAAAAGAGTGAATCAAGTATGTGATTAGTCTGCGAAACAAGCCTGTTCTCAAGCTGAGTAATTCAAAACTAAGTTGTTTAGAAAGTCTGGCACTGTGTTTTATTTGGTAATTTTACGGAACGGGTGTGCCTTCTTTTAATTTATGTGTTTATTTATTTATTTACACAATTTATTAGAAAATGGTTTATCAGCCAATACTCTCTCAGGTGAACAGGAAATTTCAGGCAGCAATTATCCCACCTGACATAAAATAGATCCCACCAGGGAAATGGCTAGTCCGTGAAAATAAAGCAAGCTTTCTTTTTGTGAGTTTTTTTGCTTTATTTCTCAAAAGTGAAACTATTTCCCTTGGAGATATATACTTAACAATAGTCAAGCGTACATCCTTCCAGCTCAATGTAGACTGACTCCAAAAGGCAAACTTTTGAGTATAGAAAGGACTGACATTATTTGTACCTGCGGTCATGTTTCCTGCAGCTCCCCTCAGCTTTTCTTTTGCATGCTGAGGTGGTTTGTCAGGGCTTTGCAAACAGTCTATGTCTAAAAGAGCCTCATTACTGGCCTGTGCAGAGACAAGGGAGGTGGAGAAGGATGACAAGCTTTGCATTAATTGCACAGCTTTCTGTTGTTCCAGAGGCCATTCAAGCATATAATAACTTAAGTAGAGTTTCAGTGAGTTGGAAGCTCTTGCTTTTTGTAATGTTTTGGCACGCTGTTTTCTTATTATAGCACAGTTGGTATTTCTTCTTAAAATCTTGACAGAAAGCTGTAGGTGGCCACACAACTTTTATCCTACTAGCAATATGTCTGCATAATTCCATTAGTCAAGCAAAATTCAACTGGCACAACTGGATTTTACTATGTTGAAGTTCTTGATAGAGGTCATCTGAGACAGCACTGTTCATATGTGAATTGACCGGCAAATTCCCATAAAGCATACAGATAGCTAGTGATAGTTTTGGTCTTTTAATTAGAGATGGTGACAGTTGGAAAGCTCATCTCAGTACTCATATTCTGATTCTTCTGAATCAGGAGTATCTCATGGTTTTAATCAACAAAATTTGCCATGCTCTTAAGCTATCGTTCAGTAAATTCAGTGACATTGGGGAGAGATCTGCATGCTCTTTGTTCCTTCCGATTACTTATCAAAAGAAACTTTTCCAAGTTACCCAAACCTCTGAATTTGTGTGTGTCTATGTTCCTGTTTTAGACAGTTCTTGATGTTAAATCTGATACTTCTGCAGCTTGAGAATTCATAGAAATTAGTAGAAAAAAAACCCACAGAAATTTAGACAAGAAAATATGGTGAATGGTGAGAATTCTGTTCTAAGATTATGTTAAATTAAGTTAGAAAAGCACCTGGGAAGATAACGGTAACTAAGAATTCTGGAATGGTGGAGACCAGCGTTTTATACCATATCACTAGAAGGCAATTCTCTTTCTCACTACTGCACCATTTGACAGACTATCACAAAATAAATTAGTTTTTCTTCCCTGCCATGAGCCAGAATACCTTCCACTAGATCAGACTGGATGAGGCTTTGAGAAACCTGATCAAGTGGAAAGTGTCCTTGCCAGTGGCAGGCGGATTGGATCTAGATGATCTTCAAGGTTCCTTCTAGCCCAAACCATTCCATGATTCTATGGTCCTATCTATTCAGATCTTCAAATGAGTCTGTGTTTAAAATTTAACTGAGTTTGTTCTTACTAAAGATCTTAGCAATTGTATTTTTTTTTTGACAGGAATACCCATAGAAACCAAAATAGAAGATAATTCCAATATACATAAATTACTTAAAGCTGGGTGGAAGATGCTAGTTTTCAAATATTTTAAAAAAACAGTCAATTCCAAAGTCTGTGTCAATGCATACACTTTTTTAGATCATTAGGCCAAAAGGCCAATTACATTTAGGACACTTTATCTCGGTGTCTTTTAGGATTTAGTTGGTAAAAGTGGCCTCTATTTTGAATGTACTGGAGTTTTCTTATACCAGTCATTCTCCTCTTCTAGCAGTCCATATCATTATGCCATTTTTAGGTCACTCTTGGTTTCTTAGGTGACATGAAGCAACCCATACAATAACAGAACAATAATAAAGTAGCTTCCTCTCTATGTGGAAAACTAAGATTGAAGGTTAGGACACATCTAGTTTCTAGCTGGATTTTCAGGTTTTGATCTGGTTTAATCTTCGACATCTGCCATGCACAATCAAACATATAAAGTAAAGTTTCACTGTTATGTTTGAGTCAGTATTATTAACAGTATGAGACAGATATTTTTCATACAGTTTTCTATAACAGTTAAAATCTACAGAATTGTGCTTCTAAGATTTAAAACCAGTGGATTCTAATTTACATCTTATTAGTAAAGGGGAAAAAAAAGGATATTCATTACCAAATGTAAAATTAAATTATCATTAAGTTAATTAGTCAGTTTGTTGTTCTCATTGAGTTTATTGTTTCAATTGTATCTGTGTAAATTAAGAAAGAGCTTAATTTGGGCAGAAATCAATAATTTATTTTGTTGTTGTTTTGTTGTTGTGATAATGCATGTGCATATTGAAATTGGTTTAGTAAAAAAGACTATAGTGAAACTTTACTTCAGCCTTTGGCAGAAAATCATAGTACCTGATCTCAAACGCATCAAGGATGCAAATTACTGCTTAAATAAGATTCATAGCCATCTACTGAAGCCAGCCCATGGACAAAATTCCTTAAATGTTTTAATATGCTTGAAGTCCAGCAGATATCATTGTTGAGTTCTTCTGCAAAATATAGAATATATGCTTCATACTTGAATTACAGGATTACTTGCAAAGTGAAGATTTGTGGCTGTAAATTCAGATGATACACCATCTTATACACAATTATTCTGGTACTTATGCATCCTACCTGTGTTCCTGCAAAAGTTCTGGGAAGTGTTATAGCTCAAAAAATTCAGCTGTCATTTGAAGGCAAGTAGCTAAAATCCAAAAAGGGACTTCTGAATTTGCAGTGGTGAATCACGGTGCCTAATAGTTAGGTGTCTTAATGGTGAAATTCATAATCCTCTTTGTGGATCACTCAGGCTGAGATTTATCTCATCTTTCATTAGCTAAGTGTTCCATATATTTATATCTGAGGTTTTTTATTAAGAAAAGAAAAAAAAACAAAAGAAAAAAAACCTGGTATATGAACTCTCATATATTTTTAATGACTGTGTTATGATGAGAAGACTCACCCTTACAATAGACTATTTTTCTCCATGGATTATGAAGGATTATTAAAACGATGAGTTTTGATGAAGACATCTGCATAGTAGACATCTGCATCTGAGCAAAGAAAGTACGTCCTTAGAGTCTATACAAAATGCATAGGAATGGGCACATCAGTTCCTGCATTGTTCCCCTGGCAAGATGAGGACTATAGAGAAAAGTGTTGAAAAAAGTCAGAGCACCTCAAGTTTACTTTTAAAAAAGGAAGGGAATTTATTTATCTGATTACAAAACAGATGAAAAGTTAAATAATTGCTGTGACAATGTAGTTAAAGAATCTTTCATGTTTCTCTGTTTTTCAGTTAGCACCACCTACCATTTCTTTATTCCAATTATTAATTATCAATAATAATTTTAGTTTCATCCTGTACTCCATCAAATACCTATTTTAGCCAGAGTGGAAGTTTCCTCTTCCTGAATAGCTGGTGTATAAAAATACATATGGACTATATCGTAATGATTTCATTAAGCCCTTCAAACCTCTCTGGCATCTCCAGGGATGTTTTCTTTGTACACAATGGCTGCCATTGCATTCCCCCCCATGTTCCTAAGGAGTGAATAAGGTAAAGAGGAGAAGCTGAATAAGGAAATAAATAAATAAATAAATAAAAACTTTCCCACCCTTTCTCCACGCCCCCCCCCAGAGATGGTTCATGCAAGCTACAATAATTCATAAACAGGGGAGGAAAAGGATAGAAAACAACAGCAACAAAACACAATTCCCCAAACAGTTGGCACATAAAACAGCCCACAGGCAATCTCTGTTGTAACACACCAGCCAAACACATTCGTATTTATGTGAAAAACAATTCAGTTTACTTTCCCTAATCCTCCTGATTCCTCCCTCCCCTGACAAAAAAATGTGGTGCTTATCACAGAGAAGCTGGTACTTTGCCTTGTCACTCATACAGCCCTTGGGCATGTATGGCCTTAAAAGAAGCTTAGGTATCCCTCCCTTTGACATTTTTTTTGGGATGAGGTAATAAGGAACTAAGATGACACAAGCAAGGATAAAATGAGGTGTCAGAAAAAAACTGAGGGTAGGATTCACTGGACCTAGAAATAATTATATTGTCTCATACTAGTGTAAATAAAGTAATTTGAAGGGTCACATGATAGAAATAACTATTATCCCACCCATTATAGAGAAAATCTTGCTTAGCCAGATTATTTAGCTAGAATAACTAGTTAAAATACATATAATTTTTGGTGCTGTGCATAAGACAGATAAACGTAATCAACAGTGGTCTATACTGATCTGAAGGATTTTTCTACAGTTCCTCATTACAGCCTGAATATGTCCTAAACCAGCCAGTCCTGAGCATGTTCTTAGCAGTTTTCTTTAGCTGAGTCATAAAAGTGATGAAAAAAAATGAATTGTATTAGTGAACAACATGTAATATTATTATAAATTTCATGTTGATACATTCTTTAATACATGTCACTCAATCAGCAGCAAAGAGTAAGAAATTAGCTTTACTCAGAGGGTGAGGGAAAGGAAAGGAAAGGAAAGGAAAGGAAAGGAAAGGAAAGGAAAAGGAAAGGAAAGGAAAGGAAAGGAAAGGAAAGGAAAGGAAAGGAAAGGAAAGGAAAGGAAAGGAAAGGAAAAGGAAAGGAAAGGAAAGGAAAGGAAAGGAAAGGAAAGGAAAGGAAAGGAAAGGAAAGGAAAGGAAAGAGAAAGGAAAGGAAAGGAAAGGAAAGGAAAGGAAAGGAAAGGAAAGGAAAGGGAAAGGAAAAGGAAAGGAAAGGAAAGGAAAGGAAAGGAAAGGAAAGGAAAGGAAAGGAAAGGAAAGGAAAGGAAAGGAAAGGAAAGGAAAGGAAAGGAAAGGAAAGGAAAGGAAAGGAAAGGAAAGGAAAGGAAAGGAAAGGAAAGGAAAGGAAAGGAAAGGAAAGGAAAGGAAAGGAAAGGAAAGGAAAGGAAAGGAAAGGAAAGGAAAGGAAAGGAAAGGAAAGGAAAGGAAAGGAAAGGAAAGGAAAGAAAGGAAAGGAAAGGAAAGGAAAGGAAAGGAAAGGAAAGGAAAGGAAAGGAAAGGAAAGGAAAGGAAAGGAAAGGAAAGGAAAGGAAAGGAAAGGAAAGGAAAGGAAAGGAAAGGAAAGGAATCCGACAAAGATCATCTTAACTAAACAATGGCAAAGCAGGGCCTGGAACTACCAGGCTCCTAACCCTATACCAGAAACTTGGAAAGGAGCCAGAAGTTGTAATAGCATGCATTGAAATTCAGAAGTATGAAATTTGGTTCTTCATCTCTCCACCATGTATCTCTCATGGTAGAAAGCTACTCTTTTTCCCTTCTGTAATTGTTACAAAGGAAATAACAATTAGCATGACACTGTTGTAAAATTACTGAGACCACGTTTCTCATAATATAATTAGTATTACTCATCCAGCTTCACAATTAATTACTCCATGTGGTTAGACGAAATTATTTAATACTGTTATGGAGCCTCAAGGGTTTCAGCTGTACTAGGCAACATGTACCTATTTGTAAGATGAAAGTCCTTGCCTGAGAGAGTTAATAGTCCAAAGGGCAAGGAAAGGTAAAGGAAAGGGCACAGGAAGCTGAAATAACATCCTCAAGGTCTCAAACCCGATCAGAATTAAAATTGTTGGTAAAAATTTGATTTCAGAATTCCATACTCAGTGTCATGCACAGGGCCATGTTTATGTTAAACAGGCTATAGTATGGAAATCTCCCCAAGTTAAAATTTTCATGAACTCTTGCAAGTTTACATAATGCACTTTTCCCTAATTAAAAGAAAAAATTATTAAGTTTAATAAAAAGGAAATACATTTTCAAATTATTCATTGTAGAATGTAACACAGTTTCTTTCACCAAACTTTGAGGTGAATTAAAGGTGAAAATGAGCAAATCACTAGGAGTGAAACATTACTTGATGATACGTGTTTGAAATTAGTGGCAGATATGACTATGCTCAGAACACAGAATATTTTTGCAGGAGAGGAGAAATAAAATTGCTATTCAAATTTAATCACATTTTTTCTTCTTTCTTTTTTCTTTTTTTTGTTTCAGAAGATCTTTCCTAATGATACATGTTGGTCTTGGACTCCTGCAGAATCACTTTTTCATGATATATAACATAATTATAAATGTAATTGATCTTTGACCTAAACCTCAACAAAATAAGTAGCTAGGTGAGTACTGAGGTTGTGGTTAAGACATTAAAGAATCTTTTCAGCCAGCTAATACAGGTCACATAGCTTTGCTTAACCCTGTATTTTTATTGGTTTGCCTTGAATGCTCTAATACTGTGAAGATAAAAGAAAGATATGATAGAAAAAAGCTACTCACTTGAGATAGCTGTGAAAAAACTGTTAATATGTAATATGCATAAGTCTGAGAAAGAATATTTGCTATGCTCCTAAAATTGAATAGCTTACTACTTCTTGAATAACTACTTCTACAAAGTTGAGGAATTTCTTGATAAAGGAATGCAAATGTTAAACCAAAACATTAGAAATTATCCATAATATCTCTGCCTGAGAGTATAGTTCCCTGAGAATACACCTCATTCAAGGTTACTGAAACATTACAAGTCTTGCAGCCATTGATGGATGAATTTCTTGGTCTGTGTTAAAAAAAAGATGGTTCCTTCTGCCTTTAAGACTGTTCTATTATTTAATTAATTGAAGATATTTTGTTTCCCTACTTGTGCCTATGATGAAGAAATGGAAAAAAATGCCTGTAGAGAAGGGGATATTTGTTTAATCATCTCTTTTAATATTTTTATTTATTGCTTAACATTGTTTACCCCAATTTTAAAATATATTTTAAAAATTGAAGTGATTTAAATATCTTTTCTAAATATGTAGCTTAATAGTGATCACCTGTTTGTGCAAATTGAGTAATGTGTGCTGAAAAAAAATTCTGAGACTTTATAATATTACAAAATAAAATCTCCATTAAAAAAGTCAGTGAAGGAAATACAATCTGGAGAACAAAATTAAGTAGTTGAAGAGGTAAATTCAATCTGAATTTGAGTAAAGACGATGTGTGCAACTTTAAGTATGTTATTGAATCTTTCAGTGCCCTAGTCTCCAAGAAACTACTGATAATACTTCATTGTTCTGGCTTACTTATCCTTGTTTTTCATCTAGACAGGATAGGAGATCCATATTGCAACCTGAGCACCACCAGCAGAAGCAAAATATCTACATATAAAGGAAATATTCTTGAAGGTCAGTAGGTATACAGACATCTGAATGAGAAACATGCTTCCCTGAGACATCTAAACTGACAACTACAATATCACTGTGGATAGATAAATTATCTCTTACTGACTGGAAATAATATAAAATTACAATGTAAATTCAGCATTTAAAAGTTAAACTTAATCCGTTCTTGGAAGGAAATGTTACAGATATCCGACATAAGAACCATACTACCTTCTTGTCAATATCTGTATAATGAATGTTTATATCTGAACTAGCTTTCTCCTGTCTTATATAGCGCAAGAGAACTGCTACCCTTAAAGAATGATTTCCTGAGTATCATGCTTTGACAGATGCACAAATACATTAAATGAATCATCCACTGGTGATCTGATATCATACTGTTGACTAAAGGGAGATCTATATGAGATATTTTAAAGATCCAATATAGAAACAGATAAAGCACTTTCTAAAAGTACTTACTCTTTTTTACTGACTGAAAAGGGAATCTAGATGTCTAAACCTCAGAAATATGACATACAATATATAGGCATTCAGGACACCTTAGCACTTCACCTGTTCTTCAGTAACCTGTCTTGGAGGGTATGAGTCCGCCTTGGTGCCAGGAAATGCTAAATTTGGTTGGACCCTCGACAAGATGGACATTGGTGCCCTGCATTCCAGAATGAAGGGAGAAAAGGATCAAGCCTACACTCCTGTCAACATTTCTTAATAATACTTTCCCTTTCTTCTAAATTTGTTAACCCTGGCTATTATCTGTTCAGTGGACAGCTACTGTTAGTCCATTTCTGTGATGTTTCGTTCTTTCCATTTGTCGTATACTCGAAGGTGAGCAGCATGTGAGAGCATCTGGTTCATTAAGTTACTTTATTCAGGACTACTCAGTATAAAAGAAATAACAATAACTAATAAAGAAAGCAATAAATTACAGAGTCATGTAAAGCTAACAAACAGGTGATAATAGAGACAGTCATGAAGACCAGAGCTCTTCAGCCAATAACGAAACTACTCAGACATAGCCTTGGAGAGGATCAGCCTGAAAAGGGGAACTCAAGAGTGACATGAATATTGTGAGATATCAGAAGAGGCTTGTAGAGCTGTGCAAAACTTACCAAGACTTGATTAGTAGAAGTAGCAAAGGTGAAAGAAGAGGAACTTGAGATGGATGGGAGAAGAAGAGGTGCAGGAAAATAAAAAGGAGGACAGATAAAAGTGGCAGCCACCTGCCAGCAAACTACTGGGATGCATATTTGTCTGATGGAGCTCTGTGCCTGATCACAGCAGCCTGCCCCACCTTACTAAATACTTTCCTTGACTATTTTGTCCTGTGCAACTTTATTCTCTGTCTTCCGTGTTCATGCTACAAGATCTAAGTGCCAGGGACTAGCAAAAAAGGCCGCAGTCAATGAGCCCATACATAAGACAACAGCATTCAGAGAGTCCAGTGTTCAAGAACAATTTAGGTGTCAGGAACTGGGAAAAGGACCACTGGTCACAAGGCTGTTATGTCTTTATGTCAGTAGGTGCATAAGTGTATGTTAGAGTGTATAAGCATGTATGACAGGTCTAAAGCCAGTAACTAGAAAGATATAGGTTTGTTTATTTTTCCACAGTTAATCATGCCTATGTTTGTGTATCTAGGGATAATCCTTATAACTAACTTCAATCTGAACTAGCTAGTGAACAGGAGAATAAGTGCATCTTCAAAGACTAGTAATTTGTCCCAGTGGTGCATAGAGGTTCATGATCATGGATATTAAGTAGACTGAGAGTTTGTGCTGGTACTCAAAGCATCCCTGACAGCGGGGATGCTTGTGAGATGGTTACATGATCCCACATCAAGTGGGACTAGCTAAACATTAGGAGGAAACTTGCATGCTAGATACATATATATTAGACAGATCTAGAGGCCATACCAAGATCTGAGGGTTGTTGAATAAAAAAGTGTTTGTGAAAATAGATAGTGAGGGTATGTGTCATCTTCAATCCTCATCAGCTGGAGAGGAGGAACAGGCCAAAGCTGTCTCTTTTTGTGTTTAAGTGAAGGCTGGTGTGCCTGTAAGTGCTGCTAGAGGCAATGCTGTGTCTGTGGCAATCTGTGTGACTGGCCTCTGCATTCACAACCTCTGAGTGTGGATGTTTGTGGGATACCTTGCTACTGGCCAAACTCACAAAGTGAAACAGCAGAAGTTGTGTCTTTTGGATGGGGAGGGAGAATATTCCATGTTCTGAAGGTGCAGTGAGTGGGGATGCAACAGCCAGGCAGGAGGGATCCCAAATTCCTGGACTCTTCTTGATAACATGAGCTTTTCCACATCCTTAACACTGGAGGCAATGCAAGAACTTCCCTGAAACTTCATTACGTTTCAGAGGTCAAAAACTGGAACATTGTAATGTTAAATTTTCAAGTGCGTCATTTTTTTATCATATAGAAATATATATCCTAGAAATATAAACTATATCAGAAGTATAAGAAATAACAATTACATTACTCTGTCTTCATAGCTGAAGAAGGACAAATTTGCTTCAAAATAACACAACTTCAAGAGGAAAGCAGCAAGTGGCAACCTCTTTATCACTCTTCTTCCCTGTTCCTTTCACCCACATTTTGGGGCAGCCTGCAGCTGTGAGCTTGAGAATGAATCTGAACCCACACAGTTTCAGATGTGTGTACTTTAAGGAAACTATCCAAATTTGCATTTTGGGAGAAAAAAAAATCCTTATTTTGTCAGATATCCAAAACATCTTATCTGACCTGGTAGCAACTTGGGCAAAGAAGCAACAAAAAGACCCCAACTGCTCATGAGTTGGCTACTAAAATATCTCTATCAAGACAAAGTCAGATATAAATAGACTCAAAAGCTTCCCAGGTATAATCAAGAGCATTTTGATAAAAAATGAGAAGCTAAAGGCTGAATGGACACAGGCCAGAGGTTTTCCATTCCTCAGTCTTGGATTTGTGGTGTCTAAATCCTATTTTGGTGTAAATTTAGGAGCCTAAAGTCACTTTTGGAGTTTAATACTGATCTACGTCTTGCTTACATCCCTTATTCAGTTCTTAAGTGGTAGTTCTCATACTCACTAGCAGGCTCAGGAAAGAAAGCTAGGACTGACTCACAGGATTTGTGCAATGCTTTTGGTTTGCAGGAAGTACTATTGAATCGATATAATAGCTTGAGAAGCATTATAAAAAATTGCAGACTTAATATATCAGTCATCCATTTGGAAAGCAAAGGTAATTCTGAAAAGGTCTGAGCAGCAGATGTTTCTCAGGGAAGATTATCGTCTTTTATGTATGCCAATGGTTTGATGAATATAAAGAACACATCATTCTTTGACTGAGAATACTTTGCCTTTCTCAAAGCACTTACTTCCACCCATGCAGCCCTTTCACTGTAATGGCAAAGTCGGTGTTTTTGTTCAAAATTCTTCAACTGATCTGTATTATCAAGGGGATAGTGCATGTATACAGCCAAGCCTTGCTGCTTCCTCTGTAACCTCTCTCTGGTTTCCACCTTTTTATCCTGTACTAAAGAGTAGCTTAAGGAGAAACAGAGGTCACTCCAGATTTCACAAATCAATATTTCACTTAGCAATACAGTCATGGATCAGAAACCTAGTTGTATCCCAGCAAAGGAAATCAGGGCTTTATCATTCCCCCACTGGAATTATATTCAGAAAAAAAAGAAAAAAAAGAAAAAAAAACCTCAAAAAACATGATTTCAACTCCTGAGCCAGGATTTGAAGATACAAGTTACCTTCCACAAAGTAAGCCACTTTCCTTTGATTATACTGTGAACTTTCACTTAAAGCATCATCTGACATGAGACTATCGTAAACCAGTTCTCAGCTTGTATACTTGCCTTGAGAAGGGGACCTTAGCAGAAGGTATACTTGCATTGTTACAAGTCTGAAAAGGAAGGAAGTGCTAAGAAAATGACAGGAATTATGTGAATTGCCTAAAAGAGTCTCTTTTCACAGGATCATAGAATATTGGAAGGGACCTTAAGGATCATCCGATTCCCACTTCCCTGCCATGGGCAAAGATCCCTTCCACTAGACTGGTTTGCTCAAAGCCTCATTCAGCCCAGCCTTGAACACCTCTAGGGGTGGGGTATCCACAACTTGTCAAGGTAACCTGTGCCAGTGCCTCACCTCTCTCACAGTAAAAAACTTCTTCCTAGTATCTAATCTAACTTTCTTTTCTTTCAGCTTAAAATTATACCATCTCATCCTATCACTGTTTGCCCTGATAAAGAGTCCCTCCCCATCTTCCCTGTAGGCTTCCTTTAAGTACCAGAAGACTGCTACAAGTTCTCCCCAGATCCTCCTCTTATCTAGGTTATACAAACCAAATGCTCTCAGTCTGTCCTCTCATGGGAGGTTCTCAAGTCCACTGATCATCTTTGCAGTCCTCCTCTGTCCTTCCTGTGCCAAGGGCTCCAAAACTGAATGCAGTACTCCAGGTGAGGTCTCACAAGGATGGCGCAGAGACAGAGGATCCCATGTCTCAACTTGCCAATCACAGAATCACAGAATCACAGAATAACCAGGTTGGAAGAGACCCACCGGATCACCGAGTCCAACCGAGTCCAACCACTCTTCTTTTGGTGTGGCCCAGGATATAGTTGGCCTTCTGGGCCTGAAACACACTTTGCCAGCTCAAGTGAACTTCTCATCCACCAGCACCCGCAAGTCCTTCTCTTGAGAGCTGGTCTTAATCGTCCACTGCTAGCCTGGATTTGTGTTTGGGATTGCCCCAACCCAGGCACTTGGCATCACTGGAATTCAGTTCACACAGGCCTGCCTATTGAGCCTGTCCAGGTTCTTCTGGATGACATCCCTTCCCTCCAGTGAGTCTATCATGCCAAAAAACTTAGTGTCACCTTTTTTAACTAATATTCATTCCATTCCACCTGTTCACAGCTCTGGAACCCTTAGATCTTCACTGACATTTCTATGGCTGCATTTTAAATTAAACACATTCTTATCAGGGGTGCTCTTCTAAGACAGACAAGTCACATTCCTGTTCTCAATACTATGAGTATTTCTGTAGCTTTTTTTCTCTTTTACAAATGCACTTGGTAGTTGCTCCTTTATTGTGGATTGAAACTGTATTTTGCATCAAGTTGACTCTGAGACTAGAAAAACATACATTTTGTGCTGGCTTGTTCTGCAGTACCTCGTTTTCAAAATCTTTTAGTTAAGCATTATGTTTTGGTATATGTTGATGAAAAATAGTTGTAGACAGTCAGAGTTGGACATATTTGGAATTTATTGCCTTGTTTTTTCTAAGCCATGCATTCCTAAAAAAGCCGTTCCATCTTGGTTGCATAACCAAGTAGGCAGAAATATAACATTGACTACCTATTCCTCCTCTTTCGAAACTGCTGTGCAAAACAAGGAGTTATGGTATGAAACTTAGGAAAAGAGTTAAAGAAACACAGATTTTTCATCTGAACTACAGCCCCATTGCTGAATACCGAGGAGTTTACTAACTCAATTTAAAGTAATGTTTGAGATGAAGAAGCCATAAGCAAATTCTTTGTATGAGACCTGTTAGCAAGCTCCCATGTTACAGACTTCCAGGGGTATGAGATACAATATCTTTCTAAGTCAGCCCGTTTATTTGCAAGATTTGACCTCAGCTGTTGGGTTATCTGGATTTCCACAGTGAGTCCCAGTATACCAGGCTTCTGTATGTCTGTAAATTACATATCTACATATCAATGACATATACTAAACTGCAGTACACAAAATATTACCCAACTCATATATCAAAAAAAAGCACAAGATGTCGCAGCTATATTGGAATAAAAATCTAATAAGAAAGCTTTGATTTCCAATCTCCCACCAAGGAAATATCATAAACTGTTTTGTTTAATTTTTTGTTTGTTTAAATTTCTGTCTTGATATGCCCTCTCCTTCTGTTTTATTTGGTCCTCTTTTGTCTGAATAAGGACGAACATAGCAGTCATTCTAGACCCTAAGAAATCTGCCACTAGGTGAGCTGATATATGGGTTTCTTTCAAGACTCATAAGCTATAGTTATCTCCTTAAATGTTCAGAATTACACAGCTATTTTGAATTGTCATAATATTTCTGAGATAGAAAACTCTTATTAGTTCCAAGGAGTGTCTAAATGATGAAAGAAAACCTCATTTTTCTTAAAAAATACCTTTTCTCCAAAGGGGTCAGTGGAATTCTGTTGATATTTACCAACTGTAGGTCTTATTCAAATAGAAGACCTATTTTCTTGTATTTCTTTAGAATTATTTGAAAGTAAGGCATCAAATTATGCAGAAATGCATCCTGAGGTATGGAAGTATTTATCCTTATTTTCCCCAATATATCTGCAGGAAACATTGCTGTACAGGATGAAACAGCAATATCCAAGTAAAGCTTAGATTTATTCTTAGTGATATACAAAAAAATCTGTTTAACATCAGGCTTTTATCTTGAGGATATTTAAAAAGTCAGTAGAAAAATTACCTCACTATACTTATTTAGGGATCCAACACTTGAAAACGTTATTAAAAAATACTTAAGAAAAAAACCCCATAAATATCAGAAAAATGTAGAGGATAATTAGAGTTCAATTCCAAACCCCACTGAGGTCAATGAAAATATTTCTATGAATCTAATTATTTTCACTGAATTATTAAAATATGTTAAGGTTGGTGTTCATTTTAGTTAACATTATTGGTGCAGGAGTTGGGCATTCTAAGATACTCGGTTTAGCTGCAGTGAATGGAGAACACTAGATGTTAGATTAGATGTCAAAGATATATGGAGTGAAACATCTTTTGGGATAGCTCATCTTTCTGTTTTGACTTTAAATGGGGCACAAGTAATCAGTTTTAACTAGACAGCTGGTATGTGAATGGCTTAAACCAAGGCAAGTTCAACTGTAACTGATAAATAAAAGATACAGGCAGCATAGGCACAAACTTAGGTTACTTCTACTACAAGTGATCCGAAAATATGTACAGACTAGGGAGTTCTGCTCCAGCTGTCTTTCACCCCTTTAGCAGTATCTTCAGAAATTGATCACTGAGAATAATTTGAATCATTGCAGAGAATGGGGTCTGCTTTGCCAGGATGGGATCTGATTCTGTCTGGTATGCATATGTGAACTTTCATATGACGAAAAAAATATTATCTGGAATCTACTTAGAGACCAATATGAAGGAAGCAGCACAACAACCATGCCAAACCCAGAAGCAGCAGTACATTTCTCATTCACTACCCAAGACAAGTCTTGCATAAACTAAGGAGATGGCATAAATTAAAGCACTTCTGAATAAACTAATGTGCCCCAAGTCACTCCAAAACACAGCCAACATGGTTTTACATTACCCATGTCCAACTCTTCACTTTCTCTTTTATCTCTTATCTTTCTGCTCTTATTCACAAGCCTTTATAGTTATGGCTAAATATAGAGAGTTTAAAGAAAAAAAAATTAATTTAATTTAAAATAATTTAAATAATCCTCAGCAGTTAGATTGAAGGGTACCCTTTGATGAAAAACAGCAAAAAAACTTTAGAAGTAAAGCGTATAAAATTCTGACTAGCTTTCAGAGTCTGTTGGGTTACAAAAAGGTAAATGTAACTCTCTTAAAAAATATTTTTATTTGTTCGCTGTTCTTTTGAATGTTTTCGTCTTAGAAACCATCCATGGTTGATATATAGAACAATTACACTATAGTCTTAATATGTGGTTGAAGCATATAGTTTATAATTTCTGTAATGAGTGCTGACCACATCACAATCAATGAAAAGTGATCACAATTAGATTTCACAAAATTCATTTGAAGAATATAGACCGCTGAGCAAACCACAGAGTTAAGGCCACCTAGAAAGAAAAAAAATCTGTTTTCTCAGTATCTGTCTATTTACAAAACAAATATTTTTTTCTACATTTTCTATATTTTTGCAGGTTAATACAGTACCTAGCAAGTAAATGGGTTATGTCTTTCATATTAACACCTTATTAATAAGGGTCAGGATATCTTAGCCTGGCAGTTATTGAGATTCTGGCTGTCATTTCCAGGTAGACAATGGGATATTCACACAGATGAAGGATTCTTTTCAAGAAATCTGAATCAATGGGATAAGTTGAGCTAGTTACCCAGACACTTTGCAGTGTTGAGGTATCAGCAGGGAAAAATCAGATTCAGAAATACTCTACTCTCTTTCTACTCTGCCAAGAGGCTCCAGTGTGCCCATAGCAGAGATAGGCAGTGCCACCTTCATGTCCTGTGACTGTGATCAGGGTAGGCACTATGGCTTCACCCGCAACATCTCTGTGTCTCTCTAGTTGATGAAAATATGGGAAGGAGCCTGCTAGTGAAAATTTGCAGACAGGCTGAATAACAAACTGAAAATCAAATTTGTAATCAACTTGGGAATACAGCAAGAGAGATTGGAGACATTGTCAGTGTCCAAGCTCTTATATAATGTGTTCCCTAATAAATTAATAGATTGGGTATAATTCTTATATATCTGCAAAGATGAACCCATATTGCAGGGAAAGGCAGGCCCTTCCCACACAAATCCATGGAATCCTGGACCACCTGGCAAGTCATCCCTGACTCCAGTTCTTAAGATTACTTAACTTTAGGTACACCTATGGGTTTCTAAAACAGACACCTGAGAATTCTTAAAAATGCTAATAAACATGATGAACTTGACCTGATGTGGTGAGTATATATAATTAGCAACCCAGCCTACTTTCAAACACAAGAAATGCTCAAGTACCCACAAGACAAAAATAATTTTGGGAATTATTAGTGAAGTTACTTCTTTGTGCTAATTGTTTTCCATCAAGACCAATGCAGGTTCCTTGCACTATGCTTCTGCTGCTATTACTACTACTACTACTACTACTACTACTTTTCATAGCTCCACCAGACAGGCATCTTACAGTCAATCTGAGATCAACATATATGTAAAGATCCTGTCCACCCTTGCTACTTCCAGGGAAAAAACTCCTTATTTTCATTTCCATGCCTTTTCTTCTAGACACTAAAGTCTGCTTTTTATGAGGATTTATCAACTCTCAGTATCTACTTAAAAATATTCATATAAACATGTAACAAACAAAAAGCAGAGAAAAAATAAAAATGTCCATACTTGTATCCAAAGCAGCCTAACATTGGAGGCAGAACAATATGAAAAGAACTATCAATCTCTAATACACACCAGCTTTTCAAACTGAACTCTTTCTGGGGCAATAGCATATCACAAGTACAAAATACATGGGCAACATGAACGTTTTTCCTGTGTTGGCAGCTAGGATGTGGTATTTAATCCTGTCTGTATTATTTAACAGTACTGTAGCAGTCTTCAGACCACTGCATCTTGTTTATGCAAGTTTTTCAGTGTAAACATTTAACTGATTTGGTTTTAGATCAGAAACATTAAATACATCATGCTAAATATACACTTCCATGGTATGTCATGCAAAAAGGTGCACTAATGCAGAAATAACAAGGAACCATGTCACAACTAAATCTAGAAGTGAAGCCAGAATGAAAGGACTTATTTCTATTTTCAGAAAATCAATTAATTGTTTTGAGAACAAGATAAGAAATGGAAAGTCATCACTTCAAATATTCTTAATGAGTAGAATTGAATGGAGATTTTGCCTGAACACTGTGAACAGAAAGAAAACGGAAAGAAAAAAAAATCTCATTTTAAAGTTTGAGCTATAACATCATCTCTGGAGGTGGATAAGGTGCTGGCCTCTTGACTCCAGTCATTACCCAGAGGAGAGAGAGAAAAGCCAGCTACTGCCTGAGAGCAGGAAATATGATAGCCCTCCTACAGAGTAAGAAAGACTAAGAGGATTGTGTGATCAGACAGCCCCTAGGAAGCTGCTTTTAGAACGGACTACACAAAATTAAAAAGGTTTTGGTTTGTTTTCTTTAAAAAAATAAAGCTCTGTTTCTGTCCTGAGAAATTTTAAAAAGGTTGTATATGTTAGGTACAGTCAGCAATCTTGGGAGGAAATGCTTCTGCTTTAGTAATGGGTCATAGCTGGTTTCAGCAACGGGTTGAAAGCTTCAAGTTTGGCATGACTGAGCATTTACTCAGCTTTAAGCAGAGGCGTTTGACACTTGTGATGGTAAAGCTGGATAGATTAAACGCATACTTTAAATACAACAGCAGCAACACAAAATCTACAAAAGCCAGGAAATAAAACTCTCTTGCTGGACAAAGGAAGGCTGGATGAAACTCTTCATCTAAACAAGAGAGGGCAATGAAGATTAGGGGGGAGATATAGTGTGCAGAAATATGAACCTCATGTACCAATCTTGGCCGGAATCTATTTTTTTCCATGCAGAATTTCTCATTGCCAATTCATATTAAATAAATGAGAAGTATGGGGTAAAGAGTTAGGATAACAGAAATTATTTTATAAAGAGCACCTTTAAACTTCAGTAGGAAGAGTTCAGTTGGTATTAATGAGTTTTCGATTAGGATAGAAACTCTAATCTCTAGAAGTCCTGTAACCTGGGGAAATTCATGACAAATAGGAGAGGGTTATTTTCACTAAACCTTTTTAAAGACTCTATCTGGGTTTTGCTGAAAGATAATGACATAAGGAAGTTAGACGTTTTGAGTTGTGCTATAATTTGCAATGTGAAATTAAATTTACAGTGGTTACCCAGTTACATCATAGTATTAAAACATTGCATAATAGCCAGTGAAAAAGAAAATATTTCATGCTTTCATTGTAAATGTAGGATGATACAAAATACTTGAATTCAAGAAATTAATGATGCAAAATTGAATTCACAGGGCACAGTATGAATTCAGTATCACATTTTATTTATGATGTTACTACCGTTAACTTGATTTTGACCCTGTTTGAAGAATAGGAAACCATTTGAAGCTACCTCCTACCTTGGGAGTAAAAGCACTGTCAACTGCCACAAAGACATCCACATCCTTCAAGGTGGTGCAGAATTGTTTTAAGAACTCTATAGTTAGTATGTAGGTTGGTATGCACACTCTTCACAAAATAAATTTCACTAAAGTGTGTTTCTCCATTGCTAACTAATTGCTTCTATTTTAGCAGCATATACAACCAGTAATATACACATAGGTCCCAGGTGAACAAAGCACCTTGCAAATGTCTAGCAAGTGACTATTCTAGACCTGAACAGTTTATCATCAAAACAGAAAACAACACCAAGGCTTCAGCCATTTTACAGAGAAGAAAAATAAAGCAATCATTTCTAACAGTTTCTTAAGTCTTGATAAAACATGTAGAAGCCTAGATTCATTATTCTCATCTACTTGTTATTTTTAGCAGCAAACAACTATGGACAGTAAGTGATGAATACTAAATATGGATATTCTCTTTTTTTGTCAACAAAAAGTTTCACCATGACAGATTGCTGCTTACCTCAAACACCCTTAAATCTGTCCCAAATAATAAAATGGTATCAAAAAAGAAAGTCCCAGCAGACTTTTGAACAGTCTTCTCTTGAAGTCAACTTCACCTGAAATAAAAAGCTTATTTACTTCTTTTCCTTCCTTCCTTCCTCCCTTCCTTCCTTCCTTCCTTCCCTTTCTTTTCCTTTCTTTCCCTTCTCTTCTTTCTTGTCTTTTTTTCTTTTTCTGTTCTTCTCTCACTAACTCCCACCCAAATGCATCCCCCGACTCTTCTGTTCACCGGTAATGACAGGGAACTGAAGAAAATTGGTGCACTAACAGTTTTAATATGACATTAGAAAAGTGACTTTTTGATTTTCAATTAACCTTGCACCAAGAGGAAATATTGAAATTCACCCTTTGTTCTTAGTTTTGTATGCTAGCCAGGCTAGTGTTGGTAGGAGTGAACAAGAGAATTTGGGCTGGGGAGGGGGAGATTGGCACCTTGTTCAAGCACTCCACTGTTATTTGCTCAGAACAAGACAGGACTAGCCTGCAGTAATTACTCTCTGAAGGGGGAAACAGGTAGGAGAGAGAGTGCTCTTGTCATTTGTTTGACTTAATTGTATGCTTTTATGAGCCGTCTGGCTGGAGGGATTAAAGTTACTTTTAATAACACTTCCTTTCAAATGGATTTGATTTGAGATTTCCCAGCAGGACTACCTACCAAGCAGCAGGATCCTTTTCTTCCTTCCAGCCCCTTATTCCTCTAGCATTTGCTTCGTCTCCCTCCTTAAACACTGGCATTGTTCTATTTGTCCAAGAGAAACCAGGCTGGATTATGTAGTATAAAGTCAATTTTGTATACAAGCATAAATATATAAATAAATAAGGCTAAGAAAATATATCAATAACAACAACCTTTCCTAAAAGGAGGTTGTAGAGAGGAGGGTGATGGCCTCTTCTCCCAAGTGACAAGGGACAGGACAAGAGGGAATGGCCTCAAGCTCTGCCAGGGAGATTTAGGCTGGACATTAGGAAAAATTTTTCACAGAAAGGGTCATTGGGCACTGGCACAGGTTGCCCAGGGAGGTGGTTGAGTCACTTTCCCTGGAGGTGTTTAAGGAATGGGTGAACAAGGTGCTAAGGGGCATGGTTTAGTGTTTGATAGGAATAGTTGGACTCGATTATCCAGTGGGTCTCTTCCAACCTGGTTATTCTGTGATTCTATGATTCTGTGAAAAATGCTAAGCATAGGAAAAGAGGGACTTTGCCGCATAGTCTGCTTTTTCTTCAGATAACTTGGAGAAAAAGGCATTACGGGAGAGAAAATATTCATTAGATATCTGCAGAGTAGGCTAAAGAATGGGTCAAGAGTATTTGTACAAAGCATTTTTGATTTTAGAAAATAAAAAAGTAGAGTTAGTTAAAGTGAAACAAATTTGGGGGAATATATGAAAAAGTCTGGAGAATAATTTCTTGGTGTGATTGAAAATTATTTCTAAAATACGGGGTTTCGAGGCTACTTGTTGGGTCAACACTTTTATGTTCATTAGTTTATCTTTTGTCAATCCAACAAGAAAGAAAAAAATGTATATGAAGAAAAACAAAACAAGAAGCATGGTCATGGACAGTGGGAATTAAACCATCCCTTTTCTTAGCATATCACTCAGGGTATTCCATCTGTGGAAAATTTAGGTAATTAACAGTCTATATCTGGCAAACTGTGGACAGATAGATGAGCATAATCCAGATAAATATGTTTTCCCTCACTGAGTGTGTGCTTTTTAGTTATTATTTAAGAGATCTTGTAAGAAATACTATGATTTTGAACAGTAAAATCCACAGACTCTGTGTCTGTGGTTTTCTATTAGCATTATTTCATTTACTTTTCTAATAAACATAGGCCATTTTTTTGTTTGTTTTCTTTGTTTTCCTTGTGGCTTAAGAGAAAGAGAAAAAAATAAACCAGATGATTTCAAAGGAAAATAGTTACTCTTTTCTGAAATGGAGGTCCCCCAAGATCCTTAAACTTGATATTCTCTACAATTTCACTATTTACATACTCTATACATGTTTAGAAACTTTGCAAGCATTATGCTAAAATGTATGAACATCCTTTCTATAAGACCACCAGAATCAGTCTTGTTTGATTTTTCATCTATTTGGGAAAGAAACCTGACTTTTGCTAATGTTTTAAGGGAGCTGATGTCAAACTCCTAGCTTGCAAACATTTTACAACTGACACATTAATGCATTGCAGGTCAATTACTCTTCTGATTCCATTAGAAGGAAAAAGATGCAGTTTTGTACATGAATATAAATCGTAATATATTTAATTCACTTGTACGTTCAAAGTCCAAAGTTCAAACCATTTTTACGTTTGTATCAGTAACTAAAAATAACATAAAAAAATATACCATTCTTAAAGCCTGAGTTGATTTCTGGTTATGCATCTCCATGGCCATTAGCAAGAACAGTCTTTGGATTTTCAGCATATATTGGAATATTATCAACAGCATCCAATATGTAAGTAATTGTGACACCAAATTCATGTGTCAAAAATGTTTGTGCCTCATCATGATCACTACCTGGAGATGATTTGTTCTGTATCTGAAGGGAAATTTGTTCCTCGCCTAACTAAAGAATCTCCAACTGACATTAGCTTAATTCTCCTTTTTGACCTGCTATACTTTTTACTTACTGATTAGTCAAAGAAAGAAAATAGAAACTGAACTTAGGTTATTAATTTCTGAATTAAATTATTTTGGCATTACTTTAATTTCAAAAAGCTTATTTGCTCATCTACTCCCTGAAAAACTTAGAAGATTTATGGGATAAAGAGATGAATATCACATTATCTGCATATTTTTTATTCTTTTCTGTCTTCAACATTTACAACAGATGAGAAGTGTATTTCCCTTACAAATCTAATCAAATACATCTTTTACTTAAAAATTAGTTTTTTTCCTGATGTTTTCATCCTTCTTTGATGATGAAAGTCAAAACTGATGTCCTGTACAGGACAAACATAATAATTCCCTAGTTCAAGAGGACCAAAATGAGTGCAGTGGATTTTGCACCTGATAAAACACTTTTTGTTCAGGTGTTAAAATTATAAATTGTACCCACCAACACACTGTATTGGAGGGTTTGGGCAGGTGGAAAATTTTAGCCCTCTGAGGTCAAAATATAAAATACAAACCAAAAGTACTCCCTGGGAGATTTTAATTTGAAATGGCCAGTCACCCCCAGGCAGTGACTTAAAGGGCGACTCTCCCCTCCTTTCACAATTACAGAGCTATGATTCTCATGCCTCTGTACTTGGTATTGTACAGGCACAGGTGAACTGGTATAATCCAAAACAGTTGCAGATTGTATAGCTCTTTTAATTGAGGAATGAACATTTAAGTCTCACAAAGGCAAAGCTGTCATTTATGATGTCATTTTGGCTGATCTCAAGAATGACCTGTTACTCATAAATCTGAGGGCAGCTCTTCATAGAATCATAGAATCGTAGAACAACCAGGTTGGAAGAAACCCACCAGATCACTGAGTCCAACCGTTCCCATCAAACACTAAACCATGCCCTTTAGCACCTCGTCCACCCGTGCCTTAAACACCTCCAGGGAAGGTGAATCAACCACCTCCCTGGGCAGCCTCTGCCAGTGCCCAATGACACTTTCTGTGAAGAATCTTTTCCTAATGTCCATCCTAAAGCTCCCCTGGTGGAGCTTGAGGCCATTCCCTCTTGTCCTGTCCCCTGTCACTTGGGAGAAGAGGCCAGCTCACTCCTCTCTACAACCTCCTTTCAGGTAGCTGTAGAGAGCAATGAGGTCTCCCCTCAGCCTCCTCTTCTCCAGGCTAAACAACCCCAGCTCTCTCAGCCACTCCTTGTAATACTTTTTCTTCAGTCCCTTCACCAGCTTTGTTGCCCTTCTCTGTACTCTCTCCAGAGCCTCAACTTCCTTCTTGTGGTGAGGGGCCCAGAACTTAACACAGGATTCGAGGAGCGGTCTCACCAGTGCCGAGTACAGAGGGAGAATAACCTCCCTGGACCTGCTGCTCACGCCGTTTCTGATCCAAGCCAAGATGCCATTGGCCTTCTTGGCCACCTGGGCACACTGCTGGCTCACGGTCAGCTGCTGTCAACCAACACCCCCAGGTCCCTCTCCTCCAGGCAGCTTTCTAGACAGACTTCTCCTAGTCTGTAGCACTGCATAGGGTTGTTGTGCCCCAAGTGCAGGACCCGGCATTTGGCCTTGTTAAACCTCATGCCATTGGTCTCAGCCCAGCGGTCCAGCCTGTTCAGATCCCTTTGCAGAGCCTCCCTACCCTCCAGCAGATCAACACTCCCATCCAGCTTAGTGTCATCCGCCAACTTGCTGAGGGTGCACTCGATGCCTTCCTCCAGGTCATTGATAAAGACATTGAACAGGGCTGGACCCAGCACTGAGCCCTGGGGAACCCCACTTGTCACTGGCCTCCAGCTGGGTTTATCACCATTTCCCACCACTCTCTGGGCCCGGCCAGCCAACCAGTTTTCCACCCAGGAGAGTGTGCGCCTGTCCAGGCCAGAGGCTGACAGTTTCTCAAGCAGAATCCTGTGAGAAACTGTGTCAAAGGCTTCACAAGATTTGGTAAAAGCTCGACAAGAACAATTGGAAAATACATAAAAATTATGAAAGAACAATTGGAAATTGAACAGAGGATCTCGAAGAGATTGCAGGATCAGCTCATGGAAGACCACAAAAGTATGCAGCACCTCATAGTGATACTGTGGGGTTTGTTTGATAGAGAAAAGAGCTGGCAAAAGGAAACACACAGGATGGGCAAGTCTTTTGTGTCTGACAAGTTGGTTGTGCCTTCGACCTACTCTGGAGAGCTTGAGGAAGATAGACAGAAGTATGAGGAAATGATTATGCATCCTACTTAAGGTGGAAATGGTAGATGCATGCCAGGGAGGGTCACAGGTTATTACCTGTACCGTCCCTTACTCCCACACTGAACTAGCAAAATTCAAGAAGAAAAATTCCCAAAGGCCTGGGGAGACAGAAACCAAGTTAATACATAGAATTTTGCTTATAAGGAGGGTAAAGATTTTTAGTGAGTTAAAATGAATTGCGGAGCTACTGAGGGCCTGGAGTAGTTTTAACTACAAATGGCAAATGGGAACATTGGTCTTTGATGCAGCAAGGAGCCTGTTGGGCTGCTACTTTTGATCACATGGAGAGAGGTGATTCTTATGTGATAAAAACCATCACAGTGGAGCACATTTCAGAAAGCGTGTGGAAAGCTGCTTGTTTAAAACTGATGAATGGCAAGCTATTAATTGTTAATTCCCCCTCTCCTGTGTGATACATAGCTGACTCAGACAGATTTAGCCCACTTATATGGGCATTGCAAGAAGCTTTAAAGATGTATGTGTTGCAATTACAAGAAACATTACATGTGCTGCAGCCTCAAAGAAGAGAAGGACAGCCAGGTTTAACTTGGGAGGATGAGCTCAAAAATTGACATATTATAGGAGCCAGCTAGGCATACCCTGTAAAGTGACTTCGAAAACAAATTCAGGGCTTGCACCAAAGTCCAGAGGTTGAGGGGAGTCAGGAAGCCACTAAACCACAGGCAGGGGCCCCAGTATCTCCCTCCTTCCTATGAACAGACACAGACATATCCAAAAGTCTTCCCCCAGCTGGATAGCCATCATGTTTTATTGGGAAAGGGAATTTCTTGTGAGCTAATGAGCAGTAGGGTACTTATATTCTCTCCCAGATAACGGGAAGGGGTGGGGAATGCCCACACAGTCTTCTTTAGAAACTACGGGTCCTCATGAAGACTACACAGGCTCAAAGGTAGGAAACTAATTTCACCATTCCTAATGATTGGGCCAAGAGATGGCAAATGGATGTATTTAAGAAGGCTCACTGAGAATGATAAGGGAGATGTATCGACAACCTTTTCTCTTGTTCCTTATAGAACTCCATGTATGTTCCTTGTGCACACTGGAGCACAAATCTCAGCACTAAAAATATGTGAGGTTGAGTGTTGTGGTATAATGGCTGACAAAAGTAAATTTGGATATTTGATGTGTTTGGGCTTACTCGACCACAAAAACCAGTTTGAGTTAAGGGCTGGCCTGTTACATCTGCAGTCACTAACATTGTCAAATTTATTGCCACAACTCAATACAAATTCCTTTAGATTTTAGCCACAACTGGTGTAAAGGATTTTTTTTATGATACCCTTACAAAAGAAAAAAGACAGAGATAGTTTTGCATTTATTGGGAAGGAATTCAATATACATACACCTGCTTTTCCCAAGTTTACTGACACTCACCCACCCTTACTTATATTGTTATGGCACAAGAATTAACTCAGATTAGCCTAGAAGAAAAGGTTAAGGCATATCAGCATATTCACAGACATTCTTGGATGTGACTCACAAATCGAAGTAGTGGGCTGAACATAAGAAAAAATTATTGCCTACCTCAAGGGAGCAGAATGTCAGATCCCAGAAGAAAAAATAAAATCATCATCCTCAGAAGCAGAATTTTTGGTATCTGGTGGAAGAAAGGACCATTCTGGATTCCCCCAAACACCATAATTGCCCTGGAACAGGCAAAAATACCCGAGACTAAGAAGGAGTTACAGTGTGCTGTGTGGTTGTTAGTGTTTTGGAGGAAGTATATTCTCGATTTTTCAGTCATTGCCTGTATTCTCTATGATCTCACTAGGAAACGAGAGGCCTAGGACTGGAACCCAGCCCGTGGGGAAACCCTGGAATTATTAGTCTTCGAGGCTGGTATGTACCAGGCATCAGGGCCTCTACGCCCATCTAAGTCTCTGAAGGTTGAAGGGGGATTTAAAATACATGATCTATCAATACACATGTAGCAGCATGGACCTGATGGCCTAATGTGACCAGCTAGCTTGGTTTCTTGAAGTTTTAAAGATGCAGGAAAATGTTATTCAGCCTGGGAAAAGGATCTTCTTCTAACTATTCTCACATTAAAGGAAGTTGAGTAACAACCTATCATCTTGGAAGGACCTTTCAAGATACTCAAGCCTGTCCTTGCATGCACACCACCCATAGTAGGATCAGCCTAGTGAGAAGCTGTGAGAAAATGGTATGAACAATTGGATCATTACTGTTACACCCAGCAGATAGAGAAAGGAACCCCTAAAATGCTTCCTATTCAAGATCCTCCTACCAAGTCACCCAATGATGAACCACCTCCCTCATGGATTACCCCTGCTCTCCACATACAGCTTAGAGTCGGTCAACGTTTGATTCATTGATGCAACCACTAAAAGGGAGAACAAAATCTAGAAATATCAGCCTTACATGTGAAAACCTGGCACAGAATAATTACAGATGGAGGAGGGATTGCTCAGGTCTGGGAGCTGGTAGCAGTTTGGGGTATGTTTGTTCAGGAAGCAGAGACAAAGCAAGCTGTGTATATTTATACTTATTCATACACTGTCTTCAAAGGATGTTGTGAATGGTTAGGGTTTTTGGGAACAAAATCAGTGGGAAGTTAATCGAGTACCAGCTTGGCAGGAGGAAAAATGGCAAGAGATTTTCAATACTGCCAAGCAGGGAACATTCTTTGTATTATAGGTGTCTGTGCATCAAGACAATAATAACCCAGCATGCATCAACGCAATGGTAACCCAGTACACTTTTTGAAAAAACAGGTGGATTTGTTTATGTGAATGGCCCAACTATCCGTTGACAAAGAAAGAGCTCTCTGGGAGCAGTTGGTAGAATGGCTACATATTAAAGGAATTAAAACCTTTACAGGGAAGTTATTGCTCAGGGGTGGCTGATAACTAGAGAATTGTGTGAGACTGTTATTTCTGTTTTTGACCAATGTGGCATTTGGTTGAAAAAGCCCAATACTCTTAAAGATGAGCCATTGTAACAATGGATTAACAAAGCACTATGATGTAAATAGCGTTGGGTCCTTCCGAAATTCTAGAGGAATGCAACATATATTAGTTAAGGTAAAGTAATTTTGGGCCTGGTTCAAGCAGAAGCTGTATCCCATGCAACAGCAGAAGATACAGTGAAAGGATTAACCAAGGGGTTCAGTTATTTACCTAAGCCACAATCGTATCAGATAATGGTAGCCACTTTACCACTCTTAGTGGTTTAGGAGTGGGCAAAGAAGAAGGGAAATGAGTGGGTTTTCCACACACCCTACTATTCTCAAGGCCATGTTGGATGCGACCTTGAGCAGCCTTGTTTAATGGGATACGTTCTATAGAGACAAAATCAATTCTTTGTCTGTGAACAATGACCTCCTCACTAGGGACAAAGTACCTTCCTCTCAATGTTGATTTTTAGTCTTTGGTTAGCAACAGCCCTAATACGTATATACTGGTTTTGCTCTAAATTCTCTTCATCCTTTCCCCTCCTGTTGTGGAAGGAGGTAAAGAAGGAGTAGATACTATAATTCAAACCTTGTGCAAAACTTAATCTAGACTTTCATAAGAGTGTGGAACCACACAGACAAGGGACAGTGTGTGGCTCTACCTTAATCTGCTGAAAAAGGCTTATGACTTTTTGTCACATCCATCGATGTTACCATAGATATGACAGAGAATCAGACAGTTTCTCTACCCTTAATCTATTTTCCTTGTACATGGGATATTGGCAAGACCATTGTTTAATGGAGAGCTGATGAAATTATAAATGATGTGTTACAGGAAACCATTTTTAGGCTATCTGTGAAAGATTTCTCACTCAGAATTAAAAATATCTATTTGGGTTATTATGATGAACCTCATACCCTTCATCATTTTTGGAAATGAGATAATAATATTGGTTTTGTCTCAAAATTGATCTTTACCTTACAGAAGCCAAAGGTCAAAGTTTCTTTTGAAATCATTACTTTTACAAAGAAAGTACAGTTATTCTATACCTTTTTTAGTCCTAACGTTACTCTTCTGAATACTCTTCTGGCTGAGATTTTATCCAAACACTCCTCACGACATGACTCAGGCTACTTGTGGTGTTCCACATACCCATTGTCTCCTTCAAGGTCTTCCCCTTCTCTCTGAACTACCAACATATCTTTTAAACTATACTGATACCCAGATGTGTCAAGTTAGTATCTATCTTACACTATTGGGACTGGTCTGGGCACGTTTCCATGGAAAATTCTATTCATATTTCACTCTAGAACTATATGCAGGACTACAATGCAGACTGATATTACCTTCATTCTGTCCAAACAGAGTTTTTAATTTTTCCTAATTCCAGGGATGAACCAAGAGACCTTTTGGACATCTTAATGATCTGTGCGATACCCAAGTGATACATCACAGCATGCAAATCTCTAACTGTTATGCCTGGGAACAACAAATGTCTTTATGACTGGAGGCATTGTCCTTCTCTGTTGTACCCCATCAGAAACACCAAGAAAGTTTACTAGAAAGTTTAATCTAACAGGTCCAGGTATCTATTCAGAGAATTAAACCTACAGGATCGGCAAATTTACAAGACGGACCTACAGAATTGCTTAGCTTAGAACATGTTATTACAGCTTAGAACATGTTATTACTTAAGGGATATATGGAATCTTAAACTTGATAGAAAGAGAATGTTGCATTACCATCCATAAGACTAGCACCTCCCTAGAAAAAGCCGGGATGAAAATGAAGATCACCAATCAAACAGGAGGGCTGTTTTAATCCATGCAACCAGGTCACTGTTTTTTAACTATCTAAGTGATGGTTACTTTTGACTTTAAAGTTATGCAGTAGCAACTAATGTAATATTTCATTTTGAAAGTATCATTGGGTTATCTCACCCATCCTGGCAGTATGAGGAATTTTGAGGAACTATGCAGAAAACAATGGATTGATTTAAGTTCATTATATTTAGGTTATTTTTTTCCAAAGTGGAAATATGTGAGAAATGATAACTCACTGTTAGTGTCACAGAAAACAGAATGTCTTATGTAAGTGACCTTTCTGAAAACAAGGTATAAAAATTTGTAAGCTAACTAAAAATAAATTGTTCTATAAAAACAGTAGGCATCAATGAGTTGTAAAGTCTAACTAGCACAATCAAGACACAGAAGAAAAGTGAAATATTATTGGGTCATACACAGGCTTTGACCCTCTAACACCTGAGACCATACAGGTACTCTGAAGATCATGACACACTCCCTTTCCCCTTATAGGATTATGTCATGTGATTAGTTTTAACAGTACATCTACTTCATTTATACTTTTAATCTCAATCCAAGGGTAACCAGAATCATTTGAGTGGTGCTTTCACCAAGAAATAGACATTGATCTCCTGTTAGGTGCTCTTATTTGTGCATTATGAGTGATCAGTGACTGGACTAGTCTTCATAGACTTTAAGGTTTCTACCCTTTAAAAAAACAAACCCAAAGGAAATAAAAAAAAAAACAAAAAAAAAAAACCAAAACAACCCAACCTTCAGTATATTTTGCAAACCTCATTAAGACCAGACAGATGCTGTAAAAAGATAGAAAATATATAAACTGTTTCTATAAGTGCAGCTAAATTAGATGAAAGTTCTTTGTCTTGCTCTCTGTCTCTCTAACCTCATGCTGCAGGTCATTACAGTAATGATGTCTCACAGCTGGTTCCCTCATTAAGCTTCTTAGTGATTATAGCTAACTAGTTCTCTTATGTAAAACCCTAAAGTTACATATGTGATGAAATAAATCTCGATTTATATTCATATACACATAGAGTTCAAGTATGATACAAGAAAGTTTTTATTTATCGTGTCTGATAAATAGTATTAGACATGGATCTTACTGCAAATTTTAACGAGGTGTACTCAGAAACATGTTTTGGAATCAAGCAGAAATCCACTTTCCCCATTCACTATGTAATAACAAAGCAGACAATATGCTGCACTGGATAGAAAATTAGAAAGAAGATCGTTACTTCTGGTCTCAGTCATGGCAACAGTACTTGGATGAAAAGCAAAGTACTTAGACGATTAGACTGAACAGTCCCGAGTAATGCCATGCTGACCAACAGCTTTACTTAGCGTTAGAAATGTTTTTCTCTTATTAGTGAATCGGTCAAAACATTCTTGGTCATTTTTGCCTTAAAAAAAAAATAAAAATTGATTTCCTTTTTTATAATTTGCTATGTTAACATTTGGGACTTCGTGAGCTCCTGAATTCTGGTGTTAAGTTTATACCACTCCATGAGAAGCAGTTGTCCTCAGTTCAAGAACTGATGGCATTGATAAAAGAGATTTGTTTTCTCCTATCTACTCATTATCAACCCTGAATCCCAAGTGATTTTCCGGTGTGCTTTCTTCCATTTTCTTGAATGCCTTTTTTCTTCTTTTTCTTGCCTGTTTTTTTTTAAGATCACTTTTCATCCCTGAATTGTTATGTTCTATAGGCACTCCACTTCTTTCCTAATTAAGTGTCTACATTTTAATGTCCTCTGTTAATGTTGTGAATAAATTTATGTCCAGTTTTTGTTGTCAAGTGAATTACTTTCTTCTTCAATATTTTGTTGTCATGGCTGCATTTATATTCTTTAAAATATCTCCATAACTTGAATTTCTTTGGTGATGACTAGTCCTAGGTACAATTGTATGAAAACAGTGCAGCATCTGTGACTTTGTGATTCAGCAAAACAATCAGAACAGTTAAGTTTCACACATTTATTTTGTAATATAATATGTGCACAGCTTTTCCAACATGTGGTATATATGCTTGCATTTCCTAGGCTTGGTCTCAGGCCAGTGCTGATTCTTTGTCTTGAAAGTCTGAGTTGAATCAGTTCAGCTAGTTCTCAGTTATGTACATAAGAAAAAAATACACTGACTTTTCCATATGTTCCATTTGGGATTATTGCACTTGGTTGACTCCAAATGGCTGAGACTGCAAACAATAAACTTAGCAATCCTATAGTACTCATCAAGAAAGGACAGACCATGAAGCCTCAAAGAAACAAGATTTAAAGTTATGAATTTTAAATTTGGCATATTTTCAAATGCATACAGACCATTTTTCATTCTGTTTTTCATGGTGTCCTCAGGCTAGCACCTTTTAGTGTACTGGACACACATTGAGTGCCTCCAAGTCTAAATTGCCTTAAAACCTCAAAGTTTTACAGTGATAAACAACCTAGCTTTTCAAGATCTACTGGGCAAAACAGTTTCTCTTACACTTCTTAGTCACAAGCTAGGCCTTTCTAGGAATATGTGGGTGACTCATCTTCACCAACTTTGTAATTCATCCCTTGAACTCTTTCAAGACTTAGACGTAAGAATTATTTTGCAAATTTACCATAAAACTGGTGAACAATACTTACATTTCAGGTAGTCAGCAACATAACAGTCTTTATTGAAATATGTTTGGTGTTGACTACTCAAATATAAAATCACATTTTGACTTTTGAGACACAGTGACATACTGAAACACATTTCTAGCTGCAATTGGAACTTTATATGTCTGAGGTTCCTGGCAAACACAGGAAGGCAGACTTACTCTTCCCTTTCCCTTAAATGCTTATAAAGTCAAGAAAATTTAAGGAAGATTAGGGACAGTAAGCAAGAAACTATCTGCAAGACTTGTTTATGCTATTTATACATTTAAAAGTTAGGCTGTTAAAACTAAGATGGCCACCCTGGTTTTTGGCTTTATAGTCAAGATAAAGAAATAACCAGTTTAGGAGAATGATTAGTCTCATCCTATGATATATTCTAAGATAAGAAGGATATAGCCTTTGGAAAGTTCAGTGTCCCTGTGGACATTAAATTTCATTGAGTTTTTTTGAAACATGTTTATTCATAAATATACACTAAAAAAATTGTACAATGTGCATTCACATACAAAGGAAAGTCAGTTGCTAGTTGACAATTAAAAAGTTCCATATTTGATATCTAAAGTTACTTGAGCTGAATAGTACTTACAGCACTTGATGGCTTCATCACAGTATAAAGATGAAGCTTGTTTTGGTCTGTGTTCTGTATTGAAAGACAATAAGTGACATCATTGTTAAGGGTGCAGAATCATCATGAATGGGTAAACATGTTAGGTGGACTCCAGTCCTGTAGAGAAGACTATGGCTAAAGTCTATATTCTCACAGAGATGTTCAAAATCATCTTCAGCTAATTGCAAGTCAGGTTCTGACACCTTTCTCACATCTGATTTTCTACTGCTTCAAGTGGTAGGTTAAACATCATTATAGGTCTTCTGAGACATTTATGCAGAGCTGAGGGTATCCACTGAATTGCAGGCAAACAATGTTGATGATACCTCTTCATTCTTTGATATTCAACTTTTTGTCCCATATGTCTTTTTGTAGTGTTCAGAGGAGTTTAAGTTAAACTCATCTGAGCCTTCATTTGTCTCTATTATTCCTTAGGTTGCACTTCGTTATGAGTAGGATTGTCATAAAGCTGCTTTCTATTAATAATCTTTTAATGTTGAACAGAGATAGTGTGTGTTTTGGATGTTGGTTTTTTTTTTTTTTTACACTGCTATGAGGTTTAAATGATTAACATAACAAAGCTCACAGAAAATAGCAGAAGTTACTTCAGCGACCACAGGGCTACTCTAGTGCAGAGCATGCCCCACAGCTAGACTTTCTGCAGAGTTTTAAGTGATTTCTTAAATGACTTTTCCACGGGAGCTGAAGGAGCTGAGCAGATCCCAGACAACTGTGCTGGTTTTAGCCACAGGCAAAGTTGGCAATTTCCTAAGGCAGGAGATTGCTGGTGGGAATAATGCAGTTATGGTACTATTCTCTGGTTTGTTTTTCTTCAAAATGGATAGACAGGTCTGCTGTTATTGCCCCTGAGGGAGAAGCTGTGGGAGACGTACTACTACTTCAGAGGAGGAGGTAATTTCAGTCAACAACAGCAATTGACTGTTTTCATCAAGCATTCATCCCTTGACAGGGATGACTTTCCATCATTGCAATGGCATCAGAAGTAGCAATTCCCATAACAGAAAGATCCCAACAATACTTACTGACTAGAGAGGTCACACTGTTGAGAGCTCTAATGTTAGCTTCCATTCCCACTCAGGGTCTTGTGCTGTAATTCCAGGGAATAATTAAGGGTATACTATCCAGACTGGACTTTTCTTCCTATCAGGTTTCAACTACTTAAAATAGAAAAGTTTAATAAAGGAAAGAGAATGAATTTTGATGCTACCAACTGTTAAGAAATTTAAGTCATAACTGTACTAACCTTAGTGTAAATGAACTTTGGTCTGGGAGCTACATGATCAAATGCAGTTACAGAATAATTTAGACCAGTAGAATATTTCAGTAATGAAATAGAATTTCATTCTGGGCGCATTTAAAGCTCTCACTTGTCACTTTCTCCTGAGAGTCAGGTTCCATTCAGAAGTGTGTCTTCCTGAACAAACTTAGAATGAATTGTTCGACTTCATATCACTAGCTGGGATTGTCAGGTGATGATTCCCAACTCTAAAACATCTTGTAAGTATGTCAGAATACAACCATTTCTGGAAACTTGTATAGCTAACTAGAATATAAATATCCAGATAAAAAAACAGTCTTTGCTGAGAGTAGCTTATAACCTTCTGGGTCAATGGCTCTTCTCTTCCTCCACTGTTCTTATTACAAGGCTATATTTAAGTGACTAATAGCACAGAAAGGGATCAAATGTCACAATAATGACCACTGTAGTATCTTCAATTTTATAACCCAAATGATTGAGCAGGGGATTGTGTATTAGAAACTGTATGTTTTATTTGAAGACTAACCTATTACCAAAAGGAAACTTTAGATTGGTTATTTTAGTGCACTGTTATTCAGTTATCAATAACCTGGGCATGATGACACTTAACATCTTTAAATACAATAGCATGAAAAAACTTAAAGGGTGTTTATAAATGTGACATAATATTACCAGTGAAAATATGTAAAATATTAATCATGTTATTGCTTTCCACAGTACTTTTTAATTCTATTACTTCTGTATGCACTTTTTTTTTTCTGGGTACAAATTACAGTCCTTTAAGCAGCTGTGACAAAGATCATTGCATTTGCCATTGAAGCCCAGACAAATAAGCAATTAAAATGATGCCTTCTAATTAGTAATGTGCTCCTTGATAGTCATGGCCATTGAGATTAGGATGATCAGACTCTATTGCCAGTGGAAGCCAGAAGCAGAGTGGGTGGATTATTCTTCCCAATTTTAGCTTGCTCTTTGGTGGTGTTTCATTCTTCCCAATCTCTGCTTGAAAGGGGGATCTCATCTGCATCTAACATATTCCCTTAGTTTTTAGGAACAAGACTTAGTCTGGTTCCAACAGGTATCTTTCATGCTTATTCTACAGCCTTTTTTCTTATTTACAGATTTTACTACGTAATTTGGTTATCTTTACTCTGGTTGTATAACTACCCCACAGACTTCTATGTACCAGCTGATGTTTACATGTTATTTAGATATTTCTGCTTAGCTTCCTTAAAAAATGCTTTTTTTCCCCTTTGTTATAGTGATGTTATGTAGCAGTATCACAGGGTTATAAAATCCTTACAAGCGATCCATGGTTACATTGTTTTAGTATGTTTGTGTTTGCTTTTAAGGCAAGCATTAATTATAACTTGTTTAGTGTGTTTCTACTTTGTGAATTCAGCAGGACCCTCCTTGGATAAACCTCTAAAGAAAATTAACCAAAGAAATCCCAATCCTAAGTCCTAGCACAGACAACATGTTTTGTTGTATTTACATATTCTACAATGAATGTTCAAGTTTATTCTTCAAATTATGGGGTAATTTGGGATAAAAGAAATGAAAGGGGTTGACAGAAAGAGAATTCCTGTAGGAAACCACCCAGTATCATTCATTTTGGTGTCAGATCCTTTATTCAACAAGTTTTTCTTAACTCTTAGAAAGATTGAGTAAAAAAGGTTCGCTAGATGAATAGATAGATAAATAGACAATGAATTCCTCTTCCTTATGAAAAATGGAGTGCATTTCTGAGGTAAACTTCATTTAGCACAATGGAAGATGCAATGAAGCCTTGTGTGGATGTGTCACTGCTTTAATGGCAGGAAACTTTTAAAAGACAAGAGGATTCAAGGAAATAGAGACAAAACAAGAGAATAAAGTGATTTCAAATTAAGTTACTGTGAAATTTTTTGCTCTTCATAAGTTTTGGTTATTTTGACCTTTCGTTTCATTTCAAGATTAAAAGAGCTGTCAAAACATAAGGATTCATGATGAGCAGAAATTCTATTTTTTGATCAACTCTAATAAGGCATTCCATGGGAACATATCACTACAGCTATCTAAACCATCTCAATTACTATTGATTATACCATATCTCTAACAGAATAATGTTACCAACTTGTCTCTGAATCTATTAAAAAAGTGAGACTTAGAAAATTATGAAAGATCCTTATCATTAGGAGAGTTTCTCCTAACTGTATCTGTTACTTTTTTAAATATTTCTTACCTTCTTTTCTTTTTTAATTTTCTTTGCTGTGTCTTGGAGAACTGTATTTCTTTAGAAAAGCTTGACTCATGTTTAACAACTTTTAAGCTTAATGATAGTTTATGGTAGTGAGTTTCACCAGGCTGCTAATCAGTTTAATTTAAAATAGCTTTTCAGTTGATCATATTTGATTTATTGTCTCAAAAACCCCTTTTTCGTGTTTGTGAAATCACGAAGAAGAGTGTTCATGAATTCATAATAGATTTTTTATAAAATGTATTGCTCTTTATATAAACTGTATGGGTTTTTTTGTTCCTGTCCATACTAAACAGCCACCATTGCTTTAATATCTTCTAACTAGCTGGCATTTTGCGGCTAGATAACTAAAAAAATGTAGGTTCTAAGTCAACACTAAATAGAGTGTTTATTTAAACATCCTCTGAAATCTGTTTGTCTACTTGACCTAACAACTGACTTTAATGCAATAAGAAGGCATTTTAACACCCTTAGTACCTGGATTTCAGCCAAAGAAAAGCTCCTTACTTTATATCCCTTTGGACTGCAGTGATGAAAGAGCTTAAAGGTAGGTTCAGTATCACTTAATTCATTTTGAATAGTAAAGTAACTCAAATTGTATTACAGAGAGACTAAAATAAGGTTCCGAAGGTTAAAAGACCTGTTCCAGGTTAGAGTTTTCCTAATGTACATAACAGTATTATTGTTTAGTTTTGGACAACTGTAAAAGAATACTAAATTATATCGTGACTTCAAACGAATGTGTTTTTGAAATTGTGTGATAATTTTTCCTCTCAGTCCAGGACTATTTTTTTTCCCTCTCTTGTGTTAATGCCTTCAGCACAATGAAATTAAGCAGTCCAGATTTCTAATGCAAACTGCTCAGGGACAAGATGCTAAGTGATTCTAAGTGTTTTGTTGAGAGCCACTGTTTAAGTAAACATTACAAATTATGGTTATGTAGTATATAATGTAGATTGAAGCCCTTGAGCAATGTATTATTCATAAAATACATCACTTTATCAGTTTGATCATGTTTCTTTTCTTTAAAGAAGAAGATGACAAGGATTTTAGTCCTGTTACTGAAGCAGAATGTTAAATGATAGGAAAGACATCTCCTTGAAAGCTCCATTTTCCTTTTCAGACTGGATCTTTGATTATCTGGAGAAAACACATGAATTTGTTAAGATATCCTTTCATGTTCTATAGTAGATCTAGTATACTGGCTATTAGAAAATATATTATGTGTAATTTCAACAACATGATTTATGGCTTTGACATTTTATTTCTTTATAATTTGTTTACATTTTTAAAAAAATAGAGAAGTGAAGGACAAAGGAATTTCCATGACAGTACACCTATAAGAAAACATACTAAAATACACAGAATAAAGTTAATGAAATAAGCTTGCAGGTTTGGATCTATTGGCATAGGTTTGTAATAGGTTCTACCACCACTCATAGCTTCTAACTGCAGGTTAGGTTCTGCTGTAACTCCCATGCTCAATGTGCAGATTAAAATCATGTAGCTATGTGTTAAGCCACAGTCCTTTTCTGGTACTCTTAAGCGGATATGAATCTTGGAAAGAAGAAAATGCTCATGCAATAAAGGAATTTCACTATATGCAATGATGTAACCACTGGCCTCATGCTTTTGGGTGCATATGTTTTATCCCCTGATGACAGGTAAATGTTGGCTTGAGTACATTCAATATCTGTTAGACTTACGTAAGAATCAATGGACAAATGGACCAAGGCATTCTGACAAACTTCTAGATGCTCTAGATGGGCTGTGTTGCATTATTGCATGTGAGGAGCATTTATGATTGCAACCCATATGCTGCTTCACACATGTTCATACTGAAGAAAATATTTTATAACATGAAGGAAAGATTAGAAAAAATAATACTAGAGGACAATGAGAATTTTCTTTAGTAGTAGTAGTACAGATAATATGATAATGCATAAAACCTTTTTCATAGTCTAGCAGTGCAATAAATAATTTTCTAACGCATTTTTGAAGGGAGACTAATGAAATAGTGTTCTTTATAGACATAATTCTCTTTTCTCTATCTGGGCTTAATGTTATCTTTTTATATTCCTCCTTTTAATAAAGTTTCATTTACTATTAGGGAAATATTTGCATATTATCTCTGAAAGTGGTTATTTATCCCTCAGTCCTACCCTTCTTCTTCCCCTCTTGAAGAAGGGAGTTGAAAAGGTGAAGGTAAACATATTCCCTGACATTTTTTTCTATTTTTGCTATAATCTGCTATCAGTGACTTCTTGTCCCTTGCTGGTTTAGTGGTCTCTGATTTTTTCTTTGTGTTTTTTTTTGTTTGTTTATTTGTTTTTTAAGAAAAACAAAGCAAAACAAACTAAACAAGAGAAAAGCCCAAACTACTTCTGAGCATACTTATTGTATTACCTGTACATATCTTGTCCATGTGAAGATGATACTGTGATACAGCATGTACTACAATCACCACCAAAGTGATAACAAAAGAGGTTTTGCTTATCACAGTTTAATGACTTTAATAAGATAAAGAATTATTTTGTAGGAATACCAAAGTAGTTATGTGAGCAGAGCATAGCATTTCTGGATGATGTAGCTGTTGATTAAGAATTTCTAGGCAGTTCCCAAACTGGTAAACTTGATTAGTTCACCTTGGTGATGAAATAATTTGGTAGATTTTCATACTTTAGGAGCTGAGAGCACTGAGCTGGCTTTCAGTTTTCACTGACAACATCACTCATGGCACATTGTAGCATATTTTTCCCTTTTTTTGGTTTGTGACACAATACGTATTCTTACTGAAGGCACACAGAGGTTGCCATCATCGCTGAGTTTCCACAGCAAAAGCTGATTAAGTTGGTATGGTAGTTGATGGCTCTCACATTGCACTTCACTGCTCCTCTTTATGCATAACATATTCATTCTGCTTTCAGAAATAAATGTTAGATGATTCATGTATAGTTTGATTTGTGATGTGGTGACTTGGACTAAGGTTAGATGACAAGGATATGTAATGCCGTGGCAGCTATTTTTTAACTGTTTCCTCTTTGGAGTCTTCTTTCTCAGGTGTGTAATGGTGATAGAAAAGGCCTTGCTCACACACGTGAGAAGGAAGGTTCTTCATCTTCTTCTTCTTGTCACCAATATATATTTAAACACATGAACTGTTATGTGAGTAATTGTATAACTGTTGGTTGCCGTGGTCTTTTTACCACCCTAAATAAGGACGTGGGTGGGGAAAACATTCATAAGTTGTGCAAGTTACCTCCTAACAGACCAGCAAAATTATCTTCTTCACACTAATCATCAATATCATTGACCTTTGTCATAAAACTGAGGTCACTCATATCTATATCCCATTAGAAGTATCATCCCACAACCATCTCTTTGGGTCTATTAAAGTCATGTCAGAAAGAATCATTGACTTCTTGTCAAACACATCCAACCTTCCACATTAATATATCCACAGATGCCTCACTAATCACTCAGCAAACAGTGCATGATACGCACCAGGCAGTGGGAAGAGGGAGAGATCTTTGGAGGACCCTGTCCTCCTCCAGTCATGGATTTGATGGTGACAGTGATAAATGAGAGAGGATACACAGTGTGCTTTCTTCCCCTTCATGAGATGTGGGATTGGGTAGACATTGCTGTTAATTTGTTTTTCCTTTCTCCTCCCTACTTTGCTCAGGAGTACAAGAAGTAACTCATTTATTTGGTTAGAAAAGTGATGAGGTAGTGAATTTTGCTGTTTGATTTTTAAGCTTTTGGGTTTTTTTCCTAATTCCCTTCTTTGTATTTTTTTAGCTTGTTTTATAGAAATTTAAACTGTACACAATCCTGTACTAAGTGGATGTGTTCTCACTACTGGTTTTTAGAATAAAAGTGCATTGAATATGAAAAAAATGCATTTTATTGAAGCCTCAAATCTGACCACTTCATACAATATCATACAAATTATTAAAATAATGTTAGAATGGATGATTACATACATACTTTAAAATTTGGGCCAGATATTACTTCACTGGAGATTAATTCAGGAGACCTCAACTCTATTCTTATCCTACTAATTCAATGATGGTTGTCAGAGCTACATGGCTTGCAGACCCTCTGTTCCAGCTTCCGACTATTGCTATTGTCTAAAAGTCCTTTACATTTGCCTATTCAAAGTATAAGCTTTTCAGAGCAGGAACTACTTTCATCTATGTTTGTACAGCACCTATCACAGCAGAAAGAGAAGAGACCTTACAAAATACCATACTAGGGGGAAAAAAAGGAATAGAAATCAACAATAGGCACCTGGTTTTCAGGGGTTCTCATACTCCATTTCACACTAATATTTCAGAGCACTCTGAGGTTTTGGTAGGGAAAGAAATTAAATTGTGTAATGGATTATTTGGGTCTCTAGATTTTAGATATGTTACTTTGTAAGAACTGACCTTGTATCCATTTTGTAGTAATACATTAATAGTGAAGTGTTAATATTTACACAATCAAAAAAAAAAGTTTTGAAGCTAAATTTAATAGTCTTTGGAAAAAACGCTTTAATATTACTAAATGGGTGCAACTCTCTAGCTGCAAATTATTACCGTCATTTTTATATTACATCCATTAACAAAATCTCAGTGAGGGAAACAAAAAAATGTTGGAAAAGAATAGGACATTTCCCAGACAGTATGTAAATAACTAAAATCGCAATATAAAAAATAACTATAACAAATAATATTAATCATAACAATAAAAAGAGAGAATTTTGGAAGTGATATTAGTTCATAGGCTTCAAGGCATAAGTTAGTTTCTACTTCTAAGGCCCTAGGAAGAAACTTGCCCTTTGGGCAAATTGTTGTACTATTCATCTATTTCTCTGGTACATCTGGTGCCAGTCGCTGTTAAAGCTCATTCCAGATCTATCTGTTTCTTGTGTGCTATGGTAATTTTTATGTTTGTGTGAGCTGAAATAAAATTGTCTTTACCTAAAACTAATTTCAAGGTAGAGATACTATCTGTGCCAACATTTTGCTGGCAGGGCACTCCATAAACTACTTCTGAACTCGCAGCCAAATGCAGCCCTTTTGAAGATCTGCTGGCTTAGTCTGACAGTTTGGGCAGATGCCTGGTATACTTCAAGGGCGTTTAAGTTTGTGCCAAATTTTCTTCTTTGATTTCCACAGATCTGAATGCACACATCTGGTTGTGGGAGGGGTTATCACACATCTACATCTGCCAAACACGACCATGCTCTAACCCACACATATTTCTTTAATTCCTGTGTACCTTCTTCTGACAGGCTAATTCCAGCAGTGAGTTATTTCAAAATCATTTAACAGAAAATATTAGTGAAAGGAAAAAAAAATAAAAAAACAACCTCCAAAAACAGGGTTGAGGAGAAAGAGAGAAAACCTGAGCATGACTGGCTGAATTCCCATTGGACTCTGAGGGGCCCACATGATGTTTGAAGGCTACTGCCATAAAATCATGCCAAAGAGTTAACATAGAAGGTCAGCTATAAAAACCCAAAGCATTTGATTTCAGAATGAAGATTAAATCACAGTCATTAAATATAGGTTGACATGAAAGTGAATTTCTGTATGAAAGTAAAGAGGACTAAAATAACATGTAAACAAGAGGAAATGCAGACAACTTGGGAGGAAAGATGGGCAATATAATGAAATATTTGTTAGATCTGAGCCAATACTTCCCAAGGAATAGCTTACCCAGTGTATTTTTTTTCCTTCTTAATCACACAAAACCCTAGGACCTGGTTGTGGGTTGTTGCTTTTTTTTTTTTAATTGAGTCATAGTAGAGACTGACCTATATTTCAACAGTTTGTTTCATTTTATGTATTTTAGATTTCAGAGGTATTTATTATGCATATTTTGACTTGTTCTTGCTGTAATTAGACTTTTGGGCCACATAGTATACTTGTTTTCCTTGGACTGGAGCTCAAAGCACAACTGAAGGAATCCCTGGAAGAAACTATCACAATTCTGAGACTCTTAAGGGATAAAGAGTGTAAATAGGAGACGATTTCAGAGCCATTGAAGCTTTACATGGTGCAGTGTTACTGACCATGCTCCCAGACTTGTCCAAACACATACTTACACTAACATGCATATGCTGGCTGCCACAATTTCCAGCACTACACAAACATAATTACAAATTAGCTTTAAAGAAAGAGCCGAGTTATTAATGTCATGATCACTGCCTGTCTTTGACTGACGCTGGTTTTTAGTTGTTGATTGTAATGTTCAACGTACCTTACATTATGATACATGGAGGATAGTAACAAAAGCAATGCATTGCAAAGCAAAAGGTTGAGCTAATTTATTTCAGTAGCAGTCAGACCAGAATTTCTTCTTTTTTTTTTTTTTTTTTGGCAGAGCTGAAATCAAAGAGGATCATTTCTGATTTATCTAGCTTTCTCACTTGTAAAGAGAAGAAACAGGGAGAAAAACCTTCTTTAGCACCTGAAATATGGTCAAGACCTCACTGGGATCAACTGGTGAACCCTTAATCTTGATAGAGAAACAAATATATGTCTTGATGCGTATATATATTTATTTCTTGGTAGTTGTTGATTTACATATCCTCTAGATCTGATTGTAGAATGTAAGATTTTAGAGGATGTAAAATAGCTAAGAAAAATGAGTAGAAGAATACTACACAACTAATAGGAAGATAGGTCAGTAAGCATTATCTAGAAGGATATTTACTATCACTTTCCATTTCTAAGAAATTCTGACAATTGCTAAACCAGAAGATATGAACACTTGTATTCTGTTCTTCCCACTTACGTTCAAAAAGTGGTTACTCTTGCTTGAATTATGTTTTCCAGGGATGGGTTCACATCTCTAAATCCTAAACTGAGAGAAGTTTTTCCTTTCCACAATGAAAACCTTACCTGCATTTCAGTAGAAGGGCTAAGCTTTCTTAGATTTTCAACTGCATTAATAGTTCCATGCTGGGCTTCCCTGAATTCCTTTGCCATGCAAGTAAGTCTCTGAATATAATACTGCTAGGCAACTTGGATCTGTAGGCAGAACCCCTAAAAGATGAGCCTTCAGTCATATTTTATAATGATGACTACTGAAATTCCCATATCCTCCCAGAGAGCACTGATTTATGTACTAAAATAGGAATGATAACTGTTACGTACATGCCTAGTTGATTGACAGAAAAAATTGCCTGAAGTACAGATATTAACAAAGCATGAATCTCAAAACATAAATATAGAAATTTTGTGCATAATAATGTGAATAAAGAAAATCAAAGGTCAGATCTGCACCTGATATAAACTGGCACATATCCCCAGCTGTTTTGCAACAACTGAAGAACTATCTGATCGTGGAATATTTCTCTAAATTTAATGATTCTAAAGTTTATTTCAGAGTCTGGTCTCTAAACTTTATGAAACTTAATGCCTTGTGCTTTAATGAATCAATCCAAAGCTTCATCTGATGGTGATTACAGTGTACTAGCTCACCTATATGAACTCCACCGTTCACTGGTGCTTCATTCAGAGCAGCTGGATACCCATGTTACTGTTGTTAGCACTCTACAAGGACCTGACTATTTTAAAATGAATACTATGTTGTAATTTCTGACTGACAGATTTCCAGTAACTGTTGAAACACTCAAGTGCATGCAAATTGAACCGGTTCGACTAATTTTGTTCATTCTTATATTCGGATTAAATAATTCAAGAAGAGTTTAAATGTAATTGGGTCTACTTGATACCATACAGTATTATGATTAAATCTGTCTACTACTCTCTGCCACAGATCCAGTCTGGATACTCATCTCTATGAAATAGTGAGGTTTCCACCTAAGATGAAAGGATGGAGGGAATCTTTATTTCTATCATAAGCATGCAGGTCACAATAGAGATGTTGGTCAAAAATGGTGTAAGTAATAGTGGTTGTATTCTGTATTCTGTATTCTCTGTATTCTATTCTATTCTATTTTATTCTATTCTATTCTTAATAATTATCAAATGATAATGTGAAATATGTTAGCAAAGACTGAGAATAATAATAAATGAAAGTATAAGATAAGCACATTGGGAATAAGATTATGAAATAAGATATTATTATTTTTATTTTCTTATACAACTGGATGAAACCTGTGGCCTGGAATTCAAAACATTCAAAATTCCCCTTTTTTTTCCCAAGATTGAAAATGGATTTGAGTTTTTCTATTTTTACATTATCCAGAATCATAAATTGAGGTTTAATTATTACTTTCTGCAATTTAAAGAGAATCAAATAATTTTTGGGAAAACAGACAGAATCCTATTTTTTTTCTTTTTTAAACTTGATTATCAGATAGGTGATAATTCTGATAGTCTAATTATTTCACTAATTAAACCTCTGGTTTATCCAGTTGAATAATTCAGAGAATCACAGAATTGTTTAAGTTGGAAAACACCTTTAAGATTATAATTCTTCAGAAATGCTCTGCAGAATTGAATGGATCTTGAGCTACAGACTTAAATAATAATACAGTTGTTCATATAGTAATTTCACAATATCTTACAGAATTTTTAAAATTATTAAAACACACTATTAATTGCATTGTGTACATAGAAGGTAAGCTTTTATATCAAAGATGTAATTATGTGTTCTGTTTCAGGAAAGTCAGGAAAACAAAACAGCTGCAAAATATTCCTCTTATCTTCTTCTCAAGCCCTCTGAAGTTTCTTCATGTATAAAGAGAAAGCATGATTTTTTTATTGAAAACAAAAGTTTACACTTTTAGCACAATGTAGGTTGTTTGATAAATAGCACAAGTGCAGGGAGCAGGAAGATAAAGGGGTGACACTGTAAAAATATATGTATAAAGATACCTACATTGTGCAGATGACACTGTTTGGGGAAAAATGAAATACTTAAAGGATAAAGATTAAAATGTGAGATTTACTGTGGAGCTTTGCAAATGGAGGAAGCATAAAAGGCTTGAAATTATTTTCACATAGAAAAATGTTACAGGGTTCAATAGCGAACAAGAACTTTTCTACATAACTCTTATCCTAACTTTTTATAATAGAAATATAACTACAAATAAAATAAAATTGTTAATTAATACGTAGATAAAAAAATGCAAAAAGGATAACAATACATACCAAGACCCAGGTTAAATGGACTGCTTAAACATGTGCTTAAATTTAAGTAAATGATGAAATTTCACTGATGCCATTGTTGTTAGTTACACACACACAATGCTTTCATGTGCTGGAGTTTCAATGCAGAAGGATTTAACTGAAACTGAAAATTATTCTGTCTAATGTTTTCTGAAACTTGATGTTTTCGTTTCTATTGAATTCTATATGGCATTTCCATTGGAACAAAGAGAGTTTTTAGTTTAATTTTCATTCCAGGCAACCCTTCCTTCAGAGACGATGACATTGGGAGCAAACAGTCTGTAACACACACAACACAATTTACGTGTATTTCAAGGGATTACATACAGTGTTTGCAAATAACATACCACATATTTCTCTTTGTAGTGTTATATATCTGGCCAGTGTGTGTACTATGTAAGATACACACTGCTACCTTCCATTTGCTCTCTCTTTTTTTCTTTTTCATAAAATTCTTTACCAGACCACTGTAATCCCCTGTCTTTAATAGTGGTAAATATTAGTGATCCATTACCTTCACTTGGACCACACATGGCTTCATAAAAAAATATTTTTGAACGGTGAATGAAGTGGAAAACAGAAACCTGAATGCAACATAATAAGAAGTGTTCTGTAGTATTTTTGCTATGAACTGCATGCAGCTCAAGCAAAGTTTTGTGTGACGCAAATACTGTGAAGAGCTTTGCCTCTCCACTTACTCCCAACTTGCACACAATTTGTCATGTGTGTTTATTAATATCCTTATTTTTTTAATGTTTAGTTGAGAAGGAATGAATAGAAGAGAAGGGACAGAACTGTAGAGGTTACATCCCTAGGGAGGAGAAGTACATCTGGTGGAAGAAATGATTTCCTTCAGGAACAGCTGTGAAAGCCTCATGTGCCAGTAGCTGCATGTGAACACTTTTATTTTTTTAGTATAAAACCTGACAGGAAATTGTAACACAGGAGAGAGTATTTATATGCAACCAAATGCATCCATTTTGCATTAAAAATCCTTGTTAAGCAGGTTTGTGTGCTCCTGTCTGCTGTCACTCAGGTTTCTGTGTACTATCAATCAACCGTGATCACCTGGTTTCCCCTACTCGAGTTTGGGTGCACAGTGCATTATTACCAGATCGAGGTAATCCCATGTCCCTAAAAATGTCCATAAGTTAATGCGTTTGTCAGGCAACCTTCTATTCTAATTTTTCACAATTTTGGAGCACTGAAAAATGGTGGGATTTTTTTTTCTTTCTGCTTTGATCTCCCTTGAAAACTCAGCAGTAGATGTACAGATCACATGCAACACCTTCTACAGAGAAAGTATCCTAACCCTTCTGAAACCTCCGTCCTGGACCAGTTTGCCTCTACCTGTCTTTGAACATCTGCAGAAAAAAAAACAAAAAAAAAAAGAGTTTAAGCTCTGCCTATGGCAACTCCAGCTATGATCTTTAGAAACTACCTTAGATTCAACTACCAATTATCTTTTCCCTTTTGTAAAATGAGGCGAATATCTCTTAGTTGTTATAAAATACAGAAAAAAAATAAAGACAGTGTCCAAATCATAAAAAATGCAATCCCAAGTCTACACAATGGGTGTCAGCAGGAGTTTTACCATCAAATTCAATGGGAGCAGGGTCAGGACCGGGTATAATTGAGAGAAGTTGTTAATATACATCACTTACTGCCTGCCTGCAGTTCTTGTCTAGCTAATAAAGTCAGTCACTGACATAACAATATAGAGTGCAGGAGTAGGTGACACACTCTACTGTGTGGTTATGAGGTCTTTTATAGCACACTTTTCTCTTCTGTACATAGTGGAAGGTATATAAATATACTCCATATGCTTTATACTAGTATATTGAGTAATTTTTTGAATGTATGCTTTGGCAGCTTGAAATTTCTCAAGTAAAACTGACTGTGTGACATCCAAAACAGATTAGAGCCTTCTGTGCATTTTATGAAAATACCAGAATAGTCTAAACCCAGTAGCTAGTCATACCTAGCTGGCTTTTGGAAAACACTAATAGACCCACTTAGATTAATAAGAACTGGTGTCTTGTTTGTTTGTTTACATATATCTCTTTGCCATCAAAGGTTTATATCAGCGGCATTGCAAATGTATAACATTAAGAGGAAAAGCATATACAATCAGCATTTGAGGGCACTTGTATCGTTACTGGGGAATGTGACTGTTAGCTGAAAAAAAAATAACTGCAGAAGAAGCGGCTCCTAGTCACACACCCTTTCCTTGTCTCTCAACATTTGCTATGTTATTTAAGTTAATACCCACAAAAGATGCTTAGTTATGCTGCAACCACATTTTCAGTAAGGTCAGGAAAGACTCAAGGAGCAAGATCACGCAAGGTGGTACATACTCATGAATAAGAGAAAATTGCATGTTACGGAATAAAATGCTGTGTTTTGACAAACTTTGATGTTGAGAAAGATTCAGTGGTTAAAGAGTTCAGAAGAAACTTCTAGAGGTACAAAATGCTTATTATCCTTATCTATTAAATTACTGAGCTCTAAGCAAAAGTAAAGAAATTTTATAACTTCATATATGGTGATGGTTAAACAAGGATGGGAAGACTGAGTTTGTATTTGATGTTGACCATTTTAAGATGACAGCAAAAAAGATGAAAATATCAGCCCATAACTTTTGAAATTATTTGAGAGTTGGAGAAAAAATATTAAATTTTAAGACATTGGCCTGTTTATTTTATCAGAAATAAGATGGAAAGCTCCTTCTATTTCAACTTTTGAGGAGCGGCTGAGAGAGCTGGGGTTGTTTAGCCTGGAGAAGAGGAGGCTGAGGGGTGACCTCATTGCTCTCTACAACTACCTGAAAGGACGTTGTAGAGAGGAGGGTGCTGGCCTCTTCTTCCAAGTGACAGGGGACAGGACAAGAGGGAATGGCCTCAAGCTCCGACAGGGGAGGTTTAGGCTAGACGTTAGGAAAAAATTCTTTACAGAAAGGGTCATTGGGCACTGGCAGAGGCTGCCCAGGGAGGTGGTTGAGTCACCTTCCCTGGAGGTGTTTAAGGCACGGGTGGACGAGGTGCTGAGGGATATGGTTTAGTGTTTGGTAGGAACGGTTGGACTCGGTGATCCGGTGGGTCTCTTCCAACCTGGTTATTCTGTGATTCTGTGAAAACCTCTTGATGTGAAACCATTTCCTCATCTTCCAGAGGAACACAGGGATAATATGCATTCCAAAACGGCTGTATACATATTCATCAAAATTGGGAGAAATAGACTGGGCTATGGGGATTATTTGTTTGTTTGTTTGGTTGGGACATTTTTAAGAACTGGTTTACAAGAACTAAGCTGTTCTAAGAATATTGTTGAATTCTCAGTCTCCAGAAACATCTAGCTTAGTACCAGATTCGTTTCTAACCAGATGTTTTACAAAGCACAAATAATTGGAATCAATATGCAGTAGTTACTGGTTTTAAAAAATTTAGAATTTAATAAATCTTCAGAATCTTTTTACTGAATTCAGTTTATTCATTTTAAAGCAAAGAGGATGCCTATATCAGGAAACCCATTGTAAGCACTGAATAGGACACTTTTTTTAGCTACCTCTGGATCTCTAATTGAAGTTCAGTATGTGTTATCCATTCTTTAAATGGTAAGACATAGATACAAAATGAAAGGTCTTTCAAAGTATCAGGTTATGCCACTTTAAAAATATGCAGCTGTAATTATTTTTTTAAAAATAAATTAAAAAAACCCCCCAGAATTAAAAAAACACAAAAAAACCCCTCTAAATATTTAAATGGTTTTGAAATGTAAATATAATTCAGGTTTTATTTTTTTTACATTAAGAGGAAAAGTACTATAACTATTTTGTGAACCTCTTATTTCCCCCTCAGTTTTAAACTTCTGTTGATGGAAACATCTTTCTATAACTCACACTATGTCTGGCTGAAGTTGTCACTTTACATTGAATTGTAAATTGACAAGAAAGTCCTAGTCAAATGCAACACTTTAAGAAAACGACATATGAGACAATGAAACAGGAAGTGACCTGGTTTTCATTTTTTTTTCACCTTTTTTTTCTTTCTTTACACACAGTATTTTCCTGAAGAAAGAGGAAAAGGAAGAAACTAAAAGTATGTGTCTACTCTCACTCTCCATTGACAAAGACAAGATCCAGCAACCTGCCTTAAGCTATGCCCCCAACCTCTAAAGGTTAAAATTGAGGTGGAGTATGGTTGGGTAATACAGAGATGAGAAGATTTTTTTGAAAGGATTTTTATGGTTTTGTCATTATTCTCCAAGGAAAGGAAACCTAAAAATAAACAGATTAAACAGTTTTGCTGTTGCTTTGGGTTTTGTTGCTTTTCTTCTTACTTGTCCCTGATCTTAGCTAGTACATAGTTTTGACCTTATGCATTCAGTCTCTGAAACTAGTCATGGTAAGATGTCCACAGCTTTCTTAGGTGTCTGCATTTCTGCAGCTGTTTGCAGGCAAGATTTGGTTCTTTTCATGCAGTAAAACATGAAGAAGTAGAAACAGCGTAAATACTGAGCTGATGGATTATGACCTAGCGGTCCTAGGGACAGAGTTCTTCCACCTCATTTAGTTTTCATAGAAAAAGTGTAGTATTTGTTCTCTTTTGGAACATCTTTTGCCAATGCAGTTAAGTTGGTCTTGAAGGAATTACTTTAAAATATAAGTTAGCAAGGGAGTTTTTACCCAGGTCACCTGACATTACAATGTGTTTTAGCATCTGATGACATAGAAATAACTGAGTTAACCAGGAAAAAAGTAAGTTACTAATTCCAAACACTGTCAGACATGCCAAAAATATCCTTACCTCTATCATTACTTTGAATCCTGAATACTTTCAGTGTGGCTTACCACAAAATTCAGCAAATAATGCCACTAAACTGGATATCAAGATACAACCTCTAACATTCATCTCCTTATCTGCTGCTATATTCTACTCATCAATCACTTCTAAATACTCAATAATTTAACTCTTAAAGTCTACAGCACCATCATCTAATACTTCATTATTTATTATTTTTCAAGAGGGAAAATGAGGGGGGAAAGAAATTAAATAATTCATGAAGGTATCATCAAAAACGGCTTGTCAAAATGCACTGGGCTCCTCTGATGTTTAATGAGGAATGTTTAGTTTCAGGATAAATACAAAGTACTGTTTCCAGTGCCCACTGAGCAGGAGTAGATGTATGCAAATGAATGTCTGGGAGAATGCATGGTTCCTGAGCTTGTGTGTGCTCTCTTTTTGTCTGCAGTACTTCATTTGTGAAGCATGTTTTCCCCAAGGGGGAAGTACAACAAGATTCAATTCAGATTTTTCCTAAATTAAATTAAATGCAATGGCCATATAGTCCCCAAGGGGTAGGGGATGGGAATAAGCACTCTTCACATCCTGATAGGATGATGACTTATTTTGAAAGCAAGTAACTTTTGAGAAAATTTGAACTGTGGTGGAACGAATTAATGTGAACATTTAATAAGCTATATTGTTACTATCCCACTCTGAAAATCTAAGGCTTTCTGAAGCAGTTAGAACAAGTTTGAAGTTTAGAAAGGCTTGCTAGAAATCGGAATTTGCATTTCTTTGATATCTTCTAGCATTTATTGATTTAAACTTTTCCTCATATCCTTGAGACATTTGGGATGACTATAACTACTTGGTTGTTACAGTTACAACTTTTAAGAAAGTTTGTTCATCCTGTAACTTCTTAACACAGACTGGAACACGTTATCCAAAACCACTATGTTGTAGTCTTTAAAATCATATTCCTTGTCCGTGGAAACTACTAACTGTCAAGCTAATGGAAATTGCCACGAATTACTTGGAATAATGATTAAGGGTCTTTTTAGTTTATTATCTTCTTTGCTAGGTCTTACGAGGAGCGTCTGAGAGAGCTGGGGTTGTTTAGCCTGGAGAAGAGGAGGCTGAGGGGAGACCTCACTGCTCTCTACAACTCCCTGAAAGGAGGTTGTAAAGAGGAGAGTGCTAGCCTCTTCTACCAAGTGACAGGGGACAGGACAAGAGGGAATGGCCTCAAGCTCCGCCAGGGGAGATTTAGGCTGGACATTAGGAAAAAACTCTTCACAGAAAGGGTCATTGGGCACTGGCAGAGGCTGCCCAGGGAGGTGGTTGAGTCGCTTTCCCTGGAGGTGTTTAAGGGATGGGTGGACGAGGTGCTAAGGGGCATGGTTTAGTGTTTGATAGGAATGGTTGGACTCAATGATCCGATGGGTCTCTTCCGACCTGGTTATTCTATGGTTCTATGATTCTATGATTCTATGTTATAGAGAGATGCAAAAGATTTTCTCAAATACTCTATGCGATAAGAAAAAGTCAATCAAAAATACAGGAAATGAGAAGTATGAAGGTAAGTAACATTGATGAAAGATGAAAGAGCAATTCATGGTGTTAAGGGATCCAGGAAGTATTATTCATGCAAATCATTCTGGATTAAATCTAGTTCGTAACATAACAAATAATACTTCCTATTACTTTGGAGAATGCCCGGTCCTGCATCAAACTCTCTGTCTTCCCTTTAAAATTAATGAATAGCATTACCTGATCCAAAATAAGGGGTCATTAAGGAGATATATGGTTACCTAAAAATAAATGAGGAAAGCAGCATGTACTTTTCTGGGACCATTTTCTCTGTATCATGAAGATTTTGTCACCGGGAATGTTGGTTCACATACCATTTGCCTGTGTGATCCAAGGAAGTCTTGTTCTAATGAAACATTTAACAATCCTGATGCTTTCTTGTGATTATAGTAATCAAATCCCAATTAAAAATAAATGTCATAAAAGATTGTGCGTAAACAATGTAATAACTCACATGAAGCCAGAGCACCACTAAGAAATATCTGTAGAAGTAACTGTTGAAGAAGTATCTGTAGAAGTCTCCACTGTGCATGTTATTGTTTGATCACATCTGTAATAATCTCTGCATCATCAACAGAGGCAAGAGTTACAACACGGTTCTCAAGACAAAATCAACAAAATTGAAACAGAAAGTATTTAAAGAGAAAAATCCAGAATGTCAAAACCTCAGAAACAATTTATTTATACGTTTTTTCAATTGTCAGTATCTTTTTCTGCAATCAGTGCGACTTTGGGGAATATGAGTTTTGTAAAACATATCTTGTTATAGATTTCATTATGGATTTAAGAGTATAAATTTACATAAAGTTCCAGAACTGGAGTTACACAGATAAATAATAACTGACATAATATAGCATTTTCTCTGGAAGAATATGAATACCAAAACTGTATGAAATCTCCAGTGTTCCATAAAGACATCTTTTTAGTAGTCTTGTTAGATTTTAAATGATCAAAAGCACGTCCATAATATATAGATATAATAAAAATCCTCATCATTTAATACTCCAAAATGGCACAATGAGTTAAATTGTCTTGTCATCATACATTTAAAATATACAAACTAAACAATGGATACAATAAAATAGAAAAATGCGTTCTGCTTTCAAGAAACATGTGATTAACAGAGAAAAGGCTGTGTAATATATTGTTGAGAACATTAAAAGTATTTGAACAAATTTTATGAATATATGGATCATATATTCTTTTTCATAAATGCTTTTTAGATAATAATACCCTTCAGCAAAGACAAAATGATTACAGCTGATCTACAGTATATTTTTCTTTATGTGCTTTATATCCATGAAACAATAAAAAAAATTAAATCTCAAAAATCAGGAGAAAAAGAGAGGGACATGGAGACTAGAAGCTGAGTGGCAATCCAGTTTTCAAAAAACAACTTTATTTTGCTGGCTTTAAGCCAAAAATGATTTTATTTACTGCACAAATAGAGAAACAGTTATTTGTGACTCTTTCACAAGGTCTTGTCTTAAAAGCTAACTTGTATAAGTATTTGAAATAAAGACAAGTGAAGCCCCAGTTGGCACTTGGTGAACAGTCAAGTCAAAAGCTGAGAAAGCTCTGGAACACCCTGTGAGAAAGAAATTTAATTTGTCTTTATACATGTGGCTAAGATTTTTCATCTGATGTTATGTAACCCCCTATAGTATCATCATTTTAGTAGTCAATGTGTTTGTTATTAATATGCATGATGCATCATGTTACATAATAATAGCAAAATTGGATCATTAATGAACATATCACGTTAGATGTACTCCATCTTCTCTATAGCATGTTTTTGTCCAGTAGGTGCAGATAGACCAGATGTAGGAACAATATATCAAAAGAAATAGAAGTGTATTCTGATATTTTAAGTTAATTTGCCATGAAATGGAGCAGGAGAAAGCAAAAGATGGAAAGGAAGAAAACGTATGAAGCTGTTCCACTTAAATCCACAAACATGTGGTGCAGTGTAATGGCATTCTTACATGGAAAACAGAATCAGAAACTAGGAACAAAGGGGGAAGAAACAGTGACTTTTGCAAGACTAGCTCAGTCCAGCACCAGCCAACAGAGAAAAGGCTCCTGTCTGTGTGGTGGCATTCTTCTGATCTTGAGCCAGGAAAAAAAAAAAAATTGAGAGAGTTTAACTTATGTATTGTCCAGATACACAAAGTAACTTGTATCTTAGGCTTTGGCTCTACTTCCCTTGGAAAATGCAGAGTAATGTATTGTTGAAATGGCTGCATATTGACCGATGAAGGGGAAAAACAGGAGTGAAATTACTGTGAGTCTGGATGGAGAAAAGGAAAGAACTGTGCTTTCAACACAATATTTCTCACTGTCGTTCCTCTGTCAAATGCAGACACATCAGGGTATCCCAAATTTGACCGTCTCTGAAAAGCTCTTTGAAGTTGAAAGATACTTTGTAAGTGCTAAGTTTTATTTTTAAAATAATTGATATTGTGATTGTTCTGTGCCTCTGCCTGTTACCTTAGAGTGAGTTATACTGCAGGGTACTGTTTGTGTTGCTCTGAAGTGGGCTGTAGTAATACTGTATGACTGCCTCTTCCCTGGGAACTCTCCTGAATGTGAGATGTGCATCTGATGACAGTATCTCAGTGAGTAATTATTTAAATACATAAATAAAATCAATAGGAATGAGGGAGGTTATTTCAGAGCATCATAAGCACCGCTCTTCAGTTTGGATAAAAATTGTTTTTCATCTTAATTTTGGAGATAATGTGTGTTCCAAGGTTGACTCCATTGTGGAAAAACAGAAACCTTAGCTGAACCCTTATGCCTATTCCAAGGTTGGTTTCAGACTCAAATAACTGTCCAGGATCTCTTTCGATTTGCTTTGTCTATTGGCTGAAATTGCAGTCAATTCACATTTTGAAGGCATATGACAGAGGTATTTAATTCAGAAACTCATTGACCTGGACTTCTATTGCAGTCAGTGAAGAGGGAGGGTGGCAGGAGAGAGGAAAGTTCAGGTGATTCAAGATTGTTAGTAAGTGGATTACGTCTTCTGCTATTGACTGGAGGAGCCTGCAGATGTTGAGCATAAGTGCTTCAGCCAAAGGGTGTCCCTGGACTGGCACAGTTTGTATCTCCACAGAGAAACCTGATCCAAAAACGGACCTTGAGTGTCCCTGCTGCTCTCTTTTCCAGTACTTGACATTTCTTTTTTTTATTTTTACTTTTCTTTAAGCGTGAATTCCTTGAATCCTTTATTTGTTGTTCCTGCTTTCCAGTGCTGAGTTTCCCAAGCAAAGAGCCCTGCTAGAATGCAGCTGTCTCATTATGCATAGCAGACTTAAAACACAGCTCTCACCAGTCCATGTTATGTTAACTTATCATTGAAACATTTAGACCCGAACCCCTGGAATTTTCCATCTGCTTTTCATCTGCTGAGCTGATGCTAGAAGGGCAACTGCTGCGAGAAACCCTGCAGGGTAGGTTTTACCAGTGGGTGTAATTGAGAAACAGTAGCTAACACTCTCAGATACAGGGCAAGGGGATGGTTAATAAAAGAAAATATAGATCAAAGAGATATAAACACACATCACAGCATGATCCAAATCAGTGTTGTTGTTGTTAGGTTGTGGTTTTGTGTTGTTCAGGATGTTTTTTAATATACACTCGCACATTCTCAAGACCATGTGCGTCTTGTTGGAGGATGTAAGAAATCTGAGATTCATGGAACACCATCAACATTTAAATGGACAGAAAGTTCTTACTGAGATTCTGAACAGAGAGGAGGGAAAACTGAGATCCACATCCCAGCCAACAGTGTCACCCAGATCTTCAGCAAATCAAGTGAGAAAAATAGCTGAGTATTTTAATTGTTTGACACAGCACGTCTTTAAAGTCCCAAGTGTACAAATCTAAGCTTGCTGTCTTCTGAGAACTGATAAGGACCTCGAAGCCTTGTTTCAGCCTTGCAAAATAAGTGTAGCTGAGGCAGGTAAGTTCCCTGCTATAGAAGTTGAAGCATTATGTACTAACCTCTGCATTAGGGTACAAGGGATCTTGAGCTCAGTGGCACCTGTACTGTCTGTAAACTAAGCAGAGAAAAAGCCTGCAAGAAGCACTGACCAAAAGGTTGCATTTTCTTGTAAGAAACATTGAGAAAGACAGCGATCACACTGTGTCTTAGAAGATCTTTAATTTCCCTCCTTGGTGTGTTTTGTTACGTTTCATAGAAAAGAAAAATAAATAAGAAAATAGAACCAAGGGAAATGCACAGAAAAGCACGTGCATATACACATACACACGTATAAAAACACAAAGAAAGTGTTAGATAAAATGACCAAGGCGAATCAAGGAAAATAATTATTGCAGCTGATGGAGCAGAAACACCATTATGGCTTGATGTTAGTTCACAATGTACGGTCCTGGAGGCTGAGAGGTAAACGCATTTTTCAGCATTTTTAGCACAATTTATTAAATTAAGTTTTAAAATGAATCACTTTCTTCCCCATTTTCTACCTCCTTCCTGCTCTCTATGTAGGGCTTATTTTGTGTTATATTCAATCTTTATCACTGTTAGAGACTGGTTTGCTTCCTCAAATTTTCAGGCCTGATGCTGGAATGTGAAACTCTTCTTAGCTTTATACTGGAGAAATCATCCGTGCAGAGAGTAAGCCCTAGCACAAAGTGTAAGATGAGGACGAAGAAACATCTAGAAAGTCTTTTGGTGCCTCCTAATGAAAGCCAGAGGTGCCTTAAGCTGGAACCAAATCAAAGTTTCAAGGCAGAGCAATGTGTCCTACGAAATTGGGGGTATAATTGAAGCAGGTCAAATAACTATAAGTCAAATATCTTCCTAAAGTTGAACTCTAAGGGGAAAATTGCTAAATAAACTTTTAAAATCTTGTATGCATGTTGCTGGCATTTCTCTTTTACCAGGAGGAATTTCCAGCAATGGAGCAGCTTTTTTATATCTTAGACTTATATTCATACCGGTTTCAGAGGAAGACTGAAATAAATTTGGTGAGGCCTTTTCTCAGATGTAATCCTTTGACCATGCATCTTGCTAATCCTCAGACCCTTCAGATACAGCTAGTGTGTCTGTAGAGAAATTATGCTGCAGGTATTTTTCAAATAGGGAAAAAATGTTCAAAATCATGTAGCATGTGGCACACATTTTTAGGATAAATTTTACTTGAGTTTCATTTTTCTTTTTTTTGAACTTAATTTAAGCTAAAAACCAATTTTAATTCCAGTGAGATCTGAATCTCATGTCTCCTGAATCTTAACTCCTTGAATCATTCTCTTTTTATTTTCTCTACATTAATACTGGCTCTATATTTGCAAAAATTCATTCTGTTTCAGAGTCAGTCTCTAATTCTCATAGAAATAGGAAAAGCAGTTCTTTTTGGTCAAGAAAGCAATAGACAGTAGTGAAGTGACAAACATCTCAAATAGAGGCAATTGCAAAATAGAACATGGAAACTGTAATACCTAGCACAGAGAAACTTGTAGATAGGCAGCACCACAGAACTTGAAGAGATGCCCAGTTTCTTGTCTTTTCTGGCAGTTCTGCAATATATGGATACTGCAGAATGATTCACAGGCTCAAGAAATCATAATGAGAAAATAATGTCAGCTTTGGGTTTCTGAGAAGGAATTGCAAGAAAGGAAATGGGAAAAATGCAAAGCCAGACATATCTAGCAATGCCTTGCTATGTCTGTGAAGTATGAGAAACGAATTCAGGATGTAGTCAGCAATGTGGATTTTACCACTGTGTCTATTCAGGTATGCATGACATGAGTAGCTCTGAATATAACCTGGTTTAAGAGTAATTTAATTAATAACACTCAAACTATAAGCTTTCATTTATAGTAAGACGCTCTGGGGCTTATTTCTTTACATCACTGCTGGAATACAAAGGAGACTTAAAACTAGTGTAAATTACCTTTGCATGTAAAGTAGAGAGAGTTATATGTATGGGAGTTTCTTGTCAATGTAAATACATATTTCTGTGTACGTGTGTAGGGGGATGGAGTGTGTGGAGGGGTGTACATAGGAAGAATAGCTGTTCCACAAAGAGATGTTTAAAGATATTTCTTCCTGTTTTTTTTTTCCTTTGTATAAAAATGAGCATGGCAAGATTATCTTTTGTAATTATTAGCAAAGACTTATTTATACAGATGCCTTTCTTAATTATGAATTCAATCATCATTCCACAGATAAATGTTGAGTCATAAAGACACATGTCGATTTAATATCTAAGAATGAGAATTTTTAGTCAAAGTACTGAATCATATTAGAAGTGCTGAGTTAGAAATGGTTAGACTTTGAAACTTAACACTACAGCAAATAAATCTGACAATATATTTTAAAATAGAGAAGAGGGAAAAAAAGATAAATAGCAGCTATGAAAGTATCATCAAAGTATTGTTTGACCAAACTGCTGCGTGTTTCAAAAGTATATTATCAAGATAGCTTTCTGTTTGAGGGTCAAATTAATAACTTGTTCATCAGTGTAATAAAGCATGAGAACATATATGGTAAACTCTGAAGTTTACTCAAAGGGCAGCAAGAATACTAATTATCAGATGAAATTTAAATAAAATAAACAGAGGAAGTATATTCAATCCCTCAAAAGTTGTGTCTTCCTACATTTAAGGTCAAATCTCAGAACAAGATAACAATAGATTTGCAATTAAAATTTTCTTCATGCTAAATTCTGAATGCAAACATATCCATAAGGATGACACCTAAACCATGTAACCACCAATGAGGTGTGTAAACCCAGTAATGTTGAACCTATTAACTATGTCTATTCCATATAAATCTATATGTAAAGAATTATGCTGTGTGAGGAGATGGTATCATTGCCGAAGTATGCCATTTCTTTATCTCATCACCCTCTTTAACTGATGTGTAAAGTAAATCCCAAACAGCAATCCAGGCTATTTTCTTAACTGACTAAATTGTAGGACTGTTAATCCACAGGTACCTCAGTAATGATCCTCCAAGTTCCATAGGTGCTCAGATCAGACGCTTAAACATTCTTGAGAATGCATATCCTAAAGAATGAGTGGTATTCTTCTACCAGAACCTTAACTGTAATGTAACACACAGTATGCAGGTACCAGTAACTAATGAGTTCCTTAGTAAGGAGAAAAAATCATCCGTGCTTTAAAGGTGTTTTACTCTGTCTTCTCTGAACCATGGCACTTTTACTGAAGAATCTGGAAAGCCACATACTGCTCAGAATTAAAGCAATTAAATTAGCATCACATGTGTCATGGTAGAAATTGGTAAATGGAGGATGTGGCAGAGCTTCAGAGAAAACTTTCTGGTGAGAAAGATTAATACTTAATGTGAGTTGAATGAATTGTGATGTTAAGGAGAACCATCTCTATGTAGTGAACATAGTCAGGGAGGAGCTACAATAAGTAGACCAAAATCCTATAATGGTTTTCAAAGATGCTTTTTTTCATCAACTGATATTTATGGAGCTTTAGGTATTCTGGATTGATGAGACACTACAGGTTTCCATGAGGCAGTATCTAAGTTAATCATCTAAACTAACTAGGATAAGCTTCACTGCGAAAGAACATGAGCCAAACAATGCTGCTTTTCTATATGGTTTCTCTTTCTTTTTCCTCCCTCTCAAAGAAGATTTCGGATCAAGAAATTTCCAATGTCACAATGCAAATGGATTGGAAAATTACTGGAATCTACCCACATTAGATTTTTCTGGTCTTGTGAAGCAACACTGTGTCTATAGGTGATAGCACTATGGTGACACCCAGAGACTGAGAAGCTGTGCTTATCTGCTGAGGTATGAATTTCAATGCAGAAATGGGGTTTTTCTGACAGATGTTCTGGAAATATTTTGAAGAAGATTTTCTAAAGTTGCAAGAGTTGTGAAGATTCAATGGCTGCAGTAACACTGCACCCAGGTTCTAAGGTATTATACCATTAAATGGGTTCATGAACCTCCTATAATCAGGACATACTGCATTGTAATACTTTATGATCTATCATGTTAAAATGCACATCTAGTCCTGTGCTTTCACAGTCATATTTTATGAAGGCTCTCACTTAGAATCACATTTATCAATGGGTCTTGCTGTCTGAATAGCCATTTGTTAATGAAAAAAGTGATTGCATTTTCTTTTAAGAGACAGTAGTTTTAAAATTTTTCAGATCAGTTTTCCTTCCTTTTCATGCTTCCATTCATAGTGAAAGGTACTGACCAAATCTTCCTTTAAAACACAAACAAATGATGATAGTTGATGGTGAATAACAAAGAAAGAAGAAAGACCTGATCCCAGCTAGACCAGATATTGAGAAATTTTTTGTCTGTTCAATGGGAGAAATGTCTGGTCTTAGTTTTATTCAGAGATTTGGCCTCCCTTGATGCAATATAACAAGTAAAACTACACATTTACTTTTCAAGGAATATTAGAATTTTTTCTAGAAAAGCCTTATTAGTTCTGCTTTTCCAGTTCTTAACAATGTGAAATTACGCACAATGGTAGTTTTCACTGACTTAGTAAAATGTGTTATTGTCCTTGCTTACAAGCCCTGGAAATCTAGTGTGTGTGTGTTTTCACAGCACAATGTCAAAACTTTCATATAGAAAGCTGGAGCACCTGTGCAAAACAGTTACAGCAGGCAGAGATCAGCAAATTCCCACCGTAGATCTTTACAGATATACAAGTTGTATATTCATCCATGGGGCATCACGGTTGTGTATTGAGCATTCATAAATCACGCAGCTCTGGCCTTGTTATGGAAATACGACAATTTTGTTCAGCACCTGCTCCACCCTCTATTTCTGTCAGTTGCCAAAATGACAGTGGGCTGTAAATGTCTCCACATACTAGAGCCTTAGATCTGATTCGATGGAATTAAATGACCTTGGCCAAGATGATATTTTTGATGTGGAGAACTTATCCCATTCTTCATGCAAAAGAAGCAGGGCTCTAAACCTGAGTGATGGAACTTAAATCTTCTTGAAGAGAAAAATAACAAAACACATTGACTTTATTTTAATATTTCTTTTCCAGTACACTAAAGTTTTACTAGGTAATTGCCCGACACAAATATTTATGAATGTCAGATCACGTAGTTCTATAGCATTTGCTCAGAGTATAACATCACTTAATGAATTCTACCATGCACATGGGACTCAAGTCTTTAATGAATAGGTCACTGTGATTTCTGGAGATGGCTGTCACTTTGAGATATGAGAATCATTTCTCTTTAGTGAAGAGGAGCTTGGATACGTGCATATTTAGGGGTTCTATTTCCAACAACTTTAGACCTCTCAAGAATGATGCAGAGCTGGGGTTAAGATTTAGGAGATTGTGCATGTTATATCACTGAGTTTCCCGAAGATCAGGAGAGTACAAGCACACATGCACACACCCCAAGATAAAAAGCCCAAACTCCCTGCTTCCCCTACAAATTATCTACTTCTGTGTTACTGCCTGAGTTCTGAAGAATCAGATATGCAGTATTTCATTTTTTAGTGCATTTTTCCTTAATGATTCACTGCTGGTTTTTAGTTTTGCAGGCTTCACCTCTTGCCAGAATTTCATGTAAAGAGATACCAGTGTTACCATGTAATATAATTATTTAAGTGTAGCTATATCTTTTGCCTCCAGGTTGTTCTTTCTGATCCTGTATTGGATGAGGAAAGTGAACTTCATTGCCGTGTATGAAAGAATTGATCTTGATTTTCCAGTAACAATCTCATGCACACAAGAACTGACACAAAATAAATAAGGCTGCACCTAAAACTTATTAGTCAATCCTGTGTAAATTTTGGAGTAAAAAATAATAGACTTTCTACTAGAAAAAGCTTCCACTGGTCAATATGACTGGTAGCACTGCTTAGAACTTGTTCTGGCTGTCAATGTGCTTTATAGGTTTGACTATGATGTGGCCACATCCTTTCATTTCTGGAGAGGCATGAGTGAATTGTAGCAAATTCCCTGGGTAATTTGGTGCCCTAAATCATTCCCTTTCTCACGACGAATACTATTCAGCTTCTGCCTCCTCTCAGGAAACAGCTCACATTTTGAAGAAGAGCTTTTTATTCAAATAAACACCAAAAAATAAACTGGCTTGCCAAAAAGGATAGTCTCTTAAAGTGGCAGTGACAATCTGTGCCTTAATCTACTCCCCTGACTCGAGCAATAAAGTGACAAATGAAATCAGTGACTGTTGAGAAATAACCATGTTCATTTCAACTAGATACACACACAGACTTTCCTTGAATAAATCTATCCTTCATCAAGTACTCTTTAAAGTTACAGTGTCAGATTGTGAGTTGTACAACAAAAGAACAACAAAAGTCCCATAAAAAATCTTTTAAAACATATGGCTAGAGAATAAATAATAGATAAAGCTGGCAGTTGATCAACTAACATACCAGATTAGTTCCACAGAAGTGGCTGAAGATCTCTGTCTGAGATTATCAGGTGCACTTGTGCTTTCCAACCTATCATAATATTCTACAGCAATGGCTTTAAATGGTGTTGGAAGCCAAATTTTTATATCTATTACTGTGTAATAGCACAGTATTTGTTTTCAAGTCTAGACTTCCCCCCAGTGTGTTTGTGTTCACAAATGCTAGTCAATAGTTACTTCACTTACTCAATAGAGTTTCACTACATTAATTGATGTATCTCTCAGTAATCATGACAGAACTCATCATCAAAGAGAAGAGTTCAAAACTGTTTTTGTTAACAATGTTGACATTTCTCCCTTCACTCTTATGAACTTATCCAAGGACAACAGAAATGTAAAATTCTGCTGGGTCAGAAGAGTAGCTTTATAAATACATATAGTCCAGGTAAATTTCAGCTATTCTTGATCTTTACTTTATATTTTGTACCAATTGATAAAATCATAATCTTTAAAAAGGGCTTAACAAAGCAGCTGGAAATTATTCTCTTGACTTCAAAAAATTGAGATTAAATTCAGTTTTTTGGGTGGTTTTTTTAAATTTTCTTATATAAAATTTCATAGTATACAGTTTTGTTTTAGTACTGACAATACTAAAGAATAGCACACATCAAGCAGGAGTTTAATGCTTATGTGGTGAAGTTCAACACACTGATGGTTTCTAACATTTCCGTTTCCTGAATTATTGTTTTACAATCTATAACACTATTTCTTGACTACACACGTACAATGAGACAGCAGAAGTCACCACTGTAGGTTTATGAACTGGGACATAGTTGTAAATCAATACTGAAAATCATAGCAGCTTGCCATGTTAATTTAGATTTCTGAGTGTCAGAAAAGAGTTGCTGTTTCTCTATGCAGTTTCCTTCCTGATTTTTTAAAATAAATAAATAAATAAAACCAATAATTAAACAGAGTGAGTCTGTTATCACTCATAAGCCATATTTTCACTAGATTCTGTGGCAGTAGGTGGTGTTGCAGACACTCATTTCAGGAACATGTTGCCAGTGCCCTTTTGGGGCAGCTATGCCCAGAAGAGGTGCACAATGAGGATTGCAGAAAGGCTGTTTGTTTTAGACACATCTCAAGTTGTCATTGTGTTTGCATGTACTTCTTTGCCTCTGCATGTAGAAGCTGCAAGGGCATGTTGTTTCTAGTTAGGATTGCTGCAAATATTTTAGCTATTGTTAAATAAAAGCTTTGTCTCCTAGGCAGGCCCTACAAGTGCTTAATACGAGATGATCTGTTGAGTGATTTCACAGTCAAATCGAATGTTTAAAATGGAAATTGTAGTGAACATCAGCACTGGAAACCTTTACTCTGAACGGCTTCTTACAGAAGTTTGTTTAAGACACACAGTTGTTAATTTAACCATCTTAAGAGTGTTTAGGGTATAAAAAATATTATTTTTCAACCAAGTTATACTTCTGTAGATCACGTAATGTAGACAAAATGAGAAGGTGCAGTTCTAGGATAAACCATCCATACAGAATGTTATCATTAAAAACTCCTTGTAAGCCATTTCCAGTTCTTCCTCTCAATCTCACTATATTTTCAACTCCCTTGCTAGGCAAAATGAACTAATGTCAAATACAGTAAAATAAATGATGTCTGAATTACTGAAAACCTGTGAGTTCATAGATTCCTCTCACATACCCCTATAAAATGGTCTTCCAATCCACTTTGTTTCTCTTTTTCTTGCAGTGTTCAAGCTCTACTTACAAAGTCACTGGGGTGGCCATATTTGTTTCATTACTCAAGGAGGACAGAAGTCTGCTAAATTTCTGCTGCTTACAAGTTTTCCTGTTATGGTTCTTCTGAAAAATCACTGGTTGTTGTACTAGTAAAACAACTTTTTAAAATTATACAATTCAATTTTAATTTCTGGAGGAGAAAGTGCCAGAACTTCTCCCCTTCCCACTTTAAAAACAGGTTCGTAACACCTTTTCCCATCAGGTAAGTGCCCAAACCAGAGAAGCAGCTATGTTCATGAAATGCAGCAAGTGAAATTTTCTAAAAAGGTTGGTATGACGATCTTTAAAAATGCTGTCATTCCTTTTTCCCTGGAAGACTTGTCTGTAGAATGCAAAATAAATATTGAGGTTTAATTTCCTATACCTCTCATTTTTATGTTTTCCTCCTCTGTTTAGCACTGACTTGGGTACATTGCCAGTACATAGTGCAAAACAAGGAAAACAACTGCCTGTGTAGGTGTTCGTGTAAGTGAGATAGCCATTTTTATCTAGTCTGGATCCATATAGGTTCGGATCCTTTCCTCATTCAGTTTTGGAATCTGCTTTTATAGAAATAGATTTCCCTTCTGCCAGTGTTATGATAAAATTAAAATGATGTGATTGAGTATAATATCATGGAACTCCACTTTATTTGAAGGCCTGAACATATCAACATTCAAACAAATCCAACAGAAGACAAAGCTATAAGTGTTTAATATGCTGTTATAATGAATGTCACTAGCTACAAATTAAACAGCACACCGTATATCTTGATTTTCTTTCTCTGAATCACAAGAGCTGAAAAATTAACAGTTCCAGTTTTGTTTCCCTTTTTCTATTTATTTCTTAGTTTTCCAACTGTGTTTCTCTTTTGCAAATCATGAATATTTTCATAGCATAAAATATGTTTAACTAAGGAAGAGTCCACAGTTCTGAACTGAGGCAAACATCTAAATGTCACTCAATAATAAAAGAAGATTAACCTAAGGAGCTGCATTTATCTGTTCAGCATTGTGATTGAGAATTAGTCTATTCCCAGAAGAAGTATATGCATGACAGTGCTTCCATACTGACTTGAATGGTTGGACAATGAAGGTTTAATGGCTTTCACTCCTGTAAAATATAATTTAAGAACAGAAATGAAGACAACTTGATCACATAAACAAGAATATTTTTGTATTTTTAGGGCCATTGCAATTTTCCTTTAGGTAAGGGAGTTGCTTAACATGTTGAAAAGATAAGGAAACTGTAAAAACCTTTTTACTCTTGTCACTTTTGGGGTGAGCTGAATGAACAGAATTCTACAAAAGGAAAACAGTGACTTGAGTCACTACTGTTCCAAATCATATTCCTTTGGTCAATAATATTTGCTACAGATTCAGGTGGTTGTTATTTCCATATACAACTCTACTGCCTCTGCATCTTTTGTGACCCAGTATCTTTATGAGAATTATATTTGCTTTTGGTGAATTATTACCAAATAGTTTCCACAATGTAGGAACAGCTGTTAAGAGTCAGATGAAATATCCTTTTAGAGTAGCATAATTCTCTGACAACTGCAAAACAGAATGCTCTAGGAAGAATATAGGTTGGTCCTAGGAAAATCCAAGATACATTTGAGAAAGAGATAATGATGTATGATACTCCTTGTTATCCACCATTTCTTTTCCATATTAAAAGGAACTGTGGTACAAGGGTCTGAACAGGAGCCTTTATTCAATCCAGCCAGTTGCCAGGCAGAATACTCACAGGACTAAGTCTGCAATGCAGTGCAATACAATACCATTCGCTGTATATATCTCCAGTGAAGGCAGGTATAATGCAGCTTTGAATTGTTATTTTAATAAACAAACCTGTCTCCCTTTGCTGTTTCCCTGTTTCTTTCCTAGGACAAGGGGAAAGTTCAACATTTCTCTATATATAAAAAAGAAAAAAGAAGAAAGAAGAAGAAAGAACAAAACAGAAGAAAGGAAACATCAAAGAAAGAAAGGCTGAAGAAGGTGGACTGTACAGTTGCTTAATAGACTGTCTTGCTACCATGTCATGGAGAGATGGAACAACTAGAGACTGGGCTGAAGTTTCTACCATGAGCTGCACAGAGCCTCTTATCACTAGCAATTATTATCCTGGCAAAGCATTATTATATTCTGAAGACTTCAACAGAGTTACTTCCACTTCTTGCCTTTATATTTAAAATATAAAGAGATACATAATCAAGCTGTTGTTTTAAAATATATGGGTTTAGAATGTCCAGTTGCCATCCAAGTCCTCCTAAGCAATGTTTATTGACATTTCTTGTTCATAAGTCACAGGGATCTCATGAAAATCTTTTCAGTCTTGGTGGTGTATCACACGGCTAGCCCTTAATTCTCCTTGTCATCTCTGCATTTTTTTTTTCCTGTATAAACTTTCTTCTATGTATCAGTTCAATTCTTTGTGAAAAAGTTTACAACTAGGTTCATTTATGTGTAGTTTAAAGGGATATGTAGTAACACCACTGAACTCTTTGCAGAAATGCTAACTAAATAAACCTTCACAAAGTTCTGTCACATCTCCACCTGTTTGTGAGAATATTCTCATAACTTTTAGATGGCTCATGTTAGATAGAATAAATTGCCCCATACTCCCACAAAAGTCTAATGAAAATTTTGAGATTTCTCCTCCTGCTATTGTGTCATACTTGTAGCATGTGTTTAAGAGAATTAAATTCTAGCAAAGGAAACCTCATCTCTCATTCCATAAATACCAAACCCACCGGCGGGTCTCTTCCAACCTGGTTATTCTATGATTCTATGATTCTTTTGAAACATCAGAAGAAAGCCTGTGCTTCTAGATGTACAGGGTTGAATCCTTTTTGTGTACGTTGCCAGAAAATCTTGACTGACCATGCAATCCACCATAACAAGCAAGCACAGATCTTGCAAGTACACCCTTACAGAAAGACCATCAAAAATCCTAATCCAACAAGGCAGAGTAAGCAGCTGTAAAATGAAGTCCAAAGCAGAGGACAGCAGAAGAAATGCTGGTGGGAAATAAAGAAATACCATCTTGTTTCTTGAACTAGGGCTTGTGCCAGCGGTATTATTCCAATAACACCAACTACTTCATGTAACGACCAATTATGTACTAGTTAATCCTTTTTTTTTTTTTCTTAAAGTGTTTCGCCTAAAGTCTATCAAATTGCAGTGGATTTCAATGGCTTTGGAATAAACTCAGCTGGTAAGAGATGTCCTGGGGCTACAAGCAGTTTGAACCCCACAGCAGCTCTGTGTGGATGCAGAACAGTAACAAATACGCACTTCTTCAGGTCTCTTAATAACTCTTAATAACCCTTTTTCTCCAAATTGGCATCTTGATTTTTAATTGTTTTATTCTGTATAAAAGCATGTGAACATCTGGGATATTTTGCTGAACTGCTCCCACCCAGAGAATGTTCAGACTTTACAATGCTTTTAAACTATTGTCCAACCAACTTACTTTGAACTTTAAAGCTTTTTACCGAGATAACAGGATCTACAGTGTGAGATCAAGCTTAGAAATCACAGCTTGAAATGCCCATCCAGGGGAAGTCATGCAGAAAATGAAACATATCTGGCAGAACAAGATTGTGGTCAGAGTGACAAGACAAAGTCAGGGAAAAGGGCAATGAGGAGAACCTCAGACAGGAAGAGGCTCCCTGGTGTTACTGGAAGGAAAGAATGTAAAGGTGTGGGGAAAATGAAGAGTTAAAACCCTCCTAGCATGGCTGAGATTGAAACGTGTGAACAATCCTAGTTCCCCTCTCCTCCTTCCTCACAGTAAAGGTCATCCTGTGTGAAAATATTTTTCTCTATATGTGTCTTTGCTTTTATTGTGCCCTTTATCTGGAGGATTTTTTTGTCTAGATGCAATTGTGTCTTTTTCAAACTATTCAATCTCTTAGCTAGTTCTAAAAAAATAACAGAAAAAGAGTGAGGGAACACTAAATCCGATGCTGACTGGGTGGTACTGGAAGTTATAACATGGGCAGAAAGGGTCTTTTCTTCACAGGCATCTCTCAACCTGTCTCATATTCCTTTATGAAGTTCTCCCATAGAAGTATGTCAAAGTGCTCGCTGTCCCCTTTGGTCACCAGCCCCTCTCTATGTGTGTGATGCTCTGACTAGCATCCTGCTGTCTGCACAGGCAACATTTCCCTGTAAGCTCACTGTAACCCCCTTAGACATGAAAATTCTTTGCAGAGGTATCCCTGAATCACTGATTCTCAGTCAGTGTCTCTAACTGGCCCAGCTCAAGACTGGGGTGTAGGCAGAGAGCATATCTATCTCATAACAAACCTCCTGAGCAGACCCTTCCCTTGTACTCTGACACCACTGAGAAAACAGCATCAGGAAAAAAAACCCACAAACAGTCATAGAGTTTGCTACTTCTATTCTCCACATCTAGACTGCAGGTTTTGCTGAGAATATATATGGTAATGTAATGTTCAACACACTCTGCTTAGACACAATAAGAGATTTTTGCTGACATGTTTTTGTTCTGGCTTGAGATAAAATAGAACCATTTTTCTAAACTTTCAGCTAAGTCTTATTTAAGTTACTTCATTTTCTGAAAGTTAACTGCATGCTTTTCGGATGGTGTTTCATTCTATAAGTGATAACATGGGGCATTGGTATGCAGAAAAACCATTGCTATACTTACTCCTATAGAAAATAAGGCCATCCTCAAGCTGGTGGAATGCCATTAAGTGAAATGGGTGAGAAAGGGTCACATCTGCAAGAAAGAGGGGACAGGGCAGGTGATCTGTAGTGACATAGTCGTTGGGAGTTTGGGTAATTTTGTGTATTACTTGATTTTTCTTTATCATTATTACTGTTCCATTACCGCTGTATTATTTTCAGGTTCCTACCCACAAGTCTTTTTTCTCTCATTCCTCTTTCATTGGGGTGGGAGAGAAGGAGGCTGGGACCACCACAATTGCTGATATTTAACTGCCAATTAAGCCAGGCTGGGGATAAACCATGACAGTTCCTCACAACTGGAAAGGAAAAAAATGAAAATATGAGCAATGTTTTGTGCAAATAGGGCAACTTGTAGTGATTTAAAGATTGAATCGGAGAATAAGAGGGAATTGTCTGAGATGTGCTAGGTGCACTGGACCACAGATGAAATTGTATAGAGACAACTTAGGGGTTCCGGAGGTAACAGGAGACAAGAAGGAAACACCAGTGAAACACCTCAGAGTAATTAAGGGGTGTTCCTCTAAGGAGGTGACACAGCTGACATCCCAGCTGAAGTGCCTCTGAAACAGTGTGCACAGCATGGACAACAGACTGAAGGAGCCTGATACAAGCCATGATGATGCTGCTCTTGCTCACCTGGGCGCAGAGCTGGTTCATGTTCAACTGGCTGTTGACCAGCATCCCCAGATCCTTTTTCAGTGAGCAGATTTCCAGCCATTCTTCCCAAGCCTATAGTGTTGCAGGGGGTTGTTGTGGCCCAACTGCATGAGCTGATACTGAGCCTTGTCGAAATCTGTATAATTGGCCTCAGGCCATTATAGCCTGTCCAGGTCCTTCTGCAGTCCCAAGCAGATCAACACTCCTGCACAACTTGGTGTTGCCTGCAAACCTACTGAGGATACACTCGATCTCCTCATCCAATTTTTTTATAAAGACATTAAATAATACCATCCCCATCACTGAGTCCTGGGAAACTCCATTTCTGACTGGGTACCAGCTGGTTTAACTCCATTAACCACAACTCTCTGGGCCAGGACATACAGCCTGTTCTTTACCCAGCAAAGCGTACGTTTATCCAAGCTATAAGCTGCCATTTTCTCCATGAGAATGTTGTGACAAATGGTGTCAAAAGCTTTACTAAATCTAGGTGGAAAATATCCATAGCAAAATCCCTCATATTTATATATGATACACATAATGAATGTAGGTGATTTATGGTGGGGTACAAACTCTTCAGACAGGATAGGAAGGGTAAGAGAGGAGGTGGGGTAGCCCTCTTTGTAAAAGAGGACTTGGACACCATTGAGATGGATTGTGGCGATGAGGAGATTTAGTGCCTGTGGGTTAAAATCAGAGAAGCCTACCAGAAGGTAGATTTTGTGATGGCAGGTATTGCCAAACTAACCTGATCGCCTTCTATGACAAAAGGGCCTGCCTACTGGATGAGAGAAATGCTGTGGATGGATCTTCTTGGACACTAAGCTGGGTGGAAGTGTTGATCTGCTGGAGGGTAGGGAGGCTCCAGAGGGATCTGAACAGGCTGGCTGGGCAGAGTCAAATGGCATGAGGTTTAACAAGGTCAAATGCCGGGTCCTGCATTTGGGGAACAACAACTCTGTGCAGCTACAGACTAGGTGAAGTCTGTCTAGAAAGCTGCCTGGAGGAGAGGGACCTGGGGGTGTTGGTTGACAGCGGCTGACCATGAGCCAGCAGTGGCCCAGGTGGCCAAGAAGGCCAATGGCATCTTGGCTTGGATCAGAAATGGCGTGACCAGCAGATCGAGGGAGGTTATTCTCCCTCTGTACTTGGCACTGGTGAGACCGCTCCTTGAATCCTGTGTTGATTTCTGGGCCCCTCACCACAAGAAGGATGTTGAGGCTCTGGAACGAGTCCAGAGAAGAGCAACAAAGCTGGTGAAGGGACTGGAGAACAGGCCTTGTGAGGAACGGCTGAGAGAGCTGGGGTTGTTTAGCCTGGAGAAGAGGAGGCTGAGGGGAGACCTCATTGCTCTCTACAGATACCTGAAAGGACGTTGTAGAGAGGAGGGTGCTGGCCTCTTCTCCCAAGTGACAGGGGACAGGACAAGAGGGAATGGCCTCAAGCTCCACCAGGGGAGATTTAGGCTGGACATTAGGAAAACAGAAAGTGTCATTGGGCACTGGCAGAGGCTGCCCAGGGAGGTGGTTGATTCACCTTCCCTGGAGGTGTTTAAGGCACGGGTGGACGAGGTGCTAAAGGGCATGGTTTAGTGTTTGACAGGAGTGGTTGGACTCAATGATCCGGTGGGTCTCTTCCAACCTGCTTATTCTATGATTCTACGATTCTATGATTCTATAAAATAAAAGTATTGAACTCCGTGAAATACATTATATTTTGGTTTTTGGAAAATAAATAAATTACGTTTTAAAAATATAAATAATGTTTAAAGAAGTCTTAATTTTTTCAGTTACAAATTATATATTAACACATTAATACTATCAAAAATTCAAACAGGATTATTCTGCTTTAACTGAGGGCAAAATAATAAAGGTGCTATAATAACTTAACTTGTTTCACTTAAATATAAAAAATTTTTCTCAACACAACCATTAAGTTACTGGTAGTGTTGAGAAAAAAAAATTAGATTTATGAAAAAAACTATTTTCCTTGAAGAATTTCTGCCCTTAAGTATGGAAAGTGCATAGAATAATGTTGAATTGCTATTAAAATTTTTTTTCTGTACTTCCAGCAGGACAGATAGAAACATAAGGCATTAGGGCAATATAAAGGCAAACAAACGATCTAATTTGTTCTTCTAAGTTACTGAAGAAAAAAAAAATCAAAAAGCTGTGAATAATGTCTCAAAATAAATTCTCATCTCTTTTTTGTACAAGACAATCTTGCAGATTTTTCTCTTTTTAAAAATAGCTGAGACTGAACATCTGAAAATTTTACACCTACATATTTTAGGTTATAAACTTAATATTCACATATGTTTAATTATTTTTGCATAGTAATTTATAAACATGAAGCTATATATCAATATGAATACATGAATCTATTCTTAGTATGTGCGTGCATGTGCATTTTTATATATAGGAATAGGTACATATGAGTCTTTTTTTAAAAAGTTTTATACAAAGACACGTTAGACATAGCCTTTGTATGAAACTTAAAAAAACCAGATCCTTTTTCCATTATTTGTCTTATTTCAGACTCTTCCCAGCATATGTTCCTGTCGTCTGTCGGTGTTGTCACTTATGAATAATAAGACAGAAAGACAGATTCTTTAAAAAAACCGCAAACCAAAGAAAGAATATCTAGGACACCTTGTTTGGTTTGTTTAATTTTTCATCTTAAAAAATCATTAAATATGACATTGTCCTTTAATTTTTGTTCTATGCAGCAGCTGCCATTTTCAAGCTGTTGTGTTTTTTATGGCATTTTTGTGATAAAGACTGCAAACCCACGTTTGGGGATTTTTTTTTTATTATTATTTGTTTTAAATTTGACAGCTTGCTTTTAGTTTGAGACAGATTTTAATGGAAGCAGTCGCTCTTTTTAACACACATTTCTCTTTTAAAAGTTCTGCTCCTGAAGAAGAACAGAGCCAGATGCCCAGCTGCAAAAACTGTAATCACTTCATCTGATTTACACCTCATGAAACTGTGAGGTGTAGGAATTATACCAACAGTCTCTATATGGATTACATTTCACGGTGCTTCAAATGAGCGAATGTAAGCAAGGTAGTCAACATATAAACAATAACTGACCTACTCTTTCTTCAGCTTAGGCCTGTCTGCATGTTTTTTTGCAAGGATGGACATCTTTCCAAACACAAAGTAAAAAGTTGCTTTTATAATCTTTTCCTCTCTTAGCCAAGATGAAGGGCAGAAAGTAAGGAAGAGAAATTGTCCAGACAAATGGAACAACATAGACTCTGGAGACTTTGTTTTTTATTCAGATAGCTGACTTTTGTGTACAATATGGGAACAATGAACATCTGATGTCAAAGTTCCAGGACAAATGCATTTATTAGTGATTATTCTCTATATCTATTTTTCCAGATAATGAACATACCTGAAAATTTAGTTTTGAATATCAAATATTTAACCTTCTTTTGTGTTGTTCTGAGCTCTGGTAAAATAACACATTTAGAGCTATTGCGTTTGTACAATGTTAAATTCATTGTCACGTCTTCAAATTACAAACTAATTCCTCCACTTATGCATGGAAAACAGAATGTTTGTAGCTTCTCATATGCTAGTCCAGATTAATGCATTTCAACTTTAAACAATTAATCTGAATTTTTAAACTAGAAGCATGTTCTTTCTCAACTGAGGTTTGAAAGGTCCCCAATGAGAATGTTCCATTTGCTTTGCAAATATATGGGTCCATGGACAGCAACACTGATCCTCACTGACTAGAAGAATAATTAAATGAGTTGAATCATGGATCACAGTTTTGACTCTTTCATCACTCTTTCCTCAGTACACAGTTCTGCAATTGATCTATGTTCTATTACATGACAGAATACTCATAGCTCTGAGAAATCTATGTAAAAATCCTTGCAAACAACAAAGCTCAAAAATTATCACATTAGTTGCTGAAAATCGTTCTGTCCATGATCCCACAAACAGTTTATACTGGCATGATTGAGAAAGGTACATACATAAGAAGAAGGATGGGAGAGAGGTAGAAATTAAACCTTATTACCATTTAGTTCCTTCGTATACAATACTGCAGTCTTAGGGCATGAGAAACTTTTCTAACTTCCTCTCCACACTGACTAAGATTTTCTTAAACTGGAAACCAAGAGAACTAATAATTGATTTTTCAGCTATCCAATTAAAAATAACCTTTGCTGTATGAAATACCAGTTGAACTTCAAATTTGTCCTTCATGTCCACCTGAAGTTTCTGCTTCAAGGTGTGGCATCTGCTTAAAGTTTTTTTTCTGAAAGATAAAGGTCTGCATCAGTTTCCTCTGCTTTGAAGGAAACAGATTTTTTACTAGCTTAAGTAACTTCTTTTTTGCTCCCTGTAATGAGGTTAATTTTACCCTGGACATGTGTTTATGAGCAATAGCAGGTAACAACTGTAATAAAACAAACACATTCCTGCATGTGTTCTGTGTGCATGGATATACATGCTTATATCATATTTAACAAGATTGCTGAATGGGAAATCTGTGTATCCCTTTATCTTTGATGTCTTGGGTCTCAATAAAAAGCTAATCATATCCATTATGTATATAGCACATCAACTCCTATTTACAAGGACACATTTATATTAATCATGCTGTGTGATAGAGTGATTCCCAAGAATATCATCTTTTTATATACATAATCTGTAATGGGTAGCTCAGTTTACAGCTGATGTTTAATTAGGAGCTTGCAGTTGCAATAAACTTTTTTTTTATTGCACTCAGCCAAGGTACAGTATAATGAAATGTAAGTGACCCAAACTAAATGGAAGCACTGAAGTAGATAATGTGGCAATATATCAAGTAAAATACACTGTTTCTGCAGTCAGTTCATGCCCTAATGGCAGAAAAAGGGTTTGAAAGCCACTTTAACCGTAAGTAGTGTGTTTATGTATTATTCACAGTAACAAATAATTGCAAAATGTCAACATTTCATTTTCCTCTTAAGAATTTCTTTTGATTAGTGACCTTATTAACCATTAAAAAGAGAAAAAGGAGTATGTATTTTTATCTTTTATTCTTCAACTGTAAATATGTGAAGTAGGAGTGCTGCTTACTAGAAAGTAATTTATGATCTTAAATTGTGACAATTGTCATTAATAGTTTTTAACTCATCAGAAATAAAAAAAATAAATAAAATGCCCACTGTCTTCGTCTTACAGAGTAGCTTTTCATTATGCATGTGCATATGCTTGTATGTATACACTACTGTTATTAATATGAAATAAGAAATGCAACTGAGGAAATTTTCCTTACTTTTAATTTTTAATTATTTTTTTTCCTCCTGTATTTCACAGAAATTCTATAAATTACTTGGACACATTGGTGGAAAAAATCACCTATAATCTGCGTATGTCAGTGTTACAACCTCTCAACTGTCAGTGATGTCCTACTCAGCTTACTAAGTCTTGTTTAAGAATGCAATTGCAATATACACATTGAAGTAAAACTAGATTTAGGACCTAGTTCCTTCACCAAATGATAAATGGTGACAAAGAATTACAGATGTTCACAAGTTTCTTTAATATGATTATCAGCTACCTGCAGGTGGCTCTCCTTAATTTAACATGTTATTAGACATTTTTATTGTTGTCATTATTCTTTATCTGTTTGTGTAACAGTCCCTAGAAGTATGCTTTGGACCATGACTCTCCTCTTCTAGACTCCATACACAGACCCCAGAAAATATTCCTTGCTGTAGGGTGTTCACAAATTGAGACGAAACTCACTGAACAAGGAACGTGATGGAGAGATTAGAGACACAATCTACACCCTTATTTCTGTACTTAGTTGCTGCAAATGATGCCTAGATATACAATATAGACCTTCAGTATCACTTCTTAGAAGTACTCACATTTCTTAGGAATTAACAAAATTGTTTGATGACCGAGTCTGAATCTCCAAATATGAGCAGAATTATATTATGTGTGAGCAGTTCTGCACAAAAACATGTAAAGATTCCTGGTTGCCTCCCTTCTTCTCACTTCTCCCTACTTCTGCCTGTTCTGTAAGAAAATACACCCTCCACAATGCACTAACTGCAGTATTACACGTTCTTATTAGATAATATCCTGGTTTGTAGGATTCTGAGATTCAGAAGTCTGTTCTTTTAAACTACAGAGAACAATTTTATTCTGAGACTCCTATTCTTTTGAGTGAGTTTTAATCATTACATAGTTACTTTTTCTTTCTCAGTGATTTTAAAAAAATTATACTATAAATAGAATATCTACAATAGACTGGATGGAGAAAGACCTTTAATGACTTAGTGCTTAGTCTCTGCCTAATTTTCTCAGTTCCAAATTTTCCATTTTTTTAGACACTACTTTTTTTCAGCCATGGTAAAAATATCTGGCTACCTGTTTCAAGATGGAGCTTCCAATGCATTCAACAGGCTTTGTATCAAGATTCAGAATTGTTTGACATCACTTAAGGAGTCTATAGAGGAAGCAAATCCAAAAGTATTTTCTCTTGGTGACCCATTCTTCAGTGCTACAGAGGGAAATCCAGGCACATTTTTAGAAAATTACTGATAATTTAGTTCGTATTAATCCACTGTTTATTCATTGTGGACAACTAGTCTCTTAGGATTTTTACACTTGAGCTTCTTGGTGCAGTTCATCACACACCAGATACACAATAAATAGAGCATCTTTTCCACCATTTTGTCACCATTTTTCTGTGGAAAAGTCAGTACCGTCTGGGCTTGTCCATGTACAGAAAATAAAATATAAATTATTTTCAGGACAAAACTTAAAATACAGGCAATTTCACCTCTTAATACTAGTTTTTTTATTAAAATATAAAAACAAAGCGAGAAAGTTGACCAAACCTTGAAGTGTACGTTTCCTGGCTTGAAAGTCCCTGCAAAATAGAGGAACAGAGGCATGTGAAAAAAAATTACTTTATTAAAATACATTTAAAGCCATTTTCACTTGATACTTGTTGACTCCTAGAGAGCTCAAACTATCCATTTACTACTCCTGCTCTGAACTATAATTAAAACAAATATGAATATCTTATCTCAACTTTGTTACTAAGGTTTAATTTGCTATAGTATATCGCTTCATTAACTGACCTTTAGTGAAGTGAACACACTGCTAATGAGGTAAAGAACATTAGTTTAAGCCATATTACTTCAAGTCTACGTTGTTGCATAAGCCTTGTGTTTGCTGCATGATGTGGAGATACAAATCGTGATTTGCTGTGACTCATTTAATAAAGTAAGCCAAGCTAAGCCAAACATGTATCTGAATAGTTAATTATTAAGGGAGCAACCACCTAACTAAGGTTTGTAGCTGCTGTACAACAAAAACCTTGTCTTGTAGGATAACTTTAAATATTTCACCTGTCTTTTTTGAGATTGCTTAGAACAGACAAAGACGAATAAGGGTCAAAGAATCTTGTCTAAAGTTCCCAAGTCTATTCAGTGTCTTTTATACTAAATAAGTATTTAATAACGTAACTTTGAAATATGTGGATATTTACTTTGGTTCATTTACTTTAACACTAAGGAGTTCCTATTCAATTAGTATACATGCTATTATGAAATGTCCAGTTCACATATAAGAAATTCTTAAAGCTTTCTTTGCTCTTAAGAAAGCTATCTTTCCTGGGTGGATCAGGAAAAAAGCAAAGTAAATGAGAAATTACTAATCATAGAGTCATAAACTCCTAGAATAATTCAGATTGGAAAAGAGCTTTAAGATCATCAAGTCCTTGGAAGTGTGGATCTGCTGGAGGGTCAGGAGGCTTCAAAGGGATCTGAACAGGCTGGACCGCTGGGCTGAGACCAATGACAGGAGGTTTAACAAGGCCCAGTGCTGGGTCCTGCACTTGGGGCACAACAACCCTGTGCAGCTACAGACTAGGTGAAGTCTGTCTAGAAAGCTGCCTGGAGGAGAGGGACCCAGGGGTGTTGGTTGACAAGCGTCTGAACATGAGCCAGCAGTGGCCCAGGTGGCCAAGAAGGCCAATGGCATCTTGGCTTGTATCAGAAATGGCATGACCAGCAGATCGAGGGAGGTTATTCTCCCTCTGTACTTGGCACTGGTGAGACCGCTCCTTGAATCCTGTGTTGAGTTCTGGGCCCCTCACCACAAGAAGGATGTTGAGGCTCTGGAGCGAGTCCAGAGAAAATCTCGTGAGGGGTCTGGAGAACAAGTCTTATGAGGAGTCACTGAGGGAACTGGAGTTGTTTAGCCTTGAGAAGAAGAGACTGAGGGGAGACCTTGTTGCCCTCTACAGCTACCTGAAAGGAGGTTGTAGAGAGGAGGATGCTGGCCTCTTCTCCCAAGTGACAGGGGACAGGACAAGTGGGAATGGCCTCAAGCTCCACCAGGAGAGGTTTAAGCTGGACATCAGAAAAAAAAAAATCATGGAAAAGATCATCAGGCACTGGAACAGACTGCCCAGGGAGGTGGTTGAGTCACCATCCTTGGAGGTATTTAAAAGACGGGTAGATGAGGTGGTCAGGGACACAGTTTAGTAGTTGATAGGAATGGTTGGACTCAATTATCCAAGAAATCTTTTCCAACCTGGTTATTCTATGATCCTATGGTTTTATGATTCTTCTATTCTAAGTCCAAATATAAATTTAACACTACCAAGTCTCTCAATAAACTATGTCCCTAACCACGATAATTTACACATCTTTTAAATACCTGCAGGAATGGTGACTCAAACACTTCTCTGGTCAGCCTGTTCCAGTATTTGGCCACTCTTTCAGAGAAGAAATTTTTCCTAATATCTAGTCTAAATCTCCTCTGGTGCAACTTAAAGCTATTTCTTCTTGTTCTACCACTTTTTACACCAGAGAAGAGAACAACATCCACTTTGTTGAAATCTACATTCAGATATCTGTAAAGAGGGCTAAGGTATTCACTCAGTCTTCTTTTCTTCTGACTAAACAGCCCCAGTTCCCCTAGTCCCTTCTCATAAAACCTGTTGTCTAGGCCCTTCATCAGCTTGGTTACCCTTCTTTGGACGTCTTCCAGCACTTTAATCTATCGGGTAGCAGGAAGTGTGGTAAGTGACACGAAGAATAAAGAGACAAAAAGTGGTTTCTTTAAGGATAAGCCAAGGAAAGTGTAATGCAAAATATAAGGTTTTTTTAAGACACATAAAAACATAGACTCTCCCCACTTGCCTCCTCTGTAGCTAATCGTATTTGTATTTACTAACCTAGAAATTTGTTCCCCTCCCTGTGCCATAATGCGTTGTCTCCTGAATTGTAGCAAAGTTTGTTTGCCTAAGGGAACGTGGAAACTAAATCACCAAAATGCTCTGCTCTGAAATGCTTCTGAAAAAAAAAGTGTGATTGTTATGAACAGATATGTACCTCACACACAGCTTGTATATGCAGAGCAACAATAGATGTTTATTTATTTTTAATGTAAACATTTTGACAATCTGTTCTGCAATGTCATCCCAGGAAGAGTTGTAGTGGCACAGCTGAGTGGATAATGAACTGCAGTGACAGCATGGGAATGAGTCCTCAAGGGATTAGAAATTTTGAGTTTGCTTCCCCTAAGGAAGAAAATAGTCATGGAACAAAACCACAAAGTATGAAGCAAGCAGGTGTTGAAAGGGTCAAAGTTTTATATGTGCTTGTGTGACAATGGCACCCTATGAAGATGCCATGGTGGGTTTTAATATTTCGGGGAAGCACTTGAAAATAGATTAGCCTCTCAAGTAAAAGGATTTTTATTTCTGGAACTATCCCATCAGTTTTTATTCCTTTAAAAAGGAAAATTATATTATCTCTTTCACCACTGTCCACCACGCTGAAATGCTTATTATCAGATATGAACATAAAAAAACTTTTAGGATATAAGCATCTAAGGCCCAGCAGTGCATAGTCAATTGACAGAAAGTGAACCTAGGACAACAGAAGTGGTCTCAGATGCATGTGTGAGTTGTTGCATACTTGAAATGCGTAGTTCAGTTTTATATATCTCCACATATCAAAAGAACTACTGTACACGTTAGGCATACACAAACCTTACAGACTGGTGACATTCCTAGAAAATAATATGGACAGAAAGACCTGGGCTTGTATAAGAAATGATGATTTCAAAGGAAGAAGCAGTAAGACTGTACTGTGTTATGCAGAGTGGTAGAAGAGACACAAACAGTAGCTTGAAATGTATTTTCATTGAAGTACAGTGTTCAAAAGAAGCCAGAAAGTTTTACATGGACTTCCTGAATTTTTAAAAGTTTTTGCTGGGAAATTGAGGTTCAAGCTATGTAGCTACATCAATAACAGAAAGAAAGAGAGGGAGAAGGAAGAAATAAAGCGGATGAAGACCTAGAAATATTTGCAAGATTTTTCATTTAGACAAATACAGACACCTCAGAAAGTCGTTGCAAATTATGTATTATTGTCCTACTGAATAGGGACAATATAGTTAGAAACTATTGTCTATTGCTCTGTTTAAGAAGCAAAGAAGATATATCTCTCTATACATATGCCTGTCAGTCTGATCTCAGTGCCAAGGAAAGCCATGGAGCAGGTGATCTTGAGTGCTATCATGAAGCACATGCAAGAGAACCGGGTGATCAGGCCCAGTCAACATGGATTCACAAAAGGCAGGACTTGCCAAACTAACCCGATCACCTTCTATGATAAAGTGACTCACCTAGTGCATGAGGGAAAGGCTGTGGATGTATCTTCCTGGACTTCACTAAAGCCTTTGACATAGTTTCTCACAGCATTCTGCTTAGGAAACTGTCAGCCTCTGGCCTGGACAGGTGAATGCTCTCCTGGGTGGAAAACTGGTTGGGTGGCTGGGCCCAGAGAGTAAATGGCTTTAAATCCTTCTGGAGCCCAGTTACAAGTGGTGTCCTCAGGGCTCAGTGCTGGGTCAACGTCTTTATCAATGACCTGGATGAAGGCATCGAGTGCACCCTTAGCAAGTCTGCAGATGACACTAAGCTGGGTGGAAGTGTCGATCTGCTGGAGGGTCGGGAGGCTCTGCAAAGGGATCTGAACAGGCTGGATAGCTGGGCTGAGTCCAATCACCTGAGATTTAATAAGGCCAAATGCCGGGTCCTGCGCTTAGGGCACAACAACCCTGTGCAGTGTTACAGACTAGGAGAAGTCTGTCTAGAAAGCTGCCTGGAGGAGAAGGACCTGGGGGTGCTGGTTGACAGTGAGTGAACATGAGCCAATGGCATCTTGGCTTGTATCAGAAATGGCGTGGCCAGCAGGTCCAAGGAGATTATTCTGCTCCTGTACTCGGCACTGGTGAGACCGCTCCTCGAATCCTGTGTTCAGTTCTGGGCCCCTCACCATAAGAAGGATGTTGAGGCTCTGGAGCGTATCCAGGGAAGAGCAACAAAGCTGGTGAAGGGGCTGGAGAACAGGCCTTATGAGGAGCGGCTGAGAGAGCTGGGGTTGTTTAGCCTGGAGAAGAGGAGGCTGAGGGGAGACCTCATTGCTCTCTACAACTACCTGAAAGGAGGTTGTAGAGAGGAGGGTGCTGGCCTCTTCTTCCAAGTGACAGGGGACAGGACAAGAGGGAATGGCCTCAAGCTCCACCAGGGCAGATTTAGGCTGGACATTAGGAAAAAATTCTTTACAGAAAGGGTCATTGGGCACTGGAACAGGCTGCCCAGGGAGGTGGTTGAGTCATCTTCCCTGGAGGTGTTTAAGGCACGGGTGGACGAGGTGCTAAGGGGCATGGTTTTGTGTCTGATAGGAATGGTTGGACTCGATGATCCGGTGGGTCTCTTCCAACCTGGTTATTCTATGATTCTATGATTCTATGTTTGTATAAGAATTATGATTCCTTTTCCTCCTGCTTTTGTGCATTTGTGTTCTACACATCGTTGATGGGATATTGCAGACGGTCTTTGAATGCAAATCAGGTTTCTTATCTGGTTCTTCCATAGATTCATAGATCTAATTACCAGAAGGTACTGATCTGATGTTTACTTCTGGCCTCATGCAGAACCACTGGTTTGCCTTGAGTTAATTACTGTTACAAGTCCAACAGCTTTACTTGAACTAGAGTTATCTTCATAAACAAAACAAGGTAAAACAAAATGAAGTTTCAAATATACCTCCCAAATTATACAGAAGACTTTTTAATTTTTTTAATCAGCTTGTTCCTGACATATTTCTTTGCCTAAATACAAAGAAATACAAATTCTTAATGTAGAAATATTCAATGTGCATGAGCTATTCAGTATTGAGGTGGCTAAATGATACACCAAAGGCTATGGAAATGTACTGGAAAAACACAAAACATATCATTAGTAAAAGAGCCATAAGTGGTTACTTCTCTAAAGCTCAGCTTCCGTACTGTTCTGCTGTGTTGGGAGATGTCTATAAAGAATAAAGCTTTCCAAAACTTCTCAATAGCACTATTAAAACAATAGGCCTCTACAGTGAACCTGAGCTGTCAGCCAGAAACCAGCGGACCGTTTCAAATGCTTTGCTTCCATTCTGCCTCTGCTGCTCATAAATGTACACTGCCAAGCAGGCCTGTATGCTTCCAGTCTGGTTTAAAGACACAAAGGAAAGGTTATGTGCTTAGTTACAGAATGGGAGAAAAGTAGTATAACCTACTGATCTGTCTACTTGAACTGCCTGCGATCTCAGTAGCTGAGCTTTAGAAAAAGCTAATTTAAAAGTTTAACCAGCCAATAATATTTCTAGTGCAATTCTTTATCCTCAGTTACTAAGAACTTACTGAAAAGGGAGAAATTCCAGAACAAGGAATCCCAGAGTCTTCACCAAATGTTTCCGAGGGATATACTACCACTTCCCAACACGTACACTCTCAATGTGATAGATCCTCTTTTTAATTTTTAACCATTCAGTTTTGACAGATACTGAGGGAAATTTTTCAGCCCAGAAAGCAGCTCAGGCTATTTGGTAGGCTGAAAGTCTGTGTAAGAAACTGAGATAGGTACGCTTTAGTGAAGAAGGGAGATAAAGAGAAACAAATTGAGCTTTCATGCCCTGTTCAGCCAGGTTAGGGAAGGAAACAGTCTAAGCCCAAGCTTTTTGTAATGTTATTTGCTAGTGTTTAGGAACAAATAGTGACAGGGTTTCAGAAAGACCTGTGGTTTGACCTTATGTAGAGTCAATTTGATAAGCTGAATAGTCTTTTTTACATTTATTTGTCGCACTTTTGTTCCACTGTTATACTGTGTCAAAAACAAATGACAAATACAAAACAGTCAGAAAGCAATGAAGGGGGAAGAAGACAAAAAAGCCACCCAGGCAGAGTTAACAGAAAAGACAGGATCTGGTCTTTCTTTCACCTGGTATTGATGGTTTTGAAGGTCGTAATTCCTATGTTGACCTACAAGTCCTGACACATGAAGAGACAGATCCAGTTGAAGCTTGTATGAAGTTTCAAATATCAGACATTTCCTCTGATAGAAGACAACTCGAACTCAAATCAAGGCCAACTTTCATGTTAGAGACAACTTCAGAGATAGAGAAAGTTGTTCAGGGTCACATCTAGCCACATTTAAAATATCTCTGAAAATGGAGAGTCTATGACCTCTCTTGACAACCTTTTCCAGGGCTTAGGTATTTCCTTGTTTTAAACATTTCTAGTGATGAAAAATCTAACGTAACCCTTGACATATCATTCCCACACATTGTTCATTACATTACCTGTTAAAACTTAGTTTTATTTATAGTTCAAATTTCTCTAGTTTCAAGTTACAGACACTCAATCATACTTTTGTTTTGTCTATTACACACGTTTATTCAAATTGGTTTTCTCACATTTATAAGAAACATATTTATAAACTATGGTCCTCTCAGCCCTTACTAGAAATTGAATAGGTCAAGTACCTAGAATGTCTCATGATGAGGCATGTTTAATCCATTAGTCATCCATAAGACTTTCCTCTGTAACCACCCTCTTTTTCTGTATTATCTAGAATTATGGCCATAAAAAGTAGATGTACTATTCATGAAAGAATTGTAACTATCCCAAATGAAGTTATGATACAGGTATGCAGCTTTTATAGCTTTTAAGTCAAAAGCATCATAATTCCAGTTTGGAAGCTTGTTCTCTTCAGGGGCTGAACCCACTAGATGACAAATACAAACGAATATGGCGGGTCAATTCCCTAGACTCATTCTATGTACATTGTACTTTTCAAGAACACATTTGACTTCTTATGCAGCAGGGAGTACTTGTCATTGAATTTTGCAATCTTGCTTTCAATATGATAGATCAAAAATTCATACAAGGTCACTATAACAACAACAATAATAAATTCCATCGATGTATAAATCAGGAACCTCTGTGGTGAAGTAGTGACATTCAATACACAGAGAAGCCATTTCAAAAACATTCACTAAATTTCATAACCTTGTGATTAGAGCAAGGGACCTGGAGCATTACTTTGAGATTCCAGGGGAACGACTGGCATAACAAAACTACAAACCAGTCATCTGTTACTCTTTTAACAAATCTGCATGCAGCTTTCTGAGCAAAGTTAGCTGATGTCTGGAGTCTTCTCCAGGAGCTGATTTATAGCCTCAAACTGAAATTAAATGTAACTGTCAAGCTTGATAGTTAACCTGGAGCTCGTGGCGACAGCAACATACCAACACAGTTCTACAGCCACATTGCTTGGAACAGCAGATACTGTGGCCTTGCAGAACAGGGGAGTGACATAATCTTCCCATGACAAGCAAGAAAACCTTCAGTATTTCCAGGATCTGGATTATTCTCTCTTTAGGATACACTGTGCAATTTTCAGAGGCTAGGCCATTTTGAAATTGTCTCAGTATTTCCAGGTGTTTCTACACAAGACAGTGTGATTAGTAATAGAGAGTACTTTTGAGCCTGAGCCTCATCTGAAAGCATATTCACAGCTCCCTCTGAATTGAAACATCATTTTGAGGGAAAGAAATGTCTGATGGACTAAAATCTTTCCCGTATTATGAAGCCCAGATCCTGAAAGTATCTCTGAGAAATGCACAAGAATTCTGGATATTTTTTCCCAAGCCCTACTGGAGATATTTGAAGAGCCTAATTTTCATTTCTGCTGCCTGTGTGCACTTCTTATAAACTCCACCAGAAGCCTGGAGAGCCCAGCAGTGCACAAAACTGAGCCTCAGCCGGGCTCTGAAGAACTGATGCAATCAGGCCATAAGCTCCTTTCTAAACAAGGCTTAACAATGACCCATAAAAGGAATTGTTTTGTCTTTGAGATGTAGTCCCATAAAAATCTCTGTCAAAATCTCTGAGGTCAAAAATGTGGGATGTTTTTTGTTTTGGTTTGCTTTTTTCTTTTTTACTTTTTAGAATGACTGTGGCATACAAAGTAAACTTTTCTAATTTGGAAAGCTCTATTTGTGTTCCTGACAGCTCAATACAACAGATAGATTTTTTGTTCCAAAACATTATTTGATGATATTTTTTAGTAGCAAAGCAGTTGAAAATCTCATGTGCTCCTACAGAAAGTTAAGAGTAACGTGACTATATTAGACACAATAGAAGCTCAGTTTAGTTTATACACTCTTTTACACAGGTTGCAATTACTTTGAAAAGCTTCTGGCATTCTGCAGACGATAAGAAGTTATATTTTTTTTTTCCTTCCTGGAAACCACCCAGTTCAAAACTTTATGTATGAGAGAAGCAGAAATCTTTCACAACTCTACCTAATCTTTCCCAGAGGACAAGTGCACTGTCATTTCAAACCTATTAGAGGGCACTTTCACTGCAGATGGAGAGTGCTGGGAGACAGTCAGCCTGAATACACGCAGCCTCCTCATCCAGCCAAAAAAATCTTCTGCCCGTGAGAAGATCCCACAATGGATAGAAGCATGAAAGGGGGACTGATAGCATCCTGCTTCTGTAACTGAATAACTCTTAAAGATTTATGTATTCGTAATTCCTGAGAACCACCATAACTTCTGGAACCGGAGTTCAGCAAAAGACTATAGAAATCTGCAACAGAAGTTGTGTTAATAGATTGGTTTAAAACTTGAAATATGATTATACATTTACTTTCTACTAAACAGTTGAACAGATTTCCATGGGCTGATCTATAATTTAGCATACAGGAGAATCATCCAAAATAATGTTTTAGTTATTCCATAACTAACATCAAGAGATTAATTCAAATAATTAGCTTCCAAGAAATCTATACATTTGTTCTCAGAAGAATCTTTTTCACTTTTTTTCTCAAAAGAGTCTATTTTTGTTAGACTGATTTGTAGACACGCTAAAAATGTATACATGCTTCTGCATTTATCTGACATATAAGTCTCTTCACAACAAGCCCTCTGATTTCTGATGCTTCTAGTTCTTGGTAGCTCAGTCATAGCTTAATTCTTTCCAGCGGAGTTATTTTCTTTTATACTAGCAGTGTATTTGGTCCAGCACATGCAAGATCAGCTGCATCATATATCTAAAAGATTTGTTGACTGGCTGTTAATATTGGGAAAAATTAAATGGAAAAGAAGTTTGCCTGATTTATTCTTTAGTATATTTTATCAAATTAGGTAAATTCCCAATTATTTTTATTTAAAAATAAATACTGTAGAATAAATGAAATATTTTAAAGGCTGTGGATGTATCTTCCTGGACTTCAGTAAAGCCTTTGACACAGTTTCTCACAGCATTCTGCTTTGGAAACTGTCAGCCTCTGGCCTGGACAGGTGCACACTCTCCTGGATGGAAAACTGGTTGGATGGCCGGGCCCAGAGAGTGGTGGGAAATGGAGTTAACTCCAGCTGGAGGCCAGTGACAAGTGGGGTTCCCCGGGGCTCAGTGCTGGGTCCAGCCCTGTTCAATGTCTTCATCAATGACCTGGATGAAGGCATTGAGTGCACCCTTAGCAAGTTTGCAGATGACACTAAGCTGGGTGGGAGTGTGGATCTGCTGGAGGGTCGGGAGGCTCTAAAGGGATCTGAACAGGCTGGACCGCTGGGCAGAGTCCAATGGCATGAGGTTTAACAAGGCCAAATGCCGGGTCCTGCACTTGGGGCACAACAAGCCTATGCAGTGCTACAGACTGGGAGAAGTCTGTCTAGAAAGCTGCCTGGAGGAGAAGGACCTGGGGGTGCTGGTTGACAGCGACTGAACATGAGCCAGCAGTGTGCCTGGATGGTCAAGAAGACCAATGACATCTTGGCTTGTATCAGAAATGGCGTGGCCAGCAGGTCCAGGGAGGTTATTCTCCCTCTGTACTTGGCACTGGTGAGACCGCTCCTCGAATCCTGTGTTCAATTCTGACCCCTTGCTACAAGAAGGATGTTGAGGCTCTGGAGAGAGTCCAGAGAAGAGCAACAAAGCTGGTGAAAGGGCTGGAGAACAAGTCTTATGAGGAGCAGCTGAGAGAGCTGGGGTTGTTTAGCCTGGAGAAGAGGAGGCTGAGGGGAGACCTCATTGCTCTCTATAACTCCCTGAAAGGAGGTTGTAGGGAGGAGGGTGCTGGCGTCTTCTTCCAAGTGTCAGGGGACAGGACAAGAGGGAATGGCCTCAAGCTCCGCCAGGGGAGATTTAGGCTGGACATTAGGAAAAAATTCTTCACTGAAACGTCATTGGGCACTGGAACAGGCTGCCCAGGGAGGTGGTTGAGTCACCTTCCCTGGAGGTGTTTAAGGCACGGGTGGACGAGGTGCTAAGGGACATGGTTTAGTGTTTGATAGGAATGGTTGGACTCGATGATCTGGTGGGTCTCTTCCAACCTGGTGATTCTATGATTCTATGATTGTATTTCTAAAAATATTCCTTTTCAGTGTGATTTGCTCAGCGTGAAGTAGTGAATATTATGTTGAAGTTCTACAGCCTACCATACTTTCAGAACAGGTGAGACTAGTAGAGACAACTCTTAACATAAATCCATAAATGCATTGAATAATTTTACGTAAAATACATGTGAAGTTTTGATCACTTTTGTTTTATCATTAGTTGTTAGGGTTTTATTCTTTCTTTTTGTATGAATGCTGGTAGAATCATGAGAATCCCTGAGAAGCTCAGCCTTCATATAGAAATTATTTTACCAGGCAAAAGTTTGGGAACGTGAAGCAAATACATTTCACAAACTCAGAAAACCATAAACAAAAAAAGGAAAAGAAAAATAGTTCCCCATGGCCATCTGTAGCACAGATGTCTGCTTTGTAACAATAAGGTTGTAGTAAAAGTGAATATTTCTCAAAAAGGGAAACATTTTGAAACTCTCACTGCATACACCTCTGTATTTACAAGAAATCAATGTTTTTAGCAGGTTGATGCAACATGAATTTTTTTATAAGTCTCAGCTGAAACTATCTGGCTATCAGTCAAGAGGAGAGTCCAAGAAACTGGCAGAACAGAATTACTTATACATATTTAACACAGAAAAAACACCCTGATCAGTGACAATTTTCTGACATAATTCTGCACAATCCTTCATATTTTTGTCAAGACTCATTATTTTTAATATTGAAGAAAAATTATACTACCATTATCCTGGTAGCCATTGATGTTCGTCCACCACTTTTTTTTTTCCTCCCCAAGTGTATTCTGTCTTGGTTGTGTTACACATAGATTTATAGTGCAAAAAAACCCTATAAAATCTAACAGAGCATGATAAACTTGCTACAAGTTTTTCAAGTCCAATATATATTGCAAAGATACAATATTCTATAAAATTCTGTATAATCGTTTAACAATTACATGGAAAAATGTAATTCTTTACTGTATTATGTTGCATCTCAGAATATCTTTTATAGAACTCTACTCTTGTCCTTCCTTTAAATCCTGTTGTGCCAGAACGAAATAAAAGAAGATTACATTTATATGTCATCTTCCATCTGGATAAGTCAAAAATCATGTTAGAAGCTATCTACGACCATGAATGTAAACACATCGGGTGTGAAGGGTGTGCAGACTCACCTTACATGAAAGTGCACTAATAAATACAGTGCACATCTCAAAGCACAGAGTTAGTTTCAGATAAAGAAGATTGTATAAGCACTGCAGTTCGTAAGATGTCCTTCAGGATTCATGAAAACCGAAATAAGTAAGAACAAGTTTGAAGAATTGTCTTCAAGTCTTTCAAGAATTATTTGGATGTGGTTGATTCTGTCCTGGGGTAGGCCATGCAGCAGATGACCTAATGTAATTACTTACTGTTTCAGTTTATATGTTAACTGAATTTGGGCCTAGTAGCAGAATTTGCAAAATATTATGGCCAGGACAGATCTGCAATGAAAAGAGAAGTACTGTTTATTATCCATCTGTCTTTCACCCACTGTCTATCCTACTGTTCCATCTTTGAGCTGTTCCACCTGTATTCTGGGATGGTTTGGCCTGACTTTGATCCAGATATAGGAATCAGTCAGGTTTTGCCTATAAGAGAATTTTAGTCTACATCAAAACTGTATTTTTAAATGAACCTTTTTATCATCCTCGTCTAACAGGCTTAGATTAGTCTTGCAAAGCAGTTTCAGAGCATACAGATGACATGCCTCTAGAGGAAAAAAAAAAAAAAGAACCAGAATGTGCACAACCAATATGTATTGACCTTAAACATCAGTAGTTCAACCCACACAATCTAACTGGTCTGATGCAACTGCCCACAATGCATACAGCAGAGCTGTATGGTCACCTACGTCACCTGTTTTATTTTTAGACACTCTCTTATTGCACAGCACTACTTTTAATGCAAATTTTGCTTCTGAGCAGTTTCTGTACAGACAAGTGGCCTTTTGATGCCAGGAGGATGAGGCTGAAATGCAATAGACCCTAAGATAGGATAATAGACCTGTTCTTGTGGACCGGAAATAAGTGCAATTCAGTGATCAAAGACCTCAGAGGAATCAAAATGGGACTACTTGAATTGTGTCTATTTCTTTGGCCTTGGCAGAACCTGAGCTTCAAGATATTCATATTTAATTGTCCTAATAAGTATTAAAGCAATAATGCCTCATTATTAGTTAAGCAACCCTCTAAGCTTGGGTTGATCAAAGTTTTTTTAGAAAAATCCTATTTTAATTACAGAAACTTGGAATTAATGCTATGTATTTTTACAAAGAACTGCTATTAAGCATGCTGCATAGATTTTAAAACAACACAACATAGATATTGCTCTGCAATAGTATTTTTCCTAAACATGTAGAATCCTAATAAATGACTATGCTTTGTGAAAGCTGATAAGTGGTTTACAATTATTATTTGATTTTACCTTTTTTTAAAATTATGATTATCATATTTTCTAGCATTAGTTTTGCAAACACTGCTATGAACTACCTGTCATAGGAATTGAATAAATTATAGAGATTATCCATTTTATGACTATATAATCAGTGGTTTTCTGTGGTTAAATCTTGGTCACACCTTATTAAACTGTGGTAAATCATTGCCTGTTGTGAATTTAAACAGAGCTTCAGTTCATGAACAATTTCCTTCCCTTTCCTTCTCTTCATTTTCCTTCTTTTCCCTTGCTTCAAAAAGTGTACCTGCGAAAGTCTGCTTGTTGCTGCTGAACTGTAAGTTTATCAGACAAACACACTGCATCAGAGCCTGTATTTGGAGCTGTTGATTTCAGCACAGGAGAGGGAGGAGAGTCTTTACAGGGCCGGCTTTAGCCTCTTGCTTCTTTTCTCCTCCCTTACTCATGCAGTAGAAACAGGAGAGGTTTCAAATAATGAAGTTTCCTGTACTTTTAATATTTTTATTACCCCAGTGGTAGGCAAGGATCACCTTGCATCATGAGATTTGCAAGCACAGAACAAGGCTTGAGTACAAATTAGGCTGGTTGTTCAAAGCTTCCCTGTCCTTATTGGTTTTCCAGAGCTGGACTAGAAAAAAGAAATGGATAAAAAGGCTCGGTTATATCATTTCTGTTTCAGGATGCAGACACTCACATGCATTACATGCAAGAAAGATTCAGAATAATTTATCAAAAGTGTTTCAAGCTGTCAAATAAGGCAGAAGATGGAAGAAGACTGAGGAAAGAATGTAAAGATTACCATCAGGATCATTTATCTGAGCCACAAGAACCTGTGTGGCTCACCAATTCCAAATTTTACTAAGTGACTTTGTTATGAACATCTTCTCTTCCCCTGAGTTTAGTTGCTCCTACAAGGTTAGTAGAGGGTCTTTGGCATTGCAGCCAGGCATTTCCACTATACTTTTGTTATCTCCCTCATGACATTCTCTTTCCAAGATCAACAAATCCTCAATCTATATGAGGTCTGATCAAATCTGGCATGTTAGTTTACAACTTGTGGTCAAAGTAATGTTGGGATTTTACCTGAAACAGTGATCATAGAATCATAGAATCGTAGAATAACGAGGTTGGAAGAGACCCACCGGATCATCAAGTCCAACCATTCCTATCAAACACTAAACCATGCCCCTTAGCACCTCGTCCACCCGTTCCTTAAACACCTCCAGGGAAGGTGACTCAACCACCTCTCTGGGCAGCCTGTCCCAGTGCCCAATGACGCTTTCTGTAAAGAATTTTGATGCACACTTGCCAGATATATTTCTATCAAAATCAAAATAAGAATGAAACACTTCCACCTCCTCTAACTCCCACCTTTTGATTTTAAGGTCCTCCTTCAAGAGAATGGTAATTTAATCATACACGGTTAAGTAGTTGATCTTTCTATAGACAGAAAATGCAACATATCTTCAAATATGTATCAGTGGCCTTATCTGGCCAGACAAACATATTTATATTTGGTTCAAATATATTTTTATATTAGCTTCAAAATCTGAAAAGAAGCAATCAAAAAAAGGCCTCCCAAAACAGCTAAGTAGAGACTAGTGCTAGTGTCTTCCAGATGTTCAGGAATCATTTCACAGTGGGCAAAAAAGAAGGAAAAAATGTTGTTATTTTCTTCTATTAGGACCTGTATTTAAAGTTCAAGCTTTTGAACATTCATGGCAAGAACCAACCTCTTATATGAAACATTAGCTCCCTGCATTCTTATTTAGCCTTCTGAGAATAAATATGGATTTACTTTGCCTTAAGTTACTTGTCTAGAAAGCTGATGTACACCATAAGCCAGTTCACTAGCTTTTCTTTATGGGTAAAGAAGAAAGAAAGTATTTCCAGAACTGGTTCATCCCATTCTAAGTTGGATGCCTAAAACAACTTACATGAATCACCTTCTATTAGTGGCTTCTTATCTTTTTAACAAAGGCAGTTTACAAAGACTTAAAGAATGAATTATATGAAGTCTAAAGTTGGAGTGGGGGGCAGTCTTGCACTTTACAAGTCTATTTGAATAACTTAAAAATGATATCATTTTTCCACAGTATCATTGTTTATACAATCTGAAGTTATTAAAGTTGGAAATCAGTATTATATTAAAATTAAACACTTCTCTAGTACTTATGTGTTGATATTTAGCCTGCAGAAGGAGAGGAGGGAGATACATAGATAAAAAACTACGTCTTGAAAAATGAAACCTTTGTCCCTAATATGTAGATTCCTATTGATACATTATAGTTATTTTAGTAAAAGAAGAGCAGAGCCACATGTCAGGATTCTGGGCCAGAGAAGTGATAAGTAATGTGCATTCATAAAGTAAAAAAATGGATCCTGTCCCAGGGAATTAAAAAATTATCAACAGTCATCCATTTAGCCATTAAAAGGAAAGCTGAAATTGACTTTGATTGACGCAACTGAATACTGTATGTATATGATAGATGGATAGCACCTTTGTAAAGGATCAGATAGATGTAATACAACTAGATGTAGCAGATAGACAGATACAGCTATTAGGAAGGACCAAGAGGTACAGATAGACAACTCATTAAAGTAGATGGACAGCCAGATAGTTAAAACAAGAATAAGGATGTGACAAACAGGTAGATAGCTAGAAGGGACTTGAGTACAACACTTCATACAACCAGTCTGTCTTTATTAGCAAAGCAGTATCTCATCTTTAAAGAAAGAACAGCTATTCTCTCTTTGTTCTGTACAGTTCATCCAAATCATCTGTTTATAGAAACCTTGAATCACACATTCATTTTCAAACTGATAAAATTACATTGGCTTCACAATTAACTCCAAGGATTAATTTTCCCCTGCTATGCAGTGTTCAAAATCAGAAGTTTCTAGTTTGCGTGAGCATAACACCAGATGAGCCAACGTGGTGATGATGGTAAAAGACGAAAGAAGTAGTACGCTGAACTCCCTATTAGAAGTTGTTCAATTAAATATTCATTTCACAGTAATACTTTTTCTTTAAATAAATCTGAGGTATCTTTATACCTCTAAGCTTGATAGTTTTCTGCATTAGCTTGATATGCACATCAAAATGTGCACTGTTTCTTTAATAGGGCAGGTTTGCCATTAACATTTATGCATTTAAGTTTCATAGTCATGTGCTTAGAATACATTTCTCCTTCAAAGATTTGTACGGCTTTCAGCTTGTAATTTATTGCTGGGTATATTAGGTACACTGAGTCCTTCTGATTCACAGCTTTCTAATCGGCTATTTAGAGTTTACACCAAGCAGAAAATCAATGTATTCAATATGTAGTAGCTCTCTCGTTAACTCTAGTCATTTGCTTAAAGAGTAATGTTGAGCTGATAATTGAAATATGGTCTAAACCATGCATTTTAATTTAAAATAAAAAATCCTTGAAATATTATTAATTTAATCCTTTTTTTTCCTCTCTTCTCTCTCCCCCTCCAAAGGGCATATTTATTTCAGTCCCTGCTTTGGGATCCTAATTCCATGGCTGACTAGGATTTCAGAATAATAGCATATTTTCTTTCATACAGCATATTACAGATATGTTGAAACACTTTATAAACATTCTGTTGAAAAGCTGCCACTTCAGGGGTATGAAATATAGAATTTAGCATCATCCAGAAACATATTGCAGTATTTCAGGACATGATACAAAAAAATATTAGAGTCAATGGAAGAGTAGCAGTGGGATTTATAAAAGGCTGATTGCATGGAAATTTGTCTAAGACCCCAGTATGTTACACAGGTATTATATTTATTTGATTGGTTAGGATTTATTTTTTTCCCAAATGTCATAGGGCCCTTTAAAACAAACTACAAAATAGAAAAAAAAATATATATATTAAAACATCTAATCTGTTCAGATTGCTTATATTTATCTTGGGTTATTATTTAAATATTTTACATCCATATCCTGAGTTCTTGAGTGAGGAATACAATTAAACTGTATTATTTGGTTTTGATGTGATAAAAACTAACATGCTTTCTTTGACGTTAAATGAACAATACTGTTATGCAACAAATCAGAATTCAAACCTATTTTATTCTGACTTCTTACCTGAAGTTATGCTTATGAACTTTTCAGTTTAGATGCTGAAAATAAGGATTTAGGACCTCAGAGTCTAGTTATAGACAGCCAGACTTGAAAACAGAGTTTATACTTAGGCAGAAAATAAAAGGAAGCAAATGTGTAGAAATAGCTATAGGTATGTGTTACACTGTATTTTTATTTTTGTTATCTAGCAAAAATTCTCTCTTATCTCTGAGTGTACATGTGAGATTACAGCTTGATTGTACAATGGTTTCTACTTTAACTGGAACAGTCACATCACTGCTAGTTCCACTGTAATTCACTGTTACACGTCTGCTTCAGGGGAGACAGAGTATAACTGATCAGAAAAAAAAAAAAGATTTTTTTTATGTTTTCTTATTTGAAGATCTTTTTGGGGAAAATGAATATTTTCAAGTTGATCAAGTTTCAAAAGGTTGACTGCACATTTTAAAATTTATTTTCTGTTTGTTTCATGAATTTGTATTTACCTTCAGAGAATAAAAGGTTGTAAGCATTCTTATAAATGAAAATAACCTGAAAAAGTTTTGTTCAGAAATGCTTGCTCCCCCCAGTATATTTGTAGCTGCAGCAGAAATGTGTATTTCCCAGCTAGCTGCTACCTGAAGCCTTCACTTAGATATTACCTGTTCCTGAGGATTAGTTTTGATCAATATTTCATATTCTATAAATACACACTATTTTTTTATTTATTTTGTTAATTTCCTGGTGTGTTTTTTTCCTTCTCTTTAACTTCTTTTTCGCTATGAAATGACATAAATTTTAACAGCAATATTGCTGGTGAAAATCCTGTTCTGTTGCCTTCTGTTCTGTTCCTTTTCCCTCCCAGACTCACGGCCTTTTACCTTCTCTTCTTGCAAAGAGCATCCTGAACTCCAGAAACTGAGCTTTCCCCCTTGCCGCTGAGGTCCTGACACTCAATCTGCATAGCTCTTATCTATCCTGCACAGAAGGAGGGAGGGAGAGATGTGAGAGACTATTTGTTGCAGTTCAAAGTCAGGATCTTTTATGTTTTGTTTCTCTTTTCTCTCTCCTGCCTCCCCACAAGCCCCCCCCCCCCCCTTTTTTTTTTAATTCTCCTGCCCCCACCCCAAGATAAATAGAGGTAGAAAGGACAAGTGGGTTTGATTAGAATTTAAAATGTTGTCAATTTTTAATGAAAGTGTAACCTCCAACCATCAACTGTGCACAAACTGGAGACAAGGTTGCAAAATGAATGCTAATACCTTTGGCAGGCTTTGGTTGGATTGCCCTTCTGTGAACTTCACTTGTTGTTAATTTGTTATGTCAGCCCATATTAGTAGTTTCCCGAAGCCTGAACTAGTGAGAGGATCGGCCTTAAGGAACCAGGGTACATAAGAGCTTGCTGTTGCTGATATTTTTATTTAGTTAACACAATACTTTGAGGTCTGGGTCCTTCAGCACTGTACATTCGGCAGACCTAAATCTTACCAGATGGTGTTTCCCCAAAGGGGCTTATCATTTAGGTGTAAAATGAGAGACAAGAAGTGAGGATGGCAAAGAGAGGAGGTGGAGAAGTAGCAGGTGAGATAATTCTACCTGACGTGAGTTAGTTACATAAAGAAGAGACTACTCTTACTACAAGCAGATGCAACTGGCTGCATAAGTGCTTTAGATGTATTTCTAACAAGCCACACAGTGTAGACTGAAGGAAGAATTTGAAAGAAATGATGACATGGCTTTGTAGGTATTCATGAAGATGTTCCCTTTGCACAGATGGAGGAAATTGTAAATACGGTATAGGAAAATCTGAGCAGCAGAGCAGCAAAGGTTGACAGTGCTGGCACTGCACTGAATATTCCATTATACTTGGAATATTCATTTTATTATTGAGCCTCATGTGAAAAATCATAGGATAAATTGCCTTTTTCTGACTGAATCACCTTTATATTTGCCAGGAGTCTTTTTAATATGTGAAATAGTCATGCAGCTTCACAGAAACTTCTATTTAAAATGAATCAAACACAAATATTTTACAATGTACCACAAATTATATTGTTCCTTTGCCTCTGAAATTATTTCAGTTGGCTATGCCGGTCATTTGATAGTAAGTGGGGGAAGGAAGATCAAATTAGTTTGTTGTTCTATTGAAAAGCTATGAATGTCATGTCAGCTTTCTTGAAGTTTATTTTGAACATTATAATCAACAACATAAATTCCTCCTAACTGCGCAATTCATCACATGTATATCGCTACTACCTCTGTGCTATGTGTCTGTATGTGTGTGTATGCTTATGTATTTGTAGATAGTGCATTCTTTCTGTAAATAAATTGCCCTGGCATGATTGAAATGCAGTCAGTGGTGTCATGCAATACAGTGACTGTTTCACAGTGCAGATCACCCTTATTAGGAGAAGGATCAGTGATATCTCCATATCTAACTGAAAGAAAAAAGAGAAACCCTAAGATCACAGGGTCTCATGAAGACTCTATGTATGCCTCTACTTCATTTTCATTGCCCAAAATCCTGTACTTGCATAAGCTGAAAGCTCAGATCACTGCAATAGATAACAGATATTAGATGAATTTAAGAAAATGGACATGGCTGAATATGTAGGCTGCAACAGTCTCTATGCAACGTTTAAAGGACAGAACTACTGCTACTCAATGTACAGCTTATGTATATAAGCACACACACTCTGGTTACGGATGCTTGTGTACTTGTTTAGATGAAGCATGTGTACCTGCCAGACTTGCACACATAAGAGGGAAAAAGAAGTAAAATTTAAAAATAAAGGTCATGAAATTTGATCATCTACATATTTAAGGTTACCTTAAGCACTCTGCAAATAACAAGGTACTTTAATACCCTGCTTGCACTTTAGTCTCATTTAATATAAAACCTATGAAAGATTATTCCTGAAGTCATTATCTTTAACTGTTGAGAGCATAGATCATGCCTAAGTGACTAAAATGCCATGAGAACTCTCAATGGGATACTGCTGAAGATCTGATATATGTCTTTCAGTCTCCATTGGAGTCAAATGACATGCAGAAGAAGAGCAATGATAACTGTAAAGAATGAAATGTGTTCTACAGGCAGCCAGGATCATGAGCCTACGGCAAGCTCAGGATGACTGAACAACAGCATGTAAAACACTGCTGATTTCTGGATGGCTTTAATGAAATATTATGGGTGACTTGTTCTCCTTATTAATCCTGTTTGCTTTGTAGATTGACTTCAGGGGTGGAATTTAACTGCTTCCTTGTCCTTTGTGTGGGGAGCAGAGATCTGAATGACTATAAGGAGTTACTCAACTTTTCCTTGTCCTGCTCAAATGGGAATGCCTGGAGGCAGATGACACTTAGGAAAATTGTCTAAGAGGGCTGATAACTACAAGTAGAAAATTTACAAGCAATAGGACAGAGAATTCATGTTTTCATGCTAGGATTTAAAGCTCAGTAAGTTTGAGAGCAAGGATGCAGAGTAAAAGTATGTTTAAGATCACAAAATGAAGGTCTGTCATAAGAGAGATATTGACTGTATAACTACTGCTCTGGGAAAGCTCATACATCATGTACAGAGAATCACAGTGTTATGGACATAATACTGGTCAGCTGGGTCAAGGTAGAGGCCTGATATCATTTCCAGGAACACCTTGTGTACAACTGATGTCCTTTACAGTGGCAGGGGCAACAAAACATCCATAGGTGTTTATCTGTCTGCAACAAAAAAAACTCAGCAGAAGAAGTCCCACCATAGCCACTCAGAGGATACATGACAAGGACATTTTCCTCAATGCTCTTTGAAATAATTGAAACAAAATAAAATTAAATTAAGTAAATGTCTCTAATTCACAGTTTTGTTCGGGAAAGAAAGAATTTTTTGATCCTTAACTACATCTGTGATAAATGCACAAGGTACTGAAGGCAGCAAGATCTGAATTCTGTGTTTGACTCTCTTGAGAGTTGCTGCATAACATAAATGAGTCATGACATTCTTTCATCAGTTTGGTTACCCCCATAATTGTTTATGATACTTAGGTTATTTAAGGAGACTTGTGAAGGGTAGCCTAGAAAGTACTTTGAGATCCCAGAACATAATAAGTTGTCTCAATACAACATATCATCATCCAGTTTCAGCTATTTTCTGTCCTTTATCCTCCTCCACCAGCATTTTTCTGACTTCTGGTGGTTTTCTTGACAAAACCCAAGCATCTGAGGTTCATTTATACCTCTTCTCCTGACTCCTGTTTAAAGACTGTCAAATTATATTCTACAAGCCTGTATCCTTTTTTTCTTGACATGAAATATGCATGAATTTACCTTCACTGTTGTAAAATTTCACATCTAAATACCTCATATATGCATCAGATGGGTAAACTCTGGTTTTTTTGGAAGAGAAAACAATGCATGTCTATGTCTCATTCTCTTTGCCTTTTCACTGCCTGCAGTTATGAAGTATGAAGAATCAAAGTCAATGATTATTCCCCATATGATTGTGTGTCTATAGGTGTCAGTTGAAAGACTTTGGTCTTTCTTCTCACTCTCCCAAAATAACAATTAAAAAACAAATAAACCGAGTTAACATTACTTCATTATTGTTGGATTCCTGCTGATGGTCTTGGTAGTGATGATTTACAGGAGAGTCAGGAATAGCTACTACAAGAATTCTTAAAGCAATTTCTCAAAGATATGTTCTGAAGAAGGGAGGATTTCATAACTATAACCTGCCTTTCTATCCCCAAAAGCCCATGAATGATGAAAATGTAAGAAATCAGATTGAAATTAAAAAAAAAAATCTCAATTATATGTTTCCAAGAGTGCTTTTTAATAGAAACAATTAGAAAGTATGTATACAAAGCAGCGTAAATATGCCTGAATTTAGACATCAGCAAAGTATGAATTTAGTATTGAAAAATTAAACCAAAATTGAATTACTGAGACTCTTATTGTTGATTTCAGTTTAATTTCAAAAATTCTTGAAGGTCTCAGACTGCATAATGCTTTTCTCAGCTGCATTAATGAAACACTTTTTATTGCTCTCTGTATCACATGCCCTTTCTACTTACCCAAGAAGAATGTGGAATACTCAGGAATATGCAAGGAACAATATAAAACCACTTAATAACAAGGGAAAATAAATTATATCATTTCAGATAGTCTTCGTTCCCTAGAGATTATGGTGGATAGATGAGATCTTGAGACATAAAGACCAAATCCTATTCTCAGCTTCTCTGGAATTATAAATATGTTAGCAGAGACATAAGATTAGGAACACAGAATCCTGGGGCATATTCCCCTTTTACTGTGCGTAGTCCAACAAATCACTTAATCTCTTTATACTTTATTTTAGTCATCTGTAATTATTATTATTAAGTAGGTATTAAAAATGCCCAGAGTTGCTGATCCTGATAAGAATCCTGTTGATTTAGGCAATGTACAAAGATTTGGTAAGTGACACTTCTTGAGGAGTTTACTCCTTTAAGAAACATGCCGAAGCAATGCCCATGGGAGAGAAGGTAATACTTTTAAGCTGTTCCGAGATCTCTAAAAGCATCATATTCTCTATAGATACAAAGCATTAATATGCACACCATCATGTGTGTCCATAACCATAGATCCAGAATATCATAAAATGCACACACATTCATATACACATACTTCATCCTCCCCATGTTTTCTGAACATATTTCTCCAATTGCATATAAATTTTATCCTTGTCTGTAATAATATGACAGTAAATGAATTACCATAAATAAACCAGACACAGGGATTGGTGCATAAAGTTGTCCTAGCTTCATACAAGATCTGACCTTGAACAAAGAATACTTTACATCCGTGATGATTCTATCTGCTGTTGATGAATTACAACTCCTGCTTATGTTTAATCACTGCTGACAGTAACAGCTGACAGCTAGTTAGGAAGAAAAAAGTCCTCAGCAGCTAAATTCTTTTCTACAAAAGAAAACAAAACTCTTCATATATGGCTGGTTTTGAATACAGACAGAATGATTAGAAGGACGTTCTACAGAATTTTATACGCTAAATAAATGGTTTGCTTATTTTGTTCCTTTAAGTATAACTGTGTTTATTTACTCTTTTTCACTTCTCATTATGATTTCAGTATTGGCTTTTGAGATTTCTTAGTTAGCTATGTGATCATTTTTGCTCAAGACAATGAGTTGAGTTTATTTGTAAAATTTAATGAGAGAAGTTTTTTTTTTACTTGAAGGAAGTGGGGAATTTGTAGTGATACTTCTGTCTTCACTTCACTATATTGTTGATGGGCAATCCATTTTCAGAGTTGATGAAAGGAAGCTGTTAATATCAAAGGCTATTTTGGTTTTGATTTTTTTATCATTATACCCTTGTGCATTAATTTACTCCCATTACTGGCCCATGGAAATCAGTGGACAAGAGGACTGCAGAGTTCATTTTGCATGAGCAACAACAATGGCAATTTGCTCTGTATTATGAGATCATATCTCTGGATTGGAGAATTAGATTTCTTGTGTGCATTATATATGAGATGAGGGTAATTATTAACTTTCTGGCCTCATCAGTGTGGAAAAACCCAACAGGATTATTTACCCCAAAGTGCATAGGAAAAATAAACAAAAGAAAGACTGCATATATCTTACTTATCTTCTATTTAGCTGTGAGATGACAGAATTTGGTCTGCCCTGCAAAATATGGGTCTGAAAATTGAAACCAATGTGTGGTCAAACTGCTTAATGTTGCTGGGAATCACAGAATGACTGTTCACCTGAGATTTATTCTTATTTGGAAAATGCTGCAACTCTCAAAAAAATACAGTTTTACAAAGAAAAAAATCACACAGACAACAAACTGTCTGTTCCTTGAGCTTTTTGGCATGCCTCTAAACACAATGCTTGCACTGCGTGTCTGCAGGGCCTTTGGAGTAGAACTGCCACACAGACAGCCAAGTCAGTCTGGAAAGAAAGCACTTGTAGTTTTCTACATGGGTGGCCATGTATTGCTAGATAACTTTTCTCCCTACAAAGGAAATACTAGGGCTCCTCTCAATTCTACACTTCACCCATCCCATCAAATTTCAGCAAGTGGGTGTTGTTTTAACGACATCACAGGGCTGCACAGGTCTTGAAGTTCAAAGGAAAATATCCTAACTCTGGGGTTGTTTAGAAGGCACAGCAAAGCATTAATAGTGATTTAATTCCTATGCTTATTCATATAAAGTTGGTTGGAAAGCAAAATTAGAAAGCGTTACTAGTAATGACTTAACAATTTCATTGTTAACTACTAAAGAAGAAACACAGAAGGTTTTTTTCTCATATCTCATAAACTGACACATGGGAAAGACTAGAACAGGAGACATCCCTTCAACAAAGACAGTAAATTACTTAAATATTCTTAAAACTGTAAGCTGAATTACAAAATTCTTAGTCTTAAAGTAAAATGAAACTTTTTTTGCATCCATTTAAACTTTGGGAACAATTATTTACTGTATCAATTTTTCCAAAGTTCCAATTTCTCCAGCATATAAAGACATTAATATTTAAGCTAAATCTCTTTCTCAAAATGGTCTTAACATGGGACATAGCTGGTTGAATTCATATGTTTCTCCTATGAAGATCAGGACAGTTGCCAAAAATTATCTGAATTCTGCTAACCTGCTAAACATTACTATTACTGTGAACGGATATGTTAATAGCAATTTTGTGTTTGGGGTATTTTTAACATTTATTGTTAACATTTTAGTCTTTCACATTTCTGTTACATATAAATACGTTATAGAACAGAATTGGAATCAATTTTAGCCCATTTAATTCCACAATTTTAGACTGGTATTTATTCTTTCTTAATACGGTATACATCTTCCAGATCTGATGATCTTTCCTATATGGAGGTGTAAGCAGGTCTAACAAAAAGCCTAACTGAAAAAAAGCACTGAATCCATTCCTATTGATGATATGCTTTTCTTTACAGGAAATATGAAAAGGTATCCTCTGTTGCATGGCAGGTGTGTAATAAAAATACCATTAATATATATGTGTACACATCTACAATGCATATACAGATAGATAGATAGATAGATAGATAGATAGGTAGATAGATAGATAGATAGATAGATAGATAGATAAGTGTATTCCTGATATTAATAGCATATGTTTTTTTGGTTACTAATAAGAAAAAAAAAAAGTGTTCTGTGTTGTTAAGCATGGCCTAAATATTTACAGCTGTTTCCAAGAAGTCTAGGTGAGTCTGAACACTGGATGAAACATGTAAGCTAACTGTGTATTCAGTGATAAAAAGAGTTTTGCAGATAAGCTAATAAACATTGTTCATTAGATTACCTATGTGAAATGCAAGGTGGGTATAGGTGTTAACAAAAAGTGAAAATAGGATTTTTTTTTTCCCAATTAGTTCTTAGTACTTGGAAGCATAGAAACATAGAATGGTTTGAGTTAGGAAGGACCCTTGAGGTCATGTAGTCCAAACCTCCTGCAATGGGCAAGGATATCTTGAACTAGACCATGTTTCTCAAAGCCCTGTCTTACTTCCATCTTCAGCCACCTTTGAAGCCAATTTACTAAATACATTTGCCCTGGGCAGCGTTTGTGTATCTAACCATTGGCACATGTAATAGCTGCACCACTGTCCTCTAGTGAAGGTCAAAAATACCCTGCAATGAAAGTAACAGCACCAAAGAGAACTGGGTTTGTTGCATGTTTGCAGACAGTTAATTGGTAGGAAATATATTCAAACATAATACTTAATTGATTTTGCATTTCTAACTTCATAATTAAAATGGAAAGAGAAAGAGGGGAAGGAAGGAAAGAAGGAAGGAAGGAAGGAAGGAAGGAAGGAAGGAAGGAAGGAAGGAAGGAAGGAAGGAAGGAAGGAAGGAAGGAAGGAAGGAAGGAAGGAAGGAAGGAAGAGAGGAAGGAAGGAAGGAAGGAAGGAAGGAAGAAGGGAGAAAAAAGAGATAGGGAGAAAAAAGCAAAGAGAAGGAAAGAGAAGGAAAGAAGAAAAGAAGGAAGCAGAGAAGGAAATAAAGGAAGGAAAAGAAAGTCAGGAGAGCAGGAGGGATGAAAAAAATGAAAGAATGAAGAAAGGAATAAGTAAAGAAAGAAAGTAAGAAAGAAAAGAATAAACATTACTTTATTCTAGGATAGCTAAAACAAAGCTAAATTTCTCAGCTTTAGTGCATTATTTCTCATAATTTCACCCAAAATGATATCCTGAAAGAATTATTCTTATTAATTTTCTCTTCATTTCTGCAGGGGGCATAAAAATAACTGATGAGTCTGAGAATATAAACCGTATGGTTAGTGAGGCAGAGGTGATAATTAGAACATGCTGTACTATGCAGTAAACAAAGCTATTATGAACGATAGAGTTCTTTATAGAGTATTTAAAAGGACGGGGGGTGGGGGGGAGGGAATAATATACTTTCCTGAAACTGGCTTAAAAGCTTTTTCTGTGAGTGCCATGAAAAAAATAATAAAAAAAAAAAAAAGAAGAAAGAGAATTGGAGTTAATCACTCAAAGTGTTGGTTTCAAGTTAAAAAACACTGCAAATATTATCAATACTTATTTGATTCCATACTAATTTATGTACAGCGTATTATTCATTTCTCATTTAGCCATATGTTTGGAGAGAAGAAATCATGTCAAAACTGCAAATACAAAGTTGTAGAAGAGAAATACTATAGATATATTTTCTTGGTAGAATTACCTTTTTGTCACTGTATGTGTGTTATGTTTCCAATGCCAAAGACTCATGTTCTAAAGGCAAGTATAGTTTATTGAATACATGAAGTTAACTCAGCCCAGTATTTCACCTTGTAAGTTTTTTAGGGCCACAAAATTCTTCTCCCTGGACTGTGAAGACAAAATGGATATTTGATATTGGGTTTACCACCATCAAAACTGATCTCAGAAAACTGCATTGCAATCCTTCACATACTTTTGATGCCTTTAGGAGTATGCAACTGTAAAAACACCTCCAATGAAATCAGAGAGGCTGTTCTGGGAAAAAAGGCATACGTCACCAAAATGTGCTCGAAGTAGCCTTAGGGCTCTACATAGTCTTGAAATACACTTGAGGCTGAATCTTTACCAAAACAAAAAAGAAAAACAAAAGAAAAAAAGGGCTATGTCCTAAATTACATATACATCCTTTATATGCTTGATGTTTGTCTCATCTTTTTTCTTCATCTTTTTAAAAGAAAAATTCTAAACACAAAATCATGAGACAAGATGAATTGAGATGAATCAGTATGAGCTTAAGAGCCAAGATGATCTTATTGTTACTACAATAGAGATGAATGTTTTCTGGACCCAGAGAGTGAACGTTCACACAGTGCTTTGCTACAGCAGCCCTTCAACAGAAGGTTTTGACCTTCTTGAGTCACTGTTTGAGATGAAAGACATTGATGCTGCCTCCATGTTATACACATGGAATTTGACATACTGATGATATGTGTCCTTCTTGTTGCTTCCTGCATAGACAGTGAATGCATATATTCTGCAACTTATGTACTGCTGAAAATTCCTTTGTATGTTATTAAGTGCAATCCTGATGAGAATAGATTTAAAGGGCTTGAGAGTAGCCAGACAAATAATGGAAACATAATAAGCCAGACTGATATAATGATATAATGTCACCCCCTCTGGATGAAAAGGTTGAGTGTTCCCTCAGTTAATCTGCAGATAACACCAAATTGAGTGGGAGTGTCAATCTACTTGATGGTAAGGTGTTGACGGGAGCATCACGGAATCAAACGCAGAGATCAATATGATCAGCAAGTGTTCACTTTATTGAGCTTAGCTGTTTCTTTATAAACCCTTTTTGGTTACATAACTGGGTGCCCACGAGGGTATCTACAGTGTATTATTGGTTAAAGGTAGCTGTCCATAAGGCTGTTACTAACATATTATTGGCTAAACCTCTGCACATGCTAAGAAACCAAGTTATACTAAAATTAACTATGTTGATAGTTCTCTTTAATTGTTTTTCTTTCAGCTGGTACTCGTTCCCACTGAACTAGCTGCTGCTTTCCTTCCAGCTGGCCCCTGTTTATCTTTTGGCTCTCTGTTTCAAGGCCTTGTTAGAGTTGTTCAGTATTAAACAATCTCACAGCATCCAGGCCTTGTTCTCTGTAGAATGTTCCCACAGTAAGGAAGGTCTACAGAGGGATCTGGACAGGCTAGATTAATTGGATGAGACTAATTGGATGAGGATGAAGAAGGTTAAGTGCTGGGTCCTGCACTGGGTCACAACAACTCCATGCAATGCTACAGGCTTTGGGAAGCGATGTTGGAAAGTTGGTTGGTAGAAAATGACCAGGGGTTGCTGATTGACAGTTGGCCGAATATGAGCCAGCAGTGTGCCTAGGTGGCCAAGAAGGCCAAGAGAATCCTGGTTTGCATAAGAAATGATGTGGCCAGCAGGACTAAGCAAAGGACTGTGCCCCTGTACTCAGCACTGGTGAGGCTGCATCTAGAATCCTGTGTTCAGTTTTGGGCCTCTCCCTGCAAGAAAGATATTGAGACACCAGAGCACATCCAGAAAAGAGCGATGAAGCCAGTGAAGGGGCTGGAAAAAGTCTTATGAGGAGCAGCTGAGAGAACCAGTGCTGTTTATTCTTGAGAAGAAAAGGCTGAGGGGGGAGATATTATCTCTTTCTACAACTACCTGAAAGGAGATTGTATTGAGATGGTTGTTGGTCTGTCCTCCCAAGTAACAAGTGATAGGATGAGAAGAAATGGCCTCAAGTTTTTCCAGGGGAGTCTTAGATTGGATATTAGGAAAAAAATTCTTTACTAGAAGAGTGCTGAAGCATTGGAACAGGCTGCCCAGAGAAGTGAAGTCTACATCTCTGGAGGTATTAAAAGGAAGTGTAAATGTGGTTCTTCGGAACATGGTTTAGCAGGCACGGTGGTGTTGGGCTGATGGTTGGACTTGATTTTAGAGATCTTTCCCAACCTTAATGATTCTATGATTCTAAGAAAAATAATAGATACAATAAACATTTAATATAATAGAGTGAATGAGAGGAATAAGTTGCATTGTCTGTATCCTGAATCAATACCCAAACTTTAATGAGGAATATGCTCTTATTGAGAAGGAGTCATTATCTGGGAGTGTGTGTGGAAAAGATATGATCAAAAAGTGATACAAAAAAGAATTATAGGTGAATTTTTGAATGGATAAAAAAACTCTTCAGAAGAAGGTGGCAAATTATAAGTAACTTGTTAAAGGAGAGTTAAAAAGAAAGAGTGTGAGCTTAATTAAAATGACACAGTAACAGGTTCTTCACATGAGACATACTGAATGTGAGACAGACTGTACATTCAAGATGAAGAATTTTATGCCCAGAGCCCAGAAAAATTTTTCATAATAGAACAAATCTGGCTAGAGAGGTGTGTAATGCACTGAATGGCAGAGTCAGTGGAACAAAAAGTAGTATTATGACTGTAGAAAAAATCATACAGTGTAGTACATAACAATATTACAGATTTTTTTCAGTCACAGTGTTAGGAAATGTATGTATCCATAGCAGGTGCAAACAAAGACACTGATCACAGCCTCATGTACTTCTGCATCCATTTTAATGCAAGAAACTATGATTACTTCTTGAAGGGATGGACAGAATATGGGTCACGAAAAGTAAAAGCTTGTTGTCAGACATTTGTGACGCATTGGGCCAGGAATATTTCAAGGGTAAATGTGCTGTTATATTGTTTTTTGGGTTCTCAGAAAAAGTTAATGGGATAATGATGATAAACAAAATATCAGGAAAAGGACTTAAGATGAAGAGAACTCCCCTAAGGTTGACAGTGAATGGACAAAATGTATATTTCTGCAAGCAAAGGCACTTCCCTCATGGTTACAGGTTACTTGACTCTCCACTTAGTATTTAGAGCCTTGACCCCCTCCTATAAGTGCATTTTTCAGAAATGAAAAGTGGGTGAATTAAATACATAGGCTGCAGAGGATCTGTGCATTTTGTTGAATAGTCTAGATAAGGAGACTTAAATCAAAGAACTGTACTGGGAGATTAAAGTTTGCTTATTTCTTGCTGCAAGGATTCAGATTAATCTAACTAAGAATGTATCCCAAGCACTAGTCTTATGGACTGGTCTGAGAGTGCAAGAACTCAGAAAATGGGTTTAAATACAGGAAGAAAAAGACTAAATTTCTGTCATTGCTTCATTGCTTTAGCTATTTAGTTTGAAGGACATCCCATGTGAGGTATTGGTAGCTGCTGTATGAATGAACTTCATGCCTTTAAAAAAACCAGTCCCATAAAGTATTCAGACCACAGACTCCAAGTAAAGTCTCACAGTGTTCTTGAAACATACCCATAAGACTGACCTCCAATTAATATGTGGTAGGAAGTATTGCTTTCTTTTACAACACAGCAATGGGAGGAGAAGGGTGGTTCTGTGTCTTTAGCCAGAGGGCTTGTATTCACATGTTCACTTTCCTGGGAGATAATTCTAACTATTCTGCTATTGAGTATTCTTGGGTACATATTCTTTGAGTTTCTTCCTTGAAGTGTTTTCAACTTTGCAAGATAAAATGAAATATTCATCAGGCCAGACAGAAAGAATGAATAAGCAAGATTGCTTTGTCTTTTGGGTTGGGTAGTCATGTGGGAGAAGAACACATGGGTTCTGGTCCCTGCTCCAATAAATACTTAATACGTATCAGTTTATAACTCTGGGAGCAAGTCCTTCATAAGACAGGTAGAGACATGCCTGTTTCTTGAATCTCGGGAGGATTTAAACATAAAATAGATATCTCATGCTGTCAAGACTGAAGTTCTTGGCATGCTCAGAGGAGAATTTTAGATACCATGGGAACCTCCCTGTCAGAAATACTCATGAGTTTGCAGTGCAGCATCTTTGAAAACCTCAACTTTAAAAATGAGAATCTGAGATCTTAGGAGATTTAATCCTAAGTGTTTCGTTCTTTTCCTGTATTTTTTTTTTCTCAGAAGATACACAAAATTTGTGCTGGATTGAGTAGTTAAATAATAACTGCCAGCTATTGGGCAAAAAACTGGTAGAATTCATAGCTGTATTCCTACTTTTTAAATGTCTAAAACATGTAACTGGATGGGAGAACAATAATATTACTGTATTATGACAAGCCATTTTCCCTGTTCCACTGTCTAGGAAGAAATCTCCATTACAGCCTGAGATGGAACCTGCCTACGCAGCTGAATGTCCAGGCTTTTACTGTTTTAGCTACAGACATGTGCACGTGAGACGATGGTCAATTGTCTCTCTGTTTGTGGGAGATGTTTAATGGTTTTGCTACCAAACATCACAGAAGGTCAGGAGGGAGATGGATGGTGATAAACTAACAAGCAAAATTGTTCTAACAAAGCATCTGTGAGCAACTGCTTGATCAAAATGACTGACATCAATCAGAATAATAACTTCAAATATGAGATTTTCAATTAGCGAGGGAACATAAATAAATGCGTCTGGAAAATAAGCATAAGAGATTTGGGAAGGAGACAGCACATACATAACAAAAGAAAGAGAGAGAGGCAGCAGGAAGAAAAACGGACTGATATACACAAAGAAATGTGCACAGAAGCAGACTTGCAAACAGGTCTGCTGGGAGATACACAGATAAACAGAAGTATTACAAATATTGTCTCTAGCTTGCACACAGAAAATTCTTGCTATAGTTTTGCAAAGATCTGACACTGCACTTTGCATTGAGCGGTAAAAAAATAACAATAATTCAACCCCCTGTGCTATACATCCCCCTTTCAAAATTGTAACACAAAACTGCTTGGAGGAAATGTTTATCTGAAGTGCAATCAAAGGGAGAAACATATTCATGCTGAGTACCTCTTTAGCCATTTCCTTACCTCTGATGTTGTCATTTACATCAGTGGAAAATGTGTGTAAAATGCAGCTCAATCAAAATGACAGCATTTTACTTCCACTTTGCACAAGATGGTGGGCAATGAGGACTAAAATTGCAGATTTCAAACAAAAAAAAAAAGAAAGTTGCCGCCTCCACCTCAGGAAAAGATGTTCACGTTGTTGAACAGTGCAGGATATGCCACGAAAGTGTTATGACATACAGATCTGATTCGTGCTTTCCCTTCAGAGTTAGTGTTATTGGATTGGATACTCGGAGAGATGGAGTTTTGGTCTACCCTGGCATAGCCACTCTATGCTCTCACAAACAGCTTTAATCAAATGCATGGTCTTCAACAATCTTGGTGAATAAGACATAAACTCTACACTCATCCTCCTCAAATCCTCTCTACTGTGACATTGTTTTATTTGACTTTGTGGTAAGTTTCCGGAAGCCAAGCAGAGTTTTGAAATGAACCAAAACTTTAGGGATTAGAAAACAAATGAAAAAGAATATAGAAAGAAACTAGGTCTCAGTTCCTACTAAAAACCCTGAAGGATTCAATTAACAACTTTCCTTGTATGAATCAAGTCCTGCATTGTTCATGCTGCTCTAGGAGTAACATAATGAACATATTATTGTGGAAAAGTAGGTGAGAAGAAAAAGAATCAGTGTTATCTTTTGTCAAGTTTTCAGAGGGATGTAGGATTTCTTCATGAAAGTTACTTCAGGAATAGCAAGGCTGGATGTTGAATCACTATTCAGACAAGCATACTGGCTATTGCTAATGTCTTAAGACAAATATACGTGAGGTTTTTAACAGATGGGGTGAAGAAGAACCACTCTGTATACCACTACAAGTTTGGATATCCTTTAATTTGCAAAATAAATTCTGACAGAGGTAAATTTATATCACTCACATGCTGCAGATGACTTTATAGACAAAATTTTGTGTTGTAGGTGAGACTGAATACCTGTGTATTGATTAAAACGAGCGGGAAATTGAAATGTTTTGTAACACAGGCCATCTTCAAAGTGAAGTGGACTAGAATGAGCTGCTGCAAGCTTCTTGCAGTTTCACTTCTGTCTTCTAAACATCCATTTTTTTTTGTGGAAGACATTCTGGAGATTCAGAACACAATAAAGCCTGATCTAACAGTAAGGAGTCTTGAAGAGTCTAGAGGATATAAAGATATGAGGCCTGACAGCTGAGAAATATACCCAGAAAATGAAAAAGGAGACAAAGAAAACCTTAGGACTCTCAACATAGCATTGCAAGAAGTATTAGGATAGAAGCAGTAAGTCATTATCTCCTGTTGAATGGCAGCTGCTATCAGTCGAGCATGAAGTGGACAAGTCTACACAATGGGAACAAAATTTGCAGAAACCCATATAGTCAGGTAAGCAAACCCACAATGAACCAAACAAACAAAACTTTTCTATTTATACAAGTGTATGATGTGCCACCTAGTAATATCCCTCCATTCTAACAAAGAAGCCAAAATTCAGCAGCTGTTACCAGATGCTTATATTTCATTGTTGTTGACTCGTTGTGCTGATTGAATCTCCCTTAATTTAATTATAAACAATCTAATTCTGTCCTTGGTTCTTTTTTTGCAAGTTCAAGGGCAAGTATTGGGTCCACAATTTTGACTACTGTAAGTTCAGTTCTCTGTCATTGTGATTTTACTTTCTTTGCATTGAGGTACTTGCCCTGGTTTATGTTAATTATCTGCCAAAGTGCCCAACAGCTCCAGAATTTGGTTTCACCTTGAACAGTTCCCAGGTTTGCTAGTTTGACCTTGACAAGCTTCTTTTAAGGCACCTCTCACCATCAGTCTGAAGTTACCACTGCCCTTCATTCTTCACAACTACACGTCTTCAGAATTTCTCATTGTCAACCCTGCAGACTGAGTCACTTACCAAAGACATCTCCCAAGAACCTAGGTAGTTCTGGTATAGAAGGAAGGAGAATATTAGAAACACATGGGAAAATCAAAGCTTCTGTCTTGCACACACTAGTTTTGGTTTCCTTCTTTTGTCACTGATCTGAACACAGACACACCAGCTGCTGTTTCCCCCAAAATATGGACTTGCATATCTCAGAGGGAGAACAACTTATGACATGCACATACCTCCCCTTGTGCCCTTCTTTCTTTCTCTGCTCCTGAAGAATCTGCAAAGGAGGACAACACTTTTACCTTCTTATACACTGCTTGTATGTTTCTACATTTGAGCTGTTTTGTCTTGCTGATCTGTCCCTTCTGCCAAGGTACTCTGATCCATTTCAATGCCATTTCCTCTTCAGTTCAATCATATCTTTTCATTTGCCTTCAAAAACAAAGTAATAGATTCTTCTACTACCAATGATTTACGGCATTGAACTGCAGACAAACATCCTACAGAAAAGTGGGTCCCAGACACACTTAATCAAGAAGTTTTCTCTCTTTTCTTTAAGGGGTTAGCTTCCTGGTCCACATTCAGGATGATGTAGACAAACTTCAATGAAATGAGATTTTCCCGGATTAATAAGCTATCATATGTAACAGCTGAATATAACAGAGTTTCTTAAACTGTGAATACAAAACTAAAAAAGAAGTGAAAGGTCAGGCTTTATGTGATAGTACTATAGGCCCTCCCTAGTAAATGTATAAAAATAATAATAGTTATATGAAGATTGCATATACAGGAGATAGTAATCAATTTAATATGTTGACCATCTATACTTATTTAAGATAATCTCAATGTTCAATTAAATAGATAAGTAAGACAAAAGCCTCCCCGAGAGATTTGTCAGTAGTATTTTAAGAGTTGATATAGTTTACTTATAATCCCACATTAAATCATCAAAGTCTGGGCATCATGACTAATTTTTCTGCTTTCTGTTCCAATCAGCCCTTATTTCCCTTTTTGATTTACCTTACATACTTTCAGCTTATGCTTCTCCAGGACGAAACAGAGAACCTTTACTATTGATATTAAATAGTGATTTTTATACCTATCCAGGGATGAAAACGCCTCTGAATCTGATGTGGAGAGGCTAAAAATATGGTTTGTCTCTTCATCTTCTTAGATTCTATGAAAGAACCAAGAGGAAAAAAAAGTGACAAATACAAGTTGAAAAGAATAGTTAGCAACTCATAGGAGAGCCATTACAATTCATAAATGAAGGTTACACACTCGATCTCTTTCTATTTTTATGTATAAAGTGAAACAGATAGAACTCCTACACACTTTTTCCTCGAGCCACTTTGGATATTGTTCACTCTTGTTCTCAGCTTTGCCAGTGATAAAAGGTTTATTCCACATATTTCCAGGCAATGGTAGAACGAAAAGTGTACCTAATGTGGCTGTCCAATGCATTGACATTCATATTTAGTCTCTAAAGTCAAGTCATTTCAGAGGAAAGGGGAGTACAATTTGCTATGTAATGCACTGAGACAATTCTATATCTCTGACTGTGTTTCATGACAGATCTTATAAAAGATCGTAAATTACTATCTGTTGAAATATATGAATTTAATGGATTCCATTAATGCACACACCTGCACATAAAAGATTCTGCAAGCCAGAAGATATGATCAGTCAAACAGCTTTAATAGTTATTAATTACAGTTGCTCACTATTTATTCCTCAGCAACATAGAAATGTTAAGGTATTTTAATACCTATACTCTTGGATGGCATGCATAAAACAGGGAAATAGTCTTTTTCTTCTTTTGTGTAATCAATCTGTTACCCAATGCTTTAAAATCTTTGTTAGGCATTTTCTAAGACAATACTCTTAATATTCTCCATATGCTTCAGAAAAGCATAAGGAGACATCTTCACGAATCTTCCTGCTCCTCTGATTCTCTGTTACTTAGGATGAACCTAAAGCGCTTCATTTTGGATTTCAACATAGCGAAAGGTTTCACAGTTTGGTTTAAATTTATTACAAGTCATGCAAGCGGCTTACAAAAAATTAAATCCATAATGTGTTGCTTTGTCAAATGGTTTATTCTGCACCTAAGACATAATCTTTAACAACAGTGAAAGCCTCAAAACTAAGGTGTTGAAGTTGATTAAAAACCTCAAGTGTCACAGAGCAGACAGACTAAAAATTGACAGACTTGAGCTACTGCAACAATAGTGTCAAATTAAATTAAAAATGTATCAAAATGCAGGATAAAGAATCCTATCAGCCAAATAAGATTAACAGATGTACTGTAAAACACCATAAAGTATCTAGCCTCTGGAATTCTAAATGGAGACTGTGAAAGCAAGTGAATAAAGTCATGCACTCAGCTGAGAAACGTCTTAAATACACTTCTAGCTTATGCTCTGTAATTACCTCTAACCATACGAAAGGAGACTTCACTGAGAGATAGTGTCACAATCAAATTGGAATTTTCAAAAAATTAGAAATTACTTTGGAAAAGTCAGTTAACATTGTGGTGTGCATCTTGAATTACTCTCTTATCAAAGTGCCAGGAGGTGGAGTGAAACGATCTTTAACTTCATAGAGTGCATTCATGACACTTGACCACTGTATGTTAGTTATGGATAACAGCAATGGGGATAAAAGAAACACTCACACTCAATTCTTATTCATGATGAGGATCTTGAACTAAAAGTAAATGAGATTAGTAGCAGCCAACATGGCTTCACTAAGGGCAAATCTTGTCTGTCCAACCTAGTGGTTTTCCATGATGGGGAAACCAAATCTGTGGACACAGGGAAACCAATGTATGTGATCTAGCTGGACTTCTGTAAAGACTTAAACACAGTCCTCCACATATCCTGCCCTCTAAATTAGAGATATATGGATTTGATGGGTGGACTTATTGATGGATAAGAAATTGGTTGGATGGTTGTATTCAGAGACTAGTGGTCAACGGCTTAGTGGTCAGATGGAGATCTGTGCCAAGTGGTGTTCCTCAGGGGTCCATATTAGACCAGTGCTGTTCAATATCTTCATCAGTGATATAGACAGTGAGATTGAGTGCACCCTCTGCAAATTTGCAGATGACACCAAGCTGAGTGGTGCAGTTGCCAGACAGGAAGGATGGGATGTCATCCAGAGGGACCTGGAGAGGCTGGAGAAGTGGGGCTCCAAGAACATCATGAGGTTCAACAAGGCCTAATGCAGGGTCCTAGACAGGGGTCAGGGAAATCCACAGTTTCAATGCAGGATGGGGGGATGTTGTGACTAAGAGCAGCCCTGCAGAGAAGGACTTGGGGGTGCTGCTTCATGACAAGCATGACATGAGCCAGCAATGTGTTCTCGCAGCCCAGAAGGCCAACTGTATCCTGGGCTGCATCTAAAGAGGTGTGGCCAGCAGATCGAGGAAGTGATTCTGCCCGTCTATTCTGCTATTATGAGACCTTGCATGGAGTATTGTGTCCAGTTCTGGAATCCTCAACATAAGAAGAATATGGAACTGTTGGGTCGGGTCCAGAGGAGGGCTGAAATGATTATCCGAGGGCTGGAGCACCTCCTGTATGAGGGCAGGCTGAGAGAGTTGGGCTTGTTCAGCCTGGAGAAGAGAAGGCTCTGTGGAGACCTTGAAGTAGCCTTCCAGCACCTGAAGGAGTCATACAAGAAAGCCGGAGAGGAACTTTTTACAAAGGCATGTGGCAATAGAACAAGGGGGAATGGCTTTAAATTGGAGAGAGGCAGATTTAGACTAGACATTAGGAGGAAATCCTTTACAATGTGGGTAGTGAGGCATTGGAACAGATTGTCCAGGGAAGTTGTCGCTACCCCATCCCTGGAGGTGTTCTAGGGCAGCCTGAATGGGGCCAGGAGCAGCCTCATTTAGTGGCAGGTGTTCCTGCCAATGGCAGGGGAGTTGGAACTGGATGATCTTTATGGCCTCTTCAAACTCAATCCATTCTATGAGTCTATGAAATACTTAACAGATTTTTTTATTATTATTTTTAAGAGTATGGAACTTTAATCGAAGTACACACATGGCCTCAGTTATGAGGCCTTTCAGTGTCTGGACCTTTCAACACTTTAAGACGAGATTAATACAAAAACTTCAATAACGTCAAGTCACAAAAAGGATCTGAGTAGATGACTCAAAGGCCATTGTTAAAGCTAAAGTTAGCTATACTTGTGGGATGCTATTCACTGTAAGAATTTTCTTCATAATGGTTGATATAAAACGCTGCTTTCATTTGGAGTGTAGAGAATTTTTAACTCATGAAAATACTATTCTCTGCTGGAAGGATCAGGGTTTGCCTTACATAATTATACATTGTGCTACATTGTGTTACACTATATTACCTTACATTGCCTTACTTCATGCTAAGATTTACAGGGGGTTTTATGCCATGTTTTCTTTCTGAAGCCTAAGCAGACTTTGTTGTTGAAGTCCAAAAGAGGTCTTGAGAAGTACTGAACTGAAACAGAATCATATTTAAGTTAAATCTGGTATGTATCTATAGATAAGGTACGCCATTTAATATTTTTCTGAATGTTGGTCTGTATTCGTGACATTATATCCAGACTACAGGAATGATTCAGAAACAGACCTGTACATTTCAGTACTACTGAGAGGTCGAAATAATGCCTAAAAGTACTTCCTATTCTGATGAAAACTTTTGACTACTGTAGAGTGGTAACAATCCAGAACTAGACTTTCCACACTGTTGTCACAGTCTGGGAAGACCTTGTTAAAAGGAGAAACCAGGATACTGAGAGGAACTAGCAGAACAGTGACAGTTGGACACTGTTCTACAGCATGATACAAGAAGGGTATTCAATGAAAATCTATATGGTTATGTATGGCATGGCTTTCCTTAAAACAAAAAAGCAAATAAATAAGTAATTGTAATGTTAAAAATACTCTTGGAAAAATGATCTAATTGCAAAAAAATATTATTTTGTTGATTTATTCACCTTACTATTTTCTTTTCTACATTGTCATTAGCATTATGTTTCATTCTTCACTAAAATTTTCCAAAAAAACACTTATCTTTAAAGCACAAAGTCCAATTCTTTCAAAGAGAGTAAAAAAACTTGGACTGACTCTCAGTTGGCATAAACTGTCCCATTAACTGTAATTAATCTACCTCCTAGTTATCATTATCTGAAAATCAAAACTTCTAAATGAATTAATGTTTTCATTGATCTATTTAATGAAAAATAGTGTATCTTTGTGTTTAACTGTATAGCTACCTACATTGCACTTCCACTTACAGAGACATGTTTGTGAACAGAGAATGCCTTGCGGGGGATGTGGCAGTAGGTGGATGCCTAGGACAAAACGATTGTGAGATGATAGGGTTTTCTGTTCTAGGTGAAGTGAAGAGGGTGGTTAACAGGACAGTAGCATTAAATTTCCAGAGGGCAGACTCTGATCTCTTCAGAAGGCTGGTTGGCAAAGTCTCATGGGAGACAGTACTCAAGGGCAAGGGAGCCCAGGAGGGCTGGGAGCTCTTCAAAAAGGAAATCCTAGCAGCTCAGGAGAAAGCCAAACCCCATGTTCCAGAAAAAAAGCCGGCGGGGAAAAAAACAGCTTGGTTGAACAGAGAGATATGAGTGATATCAAGAAGAAAAGAAACGTTTATGGGCTCTGGAAGAGGGGACAGGCCTCTTGGGTTGACTACAGAGGGGAAGTGAGATTGTATAGAGAAAAAATCAGAAGGGCTAAGGCTCAACTAGAAATCAGATTGGCAAAGTCTGTGAAAGATGACAAAAAATCCTTCTATAAATATATAAATAATAAAAGGAGGACTAGAGAGACCATAAAGTCCCTATTGGATGCGGAAGGAACAACAGTGATAGGGGATGAGGAAAAAGCTGAGGTACTTAATGCCTTCTTTGCCTCAGTCTTTAATTGTAAAGAAAGTTATTCCCTCTGTGTACAAACCCAGGAGCTAGAGGAGCAAAATGAGGTTCCCATGATCCAAGAGGAGGTGGTCAGAGCCTTGCTAGCCCAACTAGACACGCACAAGTCTATGGGGCCGGATGGGATTCACCCAAGGGTATTGAAGGAGCTGGCAGATGTGCTGGCCAAACCCCTTTCCATCATCTTCCAACAGTCCTGGAAGACTGGGGAAGTCCCGCTGGACTGGAGGCTGCCTGATGTTGTGTCCTTCTACAAGAATGGTCGCAGGGAGGACCCAGGAAACTACAGGCCTGTCAGTCTGACCTCAGTGCCAGGGAAAGTCACGGAGCAGGTGATCTTGAGTGCTATCATGAAGCACATGCAAGAGAACCGGGTGATCAGGCCCAGTCAACACAGGTTCACAAAAGGCAGGTCTTGCCAAGCTAACCTGATCGCCTGCTATGACAAAGTGACTCGGCTGCTGGATGAGGGAAAGGCTGTGGATGTATCTTCCTGGACTTCAGTAAAGCCTTTGACACAGTTTCTCTCAGCATTCTGCTTTGGAAACTGTCAACCTCTGGCCTGGACAGGCGCACACTCTCCTGGGTGGAAAACTGGTTGGCTGGCCGGGCCCAGAGAGTGGTGGGAAATGGAGTTAACTCCAGCTGGAGGCCAGTGACAAGTGGGGTTCCCCAGGGCTCAGTGCTGGGTCCAGCCCTGTTCAATGTCTTCATCAATGATCTGGATGAAGGCATCGAGTGCACCCTCAGCAAGTTTGCGGACGACACTAAGCTGGGTGGAAGTGTGGATCTGCTGGAGGGTAGGGAGGTTCTGCAAAGGGATCTGAAAAGGCTGGACCGCTGGGCTGAGTCCAATGACATGAGGTTTAACAAGGCCAAATGCCGGGTCCTGCACCTGGGGCACAACAAGCCTATGCAGTGCTACAGACTGGGAGAAGTCTGTCTAGAAAGCTGCCTGGAGGAGAGGGACCTGGGGGTGTTGGTTGACAAGCGACTGAACATGAGCCAGCAGTGGCCCAGGTGGCCACGAAGGCCAATGGCATCTTGGCTTGGATCAGAAACGGTGTGACCAGCAGGTCCAGGGAGGTTATTCTCCCTCTGTACTCGGCACTGGTGAGACTGCTCCTCGAATCCTGTGTTCATTTCTGGGCCCCTCACCACAAGAAGGATGTTGAGGCTCTGGAGCGAGTCCAGAGAAGAGCAACGAAGCTGGTGAGGGGGCTGGAGAACAGACGTTATGAGAAACAGCTGAGAGAGCTTGGGTTGTTTAGCCTGGAGAAGAGGAGGCTGAGGGGAGACCTCATTGCTCTCTTTAACTACCTGAAAGGAGGTTGTAGAGAGGAGGGTGCTGGCCTCTTCTCCCAAGTGACGTGGGACAGGACAAGAGGAAATGGCCTCAAGCTCCACCAGGGGAGGTTTAGGATGGACATAAGGAAAAAAAAATCCACAGAATGTGTCATTGGGCACTGACAGAGGCTGCCCAGGGAGGTGGTTGATTCACCTTCCCTGGAGGTGTTTAAGGCACGGGTGGACGAGGTGCTAAGGGGCATGGTTTTATGTCTGATAGGAATGGTTAGACTTGATGATCCGGTGGGTCTCTTCCAATCTGGTTATTCTTTGATTCTATTCTATGACATAGTATTTTAATTAAATACGTGGTCAAAGTCTGCACAATTTCTTACCAAATCTGAAATAAGATTTAAAAGTGTAAACACTTGAAAGAACTATTTTTTTTTAACTAATCACTCCATTTTTGAAAAATACTGGGAAGCAAACATGGATTTTCATGTCAGAGGGACATAAAGAAAGAAAAAATGAAATCAAGTTCAGTAATTTATATGTAATTATTTGTAACAGTGGATTTTAATTTCTGATCAGTCTGTTGTTAGTACAAGGTTAAGAGAGATCAAAAAAGAGAAAAAAATCCTTCTTTACTTTCCAAGTATCTCTACTCACTTAGCTTAATTAATAAAGGAGGAAATTTTTCATGCTAATTTGGAAATTTGCTGAAATTATTGTTACTAATTTTCTTCTAAGGTACAGGGAAGAGGAAGAGAAGTTAGGCAATCACAGAACAAAATAATAATGCTAGAAATGAGGAGTGGCATATGAAATTATTGTCAATTAAAGTAGTGCGACATTGTGCAAAGAATCAACACAAATCCTCCTTTCCATCTAAACACTACATATATCCTCAAATTAGTCAAGAAAGAACATCACTTATAGTTAGACCTGTGTATTTGCTTCCTCAGAATCCCCTTCATACTGTGGTGACAAATATAGATTAGCTAAGACTAAAGTAGGATGACAGACCACTTTGCCTGCAGTTTAAAGTTGCTCAGGATTTTGGCTGTATAAATTATGTGTAATGTCATGATTTTATAGACAGCACTAGAATTTTTCTTGTTTTCCACATTTAGACCAGCTCCCAGGCAGAGTCAGCAAATGTTTTACGCTACTGTTAATTATTTCACTAGAAAAGCATTAGGCCACTGTATAAAAAACTTCCATTGTCACTGTCTAGACATGATCCTGGACAGCTGGCTCTAGGTGGAAGGACCGTTGGACCAGATGACCTCTCTTCCAACATCTACCAGTCTTTCACTCTGTGAAAACTCAGCTTTTAATTTCACAAGAGGCCTTTTCTGAACTCATGCTAGTCATTAGTTTTTTCTTTGAAACCTGGAAGGTCAATGGCCCTTCAGGAAAAACATTCTTATTTTTTAATATTTCCAATATTTATTTACTGTACAGTAAGATGGCTTTCAGTGGGTGCTGCCAGCAGGTGAAGTTGACGTTGGGAAAATTCTCGTTCTATTTTTAGAGTGAAGTAGACAACCAAGCTTTAATTTTTAGTGGAAAAAAAATTCTGATATTAGATTTCCATTTCATAATGCTCAGATTTATGATGGGTAGTAAAACCATACAGTGAGTTTTAATATAAGTGTTATATAATTATACCAGTAGTATCAGATATCATGTTATTATGGTATTCACAGAGTTAAAGTTGTATCTCTCAGACTTGCTAGAAGATGTATTGGAAACAAAGTTGTTAGATTTTCATCTCTATATCGCATGTATATTTTTCTCTCTGTTATACATGTTTTTTTCCATGTTCTTACCCACACATAGGTAAGGGACCCCTTTTATAAACATAGCCTCTGTATCAATAGAAGAAAACATTCTATTTGAAACAGCAGTTATAACCTGTTGAAAGGTGGCCAAGATATTTCTACCCCAATTAAGATATTAGAAAGCAATGCCATTAGACTTTTCTCTGAAAAGATGTACATAAAGTAGAGGAAAAACTTTAGTCTCATTTCAAAATGATGGCTGCAGAAAGTTTCTAAAAATACGTATTTATGTGCATTTATTTCAACAAGAGATTTAAATTAAAAATAAGTCTTAAGCCCTAAAGTTGCACAAGATCCAGGTTTCTACCAATTTCAATTGTAATTAGCTACACATAAATGTAGGATGTTCTTTAGAAGTGTTTATCTGTTATACACTAACTGCTTCTCCAGCACTAAAAGAGGCTTGTCTAGTCCAGCAATCAATGAAAAAATTAGCAGTGGAATGCTCAAGATGTTCTGAATCCTTATCATCTTGTATGCCAGGAAATTCATGCAAATACTGCATTTCTATGCCCAGATCTGGTCACCACATGTGTCAAATGGATAGTCAGTGAAGTACCTACCTAGATCAGATTATATTATGCATTCTCAGAGGCTCAGACTATATGTATTTTTCAGCTTGCACAATTCTGAGCAGATGGACCTTGATTGTCAAAAGCCCTCAGCAGACAATATTCTGAGTTCCTTGTAAAGCCTTTCCTGTTGTGGAAATGAGGGGAAAAAATAATAGAAAGAGTATATTACTGCCTCACTTACAGTCCACTTTTAATGAACTCCCCCCCTCCATACCCCAGACAATGCAGTGTCCACTAGGACTGAGTCTTTGAGTAGAATAAAGTCAAACAATCTTGATTCTTTCTGGTTTATAAGAATGCGTCCGTAACTATGGCCTAGTTAGACATTGTTTTTCTTGTGGAATATTTGTATAAATGTAAATATAAAAATAGACATAAATGTCTATATGTGCATGCACATATACATGTGTATTTGTGTGTGTTTGCATATGTACATTTTCCATCTGTGTATATTTTTAAATATGCAAACAGAATCCATTTTACTCTCTCTGCATAAGTTGTTATAGGCTCCCATAGCAACACCTCACAGATAAAGAATCTCACATCAAACCAAATTGTACATTGAGGACGCTGCTGAACATTATACTGACATTATAGGTCTGATTTAAATCCGCAGAATAAAGAAGGTTCCCCCTGCAAGTCTAACTCCAGCTCGTCAGGCTATGATATAGCAACACATGTGGCAAATAACACCACATCATCTTTTTGACATAGAAAAATAAGTTTCAGAGTGACTAGGAATATTTCTGCCACATTTCCTAACTTTGTGGATTTAAATCCTCTCCCAGATGTTAGTATTATGGAAACTGGTGTTTCGATGTTCAGGGAGACATCCTGTCCTACAGTAAGTGTATTCTTTTTCTCTCTTGTTTTGGGGAAATTGCTTCTCCTGGAGGGTCAGCTCAATTGAATAGCAGAAAATAGAAAGACATGTCCTTCTGGCAGGACAGGTGGAAATTTTATGCTCCAGAACTGTTCAATAATGATCTTTGGCTGGATTTATATACACAAACACAGCAGTTAGCTGTTGATGTGAAGACATGCAGCATGAAAAGTATAATTCATAATGCTACCCTTTCACACACTCTTCAGTTGCAGAAACTCTTCAATACTTGTCAACACTTAGAAGCACATGGTTTTTACCTCAACATCTAGCCCCTGTAAAGTAATATCGTTATCAGCATGTTTCATCTGGAGAGGCAAGAGGACCACAAGCATCACAGACTAAAGCATTAGCAGTCAATGTTCAAGAAGTCAACATAATCTCACTCCAGTAATAGTTGAATTTTTATTTGTTTATTTTAATCTCTTTCCTGGTAGAGTAATATTCCCATATCTGAAGCCATTTTTGTTTAATTCTTTGCAACTGCAATATTAATTTTCAACATCACATTTGTTTGTTTCTGGTTTGGTTGTTCCTTTTATAAGTTAAGTGAATAATTTAAAATTCCAAAGAACACTAATGGTTTAGCATTTGCTTGGGAGTGGGATATCAGAAAGGATGAGTACAAATGAAGTAACACAATTTTTGCTCCATTCAAAAATGCTGAAAAATACATAAAATATTTTCTAAAGAACAGTAAAGTTAATACATTTATGGAAATATATTTTCCTGCTTTAAAAATGTTAATGATTTGACCTTGACCTATTTCATTTTCATGTGAGTCGGTATAAAATATCAGAATCATCTGATTCAGAATAAAAAATAATATTAAACTATCCCTCATCATGCCTTGGAAGGCAACGGCATTTGGTGTAATGCAGAAGTCGTTAAACTATTTGAAGATGAAGGTGTGAGGGGACAGTAAAGTTCACATACATATTGCAATGAGTGTACACAAATTGCTGTCTAGTATAGTATCTCCAGTGATTATCACATTCTGAACAACAGCTTCTGTAAATTGCTTTCCTTTCTTAGAAAACAAACAAACAAACAAAACCAACCAACCAAAACAAAAAAGCAAAGAGAAAACCCACACAACTACACATGGAACATTTACAACCTATTTGTTACTTCAGAATTTTATTCTTTACTACCAATTTGTGGCAAAATAATTGTACGAAATGATTTCTTCTACTTACAATTCAAATTCAGCTTTTCATACTAAAAGCTCAGGAACTCAAATTGAGGTGTTGAAATTCAGAATTTAAGCTTGATCTCAACTTTGACAAAGATCAAAGTACTAGAAACTACAAGCCTTACAGTGTTAGGCCTGTTCCTCCACAGTATCGACTCCAAATTTCCCCTGTGACTTAGCTTCTGATGTCACTGTCTTTGTTTATTTTTGCATGGGAGGTAGTTGTGTCTGGGTTTTTAGGACACCAGGAACTACTTCAGTCTTCAAGCACATAGCCAAATGGTACTTCTATGCTCCTATTCATGTTGTGTCTAGAAAACAGTCTACTCTGTCCTACAACTAGATTTCCACTGTGAAGAAGTGAAATTTCTCTCCAGATTGAATTCTGAGAGCAAAATCACGTAGTGCAAACAGATGGCTCTGCAATACAATGTGGAGCAGATTGACTCATCTGACACAACGCAGTGTGTGACTTTGGGTGAGACATTTTCTATGTTTGCTCTTTCTTTCCTGTAGGAAAGGAATATTTCCACACTCACACTGTAAAGACATAATATAAAAACAGCTAAACAGGTCACACACTGGTTCAGTTGTTTCGGTGTCTTGTCTTTGGCAGTGGCCAGGAGCAGGTTGGGATGGAGGGGAAGAAGAAGATGGGCAGTAATATTTCTTTTCCTACCATTCTCAGGTTGTGGCAGTATGGAAGACAAAATCTAAGGACTTTCAGAACCAACTTTGCAAATATATTATTTTGCTAAACATTTGAGAATGGACTTTTCCTAGGATCAGCAAATGAATTTAACAAAGAACAATTTAACTTCTCTGTAGTTTTGGCCCATGCTACATTCTGTGGCAATAAGTCCCAGAAGTGAATTTCTTGTTCTAAGAAAGCATGGCATAGTACAGCAGAACAAAACAATTTCCTTTTACTTGCCTTAACCTGCATGCCTAAAAGATAAAAGGAGTGAGAAGTGTTGAATAGATGGTAAATATCAGCAAAGAGTTTTATTCAAACTAAGAAATAATTTTTAAACCTTTACTAATGTGGTGGGTTTTTTTAAACAGGTATATCAAAGGATAAAACTGAAATACACATGACAGAGGGTAAACCTACATCAGAATTTAGAAGCTGGAAATTAATAGATCTTTCTATATTTTTTTCCATATCATTAACAACATTGTATTGCAGAATTTCCTCTGGAATAATTTTCATATTTGGAAGAAGAATAATAAATTTTATAAATAATTCAAAGATTTTTCATTCAGATCAAGCAAACTACTTGGTCAGAAATTCATTTACATTTTTAGAACCATTTTTCCTTCCACAGTTTGTGCAGTGGTTGAAGATCTCTTCTATGAATTCACTTTGGAGAGGCATAAAACTTCCTAGTGTGAGCCATACCTGCAACTTCCTGCACTGATAAGAATCTCAGGGCAATTAATGCTCACTTTGCAGTGAGTTTACAGCAGTATGTGTCTATTTAAGTCCTATCAATATCAATTGAAGATACACAAAAATAAAAGCTATAAAATAAAAATTATTTTGGAAATAATATCTTCCTTGATTTCAATGATATTTAATTTGGGCTTAAAATGAGATCAGCACCAGGCTGATAGCTTTGATGTGAGTCCTGTAATGTAACACACATCAGAAATCTCTTGTGTCTCCACAGTGTGGCTAGGAAACAAAGAACAGCTGAGGGCACAAGATGTTCCTGTTCTTGTTGTAGAGGGTGTGGATTAATACTAGCATTTGGTTCAGACTGACCCTTACTTTTTCACAGCTCTGTCTTGGCCCCTCTCTCTAGAGATCAGCAGAATTAACTCTGATCACTCAGAAGTGCCTTTCCAGATCTGTCACATTTATTCATTAGAACTCTTTCCTCCTCTTTTCCCACATAATCCCTCACTGTGTTCCAAGGAAAGATAGGCTCACAAAGAGTATTGTTGATTGGCTGTTTAATCTATATGACATATTAATTGATTTTATAAAAGAATTTCTAAGTCAAGTGACTGAAATAATATCATATGTTCAGCTTACACCTATGACAATTCTGTTATTCCCATGTCTTTCTCATAAAACCCCTTAATATCTTAGTCTATTATTTTATTTCTGCATAGTTCTTTAAAGCTTACTAGCTCTTCCAAGACACAAATTATATGTAGTTAAAACTGAGTTTCCTAGGTGCTCAGACCTTCATACCCCTGCCCCAATAGTGAGTCATTCAGTAGAAACTAGAGGTTGTGGTCACTTCCACACACAAGAAGGAATGTTTCTGTCTTGTTTTACAATTATGTCTAAATATAACTCCTCCAGAATAGCTTTCTCATAGGTATGTTCAAGAGGAGATTACTTTTGTCTTCAGAAATGCATGAGGAAGGGCAGATGATTTGTCCTGTGAAGGTGTCAGTAATATCTCCACTTTCATCCTTCATGGCATTCCTCTGGTTCACTCTGCCCCAAATTCACACTTTTAAACGAAATCAGCAGTATTTAGCCTGCTACCAAACTGAAAGACTGTGTCAACTGGTAGGTGTACAGTAACCAGCCCAGCATATTTCTCACTTCTGGTCTTCCTAGGCATTGCTGAAACCCTGTTAGTAACATGCTTATTGGCAGAAGGGAATTCTGATGTCTGCTTTCAAGCACAAGTTACGCTAGGCTGCAACAATTTTGACCAAGTAAGGTCTGCAGGATTCAGCTACAAAATGAAGCTAGAAGCTTTATCATAACTGTATCCTAAAGAACCTGAGAGAGAATAATATTCTGACAGCAGAGAGGAGAGAAGGGCAAAAAAAAAGTGAAGGGGGTAGAATAGCACAGTGGGCAAATGGATTAATGTACTCAATGGAATAGTTAAGCCAATGTAAATGAAAAAGCCCCTTTGAGTGATATCATGTGCTAATGTACATCATGGTACCTTCTGTTCTTCTGCATTTCCTCTCTTTTATCGTCCCTTCAGCAAATCCTGGGTTTATTGTCAAACTCCTCCTGACAAAACATCTCTGGCAGATTATCAGCCTCTGGTGCTTTCCAAGGCACAACCACATTATTCTCCCACAACATCCCTCAAATTCTGCATTTCAGTCTCTGGAGGCATCTCCTTTGCACCAGCTCTGCAGAAAATAGCCACACAAATAAGGATGAAGCTCTAAGGGAGAGATGGGGTAAACACCTGATAAATCACAACTGTCTTTCAGCAAGGGCTTAGTCTTACCTAATTTTTTATTTAAATCCTGAAAGATTTGAGCAATTCCCATTAAAATTCAATGGAAAGGAAGTTTCATAGATGGTGCTTAAGCCCTAAGCTAACAAGACTTGAACCAGTTCTAATCAGGAAGACACAAAGCCAAAGTTAACAAAATATTTCCTGGCACACAGCCCAAGTAGAATCATAGAATTTTAGACATGTTTAGGTTGGAATAGGCCTTTAAGATTATTGAGTAATAAAGAGTAAACCCAAGTAGTGATGAGACACATTCGAAGTCTGTTAAATACAAAGGTACCACCCTGGTGTAGGAAGCCTTTTCGCTTACATTCATATTAGTTCTTATGGAAGGTTCATGGTGTTCTTATTTTGGTTTTGCACTTATCCCCAGGTCTAGTGAAAAAAAAAAAAAAAGAGACTGCTAGATTAGCTCAACACATGCCCCGTCTCTTCATAGCCTTTCTTTATTTTTTGTTTTTAATATCACGTGCAAGCCAGTAAACTTGCTTAGATATTCATATTCATCATCATTTAGGCTTAACTCAATGGTACCATGGCTGTATTTTTTCTGGAGTACACACAAAACTTTTCTGCATTGGCCTCAGCAGACAAGATAGGAATATCCTACATTAGCGAGAGCTGCCTGGTTTTGTTTGCATGTTATCTTTTGTTTATTTGCTCATAAAGACTCTAAGTAGCAGCTGTTTAGCCTTTCTCTCCCTTGCCAATAAAACAAACAAAAACCTGGTCTTCCAACCACTGGAAATCGACTTCTCAAAGGATTTTTAAGTATCCCGGCAGCTGGCCAAAATTTAGTTGCTCTGAATTAATGGTACAAGTAGTGTGAGAAACAAGTGCAGTCTGTAATTTTATTTCAATTTCTGACCTTTCCAGCAGCCACTCGCTTCAGTGATATAGAAAGAAAATTACAATTAGTAATAGAAGTGAGAATTAGGTTTGTTATTTCCTTAATGTTTTTAATATTTAAACTTACTTTTTGTCCAAAACTCAAGGAAAATCAAAATAGGTTCATAAAACTTTTTATTAACAGAAATATGTCATGAAATGAAGACATTATAAATTTTGATTCAGAACTACTAGAACAAAATATTTTCATCTTATTATTTAGTTTTTCAATATATTTTTTTAAAAACCCTCTGATTTATATGGAAAAAAAAAATAATGAAAACTGCACCCAAATCATCTTTTTCCTGAATCAGTCCAAGACTAATCCTTTGTTTCTCCCATCAGTTTAATTTCTTATGTCAGGTGAAGTCTATAAACATTAATAAAGTTAGAAAAAATAACCACAATATTAATTAATATTTCAAGATATTTAATCCAATCAGCACATAAAAGTATCAAAGTAAATTCTGAATAACAATCATAACATGCACAAGAATAGAGCAAATGTTATGAACCTGTGGAAATTTCTCCACTGATATTTACTTCTATGTAAAATGAGGATATAGTATGGTCTTTGCTGAGGACAATGGGGACTTTTGTTAAAGGAAACAAGAAATAATCCAAAGTCTCTTCTCTAATGAATCTGATGCTTGCTCTAAAAAGTTAATGAAAGATCTCTCCATTGAATTCCATGGGTTTTAAATCAAGCCCCAGATAAGCTGTTTGGTGAGAGCAAGTAAAACAAATTGGGAAAAGGTTCTCTGCTTTATTAAGTCATTTTAAGAGAGGTAATGGAACAGCTGTTGCATACATAAAACACACAAGTCCCTTCAGAAATGCAGTTGGGAAGAGCCTTGCTGCACAGCATGAGTTGCGGGCATTGTTGCCCGACAGCTTCTCTGGCTGAACAGACCACTAGCCTGAACGCTAACCTCTCAACGACTCCCCAAATCCCTCTGGACCTTTAAAGGGAAAAACAGCTTCATTAGTTCCTCACATAAACAGCCAGAACATAAACACAACATGCTCCATTAAAATGGTCAAATTAAGCAAGTGGAGAACTTTCTCTGTATTGTGTCTGCTTTCAGGGTTTCATTTTGGGTTTTGTTTTCTTTTTCTTTCCCTGTTTTGGTTTGCACACTCTCATTATCAAGGCATTTAGTTGAATCCTTAGGTAGAACTAATTTTATTTCATACAGAGCATTGCAGCTCTTTTTCAAGGACTTTTTTTGTTTGCCTGGCTCAATTCTAAAGTGAACATGTGGAGACCCAAAATGATGCATCATACACTGTACATATAAATTATTGTCACTCTTTGAATGATTATGCTGATAGAGCTGTACCAAGATTTGTCCCTTGTTGTGTTATCTGCTTGAAAGAAAATTTTCCCTCTCCAATGATTTCACAGCATAAAACCTAATGAAAAAGTAGATAATTTAGCCATTTTTTAATCCTTTATGCTTTGTCATCAAGGTGTTTTAATGTATTTCAGGTAAAACACAACAGCCCTAGCAGGACCCTTGCAAGATCTAGTTCCGCTTTAAACCTTTGGCAATTTTCTCTTTTCTTGTTATTTCATATGCCTTTATTATTTACATGTTTATGCTTGTGTGAACAATACAGTATTAGAAAAGCTTTAAGGATAAAAGGACAGAAAAGGCAAATTGTGTTGTCAATAGGCAAAAAACTCTCAGTAAACTTTGTTCCTTTTTTGTCTTTCTTTTGTCTCTTCTTAATTTTTCTTTACCTTCCTTATTTTATCACATTTTGCCCTTATTGTTGGGCTTTTTTGTTTCCACTTTGGATTAGGATTCCTTGAGATATTAACAATTAAGAATTACTGCAGGACAATTTACATGTTTTTAGCTGCAAGTTCTTCAACGCAGACCAAAGTTCATCAAGAGAGAAGGTCTACACTGGGTCAGAAGTGGTTTGTGTTTCTCACAGGCACAAACTGACTTGTGTTTTTTCTGGCCAGCTTAAAGTAAGGACTCGTGGTTTTTTACTAGTCTGCCTTGATATCCTTCTCTATACTATCATGCTATCATGAAGCACATGCAAAAGAACTGGGTGATCAGGCCCAGTCAATACGGGTTCACAAAAGGCAGGTCTTGCCAAACTGACCTGATCGCCTTCTATGACAAAGTGACACATCTACTTGATGAGGAAAAGGCTGGGATGTAGTCTTCTTGGACACAGTTTCTCACAGCATTCTGCTTAGGGAACTGTCAGCCTCTGGCCTGGACAGGCGCACACTCTCCTGGGTGGAAAACTGGTTGGCTGGCCGGGCCCAGAGAGTGGTGGGAAATGGTGTGAAATCCAGCTGGAGGCCAGTGACAAGTGGGGTTCCCCAGGGCTCGGTGCTGGGTCCAGCCCTGTTCAATGTCTATATGAATGACCTGGATAAAGACATTGAGGGCACCCTTAGCAAGTTTGCGGATGACACTAAGCTGGGAGGAAGCATCAATCTGCATGAGGGCAGAGAGGCTTCAAAGAGATCTCCAAAGGCTGGACCGCTGGGCAGAGTCCAATGGCATGAGGTTTAACAAGGCCAAGTGCCGGGTCCTGCACCTGGGACAAAACAACCCTATCCAGCTACAGACTTGGAGAAGTCTGGCTGGAGAGCTGCCCAGAGGAGAAGGACCTGGGGGTGTTGGTTGACAGCGACTGAACATGAGGCAGCAGTGGCCCAGGTGGCCAAGAAGGCCAATGGCATCTTGGCTTGGATCAGAAATGATGTGACTAGCAGGTCCAGGGAAGTTATTCTGCACTGGTGAGACCGCTCCTTGAGTCCTGTGTTCAGTTCTGGGCCCCTCACCACAAGAAGGATGTTGAGGCTCTGGAGCGAGTCCAGAGAAGAGCAACGAAGTTGGTGAGGGGGCTGGAGAACAGACGTTATGAGGAACAGCTGAGGGAGCTGGGGTTGTTTAGCCTGGAGAAGAGGCGGCTAAGGGGAGACCTCATTGCTCTCTACAACTGCCTCAAAGGAGGTTGTGGAGAGGAGGGAGCTGGCTTCTTCTCCGAAGTGACAGAGGACAGGACAAGGGGGAATGGCCTCAAGCTGCACTAGCGGAGGTTCAGGCTTGACATCTGAAAAAAATTTCATATTAACTAGCATTAATGAATGTGTAGTCAAGAAGTATTTTCTAGCTAAGCAGTTCAGAAAAAAACCAGAATATGTACTGAGTAGAAGACAATCAGTCTTTTGTAAAGTAAGTTATTTTAACAGTCGAGAAAAAGATATTAGAACTATGGGCCTTTTGTAGAAACAGAAAGTCCTGAGATGCTGGGTATAGTGCCTAAAGAGGAGAGTATTCCATAATCAGCCATGGGAAAGCTGGCAAGATGGACTAATGTTTTTTTGCTATTTTTAAAATTTTTCTGTGTCCCGTGCTGTCTGAAGTTAGGAGGATTAGAATTGGAAAACCAGTCCCTATGATCATACAGTTTATTCAGCTCCAATAACCAAGGGAATATGCAGTCTAGAAGTTGGTCCAAAAGCAATAAATGACATACCCTCTAGGGGAGCTCATTTGTGGTTTTGTAAAAATCTCTTAGACTATTACTAATAATAATTAGCTTACTAAAACTGATGGTGTTCTTTGACTCTGAGGGTATGTTGCCAGATCTTTTAATTTTATTTGTTTGTTTCATTCAGTATAGGTACTGTGAATCAACTGGCTTAATACTGGGGGTTATTTAATATCTGAGGTAAGTAGTCAACCGTGTTAATCTGTGAGTAGCGGGTGCAAGTGAAGTGCTGACTTGCACAAGATGGACAGTGCTGCCTAGTGATAGGAGCTTTATTGGCAAAAAAGAAAGGAAGGACAGGTAAAAGTCTTAGAGCTTCACAGTCTTATTCATAGTTGCCAGAATTATCATCTAACCACTTTTTCATGCTTGTCGTTTCCTGTCCTGTTCCACTCATTCATACCTCATTGAAAAATGTTGCTGGATTTTTTTTGGCGTCTCTTCTAATAATTTTGAGTAAAATATTTCCAGTTTATGAGGGAAAGAAATGTTCTGCTTTGAAAAAGAAGACTTTTTATTTTTAAAATTTAGATTTAATAAGGAATTTAAGTTAGAAAAAGGAAACAAAAGAAAAATAGACTCATTGATTGATTAGAGTTGATTATCTTTCTGATTTACTCATCAGATCCTTCTTATCGCAGTCTGAAATACTTGTGGGAAAGGAAAAACAGCATTTCAGTCATTATTATTATTAATAATAATAGTATATTCATTATAATAATATTGACTGAAATATTGCAACAAAATCAAAACCAGTAGTAGTATTAAATGTATTAAGAAATATATTAAATTATTATTTTTTTTAAATTCTTAAAAATTAAATAGTTTACCTTCATGTAAAATATGTTTCTTATCAAAAAGCCCTTAAAATGGTTTAAGGATTTATTTTTATATAAAATAGAACTTAAATAAATAATTAAGAAACAATTCCATTTAAAAATTATATTCTTTCTTATGTGAAGTTTATCAATAAATTAAGCTGAATATATGTTATGGTCCATTAACTGAAAAGAAATGAGCTTTATTGTTTCTGTTCAAGTCATAAAAATACCATTTTTTCTATGCAAGGAATAGTTCCAATTAAAACTAAAATAATTCTCACAATAACATATGATGGTATGAAATCAAAATATGGTCTACATTACCTTAGGCATGATAGTTGCCCGTTTGCGGTAGGAGATAACACTTTTCTGTAAAGAACTCAATTGATACAGGGAGGACCAGCAGTACAGGAAAATATCACCTTTCATGAAGAGGTGAAAAGTGACATGTTGGCACAGAGAAACATGATACTTCTCTGAATGTAGCTCTCCTGGTTTCCATCATGCTTCCTACTCACCTTCTTCTGTGTCACCTATTGGTCTCACAGACATTCTAAATTTTTGTTATTGTAGATACCCCAGTGAAGCACCTGAGATGATGCTTGCTTTAGATGCCTTGCCTGGTTAGTTTTTGAGATTTTGTTTCTGTTATGATTTACTGTTAAAGGGGACTATATATGGAGAGAGAAGCAAAATGCTTCAGCGTATTATGACACTTAGGTGTCAAAATTTAGCTAAAATTAATCTGGGCCTTGGTCAGTCCATATCAATAAATCATGATAACAAACCACATGTGCACTTTTAAGAGCAAGAATACAGACTCATACACTGTTCATCAAATCTGTTTTTGTTTCCATAGTCATTTTCTGGGATATGAAATCTGTTCATAATTGTAATCCATAAAATATAGAGCTGAGTGAAAATGAATGTAGTGATTTCTTTCTACTTCACTTTTGTCATTACAAATAAGGAGTTCTTAATGTGTGTTGCAGAAGGTCTTCCATCCCTGTTGTGATTGATGGCTAGCGAACTGCTGGGGACAATTCCACTTGGTGGGTAAGGAACACCATCTCGTTTATCTTTATATCATATCTGTTGCAAATTAAACTAAAAACATAGAGTTTGCAGACTAAAATGGTTACACTGCGGAGCAATGTGCCTATAAAACAGCATGTTAACAAGCACGACATGATAAATGAAATGCAATAAACTTCTATAATTTCAGATTCTCCCAGAGGCAGATGCTGAGGCTATCACCTGTTGAGCTTCACTTGGTGACAGCATAACAGTGTCTCAGAGAAAGCACTCGCTGGGCTTGCTTTATAAGAAGTGAATGTCTACTAATGCACACTCAGTTAACTTCACACATGCTGCATCTGAGATAAGATTTGTGATTCAAGCAACCAAATGCATAGGCAGTGGTAGTTTGCTTGCTGGATTACTGGTGCTCCTGAACAGGAATGACCTGTTTTTTTCAGTAGATGGCAGCAGTACAGATAAATGCTCCAAAAGCTGTTTGTAAAATAAAACTGCTCTTTTCACTTCTGAGCGGTATTTTGAGTTTAACGCCTGAACATCTACCAGCCAGATGTTAAAACTCATCCCCTACTTCAATAGTGGCAACATTCTTGCATGTGGAAATTTGTTATTAAAAAAAAGGAAAGCAAGCAACCAAGAAAAGCCCTTTGTTACACACATTATTTTAGTCTTTATGTACTAGTAAACATTTATTATCATTAATTAGCTAATTGTATATACAGGTACATTTTTCCACATAAGGTATCTCACAGTATTACCAAAAAGGTTTTAATCAACATTATGATCGTGTTCAAGAAGATATCAATACACTAAACTTTTTGAGAGGTTTAAATTAAAATGATCCCTTCAAATCCCTGAAATAATGTACCTGGGCCTTATTTTTGAAAGAGGGGAAGACAAGAAAAGAGGTGTTCTCAAAGAGACTCAGAAGGGCAGCATAAAACTGAAGTCTAGCCCTTCGTGATCCTACTCTTTTTAGATGCAAGGAACAAGATTTCAGATTCCTCTGTTGGGTTCAGCAGGACAAATGGCATCTGCTTCCCTTCTGGTGAGTGCTTTAGGCCCAGGGTTATAAAAAATAGTTGTGTTTTCAATCTGGTCCGATAAATATTTTATTAATTATACGTAAAGATTGAATGGAGGAAGTACATAATGCACATTAGAAACAAGGGAGAAGCAAATGGAGACTCCCCACACGATACAACTGGCTTGCTGCAGCATAAAATTAGAACCTCAGAATTCTAACTTCCATATTCCCTAAAAACATCCTGAGCCATTCAGAGTCTTCTGCCCTGACAATTTCTTTTACATTCATCACAAGAAATAGAACAGTAGGTCTCTAAAGCAAAAATTCTGTCTCTTCGACATCACAGCCTCATAGAATCACCAGGTTGGAAAAGACATTTAGGATCACCAAGTCCAACCATTCCTAGCTGTCACTGAACAATGAACCTCAACACCTCGTCTACCTGTCCTTGAAATATTTCCAGGAATGGTGACACAACCACCTCCCTGGGCAGCTGTTCCAATGCCTGATGGCCCTTTCTGTGATTTTTTTTTTTTCCTGATATCCAGTCTGAATCTGTCCTTGTGCAGCTTGAGATCATTCTTGTGTGACAAACTTAGTGGCTTTCTATGATGGGGTGACCATAGCAGTAGGCATGAGTAAACTGACAGATGTGATCTATCTAGACTTCTGTAAAGCCTTTGAAACAGTCCCCCACATCCTTCTCTCTGAATGATATATGGATTTGATGGGTGGACAGTACGGTGGATAAGAAACTGGTTGGAGGGAAGTATTCAGAGAGTAATGGTCAATGGCTTAAAGTCCAGATGGAGATCTGTGACAAGTGGTGTCCCTCAGGGGTCTGTACTGGGACCGGTGCTGTTTAATATCTTCATCAATGCTATTGACAGTGAGATTGAGTTCACTCATAGCAAGTTTGCAGATGACAACAGGCTGAGTGGTGTAGTTGCCACAGTGGAAGAACAGGATGTCCTGGAGAGACTGGAGAAGTGAGCCTGTGCAAACCTCATGACAGTCAACACGGCCAAGTGCAAAGTCCTGCATCTGGGTCAGGGCAATACCCATTTTCAGTACACAACAGGGGATTATGTGATTGAGATCTGCCCTGCAGAGAAGGACTTCGGGGCACTGGTCGATGAGAAGCTCAACTTGAGCCGGCAATGTGCACTCGCAGGCCAGAAGGTCAAATGTGCCCTGGGATGCATCAAAAGAAGGCCAGAAGGCCAAAAGGTAGAGGGAAGTGATTCTTCCCCTCTATTCCTCTCTTGTGAGACCACATCTGGAGTACGATGTCCGGTTCAGGAATATTCAGTGTAAGAAGAATATGGAACTGTTTGGAATGGGTCCAGAGGAGGGCTACAAAGACGATCCGAGGGCTAGAGCACTGACCCTATGAGGCTAGGCTGAGAGAGTTGGGGTTGTTCAGTGAGGAGAAGGCTCCAAGGAGATCTTATAGTGACCTTCCAGTACCTGAAAGGGGCCTACAAGAAAGCTGAGGAGGGACTGAACACAAAAGCATGTAGTGATAGGACTAGGGGTAATGGTCATAAACTGGAGAGAGGCAGATTTAGAGTAGACATAAGGACCAATCTCTTCACCATGAGAGTGGTGAGGCACCAGCACAGGTTGTCCAGGGAAGCTGTGGATGCCCCATCCCTGGAGGTGTTCAAGGCCAAGTTGGATGGGTCCTTGAGCAGCCTAGTACAGTGGGACATGTCCCTGCCCATGGCAGAGGTGTTGGAACTGGATGATCTTTAAATTCCCTTCCAAACCAAACTATTCTATGATTCCCCAATGTCGTATCACCTGTCAATTGGAAGAGGAGGCCAGCTCCCTCCTCTCTATAACCTTGTAGAGAGCAATAAGGTCTTACCTCAGTCTCCTCTTCTCAAGGCTATACAACCCCAAATCCCTCAGCCGCTCCTCATAAGACTTGTTCTCCAGTCCCTTCACCAGCTTCGTTGCTCTTCTCTGGGCACACTCCAGGATCTCAACATCCATGAAGACCCTAACCCAGAACTAAACACAGGATTCGAGGTGCGGTCTCACCAGTGCTGAGGACAGGGGCAGAATAACCTCCCTGGACACGCTGGTCACACCATTTCTGATAGAAGCCAAGATGCCATTGGCCTTCTTGGCCACCTGGGCCACTGCTGGTTCATGTTCAGTCACTGTCAACCAACATCCCCAGGTTCTTCTCCTCCAGGCAGCTTTCCAGCCAGGCTTCTCCTAGTCTGCCACACTGCATAGGGTTGTTGTGCCTCAAGTGCAGGACCTGGCATTTGGCCTTGTTAAACCTCATACCATTGGTCTCAGCCCAGTGTTCCAGCCTTTGGAGATCTCTTTGGAGCCTCTCTGCCCTCATGCAGATTGATGCATCCTTCCAGCTTAGTGTCATCTGCAAACTTACATAGTTTCGTTTCATGCTTACATAGCATTCGACTCCCTCATCCAGGTCATTGATAAAGATATTGAAGAGGGCTGGACACAACACTGAGCCCTGGGGACACCACTTGTAACTGGCCTTCATCTGGAGTTAACTCCATTTCCCACCACTCTCTGGGCCCGGCCGGTCAACCAGTTTTCCACTCTGGAGAGAGTGCGCCTGTCCAGTCCAGAGGCTGACAGTTTCCTAAGTAGAATGCTAAGGCAAAAGCAAAGCTTACAATGAAAAAAAGAAAACATTCACGATTTTGATGAATAGATTTCGCTCAACTTTTTTTATTTAAAATACTATGTGTTAGTGTTTGCTTATGTAAATACTATTGTGATTCTCTGAGATGACTATTGTGATTCTCAGGGATGAGGCATTTCTTAGGTGTAATGAAACAACTAATACTCTAGTTTTTAAGAAAGCTTGGATGCATGTGATGAGAAATGGTAAAGAGTTCAGAGGTTTAAGTGTCAGGGGGTACATTGAAGAATGCTGAATACATTTTTGAAATTTGTAGCTGTTTTTACCTCTGCATTTATTTGTCAAGGATATTGCAAGTGCTTTTGTCTTTCCTTTCTGTACTTCACATACTGGTTTGTATCTAAAGTCAATTTCATAGTCTACAGCAACAATATCAACTATCTGTAAAAAAATTTTGCTCTAGGTTTGAATCATAATAATTGCTAACCTAATTGTAATAAAAAAACCCAAACAGATTCATCTGTGATGACAGCTTATAAACATAAATGCTCCCTTCAAGCAACTCTAAGTAAGGTCTGGAAAAAAAAAAAATTCTTAACATCTTATATTGATTGCTGGGTCAATGCTATTCTTGAAGCTGTAAAATATGAATGAGCAGCCTTTGAACAGAGTAAGATGCTAGATACCTTTGATCAAATCTGGAATGCATTTCTGCACTGCTACTCACTAAAAAGAACAAATAGAGGCTAACTCTTATATGATCAACTCTGTATCCACAAGTTTTCTCTGTGTAGCCTAAATCATAGAATGATAGAATAGTTTGGTTTGGAAGGAAACTTAAAGATCATCCAGTTCCAACACCTCTGCCATGGGCAGGGACATGTCCCACTAGACCAGGCTGCTCAACTTTGCCTTAAACACCTCCAGGAATGGGGCATCCACAGCTTCCCTGGGCAAACTGTTCCAGTTCCTCACCACTCTCATGGTGAAGAAATTCGTCCTTATGTCCAGTCTAAATCTGACCCTCTCCAGTTTATACTCATTAACCCTAGTCTTATCCCTACAAGCCTTTGTGAACATTACCTCCCCAGCTTTCTTGTAGGCCCCTTTCAGGTACTGGAAGGTCGCTATAAGGTCTCCTCAGGGATTTCTCTTCGTCTCACTGAACAACCTCAACTCTCTCAGCCTGACCTCGTATGTCCTTGTAGTCTCCTCTGGACCCATTCCAATAGCTCCATATCCTTCTTATGTTGAGTCTAGAAGTCTAGAAGATCACATCTGTTGGCTTATATGTGCCCACTGCTGCAGTTACCCCATCACAGAAAGCCACTAATTTGGTCACACAGGATTTGCCCCTGGTGAAGCCGTACTGGCTGCCATTAATCACCTCCATGTCCTCCATGTGCTTTAGAATGTAATCTTTTCTACCCTTTTCTCACAGAAGCACTTGAAAGTGTTTTGGAGGGATATGTTGTTGATGATTTTGGTTTTTCTTTTGTTTTGTTTTTTTTTTCTTAATTACAATTTAAAACAGCTCTTTTTTCTAGTCTTATGCTTAATACTTCTGCTCCTAAAGTCACCATCAGTTCTCCCCAAGGAGAAGCGTTGTTGAGTAGGAGAGGGCTTACAATGGGTCCTCCATGTTTTGCGCTCTGCATTGAGAGGAACTTGCTTCTGGTGGTGAGTCTTTCCTCCACTGTATTCTTTGATCCACTTGGATACACTTGACAAAAATGTATTTTTATAAATTATTTCACACACAGTCTCCTTTCTTTTCATTTGTATGCAATTATTATTTGAATGTGGTACATGGGATCCCCCAGCCCATTAACACAGTTATCATTTGTTACTCAGTGACAAGGTTTGCTAGACTTTTACTGCATATAGCATTCTCAAACCTAAGTTAAAACAGTCTGAATAATACTCACTTGGACAAATGACTTACACTTAACAATCAGAGCTAAAGAAAGATATGACTGTCTCTGGTCAGTATAAGCCTGGATGAGGACTGAGATCCTGCACTGTCACGCCCTTAGATCATCTCTGTCCTTTTCTTGGGCTAAAGGTGTGGTGCAATATTTCCTTCCACAACATTTTTTCCAAATTTAATCAGTGTAATTTAATGTGAGAACTTAATATTATACACAAACAAACGGAGTATGAATTTCTCAGAGACGTCAGCATTTGTATGTATTTCACACAATTAGCAATGACAGCATTCCAGAAAGGTTAGGGAAAGCAAAGAAAGTGAGATCATTAGGATGGACATGTTGCTGTTAGACTTCAAAAAGATTTAGTTCTAGTAGTGTTTTCTGGCTGTCATTTACAGTACTAAAAGTTTGGGAGAAGTCCACACAATTTCAGTCTGTTATTTTTATCCAACCTCTCAGTCTCTTTGGCATACTGAAATATGTAGGCAGGGCATCTTCTCTCTTTTTGGAAATGAAGATCAATTTAATCAGTTTTAAATGAGCATGAATCACTCTAGTTTAACATATATTACCATTCAAAGCTACAGAAAATATGGCAGTCAGAATTAACTTCCTCTGTATTTTTCTTATCTGGTTGTAAAATTAAAAGCAAGAGAAAGATAAAGTGATACTAGTTGGTCTTTTACAATCCTTTCCAAACAGAATTTTTTACCGCATCTCTTAGAAAGTCAGGTAATAGCATTTCTGTAAGTTTTTTGAGTCTCCTCCAGGCTTTCACTCAGTGGAGGAAGCCTGAGTTCCTAGCCCTGGTACCAGGAATAAATTTAAGCAATATCTCACCTCCTGTTTCTTTGATTACTTTGAAAGATCATTGATTTTAAGGGAAGATTTAATGGAAGAATTTTTAAAGATACTGGATTTGGAAAGGAGTTTTAGCTGCCTATTATGTTGAAGAGAAATATAACCTGCAGAAGAGTTCTGAACAACACTGCTTTTGCATCTCTGTGCACTAAGTAATTTGCATTCTCCTCTTGGCAAGGAAAGAAACCAGACAGATTGATAGGAAAACAGGTTTCCTAGCTGATTGTTAAAGATGTTTCTTTGATTTTTTGCAGAACAGCATGAAGCTGACACAGGATAAGTAATGCAACAATACAGGGGAAGGAAAGGGCAATTTCAAGGTGCTCAAAAACCTGGCTTTGGAGCTCTCATGGGATTGCTCTCAGTGGATATTCTCACTACATTTTAATTCCCTTAAAATATTTTTATCATCGAAAGCAAAAGGGAAGCAAAGAGAAAGAAAAACCTACCTACAGTAAGGCCTAAATTACAGAACAGTCCTGGCATTGTTTTTTCAGATATGAAACGTTTTTGTACTATGGAATCAATGGTAGTTTCTTTTGATTTGATAGCTAATTATCTCCTGAAAAGTTACAAAGGCACCTCAGGACAGATCAGATGTTTAGTCTGAGCTAGACATCTGGGGCCCCTCTATAGACAACTGTGGGTGACTAGTGCTTCTGGAGGGCAATTTATCCCATTTTATGATAAGTATTTATCCAGAAGATTTACAAAAGTGGTTGATCTTAGCTTTAAGTCTACTTTACCTGTGGAGAGTCAAAAGGAGTAGCTTAAACCAGACACTTCAACGCAGATAGAAGTGAGTCCCACCCCTTGTTACTATATGGCGTTCCCTCATCATTCAGAATGATTATGTTTAGCTGCAGGAAAGAATTTGTTGGTGACTAGACTGGCCTTTTATGGCATCATTCCCATCAAACTCATCTGCATCAAGGACCTGGTCCACTGAACTCAATGGGACTTTTCAATTCGTTACATTATTACAGATTTCACAGTATTTATAAATTAGTAGATAGAGGTGCTCTGGTTAAACCACAGTGTCAGGGATAAATTGTACTTTCCCAGTTCCATATTTTTCAGGTATTCTTGTTCTTCTCTTCTCAACTTTTAGTCAATATCAACATCAAAATGCCTTTCCTCACATTATTCAGCAAGGAAATATTTAGCAAGAGTGCAGAATTCATGTTCTCCATTTAGTGTAAAGAACATAAGGAACTGTTTGCTAAATGGTGCAGGTAACAGAGTGCTATGAACTGCTTACATTGCAAAATTCTAAATTATTTCTCTTGGCATGTCAAATCAAAATCTTAGCCAACACAGAACATGTACCGATAAATTCAACGACAAAGCTTGAAATGGAAACAACTGAAAACACAAAAAACAATTTCTGTCCAACTGTTTTTGTTTAAGCTGACATTTACTTATGAGCAATTGGATCTTATTATTTCTGCCAAATTTGTATTTTATTGTGGCCAGGAAAAACAAGACAAAATAAATCTCTGTTCTTGAATTTGAGACAGCTGGGCTCTGTTGAAGGTGCCTCTGAGTTCCTAAGCAAATAAGAATCAGTGTTCATACAGAAACTGCTTTCCTTGTTTGACAGGAGTTGTATATTCATTTCCTGAAGAGAGAAGGGAAATAGACTTTGTATAATCACTTAGGGATGTGGATCTATGATTGTGCTGTAATGTTGAACTGGAAATGAATTTCCTGCAGTGCAAATCAATTTGTACATTGGAATTATCTCTGAATTTTTGCTAGACTCAAAAGCATTTGAGACATTTATTCAAGGACTGCTCAAACAGCCTTTCTGCTGAATGTACTGAGGATGGCATACTCACAATATTTTGCAAAAATTTAGGCTGAAAGGGACCTCAGGAGGTCATCTGTTGTGACACCCTTCTCAGAGGTGTGTGAGGAAGTCACCTTCAAAGTTAGAGCTGAGGTAGGTTTTGAATAAAAGTTCATCCATTTTTTCATGGTAAAATAAGACTGACCACTTCACATTCTCATCCTTTTCACTCCTGGACATGACACAAGGAAGATTTTCTTCAGAGTCTGCCTAGTGTCACACTAAAATCTTGTTATGGTCAAGATGGAATACAACTAGGATGTGCAATTAAGAATTTATTATTACTTTAAATCAAGCCCAGTCTTATAAAAATATAACAGTTACTATTATTTCAATTGTATTGTCCATAACATTTCCATTTAACAATGCAGTTAAAACTGATACAAACGGGCTTAGAGTTTCTAAACTTTTTCTCAGTTTCTTGTAATTTCATCCAGTTCAGTTTGTCTGAAGAATGGGACTGTTAAAGATCACTCAATAATCATTTTCTTAATAAAGCAATAACCCAGATAAAATATAAAGATTACTTTGATTTCAATGCTATCTATTTTGGGTTTTCTTGAGGATGTTTTTATTAAATTTCTAATAGTGTTCTTCTTGCTCTTTCTTAACTGATTCCTACTAGATTTTATTCACCTGTTAAAAATCAGCTTGTTTTATAGCTTTCTTCAACTCCCATTAGGATAAAGAGTAAATGTTTGTTGCTCATTGATTACAAAGGTTGTTACACCTTTACCATATACAGTATTAGCAGAGCTAAGCTGAAACAATTTAAGTAATAGCCACTTGACCAAAGACTGGTGCTAATAGCTAAAGCAAGCTGGGATCATCTCAGGTCAATACAAGCTTCAAATGGTTCTAATACCCTGCACAGCCAGATCAACACAAAGGGAACAGAATTAAGCTGACAAGCTGGAGGCCTTGCCATTCTTGAAGATAAACAGGATAGTCTTTACATCTATATATCTCTATGAGATAGATTTCATTTTCTCCAGTAGCATTGTTTCCTTTTGTATAAAAAATACTGACACAGGAGCCAGAACTTGACTTGCTGTATTCCAATATTAGATCATGGAGGTACTGAATCATCTTTTCATACTTGCTTTTTGTACATTATGAACATAATCTTAAGGAACAGGACTGGAAATAAGGGTTAAATAGACAAATATTACTGTCTTCATCTTGACATCAGGGCCTTTAAATCTCAATATCTAAGAAATTCTCTCAAATTGCATAGGAAGTCTGACAGACACAATAAATAAACTGTAGTTTCCTGAATGCTACCTCTGTAACTTAATATCAAAACGATTTTTATCTCAGTTTTTCAAAACTGATAGAAAAAAAAACCAAACCAATTTCAAGACTCTTGAAGGTTTGATTCTATCACAAATTATTCTCCCCTATTTACACATAATTTTGGGAAGGCTTTTGCTTTGTCGTCCTCTTTATTGGTATTTATTTTACCTCATCCAGATTCTTTTTCCATTCCTTTTTCTTCTTGTTATCGTTCCACTGTCACAAAACTTATTCTTCATTGTACCAGTTAGATCCTTCCTTCTAAGCTACTTTCTTCTCGGCTTTTTAAAAATTCCCTATTTTCACTGATAGAAAATAGTTATGTGCTTAGAAAGTTTACCTGAGTCTCCTCATATTATACCATCAATGCAGTGAAAGCAAACACCGTGAAAGCAAGCACCACTAACTATTTCACTGAAATCAAATGTAGAAGAAAGTCAGACTTGATAAGTGGAGGGTGAAAAGTAGTTGTGTAGAATATATTCTTAGAAAGAAAACATTTTTGTCATTTCACTTAACACAAAGTCTATTTTTTTTTAGTATACAGCTATAGATATGTAGACTTTTTTAATATATCAACTGCTATCTAGATTTACTTGCATTTGATCCATCTCTATTTCAGGCATGTGGTCCAACGTAAAGAAACAATACTGTGTCTGTAACTCTTTGTACTTAACAAAACACTGTAAAAATTAGTTTATTATTGAAATGTTTCCACTCCAGATTTCTTCAGTTTCACAGGAAACCTGATGTTAATTTGATCTTCACTTGCACACAGAAGCATTTTTCCTACTGAGGGTAAGAAAATGTCTATATTTGAATACACTTCCACTCATACAGAGTGAAGAGATTGAATTGATCCTTGTGTCACTGTGATGGGTCAGAACATGTTCTATTACCACCTTTTTCTCTCTCCTGTCCTAGTCTTTGTTCCTGAGATATGGGATTAGTCCGTTTTGTTGGGTTTTTTTGTCGGTCCTTGTATACTGAAAAAATTAACTATTGTAAGCCTGCTTTGGATGGATGAACATAAGTAAAATCCTGTCTTATTCTTCCTTCATTGATGTCACACATGTTTTGAGAGAATTAACTGAAGTAAGTGTGAAGTCAGAACATTTGGATATATGTCCAAACTTAAGATGCTTTTTTGAATCTGCTATAAACCTCTTTATTTTAAAATGTTTTGCAGGAAATCTCCTGAGTGTATGATTTGTCATTATTATGACAGCTCATTAAGGCTGTCTGGAAAACAACATTTCCATTTTATGAAAAAAAATGGTTTGAAAATTAGTTTTTGTTCTGATGCACAATCAAAATTTGATCTGTTTGATTTCTTAGTATCTAGGTAGAAAAAAACTCATTGAGATCAATGACCTATAACTGGTTTTCTATCTTCCCTGTGCATATCCTGACATCTCCGCTATTATCTAGGTCAGCGTAACTTTATGAGACCAGGATTTAGTGCTGGACTCAGGAAAACTTCATCATTTTTGGCAAATAATTGTTTTCACACACACACAAACCCCCAGTTTTGATAAATATGCATGGATATCTCCTAAATTTCTGCCTAGCTATTTAGCTCAGTCTGCAGAGCTCTGTAATAAACAAGGCTATACATCTTAGCAGGAAGAATCTTAGCAGGATGCATTTGCTCCTACATTGAACTTAGGGTCTGTTTCTGTATGATTTCTTTGCTGAAGATAGGTCACAAATGGTCAATTTGTGTCAGTCATGACAGACTCTGAAGCCATGGTCAGGAATGTTGCCTAGGATTTATGTTCCTGTTATTTTTTTTTCAGTTAGATATAAAAGGTGCATGAAAAATCTGGTGTACAAATACAGGAAGACAACTAGGTTTAGCTTCAAATTTTTCTTAAAACCTGATTAAACTGTACTTTTTAATCAAGATATAAGAAGCACTGTAGAAATTACCTTTGTTGTTTCACTCAATTTATTTCCACACCTCCACCCCCCCAACCCCCTGCCAAAAAACAACAGAAAGTAATAAAGATCAAATGTCCTAGAAATTTTATAAATAATTCTGAAAAGATTTTGTATAGGTTAGCTTTCATTACACAGGCCAAGTGGGATCAATTTCTCACTCTGGTTACCACATTCATAATGCTACATAAAACTGCATCCGTTCTCCCCCCCAAAAAAGAAAACAAATTTAAGCAATTGTGTATTCCACTAATGAGACCTGTTGTCTTCATTAGCATTCCTGTGAGGCATTACACAAAACAATATAAGCAAGTCTGTTTTGTACAAAAAAGCTACTTCGATCTGCCATCAAGTATCTTGCTTTAAGTCTTTGTACTGTTCTGCATCTTCTCTATCTGTTTTACCAGACTTTACACATAGTTAAACTATAGCATCAAATACAGCACTGTGGCATATTGACTGCACATTATGTTAGAAATAAGTATGTGTTAATATTAGCCCAGGCATTCAAATTTATCACACAGATGAAATAGGCTCTCTCCTATCTCTCCTACAACCCACATAGTCGTCTTCTAAACACCTTCCTTCATAATTATATAGTTTGTTACTGTATAATTGGCCCAATATTAAAAAAAAATAAAATAAAACAGGAAAAAAACTAAGGAGAAGTGGGGGTGGGTTTCTTTACAAGGCTGCTGTCAAATTACTAAAGCCCTCGTATAACTGTAAGAGACTGCACATCCTCCTCTAGGGTATAGCCAGCATTCACTATTACAGAAGGAAATTAAGAAATCATCTATAGCACTACTATGAAATAACTGCCACATTAGGATATCTTCTACTGAATCTTCACTATTTGCAGACTAGATTCTTGCCTGAGCCATAACAAATATTAGTCCACTCTTCCTTCTTAAAAGAATAACAATAACAACTCAAATCACTGTCATTCATATATTCATCTGAAAAAGTACAGAAAACTATTCCTTCCAGAAAGCTGTATATTTTGAGCACGTTACAAAGCCAGTGTCTGCACAATGAAGCCATAAAGAACCATTAACACAAAATGTATCAAATAGTTTGCTCTTTTCAGCATTATTGTTATACCAGTTTTGTAGATGGTGAAACCAAGGCAGAGATGAACAAGGTGAAATTAGGTGAAACACGTTGAGTCACAGACAAAGCTGTGAAGTTATTCCTAATTTACATTTATAAAGCTGAGAGAAAATGGGGCTTTAATTGATCACCAAAAACTGTCTTTTCTCCACAAGTCATCTTGCCACAGTAAATTTCAAGAAAAATAAATAAGAAGATTCAAAAACCTCAGTAAGCAGTTAAGGAAATTTTATATCAAATAAGTTCAAAAAAAAGCCTGAAGAACTGCAAACGAAAGTTTTACCCTACAGGTCTCATTCCTTATGTAGATTTAAATAATTCACTTGTTGAATAAATCTTATATATTTATATTTCCCAGTAGCCATGCCAAGAGTCATGAGGAAGGAAAGATCTTTTTTGATCATTGACAAAAGTGATGTGAATGTAAGTTGCATGCCCAACATTCTTCATACCGTATAGGAAAAGTACAGATAATACCAAGCTGCCTACAAATACACTCAGCAAGAATGGGATTGGGAAAAAAAAACTTCCTTCCCTAGACTTAAATAATTTATTGCTTGAATACACTGAATTCATATCAGATTTTGACATGCATTCACAGAGTTCTTGTGATATTTTTCTGGCAATATAATAAAACCTAAAACACAAAACAAAACAAAACTATACCTGACCTTCTCTTAAAGAGGAAACCAACAGATAAGGAACTATTTGTAGTTTCAGAAAAAATGTATCATACTGAAGAAGATTGCTGTCTTCTTTTTAGAAGTAACTTTCATGATAGTTGAAATACAGAGGATTTTTATTATATATTTTAAACAATTTTTCAGTCTTTTATCTGGTGTTCTTTGATCAAATATGAGCTAAAGGGAATTCAGAAAAGCTTTTTTCACTTTCCATGTTCTCCTTCTGAAATCAAAGTGATGGGGTTATCATGTTGTCAAGTGCTATTGTTTGACAAAAGTAGTCACAATATTGACAAGGGTTGATTTGACCCTTATTCTCTTTAAAGTTTTACATGCAGTTGACTCTCTGCTTTGCCTAGAGAAGCATATCAAATCAACGTTTGTTGTGTTTTCATCCTTTAAGGTAATAATTGCTTTGATAATTGCATGCACAGAATTGCCATACCACTGCTGTAGCTCTGAATACTTAGAGCTCTTCATTGATTCATCGATTATACATAGGTAAACGAAGACATGATGCTCTGCCTGTTTTGGGGAAAAGCAAGGGCAAAATTCTTGCAGCACTTTTCTCAGCAAATAATGAATTAGTTTCTGAGTTTGTTTATAAATGAAGTGCAGCCTAGAAACACATAATTTTATGTGGTAGTTCCACAGTGATGAAATTTTGTCTGTCCACTTCTCTCACAGTAGTTTTGTCTGTCTTTCCCTTGCAGCTTTCAGCACAACTTATCAAGAATGCTTAGGGGACTAAACTGCTAACTTGACATAAGGCAAAAATAACATTTCTTCCAGTTTTGTTATTTTGTAAGGCTTGCATTTCACTTGATTCTATTAATGAGGTGAAGGGTTGGAATCAAAAGATGAGATTAAGCTCCAGATGGAAAAAGGAGCCTGTCAACAAGTGGAGAAAGAGGGGTAAATTTTCCCAGTCAGACATCAAAATTTAAGATGACTTTGGGACAGATTACCTGACTGTGTTGTAAGGAAAATGTTCTATGAAGTCTTCATCCTCTGATTATTAAGATGAAAACATATGTTTTACAATTTACTATCTGTACAGATAACTTGTTGTTTAAGGGAATTAAGGGCATTTACAAGGAAGAAGGATGTAGGAAAGGCAGGTAAGCATCCTTCATCCCAGCACACCATCTGAGTATTGCTGAAGACATAAGGTTAAATGTCCTGTATCTTGACTTGCCATTGGGTCGTACAACACAAACATGCCTAAGAGTGCCAGAGTACTAAAACTTTTGTCAAGTATCTTTCTGCCAGCTCCTTAGCTCTTTTAAAATCAAGTCAGATTTAGCAACTGTTCTGTTTGTTCATTACTACTGCCTGAGCTGTCAGAGATCCATCATATCATTGGACATAGTGTGAGTGCCACAGTTCTGCAACATTTCAAAAGCTTGTTCAATTGTTAGGTCCTCAAAGTTTTATTCTTAGTATTAATTAAGGATTTTGTGCACTGGAAAAAAAAATATGGCTTTCAAATTTAAATTATAGAAAAGTGTACTTAAAAAAGAAATGTAAAGTAAAGAGGAAAATATAAAAATATACGTAAAGCAAAGTGGCATTTCTAGTCTATTTCAACAATATTCTGATGTTTCTGAAAGTAAAAAAAAAAATGCTGTTTTTTTCCCAGTAACTTTCTGAATGATAAATTTTCTCATGAAATACTGTTGTTAATATTCACTTGGATCAAAAAAAGCAGCCTTGATCATGTCTGAAAACATTTGATTTTCCTTATCACTCCACACTGTAATTCATCATCACACTGAACAGTGGACCATATACTCCTGGCTAACTCAGATAAAAGTCTACTTGTGAAAGAAATGTGTTTACAGTAAAAGTTAGCTGTTGAAAAAAACACCCATATGGTCTGTTATTGATGAAAAAGTTATGTAGGAATCAGACCTTACCTAGAAATTCGTCAATGTTTATTGGGACTTTTTCTGAAAAAAATAGGTAATGATGAATTTTCTATAAGAAACCATTGGTGAAAAAGGTACAAAAGCATGAGTTAAGTTTCTTTACATTTTTTTCAGAAAATATTTCCTGAAATATCTTTACAGATAAAAAAGAGGAGAGCCTGCACACGTGCAGAGGGATATATTCCAAAAGACTTTCTATGGCTATTGAAGCTTTATTTTTGACTTTACATGTTTGAAGTTTCCATGCAGGTTTTTTGGTTTTTTTTTTTGTTGTTTTTTTTCTCCTCAAGAGTTTGCAAAAAGAGGAGAAGAAAGCACTCTGCTGTGTTCACAGCTTTTTGCTGTATCTTGAGTTAGTTCAGGATAGGAGGTGGAGCTTGCTCTTCTTTTTCTTTCATTAGTTGCTTTGAGATTCACATCTTTTGTTCTTCAAACTCTCTTATTTGAAATTCTTCTCTTTAAGTCAGCAGGGAGCAAGGGTTGATGAGCCCGAGCCTCAGCTACAGCCCTGGGGCAAAGAATCTTCTTTTTGAATAATAGTCTTACGGTTTGGTTTTATTTTATTTTCCCCTGAAATGTATCTTGGATATGTTGATTCATAAAAGGCTCTTCTGAGGTTTGCACTCGTCCTCTTATCTTTATAGTTTTCTGACCTTTTTATTTTTCCTTTACTGTGTTATAAGTTTATAGAATGTTTACAGTTGGTTTTTTTTCCCCAGAATCTCCATCATAGCTTATTTTTTTTTCTATAATGATGGCTTTGATAGATATGTATTTCCATACTGCATTTTCCTTTTCTTTAAACTGATGTAAGATCTGAGTAAACATTTGCCACCTGGCTTCCTAGGTATTTAGTGAGAACAAGCATTGAATATCATGGTGCATTCAGTTTTCATACATAAAGGATTTTTACTGGAACATTACATGCCACATTTCATTGTTTAAACCAGTGCTTAGAAAGATGAATAACATATAGGTCTGGGAATTTTGTTAAGAGACAAGAGGTAAAATTTTCTGCAATGCTTTTGATTTATTCCTAGTTTTCCTTCTGTATAACGTAGTGCTTAAAGTACTTAAGAATCAGACTTCCTGAGCCTGAATGTGTTTAATTCTGCATCTTCTGTTACCCAAGGACAGGCCCTATACTCTACATATATGTAAATTCATGACTCCTGTTGAGCCATTCCTGGCTACACATTGGCTCATCAATATTCATAGGGAGAGGACATGAAAATGAAATTATAATTTGGATGCCTAACACCTCTGATACTCCACTGAGAGGAAGGGCGCCTGTGTTCTAATCCTTGGTTTTCCCTATTTATGTCTTAAATTACTAGTCAAAAGGGAAATCTAGGTTTTTCCCATTTCACTGTAGTATTTCATTCCAGTCTTCATGAACAACATACTCATTCTTCACAGTCCCATGAAGTTCTTTGTGTCTGAATCAAAGACTGCACTAAAAGATGTCTGGTACATTGTTCTGGTAAAAAGCAAAGCCCTCGTTCTTGATTGGGGAAATTGTCCCTTTCACAAATGCTGTATGCAATCACAGTTAACTCAATCTTCTTTGCTAATCTGAATTTACTTCATTTACTTCAGTCAGTAGGTTAGTTTGGACCTTGAAATTATCCCTTCTGGGAAGTTCATGTGATATTTTCTAAAAAAGGCTATTGTTTACTACACATATTGATTCTCAAATGTTCCTCAACCAGTGTGAAAAATTTTGAAAACACCCCTAGTCACTGTTTGTATAATTTGTACATGTTTCTTTTCTCGTTTCAGTGTATTTTCCCTGTCCCTTGGGAAAATTTCTTTTTGTACTCCTTGTGACCCCTTAGGCTTTGGCCCAGATCTTTAGAATAAATACATTCAAAACCTACCTTAATGTACATCTTCCCCCCTTTCTACTTTAGCCTGGGCATAGTGTGAAACAAGGTCTATACATTTTTATCAATCTAATCCATTCCATTTCTAGTAGAAAGCAATATCTTCATAATAATAACTATAGTCATCTTCTTCCTAGTTGTAGCAGAAGTGAGTCATCAGATTTTGTTTCTAATATAATTGAGGTTTAAGAGAATGAAATGGTGTTATTGATTTTATATTTTATTTCTTACTATTATTATTACAGTTATTTTGCTTCTGTATTTTGTTTCCTATTCTTTGTACAACCTCCCTCCCTTCTTCTCAAAAAGAAACTTACATTCACCACAAAATCTCATACTCAAATGGAAATGTTGAGAGGGTTGTCAGTGTACAATATGCCATTAAAAATGTTCCTAACAATATTCAAAATCAGAAGAAAATAAACAGGAGTAATGAAAAAGGCAGAACGACTCTGCATAAGAAAATGTTGAAACAGTAAGACTGAACTGTTTTGCAGGAATGTGTCAATCCAACAAATTTTTGCCGCAGAGAAAATACTTTATTCCATTATTTTGAATTTAGTTCATTTTCATATTATTAAATTGTCTCATTTTGAAAAAGCAAACATGTTCTGTTTTACATAACACTTTAAGGTGCTATTTAAACTTTCCTGCTATATTAATTGTAATTATATTTCTAATATTCTAATTTAATTATTACATAGGCTTAGTCTAACACTTTATAACTATTTTTTGCTATGCCAAAGCATATGTTATGCTTCAGTATAACATTCAAGCAGTTAATTATGAGAAGCCTCAACATTTTGATATGTTATCTCTGAAAAAGAATTGGTAATGTTGAGACATACGATTTCAAATGTCAGCTTCTCTTTTTAATTTGTGTCTTGATTTGAAATCAAAATCTATCTTGAAATGCCACAAATTTCTGTAAAATAAACTCTATTTTCTGAACAACTCAAAAGATAGAATGGTTCATGAGTGAAGGTGGTGGACTCAATACTGCTGAAAATTGTTAGAACAAAAATGGTCCTTTTAAAAAAATGTACCTCAGTGCAGCTCCTGGGAGGAGTTTATGGTTTGTGTGACATCAAAGAGAAAATTCTCAATTTGAGATCTATGAAGACACTCTTTGGGGTGTTTTGAGGGCTGTCATTCTGTGTAAGTTTTTATTTCTTTTAATGTGTTGGGGCATGTGTGTGTAAAAATGTCCCTAGAAACCATCTGACGCTTCATATAGTTTCTGAGTTAGGTTGAAGTTGCAGAAAGAATTAGATGTGCGTTGAAAGTATGAAGTTATTTGTCCCCTGCTAAGTTCAGTTTCTAGTAGTCAGTGATACTGGGACTTCTGGAACTACAGACTGCATGTAGCATGTTATCAATAACATCTTCGGTCAGGTCTTGCTTGCTCATACAGGCAGAAATTTTTGACAGGCAGTCTGCCATCTGCTTTAGCTAAGGACTTGTCTTGGTAGGCACAGGTCTTCCTGGTCCTTATGAGGCTCTCATAATTAATTTATGAACATCTACTTTATTCTATGCTAAACAGATCCTTCCTGATTACGTAGGTATAGTTGGCATCTTTTAGTCAGGCATTAAGATCACCTCCTGTAAATATAGCCATCTGGAAGGTAACATCCAGTTTCAAATAGTTATCTAGGTTCTTTCTGCAGTCATCAGAAAGAGATATGAGGCAACTCCAGAGGATGATCTAGCCTGTTGCAAGATTAATGATTGATAGTTTTAATTAATTGCTTTCTAGACATGCCTCTGTTTAGCTAAACAGAGAGCCCAGACAAACAAAATAACTGAGACACTCTGTTTTCACATACTTTCTTTAAGAAGCTCACTTTCATTGACAAGAGCAGCTTCTGTTGTGCAATACTTTTCTTGCCTCACTTCACCAGTGTGACATTAGTAACTCGAGTCAGCAGGCATCCTGCCTTGTTTTGAACATGTTGGCAAACAGGGACTACTGCTATGCAAGTAGAGGAAATCAGAGGTGAACCACTACCTGGTCCAGCTTAGCTTGTGCATTTGAGAGATAGAAATTAATCTATCTCTCAAAAAAAACCTGCTGCATCCAGACTACTCAGTAGTCCAGAAGTATTCTAAGCTCAGGCTGCATCAGAATGAAGTCTGAGAGATCAGTAGATACAGTACGCTTAACTTCACGTCACAATTTAATAGCCTGAGTGACTACAGAATATTTTTTTAAAACAAAACAAGCGAACAAAAGAGTGATTTGCTCACTCATTTGAAAATAATAGGATTTGCCTTGTTGGGCTTTTCCCCTTCTGTTTGGGCCACTTTTCTGAGCTACAAAATATAAACAAATTTTGTTGTTGCTGCTTAGTTTTTAGTAGTTGAAATGCCAGGATTTGAATTAGTTTGTTCACAGGACAGAAGCCCACTTCTAGTGAGATGAATTTGGTCTTCATACTTATTAAAACATGTTCAAAATACAATTACAAAAACATAGAGGTACCTTGACTCTGAGAATAGTGTCCCTACACATCTCAGTAAAAGTCTTAATTTTTCTTTTTACGTTTTTATTTTTCTTTTCTTTTTAACTCATCTTTAATGAAACAATACACTACTCTGCCAAGAATATCTGAAAGAAAAATCACCCATGGGTCAGATGCACACTCTTGACTTCCTACAATAGAATTCGTTAGGAAACTAGCTAATTTGGTTAGATGGAAGAGGGAATATTCAACCTTTAAATAAATACACAATAAAAATAGCACACTGTTACTATAGGGTTACTGGACTGTAGCAGTAAATGAACTGAATAAAATTTTATGGCTTCTTAACATGCTGAGCTTTTGCAGTGTCGTCCATCTTGTAGCCTAACAACATTTCCCAGCCTGCTATCAGTGAAACTAATAGTGCGGATGGAAATTTTATGAAAAATGGGAAATCTACGTTGGTTTTATATTATGTCACTAGAATGAATAAAGACCATATTTTGGCATTAATAGCTAATGGTGGAAAGTGCAGAAGGAGGGAGGGAAAAAGAAAGAGCTGCTACATTTTCAGCTTTTGAATTGATGTTTTTTAAAGAGTTGGCTGTAATTATGATATTTGAATGTCATTATCATTAGGCTGATAAATTATTTAGAAAGAAGGTGAAAAACATGAAGAGATCATTGGTGTATTCAAGCATCTTAGTTGTATTCCATAAGTCTCCTTGTGACTCTTGTACTGCTGAATTAATCACATGGTTACCATAGATATGTTCTGTTATTATCTTTCACTGTGAGGTCAAAGTTTTGTAGTAACATAACGTACAGGAAGGAGCATGGAGAAGAAACCTCAAAATTATTGTCGTACTGAAGAATGATGATAGCAAAGATTTTCTACTGACTTAAAATGGATTCCTTAATGTCTCCCAAGCAGAGGTGTCATAATGACCTCTGTATCAGACATCCTTACACAGAACAGATAGCACGTGAAATGGGTGCAGAGGAAGCAGCAAGTACAGTAGCAACCAGTAGTAGTAGACTACTACAGTAGTAGAGAGTAGTAGATCAGCACTCAGTTGTTGTCTGCTTATAAGCAGCCAGAAGCACAAGTGTGTAAACATATTTCAGACAGTCCCTGGATGGGTTTTGCTTTCATTTCTAAAAATAAAAAAAGTAAAAAAAAAAGTAATCCAGGAAATGTGTGTAGTTTTTACTTGTTGAATAAGGAGAACTAAATGTGAGGGGTTTCAAGGGAAATCAGAGTTAAATTCCCTTTCCAGGAATAGTGTCAATCTCCTGAGTAAAACCACCATTGTTTGATAATATGTTACACATCTGTATCTGCTAAAACACTGTATCTGGTAAATGTAAACCCAAATCTCATTGAAGTCAGCTTTTTTAGATACTCTCCAGAGCTTCTCTTAATGTTTTTTGTTTTTTTTTTTTTTTATAAAAGATTTTCTCCTTCAATTAGTTGTGAATGTTTCTTTAATATAACCATTTGCCAAATTGTTGGAATAGATAATTTCCAGACTCATTTCTTTTAACAAAAAAAAATCTCACTACAGAATAATAAAATGACCAATGTCTTACAACCGCCCATGTTGAGTCTTGAGTAGATTTAATATATTTATATATATGTATCTATATGACATCAGCATCAAACATTGATGAGTAAGACTAGTGACACTTTACATCATAGCCGTGCCAAAAGATCAGTATTTTCTCTCTTAACCTTATGATACTATCTAATAAGAACCCAAAGGGCCTTTAACAGACCTATATCAATTTTAACACTGGACAAATATTCAAAATAATCATGTACATTTTCTTTGTCGTGAAAAGAGGGAGAGAGAAAAAGGAATGAAGAGAGACAGAGGAAAAGGATAAGGAGAAATATCTTGAGAATGGAAGAGAAAGAGGAACAGAAGAGGAAAAGAAAGGCAGAAAGTGAGATAACGAAGATATATAAGTCCACAGTATAATTTCATTTTATTTCATCAGTCATTTAATTGCTTCTCTCATCAACAGCTGTAGACAGAACACCCATAACTACATGAACGTAGTCAGATTATGAAATCAGTTGAAACAAAATCCACCTCCTGTGGCTTACCGTTGAACTCCTCAACTACCAAATGTTCTCAGGTATGATTATTCATAAAATTTTTTTCTGTTCCTAAAATATCTTCATAGTTAATATGAATTTTGGAAGAAGCAACACTTACAATGAAATATAATACATTTTTTAAAAAATAAAACTTTCTCAAAATCAACTGGATATTCCAAATATTTATAATGAAGGATGCTATCTCTGAGGTCTCAGTGAACTGTATTTTATATCCTTGTTCACTACAATATTCTGAATCAGAATGATAAAGTTCTTTTATTTATTTTATATTTTTTCTTTCTTTTGCTAAAGCTGTTTTTAAGAGAACTTGAAAAAAAAGTAGAGAAACATTGTGAAATTACTTTTGTATTTCTTACCTTCTTTAAGGCTGTAAATGTCATTTGGATCATATTCTAGGATTATTTTCCTTTCCTAGTTCCCAAAAGAATTATGAGCTCAACAGTCTTTCATGTGTCTTTTGACTTTCGTACTTAGACATTGGTAGTATAATATTAAAAAAAAAAAAAGTAGAATTTTAGGTAAATTTCAAAATGTTGACACTTATAAATTCCATGTGGCATAATAGGAACATAGACCATATTTTGGCCCAGGGAAAAAGAACAACCTTGAAAAATCACCAAAGCTTATGCATAAAAATTTAAAATATCATCTGTAACATGTATCAGGACAATGTTGGGAGATTTGGTACCACAGTAAAATAATTTATTGAGTCAAATTTCAATATTATTTTCCTAATGTTATTAATTTAATTACTTATGCACTCACATTCAACTGTTCCTCATTTATTACTAAAACAAAAAATCTGGCTTGGTAAGTTTTTTTAATTATCTGTAGTTCTTTTAAAATGCAAAGTGTTTCTCCATTTTTTGTCTATATGATCTGGATTACAGAATAGGTTAGGTTTTTTTGACCCTGCCTTTGGTCCATAAGAATGTACTGTGTGACCTCTGATGCTCCTTTCTAGGGCTATTTACAAGAAACCATGTATTCTATTTTTGACTCTTTAGGATTAGTTACTCACAGGATGCAACTGAACACAAATCAAGTTTTCTACCTTTCTTCCCCATGCCCAAACTTCCAGTTTTGCTAGTGGTCTGCTAATAACACCTGAGTTTTGTGATGCTGTATGTCTATAAAACCTGCATCTCAGAAATGAAAAACATTTCTGCCACAGTAGCAAAAAGGAGGGAAAAAAAAGATAGCAAAGGGTTAATTTAACAAAGTCAAAAAAAAAAAAAAGGAAAGCCTTCATGCCATGCCACCAGCTGTGAACAAAATTCATTTGCCTCTCAAACATAGCCCTAGGAAAGATCCCAGGGGTGGTGTATGAAATAGAAGGTTATATATGTCCCGAAGACCTTATGCAGTTTTAGGGCTTGTTAAAACTAAAAAGATACTGAAATAAATATTTATTTATTTATTTGCTCCCATTGTATACTATATGTTCAGGAGGTGAAAATCAGACAAAACCAAGTATTCACCCTCCTACTTCATGTTTAACCTTAATTCTCTTCTAAGTTCTCTTCCATTTTCCACTCTCCTGTTAAACACGGTTTGGTTTTTACTGCCTTTTCCTCCTTCATCAGCTATCTTCCTGTGCCTCTTTCCTCACTCGCTGCTTAATTCACCAAAGCAGTTGTGCCTGCTTGATCTGATTGACTCTAACAGGATTTCTTAGAAGCTGTAAGTAAAGCATGTGGTCTCTGTCCTCTTGTTCCTTTTTCAGCTGTGCACTTTCTTATTAACTTTTAAATACTCTAAATCTCCAGGGCACTGAACCCCCTTAACTCTTTCTGACACAGATGAGAGCTGAGAACAACTGAGATTTCATAGGACCTGCTCAGCATTTCGCGGTATTGATACACAAATGCCCAATAGGTCAGATCCAAAGTCTCCTGAAGTCAATGGAAAAATCTCTCATTGACTCAAACAGGCTTTGGATCAAACCCTATTTGTTTATCTGCCCTTCTGTGTTAACCTTTTATGTTTCTCATCTTTCCTTATCAATATCTCTTGCTAGAGGCAATCTTGGCAGAACTGAAAACATGGTGAAAATTAATAAGGTAACCGCATTATCCAACATATGAAAAAAGTTAGCTTGAGTTTAAATCAAATGAGTGAAAGTTTGTAACTGGAGAGCAAAACAGTATTTAAATTACTAGATTTGGTACACTAGTTTTTCTGTTTCTTCAGACACTTACTGAGAAATTAATTTTTGAAATTACTTGTGACTGAAGATACTCAAAATTATCCAAAATAGAATGGGAAATTGTACAGGAGAAAGAAGAAACAGGAAATGGGGGTAAAAAACCCAAACAACAAAATCTCCCACCTTGTTTGATTACATTATTTTAATTCTATATTCTTTCTTCTCCTTTATAAAACACATAACTCAGTGTTCAGATTCTCTGCAGTTTATAAAGAAAACATGAGATAAGCTGATGCATAAAATATTGGGCCCAACATCACAGTATGTGCAAAATTCCATACAAAATTCAGATGTGCAGTGGAATAGGAATTCCTTATTTCTCATCTAGATTAAAATGGGTGCATAATTTATCTAGTGCAAAATATATGCAATGCTCTTTCTTAATAATTTATATAGAAAAGATATTTTGGTATTTGGCATCAAGGACAACTCTTGCAAAAGACTGACAGGAAAACACCTGTTAAAGTAGGCATATCTTATAAGAAAAAGACATCTTTTATTTTATCCTCCTCCCTCATTTTAATTAAAAAAACCACAACATAAACATTATCTACAGTACAAATATTAAGTGGCTAAGCTTGTTTAATCATTCATAATTTTCACTAGACTTCCATGGCAGTATGTAGAAATGCAGAAATGCATAACCCCTAGTATTAGAGATACGTTATATAAGGATCTGTAGTGGAAACAGAACCTAGGGTTCTAAGAAGCTTTCTTATGCTTTAGGTATTTATTTAAAAACATAAATAACAACATAAATAAAAAATGAAAATAAAACAACAGTCAATAGCAATCCACCCAAAGGTCACATAGGTGCTTAAATAGCACTGTACTAATCAAACATCTCATAATATTTTAAAGGAAGATAAGATTAGTCTTTTATTCAGCTGGAGCCTAGGGAAGACTAAGTGAATGGGTTGAGATCTCTCAAGGAGTTTGTGTCTGAGCCCTAATACTCCCTGCCCATTAAAACGTGCTGCCAATAACACACACCTCATGATCCTATCAGTCACTGCAGGCTCCACGAGTACAGGGATGGGGGTGGCAGGCAGTGCAAGAGACACTTCAAAATATGATCTGATGTTTATGGAATCTGCAGGCAGAGAAAGAAAAACAAATTATTTTTCTATAAGAGGACCAGGGGAGCATAGCAAGAGCTGAGATTGTTTGAGAAACCAAACTGTTTGCAATTACAGCAGAAATAGCAGTCAGGATTGGACACAGCCACAATCAGATGAGAGGGCAAAACAGGCATACAGCATCACCCTGGCAATGTAACAGGCAACATGAGCCTCTACAAGCTGCTGCTAATGGGGAGCTAGGGTGTTCTTGGCCCTTTGTGGAAAATGTCTCCTTATTAATTAATAAATCTTGGTGGCACGTGAAGACAAACACTGAGGATGAATTGCCCACACCATTTCCCATCCAACAGCAAAAGTCGAGATTATTAATTTCCTGAGGATGTATTTCAGAATATTTAGGGAGGCAAAATGAAACACTAGCACACAGAAAACATGCCAGTGACAATAAAAATCAATGTGTTTATTGCAGTATGCAAGTAGGTATGTATATATGTACAGAAAGATTTAGTGTAATACAAACAACAAGACACCGGACATCTTGCAATAATGGCTGATGTTTCCAATATAAAGGTGTCCTTATATCGGCAAATTCTCTCAAATAACAAGCTCCAGACTTAGGTAACAGAAGTTCTAGTCAGATGGTGACAAAAGCAAGGAATTCAGTGACTTTGCAGTTACCTTCCAGGTCATAATGGAGTTCATGGATGATACAATTTTATGTGGTGCAAACCCTTCACCTGTGGATTCCTAACACTTCAGGGGAAAACAGAAAAGTATGAATAAAATCTCATATCCTATTTTGTACCTGCTACAATGTACTTCAGAAGTAGTAGTATTTACTGCCTAATTTTAAAATGAGTTTTTAACACTAAATATACAGCCCTCAAACAATATTGTAATATCTAGCTGCTCAGTTGTTTGCCTAATAATTATAGCTATCTTTCCTCACTGGAGATAACATAAATTATACTCCTGTACATGACGCTTGTACATATCCTCTTATTCTGTATGCCTTTAGTACAGAACATGCATCAATGACATCAAAATCAGAGGCAGCCTGGGCTGTGGAGATATATATTTGCCTGGTGGATATAAGGCAAAAAAAGTAGTACAGTCAGAACCCCAAATTTCAGGAAAGCAGAATTCCAACTCTTCAAAAAGTTACTCAAAAGTACCCCTGGGATATAATCCTTGGAGATGAGGGAGTAGAACAGAGCAGGTAAATATTTAAGGATGCTTTACATAAATCACAAGATCACTCAGTCCCTGTATGTAGGAAATCAGACAGCAAAGGGAAGAGATGGGCGTGGGTGAGTCGAGACCCACTGATTAGGTTAAGGAAGGAGAGGGAACTGCACAGACAATGCAAGCATGGACAGGGAACGTGGGAATTTTATAGAAACATTGCCCAGTTGTGTAGGAATGGGGTCAGGAAGGCCAAGGCGCAGCTGGAGCTAAACTTCGCAAGGGAAGTGAAGACTAACAAGAAGGGCTTCTACAGGTATGTCAATGAATTAGGAAGGTTAAAGAGAATGTACTCCAGCTGGTGGTTGAAAACAGTGACCTTCTATCAACAGACAAAGAGAAGGTGTAGGTACTTAACAGCTATTTTCCTCACTGCTCTCCTCGCTCCTCCTGAGTCATGGGACAGCAAGATGGTGACCGGGGGGCAAACCTCCTCCCACTGTAGAGGAGGATGATGTTCGTAACCACCTGTGGAGCCTGAGCGTATATAAATCCATGGGATTTGATGAGATGCATCCCAGAGTCCTGAGGGAATTGACCGATGCAGTTGCCAAGCCACTCTACATGTTATTTGAAAAGTCATGGCAATCAGGAGAAGTCCTTAGTGACTGGAAGAAGGGTAATATTGTGCCCTTTTATAAAATGGGCACAATTTAAAAGACAATCCCGGGAAGTACTGACCTGTCAGCCTCTCCTCTGTGCTTGGGAAGATCATGGAACAAATCCTCCTAGAAGACATGGTAAAGCACATAGAGGACACAGAGATGATTAAGGACAGCCAGCAGAGCTTCACCAAGGGCAAATCCTGTATGACCAACTTAGTGGCTTTCTATGATGGGGTAACTGCAGCAGTGGATGCTTGTAAACCAACGGATGTGATCTATCTGTACTTCTGTAAAGCCTTTGACATGGTCCCCCACAACATCCTACTTTCTAAACTGGATATAGATTTGATGGGTTGACTGTTCAGTGGATAAGAAGTTAGTTGGATGGTCATATTCAGAAAGTAGTGGTCAATGGCTTGATGTCCAGCTGGAAATCTGTGACAAGTGGTGTCCCTCAGGACTCCATACTGGGACTGGCACTGTTAAATATCTTCATCAACGATATTGAGAGTGAGATCGAGTGCACCATCAGTGAGTTTTCCAATGACGTCAAGGTGAGTGGTGCAGCTGACACATTGGAAGGACGGGGCGTCTTCCAGTGGGACCTGGACAAGCTGAGGAAGTGGGCCTGTGTGAACTTCATGAGGTTCAAGAAGGTTGAGTGTAAGGTTCTACAGCTGGGTAGGGGCAATCCCCGTTTTCAGTACACAATGGGGGATGACAAGATTGAGAGTAGCCCTGCAGAGAAGGACTTGGTGATGATGGCCTGATCCAGCAACGCATGCTCACAGCCCAGAAGGCCAATTGTATCCTGGGCTGCATCAAAAGAAGTGTGGCCAGCAGGTCAAGTAGGTAATCCTGCCCCTCTATTTCTCTCTTGTGAGACATCATCTGGAGTATTGTGTCCAGTTCTGGAATTCTCAACATACTAAGAATAAGGAACTGTTGAAATGGGCCCAGAGGAGGCTACAAGGATGATCAGGGGGCTGGAGCACCTCCCATATGAGGACAGGCTGAGAGAGATGGACTTGTTCAGCCTGGAGAAGAGAAGGCTCTGAGGAGACCTTGTAGTGGCCTTCCAATACCTGAAATGGGACTAAAAGAAATCTGGGGAGGGAATTTTAACAAAGACATGTAGTGATAGGACTAGGGGCAATGGCTATAAATTGGAGAGAGACGTATTTGGACCAGACGTAAGGAGGAGGTTCTTCACAATGCCGGTGGAGAGGCACTGGCACAGGTTGCCCAAGGAAGTTGTAGGTGCCCCATTCCTGGAAGTGGACATTGGGCAGCCTGATCTAATCAGAGATGTCGCTGCCATCACAGGGCGGTTGGAATTACATGATCTTTAAGGTCCCTTCCAACTGAAACCATTCTATGATTGTGTGACTCTATGTACCTGTCCCAGCATTCAAAGGAATAAATATACTTTTTTATTTTGTGGCAAGTTTTCCCCTTAATGTTTTTGTTGGTTTATTTGAAGTTTATCAAATGACAGGAAAAAAAAGAAAAATATAGGAATTCTTTGTGTTATTCCAAAAATAAACCAGAATAAAACAATTTTTGAAATTCTGTGATTGAAATGAAAAGATATGGTCAAATTTATCCCCAGGTAATATATATAGCATAGAAGTGAAACAAAACTATTCATAGTCTGCTCATATTAACTGAGATTGTAGGAATGGTTTCAGACATTGACTGTATTCACACTGCTGCATCACAAAAGCATCTGTTAAGTTACATAATGTCCATTTATATTGGATATATCTAAAAATATGATTGCAAGGAATAAAACCTTACATATGTATTTCCTTAACATAGGTCAGCATATTCATATTTAACCACTTCATTTTTCATGACTCATGTAACAACCTTACTTATGGATCTGATTCAAGAGCGTTTTTATAAAAGTCTTTTCAGATTTTGTGACAGCACTTTTCCAGATCAATGAGTCTTATAAACCACAAGAGATCATATCCTTCATATAAAAATAATATCTCAAGAGATGCTTTTTTTGATTGTTTGTTCATCTTTTTGATTTTGTTAATTCAGACAGTATTCTGGTTTGTGGAAATTTATGTCCACAGCGAACCATTTCACAACCTTGAGGTGGAGTCCATAAGTATCAAAAACTGTTGTGCTGGAGATCATTGTTCGTTACACCATTTCTAAACCATCATCCAGTACTCCTCTTGCTCTGATTCACTGGAACAGCTAAAACTAAAATTGCCTTCCCATTCCCACCAAAGTAGGAAGTTTGGTGAACAGCGATTATAGGCAGTTTCATGCAAGAGAGAGATTGTCAACACCTTTGCAGACCGAAAATGATGGCTACAGCCCTTTTCACAATCTGTGCATAATCTTGCTCAGCTGGTGCTCAAGACCGTGGTGCATAAATTGTGAATTTTCTTCCATCCTAGTGTGCATGAAAAATAGTTGTTAGCAGTTCAAGCAGATTTACATACTGTGGCCTGAAGCTCTGCAGAGCGGGGAGCTTGCTATTAAACACTTGTTGAAGTAGACAAAGAATTCTGCACCTCGGAGCTGCAGTAAGAGGAACATTAACCCCAGTGAAGAGGGTGCACCACGTTAAAATAACAAAATACCTTAAGAAAGCAGGCATTTATCTATATTTCAATTAGTCTATAGCATTTTGAAAGGTTAAGCGTGAGTTCAGTTGTGGGCAAATCTGTCCAACAAAAGACAAAAGGGAATTACATTAGCTAGTAGGGAGAAAAGGAGATGTTCCTCCTGTGTTCACCTGCTTGGAAAGCTGGGATAAGGTAAGGAAAAGGCCATTGACGTGACTGGGATTCAAGTTCTAGGCTTAGCATTTTGAATACTGTCATTTGTCATTTGCTGTCATTCATCCTTAGTTTTGTTTTGAATATTCCACTGATGTGTTGTGTGGAAAACTTATGTGAACAGGTGCTGGTTTTGTACACTATGAAAGCTTAGAGATAAGTTTTTTCATTTATCAGAAGTATCGTTAAGGAAGTCTGACAATTAAATACATAATATTACAATGAAACCAGGAGAAGTATTCAGGAGAAGAAGAGCAGTTGGCAGAGCACCAGTAAATGTGGTCATTGGTTGACTGCAGAACCTTCCTGGAAACCGACAGCGAAGGGCTGAAGTTCAGACTTCAGACACAATGATATTTTTACACCATCTATTTTATATTTGTCGCAATTTATTTTTTCACAGAAAAGGCTTTTATCCAGAAGCAGAAAATTGCTTTTAAGGAACAAGCATTGCCTTCAGGAGATGTCCAGGTAGCTTTCTAGGCATAACTTTCTAAATGAATATGCATGATCCAATTACCTGGTAAGTTTTCGAAAGGGACCCTAAAATACTAGTGCATAGTTACTCTTGGTAACATGTAAGAATAATGAAATAAGAATTCAGTAAGTATTTTTCCAACTGAATTAATTGTTTAATGGACATGTCAACTATGTTTTTGTCATTATTAAAATACTACTTCTCTGCTTAATGCATTCTACTGATGAATCCAAATAGTCTCATGCCATACTGGTGCATAAGAGACTCTCATACACATATTTGGTCCAATCTCACAGATTTTTTAAATCATTGACTTCACTGGCAGAGAGTAGCAAAAACTGACTATTGCAAAAATAGGGGAAGTTTTTATATGAATTGCAACAGCACAACAAAATAAATGCTGAGATTTTGATAAATGTAGTTTCAGAGCATAATGCTGGGGTCTAGGCAAGTAGTCATCTAGTGATATGGGCTATCTAGTAAAAAACGTTGATCATTATAAAGCAGGATTTACTAAAGCTGTAGTGTATATATATGCCAAAAAGCTTTCAGAATTTTGTACTTCCAAAAAACATTCAAACAGTTTATTGTGGGGACACAGTGATTTATCAGTAAAACAATGTTCTAGAGCGTTAATGTAATATAATATTATTTACCTTCTATACTGTAACAGGTAGTTTGGACTACAAAGATCTACAAAGATGGTATTGTCAGGGCATAGTATTCCCACATTAAAAACAAGGAAAACGAGGCACAGAAAAATAAAATAACTTGTTCCAGGACAACTATCAGAGTACTGTTGGAGTGAGGAAAAAAATATAAAAATAAGAATAAATTTATTTTTTCCATTATTTAAGGTAGAGGTTTTGACACACAATTGAAGCAAAAGAAGGGAGATGAAATGGCAAACTCCACACAGGGATATATAAACATAAATGTAGCTTGTGAGATACATGAATTAATCCTCTGGTTTCCATGATAAGGTTTTAGCTAAAGAATGGTATCCAACTCTAAGTGCTGCACTTGAGAGGTAGACCTGGAAAGCGCATACAGGAAAACAAACAATGGTCAGAGGTCCCGAAACAGGCTGTGTGGAAAGATCAGAATCATTGGGGTCATTTTACTAAAGCTGAGAAGACTGCTAGGGTAACTGATAATATCCTTAAAACACATAAATATCTAATAAAAAAAAACCCTCAAAACAACAGCAGTTATTTATTTTACAAGTCTGTAATTGTTAGGACAAGAATAGATTTAAACTACATGAAAAAAAGAGTCAGATTCAATTCAAGGAAAATCTTACCAGACTTTCAACATGTTGAAGCAACATGGAATAATTTGACTGGAAACATTGTAGAATATTTCTTAATAATGACATTGGCAGTGTTGAATCTTGGACAGGAGATAGATAGACGAGCTGACTTGACTGTATTTCTGAGCCCTGATTCTATACAGGTTTTAACACTTACTGTAATTTTTTTCTGTAGAAAATTGAAACATTTCTACATAATGCCTGCATTTTCTGTGAAAGTCATAAAGCAGTCATGGTAAAAAACCCCACTACCGAAAGACAGGGCATGATACATTCTCTGTGATACAGACTTTAAACACAAACTTGTTGCCCATCTCCAGTAGCTCAGAATATGAGGCAGCAGGTCTTTTCCAGTTTTATATTTCTAGATACGTTACTTTTTTTTTTTTTCTTTTTTTTTTTTCCAGAATACCACTTCTAAACACAGGTAGTTAAGACCATACCATGTGGCTTGATTCTGCAAAAAACTAGCACCTTATATTTTCAATTAATTTGCATAACAATTCAGTAGTGAACCTATTCAGGTTTAATTTGCAGTCATTTTAAATGGTATGAACTCCTTGAAATTAACAAAGATTTTGGCTTACAGATGTCACCTACAGATTCTACTTCTCCTTATGAAATTTCTTTATCTACTTTGGCACAAATCATGATATTCTTTGATTGTTACCAGAAATTCTTGCCTGGTATCTTTTTGATACTGCATTGGCTATTTTTAGAATGATATTTAGGACTGATGGCAGTGTCCTTAAACTTCTTCCTGCATTTTTTCAGATGAATATCTTCACATTTCTGTGGTGTTTAAATAATACCCCTCTTCTAAGGTATAAAAAAATGCAAAACAGTATAAAACCTGCAGGTTCTTGGGTTTTTTTCCGAGTCACTTGCCTAATATTTGCATCTAGGAACTTATCTAGATTTTTCACTTGACTTTTTTCTTGACATTTTAGTCCCCCCACATAATTTTCTGCTATTTTCTTATATATAATACTTTAATTAATAGAAAGTATAAAACCAATTAATGCACCAACTCCTGTCTTTTCAAATTCACTCTAGAAACTCAGACTGTCCTGCTGTGGTTTCTTTTTCAGGAAATACAAATTTATCTCTGACATTTGCACTTAACACAAGTTTTGCAAGAGTCTTTTTACATAGAAAGTGCTGCTAATTTTCAACATACTTGAGCTACAATTGTGAAGAACAATTTTTTGTTTATTTTTTCTTAAGTTTTCCATCCTCTCATTTTGTTTGCTTGTTAATGGATATAAAATAACTGAAGTTGAAACTTTGTAATTACAACATAAACTGCATATTCCCTTTACTTCATGTTTTTTTCAGAACCAATTGCTTGCTTACTTAACCAGATTAGCCTTAAAATGCCGAAAAAAGTTTATTAATATAGAAAAAGAAAAAGTAAGGAAAAAGCCATTTTTACCTAATACATATACAAGTAAACACATAAATCATTAAATTTACATTTTCTTGGCATTTTTAAGCCTACTTTTTAATTTGAACTAAATTCAGGAAAAAGAAACTGCTTTTTTAAATGCATGTAAGCTTTTTTAATGAATGCATTCAAAATTGAAAAAGAAAATTTAAGACGGAAGAGCTTTTAAGATCCATTTTCAATGAAAATAATTTTTATTAGAGTAATTAAATATTCACATAAATACTACAAAAGGAATTACCATCAAATTTACCCTACAGAATCCATAATATCCTGCATAAATACTATTTTCTTTGGGAACACAAGGTTTCTTCCCCCAGCTTTTATGCTCTGACTCGTTTATCTTTAAAGGTTTTCTGTCTATCCTCAAATGAGTAACTTACACTTTTATTTTTTAATTCCTCTTAAGAGGGTGCTTTAGCTTCAAGCAGTCACCAGCAATGTCCTCTCACATAGTTTCTGTTATTCACTTCCTCCTTTTTCTTTCCTAATAATTTCCCTTTGATTTTTTATAGGTTTGAAATAGAGGATTCAATGCTGAGTTTCAAAACAGATTGGGGATACAATTGTTTTCATTTAATTTTAAGTATCTACGTTGAGCAGGTATTCCTGAGTTAGGCAGCTCAGGCTCCCCTTACAGTCAGCAAAGAAAAGTAGTCACTCCAAAGATACAATTCTTCTCATATATTTGGACCTATTTTAAGGTGAGACAAATGGTACATTTAGAAGCACCCCTTCTGGTGAAAGTAATTCCACACCTGAGTATGACCCAATTGGATGCACAAAAAAAAAAAAAAAAGTCACTGGCCTGTATCATAGTTAGTAGAGAACAAATTAATAATAGTCAATGAAGTATCGTGAACCATTTAACCTGCCCTGAGCAAACACCGATATTCACCTGTATTATTCAGAGCTCCTGATACCTATATTGTACTGAAAATATTTTTTTCCTTCCTTCTTTTATCACACATTAACATAAAGCATATGTTCTTTCTCTGATACTTCTGGAAAAACCTTACACACCTGTAAAACTGATACGAGAATTTGTTTCTTTGACCATTTTTACTTTAGAAAGTATATACTTCATGAAATAAACAAACAAACAAAAATCCAAACCTCAACATCTCTTTTATTGAATGGGTAATGGCTTATACTCTATACTTCATGTATTTCACCATAGTGAGTAACTGTTGCCTATTTCTGGTCTCTCAACCCACTTACTGTTCAAATCATTCTTCAAAAACTGTCTTCAAGTTCTACACTTTATAGTTACATAAGTGAATTATTTTAATCTCTTTCTTAAAAGAGGAAGAGTGTCTCTTGCAAGAGAAAATGAGAAATGGTTCCTAATTGTATTTTTATGTAGTAACAGTGAATTTTTTTTTTTTTTTTGTTTGGTCATCCCAAGGTTGGAATTATCTGACCTAATGTTACCTACATAGCATTAAATATCTAATTTATGTTTGTACTATAAACTGGTTTAGTAGTCTATAGGAAGAGAAAGCAAATCTAAAGAGTAATTTATCTGCATGTGGACAGATATCTGAGATGATTATTGAGATGAATTGCTCTTTCCTGTAGATGGCTGAAGTTAGGCAAGCTTAATGTGATTATCAGTCTTGCTATAAATTTGCACAACTTCAGTTTTCTGCACTGAAAGTAGTAGACTTTCATTCACCTGAAATATCCTTTGGGAAGGATTTTCCTGTATAAATTTGTGATCTTGACGCTCTCGTTTCTCATAATTTGTACTGAAGTAATTTCACAGATTTGACCAATGTTTAATGAAGATATACACTGATAAATCTAAGAGGAAAATATAATTTCAGTTATTCATATAAGCTTGCAACCTGACTTAAAATTCCAAGGCTAAAAAAATTTTTAAGAGGAATAAGATGACCCAACAGTGAAAATGAAGGTGGCTTTATTGGAGACAGTGGCTTTATGCTGATTTACATTACCTGACAATCATCCAGTGTCTGTAAATGAGAGTGGCCGGAAAGGATAATTACTCATATCTTTTTTTCTTTTAGTATATTTTTTTTAAAAGAGCAAGTTTACTTAAAGGTATTTCTTTGGGATTTCACCAACTGATATTTACAATATTCCTGAGAAATAAATGAGGCCTAAAACAGTATGTTCAGGTCCTTGTTGAACAAGTCAAATACGTCTGTAATTCACACTAGGAGGAATGTTCCAAGTATTAAATTATCAACAGGCTGTAGTTGAACAATTCAATACTCAATCTGCTAAAAACCCAAGAAAATAAAAATCATATAAGGAATACTGGGCTGAATTTTAATCTCTGATGTATGGTGACAGTTCATCTTACTTCATGTCACATTAAAGTAGAACAGAAAACCTGTTTTACAAAAGAAGAAGGTAATGTAGAGGGGAGAAAAAAAAGAAAAAATAAGTGTTCAGAAGAATTCTTCTCAAACAGATCCTTATGCTATCAGTTTAGACAGCAAGCAGTCAATCCAAATTTAGCAGGCAGATGGAGACAGAGCAGATGAGTAAGTGGATCCATTTTATTTGAGGAGCTGGCAGGCATCGTGGTTCACCAGCCACCTGAGTTATGTTTTAAATAGGTTAGCATGTCTATAATTTACAAAGAGAAAATGTAGTTAGCAGAATGAATGAGCTAAGCATCTGGTTTACATCGTTAACTGGAGTTGTGTTTCTTCAAGTAGTCTGAAAAAAGGAAGCTGACAGAAGAACAAAACCCTATTGTTTAATAAAGATCTTCTTGAGAATATTTATTGACAGGACATCTCAGACAGAGGTGGGCTTAAAACATAGCGGCCTAAAATTCATGAGTAGTTGTATTTTCAGTCCAGCTCATTTTGTGGGAAACTGTAAGTCAACTTCGGGGAAAGTCTTGATTAAAATGTTAATGTCAACTTACACTTTGCTCTAAAGATGTTAAAATCATAGAGTACACCTCAATGATTAAAATTTTCTCCAAATGAAATCCTAAATACTTTCAGTTGGACATCCAACATTCATGAGAAGTCCTAGCAAAGGGACTACCTTTATTTCAAAAAGGTTAGTCTGGCACTTTTGGGAAAATCAAAGCTATGAATTAACAGAAGTGGTTGTCTTCTTCAATATGAAACACAGTGCCTGCTGTGGGTAGTATCAGGTTTTGTATAAGACATAATACTGAACACCTGATTGCCTGTGTTGACTAAAGATCATAGGAAGTTGCCCAAGTCATTTAAAATTAGGATGTTCTCTGCTTGTTACTCTTTGTTCTTGCCAGTTTCCTGCTCACAATTGACTTGAGCTCTACGTATAAATGTCTAATATTTCTAAACCATGCTTACAACACATGGAATGAAATTTGTCATCTTGATGATTTTTTTTTTCTTGTTATGATACATAGATATAGTGAAAAGTTATGCATAAATCATATGAGTTTTCAGAATGGGAGAGCTATAAACTGGAGAGAAATCACTACACATAGGTGAATGAGTCTGAAAAGTTTAGTTCTGTCTAATCAGGATAGTTGTGTCTCAAGGAGACAAAAATAAAGATTTCATACAAGATAAACCATTATTCTTGAAGAGAGATGGAGTTGAATTTATTTTTCTAAATTGATGTAAATGATCAAGAATCTTTCATTTGCTGTTTTAATTACTTAACAAGCATTAGTAAAGTCCTATATAAAAAATTTATCTATTTTTCATACATAATCAATAAGATACTACAGTCAAACTGTAGGTGCTAGTGTGTACCCTGAAATTCACTCATGCATCCTCAAGAATTCTTTTCTTGGGTGAATATTATCTTTAAATATAAATGAATATACGTATATCATTGTTTTAGGATCATAGAATTAGGCAATCATGTAATAATTCTCCTGAGATGAGCCTCAGTGTGTCATCTGCTTCAACTTCAAATTTAGACCTGAATTCCTGGTTAGATTAAATATCATAGGGTTTAGTTCAGTCAGGTTTTTAATGTTTCAAAGAATGGATAGTCCACAACTACTCTGGCTACTATTTCATTGTTCAATCATCTCCAGTGTGTGGATAAAAATAAAAAAAAGATTTTTAATACCCAGCTAGAGTTCTCTCTGTTGTGACTAGTAAATATCTGTTAGCACTCTCATTCTCTAACCTTTTTTTCAAGCTGAACAGACCGCAATGTCTCATTATTTTTTTACACACCACATGCTCCAGACCTCCAAGCATCTTGATGGCTCTCACTTTGCCTTGCTCTAGTCTGCCAAAGCCTTTCTTCTGCTGGGAGATCAAAAGTGGACACAGTTATCCAGATAAAGTTTAATAAGTACAGACAACAGAAAAATAAATCCCTCAGTCTTCTGACTATACTGCTTCAAATATATTCCTGCATGCACTCAGCTTTCTCTTCAAGGGAACACTATTGATATGTTGAAATTATCCACTGGGATACCAATTTTTTTTACCAAAATATTACTGTCATAAAGATAAATGATAATTTCTACTCCAACATGACCAATCTCTAGTTACTGTATCATGGAATTCCTTGATTTCTTAACGTTTTGATTTTTTTTCCCTCTATCTAACGACCACAACTACTAGGAAAACAAGGATGACAATTTTCCAATAGCAAAGATGAAGACATATCTGTGAACAAAGGATTTGAATTTTTTTTTCAGTGAATATAGACATCATGATCTGGATGAAATAAATGAATAGAAAGACACTGAATTGCTAGATTATCTACTTTGCTTAAGGAAAATAGTCCTTAAAAATGAAAGCAATTAACTGGAGGATGTAATTTTAAAGTGTAGTTTAAAAATATGTAAAGAAAAACAGATGTAAAAACCCACACCAAACCTTACCAAAACTCTTTGCAAAGCCAAAAACTTTTATGAGTTTCCTTTGTCTCCTTGCACAGAACAGTAATTATAAAAAATAATAGCATTGCAGAATAGCCTCATTAACTGCAATATCTTCCTTTGTTTGCATTTTCGTGTGTTTAAGTAATTAAACTAACCTTTCTTGGCTTTTGTATTCTAGAAACCAGGAATGTGAAATTCTCCTCAGTTACGGATTCTGTGACCTCCATATTTTGAACAATGCCTGAACTGAGTTCTGCATAGTAACTGCTGCAGTTTTCCATTCTCAATAGCCACTTTGCAGCACCTATATCCCAGATGAATAGCCAGCTTGATCAGTTTTTTCCTCCCTTCTCTTGATAAATGTTTCCCCTTTTCCACTTGGCTGGCAGAAAGACGATCATTAAACGTTCATTTGTTTAAGCTAACAGGCTGTGGTCATCTGCTCCCCAGGGAAGGCAGGAATCCAAACAGGTCTAAAATGGCATCATTTAGGAACACAATCAATTCATTATCTTTTTCATAAAGTTCGTATGTGCACACATTAATCATAATGGAGTGGCACTGGGCAGAAAGTTCTTACCTAAGCAAGTTCAGTGCTGCAGCATCTCTTTATCATTTAACTGCCTCTTGCAGTTAGGTTTTTATTGTCTGCTCATTCAGCTGTTGTTTTATGAGTGCTAGTGTATCTTTTGTATGCACCAGTTGAACAACCTCCAGCAAACCTTCATGCAGTGGGCCCCACATGGGTCTGTTTGCTCTGGTTGCAGCATATAGCTGTAGAAATGAATGTTGTATCATTCTGTATTTTTTCCCTACTCCTATTTTTACAAAAACTTTTTTTGACTAGGTAGTGTTGCTCTACATGACCTTTTCAACCTCAAGTCTGACTTCACAAAAAGAAACAGAGATTTTCCATACTTTGTGGCCCTCAATACTCTTTCATCTAACTCTAAAAATCTTAATTGTGTTGGTAATGAACAACTAAGTTCCACCTCTGTGATTAAATGACTAGATGACAAAAGTTGTTAGAAGGTCATTGCCATTTCTTGTTTTATAAATATGCTAAAACTTTTTTATGCACTCACTCATTCTTTGAAGTATCGCTAAAAACATTTGGCTACTGAGCCTTTTCCAGGCATCTGAGATTTCATTGCTGAATCAGACCGAATTCCTCAAGTTTCATCTGTAGCTTTAGTATTTTTTAAATAAATGATGATTTAAAATGTTATGTGTTTAGGTAAGGAACATAGAAGGAAATCTAATTCATTGGTGTCCTATCTATTTGATCTCAATTTAATAACTCAAAGTAGGATTCATATCACCTAATATTAAATATCTAAAGATATCTGTGAGACATCTCAATTTAGGATTCCCCCAGGGACAAATCAATTTCTTTCTACTACCTGTAGACAGAATACAGATTACTTCCTTAGCAGACATAACTTCTATACAAAGTTTCTCAAAAGTAGGTCTTCAATGAAAAAGATTATCTTTCTGCAATGAGTAACTGTGTCAGCATTGATGTCACGTCATTTGAAGTCTGGACATTGTTGTCATAACTTTGATGTAGGCGCTCAAAATCAACCCTAGGAAGGAACTTTAACATTGACCTTGCCTGGTTAAAGTGATGTAAGAAACATTCATATCTTGTTCCAATGTGATTTTTACCTTGACACAGGTATTTCAAAATGCTACAAGAAACTCTCCAGAGACAATAAGGATTTTCCCTCTTTTATTTTTCCAAGATGTTGAAAAAATAATTATATTTGTTAATATCTCATAGCCAAAAAATAATATGTTAAATGTACAAGGTAAATAATTGTTTGTGTCACAACACAGAGGATATATTTGAAACATTATAATTTCTTTTTATCAGACATATATGCATAAAGTCAATAATCCATATCTTGGAATTATAAACTGAGGTTATATTTAGATTACATTGTATTAGTTAGTAAGAATATGTAAAGACATGTCAATCAACAATTTAATCTAATACTTTGGATGTAAAACAGTGTTTAGAAACCTGTATCTTTTGTTTCCCTCCTTTGTTTCCTTCCTTTTACTTCTTGACATTTTGTGACTCTTTTAATCATGTTTTTAAAGAAACCTGTTCTGTCAGTGCTCTTGAGGATAATACAATCTGGCAGGTGGCTGTGACTTAAAAAAATCCCAGAAACAGTTCAAGTGGCTTTTTCTCTCTGTGTTTTCTGTATGTGTCATGGCACATCATGGAAAATGACAAGAGTGATAGAAACCTGATGTGATTCGGACTATTTTCAAGGGGAAAATGGTACACATTCTGTGACGATTTCCTCTGCTCTCAAACAACCCACAATGTCTTTGATAATACCACATATTGTCATGAAGTGATAGGAATGATGCCAGAAGTGGAGGGCTTACTATCTATACCTTCTATAGCCCTTCATAAAAAATATAACAAAATAAAACAGAAAACCCATAAAATGTTCCCCATCAGAATAACACCATTTCAGGTAAAAGTTTCTAGAAAAACTTTTTTTTATTTGATGTTGGACTTGTTTTGATAGAACTTTATTTAGAACCAAATCTTTTCAACATTAAAGATTAAGGATTTTATTTCAGAAATTTAGTTTGTATTATAGGTCTAGGTTATAATGAAAACACTACTTTTTTAATGTTCTTAAAACACCTTCTCAAAAGTTTTACTTTTATATGGTGATTTTACAGTTTTCAGCCCAATTTTGTGAAAAGAGCAAAATCTGTTTCTGTACGTGATATATACTTTTTTGTTCCATATGGTGCTTTTAGGCTGGAAAGTATCTTCTAACAGAAATGTATGCATGTGTATATATACATATGCACATTCATGTGTACACGTTCTGGAACATCATGCTCCTGGTTGGCATATTAGCTATAGTTACTATAGTTACTAAAGCTGAAAAAGCATGATTATTAACAGCTTTGAAGGTGCTAGAAGAGAACAGGAGAATATGGTGTTTATGTAGTAATTACATTTTCATTCTACAGTTACAAAACTGGAATCAAACTATAAGTTTTTAACAAGATCCCAGGTAAAGTCATAGAATCAGAACAGTTCTCTGATTTCCCACTTAGAATCTAAATTCCTGAGTCATTATAGTTCCGTCCTCTAAATGTGTTTCATTAGGATCACAATGTATAAATATTTGCTATATAAACACATATTCTTTTTAACTTTTAAGAAAAATATTTAGCATTTTTGAAATTTTTGGTCTTATATTTTATTCTCCACTTGCAGATCCTAAATATACAGAGTAGTATTCTGATTTCAAAACTGTGTTTCAATAGTATTCTTCCACTCTATTGAGTTGTGCTTCGATAGTCTTCACTAGAACAAGGATGTAGAGTAGACTTGTGATATAAGTAGTTAGTCACAGTGCAATTATAAATTTGCTCTCAGCTCAGGAATCAGTTTTTGCAAAGCAAGCATCCCAGATATCTCCTGTGAATTTAACCCTCCTCAAATGCTAATGTTTTGTCTTAATGTTATCCACTTCACCCGTGAAATTATAACATTTTTACTAAGTACCAAGAAGAATTATTTAATTCCACTATTTGCTTATCAAGTGTTGTTGCTGCTTTAAGTAGTTTATAAATGTTTGGTCTTCTTTTTGTAATTCCTACAGCTGAGAATTACTATTGTTATCTTATAAAGCAGAAAAATATCTAAGGGGGAAAAAAAAGGAGAAAAAAAAGAATACACAATCATAAAGAACTTCAAGAACGCTATCAGTCCTTCCCTTCCCTTCCCTTCCCTTCCCTTCCCTTCCCTTCCCTTCCCTTCCCTTCCCTTCCCTTCCCTTCCCTTCCCTTCCCTTCCCTTCCCTTCCCTTCCCTTCCCTTCCCTTCCCTTCCCTTCCCTTCCCTTCCCTTCCCTTCCCTTCCCTTCCCTTCCCTTCCCTTCCCTTCCCTTCCCTTCCCTTCCCTTCCCTTCCCTTCCCTTCCCTTCCCTTCCCTTCCCTTCCCTTCCCTTCCCTTCCCTTCCCTTCCCTTCCCTTCCCTTCCCTTCCCTTCCCTTCCCTTCCCTTCCCTTCCCTTCCCTTCCCTTCCCTTCCCTTCCCTTCCCTTCCCTTCCCTTCCCTTCCCTTCCCTTCCCTTCCCTTCCCTTCCCCTTCCCCTTCCCCTCCCCTTCCCATCCCCTTCCCTCCCCATCCCCTTCCCATCCCCTTCCCTCCCCATCCCCTTCCCCATCTCCCACCCCATCCCCTTCCCTTCCCATTCAGTTCCCTTTTTTCCCTTTACTCCATTATGTTATGTCCCATTTATTTGTGTGGTTTTTTTTTTTTTTTGTGTTTGCTTCTTTGTTTGTTTGGTTTTTTCCCACAAAATCACAGATACTCCTATGTTGGAAAAGACTTTTAAGATTTTTGAGTCCTGTAAGTTTAACACTGCAAAGTCTACCACTAAATCATGTTCCTAAATGCCACATCTGCAGATAATTTGAATGTCTTCAGGGGATGGTGATTCAAAGACTCCCCAGGGAAGCCTGTACCAGTGCTTAACCACTCTTTGAATGGAGAAATTCTTCTTGATCTAATCTAAACATTCCTTGGTGCAACTTGAGGTCATTTCCTCTCATCCCATTGCTAATTGCTTGGGAGACCAACACCCACCTTGCTAGAGCCCCCTTTCAGGTAGTTGTAGAGAGCCGTAATGCCTCCTCTCAATTTCCTTTTCTCCAACCCCAATTTCTTCAGTTGCTTCTTCTGCACACTTGTGCTCCAGATTCTTCACCATCTTCGTTGTCCTTCTCTGGATAAGCTCCCGCAGCTCACTGTCTTTATTGTAGTGAGGAGTCAAAAACTGAACACCAGATTCTATGTGCAACCTCATCACTGATGAGTACAGGGACAGGATTACTTCCCTAGTCCTGCTGGCCACATAATTTCTAGTAAATACTAGGGTGACTTCCTCCTTGAAGAATGTCCAGCCTTACTGGACTCCTTTGCCCTTCAGGACTGTCTCCCAGTGAACTCAGTTTCCTAAAGAGACCAGAGTCTGCTCTCCAGAAGTTCAGCTTGCCAGTTCTGATAAGTCCCGTCCTCTTTTCTCTAAGAATCAGAAACTATTATTTCATGATCACTATGCCCAAGACATCCTTCAATCATTACATCACACACAAGTCCTTCTTTTTGTAAAAAAACAGGTCCAGTGGAGAGCCTTCTCTAGTAGGTTTACTCACCAGCTGTGTCAGGAAGCTATCTGCCACACATTCAAGAAAACTCCCAGAAAGTTTTCTCTCTGCTGTATCGTATTTCCAGCATATATCAGGTAGATTGAAGTTCCCGCAAGGACAAAGGTTACCAATCATGAGGTTTATCCCAGATGCTTATAGAATAATTTGTTTGTCTCTTCATCTTTGCTGACTAGTCTATAACAAAATCCCAACACGATATCTGTCTTGTAAGCCTTCCTCTTGATACTTACACATAAATGCTCAACCCTATCATTGCCATCATTAAGATATTTATGGCTTTCTTATGGCTTTAAACTAATTTGTATTGGGTCTCATCTGTCCAAGAGTAGAAATCTAACATGTAACCACGTATATGGTGGCACTGGTGAGACCGCTACTTGAATACTGTGTTGAGTTCTGGGCCCCTCCCCACAAGAAAGATGTTGAGGCTCTGGAGCGAGTCCAGAGAAGAGCAACAAAGCTGGTGAGGGGGCAGGAGAACAGGTCTTACGAGGAGCGGCTGAGACAACTGGGGGTGTTTAGCCTGGAGAAGAGGAGGCTGAGGGGAGAACTCATTGTTCTCTACAACTACCTGAAAGGAGGTTGTAGAAAGGAGAGTGATGGCCTCTTCTCCCAAGTGACAGGGGACAGGACAAGAGGGAATGGCCTCAAGCTCCGCCAGGGGAGGTTTAGGCTAGACGTTAGGAAAAGAATTCTTCAGAGAAAGGGTCATTGGGCACTGGAACAGGCTGCCCAGGGAGGTGGTTGATTCACCTTCCCTGGAGGTGTTTAAGGCACGGGTGGACGAGGTGCTAAGGGGCATGGTTTAGTGTTTGATAGGAATGGTTGGACTTGATGATCCGGTGGGTCTCTTCCAACCTGGTTATTCTATGGTTCTATGATTCTATGATTCTATATCTCAGATAGTCATCTAGACTCCCTGAATTGTCAACAGAGAGAAACAAGAACTTCTACAGTAAAGTTCATCTTGTCCTAAAAGAGACATGGAAAATGAAACATGAATCTTACCCCAAAAGCATCTTTATTTTTTCTAATTCGACTTTGAGGAGTGACTTGAGGAGTGACTTGATGAGTGACTTTCTAATTTGGCTTTGAGGATATAAACTTCTATGCTGAAGACACCACTATTTATATGATGTGAATCTTATCCTTTGTTCTTCTTATAGATACAGGTGCCTTTCTATGGGTAATGTCACTGAAAATGTAGCAGAAACTGTGTACAGGGGCAAAGAATGCCAGACTCTTTACTAACTGATTAATTTAGTATGATAGCACGTAGAAGCTACTACTAGGACTGAAACACCATTGTATCAGGCACAGTGGAGAACAGAGTCAAAAGTGATCTCTGTTGTGGAGAAGTTTGTAATCTAAATAGACAAGTGATGGATTATATGCCTCTGTGCATCTATATTGATCTGTAATGGAAACTTAGATAGTCTCATAAGACTGCTTGAGATGGATATATTTCCAGATTTAGCTTGCTTTTCAAGTGCCCATCTCCCCGAAATATGTCCTTAAGGCCTCCTGGAGAGCTAGGCAGGACTGAAACTGACACTTTAACACTATTCTGGTGGCCTATCGTAACTCAGTCACTCATTTTTCCTGTATTATTACCTAGCAGTATGTGGTACCACTCAAAGTAAACCACTTTGAATACCGAGAAATATTATCTTTTTGGTTGTAATTATTTTTTTTCTTTTTCCTTTTTTTTCCTTATTCTTTGTGGTTTTAAGTTTTATGTAATTGAAAAGGTTAAATTTGTCTATAATCTCAAAATTACTTTTTTAGTACCTCTTTGGCTATATTGACTTTTCAAATTTTGTGTAACATTTTGGGGGGGGATAATATTGCTGCTGGCTACAAAACATAGCAAGAAATATATTGGTCATTGATTGAAAAAAAGTGATTGTAATATGACAAATGAGTAGAACAATATGAGGATAGTGAATATTTTTGGATACGTCACAGTATTAACATCCTGATCTCCTAAGTTTCAATTATTATACATCGTACTGGCTCTTTGAACTGCAGTTATGGATTGTAAAGTAGTTCTAGCTTTCGTAGCTCATGCTTTTACCTCTGTCTAGGCTTGATTTCTTTTCTATGTGATTTTATTTTCTGTGTTTTTCACTTCTATCCACAGGATACACAGTGGATCAAGAGGTCCTTTTTCTCAGTTGGACTATTTCCCACCTTTCTTAGCTGTGAACTTTTGTGGATGCAGTGAGTCTTGGACTTTCTCAGCACAGAAAAACTGTCATTTTTAGTAACATTGCACGTTTTCCAGGGTTTGAGCTACAGTATCATTTGATCAACAATATTTCCTAAAAAGTGATGTCTTCAAAATATCATGTTCTAATGAAGGAAAGGTTTGCATGGAGGCCTATGTACAATCTTTGCATTTTATGTTGTAATAGCACACACAAACACAGCAACACACAAACACATGCACATCTTTAGTCTCCTTTTAAGTGGAGATACCAGATTTGGAAAATTACAGTCTCTTTTCCAGTTGCTGATAGATGTTGCCAAATAAATTGGACATTCTTTTGTGTAAGTTTTTGTGTTTCTCCCTCTACAATAAAAGACAAGCTTGCCAGTCTTGAACAAATCAAATTCAATTTATTTTCAACATAGCTTGTTGCTTCTCTCTTTCTCTTTTTCCTTTTTTGTTTCTCTTTTCTCCACTTTTCTCTTTCTCTTTCTCTTTCTCTTTCTTTCTTTTTCTCTATTCCTCTTCCTTTCTCTTTCCTTCCAAACTCTCTCTCCCTCCCTCTCTTCCTTCCTTCTTCCATTGTTTTTCTTTTTTCTTGTCCAAAATTCTAGCATTTCAAAAGAACAAATTCCTTCTCAACAACACATTAAATTTGAGTTTAAATATTAACTTGTCAACTTTTAACGTGTTTACTTAGTAAGAACTTTTGTTGATAGTTTTGCTTCAAATATCTTTTGTTTTTTGGTTCAAAGTAATAGCCTGAAAATACTCTTTCATTGAGAGTCATCTGCAGACTCCTATAGTAAAATGTATATGTTTAATGTATAGTTGTCTATATATTAATTTATGCCAAAAATTTCTCTATGTTCAGTGTAGACTCCAGGAATAATTATAATTATCTTGGGATCTGAATTTCTTTGTTCTAGTGGCTGATTTGACTCTATGTCTTTTGGGTATAATGGGAGCCTAGCTGCAGGTAAAGAAGCTAACCTGCAATAAAGTTGCAAATTATATCTTCATTTTGCTCCCAAACTTATGTGGAATGATCTTTGCTTGGAAAATCAATTCTTCTTCTTCTTCTTTTTCTCCTTCTTCTTCTTCTTCTTCTTCTTCTTTTTATTATTATTATTGTTATTATTGTTATTATGGCTGTTATTATTTTTATTTCTAGTGTGAAGAACAGATAATCAGGTTGCAATTATATTGATATTGATATTGATATTTATTTGCCTACATTTTAGCTGGCTAATGTAAAGTGAGATGATATTTTAGGTGTTAAAAGAATTATTTGAAGAGTAATTTAATAAATATAAAGACCAAAATATTAATAATGTGTTCTTTGTTAAATCACCACCTACATAAAAGGACTAATCAGAAGAGATGACATGAATATGACATGTAAATATGCTTTTGCCTAAATTTCATTCGTACTGTGTTGATAAAGCAATTGAATATTTTATTGTTCGTCTGTTTATTAAGCTCCATATTTGAGATACTTCTTTGCTTTCTCCATAGACATTTATTTTTCTCTTAAAACTCTATACTTATTCACATATATGCTCTTGGGACTTATGGCTCACAATTGCTCCTTCTGGTTATACTAAATCTACTTCAGGGCTGGCATGGAAACAACGTCAGTACTACATTTCACAGAAAAAAAAAATCTTTTTGACAACAACCTTCAGGGCTTCTGTACGTGTTAAACTATCCTGCTCCCACCTGTACATCATAATACAGATAATTTTGAGAACTCATCATTCAGCTGACAAGCTCTCCGTATTGTAAGCCCCATTCGTTCCTCCAATGAGCTCATATCAACCACACATTTTTGTGACAAATGCAGTTTCCCAATGAGACCTGGGGAAGTACTAAGCAACATGGGTGTACAAAGGAAATGGTTTTGTTTTTTTTTTGGTTAGAACAGACTAATAGAATCACATTCATTATTTTCCTCTATTTTTTTGTTTTTAAAATAAATATATACATTTAAGCAACTATATTCTTGAAAAATATATATTTTTTTTTAAATGAAAAGAAGAACAGTGCATTTGCAAGAAATATATGACATGTGAATCATGAAACCTATGTTTCTAAAATCCATCACATCTCTTAAAGTCTGTATTGAATTAAATTATTACTTGTATTCAGGTGCTTCCTACAATGTGATCAATTCCATTCGTGCTGTATCAATGATAACAGAAGTATATGTCTAAAGTTTCTCATATAGTTGCTGATGACAGTCTGGGCATGATTCAACCCAAGAACAAGATGATTTCCTGAAGAAAAAAGTAAAGAACAGTAAAAAAACAGCAAACCCATAAAACATTACTTGGGTATCTTGACTAATCCCCCATCAGAGACTACATGGCAACATTAAGCTCAATGCAGTTTTTTTGAGGTAAATCCTATACTTCTCACGTTGAGTTCCTCTTTACCTGTAGGTTCCCAGATCAGTAAGGTCTGGGAGTTAAAGGATTTGTTTGGTTAATATTCTTGGAGTTTACAGCACTTCTTTTTTCCATTCTTTTTCTTGTTCTTACGTAGTTTCTGAGTATTTTGATGTTATTAAACAGGGAAAGGAAGATGTGATACCAGTAGAAGGTGTCATTCATCACTATATTTCATCATTTACATTACTATATTTACATAATGACTGATACTGACATAGCTGTATTGATAAAACAGTCATATAAGACTGACCAAGCTGTTTTTACAAAGTCCAATAACTCACCAAAGCCAAGCCCTGAAAGGATGTCTGAGTTAGCTTTGCTAAAATAATGATTCTAAACACCTTACTTCATTTTTAAAGATAGTAGATAACAGTAATTCAACCCAATTCTACATATTCTAGGCTTTGACCAGCTGTGTTAAACAAAGAAGGAATCACTTAAATATTAATGTTTTTTCTTCACTAAGCGTTGTTTCAGAAACTGCATGTACCTAACCTTGTTTCTAAATTCTAGCTAGGGGAAATTAGTACTCTGGCTTCTTTATTGTTTGCCTCAGTCACATAAAGATCTGTATTTTAAAATTAAATACGTGAAAAGACTCATTAATGTCTCTAGTTTCCCCAAGAAACTAGAAATGAACTTTTAAAATAAATTTTCTTCTTCTACACATAGTAATTCCTCATGTGTTAAGATCAACTCTTCCCTACAGCTATAACCTAATCGGCATGCAGAGTTCTGATTATAAAATACAAGCAATTTGAGGGAAATCTTAATGTAATTTACATTAGCAATTCTAGTTACTGGCTAAAGATTCTAAGACATTCCTTGTAAAAAAAATACTACTTTTCTGTGCAGTCAAAATGTATTTTTATTCTGCTTGTGGGGCGTGAAACAACACTGTAGACTGCAGGGGTTTTTAGAACCCAAAGGAAGAGAATAGAAAAGAAAAGTGTGGATGGGTGAAGACCTTGTGTGTAAAAATGTACTGATTCAGCCAAAGTCAACATCAGGTAAACACATTCTTGGAATATAATTAAGGAACATTTAACTGTACCAGTAATAAGGCCTTGGCAAATTGCAATCTTTAAATGATGATACATTTCAGGCTAGATGATAATTCCAAGATCCCTGCTAATATTTCAGACTCTAAGCTTAGATATTGAAACTACTCAGTGTATAATAAAAAAGACTACACTTTATATCCCTTGATGTGTTCTCTCTGCCAGAGTTTCACTTTGCTACGAATCTTTTGCTGCATTGGCATCTCTGCTTCAAATAAGACTGATTAAAATGAAATTACTCAGTCTCCTGACCCTTGGCAAATTTCATGAAATACAATTTATCTAGTAGTTCAGCTGTAAGTACAGTCTGATTGGCTATAATTCAGGTTTATAGTTCCATTCCCCCCCCTCCTCCTAAAAAAGTAGTACACTCCAGTGATCCTGAAAAAAAAAAAATTAGAAGAGGGAAAATAATAAAATGAAGAAGGAAAGAAGGATGCAGAAAGAAAGAAAGAAAAAGAAAGAGAGAGAAAGAGAAAGAGAGAGAAAGAGAAAGAGAGAGAAAGAGAAAGAGAGAGAGAAAGAGAGAGAGAAGAGAGAGAGAAAGGAGAGAGAGAAAGAGAGAGAGAAAGAGAGAGAGAAAGAGAGAGGAGAAAGAGAGAGAGAAAGAGAGAGAGAGAGAAGAGAGAAGAGAGAAAGAGAGAGAGAGAGAGAGAGAGAAGAGAGAAGATAGAGAAAGAGAGAAAGAGAGAAAGAGAGAAAGAGAGAAAGAGAGAAAGAGAGAAAGAGAGAAAGAGAGAAAGAGAGAAAGGAGAGAAAGGAGAGAAAGAGAGAAAGAGAGAAAGACTGCATAATTAAAATGGAAAAAGGAAAAGGGGAAGGAAGGAAGGAAGGAAGGAAGGAAGGAAGGAAGGAAGGAAGGAAGGAAGGAAGGAAGGAAGGAAGGAAGGAAGGAAGGAAGGAAGGAAGGAAGGAAGGAAGGAAGGAAGGAAGGAAGAGAAGGAAGGAAGGAAGGAAGGAAGGAAGGAAGGAAGGAAGGAAGGAAGGAAGGAAGGAAGGAAGGAAGGAAGGAAGGAAGGAAGAAGGAAGGAAGGAAAACAGTATTTTGATTTCTGGCTTCTGGAGCCCTTGTTCGCTGAGGCTTTTGACTTTGTACCTTCTCTCATTTACTTTGTAGGAGCAATAAAAAGTGTAAATAATAAATTCTTCCAGTGTGATTTAGACTTTAAATATTTTGTTTTGAAGGACAAACAAGGAAGACAAATACTTGACTAACTCATTTCTGTCCCCTGAGGCTCTGTTTCAGAAAAGAAGTAGACCTTATATTTATGGGAATGTTTTGCACAATATGTATTAAATTTGTTGTATTAACACTGTGTATTTGGTCTGATCACTCTTTATCTCCTCTAATCACATGAAATTTTGCTGCTTCTGATGCTCAACAAACAAATCCCTTTGCAACCAGTTCCTGGAGGCAGAAGAACACCAAGAGCCACCTGTCATGCATAAAACTGACATAGTATCATGTAAAATTCTACAGAACTTTTCAAAGAAACGCATTTGGTGTTCTACGCATTTAAGCTTACTGGTACTACGTGCCCTAGGAAGCTGATCATCTTTTCACACATTCAGTTTTATGACTTCATTTAGAATCTGGAGGCACATTGGGCAGGATACATCTAATTTTAGAAGTGCATGGTGCATAGATGTTTACAGGTATGGTAAGGCAAGTTATAAGGCGTGTCATCAATTGTGGTTTAGGTATTTATTTTCTCTTTCTCATATTTGATTTCTTGTGTTGACTGTTAGGGTGTCCTACAGTGGTCGACTTAGATGTAGAATTTAGTAAGATGAATCCCTTTCCTCTTCCTCCAGAGACTGGTTTGATACCTGAATGAGTGGTATCGTTGGTGACATCTATGGAAAAGGGTCCGCCAGGAGCCAAAATATAATACAATGGTTTTTTAACTCCAAATTGTAGAGGCATAAAAGATATTAATGTTAAGTTTCCCATAGGAAACACCCTTAACAGTTTATTTTAATGTTAACGTGTCATTTTGCATGATTAACGTGTCATAAATAACAGTTGACTAAAATAAATGATGAGAATAATTCTCAAATAATAAAAAGGACAACTACTGCAAGATAAAATATCCAAGAGCTGCAGCCCATAAACCTGTGCATAAAACATTGTATTTAGCTGTTTTCAATATCTGAACTTTTCCATTACTAGGTAATTGTTATCATTCATATTTCAAAACCAGATAACTATAGGAACTGAGTAGTGGAGCCATCACACCATATTTCCAGAAGTACACAGTTTTTTAATACAGACACCATGACTTCTTTATAAAGCAGACCTGAAGAACTATCAAGATACAGCAAGAAAAAACAAAAGTGAGGGGGGGTTATTTGGGTTTTTTGGGTTTTCTTTTGTTTTGTTTTTCCAAGCGAAAATGGGATAGATTTTGGGATATAACAAGTACCAATACCCAGTCCTCCAGGGACCGAAGAACTGTCTCTCAGAATTAAAAACATGAACACCTCCATTTCTATGAAGCTATTATAGGGTTATATCATCCACTGATCAGTCATCTGGGCACCCACTTACATGTGTCTAAATACACTTTTCAGGGGAAAATCACAGAATCACAGAATAACCAAGTTGGAAGAGACCCACCGGATCATCGAGTCCAACCGTTCCCATGAAACACTAAACCATATCCCTCAGCACCTCATCCACCCGTCCCTTAAACACCTCCAGGGAAGGTGAATCAACCACCTCCCTGGGTAGCCTGTTCCAGTGCCCAATGACCCTTTCTGTAAAGAATTTTTCCTAACGTCTAGCCTAAATCTCCCCTGGCGGAGCTTGAGGCCATTCCCTCTTGTCCTGTCCCCTGTCACTTGGAAGAAGAGGCCAGCACCCTCTTTTTTACAACCTCCTTTCAGGTAGTTGTAGAGAACAATGAGGTCACCCCTCAGCCTCCTCTTCTCCAGGCTAAACAACCCCAGCTCTCTCAGCCGCTCCTCATAAAGCCTGTTCTCCTGCCCCTTCACCAGCTTTGTTGCCCTTCTCTGGACTCGCTCCAGAGCCTCAACATCCTTCTTATGGTGAGGGGCCCAGAAATGAACACAGGATTCGAGGAGCGGTCTCACCAGTGCCGAGTACAGAGGGAGGATAACCTCCCAGGACCTGCTGGTCACGCTGTTTCTGATACAAGCCAAGATGCCATTGGCCTTCTTGGCCACCTGGGCACACTGCTGGCTCATATTCAGTGCTGTCAACCAACACCCCCAGGTCCCTCTCCTCCAGGCAGCTTTCTAGACAGACTTCTCCTAGTCTGTAGCACTGCATAGGGTTGTTGTGCCCCAAGTGCAGGACCCGGCATATGGCCTTGTTAAACCTCATCCCATTGGACTCTGCCCAGCGGTCCAGCCTGTTCAGATCCCTTTGCAGAGCCTCCCTACCCTCCAGCAGATCGACACTTCCACCCAGCTTAGTGTCGTCCGCAAACTTACTAAGGGTGCACTCGATGCCTTCATCCAGATCATTGATGAAGACATTGAACAGGGCTGGACCCAGCACTGAGCCCTGGGGAACCCCACTTGTCACTGGCTTCCAGCTGGATTTCACACCATTTACCACCACTCTCTGGGCCCGGCCAGCCAACTAGTTTTCCACCCAGGAGAGTGTGCACCTGTCCAGGCCAGAGGCTGACAGTTTCTCAAGCAGAATGCTGTGAGAAACTGTGTCAAAGGCTTTACTGAAGTCCAGGAAGACCACATCCACAGCCTTTCCCTCATCCAGCAGCCGAGTCACTTTGTCATAGAAGGCGATCAGGTTAGTCTGGCAGGACCTGCCTTTTGTGAACCCACGTTGACTGGGCCTGATCACCCGGTTCTCTTGCATGTGCTTCATGATAGCACTCAAGATCACCTGCTCCATGACTTTCACTGGCACTGAGGTCAGACTGACAGGCCTGTAGTTCCCTGGGTTCTCCCTGCGACCCTTCTTGTAGATGGTCACGACATCAGCCAGCCTCCAGTCCAGTGGGACTTCCCCAGTCTTCCAGGACTTTTGGAAGATGATGGAAAGGTGTTTGGCCAGCACATCCGCCAGCTCCTTCAGTACCCTAGGGTGAATCCCGTCCGGCCCCATAGACTTGTAGCTGTCCAGTCGGCCTAGCAAGGCTCTGACCACCTCCTCTTGGATCATGGGAGCCTCATTATGCTCCTCTAGCTCCTGGGTTAGTACACAGACGGAACGACCCTCCTTACAACTAAAGACTGAGGCAAAGAAGTCATTAAGTACCTCAGCCTTTTCCTCATCCCCTGTTACTGTTGTTCCTTCTGTGTCCAATAGGGACTGTATGGTCTCCCTAGTCCGCCTTTTATTATTTATATATTTGTAGAAAGATTTTTTATTATCTTTCACAGACTTGGCCAATCCAATTTCTAGCTGAGCCTTAGCCCTTCTGATTTTTTCTCTATACAATCTCACTTCCCTCCTGTAGTCCACCCAAGACGCCTGTCCCTTCTTCCAGAACCCATAAACATTTCTCTTCTTCTTGATATCCCTCAAGATCTCTCTATTCAACCAAGCTGGCTTTCTCCCCTGCCGGCTTTTTTTCCGGAACATGGGGATGGCTTTCTCCTGAGCTGCTAGGACCACCCTTTTGAAGAGCTCCCAGCCCTCCTGGGCTCCCTTGCCCTTGAGTACTGTCTCCCATGAGACTTCACCAACCAGCCTTCTGAAGAGATCAAAGTCTGCCCTCTGGAAATTTAATGCTACCGTCTTGCTAACCACCCTCTTCACTTCACCTAGAACAGAAAATTTTATCATCTCATGGTCGCTTAGTCCTAGGCGTCCACCTACCGCCACATCCCCTACAAGGCCTTCTCTGTTCACCAACAGCAAGTCCAGGAGGGCGCCCTCCCTGGTTGGTTCATTCACCAGTTGTGCGAGGAAGTTTTCTCCCACGCACTCCAGGAACCTCCTAGACTGCTTCCTTTCTGCTGTGTTGTACACCCAGCAGATATCAGGCAGATTGAAGTCTCCCACAAGGACAAGAGGCATTGATCTAGAGATTAAACCCAGCTGTTTATAGAAGAGCTCATCAGGTGCTTCTCCTTGGTTGGGTGGTCTGTAACAGACTCCCATCACAAAATCTACCTTCTGGTGGGCTCCTCTGATTTTGACCCACAAGCACTCAATCTCCTCATCACCACAATCCATCTCAATGGAGTCCAAGTCCTCCTTTACAAAGAGGGCTACCCTGCCTCCTCTCCTACCCTTCCTGTCCTGCCTGAAAAGCTTATACCCCACCATAGCCGTACTCCAGTTATATGAGTCGTCCCACCACATTTCCGTGATGGCAACAACATCATAGGCCCCTTGCCCTATGACAGCTTCCAGCTCTTCCTTCTTATTCCCCATGCTGCGTGCATTGGTGTAAATGCACTTCAGCTGAGCTGCTGAGCCTTCAGCCCTCCTAGAGGGAACAGGGTTCATTCCCAACTGCCTGGTAACTGGAGTAGTTGACACCAGAGTGCCTGCATCTCCCTTAGCACCCCAAGGTGAGTTCTCCCCCACTTTCTTTGTGGTGAGGTACTGGTGGTCCTCACTTGCACACCCTCTCCCAATCACCAATTCCCCACGTCCAGGCTCGTTCCTGTCTAGCCTGGGCTCAACCCCCTCCCCCTTCACATCTAGTTTAAAGCTCAATTTATGAGCTTGGCTAGGTTTCTAGCAAGGGCTTTAGCCCCCCTAGGAGACCCATGTGTCCCACCCTTAGCAAGAAAGCCTGGGGGTGCGTGAGCCCCCCCATGATCAAAAAAGCCAAAGCCCCTCTCCTCACACCAGGCTCGGAGCCAGGTATTGTTGGTAGTAAGGCATGCCAGGTTGTAAAATTAATGTTTATAAAACTACTCTAACCTATGAGAGGAAAAGGAAAACCTCATATTTTTGACATGTGAATTTTATTATAACAATTGATGAAGTATGTTGAACTAGGAGAGGAAATCATATAGAAGCATGCAGAAAGATGTCTTAAAAGATAGTCTTTGATGAGACTTTCTTCCAGTCTGACAATATGTTCTGTACATGTCTAGATAACCATCATTTTCATTATCTAGACACATAACACAGAAAAAAACTTTTCTCTCAAATTGTCCCTATTTGGAGATTTGGGAAGAAAGAACTCATCAACAGAGTTTTGCATATTGCAAAGGTATCCATTTCTTAAACTAAACTAAGAGAGGTTCTGTATAATCAAATTGCCATATTATCAATGAATTAAGTAGAATAACTGTTGGGTTTCTGATTTTTTTTTCTTTTTTTAATTATACTGTTGTCCCACTGGCTTCAAAATACAAACAAAAAAAGCAGTCTAAAATACAACCTTGGTTCTGTTTTCCAGCAAAGAGTTTGGATGAAGTAAAATTATCTTAAAATGCCGATGTCTTGTTGAAATTACTTAGGGTAACAACAGCAGGGAAGAAAATAAATCAGTACTTTAAAGTTAAGACAGGCTCATTGTTCTGGGTTAAAGTCACTTCTGTAGAATTATTGCTGTCCATATATACATATTTGATTGTTATTTTCAATAAGAATGTAAATCTGACATTAGAGTTTCAGCAATTTACACTAAATTTGTCTGTCCCAGATGTACACAAAAGTATGAGTGGAAATAGACCAGTGGAGTAGTGCCCTCTCACTAATTTAGCCGGCTTCTGGAGCTGGTATATGCAAACACCATCCACCTGAAAATTGCAAACATCCAACCTGCAAGGTTGGCGTCTCCTAGGGGGGCTCAAGCCCTTGCTAAAAACCTAGCTAAGCTCATAAATCTAGCTTTAAACTAGATGTGAAGGGGGAGGGGGTTGAGACCAGGATAGACAGCAGCAAGCCTGGACGTGGGACACTGGTGATTCGGAGAGGGTGTGCTGGTGAGGACCACCAGTAGCTCACCACACAGAAAGTGGGGGAGAACACACCTGAGGGTGCTAAGGGAGATATGGGCACTCTGGCGCTAGCTACTCCAGTTACCAGGCAAATGTGAATGAACTCTAAGAGGGCTGAAGGCTCAGCAGCTCAGCTGAAGTGCATTTACACCAATGCATGCAGCATGGGGAATAAGAAGGAAGAGCTGGAAGCTGTCATAGGGCAAGGAGCCTATGATGTCATTGCCATCATGGAAACATGGTGGGATGACTCATATAACTGGAGTGCAGCTATGGTGGGATACAAGCTCTTCAGGCGGGATAGGAAGGGTAGGAGAGGAGGCAGGGTAGCCCTCTTTGTAAGGGAGGACTTGGACACCATTGAGATGGATTGTGGTGATGAGGAGATTGAGTGCCTGTGGGTTAAAATCAGAGGAGCCCACCAGAAGGTAGATTTTGTGATGGGAGTCTGTTACAGACCACCCAGCCAAGGAGAAGCACCTGATGAGCTCTTCTATAAACAGCTGGGTTTAATCTCTAGATCAATGCCTCTTGTCCTTGTGGGAGACTTCAATCTTCCTGATGTCTTCTGGAAGTACAATAGAGCATAAAGGAAGCAGTCTAGGAGGTTCCTGGAGTGCGTGGAAGACGACTTCCTTGCACAGCTGGTGAATGAACCAACAAGGGAGGGTGCCCTCCTGGACCTGCTGTTGGTGAACAGAGAAGGCCTTGTGGGGGATGTGGCAGTAGGTGGACGCCTAGGAAGAAGCGATCATGAGATGATAGGATTTTCTGTTCTAGGTGAAGTGAAGAGGGTGGTTAACAGGACAGTAGCATTAAATTTCCAGAGGGCAGACTTTGAACTCTTCAGAAGGCTGGTTGGCAAAGTCTCATGGGAGACAGTACTCAAGGGCAAGGGAGCCCAGGAGGGCTGGGAGCTCTTCAATAAGGTGGTCCTAGCAGCTCAGGAGAAAGCCATCCCCATGTTCCGGAAAAAAAGCCGGCAGGGGAAAAAACCAGCTTGGTTAAACTGAGAGATCTTGAGTGATATCAAGAAGAAATGAAACGTCTATAGGCTCTGGAAGAGGAGACAGGCGTCTTGGGTGGACTACAGGAGGGAAGTGAGATTGTGTAGAGAAAAAATCAGAAGGGCTAAGGCTCAACTAGAAATCAGATTGGCAAAGTCTGTGAAAGATAAAAGTTGTTCCATCTGTGTACAAACCCAGGAGCTAGAGGAGCAAAATGAGGCTCCCATGATCCAAGAGGAGGTGGTCAGAGCCTTGCTAGCCCGATTAGACACTCACAAGTCTATAGGACTGGATGGGATTCATCCAAGGGTATTGAAGGAGCTGGTGGATGTGCTGGCCAAACCCCTTTCCATCATCTTCCAACAGTCCTGGAAGACTGGGGAAGTCCCACTGGACTGGAGGCTGGCTGATGTCGTGACCATCTACAAAAAGGGCCGCAGGGAGGACCCAGGAAACTACAGGCCTGTCAGTCTGACCTCAGTGCCAGGGAAAGTCATGGAGCAGGTGATCTTGAGTGCTATCATGAAGCACATGCAAGAGAACTGGGTGATCAGGCCCAGTCAACGTGGGTTCACAAAAGGCAGGTCCTGCCAGACTAACCTGATCGCCTTCTATGACAAAGTGACTCGGCTGCTGGATGAGGGAAAGGCTGTGGATGTGGTCTTCTTGGACTTCAGTAAAGCCTTTGACACAGTTTCTCACAGCATTCTGCTTGAGAAACTGTCAGCCTCTGGCCTGGACAGGTGCACACTCTCCTGGGTGGAAAACTGTTTGGCTGGCCGGGCCCAGAGAGTGGTGGGAAATGGTGTGAAATCCAGCTGGAGGCCAGTGACAAGTGGGGTTCCCCAGGGCTCAGTGCTGGGTCCAGCCCTGTTCAATGTCTTCATCAATGACCTGGATGAAGGCATCGAGTGCACCCTGAGCAAGTTTGCGGACGACACTAAGCTGGGTGGAAGTGTCGATCTGCTGGAGGGTAGGGAGGCTCTGCAAAGGGATCTGAACAGGCTGGACTGCTGGGCAGAGTCCAATGGGATGAGGTTTAACAAGGCCATATGCCGGGTCCTGCACTTGGGGCACAACAACCCTATGCAGTGCTACAGACTAGGAGAAGTCTGTCTAGAAAGCTGCCTGGAGGAGAAAGACCTGGGGGTTTTAATTGACAGCTGACTGAAAATGAGCCAGCAGTGGCCCAGGTGGCCAAGAAGGCCAATGGCATCTTGGCTTGTATCAGAAATGGTGTGACCAGCAGGTCCAGGAAGGTTGTTCTCCCTCTGTACTCGGCACTGGTGAGACTGCTCCTCGAATACTGTGTTGAGTTCTGCGCTCCTTACCACAAGAAGGATGTTGAGGCTCTGGAGCGAGTCCAGAGAAGAACAACAAAGCTGGTGAAGGGGCAGGAGAACAGGCCTTGTGAGGAACAGCTGAGAGAGCTGGGGTTGTTTAGCCTGGAGAAGAGAAGGCTGAGGGGAGGCCTCATTGCTCTCTATAACTACCTGAAAGGAGGTTGTAGAGAGGAGGGAGCTGGCCTCTTCTCCCAAGTGACAGGGAGGTAGGACAAGAGGGAATGGCCTCAAGCTCCGCCAGGGAAGATTTAGGCTGGACATTAGGAAAAAATTCTTCACAGAAAGGGTCATTGGGCACTGGAATAGGCTACCCAGGGAGGTGGTTGATTTGGAGGTGTTTAAGGGACGGGTGGACGAGGTGCTAAGGGGCATGGTTTAGTGTTTGATAGGAATGGTTGGACTTGATGATCCGGTGGGTCTCTTCCAACCTGGTTATTCTATGATTCTATGATTCTTTGTGAAAGAAGTATGAATGCCCATCTCTGCCTTCTGACATCTAATCATGCTTTTTTCTTTAGAAACTTACTTTTCATAAATGCTCCTGTTACATCTCAGCCTGATCATAACAGGAACATTAATTTTTTTTTTCCTCTTTAAAGAATATCAAAACTGTTTAAATTACTTTTTCTACAAGTATTACATCAACCTTGATTGGTTGGAAACATCTAAATACTAAGGTGTAATTCCTCTATGAGAAATTTTCAGGCTTCAGAATGGAGATCCCAGCATTTTGTGAACTAACTGTATGGACACTGTGGAATTTACTAACTGAAAGAAATTTGCACTTCTAAACTCTTATCAGCCTTTTAGGAGATCTGAATTTCTAATGGAAAATATTGCCAAGAACAGGACAAGGACTTGGAAGTAATTTCCTCTATCTGAAGGAGTTAATGGCATCCACTTTTGAAATTTTCTGGCATAGAACAGCATCAAGGAATCATAAATTGCTTCTCTTTTATACTTACACTGCACAGATAATCAAATGCCCCAATTAAAATCTGGTCTTTCTGATATTGTGCATTACAAGGAAAATACCAAAACTTTAAGCAATTTTATGATATATTTTTACTAAACCCCATAATATATCATACTGATATTAGAGAAGTAATACATGAGGAAGTGAAGCAATAAAACATGCCATCTGTTTGCTTTTATGCAGCATTCTTTAACATATTTGGAAACATGTACTAGATTTGGTTGTATTTTGTGGATAAGTACAGAAGAAGAAAGAAGAGTCCGGTCTCAAGGAGACCAACAGTGCCACTTGCGAGAACACAAGGCTAAATAGTCTTGTCACTGTTTTTCTTTGACAAATTTTTAAAATACAGCTAAGTAAGAAATTCCTGAAACATATGAGAAATATTAATAACTCCCTGTGATCTGTGTGCCTGTTTGAGATTAGGAAATTAAAGTGTTCAAAAGTAAGATGCACTGCCCCCAACCATTCCCCCAAACTCCACACATGACAGGAAAGGTAGGCAGCCTCTCATGTCAATCTACCTCTATAGCCTCCTTGTTAGGTGATGTACTGACCCAGACAAGTTCTGGGACCAACCTGAGTGTGATTTCAAAGACCTAGGACAAAAGAATAACAGAATTATTGATGTCTGTGATCCACACAAACATCAACTTCCTCAGTCAGTCAAAGGTCAGTGAAAATCTCTCAGACCTTATAAAAGAAGTTCTACAGGCTAATTTACCCCCTTCCTGAGTAAGTTTTCCTTCTCTCCCAGAATGTGTATCAGCAGGGAAGAGAAAAGTTTTGAAGATAAAAGCCTTTGTGCAGCAAGTGCAAAGAAAAGACGAGAAACGTCTGGTGGAAAGCAATATGTATCCAGTGTATATAAAAAAAATACTCACACTTTAGAACACCTTCTATTTTTCATTTAGAATAATTGCAAATAGAGTTATTCTAAATAAAAATCAGATCAAAATATTTACTGTAATTTACAGTTTTTCAAATCATCTACTGAATGGCAAAAAGTAAAACAAATCTTTTACCTATTCTCTCAGTTTTGTAAGTAAGTGATTTCTTTTTATTAGGCAATTTTTCAAATTCCAGTCAAGCATTGTGTTTTATTGGAAGATAAAAAACAAACAGCAACCGTTTTTTCTAGAATTAATTTTGTCAATACCGTCTGTTCTTTTATTATGCAATATAAGAACAATTAAACCATTTTTAAAAAGAAAGTAACTTTGAAGCAAACATTTCTCAGTTATTGGTTTTTTTCCTTTAAAAAAGGCCTAATAAGGAAATACAGTTTTATTACATTTGTTATTGATGCTATAAAACTGTAATCCAGTTGCTGGGATATACAATGTAATTGATCATGCTGTGGAAATGCATTAATATGAGTTACTGTATTTTTAATACGTAATTTGAAATTATGTTAAAATGTAAAATTGTCCAATAGAAGGTGTAAATCTGTGGATTATTTTTGTTATTTTAAATTAGATGTGTTTGATCAAATAGGGCTGAAAAAGAGACTTTGGCAGAAATGTCTTAAACATATGGAAAATCATGGCTACGAGCTAAACGTGACTAAGTAGACAACATTACATGATACCATCTCAGAATTCACTGATATGAGATACTGGATTACAACTGTTGACCTTTATTTTTTAAGCATCGGCAGGATTTAATATAAGAATAAAGAACAGAAGAAAAAATAACAGAATAAAGGTAAAAGTTGTGGTCTATAAAAATGTCTATCTAGCTGTAAAAAATAAAGACCTTTGCTGAGGATAGAATAGTGAAATGAAAAGCAGACATTTAATGACCCCTTAAAAGGATGTGTTATTTCCAAGGGAGAAACTGACTTTTTTTGTCTTCCTCTGAGCAAATAGGGAGGAAATGAAATAATTATTGTGAAATAATAAGAGAAAGATACAGAATGGGTGAAATAACTAGGCGAGTTGTTATAGTTCCAGATGGAGATACGTAGGAACTGTAACAACTATATTTAAGTGAAATTTTACAAATAAACTGCTTTTAAAGAAAATATATGAAATTCGAAATAAGTGAGAAGCATCTAATAGGTTTTTTTTTAAAATTTTATTTTTGATAAGTTGACTTGATGACCTCCAAATACTAAGATTTCCAGTTTGTTTATTCACGTTCATCATGTTCTACTTTTTAGTTCCACTTTCTTTTCTCATGATAACTTTTTTGTAGAAGAAGAAGAAAAAGAGCAGAGAAAATTGGAAAAATAAAGATGTATTAGATCTTTAGGCTCCCACCCTCTTTTTTTTTATCTGTTATTTCATATTCCAGATTCTACACAGTAATTATTCAGTTAGGGAATATTGTTCTTTGAGAAACCTGAGAATTCAAAATAACTTTGAGTCTTCCATTATAAATCTTTCTTTATTTTTTAAACATTGATTCATATGCTCATGGAATGATTGCAGCCATCAACTTGTAATTAACATTTTCAGTTTTGGCTCTTATTTTATATTAGGTCCCTCATATAATCATTATCAATATGTTCTAATGTTTGGGGTTTTAGGTATTAAAATTTACTACTATGGGCTTGATACTTTTAAAAAAATATTTAATAAAAATATATACTAACAAAGAAAAAAATATTAGATATCAAAATGGGCCTGGAATAAGTAGAGATCAGTTAGAAACCTCATTAAAAGATGTGTTCCAGACACAAATTTTGGAGGCTATGGAGAATGTATGAGTTGATTGTAAATGCTAAAATTGGGGAACAAGAGAACAGAAAGGAGGATGGATGTTTCAAATTGCTTATTAAGATCACCTGTTCAGAATTGACAAAGATTCTAAGTTCATTTTACCTTCAATTTTTCTTATTCATTTGTGCAATTCCTTGTACTTTATGTTTAGTTTTGTTGTCATGATTTTTAAAATTGAAGGTAAACTAGGTCTAGAGTTGTCCAGTGAAAACCACGGACTGCAGCTGAGAGAGAGAAAGAAAGAAATTGACTTTGCCCTTACCCTAATTTTCTTGCAGTATGTTATTACTAATGCTGACATTATGTGCTGCTTTGGCCACATGCATCTTCATATTCATTTTCTCAGGACACACAAACCTAGCCACTTCAGTTTATTACAAATGTGTCCAAGTTTTTGCCACCATAATAATGGTCTTTACCTCAAAACACATACTATGCACCTGTTGTATTCAATGCAAGTGACATACAGAAACTTACTTCAGCAGCTATGGTGGAAAACAAAAGACTCCTTAAGAGCTGGTTTCAAACCCTTTTTCAGTAAGTGCACAAAGTTTGTCATTATGGATTTATGTTTAGGCAATTTTAGATGTTTATCTGCCTGTTCATGTCCTGATGGGCAGAATGGTTTCATCCTTTATAAAAAAAAATAAAAACAAAAACAACAAAACAAAAAACCAACAAAAAACCAAACCAAAACAAAACTAATACCAAAACACAACAGACAAAGTAAAACCACCAAAACATAAAGTAAACAAAATCCATAAGATATATAAACAAGCTTTTATTTCTGCTTTAGAAAGTTATTTTGTAAATATCAATCCTTACACCTGTGTTCCTCACATTGAGAATCACAGCTGCTTTCCTCCCACCTTCTTTTCTCTCCAGCGGCAATCTGCATGACCCTGAGGTTGGAAGCAGTCATGTGGTAGGTTTTTTTCCCATCCTTGCCCACTCTGATATAACTAACTCCCTGAGCTTTATGTGCTGTCTGGACAAGTGAATAAATTCTGAAGTTAAATTCTGAACGGAGCCTTGTGTTTTGGGTTGGCTCCATGCAACCAAATGATCGATACTTTCTCCCTTTCAGTTCCTTTTTTACTATCATATGCAGCCTCCTGCTAAGGTTCATAACCTTGGCAGTCATCTTTCATCCTGAACTGTCTTTGATTATAATTTTACATCACACAACTTTCGTTCTATCATCTCCAAAACATAGCAAGGCTGTGACCAAAGCTGTCTCAGGATGATGCCAAGTCAATAATTCATACCTTTATTACATCTCTGCTGGGTAGCTGTAATTCACCCTAGTTCTTATAATTGTAGTACGCTAGCACCTGTAGATTGGTGTGCCTCAAGCAGTTCTACATCCAGTAATTGTTCTATGCCTTTTACAGTCTTATCTACATGTCTAATGCATCTGTAATATATAACAAATGCCCACCACACCTTTTCAGAGGCAAAGAATTTGTTCCACTTAAGATTTTGTCTTTCCATATGAAATATCGGATCAGAAAGGTAATTCTTTTCAACTATATGTTACGCTCAGGTTTGTGCTTTCTTTCCTTCTCCCTTCTTTCTCCCTTTCCCCTTCCTCTTCCTTTTCCCATTCCCCTTCCTTTCCCCCTCAGAAGCACAGAGAATAGTTTTGATTGCATTTGTTGCATTTCAACCTTTGAGTTACTGTACAGGGACTTGGAAAATTTTTCTTAAAAACCATTAGAATAATGGTCTGGGCTCACAAACTAGGCCATGAATGTTCTACAAAATGATGAAAAAGTATGTAGAAGCATAAAAGTACATCACCATTTCTGTAATTTGTTCTTGTAAACTTGGTTCTACCTTGTCTCATTTTCTGAGTTAGTTTCCTATTGCAAAATCACTACTGGATCAAACTTTCATTAGACACACCCAAGATGCTATTCCATTCCAGACTCAGGACTTAATATTTACCTTTTTTGAAGTTCATGAGGTTTATGAAAGATCATTTCTACAACCTGTGGAGATCCCTCTGAGTTATGGTGTTACCCCTCTCTCCAATTGTATGTCACCCAGAAACTTGCTAAGAGAAAATTCTCAGCCATCATTCTATAGTATGTAGGGACAAGGCTGCTTTGTAGAAATCCTGTCACTATGGATACAAAACAGCTGGTCAAAACACCGTACCAAAAACTAACTTAAAATAAAACAAAGAAACATGTAAGTAATTGTGTCCCTGGGATGATTTGTAATGATTTAATTTCTTTCTATCAAATATTTCATTTCTTTTTAGGACGACATTCTCCTTTGTGTGGAGTGGCATGCAATGTTAAATCTTCATAGTCCACTACCAATGTATCTACACAGGAACAGCTGCCCTCATGCAAATGTCACCTAGCTGTTGCTTGGGGTGGCAATTAATTGAAATGTAACATTGAATGAAAGGAAGTGATTTTACCTTAAGCTTAAGTTTAGTTTATTATATTTCTGCATTAGAAAAATTGTACTTAATGCTATGAATTTGTCATGTCTCACAAAATTTATTTAGTTTCTTAAAACTGTACTTCTCTGATTTGTGTGGTTTCTGACAGTAAAACTGTCTGTACAAATCTGTATTCATCATCATTACAGAAAGAGTCTGGAAAACATGCACTAAAAGTAACTACATACAGGCTAAACAAAAAAATCACATTTTTCTTATAATAAAAATCATAATTTTGAATAATTTTATGTGTTTTACTGTGCATATCTGAGGCTGATATCTGTGCCTATTTAGAAAATTACATGATAGTCCTTATTACAGTTAAGCATGAAATTAGATATCCCACCTTTACCATATGGAAATAGAATAAATTTATCAAAGAAACTCATGGTATTGTCCAGACCTACAGAGATTGTCTTTTCTCCAGAAGCAGGTAAAATGTTGACCTTTCTGTAGTAGGCAGAGTAGTATATCAGAGGAACCCACACTCCCTGTTAAAATATCCACAGTATATCAGAATCACACAGTTTACAATTTAAAGCATATTTATCACAACTGAGCCAAACAGGGCAAAATTCCCAAACCAATCTATAATTTACAATCCAGCATTTGGGACCCTGGCAACTCAGTAATTATTTGGCTTCTGCTTGTGTGTGTATGCACGTGTGTTTATTATTTTATTTATTCATGTGAAATGTGTGCATATGAGTTTTATTTTGAAGGCTTATGATATAAAAGCTCTGCATGTGATTTACTAAAAACAAATGATGTAGCAAAAAGAAGATTATATTCCCTCATAATAGGATGGGGTGCTTGCCAGAGCCTGGAAATGGAATACTAACTAGAAGCTTTTCAAGAGATGCTGTTTGAAGAGCTGTTTAATAGAAGGTGGTTTTGCACCCGTTTTAGCTAGGGAGCCTACTTTCCTTCCTTTATTAGTGTATTTTGGATTCCATTTTATTGCCTGATCTCCTTAGGCTGCACCCTCTGAACCATTTTCAGTAAATTCCACCGAGAAAGTGCATGAGAGGAATGGGTCAAATGGGACAACTGTGCTGTGGCCAAGGCCTTGTAATTGCTGCTTCCTAATGGACAGATGTTCATTTAAATCAAGGGAGAGGCACAGATGTTCAAGAACGAATCTGCCATGCAGCTGTGGGGAAGGGTTGACCAGGTGGGACACATCTGGAACTGGACTGCAATGTAACAGCTTCGGTCACTTAGGTGGTGAGTGCTGCTAGAAGGTCCTGTTACTGCAATATGCTTGTCTACGTTGTGAACCACTAAAAAAATAACTAAATAAAACATTCAAAGAAGCCATTTCTCAGCTATATACGTAACGTCTATACAAAATACATGTGAAATGTCTGTGTATATTAAAGGAAGAGAAGAAATTTCAGTGACAACCTTCTCTTTTTTTGTAGCTGGTATTTCCATCTACCTTAACTCATCCCTCTTAAAGTTCTGATACTTATGAACAAAACAGTGTAGGCAGAGATGCCCCCACTTATTCCAGGGAACATATATGTCTATAACAGCTTTAATATTTCTACTGTTGGGTCCTCACTTCTTGTCATTTTAGTACTGAGAAACATCATGCCTAGTGTCCTTCTTACATCCTTCATTCTTTGTCTGAAGGTCCTTAAAACAGGTAGGTCTGAGTGAGACAATGGGATTGTCGTAGGGGTTTTTTGGGGGGGGGTGTTGGGTTTTTTTTGTTTTTGTTTTTTTTTTTTTATTTTTGTGGTAGATTTGTGAGAATGATGCCATTGAAACCAGTGAGATTCACTTCTTTATAATGCTAATAATCACATGATCCGGCATTATATTTAACAGAGTCAAATGAAAGACTGGTAGACTGAAAAAAAAAAAAAAAAAAAGAGGGTTCCTATTAAATTTTTTAAGGCAAAACCATGAATTGAAATGCTGTCATAGCTGTGACTCCCCACTGTGATTCATATAGAACATAAGAGAATACAGACTATTTTAGTTGGAAGGGACCTACAGCCATCATCCAGTCTAACTACCTGACCAATTCAGGCTGAAAAATGTTAAAGCATGTCTTTAAGGGCATTGTACAAATGCCTCATAAACACTTATGAAACCTGGGGCACTGACCATCTCTCTAGGAAGCCTGTTCCAGGATTTGAGCACCCTCTTGGTAGACATACTTCCTAAAGTCCCTTCCATCTTCTTTCACGGTGCAGCTTTGAACTGTTCCCACACACCCTATCACTGCGTACCAGGAAGAACAGTTTCTCTACACAGTTTGCTCCTCCTGTGCACATAGAATTGGGATGTTTGAACATGTTTGATTACTACTACAATTGCTATTATTATTATAGTTACCATAATAATCACCATAAGTGTCTAATATATGACAAAAAAATACTAGCCTATCATTTTGATAGCTGTGTTAAACAGGATGTGTATGAAAAAAACAAATAAAACTCACCATTTATTTAATCTTACATTTTTTTCTTAGATTCTAGAGATAACACTGAATTACTGTATTTCCAGAATGTTCCCTGTAAATGAATCTCTATTAACTACTTGTACTCTATAACATTCCACTGATGACACACTGAAGACATTTTAATATGGATATTAAAATATCTTTAACAGATTAATTTCTTACTTGTCTTCATTTATTGATTCTGCTCTGAACATAAAGGCTTGTTGTTGTTTTCATGGAGAGTCCTGAATAGAAGAATTTAACAGAAGTTAAAATTGGAACTCTTACAAGTACAAGAGTATGTCTCTGAGCTTATGGACTCATGTCTGCATCTCATCAAAAGTTTATCTTCTCACAATTATTTGCAGATTTATGATGACAATTTCAAAACATACTAAGATCTATTTATCTGATATATTGATTTAAAATATATCTAAATTTTTATGCCTTACCAAATTTGTAAAGTCACCTTAAGTTCTTAACTTGTTCATGGGTTGTCTTGGTCTAATGCTTTCTACCATAATTAATCAAACAATCAATTTTAAAGGAAGCTGTATGTCCAAATAGCTTTAGCTGGAATTCCTGGTGTTAGAGGACATCTTTGACTTACCAGCAATAACAAATTGCCAAGACAGATTTTACCTAGTTGATAGCAGCAAACCTGAGAGAAATGTACTCTAAAGTATGATGCATTGGGAGGAATGGAGGATATGATCTGTGGAACTTTCTAAAGATAGGTTACAGATATTCTGTGAAATGGATAACGACATCTGTCATCAGTTCCACTGATATAAATTAGGAACTTTGATAAAACCAAAGGAGGTACACTGGTATTTAATTAAAATAAATGAGAACAGAATCAGTCTCCCCAGTTGACTGAAATTTTATACACTCGCCATGGAGGAACTGCAAGTATTGTAAGGTACCAGTTTCCTCATATATTTTAAAGTTTAAGTTCCTGGATTCATGATCTGCAGAGACAGTACTAAACTTCATTCAGATGAGTATCAGTAAATCTAAGTTATGATCAGCTATGACATTGTATGTATGGTGTTTAAATAGAAAACATACAGGTGCAATGTGACTTCTATCCGTCTGTCTATCTGTCTCTGTTCTATCAGAATTTCACTGAAATACATAGATGTTGTCGCCAACACTTTAAAAATTCAATAACTTTCACACCAGATCTTTCCTGGTAGCCATGCTATCTAAGCTATCAATACATAAAAAAGGGACAAGTTTCATCAGTGGTCGTTCTGAGCTTGGAAGCATGTCCCCTGACAGTGACAGATACTAGAAGCAGAATTACAACCCAATCCAAGCAGATATAGACTGGATCAACATGAACCATTCCCTGCCAAAGAATTGTGAATTCCTTTTAAGATGACTTCTGTACTGAAATGTAGTACTAATAGCAGCTTTTGGACTGAGGTAGAACCTGAGGTCTTAATAGAGATCAAGGCCTCCTATTGTTGAGCTTATGATTTCACTTGCCTAGAGTCCAGGTCTCTGACAAACTGAAATCTGTTGGTGTGTCTTGCTTATCTTCCAAAAGTTGTTTTCAAACGTGTTGGGTTCTTGCATTGCCCTTTGCTCTTCTCCCTCTGGAATAGTTTTTAAATAATGGCAATGTGGCTTAGTTGCACCTTGGCCTGATTTCAGAAAACATAGATTTAAAACCTTTCTTTGCATTTCAATGTAGAAATGTAGTTTTGTCAATATGAATAGTACACTTCGGTGATATTAAACATGTCTTTGTCATTATGGATTCTAAGATGATTATTTCCTCTATTTCATTCTTTGAATTCCATTTTGTCTTTCATTTAAATATATTGGATTTTTTTTCAGAATGTACATAAACAACTCCCCCAAAGAAATGCAATAAAAACAATATATATGAGCCAAATAAAAATGTGTTGAGGACAGTAGGGGTCATTTGACTAATTTCTAAATGCCTTGGTTCTTGTTAATAAGTTTGTCTTCAGATTCCTGGAGGAAAGTTTACCTTTAGCTATTTTTATCAATAAACAAAATGGAATTAAATCAAGTAAATTAAGCATCACTTTAAGGGAGAAAAAAAAAACAAATAAAAAGAACATTTTAGTTTAAATGATTAAATTTATTCAAGATAAGTCTCTGCTTTTAATTATGGAGCAGGAAAATCATATCTCATTGATAATCATACCTTGTTGATACCAGTAGGCTTCTCAATACACCTCAACTTCATATCTTGAAAAAGAAATTTAAATCAAGGAGAATCATAGAAAATAATACCTTCACAAATAAGTTTGTGAGAATTACTTTCCAACTTAGTTACAGGAAAAAGTCGGCTGTTTCAAAGAGGAAGAAGGACTGAGGAAAACTGTTCTTTGAAACCCCTGCTGTAATACCCACATTGCTGAATTAAGAATTTAATCCAAAACATCTGCTTACTGCCTTCCAGAGCAGGGACCTATTTACTACAAATTGTATCAAAATATATAGACAAGGGTACCTTTTAGCTGTGGTATTATTAAGTAGTGAACAGAGTCACAGAGGAATATAATAATAATTCCTGGTCCATTTGGACCTCTAGGTTTCAGTATTTTCTTGGATTATTCTTTATTTCTAATAAATGCAAAAAATAAATAGGTTTGAAATAAGATTTATGTACCTGACAATTTAAGAAACTCTAGATGAAGGGGTAAATTCCCTTTAAATAATTAAGATTTTGAGTGACAGATCCTAGCCACCAGGCCTATCACTCTAATGTAGTAGTTTTAAGTTTTGAATTGTTGAGTTTTTCTTCCAACAAACAACAAATTTGAACAAAGATCAATTAAATTTTGGCCTAGGGTAACACAGGTATTTGGTGGGTGGAGATTATTTTACGAGAAAGTACATTCATTTGCACAATTTGGACCTTTCTACTGTCTTTCATTGCATTGTCTTTCAATTTTATTTTTTGTTTTATATTGTTTGATAAGTCTACAGCTAATCTCCAAAAATCAATAGATTCTTTTTCTTTTAATTGCAGATTTTGAGCAAGCATCCTTACCAACAATCGCAACCAACTTTCCTCCAGTTCTGACATGATTCTTTTCTGGTACTTTTCTATTAGAAACCAAACATCCAAATGACCCATCTTTTTCATATAAAAATCCCTTACTTTCGCTATGATTTGTTGTAAATATCTTATTGACTTTCTTGGGGTAGCACGACCATCCAGCTGTTCATTTATTCTGGATATTGCTGATTGTGAGATCTAGGTGAGAAGTGACCACCCATATTTTCTGGGGCACCTCCTCGCGGGGTAAATCAAGGCACAGGGACAAGGAGGGGCCAGCTCGACCTCTGTGTTCGTGACCCAAAGCATCACGGTCTATTTTCTTGGCTCTAAGGGGGAAACCCGGGCATCACCCTCCTGTGAGGTGACCTCCTGGGTCCCCAGCATCCACCCGTGGTCCCCCCTCAGCTGTGATAACAGGGACCAGAGATCTGAGGGGTGGTTAATGCTCTGGCCTCAAGCTCCGCCAGGGGAGGTTTAGGCTGAACATTAGGAAAAATTTCATGGAAAGGGTCATTGGGCACTGGCAGAGGCTGCCCAGAGAGGGGGTTGAGTCACCTTCCCTGGAGGGGTTTAAGGGATGGGTGGACGAGGTGCTGAGGGACATGGCTTGGTGATTGATGGGAGTGGTTGGACTCGATGATCTGGTGGGTCTCTTCCAACCTGGTGATTCTGTGATTCTATGATTCTATAACTTCTCTACTTCTCTATTCTAACTCCACTTCTTCCTCTATTTCTCACTCCCTTTCACCTCCATTCTTCATAGACAAAACCTTTTACATTATTCAGGTCTCCATTACACACTATGCCTTTTTTATTGTTGTTGTTGGTTTTGGTTTTGTTTTTATGTGAGACTTTGAAGATCTGTAGTTCTTTTCAACATTCAGGGTCTTTGGACCCCTTACCTGTATGCAGTGCTATGCTACTTGAATTAGTATTACCCTTCAAAGACTGATATTTCACAGTGACAACAGCTACTGCATAGTGAGCTTTTTTAAAGCTGTTATTACCAAAATGCCTTTTTGTTTTCACATGCTATCTGTCTTTGGAAGCAAAAGAAATGTTTGATTGGAAAATTGTTATGTTGTTAGCAATGAGTTTTGCATTTCCTTAAAAAAGCAAGAAATAAACACAGTTTTGTAGAGCTTTTGTTGTTAATGTTGTTGTGATTTGTTTTCTTAATGAGCAGATTGAGAAGTCTGATGTGATAGCTCCCACATTGTGGAGTAAATGAAAGAAAACATGAAGATCTAAACTTTTAAGCTAAAAAATATGTTAAATATTCAGAAAAGATAAAAAGTAATGATTGCATATTAATGAAAACTCCAAGGTGGTCTTACAAATAATGGAATTACATTTTTATTTTTTTTCCAAATGGAAATCAAAAAATATCTACTAGTAGAAGCACTGCTCCTTCCCCTGTCCCCTCCCTTTCCCCTTTTTTCTGCCTTTCCCTTTTCACTTTTCTCCTTACCCCTTTCTCTTTTCCTATTTCTTGTTTCCTCTTTTCCTCATTCCTTTACTCTCTCACCCTGTTTCCTTCTTATCTCTTATCTTGAAGCAGTACGGTTTAAAACACAGTTAATTTAGTAATTACATACTTGAATTCCTTTCAGACTCTTAGGTAAATACCATCTGGTTCTGATGATTTGTTACTTTTTATCAATATGTCTAAAATCTCCTCCACTGGCACTTCATTTTGAAACTGACATTCAAACACAGAGAAACAACAGAATTACCCTTCTTTACTGTGAGCATGGATATGAAGAATTCATTTTTCTTTTCTGTTATGACAGTATCTTCCTTGTATGATTCTTTTACATCTTGGTCATTTGTAAATCCCATAAACTCTCCAGCAAGTTTCTAGGTTTTGATGGATATGAAAAACTTTTTTTTTATTACTTCTTTTATTTTAGAAACTTCAGCGGCTTGTTTCTCAAACTAATCTTTTCATCCTATTTTTATTATGTTTTAACATTTGACATGTCTACAGTCAAGCTTTTTTTGCTATGCTCATTGTGTGCACATGCATTCCATTTTAGAACGATATTGATTTATTTCTAAACTAAACTGGAGGGGGAGTTACTTTTCTTCAAAGGATGACGCAAATGAAAAAATATGGGGAAAACAGGAAAAAAGGCTGTTTTCTCAAAGGAATTAATTTCAGCAGGTATATAAATAAGGAAATAAGAATTCGAGAAGGTTAATTATACAGATAAATTTACACTAATTCTAATATCAGGTTATGCAGCTAACACATCCTTTAAGGATATGTTTTTTTTATTACACCACAGTATTTGCAACAAGTAGTCCTTAGATGAAGGGTACTGTGTATGTTGTACACTCTCTCACAGCAATATTCCCTATAACATCCGTAATGACATCTTGAATAAAGCAGCCCATCTTTATATGGAAACACAAAGATGTAACTTGGCTTGTTTAGAGCATTTGCACTTCATAGTCTGGTAGTATTATTCCATAAAATTTCAAATGGCATAGAGTTGCTATAATGCCACCAGTCAGCACATCCAGTTATTAGAACTAAATTTCCACATTTTGAAGCTTGCAGTTCGAAGCTGTCAGGTTTTTAAGTCCATTTGAAAGGCCTCCAATTTTTTAAAAGTTTATGCAGGCATTCCTTGTCAATAAAGAAGAAACTGGTTTGGAAGTAGAAGTAATTAAATGATGAGAGGGTATCCCTGAAGACTGATAAAAATCCCAAAAATTTCATGTATAGGATGCAATTCAGAGAAATGATTTTATAATACAGACAGTTCTTATCTGTTTAAGATTTAGCTTCTTTTTGGTATTTGAGTTTATTTTGGTCTTAAAGTCTTGTTTTCTACAGCAATCTTTAAAACTGTGTCATAGAGCTTGTCAGCACATGCTCAGTTTATTTTAGAAGTCTTATCTATGCTGCAAATCACACTGGAAGTAAAAACATAAGCAACAGTTGCATATAAATGTAGATCGAGAGGTTTTGGTGTTAGAATTTAAAGGCAGGCATCAAAATGGCATAACCAAATAAATTAGACCAAGTTTCTGAAGGGTTAAGCACCTGTGGCTCATAGTTGTATTGATCCAAACTGGAAATGTCTAATGGTTCCAGGAAACCTCTTCTCCTTCTGTAAGTGGTTAATAAGATTTTGGGGTTCTGACTGTGGAATTTGTAGGTTTAGAAAATTAGGGAGAGATGCTAACACAATTTCTTGGTATTTCAAAGTATTTTGCCATTTCCATTGTAATGCTATTTTTTTTTTACAGTATATTCTTCTAGCCACCTCTACTAATGAATGTAATTGATTTGATGCCCTCACTTTACCAATCCTGTCATTCACTGTCTGATATTTGTTCCATTGGAGTGTTCCATTGTAAGCTGTTTAAAGGTAATTTGCGACATTGATCCTGCCTTGCAAACATCACTGAAATCCATACATTCTTGCATTTGAAGAATAATTTTCTGAACCTAGAAAATATGTTCTCCTATATAATAGGATGTGTATCTGTAAATGCCAGTAGGAAATGGGAGACCTGCTGGAGCAATGGAGTATGCAGTGCTCTTGAAAGTACCTGCCATTGACACAATTATGTCCTTTCAATAAGAGAAAATACTTTGTGTTCTGAAACTTTGGGACGGATAACATAACCTGATAACACCATGTACTTCAATTGCAAAATGCTAGTGGCAAAAGGAGACTATTATCCACACTTATAAAAATGTTATCATAATGCATGCTCTGAGGCCTTTTAGTAGCATAAAAGATAAATAGTAAGATGAGGAAATCTAATGTTCTGGGGAAATACAAGTATCTTGATGTTAACATTTTTGTCATGAACCGGAATTAAAAAAATGAAATACCATAAAATCTGCATGGAATACCATTTTCCAAAAACAACTTCTTTAGAATTAAATGTTTCTTTAATCACTTTTTGATTGAGTTTTTTTGTTACTAAACCTGAAATGCAGGGTTTAATGTTGCTTGTTGTTATGGTTTTACATGCCCAGTGGCAAGAGAGTCATATGGCCTCTAGCACCACTGGGCAACAAAGAACCACATAGACACTCCCTTACTCCTTCCCCTTATGAGAGGACTGGAAAGAAACAAAGGCAAACTTCATAGTTCAAGACGGACAGGAAGGGATCACTCACCAATTATCATCACAAGCAAAACAGACTCAACTTGGTGGAAAAAAAAAATAATTCTAATTTATTACTAATCAAATTAGAAAATCCTGAGAAACCAACCCAGAAGGTACTTCTTCCTCCCACCACACCCTTCTTCCTAGGCTTAACGTTCACTGCCAAATTCTCAACCTCTTCCCTCCACAGTGATGCAAGGGGACAAGGAATGGAGTTTGCGGTTAGTTCATCACGTTGCTTCTGTCTCATTTCTCCCAATGTGGAGGACCTCTCACACTCTTCCCTTGCTCCAGGGACTACTGCCACCCCCTCACCGTTTTAAAATCCCTTCTTAAATAGGTTACCGCAAAGGTGTTATCATAATCACCACTGTTTGGCTTGGCCTTGGTTAAAGGTGGGTCTGCCAGTCACAGCTTCTAGCAGTTTCCAACAGAAGCTGACCCTGTAATCCCCTCACTAGCAAAATCCTTGAGATGCAAACCCAACACACTTGCCTTCACTTGTTGGAGTCTGAACCAGTCAGGTAACTGGCACACATTCTTTCCAATGGCATGTACTCCTCCAAAGGGCTCTATCTCCATGATGCACCAAATGATATGTGATTGGTAAAGAATTGCATCACTCAAAGCATTAATCCATTGTGAATGGTATAGCTCATGCACAAAAAAGAGTATGTGATCATCAAAATTTTACTTTCCAGTATGCTGTGAAACTCAAAAAGAGAGCTTCTTTTAGGAAAAAAGCCCAACTAAAATAATCAGAACTGTAGACTATAACCCTCAGCTGCACAGAATTTTGTGTTTCAGTCATCTCTACGGTAAGTCGAATAGCTTGCTCAACTTCTCTGATTTTATAACATGTTTTTTATGGCAGTTCCTGAAAGATATGTGGCAAATTCATATATGTTCTCACAGAAAATATATTTTATGCACAAATATAAATAAATAAAAAAAACCCCCGAGATTTGAAATTCTTATTTTTTTCTGGTAACTGATTATTTGAAGACATTTATTTGTATAGCAACTTGCATAGTCACATTTAAATAAGATTTCTAAGTGGTACCACAATATAAACAATCCGGACATATCAACAAAGAAGGTAAAATCGGTTTCGATGTTGGAAGAAGGATTAGAAAGAGAGTTTCCCTGTAAATCACTCCAATTTACTGCTAAGTCTAAGTAATTTAGCCACACAGGTATGGGGCAGAACTGCTACACATTCCAGGGCTTTTGATTCTCAGGTTTGCACCTGAATAACTATGCAAACCTTTCTCCCATTTTTGGCACTGACTGTTGCTCCTGTAATTGCCTCCTCTGTTATGAGTCTTTTTTTCCCCTTTCCCTATAAAAGAAATTACAGCTTGTCTCTGTAGAAGATAAAACCTGAATAACTACTGTACCATAGAAATGCAGCAGGCTAGTGCAATAATACAAAGAAGGGAAGATATGTAACTTGTGGGCAATTAAGTGCATTCGACACTGCAGCCCATAGGAGAGCCACTTATTTTTAATACCTTTTAGCTATTTCTCTTTAAAAAGGGCTTTAGTCTTCCAGCTTCTCTCTGAAGAAACTTTGAGACTAGCCATGACAGGACTCATGTTGTTAAGCCTGCTGCGTAGCACCAGTACAAAACGTGATGACAGAGTCACCCACAGAGAGAGCTGTCTTATTTGTCTCCCTGCTGGCAAACTGCAGTAGTAGCTTTCCCTGTAATCATTTGTATTATTATTTATAACAAATTACATGTCAAGGACACAATGGCATATTGGTGCATCCCATTAATTTTTGTATAAGGGGTGGGGGGAATAAAAGGTTATGAACTGTTACTAGACACACATTGACAATTTATTTTACCTGTGAATGGAGAAGTCCTTTGCATATAAGCTTTTATGAGTCAGACAGAGAAGGAAAGAGACAGACTAAGACGAATGTTAGGGATGGAGGGGGAAAAAACAGGAAATGGGAGAGTAAGGCTTGGAGAAGTATCAGATGTAGATATGAATCAAAAAGGTACCTTTAGTTCTATTACATTTAGTAAGAAAAAGTTACTGTCCAGAAAAACTCTTGTTAAATGCATATGTTACAAGAGGCAAATATTTAGGGTCAGAGAAGACAGACTCTACTTATCATAGAATCACAGAATAACCAGGTTGGAAGAGACCCACCGGATCATTGAGTCCAACACTACCAGATGAGGTACATTTTTTAAGAGACGGGGACATTTTTCCCAGTGTTTAACTACCAACTACTGTAGGTTGTCATTATCAAGTGTTATGCAAGAGTTATTCTGTGAGGGAGGAATACATCATAAACAAGGAGAAGTGGGGGTAGAGGCAGTACTAAACAAGACTTAAGAATCACAATAAGTTTAGTAAGCAAGAGAAGAAAAACGTGAAAACATTTGTAAAAAAAATAGGAGTAGGGAGAATGAAAGCTTGAACTCTGGTCTGTGTAATACAGAGATCACAGAAGATGATTGTAATTGTTCTTTTTGGCCTTAAAAAATCCATGACTTTATGAAAGAATGAATGAATCTACAATTCTAGAACAAAAGCTGAAAAAAGCTTCAAAGATTGCAGGTCCAAAGTCAGACTCATCAGTGAAGACATATGAAAAGACATGATTGATGACTAACCTTGCCCTTAGATTGTATGTGAGGCTATTGCTTTTTAAAAGTGACACTTGTCACTTTTCCGTCTCACCAGGAGGAGAAGAAAAATATATATAAACTTTGTCAACATCAATTTTTCCTTCAGGTTTATTGCAATCATAAACTGTACTGCACAACGAAAAAATACAGTGTCACCTTGGTTCCATCAAACTTGACACTAAAAGGTTAAATGAATTTTCTTACTTTAGCTTGATCCAAAATGAAGAGTACTTACACGATATATGCTGCACAGATTAAAACTTTTTTTTCCCCATTTTCTTTTTCTTGCAATTGCGGACAAAGTTTGAAGACAAACATTGGACATTGCATTCAGTTCGGCAGAACAAAGGTAATTGTATCAATAAGTTCCAAAGATTGGATGGTTCTTTCAGTGGATGATTTTGCAGTGCTAAGCATTATGGCTCCAAAGAGATTCAGAGTGAAAATTGGTACATATGAGGTGGCAAGACAGTCATTTATATTATCCATGCCAAACCGTGTGGACTTGTCCTCAAAGAGCCTTTTTTTGACCTGCTAGGCTAAGCATTTCCTTTTTCCTCTTAATTTTCAAACTCAGTCTTATTACATCTCTTTCTCTTTTTCTCCCTTATCACTCCCTTGGCTGGTCCACTACACTCTACAGCTTGACTGTTCTTTTAAAATTCTGCAACTGCATAGATTTAAGACAAGAACATTGAGACAAGGATGGGCTGTTTATGCCTATATGTGAACTGGTGAGAAACTTTACAAGTTTCCATTTATTTTGTTTTTTCTTTTTTTATTAAAAACAAAAGTATATCTTGCAGCCTGTAGTCCCTGTTGTCCCTTACACCTTCTGTAGGAAACCAGTCAAACTCATCTTCACATGGAGAAAATATATACTGGAAGAAGATTCAGCTGGACAAAAGGGCATCATTTCACATCTAACATAACGTAACTATATACAAACTATAAATAAATGATGACTTCATATGACTGGTTAACTAGGCTGACAGTTCAGTTACTTGGTTAAAATATTTTAGACAGGAGAGAGGCAAAACTTTAGTACCAGACTCTTCTATGTAGCTGCTGGGTTAGGATTGATTTAACCTTGTACTGCATAGAAAACAAAAGGAAATAAAAAAAGTAACTGCAATTAGGGAGTTGGTTCCAATGACATTTGCAAGCTCCACTCTGAGCTTTGCACTGGGATCTATGTACACCTCTGTTCATTTTTTGAAAGGTCAGGCATGCTGTAAAAACTAAACACTTAGAGTGCACTTGCCACTCCATACCTATAAATAACTGTTTATGAATCTGAAATGTGGAAGGAACAAAAGTTTTGCAGGATTTGCATGTTCACTTACAGTAAGTCTATACGTGAATGATAAGCAGTCAGATGCAAAAAATTACCTCTGCTTCTTGCCTTGTTATGATTAATAGAAGATCTAAAATTTGAGCACTGGAAATATAATTAAAAAAATCCCATTCTTGACTAGACACAGGATCCCTAATAGAAAACACTTTTTGCAATAACAACTCCTTTACTTTATTCTAGAATAAAAGCAACGCTCATTAGTTAGTAATACAGGCAAAGTAAATTGAAATCTATTCCAGGAAAACTCAAAATAAGGAACTCAGAAGTAGGAGAGATGGAAAAAGCATAAAATAAAGCTTCATGACAGAATTATCCAGTTGTTAATGCTCATTTCAGACTTTGTACTGCAGAAATAAACAAAACAGGAAAAAACAACAATGAAAAAAATCCAGTGATATGATGGTGCCTTCAGTTATTTCCATTCATAACAACTTTTTGTCTGAGTTTGCATTTTTAACATTAAAAGTTTGACTTGTGTCCCCTGTTCACTTCAAATGCTATATATATAAAAAATCAGTAACATTACTGTATCCTGCCAAGTGTGGACTATTCTTCTAGCAGTCTGAGATCTCAGCAACTGATTTATGTCAGTTGCCTTTCTAGTCCTGGGCCTTTAGTGGTGATCAGAGCAGGATACTTTCTGAAAGAAAGTTTGCATAGATTCTGCTCAATACGATTAATTCCTAAATCTAGTTTAAGGATTTGTGACCATTCTTACAACTGCCTATTTTTATGTAAGTACTTGACTTTTACAAACAGCTTCTCTTACTTAATACTTAAAACCAACTCCTGGAATTTACTTTCTGAAAATCTTCTCTAAAATCTGTGAGAGATGTTCAGTCTGAAGAACTATAAACCAAGGGTCTGATTACTGATATTGTTTACCAAACGCAGCATTTCAGAACCCTGTCCCATAAGTGACCAGACTGATATTGGATGTTAACTTCAACTGCAGAGGAGGGTCGGTAAAAATACCCACACAGTGAACACAGACAATATTGCGCATTTATGTTAGAGAGTGTGTGTGTGCATGTGAAAGAGAGTGTGTGTGTGTGCATACAGATATATTACAAAATTCTGGTAGGAATCAAAGTATTATTTCACCCTAACTGTTTGCAGTGTTGATTCTTGCAATACTGATTTTCTGTGCTTCTATAACATTAAAAACTTAAGCTACAAAGGTTTATTTAGCAAAAGAGAAAGCAAGAGTGAAAGTAAACACGAAGATTCATGATTTTGACATATGGTTCTTCTGATACGATCAAAGAAGTCCATTTACTGGAAGCTCTACTAAGTGTCAGGCAAAAAAAAATTAAAGAATTGGAGCTGTCAACAGGATGACACTTCCATTTTGAGGCACCTTTCAAGGTTTTGAAACTTGTTCTTTTTCCACATTCTGTTGAAATCTATTTTCCTAATGAACGATTTGGGTTTGGGAATGATGTCCAAAGGAACTTAGGTACCTATTCCTCCCTTCCAGAGGGAGAAAAAAAACCCCGAAGAATAAAACTTATCACACAGAAAACTACTGTAACCTAGGCACTTGCATATAATATATGTATATAATACTTCCATTTTTAAAAAACAGTGTAATAAGAGACAATTTAACTTAAAATATGTTCTGAACAACAACATTTAACAACTCTGCTCCTAAGAATACTAAAAAATGTTCACTTGTTTTTGGAATAACGTTAAAGGGAACAATTACACAGGAAACATCATCTGAGTGAAGTTATACAGCTGAAGCGAATACGATGTTTTAACTTTGCAGGTTGGTTGGCATCCCTAGGGGAAACTGTGTTCTGCAAACACAGAGTCACAATTCTTGTCACAAGTGTGTGCTGAAGCTTGTAATGGGTTTCTTCTGAACCTTTCACACTTCTGCTTTCCACAGAAGGTTCATTTACCTTTTTGAAGCAGAACAGAGCTGGTTTTAGATTGTCTTGATTCCAATAGACACAGAGGTCCCTTGAGTCTAAATTGGGATGCCTTCATCGAAGCAAGTTTTTATCTGACTTGTTGGCAGTGAAAGGGAGAAAACGGCACCAGCTCTAAAAAGCTTCATGCCCTGTGTTTCTTACTTCATTAATTATCCCTTTCAGCAATTTCTCCACTACTTGTCTTTCTTATGTCCAGTTCCCTAATTAAAGTTGTGAATACTCTGTTTAACTGAAATCCAGGCACTTTCTTAGTTTGTCAGTTGAGGAATAATTTCTCATGCATGATTAATTAATAACTGGGTATAATGTTGCTATACAATTATTTTATTCACACAACAAATATACAGTATTTACAATGACTACTCCAATAAGTTCTGTATTTAGGAAACCGTGTCTCCGTAACTGTCACACCTGGAGAGTACCAAAACCTGTCACTTGCTCATTTCCTTTATACCTGTAGCTTGTAACTAGCCTCCTAGTCTTGTTGCAATATTCCACTTCAGTTTCTTTTTCTCCTGCTTCTACATCTAATGCTCACATTTTTAAATCTCATTTAGCAATTCCCCATCTAAACAAATACTGAGTCCCAAAACAGTTTGGCATGTCTGTTTTACACTTGCATGTATATAGGAGAACACCCATTAAGCCAGTTGCTCTAATTAGTTTACTATGATACAATTTTTCTCCCCTCAGCTGATATATATGATGTGAGTGTATTTGTGATTGAATGGATATTTGTAAAGGCTGATCTGAAGCTGAAAAAGTCTAGAATACTGCAGTGCACTGTGCTTAGGAAATAAGATTCTGAGTACTATCTCTGTCGACATCTATGTTAACAATGTGTGCTAGCAGCCCATAAGGCTAACTGTCCTGGGCTGCATCAAAAGAAGCGTGGCCAGCATCTTCTATGATTCTATGATTCTCTGTGCTGAGGTTTTAAGTCATCTCTCTTACATGACTGTTTCAACCCAGACATGACAGGAGGAGTCTGTCATGGGGTGTCCTTCCTGGGAAAGAGGGCTATGGAGCAGTCCGTAACCTTGGCAGCTGTAGAAAAAACAGTAACAAGGGCTTGCAAGGGTGAGGGTGATTTTATGAAAATGTATTGAGAATTATCTCTATGTCCTGTTCAGTCCTGTCTGAAGTTAGAGAGTTAATTTCATTTTCCACTTCTAAAACTTACCTAACACCTGTTTTCTGCTACAGATTGCTGCCCTCAGGCACCCACAGGCTTCACTGTCCCTCTCCAGCCCCCTGTAGGGCTCCTCACACACTTCCCACTGCCTAGGACCCTATTTGGGGGCCATTGGTCTCTGCCTCAGGAAGGCTGTAGGACATGGATCTCCAGCTCCCCACAGCCCTTTCCAGCCTAGCCCCAGCTGCCCTTCCTCTGGCCAGGATGGTGGGGAAGATGCTGCCTTCTGAGATGTATCATACAGCACTGGGGGAGCTTCTACAGCCTTTGGGGAGCACATGGCCCCAGCAGCACCTTAACAGGGAGACAACAACTGCTGCAACTTAAGAGCTGTTGGGGATGCATGATCAAATCATACTTGATTTACTGAATCCTTGTGGAATAAATGAACTTCTAGGAACATGCGTTACGCCAAAATCAGACTTTCTGGTGAAGAAACAGAGCAGCAGTCTTGTCTTCAGTGCTGTCTTACAGCTGGGGTCAGGATTGGCCAAGGAGCCCCTGCGAGATTGTGGGCTGCTGAACCACAGGCACCATAGCACAAGGCACAGGACACCCCCAAAAACCACCAGGGCAACCGCTCACATTGTGAGCGGCCAGAATCAATGACTTCTTCCTGTGATGTGAGGAGAAGAAATGGGAAATTGTGAGGCTGTATGCTAGCCACCAGTCTTGGGGTTACTCGGCATGCATTGTTATATTTGCTCTGTTGAAACTCTTCCACTTGGTATGAATAACTAAGCACACACTAGATTGAGAGGAGGAGCAGAAGGAATTCTGTACCTTGTTAATTACACGCAGCAGTGACTAAAATGTTGTGATTTCTACTCACAGTTACTGAAATAAGTTTTCCAGTACTGTTCTTTATATGTGGAGACACATGTTACACTCCCCAGAGTTTTCAAATACCCATTGGCATGTGATTTACTTTTTTTAAAATTTCTCCAATCTTGGTACTTAGAGAAAAAACATATCTATAGAAGTTTTGAGTCCCAGTGAAGAGAAGATGGAAGATTACTTCTAGTTTTAAATTTTGCAATCAGATTAGCAAATGAAAATTAAATTGAATACAAACAAAAAATTAGTTTGGGGTTTGGGTTTTTTTGTTTGTTTGTTTGTTTTTCCCCAAAATACCCTTTGTTGTTTAGCAGAGGTGAGATAATCGATTATATGAATGAGTAAATAAATATTCTATGAATATCTTCACAACTTTTTTTGTGAAAATTTTGGAAATGAAAACCAAAACCATATGTATAAGAGCTACCCCCCCAAAAAAAAACCAACTGAAAATAACAACAATAAAGAGCAAAAACTTCCACTTGAAAACCATTGCACAAGCACATAAAATTTAAAACTCAAATATATTCATGTTCATAGAGACTTTTATAGTTTGATATTTGCATTTATTCCCTGACCTGAATCCCCTGAAATAACTTGAGTAAATATAGGCCTGAACACAGCCAAGTTGTGAAGCTCAAGCTTAAATCTATTCTTTGGAAGAGATTAGTTATGTACGTACATGGCTTTGAACACCTTCCTAATCAGCTGGACCTAGAAGGGTTAAAACACACAAATTTCAACACTATCCTAATTGAATGTAGAGAAACAGGATGAAACATTCTGTTGTTGCCAGGATCTGACCTTTCCTGGATTTTAATGCAAACAGAATTAGCAATCTTGATGGTATTCTCCATGAACTAATCTTGTTTCAATTCCCCCTGTTTCACATTATCTCTGTAGTTCTTAGATTGCCACAGTTTATTGCAACAGATTAGACCAATGTAAAATCTGACATGCATCTTATTGGCAAGAGCAGTGTGCAGGAGCTGCTGACCATAAACTTTGGTAGAGTTGCCAACTCTCAGTGCTTTAGGTGTAGGCAGCCCGACAGAGAACTTTACTCCAAAAGTGTGCAGTATTTCACTATTATAACTCCATCATGGTCAATTAGCCAGACATGTTCCTCGCTTTTATCTTCAAAAATGATGCTTCTTGATTATTTATGTTTCCAAAAGCTATTATTGAGTAATTCAGTGTAGTGAAGGACTTCAATATGCTCCACCATTGTGACTGTAAATCCAGGTGTTAATACTCCCTGGTGGCTCATCATCTCACTGCAGATACCTAATAAAGTTGCCATTAGCTGGCAGTATACACTGAAGAAAGCTATACTGCCAGCTGATCTTCTCATTAGAGAAAGAGCTACTGGAGAATGCCAGGAGATTATCTGAATTGTCCGAGATTTTAAAGGGAGGAAGGGAAAAAAAACTAGAGAAAAGTTATTTTCACTGGTTGCTTCTAAGAACAATACTGGAAACAGTAACCAACAATGGATGGACGATAAAGAACGAGTGGCTTGTCGGAAAAGAGCAGACGACAGCTAAAGTAGTCAGGCTGTGTTTCTAGTCCAATATTGGTTCTGCACTCTTGCTTCTGAGAATAACTTAAATAATCATCTTATTCTGATAAATTTAATGTAATTTTACTTATCTCCTGAAAAGATATAGTCCTGAAAGACTCGCCATCTTTGACTGGTAGAGGAAATATGGGGAAAATGGATAAAATACCACTAAGTAAATTGTTGATGACTTTTTTGGCTACTACATTTAAAAATAGATTAGATCTAATATCATTATTGTGATAACATCTTAGGATGTAATAATCATGTTCATATCAGGTGCAGGATGAATCTGGTCCACGTGAGGAAAAAACAGTAAGGAAAGTTTCTGTCCATTGGAATATGTTCCTATTCAGAGACTGGAGCGAAACACAAAATTTTCGGGTTTTATATTTCTTCTCTGACAGTAGTCAACAAACACATTCCAGCTTTCAAGGACAATGATCTCCCAGGAAATTTGAGATGTTTCTAAGATCTTGAGTTGGAATGCCTGTTCTGGCTCTGCCACCAGAAATATTTCAGGGTATTTTTGCCAAAACATCCTTGTTTCCCAGCAAAGACAACTTGGTCATGCAACCCAGGTTATAACCGGAGTATACGCCGACCAGGTAAAAGTGTGGATGAGTAGTGAATCTAAAGTCAAAAGGTATCAGTGAATACATGTCATATGGAGAATGACTTCACAATCTATTCTGACTTTATTCCTTTACTTCAAGTGCTCAAAGGCTGTGAGAACCATGAGATTGTCAGCATAAGCACAGCATAATCACATTTCTGGCTTTTTTTTTCCCCTCTTTGCTTTTTCAGAACACTTTATCATTACCTGCAATGAACAGGTATGCCAAGTCATGCCCTCAGAAGTGATAGAATTCCAGAATTACAGTTATTATGCTATCTGAGTTTGCTGTCACTTGCTATCACATGCACAGAGATACACTGCAGAACATCTTTCTTTAATTGAAGGCTCTTGTTTTCAGAGTGGCCACTGCCTCATTTTCTGCAAAAAGAGATGGTATCTAGGAGGCTAACAGGGTCTTGACAGGGAGATGTGCATGTAGCTAAACAAATTCCCTCAAAAAAATCCCAGAAAATTTCTGCATCTTCAAGAGTCAGGGCATATGAAACATGGTTCAGTAAAATGCTTTGTTTGTGTGGTGAATATATAGATCAATAACAGTACTGGGCAATTGCAGAGATCATACATCCAAAATTTTTCTCCCCCTTTCATTGCAAAAGCAGCACAAAGAAATTATGCAGATAACACTCAGTGACCAAATTCACTGATCTGGAATATCAGCAACACAAATTTTAATATGCTTCTACCTGCCTGCAGCTGTTGACAGAGTAGTTAACAAGAAGAACAACAGAAATAACTGGAGTGTCAGAATATTATTCTTTAAAACATTTGAAGTAAAGACTGAAATAAAAATATAAAGGAGTGAGTATGTGAGGAAAACTTTTTCCTGTACTAAAGACTCCTGCCCTCCAAAGCCGCTTATTCCAGATGCACAGCTGGTAGCCATTGCAACAACAACTGTAATTCTGTAATATCCTCCCATGTAGGCTGTTGCAGCCTGTCTGTTTTGCATCCCCTGTTGTGTCTTAGCTTCTTTTTACTGTTTCAGTGTTTATCGTAAGGAAGAGTAAACACCGAAAATACATTATTTGCTGGATATTTATGCAGGTTGGAGTAACAGATCTGCACTGTAGACACAGTCAGTTGGGACTGTAAGACTGGCTAGTATACTGTCTTAAAAAAAAAGTGTATCAAAATTTTAAGACTTAATTTTTTTTTATTTTGTTAATTAATCCTTTATAAAAGATTCATATTTAGTTATAAATATTGATTCAAAGACTATTGCTCTAGTATTACATAGTTATAAAGATGGAATTAGTACTAAAAATCCAGGACAAATCTCATATAAGAAGCACAGATTGCAGTGGTCTCATTTATACCTCAATGTTCAGTCATGACATCTTCACGAGGAATAAATATTGGCTTCCTTGAAATAAACATTGGACCATACTCTAACCACTATCAATAAAGTCTTGGGAGAAAACTCCAACCATTTTATTACAAAAAATAATCCTTAATCATGAAGTCTTGGGCATTCTTGACTTTCTCAAATGTTCTTGTAGGTCATTTGAGGCGTAAAAATGATAAACACTTTATTTGAAGCATTTTGGTTCATGCAAATATTAGAACTAATAAAAACCCCGAACACCTCTGTCCCAATTTTTTCATATTCCAGTACATTGACATTTACTTTCACTCCAAATTGGAAAAGAGTAGTATCTCTTAAATTTTACATAGAAAAGAAAGTGGTTTGGGGTATAGTTTGTCTTATTTTTTAAAAATCAATTCAGACGGACATTCCTCAAGAAAGGAAGAGTTTATATATTTATGTCTGGATGGAAAACTTGTTGGATGGCTGGGGCCAGAGAGTGGTGGTAAATGGAGTTAGCTCCAGCTGGAGGCCAGTTACAAGTGGTGTCCCTGGGGCTCAGTGTTGGGTGCAGCCCTGTTCAATGTTCTTATCAATGACATGGATGAAGGCATCGAGTGCACCCTTAGCAAGTTTGAAGGTGACACTAAGTTGAGTGGAAATGTCGATCTGCTGGAGGTTAGGAAGGCTCCAAAGGGATCTGTACAGGCTGAACTGTTGGGCTGAGACCAATGGAATGAGGTTTAACAAGGCCAAACCTCTGGAGCGTGTCCAGAGAAGAGAGACGAAGCAGGTGAGGGGGCTAGAGAACAAGCCTTATGAGGAACGGCTGAGAGAGCTGGGGGTGTTTAGCCTGGAGAAGAGGAGGCTGAGGGGAGACCTCATTGCTCTCTACAACTACCTGAAAGGAAGTTCTGGAAAGGGAGGTGCTGGCCTCTTCTCCCAAGTGACAGGGGACAGGACGAGAGGGAATGGCCTCAAGATCCACCAGGGGAGGTTTAGGGTGGACATTAGGAAAAAAAATCATGGAAAGGGTCATTGGTCACTGGAAGAGGCTGCCCAGGGAGGTGGTTGAATCACCATCCCTGGAGGTGTTTATGGGATGGGTAGATGAGGTGCTGAGGGACATGGTGTGGTGGTTGACAGGAATGGTTGGATTTGATGATCCTGTGGGTCTTTTCTAACCTAGTGATTCTTTGATTCTGTGATTTGCACTTGAGGCAAATCTAGTAACTGAAACAGTTTTGAGATTTGAGTCTGTCCAACTCTGATGTGCCAATTTGCAATTTATTGTGAAATAACTGTCCATTTTGCATGGTATTTGAAGTCAAATTATCACTTTGATATGCAATATTTTAATGTGGCTTTCAACATGCGGCGCTTGTTTGGTTTGAAATGTCATTTGGGAAAAGCAAAAGAAAAATTGTCAAAATCAAGACAATGTTGACTAAAACATATTTCCTACTTGGAAATTATTTATTTTCAATGGAGAGTGTTCCAGTTAACAGCTTTTATGCTTCTGGGGCCTGTTTTCTAGTTATATTTTCATGCCAACACACTTACAAAGGGGAGATGTGGATTTCTATGTAATCCAGGATGAACTTCAGGAAGAAAAATAACACTCCCTACACTTCTCGCAGCTCTTACCTGGGGATTTTGCAAAGGCTGGGAAAGTCTTCTTAGAGCTTACAAATCACCCTAAAGAGCTGACAGATCAGACATCCTTGTCATTCTCTCACCTCCAGTTACAGAATCCAAGTTGGAAACTGATCAGTAGGAATAGGGGGCACCAGGTGAGATTGATACAGAAGAAAATAACAAAGACTGATGTAGCTGGGTTAATTTAAAGATAGCTGTGTGTAGCAATAAAGGAAAGAGGCAGTGACTGAATTGGGAGCTCCCAATTTGGGTTCTCAGTGGAAAATGGATACAGTAAAACTTTAACCCATTTCATCTACAAGGTCTTCATAGAGCATGGGTTGTATCTTATTGTCTTCCTCTTTGGCAAACTTCAGAATATGTTAAGAATCCTGTAAATCTATTTCAGACTATGTATGTGACAAACAGACTATGTTAAATATCAATTTTAATAACGATGTCTTTCATTTGTAACCAACTTCATCCCACAAGTCAAATGGATTTGGAGAACTTCAAGCAAAGAAACTTTGGAAGTACAATACAAACAAGGAATGCCAATGAGAACCACATAAATTTTGATATGATGTAAGTGTAACATCCAGCTGATAGGACAGAAGAAGTTGCAGTACATGCTGAATTCTGCCTTGATTAGAAATATCTTTGCTGAAAGGACCTTAGGGTCCTGAGGGACACCATACTTAAGTCAGCAGAGTGCTTCAGCAACTATGAGGGGAAACTGTTTCCTGCACTCCATGAGCAAGATTGTAGCCAGCAGATCAAGATATACTATTATTCCACTCTGGTCATTCTAGTCTTGGAACACCGTATTCCATTTTAGTTTGCTTCCATCTAATTTTTGCTTTGAATAAACAAAGTCCAAAGTAGGACTACCAACCAAGACATTTAAAGGTTGCAGGATTTGATTTATGAAGGGAGATAGATACCCTTTTTACAGTGAGAAAAATTAAATGCTGGAAAAGTCTTCATTGGGAGTGATAGAATCCACTTCATAAGAAATTTAGTTGACAGGACCCTTGTTCAAAGATCTTACCTTTAAGAGAAATTTAGATGAGAGTTTTTTTAACTTTCCATATTAACACGTCCCCTACGTCCTTACCTAAATTTTTCGGTTAACAAATCCACAATGCCTCTGTTTTAACCTTTCTTATCCTTTGTGGCTTTTGCTCACTTATTGTCTTACATTTTAGCACAAAATTCCTGTGTAGAAGTGTGTAAAACATCACACTTATGTCAAGTTAGAACTTGAATATCAGACACCTGAGCACTTGAACTGAGATTTACTCACTTGATCTATATTGGTCTTGCTTTGGAGTTTAAGTACACAAGCATTTACGTACACATGAATGCAAGTTCCCAAGCTTTTAATGTCTAATTTTTGAGATATACCTTAATGGAAAGTTAATAATAATACTGGAAGGGAACATGTTGCTCTGCATATGTATATGGTTCAATGTAAGTTGAAAAGTGTATATATACTCTTCTGGCACTCCTGAGGGAATTTCTTAGAAGCTTTTTTAACAGCTGGCCTTAGTATGTCACTTTTATTTCACAATATCTCTTTAGTTGCAGGATCAGGTTCAGGAACATCAACATGCCCTAATCAACATTCAGAATCCACTTGGCTATTCAGAAAACAGTGAAAAGTGGTCTCTGGCAGAAAGAGCATATCATTATACATATCATTATAAATTCTTATACAAAACACTACGGATTCAGTGGAAAGACTTAAGTGTTTTGAGTCTGTTAGCAAAGTCAGCAAAAGAGTTGTAAAAAGAGGGAAGAAAGAATGATGGAAGGCATTCACAATAGATTCTGTTTGGTAAAATAAGGAATGATACAACTATCTGTTCAGACAAAGGCATCACAAAACTAGAGTAACTCTCCTGGTCTCCCATAGACTACTCAAGACTCGTAAAGAGGTAAAAGCCAAAAGAATATTACATTGCTTATTTAACTGGACTGATGTCAGTCACAGCAGATCTACTCAAGTCTATAGAACTGTGTTGATATATAATGCCTCTGGACACAGTTCTGAAAAATGTACACATTCCCATGGATAGAAGGCACAGTGCCTTAGCAGCCTCAATACCTGGTGATTTCACACTGGAGCTATCTCATACCAGTAAGGAAAATTCATCTTAGTCTTTGAACCCTGGGCAAATATAAACGTATAGTAAGTTTTCCTGTAATTATTATAAGGCCTGGCATTTGGGTAAGTTTTATATCAATTTGATTAGAGTGCTACTTCTTGACAGCTATCGTGATTTATACTGGTTAAACATCTTTAATTTTTAATCCAGGATATGAAGCTAATTAGTACTAAGTATGAAAATGTAAGGCAAAACTGTCTTATACTGTAACTGTTTTTTATACCTCACTCAATGATTTACCTTAGATTCAAAAGATTAAAAAAAAATAAAAATAGAAAGCTAAACTAGAATAGAAATCATAATAAATTAATCTGTTCTGTATAAAATGGGTAGTTATATATGAGACTTTCTAAAAAAAACTTCAAGCCCCTTATCCGTAAACTTGTTCTTACAACATGATCCATTATTCCTTATGGACAGAAAACTATATATACCAGCATCTTTATTAATGTGTTGTAATAGATCACCAGTCTATATTTCTTTAGCCCATCCTTGGTAACATATTAAGAACATTATTTAAAGATCATTATTCACTGAAATAACACATGCAAAAGCACAAGTTGGTTAGCTGTGGTATTTTATTAGAGTGAGCATTTCAGGATTTTATTCTCGGTCCCTCATCAACATAAAACACAGTAAAGAGTTCATAAATTTAATTAAGGACATTAGAATAAGGAAAAATCACTGAATATTTAGTTAGGATATAGAAGCCTCATGTACAAGCAAGCCATTACAGGCAGTCATAAATGCCAATTGATAAGCACTCAATAACTTCTAGTTGCTAGAAACACAAAATGTGGATGGAATAGTAGTCTGCAAGGGTTTAAGTGTTTTGTTTATCTGGTTGTTTGTCCTCTTCCCTGTCTCTCACTACCACCACTACCACCCCAAGAAAAAAAGCAAAACACTGGTAAATAATAAAAAAATAGTAATAATCAGCAAATCCCTAGCACCATAGTACTTTACTGGGATGCTGCTCAGGTCTGGGCTGCTGTACTCATGTCTTAATCTTCACAACAAAAAGACAAGGAGAAAAAGAGAAAGAGAGATTGATCATATGAGTCAGTGTAAAGGGCAGCCAATGGGGTGATAAGAGATTAGAGTCTATTTTCTTGTTTCTAGGAAATTATTTTAGTCTGTGTTTCTCATTCAGCAGGTCAAAATCCTTCACAGATATACTCTGTTGTGAGACTCCAGAGGATGTTCTTGTAGTACTACACTTCTTCTCTGAACAGGATCCATGACTGCAGCACTGGGAAACCCATGGAAGCCAGAAAAAGAAGCTCCTTGTTTGAGGGCTATGACTACAAAGGCAGCAATCTGCAGCTTGTTGAGCAGTGAAGAGAGAGATATGCTGTGGACCTTGCAATGACCAACAGGAGAAATTCAAGTACCAAGGAAATGCAGGTAGTCTTTTAGCCACTCGAGCAGTAGTTCTGAGTACATTTGTGACATAGAATTTAATAGGTTAGGCACTTACAAAAGCTGACAGGTGGTGAATTATCCTCTTTATTCTACCTCTACATATTTGGGCCATGAACCTTCAGATTTTCTAGTTTTAGTCATTTGTTTCCTGTTCCTTGTAAGACAATTTCAAAGGAGTGTTCTTAGACTTTCCAATGAAAGTCTTGATGGTAAAAAAGATATGGAGTCCCTGTACCTATGAATAAGTCTTCTCCAAGCCTGAGATGTGGAACTAGATTTGTAACTAAACACATCAGATTCCAGATGAATAATTTCCATTCAGAACATCTGTTATCAGTATTCCACAATATAATATTGAATAAATGTAGCTTTAGGGAAATCATCAGTCCTAGTCACTCTGATAATGCACTAAGATTCTTTCTCAACCTAGACTCCAGATGCTTATTTGAACATTTATATCAATCCTGTTATCCATGAACTAATACAGTAAAGAGCAGGAAATCAGTATCAGAACACAGTTGCTTTTAATCCTTTGCAGCTAGTAGGGATTATTTTTTGTTGTTTTGGTTTTATGTGAGTGTAGATCTTGTCTGATTTTTTTTTTTTTTATTTTTTTCCCTCAGTTTTGGATTTTTATTTCTTTATAGCTCATAATTCTTGAAAAGCACATGACTGAAGTATCTTCTGCAACTGACCCAATCACAAATGTAATTGCTCCATTATCTTTTTTTTATTACTCTACATAATATTTCAATTAAAATGTCCCTTCAGACTGCAATAGTCTAAGGTTTTTCAGTCTTCTCTCCCGTCCGTAGTTGTATTGACTTGAAAAATAACAAACAAGTGTAAATGACATTTACAGCTCTTAATTGGTGTCATTAGGAGTTCTTATTATTCAGCAGGACAAGCAGTGGTCTTTTATTGAGAATTCAGTGATGCACATCTGCTTTGAACTCATCAGACTTAAAGACAAGTAATAAAACAGCTGAGGGAATGAATTAGGGCCATATCCATCACTAAAGTGTACTTGAAGGAGATTTATATATTTTGCTTAAAAAAGATGACTTTGGGGATGATGATCATAGAAGGGTTAATGCTTCTTTAATAGAAGTAGATCTTGAAATAATGTTAATGTATTGAATCATTAATAATAACCTATATTTTTTTTTCTTATTGCCAGTGTTAATTGCTATAAGGCGGACCTTCAGGCAAATCAAGGGGGATTAGATTCATAGTAGCATATAAGTACAAAGCAGCAGTTGCTATCTATAAAAGGTAAGAGTGAAGAGGTTTTTGATCCTTCAGGTATGTATTGCTGGGGACTAAATTGATGTTTTAGATACCCAAGAACAAAGTAATGGACTCCATAATCCAAGAGGAGGTGGTTAGAGACTTGCTTGCCCAGTTAGACACCCATAAGTCTATGGGGCTGGATGGGATCCATCCAAGAGTATTGAAGGAGCTGGCAGATGTGTTGGCCAAACCCCTTTCCATCGTCTTCCAGCAGTCCTGGCTAAAGGCTGGCTGATGTTGTGCCCGTCTACAAGAAGGGTCGCAGGGAGGATCCAGGGAACTACAGGCCTGTCAGTCTGACCTCAGTACCAGGAAAAGTCATGGAGCAGGTGATCTTGAGTGCTATCATGAAGCACATACAAGAGAACCAGGTGATAAGGCCCAGTAAACACGGCTTCATGAAATGCAGGCCCTGCCAAACCAACCTGATCGTCATCTATGACAAAGTGACCCACCTACTGGACGAGGGAAAGGCTGTGGTTGTAGTCTTCTTGGACTTTAGTAAAGCCTTTGAGACAGTTTCTCACAGCATTCTGCTTCAGAAACTGTCAGCCTCTGGCCTGGACAGGTGGATGCTCTCCTGGGTGGAAAACTGGTTGGGTGTCTGGGCCCAGAGAGTGGTGGGAAATGGAGTTAACTCCAGCTGAAGGCCAGTGACAAGTGGGCTTCCCCAGGGCTCAGTGCTGTGTTCAGCCCTGTTCAATGACTTTATCAATGACCTGGATGAAGGCATTGAATTTGAAGATGACATTATGTTGGGTGAAAGTATCAGTCTGCTGCAGGGTAGAGAGGCTCTTCAAAGGGGTCTGGATAGGTTGGACCACTGGGCTGAGACCAGTGGGATGAGGTTTAACTGGCCAAATGCCGGGTCCTGCACTTGGGGAACAAAAGCCCTATGCAGTGCTACAGAGGAGAAGTCTGTCTAGAAAGCTGCCTGGAGGAGAGGAACCTGGACGTGTTGGTTGACAGCGATTGAACATGAGCCAGCAGTGTGCCTGGGTGGCCAAAAAGGCCGATGGCATCTTGGCTTCTATCAGAAACAGTGTGGCCAGCAGATCGAGGGAGGTTATTCTCCCTTTGTACTCGGCACTGGTGAGACTGCTCCTCGAAACCTGTGTTCAGTTCTGGGCCCCTCACCACAAGAAGGATGTTGAGGCTCTGGAGTGAATCCAGAGAAGAGCAATGAAGCTGGTGAAGGGGCTGGAGAACAGGCTTTATGAGGAACAGCTGAGAGAGCTGGTGTTGTTTAGCCTGGAGAAGAGGAGTTTGAGGGGAGACCTTATTGCTCTCTACAACTGCCTGCAAGGAGGTTGTAGAGAGGAGGGAGCTGGCCTCTTCTTCCAAGTGACAGGGGACAGAACTAGGGGCAATGGCCTCAAGCTCCTCCAGGGGAGGTTCAGGTTTGACATCAGGAAAATGTTTCAGTGAAAGGGTCATTGGGCACTGGAAGAGGCTGCCCAGGAAGGTGGCTGAGTCACCAACTCTGGAGGTGTTTAAAAGGCAGATGGATGATGTGTTGAGGGCATGGTTTAGTGTTTGATAGGAATGGTTGGACTCGATGAACTTGAGGGTCTTTTCCAACCTAGTGATTCTGTGATTCTGCGAAAGTTTCGTTCTTCAGAACATCTTTATTAGACTTCCCCACTGTGGTACCAAAATATCTTAGACTTCTACATTTCTGTCATGAACATCTGTATTTCTTCTTGCATATATGCACATAACAAACCAAGCTTTTAGTGAAATGATTAGTGAGTCCCATTAAACTCCATGCCAATTCAAAAAGTGAAGAAAGATTAACCTAATTTTACTCTAGACATCTTCATTGGAAAAACCGTATAGGCTCTCTGCACAGTATATGACAGGTATCACCATGGACAGATTTAGGGAACTAGCATAGACATAGTCAACTACAGGAACATTTCTATGTCTAGTTTTATTAATTTTAAAATAGACTAGTCATCTTGTAAAGTAAATGGGAAGAGGCTCAAAAGACTTACTCATATCATCCTAAAATGGTCAAACAAGATAGGTCAGATTAAATGTACTCCTGATTTGTTTTGAGTAGAAAAAGTGTGAATGTCCTGCTCAGATTTCATCACCCTCTAATGTGTGTTATTAGATTTTTATTTTCTAACAGCAAGATCAGGAATGAGCTGCAGTTCTAACAGACATTTCTATCACACAAGATCAAAATGTGTTCACCACAACTCTGAAATGTGCATGGGATTTCACCTTGTAGATTTCCTACTGTAGTTTCATAGCTTTACATACCACTTTCCTGTTGTTTCATTCTTCCCATGAATTAGATACAATACCTAAATGCCTTATTCTTTATTTTATTAAATGACAAAATATAAAATCTTTATAGATTTAATCCACATTGGATACTCTTGTAGTGGGATTCAGATAAATATGATCTGAAGAAAAAAGTCTCAGAACTGATGCTGTCCTGTAAAAAGAAGGAAGCTTGGTTAAATTTTGTTCATTCTGCATAACATGTAATTCAATGTAACCACAGCCCAATGTGAATAAAAAATAACCAGCAAAGACTCTAAAATGCTGCCAGAAATCTTAAGAAAAGTTATTTTATCATTGGACCTATACACTGTCGCAGACAGACGACTGCCTACCTGTTCATTACTGTGTTAACATTCAGACTGCTAACTATTATTCCTTATGGACAGTACATGTTGAGAATCAAGCTTAAAAAACAGTCTGAGAATTCTGAAATGAAAAGGAAACATTTGTTACACAGCAGCCCTTTGTGACCCCTGTATTACCAAAGAAACCCTTACTTTAGTTCAGGTGATAGGTGATGATATCAGAATGAGATTTTTAAAGGTGCCCAAAGAAGTTAAATGACCGCCTCTTATTGCCTTTGTTTTCAGCTACAGTCCTGACCAGAACTTTTTATACTGCGTTCATTTTAATGAAGGAATATATCAGCTAATAGAGGGAATGAAGGATTTACTTTTCTTGGAACTTAATAGATCTGCTAAGATTTTCCACAATGGATCAGAAAATGTATTATTGTTAATAACAATAATAATAGCAGCTACTTAGTTTATACTTTGTGGGGGTTCACTTAAAACACCGTAGAAAATAATATTTAGCATTAGTTTGTAGGTTTAAAACCCAAATTTTCTGGGTCAATATCTCTATATGACTGCTTCAGAGATGCCTCCCTCTGAGCACACAACTTGGAAAAAAGAAAACCTACAGACAGTGACCATAAAATAACAGAGGCAATGTAAAACTGCAGCACCAAAACTTAGCTATTGGTTAACTTCTTCAGGCACATATATCCTTGGTCAAGGTTACTCAAAGATGTACGACACTTTTATAATGGAATGATGGATTTACCTAGGTCCCAAACCAGAATCCAACTAGCTTTTCTCTTTGGGGAGCTTGATGATGAAACAAGATCATCCTTGAATGTGGCATACAGCTACCACATGGCTTATACTCTAGTTAAGCACCATATTGATCCATTTTTGACCCCATAAATAAAAAGTGTTAGAATTCACAGTTATTCTTTGAAGGATGATGAATTTAATATCAAACTATATGAAAAAAGAAGGAAAAAAAGGAATTTTAAGTTGTTTCAAACTTTAAATTTAATCCATTAGAAACTAAAATGTTATGTTTGTGATCAATTTATGGAAAAATAAAAATATTTCCACCTCTGAGCTAGTATGAACTATTTTTTGAGAAAAAATCGAAGACTCCCTATGTTAGTTGACTGAAAATTGGTCCTGTTTTGAAGTCAATGTTTTGAGACCATGATAAAATCAACACCTGTGTATCTTTTTTAAGCCAAAATCTATTCCTTCAGAGATGTGGAAGAGCACAAACTTACTCCAGAGAATGTACTTTTATAACATTATTATTCCTCTGCTTTCTACTGGCTTTAACGAAGGAATCAAACCAATTATGTAGTTTGACTTCTATTTGTCTCACCATGGCATTAGGACAGCAGTAAGTTTAAGTTAAAAGTCTTCTTGTCCAAGGGTGTAGTTAGTGGTGAAGGAGAGGTAGATCTGGAGAGTGACTCAATTGTTATCGGGGCTACTCATCCATGTCTAAGAAGTAAATTTTTTTCCCTTCTCTTTAGTGGTCATACAGATGTAACATTTTAGGCATCTCAATAAACCACAGAATGTTTCTATTTCTTGTACAGAAGTCATTTACTTAGTAATTTACATAACTTCTTTTTTTTTAAATAAAATATATTTTATATGCCAAAATACTCTTATGTTCTTGTTTTAAGAAAAAGCTGCCATTCAGCCTTTTTTATATGTGTTCCCAAATGTGTTTTTATCTTTTCTGCATGTAACTTTCTATGTCCTTTCTGAAGATATAAATCCTGGTATGACTAGATTTCCTTTCCTCAACCTTTTTTTTTGTTTATTTTTGTTTGTTTTAGTTTTGATTTTTTTAATTTTTTTCTATTGACACTTACAGGGAACAAAAGTATCCAAGAGCTGGTCACCTCCTAGTCAGCTTAGATTAAAATTGGTCAATTTGTTCATGAATCCTTAGGAGGACTGAAGGAAAATGGCTGTAGGAAAATAAACTAACAACAATGAAAATGATAGAATATAAAAGCGTAGAGGAATAGTCACCATGTCTCTTTTAATTACTCTCTTTTTTCCCCCTAGTTAATAATTTGTTTCCCAAAGGAGAATTAAGGGAAGTTGTATCCATCAGATAGATAGCTATATTATTTTCCATTACATTTGGATAGAAGGCAGGAGTTATACTTATTTGTCTTAAATATGAAAACAGTTGAGTGAAGTACTGTTCATGTAATGTGAAATGTTTTATGTGATATTGTTCAAGGTAAATGATGTTGTTGCAGAGATGAAGACTCGAAGGAAAAAAAAAAACCTTATAAGAGCAAATGCTGAAAAAACTAGAATCTTTTTCACTGCTTACCGCTAAGGCAGAATACTATGTATTAATTGAATATATATATGTATATATTAAGATATTTCCGAAATATCAACAATCTCTTAAAATGTCAGGAAATCATATATGACTAAGTTGACTGTTTTCATTTCCATATTTTCAGATAATGTCAATCCAGAGGACTAAATATATGCTACACAAATGAGAATCTGGAATGACTCCCTTGATTTAATTACTGACTAATTACTGATAAAACTCATATGTCATTTTAAATAACACTTACTCGCTAAAACTGAGGTATGCTTCTGGTTTTCAACATGTGTACAGTCATTGGCAAAACATAAAGAATGCATAGCTGTGTATATTTCCTTCTATTTCCTCAGACAGTTTGAGGTTTTTGGTTTTTTGCCATCAGAATTTTTCTGATAAAATCAATGAATGAAAACACTTTTAATGTTTTCTCTCCTGGGGAAGGTAAGAAAATAGGGATATATAAGAAATTCCACATCAACACTGTACTGCATACTCCAGAGAAAGATAAAGAATTGATGAGGCCATCTGATTATATTAATATTCCTAGCAAAGTATGGTTACCTGTTCAACTGATAATAGTCCTGTTGCACTGTAAATACTCAGAATACCAAAATAAAACAAAACAACAAACAGACAAGTTCCCACTAACAACCTCCGTAATGGAGTTTATCATCTAAACATATAATAAAGGTAGAGGAGACATCATTATCTCCATCGTATTGATGGACAGAGGTTAGTGAGCAGCAACATTGCAGCTACAGGTCTGCATTAAACCCAGACCTTCTGAATGACTATCATACAGTGTTCTATCTAAAATAACAGACTTTGAATTTGTAAATTTTTGTGATAGATGCCATGGACTTCCAGTGAAGGACCAGAAGGTAAAGCTTATCTTTGCTCACTAACTGTTCTAACCATTTAAGCGTCTAAATATGAGCTGGTTTCCACATTCATGCTTATTACAGAGTTATTGCTCCTTGGCTGGTTAACAAAGGATGATCTTGCAAATGGTCCCTGGCTGCTCTCCCTGCAAGTTGTGTGCATGTGTGTTTGTTCTCCATGTCCTCAGACAGCAACAAAGCAATTCTATTGCAGTGGGAACTAGTTCAGAAGCCATTAAGTACCCATATGAGGATCTACTCAAATGGCTAGATTTGCTGTTAACAGCACAACAGAGATTGAAGCAGCCCCAACAGTAATTCTAGATGGCAAACAGCACCAGAGGTAGCATAGCTACCACAGCTGTAAAAATGATGAGCAAAGGATGGGAGTGACAGTAGGGAATATCATTACAGTGGCTTGATCAGATGTGACTGAAGATGTAATGATATGATTCCTTTGTTACCATGGATGGTATTAAAGACAGGTGCATTTCCACCTCACCTTTGCCTTTCCTTTTCTACAATATTAAAGGAAACAACTAGTTGCCCGGCTATGGAAGCAGAGATTATATTCTGCTAAGGCAATCTCTATCTGGTTTTTTTTTGTGTTAATTTAGGAGCTCTTACTACAACCCTTTTCTCCAGGGAATAGTACAACTCAATTATATAACTACCATGAAGGGTAAATTCTTCTAATGATGACAACTTGGTTTATAATCGTTAATACAAAGTTTTAATAGACTATTTCAAAGTCTATGACAATGGGTCATTGAAAGTAGCATACATATTGTTGGGACACAGCACATTGGGATTGTAGTGCATAAAAATGTTAGGAGTATCTACAATGGAAATTGAATCCTTAGAAATAATCAGTGAAGGGTTCTGATCAGTAGATGGTTGTCCTATCCAGATTGTATTGGGTTAACATAAGATTCCCTTGTAAATCATTAATACGCAGTAATTTTGTATTTAAGAATTTTAAAGAGCTGGCTCAGGAGCTACCAAAAGCATTAAAGTAGATTTAATCTAGTACTTAAAACTTCAGGACATGCCAGGAGTGTAATGGAAACAACACACAGTAACAATTTTTTTAAGGCAGAATAAATAGGATAATCCAAGGAATGACAAGTTTCGTTTGGATTTGAAGGAAAATGATGGACCATTTGAGAAAAGCCTGAATTAACAATAAGTAAAGGAAAGTAATGTATTAATGTCAATGAGTATTCACAGGTTGGAAATAAATCTTTTCAAGCCATCTCGTGACAATGATTTGATGAGAGGACTGATTCAATTCAGTAAAGTAATAATACTGAATAATAATGGAACTACTTCAAAGTACTTGACTTGTATACAAGAAACTAAAAAGAATTAAAACCCCCATTGTTCTTCAAATGACATTGAATTATTAAAGAAATGGTGGGTTACTATGTCCCACAATGTAATTGCAAATTGGGAATTAATACTAATAAAGTGGGTTTTAACTGGGGTCTCACTGGGATTGATTTTTGGCTTTATGCTGGTAAACATTTTATCAACAAGGTGGAAGAAAACATAAAATCATTACCTGTAAAGCTTGCAGTTGATACAAAAGCTAAAGGAATGATAAATAATGAAGAATACAGGCCACTGATACACAGTACTCTCTGTGCACAATAATCTGGGGACAAGGATACCATCAGACTTCAGATACATGAACAAGTTATTCTAGCACCACATATAACAAGTCAGCTGATTCATGGTAACTATCCATAGCAGTAGACTACCCTGCAGAAAATCAAGGCTGTTCAAATTAGTTTAGCTCAGTGAAAAGAGAACTAAGCAAACTCAGCTTATCTTATATTTAACCCAGAATTATTGTACACAACAGAGCCGATAGTAGAGGTCAGCTGACATGAAATAATAGGTTTTGTGTCTAAGTCTGGTGTGCATTTTCAGTGTAGCTAATAATAAGTAAAATATTTAGGAGAAAAGCACATTTGTCATATTAAAAAAATAGAGAAATACTACAGCAAAAAATATAAAAATAAAAACAAATTAATATTAGTAATCTAGTAGACAAGAGAATAGTGAAAACAAGTGGAAATGTAAAGACATTTACATTTTTATGCTAAGAGTAATTAACTGTTAGAATGACTAGATTTATTTTAGAGTCTCTATTGTTGCACATTTTTTAACAAGACTGGATTTTGTTTTTCTCTAAAAGCACTTCTATTGACTTGAAGCAGGAGTTAAAAATCCTATGTTCAATGCTATGAAGGAGACTAAACTAAATAAATCCAATGATATCTTCTAAATTCAAAATCTAGGACTCTTATAAATGTTCATTAGTGATTTGTCTGCTTTGAAGTAGTTGGCGAAAAGTAGGTATCTAACAAGAAAAGACAGAATGTGCATTCTCTGTAAGAAGTCGCAAGCATTATTATTATTTCTCCATCTATTGATTTTATTCTGCATGAGCTAAAGGATTTTGCTTAGCCACAACTAAATGAATCAAGGTTTTAGTTTTAGACTTAAAAATAAAGAAATCACTGAAAATTCAGTTTAAAGAGCGACTATGAAATCATACTGATTTACACGCTACTGAAGTGGTGGGTTTAAATTCTTTTTGAGTTTGTATTATTTGCAATAAATTAAGAAGCGTTTATAGAAATAGAGATCAATTTCACCTCAATATTACAATTGAATTGTGAGGTTTCTTGACAATCTTGGCTTCCGCTGTAAGTGATGGAAAAACAAGGACATCTCTTACACCTTGCTTGCTGCATTCTGGTGAGATTAATCAGCTTTTAAATAGAGTTATCTGTTTTCTGAAGATGTAGTTTACAAGATCAACTAGAAGAAGATGCTTAGCTTAACTGTCTTCAAAAAAAAAAAAAAAAGTCATACCAACATCACCCCAAAATACCAAAACAACTTAAAAGCACTTAGCTGTCTTCATACTGAAAGATCGTAATTATTGCATCTCTTTGATAGCTGAGCCTATAAGAAGTTTGCAAGTCACTGAGGCCTCTGGGTCAATGATAGTAGTCTCAGCCCATCACCCCTTAGGCAATTACATCCAATGTTCTCTGGTTAAGGCAGGAGCTGTTTGAAAAATTGCATACATTTTATAAGTGAATGACGGCTGATGGCATGGAAATAGCTTTTAAGATGAACAGATAAATGTATACATGATCAGTTGACACTTAGGATAGCATTGAAGCAAACCAACAGGAGAAAAATTTTGAACTGGTCTTAGAATTTCTTGTTAACTTCTGTAAATTTCTTATCCTGTGTGATAAGTGATTGACTCTTTTCTCCTGCATTCTATGGGAAAAATATTTTTTATTACTAAATTTGTATTACCAATATCCCTTCTCCAAAGAATATTGCATTTTTGTGCATTGATAAAACATATTTACACTTAATTTATTTTTTCATATTCAAGTGATAAAAAACCCCACCTCTAAATGTTGAAGAATACTAAAAATGGTTCTTATAACTTCTATTATTTTTACTTTTTTTGCAGGGAAAAGAAAATATTTCTATACCAGCATCAATGAAATCATAGAATCATAGAATCACCAGGTTGGAAAAGATCTCTTGGATCACTGAGTCCAACAACTCCTATTTGTCACTAAGCCATGTCCCTCAGCACCTTGTCTACCCATCTTTTAAACACCTTCAGGGATGGTGACTCAGCCACCTCTCTGGGCAGCCTGTTCCAGTGCCTGATGACCCTTTCTGTGAATTTTTTTTTCTGATATGCAGTCTGAACCACCCCAGAAAATGTCTGACAAGTCTGGACAGGATGTCACAAATCAGCTTCCACAGCAAGTAATGGACTTATGAACCTATTAAACTCACAGTCTTTGGCTTTGAAGCAACAGTCATCATCATTAATTGTTATTATTGCTCTACCTGGCATTTTCAAGAAAAAAGAAAAAAGGCACAAAGGGTTTTGTGAGAGCCATAGCTGGGTCAAGGTGGCTGCTTTCACTTTTTTTAATTAAAATGTCTCTAAAAAAATAATGAAGTGCAAGACTTGCAAGCAAAGCAGATGTCCACTTTCCATCTGCCTATGAATTGTATCATTTCTTACATAAATTGTAAAATCTCTGAAGAAGTAAAAATCTTATTTATATACACATATGTACACTTATGTGTACAGAAAGAACAAGGAATTTGTCTTTGACTAGGACTCCTAGATTGAACCTTAGAAGAAGCTGTAGGACAAAGATTTTCCCATAGTTTTGTTATCCGTTTGTTTTGCTCTTGAAATACTGTGCAGTTACTCTTCATCCCTGTTGACTATAGCTGACAATATAAGCATAGATTAATTTTTTAATTTTGGAAGTATAGGTTTAGGGGAATTTAATTTCATTTCAATCTTTGCTTTTAAATTTTTTTTTCTGCCTACTGGTTTCTGAAAATTATGTAATATTATTCAACCAAATTTAAAAACAAAACAAAAAAACTTACCATTAATGAGTTTTTGGTGCAGGAATGTTTTCTGCAGGTGTGTTGATCAAATTATTTTTAAATGACCAAGTTACTGCATTACTAAATGAGTTGTCATGGTTGTGCCCACACATCACAGAATATCCACAGCTCAGACTCACTCTGCTTTACGTTTTCAAATGATTATATATGAAAACGTATCATCTTCAGCTTATTCTGCTATCAATAGAGAGAGAAAAAGGCAGCAGAGAAAGAGACACTTTAGAGAGTGAATCTTACCTGAAACCTTTTACCAAGGGTATATGACAGGCTGAGAGAGTTGGGGTTGTTCAGCCTAGAGAAGAGAAGGCTCTGAGGAGACCTTATAGTGACCTTCCAGTACCTGAAGGGGCTACAAGAAACCTGGGGAGAGACTGTTTACAAAGGCTTATAGTGATAGGATGAGGGGCAGTGGGTGTAAACTGGAGAGAGGCAGATACAGACTAGGTATAAGGAAGAATTTCTTCACAATGAGGGTGATGAAGCACTGGAACAGGTTGCCAAGGGAAGCTGTGGCTGCTCCATCCCTGGAGGTGTTCAGGGCCGGGTTGGATGGGGCCTTGGGCAGCCTGATCTAGTGGGACCTATTCCTGCCCATGTCAGGGGTGTTGAAACTGGATGATTTTTAAGTTTCCTTCCAACTCTAACTATTCCATGATTCTATGATTCCACAATTTTATGAAAAGTTCTGTTAAATTCCAATTAATCATACTTGTACGACTGCACTTCTTCATAATACAAAAAATTATGTATACTAGAATGCAGTGAGAAAGTCCAAATATTTCCTTGCCTGCTACTTGTTCTGGCAGAAAAAAAACAAAACAAAATGAACAAAAAACCCCTAAGGAGTAACAGTTTTATTTTTCTTGTTATTCTCCTTAAAGCCCGCAGACTTTTCAAAGTTTAAAACTTCTGGGTTTAAATACTGAAAGAACATTATATTTAAATCACTGATCTGATTTTCTGCATTGATTGATCTCCTCTTACCATAAGAGACAGAAAAGACTCATTAGACCACCCAGTTCATCTTAACACTCAGTCAAGATTGATTGATCCTTACAATGTATCGCTCAGGCATTTGTCATGATGAAGCACACCCAGTTGTGAAACTTGCCGTGGCCAGCATACCACAATCATTATGATACATTGCATATACTCCTGCAATTGTTTATAGCACCAGAGTTTCACTTAGTAAAAACAAAGCAATCTCAGAGTGCTTCTAACCCATGTGGACCTGGTTAGAAAGTCCATAGTTTACTGTCCTCTTTTTGGAAGCTGAAGTGTAGGATGGGTGGAAAACAAGTGAAGTGCTGTGTGCTGATGCCACCTTGTTATGGTACCATGTTTTCCTAATATGCTCCTGAATCTTCCATTTTAGTTATAGACATAATTACCTGGAAGATGTTAGAACAACACTGTCTCAGCCTAAGGATATACCAGACGAAGTTTAAGATGCAAAAAGTCAAAAATAGCCCAAATGTTATTGACTGAATGACAACAATAGCATTTTTGCAATCATCCCTTTGTATTTCACAAACCTCAGAAAAGCAAATAATTTATACTCTTGTGGAAATGTATTCTTTATTAAAAAGAATTATCTTTCTTCTTTCTACTTTCAGTTTGTGTGGTGTTTTCCATGACACACTACAGGCAAACTTTTATTTTGTCTTTCTTTCTATAAAAAAATAAAATGTAACATTTCCTAGTATCGATATGACTCCCCTCTCTCCAACTTGAGAAGTCAAATTCCTGTGAAGAACTAATATAGATTTCTACTTTCCGTGTTTAGATTTCTTGTAAATGCGTTCATATTGTGAGAAAATCCAAATCATGCTCCTTTGTCATACTGTGTCAGGTCTGTCATATAGAAACAACTTCTTTCTCCATTTCAGAGATCCCAGCCTGATTTTTTTCTTCCTGTCTGTGTTTATATGTGTGTCTAAGCAGGATATCATGTGACTGGGACGGTCTGGAATTGTGCTGGAAGGAAACACCAATACTTATCATTGAACAGGCTAAACTCATTGTGAAGTATTTTATTATTAGTATTTCTTCTTTCACAAAAAGATTACAGGACACTCATACTCTAATGAAATCATTTTACTGAGAGGAAAGCAATTGAGCAACAGAATTATGAGTGACATACAGCTTTCAGCCCATTACCAAATGTATTTATGTTTAAGTGTGTGTGTGTGTGTATGTGAAATAGAGATCCAGTCTTGCATGATTCCAGTCAAAGTTTCAATCCTGGCAAGTGCAGATGAAGTTGTGGAAGGTACTTGCATGCTCTTCCCTGCACCTGTCAGGTCTAAATTCAGTAATCAGGATGTTATATTCTGTTTGTCAGTAATGGAGAGCCCCGTTTCCAAAGATTTCTCATGGTTCAGGAATGTTCTTTGTTTAGGGTTAGAGTTTCTTAACAGCAGCTATTAATGAACAGCTGCAGACCCAATCAAACAGTGAAGTTGGACAATCTCTTGTATATGTCTTGAAGAAAAATCCCTTGCTCAAAAATAGAAAACATATTGACAATTATAAACTAGCCCCAGATCTAACTTTTCCCTGCAGTTCTATAGGCAGGTTACCTGCATTGAACAGTCAGCCTGCACACATGGAAAAACCAATCTCATAACAGATATATCTTCATGTGTCATGATGCAGTGTACGATAGTGGCCTTTTATGTCTATTTAGCTTATAGCAAATTTAAAGCTATAACTTTTAATTCCTGGTGATATTAATAGTAAAATAACTCATCAATTAAACATTTTTTTCTCTCTCTCTCTTGTTCTTCACTGACTGACTATAATAATCTTCCAGGAATGACCTTGAGAGATTGGATATTCTTCTTGGTTTAAGTGCCATTAGCAATATTTTTTTCAAAAAGCAAGCCACTTAGGTAGTTGGCAAAAAAACTGCCGATAAAAATCTACTCTTGGCTACTCAGTAAATTGCATTGCACTATCTGCTTGCCAGCTGAGGGTGAAGAACATTGTATATTAAAAGATTTTCATTGTGTAATAATGTGAACACCAGCAGCAGTAATTATAAAATCAATAATTCGTAATAAATATGTCCTCCTTATATAATTACTAAATGATTGCAAAACCAATATTATGCACTAGTTAGAATGGAAAAGGTTGCTGCTAAAGACTTTCTATATTACACATTATTGTTCAACTCTTAAACACCCTTGGTCAAATGAAGCATAGCTTCAGCCTCATCAGAATTAAGCTAAATGCTATTTCAGTTTGATCTTCTTAAAAAGTATTTGATTCATGGAAAAACTAATTACCAGATTAAAATGCAACAAAAAGTGACTTAAATGCACACTGTTAAATACCATTCATTGTGAGCTGGAAAACAAAAGGAAGAGTTTCTGTCCTATAAGATGGTAAAGCTTTAGATTTTTATTATTATTTTTTCTTTGCTTTATGTCTGAGTGTTTTGAATCCCCAGGAACCTAAATAAACCTCAAGATCTCATCACTTGTTTCCACATTTTTCACAAGCTTTTCTTATTGCCTCAAGTGGCAATTTCTGCAGCTGAGATAACAAGGTAACTGGGTTTTTTGTGGGTTTCCCATCTTTCAGGGTACTGAAAGGGCCACAAGTTCTCTTTTTTTCACTTGTATGAATTACTCCTAGGGCTATCAGAAAAGCTTAAAATTAACATAAACACAAATGCAAAGAAAACAAGCCAAAATATTAATTCCAAGGCACTTTCACATGAAATAGTTGTGCTGCTCATCATAATCCCACCCTAAAGAAATAACTTCTTTGTATACAAAGGCATGGGAGTTTGAAGAACAATATTTGTTAAGACAGACATTATATACATACACATGAATTTGCGGGGAGTAATAGAACCACAGAATCATCACAGAAATGGGGCTGGAAGAGACCTTTGGATACCATCTAGTCCAGGCCTCTGTTAAAGTAGGTTTATCTACAGGAGGCTGTATAGGAATGCAACCAAATGGGGTTTGAATTCATCCAGAGAAGAAGACTGCACAGCCTCTTTGGGAAGCCTGTTCCAGTGCTCTATCACCCTCACGTAAAGAAGTTTTCCTCATGTTGACATGGAACTTCCTGTGCTTGAGTTTTTGCCTATTACCTCTTGTCCTTTGCTGGCAACCATTGAAGAGATTCTGGCCTTATCCTCCTGACACCTACACTTTAGATATTTACAAGATCCAATTTCAGACTTCTCTTCTCTAGGCTAAACAGATCCATGACTTTCAGACTTTCTTCATGACAGAGACACTCCCGTCCTCAAATCACCTTTGTGGCCCTCTGCTGGACTTCCTCCGGTAATTCCTTGTCTTTCTTGAGCTGGGAAGCTTAGAATTGGATGCATTACTCAGGATATGGCCTCACTAAAATGGAGTAAAGAGGGATTATGACTTCCTCAAGCTGCTGGCCAAACTCTTCTTCATGCACCCCAAGATAGCATTGGCCTTCTTGGTCATAAGGATTTATTGCTGGCTCATGGTTAGCCTACTGTCCACCAGGGCTTCCAGGTCCTTTTCCACAGAGCTGCTTTCCAGCAGGTAAACCCATCATTAGTACAGGTTCATTGGGTTATTCCTCCTGAGGTGTATAATTCTATGTTTGTCTTTGTTGAATGTCACGAGGTTCATCTCTGCCCAGTTCTCTAGCCTGTCTAAGTCTTGCTTAATGGCAGCACAGCCTTCTGGTCCATCAAACATTCACCTCAATCTTGTGCCATCAGTGGACTTGTTGAGGGTACACACTGTCTTCTTATCAAGGCCATTGACGAATACATTAGAGAAGACAGGTCCCAGTACTGACCTCTGAGGAACATTGGGCACAGCTTTCCAACTAGACTCTCTGCATTGCTGATCACAGCCCTCTGAGCTCTGCCACCCATCCATTTGTCAATCTACTTCACTGTCCACTCATCTAATCCATACTTTCTAAGCTTACCTATGAAGATGTTATGGGAGACAGTGTGAAAATCCTTGCTAAGTCAAGGTAACAACATCCACAGCTCTCGTGTACCCAACCGGTTATAACATCATAAAAGGCCATCAGACTGGAAAGTCATGACTTCCCTCTGGTGAACCCATGTTAATCAATCCTAAAAACTCTTTTTCTCCACGTGCTTAGAGGTGATATCCAGAATAAACTGTTCCATCACCTTTACAGGGATAGAGGTGATTCTAAACAGCCTGCAGTTCTCTTGCTTCTCCTTTTTGTCCTTTTGGAGACTGAAATAGCAATGGCTTTTCTCTAGTCTCCAGGCACCATTCATCCATTCTTCACGATTTTTTGAAGATAATGGAAAGTAATTCAATGATAACATCTGCCAGCTATCTCAACCTCTGTGGGTACATCCCATGAGTGCCTATGGATTTGTGCGTGTCTGGTTTTCCTAAATGTTCTCTAACTATGTCCTCCTCAACCAAAGGAGAGTCAGTCTTCCTCTCTCCAGATTTTCTCCCTTTCCTCCAGGGTCTAGTATTCCTGACAGCCAGAGTTAGCAGTAAAGACTGAGGGAAAGAAGGCACTGAGTAACTCTGCCTTCTCTGTATCCTCCATCACCAGGACACCCACCTTGTTCATCAGTGGGCCCACATTTTCTCTAGTCTTCCTTTTGCTAGTGATGTACTAGAAGAAGACATTCTTGCTGTTCTTGATGTCCCTTTCCAGGTCTAATTCCAACTGGGACTTCACCTTCTTTGTAGCATCCCTGTGTACTTTGACAGTGTTCCTATATTCTTTCCAATTATCCAGACCCTTTTTCCACATGCTGTAAGCTTTCCTGTTCCTTTTGATTTTTTTTTTCCAGAAGCTCCTTGCTCCTCAGCCATGCAGATGCCCTGCCTACTTCTCATGACTTATTATTCCTAGAGATGCATTGATCTTGAGCTTGGAAGAAGTGCTTGAATACTATCCTGTTTTCCAGAAAACCCTATCTGCTAGAGCCCAAGAGTTACCCAAGGGATTCCTCCAAGTAGGTCTTTGAAGAGGCTAATGTTAGCTTTCCTAAAATCCAGTGTTCTAATCACGCTTTTTGTTCTGCTTCTCCCATGCAGGATCCTGAACTCCACTGTCTCATAGTCAGTGCAGCCAAAGATGCCCCTAACTTTCACATCTGCAGCCAGACCTTATTTGTTAGTATAAGGTCCAGCAGCACACCTCTTCTTAAAGGATACTCACAGGTCACTAGACTCCAAATACTGCCTTCCTTCTGTTCTTTGAATAAATACACCTATATTTTCCTACCCTTATTCCGACATTTTTATGTTCATACTTTTCTGACCCCTGAATAAAGTTTCATCTGACTGAATCTCTTCAGTGTAGAAGTCTATGTTGGAGCTAATCAACCCAGTTCCCATGAAGTAGTAAGAATTTAGAAAAAGCAGTGGGAAAAATAGGTCCTTTTAGTGGAAAGTCGTATCCTAAGTATATTATCCAAAACAGGTCAGATGAATTGAATCTTAAAATTGTTTCTTTCTCCTCTGAAAGGAGTTTAGGATAACTAATTTAAATGTAGAAGTGTGTGTTGTAGATGAATCCCATCCCTTGCATCTATGTGGAGGAAGTCTTTTCCAGAATGCAATCACAATTACTTGTATAATATACTCTATTTTCTTTGTCTACTGCCTCCCAACATGAGTAAGCGGCTTTGTCGTAAGCTGTTCCCTTCTGACTCCTCCAAAGTGTATTCACTAATCTTCTGCAAAGATCTTTGGTTGCCTTTATGTGGAAACTCATGATAAAAATACCTTTTTGGCAAGCCAGCTCTATCTAGAAATAGAAAAATGCTATATTGTTTCTGAGCCTAGAGTACATAATTATACATAATAGAGAATATTAAAAGTGTATAAAAATAAACAGTATCTGATAATAATAATAATAATAATAAAAATCCTGCTTGAAATCAGCTACAACTCCCCCAACCCCCCAAAATAAAACAACAAAAGGAAAACAAGGGAGAGGTCAGGATGACACACTCCTCTATTCCACTTTCCTCTCCTGTTTTTGTTGTCACTAGCTGGACCAGTAATGTCTCATGCCACGACAATAACAAGGAGATAAGATAGATAACTCTTTTTTTACTAGGCAAACAAGAAACTGCTTTACTGTTTTAGAGGTTTGGAAAGTTCTAATAATTACTGCAGCTGTCAACCACTCAGAAAGTTTAATATATTTGGTTTTGTACGAGGCCTGCCTGTTAGGGACAATGTTAACATTCCACTTAGCATTTAGGGCATAGGGATTTGAAAAGGTGAAGGAATGGTTTTAGTCTTGCTAGTACAGACACTAAGTTAGGCACTGTGACTCATCTGAAGTCCAAGTCAGGACAACTCTATGATTCAGAGTATCTATTACCCATGTATGGCAGACTACGGCTCCCTGCGTTATCCATCAAGTCAAGTAGTTGCAATCAAATTAACCATCTGAACTGTGCCCAATATAACTTATGTAAGGCCTAATAAAGCATCTGTAGAAAGCACAGCATTAAATCCAGCTCTCTGGTTTTGCCAGCCTCCAATCTTCAAGGGAGTCAAGGTGAGCTAAGGGTTAGGATCTGTGCTGTGATTAGTTCACGTCTTCTGAGTATTTCTTGTGGGGCTTCAGGTGTTAACTGATCACTTATATTTCTCATTGATACTTGAAACTTTAAATAATATAGAGAGTAATGTTTCTCTTAGGAGTTGATCTGACATGAATCCAGTATTCCAGGGGGAGAGTGGGTGCAAGATCTTTAAAATTGAACTTCCCTGGAATCCATAGAAATTATTCATGCCTAAGTCTCAAGGCCATCTGTAACATCAATATAAAATATACGCAGTTCTCATCTGTTATGTTGTTACATTATCTATGTCTCTGGGGTATTTAGATGATTTTCACACTAAAGCTACCCACGACAACTTCTTGTGAATTCATGTCAACAGTTGTCCATAATAACACTTTTCCTAACCTTGGTGTGGTGGGGCAATACTGTAATTTTTTTACTCAGAATGGAAAATGTATATGAGAATGTCTAAGTGTCTAGACGAAGAAAAAGAATGGTGGGGTGAGAAGACATAGCTTTTGCTGGATCAAAAGAAGGAAAAAATTGTCCTGAATTACGTCTGCATATGGCCAGTGGTAAATTTTTAGGTAGAATTCTGTCTGGGAATTATTCCTTGACTGTTAAGCTACATCTGGAGGCATAAATGCTTATGGTCCTTGTAACAGGTTAAGATTTCAATCAAAATAGGTAGAATTTTTTTTTTCAGTTTCCTTTATGCATCAGGTTGCACAAAATGTTGTGGAGAGAACATTCATTGAAACTAGCCAAGAAAAGCCATCTTAGACCCCACAGCCAAACATGGAGGGGGCTAAAGGCCTCTACAATATTTCTGGTACAGGTTACATTGTAAAACATCAATATGAAGGTGAAAGAATTATATCTGAGTGAAAGCACAGATTGACTGTGTTGGCTTTAGGGAATTTACCTCCCTTCTCCATTAGCACCTCTAACTGAAGTGTAGTTTGTCAAGGATTTATGAACATACAGAAGCCTCATCAGAGAAGACTTATGATCTCTGTGCGACATCCATGAGCCACTGAGTCAAAGTGTGCATGTGCGGTATGTCTGATATATTCAGAATGTGCCTGATTTATTGTATGTTCTTTCATATTTTTCTCTGGAATTTCTCCATCATTCAGATCAAGCCTCTGTTTGCCCTTACTGATGTGCACAACAACTAGAAGGTATAGGCTCTAAGCAGAAAAGGCTGGGTACAATTCTGTCCCATGTGTCACCCAGGAATTAAGATAACATGATCAAAGTTGTCCCTCTGGGCAAAAATGATAATATTAAACATTGGAAAAATATTATTTCTTCCTCTCTTTCTTTTTCCCTGTATTGATTACATTTAAACAGAGAAGAAATGGCATTTTAACAGCAACTGTGTATTGATATTTGAATCAAAGAAGGTAGACACAAAGAAACCATGCCATTCATGCTGTAGCATTACAAAATCCAAGTCTATATAATACAGGAGGAAATATAGAGAGAATTGCATTTGAGAAGAAATATCTATAGAAATACGAACACATAAAAACATATACTGCAGTAATATCAGTCAAGAAAGGGAAGATCTATCAAATCTAAGATATTTCAACTCATTTTAAGTTAATAAGTTTTAAGACTAGAAAAGTACGTCTATGATCCTTCCATAATGAAGAGCAGAACAGTGTAACCTCTTCAAGTCATCAGATATAGAATTCTTGCAGTGATATCTATCAGTGACCATTCTTCAGCTAAAGTGGGTTATAACTAGGTTTACTAGAAGAGTTTGACTCATCATTGCCAGATAGACCAAAGCAATATGCAGTTGGATTTGAACGGCAGTACTTTACAAATTCAGGCACTGTAAAAAGCTGCTTTGGAAAGAGTGACTTAATGGAGAAAGAGGAGTATACCTGCACACACATTAAAGGATATCTCGTAAAAAGACAAAACCACAAGGGGGTAATCGGGAAGTAAGATTGTGATGTGATAAGCAGGTTAAATGCTACATGATTTTATCATGTGTGCTTGAGTATTTATTATTAATTCAGTTATTTGTGTGGTTTAACTACGAAAGAGACACAAAACAGAAATACAAGAATTTTGTCATTGCTTATATATCAGACCATCTTAGTAAGTGAGAAGTTCAGGCTTTGCGTGGGGTGAACATGGTTTCTCCTCAAGGGGAATGGGAAGACAGGTCTAGAGTCAAACAGTGCATGACCCTTGATTCCACTTGACATTAAGAAGTAGAATTGAACTCCCCTGCAACTTCTCATACCCTGTACTATATCTGTTCCTTCTTTCTAATAGCAGTGCCGGATGGTTTCTAGCGGAGATTGAGCAAATTTGAATTTTGTCTGATCTTCCCAGTATAGTCAGTAGTTTTAAATCTTATTACAAATTAGACTGACCCAGAGCAATGTTTCCAGAAGCATCTAGGCATCTTAAGAGACAAAATCTCCACTAGAACAGCAACATAAATATATGGAATCCTAAGTCCCTTAGAATTTCACTCCTGAAAAATGGGACTTAACTTCAGCCAATTCAGTGCATCTGATTTCACCGTAAGTAATCTCTGTTCCACCCTTTGTGCTTACTGCAGGAAACACATTTTGAAATGGAGAAAAAAGACTAATATTCTTCTTTTTCTGATTATCCTTTTTTTTCTTTAATTCTGTAATTTTACTACATTTTACACTTTTTAAATATCATTCTAAAAAAAAAAAGTGAAGTTGTACACAACTTCTGTCCAGTACAATGGTATTTTTCAGTTCTTCATACTTCATTCAGTTTAGTCTTAAGTTCAATTTTCTTTTCACTTAAGAAAGCTCATCTTTATAAACTCCTAAGGACAAACTCCTTGGGGAGATTTGTTAAATCTAATTTTATTATATCTTGGGATATGAAAATCTTGTTTGAATTATTATCTACATTACGTATTTCTACTTTTTTCTTTGGAGACCTCATTTGTAATCACTCTATTCTTTTCCCTTTTACTTTTCAAGCTATAGTTTGAAACAAATTCTGCAGGGTAATGAAATCTGGCTACCTTGCAGAACAAGTCTTCACTTGCTGCAGCTTAGTAGGAATTGTGCTGGATATCGTATCATTTTTCTGTTTGGTGCTGCGAAACACATTAAGTTAAGTGATGACTGTAATGAAAAATAATATTGTCAGAAAAGGATATCTTCATTCATAAAAAAAATAAAAAAGAGATGTTGATTCAAAGGGTAGATTTATCTTTCTTTTGAACTAGCACTGAAGAAATGTTAGTACAGCTATGAAGAAAAGCTGTATCAGAGACAAATCTGGTTTGGTTTATTTTTTATCTTTAAAAGATATTAAAGTACCTCTTTTACGCTCATCAGGTGAATCTTTATAGTTAAAATCTAACAACCATTGGATTCTTGAAGATGAGCATGTAATATGTAATGAAAATTCTGTTCTCTAGGGTTGAAAAAGATAAAAAGGATGCTGTAGAAGTAATTAAACACAACCTACTCATAATCCTGAATCAATAATATGTTATTTATTTTCCTATCATACCTTATAAATTAATAATAACTAACATGAGTGCCTGGATCAATCTATCCTAGTTATAATTTCCTAAAACTTTGGTTTCTATTCCAAACCACTTTTCTACTCTCCCCATTAATCACTGGAAGAATATTCAGCTCCTAGTAAGGCACCTATTTTAGCACTGATTTTAGCTTTCCCTGGATGCTTGTCTCGTTTTGCTACAAGAAAAAAGAAAGATTGAGACAGACACCTAACTTTCTTTTCATAAATTAAGATGACATGTATCCTAACTTGAAAAAATATTTAATAAAATGTACATAATAAATTATATGTTTTCATACAGTAATCAACAGAGATACTGGCTTTGTAAATGGTTAAGGTTAATTGGTAATCTTTTTTGAACAAAAAAACCTGAAAAATAGTTCCAGAATCTGCATTCTACCAGCTGCTTGATTGACTATTCATAAATGTCTGGCTGTAATTGAGTCTTAATAACTGGTTACTAATTATTAGTTTTTTACTGTTGACCTATAAAGATAATTGAAATTCTACTTGTAAAGACTTCAAATTTTAAAAAATTGTTCTGTTTTTCGAAATTACATTCAGAAAAATAAATAAAAAGAATAATCTTACAAAACTAGTTAAATTAGTTTCTGATATCTTAGAATTCAATACATTAGAATTGAGTAAAATGAAGGACGGAAAGTGTTTGACAGCTATAATTGTGTAAGGTTATCCATTCAAAAAATGACACAAGAATGATCAAAATCCAGGTGTGTCTCTCAGATCCTTCTTCTGTCTTGCCAAGACCTCCTTCATCAGGATGTGATGACTTTCTGAGAAATCATATAGCATTGCCACAGAGAAAAATACAGGCCTCAATTATTTATTTGCAAATGATCCTGGTGGTTGCTTGATCAGACAAGAATAAGGGATGTAGTAGGAAGTCTATGCATTTATATAGATTTTCTAACACCTTATCATAAGGGTTTTGTTAGCCTCACTGCTCTTTAATGGAAAGCAGACCATGTAGAAAGTGAGAAATCTCTATTTTTCCCATCTGTGAACGGGATAACCTGGTCAATTGCTAGTTTAGCTTGACTTTCAGTGGGGATGCTATCAACTTTTTCCAAAGGCTGAAGTTTTTTTATTAGTCTATTTAATGTATCATTCAATATACTCTAAAGGCAGATCACTCCAAATATTTTAGTATAAAATCCCATAATTTGCTTTAGGGAAAGTTATCTGCTTATGAGTTTCCTGCTACTTCCCTGCTATGATATGCTCCCAAGGCAGCCCCAAATTGCAGACAGAACTTCCTCCATGTTTCCCAGAATATTGGCACATCAGAAACATAAATCTTCTGAGCTGCTTCTCAGATTCATCAAATTAATTACATTGTACTCAAAATGCATTGGTCATACCTGCTCTGTCAGGGGTTTGAACCAGGCTTTGATCCTGTTTTGATGCACAGTTTTGAGCTGTGTTTTAGGTAAGGGGTTTAGACCAGGTGGTCTGGAAAGGTCCTGTCCAGTCTTGTCTAGTCTGTGATACTTGGGCAATTGAATATTGCTGCTAAATCTGAAAGCATCTGGAGGGTTAAGGCACTTAAATTTTTCATCCTTGTGTAAACTGTGGGTCTAAGCTTTTATAATAGTCTATGGCAATACAACCAATGTAATTAATGGAGACTGGAAAGGCACTCATCTGCACACGTGTAGGTGTCAGGTTTGAGGTGATTTGTACGGAGCCTCTGTGGAGGTTCTTACAGCCATCTGGTCAAATTTAGGTGACTACAGTTCTGAGTTGAATTCCACATTTTATTTTTTAGAGGAGATCACAGTTTCCATTTTTGCTTCATAATGAGGGCCCTGAAAGCAAGAGTTTCAGAATAACTTGCATGTTTTTGAAAATTTCTCAATTTCTCAAAAAATTCAAGAGAAGAGAAATGTTGGCTTTGCCATTTTTAAGCCTTCAGTCTCATTGATCTTGAGATTTTTTTCATGTTTTAATCATTAAGGAAGAATCATCATCATCCTATACGTACTATGCTATTAGAATTAATTTAATAAGTGTGAAAAACAGTGAATTAAAAGCTCTGAATGCAGGATTTCTAAGTTGAGAGATTAAAAAATTATTAAAACCTGTTTTTCTTTACAACATTTCCATGCAATGTAAAAAAACCACACATTATTTTAAGGAAATAGTAACCTTGCCCCTTTCCCCTTTCAAAGACAGGTGAAAATGTAGCACAACAAGTCACAATTCTCTCCATGTGCATCCCTCTGACAACTTTCCTTTCCATTAAATTAATTTTCTTTGGCCACTGAGATTATGAATATGATTCCCCAGAGCAATAGTTGAAAATCTTACCTGAGTAAGGTCAGCTTTCCAGCTTTTCTTCATACGTGTTCAATATCTTTTATCCAATTATCATTTAATTTAAAGTCAATGGTATTTAGCATTTTGAGTCACTTTAGTACTTATGAGGGAAGACTTTTCTCCTTTGCGTAAAACTCTCAGCGCTAGTATTCATGTGCTAAATTTAGCAGCTCAGAGTTAAATTAAGGCCCAGAGAAGAAAGGAGGGAAAAAGTTTTGTGGATGAATTGAGTATCTTTCTCTTACGTGATGAAAAGATCTGATTCTGCTGTAGTGTTCAATCTGCTGTTATTATGCACACTTTGCATTGTACACACAAAAAGGGAAATGAGAAAATAAAAGAAGCAGGACCTTTGTTTCAGGTTTGAAGTCTTCAATTGGGTGATAAATTTCCTTTGCTTGATTCAGCATGTTTTTATATTTTATTGTTGACTCTATATAATAAATGTCCAACATTTGTGTTTCTGCTGAATAACAGTGGAGATTTTTCATAAGTAAGCACTCATAAGATGTGCTGATGGCTATTGTCCACAGTTCTTTCATTCTCCTTCTGATTGTAAGTTGAGCATGGGTATGTTTGTGTGAGTGACATTTGAAAATTACTGAGACAAGTTTAACAACCTCTGATGGCTCAGCTGCCACCAAAGTATTTCCACATCTCATGCAATTTGTGAAGAAATACAACCGTGCTTTTGAAGTTTTGATATAATAGACACAGAATAGAAGGACCACCTGAAAGATCTGGTTAAGGTAATTTTATGGGGCATACATTTCAAGACAAAAGTTTTCTGTTCTCCATCCTTTCCATTGCTTGAGGGAATTTGTAGCAAATATGGAGGAGATAAGGTGATCCTTGGTGTGATGATAATTAATAGTGCAGATCTGAGGTAAGGATTAGAAATCTGGGTATATTGTCTATACATCATAATGCTTCTGCAAGATTTTCTTCTTAAGTTGACTTAGAGATTTCTTTAAAATGTAAGCACATCATGCTGAAGAGGCAAACTTCATATTGCATGGATATGTTCTGAGATATTCCATGTTAAATGTGATATATACACAGCAAAACAAACAAGCAAAACTTTGCAATTAAAGAGCTAGTGAGTATGAGTGTGAATGTGAGAAGGATTAAACTACTTCCCATCATCCCAGGTGTCTTTTTCTAAACCATTGTGTCTCACGTAACTACAGAAAAATAAGTTCAGTTCTTTATTTTTCTGGTTTGTAATACATCTTCCCTCATGATGTCACCTGTCTAAGGCAACATTTTCATTCTTCGCTTCACCATTTAGATTACTAGATATTACAGCTTCAGCAGATACAGTGAAAATCGCTGTTCCCTATTTTTGCCTCCAGCTGGAACAATCCTGTTGTTTGGTACATGCTTGATGGGGAAATGTTTGAGACCCATTAAAGTGTGGAAATGAAAATGTCTCCCACATCTTTGCAAAGTGATTGAACTACTAAGACGTTAATTTAAAGAAAAGATGACAACCAATAATCTGCTTGAAAAGAGAGGTGGAAACCACTGCAGCACATAGATATACCTATTACTATAAATGCTTATTAAGCCTTTTTAAGATGATCTTCTAGAATTAGATCCCTCAGGAGACATGAGCAGAAGAAAGCCTAGTTGCTGCATTGCAATCAATATTGGGTATGAGCTAGGCTGCTCATCCCTGCCAAACCTTAACACAGTTATAGGTACCTGGGGAACTTTAAAATAAAAAAGTCAGGTGGCAAAGGATTTTAAGTTCCTTGGACATTAGGGGTCAGGTAAGGATGACAGTTTAAGTGCTTACTGTACATTTTGTGTAAGTCCTAGATTAGATACTCATGTCCTTATATCCCATTGGGTCCTAAGTCTTTGATGCATTGCACTAAGCCGAGGTGTTTAGCTGACATGCTTAGTCACTTAAGCTCCTGATAGAGGGAGAGTCAGGCCACCTGTAATCTGAATCACTCTTTTGAGTTCTCCATCTTTGTCAATTGACTGCAGGAGAAACCCAGGGAGAACAGTTTTCAGATGTAGGTGTTCTTTAGGTGTGACTTTAAGTATTAAAGTTAGGTGAAATGTGCCAATGTATCAGTAAGCTAGTGCTAAAAGTCACAGAGGAGCTTTATGATGAACAGGAATTCAAAGTCAGCTCATGGAGTTCAGAATCCAGTGCTTTAAACTACCCATGCAGCCACACACTTTGTTAGTATCTCCCTGCCTCCATTTATGTGCTTTCATGGCTGTGCTTACACAGCAGGGGTATTTGGAGCCTTTGTTAAAGTAAAACTGGCACAACTCTTGAATGAAAGTTAGGAGAATGTGTGAATGAAGATTAACAAAACATATTCCACACACATGCAAAATTGTTCCTCAGACTACAGTTGATCTGAATTGTCAGTGCAATGGAAAAAGGTTTTCTTTCATTTAAAAGTTACAAAGTGATGTGATCTGTTTGATCTGAAAGTCAGATGGTGCTGCCATACCACTCCACTTGTACCAGTAGCATTTCAGTGTGTGTAGTTTACTGAAATCTAGGCTGGCATTTTACATTATTAAGACTATATAAAAAGCTTTAGCAAATTGCCAAGATCCATTTCCCCTGTCCTCCCACTTTAAGCATTACCTGGGCTTATATCACTGCTAATATGAAACACTTACTCACAGCAGCAAGTGGCAATTCTGGGTACATCAAACCCCAGGTGAGGAGTAATTATGATTCAATGTCAAGATTAATGTTGTCATAACTTTAAAATATGGCTGACATGACAAAGCCCCCCTGCTGTCTGAGGGTAGCCCAGACACAAATGCATTAGAACAACTCCAGCATTTCTGTTAGCACCCTTAGTGCCAGGAAAATCTCTTGCTGGTTCTCAAATAACTTCGGAAAAAATGACTGGAAAAAGGAAAAAGAAAGGACAGATAGGATGAAAATAAAATAGAATTACCTATTTCATGCACAAACTTCTGGGGGGGGGCAGGGTTAGAGGAGCACTGTAAGGCAAAACAAATAACTTTGGTTTAGTTTTAGAATTGTCTATAGTCAGAAATATGCGGGACTACAATGGGAAATAAATTTCAGAGAGTTCTGCAAGCTCTTTGATGAAAGTGCGTGGAATTGTCTCCTTGTCTTGTCATTACCACTTTAAAAAAAAAGGTGGAGAGAGAAGAAAAAAAAAAAAAGAAGATCTGACAATTCCAGTGATGCCTTTAGCTTCTGTTGTTTTCCATTAGCAATAGGAACACACTCTTTCAGTGAAACACAAAAGCTGGTTTCCAAAGCTACTGCTGAGTTCTGCAGTATGCCAGGACCTGATTCACTTGTTCTAAAAGCAGCTCAGAAAGGTGGTTAGAGACGGGTTTTAGTACTTATTTGTCCCAATTATCTGTTCCTGCCTATTAGAGTGAATGAAACATCACAGCATTGTTGATCACAGGCTTTTTATTTGCTAATAACACTGTTGTTTATCACTCATATGCAGTCAATGCAGTTTCTGTTATTCTTTTCTGCTAATCCCCACAAGCTTTCAGACCCATTTCTTTCTTCTTTCACAATAAAACTACAAATTTATGAATCAATGAAGCTTCCTCCCACAGTTTTTCATTTAAAACTTGTCTACGATCTTTTAGACTAAGGTTTCTGGTCTAATTTCAGAACTTTCCTTATTTATAATCTCAGCAAATAAAAATCCTGGACCTTATTCATCCACATATTTTTAAATTATATGATAATTCAATTAAGCATAATATCATTACCTGAAAAGTTCAATACTGTTTCACTCATGTGAACAGCTGCTATGAGTCTGATTCTCTCTTTGATCACTTGACTCCATCGTAATTCCATCAGTTTCAGGAAAGTACATAAGAAACTGGAGGAGAAATTGGTGCAGATCAAGCTCAATAGTCCCTTGGGATTCTAAGTTATTTTTTCCTAAATGTAAAAGCAGTGCTAGTGGAGTCAAAGCTTGCCAGAATGGGTCCTTGCTAAATTGAGATCTCGTATTATGGGTAATTGGGCATAATAAATGACAAAAACAGGGAGAGACATCTTTCTACAGTACCTTTAGATTTACAGGCTTCACAGCATAGACATGTGAATTTAACTGTTCTGCAAAAGTAATTTAATATAGCACCATCCTGGCAGTGTAGTAAAATAGTCTGGCAGCCGAGGGCTGTGCCACATTGAGCATTTCCACACAGCAGATTAATAACAATTTTATTCTAAAATCTAGAAAAGTAGAAAATTACGAAGGCAAAAGCCCAGCCTGAACTTAATTTGGCCACTGCTGTAAATTATATTTACAAATACTTTTACAAATGATTTTTACAAATACTTTAGCAACAAAAGGAGAGCCAACTAGAATTTTCATCCTTTATCCCATCACAGGGTGGGGGCTATGTGTGGAACACGGCCACCAAGGACAAGGAAAACTCTTGAGGTGCTTAATGTCTTCTTTACCTCAGCTGTTACTAGTCAGACCAGTAATGCCCAGAGTATTCAGTCCCTGAGCTGGAAGGCAGGAACAGACAGCAGCATAAAACCTCCTGTAATCCAGGAGGAAGTGAATTAGCAACCTGTTACAGCACCTGGACACTCACAAGTCTATAGGGCTGGATGGAACATGCTTAAGAGTAGAGGCTGGCGGAACGACTTGTCAAGATGCTCTCCAACATTCATCAATATTCCTGGTCAACAGAGGAGGTCCAAGACAGCTGGAAGTTTGCCAATGTGGTGTCCATATACAGGAAAGGGTGGAAAAGGGGATCAGGAGAACCACAGGCCTGTCAGTCTGACTTTGGTACTTGGAAACATTATGAAGCCATTCAACTTGAATGAGCCCACCAGGCACGTGCAGGACGATGAGGGATCAGTCCCAGCCAACACAGGTTCATGAAAGGCAGGTCCTGCTTGGGCAGACTGATCTCCTTCTCTGACCAAGTGACCTGCACAGTCAGTCTGGCTTCACCATGGGAAAGTCCCTTATGACCAACTTAGTGGCTTCCTATGATGCAGTAATCACAGCAGTGCCCATAGGAAAACCAACAGATGTTATCCATCTGGACTTCTGTAAAACCTTTGGCACGGTCTCCCACAACTTCCTTCTCTCTAAATTGAAGAGATATAGATTTGATGGGTGGACTGAGGGTGGATAAGAAACTGGTTGGATGGTCATGTTCAGAGAGTGACGGTCAATGGCTCAAAGTCCAGATGGAGATCCATGACAAGTGGTGTCCCTCAGGGGTCTGTACTGGAACAGATTCTGTTTAATATCTTCATCAACGATATTGGCAGCAAGACTGAGTTCATCCCCAGAAAGTCTGCAGATGACACCAAGCTAAGCGGTGCAGTTGCCACACCGGAAAGACAGGATGTCATCCAGAGGGACCTGGACAGTCTGGAGAAGTGGGACTGTGAGAACCTCATGAGGTTCAACAAGGACAAGTGCAAGGTCCTACACCTGGGCTGGGACAATCCCTGATTTCAGGACAGAATGAGGGATGATGTGATTGAGAGTGGCCCTGCAGAGAAGGACTTGGTGTGACATGAGGCACAATGTGTGTTTGCAGCACAGAAGGCCAACCATATCCTGGGCTGCATCAAAAGAAGCATGGCCAGCAGGTCGAGGGAAGAGGTTCTGCCCCTCTATTCCTCTCTTGTGAGACTTCATCTGGAGTATTGTATCGAGTTCTGGAATCCTCAACATAAGAAGGATATGTAGCTGTTGAAATGGGACCAGTGGAGGGCTACAAAGATGATCAGAGGGCTGGGGCACCTTCCATGTGAGAACAGGCTGAGAGAGTTTGGGTTGTTCAGCCTAGAGAAGACAAGGCTCTGAGGAGACCTTATAGTGACCTTCCAATACCTGAACGGCCTAAAAGAAAGCTGGGGAGAGATTGTTTACAAAGGCTGGTAGTGATAGGATGAAGAACATTGGGTATAAACTGGAGAGGGCACAGATAGAGTAGATATAAGGAAGAATTTCTTCACCATAATAGTGGTGAGGCACCGGAACAGGTTGACCATGGAAGTTGGGGCTGCCCCATCCCTGGAGGTCTTCAAGGCTGGGTTAGATGTGGCCTTGGGCAGCCTGATCTAGTGGGAGGTGTCCCTGGCCATCGCAGGTGGTCAGAGCTAGGTGATCATTAAGGTCCTTTCCAATCCAATCTATTCTATGATTCTAATATTCTATAACAACAAATTGGGCAGGAGTATCATACTGCCCAAAGCTAGAAAGGCTCTGCAGAGGGATCTGGACAGACTGGATCAATGTGCTGAGGTCAAGTGTATTAGGTTCAATGAGGACAAGTGGTGGGTCCTGCACTTGGGTCACGCAAACCCTATACAATGCTAAAAGCTTGGGGAAGAGTGGCTGGAAAATTACCTCACAGAGAAGGAACCTGGGGGTGTTGGTTGACAGCCAGCTGAATATAAGCCAACAGTGTGTCCAGGTAGCCAAGAAGGCCAACAGCATCCTGGCTTGTATCAGAAATGGTGTGGTAAGCAGCCTGGAGGAAATAATTGTGCCTCTATACTTGGCAGTGTTGAGGCTGCCCTTTGAATACTGTGTTCAGGTTTGGGCCTCTCACTACAAGAAAGGTATTTAGGAGGTAGACCATGTCCAGGGAAGGGCAACAAAAGTAGTGAAGGGTCTGGCGTCTTATGAGGAGAGGCTGTGGGAACTGCTGCTGTTCAGCGTGGAGTAGAGCAGGCTAAGGGGAGACCTTATTGCTCGTTATAACTACCTGATAGGAAGCTGTAGCAAGGTCATTTCTCCTAAGTGACTAGTGATAGGATGAGAAGAAACAGCCTCAAGCTGAGTCAGGAGAGGTTTAGATTGGATATTAGGAAAAAATTCTTTACTGAAAGAATGGTGAAGCACTGGAACAGGCTGACCAGGGAAGTGGTGGATTCACCTAGAGCTATTAATGGCTCTTCCGGATGTGATTTAGTAGGCACAGTGATGTTGGGTTGATCGTTGAACTTGATGATCTTAGAGGTCTTTTCCAATGTTAATGATTCTATGGTCATAATGTGATTGTCTATCTCCTTTTTACATATCTGATAACCTGTTACTTAGTAATGAGGACATTTATAGTATATCCCAAGATCTTTTAAGGAATTTACTGAAATAAATGAAGTTATTTTCCCCTAAAGTGGAAATTAGGGGGGAAACTGTATAAAGCAATCTGTTTAGAACAAAGGGCTGGGTTTGGGCAGGATTGGGGATGTATTTGTAGTTGCTGATGTTTTTAATGTGGAAATATTTTATTTCTGTTTTGTCAAATGGCTTTATATCATCTGGCTAAATAATATTATTCCTACTTCTTAATGTTGATGTATGTAGTTGCCCCTGCTTAGATTATTTGTGTATGTACACCTACCCAGTAATTATATTTACACACTTATATCAAATAAAATCTCTATCAAGTGGGATTAACATCAATGTTTTAACAAAAACAACGCAAACCCCCCAACATTAGCAATACATATTTATTTGTTTCCCTTTATTAAAATATTTTTTCTTTAGGAAAACAGAACATTTTAACACTATTATAAAGAAATGGAAAAGTCAAAATTACTTGCTTTAACATCATCTGAGAAAATGTTTCATCAAATTTTAATCAATTCCAGAGAAAAGCTTGTATATATGTGGACGTCTTAATGCAAAACTGTTTTAGCATAGATTTTAAAGCTTTTCACTGTTTCTAATATGTTCTGTAAGTGGATGATACTTTGATTGTACATTTCTGCACATTATGCATACATCAGTCAGACTTTTAATGTTTCATTAACAACATGTAAAATACTAATTCTGCAACAGAAGTGGTATGCCTTAAGTCATTTGTTTTCTGGACATGGAAATGGGAGAAAGAGGAGAGGCAGTTTCTCTGTGCTGACATCACTTTTACAACTGTGTTTGTGTTCCAAGAGAGGTCACACTGCAATCCTACTGCTACAGAGAGTAAGGGCACATTGACCACCAAAGAGCCCAGAGACCACTGAAGATAGCCATACTCATTTCCAGAACCTTCCAGAAGGGGCCCTGTAAAAAAGCACTATCACAGCACCCCCACCCCCAATCCCTCCTTTCAAGGACTCTGATCCATAAATAACACTCTGAATACAGATAGGGTCATCTCACGTCCGCTGTTCTGGGAGCCTGAAGACAATGCTGGATCTCTGGGGTGGTGATACTTTACGATTTTATCTTTCTCCTCTTCTTTTCTTTCTTTCCTTCTTTCTTATTTTCCTCGCTACAGATGTGACAAGCCAACACTTCTCTTATTCCTCAGATTTCACCTGTGCAAAAAAATTTCTTCTAAATTGATCATTTTGGTGTCATTTGGTATTAATTTATCTTGAGGAGAACCTACAAATTTTACGGGGAGACCCAAGGTCTCCTCTGGTGTCCCCTGGACAATTCAGATTGGCTCACAACACAATGACAAATACTTTCTTTGTGAGAAAGAAAGTATTTTACATCTATTCAGCTGTAAAAACAGTTAAATAATGTCTACAGAAATGTCACACAACTAACACAACTGAGCTCTAGTCAATGACTAGGAGTCCTACTAACAATTGCACTATGAATAACAGAGGTTGAAGTGAAAAATGCATCCTTTACTCTCTAGAACTCTTGAGTGAGCTAACGCACAGTGGGTTTTACAGCTGCCTTTCAATCTGGGCCATTACAGTAAAAGATCACGCCACATGCTTGCCTAAGAAGTGACTTGTTTGCTGGATCAATTGACAGTTACAACCATTACTCTCTGAACAGAAAGAAGTCTGGAGAGAATCATAGAATCATAGAATCACCAGGTTGGAAGAGACCCACCGGATCATCGAGTCCAACCATTCCTATCAAATTCCAGAGCAGAAGACAGAGAATGTATCTACATTAAAATAACAACAAATATATGCTGTCTTTATTGTAATTAGCAGCCTAGTTAGCAGCAACACTGGCTTAGGAAAAGACTGCATGCACCTATCAAGTCCCCTTGATATTGATATCAATGTTAATATTGATAGTTCTTCCTAAAGACTGCCATAGCATCATCACTGACATTACTGTCCATCATAGGGACATTGAAGGTATCAGGCGTTTCTAGTTTCATAGAAAAATTTGGGTTGGAAAAAACCTCAGTGGACTGTCCGACCCCTGTCAACAGCAGGGCTAATTCTGATGATGAAAGAGGTTGCACAGGGCTTTTACTTCACAGTCACATCTCCAGATGCAGAAACAAAGCAGAATAGTAATGATGTATTAAAAATGATACAGTCACTAACAGTCATTTACCTTGTTCTTTCTAATCCTGCATTTCCCGGTATTCCTTTGGAGATGTTCTTCTTTCATAGACTGACAATACAGTTCTCTCATATCTTGAGAATATATCTACCCAAAGGGGACAAAAAGCAAACCAACGTTATGCAAAATGGTTGGATATATCTACAAATTTTTAGCTGTCGTTCCTTTTTCTCATTTCCTGAATATCATTGTCGTACTTTCTAAAGTGTGGTTGTCTTCCATGTCATGTCTAGTCCTCTAAAGGGAGATATTATTTCTACTGGAGATATTCAGCACATTTGCTATTGTCTCAAGGCATTTAATTTACTATTTACATAGGAATAATTTAAAGAAGTTCATGCATGTTATGTGAGCAATAGTATTAAAAATGTTTCGCATTCTTCTACAGTAATTTTTAGCTTCATCACACAGATTACCTGACTGTATATATACATGCATTTTACTACCTACTAAAAAGCTGTGGGTACTGTCCTTACAAATACAAAGCAAAGGATCCACAGGAAAAAAAAATTAACACTCCGTCTTCTCCTCCCCCTTGTTTTGTGTGTGCGCCTGCCTTTTGTCATGTTCTTCTTTTCCTGTTCCTTTATATTACCTCTCTTCAGTCACAAGGATGGGGGACACACACACACACAAACAAAAAAAACCGAAAAATACAATTGTGTCTTCTGTTTCTTAAACAACATCACTAAAGCAAAGCCTGAGCCACCATTTGTTATTGTTCCAGCAATAGTCAATAGTGAATGGTGCAAGGCAAAATTCAAGAAAAGAGTATGGAGGGTGTGTTGTTCTTTTTCTGTACCCCTCAAAATAACCTTGAATGAATTTTTTGATACCTGGTCAATGATGACAAAGTACACCAACACAAAAAATACCTTTATCTGAGGGAAGACCATAGACTAGGCATTTTCTGCTGAATAATATCTTGTTGGTTTTCACACTGACTGCTAGAGACAAAGTAGAGCAGAGCACACTGGTTTTGTTTTGCACTAAATCTGTGAGCTGATCCAACTGCCCCATTTTTGGCTCCAGAAGTACTCTAGTCTTGATATCTTACATTGTCAAGTCCTAAAGGCAGGAAATTCTCACTAGCCAAGGTGTGGGATCATGGGAATGTGATAGACAGAATTGCACTTTCTGAAGTCTTCGTGCCCTATTCTGTAGACTTTGAGTTTGAGTACACCTGAATTTAAGGATTACATTTCCTGGTTACTCTACAGGTTTGCATGACCCATGACACAATAAATTTCTCTGTATCAAACATCTCTGAGAAGACAGCAATGAATTCCTATCTCCTTTCACCTCTTTTGGGCAGAACTTTGTTCTCGTTAAAAGTATTATTTGTTGGTAAACAAGAACTCAAGCTTAGTGGATGACTAGGAGTTCCTATGTTATCTCTGATGATGATTCAATTCTTAATATATGTAGTAGGAAGAACTTGGACCAACATTTAAAGAGAAACACTTTATTGTAGGGACTCAAAGGAAATAAGCAGCATTTAGTTTTTTCCTATTAAATATGCCAAGTATGTAAACAGATTTGAATGGAGGTGTTTATAGCAGGTGCACTCTGTACTCTGGGCTGATACTTTTCAGGGCCTAAATTCTGCTTTTAGAGCAGCACAGACAAGCTTATAGTCTTTGTATCTTAATTAAATCTTTGTAATGATTCAGTGTAATTTTTTAACTCCAACTTTACATTTGTTCACTCACTAACACGTGCTGTATGTATGCCTTCAAATCCCTGAATCACATTATGGATAAAGAATGATTTGAAACTTTAAACTCAATTTAGCTATGATTTAAAGGATTTGTTTATTTACTTCTAAATAAAAAATAATGGCTGATACTTTATTGTAAATAATATCGCCATTCAATTCAGAGGCCCTACTGAAAACAAAACAATCTTGATAACAAAGCTTATTTAGTTAGTTGCAATGAAATACTGAGTGTTTTTTACTTTTACTAATGTGACTCCATCTATCTGCATGGTAATTCTCAACAGCGTTAAGTTCTATTGCCCATTTGTTAGTTGATACAGTTACATAGTACAAACAGATGTTAAATTAGTTTATAAAAACACCTAGGAACAACTGTAGCAGCAGATTGCTTGTAAGTAATAGGCAAGATTATAAAATTCAGATTACAACAAAATGCAATAGCTTCATGCACTGGCACAAATTAAAAATATATATACTATGGACAAGGCACAAAATGGATCAAATTAAGATAATGCCAAAATAAATGGACTCAATATTATGTTAATATTAGGAACTTCACTAGCAGTGTGATCTTGCCAAGGAATTTTAATGTTTCTTCTATCTCTACAGGCGATGTTGCCTGCAAAGTATTAGTTCGAAGGTCTTCCTAATATTCTCTAAATACAAAAATATTTGCAGCAAATTCAAAAGTAGATCTATACAGTAGAAAGATGGCTTATCTGTTTTCATGAATATAAGAACAATTGTTCATGTAAAAATTTCCAACTAAGGGGCCATTTTATTCAATAAATCAGGGGAATTACATTATAATAGAAACACTGAGATAACCCTAACTACAACAGCACAAATGTCAGTTCCATAATGAGGCAGAACTCTCTGCTGCTTTGTTAATCTCTAGAGATATGATTATATAACAAAATAAATAAAATAAAATAAAATTAAATTAAAAAAATAAACCTAGAAAATATAAAAAAAACAGGCTTGTGGTGTTGTTCTTATTTTCCTTCCTAAAGAACAGGTTGCCAATGCAAATTAGGTTAAATAAGATTTGAAATAAGTTCAGTCTTTATTAATACCCTAGTAGAAAAAAGATATGCATGGGGAGAAATGTGATTAACTAGCTGAAAGGTATTACAAAGTACAAAAGAAGTATGGACCATTGGACAAGCTGGGTGTGTTTTGGCTGAAATCAGATTGGCTGTTCTGCAAGGGAAAATGTTGGAGGGGAGAAGGGGAAAATGAAGTTTTTCTTTAGCAGTTTTAAAATACACATAGAGCTGATTCTAAAGCAGCTTTTTAATTCTGCCTCACAGAAGTGTTTATTGCAGCTCCTAGAAAAAGACTAGTTCTGTTGATTTCTATAAGTCTTTTCCACATTGTGACTAGCATTACAATGACTGACACAACATGGCGAGTGAAAAAATAAAGTTCCCTTTCTCCCTCGGTCCCCCATCTCTCTCTCCAGCAGATCAATATGCTTGAAGAAAATGTCACAGACTCCATTGAAGGTAATAGGTTTAGATTACCATTACATTTTCTATTCAATGAACTGAGTCTGTTTGGTCCATTTCTGTTGGAAAATTCACCTGTTTGAAAAGATTAATTTTCTTCAATGCAGTAGAACATAGCGGCAGAGCAGTGATGCCTGCTCTATATATATACGTACACACACTTGTGGTTCTGATTCTCTCCATCTACTTCATTGGGAGGGAGTAGTGGAGAAACATGGACAAAAAGAAAGAAAAGATAGAAAGGAAGACTTAGCCAACTCTAATCAAAGTACAGTTCTGCAAAGTGAAATAAACTGAGCTGCTCTGTGTTCCCAGTGCTATCCTGAAACAGTAGTATTTGTTGGGAAAGACAGGGTGTGATCTTATGAGATAGTGTACCAGGTTCAGCCTGCTGCTCTGAAGTGAGAACAGTGAATAATTTTCCTAGAATTTAAATAGTGAAGGCTGGCCTTCCCTTCCCTCTCCCATTAGCCCTGGCTGTCAAGCCTATTTCACAAATGCATTGTGTAAGATATTTCAATGTATATCTTTAGGCAATATCAGAACTCTGTTTCATGAGTGGCGCAATAAACAGCTCCTTACCAGCTTGGTATACATTATATGTAATTAATGTGTGGAAGAAGAAGATTAAGAAATAAATTCTTGGATTTTTATTTTCTAAACCGTGAGAAATTGCCAAACAAGATTATCTAGCTTCTTGTACTACACAATTACCCCTAGTTTTAAAGTTTTATATGTATTTTCATCTTTTCCAAGAAAAGACTAGAACATAGAACTCCTTGTGCAGCTTGTTCAGTCTTTCTTAATGCTGAAAATGTCTGTTTTACTGCTTGAATTTGTATGGCTTCCAGGGCTTTTTGGGAGCTTTCTCTGTTAAATGAAAGTGCACTTTAGTAGCTAATATTTCTTTTTAGGTTTTGGGTTTTGTTTTTTCTTTTCTAAATCAGAAAGAAATTAATTTCTTCTTGAAGTGTCTACATCTCTTCATGAATTAAAAGGACAGTGAAGGACAATAGCTTAGATGGCCTCATATGTACTACAAAAAGTCCAAACCAGTGTAGATAAGTAATGGCACATACCAGCAGCTGGTAGACATGGTCAATATGAGTTTCTTTCACTGCATTTTACTCTTTCTGCAAAGGCAAAAATATGGCTTTTTATTCTCTTGTCAAAGTCTTTTCCATCAAAAATATGGAACTCTACAAAGATAAGCTTCATTGACAAAATGTCAGAATTTTTTAGTGTTTTCTGGAAAAAAAATGCTTCTGTTTATAAGGCATAATAGTTCCTCTAGAATGTTTTGTGTTTTCAGTTGTTGACAAGAATATTTTTATATCAAAGTTTTTGTTTTCTTTTTGTGTTTTGGAAGAAGACCGGTTACCTTTTTAAAGAGACAGTTAAAATATTTTGGGGGTTTGCTTTTTAATTTCTCTTTGAAAGGTGTTTTTGACCAAGGGATCTCCTAAAATTCTTCCCCTTTTTTATTTATCCAAGATGCATATTTCTTAAATTTAACTCATTTCACATTATGTTTTACAATTTCCACCGGTCTTCCTTCCCTTTAAACTTGTTCCTAACCACATTGGAACAAAGACTTATAGCTGTATGATGATCCAGAAAGAGTCCATTAACAGAAATGTGATATGATTCTATCAAACAATACTGTTTCAAAATGTATATGTACAAGAAAGATGAACTAAGATTAATTAAGCAATTTTTTAATGTTTCCTGATATTAACTGCTTATGTTTATATTTTGTTAGTCTTTTAACATCGTACTGCTGGATAAAGTTAAGTGTTGAAATGCATACAAGAATGCATGAATGCAGAAATGTCAAGAAAATTGAATGCTGGTCAACATCAGATTGGATATTCCTAAGGATTAAACTTCTACAATATCATAGTATAACAATTATTAGTTCTGAAAACATAATCAACTTCATTCTGGTTATAAGTTCTGTTTGACTTCTGGTTTTTTAGTTTTTTGTTTTCCTTTAACTGTTGGAGAGAAAGGAAAGGAAGAGCAATTTTCAAATTTTATGGTTCAGAAAGAAAACATGAGAACTGGAAAAAAAGTTCTAAGCAATTAAAATCTGAAAGAAAGGAACCATTTAAAAAAATGCATTTGTTGTTTAGTCGAACACAAAGTGGCTTATTATTCATGACTATAAATGACTAGTATTTGTTAACTTCTCTTCTCTCTGTCAAAAGAATATCTAGTTTATGATGACCAGAAAACTGGAGCACTTTATTTTAGAATCTGACTATATTCTGTCTGCACTGGTATAAGGACTGTGAAAAGTTCAGTACCAGATGCTTTGGGTCCACACACAAAATACCTGGAATCAGTTAACAGTGCAAAGAGAATTCTCATGCTATTGAGAGCTAAAAATTGTATTCACAAGTTTACAGAGTACACCAAACTGAACAAAATTGTCAGCATAACATTTAAATTACTTTTTTGATAAGCTTGGCTATTTACAAATCATCAGACAATTACATCTTCCAAAAACTATTTAACATCAATTCACTCTGCCTTTTCAACAGTGCACTTGACTAATTCCAAATAAATTGAAAAAAATTACCTCGCAGATTGCAAGAAACTGACCAAAAACAATTGCTACAGTTTTAAATTGCGTATCATTAAACTAACTCTGCATAATAGTTTTCATTTGCATTATCTTCCCTGCTCCAAACATTAACTGTTTCACAGAAATACAGATTGTGATACACTGAAAGGACTGTATTTACTCCTGAATCTTCTGTCTATTTTGCCAATTAAACAATGCCACTGAATAATAAAAGAATCAAAAAAAACACCTACATTTCATCTTTTCCTTTATCCAATTATTACCACTACTTGTGCAACACTAGAAGATGTCTGTATGAATAATTCCTGGAGACAAACCTTGGATATACAGAGTATGTTTTTCCTTTAAAAGGGTGACACCATTTCTCTTAAAGAGGAGAAAGTGAACTGCAAGAACAGGTTCTTACCACAAACACAGTCAGTAGCTGAGCATTAAATATATGCAAATATCAGACAATGTAATTTTCTCTGTCTTTTTTTAGTGGACAGTCCACTGGCTGAAAGGTGCCCAAAGAAGCCTTGTGGAGATGAGGGCTGAGATTTAACTCAGGGGTTAAAGTATTCCAGATGCAGGTTCCCACACTTCGGTGTCTTTCAGGTCAGGAAGAAGTCATTGATGACCTCACTTCTGCAGATGTCTGGCATTGCAAGTAGCACTCCAGGTATGAATGGCTGACCAAGCAGCTGACCAGTGATCTCTGACTGCTGTGAGATCTACAACACAGGAATTATGATTTCCTGAAATGGCAGCTGGGGTCAGACAGAATGTTCCATCACACCTGAAGTGGTACAAAGAACCTGCCTGTGCACAGCTGAATCAAGCCTGACAGAGTCAATGAATGTTGAAAAGTTATTCTGCTTGCTAAATATATGTGAACTTTAAGATACACTGAATAGCTCTCATTGGCATGATTTATATGGCCAGACATGGATATCTGTTGTTATTTTAGACATCCCAGTGGATCTTGCCTTCGTTCTAGCTGGCTTTCTAGAAGGTCATAGGTCTCATATATCATGTTTTTTCAGTGTCATATGCTTGTCTTCCTCAGCATTAACTTCTAATTTAGGGTATTGGAAGAATAGGTGTCCTAACTGTTCAGTATTGTAAGACTTCGCAGACTTTGCAGTAGCTGCCGTTGAACAACAGTTGCTTCAGCTTAGCTTTACATTAAAGGAATAATTTAGACTAAGTAAAGATGTATTAACTTTCATTTTTTTTTAAAATAAAACCTGAAATACCAAAAAAAGGGGGAAAAAATCAGCTGCAGATATTTTCAGTTTTAGTGCAGATGTAATTATTTTGATTTACTATCGTTATAGGCCACCAACTCCACCTAAGCATCCAATGGATTGCTAAAATATAGAGGCAGAGAGCCAGAGGCAGCTGGGGGAAGTAAAGAAGTGTGCAGGACCAGCTCTGACACACTTACTCAAACACTGCAGTGCCCTCAGGTAAGCTTGTCATAAAAAGGACACAGAGGTCTGTGGAGATTGCATTTCTTTTTTCTTCTTATTTGAGTGCTTAAAACTCCTTAAGACACTTAAAAAAATCCTAAAACAAACAAACAAAAACCAACCAAAAAACCCTCTAAAAATAACAACTGTGCTTTATTCCGGATACAGTCTACTTAGAAATCTTCCAGAGTAATGTTTAGCAGTGTTAAAAATTACTGAATTCTCATGCTTTGGGGGGAAAAAAGAGGCAATACAAAAGTGTACAACCAGAAATGCTGCTAACAGGCAAATGTTAATATAAAAACATGCAATTATCTCCTTTCACATTCTCCCTTTCTGAAAAGGAACAATACTGATCCAGCCAATATTCTTGCAGTCATTACTAAGTAAAATATCCCCGTTTCACAGACAGAAAATGCAAAAGCACTATTTCAGAAGTCTTTTCAGGTTTTCTTTCTCTTATTTAGCCTTAATTAAATCTTTTCTCCCACTGCAGGACAGAAATAGTTATCTCATAGTTAACCAGTAATGAATAACTGCTACTGGTTAATGAGTAATCATTACCTCAGCTGAAGCCAATGGGAGCCTGGGGTTTCCTAAAGCAGGCCCCCTTCCTATTTGCATGCTGCAGGGTAACATCCCTCTCAATTTGGCCCAGAGACTTCACTTGCTGCCTGCCTTATCAGCTGTATAAATGCCTCTGTGGTAGCATGGGGTATTTGATAAGACTGTGTGTCACATAGCACTCAAACTCCATAATCATCTCTGAGCCACAGGAGCTTAAAAACGGAGTGTGAAGTCATCTTTCAAGTTTGAATGCACAAGTAAGCAAAGACAGTAATTAAACTTCAATTGGTATTTTATTTTTAATTCAGCTGCAAAGAGCAGAATCTCGCCTTCAAATTTAATTAACAGCCTTCCTCTCAGCCCCCTCCCACATACACAGCCAGCCATCTATCAACAGGGAGCTAAATTCTCCTTTCTCACAACCACACAGAAATCACGGTGGAGAATTTGGTCCAACAGTTTACAGATTGCTGATGAGAGCCCTGTCATAAAAGCAAGGACCTAGCTTTAGGCTGAGACTCCCTCCTACTGTTAAGAAAATAACAGAGGGTTTTTTATTTTCTTTCTTATTAAAGACGGGTGTGCCCTGCTTCACACTAAATGAATCTTTCTTATCCACAGATTTTGGCCTTCATTCTGCCCCTGATTAAAACATTGAAAACAAAAATAACAATTAAAAAGGCCTTTGGGATATAACATCAACAGTGAAGTGTCTGAGGACTTTTTCTGCTTGAGATTGGCTTAGAATATTAGAGGCAGATTCCATGGACAAGATTGCCAAGTACTTGTCAGAGATGATTACTAGAAAAGAATGGAAAACTTCCTCTGTTGACACCATGGGATGGGGCTGAGAAGGAGTACAGCAAAGCTGAAAAAAAATTTTGTTCTTCAAGTCAGGAGCTGTGGATCTTCCTTTGACCCACTTCCTTTTCTGTGTGGGATTCAGATCTGTTCTTTAGGCTTTTCTAAAAGCATGGGTTTAAGAGTTTTTACTAAACTGGGGTCAAACACAGGTGTCAGAGGGTACAGTCAGCTTTGTCTCAGAAATAGCATGAGAGGAATCTGCAGGAGTGTTCTCGATGTAAATGGTGGTGGAGCAGGGGAAATAATGGTTATCGATGGGAAGTAATTGTTATGACAAACCTTAGCCTTTTACTTTCTGTTCTGCTGTTCCTTCTGGCTCATGGTACTTACAGACTGACTGTTGTGATGCAAATGGCCAACCCACCCCTCAGATTACTTTTTTTGCTCTGTAGTATTTGGAATTAGTGTTCCTTGTGCCTTTCCTGCACCTTGTTCTTGAGGAGATACTGGGAAGTTCCTGTGCTTCACAGTGTAACTGAATGGTAGTGGATTGCATATCCATCAGGTTTCCAGAGAAGATCCAAGAAAGCACTGCTTAAAATTTAAATTAGTCAATGTAAATTATATGGGGTTGAAAGATCAGCTGTGTAGCCATGTTCAGCACAGATGTACACATTCAAGATGTGTAAGTCTGCAAATAAGTACTTATTTGGATTCTGTTGAAGAAATGGCTGTGTTTGGACTACTGCAAATCCGAACTCTCCCTTGTCTGCAAAATGTTATGCAAGCAAACATAAAAAAGCTTGAGGAAGAAATGAGATTTAGAGAAAATTATGTGGCAGCTGTTTTTTGCAAGGTTTTGTGTACCATCTTCCTGAATCCTTATAACTATCTGCTCTCAGAAGCAAGCTACTGAAATAAACAGGCCAACAGTCTGGTCCACTCTGCTAATCCTTGCTTTTGGATATACTAATTACAGTGAGTTCAGACTAGCAGCAAAATTAATTAGAGGAAGAAAGCTATTAACTCGTGCTGCAAAATTAGGTAAGTTAAACTCCCTCTCACACCCACCCACAAATAGGTACAGCTTTGCTAATTGATTACTGAGGAAGGCACCTGATATTATTACCTATATATGCAGTGTATGTTTTAAACTCCAGGGAGGGACTGAATTACTTTTTGTTCCCGAAGGCACTACTAAAACTAATATTAAAAATGAGATAATTGAATGCTGCAACAGTATAGCATAGAATTTCTGGACTAAATTGTCCAGAATGTTATGTCTACGTGAAACTTAGAAAGTGAACTGAACAACCTACCAGCTGGGCCTAGCTGAAATTGCAGGTATTGCCCTGACTGCAAACGCATTTTCCAACTATTTAACTTGTATCAAACAGAAAAGTGTTCACCTTCCTTCTATTAAAAGTTTTGTTACATTTCAGGCTGTCCAAATCTGCTGAAGAAATGAGAGAGCTCCCCAAGATGGAAGAATCATTTTACAGTTTTCTTTTTATTATTTAGAGTCTTTTTTGAAACAAAAAACCAACCAACCAAACAGACAAACTAAAGGGCTGTTCCTTTCAATTCTCATCCAGACCGAACAAAAATTCTAGTGATCATCTTCCTCAATGTCTAAACCATTGAGTAAAGATTAAATGGGAAGGAGATGTCCTCAATATTTTCTTCTCATGGATGAGGTCAATTTAGGATCAGTCTTCAGAAGAAGACCAATCAGATTGTATCTCAGCAGTACTTGCTACCTAACTTATTGTACTGATATCCCATATAATCAATAGAGACAAACAGTCATTTTAAAAAACATATGCTAGTGTAGGTTATCTTGGGTATCTCCAGCTCACAAAAAGAACACCTAGTAATGCAAAGAACATCTCAAAAAAGAACACCTAGTAATGCAAGGGCAGCTTACTGAGTTTACTTCTCAGTAAGTCATGATTTGTACAGCTTTCTGAGTATAGAGATGTTGCTTCAAACAATGAACAGATATTAATAAAAGACATAATTATAAGAATATTTATCTTTTGAATGGTCATGGCATCATGAGAGATTATAAGAGATACCAAACAAAAGTACACATTTGATATTCTCAAATATATGCCATCAAATGATCAGAGTTCCAATCAATGTCATACTCTATGTTAAATGTGGGATTAGACTACCATTTTTTATAATTTTTATTTGTACTGTTATGTTCTAAACATAAGCTTGAGCAGTTTATAAACATGTTTATATGATTATATTAAGATAATTTCTTTCTTCTCAACTTCTGTAGTTAACGTGGTGACACTCAACAGAATCTTATTTAACCGGCATTAAGTAAATATAAATAGCCTTCTAATAATTGTAATATGTTGAATAGCAGGAAAAGCATATTAGAAGTGAAACAGTATTGCCAGCCTAATTGAGTAGTGGAAGAAAGTTAGCAGCCCAATAATGCAATATAAATTAAAATGCCATGAAATCATGATAATATAATAAGTCTAAATAAGATGCAGTGACAGTAATATATCAGACAAAAATCTTCTTTAGGATAGTCTTGTCTAAAATTACACATGTAAAACTTCATTAAAAGAACATTTTTAAGGTTGCAAAGTCAAGCACTCAAAACAAGTTAGGGAATGCTCGAATTAAGTTTGCCCGCGCAACATTAATTTGGCACCCTTGTGTGGGGGCATTATGGCATAGTCTTTAATTACACGATCACATGCTATTTTTTCCACAGGGTGCCTGCCACCTTCAGCTAATTAAGGTTCATAGGAAAACTTAATTTTCACATTCTCTAATTTCTGCAGCCTTGACTTTACAACCTTAATGACATTATTTTAACACAGAGTGCTTTTTTTTCTATATCTTTGTGTGAGAAAGAGAGACAGAGGTGGAAGAGTGAAGGGGCAGGTGTGCATGTGTTACCCTAACATAAGAAAACAAACATTTTAAAGATGATGGCCATCAAGCTTTCTCATACCAACAGTCAGTATTTTCCATATTTGGAACAGATGGAAAATAAAGGTAAGCTCAGAAGTCAAGCTGATTTTCCTTGAAGTAGTGCTATGGAGGAAAATAAATAAGAAGTAGAAAAATGGGCTGCAATCTGCATTTGGATAAGAAGTGGATGATGCGTCTTTTCTATCACCTTCCACCAGTATTGACTGGCTGCTAGAAACAGTTTAATTTAATATACTTGGGTTCTTTCTTGGGTTTTGGGGAAAAACAATATATGAGCTGGACTGTTGTAAGCTCATTCATCCTGCCCTGGTCCAGTCTCTTTTCTCTGAGGACTCTTAATTTCTTCATATATCTTCTCATGGTAGCCTTTATAAGTAAGATTTCTTGATTTCTGTTTGAATATATAAGTTTAACTGTCTGAGTCCTTGGAGTAGTAACACATACTACTTTCTCCACCTTATGTTTCTTACATCTTTTTCCGTCTCTTATTTTAACATCTTAAAGGATGAGGATCACGCTGAGGTGATGCCTCAGTCTTTAATAGTAAGGCAAGATGTTCTCTGGATTCTCAGCCTCACAAGCCAGAAGACCAGGAGGAAGAACAGAACAAAGCTCCAACGATCTATGAGGAAATGGTTAGACACTGCTCAGCCAGTTAGACATTCACAAGTCTATGAGGCCAGAGGGGGTGCACCCAAGGGTATTAAGGGAGCTGGCAGAAGGGGTCGGTCACCGAGACGCTTCCTGTCATCTACAACCTGACTAGGAAAGGCAAGTCCTGCCAAAATAAACTGATTATCTTCTGTGAAAAGGTTACCTTCTTCATGGAGGTGGGAAGGGCTATGGATGTAGTGTACTTGAGCTTTAGTAGAGCCTTTGACACCATTTCTCACTGTATTTTGCTTGAGAAACTGGCTGTCACTGGCCTGGATGGACACACCCTTTACTGGGTTAAAAACTGGCTGAATGGCTGGTAAATGGAGTTAAATCCAGTCAGAGGCTGATAAAAAGTGGTTTTCCCCAAGGCTCAGTGCTGAGTCCAGTTCTGTCCAATATCTTTATCAATGACCTGGATGAAGGGATTGAATGTACCCTTAGTAAGTTCGCGGATTATAACAAGCTGGGAAGAAGCGTTCATCTGCTAGAGGGTTGGGAGTCTCTACAGAGGGATCTGAACAGGCTGGATCGATGGGCTGATGCCAGTGGGCTGAGGTTTAATGAGGCCAAGTGCCGAGTCATACACTTGGGGCACAAGAACCCCATGCAGTGCTACATGCTTGGAGAAGAGTGGCTGTAAAACTGCCTGGCAGAAAAGTAGCTGGAGGTGTTGGTTGATAGTGACTGAACATGAGCCAACAGTGGCCCAGGTGGCCAAGAAGGCCAATGGCATCTTGGCTTGTATCAGAAACGATGTGGCAGGCAGCCAGAGGGTAGTGATTCTGCCTCTGCATTCGACACTGGTAAGACCACACCTCGAATACCGTGTTCTGTTCTGAGCGCCTCACTACAAGAAAGTCATTGAGGTCATGGAGTGTGTCCAGAGAAGAGCAACGAAGTTAGTGAACGGGTTGTAAAACAATTTCTATGAGAAGTGGCTGAAGGGGTTGTTAAGCCTGTAGAAGAAGAGGTTAAGAGGAGACCTTATCACTGTCTAAAACTACCTGAAAGGGGGTTGTAGTGAGGTGGATGTTGGTTTCTTTTCCTAGGTGACAGGGAATAAGACGAGAGGAAATGACCTCAAGCTACACCAGGGGAGGTTCAGATTAGATTGCAGGAAAACTTTCTTCACTGAAAGGGTTATGAAGCACTGGAACAGGCTGCCCAGGGAGGTGATTAAGTCACCATCCTTGGAGTTATTTAAAAGGCAGGTAGATAACGTGTTTAGGGTTTAGTACTGGTCAAGTACTTTTGGACTCAATGATCTCAAAGATTCCAACCAAGCAATTCTATGATCTTTCCTAAAAACAAGTCTTACACCTGATGGTTATAGTGTATTCTTGACCATATCCTCAGGAATCACACAGATTTTCAATCTATTGCACCTTTAATAAGAGCTTGGGTGTGACCTTTTGAGGAAGGATCTTCCTCCTTCTGTAAATACGCCCTTACTTCTTCACATTTTGTATCTATAATTGTTTACTTGTCTGTAAGTGAGTATTGTGCATGCCATACATATACTTGGCATTTGGCTTTCTATATATATGTAATTTATATACACACACAAAATTGTACATGGACAAGCTTTACATTTGACCACTTTAAAATACATCTCATTTGATTGCTGTTGTGGGATGCTGAGTAAGATTTTGGAATTCAGGTACATCCACCAGCCTGGCTGGATTATTTTACTGACAAATATAAGACGAATGAAATTACTCTGGTGTAATTTATGGTCTCTTCATGCCTCAAGGTCTCACTGAGGGTGACTGTATGCTGCTCATAGCAGCTGAAATGTAGATGTGGATTTTTTTTCCATGCATATACTCAGACACAAAGTTAACATAAGAACTTGCATTGGTTTGATGCTGGGATATTTGCACAGGTTGCAACGTCTGAGCTAATACGTCTGTAAAAATCATCACTTCTTTCATAGATTTCAGCAGCTGGTGGAGTTTGACTTGATTATTTGGAAAAATGGGAACTGGATAACTGGCATGAGATACTCAGGCATCCTTGAGTCTCCTGAGGATGTGTAGAAATGTTCATGAAAACAATCTCCAGCATCCTTTAGGAGTATAGAATGGATCACATGGTTGGGTCGCACAGTGGCTGTGGAGTCAGCTAAAAACAGGGTAAAAAAATCTTCCTTCTTCCTAAATTTCTGGGTTGTTTGTTTTTTTTTTTTGATGCTATATCTCATTATTTTAAGAGGAAATTTGAGGTTGATCCTCCAGGTTTTTCCTAACTAATCAGATTAGAATACCTATGATTAGGGTAAAATCTTGTTAATTTTTTTGTGTATATATGTGTCAGCATGCGTTTCTCAGAGAAAAAAACCTCCGGTTTTCCCCCATATATATCAGTGAAAGGAATAACAGTTATTTCAGGAGCTGTTGCATTTTCTTTCTAATTGAATTAGATTGGTGATACTATCGATAATTTCTAGACTTTTATTTCTTTCACATTTTCATACATCCTTTTGTTTTTTCCCCTTGTTTATTTTTTAAACAGATGATGAATATCTGCTCCTTCAGTAGCAAGGTTCATGTTTCTTTGTACAGCTGGTGAAAGTGACCTTTCTCCAACAACATATTTCTCTCCTCATCTGGATAGACTTATTTCTTTGGAGATAGCAAATGCAGTTGTATACCATCACATTTCCAACATTTTCTTGTTTATTCCTCAAATGGAACATTCTAAACTGTGCATTAAATGTAACTGCATGGGGCTGTTTCATGCAGAAATGTGGTGTGGATGGTGTGGCGTTAATTTTGTTTAGGACAATTGGAGTAGGTTTTCAGACTTTTTTTCTAATATATAAGAACCAGTGTATTAAACTTTGCCAGTATTACCTCCATCTCCCTTCTCTCACACCCTTTTCTCTCACATAGCCCTGTCTTATTTGCTTATTTCCTTCTTTCCTCAGGGCTGGTGGGTAGTTTTCCAACCATGGGGCATAGAAGATTTGCAAACCAATGGGAAGGAAGACTTGCTGGCTGACTTCTCTGCTGAGCTTCAACACAAACTGAACTCTCTCCTTCAACTGACTCCTTTTGATTTCAAAGGGGCTCAGTCAGGCCCATGGTGTTAAAGGACTCCAATTAGACTTGATTAGAGCATTGTGATTTTTCTTAACATGAATATATGCCTGCAAGCCACAGGACTGCGAGAAAGTTTTCATAAAGGCCACTCAGTAGCTACTATTACATTATATAACTAGTTTCTGTAGTTTCTAGAAATGCTTTCAAAAGATAATGCTATGTAGGCTAAAGCAAAATAGTGATAACAATTAATATTTGTCCTTTATATATAGCTTTAATTCCAGTAATGAAGGAATTCTTACAGACCAGAAGATCTGTTAGCTATCACGAGGAACAAAAAGATAACAGATGTAATGCAATGTGATGCTTGTTTTGGAAAAAAAACCAAAACAAACCTTGGTGTCCAATGTCACCTCTTTTGCTTAAAAGTAACAACAACAAAATCCCTTCAGTGTGAGTAGAGACAGTTGTGTTCAGATACAAATAAGTATTAAAATATCTGCTTCTCATGTTTCACCTAGTGTGCAGTTATTTATGGTGCTTCATAGCCAGGGTGAAAATAACTCAATCGAACCTAAAATGAGTCATGCAGAGCTCATGTACGTCTATCTGTCTTAAATCCCACTCCCACTATAAGGATAACAGAGAAGAGAGAAGTCAGCCATGTTCAAGGAACCTCTGTCAATGCTGTGACTCAATAGAGCTCTGCCAGAACCTCTAGTAAGTGTTCTCACCAGACTTCAGTTTGTGATGGAAATGACTGAGATTCTGCTGCTTACCAATGCAGAGATGATCAGCAAGAAGTGTATTTCTTTTTTTCATTTTTTCCTACTGACCTTCTCTCAAGTTTTAAGGTTTGCCTTGTTCCAGCAGATTGGATTTTGCAGTCTTACAGCTACAAACTCATACTTGTGTAAGAGCAGACCCAAAGACCTTATATTTCCTTACCAATTTCATGAGCCATTGCATTTCTCCATCTGTAGTGATTTAAAAAAAAATACATTATATTACAGGATATGCAAAACATTAGCCATGAAAATGGTTGAATCTGAGGTTTTATGGTTTATGACAGAAAAAAGTCACATCAGTTAATCCAAAAGGCAGGATTTCCATTTATGGAAATTACTGCTAAGCCTTCATGTAGCTATGCTTAATTATTATTTTCTAATTATTTAGAGAGATCTTTTTCTAGCTCTTATACCACCTACTTAACACCTGAACGTTTTCACAACAAAAAAAAATGAACTGCCTTTAGTAGATGAAAAAAAAATATGATTGACAATGTACTCTTATTCTGTACATGTTAATATACTTTCTTGCAAGAATGATGAGCCAGGTACTGAATGACGTTAAGGAACCAAGGGCAGGAATACCCTGGCACATCATTTTCTAGGCACCAAATAAAGGAAGAGATGTAAGAAGAGTTTTAATATATGTTAAGACAATCCTTGAAAAAAATCTCCTTGTGTTTTTCTGCGAATGAATTGAGACTAGACTTTAAGTTTAATAAATCTAGGGAGTATGTATGATCCTTAGACATGTATTTATGGTATGCTCAATTTATGATACACCATTCATACAGCCTTATTTTAGAGTAAGTTCTATGTTTAATCTACTAATAATGACTGACTTAGAAACAGTCCACTATCTGAATTTATAATCAATTTATTTTAGATTCAGACACTATGCACTATCACCAGACAAGATTATGGTCTTCACTATGACGGAATTCTTTCAAAATATCCTACTTTGTAAAGAACTCTGTGCCAGGTGCATTTTTTCCCCCCTTCTGTAACAGTAGAAGAGTATGTGGGAACTTATCCAGCCACCTAAAGAAAGTCTCAGGACTTTTTTGTTCAGGCAAAGGTTGGGGGAAGGAGAAGAAAGAGGAGGAAAGAAAAAAGAAGAAATAAAAAAGGAAAAAGAGAAAGGGAAAAGCAAAGTTGAGTACCTTTTTTAGTCCACCGATAAGATGATGAGACTGGCTATTAGTCTTTCTAACAATTTATATAAAAGCAGCAGTATTCTTGTGTAATTTGCTAATTTTCTAATTATCAATGATAAGGAGACTAGGTCTACTGTATTTGCCAGATTAAAAAAAGAGGAGTTACCATAGATAAGACCTGGTGGTAAATAATAAATTGTTCTGTTATTGCCTGGAGGATTAAAAAAATGGGGAGCCAGGTAGGTTAACAAGTGCCAGACTTAGCTCCTATGAAATTATATGTGCCCAGTTTTGCAGTTGTCTGGCCATGAAATTAAAAAAGAGATTTATTCAGCATTGCTGAGTTAAAATGCAAGGCTAATTGGGCCAGCCAATCTTTTTGAGGTTTATGTGCAGTAACTACAGCCTTTTCTGATGAAGTAGGACCTTTTGATTAAATTCAGTCGGTTTCAGATAGCTGTATTTGTAGGACAATACATCCTTAATATTAGAGTTAAAAACTCTTGTAGAGTGAGGGCATTATCTTGTCCTACACCAATCAAAGTAGAGTAGGGTTCTCCTGATGAAGATACTCATTCTGAAATAGTGTAGCATGTAAATGACTAAGAATCAGAATTTTCATTCATCATACTCATACCTATTCTTGTATTAAAGCAAACAGTCAAACAAAATACTTTGTTACACATCAGATTGTCCATTTGTTCAAAATTGACCAGAATCCACTTGAATCAAGGCAGTTTCTGATGAGATTTTTGGAATGGGTGTGTCATGTAACTATGATTCACATTGATATCTGGGGTAAATCTCCCATGATTAAGACTACAGGATAAAAATGTATCATGGGATGTAAAATTCAGCAGAAGTTTCCAACTCATCCAAACTATGGTTGTAATGAACTTTACAACAGTGGCTTCCAGGGCAGACGGGAGTAGTTCTTTCTGACTCTGAAGTGACATGAAATGTATCACTTCATCTTTGTTTAGAGAAACAAGAAAATTCAAATTGTCCCGACCCAAAGACTTATCTGAGAACATTTTTTAATTATTATTTTCCATAAATCACAATTATTTATACAAAAATATCTTTTCTAGAGAAATTTCATCAATTTTAACTTCAGAAGTATGTTTTTGTATTTTCAAAATTATTATTATAATTATCCAAATTTTTCATTCTCTTTTATAGCAAAATATAATACAAATATTATCATTCATACCAAACTTTGATCTTTTTCTTTTCTATATAACCCAGATATACATCTGCCTGCTTAAACTGATATTGCACATCTCCTTAATTAAATTGATTCAGAATGAATAAACAACACCAAGGATTCAGTTTTACTGTGAAAAGACCATGCCATGGCACCTAGTGTCAAATCCTCTGTAATAATACATGCAATAGACTTGTTCACCCACTGTCAATCACACACACAAATCACTCTTACATTTCCATGATCTTCTAACAAATGCTTATATTTTTAAATAGGGCTGAAGAATAATATTTTCTCTTTTCTAATTAAATTATATTACAAATCTGAACATTATGGTATAATGAATAATGTGCAGTATAATGACCAAAGAAATTTGATTTTCTGCTACTGAATGATAGACTCAGCAGACCATTCATTTCAAGTCAAATCACTCTTTCCCTCTTCCCTGCTTCTTCTATCTGTTTGTTGGTTTGTTTGGTTTTGTTGTTTTGGGGTTTCTTTATATGCATTTTTATTGTTCCCCTTTTCCGTCCAAAAATTTTTCTCTAGCCAAAGCTGCAGCAGTATGTTTGTTTACTTTGACACCTATAACCTCAAGCAAAATAAGACTTTATTTAAACATAAAAACCCCCCTATTTCCCTCCATAATCTTAATAGCATAAATACAAAAAGAATTCATACTGTGCTTCAAACTTCCTGCAAGTGAAGACTGATCCTAAATATGCAATATGCAGCCTCTGAAATTTCACAAGGTAATACAGTACTTAGACTGCCTGCGCATGTATCTGTAGAATCAGCCCTTAAAACAACTCCCAAACCTATGTAATAATAACAATAATAAAGCTTTCAGAAGATATCAACCTCCTGCTAAGTGCTCTCTCTCTGTTTGAAAATCTTGCTAATTCAAGACCATTAAAATAGATCTTCTTAAAGACTCAATTCTGTCAAACACCAAAACCAAAGATATATAGAGAAAAGGATTTAATTATCACTGTTATATATACTGAAGTGAGAAATTTTTCTGAGTAATAATTGCCTAAGTTTGTCTCCAAAAGGCATTTTAATAGTGTTAATACTAGTAAATATTGCTCATTTTTGTACTGATGTACCATTTTAATGGTTCCCACAGTTTCTAAAAGTCATTTCTTATTGTTTTACTGTAGAAAGAATCTTACTTTAATTATGTCATAATTGTTTGTAAGCCATAGAATCTTAATTAATGCCAATGGCTTAAAGGCACACACTGAGCACAGACTTTCTGTTTGTGTTTGCTTTCTATGCTCTTCCTTCTGTAACAAAAGCCCCAGTGTGAAATCCTACTAGTTGCCTTTTTCCCCATGTCATTTCTCTTTGTATCTGTTTTTTATATAAATATTTTCTAGTCTTCTCCCTCTTCCTGCTTCCCTATTTGTGTCAAATTTATTTGTAGGTTCTGTCTTCTCTTTTAAAACTTGTTCCAATAGATGCTTATCAATAGATTTTTTAGACACAGCACCAACAGGGCTTCAAAACTACAGGCAGGTAGGAATTAAAATGAAACTATCAGGTCTGAAATTATGTTTCCCTAAATATATTTTTTTCCATTCTGGTCAAACTTACCTACTTGTGTCATGCTTTCCATTAAAAGAAAATATATAAATGGAAGAAAACTAGATAACTTTTCTTTTTCCATTGTATCTAGTATTGTAAGACCTCATGAAATTCTGATCTGGAGTTTGACGTATGATCAAAATTATACGAAGACACTGCAGAAAAAGAAAAGAAAAAAAAAAGCTTCCAAAGTTTCTGCTGGAACATAAATAATCCTGATTATTCAGCAGAATCAAAGGTAGAGAGACAGACAATGGCTATAGCAGTTTCACCTGGATTTACCTACAAATTATTTTAATCACAGTAATACCTCAAGGTCTTAAATCCATAGTCTAATACTCTAAGTGCTGCTTAAAAACAGGAATTATTCTGTCAGAAGACAAATCTGGAAGAGACCACATTACCATTTTACAGGACACAATGAAATGATATATAAAGAGATTAAAGAACTAAATTTTCAAAAACACACATGCAAGCAAAAATAACCTTTATTTGTTTATTATTAATTATATTCCAATTACTTTGAGAATTCCTGATCTGCACAGAGGCAGGGAGAAAGACAGAAATTGGAACAAAGCCTGTAAAGGGAAGACCTTAAAAATTTTTATTAAAAAATCCCCTGAATAAAAATATTTTGATTGAAATATGCCTTATTTAATGCATAAGTACAAAAAATAATAATAATCCAACATGAAAAGTAGTGTCAGAAGAAAATGAAAGTGTATTTCATTGTGATTATGTCAAATTGTGATTCATGACACTGGAAGAATCTGAACTGACAAGATAAATTTAAAAAAATTAGCATTGGCAAAAGTTGAAAGAAACCCGAAAACCTGAAATAGCCCAACAACTTGCAGTTATTACTTGATACTGATGAGGATCAAGCCTTTATCATATAGCCTCTCCATGCAGCAAAAGTAGTCTGTCTTTTATGATTTTTCTTACCCTCCTTGCTCCTAAGTAGCTGTAAATGACTAATTTAGATTAGTAACAGAAAATACCAATAATCAAAATAGTTCAAGCTGCTGCTGCCAAAAATCTTTTCTCATAGCAAGAAAGACACATAACAAGAACAGAGGAAGCGTGAGGCAGAGAAAATATTTGAAAACAGCTGGAATTTGAACTCTCTAATATTTATGATGCCACTTAGAATCGGCATAAATCCGAACACTTCATGACCTTTCACACAAGAAATTTGTAAAGGGATGTCAGTAACGTATAGTGACAGAAGGACAAATGCTAGAATTTTTGTTTCTTGTTTCTACAAGAAAATAGCATAGCTTCTCTTCTGTATTCAAATAAATGGAATTCTAGATAGACATAGTTTCTATTTCCATATTTAATTACTTCGAAGAGAGCTGATTTCTTTGCTGCCTTCCTCTGCTTTCAGGTACTTAAAGTTATCAAAGGAAGAAATTGGTGGATAAAATTGCACAGGCTAGATTACCAGTTGAAGAGAGGAGACAATATTCAAGTCTTTCATTCTGTAAACTGCCAGTAGAGACTCTGGGAACTCAGAAGCACTTTTCCTGCAAAGAGACCCCTCCAGGGGTGGGATATGTTCACCACACTTTGAATCCTGGACACCAGCCACTAGTGAAGGCAGGACACTGCTGGATGAACCAATTCAGATCCAGCATGTCATCCTAAACCATCATTTTCCAGTAAAACATTAAGACATGGTTGCAGCTGGAGACCTGGCAAGTTCTCCTTCTTTACAGCGAAAGCAATGTCACAATTGATAGATGTTGATAGCTGACATTCTGCAAAAGTGACATTAATGTAAAGCATCCTGAAAGGAAAAATAGCAGGAGGTAGCATCCTTTCAAGGAGAGAAAATATTTTGAGATGTGGACTGTTCTATTGAAGGAAAATGTGCTTCCTTTTAATAATACTATACCTTATCATATAATGAAGCAACTCTTTCTTGAAAATGATGTAAGCTATCTGCAAGCAAAAACAGAATATCTTCTCCAGAATCTTGAACTCTTAAAAATAAATGGCATTTTTAATTCTTGGTTCAACACAGATGTGTTTCCAATACAATATTAAGACCTTTCATGAAAACTTACGTCTTTCAAGTAGGAAAAAATAATGTCTTTGTGAAAATACTTAATCTATAAAAGGAGGAAAATGATTGTGACAAACACTTCATGAACTATTTAGTTACAACAGTCTTTTGGGTTTTCCTTTTTTTTTTTTAAATGAGCTGGATATTTTTATAGTACATGTTGAAATAAGCAATATAAACCAGCTATGATGTGTACTTGTCACTCCTTCTGTTAGTACAAGGAAAAAATAAAGACAACATATTAAATGATGATGCCTGTATGCATGTGGGTGGAACTGTGATAGGAAGAAATTAGATACAGAATAGGTTCTAGAATTACATGCAGAAAAGTGTAACTTTTTATTGGGCAGCATGTAAATCACTTGTGTGGGAAGTGTTTTCATTAAATCTCCTAGATATTTTGGGATCAATCATGGAACTGGCAGTAATTATTTCAACTTGAGTGTGACAGAGCTTGACATGCCTAGTGTCCATCAAGTGCCTTTTGATGTATCTTCACAAAAAAAGCACATTTTTCCAATGAAGTTTTTTGCATTACAGACTAACTTTGTGAATAACCATTTCATAAATACTCTGAACTTCCTTGTGGCCCACACCTTGAAGACATTCTATAACGACCAGAGAACAATGTATTTGTCAATGCACTGAAAAGAATTTTCAGGAACATTTCTTCAGCGCCATATGTTGGCCAGAGATTGGACATATTTTCCTCCTCTAGTTTATTTTATCCGTAACATTTATTGGAATAATAATAAAAAAAAAATATTTTTGAGAAACGGGCTCTGGGTCATATTCTCAGCTGGCACAGTTTGCTGTGTCATCTGCCCTATTACTTTCAATTCTGTTCAGGGGGAGGGAACTGCATGTTTTTCTGGCTTCACCAAATACCTTTCCATTTCACCTTTCATTCTCCAGGACAGTGATTATCAGATGTTGAAGATAACATGTAATCTGGGAAAGGGTGACTTTTTACCTTAAGCAAATTCACAAATGTTTGCAGTTTTACTGCAGGGCAGAGGTAGAATGTAATCATATGTGCCACAAAAATAGTACTTTTCGCAGTCAAACTAGAGAGCTTTTTAGACCAAGATTAAATTTGTCAATATTTGTGAAGAAATTAGTCTTCATGTAGAGGCAGTTGCAAAATGTGAATCATTACATTTTTAATATAAGAATGCACATCAGATGAGATTGCTCTGTCTACATGTGCACAACTCTGTCTGAGCTATTCACCAGGGCTTTTTTACAGAGAAAACCTTTACAGAGGTTTTCTCTTATCAGAGAAAACCGGGAGCTTTCAGGGCAATATTCCTCTCAGGCTCACGTCTGAGATGGGTCACAAGAGACATGGTCTACAAGGTTCTGACTTTTCCCCTTCACCAAGCCATGGTGGCTACCTCACATACAGAAAAATTTATACTCCACCATGTACGGTCAGAAATAAGGAAATCCTGCCCCGAGTTTCATAAAGGTTGGTACCTATAAACTGTGTAGATGAGAAACAGGTGTGTGAAATCAGCATCCCGTTTGTTCATCTTCCTCCCTGTGTATTTGAAGTAAGGCCAGTTTGAAGCATCAATTAAAGAAGTCACATTTAAAATCTCCTTCTGGAGTTTCTTCCTTGGTGCAGAATAATCTGAACATGCCACTTCTCCTGACTGGTATCCCATGCATCTTCACTGTCATCTTTTTTCCTCTGAAAAGAAGTAGCAGGGGGAAGGGCCACAGGCTTCTTGCATGTACTTCATGGTGTAATGTGCGTTCTCCATCACAGATAGGTGAGTACTACATTACAGCACCATCACATCCTTGTCTGTGCCTTAACAGTAATGGGCTTACTTAACTCTTTTGAGCACTATATTTATATAGTATTATCTTAAATTGCACGATGTATTTTAAAATCCATTTTAGCCACTCTCAGGACCCTATTCAAGAACTCTGGCTGTAACACACCAAAGTTATCTTGCTAGTGACATGAAGAGAAAAAAAATAAAATCAGTGCCTGAATTACCACAGAGTTTCTGCTCATAATGGGTGACTAAATGTAGCACAGTGCTCTGTTTTAAAACTGTCAGTAATCCATGGCCCTCTTTTTTGTATTTACTTTAATGAGAATAACTCACAACAACAGCAGCTTGTCATCACTTCCATCTCGTTGCTCTGGTTTACACACAGGGCTGTAAAACTTTACCTCTGCAGATTGCTTTAAAAACATAAATAAAAATAAAATCTAATTTACATTTTTGTTCCAACTGGTTTTCTTGACAGACAGCTGCCCACAGCTCAGTGGCTGCTCTGTTCAGTGTACTTTAATTTTGAGCTTTCAAGTTTTTCTGCAGCCCATTCAGAAGTAAATTCACAGGGAAAATTGAGCTCTGTCATGGATGGATTAGTACTATAATAGTTGGTCACATATCTTGCATGAAACCTTTCAAAAGCAAGGCAAATGAGAAGGAAATGAAATTCATTTCATACTTCTTCAAGCACGCTAAAAGACTTTCTCTCCAAGTAATCTGTGAAGTACCACTAGTTTATTGGAGGTTCACATAACTACCATTACATTATACCTTGTCACAATCTCATATATTGGGTGACTGCATTTTCTGAACTGATGGTACCTGCAAAGTGTGCTCCATAGGTGCTGAGGAGAGAATACTGTATCTTAGATCATAATGTACAGGTCCTAAGAATGGCATAAATAAAAGTACTTGAAGCAAATCGGGGCATCATGGGTCATAGGTCAATGAAATCTAAAAGGGAGATATATTGAGGAGACATTGCATTTGCTATGTGATGAACTGATAAACTGAAAAAGAAAAGGGGGGGAGAGAGAGGAGGGGAACGAGCAAGACAGAGAAAGTATAATAAAGTTTTTTCTAGACAGCTAACATACAGAAGCTACCGCTATTTCCCCTTGCAGAGGGAGAAGAGGCTATATTGCTTTTAGCAATCTATTTGGTTTCTTTGTCATTTGCAATGAAGGCAGCACTTCATCCCTTTAGCACCTCTGTGTGTGTCTCTGAGTGTATAAATGTGTGTTTTCTTTCTTCATAGGCTAAGATAAACAAATATCTGCATTATTTCGGATAGTTATTTGATTCAGCCTTTTTGGTGAAAACTATTTGTAGACAAGAGCAAAAAAAAAATACCTGCAGAGATCTTACTCATGCGTTGACAGTGTCACAAAAAATTGCAAGTAGAAATACAATAGGTATTTCAATGCTGCTGCAGGTAAAGAAAGAATAGATTCGTGTCATGATTCAGGCCCTTGTTCAGGGAAGCAATTAAACGTATGCTTAAGGCTTCTGGAGTACAAATTCTACTTGAAGTCTCTGATAAACCAGGAGTCAGTAATGCTCCTTGATTCTGCAATTTTTTAACCAGAATTTCTTTGCCATGATTTAAATTGGATAAGGTGATTATTTTAAAATACCTTTATTATAGCTTGTAGTTACTATTCAATTGCTATGAATTTTATGTTCCTGATTGTCAGACTATTGAAACACTAACTAAAAGACAGTACATTAGCAGAAGAGTGTTGAAAATATAATTTATCTCTATATTTTAATTTTAAAGCCTTTTTATTTGAAAAAAACCTATTCTGACATACACACAAAAAAGTTTTAAGTCCCAAAATAAAATCCAGAGACACTTTAAATGTTTTTGTTTCTTAGATTATTCTTTTCTTTAGATTTCTATTTGATGCAGTTAGAAAACATTTTCACTTCCCCTTCCCTCCCCCAAATATGAAGAAAAATAGAGTTCTATGAATAACTGAATGTAATGACTTGCAGTCAGTCCTTGCCTTACCAAACCCGACAGAAGTGTTTTGCTTGATTATAGAACTATCCAAATAAGTGCTAAGACCACCCTAGGAAAGAAACATTTAGAGGTGAGACTTTAAAGTATACAAAAGAAAGCATGCAAACAATGAAAGAAAGTTGCATTTTATTGATTTAACCTTATTTTGCTTATATCAACAATTAGGCTAATTTTCCCAACTCATCTACAATTACAGTAATTCATCTCCTAGAACAAACCAAGTGTTTCCACATTAGATAGATAATTTCTTTTATTATTATTACTGGTCAGCATAAAATTTCTGTGCATTACAGTTTTGAGCTGAAATATTCTACACTGTATTCCCCCTCATTCTACGTTTATTGGCAGAAGAGACCTCTCTCAGCACATATAGGATCAGGGGTACATTCATAAAAAAACCATCATGGGTCATGGGTAAATAAGAAAAAAGATCCCTGCAGAATCTTCCTGCTTTCATCAAAAGGTCTCTTCAATCAACAGCGTTATTTTCATACCCATTTAGAGGAATAATTAAATGAAGAGAAAACACAGTAAAATGCCTTAGGGAAAAAAACAAAAGTCCAAACTCAAGGCATCTAACTGAAAACCTACATTCGGCACATTGTTACCTTATATTCAGTATGTATTCCATCAAGAAAAAAAATAAACAATACATATGCTCTTTGAATGTCTTAAGAGGGAGTTTAAGATAATAATTTTGTGACTTAAGTATTTGAGTTTGGTTTTTTTTTGAGGAATGAATTTAGTCATTATATTCAAACCAAAGGCAAGTTCTTACGAATGAAGAAATGAATAGTAGTAAGCAGTGGGATCCTTTCTAAAGATATATTTCCCCACAGAAGCTAGATTGAGTAATTAATCCCTGCAGATATCCATAGCTTTTTTTCTCTTAGAGAAAACTTGTAAGATAAATAAATTCACGTGAAAAGTTTGGGATATTACCAATATTTAACCATTTCAAATCACAGAGATGCAACAGGGAAAATGGCAATGTTCTTATCAAATAGTCTACCAATATGTCACTAAAAAAAGCTCTACCTAACAGTAATGTTCCCAATGACCCTGCCACGTGATTAGTGGAGACATGCAACATATTGTTACAAGAATCTTCAGCATCTTCCTCGACTGGTAGCACAGTCATTGATAAAATATATGTTGATGCTGCAGGTTAACACCTTCCAACTGCCTCTAGGAAATATGACATAGTGAAAGGCAGAAAACTGGAGCTATCAAAGGCCTGGGACGTTAATCTGACAATTCTCCTGGTAATGCAGAGTTGTTCTGTACAGTAGGTTTAAGGAAGGCCAAAGAAACAGACCAAAACTGAACAATTTCTGACCACGTACCGGAAAACTAAAGCTCTCTATGTTAAACTTCTACACTGTCAGCTGGGAGAGGAGATATTTTACTTCCTTTTAATTCAATAAATGAGGAGAGCTTTTGAAGAATTACATTCTCAAAAAATATCAGATCTGGAAAATAAGAGCAAAGAACCACAACAAGCTCTTCAGTTTAATTTTGAAGACGTAGAAGAAATTTGAGTTAGAGGCTTGTGTGCTTTATAGGTGAGAATCATGATTTTTAAGTCCAGCTACACAGACTGAAAAAGAACTAATGAATTAAAGGAAGGCAGACAGATGGCACAAAAAGAGTTCTCTGAGAAGGATGCGTTGCTTTCTGAAGCCTGGATAACCCTTCATGGATTAAAATAGAAACCTATTTTCATAGGATCAGGAACCATAGAATCATAGAACCATAGAATTGTAGAATGGTTTGTGTTGGAAGGGATCTTAAAGATCATCTAGTTCCAACCCACTGCTATGGGAAGGGACACCTCCCATTAGACAAGGTTGCCCAAGGCCTAATCCAACCTGGCCTGGAACACTTCCATGGAAGAGGCAACCACAGCTTCCCTGGGCAACTTGTTTCAGTGCCTTACCACTCTCTCTGTGAACAATTTCTTCCTAGGATGTAACCTAAATTTCATAGAATCATAGAATCATAGAATCACCAGGTTGGAAGAGACACACCGGATCATCGAGTCCAACCATTCCTATCAAACACTAAACCATGCCCCTTAGCACCTCGTCCACCCGTGCCTTAAACACCTCCAGGGAAGGTGAATCAACCACCTCCCTGGGCAGCCTGTTCCAGTGCCCAATGACCCTTTCTGCTGGTCACACCATTTCTGATACATGCCAAGATGCCATTGGCCTTCTTGGCCACCTGGGCACACTGCTGGCTCATATTCAGTGCTGTCAACCAACACCTCCAGGTCCCTCTCCTCCAGGCAGCTTTCTAGACAGACTTCTCCTAGTCTGTAGCTGCACAGGGTTGTTGTGACCCAAGTGCAGGACCCAGCATTTGGCCTTGTTAAGCCTCATGCCATTGGACTCAGCCTAGCTGTCCAGCCTGTTCAGATCCCTTTGCAGAGCCTCCCTACCCTCCAGCAGATCAACACTTCCACCCAGCTTAGTGTCATCTGCAAACTTGCTAAGGGTGCACTCATGCCTTCATCCAGGTCATTGATAAAGACATTGAAGAGGGCTGGACCCAGCACTGAGCCCTGGGGAACCCCACTTGTCACTGGCCTCCAGCTGGAGTTAACTCCATTTCCCACCACTCTCTGGGCCCTCCAGCCAACCAGTTTTCCACCCAGGAGAGTGTGCACCTGTCCAGGCCAGAGGTGACAGTTTCTCAAGCAGAATGCTGAGAGAAACTGTGTCAAAGGCTTTACTGAAGTCCAGGAAGATACATCCACAGCCTTTCCCTCATCCAGCAGCTGAGTCACTTTGTCATAGAAGGCGATCAGGTTAGTTTGGCAAGACCTGCCTTTTGTGAACCCGTGTTGACTGGGCCTGATCACCCAGTTCTCTTGCATGTGCTTCATGATAGCACTCAAGATCACCTGCTCCATGACTTTCCCTGGCACTGAGGTCACACTGACAGGCCTGTAGTTTCCTGGATCCTCCCTGTGACCCTTCTTGTAGATGGGCACAGCATCAGCCTCCAGTCCAGCGGGACTTCCCCAGTCTTCCAGGACTGTTGGAAGATGATGGAAAGGGGTTTGGCCAGCACATCTGCCAGCTCCTTCAATACCCTAGGGTGAATCCCATCCGGCCCCATAGACTTGTGGGTGTCTAGTTGGGCTAGCAAGGCTCTGACCACCTCCTCTAGGATCACGGGAGCCTCATTATGCTCCTCTAGCTCCTGGGTTTGTACACAGACAGAACAACCCTCCTTACAACTAAAGACTGAGGCAAAGAAGTAGTTAAGTACCCCAGCCTTTTCCTCATCCCCCGTCACTGTTGTTCCTTCTGTGTCCAATAGGGACTGTATGGTCTCCCTAGTCCTTCTTTTATTATTTATATATTTGTAGAAAGATTTTTTGTTATCTTTCACAGACTTGGCCAATTTCCCCTCCCTCCAGTTTAAAGCCATTATAGCCCCTTGTCCTATCACTCCCTGCTCTTGGACAATGCCCCTCCCCAGCTTTCTTGTATGCCTCCTTCATGTGCTGGAAGGCTGCTATAAGGTCTTCCCACAGCCTTCTCTTCTCCAGTGTGAACAACCCCAGCTCTCTCAGGCTGTCCACACAGCAGAGGTGCCCAAGACTTTGGATCATCTTTGTAGTCCTCCTCTAGACCCGTTCCCACAGTTCCATATCCTTCTTTCGCTGAGGATTCCAGAACTGGATGCAGGACTTCAGGTGGGGTCTCACAAAAGCAGATTAGAGGAGCAGAATCACCTCCCTCAACCTGCTGGTCACACTTGTTTTGATGCAGCCCCAGGATACAGCTGGCCTTTTAGGCTGTGAGTGCACATTGCCAGCTCATGTTGAGCTTCTCATCAATGAGCACCCTCAAGTGCTTCCCAGCAGGGTTGCTCTGAATCATGAAGTCTCCCATCCTGTATTAAAACCACGGATGGCCCCAACCCAGGTGTAGGACATTACACTTGGCCTTGTTGAACCTCATGAATTTCATGCAGACCTACTTATCAAGATTGTCCAGCTTGTCTGGATGACATCCCCTCCTTGGTAGGGATTTTGGTAGGTTAGACTACACTGCTAAATTTTAGATGTCTTAAGCTATGCAAGATGAATATCTCCAAATGCACCTCTGATTGACTGTTCCAAAAGCCAGCTATTATCTGAAAAAGACCTTTTAAATTTTGCTAACAGTGTGATCACTCAGTGAACCTAATCACAGGGTACAAGATTTGTTTGACTTTGGAGATACAAGCTAGATGCATCCAGTCAAGCTTTTCAGTGGCCAAAAACTTGACTGGTATAATATCACAGTCCAAAATGGGTAACTGAACCATCTACATCACTAAAGTTTATGTCTCAATATCATGCATATGTCCAATACTTATGACAACATAATTTCAAGAAACAAAGGTTGCTGTGAAAAAGAAAAAAAATAAATAGAAGGCCTTTTGGTGGCATTTCAGCAGAGGATAGTGCATATTACATCATTAAAACAACTTAGAAATATATCTCAGTACACCTAAGACACCTGTAATGCAGGGGGGTATGAAGGTCAGTGTGATATGCTGATCTAGGACCAAATAGCAAGTAATAAAGTGAGCAATGTTAAAATCAATATGATATTTGACTGTCAGCCAATGCAATTTGTTAAATTAGGTTAAATCCACTCCTGCCACTGCCTCCTTTATAAGGCACTTGGCAGCCTGCTTCTGTTATCAAGTGCAAAACCCTCTCTGAGATGTGACTGAGATAGAAATAAACACAACTTTGAAATATTCCATAAATGCAGAGTGATATAGGGGCTATGACAGGCATGAAATCAGACTGAAACTTTTTATCTGTTGAATATCAGGTTAGCAGTGAGATGAGACAATATTTGCTAGAGTTTTTCACCTAAAGAAGAAAAAAAATATTTGAGCATTTTGCACACATACCATACTCTTCATCTTCCGTCTTAAAGAACAGTATAAACATCAAAGTAATCAATTATTAGTACATTACCATTGTTGAAGTGGCATGCAGGACAAGAATTAGGGCTCTGCTTTACTGGATGTTGTACCAACATCTCACAGAAAAGGACTGTCAGCTCAGTGTTGTGCCTATGCTATGGTAGAATGCCAATTACTGGGCTAAACAATTATCCAGTTACACAGATATGTGATTGTGAGGCAGCTCTACTAAAGTCAATTCTGCTAGGATAAGGTAAAACTGGTAGTAAGAGATTCATACAATCTACAAGTGAACGAAATCTACATTTAAACAATATAAAAGTAGCAGAATTTTGACCACCCATATTTCTTCCTCCAATAATAATGCGAGACATCTGTCAGAAATTTCTATTGCTTTCTTTTATTTTATGTTGACAACTAAAAAAAAAATTAAAGTCATAACTAATAATTAAGCTAATAATAATTGTTACTATTTCTACTACTACTACCACCTCCTAGCCTTCGTGTTTATAGGTTAATATTTGCGATTTTTATTTTTTAACAAGATTTCAATGCTTTCAGGCTGGGGGTGGAAATAAGACTGGTAGTTATGCACAGAAAATGAATTATGCACCAAATTGTAAATATTCCATTTCCTTTTCTGATCTGAAAGTCCCCAAAGAAATATGAACACTTTATTTAAAATTCATCTACACTGACATTTCCTGGCTGCACAGAGCACTCCCACAAATGCACAACTATTTGCAAAAAAAAAGATAGCTTTTTATGAGAATGCTACTGTGTGTTAATTCTTTTTTTTGCAGTCAGCCTGCTCTCTCCTTCTCAAATCAAATGAAATATTTTCCAGTGATGTGCTGTAAAAGAATAGATGTAAATAAATGCATCTTTCAAAAATAAGATTTAACTTATTTATACAGTTGAATTTATTTAGACTACAGGATAATGATTCATTCAGACAAAATGCTTACTACAAGATGCATAAAGGCTGAAGGACAGGTTTGATACACTATCAACTGACAAGTAAACAATAGGGCACATGGGTATAATATTCTAACTATGGAACTGATAATTTCTTCCATTGTCTTGACTGTTTATTAAGGTATTAATATTATTCACATCTCTGCTAACGTTCTACCTGAAGCACATCACCAACTCTCTTTAATTAGAATTAGGCTCTTTTGGGGAACATGATGTATTTTCAAAGAAAACGCAAGAAAAACAGAACTATCATTTTTGTCATTATCTTATAGAATGCCTGGTATTAAATTACTGTCAATTTTTGTCATTTAGTTTTGTCTTTAAAAAAAAAAAATAAATATGGTTTAATATTTTTCTTGATTTCTGATCAAAAGCCATGGTTGGTTTGATATTTTGCTTCTTGGATAAGAAAACAAAACAGAAAAAACCTGCACAACTCCCAGAAAATAACAAACAAAAATCCTACATGAAAATGGTGTCCCTTTCTTACTAATTTTTTTTTAAGAGTTAATACAATTGATCTTTTTGTATTTGCTTGGCTCTCTGGTTATGAACGTTTTCTGCAGAAATGTCTGTCTGATTTTTTTTAGATGTTGTAGTGAAATATTTCAACAAGTTGAAATTCAGGGTCATTCTGAAGAGTCTATGGAAGGAGAATGCTGACTGGCCTTCAGGTCCAGCCAACTGTCCCAATGAACCTCATATTCAGACATATTTGTACACCAGCATCACCCACCATTTAGACAAGCACAGCATAACCCAGCACGAGTGACTTCATCATGGTCTACTCCTCTGCTTGTTCAGTGAGCAGAAATAGGACCATCCAGAAAGCAAGTTTTGAATGGGTATATTGAATCATTCAGAAGAAACACCCTTTAGGGGTGATTGCTTTACAGGGAGCTTAGTTAACATTTGAGAGTCTACTATCTAGATGGCTGATTAAGAATAATTTAATTTCACAATTAATGTGTGGAAAAAGAAATCCCCTCACTAACTCCACAAAACATAAAGCTGTAAAGATCTAGAAGCAACAAAGGGTAGACACTCATTCTCGCCTTCTCTCCCTTTCTTTATCTCCCACATTTTACCTCTAATGCACCTAATTTCTTTGTGCTGGGCCATGTCTTCTTCCAGAAAGAGTAAAAATTGAAAAAAACACTCAACTTGGTTTTCTTTAAAGCACTGTTGTTTACATCAGATAGAAAGGACACAGGTGCTGAATTCCCCACATGACATCCTAACTGCTTTTGTGTTGAATTCACACACTTATCACACATCATTTTCCTTTCTCCTTACAGTTACCTCTGGCTTGTCTTATAAGTTATTCGGTACACACTGTATTCATTCAGTATTTCTTTCATGATGCAGAACCTCAAGCTCTTATTTTCTGTCTAAGGCTGGTTACTTAATGGTGAAAAATGCTCCCTGAGATTCAGACTACTAATTTTTAAAAATAAATTAGTATTAAAAAATCCATATATATTTTGCTTTAAAAGTAATTTTAAATAATTAGAAAATGTAAACTTAATATACTGTTACAGTTTAGTATTTTGTCATTTTTCCCCACAAAATCATATGCACTTGCTTGTCTTTTTTTTTTTCAAAAACAATATTATTGGAGAAATATAGGAAATTGATATTATAATCTGCAGTCTCAGTTTCCAATTTACATCTTCATTATACATTTAATATCCTTACATTATTCCATATTTTATGTGACCTGATAGTATTTCATAACATAATATGTCTCAATTTAACATGAAAATTATTTATTTTGTTTTTAAAATCATTAAAATATTTACTACTTATTATTGATTGAAGCATCTGATTAGAGGTATCTGGGAATTATGTGATGAAATAGGTTTTTGATGTACAATCACAATTTATCAAAGTTGAAATGTTTCATTTATATGCCAGTTTCCACTAACACCAAAACTCTTTAAAGTTTCTGTTGAATGGGATATTGTGCTTCTTAGCATTTTTTTTCAAGAAGCCTTTTAACAACCTACTTTATTTTTCTTCAGCAGCCTAAAGCCTGTGTCTTTATGTCATGTACTGACCACTGAGTCAGCAGGGATTTTGAATTTCCAGGATCCCCATTGTCAGGTATATTAGATTATTGGACTAATAGAGAAAGTACTCTCATTTTCTGCCACTGATTCCAAAATTATGGTGTAGAAGTTTTCCAGTTTCAAAGTCCATTTCTGCTGTTGAATTAGGAGCTGATCCAACATTCTTCAAGGCAGCTGCAGGTGCTAAAAACTCTGACAGGGTTGGAGGGACCTTGGTGTCCTTAAGACACTTGTTTTAAACAGACTTCCCAAAGTTTCTAAATTTTCTTGGAATTCACACTGTGAATCTTGGAAGCTTCAGCCATTCAGAAAAATATTGAGAAATTTAGACATCAACATTCATAAATAAATAATGGAAATGTAATTCACCGACTAAAAGATTTTAAAATATATATATATAATTACTACCATTTCAAATTAGCTTATGGTGAACTAAATCAAGTTGTTCAGCAACAAGAACAAAAGTATGTATATTTACAGTTCCCATAGAGAAAAACTTGCAGTTGCCATCCATTGATAATATTTATCCTGGAAACAATAAAGAACTTTAAGAAGTAGACTATTTGGTACACGCAACATGAAGACTTCACTTCATCACACAATCATAGACTGAACTAATGGGAAAATTTCATTTTATTATACAAATACAAATATATTTTCCGTAGCTGTATGGAAAAAATACTAAAGAAAGAGTAAGAATGCTGCAGACAACCATAAGTGACCCACAGTATTCTTTATTTCATAAACAATGCTACATATGTGCTTCTTACACTTTTCTTCAGATGACAGCCAAATTTCTTGGGAGTCACTTAGTCAACTTCTTGTATATTTTTCTGTGATACTGTATTCTTGGATTTTCCGCATTTCAATCCAAAAGATTGTAACTTGTTCCTTGAGAGATGAAAAAAAAAAAGAGAGATTCATCTAACTTATCTATTTCTAATAATCAAAAATCACCTGAGCCCATCACCCAGTAACCCTGTCATTTTCCAGATGCTGTAAGGAGAAATTTGATCATTAACATAGTACTTCTATATGGTGACACTCCATCTCATTTCAGAAGGAATTAAGTTGAATCTCAGAAAGTCCTGTATAAAAACTGTGGCGATATTTGGGCACATGCCACTTTTAGAAAAACATATGCTGCTGTGTGGAACCACCTTTGATAATTTACAGTCCAACAGTAATACTGGATATAGCACCTACCTTTCAAATTTGGAAGAGTAAATCCTCACTGTCCCTTGAATCAAGAGTAATTTTTCCTCCTTCTTCAGTTTTCTCTTTGCCAATCTACTGAGTGAGTGGGAATATCTGGATTTTACCTGAATTACCTCTCTGGTATATGTTTTATCCTCTCAATGATCCTTCTGATGTTCTGATTTGAAGGAAATATTGAGTCAGGAAATGGAGCCAAGTACTGAATGATTTTAGTGGGTGGTTATATGGACATGTGTGAAGACAGAAAGTTAGTTTCAAATAATTACAGTGTTTCGGAGAATAAAAAGAAGAATCAGTTCTTTCAGGTGGTAAGACTCTAATCCCCAGAAGATCCACATTTATTGCAACACACCAAAGAACTTGTTTCTATTTTCATTAATTACTAGCTCTTTAGGCTAGAATCTTTACATTTCTTCTTCCATTGTGTTCGCTTGCCAGAGGTGGAAAAAAAATCACCTGTGTGTCTCTTGTGATTAAAGGCTCACTTAAGGACTGAAGCTTCAGGAACTCTTGAGATTTTCAGGTGTTTTTACATTCTGCAGTCTGTCTCCATGGAGTTACTTGAAAAGTCTCCACAGTTAGGAAAAAAAAAAAAAGTGAGAGAGTCAGAGAAAAAAAATAATAAGATGACTAAGGAAGAATTTATTTTACACAGCTGTCTTCTCAGAATACATAATGCTTTAATGGTCCTAACTTATAGGGAAGTTAAATCATACTTTAGAAACCATCTTACGACAAAATATCGTCCCTGTAGGCCCTCATCAATTTTTTTTTCATTAAATCAGCTTCTTAAAATCTTTGTTCAGGTCAGTTTTAAACAACCTGGTTCATTATGTTTTGCAAATGGTGCCTTGTTTAGACAGCTCTTTCTCTTTTGCACTTCCACAAGTACAAATACTACTTCATGTTATTTTGTTATGAATTGTAAACTAATAGACATTATCAATTTAGACTTAAATTTAGAGAACAATCTGTGTTGTGACTTATCAGTTAAGCCTTCATAAGCTTATTCAAATCAGTGGGGAGGTTCACATTCAGTGAATCTCTTCAGTGAGAATTGTATCAAGACCTTAGCAACCTTTAAAGCATTCACTGAGTTCTAGTTCCAGGTGCAATATTGTATCTGCAATATTGATGGCAGTAAACCAGACAGACAGAGCTGATTTAGGACTAAAATGAGCTGTTGGTGCATTCATCTGTTAAGATCATAGAAGTAATAAAAGAATGGAACAAAGTAAGTAGAACAGAGAAAGATTCAGTCATTGTATGCAGTTTCTTATATCAGCCAGACAAGCTTGACCACATAGGGGTTTGGGTTGTTTGATTAGTTTTTTTTGTGGTTTGCTTTTCTAGTTTAGTAGAGTTTTTCTTATCCTTAAAATTAAACAAACTCAAACAAAATATTTTAATTATAAAACAATGACGTATTCTGATAAAGGTTACAATAATAGTTTACTTACCTTTTTTTAAGGCAATATTTCTACCGTATTTAGGGTAGAATACATCACACCTAATGTTATTTTCAAAAAGTACTGTGTTCAGTCAAAACTGGTTGTTTCCTGTAGCCCATAGTTAAGGGTTGGCCCTTCCAGATATCCCAAACTCATTGTCTCCTGAAATAATTTCTTTGTTGTCTTACTAGGGTAGCTAGATGTTAATCTTTCAGATAGCCAAAGTTATTTATACTGATGGAAAAGTGAAGTTATTTACACAGATGGAAAAAGTCTCTGGTCAATAGTGTTACTAGGTATTTATTTGTCCAACTCACTGATAAAATATATTTCAGTATTTGTCTCACACTTAAATAGCTAAAGCAAATACATTAGTACAGGAGACAGACAGGAACTAAAATTAGATATGTTAGGTGAATTTTCAAAACAATTGACGTGAACTAGAGAAGTTGTTATAGAAGTGATATCCAGTAGGAAGAAACTTCTCTTACTAGGAAGAAAAAAAACATATGAAAGAGCTAAAAGGAAGGCAGTTGAAGAACAGCAGAAAGGAAATAAAAGAAACAGAAACAAAGACAATACTTTCCCCAGAGGATTTAAATACTAAAGTAGGAAATTTCCAATTAGTGCTACAATACACCTCATGAGGTCCCATCAACTTATATATGTTCAGGTTCTTCAGGTGGTTACAAACCTGATCTACCCTCGGAGTGGGAGGGGCTATATCCGTTTGGTCCCATCTTGTTGTTCTTCCAACACATGTAGGCTCTTGGATTCTTCTTAGGACTTCCTTAACCTCAGAATGATTTCCTCAAATCAATTATATCAACACAAATAGGGGTTAGAACTCTAAATTAATCTTTGGGACTGGGCGAGAAATGCTCTATTACAGACATTTGACTATATTCTATGCCAACACAGCAACAGTGAATTCTAGTCTCTGGATCATAAGTATATTAAGTCCAATTCTGATTTTCTTTATGGCATTTGATTTCTGTCTGTGAACATTACCTTCTGTTCAACAAGCTCCAGTGCAATTTTCCATTTTGTTCCATTGAATTAAAGGAAGAAAGGAGTCTTGCGAGTCTTTCATTTTATAGACAGCTGGTCATTTCATTACCACTTTTCATATTCTTGTTTGTCATGATGACTGACTATAGTAAAAAGATTTCCTTCCCATTAACATATGATAGAGTAGCACTTTTTTCCAGGGATGTATTGATCGGGTGAGGAGTACATTTATTAAAATGTAACCAGCATCAACTTGCTGGCTCGTGTGTATGGTGCACACTTTAACCAATTAAATAGTCATGAAGAAGAAAAAAAATCAATATTTCTTGAATCTTTCTATTCCAGACTTTGCCAGCAAAATGGCCTATAGATTTACAAAATGAATAAACAAAAGAACATAAATCTTATTATTTTGATTTTTAATTATGTATTGGGTCAAAAGAGAACTACCAAAATTATCTGCAGTAACATTAACATTGGTTAGATTAATCTAATTCTGTGATTCATAAATTACTATTGTAAGTAAGCTTCTTTTATATGAATCAGAATCAACTTCTTTCGTTCTGTTTTAAGATCATACAGTACTTATTTTTCTTGTTCAAAAATGACTTTTAATGTTGGTCACAGCAATATTTGGAAGGCCTAATTCAGAATGTAATGGAAAAAAGAAGCAATGGGAAGTAATGAACAAGCAAGCAGTTAAAGATAGGGCACATTTTCATTGTTTAAGGGTGGCATCTCAAAAAGTCCTTCTACTCTCTGTTCTTCTTTGCACTCTTCAGTTCTTTCTGTCTCACTGCCTATTCTTTTTTAGTACTTGACATGTTATTAAAGCAGCATCTCTCAGGTATTACCAGTAGAGAAATACTTTTCATTTTTATAAGGTTAGTTTTGGCCTGTACTTCTGAAGAACATAGGAGGCATTGTTATATGAGAGAAAATATTTATAACAGTTTATGCATATCATGTATGGATAGGTTTTTAATGAAAACTTCTTGGGTTTGGAAAATTTTAACTCAGATTTCAGGAACACAGGATTAACAATACTACACAACAAAATCACAAATTGCTTTGGAAAATTTAGACTAATCTATTGATCAAAAGAAATAATTCACAGGCAATCAGTACAACATAGCTGGAGAGCCTTTTAATTGTGTGATAAACCCCATAAGTCTCTCTGTTTCACATTGTTTTATTGGTTAAAAGATAATTGGGCAAGAACAATAGGGGAAAGCTGTAGTTTGCATAATAGATCAGATTACGCAATCTATGAACTGTCTTAAAGGACTTGTTGAAACAGGGAGGTAGCATGTTAAAATCACTGACATGAACGAATCACAATGAGCCCTGTTAAGCAGGTTCCAGGGAGGTGGAAGTACACAAGCATGGGCTACAGGCAATTGGTGTTGAGTGCTAAAGGAAATAAAAGATTTCTTCAGGAAGTGGAAAAAAAGCAATTTATCTCCAAGTTAGAAGACAGATTGTATATCAACGGACATCATTGCATCAGAAGGGTAGGTAGACAGGAATAGATAATGCATATAAATTGGTGCTATGGGGAATGGGTCTTTCAGGACATTCACAAAACTCCTAACATTTGTGTGTCTATAGATCACTCTTTCAAATTAACTCTCAGAAGAGAAACTGTAGTAGCCACCAGTTGCAAAACTCTACAGGTTACCCATCTGGTCATCACAGCTCCAGAAAGAAGCTAGAAAGTAAGTGGAAGGAGATTTATTGTTCAAGACAGTCAACTGTCACATAAACTTTCCAGTAGCTGACTTTATTTTTATTTTTTTTTAATATTTTTTGCATAACATAGTCACATCACTCAAAGCACAAGCTGTACTAATTACAATGAAATATAGGTATGTTGTTTCTTTTGTTAGATGAATTGCTTTGAATTTTAACTTTGTACATTTGTTAAAATTGCACCTACATTGAGGCACATATGCATATTTTATCAGATATTCTTGAAATCAGGAGAGTGATTTGAAACTGAATAAAATTCTGGATCAACGATTCAATCAGAAGTGTTCACACATGCATCTGTTTTGTGCAAAGGGCAATTTTTATGCTATCAAGCAGCATACCTCCTCAGTCTGCAAGTACAAATACATGGTTACAAACCTAGAGAGACACCCATAAAGGATGTAAGTTTAAAAGGAAGTCTTTCCTGAGAATTGACACTAACGCGTGACAAACAATTCAAGGGATGCATTTTATTTATATAAATATTTGTTATTAAGTATGAAGGTTAACACTCCAGCTAGCTTAGCCTCTTTAACAAAGGTTTTGGATTAAATATTTGCCAGACAGTGTCCTGTAATTAGAACTTTAATACACACTCCGTAATAAAAAAACAAACAAACCTGCCCCTCAAAAAAAACAAAACCCAAAACCAAACCTACCAAGTTTAGCTTTCTCATTATCAAGCCTATAAAATGACTTTTGTTAAAATTACTGAGAAGGGTTTCAGGAGCTTCACTGGGTATTGCATTAAACTCTAAAAGATATCATTGTTTTGCTACTGTTGCTACTTATTCTGTTATCAGTATTGCTGAAAACATAAAACTTGAAGAATGGTGACCATAACAAAAATAATTTGAGAATCTGTCTCTGTGACTCTTAAAATTAATCAGCTGGCTTTCCACAGGGTAAACAGTCCCAAAGATCCAGTAACTAAGAAAGATATTGAGAATTAAATCAAAGCTGAAAATAAAGCCATTAAAATGAAAGGAAAAATGAGAGGCACAAGGAGTCTTCAGATAAAGAGAAATTACATACACAACGAGGATCTTATCTAACTTAAACAGATGATAAATAGAAATCTGCTGCTTTCACTGTGTGCAAATACATTTTGCAGTCCTGCATTAGGGACAAATGCATACTATGAATAAGAGGGCAGGAAGAATAGAATGGAGAATGAAGAATGAAACAGGATTTTCAGTTCTGTTTTTAAACTAAAAGCATGGAAAGCCACCTCTGAGAGTAACACTGCATAGCTATACTAATATATATTGCACTCTCTTCTATGTCATCAAATTGCATTAGATTAACTCCATTTAAATCAGTAGAACCACTCTGATTTTATATAGAAAATTAGACACCAGATATAGAACTTTAAGTTACACGTGTAAGAAAGTTAGACTTATATAGAGAAATAGAGATAAGTAGAGGACCTCTGCCAATAAATAGAGGACAGACAAGAAAGAAAGTTTTGTGTCTTCATTCTTCCCTTAAACAGTAGCACAGGAAAAAAATAAGGCTTACCTGATCAACTGTAAACAGGCAAAACCAAGGTTTCACATCTGGAGAAGTGCCTCGGAGTTGCACACTCCGGAACAGATTCAGGCAATGTATCCCAAGACCCACTCCAGTTTGAGGGAGACACAGTTATCTTAATTTCAAATTGTGTCAAAAAAAAAAAAAAGAGGAATATTGTTTTTATTGTTTTGTATCAATGCAGTTCTATTGTTTGTGCTTGTATGACAAGGGAGAACCAGGGAGATGGGGCAGAAACTGACTTCACTGTTAGAATAAAAGAATAGTTGGGCAGACACGCGGAAATTGCTTGTTATCATATTACAATATGTGTAAGCTATTCAATGTACAGATTGTTACAGATCTCTTTGAGCCTGAGTCCTTTATTTTCCTTCACAGATTTGTAGGATCCCAGAGCAGAAGCAATTTTCTGTGCTCTGATAGGCCTCCAAAACAGTCAAGAGAATGTTATTCTTGTTACTGTCTCTTTTAGGCACTGCTTATTTGCTTTCTAAAAGTGCCCTGTAATCTCTAAATAAGAAATGCAGCAAACATGCTAAAGATGTTAATTAACTGTTGGGTTTTTATGTGTTAGTATTACTAAGCATTTATCCTTCCTCATGACTGGAGTTGGCAAGTCTTCTGATCTTCCGTGTTCCTATGAAGTATGAAATAATTTGAGTTATGTTGAGCTTCAGGAAGAAAAAAAAAAAGACAGGAATGTGATGAAAATTATAGTTTATATCCATTTAAACTTAATGAGTCACTTGCCATCCATACATAAAGTGACTCTGATATTTTGGGGGTGAACAGGCTGTTATTAATCTTGCCCATTGCTTTTAATGCGTGATAGAGCACTAATGGGTATGCAGTAAACAGAAACAATTAAGTAAATTTGCTGGAAAATGCTGTAGAAGGTAACACCCTCCTCCACTTGACTATAACAGCCTTTCCACCATGATCAATTAAGCACTGTTAATAAAACAGGATACTTAGCCAGAAATATATTTTTAACCTTGTTCTCTGAATGAAACAATTCCAGAGTCACCATCCCCCTCTTTCACGTACAGTCATTATCAAATGTAAAGAGTGCAATTTGTTTAGCCTGAGTAAACAAGGACCTAGGAACAAAAGAACAAGATACGTAACCAAGGGCATTTGAATGGTGGAGAAAAAACAGACAGAAATACTTTAGGGTGGCTCAAGGGACTACAATTAAAAATAACGGGATGGAATTGAACAAGTGAAGAAGTGAAAGCCCTGTTGCTTAAGTAATTTAAAATAGTATTTGACAGTGCATTAGGTATTGAACAATAGACATGAAACCAAACCTGTATGTCTCTGGAAGGTGCTCAAAAGGTTCAATGAAGCACTTGGTTAGAAGAGTATTACTAGGGTTCAGTTCAAGTAATGAAATGAAATGAAAAGTTTGGCTAAATACCAGAGAAATCATTATGACAGGGATATGTTCTGCCTTGTTCAACAGTCATCCCAAGGGCAGAGATAGAATCTCTAACTGTTTAAAAATGTTTATAACAGTACACTGGTGAATATTCATTGACATAAGAAAAAGTTATAACTGAAGTCCTTTGTCCACTTGTCAGTCGAAGCAGAAATTGCCACATTAAGAGTCGGCATTTTTGCCCTTCTTATTAATGAATAAATAAATGCATGAATGGATGGATAAGAAAGAAAACCAAAGAGGAAGCAGAATTGGAAATGGAAGAGGAAGAGGAGGAGGAGGAGGAGGAGGAGGAGGAGGAGGAGGAGGAGGAGGAGGAGGAGGAGGAGCGGGAAGGGGAAGGGGAAGGGGAAGGGGAAGGGGAAGGGGAAGGGGAAGGGGAAGGGGAAGGGGAAGGGGAAGGGGAGGAAAGGAAGAAGGAGGAGGAGGAGGAGGAGGAGGAGGAGGAGGAGGAGGAGGAGGAGGAGGAGGAGGAGGAGGAGGAGGAGGAAGAGGAAGAGGAAGAGGAAGAGGAAGAGGAAGAGGAAGAGGAAGAGGAAGAGGAAAGGGAGAAGGAGGAGGAGCAGGAGGAGAAGGAGGAGGAGCAGGAGGAGAACAGGAGGAGGAGGAGGGGGAAGGAGAAAGGCAGAAAGGCAGGAAGAAAGGAAGATAGAATGGAAGAAAGAAGAAGAAAGAAAAGAAGAGAGGAGGAAGAAAGGCTCAGACTTGAGTTGAGGCTTTTACAGAAGTCATTCTGAGAAGTCAAAGTGATCTTGTGTTCATTGTCCTCACTGAAGATGTCAAAACTTCTGTAACATTTGCAAGATGATTAACTCTACATTTCTTTTTTTATGCTGGAGCATTTCAAGGGTTTTTTTCTTCCTGGCTTCAGTTGCCTTGGTTCCACAAGCTGCAAAATTTCAGAAGTCCATGTACAATGTTTTGTGTGTAGGATCTCAACTTTTTTTCAGACTGTGTGGTGCTATTGTAGTTCAAAATGAGAAATAAACATAGGAATCTTCCTTTTTTCAAGTGCTTAGTGACTCATCCTCAAAACGACTTATTATAAATGGTTAGTTGTTTGAATATTCCTTAAACCCACAAGCAATGCCTGATGTGGAATTGGTCTGTTTCTTCTACTTTCTACAAAATTTAACTGATCTTTCCTGGATACTTTCAATTCCATCAGCTGCCACAGCATCCCCACTTCCTACTCCACCTATGTGCATATGTGTTTGTTGACTTGAATACGGTCCGTCTGTTGAGACTCTGTAAATTCTAAATTTCAGAATTAATTTGTGTTTTTATTCAGCAGTTTCAAAACAATACTTACAGGACTGGGATTTTTTTCTGTTGATGTTTTCTCCCAGCTTTAGTACTAATCCTAACTTCTATTCTTTTTCTTCCTAATCATAACTACATATCCAAGTACACAATACCTGTGACATGAAAGTTTGTGGTGTAATGTACTTTTCATAATGGCTAAGGATTCAATTTGCTGCTTACCTGAAGTGCACAATTTCAAATATTATGCTAGATACTGCTTTTAAAAATAAAGTGATAAAAGGAAAAATATAGTTAAAGGAATAATTCTTCCATGTTGCAATGATATGTTTAATAGTTCTAACATGTACAACATTGAAATTTTATCAACAAATCACAAAAAGGATGTTTTGTACTCAGAAATCAATTTGCCTTGTAACTATCAACAACACTTGCTTGTAATTTATTTTGCCTATAAAAGACTTTACTTTTAATCCTACTTTTATATGTTTAGAGGAGTGCAGAATAAGAAAACGCTACATGATTTTCTGCTTCCTGCAAGAGACAAAGAAGTAACAGGACAAGTAGCAATAAAGATAGGAAATGGAAATCTGTGTCTTCAGTAAATGAGAAAGTATCATGAAGCCACATACTTTCTCCTTCATTGATTCAGTGTTATGTTCCCATTGGGGTGTCATTTATTTGAAGGAAATAAGAAACTATTGTATTGGTTTGTTATAGGAACATGAGGACCACAATTATGGCTTTCAAGGTCTTCCTGGTCCACACTTCTTAGTCTAAAAATGACAAATACCAGAGGCTTCAAACAAAGATACCTGAAAAACTACGTAAGTGCAAACAGAAGCTGCCTTCCAACATGGAAAAGTACTTCCTAGACACCTCTCACTTGCATGCTAGCCAGTTTTATCCATGTTTCTTCTTTATTTTCTTTCCTTAGATGTGGTTTTTTTGTATACATATATATATATAATGATGTCATATTATGTATTGTCATATTAAGTCATAATTTGTGATACCCATCTGTATAATCTATGAATACTGCCTGTGGCTAAGAGTCCGTGTATGGACCTTAAAATGACTGCACCATGCGGATGCAGAACTTGTCACTTCTTTTGTCATTTCCCTGCCCCTTTTGCTTTTTCATTCTGAACAGCAAACAGTAGAGGAGGAAGCATGTATTTAATGCCTGAGGATCATTAAGTGGAGACAATTCTTTCAAACAAAAGCATCTAATAAAATAAGATTTCTCCTAATGAGGACAACTGTGTTGACAGGGAAGTGGTTACCTTGGAAACAGTATCACCTGATAGGCTTCTCAGGTCACTTGGAAGATGACAAATTGGTTAGGTAACTATGGCAAGGGATATAATAGAGCAGGGGCCTCGCTGTTCCCTCCTTGTGGGTCAGGCTGAGATGGAGGCAGCTGTGGAAAGTGTTTTGCTTATTAGAAAGGAAATCTTGGACTTCCAAATTCATATTAACAACTTGAATGTCTTGATGGAATTTGACATAGATCTGTCTATGGCAAAAGAGGGTTTAGGAAACTGTGCAAAACCAGCTTTCCTCCCTGCTACAGTCTCAAGAACCATACCAACACCAGAAATGGATCGCTATCAGTTGTTTTAAGTGCAAGCCACAGCGACACACTGAGAGCATAAACTGTGGACAGCTCTCTTCTGTGGGGTTGGATGATGAGGTCTTCGGAGCCCAGAAACTTAAGAGAGCTATATTAAATATTGCTCCTACATGTAACAGGGGAATGGGATATCAACCTGTGGATAGGTTGAGTTGAATTTAATGCTTCTCCTGTATATTCAGTTATGAAATAAAATGTTTGTACTTCTTTAAGCATATTTACCCTTTAACATGATATATGTTTTACCCAACTTCAGCCATCTGAAATATGTTGGTCTACTCTAAATCAGGTGTAGGATGGGGTAAATTGGTTTCCAGAGGTATCTTAATTTCTTTATTATCAGTAGAGACAGCGTAGTCAATTGTCTCTCTATTGGGCAGCAAAAGTTGCATGGGATGAATCTCAGCCCTTTGAGATTCACCACTTGAAAATTCATCCCTAGATATTGCCACTTGAATAATATTAATGTAAACATAAAGGATATCCTACCTCTAACTCTTACAGTAACCTTTAATTCTATTGATAAAAATATCTCTCCCATGACGTCTGAATAGTTAAAGCTCTCCCATGAGCATTTTATTTTTCTGGACATTTAGATGCTGTTCAATATTTATAGCTAAGTTTCCAGTTGCGCTTGTAAACACCAGAAGGTGGGAAGATTTGAAGCCTAAATATAGGTTGCTGAGCCTGGTCAGATGTTATATTTTGGATGCCAATAAGGACATTTGCATATAAACTGTTCTATCAATATCTCATTTCAGTAGACTAAAAAGCTTGCTGTAATGGGCGTTTTATTGTTTCTTGCCCATTTTATAGAGTACATTTGCACTTTAAGATCTCCAGCAGGATGGAATGGGAAACTCCCAAATCCTGTGAGAAACAGAATATTTAGCATTAGACCTGCTACTAAAAATATTAGTAATAAAAAGGGGTTATGTGTTTTCCTCACTCTTCCCATTGCCACAGGAAATCTTGAGACAACTGCTTTGTTGCTTCATCCCAGTTAAAATGTTAACAAAATCCTACAGGGCAGAGAGATTACTTTAGCCATTACACAATTAATGAATGTTACCTTTTAAACGGTTTCTTTTGTACAATTTCAGTGATCTCTGTGATGGTGTTCCTGTCTGGTTTTTCCAATACACTAATCCTGTGATCTCATTATTTTCCCCCTGACATGTAGACATACCCTTTTGACCCAATCTAGTCTGATGTAGAATATTTTCAAGTGATAAATAAAGTAAGTTTTCAAACAGACCACGAGAGTTGGCTAGATTTTCCATATCATAGAATCATAGAATCACTAGGTTGGAAAAGACCTTTCAGATCATCAAGCCCAACCATACCTGTTCACTACTAAACATATCCCTAAGCACTTTAACTACCTGTCTTTTAAATAACTTCATGAATGGTGACTCAAACACCTCCCTAGGCAGCCTCTGCCAGTGTCTAATGACCCTTTTGATGAAGAAATTTTTCCTAATGTACAATCTGAACCTCCCCGCGTGCAGCTTGAGGCTATTCCCTCTCATCCTATCACCTATCACTTGGGTGAGGAGACATCTTTACAACCTCCTTTCAGGTAGTTGTAGACATTGATAAAATTTCCCCTCAGCCTCCTCTTTCAGTAGGCTAAACAACCTCAGTTCCCTCAGCAGCTCCTCATAAGGCTTCTTCTCCAGCCCCTTCACCAGCCTTTGCTGCCCTTCTCTGGACACTCTCCAGGACCTCAATGTCTTTATTCCAGAGAGGGGCCCAAAGCTGAACACAGTACTCAAGGAGTGGCCTCACCAGTGCGGAGTACAGAGGGACAATCACTACCCTGTGCTTGCTGGCCACACTTTTCCTGATACAATCCAAGATGCCATTGGCCTTCTTGGCCACCTGGGCACGCTGCTGGCTCATGTTCAGTCGCTGTCAACCAACACCCCCAGGTCCCTCTCCTCCAGGCAGATTTCTAGCCAGCCTTCTCCTAGTCTGTAGCTGCACAGGGTCATTGTTCCCCAAGTGCAGGACCCGGCATCTGGCCTTGTTAAACCTCATCCCATCAATCCAGCCTGTTCAGATCCCTTTGCAGAGCCTCCCTACCCTCCAGAGGGTGCGTCTGTCCAGACCAATGACAGCCAGTTTCTCAGACAGAATACTGTGAGAAACAGTGTCTAAGGCTTTACTGAAGCCCAAGTACACTACATCCATAGCCCTTCCCACATCCGTTAAGAAGGTAAACTTGTCAGCCTGAAGGGCCAGTAGTTTCTTGCATCCTCCTTCCAGGCCTTCCTGTAAATGGGCATAACATTTGCCAACCTCCAGCCAAATGGAACTTCCCCAGACAACCAAGACTGCTGGTAGATGATGGAAAGTGGTTTGGCAAGCACCTCTGCTACTTCCCTTAATGCCCTTGGGTGGATCTTATCTAGCCCAATAGACTTGTGAATGTCTAATCGGCAGTGCAGGTCTCTAACCATCATGGATCATGGAAGTTTTGCTCTGCTCTTCCTCTCTGTGTTCTGACTTGTGAGGCTGAATACTGAGGCTGAGTACCCAGGGAGCATCTTAACTTATTATTAAAGACTGAGGCAAAGAAAGTGCTAAGTACCTCATCCTCATCCTCATCCTCATCTCCTGTTACAACTCCTATGTTTACTGAACAATAACAAAATTAAATTTTTTCTTCGCATTATCATATTTCACAAACAAGAACAGTCTCTGCTTGCATGAGACATGCACTTCAGTTGACATTTAGGAAAAAAATATTTTAGAAGATGAAAAATCCTTTTTTTTTTGCTTCCCCACTCTGATATCTAATATTTTAATTATCCTTTCATAATGTCCAAAATCAAACTTGCCAGTTTTTTACTGTTCTGTTTGGAGGAGGGAAGGAACAAAACCAATACAGCTTACAAACTATCTGAGCCCTCCAGCAAGTGTCAGCATTATCCAAGATAAACTCGCATCAGAACAGACACCTTAATTTACAACTAGGTTTCATATTCCACAAATAATTTATTAAGATACAGAACATTCCTCCATTGGGATTTAGAAATAAGCTCATATCCTGTACAGATTGCACATTTCAGCTTCAAATTGGAAACAAAGGAGTCACCAAATATTATTAACACAGCTGCAGTGCTGTAATAGTTGCTGAGGGTGGCTTCCAGCTGAGACAGTCTCAGCATGGTGCTTACTGGCACAATCACAAGAAGGGCCCCATTTGGCATGGCTTGAAGAGCCCTTTGGAAAGACAGGGATCTGGGTTGAATGTTTGTTTGTAGCAAAGCGCAGAAGCCTGACTATAGATGCATGCGTGTGTGCTTGTGTTTTGGATAAAGTTCCTATCGCATTGATATTTACCTGTGCCATTGAGTGAACTAGATGAATTAGTCATCAGAGAGGAATGTCTTAATTCAGTGGATTTTCTGCAGTGCCTACATGCCAATTTGCCAGATACTTAATACAGAACACTAAATTACAAACATCAAAATCTATTATACCTCTTGCTTATGTGCAGTGTTTCTATCATGGTATATGTTCTGATTCCTGCCTGTGCAGGAACAGAGTCTGCTTTAATGTGACACTGACCATGCTTAGGGAAAACTACTTCTTTTGGAAAACCACTGCTAGTATTTCTCAGGAAACTGTTATAGGAAAGATAGTCTACAAAATCTGCACGTAAAATTTTATATGCCAATATTACCTGAAGATTTCTAGTGGGCATTTTTGGAGTGCTTACAGGTCAACTGAAGTCTAAGACTGATGCTGGGCTCCTCCTGGAGGTGAAGCTCACAGGTTTCAGTAAATCCCAGGAAGTCAACTGATGATTGGCAAAAAACTTCCAAACTGGCAGACTTCACTTTACTTCAAAAAACTGTTGCCTCCAGTCTGGTTTATAAAAATGTGTTCCTATCAGACTTGTTTGCCTGCAAGAAAGCCTGGGAAGCACAAAACAAAAACCACCACAACCCAAAAAACAACCAGAAATAAAAAACAACCTCACAAAACATAGCACCCTCACATACTCAGCATTAGCTCCACTAATTACTTTGAAGACATCAGAACTCTTCTTCTTCCTCTCTTTCCTACCTTACAAGTTTAGGTTCTTTAAAGGCCTTTTGCACCTGACTCAACGAGCTCATCATAATCTGAGTGAGTAGCCAAAGACCATAACTATGAACACTGTGTTAGTTGTTTTGCATTTCAGGTTAATACAGTTAAAAGTTGGTTGTGTTGGTTTTAAAAAAATGACCAATGAAGAAAAAAATAATTGAAAAGATTGACATCATTAGGTTGTATGTATATTAAATGCAATACAGTTTTAGCATAAACCTGGAACAGTGAGCATGCTTAAACATATAGTTAACAAAACAGACCCTACCTCCTCAAAAAAATGCAACAAGAAACTCTACTGTATTTTTTTTTCAGTAGGTGTTTTGTGTTGTTTTCCACCAGAAGAAAAGCATGAATCATAACTGAGAGATGTTAATAACTTTCTTTGAAATTACAGAACTTTTCAGATAACATGACATTGACACCAGGGCATGGATGCCAGCTGCTAAATACAAATCTTACCCTATTCCTGATTTCAAAGGTCTTAAGATGTTCTATCTCTTCTTTTTCTCATACCGTGTAACTACGAAGAAGATGCTTGTCTGTTATTTTGCAGGACAGAATAGTACATTCATGTACTAAGAAAATATGACTCTCCATGTTGCTAAAGAAAGAAAGATGACTCCACAGGCTTCAAAAATAACAATAAGACATATGACCCAAATTTTAAAAATATATTTATTTTTTATTTTTTTAACCCAAGATTGTATTTGATGCACCAAAATATTTACAGGCAATTAGAACGAACCATTCTATCCAGTTGTTCATGAATATAAGATATAGTAAGAGCATTATTCTAGCAGTGTCTATGCATAAAGATAATTGCAAACCAAACATGGCTTTATATTACCTTGTACAAAATATAACTTTAAAAGGTTCTAGGTTGTATAGAGATGTATGCTTAAGACAATATGTACTTGTACACTATGCTTTTAAAAAGTATAAATATATGATATTGGTATAAAACAGAGTGTTTATCTTATTATTGAATCTTATAAGTGAGGAGAAATGCAATGCTAAACATAATGTAGCAGCAACTTAGTCATATACTGATGTTTCACCTATACATCAGAGAGACAAAACCATAATTCTCTTTAGAAAAGAAGATAAAGATTTTGCTGAAATTACATGGGCACTGGATGAGTAGATACTTGGAGTTACAATAGACAAATTATTTTCCTGTTAGAGAGGGTACAAAATTACTATTTATACTTTGATGAAGGATAGATTCAGAATACCATTTCAATTTTTGCCACTGGAACTGTGTATGCATTCTCACAAAATCTTCAGCTGTTCGGTGTCTGTTACACATTCCATCTGTGTGTGAGAAAGGAAACTCCACCCACTACCACCTGTGGAAGTTGTGCTCTATTTAGCTTAAGGTCCAGTAGTTCATTGCCTCAGTTTTGAAAGTCCCTCTGCAGATCCAAAAGGTGACAGTTCTGCATTTATGAACATTTCCATGGATTGGATGATGTCCAGAAAAAGTTCTTGGAAAGAAGAAACCATCTTAAAAAACTATAAGATCATATCTTTTCATTAGTCCAAAAACAGCCACTTGTGAATGTTTGTTCCACTTTACATTTGTTGAAAATTTTTTGTTGAAGGTTGAGGGCAGATCTACAGACCATCACACACAAGTGTAATTCTTCTATAAAGGAGTTTTCCAATAGTAATCTATTTGCTATTAGCAAACTTTTACCAAAACAGTCCTGGAAGACAATTTCTTTTTCTTTATATTTATTCCTTAGTTGTCTTCCTCTAGTAAATCAGCTGCTTGAATAAAGAGATCCTCCACTAAAGTATGGAGGTAAATATTAAAATGTGAGTGCTAAGGATTTCCAAACACCTCAAAGGCAAACAAACTGAAGAATGACAATGAAGGGTATAGGGAGGAAAGGAAGATTGGAAGATGTTGTCCTGCAAGTGCCTATTGATATTAGGAGACTTACTAGGTGCATTATTTCTCATGAATGTGAAATTATGTACTCTGTTACAAAGCACAGGCATGTCCTTACTAAGGAGATCCATCAAAGAGCTTCAAATTATTGAATATGACCTAGAAAATGTAGAGTTCAAAACAGAGAGCAAATACAGTTAATGGCTATATGGGCAATTCAGATTCTATTCCTTATTTTGACCTCAGGTTATGTTTGGAAGGTCTAATATAGGCACTATTTTGGTCTTCATAATGTCTAAGTAAGCAAGCAGTAATCCCAGTCCACACCTTGATGGTTTATTTCAGAAGCCTAATTTAGATTTGTCAACATCTGAAATGTAGATGCCTGACCCTAACACAGTGATTCTTTGGGTGCAATTTACATGCACAGGCTCATTGTACATTGAACAGAAGATTTTTCAGTGCCTCTGAAAAGTGATTCATAATGTACTAGTGAAATGTCTCCCTTTTCATTATCTGAATGCCTAAGCATTCCTGTTGGTTGACTGAATTTTCTTAAATTGAGCTGCCAAAAAATTGCTAGCAGAAGCATAGGGACAGGGACAGGGAAAGAGATTACTAGTTTGGAGTTTCACAGCAACATTTTCAGGATTCAGAATAGATGCAATTGTTCAGGTAAATGGCTGAGTGGCTATGAGTTATAATGCAACAGCCTGGCAGTTATGGCTTAAGCTAAAATGTGAAATACCTCAATTCCTGATGAGGGGCAAAGACAATCACAGATGAACAACTCCCATTTTCCAGGAAAATACATTTGCCATTGGTGAGGCTGGGATGAAGCACTGCTCTTAACTTTTCAAAGAGCAGGATAGGACTAGTATGTTAAAGCAAAATACAGCATAATTACACTTAGTGCTGTAAATATGTGGAATTAAACAGAAGGGTTTTATGTTCAGCTTGTAGCAAAGTGGCAGCCATCTCTTCCCTATAATTTTCTTTCACACATATTAAATTTTCTTTCTAGAAGGCTCAGATGCAGGCGATAGGAAGCTGGCTAGATGCAAAAATAAGCAGTGCTTCCAGAACCAACTCCTCTGCTAAGTAATGGAAACTCTCCCTTGCCCTTTCTCAGACTGTGGGGGTTAATTTATAAGAGTTCTTCTGGGCTATTAATCCAGTGTCAATTAGTAGAGTACCAGGTAGCTCATTTTATGTGCATGCTCATTTTATATCTATCTTTTCATAAGACTCTTAAATTTATCATTGTAGATATTCAAGACTGAAAATACTTCCTTAGGAAGCTGTTGTTCAGAAAATACATGTGCTTTTTGTTGGTTTGTGGATATGACTACATTTTTAATTTGTAGAAAAGTAACATATTCTAATTCAACCTATGAATATCCAGAGCTCAAAATCATCCTGCTGATTAAGGCACTCCTTGTTCTACTTATAGAACAGCAACATTAGAGAAAAATGAGGTGGTGTTTTTTGGAAGGGTTGTGTTTGGAACAAAAATATCCCAATGCAGAGAGTCTGGGTTTGCCAAGGTTTTGTTGTTGTTGTTGTTGTTTTTCTGTCTAATTTTTGTCTTTCTTTTCTGTCATTGTTTTTTTCTTTTTTTTTTTAAGGAAAACTGCTGTCGTCTTTGTGGAATGTGGTTAACAGCTCTGTTTACTTCAAAAGTAATCACTTTGATTCAAACTGCTTCACTGGTAAATAGAATATCTTAGGACATTAATTACATGGAAGAGAAGTCTGTGTGAAGGAGCAGTTACAATTCATTACTGTACAAGAACTACCCAGAGAAGAGAGAAAATGTAAGGATAGAGATAATTGTTATTGCCTCAGCTTCTTATGGTATTGGGATAGATGGATTGGAAATGGGTTATCTTTCTCCCTTCTAATAAAGTGAGTGCATACACACAGTGCAAAGAAGAAAGTTAAAGTACAGCTGAACAGTATTACACCAGCAGAGCTGCAGACTGTCTGCTAGGAAATCAGAAAAACACGGCAATTGCAGGCGTGATGCCTTGCTCAAGGGTTAACCTGTTAGCAGTCAGTTTTCTCAAAAAAAACTAAAGAAATCTATTCCAAATTTCAGATAGCTTTTAGACATATCTGCTTCTTTTTTAGTTATGATGCAATGCCCAGGTGTAAGGTGTCGCATATTACTTTCCCCATCATAACGACATGTGCATAGCTGAATTGATACATGCCTGTAACTTCATTTTTTCATTGCTCTACACTGAAAGATCGGTGTTTATCACCCTATGTAAAGCCTTAAAGCTAAAGAGTTTCAAATATCAGCAAATCTCTGTCATTTAGATGACTACTTCTAGACACTTTGAATAGTAAAATAAAAGTACTGTTCATTTAGAGCTTACTCATATAATGTTTATGGTTTGTATTAGTTTTTGTGTGAAAAAGTAACTATGAAAGAAAGAGAATAAGAGAGATCACAGTTGATATAGTTTTCAATAGATTTGTGTCAATATTATTGGTAGAAAAAAATGAGAGTTAAAATTAAATATCAAATACATTCTTCATCCTCCTCTTCCCCAATCCCAAGCAAATCTCACTTGAAAACTGCTTGAGAGGAAGGGAAACTGCAGTTTAACACAAGGTTTTAAATTTTTAATTGGAAAATGTCACAATTTTCCTTTTCTTATACAGTTCTAGAAAATAGAAGCATATATTAAACCAATCTTTTTTCATCACAGAAAAGATATTGTTACCTAAAATACTGATACCTATGCCTTTAAATCTTGTTACTGTGTATGAACATCTCTTCATGCTGTCAATCCTTCACCTGTTCTAGGCTGTAGCGCTGGATTTTAAGATTGCCAAAGTGTTTGTGGGTGTCTCTTTCAATGATAAATGTACTTCCTCACTCAATGTCTTGTACCTTATTCTGATAAATTTGCAGATCAGAATAATATATATTCCAATTACCATGTTCACTAAGGGTTTTTTTTGTTTGTTTATTATGGTAATAACAATTAAAAAAAATGGTGTTCCACATTGTTCAATTCTCACTTGTAAACCCATTCATATTTAAAGAACAATGTTTCATTCCAAAGCTGATCAACGATTTTCACTTGGGTCTTACCCTCCCATTTAGACCAATATTTAGAACATGTTTCTACACTGAAGTATTCCCACTAGGAAACTTGCAAGTCTAAAACTGTGCAATTTATTTCAGTTTAACTAGGCCATAACAATGCCCTCAAGTGGATATGTATTTGTAATCTCTAGCTGTTCATCAGAGTGCTGTGTTTTCAAACCCAGCTGAATTCTCTGGGTAGTCTAGAATAGTTTCAGTGTAGCATTCTTCAACCACTTTTCAGGAAATAAAAAATTTTGTCCTGTGGCAGTGGAACTCTCTGTAAATACACCATAGTGTGCTTTAAAAAAGCACACTCTCTCTCACCTAGTGAACAGGTGAAATAATTTGTACAAGTTTGTAGACTTTTGTGGGAGGAACAAAAATGTAGGTATGGATCCAACATGTCTTTGGCAAGATTAAACCTGGAAAATGGCATCTCTCAGCCAAGAATGATGATGGAAACTGGTGCTTCAAACCTGAGGGGTTGTGATAGGTGGCAACATCTCATGGCTATAGAACTTGTATTAGGTGTAAATTGTCAAGGTTAGTATCACACATTATAGAAGAACCTGCACCTGTTCCTAGTGCAAGCCTTTCCAGTGCTCTGGGAAACATAAGCAAAATGCTAAGGGGTTTTCTGGGAGTTTGAATTTGTGTTGGGTTCACAGTCACTATGTTTAGGGAATGAGGTCTCAGGAGCGGCTTAGATGCACAAGAGCTTCCACACAGTGAAGCTCTTTTGGCTACAGCTCATTATCTCTTCTTGCTAATGTAGAAATTGACATCATAAGGCATTTTCAACTTCTCTCTGCCCTTTCTGATTACGCTGTTTCCCTCTGATTTTCATTAAATTCTACACAGCTTGGCCTGTTATTACCTGTACTCATAAGTTTTCAAGTCTCTGGACTCTTTTTTTCAAATATTGAGTTCTTTCTACTGACATTGTCCACTTCTCCTTCTGTATTTTATAATCCTATTTCCTCTTGCCAGTAAAACGAGCTGTCCAGAACTTCCCTTCCATTTTCATAGCTCATTCTCACCTAAATCTTCACATTCTTAACTGCTTCTTTTCCCCCCATGACTTCTGCAAATTGCCTAGTAGAAGACTTGGGATATTTTACTTTACTCAGTGAGCATCTACCAATCTTGTTCTCAGTTCTTCAGATATGGCTGAAGTTAATGCAAAATTTTTCAGACTTTTTAGAGAGGTTTAATGATTTGCCTAGGTAACCAGCCTGTGTTCATCTTCAGACTGGCCTGAAAATGCCCCAGTGGGTTCAACCTCCTTCGGTGCTGAATGAACCAGGTACATCCCCATGTTTCAGAGATTTCAAAGGGAAGTTAATGGTTGATGTTAACACAGCAGGAGTGACAAGGGGACTGTGAACTTTTCTATAAATACTGAGTCAAAGACACAAACAATTGAAGCACTAACAGTCATGGAAACAAAAAGGTTCTTTAACAGATCCTGAGTCATCCATAATTTCTGCAAGTTTTGTAATACAGCCCCCGCACCCTAGGTATCAACAGCAGGATGACCTGATCACAGAGATGGAAGGGAAAGTTTAAGGGCCATTGAACACTGTGATTTTTCCTGCTGTATCACAATTACAGAAAACCCGAGCTAAATGACATGATGTTGGTTTGCTGTGAAAATTCACAGTATTTGTGTGCTAACCACATTTCTTGCTGTGTTCTCTTTGAGTGTTAATGATTTAACAGTCTTTTGGGTTTGTTCCACCTGTTTGTGTATAGCTCAGGACAGGCTCATAGATGGAAGGTTCATATTGTGCACTAATCTATTCTCTTCTCTTTGGATTGCCCGAGACATGGTCTCAAAACAACTCACAGACATTGGACTCTTTGAAAGCTTGGGAACTTAATATCTAGAACCAAATATGAACTTCATGGTTGACTGACCATGCACTGAATTAAGACTCTGTATCTAAATATGATAGATGCTGTCTTGGCCAAGACACTGAGGTCTGAACTAGGAACTTGCAGTTCCCAAAAGAAGTACAAGTTATTGCAGCTTAAGAAAAAAAAAAGGGGAAAACAAACCTAAACTATTTTTTTCCCTATTTTAACACACTGCTGAATGGCAGATAGATCGAAAATCAAATGTGACTGACCTCAGGTTTATTATGGAACCATAGAATGGTTTGGGTTGGAAGGGACCTTAAAAATCATCTAATTCCAACCCCACTGCCAAGGTCAGGTACACCTCCTACTAGATCAGGTTGCCTAAGGACCCATTCAACCCGGTATTGATCATTTCTGGAGACGGGGCACCCACAACTTCCCTGGGCAACAACCTGTTCCATTGCCTCACCTTCATTGTGAAGAATTTTCTCCCAATGTCTAGTCTAAATATTTCCCTCTCCACTTTATACCCATTGACCCTAGTCCTATCACTCCATGCCCTCCCCAGCTTTCTTGTAGATCCTTTTCAGTACTGGAAACTGCTCTAAAATCTCATTGGAGCTTTCTCTTCTCCAGGCTGAAGAACCTGTCCTCAGCCTGTCCTCAGCCTGTCCTCATAGCAGAGGTGATCTAGCCCTTGGATCATCTTTGTAGCTCTTCTCTGGATCTGTTCCAACTGTTCCATATCCTTCTCATGTTGAGGATTCCAGAACTGGACAAAATAGTCCAGGTGGGGTCTCAGAATTGTAGAATAGAGGGGCAGAGTCACCTTCCTTGAGCTGCAGGCCATGGTTCTTTTGATGCAGCTCAAGATATGGTTGGCCTTGTGGGCTGTGAGCATGTATTGCTGGCTTATGTCAAGCTTCTCATCAATCAGCGTTTATCTGTGTGTCATCTGGATTTCACAAGCATTTATCTTGTATATCATCTAAAAATCCTTTTACATTGTACAGCTGAAAACATGGTAGAACTTCTCACTTCAGAAAATGACTGTTAGGAGTCTTAACTACAGATGGATGTAACAGCATTTGCCTTAGTTCTCCTCATATGGTGGCCAGGAACTCATGTAAATCTTTGAAGGTGGCTGCTATGAAAAGTAGGACTTTTAAATTCTTAAATAGAAGTATATTCTTAAAGAAGAGCCTAGGAGCCTCTGCATTGATGATGCGGAAGGAAATAGAAAAATAAATTTCATTTGTGAATTGAAGATGCATTTATAAGTACAGAAAATGGTATTATCACTATCTAGTTTAAGCAGTGACTTTCGCTCATTAACCTCATACAGCAAATACTTACCTGGTGGATGAATTATAGCATGTCCTTTATAGGGTGGGACAAAATGAAATCTTGATGAGAGAATGTTAGGTACTTGTGAGTCCATTATGACTCAAAGTTATTCTAGTTTTGCTGTTACAAATGTACTCTATACTAGGCAGGTCTTCCAGCCTCTGAAACATATGATGCTATGATTTCTAGCATGCAGTAGCCTCTGGAAGAAATTTTCTGTTTATATCAACTCTAATCAAATCATGTCTTAGCCTTCTCTTCAGTAAACTAAGTAGACAGAGCTGCCTGTAAGTCATGTTTAGGAGGCACGACTTATCCTTTTAGCCCTTTTTCTGAACCCTTTCCAATTTTCTCTCCATCTGTATAGCAGGAATAATAATACTTTCCCTATCACATAAGATCAGGCCCTATTATTTTCTTCTAATTGCTAATCTCTAAGATTGTGTTCAAATAGATACGTGAAATAAGTATCTTGTTATCGACAAACTTTTAAAAAAAAAGCAAATGTACCATTTGCTAGATTTAATTCTGTCAGTTATTTATCTTCCCTCTTCAAAAAATCTGGGATAGTTGAGAAGGGAGAAACTGTTAGGATGGCATTGATGGTGAAAAACTTTTGTCAGTGCCCTATGGATAAGAACCAAATGTGCTCCGAGAAGCATTGCTATCTGGGCAGTTAAACTGATACATATCCTCCCATTCCAGTGCCATTTGTTGTGACTCAGCAGGCACTTTGGGACTCTTTACAGCCAGCTTGCAGGTGTAGGACATTACACGAATGAAGTGAGGACAGTTTGTGTGATGATTGCAGCTGCAACAGTGACAGTCATTGACCCTGGCTGTTGAGAGTTATTTGCTTTGCATTAATCAGTAAAGCACTTAAGCTATTTATTTTTCTCCACTTTGCAATCCAAAGACATTAACACCAGCTTTGGAATGATTGCCAGAAGAGGCCATTTTGCTTGTCTTTTCCACCTTCTCTCTGGGATATTATTCTAAGTTAAATATATCTTTTGCTATGAGCTCCCTGGAAGGGGCAGTGTCGTGGCTCTGCTGCAGGAGTGGGCTAGGAACCAGCTGCAATTTGAAAGCTGCTTATGACACAGCCTTTTGCCAGCATAGCTCTGTCAGTGAAGGAGTGTCAGGGATGCTATTTCACTGGGGAAGGAGGGAAGGAAGGGAAATACTCTTTTACTAGCATAAAGCGTTTCACCCTTGGGGCTTCACCCTCTTATATTGCTTCAAGGACCAGTTTTGAGAGTAGGGATATATCTGAACTTGCCCAGTAAAGCATTATGCAATGAAAATACCACAGCTGAGTCATAATAAGAAAGTCACAATTGAAACAGGAGCTTTAGATTTCTCTCAAAGTTTGCCCTGCTCCTGTAATGAAGCTGTCAGTGATTAATTCCTTGCTAGGAAAGGTGAAAATGGTACGTAAGTCTCTGTGCATTGATGTTACAGGTATCTCTGGCTCACTCTGCAGGGGCCCTGAATGTATTGGACCCTCACCAAACCTCCATTATTTCTATTCATAAGAGTTCTAGCTTAACTTCAAGTGTCTAAGTAGTATTATGGTGAAAACCACTCCAAACCAAACATAAAAAAAACCTAGAAAACAAAATCTCCAACCCCAAAATCCTTAACTTGTATGAAATTTCTCTTTACTGATATGATCTTTAAAACATAATTTTTCTTCAGGAACTTCCAGCAGAAGCTAAACTTAACCACTACTACCTTTATTGTTGTAAGAAAGGAGTACATATGCACAAAATTACTTTCCTCATAGAATTCATGTTATTCCATAGAGCTAGGTAAGTTTTTATCAACAGTAAAAATGAAAAAGAAAAACAGAAATGTGAAATGGTTTGAATGAGTTTACACAGCTAGTGGCAGGGAAAGGTCTTTCTGGGTTGTGGAGTCCTAGTGAGAAGAGAACATGATTTTTCTACAGTAAGCCTCTTCTTTGGGTACAAACCACAAATATCTCACATCACCCTTTTTAATTTTCTTTTTATAAATCTCTATATAATGTTGATTTTGTGAAATTTTGTCAGATACAGGATAAAATTTCTGGTTTGAAACAAGAAAGTGAGAGACATAAAGGGCAAATATTCATTTGCAATAGCAGTGTGAAAACAGTCTCCCAAGCTAACGTATTCCAGGGGTCAATTTCCTCCTCTACCTCTTCTTGCCTTTAATTTTATCTACTTGCTTTCACAAACAACCAACACAAACAACAACAAAAGAAACAAATAAAAAAGAAAGAAACAAAACAAAACAAAAGGTCTTCTCAATAACAGAAATAAAAGAAAAAATCCTGGCGTTATTTTCTCTTTGATGAAATAACAATCTTGTTTTCTGCAAAGAGTCATATGAAACTGCATTTGTGTTAATTAGGAAGAGCAGAAAAGGAAACTGGTACTCAAGAAATCCTTCACAAGTGCATCATGCAGAATTTCTTGTTCTAAATTACTGGTAAAGAATGAACGTAAAGCACAATTTTCCTAAAAGCTCATGCAAATCTTCTAAAAATCTTAGAAGTATAATAATGAATTGGTGACATGCCATAGTTTCATGCATGCCGTGTTTTCTGCTGAACTGATGTAATAAGAGCAAGAAATGAACTTCACAGGAATGGTATTTCATATCTGCTCTTTTGTATCTTGCAATATCCTTTCTGATCAAGTGCCCTATCTCTGGAGCATGTATTGATTTTCACAGCTGAAATACAATGTCTCAGTATTCTAACCCCCACTCACACACTCTTCCCAGTTCCAACACTTTCTGCCTGTCTTATAATTATAAAATGTTAAAGGAACAGCTGCACATTTTCTTTAAAGTGAAGGTATTTGTTAAAAAACTCCACCAACTTAAAACCAGAAAAAAAAAAAAACCTTCAAATTTTTCAAGGACTTTTGTATATTCCTGTTATCAACACAATCATTTTATACCTTTCTAGTGGGCATTTTTTCTCTTCTTTTAGAGGGATCCTTTTGAATTTTTCCTACTTCACATCTATGAGGTATTTCCATTTCTTCAGCAACTATGTATGTTGTTGTATGTTAATTTATATACCTTCCATGACTTGTTATGGATGTGAACTACATAATTGTGAACAATGTGAATTGTATGTATGTCTTCTACTTATGCCATTAATGAAACTGGCATAAAACATACCTTTTAGAGAGAAAACTAATTTATGACTATAATGATAGAATTACTGCATGAAAGAGTGACATATTTTGAATTCATATTCAGCCTTCCGCCCTTTTTTTTTCCCACCTTAAGTAAATCTGTGGATATGAGGAATGTTGCACGTCTGTCTTAGGCCTGTAACTCCTATTCATCTGTACAATGTGAATAAGAAATTTCAGGGAGAAGGAATTTGACTTTCAGTAGAGCTAGTCTTTTGCAGAATCAACAGCAGATGGAAATGTTTAACACTGGATCCATTTAACCAACTCTCTTTAAAGACTATGAAAGCATCCCTTTATCTTTAAAGCTACTTCATCAGGCATCAATAATTGGACATCCCACAGGATAAGCTGCATTGAATTAAAACCTGAAACAACTGAAACTGCAACTATTCCATAGTGTTGCATTTTCACCTGTTCTTTGCACTGGATCCTACTCTGTTTCTCCCTACTTCACTGTAAATCCAAAGGCACACCAAAGAAGTCACAACTGTTATTCCGTTTCTGAGTGAAAATAAAAAGTGACCCAACTTTATTATTATAGAGCTAAGGTAGCCTGGTAGTACCTAATGGCCTTCCAGAATGTAGAGTGCCTAAAATTAATCTTCTGAAAACCAAGTAATGAAGCGTTAAGGTACACACCAATCTGACCTTAATTCTTCCCTCCTTGAGCGATGACCCAATACACTAATAGTACACAGACTTACTCTCTACCTTTTTGGATAGTTCAGAACTTTCAGGGAACAAGGTTTGTGTAAGGCAAGATGGGATATGAAACCTTTGTTCTGCTAAGAAAATTTGGCAATCATGTATAAGAACTGAAAACAAAGGCCCCCTTGATAACTCCTCTCTGTGCTTATTTCTGGTTATGATGTGTCTTTATGGTCCAAAGAAACCTATGCATGTATCCCGTTAACTTTCCCTGCAGGAAGGACACATATTTTTGACTTCTTGATTTGTTGATTATGTCATGACTCAGCAGACCACATCTTTTCAAGTGCAAATTTAGCATACTTATGGGGTGTAGGAAAAGCTAGGACAGCAGACAGATCCCCAGACTACAAAAGCAAATCTGCTTTGCTTCTCCAGCTAATCTCTCCTCCACTTGAAACAGCTTTTCTGAATTCAGCTGGAAAACAGATAATTCTCAAGGGTTGTTAACAGCACCCAGGAACTGAAGTTGTGTTTTGTTGTGTTTGGCCTAACACTTCTTGTTTCTCTTTCCCTCTCTCTCTCTCTGGAGTCTCCCTCCTCTAATTTCATAGCAATGCTCCTGCCTGCCCTTAATTTATCCATCCATCCTTATTCCAATATATTCTTCTGCATAACTGGTATAAAGACAATGCTACTTCATCCAGAAATGTTGTCAGTTTTTCCTATTAAAGGACTGCATATTAACAATGCTTGACCTTAAGCACATTCAGGTCCAGTGTTCAGCAAACACGATTACATTATCCTCACTGTCTTTCATCTTCCCCTCTAGTTAATCAGAGCTGGCGCTCTACTATCATAATTCCCCATGTGGAAAAGGAGCAACATGTCCAGCAGCCTTTCTCACATATCCACCCTGAGAACGCGTAATTTGTTATCTTTCAGAAATGGCTGGAGTCCCTTCTAAATTAGTTGTACGAAATTAGCAAGACAAGTTTCCCAGAAGTTTTTTCATTGCTGTTTCCTTGTTTCGTTTTTTATTTTTTTTTTTTCAGAAAAAGAACATAGCTCCTGTGAGATGGACAAGATCAAAAGGATAAGCACTTTAAAAGCAGTTGAGAAAAACTGCTGTAAGGGATGACTTCGGTAGAGAAGACTTTGCCTTATGGGAAAGTATGACCCAACTGCCTTCATGTGTTCACTTTCAGCCTTATTCTAACATGCCTATGGGTGATTCTTCAATTTTTACCAAGGAAAGGGTTCAAACTTTTACTGTGTATAAGGTCACCTCTGGGCTTAAGCAAAACGGAGACTTGTTCTGGAGAACAGACTGAAAGGTATCAGTAGAAAAAACATGTTTTCCCTGCTCTGTGTCTTCTGTCAGAAAGTGTGAATATGATTTAATTTCAATGGTATCAGGTTGTCTCTTGGAATCACCAAATGGTTGCCACCACAAAATGTCAGCAAATGGCTACTTAGCTTTGATGTTTCTGATGTTTTTACAGAGAGATGAACACACCTTGTAACTTCTTCAGCAATTTTTTTACATCCTAAGAACAGGAGGACCTATGTTCCAGCTGAGATAAATGCAAAAGTCACCAGAAACAGAGCCACCATTTTCAGTTACAAACTTGTCTGGAAAATAGACCACAAACCAAACCAGACCCACACCAAAACACCCTTCTAAGAAGCAGGTGATCTAAAATGCTAGAGGTGCAGTCCTATATCTAAGATACCAAATATCAGATTACAGAAAATTGCAGCTTGCCAAAATGTATGGATTTTACACAGTTAAAAAGTCTGGTAGGAATGCCAGGGTGAAGAAAGATCTGAGAAGGAGAAAAGCTGTTCAGTCACCTAATTTTCACAAGGTTTTTAAATAGAAAGTGGGTCTCAAGCATAAACAGGAGATTTCGGCTTTCTCTGAAGTAACAAGAAAATAATTTCCTCATAGACTTTTTTAATTCAGCTTTATCATTCAGTCACACATTTTGTTTTTGTCAGTTTGTACAAGGACATATTTGAACACTTTTTAATAGGTTCCGATGGTTCTGCTTTATGTAGGTTTGAAACTCTTAGTGTATTGCAGGGTGACACCAGGTTGTTTCAACTTGAATAGGGAAGATTCTAAGGAACCAAGAGAGATACTAAAAGAGTTTACCTTTAAAACTTAGTGAGTTCAATAAGAAAAGTAAAGGATTTCAACCCACAATTTATTTAAACATTTTTCAAACAAGAACCAGAAATATCTCTGGAGTTAGAGAAATACCTACATGAAACATAATTACTATTCTTCAAGTCTTGCTCCCTTGTTTCCCGGTTATGTCTGCCAAATTTACTGATGGAAAAAAAAGAACAGAAAAAGTTCACATTGCAGAATCAATACAAGTCTGGACAAGACTGCTGGATTCTCCTCTGCCTCATGCATCATCAACAAAATTGTCAGGAGGTAAGCTCTCTTTGCATGATCCTCATTGCTGGTGATGGCACAATGACAGAAGAACATGGCTTGATTTTCATATCCTAACTTGCAGCTGTACTATTGGCAGTCAAAGGGGGAAAAGAAAAAGAATCATGTTTTGACATGAACCAGGCACATTTGATCTGAAAGCCACTGTGAGAATCTAAAAATGGCATTTTCTAGACATTTTTCAGACACTTTAGTTTTAAACTACAGTTTAAGAAAATTTATGCTTAAACTTTCTATGACATATGATAAAATTGCTAGTGATGAGTTGAATTGGATGGGGGAGGGGTCATCCCTGTTGCAGTATTAGTATAATTTTATTATTGTTTTGTTTTATTATTAAGGGAAGACTGCAGATAGAGTGAACACCTCTCTCCTCTATGACATTAATTTCGTCGCTTAATATGATTATTCCAAGAAATCAAATAGAAAGCTTATCTCTTTGGAAGTAGTTAGCTTTATATATATAAATACACTGTAAGCATAGAATTTATTAATTTCCTACAGTAAATAAAAAATTGATATGTTAGGATAAAAGTCAGGAAAAATCCTCTGCCAGCATGTTCATAATCTTATTATTAAACATTTGTGATATGCGATGGGGAATTATCCGTTAATCCAAAATATCCATGGAGTGCTTGAAATACCTGCTCTGCCTAGATCAGATATATCCTTTCAAAGCAGGTCTTTGTTCTGAATGTAATTCATCATAGTTATCACATGTCACAAAGTGTTACACTGTGTCATTTTACATTACAACATGAGGTGACATGGTGTAATTAAGGGAACAAAACGCAATAGCTCCTATTACAAAAAAAAAAAGTAGGAGAAAAGGAAGGAAAAAAGGGAGAAATAAAAAAAAAAGAGGAAAAAAGGAACTTCTTTCCTATATCGTTAATGAGTTTCAGTTCCAAAAGTCTTTGTGGAGAAGAAAATCATACTGATTAAAACTGATTTAGGACCTAGGCCAAATTCCACTGAAGACAATAGGTATCTACAGTTCAGGGAAACGTTCCTGTTTATAATTTTATTAAAGCACAACTGTAAGATCCAAATTTTAAATCTGGATTTATAAGGCTAAAGAAAGGAATTACCATCAGGATCTCTTGATTCTTGTGACAAAAAATGATATATCATTGGTATTTATTATTAAATTGTTCTACAAGGACACAGCAGTATACAATGCATAGATTTGATCCTGAAGAGAAGGATAAAATAAACAAGCTTCATTTGTCCCCATAGTAAAAGAGCTTATAGACTAAAACCACAACTATGAGTTGTAAATCCTTTGTCTTTGACATTTATTAATCTTTGAAGGGGTGGATTTTCACCCAGTGCCTAATGTATTTCTAGTTTAACAGATATTTTAACAGTTCAATATACATCAGGGAGAGAGAAGAGCTTTTTAAAGTAAAGGCCAATATTGGCACAAGAACAAATGGGTATAAACAGCCCATGAATAAATTTAGCCTTGAAATTAGAAGGAGATTTTTACCATCAGAGGAGCAGAGCTCTGGAACAGTCCTTCAGTGGAAGCAGTGAGATCAAACAACATAACTAGTTTAAAAGAGGAGCTTGATAAATTTATAAATGTGATTATACACCACGGTTGCCTATGAGAGGAGATGGTTTGATTTTAAAGGTCCAGGAAGAATCTCCCAGTCTTACAAACATATGTAGAAGAAAGAGTAGTTAAATTTGAAATGGAAAACTCCCAATTGTTCAGGTCATAAAGAGTCATGCAGACACACAAATTTTCTGGATTTCAAATATGAAGATATTGTTCTAATCACCTTTTGTGACATGTCAGTTTAATGAGAACCATCTTTATTTTTTTTCTGACAGGGATATATGAATTTGCACCTTCATTATTTGCACTTCTGGAGTACCATAATACATGTGAATATATAGAATTTTAGCAGATTCTTGGAATAGTTTTGTGGTTTGTTGGTTTTGGAGTTGTTTGTTTGGTTTGTTTTCTTAAATTAATATTTTTTTAGTTTGAAGTATCAGAGATTATTTAAATCTATTGCAAACCATCATAGTTTCAGATGTAATAATTTAGATGAGGTACCCAAGAGTGTTTAAGGTTTTTCCTTAAAAGGTAAATAAGGCACAGTATTAACTGAAGCTAATGTAACACTTATGATTTCTTTGTTTCTCTCCTTTCACAGTCTCAGAAATGAGTCTTTTTTCAGACTGAAAAGTTGAATTGGAGTTATTTTTGTAGGAATTGTTATCCTATGGGAGACATTTCGACTGGGGACTTGGAGGATCTGGATTTTGTTCCAAACTGTTGCATAGTTGTTGTATTTTGAATCATAACTTCAGCCTAGTTTTCCAGATTTTCATACCCAGGATTTGAGCTGTTTGGTTAATGATTTCTTTTCACTAGATTTTTCATAAGAATCTTGGATTACACTCCTTACAGTTGGAAGTAGGAGAATGTTAAGTCTGAGTAACTGGCAATATGATAGAAGTCATTAAATCAAATATGAAAAAAAAGTTACAAATCTTCAATAGAGGCATAGCAATGGCATGTGTGTGATATTAGTCCACTAAAATTGTGAAGTGGAAGAAATTACTGCTTTTTTTCCAGTGCAGACTTCAACAAATTCTTGGAAGTGGTTTAAACTAATCCACTTTTATTATGTATTCTCAATAAACATTGAAAAATTTTTGTATCTCAGGTGATGAGATGTAACTCCTAAGTGACATTAACTCTGTCCCATATTATTATTAGAAAAGCAATGCACCCCAAATGACCAACAATGTGGAAATTGTAGTTATCTCAAGCCAAATGGAACTGAATTGTTGCAAATTTTGAGCTATAACATGAGATTATTTTTCTTTAGCCTCTTGACTCATCTTCCATTTATAATTGTTCACATTTTTATGGTATGCTAACTCCTACGACCTTTAAAAGTACTAGAGTTAATCTAAAACATTACTCCATAAAAACAAAATTAGAACATCTTTGTGGTATTTATGGCACCTTTTTAATATAATGCTTAAACACAACTAAGGATTTTTTAAGATTTTTGATTTTTCTCAACCACTTTCTGCATCGTGACATCAATCAGGAATCACAGAGTGGTACAAATTTCTTTTGACTGCAATAGATCCATTCTAGATGTAAGCAACTCTGGCTAAAAGAGACTTTAAGGGACGAAAATACTCCAATAGTTACTTGACAACAGTTTTCTCACTGTTTCTGTACGTAATAGATAAGATGGATAAGGAATTGGCCAGAAAGTCACACTCAAATAGTTATGTTCACCAGCTCAATGTCCAGGTGGAGACCAGTAATGAGTGGCTTTCCACAGGAATTGGTATGGGGACTGGTGTTGTCCAACATCTTTTTTTGCAGATGTTTACAGTGGGATAGAGAGCACCCTCAGCAAGTTTGTCAACAACAGCAAACTGTGGGAATGATGAATGTGCTGGAGAGAAGTGATCCAGGTCCTGCACCTGGATTGCGGCAATCCAAAGCACAGTTACAGGCTGTGCAAAGAATGGATTGAGAACAGTCCTGCAGAGAAGGATTTGGGGTGCTTGTGGATAGGAAGATCAAGATGGGCTTGCAATAATTGCCTGCAGCCCAGAAAGTCAATCATATCCTGGGCTGCATCAGAAGAATTATAATCAGCAGAAAAAGGGAGGTGAATAAGCCCCTGTACTTTGCTGTCAAGGGACCTCACCTGGAGTACTGCTTTAATTTCTGGAGTCCTCAACACAATAAAGACATACATCTGTTGGAACAAGTCCTGAGGAGGCCATGAAGATGATCAGAGGGCTAGATCAACTCCCATATGAGGACAGGTTGAGAGAGTTGGGGTTGTTCAGCCTGGAGAAGAGGAGACGCTGTGAAGACCTTAGAGCAGCCTTCCAGTACTTAAAGAGGCCTGCAGGAAAGCTGGTGAGGGGCTTTTTATCAGGGAGTGTAAGGATAGGACAAAGAGTAATGGTTTAAGCTGAAAGAGGGGAGATTTAGATTAGATATTAAAAAGAAAATTTTACTGAATGTGGTTAGTCATCGGAACAGATTGCCTGGAAAAGAAGTGGATGCCCCATCTGTAGAGGTGTTCAAGGCCAGGCTGGATGAGTCTTTGAGCAACCTGAGCTAGTGGAAGGTGATTCTGGTCATGGGAGAGGGGTTGGAACTAAATGATCTTTAAAGTCCCTTCCAATCCAAACTATTCTATGATTCAATGATAATAAGAAGGAATGATGATCTGATGACTAACCTGGAGACTGGGAAAACATATATCAGACACACAATTCTTATCATTTACACATAATTTGATCTTTAAATTGGACTATCTGTGACAGATTTGTGTATCTACTGTTGGGTCTATATTCAAAAACAAGATAAATGATGCAGAATTATACTTAAACATATCTAGCTAAGTAAATATGGTTATATCCATTTAAGATATCTGACTTTGCCATGTCTACTCATTGATGATATGATACTGGGCAAAATCATTAGTTTTCGTAGTTATTACACAGATTTGTCACAGGTGTCCTGCATGTGGCTTAGAATTTACTTATTAATTTTTATATCAACTTCCAAATCTGAAATACAAGGATGCAAGCACTTCCTGGCAGGAATGTTCTCACATTAAATATGGCACTATTGATGAAATATTAAAATATTGTGAGAACACAGACTGCATTTTAGCTGAGACGTCCCATCTGATCACTTTCAGCCATACCAGACTCTCACATGCCTATGAGAGCTCCTACTCAGACTGCTGGCACTAAGCACCTTTATTGCAGCCGTGAACATAAATGACATTTCCAAGTCACAAGAGCAAAGCAGAGTATATTAATACTGCTATGACTTCAGTTTCTGGGTAGATATAGAAAAGACTGTTCTCTGAGTAGCTTGTGTGAGGATTGAATGAATTCTTCCAGTTTTAATTTTAATGAGATATCATTTCAGGTCCCTTTCTCCCAACCTCAGATATAGAAAACTACCCCAATAAAGAGCAGCAAGAGAAAGACATTTATTTTTGTTCCTAAATCCCAGCTAAGAGATCAGAATACTTCTTTATTTTTAGGAAGCAGGAACCCTTGCTGTATTCAATCTGTCTTTTTTTGTTGCCACTGTGTCCCCCCTGGCAGGAGATGTAGACATACAGAAGCTACACTTTGTGTTATGGTTTCATTTATAGCTTCTAAATAGTTAATAAATGATGAATAGAGGTTTTGATAAATGGTTATAGTATGTTTTGGAGGCTAAATGGTCAATAGTGTGCTTATAACAATCTATAACACATTTCACTGTTATCCCTCCAGGCATCCATAATACAGATATCTTATTTCTGTAGCTTCTAGCAATCATGTTTTAGCTCTTTGTAAACTGCTTATAGGTGGGGCCCTTGTATGAAGTGTGTCAGAGAATTGGATACCATTTGCTGAAGTGCCCCAGGCCAAGTCCAAAGGGACCTCTCTGCGTGATGCCTAAACACTTTTGATCATCATGGTCTGCAGGACTTCGTAGTTCTTTGAGTAACACTTACTGATTCGAGATTCCAAGCTCCCTCTTTTATTTTTTTTTGTTTGTTTGTTTGTTTGTTTGTCTTAGGATCAGGAAGGCAGTTAGAGGCTTATTTTTTATTGGCAGCATAGGTGGATTTTAACTGTGGTAGACAAGAATTGCCTTGGAATACATGCTCTGACATCAAGGTCAACTAAATGCTCTTGAAAACCTTAGTCAGAGGCAATGATTCTCAGATCAAAATGCTTATTAAGAAGATATAAACTAAGGAATCCCTTCCAATGAGAAGGTATTTTTTTTACCCTAGGAATGAAACACTACGGGGATCTTGCCCTGGCACCATCACAGGAACAAGGAATAGTGGAAAGGAAGATTCCCCCACCAAAAAATCCTTCTTCCCCACTTATTGGAACTGCTTTCTCTTCCCATGGTATTGTTTCAAATAATTTTTTTCCATCATTCTTGCTCATACCTGTAAGAAAAATTTTTCAATAGTCTCTGGGGTTTCTCAGTTAGGATTATGTTGGCTTTTCCAAATTTGTGTTGACTTCCTTCCTTGTAACACAAACAAGGCCATAAAATATAAAAGTATGCATAAAATCACAGATTTACATATTTTTTGTAGGCAGGTCCTGTAGTCGAAACTCAAAATCTGAACCAGTCAGAGCAGATTTTCCAGGTATGATCCAGTTGACTACTGGAAGTATCAAAGGGCAGAGATGCCACACCTTCTCTAAGCCCTCAACCTCCAGTGTTTGACCATGTTCAAGTGAGGGGGAAAACATAATTTAAAAAAAAGAGTATCTAATTATAACTTCCCATATGGTAACTTTTGCTTCCATTTTAACCTCTGTTGTGAATCTTTTACAGAGGCATGCTCTAATATCCATCTTTCCCTCCTGTTGAGTCTCCCTGGAGCCTGCTGAATGCTGAAAAAACACGTCTATCATTATATCGTTGTCCATGGTGTACTTCATGCCCATTCTCACCTTCTTAATCTCTCCTGACTTGGTCCAGTTTTTCAGTGTCTTTCATCTCTGAAGATCTCAAAGCTGGACACAGTAAGGCTCTTGATTCAGTCCTAGATGGGTCAGTTAGAGGGCAGTGAAGATTTCCCAAGAGCTGTTGTTCATGTAGCCCAGGATGTGTCTGATCCATTCACTGTAGGGGAACATGACTGACTCATGCCAACTTGTTACACACTAAGAACCCATAGTCTTTGGTGCCAAGCGTCTTTCTATCTGTCTGGCCCTTAGCTTGTGCTGTTGCATGGTCCCTATCAGTCTGAAGCAGTCCTGGGTGGAATTTAATGTAAAGGCTTACAAGTATGGCTGATACAGTATTATTTTTTTTTTAATTTTCTCTGGCATTTACAGTTTAATAAATTTAAAAAAAAGATACATCTGTTGCCCTATCCTCGTAGCTTATCTTTTCAGACTTTTTTTCCAGCTCCTCAAACTCATTCATTGTTATTGTTCATTCTTTTTGAAATCATAACAACTGCATTCAAAAAAGAAAAACAATGGAGTTTTGCCTGTAAAATGAAAAAAAAGATTCAGAATACCCCCACAAAACGTCCTTTTCTAGTGGCAAAAGGATTTCACACTGCTCATAGACATAGAGTTTATTTTTTCTTTCCCACACAAAGAAGTAAAGACAGGTTTATTTATTTTTTTTAAGTGTGAAGGATCACTAGTTACGGTTTTCATTGATACATTTTAAGAGGGAAAAAGTACCATTTGGGGGAAAAAAAACTCTGAAGAAATAACTAAAATTAATATAGCCTCATAGTATGTGAACTTTTTCTCTCTGTAGCAAAAATACACTGAGAAAGTTTCAAAGTTAAAAAAATATCAACCAGAGAGCACCAGTGCCAGAGCTACTTTACTGCAGGGTTAGTTAGCTGCTCAATATCTAAAACCAACTGGAAGGTATCTGAGCGGTAAATGTAACTGAAGGCCATTACTGCAAGTACACAAAAGGAACTTAGCAAATGTGGAAGAATTGCACTATATTCATAATAGTCTGTCCTGTTAGCTGCATTTCTGAAACTTTATTTTGGTCCTTACTAGATTCAAAATGAAGACTACAATGTTAAAAAAAGAAGAATAAAAGGATGCTTTCTGGGCACTTTTGAAATCACATTGGTCCACAGACTATCATGGTCATTCCTTCACACAATATTTTATCCTATCATGTGATTTTGTTACTGAACAAAAATATGGACTGTTATTATTCAGCTATCCAACTTCTTCAAATGTAAGCATTTTTCCTTCAGCACATTTAATAATCACATAGGTCGTTAATATTATCAGTCACATTTCTTTGTCTGTTTTAGAGAAAACCATTTTTAGCAGTCTGATTAGAATGGAATATTTCTCTAAAATGCTACAAGGTTAATGGAAAGTTGTTGTCCTATATATGTTTTAATAATTATGGGGAAGTTCTAGAGCTATTGTAGTTTTGAGGCTTAATTTTAGGTTAGTTTCAGTACTTGGTCCTTTAAGAAATATTAAAGGGTTGAATAATGGAAAAGAGGTTATGGTTATTAAATACGCAGAGGATACCAAGCAGGGAGGATCTGTAAGCACTTTAGAGGACAGGATTACAATGTAAAATAACCTTGACAAATTGGAGAAGTGGTCTGGAAAAAAAAGATGCCATTTAAAAAGGACATAGGCATTTAAAAATAAGTAACTGCACAAATACAAGATGAGGAATCAGCGATCAGGCAAAATTTCTGAATAAAGTAGATCTGGTACTTTTAGTGAGCCACATTCTTAACATAATCCAACAGTGGCAGACTTAAATAAAAAACATGCAAAAAATCTCCACCAAAATACTGACATGTATAAGGTTGCAGAATCCCAGAGAAGAGTAAGGTGAACTGTCAAGTGTCTATAAAAGATGAATTAAGAAAAAAAAAAAAAGAATAAACATACTTTGGATATGTAAAGGAAAAGTTGAAGTAAAGGTAAGGTAAAACCTATTTGCCATGTTTGACAAAGGATCATATTGCAACATGAGAGATTTTACTCAGAGGCTCCTCATGCCTCACCAACCAAACAGGCAAACCCACCACCATCAGTAATGTTTTTACACAAGTCTTCATTATCTTGATTTGGAAAAATATATATATTTTCTGCTGTGGAGCTGCTTCAGCAGGGGAAAGAATATTAGATTGATTGTAAAAGTGTCTTGAAAAAAAATTGTAGAAATGGAACGTAATATGAAAATCAAGAACTCCTTTAACTGTCTCCAGCCAAGGCAAACAGAACACTTTCTTTCTAGAAAACTTTCCAAAGATAAGTTCTGATTTTCTTATTGCTGCTCATAGAGTGCTGTAATTTCTAAGTGTAGTTGATGGTGATGCCTATTGTTAAGGGTTTGGTAAGGGAGTAAGGACACAAACTAATCTTCTCCATGCTTCATTTCAAACTGCATTTGGGCTCACTCCTTTCCATGTTTTCATCACATGTTTGATTTTAGTTGGTATGTCTCATTCAAGGTGATTGCAAATTACTGGCTTTCACTGTGTGATTAAACAGATTATCAATACTCTATCAAATTTTCCTCACTCAGTCAGTAGTCCAGTTTCTCTAGCAATTCACTGGGCTGATGAACTCTTTTTTCAGGTCTATATTGTTTGATTTAAAGGATGAACTGATTCTTCAATTGTCATAGGTCACTATTTTAACCTCTAGAATACTTGCTATTCTGGAATTAATTTCTAAGTCTTTTCAGCTGAATCCATTTTCTTACTATATATAGTATATGTACATATAGTTATATAATATATATATAATATATAGAAAATGTCAAAAGAAGAAAAAGGACAAGTCTTCATGCTGATAGTCAAAGCATTGTATTCACTTGCTAGGCTAAAATGTAACTAAAGTTTCTGTTTCGTCTCTGGTAGTTTTTTCCAAGCACATGTCTTTTATGCTTTGCATACATAAAACAGTGTTACTAAACCATTGGAGGGACTTTTAGTATAAGGTTTGGAAGATCTTAGTCACTGACACTCAGAAATAATACCACATATATGTTGGCATTTTTCACAAAAGAAGAGCTTCTCTTTCATCCACACTATTTTTAGCTCCTTGGACTTGCAAAACAAGGGTTACTTTGCTGACTAGCCATGCAAAGGAATGTAACAGATTGATCACTTTTATCTCATGCAGAGGTCCGTAAACAGAACTTCATCATATTCCTTTCTTGTCATATCTAGCCAAAATTATAAAATTGCTACCTGAAATAAAGCTGAGCTTTCAGAGGAAGCAAAAGAGAAAATCCAGATGGAAATCACAGTGGTCAGTTACATGTCCCACATTCCACCTTCTAAAACTAAGGACAAAAAGAAAGCACTAACCTCTTTTCTGAGGCTGTTGGACCAGAAGTTTGAATTTCACTATTATCATAGCTCATGTCATTTTTTCTTTGATATCCTACCTGAATTAACAAATAAGTTAAGAAGGAACAGAGAACTATTGAAATATCCAAAGTAACATACACAACTTATGGCAGAGGTGGAAAATCCAGTATCCAAATTTCTGGCTTAAGGTACATCTTGTATAGTTACAGAACATCCTAAGAAGTACTGTACGAAAGAACATACCAGAAGTGAGACATATATACAAATGTACTAGGAAAACACTGTCCTTTTCTTTTTAAAAGTTAGTATAGAGAGATACAGATAAAAATTGTAATCATTGAAAGAAACACTAATTGACAGTCTTATTGACAGTCTTACTAAAGAGGTCAAGAACTGAAATTGGAATTGCCCTGAAAATAGAGTCCCTGTCCAGTAAAAGATCTACTACTTCAGTGTATGTTTCTGTTCTGAAGTACAGAGAAAAATGAAATTAATGAACATTTTACAGAAAAAAATCTGAAATATTTATGTTTGGAAAGGTCACAATGCAAAAATCACTATTTTCAATCCAAATGCAACAGCTCATTTATAATTTTGATTTCATAAACTTATCAGTTCAAGCAGTATGTCGCATTATCTTTCACCGTCTTCCTGTCCTCCTCCACCAAACTGAGAGGCTAAATGGAGAAGGAAGAGGGAATGACACTTATGACATGCCTGTTAAAAAAAAAAAAAAAAAAAGATGGGGATTTTTTAAAGGAGTTGTAAGAAAATCAGACAACTCTATTAGAAATGTTATATTTGTTCCAGAAATGGACATAAGAATCCTCGATATTGAAGTTTCAGTCTTCTCCTTTACTATTTGTACAAAAAAATGACTTCTAAAATGTTTTACAAACTTCCTCTGTATTCACATAAAACCAAAACCAAAGTGATAATCTCCTTGAACATTATGCAATGGATGCTCAACCATTGTGGTTGCAACAGTGCAGTGAAATAAGTGGAGCTACACTTATTTACACCTGCTGAAGGATTAGATTCAGTATAAAAAGGCAAAGGATTTAAGCATTTATCATGTTCCTCCACTGTCTCATCTCTCTGAAAGAGAAAATGTATCACACTGTAGTTTGCTACTGCAAGGGAAGCTAGGAAAGAGTGAGTGAAGGTAGACAAAAGCTTGTTAGTTAATACATTTGTGTCTTTATAGAAACAGCACACAGGAAAGGAAAAGAATAATGGCCTGCCCATGCTGAAATCTGCCATATAGTACAAGAAATATCAGAGACCCCGGTGTACCATATGGAAAGCTCTCTGCAAGACAGTGTCTCTATTCTACTAGAGACCACTGTAGAAGAGAGATGGATTTTACATTTTTCATTAGAGTACAGCTTAGACAGTTGAACTCTATTATAATGTCTTCAGGAAGTATCTGATCCATTCTATTATCACTATGACAAAGAGAAAGAATTGCTTATGATTTCAGAAAGGTCACACTAAACCGATGTTCTGCCTGTATGTGCTCTAGCTATGATGGCGATAATAATAATAAAAAAAAGTTTAAAGATGACGTTTACAGTCAGACATAGCGGGGCAGGAGGGATGCACACAAGCTAAAAAATTAACATTTAAAAAGAAATTCTTATCTGCAAGACATTTTCTAACCTTTTTATTTTTCTTCAGCGCACCTGCTGGCAGTTAGTGTATTTATACATGTACATACAAAACAGGGACAAGATTCTGATATCAGTTCCTGGAGGGTAAATATAATGTTGTTGTAATAAAAGCACTGAAACAGAACATTATTATTAACCTTTATGTTTGTGTTAGGATCGATCTGCCTGACTGATCTGGGGCAGATATGTATAGTTCTGACCATGGTTTGAGGTGCAAAATGGCTCCATTTTAAAAGCTATGTGGCAGAGTTTCTGTGTTGTTCAGCCCAACATAATCTGGTCTCCTGCTCATCTGATCTTATTATTTTGGTCTTAGAGCTCAACAGCAACTGCATGACTTGGAACAAAGGCAGACCAAATTCTTGCACATACTGTAGACAGATAATATCTAGTTCAATACACTCCCAGTACTGCCTAGAAGACTGTAGACAAAGGTGGGCTCTTCTTGTGCTAGGTGCTTTGCACACACATTGCAGATGACATTTCACACTACAAAGCTTGGCAGTAAGCATTTAATCATTATTAATTCCTTTGTTCATCTTTATAATAAAATACAAACCTGATAAACTCCTAGGCTGTGAAGGTGATTGTTCTATGGTAAGGGGAAAGGAACAGTTTTAGTTAAGTAAGTAGCTCTGGAAACCCCAGCACCAGTGAAACCAAGAAGGCAAGTGGCATTAACAGAGGCACAGGTGGTTTGAAATATATTCCCGTGGAGAATAAATGGACTAACATAACTGGATGATGGGAAAAAAAAGATAAATGTATTGGATGAGGCTATTCCTACAGGGCGTGAGACGTTTCACTGTTTCCTGAGTAAGTGCTGAACATCTATTCAGCTGGGAGAGAAGGAAAGAAATGACACAGAAGATGATGAAGATTTCTTGGTGATTTAGAGGAATTAGCAAAACAAAGAAATGGAAAATGTATCTTTGTAGAATGACATTTCGGAAGTTTTGAAGCTTGACAATTTTGCGTAGTGAATTCTTCAATATAAAAAAAACACCTAGAAAGTTATTGACCTATAATAATCAGCAGTAAAAAGGCAAAAACAGAAAAAAAAAATTAACTGCAATAAAGCAGAAAGCACTGATTCAGGAATCAGAAGATTCTTTAACATAATTCCTCCATTTTCATTTTGCTGCTTTCATTGTCTTGTTACAAATATACCTCTATAAACCATAGAAATAAGCTGCATGCAATTAAAATGACATAATAGCTGAAAAGAAGGCATTGATAATTATGTTAAAATCAATAACATTAGGCAAGTCTAACATTGCTCAGAGTCTGCTCTTTGTCATCTCAGGTATTTGCAGCTTTACTGTGACCTAGATCTACAGCTCTTATCAGCAGCTGACACAGGTAAACCAACAGAACTAATCTATCTAGACTTCTGTAAAGCCTTTAATATGGTCGCCCACAACATCCTTCTCTCTGAATTGGAGAGATATGGATTTGATGGGTGGATGGTACTGTGGATAAGGAACTGGTTGGAGGGCTGTATTCAAAGAGTACTGGTCAATGGCTCAAAGTCCAAATGGAGATCCATGACTAGTGGTGTCCCTCAGGGGTCTGTACTGGGACAAGTGCTGTTTAATATCTTCATCAATGCTATTGACAGCGAGATTGAGTGCACCCTCAGCCAGTTTGCAGATGACAACAAGCTGAGTTGCTACACCAGAAGGATGGGATGTCATCCAGAGGGACCTGGACAGGCTGGAGAAGTAGGCCTGTGTGAAACTCATGAGATTCAACAATGCCAAGTGTGCAGCCCTACACCTGGGTCAGGGCAATCCTCATTTTCAGTACAGAATGGGGGATGATGTGGTTGAGAACTGCCCTACAGAGAATGACTTGGGGGTGTTAGTTGATGAGAAGATCAACATTAGCTGACAATGTGTTCTCGCAGCCCAGAAGTCCAACCGTATCCTGGGATGCATGAAAATAAGTGTGGCCAGCAGGTTGAGGGAGGTGACTCTGCCCCTTTATTCCTCTCTCTTGTGGGAACTTATTTGGAATACTATGTCCAATTCTGGAATCCTTAACATAGGAAGAACATGGAGCTGTTGGAAGGGGTCCAGAAGAGGACTCCAAAAATGATCAGAGGGCTGGAGCACCTCCCATACGAGGACAGGCTGAGAGAGAGTTGGGCTTGTTAAGCCTGAGGAAGAGAAGGCTCTGAGGAGATCTTGTAGTGACTTTCCAGTACCTGAAAGGGGCCTACAAGAAAGCTGGAGAGGGACTATACATAAACACTTGTGGTGACAGGACTAGGGGGAATGGGTATAAACTGGAGAGCGGAAGACATAGGCTTGATATAAGGAAGAATTTCTTCACCATGATAGTGGTGAGATGCTAGAACATGTTGCCCAGGGAAGTTGTGGATGCTCCATCCCTGGAGGTGTTCAAGACCAGGCTGGATGGGACCTTGGGTGGCCTGATCTCTTGGGACATGTCCTTGCCCATGGCAGGGGGCATGGAACTGGATGATCTTTAAGGTCCCTTCCAACCCAAACTATTCTATGATTCTACAATTCTATCATCCTGAGCTAACTTCTCTCACAAGTTGTTTGTTAGTATTATGGGCTTTTTTTTCCACTTTCAGGCAGTGCAATTTAATCCTCAACTCTTTTAACAGTTTAAGAGTCTGAAAAAAAGACAAAATGAAATAACATTCAACTTTAATGAAATACTTTGTGGTATATTTTTACGAGCTTAGTGAGTCCAGAGATCTGCCATGATCCATCCTGTGTTCTTTCCTGAAGTAAAATAGTTGGGTAAGTAAGTTTCATTTGTGCACACATCAGAGATTCTGCGAAAATATTGTCCCCACTCACCATTTTAATCACAGCTTTAAAAGGGAAACTGCAAAAAGAATCTGGATAACTATAACAGGCATTATCTGTGACAAATCAGGACTGGATACAGCAATGAATTTAAGAACAGGCTTAAGAGCTTTGCTTGGATTGGGGATTTACTGTGTGATCAAAAAAAGAGTGAAGTCAATACAAAAGCTATTATTGATGTCACTGGTCATTGGATCATGCCCTTAATGAACTAAGTAGAGGCTGAAGTGTTGCATTTTAAGGGCCTAGTCCAATATCTATTAAACTTAACTCAAGTGGGTGGTGAATTTAGATATTATTCAATGATGTAGGTTGAGATTTTCAAAAGCATTGTAAGTGATATTTGTCAAAAAGAATGTTAATTTTAAATTGGAATCAAATAGCTATATAAACCTCTGTCCACATGGCTCAGATTGTAACAACTGTGAATGCATCATAGTATAGTCTATGACAGAGTAAAAACCTCAGTGTAAGACTGTCAGCTATCATGAGTCATTCCCAGGTTGGTGAATACTCACCTGGACTTGTTCACTGTCATTTCACTCTAACTCTGTTACAGTAAAGTCACATTGTGCATAGGTTAAATATGTGCCTCACCTTTCTTCCTTCAATAACTCTTTCAATATTACATGAAGATGAAACACTTATTCCATTAACATTCAACAAACTCCAAAATTCATTGACTGAAAACTAGTAAAATAAAATATTCTGATCCAAAGGAAAGTTGCCATTTGAAGTCCTCTCAAGCCTTCCCTGTCGAGAATAATATCAGATTCTTTCTTTTTCATCTTCTTAAGTTATTTATTTCAGTCCATGTTTCAGTCCAGATTTCAGAAGACAGACAGCCCCAAACTGTTTTTGAAGTGCATGAGAGTATTTAATAATCAGGGACACACTTTCTTTGCTACAATAATCGTGTTCATACAATGACGAAGGAAACAAAACTCATTTAAAGACATGTACTTGGAAGTCAATCAATATTAATAATAACTAAACAAGCAACAGCCATTTTAGAGGTGAACATACCTATTTATTTCCTGCTTTTACCTCCTGCATTCTTAGACTTTGATCTCATTGTTGGGTTTCACTTCTCTTCTTTCAGCTGTGAAGACGTGAAAGACTCAAACAAACAATTATGGAAGCTCCTTATGCATGAAGAAGAGCTACATAATATCCTGATAAAAATACATGCACATACAGACAGAAGAACAAAGTTTAATTCAAAAATTAGTAAATTGTTACTAGAAATAAACACATGTATTCCAAGTAAAATAATAAGTAAGTGCCTTTTAATATCTTAAGTAAACAACAATCATTTTTCATAAGTGAAGTGAATTGCCCATTCCAATAAGTGTTTTTCATATTTAGGGCTTTCATTTCTCAAAATGCAGGGTTCTTTACATTATAAGAATCTAATTAAGAACAAAATTCACTTGTGGAAGTACATAACAGATGAGGTATGATGGAACCATTATGTTTCTTCTTATACAGATATTTGAGAAGTTTCTACAAATTTAAAGGCCATTAATTTCTCATAGATAATTTGAACTGTGGAACAAAAAAATTTAAGGATGCTTAAAAAACACCATAGAAATTATTCATGTATGTTAAATCTTATCGGACTAACCCATAAGGGTTCAATTAGTCAAGATCATTATTTAGAGCCTGAGTTTTCTTATACAGATTGGGTATTTGTGCATATATCTGACATGATCATCTCTTTGAGCAACAAGTAATTTAGATGGCCTAGGGACATAATTCTCAGATTAATGTTCCTAATATAAATTTAAAAAGATATACCTTCCAAAGACTATTTTTCCTCTGGGATTGATAGAAGGGCTACAGAACACACCACATTTCTACAGCTAGGTCGCAGATAAACCCTGTTAAATATCATGTCAAAGCCATTAGCATTCAAGCACTGCTCAATCATTTATTTGTTTACAAACTATCTGCGACTTTGGATTTATGCTGAAAATGTAATTCATAAAATTAATGCATATTAGAATGATATGTCCAATGTTCAGGGTTCCCGAAAAAAGGCTCATGTTGCATAGATTCATCTTCATAACTCCTCCATCCTCACATAGCCTTGCAGCTACTTTTTTAAGTGCTCTGTGAATTACTTGTCCATTAATAAATTAGCTTTCTGAGTAGTAGTAGCAGAGAAGTATGAAAGAACTTTTTTTGCGAAAAATGTGGAAGTACATGACTACGTGAAACAGTTCTTTTAAAAAGCAGCAATAAAACAGAGATGCAAAGAGAATTGAGCGTGCAAAGGTCTTCATTGTGGTCAACCTGAGTTTTACTGTGTGCCTCAGTTTCCCAGAATATAAATTTCACTGCCTTTCTTCCTTCTGTGAAGCCAATATGACAACATGTTACTGCCAAGTCTTCCCACTTCTCTGAATTTCTGTACAGACTTGGACAGTGTGGGAACAGTTCTTAGATTCTTTTTCTGACTAAATACTTTTACCCACAAAATAAAATAGTAATGCCACTATTATCTTTATAAAAAAGATTGAGCTCTTAGGCAAAATGGCCCTTCAATATGGAAACATTAAGTATTATCCAATCATTTAAAAAACAAAACAAATCCCAACAGAAACAAAAAGCCCCATCACATTCTATTGGAAGACTTTACTGTTCTATGACGGCTTTTCTTGATGTTTTTGTTGAAACTGGAGGACTAATTTAATCATATCTTTGCCATCTTCCATAAACCACAGACATTGCATCTCCCTGTGGGCATAGACTTAAAGAAACACAACAAAGTAGCAAAGTTTAAAAAGAATTTAGTATAGATTTTTTTTTCCTTGTCTAAACATAAAAGGTCCTCTGTAACCAGCTCCTTAAAAAAGAAAATGAAAAAGAAAAAGCTGTTGCTATTATTTTTTGGCAGTCTGCTAGCACACAGCACCATGCTGGTATAACTGTCTTTCAGTCACATGTGCTTCTTCTCCCCTTTCCATACTCTGCCTGGGGAACTTATTTTATCTGGGAACAAGATCCTGTTTTGCCTGGATTACCTGCTGAAAGCTGAATAACAAATATATGAGACAATGCAGGTATTATTTGCTCCATAAGACAGAGACATACCTTACAAATACTTCTCATAATTATTCTGAAAATCATTAAATAGTGAAAATGAAAGTAAACAGTGCACTTTCAGTTGAGGTAAAAATTAGCTTAAAACAGGAGTGAGTACTTGCCAAAAAGACCACAAATGGGACTAGCCACTTAAAAATTAATTTGATTAAGATTAAGAATATGTATATAAAATAAACTTTATTTTATACTACCTGTTTATATAAAACTTGCTTCTATTAGTTTCTATTAGTACTTTCCAGCTGAATATTACATCGGAAATTTCTCCCTCATAGTTATGGATATTTGTAACACATATCCTACTTGTCTCTGCTGAAATCAAACCTTCATTCTTATTTTATAGGTGATTTTAACCTGAAATCAATGTTTCAGGAGTTTACCTTTGAGGATCATAGAAGTGGGGGTGATTTTCTGCTATTTACGCTGTATAAAAGCTGAATTTTGGGCAAGGATCATTTTCTAGCTTATGTCTGTAGTTAATGTCTGTAGTTAATGGAAAAAAGTGGAAATGGGTCACATCTCCTAGGCACCATTTCAAAATAAATCATGCTCTGGAGGTATCTAACTCCCTTCATTGATTACAGAAAGCCTTGACATCTAGTTTAGACAGGAGGCTAAACTTTTAGGCAACAAGTGTTAGGGGAGATGACTCCTACATTTAGCTCTAAGTGAAATGTCAGGAGTGAGGTTTTAATGCCTAAATTTTGAAAGCTATTTCAGCGTATCATAAGACCAAATTCATTTAAGTAGTTAAGATCCATTTTCAGAAGCAGCTTAAACACTTATATAGCTATTAACATGCATAAAGAGGCAAATAGACATCAAATGAATATTCCAACTGTTCACATATGCTTAATTCCCATCAAAATCAATGCATAGATGGTTTTGAAAATCTCGCTAGGCACGTATCTATCTAAATACCTGAATAGTCTGAAGAACCTAAACCTTTGTCTTTCACAAATTAAAGATGAACTACAGTGAGGCTTACAAACACCTTTTAACCTGGATAGAAATTTGTCTTTTATATGCACAGCTTAAACCCTTTTATTTTTAGTGTGTCAGAAATACAATTTGCTACATCCTTATCCCTGACATAACATCTCTGTGTATGCAAATAGAAGCCTGCTCCAAGTATTATACCCCACTGCAAATCAGCATCCATTCTGCTATACAATGTAATTTCTGTTACATTTTTCTTTTGCAGCACTACTTTCCAAGTGTTTCTTTCTCCTCTAGTATTTATCTATTCTCCAGCTGCCTTTCAGTCTGCGCTACAGCTTTGAGTTGTGGATCAGTCTTTTTATCACCATGCCCCATGTATCGTTTTACATTACTCTTCTCGTCTCAGTCGTCTTTGCAACACCTCCCAATTTAGTTGCATCCATTAATTTAATAACTGTGCTATTGACACCATTTACAGATTATTAGTGAAGATAAAGCTGGACCCAGTGCTAGTTCTTAAGGCATGTTTATTAGACTCTTCCCCACAACTCAGTACACTACTGTTTATCATCACCTTTAATTTAAAGTTCTGTAGTGACTTCTTACTCTGTGAAAATCTACCCGTATGCATCTGTATTCAAATCAATTAAAATGTTCAGATGTTGTGGACTCAGTGCACTGTGCAAAGTACCGTAAAATCAACAGAATCCATTGTTATTCATAAACACTGTGCTGTCAGGTGCTGGTAAGCATCCTCAAGATGACAGATGTGGAAATTAAGAGACAGATGCAGTGAGTTCTGATCCATTGTAATATATATGATTCAATATACAGGACCTTGCAAAGTATATAGAGACCAAGTTCTACATATAACATGACACATCAATTAATGCTTTATGCACAATTCCAGTGTTAATATTAGACTGGCTACTCCCTCCCACTTTTTATTCATTTTTCTGGGTAGTGAGAATCTAGTAAGGAACTTGTTCACCAGAATTCTCTAACATTTTCTCATATGCTGAGTAAAGTGTGATTTTTACTAACATTTTCTCCTCTTATATCAGAAAGAGAAAGGATAAATGTGATGGTTGTGATTTTTACAGTATTGAAGGAAAATACTGTCACCTGACTATATTACAAAGTGAAAAAGTAATTTATCTGGTACTGTGCTACAGGTTACACTGAAACAAGTCTCAGGTTGCATCTAAGAATGCAGAAGGAAGAATTGTCAAGATTGTCTATGGAGGTATGAAAACTCAGCTCTCACCAAAAGCTTAATAATCATCAATCAACTGTAAAAAGAAAGCTGATCCAGTTGTTGACAAAGCTGAAACTCAAAAAATCTAGTGTCCTTCTTCAATTGATACCATTATCTTCTAATTTTCTGAACTATATACTCCCTTAGTTATTCGATATTCCAACTGTAAAATGAGGAGAATCTTATGTATACGTATTTAATAAGTTGATATTCTTTGATAATGAAAGACAGAAAGATAAGATAAGCAAGACAACTGAGTAAAAGGCAGAAGAAGTGTTTTCATCAGACTTACAATATGATCTCACAATCTCAGCTCAATCCATTAAACAAAGAATTATTTCCAAAGTACACATAGAATCATAGAATCACCAGGTTGGAAAAGACCTGTCGTATCATCGAGTCCAGTCATATGTGTGACATACACATGTGACAAAGAGGGGTCAGCTTTCTATCCACATTTACTTTTTTTCATGATTACTAGATGTCTTGAATAGAGGATCAAATTAATTTCCATTATTCTTCTCATAAGGAAATTTAGTACAAAGGAGAAAAGACTGATTGGGTGATAAACAATAACAAGCGTATACAGCGTTGTGATTGTGCTCTGAAACCTATAGATGATGCAGACCTGAAAGACTACACTGTTAATGACATGAAAATATTAAAAATATTGCTTCTCTAGGTGGAGAAAATATTAGAAATTGACTTTTCTCATCAGTATCTCACTGTTTCCTTCTTTGGGTTTTGGGTTTTTTTTGTGGTTTGGTTTTTTTTTGTTTGGTTTTGTTTTGTTTAGTTTAGTTTTGTTTTTTTAATCAGAGAAAGTGAATAAGAAACCTCAAAGGCATTAGTGCAAGATGTCCCAGCTGAATTAAAAGCTGAATTCCTACCTGCCTCCCAGAATATTACAACAACAAGCAGAGTGGAAGAAGTAAAAATAAATTAGGCAGGCATCACTTGAGTGTTTGATAACTGAAAAGCAGGACAGTCCAGACAAGTAGTCAATCAGTGCCATTCTTTACACACAGAAGAAATTAATCTGCCTAGTTCTTTAGCAAAACTTTCAGCGTTGGGTTTGGTTTTGTTCTGTTTTCATTTGTTTTGTTTTTTTTTTTCTTTGCGAAAGGCCTTAGCACTGACAAATCTAATGGTCTCCTTATTCTAACTACCAGCAAGGATTCTATTTTTTTTCACCATATTATTTATGAATAGCAATTAAATAGCTGTATAAATAAGCAGAAGAATAATACAGAAGGACTCGGTCTGTGGTTAAAAATTCTATATCAGCATTTTGATTTACCAGCTTAACTCCCTAACTTTTATACAATAACAAAATACAGCTTAAATATGTTTGTTCAAATATTAAGAACAGCATCTCAGACATATTTTGGCTGGTGAAATATTGCCATTGTTCATCATGGCTGTAGTTCCATGAACTGATTACGGCTCCCATAATACAAAAAGTAATATAAACATTTAACTGACAAAGTGAGGAGACAAATGGTGTCTTGACTTGGGTCCCACTCATGATGAAAAGGGAGGATTAACCCTATAAATCTCCAGGATTTTTTCCAGGCTACCATGACAGCAACTTTTAAGGAGGGCTTCTATCACTTCCTGAAACTCTTGAAATCCAGCTCACAACACGGGTTGCCTCTTTTCCTCATGAAGAACTACTTCATCCTGACAGACACCAATCACATGGGAAGTTTCAATTAAAAGTCAGGTATCAGTCTCAATGAATGACAAATGAGGGAATCCAACCCATGTTTGAAATCTCTTAATGGTACAGCTTCCCTCCACCTCCCATTTTCTTTAACGTAATCACTGATACAGTCTTTTCAGCTTTTACTCATTTTAATTGTGCATGATTTATTTCCTTGTTTCATCAGCTCCATCTATCAGAGAAAAATGAGTTATGAAAAGGAATCTGAAGGCTGCCAAACACTGATTTTTTATTAATTTTTTCTGTGTATATGATTAATTTCTTCCTGGGATACTGGACTGACAGCTACAGGCACCCTGACTCATTTTAAAATAATGAAATGATGACAGTATTAAAAACAATATATACACTTATTATAAGCCCCCCCTTCCTCTTAAAGGTTACATACTAAGCAGTTAAATGATTAGACCTATGGACCTGTTTTACTTGGCAGACCTTAATTATCGTGTTATTTTAGAAAAATACTGGTATTTAAGGTATACTATTAAAAAAAAAAAAAAGTTTTCACTCTCCTAAGCATTAAGATATTTGAAAAGGGGAGAGGGAGAGGGAGAGGGAGAGGGGAGGAGAGGGGAGGGGAGGGGAGGGGAGGGGAGGGGAGGGGAGGGGAGGGGAAAAACATTTAGCTTTGACATTTCATTTATAGCCATTTTAATTATCTGGATGGTTTCCTTTAAATACTAGATGTAGGCAGTGAAAATTTGTACTTATAGAAGAAACTGCTTCAAGGAATTCCTAATTTTCATGAGTTATGAATTTTAATACCTTATGTGGGTCAGATTTTCACAGGCTTAGAAGAAGGAATACATTGACCTTAAACTACTGTAAGGTTTTAATAGTATTTTTAGTCTCTGTTGGTTATTTGCAGGCAGGAGCTCTAGTTTGTTTATGCTTCTTTTTTGTCTGTGCTTCCTTTCCACAGCAGCAGAAAAGCCCCAAGGCTTCAGAGAACAGGCTATTTCTTTTCTTTTCCTTTTCCCCACCTCCTAACTTTTAAAAAGACAAATATGGGGAATTATGAAATCCACTAGCCCATGGGGTCAGGAAGTTTTCACCCACTCCTGTCAGTTTGCACTGCTATTTTTGAGATAATGAATCCCTGAACTCCCTTCTTCCAGTATCTCCCATTAATGAAGCTGAATTTCATAGAGCCTTCTTTTATTCCATCTCCTATCCCTCCTCAACCCCCAGTTCCTTTCTGCTTCTTACATTGTTAGGGATGTAGACTACTATTGACTCTATGGGGAGGATTTGGGAATAATTCTATTTATTTTTAATTTGGTGTTATTTTTATTTCTTTCTCACCCTTGCCACCATTTTCAACCTTTGAACTTGGCTGACAAGTATGAACAGCAGGAGCAGGTCTAGGAAATACATCCAGAACACTGCAATATCTAAAGTCTTATCACCCCAAGACATGGAAACATAAATCTCATGTAAGTTATAACAATGTCCTTCCTTGAGGTTCCGCCAGAAAGTGAAGTGTTCTGAGCCTAATTCTGGCTTGAGTTGCATCAGTGTCAATGTGATACCTTTTCTTGAAGAAGGAGCTATAACCACTGGCAAACTGTCGTAACTAAATTATTATCAAGCATATTACTAGAGGCAGGTGGGTTTTTCTTATCTCTTACACCACTAAGTAAAGAGGGAATGAGACTTTATTCATTTAATTGTGGAACACATTGATGAGAAAATGTTGGTTTTGCAACAGAGGGGTGAGAATAAGTCTTGTGGGTTGATCGGTGGTTGCTTTGTCTGAAATTCCCCATGCAAGTCTCCATTCCAGAACTCTGAAATGGAGACTACAAATGGGAATCTGCTGCGAGAAAGGGAAAATTATCCTTCCCGTGAAACATATTTGTCATTGTGGGACATAGGTCTTGTGCTAATTTGAAAAGCATTAAATACAACTAATACCACATTTCAGTCTATCTGTCCTTACTGAAAGTCACAAGCGAACATTCCAGACCATAAGTTGCCACAAGTTTACAACTTTGATTCTTTTGATCCTAGTGCAACAAATTAAGTTTAGGGGTATTTTGGACAGCTTGTGATTTTCCTTTCATTTTTAAGTTTTCTGCAGCATACTCTGCTTCACTTCTAGCACATGGCTAATCCTTTGGACTGCAATGTTTTTAATGTTATAGGCAAGAGCTGAAATTCTTTTACAATCTGAAGCGCACATCCCTGAATGGAACAAGCGTCAGCTTTTCACATATTTGCTAACTGCAGTTTACAAGATTTCAGGAAAATACGGTTTCAAGTTTGATGAAGAAAATCACAAAGATTAAATCTGGAAACAAATCCACTCTGCCATATTCTTTGTTTCCAAGTACATTAGACTGGTTTTTTTTGGCTTGCTTTCATTCTATTTTTTTCATCATATCAATTCTGTACACTATGGATGGAAAAATTCATTTTGGGGGTCAAGTTTTATAACTAAATCTTATTGAGTTTCACTGAAATGAACTGCTATACACCAACTCTGAGTCTGATATGGTGCACAGAGCAAATAATAGGTGAGAGTTGAACAAAAAAAGCAGTGATCTAAATGGAAGTAAGTACTTAATGAGCAGAGAGTTAATGAGTTTGTGAGTTAGCAATCTAATGAGCTGAGGTTGTCTGCTGCAAGAAGGTAATATGCAGCTTTCAGGTTACCTTTAGCTACCTACTACTTACTTAAACTATACTTTTCCCAAAACAGCTTCTTGTTATACTTGTGAAAACTAATATGAAAATCCTTCCCATATCTGCTTATCATAACTGAGGCCACTTGTTAGAAAACACTTCATCCAAAAAGAAGCAAAATTTCTTTAATCTGTACTATTTTTCTAATCATTCAATTTTCTTGGTGTGGTAGTAGCAAAATAAGTAGTTCTAGAACTTAAACACAGACCTTATCCAAATTACAATGAGCCCTAGAATAAATCAGCAGACTCACCTATGAAGTAAATTATTTGTTATGCTGTGCAGAGTTTCATTACAGCTTATTCCTTTCCTCATCAGCATGAAACCTCATCGTATCAAACAGAAGATGACTACGCAGCTGAAAGGGTTTTAAAGCAAAATGACCATTTGCTTACTTTTATAACAGCATTTAGTGTGCTTGCAATTAAGACTGAATAGGAAATTAAAAAAAAAGAGATTAATGGACAAATAGGCTCCTAGATTTTCTTAAGTGTTCAATCCAGTGTCAGGTCATATGATTTAGAATCATAGAATCATAGAATAACCAGGTTGGAAGAGACCCACCAGATCATCGAGTCCAACCATTTCAACTGTTCTTTTTAATATCTCCTGGGCTATTCCTTATCAGGTGTGGCAGAGATCTCAGAGGCTCTTACAAAAAGTATGTTTATATTAATAAAAAAAAAAACAAACCCAAACCAAACAACATATTAACAATAATCTTTGTATGAGCTCAGTTATTATCACAAGACTGAAGAAGTGCCAGGTCGTACACCTGGGACGGGGCAATCCACAGTCTCAGTACTTGATGGATTATGATATAATTGAGACCAGACCTGCAGAGAATGACTTGGGGTGCTCACTGATGAAAAGTTCAAGATGAGCTGGAAACATGTGCTCGCAGCTTTCAAGACCAACTCTATGCTAGGCTGCATCTAAAGAAGCACGGCCAGGGAGGTGACTCTGACTCTCTGTTCTATTCCTTTGAGACCCCACCTGGACTATTACGTCCAGTTCTGGAATCCTTAACATAAAAAGGACGTGGAACTGTTGGAAAAGATCCAGAGGAGAGGTACAAAGATGATTCAAGGGTTGAAGCACCTCTTCTATGACAACAGGCTGAGAGATCTGTGGTTGTTCAGCCTGGAGAAGAGAAAGTTCCAAGGAGAATTTAGAGCAGCTTCCAGTACTGAAAGGGACCTACAAGAAGGCTGGGGAGGGATTTTTAACAAAGGCATGAAGTGATAGGGTGAGGGGAAATGCATATAAATTGGAGAGGGGAAGGTTTAGATTAGACCTTAGGAGGAAATTCTTCACAATGAGGGTAGTGAAGTACTAGCACAGGTTGCCCAGGGAAGCTGTGGATGCCTCCTCCCTGGACATGTTCAAGACCAGGTTGGATGGTCCTTGAGCAGCCTGATTAGGTGGGAGGTGTCCCTGCCCATGGCAGGGGGGTTGCAATTAGACCCAAACCATTCTATAATTCTATCATTCTATGAATACCTTAGCAGAGGAGAACAAACAATGTGGAGTTCTCTTATAAAAGATAAAAAAACCAGATGTGAAATGCAGAGCTGTAAGAAAGAAATGCATTGTTCATTTCCTCTGCTGATAGAGGATAGCTGTGTAAAAGTTTGGCCTCTGGTCATAGCTTGTCCCTACTGTAATCAACAGCAATATTCTGTTACGTCGAAAGGCTTCTCCAACCTTCTGAAGCTAAACTAGGTGAGAAGATCAGCACTCTCAACTTGCTTATCTCTTCCATCTGAAAGATGTCTACGCTCCTAGAAAGGACCAAAGTGCTAAGTTTAAAGCGAGGGATTAAGTTCCAAACAGCTGAAACTACATGAAATGTTAAAGGAAATCAGGGTTCCAGCTCAGGAAGTTGAGCAGCCTGGTTAGCGAGAGAGGTACATCTGGGGTAGAAGTATCTTTGTATATCATTTAATAGTCAACAAAGAAAACTGAGTGTGAAAGCAGCAGCAAAGTTATGCAGAGCTCTAGAAAACATGACGTGAGGAAAAAGTAAAAATCCAGAGAACTGTTTTCAAAAAGTGAGGTATGTGTGAAACTGCTGAATGCAGGATAATCAACTTATGTCTGTGTTCAAAATGGAAACTAAGTTGTGGAGGACTTGAGATAACAGGAAAAATCTTTGAAGAATGGGAATTTAAAGCACTAAGAGACAGTGTGGGGATGTTTCAAAGATTATTTCGGCCTGAGGATCCTGAAAATCTAACTGATTTCCTTTTATGGCAGGGAAATTTTCTAAATTATTTCTCAAGATCATTTCTTGCCTTGATTTCCATGATTTTGAGAAGACAATATCAATACACATTTTATAAGTATGGACAATAGCAAACTGCTGTGATTTTAAAGGGCACAATCAGCCCTTTGGTTTCCTGGTTTCTTAAACATGATACAAGGAAACTCAAATATGTTTTAAGCTTCAAGATTTTTTTAATCATATTTTTTAATTTGGAACACTGCTGTTCTTGTTAGGGAAAAAAAAAAAGAAAACAAGAAAAAAGAGAAAATATATGATATGATACTCAGGATATGAGAGATTCAGCGAGATGTCCCTGTCCTTAATGAGAAATCACAGGGAAGATTGCTGCCACTGCTTGCCTATACGCTCTGACTTATCAGTTGGTCTGGGAATTTAGGCTCCTGTGATATTGAATGAAGATTATAAGCCAGATGGGCCACAAATTCTGTCAGGCCTTCTTGGCAGCTGCTCTCATTACAAAAGCCAGCCAGCCTTTTCCAAAAATAAGAATGTGAAGCAAATTGGGCTTATAGACCCTTATAATGCAATTGCACGCAGAGATGGGGACCTGAGCGGGCAGGCAGAAATATTATTGATGGCTGCTGAAAACAGGGAATAAGATGTTATTAAGCCAAGTCAGAGATAGATATCGATAGCTAATATAAAGCCTTTATTGGTTTACAGGCTCCAGGAAAAAGGGTTCAGAGCTTCGACCCTTTGCTTTGCTTTTAATTTCACTGGAGATGCAGTGTTTATGAATAAAACATATCTTCACTCATGATTCTGATATTAGTCACTACTTTCTGTGTCCCTCATTCTCTGAGAGAAAGCAACATGCATTAACTACATAAACTTTGAAAGCTCTGTTTTATAAAGATGGGGACAGATGCAAACTGACAAAGAGGGAGTGGTTTGGAAGGAAAGAAAGAAGAGATAAGACAAAAAGCAATAAAGTGAATGACAGACTAGAAACGAGAAAAACAGAACAAAAAAGAGAGAAATACAAAGGAAGTTCTGAGAGAGATCACAAGATAAGAATGGATGAAAGAAAATGGCTGGAAGAATTCATATTGTCCTCTTCCTCCAGTAAGGTGTGATGGGTCGTGCTTTCCATTTGGTACTCTCCATCTGGATTTATAGATAAGACAAGACTCCCTGCAAGAAGAATGGAGGATTCTTACAGCCATATGGTGCATACCTTGGCTCTACATCCTATTTACCTTAGTATCTGTGATCACATGTGCAATTATGGGCAACAATGATGTCATGGTTTAGCCCTTTGGCTGGCAGCTAAGCAGCAGGCAATCATTCTATCACCCTATTCTCACTTCCTACTCAGGGAAGGAGAATTGAGGAAAGAAAACTCCAGGGTTGAATTAGAAGTAGTTTTAATAAAACAATAAAAATTAATGCTAATAAACTAATTAAAGATGATGATGATGATAATAAAGACAATAATAATAATAATATACAAAACAATACCTACCAGTCCTGAGCAGTAAGTGTGGAAGTGTCGATCTGCTGGAGGGTAGAGAAGCTCTGCAAAGGATCTGAACAGGCTGGACCACTGGGCAGAGTCCAATGGCATGAGGTTTAACAAGGCCAAATGCCACATCCTGCACTTGGGGCACAACAGCCCTATGCAGTGCTACAGACTAGGAGAAGTCTGTCTAGAAAGCTGCCTGGAGGAGAGGGACCTGGCGGTGTTGGTTGACAGCCGACTGAATATGAGCCAGCAGTGTGCCCAGGTGGCCAAGAAGGCCAATGGCATCTTGGCTTGGATCAGAAACGGCGTGACCAGCAGGTCCTGGGAGGTTGTCCTCCCTCTGTACTCGGCACTGGTGAGACCGCTCCTCGAATCCTGTGTTCAGTTCTGGGCCCCTCACCACAAGAAGGTTGTTGAGGCTCTGGAGCGAGTCCAGAGAAGAGCAACAAAGCTGGTGAAGGGGCTGGAGAACAGGCCTTATGAGGAACAGCTGAGAGAGCTGGGGTTGTTTAGCCTGCAGAAGAGGAGGTTGAGGGGTGACCTCATTACTCTCTACAACTACCTGAAAGGAGGTTGTAGAGAGGAGGGTGCTGGCCTCTTCTTCCAAGTGATGGGGGACAGGACAAGAGGGAATGGCCTCAAGCTCCGCCAGGGGAGGTTTAGGCTAGATGTTAGGAAAAAATTCTTTACAGAAAGGGTCATTGGGCACTGGAACAGGCTGCCCAGGGAGGTGGTTGATTCACCTTCCCTGGAGGTGTTTAAGGCATGGGTGGATGAGGTGCTGAGGGATATGGTTTAGTGTTTGATGGGAACGGTTGGACTCGATGATCCGGTGGGTCTCTTCCAACCTGGTTATTCTGTGATTCTGTGTGATTCTGTGAAATACATATTCCCAGCAGTGAATGCCAGCTACCACAACAATAGCTGCAGTTTCAGTGAATATGAAGATTGCGGTGGGCACAAACATCACTGCAACACAAAAGTCAGAGCTGGAGAGGAAGCAAACAAGACACAGAAGAGTGTTGAGGTGAGGAAAAGAAAGCTGCCTGCAGAAAATTTCCCAGTTTATACTGAGCACGATGATTTTGTTCTGGAATACTTTGGCCAGTTTGAGTCAGCTGTCCTGTCTCCACTCTTCCCAGCTTAATAAACCTGCTTACTTGTAAAACATGAGAAACTAAGAAAGGTCCTTGGTTTCCCCAGAAACAACTATAAACATCAGTATTTTCAGCATTCTTCTCACACTGAAATCTAGAGAAGCAGCAGCTGCTGAGAAGAAAATCAATTCTATCCTAGCCAAGTATAAAGATTGCCTAACCACAATTGAAAACAGTGTGTGTTATCAACACAGTTCTCACATGAACCAAAAATATTGCAGCCATGCAGAAGTGCAGCTACTTGGAAGAAAATTGACTCTATCTCAGCAGAAACCAGGACAGAAGGTTAAAGGAGTTTTGATCCTTTCATAGACCGTTCGGGCTCTTTCCTGAAAACCTACAAAATGTCCCTAGAGTGAAGAAGGTTTCAGAGTGCAAGCAAGGACTAGGAGAGAAGATACGGACAAAAGGGCTAATAAAAATATTTATAATAAACTTTTGAAGTCATCAGCAGCACAGGTAAGTCAGTATGTCTCGACTAGCCTGCTACGTGCCACAGAACACAGCTCTAGAACTTGAACTCCACAGTAGACATGCTGAAGATTTGGTTGTTGCCTACTGTCAGTGATGCTAGATCTGTTAATAGAGGTATTAATTCTGTGGAAACACATAAAAGAGGATAACGGCTAAGGACATGCCCACGGCCTGCTGCTAAAGCTGTAGACTGTGACCAGATGTACACCTTGGCCTCAAAACTTCAAAGTCCTCCAAGTTGCCCCAATTTACATACAGATGATATAGCTTCAATTCCTGTTTCTTATCTAGTTCCATCCAGAACAGATGAACAGACCTACTTACATGTATGAAAACAGATCTAACATCTTTTTCACATAATTTAAGCTGTCTGGAACACCTATATGGTTTCCATAAAGGCAAACCAACATAGCAGTACATTTGTGCTAGTTAATTGAATGAGGAATGATATGGCATTTACGTACTGTTCAGAAAAAAAAAACAGAAACTCCCCTCACCCCCACCCCTCAAAAAAAGAAAAAAACAAAAAAAAAGACTTAATTTGTTTAATCAGATTTGGATAAAATAATGACTGGGGACATAACTGGAGAGTTTATCAGAAGATAAACAGAACTTCTGCAATACAAGTTTTGTGATCATATAAATCTGTATTTGTATGAAACAAATATCTCATATAAAAATAATGAATAATTTGAGCTGGTCTACACAGAGTCAGGTATGAATTTCAACCTGTGAGACCAATGATGTTTTTCTGGGTGTGGGCAAATATTTCAGAAAGCCCCTAGTTCCGATCAAAAGGCTCAACCATGGAGTTGAGAGGAGTAAAAATGATGGAAATGTCCCATTATTTGACAAATGGCAGATTGAATAACTGCAGGCTGGTATTAATGATCTTCTTAGAGATATTGCTGTGACCTAGTAATGGAAGAAATAATTTCAAATGCTTCTAGGAGATAATATAAATTATGTAGGTTTTTGGCTCTGTCTTGAATGGATGTCCCCAGTTGTGGAGAAGCATGAAAGAACTGCTTCAGACTTTATGGTGCTCAGTTGCAAAGTGTGCAGGATAAAAACAACTGTGTCATTCAGCCTCTGTTTCACAAATGAAAATAATAGCTAAAATGTACGCCAAATTGACTAAACTAATCAACCACCTTTTTGATGGGGCTATTATGCAATCACTACACTTTCTTCCAGAACATTTATGAAATCACAGACGATGCCATCCAGTTTTTATAAGTATTAGTTCAGAAAATAGACTTTAATTTCACCACTCCTCTCCCTCCCTTTCTCGTATGTTATAATTAATAATGAGCCTCAATTTTATTTTGCTTTTCACAGCTTTAAAGTCAAAACTGAGGCAGCTATTCCATCTCTCATTTACTTCATAAATTTTATGGAAAGACAAGCCAGGTATTACAGTGGAGGGGGGTTAGATTATGTAGTTGTTAGAGGTCACTTCCAACCAAAATCATTCTAGAACATTCAGGTTCTGTTACAACATTAACAGTGCGATGCAAGTAACAGTAATAACAAGCTTTGCAGGAGCTCCAAGTAAGTGTTAAGCAGCCTTGGTTGAAACAAGAGAGAATGTGTCAGTTTGTCAGGATGTGCTATACACATAGGTTGTGTATAGCACATCCTCTGCCTGCTGGCTGTAATAATGGTTAAAAGACATTAAAAAACGTAAAACAACATTCTCCTACATAAAATGCACAGTCTTTTTTTGATTGTCTATAGTAAAGACTTTGTACATATTATCAATTACCAGTGTCCATTCATCACATGTTCCTAAGTATATTTTTGCAAAGAGCCTGCATGGAAAAATACTGATATGACCACTACAATAAGCAGGATTTGCTTTAAAGAAGAAGTTTGTTCCTATGAGTCATATGAAAGAACCATGCAATTCTAGATCTACTACTAACTTTGAACATAAGGTGATCCAGATATGAGGCTTTATAGCACTATTGCAAAGTAACCCAGTAACGCAACTGGTAACAGAAAAATTTAGCCTAATAAAAAATTGTGGCATCTGCCCTTCAGGATAAACAAGCAATGAAGGCAGCTGGCAAGACTTGGCCAATAGCATGACCTGGGTTGTGTTTTGTGCTTGTATTCAATTATTTTAAATGAAATGCAAATGCATTAGGAAAAAAAAAATAAAAAAAAAGATTAAGAAATGAGTACCTTCCAGTCCCACAGAAACCCATCTGCTGCAAAGCTTCCCAACATGTGCCGCTGTATGCCCTCAATGCTGATAACTCTTCTCTTTCCAGCAGCAGTGACTAAATGTTTCACTGCCACAGCTGCTTTTTGGCTCAGCTGCTACTCGCTGGTTGTACTTCAATTTCTCTTTTCATTTTAGATTTCAGTCACCCTTTTTCCCATTATACTGGGTAATATATGAGCCTGAATGATGTGTGTAATGGGAAACTGATGTTATGTGTGTACTTTATTGACACAACTGACAAGAAAAGCCTTAGCCTACATCTCTAAGTAGTGTAATTTATTGTTCACTATCCCCTACTCACCCACATATAATAGTAGATGAGAGAAAAAGAAAGAAGTATTGTATTATTACTCTTTACCCAAACACTTACAAACAAACAAACAAAAAATCATTACATCTGAAACAAGCATTTCCTGCCTTTTACACTGCATGACTAGAGAATAATGCCTAAAATTTTGCCCCTAACCAGTGAAGTGGATGAAGCTTCACTTTTTTTTTTAGTTACTTGATCTCAGTCTTGAAATTATTATCTGTTCTGGGATGAATGTCAGCGGTTTTACCAGAGTTTTGTTTTTCTGCTCCACAAATACCATACTTCTACATAGAATATAGTTTTTGAATTTAATGAAATTCCACTAAATCCAATAAATTGTATAAAATATAGTGGCAGGGACACAGACAACATTGGCAGATGAACATTAAGATAGCTTTAACAAGTCAGTCAAGCTGTAACTATCAACAATATACTTCACCCTTGACACTTTTATATGTAAGATTATCAATAATTAATGAAGTATAGATTTTCCAAAAAAACCTCTCTTCCATAGGCAAAATGATAGATGACATAAAGAAAACTTAGGGACATATCCTAGACTCTGCATTCTAGACTAAGCATAATGAATAATTACAATTGTTCAAGTAAATGATTATGTTTTCCACTTGCAACAGGCTAGAAACATGTATAGGTTTTATTTCTGTAGTTCAGCTGGTGAATGGAGGCTTCTGAGAAATGGTAAATTGTTCATTATTGTTTGTACCCACAAAATCCACTAATATGAGAAATCTTGCTTTAACAAATATAGGGAAACATCAGGCTGTGGATTTGCATCTTGCGAGTTAAATTTTATATCTCTGTCTTGCATTGGTTCATTAATTGCTTTCCAGCTGCAGAGTGTTCAGGATGGCAGCAGTCACTGTTGGCACAGAGGTACACTACCTCTTCAATGATGTTGAATAGTTTTTTGGTAGGGCTAAATCAGATCATTTGTTTCTGTGACAGGTAAGATATAAACTGTGCTAGCGTAGTGACTTCTTACAAACATAATCTGCACAGCTCTAAGCTTCCAAATTAAGATCATACTCAAGGTGTGATATGTGTGTGTGTGTATACATAAGAATATCAATATTTTTTTGTATTTTTCCCTTAAAATAATTTTTATTATTTTATATTTCCTTTGGGAAGGAAATGTTGGATTACACTGCTTCTGTTTTGCATCCCTTCTCACTCATGTGTGTTTCCACCTTTTTGTATGATTATTAGATTCACATTATTAAATTTCAGCCATGGAGGACCTTATGGATAGGTATTCTGACCTGCATAAGTCACAGTACTGGCTTTCACTGGTCCTACATCTAATCCTAAAACCTGTCATTGAACAAGAATTCACATTGATAAAAGACATTTTGTTTTGATAAAGTTTTCAAGATTTCACCAGTGAAGAATATATTCCTTATAAGGTGTGAGTAAAGACACTATGCAAAGATGTCCGGGAATCTGCATTTAAAATAAGAGTAAAATCTCTTTTTTTACACCTGAAAGATTGAATATGCTCTCCTGCTTGGCGTAATAACATTCAAACTAAATATTCTATGTTCTTTGATTAGTAAAAAAGTCCATCATTTCTGCATAGAAAACAGAAAGAATGTTGCCTTTGTGAAATTATTCTTTGCTTAGGTTTCTTTGATCTTATTTTAAAATACCACTGGACTATTTCCCACATTATCCTATTTCTAGATGTTCTTTTCAAGTTATTCTACTTTTCCAGAATGAAACTAGGAAAATGTAGTACTGTTCCTTCCTCCTCCAGTTCCTTCACACTCTCACGCTTTCTGACATTTTTGGAAAGCTATTAGAAAAGATAAAAATAAAAGTTAGGTGTGAAAATGGTTACTTCTAAGGTTTTAATTTTTCAAATGCTTTAATACTGAATTTTTAAGAGAGGAAAAATACTTTATAAATACATTTTAATAAAAAAACCCCGAAACTTGTCTCTCCTGGATTAAAGAAAAAAAAAAAATATCATCTGTATTATTTACAATATATGTTACTCAGGATTCATGTGGACAATCCTTCCAACAGAAATTAAGTTTGGGGAATTGAATTGGAGTTCTTTCCATAATTTCTATAAAACACTGTGAAAAGTCACCAGAGAAACCTAGTTGTTAACATTCACAGTGATGCTTCCTTTCTAAAGAAAAAGAGAAGTGTAGTCTGCAAAGGTCTCTCCTTGACTGTTCCTTAATAGTTTGATTTTCAAGGACCCCAAAGTATTAGCTTCCAGCCTTATCACTTGAAAAGCTCATTGCCATGACATAGGAAACAGACCTTCTTGAACCTCATAGATTCCAAACACTGCCACATAATAATTTCAAACCAAAAAGAGGAGATAGTTTCCTTATCATAGAGGTTTTCCGTTTTCATGAAGAACTATGGGCATTTGCTCTGTCTTGGCAATGAAAAAAAAAAATCTTAAAATCACTTGTGGATATCACACTCAAATCCATTCAAAAGAAAACATCAATCTTCCATTCTGATCTCTAAGATACTAATACCATTATTTTAAATTTGTACAAACTTTTAGGTGCCTTCCACTGGCACTTTACCTGTGCACTCCTGAGGAATGGCACAGACCTCTTTTTTAAATTATTTCATAGAATCATGGAATGGTTTGGGTTGGAAGGGACCTTAAAGATCACTGGTTCCAACCCCCCTGCCCTCTCACAAGACCAGGCTACTCAAGGCTCCATCCAACCTGGCCTTGAACACCTCCTGGGAGGGGGCATCCACAACTTCCCTGAGCAACTTGTTCCATTGTCTCACCACCCTCATTGTGAACAATTTCTTCCTAATGTCTAATCTAAATCTTTCCCCTTCCGATTTAAAGCCATTTCCCCTCATTCTATCACTCCATGCCCTTGTGGAAAGTCCCTCCCCAGCTTTCTTGTAAGCCTCTTGCAGGCACTGGAAGGCTGCTGTAGCGTCTCTACACAGCCTTCTCCAAGCTGAACACCTCCAACTCTCTGAAGTCTGTTGTCATAGCAGAGGTTCTCCAGCCCTCGGTTCATCTTTGTAGCCCTTCTCTGGACCTGTTCCAAGAGTTCCATATCCTTCTTTTGTTGGGAATTCCAGAACTCCAGGTAAGGTCTCACAATAGCTGAATAGAGGGGGAGAATCACCTTAATTTGCTGTCTGCGCTTCTTTTTGTCCCTAATCCTGTATTGAAACTGTAGATTGTCCTAACCCAGGTGTAGGACCTTGTACTTGGCCTTGTTGAACCTCATGTTGTTCACACAAACCCTCTTTTCCAGCCTGTCCAGGACCCTCTGGATGACATCCCGTTCTTCTGATGTGACAACTGCACTACTGAGCTTGATGTCATTTCCAAACTTGCTGAGGATGCTCTTGATCGCATTGTCTATAACAATAATGAAAATATTAAACAGCACTGGCCCCAGTACAGACGCCTGAGGGACACAACTTCTCATGGATCTCCATCTGGACATCGAGCCATTGACCACTACTCTATGAATGCAACCATACAACCAATTTAAATTGTTTCCACTAGAAATTAAACAAGCTAAAAGAGAGAGATTTTTTTTTTCTTTTAAGTTTAATTTCATTCTTAACACTCATGTTTTTCTAATTTCAACTTCTCTAACTTTTCCACCCTGCCTGCTTATAAGCATTTTCTTAAAGATATTTTTATTTTTACCGTTCAAAGGGAAGCACTTCTTAGTATTGAATTTTTTGGTGTTATTTTATTTTATTTCTCTCAGGTACCACAAAGACTAAAATACAGAGGTGTGAAATGAGGTTGAAAACATTGTGCATGGTACAGAGAAGAATTTAACCTTGTGACCTTGTAACACGACCCATTTCACTTAAATGTAAATCTTTCCTAAAAAACTTGCTGTACTGCGTTTATTTAGAAATTTAAAATTATTGATTATACAGTTTTCAGATGTGTCTTAATTATTATGTCCTTGCAAAATGGAAAAATATCTCTCTGCCTGAAAACTCAGTAGTCCATTACCGTACAACCCATAGAAGACAACATTGTCTAGGCAAAATCAGTGTGGGGTTTTTTTTTCTCTTTTGCAAGGAAATGCCTTAAATTACATTATTTAAATGTTTTTCTGTTAAAATGTTAACCAAAGCATCTACAAAAGAGGTTGACACATACACACAAAATTTGTCATTCCCATTGAATAAAATACCTAATATTTGGGGTGAACTGAAATATTTTACTAAAATAAAAATATATTATTACGACTCAATTTTTTTATTAGACTTTTCCATTTTGATTTGAAGACTTGTAATGATTTTTGATGTCAATCTAAGATGGAAATTCAAGTTCTAAAAATTTTAACAATTTTTAAAACTGTGGAAATTTTAGTTTTATTTGATTGGGGTTTTTTTCCTTTTTAAATTATTTGTCTGGGAAAAAGATAGACCTTTGGTTTCACTTCATTTTAATGTATGACAAAACTGTTCTGCTAGATGTTGTGCTCCAGTAGATGTCAGAGCAGTTCACAGTCATGATGAAGCTGGACATTTCCTGAGAAGTAGAACAAGAAGTTTTTGCTAGGACTAAGAGTTACAGATCCTAATAGATGCAATGGTAGGTCATGAAATAGTAAGTACCAAATAGGCACCACTCATCAGGAAACAAGTTAGAAATTGGTTAAATTCATTGAACATTTAATGTTTATATTTGCTACTGACTCTGAGAGGTTTAAAAGTACGGTGCTTTACTGCTTATGATTGTATTATCGTACCTTTGTTTGTCTTTAGCACTTTTCTGCTTTGATAATTCAATAAGATAAGCCCATTTTCACATCTGGCCATTTAATGTGAAAGTACATGAATACTGTGCTTTGTTTCTCTTCTCTCTTTATCAAAACAGTGGTTTCTTTGACAGGGTAATGGAGACAGACATTTCACAAGTGTCAGTCTCTCACACAAATTGTTTTATGATGTATGATTTTTTTTGGTTCATTTCAGTTGTCTTTTAAAAGCTTTTACTAGGTCTCATCTCAGGCCTTGAGCTCTCTAAATCTTATGCTGCATGTATGCTTTGCTAAATGGAGAGCTTAAAGTTTAAAACATTTCATTGCTCTTAATCTTTGTAACCAAGTCAGGGGAACACAAGAATTTTAATTCACTGTGTTGTCACCCAGGACAACCTTGTAAGGGAAGGTCTTGCAAGCCAACCGCATTACTCATAGTACCATAATAACAGTAATGGCCATCATCTTCAAAAAATAAAATAAAATAAAATAAAATAAAATAAAATAAAATAAAATAAAATAAAATAAAATAAAATAAAATAAAATAAAATAAAATAAAATAAAATAAAATAAAATGTCCCCCAAAGTCTTGTAGAATCACCTTGCAATGAGGAGTGGGATTTTTATAAAGATAGGATGGGAAAGTTGGGCTTTTTCAGACTGAAGAAGAGAAGGCTCCAAGGAGATCTCATAGCAATCTTCCAGAACCTGAAAGGAGAGAGTAAAAGAAAGCTGGGGAGGGACTGTTCACAAAGACTTGTGATAATATGTGCATGGAAAATGAGTATAAATTGGAGAGGGGCAGATTTAGGCTTGATAAAAAGAAGAATTTCTTTACTATGAGAGTGGTGAGGCACTGGAACAGGTTGCCAAGGGAAGTTGTGGATGCACCATCCCTGGAGGTGCTCAAGGCCAGGTTGGATGGGGCTTTGGGCACCCTGGTCTAGTAGAATATCCTTGACCATGGCAGGGAGGTTGGAACTGGATGATCTTTAAGGTCCCTTCCAACCCAAACTATTCTATGATTCTATGATTCTATGATTCTATGATTCTATGATTCTATCATTTTATCATTCTATCATTCTATCATTCTCATGACTTTTTTCTCAGATGATGACAACCTGCTGTCTGTCTCTTTGTGGTAAGTGGTGTAGTTATTTTCTTATTTTCATCCAGACAGTGAATCTACGGCACAGCCATTAATTTCTTTGAATTCAGAGCTAGGTCTGCTGCGTCCTATTTTGTGGCCTGATTAGCCAACCGGGGTCTTTATGCTGCTGCTTATTCTTTTCAAATGACTTCTTGCCACAAGGAGTTTTAAATATTTCTCCTCACACAGGAGAAATAGGAAAGAAAATGTGATGTGATCTTGTGTGAGCTGTCCAATGCTTTTGTATAAGGAAAAGAAATACTGCTTCAGAGGTGATCAAGTCCTTTTCTCACATTGCAATAGCGTAGAGTGAGACCTCTGCGACGAGTCTCAGCAGCAGCAGTGGGTATATCTATTCTCATAATTGTAAAAGACCTGGGACTCTTATCGGGCACTGAAAGTAGCCCTGACCTGTATTGGCTTAACTTGCTTATCCTCGGAAACAAAGTAATTGCATGTGAACTACTCATTAGAAATCATCTCTGGATTAAGCTAACTCCTTATCCATGTCTGAGAATTGATTCAATGTCTTCTATACAGCTTAGGTTAAAAATATCCCACGGGCAGGTCTAAGTATATAATACTGTAGCTGATCAGGTTCCTGTGCCCAGATATATTTGCTGGCACTAAACAAGTTCTGTCTATTTGTACCAATATTGCTATGGGATCCTTGATAAAAATATAAATTTACTGTTACAATTTGATATACAAAAGCCTCATGCTGCCATATGTCTGTCACCCTGGATGCTTCTGAAGACATTTAACAAGCAAGAAAAAAATCACTGTTCATAGAGTAAAATTCCCTTTAAGTCCTTGCAAATTCTGTAGGTGCATTTGAGAACAAAAATTAATCTGTTGGAGCTGAGGATAAACCCGTCACTCTGATGCAATCACCTCTGAAGTGCAACATGGGCAGGCTATGAAAAAAAAAAGAGAAAAGGATTGTGCAGCCAACACTCAGACCAAACTGTTTTCCATGGACTAACTCTGTTTCTGTCTCATTGTATTAATGTTGTCTCAGCTCCAGATAGTGTCAGTGTCAGTTACATTCCCTTCAGTGAGCCACAAAAAGCACCTACAGCATTTTGTGCATTCAACCTGGAGGCAATCTGCTAACACTCAAGTGCTCATTGAATGGAAAATGATGCAACAGTTGGCTAGCTGGAAACATTATACTACGCAATAAACAATGGGCTTTTCTGTTCTCTCCTCTCTGACCCGTCACAATAGACATCCCTCAATGTATCTCATTCATGGGAGACTAGAGGGTTAAAAGTCAGGTGAGGTAACAGAGGAATAAAAATTGCTGAGGATGAACATACCTCGCTGTATAGGTCTTCTTTAGGTTTTAATGCATTTAATGTCCCAGAGATTGTGACTCTTATCAAATAGAGAGCATCTCTCTCCAGATACTACCTCTATTTTCTCTTTTTTTCCTCTCAAAGTGCCAGCATATTTAGGATGATTCTTTCAACATTTTGAGGAGTTTTTTAATGGATTGAGAGGTATATTGCTCTCTTTTCCTTAGAAAGGAAAACTAAGATAGAAACAAAATTTGTTCAATTTTAATCCAAATCATACTTTTATTCTTTTTAAAGCACAAACCCTCTCTCTCAAAAAAAAAAAAATCTTACCCTATTTTGGGGTGTTACAACAAGAAAACAAATTAAGCCAAAACCAACAAAACCAACCAACTAACCTGGTAAACATTTTTTTAATAAAAACGCTGTATTTTACAGCAATGTATTTTACAGCAATGTGTCTTTCAATGTGAAGGTGATTCTCGGTACTCAGTGAAATTCATGCCAGTCAGTGGTGTTTCCATTTTTCCAGAGTCCCACATTCAGTGACAAGACTGAGTTTTACCACTTTCTTGTAAGGAAGTTGCACCAACAATACTATCTTCTGGCTTGCTCTATTTTTGTAGGTATTAATAATTGTCCTAATGAAGCAAGTTCATTCTTCAAGCATAGTTATGAGTCCTACAATTACAGCAAAAAACAGTCACAGCATTTCAGGAAAATGAAAAATGAAATTACCCAATGGCTAGACAGGAGATCTAAGACAATTAAAAGCAATTTTCACTTGTGTAGTCCAGTAACTTGTACTTCCTCATCCAAAACTCTTTGCCTCATAAGTGAAGCTGCAAGTGGCCCTTGTTCAAAAAATGTCTTAGAAGAGTTCAACCCTATGTTCTGAGCTTTGGCATTTTCTTCTGTTACTGCCTCCTCTCTCATTCAGTGGAAATATGGTTCAAGTATTCAAGGTTAGGGCTTTCTCAGGTAACATGTACATTGGATTGTACAATGTAGTAAACATTGCTGGTGTTGAGCTTTGCAAAAAGCAATCAGATGTTCCTGCCCCTTATGGTTTGCAAGTACCTGCCTGCAAATAGATGATTTAATCACCATCTGATTTGCAGTTTCACTTCTTTGACTGCTATAAAAAAGTGACACGGTGTGGATTTCTCATATGGAGGTAGGTTTTGAAGCTGAAGGCCAGCCTAAAATGTAGAGAAGCCCACGGTATATCAAAGACACATACCTGAGGGTAAGTGTCTTCTCATGAAATTTAAGTCAATTCAGGGTTGCCCTCTGTCTGGAATATGCTGGAGTTATCTTCTGAAACAGATGCTTGGCTAAATATTTAAGCAGTGGCCTTGCAACTTCACAGAGTAGACAGAAGTATTGACCTTGGAAAGTAAACTTCAAGTTTGCATGTACAAAGTTTTGTGACTTCACTACAGAATTGCCCATGCTATATCCCCAGTGTAAGCATGGAATCCCTGCAGATGGGAGTTCATGAGGTAAGTGGTATTTCTTTCCATGAAGAAAAAATCTTGCTAAAGTCCTATGTCTCTGTTAAAGCCCTGTCAAACTGCTGGCCACGAAGGCTTCTCAGAACACACACAGTTGAAGCTTCAAACTGAAAGCCTCTCAGAACCATAGAAGGCAACACTGTCACAGTGGCAACATTCCAATCCAGGTTCACCTCATCTGATTTTAACATATGCAGACGTCTAAAAAGAAAGACTAAACTCCTCTGCTACTTTTTCAGAAAACTGAAAGAACTGGTGGTGTTCATCTGGGTCAATTACATCTCTGCTTGGATGCATCTATAGAGGTTAGTGTCACTAGCTTCCCAGTTCGAGTGCCCATGTACCAAAAAGTTTGATGGAATCTATCCAGGCCTTCATTGAAGCTTGAAATGCAAGTGTCCCTTCCATATTAAGTTCTTCAAAGTGTGGTGATATAATTCTTTAGTTACTGGCTCAGAACTTTGAGACGTTATTTAAGTTTAGCATCTCTGTGCTGAAAACTTCTTGGCTGCTTTTTGTATGTAATGTATTCAACCCCTCCACAGCTGGCATCTGCTGACCAAGACCGCTCAAACTCATAAGTCTAAAGATCCTGCAAAACTAAGGATGATCCATCAGTGAATAATTAATGGTGATTCAGATGACATAAGATAAATTTTCTGTTTAATCATAACAGAAACCAGCAGACATAGATGCTGTCGTACAATGGATGTGGGCCTTAAAATAATACTGAATTTGCTGCAATATGTTGCTGCAAAACTCTGCTGTTAGTAAATATTTGACTACCAGAGCAACATATTTTAGCTAGACATGTTCAATGAAACAGACAAACAACATTCTGTGTATGGTAGGTTTTTGAGACTAAATATCTAGATGGTGTGAAAATGTTGGACTGTTACATGACAATTTATCATCCAGTTAATTAATCTGAGGTTCTGGTCAATTGATATTCCCACATTTTTAGTTAGGTAGGTCCTAGTATAAGGCTGTGTATGTTAAATGGTATGGAGATGACCAAAACAGTTAGGAGAAACCTATTACAGAGTTGAGGATTGAAAACCATAGGATTTTCATGTAATTGGGTACTTTGTGGCAGTTAAAAAGAAGCTAAGTTTTGTTGTATGTAGTTCCTTATTGGAAAGAAAATGTGAAAAACTGAATATAAACAGTTTACACTCTTAAAGATGTGAAACTAATTTTTGTGGTATGAATATTTATTGTGAACTAAAATACTACCCAGCTGAAAGCAGTGTGAAACAGTGACTAAACTGGAAGAACAATTTCAAAGAGGAAAAAAACCCAAAAATGTGACTGAACTAGCAGCTCAGGATAACCTGATCAGTGAAGAAACTTGAAGTGATAACTCTCCATATGTTCATAGACCACAGTCTTAAACACAGTCCTGCTTTGATTTTCAGTCATTGATGAGAAAACTGAACTTAGCTACATTCCCTTATTGTTTAAGGTCTACTAGCAGTTCTCTGTGTAAACTGTAGGCAGCTCATCTTTAGGACATATCAGTTTCTTCGCCCTAAAGAATGTCCAAATGAAATGATGACTGTGGTTATCTACAGTTTGTTCTCTTCTCTACAGAGGTATGGTGGGTGAAATAAGTCTGTGTAAATTAGGTTCTCAGAGGTGCTTCTCACACTGTCCCCTGTGCTTTCCCCCACGTGCTTTTCCCCTCACACTTCAGCTCTTCATTGTTGCTTAAAGCAACATTTACCATGCTTCAGATTTCTACAGAGGAGTTCAGTAGTAAGAGTGATCCCAGCTGAGTGTTCACTGCAAACAGATTCCTAGGCATAGGTTATCTTTTTTGATTTTTGCTTTGTTAAGATCTTTTTTACCTCACTGATGAAGGTAATTGTGACCTTTTGCTAAGAAGCATTGAAATCTCTTGTCCCAGCTAGCACACCTCTTTCTGGTCCAGTCAGTTATATTCTTTTTTTCCTACTCTTTTTTTTTTTTTTTCCTCCTTGAAAACCTCAGCTCATCTGAAATTTGAAAGTAGACTCTACCAGAACCTATAGTACACCTATACATGTGTTTTTATGTAATCCCTATTAACCAAGCCAGAAATAACAGCCAAATGACCAGTTTCATATAAATTTTTCAAAGGTCTAAATGAAAAAAAAAACTGTTTCCTTAGAGAAAAACATTAAAAATAGAAAAATCATGAACAGAAGTTGAAGGCAGCCTTACTTCATTTAACTTTTAATTTTTGTTAAATAAAACAACTTATAATCCATTCATCATCTTTCACCAGCACCCCTTTCTCTAGATTTATTATTAAGTGTGTGTATGCATGTGTTTGAGTGTGTCCATAATGCTTGTTTACATTTAATTGATTTAGGATGGAACCAATGATCTAAAAGAACATAGTAGGATACTGTTTCTCAGAAGTTCTTACGTAATCAAAAGATGGTTTTGATGCATTTCAATATTGGTCCTGAAGTTGTTTCCCATCTTTTTAGTGACCTGAAAATGTAAGAAAAGATGAACTCCACAAATGCTTCAATCTTTGTCTCTCTCATTTAATTAGCACCAGTTCCTCTGCAAATTATGGCTGCATTTTGATGACTCGAGGGAAGTTGTTCTTAAACACTGACATCATTTCCTGAACTGTACACAACACAAAGTAAGCAATAAAAGAACTCTCAGATTGGGTCAGAAATTCTTCCTGTTCAGTCCACAATTCTGTGTATAAAAGGAACAGTGCTGTTGGTTTCACAGAGGAAAAGTACGCAAGAGGCAATTCTAAAAAGTTTAATAGGTAGATCCTGGTTTCCACTCAGAAGCAAGGGGGTTTACATTGGGACTGGTTGGACAATCAGATTTCTAACAAGGACAGCAGAGGAAAAATGTGTAAAATGGAGATAAAATGCACTTCTTGGTAATGAATGTATTTTAGCAGACCCCCATGAGGTATGGAAATGCATTTATCTCCATTTTACAGATAGAAGCTGTGGAACAAAGAGAAGAAGTGACTTACTCAAGGTCACACACGATCCTTACAACAATGGTGAATTCAGCCTTTGATGCCAGATTCCCCTGAAGTAGGGCTACCATTTGATTGAATTTCCCAGAATTGTTTCCAAGGAGGGAAAAAGAAGGAAGTAAGCAAACAAACAAACAAAAAATGAAGTCTTTGTCCTGACAAAGCAATTGTTTGGAACAGCCGTTTGTGTACCTGCACTGCTAGCCAAAATGTCAGTGTGGGCACACTGATTGATTTTAGGAAGATTGACAATACAAGTGTGCCTCAAAGGCACCTATCTTCAGTACACAAACACTACAAGATTGTGTGCAACAGTGCTCTAAACCTGAAGGCTTTCCAGATGTTCCAGGCTTTCCACCAATACATTTATCAACTGTGCAGCACATGCACTGGTAACATGACATATCCTAGAATCTCTTGAATCTTTGTAGAGTCATTGCGTTGTCAGCATTTGCATGGACCTTGTGCCTAACATACCCCTGTTGCTTAGTAAAGTATAATCCTGTGGCATCCATGCCATCTATTGAACTCCTCTAACTCCTTACTCAGTCTCTGGTTGATACATAAATCTCAGATGAAAATATGGAGTCTTTTCCCCATATCACATGGATATTTCCTTCCTTGATCCAAAATATTTCTAGAAAAACAACGGAAGATAATAACAGTACTGAAATCTAAATGATGCCCACTTAAAGAACACTGTATTTTTCTTTAGTGTGTATTGTTATCATGAAGTATCCACACACAGACTGTTGAGGCCCTGCTTACCCAGAAATCCCTTGTGTGAGCCTACATAATAGGTGCTGTATGAGTCTAGGAATTTCTAAGAGGTTTACAAAAAATTCTCACCATTCAGACCCTGGTCTCCCCCCTTCTAAACATTACTCTTTTGTATTCACCATCTCAGAACTGCTTATAGTCATCTTTTTTTTTTGTTCTTAAATCTCACAGAGTCGTTGAGTTTCTGACCCCTCAGTTCTGAGTTTGTTCTCATCAATTAACCTTGTGGAAACTATGCCTGTACAACCAATCAGAGCAAGACAGGAGTAGAAGCTATGAAGTGCTATTACTGCTCTGTGAACAATTTGTTAAATGTGGCCTAAAATATACGCTGATCTGAGTACAAACACAGAGGCTACTTAATTAGAGCAAAAAAGCTAATTGCTAATTTGAATGGGAATAAATAAATAAATCAGCATAGCCATCTGTGCTGTGTATGTCAGAGAGATTTGAGGAGATACTTTCTCGAAGCTCCTTCAGGATCATTCAGATGCCAGACCTGTGGCATTCAGTCTGGCATCAACCAAGAAAGTCATAGATAAATCCATAATAATGGATAAAGAGATAGGGCATTTTGCCAGCACAATATAGATTTGAGACTGGAGGTACACGCTGTTAAATGAGTATCAAGACCTATCGCCAGTGAGGAGAAATCTGCTCACAGGACCGCCATACTCTGTAAGTAACATCTCTCTGGGCTCTCCTTTCATCTGCAAGACAACAGCTTCACTCAGTTTACTGTAAAATGTTGCACGTAAAGAAATTGTGCAAGGTAATAATTATTGGTGTAGTGTGGTTATTTCCATGCTAAGAATTTCCTAAGGATTTTAAGGTCTATGTATCCCCACTAGAGATTCATTATGCACTATCTTAGAGACAAACAGCACAGAATAAGTATAATAACAGCAGCTCCTGGACCCCAGTGAGAAATCTCTCATTGACACGGGGTGTAGTCTCTGCTTGCTATTGGAAACTGTATAAACCAATTCAAATCACAGAATTTACTTTTCATTATTCTCTAACACTATTTTAGTATTGATTTTAAACAAACAAACAAACAAACAAATAAAACAAGTCTACTGAAGAGCATCACTACCAGAAACTTCTGGTTACCCTTGGAGGATTTTCAGCTCAGAACTAATCTTAGTATTTCTCAGTAACTGTGGCTACGAATCTTTTGGTACAATAGTTTGGGGTTGTGACTCTCTTCTTCCATTTCGTTACTCATATGCAAGTCAAAATGTTTTTTTTGTTAAGGGTATAGGATTTCCTATATTCCTAAAAATCAAAATTTCTTAAGTAGACTTTAAAAGCTGAGTTAATTTGTTTCTCTTAAGCAAAGAATTCTGTACAGAAAACAAAGGAAAAGGAATTTCTGTTAAAAATGTTGTTACTTAAAGGAAAAGATTTAGAATAGCTGACTGACACAGCTGATTAATTGTACTAGTTTTACTGTAACTGTAAGAATGGCAGTATATTTTCTGGGGCATTTTTGAGAATTTGACTTTTTAAATTTTGTCACTTACCTTGAACAGGAAAAAGCCATGAATCTTTAAAAATCCCCATGGGAACTGAAAACTGATCTCCTGTAAACCTATCATTGTTTTGAAGAAAAAGAAATAGAATGCTAAAGAAATAATCAGTAACTGGTACGTAGATGATACAAGCTAGTCAAAATTTCCTGGGTTTTATTATTATGATTAAGAGATAGTCATCATTTTACATAGTACATGTGATGCATAGTTTGTAATTTCTTTGTCAGTTTTAGGGCACTATTCACTTAACTCACTGAGGTGAATCATGGCTCAGTGGTAGCCTAAGCTGCATACTTATGACCTGAGTGTACTAAAGATGCAAGGACGTTCTGCTGTGAGGAATATCTTAATGCTTTGCCATTCAACTCAAAACCACAATTCATTTCCTCTTCTAATTTGTATGAATATTTCTTAATTGCATCACCATTTTTTAAACATTCCTCAGCAGTGACAACAGAAAGGTCTGTTAGTCATCCAAACTTTCTGCAGCATTGCTCTGAACTGTCTGAAGATCATTAATGTGCTAATCACAAAAGAAAGGAGAGAAATTTGTAGAACTTTATGAGCAGTTAATGCAAAGTTAGAACCCAGGCAGTCATTTTTAAATAGGAGCAAAAAATGCTTAATATGCATAAGTTCTTGTATCATACAGGGAGAATAGCATGACTGACCAGACTGGCCACCAGCCAGTAGCACAAAAGTATTACTCTTGGCTGGTGGAGTCACTCATGCTGCATATGTGACACATCTTACTGATGGATTGTAGAAAAGTACTGATATGATGTCGGAGGTGACTTGTTTCATCTCCGCTAAGGCCAAGGTTGGTTCAAGCTCCACATGGTTCAGGACCTGGACAAAAGCCCAGTGAAGTTAATATGACCATTTCCATCAAATTTGATTCCTTTTGAATCAGCAAGTGAAGATAGCAGTAACTGCTAGAATTCAATGAGAGAAGAAAATGTGTATAGAAAAAAGTGAAATAGAAACAGAAAATATTTCGCATATTATTGTGAAAGAGAAAACAATGTGTGAAAATCTGAAGAATCCTCACAGTTCCATTTGTGGTCAAGTTTGCCTCTTTGTCAAATGAAAATCTGCAGTGGTAGCTGTCTCACGTTTGGATTAGCAGCCAATTGTTAAAACATGTTGTAAACTCAGATTATTATAAAAATCTATGTTTATTAAAAATTTTTCTTTTTTTTTGTCTTTTATATTCATTTCACACAAAAATTACTATCAAACCGTGAGAAATAAACCCAAATGTTGACAGCAGAAGATAATACATATTCTACAAAGCCCAGAAATGCTCATATATTTCAAAACTTCCTTTTGAAGGAAGTTGAACTTCCTTTAATTGTTCACTTCAAAACAGCAGGAAAAAGAAATCTCATTCAGAGTAGGTATTTAAAGAAGAAGAGGTTGAATCTGTACTGCTCTATCAAGTCTTATGAGGAACAGCTGAAGGAACTGGGATTGTTTAGCCTGGAGAAGAGAAGACTAAGGAGAGACCTTATCACTGTCTACAGCTACCTAAAAGATAGTTGTAGAGAGGCGGGTGTTGGTCTCTTCACCCAAATGGTAAGTGATAGGACAAGAGGGAATGATCTCAGGCTGTGCCAGGGAAAGTTCAGATTGGACATTAGGAAAAACTTGTTCACAGAAAGGGTTAGCAAGCACTGGAACAGGCTACCCAGGGAAGTGGTTGAGTCACCATCCCTGGAGGTATTTCAAAGATGGGTAGATGAAGTGTTTAGTAGTGGACAGGTATGGTTGGACTCGATGATATCAAAGGTCTTTTCCAACCTGGTTATTCTATGATTGTATGAAAATTGCCTAGAGTTTAAGTGTCATTGCTTCAGAGACAAAGATGCCATGCTTGTGTGCAGGTAACTGCATAGTCCATCCTCAAAGAGAAATGCCATGTAAAGAAGATATCCTGAAGAAGGTGAGTAATCAAATGGACAATGAGTTGGTCTCATTCTCTCACAGGGTATTGAAGTAGTTGATAGAAGTGGAATATAAAAAAGGAAAAGAGGTCTTCTAAGACAGAGACAGATGGGAGGGGAAGGAAATAGAACTTAAATGCAATGGTTTTCACATTATACCATGTTATTGGTATTATCTGGAAAAGCATGCCAAAAAATGACAAAATGTCCAAAAAAAACTGTACATGTTTATCAAGAACAAATAGCTGTGGAGGAAAAACAGAATGAATGCCTCACACAGTCACAGCAGTGATAAATGTCCTAAGAAAATATGGGATGCATCAGTGCCATTATTGTGAAGACAGAAGCACATTTCTGCAGTAAACGTGTTTTATTTCATCCAGGTACATGCATGCAAATAAGTGAAGAATGGTACAGGAATATTCATATGGACATGACCCCAAAAACCACATCTGATAACTAAGAGCTGTATTACAGAGGCACATCACTTCAGGTACATGTAGGAAGAACTACTTATATGACTGTGGTTTTTTCCTAGTTGGAATTTGGTAGAGAAATCAGAAATCACAGTAAATGAATTTGAAAGTTCCCTTCCTTCCTTTAATGCTTTCTCAGGTCACATTCTAAAATAAAGAACACAATCAGCCCTATACGTGCTTGTGCATTATTCCCTTCAAACTCTCCAGAGAGAGAAGCTCCTGCACTGTTTCCAGAAAAATCCAGCTCAAGATAGACCTGAGACTTTATCAATATTGTGTATTCCTGAAAATTTTCATGCATCTCCTTGAAAATATTCCTGTTTCTACATTATTTTGTCCCTTCAGCATGAACTATTGCCTCAACAGTCATTCATATACCTGTGGTTGTACAGTTGGTTAATTGCGAAGCACTAAACTTTGCATTGTAAAATTCTCTGTTTCAACTGAGGTTTTTAATTGAAATACGGAATAGTTCTTCATCCAGGTTGTTTAATAGTATCATATGAAACAACTTCAAAAGCCTTACTTAAAACAAGAATCTTAGCTATCATTCCAGAATAGCTTAAGTAGTGAAAGAGTGGGAATAACCTCTGACTTTTCTTCTGTCTCTTTGCATAAGAATACTCTTATCCAGAGCATTAGAAGCTGTGATAGAGGAGGAACACAGTAATTATATTTTCCTGAAGGTGCAAGAACTTGACAGCTTTTATGCTGTCAAGTCCCTCTCTTCCATAATACCAAAACTCAACCAACCAACCTAAAATGAAACCAATTCAAAAAAAAAAGGATGCCACAGAGACAATATTTTTTCTTTAGAGGATGTCATAGCTTTTACGTTTTCTGTATGTGCTAAAAGCTACTTGAAAGTTACCTCATAAATGAGTGTTTTAATTCTTGATCATCCTTGAATGATCATTTCTTTGCAACTTTGTGTTGCCATAATCAAGGATGGGGAGGAAAAGGAAAAAAAATATATTTTCAAATGATGAGAAAATGTTTTAGAGAGGGTTGAGACGCTTACTTCTAACTTCTGCTAGGTGAGATTCCTGAAATGAAAGCCCTCCCTGTAGCTGTAATAACTGCTCCACTTCCTTCTTGCTTGGAGTAACAGGGAAGTAACTTAATTCTCATCAATAACAGATGTAAGTAATAACCTTCTTGTTCAATATGCAGAGCAGGTGGAGAGAATAAAAAATTCTACCCAGATTCAATCCAATTAGTAACATGCTTGTGCCAAAATCTTAATTCAAGGGGCTCATAAGAGACAACAGTGTATCTCTATAGTGTAAATAACACTGCCCAAGTTAGAGTCTGGCCCTTTCTAGTTAAGGAACCTTCTGCTATTGAAAAGAGGTACTATTTCAGTGCGTAAAAAATGTAATATCGAAAGGAAGTATTAATGTAGTACTAAGTAGATTTGAAGAATTAAAGTGCTAGTCAAGTGGGAAAAGTAAACTGTGGTGCCCTGAATGATCAAGGAAACTTTTCTGAAGAAGATTATGCACTCCTGACAGCCCCAATGTGATAAGTATATCAAGATTTAGTGTTCATTTATTAGTTTCTCAGTGCAGGAGAACCCTGTGGCTGCCAAACCTGAATCATTACCCTCATTTTTCATGATATAATCAGTACGAAAATGGTGACTACCTGGATATTTTCTTGGACATGAGGTGTTCTGACTAAGTACAGCTAGATCACCATTATTGCATCATTGACTGATTATCATTCTGATTAATGTCTCTTCTTTATTTTCATTCCCTGTACTGAAACAATGCATATGTCACTGAGTAATTATGTCTACTGCATGCTTCTGAATTATGCCCTTGACAAGTATGTACTTTTGTCACTGCTACTTTAGGTTTACCCTATTCCTTGAACCTTTTCTCCCAAAACCAAACAAATTAACACCTGATGATTTTTAACTGAGCTCAAGGTCAGAAACTGAGAATATTCCTCTTACTCTCTGCTACATGCAAATTCTTTGTTACTAGTATTTTCCTTGACCATCACGTTGTTCCCTCAAAGAATCTGTCTGAGAGGCATGCTTATTGAGTTGTACTGAGATGAACTCAAAATCTAAGTTCTCACCTTGAACCTCTCTGCTTATGGATTTGCCACCATTTTGAAGGTCTGAGGTCAGCTTTTCCCATAGCAGCACAACCATTTGCTACATCTAAATGAATACTTACATAAGGCACAAAGGACTTGATTTTCATTTGAATGAGAAACTAAACCATTCCTGCATCTAAACCCTTTATTAAGAACTCATATCTACATTTAATGAAGCAGTCATTTTAATATCACACAGTGTTAACCCCCTGTAACACCTACCCTCCATTGGTGTAATTTATCAGTCTCTCCACTGATTATGCCTGCATACATCTGTTGTCAATCTGATGAACAAATCTGTAATATATCACCAGAGCAGAGGAAATTAGCAAAATATTTTCCCATGAAGTATAAAATACATAAATACTGTTCCCATTATAGAATATCTTGGTGAGAAACATCCCAGGCGACAAAGTGACTCAGCAGATTGTGAAGTTCTTCACTATTGTTCTACCCTAATCATGAGAATTTCCTTTTGATCCGAAATCATAACATTTCTACTTGTTTTACTGAAAAGATGACATTTTACTGTTCAGTTAAGTTACTCCAGTGGAATTTGTTTCCAGTTCAAATATTTGGGCTTCAGAAATGCTGGTCGTAAATGTGACCTTGACAAAATAACAAAAAGCTATGATAGGTCTTATCTGTCAGATGCTAAATTTCATCCGCTGTTTACTTTCAAAGGCATCCATGGATTACATTTTAACAGAAGGAGCAATGTTGCAGTAACCAATTCATGGACCTTAGTCAGTAGTTGGAAGTTAGTCTCCAAAATTTCCCTGGGGGAGGTATGGATACAGGAAGGAAATAGCAATTCTCGCTGTTTCCAGCTAGGCGCATGGAAAATAACAAAGGAGTTGTTTCTTTCACTTCAGTCCTGAAATTCATCCACCTCTAATGACTTTTTTGTTTCAAGACTTCAGTCTCAGCTATTGTTTTATTCACATTTCTAATGAGCTATGCATTCCTTCACCTGACATCTTTTTTTCCTTTAACAAGGAAGGTGGAATCATCCATAAGTGCATTCCTATGTATCATTGCACACCTGTTGTAATATTTTTATTAAAAAGAGAAGACATACAAGATCAAGCAAGAGTCCAAGTAAAGTTAAAATGTTTGCTGAAATGATATGAAGACACCTCACTGGAAAATTACAAGTAACAGGCAATGTATTTTCCTGCCAGCAAGGTAGTGGGAGATCATTTAATGTACTATTAACAAAGTAGATTCACCCACTTTTGTATTTCAGAAACCCTTTCTTATGAGGAGAAAAGTGTGGAGTTTCAGGAGAAGTGGAAGAAAAGGAAGAAAGAAAAATTTTGTCAAAGAGAGTCAATAGAAGCACTGACATGAGATTTTTTCCTATTTTAAATATTGGAATTTTTTTTTAAAAAAAGATCAATCTCTTTAAACTGGGAAAAGATCTTCATAAGGATCAAATCACCTGCTAAAACTAAAATCCAATATTTCTGAAATTATTATGCTTTCTTGGATGTTACCATGAAGAAGATAATGAGTTTCTGTCTGGTCTTTAGATTTCTGATAAACTCGTCTTGCATTTTTCTAGTTATGTGGGGGCAGCAACAGTGGCTCTAGCAGATATTTGCTGATACGTGATTTCCCCTTCCTTCCATGGCTCATTTAGACCATCCCCAAATGATTTTGTGGAACTGTGTAGTGCTGGAAACCTCTTCCATAGTTTGTTGCCTCAGCCTCATAGACCTGTGTGGAGTTCAAAGGGCATAATACAAGAAGCATAATACAAGAAGCAGGCTCCTCCACAGCAAGGGGCTTTGCTCTCAATAAGGACACTATTTTGATTCCTGGAAAACAAGACACGCATTGCAAACCCAAGCCCTGAGAAATATTGAAACCAATACTGAATTCATTTCTAGAAACTTGATATTTTCATCACATGCCATCTAAGGTAATACACTGCACTGTTTACAGTCCGGCACTACAATATATTTTGAAACGATTACCTTGCTCTGAGTCATTTGTGTTATAATGCTCTCCATAGGTGCCCATAAAATGAAAATGTAGGCCTCTTTTATTGGTGGCAGTGCATCTTAATTGAAAATATTAAAGGATATTGCTCTCCTACTGTTTTTTTTTTCTTCCTTTCCCCCGCCCCCCTTCTCCTTCTCTGTTTAATTGGCTAATCATATGATATTTTCTAATGAAATAATCATGAAAGAAAATATGAAGCTAATTTAAATTCAAACTGAATTTAGCAATATTTAAGTGATTATCCGAAAGTAGCAGAGGGTGCATGAGGCAATAAACATCTGCTACATTCATGACCATTGGCCTCACTGTTTATGAGCTTGGGAGATATTTATTTTCAAGAGACATGCTTCTCTTTGGCTTATATTGTATTTATTTCCTTTTGCTTTATAGTCATTTGCCCCTTTGTAAAATTTCAAATTTATCTGCAGGGTTTGGGGGTTTTTTGTTTGGTTTTATTTTTCGTCCTCTCTACCCCCGTTTACTTTCACAGTAACAGCAGAGTGAAATTCAGTCAAATGAGAAATATTTTCCAAGAAATCTTTCAGTAAATAGAGACGTGGCTTAGCTGTTTCACTGCCCATGAACTGTGTGGACTACCACTGGTTTACAGGCTGAAGAAATTAGTAAGAATTTTGAGTATAGTAGAAAGTGAAGTGGAAAGCGATTTGAACTGTTTATTCCAGATTTTCCTGCAAGGACGAGCTCTTTTACTTTTCCTTTCAAAAAAAATGTCTTGGAGAGTGTAATTAGTATAATTTATTTTTAAATACAGAGACAAAAATAATTATGAAATTCACCAACTGATTAGGTTTAGAATGTGAAGTTTTCCAGTGTGTGGAAAAATTAAGAAGCCAAAGTGCTAATATTCCTTCTTTTTTCTGTTCACCTTCACTTTCTGCTGCTTCCCATTTTTTTTTTTTTTTAAGATTGGTGTGACATTTACCCTAAAGATTGTCAGCATAAATGCAGTGTCATTATATGGCATCACCATAAGTTTAAGAAACATCCACACATCACAGAACATTGAGCACAGGCTGACATGAGATGGATTTTCTCAGGAGTTTGCTTATTTTTGGTTTTTTTGAATTGTTTTTATTTATTTGGTTGGTTGGTTACTTTTAAGAGGAGAAAACTTCTCAGAGCAGAATATTCTTGCACATCAGCTGAAGAGCAATTATTTTGTCCCACAGATTTCCAACAGACTGAAATGGAAGGTACATTTGTAGAAGTAAAAAAAGACACATTTTACCTCTACTTACATGTAGCTCATGCAAACCTGAACTGCAGCTCCAGGGCACAACTCAAGATTTGATATTAAAGTGTTTCATTTGCAACCAATTATGCTCAGGATTAGATTTCACTGCCGTCTCGCTTAACAGTACAGTACCTTGATTTCAAACAACCCGATATAGGTTGGTTGGGGGATTTTTTTCCCTCGCTTCTCTCTTTTTCTCCCCTTTTGCGGTCCCTTAGAACCATCTCTGCCTTCATCAAAACAATTTCATTTGTACTTATGAAAGCATTACAGCCAGTAAGCGGAGAGTACAGAATAAGCTTAACCATTGTAGCCTTTTTCCCATCTGAATATCACGAATCTTGTATCTCACCATGGTGTAAGGTCTCTGATTACATCAACCTCTCCAAATTATGCTGAAATGGAGGCCATTCAATTTGCTACAATCAGTAACTTTCGAAAGAGCCCGGCATAATTGATTTCACAGTAATATAGGCATAGGTGAATGAGTTCCTCAGCCTCGTTTATACAATGTTTTCTTTCATTCCAAAGTGCACTATTCAATAGAAATCACATTTTTTTCCCAACAGTTGGCAGGTAAGGCTTTTGGCATATACAAAGTTGTAGGAGAGAAAGAGAAAAAAGGGGGGAAAACATAGTGCAGAAACATGAAAATTGAAATTAATGCCCTGGGTGAAATACTAAATGCAGATAAACCTTGGCTGAAATGAGTATTTTCTATGTGTCTGATCAGGATGGGGAATGAAGTATTCATACAGCGTATAGCAAACCTGCTGAAAGTTAAATGCGGTGCTTGAGTGCAATATGTCGACATAGGAGGAATTTCAAAGCTGATCATTCATCTAAGGCTGAAAATATTCAGCTGGTTTCATGAGCTGAAAAGACTATGGACACTTGGCTGGTGGTGGAGTTAGAGAAACAACTTTGGAAGCTGGGTAAATACTGCATGCACGAACAATTAAAAAGTAGGCAAATGCCTTAATATGCACATTGCAGCATCTCTGACAGCTTCTCCCCCTGAAGAGGTTTAGTCACACTGGCTATTGCTCAATGGACCAATTTCTTTAACTCCAAAGATCCTGTTACTACTTTACAGACCTACAATTGAAACCTTGTGAATGATGCATCACAATATATGTAGGATTGCATGAGTGCTTCCTGCTGGGAAATAAATAAATAAATTCAAAGATAGATAAATAAATAGATTTAATAGTGCTACTGGTTACTTACAATACAAAGAAACTTAGATAAGAGTTTGGAAGTGAAAAATAAATATGTCCTTTAAGTTGAGAAAGAAAACCAAGGAGGACATCCCTATAAAGTAATCATCCCCATCTACTACAGAGCTGTTTTTTAGAATGGGCAAAATAATTTCTTTGAGCTGTCTGTCTCTCTACACTGATTCTAGAAGAAACCTGGTTAACCATGTCAATTAAGACTGGAGTTTTGATATCTAAATTTAGGCAAGAAGGATTCTGCTCATGGAGTTGATGTGCATCTCATAGAAAGAGATAGTTACTTATGGGCATGGTAATACCAAAGGGAAACCAATGTCTTAGATTACCTTTTGCTGTACAGTTCGACCTGTTATATTCTCTTTGTTTTCCCAAAGTTCAGAGATCAAATACAGGATTTATTTTTCTCATGAGAAAAGTCCTTATAGCTGTCTGTATAGCTGTATATAACTGTGTGTACATGTGTTTAAATTCCTGGCAAAACCGAAATGTTACTTCCCTATTCAGGAAGAATGCAGATTTCTCTGTATATTAGTACTACCTTGTCTGGGGAGTGAATGCTTTTATTTGCCACTGTTTCATTATAAACTACTGAGGAAACATGTTCACTCTATCCAAATCTAAGAAGCATTAAAGTTTATGCTGCTTAAATCACTTCTGTATCTGGACTATTTGGAACTCTGAATTTTATGATAATATTAACAGAGCTTCTGGTGAATCCTGTTAATTTTTTTTGTATTGTTTAATTTTACATGAGTAAATATAATTACTCCTTTTGTCAGAAGTTCTAATACCAATTTATAATTCATGGAGTTAATTATGTTAACGAGGAGGCAATCATTTCTCAACTCTCTCCCCTGTAATTTTAAAGGATTTTGATTTTTTTTTTTTCTCTCTCTCTCATTCTCACCACTCCTTTTACAAATTCTCTTCCAGCCATGAAGTGGGAGCATACACAATTCATCTGTGATATAATTATTTGCCATGGCAACAGTTTGTGAATGGGATTGTGAAGTTGCAAATAACTAAAAAGAAGCTTAAGTAGAACAGCCTGAAAAAATATCCTTTTCAAAACTAATGAAGAGTTCTTTGAGGTCAGAGAAGCTTTTGTCTCCCTAGTATGTTAAAACAGAAAAAGGTGAAGAAAAAAAGATAGTTTTGGGGGTTGTTTCACCTCCTTTGATAAAATCTTTGCTAAAATCTGGTCATCAAATGAAGATAAGTACTTTGTATGTGTTTGCGTATGTGTGAATTGGTTTGGAGTGGGCGGGCGTATAAAAATGACTGACAAGAAAGACTTGAAATGACAAGCTCTGAATCTGACTGTGCCCAGCAAGAATGAGAGAAGCTTTGGAAGATCAAATATTGAAAAACTAAGGAAAAAAGAATCATACTTCTGGTGGCTGATTTTTCTTGCTATATTCCTGAGGTAAACAGATGGCTCAAATTCACACTTGTATGCAAGACTCCCCAGAGTTCAGAGTCTTAAAGGCACATAGAGGAAATCTATTGAAATCTACTGGCATAATTTTTGTATTTTGCTTGAGGCTGCTACTGACAAACCTTTCCATACAACCCATCCTATTCAATCATCTATCGAGTATTTTAACGCTGCTGGTCCTGAATCAAAGAAATCTATTGATGTTCTTCAAAGGCACACTGAGCTGCATATGAAAAGAACAGCAATAACAACAAAACCCCTTCCAGATATGCCATGGTTTACACTTTAACCACCTGAGAGTAAAGTTAGGTGCCATGTTTACCTTGACTCACAGCTATAATGATTTCAGAATCAAAATTTTTCAGATGAATAGATTAAAAACCATCAATACACTTCCTTGACTGCTAATTAATCCAAGAACACTTTGAAAAATCTTCTGCCCAGCTGGTGGCATAAATGGGAATTTTGTGAGATGCCTGTCCAACTTCTTTTAAAAGTCAGGCTAGATATGTCTCTACCCTTGAAAGATAAGATGAATCCCAAACAATAAAGATCTTTTCAATTACGCTAGTGGACTTAAGTTCATCACCAGTGAATGAACATGGAAAGCAATTACATAAGAAAACATTCATGGCACATATTTGTTCTGGCAGTCACGAAAGGTGACTTATTTGTCCAGTAAGTGTGTTGACTTAAATGGTACTACTCAGAAGGACCCTTAGAGAACCTTCTTGAGGTAGATCACAGGTATAGAGGACAAGGCACAATGTTTCTGGCAGCCCTGTATGCTCTGAGGACAGTTCTGTCTGCCTGGCAGCAATCCAGAACAACCTCAAACAGATGAAAACTGTATCATGACCTAGTGAAGGAGTGTATGATTCCTGGTTTCCTACAGCTCTGGGGAAATCTCTACCAAGAGATGACGTCTGACTCATCTTGAGGTGTTGGGACTAGACGATCTTTAAGGTCCCTTCCAACCCAAACTATTCCATGATTCTATGATTCTCCTGACAGGAACAAAATTTGAATCTCAGTATTGATTTTCTCATGTTTCGTAACAGATGACTTTGCATGGCTGTTCATCCCTTAAAGACGTAAATAATGCATTCTTACCCATTTAATTATGTAACAATTTTATAAAAACTAGGAACTGAAAATGTGGTTGTCATTACCTCAAGCAGTTCAAAATTCATGATGAATGTGTGGATTAATAGACACGTATGCATTTACGAGAAAAAAAGATGACCATTTTACCTGGATAAAACTCGCACTATAATTATCTCTTTATTATTATTCTTTTCCTTTTTGTTTTCTTTTTTTTCCCCTAACCCAACAGAACTCCTCATTTTATATTAAACTACTACCAAAGTCTGACATAAAGGCTGAGATGGAAATCAGTGACAGATTTAGGGACTTATCCTTTCCCCTTAACAGAATGGAAGTAATTATACAATAGAAAAGGATGTTTTCCAGCTTCCTGTAAGAAGCAGGACTTGACAGTCAGATTTACAGTGCATTTAGGTTCCAAAGGTGCAGGGAGGCACCTAACAAGATTTATAAAAGTATGTAACCACTTTTTGGAGAGCAAATGGAATTAGGAGCCTAACTCTTCTAACTGCATTTCTAGATCACCTTCAGGTGCTCATTTTCAAGTTTTGACACATTTTAAAAGTCACTTTGTTTTCCCATCAGTGAAATATTCTCAGATATCAAATAATAATTCCGAGAGCAATGTTTTTTTTTTTTTTTTCATGTAGGAGGTGACTTTTACCTGAAACCAGGGGGGATGTGTGTACAGTTGGACATAGAAGTTTACAAGCATATCCTGATATTCACACGTACTCATAGAACAGAAGGCAAAGAAGCAAGAAATCTGTTACTTCTCAGAAGTTTTTATGAGAAAAAAAAATAAAAAAGCCTCCTGAGAGGCAGAAGGAAATGTCCTGCTAACTTATTTCTTTGTGACTCAGATTATGTTGATTTTGGTAACTCATTGTTCTGTGAGGGGCAAAAACTAGCTTCATTATAAAAGAAAGATATCCATGTGTCTATGTGTGTCTCGCAGACTCTATGTCAAGAAATTTACAAAGATTACATGGCTTTCAGCAGTTTGCTGTAAAACTATCCACAGGAAGAACTGCCAGCACAGTTCCAGCTGAGGAAAAGAGATACAGGATTTCAAATGTCACTGTCAATGCTAATTCAAGTTCTGTATATATATCAGAAAAAAAGAAGAAGATTCTACTGACAGAGTAATGGCAACCTGCCTTGGAAAGGCCACCTCAGTGACATTTTCCAGAAAACTGGGAAAAAATGTTTCCAATGTCTTCAGATCCCTTGCAGGTATCATCTTATCAAACATAATTTTTCAGACACCTGATGAGTGTTTTTTCTTTTATTTTTCTAAATATATGAGATTTATTTGGGAAAACAATGCAGATATTAGGACTGGGAGAAAGGAGGAGGTTATCTATTTATTCTGAAGTTAAAAAAGAAAGAACATTTTACTGCAAGGGTGCAACTACAGAGGAAGATCTTAAGAATTAACTGCTTATGTGACATATGTGTTTCTTCTTCAAATACACATGACAATTGAAATTTTAAGCTTCATCTTTCTTTCATGGTCCACTGGAAGAAGAAAAAAGCACAAGTAACCTATGGTGTTCAAGAGTCTTCATGGACCTTCACAACAATTTGAGCTCTTTATTTCTCTTTGTTTTGATTCTTAGAAACCTTAGGGCAGAGAGAAAAGTTGAATGACAGTCTCTCTATGTCATGTCCTTCATTCTTCCTTATTTATATGTAACTTCAATATACTGGGGTAAGGATATTACAAGCCTCTTATGGATATTTTCCACTGAAAGTGGAGTTCTTTACATAGTGACTTCTTTAATGAGTCATTTCTCCTTTCTTTATTTCTCCTTTAATTCACTCAAGTGGTATAAAGGGATCAAATCTACCTTTGCAGATGCCTCTAGGACTTCAAGCTGTTCTTTAAGCTTAACATTTCCTGCTGTTCAATGGATATTGCCCATCATTGCAAGCATTGAAACATATACCACTGGAGCTTTGTCTTTACTAGCATATTTAGAAAGCTGTAATCAAGAAACATCATTCATTATCTACCACTTAAACAAATGTAGATTTTACCTTCATAGGTGCTAAGTTCAAGAGACTAATACTAGGTCAAATACAGGCTGACAAGCAACACCAAGACTTATCAGTTTTACCATTCCTTGAATGTGGTTTTAATGCTTTTCAGAATCATTTAGTCCCTTTCTATCACTAACCTCTTAATATTCATATCCTCAGGTTCCTAATCATTTGAACAGGCTTGCATTGAGATGAAAAATATCTAATGGCAAGATCCCTATTTGTACCAGTAATTAATGCAAGAGGCTTGGACCAAAGGCCTTCCTTTTTCAGACCATAAAAAATCATTGCTGCAAAAATGAACCACGTGTGTGACCTAAGGAATTATTCAGACCTGTCTTCCTTTGGTAAGCTTCTCTTTATACCATATATATAAGGTGTGTGTAAATAGATATATATAAACCATCATCAAATACCAGTAACCTAAAATGCAATAACACACCAGGTCTTAATGCAAAGTTTAAATCTATTTCTTTGCCTTGGCTGTTTGCTTAAGTGAATTTGACCTTCTCTTCCTTTCCCTCTGTCTAAAATAGTCCTGTTACTTATGTTGTTATAGATTGTGACATGCATATAGCACTTTCTTCCTCTTATATCATTGGAACAAGCAAGTTAACAATCGATGAGTAAGTAAAAAAGTTCTTTCCTTCACTTGTAGTGGATTCTTGAAAAGTGTATTGACATGAATTTTCTTCCTTCCTGACATAACAGAGGGTTTTTCTTAAAAAAAAAACAAACAAAAACAAAACAAACCATAAATTTATTTGGCACTGCCACATTAACTATTAAAGAAGGAGAAGAAGAAAAACATTACTCTCCTTTAATATGCAACTAGTGATGAACTATAAATCTGATTAACCCTTCTCTTCACTGGGAAAATAAAATACAAATACAGTAGCTTCCAAATACTTATCAGGAGTCTGACTGTGCTGGCAAGGTGCAATGTACAAGATTCAATTTAAACTAGAGATTATTGCCCAGCGGTCTTGTAGTCCTGAATGTGAAACAGCCATGTCACCTTCTCCCATCAGGGAGCGTGTAAAGACTCACATAGGCAAGGTGACATTTTACCAGAGGTAATGTATCTTATATTCAAAAGAGTCAGAGAAAAAAAATATCAGATGTCCTTTGGTGTACTCATCCCCCTCTTTTTCCAAGTCAAAACAGGCAGAGCCACTTCCCTGTGTGATATTCCCTGTTGCACACCTTCTCTTCCAGGCCACCAGATTCACATGCAGCACTCCTGACAACTGGGGTTCACTGTGCATCTCATACTAGGACACGATGAACTAAACATCCCAGGGGATATTTGATGGTTCTTCAATCTCATGGATCGACTTTGCTCATCCTGGAGCAGTAAAATGGAAAAGAAGTTAACAGCTGACCTAGCTGTCAGAATGAGTTTGGGTTCCTATTCAGATTTTCAAGTTGTGTGTGTGTATGTGCTGGTGTTTGCATGCAGTGCTGTCTGTGTCTCACTTGTGCAAGAGGTACTTCAGTCCTCCACCATTTCCTTGGGCAGCCTGTTCCAAAGCTTGACAACTCTTTCAGTGAAGAAATTCTTCCTAATATCCAATGTCAATCTCCTCTGGTGCAACTTTAGGCCTTTCCTCTCTTCACATCACTTTTAACTTGAAAAGAGACCAACACTCACCTTGCTACTTGAGCTGCTTAGACTCAAAGGGGCCTGCAAGACTGTGAAAAAAAAGCCAGGCGAGACAGACAAAGATTCTTATTTAATATTAAAGGTATATTCCCAAGAATTTCATATTTATTCTACTCAATGCTCTGAAAATCCATCTATAAGTTCTCCTTCCTACACAGAAAAACTATTTCTATTTACACAAATCCATAAGAAAACCCTAAAAATTAACAATCAGTGTCTTGATCCTAGCATGGCCTGTTTACTCATTATTATCTCATAAATTAGGGTGCTTTAAAAATTACTTTGAAGGTCTCTGCATATTGACCTTAATGTTCACTCATTTAACAGTAGGTCCTGTTCTCCTACAAGAAACTCCTCCAGTGTGGTATTTCTCAGTGCCAAATGGTCTGCGAGGTGCCAATGGAGAGGAGAGGAGAGAAGAGGAGAAGGGGAACAGAGGGGAAGGAAAGTGAGGGCTTCTAAGGAAGAATTGAGAGTTTTTGTTTTGTTCATCCTCAATTCGGCATGATTGAAAGCAGCCAATTATTTTACATATTGCTCTTCCAAGAGCTTGTTCACCACATGCAACTGTTTAAAACATTCAAATATGCTTTCTGTGTGCACTGTTTGCTGCTTCAATGTCCTTCCTTGGCTGCCTTTTCCTAGCCTCAGACTTTAACGCAAAGGACATTTGCAATGAAAATATGATCTCTGTTTCTTAACAGTTCATCTGCTCCTGCGGCTCATTTCCCACCTGAAGTCACAATCCTCCACTTGTGACCTCACTGCAGGTTGCTGTGGTGAGAGGATTACGATGTTGCAAATGGAGGTTTATAACTTCAGGAAAAGAATGAGCAGCCAGAGCAGATGGACTCCTCTGAAATGTAGATACTGTCTTCATGCAAATGCTGTGAATAATAAAAGGACAACTGGGAGAAATTGCACAAGCAGAATTGTTTCTAAATACAGAGCACAATTATTAGTTGTCCCATTCTATGTCTCAAGCAGGGTTAATAGGACAGATCCTGTACATCCCGGGGTGCTTCAGAAAAATGATCAGCATTTGCACAGATTTTAAAGTAACCTTCAGACATCTCTGATACGTCCCTTAGTACTGCAGGAGGCTGTCTGCTATTTTGAGTAATACTAGATTTAAATCAGGATGGTCTATTGAAAGGAAAATAGCACAAGTCCTTATAGCTTGAAATAATAGCTTATAGCTTGCCACAATCAAGAACTGTAACTAACTCACATATTCTTTGGTTCAAGCTCACAGAGAGATGCTTAGCAGTGAATAAAGCTGGCAGTGAGGACCATTCCACCATTCCAGAAGAGCTGTAGGGTAAATTTGTCATACTTGGGGAGAATTTCTCTGAAGGAGTTATCTAAGATTTGTTTCTATCATGTCGTAGGAGTGTGATGTAAAGGTATGCAGCCTTACTCAGCTTCATGCAGGTGCCTGATGTGGGGCAACTTATATCTGGGTTGTGTTCTTAATGTGAATATACTTACAGGCATGTCTTTTACCCTGTGTACTGCTTCATTATGCATTTGATATTGATATAGCCTTCGTCTGTATAACAAAGCAGTAGAACCACAATATCTTTTAGCCTTGTAGGAAACAGTGATCTCCAAACCCAGTAAGTGTTTGTTACTACAGCTTTGAAACTATTAATTCTCCCCAGGATTTTAAGGCACACAAACCCATTGTTATTGACATAATCTAGAAGCAAAAATTTCAGCTTTCTTATAAACTAGCATGCGAGATCTTCAGGTTAAAAGTGAAGAGGCTTGAAGCTATTCTGGAATTGGGAACTAACTGTAACACAATTTTCTCCTTTAGTCTGGACACCTGATCTCCTCTGCAGCACAGATCCACAGGCTTTCCCTGTGAACCCTGCCTCCATAGAAGCCATAGCTCAGTGGCAGGTTGACTGTGTTGACACTGGGTGGAAGTGTCAATCTGCTGGAGGGTCGGGAGGCTCTGCAAAGGGATCTGAACAGGCTGGACTGCTGGGCAGAATCCAATGGCATGAGGTTTAACAAGGCCAAATGCCACATCCTGCACTTGAGGCACAACAACCCTATGCAGTGCTACAGACTAGGAGAAGAGTGGCTAGAAAGCTGCCTGGAGGAGAGGGACCTGGGGGTGTTGGTTGATAGCCGACTGAATATGAGCCAGCAGTGTGCCCAGGTAGCCAAGAAGGCCAATGGCATCTTGGCTTGGATCAGAAACGGCGTGACCAGCAGGTCCAGGGAGGATATTCTCCCTCTGTACTTGGCACTGGTGAGACCGCTCCTTGAATCCTGTGTTCAGTTCTGGGCCCCTCACCACAAGAAGGATGTTGAGGCTCTGGAGCGAGTCCAGAGAAGAACAACGAAGCTGGTGAAGGGGCTGCAGAACAGGGCTTATGAGGAACGGCTGAGAGAGCTGGGGTTGTTTAGCCTGGAGAAGAGGAGGCTGAGGGGAGACCTCATTGCTCTCTACAACTACTTGAAAGGAGGTTGTAGAGAGGAGGGTGCTGGCCTCTTCTCCCAAGTGACACAGGACAGGACAAGAGGGAATGGCCTCAAGCTCTGCCAGGGGAGATTTAGGCTGGACATTAAGAAAAAAATTTTCACAGAAAGTGTCATTGGGCACTGGCAGAGGCTGCCCAGGGAGGTGGTTGATTCACCTTCCCTGGAGGTGTTTAAGGCACGGGTGGACGAGGTGCTAAGGGGCATGGTTTAGTGTTTGATAGGAATGGTTGGACTCGATGATCCGGTGGGTCTCTTCCAACCTGGTTATTCTATGATTCTATGATTCCATGATTCTATGATCCTATGACAGCATGGAGGAAACACTGGAGAGCTGTGAGGTACGGTGCCTGTCATTGAGGTAAGACAGGAATTGGACACTTGAGTCTTCATTTTAACATGTCTGCATGAGCATCTCTCAGTTTTCAGATGATTCAGCCTCACAAGGGTGAGTTGCGAGTAAGGTGTGGAGATGCAGAAATAGAGCATTATCTGCTTCAAATCCACATAGGAAATCAGTCGAGGAACAGAGAATTGAACTCTTGTTTTAAGTAATCACTTCTTCAGAACATCTTTTCTTCTATGACTTTTTCTTCCCTTTTACTGTAGAAAGTTGGTCTAAAGAAAAATATGAAATGTTCAACTATAAGGCAAAATCCAATAACGAAACAAGATCCTTGGTTTACAGAAGGTGTCAATACAGTGCTAATTTGGCAGACGTAACTGTCATGTATGCATCATACATATGTAATCATTTTGTATTTTCATTCAATCTCATTCCTATGAGATTTTTCTTTCAAATATATTACTTGATTTCACCCCTTTTCCTGAGACATTTAAGCAGCATATCTCAATAATTTTTAAATAGATCATAGGAAGGATATCCCCTTGATTTTTAGAAAAGCTGTAAATCAAGTGCAGTGTTTTAGCACACACTGACTGTTCAACTTCTTTAGTTTAGTCTCCAAACTCCTATCCTTCTTCATCTTTTGAGTTAGCTTCTTGGATGTGAATAGACTTCTGGGAGGGAAAGAGGCTATGAGTGAGCCAGAAAAGCACTTTTCTCATCTGTCCATCTGTCCAAACATCAAGGTAATATAATTAATAAATAAATAAATAAAGTAAAAACCTTCCCTGTTAAATGCAGCCCTGACGGGCGAAAAACTGAAACCAAATAATCTGAGAACACTACTGGTAAGGCCAATGTCAAAATGCTTTGGACAAAACTTGAAGACAGACATAGTCTGAAGTGGTATGATGTGTCAGCATGCACGACACTATCATTGGATACATCAAAGAGTAAGTTAGAAACATGCTTGCTACAAAGGGAAACACTGGATGTGTATCCCTGAAAAGCAATGGCATTGACACAAAAGAGCTTGTCAGAGATAGCAAATGGAAATGCCAGCAATGGTTTTGCAAATATAATGATTCCATCAGTACATTGGAAAGACAAGCAATAAAAATGATCAGGGTAGTACTGGTCACATCTTTTTATTTGCTATGAACTTAGCTTCTTTTATTCCTTAAAATTCCTTTGCAAACAAGTGCTGTTATGAAGCAGTTATTATTCATTGAGCTGATGACTGGAAAGGTCCATTAGGTCAACCAGTCTGATCTCAAAAGAGTTATGGATTATTATAAGGGTATCTAGCAGCCTCATCCAAGTTCAGTGGCTTGTTGGACTCTCTGTGGATAAATGGTTTCTGGGCCAATGAATTTATAATCAAACTGGAAAAAATGTGGGAGGTGAAATAAAGTCATAGTGTTAGAGTAGATCAGCAGCAGAATCTAACCAAGAAGTCAGGTTTTCTGAATAGAAGGCTGGTACTTAAGACTGTGAAATTTGTTATTGTCTTCATTACTTACAGATATGCATCAGTAAGTACCAACATAACAATTCTACTGCTTATTAAAGAGCTATTTAAGAGATGTTTGGTTTTGGTTTGGGTGGTTTTCGGGTGGTTTTCTCATGAGTTTGTGCAAAAATTTTTGTTCTTTTTTTTTTAATAACTGAAATAAGTTTTTGAAAGATGTGTGTGTTCTAGCAGATGCTTAAGAACAAAGAAGTAGAATTCTTTCCAAAAATATATTCCTGCTTCTTAAAATGCTGTTTCAAGTCTAAGCATGATTTTCAAGCAAACAGAAAGAATAAAATACTGAATTTTTGCAATAAAGGTGACTCAGTGAAGAGTAGTGTTTGCTGCCCAATACATTACCTCAAATAATTCTTCCTCCTCAGGATTTGTTTACAAATTAGATGACAATTTTAAAGATTTTAGTTCAAAACAAAATAGCTTCTGGGTAAATTAGATCATCTTAATACAGCTGTATGTATAAGTACTTAATAGTTTATTTCATAATACCTTTTTTATCAAATTAGATCATCTTAATACAGCTGTATGTATAAGTACTTAATAGTTTATTTCATAATACCTTTTTTATCAACATTTGCGTGCATTCAAACAGTTTTAGCAATATCACTGGAAGAAATGCCATTAAAAAGATATTTGAACTCTTTCTCAGAGGCTGCTGAAGTTCACAAATAGCTGTTTACACCTTTATTAAATCTATTAAACTATCAAAAGTGATTTCAGTGGGATTTTATAAAGAAATCTCAGCCCCATCACCAGAGATTGTGTGAAACTTTTCCATTATGAGCTCCAATTGGATAATTTTAGTACCTGAAGTTTATAAACACCAAAGGGAGGAGCCATAATTAGCATGATGAGCAGATGGTCTGACAGCCAGTAAATCATCACAGCAAAGAAATGGAAAATTGTAGTGGGATGTTAGGAAGAACATCCTCATCGGCTGGGTTGATTAGGTTTGAGTTATTCTCTCCGAGAAGCAAAAATACCTAAATTTGAGGCTCTTGGTGATATCACAGTCTATGACATATGTCAGTATCCTGCAATGTACTGTGGTATTTATTATACATATGGAAACATTTTCAAAAAAAAAAAAAATAAAAAGAGTGAGCTGTGAGGTTTAATGTGAGATGCATCCTACACAGAAACCAAACATATACCAGAACAGGAGAATGAAGCAAACAAATGAAGGGAACCATGTAAGGTGAGAAGTGCTCTAAGCTGGTTTAAAAAAAATAAAAAAAACCAAACGTATTTTACACATATACCTGTATAACAAATACTTAGATTCTAACAAGTTCTAATTCCGTGGTTTTTTTCTTTCTTCATCTTATACAACACGAATATTTTTTTTCCAATGTCAAGAAGACTTTTCAGCTGTAGCATAGTGGCCCAACGGCTTTAGAAATGTTAGTTTACTCTTTTATGCAGAGAAATCGGGGTGATGCTTATGTATAGCCTTATAGACCTACCAAAGTTGCATGAGATATTCTATATAGCTTTTTTGCCTAATGCTAAATCAGGGCTTTCTTACTTTAAAATAAATAAAACCCACCACCCTGAAACTAAAAACAAGCTAAAATCCAGATAGAAATTGGGTACTAAACAATTCTTTTTCTAAATGAGTCAGCATGTTTACCCTTTCCATACTGAGTTATACCAATTAGGATTGTATTTGAGCAAAATTGCCTATTAAATAACACATAATTCAGTCTGTTAGTACCTCTGAGTATTCTGGACCTAAATTTCAAATATCTATACAAAGTAACTAACTTGCATTATGAATATAGTTGTATATTTTTTCTCTTTTTTTTCTTGTGTACTCACTTGCAACTCCATTGAAAAAAAAAAGTTTATCAACTATGTGCCATATCAAAACTTGTGGCAGAGGGTTAGGAAAGTCACTCATGCCCAAATCTGAATTGCGTTTTCATTTACTAAATTTTCCTCCACATGGACACAGTATTAGAAAAATAACCTAAGCCACAGAGCACAGAGAGTGGCAAAAAGAAGTTAAGAATTGGGTTAGAGCCTTGGCAACAGCAGACATTTATATCTTTGGTTTTACAAGAATTACACTGCTGACTTCTCTTCAACATATTATGTCTCAACTTTACTAGCCTGACCCTTAAGAGCAAAGACCTGTCTTTCTGTCTTAGTGAGCACAGGGATTGGTCCTAAAAGTAATTATGAATAACAAATAGATGTATAATCCCTAATGGAACAAGGTTTTTTCTGTTGCAGAATAAGGCATGATTTATTTTTGACACACATGATCGATTTTAGAAAACAAAAGAAAGGGTCAGTTCTTTTTTGGAGGTGAGGAACATGCCACGTACATTTTTGAAAAAAAAACCTTGAGGCTCGTGTGAGGCCATCAGAAATGCAATGAAAGAGCTGAGACGGTTTGGTAAGCACCATGGGGCTCTAGGTGCATTTGCACTGGCTGGACTGAAGCTCTAAGGACAACCAGCCTAGCTCAGGAATAGCTCTGGAGAGGGCTTTCTTTTGCCCTGAGCTTGAACTGCAGTCACTGCAGGATACACACCCTTTTGGATAGAATGTATTGCAGAACAGGAGATGGATCTGCTCGTATCTGGAGCCCCATGTGTCTACTACAGCAGGAGAGATAATGGCGGTTAGAAGAATACATCAGCCCATTATTTTCTCACGATGATAGATGGAAGATAATTATTAAGCTTAGTAAAAAGACAGGTCAGAGGCTGAATTCTTATCTAAGTCAGTTCTAAACTGCTAGCAAACCTAAATTTATTCTACCTATCCCTCCAAGCTTTGACACAGTATCATTGAATTAAATGCTTGATAAGCATTGAAATGTTACTCATCACAAGTATTCCCAGCCTCCTAAATTTACACTTGAAGCAACATTAAGTTTTGCTTCATAAATTACCCCTTTCAAAAAGAATATAGGAATAACAGGTTGGTTGATCTTCCATTTTCATGTGGCTTGTGAGGAAGCTGTCAGTCTGGGTGTTCTTGTCAAGAATTTTATACGTAAGAATTTTTCTTATGTGGACATCTCTGTCAGATGGGGATTAACCTAATGCTACTTTTTTTGACTTACTGAATGAAGTAGAAACTCTGCCACTGTTAGCCACAAACATTAGTTTTAACCTAAACTTGTAGGTTAAAAAAAATTCTATCTAGAAAATAAAATGCATAGTTCTTTTGGAGATAAAATTACTTTGATTACCATTGATTTTAGTTAGTATAATAGCAGCCTTTTATTTCCACATTTGGTAGGTACCTGGAAATGACCTAGAGAGAGACTAAGTCAAATGGCTACATATCCAAAATCTAGGTTCACTTCAAAAAAGATCTGTTGAGTTGTTCCTGGAACTATACAGATATGCGGAGATGAAAGTAAAATACATATGTAGCAAAACAGTTTTAAAGATTTGGGGTATGTATCAATTGCTGGTAGCTGTTGGAATATTTTTCAAGTAATGCTGCATTTCTTTTGGCACCTAACTTATTTCCCTTTCATATTTGGGGTTTTGATTTGGTCTGGTTTGTTTGGGTTTTTTTGTTGTTGTTTTTTACATTAATAATATATGGTATTACGTACCCTCTCGTCCTCCTGAAACTTCCCAGGGCTTCTTTTCAAGATCATGTTCCACAGAGATATCTAAGCATGTCACCTTTATACTGTCAAACTCAGTGGCAATGAAACTTTCTCAACAGATAATAGTTTTTTTCAGTTGATCAAGATGTATAACAGTCAGTTTCTGATAACTTCTTTGTATTTTTTCTCCAAAGCTTGAATTCCTTCCCATTCTGTAGCCAGCTAATAGTCCTTGAGCCATAGTTATCTCCTTCCTAAATATCCAGTAGGTAAGGCTCTCTACCCACCAACCCACTGATGCCATGTTAGCAGAATATTTGTCTACTTTATTTTTCCATTTTTTTTCTTAAAGGAAAATTCTAGAAACATAAAAAACTTTCCCTCCATTATAAACTGGATTTTAATTTCTGGAGTAATGGGAGTTCGGTACTGAGATTTTCTGTTTGTGACCTCAAGCTCCTGGAGAGTTAAAGGATTGTTCAAAAAGCATTGCTTACACAGCTGGTAAGAAAAAATCAAGTTCATTGGTATGAAGTTTAAATTCTTGAGAGTGGGAGCTATAACTGTCGTGGAAAAAGTTTTAATGGCCAGAAAAAAAAAAAAAAAGATGAAAACTAATGTAAACTAATGTTTTGGTGCACTTGTAATGAATGAAGTGAGCTTCAGATTTTCCTGGTGCAGAGCTGGGCTCTGAGGGAAAGGTATGGTGTTTGAACTGAAGGGTTTAATTTCCATCTGTAAAATATGGAATGAAGTTCTATTCTCATCTCCTAAGCCAGAGAAACATCCCAATATTGAAAAACATCACCACAGAGGAAAAAATTCCCACTTTATCTTATGTTGGAGATGATACTTCAGACAATTTCTGCAGAACCTGAATTCAATTCCAGTTTTTTAGCACAGTAGAAAGTGGAGCCAGATGGGAATGCTAAAGCTGTCTATACATTCATTTCATTCAGAGCTGCAAGCTGCAATGAAAAGGATGTATATTTCTTTGTGCTCTGAGACATAGCGTAGGTAGGAAAAACAACCCACAAAACAATGTGTGGCAGTATCATGTTGTCTGAGTACAACACAAAACTAAGTAATCTAATATATACGTGCCATAGTGTGTATGTGTGGGAAGGGGAGCAGAAGAAAAGACAAATTAAGGAATTTTTTTCGTTGTTTCTATGATGGGAGTTTTGTTTGGGAGAAATGTCATAAAATCTTGGGTGAAAAAAAGTAAAAAAAAGGATCAGCTTCAATTATTTTTTCCCCTGGATTTCAAATCTAGCTGAACTTTACTTAGCACAAACTGGGTTCAAGGCACTTACCTCTAGTCACCCTGCTAGAGATAAGATAGGGAAGAGACTGCTTATTTAGCACTTAGAAACAAAGGTTATGCTTACCTCTTAAGCAAAAAAACAATTGATCACCAATAGTGAATAAACATTGTTTAGCCACAGCACACAGACCTTGAGGGATTTATGAGCAGCTACAAGCTCACCTCTTGACTTCAGTTGGAAGCTGGGCTGCTTGTCTAAGTAGTGGACTCTGACTGGTAATGTCCAGTGCAAATGAATTTAGAGATTTTCTCAGCTTGTATTCATATTCTACAAAAGGTAAATATTCCCCAATTGTGCCTATTTGGGGCTGAATTATCGACTTCAGCTTTGAAGTGCAAATAAGCTGAATGAAAGTATATTTAGACTGCAACATAGGAGCTATTCCTACTAGCTGATTTATGGTGCATTAACTGTCTAGTAAGGAAAGCCTTCTATTACTATGGATTTGTAATCCACTGGTCCAATTATCCTGAAGATGAAGGTAAAATGCCATCCACTGTACCAGGTGATCAATAGTGGTCATTTCTTAAAATTCTTTGCTTCCCCTACTTCCTAGCAATCCAGGCAGCAGGATCTTCCATAAATTGCTCTGTCATTGTTTATCAGCCCTGCTGTTTCTAAAAACCAGACTTATAGACTACAGTTATGAACATAAACTATTATAAACAACCTTTCAGGGGGTTAAACTATCAGTATTTATAGTGAATAGAAACTCCTTTAAGAACTTCTAATCACCATGATCTCTCTGTATAAAAGTAATCTCTGCCTAAAGAAATATATCAGGAAGTGGGTCATTCATGTGGCCAAAAAGAAAAGAAAAAAAAAAAAAAGCACACCTAATTATTATAGACCATACATCTTTATGATTTTTTATTAAATAAATAAACACATGAAGTCACAGCATATGAAAAATTCAAATCCCCCTACCTTCCTGTTACTTTTTGCCAAAGGACATCATACCTTCATGTATAACCATTCCCAAAGTCTCATTTGAAAGGGAAAAGTTGTCCTCTTACTTTCTAAGCAGCAAATCCACTTGTTTGGTCTTCTGTCCCCAGGCAGTTATTTTTCTCCGTGGAAAACTTTCTCCCAGTTCTCACCAGTTTTGTATCACAATATAAAGCCTTTTAAATGCTTCTCAGAACTTCCAACAGGAACATAGACTACAGTATATTTGAAAAAATAAAAAAATTCTCAGAAAATACTGAATATTGCATATTCAGTATATTTGTTGCAATTATGTGCATGTGTTTCTAGCTGTTTATACCTGATAAAGCCAGATCTTGCTCTCATTTTGCACTTAGCTAAATAAAAATCCAACAATTGAGGTTCATGCCATAGGTATAAATGATTGAAAGGTAAATGTCTTCATTGAAGAAGGCAGATCTTAGTATTTATAACTAATGGAGATCTAGTAAATAAGATCAGTGTAGTCCAGAATGAGACCCCTCTCATCCTCAAGGGCATGTATAAAATATGGCCAATATATGTGCCATGCCCACCTCAAATTACTAGTTTAAAACATAAGAATATAGAAATGAGGAATGGCTGTCTGTAATGGTGACATCTAGCTTGTACATGCCTGAAATTAGATGAATATTAAACCCAACCCTTGTATCAAAAGGAATGTAGCCACAAATCAGAGTCACAGTGAGCACTAAGTAATTTTTAGGAATCAATGCCATTGTTGTGATTGTATAATGAGTTTCCAAGAGGTATCAACCTCTTGAAATCATCTATTCTGCTTTCTAGGGAAAATGGTGATAACTTTCGTTAATTTAATTCAAAGAGGTAAAATTACTGTTATATATGAAAATAGAAATATTGCACATAATTTTGGGCCACACTTTAAGGCACTATAGTATTTTCCAGTAGGGTAAATTACCTTTGTTTTGTGGAATCTAGATACATCACTATCCAACACCACATTAAATTCTGGCTATCTTATTTCTATATAGGATTCTTCTGAATGTATTGCAGACTATGAAGTAAGGAGGATACCCTGAACAACTGACTGGCTTTTTATGTCATCAGGTTTCCGTTATTCTAGCAATCAAGTTATATTCATAATTCTCTCTACAATATGGAAGCTTTTCAAATTTATTAACAAATATCACTCTCAAAATTCCATAATGAATTAAGATATACTTAATAGATTAAAAACTATGACTCATAATAGCTGTGGCTATTTATGCAAGGTCATCTAGGAGAACTGATTGTGCTCCTGGCATCATAGTCTGTTGTCCCGAACCGTTCTTCAGACTCTTCCTCAATTGGACCAGTTTCATATTTAAAGTACTGTCTAAGAATCACAAGGCTACATGGCACTCAATTTTTTTTATGTGATCCCTGATTTTTTGAGGGGAAATATAGTATTCTCTTTGGGCTCAATCCAGAACAAGTTATGTAGGTACAATAGAAATATCTAGCCCATTTCCATGAGAATTTTTTGTCTGTACTACTCTATAAAGCTTTTGCCTAATTTCAAAGTTCAGATGTTACTTTGTAAAGGCAGAATTAATTTTCTTGATTGCTAATCCATCACCACTAAGTATGATGCATATGGTATCAAACATAGGTATTTCTGCTATCATTAATTGTGGCACATTGTCACAACTGATAAGGAAATGCAATATGAGAACAAGAAAACATTCACTGAATTTGGCAGCTTACCCTTGTTTTTCTAGTCACCATGGCAGGTACCAACCAAAACCCTTAACTCAGGAGGGTGGCTGTGTGAATAAATGAGGAAAAGAAACTCAGGACTTGGAGAGCATCAATCATTTGGCTGTGTTGTCTCACACTCAGCTTGCAATGCTGTTGTTCAGTGAAAGATAAAGATGGATAGGTCTGAAGATGCGGAGGTGGAGTTCTGTAAAATACCCTAATATTCAGGAGCAAAGGAGTACCTTTTGGCCCTGGGGATTTTGCTAAAGAAAAGAAGATACAGTGACACAGAGGACGAGAGAAGGAAATTAACATGTGCTTGATAAAAGAGAAATCAAATAAGGAGCTGTGGCTTAAATGGCAGAAAAGTACAGCTGAAGTGATAAGTATCATATGAGAGACACGAAAGGAAATTAACAAAACATAAGTTAGCAGGGTGGAAAATATCTGGGTCTGAGCCCAACAACAGGTGGAAATACTCAGGTCAGAAGGAAGAGAATGAGCTATTTTCTTTTTCAAGAAAGAAAATTCTAATATAAATTCTAGGGGGGACTTTGGGAAAAAAATTGTTTTTCTGTTTCAGTTTTCTTTATAGGGAAAGAATAGAATCTCTGAAATAGCTGTGAATTAAAGATTAAATCATGTTATTATTAAATAAAAAAGTCAATCGAGATAGATCCTTTTAAGATTGTATAGATGTTCCCCAGAGTATCCCCATAATATGGCAAGCTTATATAAACAGAGATAAGCAGGCGGATCCTGTATTTTAAAAGTAGTAGAAGTTATTATGATTATCTTTGCTGACCTCCAGTGTAATGCAGACTTGAAACAGCCCAATCATTTTTGCAATTGATGAAGAACTGAACAGAGAAGGCCTTGTGGGGGATGTGGCAGTAGGTGGACGCCTAGGACAAAGTGATCATGAGATGATAGGATTTTCTGTTCTAGGTGAAGTGAAGAGGGTGGTTAGCAGGACAGTAGAATTAAATTTCCAGAGGGCAGACTTTGAACTCCTCAGAAGGCTGGTTGGCAAAGTCTCATGGGAGAGAGTACCTAAGGGCAAGGGAGCCCATGAGGGCTGGGAGCTCTTCAAAAAGGAAATCCTAGCAGCTCAGGAGAAAGCCAAACCCCATGTTCCAGAAAAAAAGCGGGCAGGGGAGAAAACCAGCTTGGTTGAACAGAGAAATCTTGAGTGATATCAAGAAGAAGAGAAATGTTAATGGGCTCTGGAAGAGGGGACAGGCCTCTTGGGTGGGCTACAGGAGGAAAGTGAGATTGTGTAGAGAAAAAATCAGAAGGGCTAAGGCTCAACTAGAAATCAGATTGGCAAAGTCGGTGAAAGAGGACAAAAAATACTTTTATAAATATATAAATAATAAAAGGAGGACTAGGGAGACCATACAGTCCCTATTGGACGCAGAAGGAACAACAGTGACAGGGGATGAGGAAAAGGCTGAGGTACTTAACGACTTCTTTGCCTCAGTCTTTAGTTGTAAGGAGGGTCATTCCGTCTGTGTACAAACCCAGGAACAGGAGGAGCATAATGAGGCTCCCGTGATCCAAGAGGAGGTGGTCAGAGCCTTGCTAGCCCAACTAGACACCCACAAGTCTATGGGGCCAGACGGGATTCACCCTAGGGTATTGAAGGAACTGGCGGATGTGCTGGCCAAACCCCTTTCCATCATCTTCCAACAGTCCTGGAAGACTGGGGAAGTCCCACTGGACTGGAGGCTGGCCGATGTTGTGCCCATCTACAAGAAGGGTCGCAGGGAGGATCCAGGAAACTACAGGCCTGTGAGTCTGACCTCAGTGCCAGGGAAAGTCATGGAGCAGGTGATCTTGAGTGCTATCATGAAGCACATGCAAGAGAACCGGGTGATCAGGCCCAGTCAACATGGGTTCACAAAAGGCAGGTCTTGCCAAACTAACCTGATCAACTTCTATGACAAAGTGACTCGGCTGCTGGATGAGGGAAAGGCTGTCGATATATCTTCCTGGACTTCAGTAAAGCCTTTGACACAGTTTCTCACAGCGTTCTGCTTGAGGAACTGTCAGCCTCTGGCCTGGACAGGCGCACACACTCCTGGGTGGAAAACTGGTTGGCTGGCCGGGCCCAGAGAGTGGTGGGAAATGGTGTGAAATCCAGCTGGAGGCCAGTGACAAGTGGGGTTCCCCAGGGCTCAGTGCTGGGTCCAGCCCTGTTCAATGTCTTTATCAATGACCTGGATGAAGGCATTGAGTGCACCCTTAGCAAGTTTGCGGATGACACTTGTTGCGAGGAGAACAGCCATAGTCAAGACCACACCCAATGTGAGTTTAGATCTTGCTCAGTTTATTACGAACCCGCCACCAACTTTTATACACCACGTTACAATCTACGCGTAAAGTGCTTATTGGTCTGTGTCCACTACTCACACACTGATTGGTCAGCAGTTGCTACGTGCTATGTGCCTATTGGTAGTGATTGCCAAGCATGCTCTGTTCTTGTTCCGCCTTGCGTTCAGCTGTACTACTTACTACATTACCCACCTTGCCTTGCTACAAGCCAACTTCCTCTAAATGTCAAGGTTATTCTGAGATTGAGGTGCTGCCAAAATATCAAACCTTAAAGAGCCAGCGTCCTGATGCCCTTTCCTTCTTAACCAATCTTCTACAGACACTAAGCTGGGTGGAAGTGTGGATCTGCTGGAGGGTAGGGAGGCTCTGCAGAGGGATCTGAACAGGCTGGATCACTGGGCAGAGTCCAATGGCAGGAGGTTTAACAAGGCCAAATGCCGGTCCTGCATTTGGGGCACAACAACCCTGTGCAGCTACAGACTAGGAGAAGTCTGTCTAGAAATCTGCCTGGAGGAGAGGGACCTGGGGGTGTTGGTTGACAGCGACTGAATAGGAGCCAGCAGTGGCCCAAGTGGCCAAGAAGTCCAGTGGCATCTTGGCTTGTATCAGAAACAGCGTGACCAGCAGGTCCAGGGAGGTTATTCTCCCTCTGTACTCGTCACTGGTGAGACCGCTCCTTGAATCCTGTGTTCAGTTCTGGGCCCCTCACCACAAGAAGGATGTTGAGGCTCTGGAACGAGTCCAGAGAAGAGCAACGAAGCTGGTGAAGGGGCTGGAGAACAAGTCTTACGACGAGCGGCTGAGAGAGCTGGGGTTGTTTAGCCTGGAGAAGAGGAGGCTGAGGGGAGACCTCATTGCTCTCTATAAGTACCTGAAAGGACATAGTAGAGAGGAGGGTGCTGGCCTCTTCTCCCAAGTGACGGGGGACAGGACAAGAGGGAATGGCCTCAAGCTCCGTCAGCGGAGATTTAGGATGGACATTAGGAAAAAATGTTTTTACAGAAAGGGTCATTGGGCACTGGAACAGGCTGCCCAGGAAGGTGGTTGATTCACCTTCCCTGGAGGTGTTTAAGGCACGGGTGGACAAGGTGCTAAGGGGCATGGTTTAGTGTTTGATAGGAATGGTTGGACTCGATGATCTGGTGGGTCTCTTCCAACCTGGTTATTCTATGATTCTATGATTCTATGATTCTGACTAGTGTTCAAAAGTTTCTGGGCAGAGCTGGAACCCATATTGCACCATATCATAGAATCACAGAATAGCTGGGATTGGAAGGGACCTTAAAGATCATCTAGTTCCAACCTCCCTTTCATGGGGAGGAACACCTCCTACTAAGTCCAGCTGCCCAAGGCCCATCTAACCTGGCCTTGAACACCTCCAGGGATGGGGCAGCCACAACTTCCCTTGGCAACCTGTGCCAGTGTGTCACCACCCTCATGGTAAAGAAACTCTTCCTTATATCAGGCCTAAATCTGCCCCTTTCCAGTTTATACCCATTCCCCCTAGTCCTGTCACCACAAGTGTTTATGTACAGTCCCTCTCCAGCCTTCTTGTAGGCCCCTTTCAGGTACTGGAAGGTCACTACAAGGTCTCCTCAGAGCCTTCTCTTCCTCAGGCTTAACAAGCCCAACCCTCTCTCAGCCTGTCCTTGTATGGGAGGTGCTCCAGCCCTCTGACCATTTTTGGAGTCCTCTTTTGGACCCCTTCCAACAGCTCCATATCCTTCTTAGGTTGAGCATTCCAGAATCAGACACAGTACTCCAAATGAGGTCTCACAAGAAAGCAATAGAGGGGCAGAGTCACCTCCCTCAATCTGCTGGCCACACTTCTTCTGATGCAGCCCAGAATACGGTTGGACTTCTGGGCAGTGAGAGCACATTGCCAGCTAATGTTGAGCTTCTCATCAACTAGCACCCCCAAGTCCTTCTCTGCAGGGCTGCTCTCAATCACATCATCCCCCATTCTGTACTGAAATCAGGGATTGCACTGACCCAGGTGTAGGACCTTGTACTTGGCATTGTTGAACTTCCTAATTTTCTCAGAAGCCCACTTCTACAGCTTGTCCAGGACGCTCTGCATGACATCCCATCCTTCTAGTTTTGCAACTATACCATTTAGCTTGGAGGGTCTTATGGAGGGTCATATGGAGCATCCCAGTAATTCATCCAGGCTTCTTGAATAATGTAGGAACTTTTGCAGCCCCTGAGTTACCCTCATGGCTGGGAAAAAAGAGGGTAATCTGAGACCACCATAACTCCACTTATTCATTGCTGCACTGTATGCTCAATGTTGCATCACTTAGTAGCACTACACATATTTTTAACAATACTGCATTGCTATTTCCTCTATTATCAAGGGAAACAATCTCAAAAAACCAGGCTGTGGATTAAGTTACTTTCTTCTCTCCTGAGTTTACTACGTGATAGGTCTCCAAAGGATACATAGAGATTTTGAACTGAGATAAGAGATTAACGTAATTTTCCTATCTTACTGTCAATTTAGGTCTTTTCCCTATTTAGCTTTTATGTTTTTTCTTTCTAAATGTGGACTTCTTACTAAATCAATTCATGACTTCTAAGTAAAAAAAAAGAAATAGGTTTTAACCAAATACTTGTTCCCATTCCAGGCTGAACTCTCCTCTACAATCCTGCTTTTCTCAGCTCTATATATTGAAGGGGCAACTTGTAGGTCTCTGCACTGATGACTTCCAGAGTGTATTTCCCAGTCGCCTCATAGAACCTCTGTTTCTTATTTCTCTGTTGGTTAATGCTAAACTATTTTGCTATCGCAAATCATTCATGCTCATCCTTCTGTAACTTTATGAATCTTCAACTGCTTCATATATCTTCATTTAAGTGAGCTAAAAATAGCTGTTCTGGGATCTGGAAGTAAAATAGATGCTATAACATTGCTGTAATAATAATAATAGAACAACCACCACAATAACAATAAACAATAGTAATATTGATAAGTGATCACAATTTTTTTCACTATGAAAACAACACTAAATATAAAATAAATGATATTATAAACATATGATACAGTATATGATACTTTACATACTTTTGTTTACATGTATTTTTAATTCAAGATTTTTTTCAATACATGTTTAAATATATAATATATACATGTGTTTGAATGTATGCACATGTCTGTATTTACAGATATACACACACACCCCTTGACTCAGCTAGACCTACTTTGCAGTAACAAAGGCAAACATTCAAATAGCATTATGCTTATCTGAGTCACTCTTTAAAATCCAACCTTCTTTTCTGGATCTCTTACACATGTTCAGAAGCAGTTGGATGCTTTTAGATCCTTTAGTAAGATCAGAAATGTACTCAACAAAATATGCTTGTTCCTTCTCCTTGTGAGGCACTCTCCTCCATGGAGGAGTTTATCACTAAACGTATAAGTGCAGTATGTGCTTTAACTGTTTTGAAACAGGAGTGGTTTGCAAATTCCACTGCTAAGAGCAGTATTGAGGATAATACAGGAATTCTCAAGCAAAGTGTGTTTTCTTTAGCACAATGATTTATCTAAAGTCAGACCTAAAAATAGTAGGAGAAGTAGGAGAAGTTGTCGGAAGAGAGTTTCTGTGCTGTTTTGTACAGCCAAATTAATTTTGTTATACATAGCATGATGTAAGACTGCTTTCACAGACATATAAATGGAGAAAGCAGAGGGGCTGCAGTGTCTTTAATCTGAATAAATTGTCCAGTGTGTGAAGGACTTAACAAAGTGATAAGTTCAGAACAAGACAGGGAAACCACTTCTGGGGTAAAATCACTAACAGCAAATAGAGGGCCTGGTCCCTTTTGAAATAGACCTATCTTTCCATTGACTTCTGTAGATTTGGATCAAGTTAACAGCAAAGAAGCATAATTTAGTCAACTGAATGTGCAGAAGAAATTCAGAGGGAAGTAATGCACTGAGCCTCCCTGGCACATGGCCATGGGCTCTGTAGGTGACACCCCCCACCTCTCACAAAAAGATGGATAGGAACGACTGCAGGACGCCAAGGCCACAATTGTTGAATGACCCTATAAGCAACCTCTCGATCAGCCTCGTGTGTCGTGTACATGTGGCTGTTAAAACAATGCAAATACACACCAAACCAGGATTTGTGAAAATGCAGTATTATTACAGTATACAAAAAAGGTAATATGGAGTAAAGTAGTACTTTTAATGCATACTAATTAAAATGCAAAATTACCAAACATGAATTCACTTACCACTTCATTTACCATGTTACATCCTAGATCTGGTAACCTTTATATTCAATAATAAAATCCATGACTAATTCCCAAAATAAACTGTAAAAACAATGCAGTTCTTTGAAATCTAGCATATGCCAGAGGAACGAGTTAGTGGAAAGAATCTCTAAATGATTATGGAACATATTAAATTCTGTGTCTCTGATCCACAACTGGTGTAAATTGGCATATTTCTTATGACTTTATTAATAACACTAGTGATTTGGGTTTTTATCTATATTTCCCCCTTTATTCTATACATTTTTCTTCGCTTCTTTTGTGTTGTTTGTTGTCTTTTTTTTCTCCTTTTTTTTCCAGTTCATTGTATAGCTGAATGTTAACATATTAAAATATGAATACTGAGTTCAGTTCTGGGCCCCTCACCACAAGAAGGATGTTGAGGCTCTGGAGCGTATCCAGGGAAGAGCAACAAAGCTGGTGAGGGGGCTGGAGAACAAGTCTTACGAGGAGCTGCTAAGAGAGCTAGGGTTGTTTAGCCTGGAGAAGAGGAGGCTGAGGGGAGACCTCATTGCTCTCTACAACTCCCTGAAAGGAGGTGGTAGAGAGGAGGGTGCTGGCCTCTTCCCCAAGTGACGGGGGACAGGACAAGAGGGAATGGCCTCAAGCTCCACCAGGGGAGATTTAGGCTGGACATTAGGAAAAATTTCTTCACAGAAACGGTCATTGGGCACTGGAATAGGCTGCCCAGGAAGGTGGTTGATTCACCTTCCCTGGAGGTGTTTAAGGCACGGGTGGACGAGGTGCTAAGGGGCATGGTTTAGTGTTTGATAGGATTGGTTGGACTCGATGATCTGGTTGGTCTCTTCCAACCTGGTTATTCTATGATTTTATGAAAATAGAGAATTTCTCGTCATTTTCTATGTGCTGCATGCGTAAAAAAGTAAGGGCCTATAGCAGGTTCTTCCTAATTCCATAAAAGACCATGCTAGGGTGAAGGTATGAAAGGGTATGAACAGATGAAGAGGGGTTTTACAATACTTCTTTGTCTCCTGAGTGAATTTGTTCTCTCTCTGTCATATGAAGACTAAAGTTCTTGTAAGCATTATGTGTTTTCCTCCTCCTACAACTGAAAAGCAAAAGGGAACATTCTGTTTCTACTCAAACTATTGTCTTACATTTCTCACCTCTGCTGTGCTTAGAGGTCTCTTCCTATCTGTTTGGGGTGTCCATGAAAAATTCCCACTTCACCAGCAATACATTTATTGAATTGCAAGTAAATTGTAAATGTGTTTAACTATAAGGTAGAAAGAACAAGGAAAATGACAAAAAGAAGACAAATGGTAAATAAATGTGATGAGATGAACTGAAAATGGGAAGCAGGTGCAAAGCTAACATGGCCTTGCATGAATATTACTCATAGCAGAGTTGAGAAAGCGTTTGATCTCCTTCCCCTCCACCACTCTCACTCTTTTCTTTTTCCCACTAGACCGCAAGATGCTCAGCTCACTTGTCAGTTAAGATTGTGTCCAGTGATTATATACTGTACAGACTTTGTCCAGGAGAAAACCAGGACTTTAGACTTCTCTTATCCACTTGGCTCAGCAAAGAAAAAATAGCTTTACTGCCTTCTCCCAGCATACCTTTTGAACTACCTGCATTTCTCATAGTCTCCAAAACCCAAAAAGGTCTATTATCAGTGTGCTAGGACACTTCTGTACAGTCCTGGGAAAAGAAGAGCACAGGAGACTTAAAACAGCTGATGAATTTTGTCCTTCTTTATTTGGCCTAAATATTACTCGACTGTTCTGGATCTAAACTCACCCCTTCTTCAGTTGGAGATGCAATAATGTTTTCAATTGGGAGAAGGGATTTTTTTTTCCTTTTTTTTCCATTTGTTTGCATTTTAATCGTAAAGTTGTAAGGAGGTTATGCAGCTTCTTTCTTAAAGTCTTTTTACGGTTCCAATACTATTTACTGCTGGTGGTAATATTTGTACATTTATTTAAATCTACCATTTGTGCTTCTTAGATATTCATTATCTTCTACAGTAATAGATGTCTAGTGTTATCATTTCATGTATCAGTAGTGGAAGTACCTGCTTTGAATTTGTATTAATAAAATTTTCAGAAATTTAGTACAATTAAAAAAGATGAAGTAAAGTTTTGACCTATTGACTCATTATCTGATAGTTCTCTTGTACAGATCTCATTACTGATCTGTACAGAGATGGAAAGAGCAAGGAATGAAATCTGGACTAAGATTTGGATTTAAATAGTCCTATGGAAACTAAATAAAATATTTTGTAGACAAATTGCTACTCAAATGTTTTCCTTGCATGTCCTCCAAGTATTTATTTTGGAAATTTGTGGACTTTTGAATGTATCCTTTGTAGATGCTGTTAGAGTCCCCAGAAAGAAAGACTTCTACTCTCATTCTGTAAAGAATTCACCTGGGAGCAGTATTGTGAGTGGAAACAAAAATCATTGACTAAAAATATCCACAATTCAAAGACTATTTTGAATAACTGTACCATTCAACACTATGATCCTACAGTGCCTTGAGCAATGACCCAGGCCTCTAATGGCAGCTTTGCTGTTACGAAATCATGTGATTTTATCTAAAGGCTTTTACACATTCATGTTCTATTACTAATATTTCTTATATTGAATGCTCCTAATTGCATAAACTTTTATCTGTACACTAATCCTAGGAGTTAATACATCTCATCTCTGGTATTCAACACACACTGTAAAAAACCCTATGTGAAATTCTTCATGAATTAATGTCTCTGATACCCACTTTTCTGTGAAAATTCAAGACATTGTGGATACCTGCCAGGAATGTGTTTATAAAACTCTTATTACTATTAAAAGTAACTACTTTAAAGATGCAAATATTTTCAGTGAGATGTGCTTGCTCTTTTACCCAGTCCAGAAGACTGTATTAAGATTATAAAGTTTTTCTCACCAATTGCAAATAAGCACCTTGTTTAAACACCAGAAAAAAAAAAAAATCTCAGTGTCTCCACAGACATAAGAATGAAAAAAAAATAAGGCAGAAAAGCCTGTCAAATCATTTCAGATAGCAAATAAATTTGAGAAGGCTGTGATCTGCTGGGAAGTAGAAGGAAGCTAATTTGTCAGATAAATGATTTGTTGTGAATTGTTCTGTTATCTCTATTCAAGGGGAATGAGCCTTGATTCTGGAAGGCACTGAGTCAGTCCTGCTAGTTTCTAAAAAGTCTGAAGCCCCATTGTGGGAGAATATTCATTTCTTTCACATACAGAGTAATTTTGATGAGATGTGGCACAATGTCCAGTCCAGAGGAAAAGAAATCTGCATTCTGTTTCCATGACCTTGGGCAAATCACTTATTCTCTCTGGACAGCAGTTCCTCCATCTGAAAATTGTGCATGATACTATATTTTTAAAGCTTTTTCAGACCCTGGCTGAAAAATTGCTAGATGTTATTATTATTATTATATTTCATTGCTGACATCTATTACTGAGCATGTATTTCACAATGACAGCTATCACAGTATGTATATTTCTGTAATGACAACTATCACAGCACGTATGTTTCTGGGATGACAACTACCATATTAGACTGTGTGTATTTTTGGAATTAAAGCTATAACAGCATACATTGTTCTAAAACTATAGTACTAATTGTCACATACTTTTCACAAATACACAGTGTGTCATCAAATTGCCATCAAATTGTACTTCTTTTTCATTTTTTATATATATAAGATACGTATACGTAAAGTGTAATATATATTCCAAGTTTTTTGACATCCATCAAATTGCCCTATCCTAAGAAAGCACTCTTGTACAAAGCAATCTCTAGTAACAATGTGCAGAAACACATGTAATAAGAAAAACTTTAAAAGGCTAACAATTCAGCATGGCAGTATCAATGAAATCTTTTGCAGCATATATTGGACAGTTAAACATGGCAATCTGCTCTTCACACTGATATCCAATAAGTGATGAAAATACCAGAATCAGTCAAAAGCTAAGAGGATTTTTTTTCCTTCCTTGTTTTTTTGCCAAAATGTATATGTACATATTAAAAGAGTATTTATTAGGCAGTCAGAGAAGGAAATCACATCCCTGTAAAAAAATAAAAGAATTTATTCTCTCCTAGAATTGCAGTTCATGTTAGGATTATATCCAGCTGCCTGCTTGAAGAATGATCCCCTATTTTTCAAATTAAAAACAATTTTTAGCTTTTTTATGTAGTTTATTTAAAAATAATAATTAAAAAGTGAATATTTAGCTATTTGCACTTCTTAAAATTGTAAGATACATATTTCAGCATAAATTAGTAAATTAATTCACTTTATAACAGAACAAATTTCATGTTTAAGAAAGACTAAACTGTCACACAGCAGAATATCCTTATGTCATGGAAAAGCTTAAAGCTGGAGCTTATTTCAGACTCCTGTTTGCAACTTGAACTATAATATCCAAAATCCTGAGTCCCTAAATGAGGTTTATGAATCAGGCAAAACCAAAGGTTCGGTTATACAGAGCTTGTTCTTTATTCACTTTGAAAATCTTTAGTTGCCTAAAAGCATGAAAAATTATGGGGTTTTTTAAGATTTATTTCATTCATTCAGGTTTAACGCTTTGATTCTTTGGCCTTTCGTTTCTGCAGAGCAAACCAGCCTTAGGACTTTCAAAGGGAATTTTTATCTGCCATTCAAGCTACTAATGACAGTTTCTTTAGCCTTAATAGGTCCAAAATCTGCTTGCAAACTATAACATTAATTCCTAGCCACTCACTAGTTGTTTATCTCAATGCATTCCACTTTGTGAGATAGCAATACTTCAATGCAATTTGAACTCATGTCCAAGCAATTGCTGTGGCAGGATGAAAGCTTGACAGTCTGTCTCCTGAAAAAGTCTGCGCATAGCTATGGCTACCTCTTTGCAGACCTACAAAACAACTTGTTACCTCTATTAAACAGCTTGGTTCATCTCTTTGACAATAGTGTGGGACTTTTGTCTCTCTTGATAACATTTCTGTCTGCTGGTAGCATTGGTGGTTATATGGCAGCAACATCACTTGAGATTCAGTATACAAGGTTGCTTAACCAGCATTCCCAAAGATGTACCAGTGCTGCTTCTTAAATATTGAAACCAATACAATTAATCAAATGACTGACTCCTGCTCACAGGTGCAAAAAAATTATGACTGAATTGTGAGGAGTATTACTCTCCACTATACCCACAAAAAAAACCAAACATGTTTCACCCAAGGCACAGCCTTGTACTTATTAGTATTAGTTCCAGAACCACTGCTTAGTCAAGTATTTTGAGATGCTAGTCCATGAATAATAATGCCAGAGAAGTACAATAATTAATAGAACATGAGGATATTCCCTAAAGAGCATGAGCAAGAGGTATGCATGCCTCTCCTTTGAAATTTGTCTGCTACGGCCTCTTGAACTTTGATTTTGAAAGGTGGGGAAGAGGTAAAATGAATTACACTTCATTAGCAATGTCGAGGAAGACGGAGCCCTCTCTTCTCTGGAGGAATAGTCTTTAATTGTTAAATTCCCAGAATTCCCCAGTGCACATCAAGCTGGATTCACTCTTGTGCTGTGGCTGAGTGCAGGTGATGGTTTTCATTAGCCATTCTTTCTCTTGACCCTGATGTCATCATTGTTATTGTTATTTATTAATTTAAAGTACCTCACTCTCCCTTGGATCGCAGGCATCTCATACAAAACTCATGTCCACTAAGCAAATATTAGCATAATAGCTGCAAAACAAACTTTTCAAGAATGTTTTGTATCAATTTATCACTGACGGATTGACATCCCTGGAGGCTTAGGTCTGCTTAGTCTGCTAGCAATTACAACAGAAACAAGCTCCCATCACACGTACCTCTTACCATTCTGACTCTAACCTTGACCTGGAAAGGGTATTTTCTAGGGGTGAGAGGATGTCTTAACCTATTCATTACTTTTCTTGCCTTTTTAGACAGATGGAGGAAAATCATTCAGTTAGTGATGATCTTAACAAGTAACAGTATATTAAACAAAATGAAGAGTAATTCAGGGTAGCAGGAGGAAGCAGCACAGACACCAAAGTCATGAATTTCATATTTTTCTTCATCCAGTGAGGTACACAGTTTAGAGATGTTACATTGCATACCAAATTTAAGGGGTGTATGGATGTGTGTACTTTTCTTGTTTTCAATAGGTTACTAATATCTAAAGGGGGAAAGAGTGAAATGCATGTTTAGTGGGGATTTGTGTTAGTTGGGTTTTTTTGTTTTGTTTTTTTGTTGTTTTGGTTTGGTTTGGGTTTTTTGATGGGTATCAACATATGGAATGCAGTATTTTTCTGTAGGCCCCCTGTTGAGACAGTTACCGTGTTGGCTGATGCGTTGGTGGTAGATGCATTCCCTGGCTCCTTTTGTTTTCTGTTTTTTTGTGCTTCTTCGAAGCAGCCCTTAGAAAGACTCCATGAAAAGCTAACATAAATATAAAGGCAGCTCCAATAAGGACTCAGACAAGCTCTTGGAAGAAGGAAGAAGTGGAAGGAAGAAATGTGACATCTCTTGCATTTTTTCTCTGGTGTATGTTTTGTGAATTTTATATTCTAGGATGTACATGCCTAATTCTCAGTGTGCAAAGTCTTCTTCCTACAGAGCTGTAAAAAGAAGTCTTGTGAATAACCTTAAATTCCTGCAGAAGCTACCAGATATTCTGGATGTTCATGCAGCAGGAGCCAGGACTGCTGCTGCTATTTATTCTCAAACTCTTCTATTAACAAAATAGTCTGGAGTCTTTACAAGCTACAATGGTGTAAGAAACTCCTTAGCACTCCCTTTCAAATATCATGATGGAGAATTCACTCTGACTTGCTTCTGGCTGTGAAAACTAGTCTGATCTCTTCCAATAGAATGGCTTGTCATTGCTACTGTGGTAGAGTCTGTGTGGTAAGGGACAAGTTCTCTACACCTTCTGAAACATTATGTAGATACTTGCCTGATTAGTTCTTTCTGACTTACCAAACTGAGAGAAATGCTCATCTGTGAATCTTGGAATGTCTTCAATGTCACAGAAATTCCTACTGAAATCTTTGCAAAGTCAGAAAAAGGTAAATGCCTAAAAATCTTGCTGTCTAGCCATCTCTATCTGTCCAGTTGTCTGATGGTCCATATCTAGCTAAGTCCAGTACAATGCTCAGACTAATGCTGCTATGGTTTTTGCAAGCTGTTTTCATTGCTCTGAAATGACACAATTCAGTTCCGAGTAGGTAGTTAAGAAATAATTGCTACCTTTTTTTGTGTCCATGTTTTGTAATGCAGACTAATAAAAACAAAAACAAAAACAAAAAAAACCCAAAACCAAACTCAACATCAAAACACATCTTTCTCTTCTTCACATGTTTCCTCAGTGATGAAGTTTCATATAGTACCGAGAAGTATTGAACAACAAGCTGTATGCCTAAAAGAAGAAAAATTCCTATTTCATCCCTGGAGGAAGTAGGAAACATTAAAGTTTGGATTTGAATATGCTCAGGCTGTTCCCACAGCTTGGCAACAAGAAATATCATGCTGTCTAGAGAATCAGAGATCATGGAAAATATTTGCAAAGATAAGCATTTGGTGCAAAGAAGGGTTACGTGGAAGCAACAGTGAAGAAATCTATATTAGGAGACCATCTGTGCATTAGGTGTATAATACAATACAGAATGACATAAATTACCACAATAAATAAATGGACACTTAGGAAGTTGCACATAGGGGAATATGCAAAAAATAAAGGCTGGGATTCCAGACACTGGAATCGCGACTTTGTCGCTTCTTGTGTGTGGAGATTGGGTTTTGGGTTTTTTGGTTTTTTTGGGTTTTTTTTTAAACCAAATTAAAAATCAAAATGAAACACAACAATCCTTCCACTCACATATTTGCATGAGTTTTACTAAAATATCCATATTTCAGGCACATTTTCTTTTTACCCTATATAGTTTAACTCTGATTATTCAATTATGTGGTAAATATTTTTATCAGTGCTGGAAGTAGTATGGTTTTGAAATCAATGTGTGTTACTGTAAAGAGCTGTACACCCTGACACGTGTGACAAAAAAAAAATAAAAAATCCCTTTTTCTGAGCTAGAGATATTCCACAGCCTGGAGGAGTTTTTGAATTATATCAATTCCTGCCATGGTTTAAAATTAGAAACTAAGCACTACACAGCTAGTTGCTCACTCTCCCTTCGATGTGATGGGAGAGAGAATCAGAAGAGTAAACGAAAGAAAGCTCACGGGTTGAGATAAAGACAGTTTAATAGGTAGAGCAAAAGCTGCAGACACAAGCAAATCAAATGAAAGAATTAATTTACTATTTCCCATTGTCAGGCAGATGTTCAGCTATTTCCAGGAAAGCTGGGCTCCATCACACTTAATGTTTACTTGGTAAGACAAATGTCATCACTAATGTATGGTAGGCAACATCCCTTTGTTCAGTTGGGCTCAGCTGTCCCAGCAGTGTCCCCTCCCAGCTCCTTCTGCACCCCAAGCCTACTTGTTCAGCAACAACTAAAACATCCATGTATTATCATACAGTTTTCAGCACAACTAAAACACAGTTTTGTACTAGCTACTATGAAGTAAATTAGCCCTTTCCTAGTGAAAAACAGGACAAATACAAAGAAATAAAGAATAGAAATGGTTATAACAAGTCTTTCCAGACTGGATTGAGAAAGCTCTTTAGGAATTGGTAGAATCAAAAACTGGTAAATAACTTGTTAGATTTACAGAATTATTTAAATAAAGAATTAATAGGAATCGATATGGTTGATATCCATATAAATTTCAGGTATGCTTAAATAATTTTTTTTAAGCACAGTAGGTATATATTTGTGGTTTTAATTGATTAAGAGTTATTTTTTACCTAGTTTTAAATATGTACAATGATGTCTACATCTTAACTAATCTATCTTAACAGCCACTGAACAGAATTATGTGCTTCATAGCATGTTTTATAATAGATACCTGCTTTAAAATGAGAAGAATCATCCCTTGGACCTGATTACTTCTCTCCATTTACTATAGGGCATTCAGTGACTAGCTCAGATGGAAATGTCTGCTCTGTGTACATTTATTTTAAATCAAATGAATCACACATGAAACTCAGAATTCACAGGACTAAATCCTTTGAAAACTTTATATACATACAAAGGTCTTACTTCTAGTTTATCTGCATATGTTGTGCAAGACAGATCGTATCCTTCTTATTAAGTGGTCTCGTGTCCTCTCTTTCTTAAGAAAAGAATGAAAAAGGAATAAATTAGATTTGATAGGAATCCATGGGAAGATTATCCTGTTTTCAATGCAATATGTTATGACACCCTCATGACTAATACGCCCTGAGAATTGACAATGTTGTAAGCTGTGAAACATTACCATTAGCTTGAAAGCTAGACTGGGACTTCTGTGAATATTTGTTTGACCCGAATTCTGAAAAAGCAGTAGTAAAAGAGGTGATTATTATATCTGACTATACAACTTTGTAAACTGTGTCATTAGTGTTCCCTTTCATTAAATCAAAATTATTTAATGGAGAAAGAAATATGATCTGTTGGCTGAAATTTATTTTGAAGGTCAAAAATTGTATGAAAGCATAACCACCCCCTAAGAAATAATACCGTATGCCTGACATAACGTGTAGAACACAATCAAAAAGCAAAATAAACTCAGACTTATGCATGTACAAAAGGTAATTTTTATAGCTTGTGGTTTTATATCTGTTCTTTTTTTTATTTTTAATAAATCTTTTTAAAAGGGAAATTTTCTATAGCTGGAAAATGGGAAAAACCTTGTCTTTTTGTGCAATCTCTCATACATTAATTTCATGAAGTGAAGAAGCTGAAACCTTTCAGATTTGACTTGTCTGTTTTATGTCTAGCTCCTTAGCTAACAGTTTATTCTAGTTCCTTAGAAAAAAATTTACAAAGTACTGGCTTGAAAAGTGCAATATAATTGCAAAAAACCTGACATTTAGAATCTCTTGATTAAATACTGCAAAGCAGTAGAAATAGAACACAAAATCATGGGTTTTTAATTGACACTTTTAAGTCCAGTAACAATATCTTAACTAAAAGACACAAAACAAACTCACACTGTAATTCCATTAACCTTGATAACTGTTCACACAATAAAACAAACCCCAGTCACGAAACCCAACACAAACCATGTGGAAGAAATTTCTTTTAAACTATCTAGGTCCAAAAAGAAGATCAGCTACTTGCATAAAGAGAGGATGGCCATTTCTCAAGCAGCACAAAATGGTAGGTAGTACTGACCAGGCAAAATAGGAAAGGTATTCTTCAGTTGTGGTCTTCTTCACATTTAAAGAACATAAGGTCAGAGCTAAGATCTATACCTTTAAGATAAAGAATTTCAATTTTACTGAAAATGTTTTTGCTAAGAAACGAAAAAGGTAGGAGATGATGTTATCAAAAGAGATTCTGAAGTCTTTGTTGGGCCCAAAAACCAAAGTCACTAAATCTCTATTGTGCATCATACTAGCGAGGATTTATGACTTTGGATGAACAAATCTATAGCCTATCAGAAGGAAGGGATTAAATGGAACCAATGCCAAGTTTGTGCAAGAAAGAGTGAGTGAGTGGGAGACATTATTAAAGCACCCAGTAATGGAAATCTATGAGAAATCTGACAGTGTTACAGGCGCAATGATTAAATCTCCTTCCAGACTGAAACATTGTTCTCTTTCTTTCTCTTTCAAACTGAAATGTCCAGAAGGTTGGACACAGGTATTAAAGTTTTATCTTTCTTTCTGAGTCAAAAGAAACTGAGGGCTTGGGAGAGCTTTCAAAAAACAACAGTCTTTTAGCAGCTAGATTAGAGGCCAGTCTGGGGTGCTCTTTGGGGAAGCTGTCCCTTCAGTTGTAATGACAATGAGGGAGATGCAGCTTCCAGTATGTGCAAGGCTGAAATTGTGCTGGCTGACAACTTTAGTAAAGTTATTCATCACCTCTTTGCCCAGCGTCAGCTTTGTGCATCCAAGCATTCATTGACATGCAGCTATCTATATGTCTTTCTTCTCATCAATTCCTATATGGACACTTATATTTGAAATGTAAGAATAGACAGACATCTGTGTGAGAGCAAGTGTCAACAGCTGGACAACTTCCAGTTGCTTATGCAGAAGTTCCCCTGTTCTTCTATCGCTACAAGCATGCAAATATCTCTGACTAACTAATAAACATTTAGGTCACTAAATAATAATTTACCTAGAACTCTGGTGACATTTTACAAATCTAGGATATCCAGAATGCAACAAACACACTATGGAAATCTCATAATATTTTAAAGATGCAGTTGAAGCCCTGTGGTATAGAAGGTATCACTGGAAGAAGTAAAAGAAAGTGAAATCTTATTGTTTTTCAGGCTTTTCCTTTCCCTTTAACTTTCAAAATTTTTCTTTCTAAGGAACTATTTTCACAGACTGCTTATTTCTGAGACTGATTATGATTTCCATGGCCTACAGATCCATTAGTTGGGAAAGATGCTTACCTATAAGGGAAAAAGCAAGTTGATCCTATCCTTTCCTACAAGGAAACCAGTCTAATTTGCCTATTGCCCTGTTTTTGGCTAGGACAAAGCTAGTATGGGGTCTAAGTTTAGGATTTGTGCTGAAAATAATGTTGACATCACAGGGATATTTTAGTTATCACTGAACAGTGCTTACACAGAGTAAAGGTGTTTTCTGCCCCTGCTGACTAGGCTGTGGGTGTAGAAGAGGGGAGGGAGCAAAGCTGAGACAGCTGAGCCCAACTGACCAAAGGGATACTCTATACTGTATGACATTGTGCTCAGTGGTTAGAACTGGAGGAAGAAAGAACAAGGTGGATACATGCAGAGTTATTATGTTTGTTTTCCCAAGTAACCATTATGTGTGAATTGAAATTGTTTAGCCTGGAGAAAAGAAGGCTGAGGGGAGACCTAATAGCTTTCTACAACTACGCTAAAGGAGGTTGTAGCGAGAAGGAAGCTGCTACCTCTTCTACCAAGTACTAAATGGTAGGATGAGAGTAAATGACCTGATGGGAAGGGAAGCTTTGGTAGAGTATTAGAAAAAAATTCTTTTCTGAAAGAGTGGTGAAGCATTGGAAGAGACTACCCAAGGAAGTGGTGGATCCTCCTTCCCTTGAGTTGTAAATATACGTGCGGACATGGTGTTTTATGATGGTTTACTAGGCATACTGGTGTTGGGTTGACATTTGAATTGTATGAGTTAAATGTATTTTCCAACCTTAAGGATTCTAAGATACTGTAAGATGGTCAACACACGTCTGCGATGAAAAGTAGTGAATGAATTCCTCAGTGTGCTGTGCTTACACACATGGCTTTTAAACTGTCTTTAATGCAACCCACTAGTTTTTGTATTTTTACCTTACCAGCTCTCTTCCTTATCCCATGCAAAGGGAGTGAGTAAGGGACTGTGAAATTCTTAGATGACAACCAGAGCTAAACCTTGGGAGAAGGGAAGAGCAAAGCTAGAGACACTAGATTTCATACTTCAGTTTTGATCACAAACCACTTCCCTAAACATTTCTTATATACTATATGGTCTGCATGGAGTCAAAATAGCTTGTTGGGTGAACAAAAGAGACAAGAAAAAGTTCATACTGATTAAATCATTAAAATCGTGTAATCATAGAATAGTTTAGGTTGGAAGGGACATTAAAGATCATCTAGTTCCAAACCCCTTGCCATGGGCAGGCATATCTCACTAGATCAGGCTACCCAAGGCCCCATCCAACCTGGCCTTGAACACTTCCAGGGATGGGGCAGCCACCACTTCCCTGGACTACCTGTTTCAGTAGCTCATCACTCTCATAGTGAAGAAATTTGTCCTTATGCCTAGTCTAAATCTGCCCTTCTCCAGTTTATACCCATTGCTCCTAGTCCTGTCACTAAAAGCCTTTGTAAACAGTCCCTTCCCAGCTTTCTTGTAGGACCCCTTCATGTACTGGAAGGTTGCTATAAGATTTTCTCTGAGCTCTCTCTTCTCCAGGCTGAACAAGCCCAACTCTCTCAGCCTGTCCTCATAGGGAAGGTGCTCTAGCCCTTTGATCATCTTTGTAGCCCTCCTCTGGACTCCTTCCAACAGCTCCATATCCTTCTTAGGTTGAGCATTCCAGAACTGGACACAGTACTCCAGATGAAGTCTCACAAGAGAGAAACAGAGGGGCAGAATCACCCCTCTTGACCTGCTGGCCACGTTTCTTTTGATGCAGCCCAGTATACAGATGGTCTTCTTGGCTGTGAGAGTACCTTGCTGGCTCATGTCAAGCTTCTCGTCAACCAGCACACCCAAGTCCTTCTCTGGAGGGCAGCTCTCAATCATGTCATCTCCTATCCTGTATTGAAATCAGGGATTGCCCTGACCCAGGTGTAGGACCTTGCACTTGGCTTTGTTGAACCTTATAAGGTTTGCACAGGCCCACTTCTCCAGTCTGTCAAGGTCCCTCTGGATGACATCCCATCCTTCCAGTGTGGCAACTGCACCACTCAGCTTGGTGTCATCTGCAGACTTGCTGGGGGTGCACACAATATTGCTGTCAAAAGCATTGATGAAGATATTATACCGTACCAGTCCCAGAACGGACCACTGAGGGACATCACTTGGCATGGATCTCCATCTGGACTTTGAGACATTGACCACTACTCTCTGAATACAACCATCCAGCCAGTCTCTTATCCATGATGCTGTCCACCCATCAGATCCATATCTCTCCAATTTAGAGAGAAGGGTGTTGTGGGGGACCGCGTCCAAGGCTTTACAGAAGTCCAGATAGATCACATCCATCAGTTTCCCCATGTCCAATGCTGTGGTTACTCCGTCATTGAAAGCCACTGATTTGGTCATACAGGATTTGCCCTTGGTGAAGCCATGCTGGCTGCCATTAATCACCTCCATGTCCTTCATGTGTTTTAGCACAGCTTCTAGTAGGATCTGTTCCATGATCTTCCCAGGCACAGAGGTGAGGCTGACAGGTCACTAGTTCCCCGGGTCGCCTTTTGTATCTTTTTTAAAAATGAGCACAATGTTACCCTTCTTCCAGACACCAGGAACTTCTCCTGACTGCCATGACTTTTCAAATATCATGGAGAGTGACTTGGCAACCACATCAGCGTCTCATCAGGTCCCATAGACTTACATATATTCAGGTTCCTCAGGTATCACAAACCTGATCCTTCTCTACTGTGGGAGGGGGTTTAACTCCCTACGTCACCATGACCCAGGAGGGGTGAGGAGAGCAGTTGTCGGTGAAGACTGAAGCAAAAAAGTTGTTAAGTACCTCAGTCTTCTCCTCATCTGTTGATATGAGGTCACCATTCCCAACCATCAGTAGGGGTATGTTCTCTTTAACCTTCCTCCTTTGATTGACATACCTTTAGAAGCCCTTCTTGTTGGTCTTTACTTCCCTTGTGAAGTTCAGCTCCAGCTGTGCCTTGGCATTCCTGACCTCATCCCTACACAAGTGGGCAGTGTCCCTATACTCTTCCCAGGTTCCCTGTCCCTGCTTGCCCTGCCTGTGCAGTTCCCTGTGCTTGAGTTTAACCAGCAGTTCTCGACTCAGCTACTCTTCCCTTTCCTGCCTGACTTTCTACATCTTGGGACTGAGAGCTCTTGTGCTTTATTGAAAACATCCTTAAATATTTGCCAGCTCTGTTCTGCTCCCTTGTCTCCAAGGACCTTGTATCAGGGGGTCCTACCAAGCAATTCCATGAAGAGCTGGAAGTCTGATTTCCTGAAATTTAGGATCCTGACTATATTCCTTACCTGCCCCATATCCCTCAGGACCGTGAACTCCACCAGTGCATGATCACTGCATCCTAGGCTGTGTCCAATCCTATGGTTGCATCCAGTCCTATGGTTGGACTTGATGATCCGGTGGGTCTCTTCCAACCTGGTTATTCTATGATTCTATGATTCTAATGTCACTGATGAGTTCACTTGTATTGATGACAATCATGTCCAGTATTGCATCTCCTCTGGTGAGTGTCTCTGTTACCGGGATTAAGAAATTATCTTCAATGCACTCTACAAGTCTCCTGGATTGCCTACAACTTGCTGGGCTAGTTTTCCAGCATATGTCTGGGTGGTTTAAGTCCCCAAGTAGGATGAAATGTTGTGAGCATGAAGCCTCCTGTAACTGGTGGAAGAAGGCTTCATTGGTTGTGTCTCCTTGATCAAGTGGCCTGTAGTATACACCAACCACAAGGTTCCTATTGGTTCATCGGTATTTTATTCTGATCCATAAGTATTCAACCTGTTCATGGCTACTTTTCAATGATAGCTCTGACAATGATTTTGTTGAACTTGGTTCTGCCTAATATTTACACCAGGGACAGTGTGATAAACGTTCTGACTTCCCATTTTCATCCTGCCAGCCAATAAATATTTGGTGAAAGTCAGCAGAATGCAATTTAAAAATAAAGGTATATTCTTCTGATATGGAGCTCCCACACCTAAGACAAGGAATCCAGCTGTGTGACTACAGCTATAACCTGTCTAAACAACACATCTACCAGCAGTAACCAAAGCTGAGCACCAGATGCCTCTGTCAGCTTTAGAAACCCCTGTATCATATCACTTTTAACCTTACTACCCTATGGAATAACTACTTAGTGTACTAAATTTGCTAAGCAAGGACTTTGCAATTCCAATCCAATATAAATGAATAAATATCTGACTGCTAAATGAATAATCTCTCATACATTAATCCAGCAAGCCCAAAAAGTGATTATAATGTATGCATTTAAATTATAATATACAAATATACAAAAGGGAAGATAGACATCCATTGAGACTAGGGAATTGATTACATGGTTAACAAGTGGAATATTTATAGGTCATTATTCAAATTAATACTAATAGTTCTTTTGTGCTGCTTTCCTCCATTCCATTGTAAGACACAATGAAGTCAGTGGTTTCATTTCTATTCACTGACCCACCCCCTACCTCAAATTTACCCTTGCATCCACCATTCTGCTTTCTCCTGAATAACCTTACCTAGTACATTTTCATTATAAAAAGTAAGTGATAAGCCAGGTAATGGATAAAAGAGGACACCACTACATGTAAGCACGAATTTCACTGTGCATTATTAACAGTAATAATAGTATTTTGCATTTAATTTTCCTCCTGTAAGGGGATTAAAACATTTCTAATTATTAATCAGTATTAAACAGTTTATAATTACCTCTGCAAGAAAGTAATTATTTAATACAAACATTTTGCAGAAAATCTAAACCACAAAATAACAATATAATTTTGCCAAAATGACACCAGAAAAAAGACCTAAGAAGGAAAAGAAGTAAGGCTATTTTCCCTCTCTCTTGTTCCTGCTCTGACTCGTGTAGTAACACACTGTTCTTGTGAAGACATATTCCACCTGCAAGATGCCAGGCACTAGAGAAGATGAAGCTGTTATGAATATCATGTCAGTTTAACTCTAAGTGTGAATATATGATCTCACACTGTAAATAGTTAACAAAACCAAACAAATAAACCAAAAAAAGACCACCCTGCCCTCCTACATCTTACCCTTTCCTAGGCATTTCTGTTTAAAATAGCTGTTAGAACTATAGAAAAAGGAAGCTTTTAAGCTAAGAACTTGTCAGTCTGGAAATTCAATAGGTTTTTTAACATATTTTAATGTTCCAAGGATGCACAGATCTTCACCTAAATGTAATTTCCACTACTGAAGTTTTCTTCTGCTAAACATTTAGTAGAATCTTAACACTTTTTAAGTACATATAGGTACTAGATTTATAATTTCTAGTGAAGCATATACAACTCAGGAGTACCTAATTAAACCCATTTCAGGGAAAACATGTACATTGTACAAACTTCCTTAAACCCAGAAAAATATTTGACAATTATTTTGGACTACATTCTGTCATTCTTGAAAAAAAATGAAATATTCAGGACCAGAGCATGAAAGATTACTATGCTTCTTCTAAGATTCATTCTTATATAATTAAAAATTTTGTGTAAGGCAGAAGACTGTTATTGGAGGATTGCTTGTTTTTGTTTAATTCTTTGTTTTCCCTGATGATACACAACATATAGACTCAATCAAGAAGAAAATTAAGGCAGTGAAAACATAAAAATGAGAATAGTGAGTTTAAATACGCTGCACTTAGCTCCCTAACAGGAATGAAATTGTTACCACTTAATGAAGCAGTCCTCCTACAGAAAGTGAGGATGGTCATTATCTAGCCAAACAAAAACAGATGTCTTTGAAGAGCTGCAGTCTGCAAGGAAGTTTAGGGAAATAACCAGTTATGAATGATCTCCTTGGTTATCTCATCAAAAGTATGATGTGCTAATAAGTTAAAAATAATTTGTAATTAATTTTGGGATGCCTATCAGCTGACAGGACACTGACACAACATAAATAGTGATCTGGGGACAATGCCAGACAGTGATGAACAGTAGGGAAGAGCAAAGACTTTCTCTTGGAGAGGCTAAGGTGTTATCTCTTAAACAGACCAATGTAAACAAACATAAGAAGTAGGATAGCAAACTCGATGTGCAGATAATGATTTCTCCAAAATGCATGGAGAGGAATGAATATAGGATTAATCTGAGACAACTTGAATTCTCATTGATTTACCAAGCTACACTTAGGTCTTTATAACCCTTCTCTTGCCTTAAATAACAATAACTAGAAAAGTTCGATGCAGCCTTTAAATCAGCTGTTTTAACATTTGTCTTTCTAGATTGTACTCTGTCCCACTTATAGATAAATAAAACGAAAATCACTAAATATCTTGATCTTTCCACAACAAAGACTATATTACTATAGACAAAAATTAGTTCTAAAAGCTAGCCTTATAAATCCATAAAGGGTGGTGTTCAGGTTTTTTTGTTGCTGCCACATTTATTTGTATTTTAAAAAGCTTATTATAGAGATTCATACAGAAACAGTAACAGCAAAGTGTTTTCCAGTAGTTAGACTAAGACAAAGCCCTCCTCACTTCCCACCAGTACATATAAACCATTTCTCAAAACATGCCTGTTTATCAGGCTGGCACATAGAACTGTGAAACCAAGGACAAAATAACATGATGTTTGGAACATGTGGCATCTTATCAGTCCTTGATGGCAATTCTGGCACATATAGCACATGGTTTCCTATTTCTGATCTAAGGAATTTGCTAATAGACATTAATAGTTTATAGATGGTTCATGTTTCCCTTCTTCCACTAATGGGAAAGTATGAATATCTCTCTCAAAACCATAGGTTATTATTATGTAGCACAGACGTCATTATGTCACCGAAGTCATCACAGCTGCTCTGATTTGTACAGGCTGAAGGACAATCCAGAGACTGAGAATGAGATATTTTCAAGTGAATCAACTTAATGCTACATGTGAGTTTTACCACTTAGTGTCTCTTAGATGGGAGAATAAAACACAACTTTTGCTGTCCTGTCCTGTATTTTCATACTGCCATCATTCTTTATCCCTGCTTGAGAATACACCAAGCAACGAAAAAGAAAATGAAAGTTTACAGTCAGAGAGGAATTAATACAGTGGACCTCTGTCTACAGGAATCCTACAGTTCTGTCCAGTCTCACATCCAGTTATGTGATGGATAGCTCAGTTTCCTGAGTCTCTGTTTCTTTCTCTGTGATGTGGGGAATGCCACTACTCTATTTCATCTGGATGTTATGATCCTTAAGTCCTAAATTTGGCAAGGCCATTGGATATTAATAGAAAAGTTGCCTAAACGTGCACATCATCCCCATGCTAAGTAACTACCCTACCTGTACATGTTATTTTCAGAGTATACAGACCACACTGCACTTATTTATTCATTTTAATATGGAGGCCAAATACTCTGTGAGTAAAGTCTCAGTGCCTATAAACCTGAAATGTGGACAAACAGAACTAAATGTCCACTAAAAATCAAAAGGACATTTTACAGTACCTCTGACAAACAAGGTTAATGATATCTTCAAAAACTTAAGGGAAGTAATATGAATTTTTTTTAGTGGAGCCTCTCATATCTCATTAGCATTATCTTATCCAATTAGCACATTAGCAACGTTCCTTTGTATCACATTAGAATTCACCTCATATCAGAATATATTGTTGCTAATACAATGTTACAGTCATATTGTATTAGTGACTTTCATATCAGATTAGTGAGAAAGGATGCTAATAAGACATACCAATTCAATTAGTAAAGTAACAGAATTCCCTTCTTTCCAAGTCACTTCCTTTTTTTTTTTCCTAAATATAAGCTAATGATACACATCAATGGAGTAATCCTTTTACCAAGTCAAAAAAACCCATTACCCTTCAGAAATCATGTCTGTAGAAAGAAAGAACTGGAAATTGAGACCAGCATTCCTATCCTGCTAAACACTGTGATCTTTCCATTTCCAGGAATGCTGAAAGGAAGAGAATGCACTCTCATTAGGTACAGACCTTAGCTGACAGATAGTGATGTTTTTTGGGGTGAATGTTTTTAAGGGGAAACTAGTACTTTGCCAGATCAAATGTGGTTTGTTACAACAACCATGAAATCGTAGATTTATTTATTTTGGATTTCCTTCCCACTTGAAAAGATCTTGTATAGAAAACTTTCTCTGAAGAATCCAACAAATTACATTCACCCAGATCTTGAGAACCTGAAAATATTTTGCTTTTGTAAGGTTAGATTAGTAACTTCATTTTCTTCAACTAATCTGTTTGCATCACAGGCATTCATTTACCGTGGTCAAAACCAGACTTTGGGAACTATTTCTGCTCCATCTTTCCCCACTAGTTGTCAGCTGCAATATATGGTTCCAACTCTATGATAGAGTAATTGCTATGTGCCTGTACAGTGCTCTTCCCTTCTCACCATGGCAGCCACAACTATGTGAGCTTCCTCTATATCCCATGTATAAACCACAGATACAGATGCTGACTTGCCTCCAGAGGATGCACTGTGATTTCCACAGAATGAGTTTAGGATGATGTGTTGAAATAAAAGTATTCCCTAGAGGTTTGTTGAACTCCAGAGACATAACTACTGCTTTTACTAGATGAAATTCATGGACTTTTGTTGGCTTTCCCTTCCTTTGAAGGCTTTCCATCAAGGCCCAAGCCCATGAGCATCATCTGTGATAGATCTGATGATCAATTAGAAAATAATATAATGAAAATTTGTCTTCTATTTCATCTATAAAGTAGATACTGATTTACAGCAACTCCCTGTCATAAAGCAATAATAAAATGTATGAAGGAAATGTTAGCTACCTTTATTTCATTATAAATATGCAGCTTATACTGATCACTAGCCTCATAAAGTGAAATTCACAGACAATATACACTAACAAAGTCTCTGCTTAGGTCTTCCCAAACAGAAGTGATATTCATTAAAAGGGTCTCAGATCTATTTGTGAATGTAATGTGGCATCATCATTGTTCCAGGGCTAAGCTCCTGTCAAAGATATTGCAAGTCATAGTAGAAGTCAGCTGAGTTTTATATGCTGTAAGCTGTATCTGTGAATGGTGTAGTCAGAAGAACATGCATTGGATTTGGTTATACAAGGATAACACACTTGAACTCTAGCTGCTACTAATACTGAAGGTATTAAATTTTAGTTAATATAGATTTGGAAATTCCAAATTAACATATGGTCTTTATGATTCTTATGAATTATGCCGCTGTTATTACCATTAGTCCTATTATTTCTTTATTCAGCTTCATTGTACTAGTAGTTCTTCGGACTCTTTGTGTATTCCATACTGAACCATCGGCCAACTTCATGCAAAACAGATTCAGGCTCTTTCAGCTGAGATCTCTAGTCATAGTGCTGCAGCCATCTCTGTGCTTCTTTCACTTCCCTGTGTATTTTTTTTCAAGTATATTTCTAGTAAAGTGTTCAACTTTCAGAGAAATAGTAAACTGTAATTTTAAATGTTCGTTTCTTAAGTCAACTTTTAGAGTGTGTTACTAGTCAAGTTAAATTATCTTAAGTTGAAGAATACTCTAAATTTCTAATTTCTTTTTTTATTTGTTAGTTGAACTAGTGTTCAATTATTACCAAATATGCCATGCAGATTTCTCAAAAAAAAAGAAACAAAAGACCAAAACCCAACCAAAATTAGTTTACATGCTACTTATCTGATTGGCAGATTTCTGTCCTGAAGAAACACACTGCAATATCCTGCATTTTCTTCAGCATTAGGGGAGGACAAATAGGCATTCAGTTCAGGTCATGGAGCTCAGTTTAGTTGCCCAGACTTATGTGTTCAAAGCCAGCCTTCCCAAAGATATCAGTGTTGACCTGGAACATGACACCCACACAACACCTAAGCCAAAGTGGAGCAATATCTGCAGAAAAAAAGCAAGAGCCTGTCAAATAGCTGTGGTTGCCTATAAAAGCATCTAAGTTAAGACTACGCTGTTTTTCAGCTAAATATCCTTCTATGAGAACTAGTAGATGAAGCCTGACTACTCACATAAGTTGATCGGTGAAGGGTAAAAAAAACCCACATGATGTCCAATAAATAAACTGTTTACAATACATTTCAGTTTTGGAATTCCTAATGCCCTCAAAACAAGAACTTACGACTCTGTCATAAAAGATCACAAAATAATAAGACATTGCTTTCTATGTGAATGAATATTCATTAAACAATCCATTATTTGCGTATCACTAGTAATTATATTCTTCTAAAGTTAAATTTCCCTAAAAAGACTCATTGGAGGCTGGAGGATAATTTCCTTTCCATATAAAATGCTATAGACTTAGGTTAGATAACTGCCCTAATTTTAGCTATCCAATGGTGGCTATAATTCCATGGAGAACTTAATAATGAGTAGATTTGTTAATTCCATCTACAAAACAGACTCCATTTGCATTAAGCACTGAAGTCTGGAATCGTTTTGGATTGAAAATATTATATCAATGTCATTATTAACTATTAAGAGATGTAACCAACCAAATAAGCTAAAAACAATGTTTATAATATGCTTCAAAAGGCACAAAGAAAACATTACAACGTCTGCTGTGAGAGATGTGGAATTTTGGGAAGCAATTCCTTAAAACCAGAATAGAAAAAGAATATCTGAGGAGATTGTACCCCAACTAACTATTGTTCTCTTAATTATTTTTTTTAAAAACAGCAATGTGAAAAAAGATATGCATTTTAGTTTCAGTTCCTCTGAGAAATCTATTCATCTTTTATTTTTAATTTCACTTTTAACTGAAGCTTATGCTTCATAGCAGATGCTGTTTTCAGTGTGAGGACAGAAAAAAAGAATTGTGTAAATTCATCAGCAGTAAAATAAAATTAAAAATTCACTGCTTGCTTTTACTTAGAGCCTGTGATGCTGATTGCAATATGAGTATAATCTAAACATTTGTTCATTATTTTTGAATGAAAATAAAGCATGAATACTTACAGTATGAGTGCTGGATATAAAAGACACCAATGTTTCTCATATTATATCAATATTTAAGCTATTAATTTATTTTGAAAAAGGAAGAGGCCAGCAAGAAATCCATTGTTAGTATCAGAATTTCTTGCTGAAATTTTCAAAAACTCTATGCTCTACAGGAATCACTAATAAAACTTCTATTTAACTTGCGTGTGTTTTCTTCTGAATTCATTCTCCTAAATACTGTCTTCATGTATTTTGTTTTCAGAAACAACGAATCTTTTGTAAATGCTCTATACAACCATTAGCAGACATTACTTTACCCGGAGGGTATGAAACCAGCATTTGGCTCATAAAAGTTGATCTGTCTGATGTCACCTCTATCTTCTTTCTGCAAATCGTCTGATATTTATCCTTCATTCTGTTCTTTGACAGTGAATGTTCAGCTCTATATTGTCTTTGTGATCTGTGCAAAGGAAAAACTTTACTCCTGGATTTTAGGAACTAGAACGTGTCTATATTATCCCTTAAAGATCAGGTCTATCATGAAAAAAAGAAATTGACTTAGTGAGAATTGAAGACACTCAGTATGCAGTAGGGACAACCATGGAACAAAAAGAATGGAGAAAACCAATCTGGAAAACTAAGTACAAGAATTTCTAAAACATTTCTTTGGAATGTTGCAAATTGATGATTTAATGTCATGTTTCACTGTGTTCTCATGACTTCTCATCTTCCTGGTTTTAAAGGTAGTATTTATTTTATCAGTATAATGCTTGATCCTTTGCCTATTAAGTTATGAAACCAAGAAGTCTCACAGTTGTGAATTCATCGTGCTATGCCTGACGACGGTTCTCCAGAGGAACGCAGTTACTAATGCATTCTTAAGTTGAGAAACATAATTTTACTTATCTACCTATTTATTTATTTATTTATAAGCACAGGTTTTTTAGTATTATTATTATTTTACATTGAGGTTGCCTACTGGTTTTGAAGTTGCCTTTCTCTGGTGTTACAATTATTCAGGATAAAAAAACTGAAAGCATCTGAGTTATAAATATGTATGGGGGATACAAGCTGTTTGTATGCACAATAGGATGGTAATAAAGGCAATCTGTTAGCTTCTTCCAATAGTGATCTCTTATAACCACCCACTGTTTAGTCATTTTGTAATAATGTGATGGATGAAAATGTTTCAAAGTTGAAATACCAAATAGGCGTTCTTGAATTGCTTCTGCAGATACCAAAATAATGCTGCAAATATTTAGATAATAATTCAATATTTCTAACCACTGATACCCTGAAAAAGCAAATTCTATAAGCTAGTACGATGCTGATGTGTCCCACAGTTGGTGAAAACTTTGCTTAGTTTAGCTTAGAGATCTTGACTTAGGTGATCCCTTTCCCAGTTAAAAGAAAAACTGGAATTTTCTGGCATATTCTGCAAAGTTAAATGCTAAACCAGATTCATTAACCTTAGCTATAGATCTGGAGATTTGGTGATTGCAAGTTGTGTCAGACTAGCTATGGATTTTTTTTCATCTTTGTGTAATCACTTTTTCTGAGAGGTATGAAAAGGTAATGCAGCATGATATCAAACACTACCATTTTGTATTTGGTCACGTGTTCAACCCACTTTGTATTCCCTTTAAAGACATAAAGAGCCCCAAAGTCTCTGGCTCAGTACTATCAACTCAAGCAGAATTGGCATGGTACTTTAAGCACCATGGTAAAAAAATGTAATTAATGTATCTATATGTGAGGCTGGAAAGAGATAGGCCTTTGGATCTAAAGTTAGACTTCTGAATTTGATCTAACAACTGTAATCAAAAATTTTCAGTAGGCCTTTTATACTAATTAAAGGATCTAAAGATACTGAGGTGGATTTACAGGAAGACATTTGGTTCCAAATGAACTATATAAAATCTGAAGTCTAAAATGGGATTTCTGTTTCATCGTGGTATAATTTCTGTGCTGTGAGAATACCAGAACATCAGACATACGTGAGAATAAATCAATGTTTGTAAGAAATAAATCAGTTCCTGTATGGTCATTTCTCACAGCAGAAAGTTCAAAATTCAAAATGTTTTTATACAATAATAATAATTTTAAAACATGTAAACAGAAAAAAAAATATATATAGAAACAGAAAAAAAAAACCACCAACCAACCAAGCAAAAAATGAAAACAAAACCCAAAACCCAGAAGAAAATTCTGAAAATCAAAACTATAGAAGACTAAAAAAATTAGCCAACATCACTTACATATCCAAATACTCCGGAGTGGATGTAATCAATTCTACATCTTTCTAGTGGGTAACCTGACAGCATGACCTATAGCACAGCTCATATAACTTAGTATCAGAAAATGCCTACATACGCTGTAAGTACTTTGGCTCATGGGAGATACAAACTTTTAGATAGAGTTTAAAGGTATAAAACAAACACTGTTTTAAGTTCTACAGTACACAACCATGGCTAAAATGTAATTAGTAAAAAATGCTAGGCAAGAGCGTTGTGTGACCAGAACTATTCAATCAGAAAGTGCTGATTGAACATATATAATCACAATCAAAGCCTTTATTTAAATAGGGGTTACAGTCCTAATAAAACACAAAGGGAAATAGGGGCAGAGGGCTTCTAGACAGGTAATGAAAGAAAAAATTAAACTCATCCAATTACATCTAGGGAAAAATCCATTACCTATAACAGTGAGAGGACAGCCCCAGGAAAATTCAGATGCAAAACTAATAATGAAGGCGCAGTGTCCTTTCAACAGATTCTAAATGAGCTCTAATTTTCTTACATTCACCATTCCCAAACTATATAAATTTCAACTAAGCAGAAAAAAAGTGACATGCTGGCACAATTGTTATTCCAAACAGGCACAGCTGCTTGCTCACCTTAATTAGACCTAATCCCAAAAGGGAACCAATCTTTCCCTATTTTCTTCGATGAGCTCACCTGATTTACCTCAACTTTTCTTTTCTAATAGGTTTTGCCCTAACCTTTCAGCTATTGTCGTTTCAGAAATTCTAATGGGAACTGAAGAGCTGCAGCTCCCTTGTGCCAAAGTGTTTTATCCTTTTTTTTTTTTTTATCAGAGATTTTCCCCAAATGTCAAAATCTTACTGAGGTGAAGAGGCATTTGGAGGTGTGATGGGGTAGACGGGAGACACTGAGAACAAAGAAGGGGGGAAAGCTGAATGTAGTGTGTGATTTTTTAAATCTTATTTTCTAAGATTCTGTGTCAAATCAAGAGCTGGTCTCCAACAAAAATTCTAGGAAAGTGTAGACTGTAGAAAAGACCAAGGCTAGCAGGGTCTGACGTCCAGGTGCTGTGACAGTGCACAATTTCTCAGTGTCTGTGTCAGTGACAGTTATGGGCAGAGAGTTCCAATATCCATGGAGGTAGGTACAATACATGTAAAGATCAGCTTACCTCTATTTTTAGGGACCTCCATAGCAGGTTAGGTAATTATATTTGAAGAATAAAACTTTCTTATTAACAGTCTAGATGAGAAAGGGCATGCAGAGGAGCAGACCAAGGTCATGAACCCTACCTTTCCTCTTCAGTGTGTTCACTTTCCTAGCTGCATCCATTCCTCACGTTTTCTATCAAAACTGGCAACAAATGCACACTTTTTTCAGGAAAGAGGGCAGAGTTTACACTGTGGACACATTGCAAAGACTTGCACTACAAAGACTTTTCAGAACCACAACACATTTCAGAGAAAAAAACATCCTTGTAACACAAATCAGTCTATTATGATTATCACCAGGCTAGTTTTAAACTCATTGTGTTTTGCTTTTCAAAGGAAAGCTGCACTACTGGAACTACTGGATAGAAAACCACTTGTAAGTATAATCTCTTCTCTAGCTTTCAATATGCACTCCCAAAATGTATTTAAAAACAACCAAAATCTGCATATTTTATTACTACACCCATTCCACACCCCTACTCCCAGTTTAAACTTAAATTAGCGTCGTTTAGTGTTGGGTATGCAAGGTCAGATCATTTGGAACCGATGAAGCTAATTATGAATAAGAAATTAAAGGCCCTAAAAGTATTTCCAGGATCCAGGTCTATGTATATCTAGAGTGTCACCTTTGCTAAGATATTACTTCACCTTTCCCAAATTCCTATTTACTCATAGCTGTTTGATTTCAGAGTAACTGCTTTGACTTAGAACAGTTATTGCAATGGAGAAACAAGGAAAAGAACAGCATCTGAATAGCCTCTCCTTCAACTTTGGATTTTTATTTAAGCTAACAAATACACCTACCTTTTCAATATACCTTCTAAAATATGCTTTACCTGTTAAATGTACCTATAAGTTCATTTTAAATGAAAAAATATTAAAGTTTATTTTTAAAAGATTTTTATTATGTAGCATGTGGAGCTTTTACACAAATAGCTTATAGTAATGAACAACTCTGAAAACTTTTTCTAATGTAAAAGTGCATTTGAGGGGAATTATATACAAAGTACTTTTAAACATACATATTTATTTTCTCTCTGAGTGATAAAATATAGAATGGAAAGAAGGAAGTGAAGAATAAAGGGAGGGGAGGGGAGAGGAGGGGAGGGGAGGGGAGGGGAGGGGAGGGGAGGGGAGAGGAGGGGAGGGACTTAACTATGCTTTCAAATATGTATCTTATCTCCCAAAATTTTGGTTTTTATCATTTTCAAAAATGATGTAATAAAAACAGAAGGCAGGAGAGGAAAACAAATTTGTTTTTTTCTTCTTGCTTTTTTTTTATTATTATTTCACCCCTTGATATGCCAGCTATCTGACTCTTTAAGTCTCTTCCTGACTGTTCCAAAAGGAAGGACAAGACCACAATCTTTGTGAGAAAGTAACAAAAGGAAACACTCCAGTCAACAAGTGCAACAAGAATTCACTTGCACATTGCTACCTTAGTGAAGAACCTACTTTGTGAATGGTGAATTTGTACCTGAATATTTACATTGCATAAACTTCTTATTGTCTTCTTTGATGGTTCAGGCACTTAGATTGACTGCTGTGGTATGGCCTGGTTCCTTCACTTCTTTAAATTCTCTTATCAGTGCAGTAGCAGCACTTCAGAATTCTTTTTTCTGCAGGAAAGGAGGTGAAGTCCCGCCTTTAAAAAGTATTTTAGGAATAGAGTTGTATAAATAGCCACTAGCTTGCAAGAGAAAAAGTCCTTCCTGATAATAAAAGACTGAGATGAGAGGTCTTGCTCTACAGCCTAATGACTAATAAAAAGGTTATATGATCATTAGTGTAATTTATTGTTCACGTTGTTCACCACATGGAAAACTGAAAAAAGGGGAAAGAACAGAAAGTGGTATCTACAAGTGATGTCACAAACAATTCCAAGAAAATTCTAAAACTGAAATGTCTACATCCACTTCATTAAGGTACACCTGTATGGTACCGTGACCAGTTAATCAGAAGGTGCTTGGCTATGCAACCATTATACCTTTGATGGTCTGAAATTATCTCTCTGCTCCACTTTGCAATGGACTGTGGATATGCTTGCTCACTCACTTCTCTCCTGATGAGCACAATGCCACCCCAGAGTTGCCCAGTGGCATATGTTATCCCAAGCCTGCAGTGAGATGAAGCAAAGACTTATCACTACTCTCTTTCATTTTTTCCACTTTTCCATTAGGAGCACTTTGCACACAACTGGACTTTCTGTCTCCTCAGTACAGGTGGATCTGGCAGCCCACGTTTTGTAAATCTAGTTTTCTATTCCCCACTCCTCACTTAGAAGGAGCATCCACAAGACAGAGAGACATAATTAAAAACCTGAGAATGAAAAGCCAGAAAGTGAGACTTGATATGAATTTCTACTATCGATTTTATAACACTTAGTTGGAGGAAGGGTGAACTTGAGCTTGAAACAATGTATGACTTCTACGTGAAATAGTCTTTACAAGAGGGAAGAGAAACCAAGAATGTGCCATACTCACTGAACAAGGAATCACAATTTGAAGATCTGGAGCTTTTGTGAGTCTCCTGATTTCTCTGTTGTCAGTCCCATGCATTTTAATTCTTTCATGTCCAGAAGAATAAGAACTGTGATCTGCCCTTACTAAATGGCCATCACCGTAGTGATTAAAGTGCTTTATGTAGGGTTTCAGAAATGTGGGCTTGAATCCACTCTAAAAGAATGCGGAGCTACATATAATTCTTCTGGGAGCTATTAAAGACTAAATACACTTCCATCTTCTCTGGCTGGACTCTGTCAATACTAACTTTAAGAAGAGACATTTTGAGAAATTTTGTTATATGAAAATCATACTGTCAGCCACCGCCTCCACTCCCCACAACCAAACATACATCTCCATTCTTGTGCCCTGTGTTACTTCTGAAATTAGGAGAGAAAAAGTTGTAACAATGGGAATATAGTGATGCTTCTTTGAGTTTTAACTGGAATGGAAACCGTCTATCTGGAGCTTCAATGCAATGTTCCTGGAGATGACAATGAATACCTAAACAAAATATAGATTGATTTAACACAACACTTTCCTACTGAACAGAAAAAATCAGGACACCTTCATGCAGGAAACTATTTAAGCATAAACTTCATTTTAATTTAATTTTAAGGATGTTTAATATGTTCCAGAATCAGGGCCACTTAGGTAATTGTGTGACATAATTGCAACAACCTACTTTAAAAGCCCTATGTAGCACCACAGAAATGTAATTCCCAGTGACTGTTTAAGGAAGTGATCTATAGCTTAATGTTAGTATAATCATCATTTGATGCAGCAGTTGCAAAGATTGTTACATGTCTACTGAACAGCGGTTACGAAAAAAAATTAATAAATACATAAAATAACATGGTGCAATTTTCTCTGAAATTACCACCCCCTCCCCCCCCATGCATAATGCATCAAATGTATTTAGCACCAATGAACTGGATAACACTTTTTTGGATGACTCACTATCTTCCTGTTGGAGTCACATTCCCTTGCAGAGAATAAATCGCGTTACCCTTGGGAGCAGAGAGATTTGAAGAAAAAATATCTGGGGAAGTAACTTCACATACATTATTTGAGAATCTTTTATAAAATTCAAATAGCTTGTGACAAAGACATGGATTACTGTTGTTATTATTATTATTATTGTTATTATTTAAGAAAACGACCTATAGACATCTTAACACATCACCTTGCAGCTTGCACTAGTTATAATATTTTGCACTATACATTTCTTTTTGTTCTAAAAGATGTATGTTTTGAGGGCTTATAATTAACCTTATTCCATCATTTATATTTTGATGCATTCATGTGCAACTGAAATAAACCCCCCATATTGATGCAGCTAATTAAATAAAAGCAAAATCATATAAAGTTTCATTATAACTGTAATTGATTTGTCAACTGAGTAATATAGCTAGATATATTACTCTGTTGACAAATTAAGTTAAAATGATAATGACACTTAGCCTGATCCTTATTTTTTATTGCATTCCTTCCAGATAATTTCACATTTCTTAAAGAAAAAAAAGAAAAGAAAAGAATTTAACTTTTCTTTTTTGTGCCTCTTAAGTCAGTGGATTAAAATTAATATATTAAAGTCCTTCATCATTTCTGTTTCTTTTAATTGAAGTAGAATAATATACTGCAGTTAATTGGCTTTTGCCAAAGTTAATTTGATTGTGGTGATAGAATGCAGTCAAAATATATCTACTGTCCGTAGGTGCAATAACATTTAGATAAGTAAGTAATTAAGCCACCTAGAATATAGAGGCCTTCATACTCTCCTTCATCAAGAAGAAACTTGTCTTGGAGAGTGAATGCCCATGCATTGGAACTAATTCTGCATAAGACAATATATTTTCCTTCAAGAAGAAGGGTGTAGTTTTCAGGAGGTAAGAAAAAACCATCACAGGAGACCCATGACCTCTGATAAAAAAAGGTGTGTGATGATCTAGAGGCTTAAGAGGCATAGTTACTCAATATTTCTCATAATATAGGAACTATAGATTAAAATAAAAGAAATTATGATGTTCAAAACCTGGAAAGATGCCATTATGGGTTGACCTTGGCTAGCAACTGAAGGCCCACAAAGCTGCTTTGTCAATTCCACTCCTCAGCAGAAGAGAGGGATTAAATTAGACTGAAAACTCATGGGCTGAGATAAAAGCAGTATGGTGAAAGAAAGAAAAGGCCATATATGAAAGCAAAGGGGAGAAGAAAAAAAAACTATAAAAAGAATATTTACTATCTAATTCACATCAGCAGGCAATGACCAGCTGTTTCCTGGGGAGTAGGGTCTCATCATGTGCTGTGGTTGCTTTGGTAGACAAACACCTTAATAATGAATGCTTCTCCCACTCAATCCTACACTATCCTCCTTTACTTAGTTTTACTGATGAGCACAACATCTTAAGGTAGGAAATATCCTTTTGGTCAGTTTCAGTCAGCTGTCTCAACTATGTCCCCTTCCAACCTTTTGCCCTTCCTCAGCCCATTAATCTTTGGTGGGGGCAGGGACTGGACAGGTAATCTTACTGTTTTGCAGGCACAGTTGGACTGCTAACCAAGGAGAAATATGGTGTTACCTTATCTCCCTGGCCTTTATCTAGAGAAAGATTTAAAGGATTTGAGTGTTCAATAAACTGTACCTGTCTTAGATTAAAAGACATTTTAACAGTGAAACAATTCATTGCTACAGAATTTTACTTTATTTATGGTTTGGATAAAACTTTCAGCCTTCAGGGTATGACGAATGTAAGCGTAATAATCAACATCATGACCAGCATACAGGCGCTTAAGCTGAGGTGGTCTCCAGAACTAAATGCATGAACAGTTACGTGCATTGGAGTTAATAATGAATAGCCAGAGGAGGGCAACGAAGCTGGTGAAGGGACTGGAGAAAAAGTGTTATGAGGAGCAGCCAAGGGAACTCCTGTTTAGCCTTGAGGAAAGAAGCCTGAGGGGAGACCTTGTCACTGTCTACACACACCTGAAAGGAGATTGTAGTGAGGTGGGTGTTGATCTCTTTTCCCAAGTGACAGGCAATAGGGTGAGAGGAAATGATATCAGGCTGTGCCAGGTGAGGGTCAAGTTAGACATCAAGAAAAATGTCTTCACTGAAAGCATTACTGAACACTGGAATAGGCTGCCCAAGGGAGGTGCTTGAGTCATCATCATTGGTATTATTTAAAAGACAGGTAGATTAAGTGCTCAGGGAGGTGGTTTAGTAGTGAACAGGTATGTTTAGACTCAATGATCTCAAAGGTCTTTTCCAACTCAGCAATTCTGTTATTCTATGATTCAATGTAAAATATAATATGTGACATTCATAGGCAATTTTTATTCTTTTGATGGGCTACAAACATCCTGTCCATTAGTCTATTATCTGTCTGCATATCGGTCTTACTTCTAATCTTTATGTTACTTCTGTTGCACAGAAATCATACGGATTTGAGTTTCTTAGGTTTCTGTAGCATTGTTTCAACATACTCATAGCACTTAAATCAGTTTACAGTGATGTATATCTTATTGCCACACAGAAGATACAGGAAGTGTATTTGATTCAACAATAAATAGATATACCTTATTCTTTTCCCAAGGGATGCTAAAAAGAGTAGAATATAAATGAATCAGCTTTCCAACATAGGATCATAGAATCATAGAATCATAGAATAACCAGGTTGGAAGAGATCCACCAGATTATTGAGTCCAACCTTTCCTATCAAACACTAAACCATGCCCCTTAACACCTCGTCCTCCTGTGCCTTAAAGACCTCCAGGGAAAGTGAATCAATCACCTCCCTGGGTAGCCTGTTCCAGTGCCCAATGACCCTTTCTGTGAAAAATTTTTTCCTAATGTCCAGCCTAAACCTCCCCTGGCGGAGCTTGAGGCCATTCCCTCTTGTCCTGTCCCCTGTCACTTCGGAGAAGAGTCCAGCACCCTCCTCTCTACAACCTCCTTTCAGGTAGTTATAGAGAGCAATGAGGTCTCCCCTCAGCCTCCTCTTCTCCAGGCTAAACAACCACGGCTCTCTCAACAGCTCCTCGTAAGACTTGTTCTCCAGCCCCTTCACCAGCTTTGTTAGCTCTTCCCTGGATACGCTCCAGAGCCTCAAGATCCTTCTTATGGTGAGGGGCCCAGAACTGAACACAGGATTTGAGAAGCGGTCTCAGCAGTGCCGAGTACAGAGGGAGAATATCCTCCCTGGACCTACTGGTCACATCATTTCTGATCCAAGCCAAGATGCCATTGGCATTCTTGGCCACCTGGGCCACTGCTGGCTCATGTTCAGTCACTGTCAACCAACACCCCCAGGTCCCTCTCCTCCAGGCAGATTTCTAGGCAGACTTCTCCTAATCTGTAGGGTTGTTGTGCCCCAAGTGCAGGACCTGGCACTTGGCCTTGTTAAACATCATCCCATTGGACTCTGCCCAGCGGTCCAGCCTGTTCAGATCCCTTCGGAGCCTCCCTACCCTCCAGCAGATCGACACTTCCACCCAGCTTAGTGTCATCCACCAACTTGCTAAGGGTGCACTCAATGCCTTCATCCAGGTCATTGATAAAGACATTGAACAGGGCTGGACCCAGCACTGAGCCCTGGGGAACCCCACTTGTCACTGGCCTCCAGCTGGATTTCACACCATTTCCCACCACTCTCTGGGCCCGGCCAGCCAACCAGTTTTCCACCCAGGAGAGTGTGCGCCTGTCCAGGCCAGAGGCTGACAGTTTCTCAAGCAGAATGCTGTGAGAGAAACTGTGTCAAAGGCTTTGCTGAAGTCCAGGAAGATACATCCACAGCCTTTCCCTCATCCAGCAGCCAAGTGACTTTGTCATAGAAGGCGATCAGGTTAGTTTAGCAAGACCTGCCTTTGGTGAACCCTTTTGACTGGGCCTGATCACCTGCTTCTCTTACATGTGTAGTACAAGTATTTCAACTTTTTAGTTTTAGTGCCAACCACTAACTTATCCAAGTGCTCCTTTTCCTGTTTATTTGAACTAAAACTGAGGCACAGTGCAGAACACCGTTATATTTACTGTGGAGATTGTGGGTCAGACTCTTACACGAACCACATTAGCGATGAAAACAAACAAATACAATTTAATTACCTGCAATCAATAGAACAAATTCTATATGCTGAATGCAAGCTGTGAAAAATAGCAAATTAAAGCTCTGTTACAGCTTGCAAGCCTAAGAACATAAAGATTCCATAAGTAAAATATGATTGCAAAGCAAACAAAGTAACTGCAAAAAGCAACCAGATCAGTTCTTCCTCTAGGAGCAATTTTTTTCTAAATTACCTAACCAACACAGCCTCATATGTCCTATTTTCATAAATCATATAAGCATTTAGGATCCCAGTGGAATCTAGGCTCCAAAGTACCTATGTGATTTATGTGTATATACAGAAGTCATTTAGGTGTTTTGGAGAACGACATTTCTAGATTTTTCTCACTCTCAACTCAAAAGTGGGAGGAAGAACCTCACACTGTTGCAGGATTGTTCAGTACCCAAGTAATAGTTTGGGATTTTCTGCTATGGGTGTCCTTTGATAAGTCATCTCATTGTTTGGTTATGAAAAATATTAAGCCAAAAAGACCACCTAACCTCCTTTGGGTTAAAAACAAAAAAACCCAAACAAACCAAAACACACATATATATCATCATGTTCAGGGTTGTCACAACGATTTTTATATACAATCAATTCATAATAAGGCTATATTTTGTAATGTTCTTTATTTCATTGATTTTGTTTTGTAGGTTTTTTTTTGTTTGTTTATCTGTCTCTGTGTATATATGTATTCATGCTTTTTTATTTTCATTTTTTTTTCATTTTAAGTCTTCAAAATAATTTCATGGACCATCTTTTCATTGCTTAAAGGCAATCAAAGAAAAAAGGCTAAATCCTGAGAAATGGAATTAAGAAATATTCTGTGATTTTTCTTTCCAAATAGAACTAAAAGCGTATGTTTACCTCCCAGAAGTTTTAGAAATATGAAGGATATCATATAGAAAAGTAAAACCTTACTTGTTCTAGCAATAGATTATATGAATTCAGTGACACTGGTGTTTTCATTAAGAAAAAAAAAATTTTTACTGTTTCTGGATTATCTGTGGATGGCCATTCACTTGTTTACACATGGACAATGAATATCTGAGATTTGGGTACATTGAGTTTTATTTCTTCCTACTCTCCCCACCAGAGCAAGCATCCAGCCAGGTTCAAGTGAACAGTTACTATTTTGGTGTTATATTTAAAAAAGGAATTATAAAAGATAAAAGCAGTGAAAACAAGTATGTGTAAGCAGGTGCAAGCTGTGTTATTTCTATCTTAAAAAATATCTTTTATTAATATGGTATAACAAACACCATCTTAAACTTCCATGGTAAGATGCTGAGTCCCTTCCCTTGCCATAGGTCTGGAATAGATAATCGATGACTATAATTTTTTCTTGTTTTACACTACTGTGTCTGAGGTTAGAACCCAGAGCCCTGACATTCACCAAACCCCCTCTAGCCCAGAAGTAATTGACACCATCGATGAATTAATTTTTCAGCCTCAGACTTTGAGTTTCCTTCCCTAAGAAGTTAACAACAAAGTACCAGAAAGAGTCAGTGTTAGAAAAGGTATTTTGCTGTATAATAGTGACTGTAATTTCCTCCTCCAACAGATTTCCAATCTAAGTATTCTCTTATTTAGAATCGTGCATGCAGTGGTAACTGACGTTTTGCTATCCAGCTAGAAATGAGCAATAACAGTCAAATGAAAATTGGAAGCTGCAGATCTAATCATTAACAACAGATGGTTCAACTTGAATCTGATAAACAAGTTGTTGGTCTCCGTCACCCTCCCTTCTCCTTGCCCATTTCTTTTCCTTTCACTTGCATATGTTTGTGTGTATGCAAGTTGTTTTACCACAGTCAAATCAACAGGGGAAAGAGAGCTTCCAAAACCAAAAGGTAAACCTCATGGTAAATCTGGAACACATTCAGATGGAATCAGCAATCACTTGAGCATCTGATACTGAGGCTTTTGGGATATAATTCAGGCAGTTCAAATAGCATAGTTGCTGCTTTCTTAGGCTCTGGATTGCCTCCCACACTGGTCCATGTCCCACTATTCTCAAAGACAACCTGCTCCACTAAAAAATCCAAATATATGATACTGCTCCAGTCTTGGATGCTTATGTGCAGAACACAGTGAGAGGCAGTTGGAGACCTAGAAGCTTATATGATCACAGAGCCTGGCCCATCATGGCTGGATTTGGTCCCAGTTTTACAATAGCTCCTTCTCTTTTTTTCTCTATTCATCGGAAAAGAAAGCCTTTGTCGTTTTGTACGATCACACATTCAACAAAAAGGGGAACATGGAAAACAAAACTGGAATATTGTCAAAAGCAATAATTGAAGGAAACATAGGGATAAAATATGGAGGTATGCAATTGCCCTGTTTAACATTTTGCTTAGCACTTGCCATTGCATGACTTCAAAATCTGTGCAAAGGCTTTTTTGTTCAGATAAACATTGCTATTTTGTTCTGTATGGCAGAAGCAAAGCCAAAGATTAGTTAAAACTAATTTTATTTTGACTACTCATTAAGAACAGCAGTGGCATAGTTGCCAAAATGCTACAAATTTAAGGTATATTTTAAAGTCAGACTGTGTTTATCTCTTTGCCTTTAAACATTTTGTCTGAGGACTGCCCATTTGTGTGTGGTGCTGGGTTCAGCAGGAGGGCAGTGCAGGAGTGGGCACCACTCTCCCTTGCTTGGCTGAGCTCGGGACCCAGGGCTGGCTGCAGTGTGGGGAGGTGATGCAGGGTGGCTGCTGCCCCAGCTCCCCCCCATTCCTTGACCCACTAGATGGCCCGGGCCGGACCTGCCAGAAAGATATGTGCTGATGGGGGTCGGATGTGCCTTATAAAAGGAGTCTCAAGGAACCAGGAGGGGTCAGGTCGGTCTCTCCCTCACATCCATGCTCGCTCTCACTCCCACGCTTTGATCGGACCAGCCTGGACCACACAACCTGGAAGAAGCTGCTGCTGTCACCATGTGTTCTCCACATCTGCTGCTGCCGTCGATGTAGTGATTTCTTTCCTTCCCCTTCTCTCTCTCTTTCTCTCCATATCCCTCTCGTTACCTTATGGTGTGCAAGTTGGATCGGATCCGAGGGACCTGGATTGTGTTCAGGGATTAATTTCTGTAACTTTGGTGGTTGCATCCCTGTGTCCTTGTTGTGCACCCCAGTATCTTGGTGTGTTTATACTTGCTGGAGCCAGAAATATATACTGGTTTTGATATTGACCCTGGGAGCGACCTTTTTGGCCTCCGGATCGCCACGCAGACAAACAAATCCAGTTTCTCCCCCAGCCAGGGCCAGATATGAACGTGCGGGATGTGGGTCCAGGTTATGACAGGTATAAGTAACACAAAAGAGCACTGAGTGAATCTTATGATTCCACATTTCTGGTACTACAGACCTGGAAACACACTGCTAAATGTATTGGATGGGATGTATCCAGAAGAGACTATAGCAGCTCCACTGCATTTCTCCAGGTTACTCAAATTAACTTTTGAAGGAAACTCAGCAATACAGTAGAAATTGTAGTGAGTGTAAGTCATTAAGAGCTGGTATTTCCTTCCCATAGAATGGACTCATGTTCTTTTGGACATGGAAGGAATAATCACACTGAATCGAATGAATTTTGAGGTTTGATCCAAAATATTTTTGTTCCAAGCAATGAATTATCTTCTGTAGTTGCCAACCCATGACAGATTCAATCTACATCTGTAAACACCAGAGCATTTTGCATTCAGATACAGTTTTCCTAAATTTACTATAGAGACAAGATTTTTGTGTGTGTGCATGTTAATCCCAGTGTAAAATATCCCCAAATCAATCGATCAATTGATTAACAAATTAAGTGTTAAATAATGGATGGGACTGTGAGCATTTCCTGACAAGATGCTGAGAATAAAATATGTGTCTACAGTTCTTTTGTCAAATAGTCAGCCAACAAAGCATTGCAGTGTTTTCTTTAGGAGTTTACATAAATGCCTGGAAAACAAATGGAAAAGTGTGTTCAAACAATATTTTATCATTCATATAAGCCAAGCAGAAATGGTCATTACACTGAAAAATGAATAAAATTCTTTTTCTTTCAAATTAAATTTTAATGTAGCAGAACTTTACATGATCCCAGGAACATAAATAAATACAATGCGACAGCTAAATATTTTCCACAGCTAATTATGCCATTAATACTGAACATAGTGTAAAGTACTCATGAAATAAAGTTGCTAAGTACTGAAAAGCGGAAGGCAAAGCAAGAGTTGTGAAAATATTGAAGATTTCATATACTGAAGTTGTCTTATGCAAGAGCTGTATTGCATTTATTATAATTCCTAACATTTTATTTTATACTGACATAATAATATAACTAATTTGTGGGCTATCTGAATTCCTCTGTATATATTAAAATAATTTTGGTTTAGTCACGTAAAGTTGTTTTCAGGTTGAAGCTCAATCTTTATGTTTGCACATCACTAAGTGTCTTGCCATCAATGAGAACTAACAAAAAAGCTTGCTTTCTCCTCATAATGATGCTATGAAAAGGGATACTGTCACAGACATTTTGAAAAGGAAAGTGAAGCATAAGACAGTAAACTGTCACGCTAGTCCATGGATGTTTGTGTGGTTAAATCAGAACTTGAACTCTGCTCTCCCATGGGCCAAACTAACAGCTTATTTTCCCCTGACTGTTTTCCCCACTTCATTTATAAGCAAATGTACCATATATCTACAGCACATGCATATGCCACTCAGCCTTGCTGTGATCAACATGTTATGAAACAACAGTCTAGTCTGGAGTGTTTAGGGCTGTTAGGATAATGATTTTGCATGGATTCTCTACTTCCCAGTGGAGCCGTGTTTTCCTAGATTTGCTTTAATGCAAGTGCTTTTTGCACATAGAGGAGACACTGGAGAGGTTTGCAAAAATGTAAGCCCTTTAACAGTTCATTAGGAAGCAAAGAAGGATCCCTTGCTAACTAGACTGACTGTGACTGTTCGGCTGAACGATCTTGTCACTCCTATGGTTGCTTTTAATATTTGATGGCTGGTCATGTATGGCATGCCTCATCACACCATCTCTGGAGGCAGTGCATCGGGAAATTTGAAAAGATGCCACTCTGCTGGAAGGATACTCTTGCTGATTTAATGGTGAAGCTATGATTCTACATTCTTATTTTGTATCTCGGGGTTATTAAATTACTGGCGGAATCTGAAACTTAAAACAAAAGAAAACAGGAATATGTATAAGTTTATACTATGCAAGGCTTAAAGGGCCACTGTAATTTGTGACTGACCTGAGGTCACATCTATAAATATGGAACAAAAAATCATTAAGTAAAAGGGAAAGTAAGGTGTTATTGCCCTGTGTCTATGTACATAGTTCTGCTTGATCATTGGCCAGACTGAAATGTTGCTGTATTTACCAGGAACTCTCCCACACACTTTAAGACCAAAATCATCTTTATTTCACTCAAATTTCAAAATTTTTTTCACAAAATAGAAAAATTATTCTGCCGTTCTATGGCACAGGGAGTCCCTCATCTGTTAAAATGGATGGAGGCAGGAATTAACAACTCCAGGGCACTAACCTAGTCCTAGAAAGCCAAGGAAGTAAAGAAAGACCAAAAAACAAGTGGGGATATCTGTTAGCTCTGAGTTTCTGCCAGCCCTCCGAGACACTTATGAGAAGTTTTAAAAGCAAACTGAAAGAAAATATGCCTGGCATCCATCAGGACAACAAGGAAAATAAATTTCTGTTACATTTTTGCTGAAAATATTGTGTGCCTATATGAATTTCTGTGTCTATATTTGAATCTGGGTTTGTGTAAAATTTAAACCCTGATTAGCAGAAGTCAGTAAACCTGATGACAGAAGCATATACCTATCAAAGTTGATGGCTTTTGATTTATGAGTATATCATTAGCGATTTATTACCTCTCACCACTTCCCATACTTTCTCTGTACTCTTTAAATGGTATGAGAATGAAGGAGGGAGAAACAGTCAGGGAAAGAAAGAAACATTTTTTTAGTCTTTAACAGTGAAAGCAATGATTTGTAGCCATGAGCTCAAAAGCACATATATAATAGCTCAGACATTTAGACTAATCGGAAGTTAGATATTCCATACAAAATGTCCCACCCTTTTGCAATTGATACTCCTGAATTACAATTTTTTTTCCTTTATTGAATAATGACAAAAAGTAGTCTTCAGCTAACCTTGGTAAAAATTTATTTTTGAAAGCAATAAATACCTAGTTAAGCCCTAAAATGTTAATGGCTCTGCAAATAGTTACTTCTCCCTAAATGAGTGACCATTTAATGAATCACTTCCACCAAAAAGGTCAGTGTAGCAAGTCCCATGTGCATCATGTTATTACAACTTACCAGCAAATGACCACATTAATATTAACTGACAGATTGCAGACCTTTATGTTTATGTACAGTGGGTTTCTGGAAAGTGCACTTCTGGGAGGTGTTAGCAAACTTTCTGCCAGCATATCATCCTGTAAATCATGCCATTTTCAGGTCATTACTTGTTCAACGTGTGGACATCTAGTTACAGAGCTTTCTGAACGAGAAGTATGTTAATGAATAAAGCACACTTGACCCCTCACCTTCAAAATCTTGGCTCAAAACAAGCTAGTATTCTTAATTCCTCTCATTTCAGGGGTCTGGGACATGTCACAGATAGATGTTCTTGTAAGGCAACCCCATGACAGCTCTGAAACAGCTAATGGTGTGCACCAAGGTCAGGGACCATTTAAGTCAGAGGCAACAATAAACTCTCACAACTCTGATAATTCTGATGCTGTAGTCTCTGTGATAAAGTGATTTCATTAAGGGGAATTTCTGAATTAAACATAATGTATCAAGCTTGTACTGGGGACCTGTCATGTCACCGTGGCACAAAGCTCCTACATGAGGGCAGATATTCCCTTTAGTTCACCTTCCAAAACAAGACTATGAGCAGCATTTCCAAGTCAGCTATGGGATCTTGAGCCCTTCTTACTATTATTGAGCCTCTTAAACAAAAGTCTCATCTGTCCTAATAATATCAAGATTAAGTATGTGCCAAAAGAATGGCCAGGGTATAGATCTGAGCTCTGTTATACAGGGGAGGAGGGAGGAGAGTCATTGACTTTACAACCTGTAGGAGACCGAGCATTGCTCCTGTTCCTACATCATCACGTGGCTGTGGGTGTCTTGCAGCAGCTCTGCTCATCAGAAATAAGGGTGAGGATGAATTCAGCTCATTCCACATGAAGAAACTCCTCCTCACCCAAAGTCTCTTCCCTTGATATTTTCTTCAGTGTTTTCATTTTGTTTATGCTCACCAGCTAACTTTGAGCTCTTGTTATTCAGACCTGTAAGAGACCCGGTTTCGGGACAGGAATACTGGACCCACATACAATGCACTCTTAGATCTTTGAGAAATGTGATTCACTTCTGGTCACTGATAATCCCATTTACTTCCTCAAAAATTTACTGAATATCACAAAGTTGCTGCTAAAGTGATTGGGAAGGTAAACTCTTGTAGTCTTTTAAAGAAAAGACCATCGTCTCCCCCTGCCCTACTGTTTCAAAGAGTGTAGAGAGGAAAAATGCTATTAAAAAAATCTCTACTTGCTAGTGTCCTTTTAAATTATGTAAAGCCAATTTCTTGTAATATTGTCAGTGAACAAATAATCAGTTGGTTGAGGAAGATTTGTGGCTGTAATTATTTATTCATTTTAATGTTTGTTATTAAGCCTTCCTCTTGCTGTTTGCACCCATTATATGATGAAAGATCAATACAAAGAAGACAAGGAAGTGCAGAAATGATGGTTAATTATCGGGGAGTGAGGAGGAGGAGAGCAGCCCTCGTACAACTAACTGTGAGCCATACGGCTAATGCTCTAGTCTGTTTCTGACACTAGCTTTTATTTTACAGTGTGAGGTGGGGGTTTTTGTTGATCTTGTGGGTTTTCTTTCAGTCAGGACAGAGGAGTGAACACTCGAGACAAGTTTTATCACACTTTTCTAATCCACTCCTAGCTGGGATTGAATTAGTTGAAGCAGTGGAGCTAATTGGATAAATGAAGGCTGTGGTTGAGAAATGGGGCTCTTTTTTTACTTACTATGTAACTTGTTTCTCATCTTTCTTTTATTTCTAGAGGTGTAAAACAGCAACACCCACTCTTACCTTCTTCTTTAGTGTTTTATGATCTAGAGAAGAATAATAATGTATCTTGACTATATTTACAGGTTTGTATTTACAAATACAGGTCTCTGTTATCTTTTACATACATCCATCCATAACAGAACACATACATAATATATTGTTTTAAATCTTAGATTAAAATTTGTCATTACTATTCAGGATTAACAGACATAAAAATCCTGGGGATTCATTACCATAATTTACATTTATGCAGCTGTGGAGAGGTGAAATACATTCCAACTGTTGCTTCCTGGATAACATTATACCTGTTAGATGTGATTATTTCCAGCAAATTTTTTGTTTGACCCAATATCTAATATCACCTGGAATTAAGGTTTCTGCTTTGAATTTTTAATGGGCATTGCAGTAATGTACAATACCAAAATGATGTGTCACAGGCTGCAGTGCTCCGACAAGTCTTAAATGGGCAACACAAGTATTCAGCTCTGAGTTCTCTTGTATGCTAACAAGTCTGGTGACTGCAAGGGCTACTGAAGTGGGAGAAAGCCTGAAAGTAGGTCTATGTTCAAGATTCTATATAGATCTCAAGAGTCTCTGTCTAAATGCTTGCAAAATCCATCATATAGCTTCAGGCCAGCCCTGAAACTCGCCTTTAGTGAATATCTCCCACACCCTAGATACTGGTACATAGAGATGACAGATAGCTCACATAAATATCTCTAAGAGTCACTTTCCGTTAATTCAGGGCCAGTAACTCTATTAAAATGACAAAAATAATAATGGCTCTGAAATCATCCTCTCTCATGCTGCATGCCTGAAAAACTTTCGTCAGTCTCTTTTTCTAACTTATTTTCATCTGGCCACTTGCCATGGTTGACGGAAAAAATAGTTCACAGAATGACAGATTTACACTGCCCATTGTTTGGGTTTTTTTCTTTTTATTTTTTTCTTTCTCAAAAAACCCCCCCAACTTTACAAAGTATGTTTTTTAATAATAATAATAATAATAATAATAATAATAATAATAATAATAATAATAATAATAATAATAATAAATCCTTTATTTGCAATATGTTCATATAAGTTTTCCTGCTCATCCGGATTCTGATCTGAAGAAAGGTAGTCCTTTCAGTATCACTTATTTCAGCCATTCACTTGCTTGAGTTATTAATTTTTAGGCATGATGAATTTCACAGTAAGAAGAAAGCCAGTTTTAATAATGTCAATTACTTTATGCTATCATTTCCACTATGTTCAACATGATATTTTTGCTGCCTCTGATATCAGTTAGTGAGACTGAAAGTGCCTACAAATGTATATCTGGAGCAGCAGTTTTCTATTTAGTCTGTACAACTGTGTGTCATAGAACAAGGCAGAAACTTATGCCAATAGCTATATGCCTAATACTTACCTGTACTGTTTCATTCTTGTGAGCCATCCCATTTGAATTACATAGGTAAATCTGATACATCAGTGTTTACAATATTAAGGTCTTAACAACAGTAGCAACAGTAGCAGAAACTCTGAACATTTTTTGAGTAGATAAATCCATCTCATTTTGTTTACTTAATGCTGTCTGGCAAGCAGAGTTATAGAATTTAACAGCATAAGACATGAGATAGTCAGAAGCAAATCTGAGGCTTGGGAGATCACTAACAGAATTAAGTATATTTCAACACGTAGGTAGTTGACAGAAGTGGCTGATAAATCTTATTCAGCTGAAAATATCGCATGAGCATATTTTCCTTGCACGTATACTTGAAAAAAGTAGAGAAAAAGTCTGTCTTTTAAAAACTTTATGTCAGATTTTAGTTTTTTTCTTACTTCATAGACTTGAGGTGCTGCTGCAAAAAAGACATTGGAAGAAATAAATTCCTCAGCAAAGATAGAAACTACAGAGAAGAGCAAGGCATTGTTCTTCATTTTACTATGCACTTTCCCTTGAAACTTACTGATTGCTTAAATCATCGCAACTACAGAGAAAACTTTAGCAGTAAAACAAAAACTTTATTAAGCACTAAATTTTACATGTAACTGGTATTTCTCATTGGTGGACGGTTTATGGAAGTTGTCATCTTCTGAGTACAGAGTGTTTGAAGGCAATCCTGATCGGAGGGCGTATGGATTGATCTAGCCAGAAATGTTGAAAGTAAAGGTAATAAATTTATATATTTTTTTTTTTCCAGATGAACCTCCATTTGCTGTTTTCCATACTATTGGAAAAGAAGGAATAGAAAGCTGAATACAGAAGTTTAGTCTCTCCATTAAGCAGTAACATCCTGCTGGGATTTGAGGAAAAGACTATCATAGGTAACCATTTACCTTCTGGACTGCTTGGCCTTCGTAGCTCAAAAAAACCATGAGGCCAGAGGTTATGTATTATTCATTTTTCAGTTGGGCTCAGTGGAGAAATGTGAGAGTTTACTACATAAATATGTTAAATTTAAGTGCACCATGCATTTCCATAAAATTCACTGAGGCCCTGATTCATCATTTCCTCCCAGTTCAACAAACCACTTTAAAATGTGCTTAAATTTACTTCAGTCGAGCTGAGCCCACTTACTGAAACTTCAGCATGCCCTTAAATGATTTGGAGAATGATGACCATCTGCATATGTATAAGTGCTTTGTTGAACGTGCCTAAGTATCCAATCCACGGCCCCAGGAAATCCATGAGGTCTCTCCCTTGATGTCATTGGGCTTTGGATTTGTTCTCAACAGTTGGATATTGCCAGTTCAGAGCTCTCTTGTTGCTTCCTTGAAAAGGAGATGACATTCAGCTTTTCACAGCAATGTCTTATTCTTTGTATTAAAAAGCCTTAGATGGCATTCTAAGATTATTCCTTTTAATGGTGTCTGTGGGGTTTGTTGTGACTATGATTCTAAAATGCACGGCTGATAAGTTTCCACTAGTACAACCAGGATAATAAGTCCTATTGAAACATATATGTTTTGCCTGTACAATAGCCTAGAGAAACAGAATGTCATAGAATGTTATATACATTGGGCTTTTATGCAAGATTTGGTACTTCATGCTACCTGTTGCACCCTCAGTGATGCATTTCCAGCATAAGGGTCTTGACATAGAGCTATTTAATTACCAGAATGATTGCAGATATTAGAGTCTAAATTTAAGCAAATGATAAATAAACCAGATTATCTATCAGACCCTCTCTACAGTCAGAGATGAAAGCAGTCTATGCATTAGTCAGTTTCCTGACCCATATGTTAAATTTGTGTGGGGAACAATCGAATTATGTTCTATAATAATAATGATAATCCTGATATTGAATGCAATTTCATTTTTAATTATCTCAGTGTCTTCTGCCTTTAATGACCTCCTCTGTTTTCCCACTTGCTGATAGGACTGTTTATACTACTCATGAGATGAGAAGATATTTAAATTCTCTTCAAGACACATCTCTTTGTGAAACATGTTGAGGTAAATTTTCCACTGAACTGATTATTTCCTTCTCAATGACTTAGAAAGAAATTTTACAAAAACTCTGGGTTTTTTTCACTATGGCACAATGATGTGGTTGATATTAATAAATCTCTAAATCATTCTTCATAACTTATGTGGAAAGGGCACTGACTTAGATTCCATTGAAAATGTTAGGACTGTGCAATATTAACAAATCATTTGCTAGATGAAAGGAAAACTGGGTAACAGACTGGGAAGAAAAAAGAAAATCAGCTGAGCCCATTCATACAATTGTATCTTAATTCAGCTAAAAGAAAAGAAACTTTTCAAATTTTGCAGGAATGTACATTCAAAGAACAGCTATAGTAAAAGAAATCCAGAACCTGAATGGGGCAGTGGTATCAGTGCCAGTCACAAAAATAACAAAGACCACTAGATGCTCCCATGTAGTACTTCCCTACAAATGGCTGAGACTGCTTTTGCAGAAAGAAGGCAAGTAATTATTTAGGAAGACCAGTCATAGAATATTATACAAAATCATAGTATCCATGTTGTGTGATTAGTCTTAAAAATGATCTGACAGTGGGAAGAAATGCCTTAAAATAAAAGATGTAAATATAAAGAGGAGAAAATAACGGAAGCTTCAAAGCTTGTATCGTTGACCGGAGGATGGTAACAAAGTCAATAGTCCAAAACTGAATTCAAATGAAATCTAATTAGAAGTCATGCTTACATTTTTAACATGACTAGACAAATGAATTCTCAAAAAATCTATCGAAGGAGATACTAGTTTCCTGGTGAGTTAAATTTAGTGACACAGAATTTTCTAGGCAATGATTGGTGTAATGTAGACTGCTATACTAAACAGAGTAACAATAAGATAAAAAGCAACAAGATAAAATGCAGAATATAGGACTAGAAAATTTAATTATTCCTTTGATATCAAATTTCCTATGATTTTATGGCTACCACTTGATCAGAGGTTTTAAGAACATTCTTAATAGTGAGAAACTGGAATGGTCCACTCTGCTTTATGAAAGATTGTGATATGTAAATAAAAATGTGGGTGAAAAAAATAACAAACCATTATTCTGTTGTTGGAATCGGAAGCTTCAAAGTCTAGGATGGAAAATGGATGGAAGGACAGAAGGGAGTTAAGGATGACAGTTCAAATGTCTGTTTTACCAGTGTGCTAAAGTTTACATTGCTTTAGCTTTATATGCTAAGACTTTAATTTCCTTCTATAAACTGTAACACAAAAATTGCCTTAACCGATGGCTTACAAGGGATCATATAATGTTGTTAGAAGGGTCCTTTCTGACATTAAAGACAGAGAATTTTTAAACATCTACACCTCTCTAAAGAATAACTGTTCTTGTCAAAAAGGTTTACGAAGTAACAACTTTCTGTCACAGTAATTCATTGATATATGTTTCCATATTTAATCTAAAATAGCCTTTTTACTCTACATCATTTTTACCATGATATATTATAATATAATTAAAGAGCTATTAGCACACACAGTGTAACAGAAGAATCACAACACCACACTACTATCTTTACTGTTCTATATCAATACATTTGTCTAGCCTTTGAGACTGGTTTCTATTTTTAATCTATTGCTGAAATAAAGAAACTGTAGTCACTTCTGTTATGTTATTAACTTTAGCCCAAAGGGTTCTTGTTCATTTCCAGATAAGTATCATTTCCTGTTGCTGATTATTTGGATATAGACATTAAGTAGGGTCCTGATAAGCTCCTTTTCCACACTGAAATGCTGAAGGATCATTCCTGTGGTTTATTCTGTAATTATTCCAAGTGCTTAGAGCAATGATATAAATATCATATGGCATACATTGAGCAGGTTTTTCAAACCCACTTCATTGTCAGCACCCCAAACGCATGTTTTGGAGTAACATCTTGGTTTGCAAACTCAGAACCCCTCTTTGAATTGTGGTACAATATCTGTTGTCTTCAGGAACTGTGCTGGAACTTAAACCAAATTATCTTGAGGGAAATTATTTGGCTTAATTGAAGTACACCCACCTGTGATTATTAAACTCAAATACAATCCAGCTTCAACTCAATGTTTCTTACCTTAAAAAGTAAGATGCTCGGTCCAGTCAAAGGCATTAAAGAGACAAGCAGGAACTTTAGGAGGTTGTATAACAAATTAGGTGACTGAAGTTTAGCAATTCCTTTTTTCCCACTGACTGAAGTTACTTCCAGTCTTCTGTGACAAACAGAAGCATTCACGTTTTCTGGATTTTAATGGGTGAGTTAAAAAAACAAAACAAACCAGAATATAAAACCAAAAAAACAGGGCAGAGAAACCAGTCGCTGTAGTTTTAGTTCATTCCAGCCAGTGCATATTCTTAGTTTAGGATAAATGGTAAAATTTGCCATCCCCTACTAGTCAATGGTAAGGAACAGTAAATAATTTCTTTTCAACACAGATGATCATATCTTTCTCCGCTTGTTGACCTAAATTATATTGTTAGTTTTCTGTTCCAATTATCACTGTGGAACTGAGGAACAGTAATGTAAAGTATTTTTGCCATTAGTACACAATAATGTTCCTTTTAATACCAATTCCCTAATGTTCATGTACTAAAACACATAACTTCTTTTCACAGGTTTGTGCTGATTAGTTTAATGCATTCTAGTTGCTATGATTTTTCTTAGAAATTTGTGATGTAATATATTGGCATCATATTTTATTGACATATCAAAACATGTGACATCATATTTTTCTCATATAAAAAAATAAATTTAGATATCAGTTCCTACAGAACTAAAATAAAACCAAAACAAACCAACAAACCTGATAGTCTAAACCTGACCTGTGGAAAAAGAAATGAAAAAAAGAAAGGAAAACTAAAACTCAGTTCCTATTCACATAACATGTACTTGGAAAATTAGATCCTGTATTGGGAGCTAACTTTCATGATGATGATATTTTTCATGTTCTTGGCCTTCTGATACCAGAATCTTTCTCATTCTAAACAAAAATGAGGTGGGGGAGAAAAAGGAAGGTAGGTAAGTTCAAGTATGATTACCAGAGACGTCAAGCACAGATTTGAAAAACTGACTTTGTTGATTTAAGCACAGTACAATAAATCAGATTCCATGAGCCTCCTGGGGTCAACTTCTACTGTTGGAGAATGCGAGATAAAGTAAAAAACCTAAAGATAAAAAACAGTTATTGAAAGCACTTTTTCCTTTCAAAACCTTTTGAGAGCATTTGAGTTTCTAGGGCCTTTTGAGGCTTGCTTTTTGTGCATTTTAAAAGGTGGAGTATTTTTCTTCCCCCTCCCCCCCACCTCATTTCTCTACCATAGGTTATTTCTTCACTCAACATTTCCTTTCTTTTTCACTTGCTTGTTGCTATTTGAAATAACTCTGCCATGGAACACTCAGAGACCTTCCTCTGTTACTATAGTTCATTCATAGTTTCTGCATATATATTCATGAATATGTACACATATGTATATAATTGCAGACAATAAAATTATATGTTTAGCAAAAAGCTGTTCCAAGAAAGACAGACACTGGAAAGTTTGTAATTCCCACAGGAGTTTTTAAATATTCATGCAATGATCCATCACCTTCTACTTGTTCTTTGTGGCCACCCTCTTAATCAGGGAACTGACGTTCCAGAAGAACCGAGCATATAACTTTACTGATCTTTCTTCCTCTAAAAGGCAGTACAAACTCTGTCTTAGCTGTCTAAATACCCTGTCTTATAGATAACATCAATTCTTATTAAAGAATGTCCCTATCTGACATTTCCCTGACGACTGCTCCATCAGACTACCTCCCTGTTCCTGAGGCAGGTGATATACAGGGTTAAAGCTGGACTAAGTACAGAGTGATACTATGCTGACCTGTACACCACACCAGTTGCTCAAGCATGCAGCTAGACTTGGCAGGATCTACCAATTGAATACTGTGGCTACAAAGTCAACGTTGCTTCAAACCCAGTTCAGTTCTACTCTTGACCAGTAATATTAGATGTGGCTTCTGTATCCGAAATGACATACTGTTGTAGTTAAACCCCAGCCATGAACCAAGCACAACACAGCTCCTCTCTCTCTCTCCTTCCTGGTGGGGTGGGGCAGAGAAACAAATGAGTAAAAGTGACAAAACTCACGGGTTGAGATAAAGGGAGTTTAATAAGTAGTGCAAAAGCCACATGTGCAAGGAAAGCAAAACAAGGAACTCATTCACTACATCCTGTTAGCAGGCAGGTGTTCAGCCACCTCCAGGGAAGGTGGGTTCCAACACATGTAATGGTTACTTAAGAAGACAAATGTCATCACTATGAACTTCCCCATTTTGCTTTCTTCCCCCAGATTTAAACACTGAGCAAGATGTCATATGCTATGGAATATACCTTCAGTAAGCTGAGCTAAGCTGTCCCAGCTGTGCTTCCTCCCTGATCCTTGTGCACCCCTAGTCTGCCTTTGGTGGGTTGGTGTGAGAAGCAGAAAAGGCCTTGACTCTCTGTAAGTATTACTTAGCAGAAAAAAAAATAAAATCCTGTATTATCCACACTGTTTTTAGCACAAATCCAGAACACAAACCCATACTAGCTACTATAAAGAATATTAACTCTATCCTAGTCAAAACCAGCACATTATCTGCTCCTTATTCCATACCCCTTACATCATACTCAGACCCCACACTATTCAATACATGGTCATTAGCTATCACCCTTCTTCCCACCCTTTGATAAAATATACAGATATAATTCCTTTAATTAATAGACAAACCCTGTAAAATGTCTGTAAAATGTCCACAAAACACCTATTGAGTTCACTTAGTCCATGACTTTGGACTCCATCTAGTTCAGTTGGAACAGGAGAGGTGATGTGTTGCATGGAGTTTCTAGACATCCAAGCCAGTTCAGGTTGGGCAACTGCTTTGCTTGCATTGCTTCTTAAAGGCTTGTTGTCCACTGGTTCAGGCAGTTCCTTGTGCAGTAATTCCTATAATATGCAACTCAAATGATGGATTAAAACAATTGAAAGGCATTTCCAATACAATCTCCACCCTTGGCTCCTTTGGGTCAGATTATAAGGCTTAACACCAAAGCAAACTCCTGCTTTTGTCCCTGCATTTGCTTAGACAGACTGTACAGACTGCTATCACTTAGAAGTATACTTCCTCCAAGTGGAGCCTCATCGAGGAGCCACAGTTTCACCAGGGACATACCTGCTGTGACATAAAACCATCCACAGGTACAGTCACTTTGAGGTGCACCTGTCCAGTGTGGTCATCTCCATGGTCCGTGACACCTTCAGAGATATGCCTGCTCCAGCATGGTGTTGCCCACATCTGCAGCTCCTCCAGGGGTGTACCTACCCTGTTGTGGGTTTATCCATGGCCACATCCTTTGAAGTGCTTCAACATGACCTCATGCACAACCACTGATACTTCAAGGTGTAGGTTCTCCATTGTGAACTTAACCTTCGGGAACAGTCCCTTCAGAGACATATGCTCTGTGGCACGAAGATAACTACAGACCCTTTGAGATGTACCTGCTCTGTCACAGACTTATCCATGGCCACAAATGCTTCAGAATGTCTTGTTCCTGTGTGGACTCATCCACAGGTCACAGCCCCTTAGACCCAAGCTCACACTGGAGTTCCAGCCTGTGCAATACAGTACTGCAGAAACAGCAGTGATTCCCTGGTCATCTGCCAGCTCAGCAACATGGTCACTGCTGTTTATAAAAATGTTCCCAGGTACAACACAGTAAGATGATAAGCAATATAGCAGTACAGCAAGCAGTGGAAGAAAAGCAGCTACTAAAACCCACTAGATTAATGTATAGTAACGGAAGTAAGACCCATAGCAAGAATCAAACATTGCTGTTTAATAGCTAAAGAGCAATAAAAATTATAATTTCTATCTAGCAATCTGTCATTATATTAAACTTTTCGAACCCTGCACTATGTTCCAAAATAAACGACTGTTGTTTTTTCATCCCAGCCACCAACCAAGCACAACACAACTGCTCATTCACTTCCTTCTGGTAGAATGGGTAGAGAACCAAACAAGTAAAAATGAGAAGACTTGTGTGTTGAGATAAAGAGAGTTTAATAACTCGAGAAAAAGCTGCATGTATAGGCAAAGCAAAACAAGAAATTCACCCACTACCCTCTATTGGCAGGAAGGTGTTCAGACATCTCCAGGGCAGCTTGGCTCCATCACATGAGACAGTTATTTGGGAATAACTGCCATAACTCTGAATGTCTCATACATCAGGATTATATTAGAAGCAGAGAAGGCCTTGTCTATGTGTAAGTGCTACTCAGCAGTGAGTGAAACATCTCTGTATTATCCACAGTGTTTTCAGCATAAATCCAAAACATAACCCCATAGTAGCTACTATGAAGAAAATTAACTCTATCCCAGCAAAAACCAATATACAGACAATAAAATCAGCCAAATTTCTGGTGTTCTGAAGTCTAAATGTTTTGTATAAGTTTATGCAGCATACCATTGACATTAAAAAGCAGATATGTTCTAAGAATTTGTATAAATCTCAATGTATGATATTTACATGTAATAGAAACAAAGAAACAAAATCCTAAAGCAATAATGATTCAGTGGTAGTGCAATGCTCAGCTTAAACATCTGTACAACTGTTATTTTTAGTTTATTACAGAAAATAAAGTGGTACCATTGTTACAGTTCATCTATTCACTTCCAAGTCTAGGTAAAGACAGGATGTAAAAATATCATGTCCTTCGATACAGAACAAATGAAGATATTTATGAATCTTGCAAGAGCTTTTACTTGCAGAGCAAAATTATTCTGGCAAACTTCAAGGAACTGAAGTCCTGTCTACATTTGCATTGATCTACAGAACCCATTGGAACTTAAAAAGTGAAACTTTATTTGAGGACACAGCTTCCTATATCCATAAACCAAGATATAAACTCATACTTTCACGAAGGAAGATAATCTTAGTTGTCTCCTCCTTTTCCATCTTTCCCTTTCTGCCTTTCCAGTACATGTTGCCATAAAACTAAGGACCAGAAATCACATAGCAATGATTTTTTTTTTTGAAAATCAGTACAAAAATCTTATGTATGCTTACGCTTTTGTGAATGACTGTGAATCTTTATGTATATAGGCATGTACATATACATCTACATGTCACATATACATGAAGCATATTTATAATATATATGGTAGATACATACAATTAATATATACACTTTTTATGTTTATGTATTTTATACAGAGAATTCATAGTTATAAAATAGATGTATACATAGAGTAAACTGTGTGTGTGCGTGTTTCTGTGCATGCTTATATATTAATAGCCCAAACTTTAAAGAGAGGGAAAGACATGGGAACAGGAACAGGAACAAGAACACCCAAATGTCTGGGAAAGTTCTGGGACAAGAGAAATTCAACTAAAATACTTTTGTGACCTTGTCTATGCTGGGTGCAACTGATGCTGTCTGTAATATCCAGATAGATGTGTCTTGTTAACTGCCTTATCCTGTGGTGTCATCATTACTGTAATTAACAAATTACCACAGCAAACTGCGGTGACTATAAAGTTTTAGAGAGTAAGCAGCCATTACCTGTGACAATATGGGTTGGTGGACACCAATGGCATATATTTCATATTGGACTGGTTAGGGATGATGACAACAGCAATGTCCTTCGCCTAAAGAGGAAAAAGAAGTCAACTTAGAACCTTCCTAAATGAAAAACTTTGCCCTTTTGCTGCCTTTCCTAATAGAAAACAAGTTAAAATGTACCATTGGGCAGGTTAATTGACTTACAAGTATGTCTTTTTAATAACTGTCATAAAGTATGTCATGCAGGCGAAACTTGCTTTCAGTGCATTTTTTAAACTGTTGTCAACCAGATTAAAGTTTATTGTTCACATGTAAGTTTCCGTTTTCAAGCAGTAATGAAAGACATTAAACTGATTTGCCATGCATAGATATGAAGTGGGTTACGTCCTTTGCTCTTTGTCAATGTGCCTTTCCCAGATGTTTTCTTTCTTTGCTGTTTGTCTAAGCAATGAATGTTCATGAAATGTTCTTCCCATAGCCTGAGAAGATGCAACATTTCATTTCTTTGGTATCCCACTTAAGTTAAAGTTTAGTGTATACAGGGACCTGATTCACAACAGCTTGGCTTCGGTTTTGCCTTTTTATAAGTCTTTGGAGTTTTGATGCAGATTTGATTGAAGAACTTCTATAGGGAATCAGACTCTAATAGTGTGCTGTTCAGAAGCATCTTTCTTTGGGCAGGGCTACTGAAATTAACATCTGGCATAACTCAAGACTACAGAAACTCTAGAATATTCCCAATATTTGCCTACTTAAACCACAATATGCTAGTTGAGATTTTACCTCATCTTGTCAGAAGGAAAGAACAAATACAAGAGAAAAATTTTTTTAAAGAAAAAATTAAAACAAAAAAGGTTTTCCAATGAGGAAAGATGAATTTTAAGGGAAGGAACCAGTTTTCAACTGTAACAGAGAGAACAACATTGTAAGGTATTACAGACACTGGAGAAATTCCTGGAGCAGGAAGCATGTAAAGATGCTCTCGTGAAATAGAGTTACATCTAGTTGTACTTTGTTTCTTTGATATGTTTTTTTTAAATGATACAACTCATGCTCAAAAAAAAAAATAAATCAGGGAATAAAAAGCCCAAAAAGCAAACAAAAAAACCCCTCCACAAATATATCTTTTCATGTCTGTTTTGCTGTAGAAAGTCACAAGTACTGCCAGTTTAAATTCTCTGTGTTTGGGTACTGAAACCCATTTTTAATTCAGATTTTTATTTTTAATCACTTTTCCTTTTCCAATAGAATAGGAACGTCTTCATTGGATTTGGTTTTGTTGTTGGTTTGGTGTGGTTTTTTTGTTTGGTTGGTTGTTTTTTTTTGGTTGGTTGGTTGGTTTTTTTAAGATGCAAAAAGCAAATCTTCTTAGGTCCAGAAAGTAGAATATTTCAGTTGAAGATATTTATTACCATGTTATGAACTTTCATCTCAGTCTGCAAAAGTGTTTCTCAGTTACCCAAGTACTTCTAAAGTTATTGAGCTGATAGCCAAAAGGACTTAAGAATTTTTGTTAAATTCATATTTTTACCAGCTATTTACAGTAAATTCAGCAAAGTGAGATGGTAAGGGCACTAAAATCGATCCTGCGGATCAAAGTAGTCTTATTGACTTTATAAGCTGAGACAACACCAGGGTTTTAAGGATATATGGGTAGATCTCACTTGCAAACAGGTATGTGGTGGTACTTGTGGTGACATAATGGAACAGAGGTATTTTATCTTAGAGGTTTATTTTTCTTCTGACTAGTATAAGTGAATTCTGCTACTGATAAATGGTAAAAATGAACCCATTTTCTCTACCTGTGGAGGAAAGAACAAGACCTCAAGTAAACTGAAGCACATTTTACAGAATCATTTCATCATTATCATCTACAGTTATGGAAATCCAAGCCCTACTTCAGAGCTCAGTAAAGTTTTTCTCTTCAGTAGGCTGTGTGGCTCTTTCCCCAGTTTCAGCCACAGCAGTGAAACCAAAAGCAATTTTGTCTCAAAGTAAACTCATGTGACTTTCTGCCTTCCCTCAATACCTTCCACTCCAGTTTGCGTAGTTATTGACAAGAATTTCATATGAATACTCTCTATGCATGTATTTTCTGAGGGCTTTTTTTACATAATTCCTTGCTGATTTACACCCCATAGCCAACCCAACCACAGTCCTCTCACAATCAGAAACTACCAGATACGTATATGCACCTACTTGGCTTCCGTTTTCCAGACTAAAGAAATCGTGATCTGGACACAGTAAACAAAGCCAACTGGAAGCTGCATGAATAATTTAATCACTCATTGAGGACTGGCCAGCCAGGCAAGATGAAGCTGCATCCCCCAAATTAATAAAGGCTTTTATGGAACCATAAAAAGAGCAATAATTCAATATTTTTTTTAAAGGGCACTGAATATAATGCTTATTAAATGCTAGGTACAGCTGAGGTGTGCACTGGGATGAAATAGAAAGCATGCTCAGCAGCAATATGCCAAATGAATGTTTTCCCATTTTGCTGACAGACAGATAACTTGACCCAAGTATTCAGTAAGATATACTTACCGATTTTTTCTGGTTTTATTTTGGTTTTTTTCTCTTCCCCTTACCACCCTCCCATCTTTCTCAATTTCTTTTTGAACTGGTACACACAAAACAAAAAGGAGAAGGAAAAACTTTCTTTTCTTTTGCTTTCCAATGACAAAGTGCAATGCTGAAAAGAGACAGTGACAGGAGGGTACTAAGGAAAGAGAATACTTGCATCCTTTCCTGCCGTCCTGCTGACTCGTTGTCCAGTTGTGAAGTTGCACTTCTTGCTCTCAGCATTTGCTTCATTGCCTCCCCCTTTAAACACCAACTCGTTCATGGTGCTCTTTCTCAGCCCATTGTAATTTCTGATGCTTTTCTTGTCAATGTCTTCTTGAAAAGAACAATTGCAAATGAGGATCATGAAATATGCTTTGATTATTCCTTTGTTTCATGAAGTAATCACTCTATAGAAAGAGTACATCTTCAGCTATACTTTTCTATTCTTTGTAGCTCACATGGAAGATGTTTGCTTGACCATTCACATCTTTAAACATGATCCTTTCATAAGAAAAAAATTGTGACCTGGAGCCTAGTGGACAGGGTACTATATGGGAACATAAATAAATAAATAAATCTATTTTTGCCTTGTTTGTAGTTTATTGACTGTATTGCGATAGGGTTACTTTCCTCATGTTCTCTCTTTTTTTAAGAATTGCTGGCAAAAAGGCACATTTATATATATAACTATAAGAACTAGAGCAGTTACTCTATTTGTTGTGCCTGAATTGAGGAGCGATTTTTAACACCACAAACAATGAACGTGATTGAGTTGTCCTACTTTGGCTTCTTCTAAATGCCTATTTCTATTCACTTTCCATGTACCACACTGAGGAACTGCTGTTCCACTCTTGGTTTTATCATTCATTTCAGTGGACAAACACACCACAGGAAAGGTCTGTCTAAGCGAATTTGCCAAGTGACTACTATTGACGAAAAGAAAATATCTATTTACAATTGTCTCACTGAAAGTATCTTAGGCTATTTATTTTTTGTTATTTGCAAAATTTCTTTTAAATTCTGGGGCTTTGTTCCAAAAACAGAGAGGTTTAGCTATCAATGTGAAAATAATAAATAATTAATTTACTGTTTTACTGTCCATTCTTCTTTTAAAAAAATATTTTACAATATTTCTATGTACCTTTGGTATGCAATTTCTTATTAATTTATTAAGAATTTTATTAGACTAGGTTTCTTTATTTATATTCCTTAGAATATTACATTTTCATACATATATTAAAAAAAATAAATCTTTGAATGGGGGTGAAACCTGCTTTAAAAACAAAGTGATGGGATTTTCAAAGTCATTTCAGAGACCATGGATCAGATGAGTCTTAGGTGCCTAGTTCTCTGCTGAGGATTTGAGCCTAAATTCCTAGGTTATGAATGTTCAAATCACCTGACATATAATTTTAATAGGATATGATATAATAATCCAAAAGCTACTGAAAGACTGCGACCAACTCCGGCAGACATTGAATAAGGTACTGGAATGAGGAGCAGAATGTTTTGTGGTGCTGATGCATTACATAAAATTTAAATCATTATCATGATTACAAAGACTATCCTTTTTCCCAGTTGCCTATTGTGTAAATATCTCAAAATCCTGTGGGGTTGAGATGTCTTGGCCTGTTTCATGTTCAGTGTTCATTTTCATTCCAATTATTTCTTACTTGCTTTATCTACAGTTATAATCTGCCCATTCCTCCCATTTAACATATCCTTTGAACTTTTCAAATGCCTTCTGCTTCTCCTTATTATCTTTGCTTAACCATGTCGTTGTCTCTGTCATCCTTTTTTGATACTTTTTAGTGGGATGAATATAGTTGGTATCCATCCTCTATATCTGCCAATTAGATACAGACCTTCACACTTTTTTTTGTCTTCATACTGGTAGATTTTCTGCACTGCTGTTGATATCATTTTACTTCTGCAAATTATTCCATATATTAGATTCTCCAAACCAGTCTTGAAAAAAGGGTGAAAAAATGTTACATTTACTTCTGAGATCCTATTTTCACATATACCCAGAGGAATATTTCATAACTGAATATATAATGATGACTAAAGTAGACCTTGGTTGCTCAACTGTTTCTGTCATATATGTCATGCTTATGCTTATTTTCAGAGATCAACTCCAGAATAGTTTCTGATTTCACTTGCTGGTAAGTACAATTGGTAAAGGAGTTGTACAGAACTGATGACCACACCATTCTTGCAGGAATTGTCCAATCATTAGCAAAAGGAATGAGGTTTTTCTTTAGTAAATGTTCAGCTCAGGGAATGGGAAGCTGCAGATCGAAAAGGAAAATGAACAGACATATTTAATGCAATGATTCGTGCTTTATTTTTTTTAGCATCTTTTGAGAAATCTATATGGCATCAGTGATTTACATAATCCACTGCAAAATTTATTCTTATTTCAGTCATGGAGACATAGTGGTAGTCAAACTGCTTATATTATTTTTCTCTTCAGGCATAGTATCTTCCCCTTGATATTGTTTTAATGAATCATTGTTATCTTATGTATAGTGCATATCATCGTTACTGTTTTGTAGTGTGTCAGTCATTCATGCCAAACAGACCAGCTAATAGCCCTGAAGGACCTCTATAAATGGGTATTCTCTTCTGCAAGCTGTTAAGCTTAAATGAAAGTATGAAAGCCCTTGCCTGAACATCATAACATTCTATGGTGCACAAGGCGTTGCTAACAGTGATAGCTCTTCCCAAGCCAACACATCTCCAGGCAATATGATGATCCTACTCATTGTTTTGTGCCTCTGCCGTATAAAAATCATCAGCAGAGAAATGGACTGAAGTCCAGACCCTGTGGTAAGACCCAGCTGCCTCCCATCTCACTTTAAATCATTGCCCAAGGCACTTTATTTACAGTTTATTACACTTTAATTTAGCATTCGGTATCTTTTGAGTCAATGTTATGAATTTTCTTCTATGTGCATGTTGATAGTACTATGGTGAGCTCTGACTGTACATTCAGAGCTGTATACGGCTTTCCCCCCCAACTGCTTTGTAATTATGAGCTAGACTGAGAAACAAAAGAATTGGAGGCACAGAACTAAAGTTGACTCAAGGTGAAATCCTAATTCACTTAATCCTTACAGTAGTGCTGTGACTCAAAGCTGCACTCGAATCATAGGATGCAGTACCAGGAGTGGAGTCATTGATTATCAATATTTTCCCACTACAGGTTATTACTGTTTATTCCCTATTTGGTTTTTTAGGCCCTGTTTTGAAGAACTAGTTAAATATTATGCTAATGGCAAATCTCTGCTGTAACATAACTGAATAAAAACTGTCATCTGATTCTTATCTCATAGCTCACGTTTGCCCATTTGCTCTTGTGTTAATACTCTTCAGTGGAAGAGCCATGGACTTTATGTAGACGAATTTTGCACCTTAGAATATACTATTCCAAACTCCCAGTCCGGTGCTCTGATTCCATTATTAGCTCTAGCTTCCGGGCACGTTGTGGAGTTATAGCATATTTCACCATCTGAGAGTTTGGCTCAGCGTTTTTATTAAACACTCTTTAGCAGACTATGCTGTTACGTCGAATTCTGAACAACAGGGAGGATGTAAATATCCATTCCCACTGTGTCCCATCTCAAAATAATATTTATATTTATTATGCTGATTCCTCCTATTTGGTCAGTTATGTGATTCAGTAGCAGTGATGTTCCACATTTCCACCTGTTTGCATTTACTCTATGGCTGCCTAGGGAACAATGGGGAAAACAACACTCTCACGAGCCATTCCCTTCACTATGTGTCAAAAAGTAATTTGAATCGAAGAGTCACTAACTTAATTGATGGCGATGGTTCCTTCCAAAAAACAGCGAAAGAAATTGATGTTGCGCAAATTGCACAGATATTGCTCTTGAATTTGTGAGCATATTCTTGTTTTCCTTGACAGCATTTAAATTACGTTTTGGACAGCTCAACACATTACTTAAGATGTGTCTGCATGTGAATTTTTAGCTGCTAACAGGGGCAATAACAGCCTTCCTGTGAAACTAATTCTTGTAACTTCAAGTTCATCTCACTGTGTTTTTTCTGCTAATTCATGGCACATACCAATCATTGCTTAACATCTTGCATTTTAATACCCATGTCATTTCTGCAATGCAGCACACAAGATATTACATTAAGGCACTGGTTCCCTCAGTACAGTAAAACTGTGGGTGACTAGCAAAGATTCAGCAAAGTGCCTGGGAAGAAAATAACCTGTTTCAGAGGCTTATCTAAGATACTGAGACATTATTTGATCTCAAGTAATTTAGAACACTTAGATAAGTTATATGAAGCCAGACTGTAGTTGCCCAAGATTCCTGCTAGTGGGAGGATGGAGACAGGTGACATTTATCACAGAATCACAGAATCACAGAATAACCAGGTTGGAAGAGACCCACCGGATCACCGAGTCCAACCGTTCCTACCAAACACTAAACCATATCCCTCAGCACCTCGTCCACCCGTGCCTTAAACACCTCCAGGGAAGGTGACTCAACCACCTCCCTGGGCAGCCTGTTCCAGTGCCCAATGACCCTTTCTGTAAAGAATTTTTTCCTAACGTCTAGCCTAAACCTCCCCTGTCGGAGCTTGAGGCCATTCCCTCTTGTCATTCCCCTGTCACTTGGGAGAAGAGGCCAGCACCCTCCTCTCTACAACGTCCTTTCAGGTAGTTGTAGAGAGCAATGAGGTCACCCCTCAGCCTCCTCTTCTCCAGGCTAAACAACCCCAGCTCTCTCAGCCGCTCTTCATAAGGCCTGTTCTCCAGCCCTTTCACCAGCTTTGTTGCTCTTCTCTGGACTCTCTCCAGAGCCTCAACATCCTTCTTGTGGTGAGGGGCCCAGAACTGAACACAGTATTCGAGGAGCGGTCTCACCAGTGCCGAGTACAGAGGGAGGATAACCTCCCTGGACCTGCTGGTCACGCCGTTTCTGATACAAGCCAAGATGCCATTGGCCTTCTTGGCCACCTGGGCACACTGCTGGCTCATATTCAGTCGGCTGTCAACCAACACCCCCAGGTCCCTCTCCTCCAGGCAGCTTTCTAGACAGACTTCTCCCAGTCTGTAGCACTGCATAGGGTTGTTGTGCCCCAAGTGAAGGACCCGGCATTTGGCCTTGTTAAACCTCATGCCATTGGACTCTGCCCAGCGGTCCAGCCTGTTCAGATCCCTTTGCAGAGCCTCCCGACCCTCCAGCAGATCGACACTTCCACCCAGCTTAGTGTCGTCCGCAAACTTGCTCACGGTGCACTCGATGCCTTCATCCAGGTCATTGATGAAGACATTGAACAGGGCTGGACCCAGCACTGAGCCCTGGGGAACCCCACTTGTCACTGGCCTCCAGCTGGATTTCACACCATTTACCACCACTCTCTGGGCCCGGCCAGCCAACCAGTTTTCCACCCAGGAGAGTGTGCGCCTGTCCAGCCCAGAGGCTGACAGTTTCTCAAGCAGAATGCTGTGGGAAACTGTGTCAAAGGCTTTGCTGAAGTCCAGGAAGACCACATCCACAGCCTTTCCCTCATCCAGTAGCCGGGTCACTTTGTCATAGAAGGCGATCAGGTTAGTCTGGCAAGACCTGCCTTTTGTGAACCCATGTTGACTGGGCCTGATCACCCGGTTCTCTTGCATGTGCTTCATGATAGCACTCAAGATCACCTGTTCCATGACTTTCCCTGGCACTGAGGTCAGACTGACAGGCCTGTAGTTTCCTGGGTCCTCCCTGCGGCCCTTTTTGTAGATGGGCACAACATCAGCCAGCCTCCAGTCCAGTGGGACTTCCCCAGTCTTCCAGGACTGTTGGAAGATGATGGAAAGGGGTTTGGCCAGCACATCCGCCAGCTCCTTCAGTACCCTAGGGTGAATCCCGTCCGGCCCCATAGACTTGTGACTGTCCAGTCGGGCTAGCAAGGCTCTGACCACCTCCTCTTGGATCATGGGAGCCTCATTATGCTCCTCTAGCTCCTGGGTTTGTACACAGGCGGAACGACCCTCCTTACGACTAAAGACTGAGGCAAAGAAGGCATTAAGTACCTCAGCCTTTTCCTCATCCCCTGTTACTGTTGTCCCTTCTGTGTCCAATAGGGACTGTATGGTCTCCCTAGTCCGCCTTCTATTATTTATATATTTGTAGAAAGATTTTTTGTTATCTTTCACTGACTTGGCCAATCCAATTTCTAGCTGAGCCTTAGCCCTTCTGATTTTTTCCCTACACAATCTCACTTCCCTCCTGTAGTCCACCCAAGAGGCCTGTCCCTTCTTCCAGAGGCCATAAACATTTCTTTTCTTCTTGATATCTCTCAAGATCTCTCTATTCAACCAAGCTGGCTTTCTCCCCTGCCGGCTTTTTTTCCGGACCACGGGGATGGCTTTCTCCTGAGCTGCTAGGACCACCCCTTTGAAGAGCTCCCAGCCCTCCTGGGCTCCCTTGCCCTTGAGTACTGTCTCCCATGAGACTTCACCAACCAGCCTGCTGAAGAGATCAAAGTCTGCCCTCTGGAAATTTAATGTTACCGTCTTGCTAACCACCCTCTTCACTTCACCTAGAACAGAAAATTTTATAATCTCATGGTCACTTAGTCCTAGGCGTCCACCTACCGCCACATCCCCTACAAGGCCTTCTCTGTTCACCAACAGGAGGTCCAGGAGGGCACCTTCCCTGGTTGGTTCATTCACCAACTGTGCAAGGAAGTTGTCTCCCACGCACTCCAGGAACCTCCTAGACTGCTTCCTTTCTGCTGTGTTGTACACCCAGCAGATATCAGGCAGATTGAAGTCTCCCACCAGAACGAGAGGCATCGATCTAGAGATTAACCCCAGCTGTTTATAGAAGAGCTCATCAGCTGCTTCTCCTTGGTTGGGTGGTCTGTAACAGACTCCCATCACAAAATCTACCTTCTGGTGGGCTCCTCTGATTTTGACCCACAGGCACTCAACCTCCTCATCTCCACAATCCATCTCAGTGATGTCCAAGTCCTCCCTTACAAAGAGGGCTACCCCACCTCCTCTCCTACCCTTCCTGTCCCGCCTGAAAAGCTTATACCCCACCATAGTCGTACTCCAGTTATATGAGTCGTCCCACCACGTTTCCGTGATGGCAACAACATCATAGGCCCCTTGCCCTACGACAGCTTCCAGTTCTTCCTTCTTATTTCCCATGCTGCGTGCATTGGTGTAAATGCACTTCAGCTGAGCTGCCGAGCCTTCAGCCCTCCTAGAGGGAACAGGGTTCGTTCCCAACTGCCTGGTAACTGGATCAGTTGACACCAGAGTGCCTGCATCTCCCTTAACACCCCGAGGTGTGTTCTCCCCCACTTTTTGTGCGGTGAGGTACTGGTGGTCCTCGCCCGCGCACCCTCTCCCAATCACCAACTCCCCACATCCAGGCTCATTCCTGTCTAGCCTGGGCTCAACCCCCTCCCCCTTCACATCTAGTTTAAAGCTCGATTTATGAGCTTGGCTAGGTTTAGCTTGGCTAGGTATTTAGAAGGGATTCACTGCAGTTCCTGAATATTTTGGAATCCAGACCTTAATCTTTGGTATGAAACAAAAAATATCTATTTAAACCTGCTTTGTAATGGCTTCACTATTCACCACATATTTGTTTAATTATAATTCCAGAAGACAAAGACTGAAATTAAAGTTTGTAATATTAGGGACTTTTTAAAAAATATAGCATTTTTTATAGAACCTTATAACATAAATAGAATGGACAAAGGATGGATGAAGAAGAAACCTGAAAGGAAATATATGACTTGTCAAACTTACAAATTAAAGTTGTTTGGGAGGTGAATGGTTTATATTTTTTTTTTCTGGATGTGCTTGTGTATGAAGGTAGGTGTGTGTGCGTGAATCCCAAAAAAACTGTAACAATTCTCTTAGATAAGAAAACAATCTGCAAAATTTTGTCTATATTTTCTAGTTCATATGAGAAAATAACAACAATCTTATTTTGAATCAAGGAGCAAAAAATTAACATATTAATACTTTTGTATATACATATGCACACATATCTCTGCCTGTTTTATGGCTTCCATTATATGAGTGACCTTATAGACCTAAAAAGCTGCAGCAGCTAGAAACACATTGCACATATAGGAAGGCTACTGTTGTATTAACCAAGTTAAAAGGGCGTTAAGTTAAATCACTTAACTAAATTATTCCTCTAGTTTCAGAAAGATCTACACTGTTTAACTTTCCGTCCAAGCTCTTTGGGTAGCAGAAATGTTCCTTAGGCAAAGAACAATAGATAATTTGGCCCTTTCCATCAAGAAATTATATTAAACCTCTGTACCTGCAAGTAAAAAACATGGCCCCAAGTGAAAGCACATTAATTTTTTTCTAGGCAATGACATGAGAGGTAAGTTGAGTTTGCTGCATACCCAAAGATGAACGTCTGATAATTGACGCGTGCTTATATTGGTCTTGGATTGAAATAACTTGAATGGACAAGGCGATTCTGTTTTCCAGGAAGAAAAATCTGCTAGCAACAGTCCTGAGGAGCAATTCCACTTCAAGAACTGGATTGTGAATGTCTATTCACAAAAAAAAATAAAAATAAAAATAAATCAATTTCTTCCTCTTTCACAATGATTTGAAATATCATAATCTCATTACACTGACTACAAACAAGGCATAAAACATGTTCATTTTCTTTTCAAGGGCAGACCATGTTTGCACATGAAGGTCTTTCAGTCTAACATGACTTGAGATCTCTGTCCACAGGTTTTGCAGAAGTTCTAACAAAAGATTTTAGAAAGGTTTCACCAGTCCTAGTTGATTAAAATAGGTAACAAATTTCTTTCTATTTGAGATTTTTGTTGAACTTGGCCTTATTCTTTAATTGTCTTCTCTCATCCAGTGTGTTGCTTTGCATCTATATATCATTTCAATATGAACCCTGTATTTATAATGGCATAAACTTGCACAGAAACATTCATACACATAGCTCAAATTGTTTTGTTATTTTGCCATTCATTTTTATTTTTGCTGTGGGTGGACTATAAAGTTCTTCTGAAACCAATCAACACATTTAAAAAAAAATAATAGCTTTCTCTCCCTGCTCAATATTCTCATAATGTTCTATGCATATGAACCACCCTTGGCAAAAAAGAAAATAAAAAAAATATTACCAGCTTTCTAGGCCTGCAAGCAAGTACTGATTGGCTTAACAGCAACGGTAATATATATGTAATTAATTATAAGCATCCTTCCCCAAAACAGGGAATCATAATGTATCAGTTTGGGACATTAATGTATCTGATAGAGCATTTTGAGTTCCCACAATGCTCCATCTGCTGATAAACCTCCAGTAGAACTGACTGTGATGCAACATATTTGAACCCCTAGAGGCAGCTGAGGCACATTAAGATGCCATTAATGTCCATTTTACATGTCAGAGCTCTTCCTCTGAGTTGAGTTTCCTTTGTAAAATGTGACTGTGGGGCTATTTCCATCCAGATGTCACAATGCATATCTGTATTTGTTTATGGTATTTAATAATATCTTCTGTCTGGGCAAAATGGTCTTAGAATGCAGTGTATCATTTCCAGACAAAAGTGGTAGCTGCCATATGAATATGCAATGTTTTAATGCAGCAAAATTAAAAGAAAAAAAGAAATAAAAGGGAAAACAGTGCCACTCATATCTGAAGAGGATGAAAAAAAACAGTAACAACATTGTTACGTTTTTAAAATAACACTTTAATGAGAAAGAGTTAGGCCTTGATCCAACATAAATTAGATTATTTACATGCTTAAATTAAGTATGTGTTTAAATTGAGCACAAGCACTTTGCTACCTGGGGATTTGCTGAAGATCCATTATAAGAAATGTCTTAGAATCATAGAATGATTTGGACTGGAAGGGAACGTAAAGCCCATCCCATTCCAAACGTCCTGCCATGGGCAGGGACACCTCCCATCATACCAGGCTGCTGAAGACCCTATCCAACCTGGCCTTGAGCATTTCCAGAGAGGGTGCATCCATAGCTTCCCTGGGCAACCTGTGCCAGTGCTTCATCACCTTCATTGTGAAGAATTTCTTCCTAATGCCTAATCCAAATCTTACCCCTCCCAAATATTCCATATCTTGGAAATCATGAGGACACAGTAGGCTAGTATTCAGAACCAAGATAGGTTACTCTACTTACCCTGCTTACTCTGTCTCTGTTTCCTCTGTAGGTCTGTCTGATCTGCTTTTCCATATACACTTGCACCCTCTCTCTTGCATGTGTTGGGCGAAGCACGACCACTTCTGAACCTGTGGATCTTGCCTTTTGCTCTTCCCTGAGAAGTCAAGCTGAGAGATGAAGAGATGGAGGATAGATTATAGTTTATTTTTCTTGCTAGTGGAAATGTTAATGGCAGTGACTTCCCACAGCCACACATATTTTATCAGAGAATCTTGAAGGAACATTGCTTGTTTTATCCAAAAATAGGTTGCCATTCAGGTCAAAGATCAAAACCAGGCATGCTTCTCTTCATTGCCTTCCTCCAATAGAGGCTTCAGGATTAGAATCATAGAATCATAGAATCATAGAATCATAGAATCATAGAATCATAGAATCATAGAATCATAGAATCATAGAATCATAGAATCATAGAATCATAGAATCATAGAATCATAGAATCATAGAATCAGCAGGTTGGAAGAGATCCACCAGATCATCGAGTCCAACCATTCCTATCAAACACCAAACCATGCCCCTTAGCACCTCGTCCACCCATGCCTTAAACACCTCCACAGAAGGTGACTCAACCACATCCCTGGGCAGTCTGTTCCAGTGCCCAATGACCCTTTCTGTGAAGAATTTTTTCCTAATGTCCAGCCTAAACCTCCCCTGGCGGAGCTTGAGGCCATTCCCTCTTGTCCTGTCCCCTGTCACTTGGGAGAAGAGGCCAGCACCCTCCTCTCTACAACGTCCTTTCAGGTAGTTGTAGAGAGCAATGAGGTCTCCCCTCAGCCTCCTCTTCTCCAGGCTAAACAACCCCAGCTCCAGCTGATGAGGCTAATGGAGAAGCAGAATGAAGGAATATTTTCTTTTTCTTTTGCTGTATTTGTGATCCATAAGATTCAGGTTTTCTGAATTTCTCAGTATCTGCAGGAACAAGATTTATCTTTAACACTATACAGTAACATAACTGATACCTGTATCATCACTAGTTTACAATATTCTTTAATTGATGCATAAGGTATCACAAGGCACATTGTACAGTCCTGAAATTTGTCAATACTATGATATCTTGCTGAAGTCCAAGGGGGGCTCATCATGAACTTGTTTGAACCCCCAACAGCAAAAGGAACTCAGCAGTGCAAGTAAGTTTTGAATAAATTTCTCTTTCATGATCTGAAATATTTAGATTTGTCAAGAACTCTGCCAGCAATCTTCAAAGAACTGTATGTGTCACCTTGTAGCTTTTCACAATTCAGTGTCTTTGCATACTTAGTTTTATAAAGGACCTGAGAACCATGTTAGAAAAAGTGCAGAACAATCCTTGAGCTCTAGATCTGAAGAAGAATCTATTTTTGCCATATGTGGTTGTTTGACTTGGTGAGGAATAATTCTGATATTATTTCATGGGAGGCTTTATACACAGGCTGATCTCATTACAGCTTCAGGCAAGCCTTGGTTCTCCAGATTTTGCCGTGCATTTTGATTCCCCGTGCCATTCTGACGCAAGCAGAGAAGGATGCACAGAGCAAAAAAAAATGTTCTTCTTCCTCTTAATGATGCCAAATGTGAATGGTGCAATAAAGTACATGTGTAGCCATATTAGCTTGTTTCCAAAATGAGGTACACAGGAATCGAGAAGTGCCCATCACACAGTATGAATATGCAAGTAGTCATTACAAGAACCATCCTCCCAAATGTGGCAGCAAAGCTTTGGAGGTCTGACGAAGATGATTTCATGCCATCTGCCACCTGCTTCTGAAGGATAATGGCTGGCTGGTATGTACGAGGCTTGTTCTAAATGTTATCATACTGTCTTCTTTCTTAAATTATGTGGCTAAAATGAGCCTGTCTTTGTTTTATTTCAATTGACACCAGATGCAGGGACTTGGATTCGGGTTTTCTGTTTTGCAAACACAGGCTTGGCAGAGGGAAAAGAGAAATGATAGGCAAAGCAACTCAGATAACAGAAGAAACACTTCTGATAAGCCTTCACTTAAATTAAATCTAAAAAAAAAGAGACAAAAATAAAAATGTAGGATTTGACATTGCCTCTGAGTGGAATTAAAGGAAAAAAGAATGATGTTGTTTCAGGTCTTTTGCTATTTTGATTGCTGCTAATAATATTGATTATCATTATGAAAATCCAGTTCTACAAGATATTTTCTGTGTCAACCTAGCACACTGGCCAAGACTGCAAATAGTGTTATCAGAAATTATTGCTACATTAACAGAACAACACATATAGAATCATAGAAGTTCACTCAGGAGGAAGGGCTGGAGATCAGCCATGTGTCACTGAGACAGGGACTAGTGTCCAAGCTAAAATGGGATCCTGTGCCATGGCAGTAGCTGGGTAGGGGTCTTGGATGGGGTTGTTCAGGGTCATTCAGACCTGCCCTCAGGTCCCTGACACTCCCACTGTAAGACTTCAGGTATATTTGTGCAGCAGGGAGCAAAGCTCTTTCCCAAAGATTGCTTGGGCTGTAGCCAAGTGACAGCAGAAATACCTCTGCACTTTCTTCACAGTCACCCTGCGACAACCATTGGGAATGGCCATGACTCCTTTCTCATTTCCAGATCTAAGTTGGAAACAAGGATATGGAGTATATATCTGGCATCTCCTCGGTTGCCTTAGTGAATTCATGACCAAACTGAGGTAAAAACTCCATGCGTTAGAGTTGCTGGCCTACAGATGACTATCTGCATCACACATTAATTTCTTTTTCTAACTCAAATGTTTATTTGCTATGTCTTTCTTCTCCTTAACAAGTAATGAACAAGGCTGAGTTGGATTATATTGTAAGAGTTAAATGCTTCTCAAAATCAGTGTCAAGCATTGTAGGACATCACAGAGACACCAGTCACATCAGAATATCTTGTACTGCATTTAAACAGGAAGGAGGAAATTATCATGATACGCGGAAAGAAAAAAGTAAGAATATTTTGCCCTTTTTTTTCCTGCTAAAGGAGTTTAAAAAGGCAAGTAAAGCACTGCAGAAAATAACTGTATAATTCTGTTATATGCACTGTATACAGAGCCTAACCACTAACGTAGCAGAGTTCATGGACTCTAATAAAGAGGAAATTACCCTATATTTCAGCACTGCGTTCACAGAGTTCCTTCTCATGTTTACAATCAGTGGGTAGCTATTGAACTCACAAAGCTTTTTTTCCCTCTGCCTAGCTGTCTGCCATAGTGAAGCATATTACTATGGGATGTGCAAGTGAATTTAAAATAAGAAGCATTTCTCTTAAATGCTTGCAATTTTCTGGTTCCTCGGCCCCTGGCAAATGTCTCATTGTATTCAACTAATATTTGCACATTTTTCTATACAGCTGTTTTTGTATTATTTTTATTATTTTTTTCTTTCCAAGGTTAGATTTTTCCAGAGTAGCTGTAACTGTAGAAATAGATTATCCAGATGTATACAAATGAACTTCTCCGTAAGTTCAAAGTCACTCGTAAATAATGGAGATGTGGCATTTTCCCCTCAGCTGCTACTAAAGCCTTACAAATCTCATAAGCTCAAGACAGATCCCTGATTTAAACATCACGTAAAAGTCCCATCTTTTCAGCGGAATAGAAGTTCATTTGCTCAGTCACCCAGTAAAAATTGTAAAGGAAACCTCCAACCTTCCCCTGGAATAGGAGGTAGCAAGGATATTAAATTTGTATACTCTGAGCTAAACAAATATATATATACATTCAGTTACATAGACACACACACACACATATTTCTCCATTTGCTATTTCTACAACAACAGAATGGCTACACAGTTATAATTAAGGTCACAAGCTTAAGTATTAGCTGAGGAAATGCAAGATGCAAAATAATAGCATAAAATAAGTCAGAAGGAAGTGTACAGGGAAAATAAAGAGGAAAGGAAAAGGTAGCCTTTAAGACAAAGAGGCAGAGAGAGGCAGGGATTTTAATGAGTAAATACTGCCTTCTCTAACATTTTTGTTGTCAAAACTTGCACGAAACAGGATGGTGCCTCAATGGGATGGGAAACTAATGATAAAAAAGGCCTCCAAAAGAAATCCAGATTCAAATCTAAACTCAAAAACCAATCTTGAGGCATAATTAATTCTATCCCTTTGAGGAGGAAAAATACAATTTTGTGAATGGGTATTCAAAAAGAGTCCCATGGACACATCGTATAAACAAAATAGGCAGCATGTAAAGGCAAACCTGTTACAATTTGTTTTAAATCATAGCACAGCTCAGTTCAGCTGCAGTCTGAAATTTTTTTAAAGGCTTATGTGTCTCATTCTCATCCCTTATTAACGTTCATTTCCACATGCTGAAACTCTTGCCTTCGCCCCCTCCTCCCATCCCTGCCCCTCCCCGTAAGGTTATTGGGACAATTCACAGATGTATTGCTAAAGGCCTACACTTGCCTAGTGGATATGTACTTTAATTAAAAGCAATATATCTTTCTTTTTTTTCTTTGCTTCTAATCTCTATCTATAGGCTTGTCCTTGGAGCATTCATTCTTCAGGGCAAGGTGAATGGAATTCACTTGTTTGCCTGGGATAGACTTACTTTAGGTATTTAATTTAAGACACTAAATATAACAAAGATAGAGATTTTCTTTTTTTTTTAATATTATTTTTATTATGAGCCTTGAGATGTGATACTTACCAGGAGGAGAAACAGAAGGGGCAAGAACTCCTTAAAAATTGTTTCCAAGAATACTTAATTTTTACCTTAAAATTAAATACTGCCTTGCTGAAATCAATGGAAAATTTGCTATTGGCTTCAAAGGAATCAAGGTTTCATCTCTTGTCTTAAAACATAAGCTCCTCTGCTTCTGTAAATCAGTGTCGCTCCCCTGACTTGAAATCAATATCTCTCTTCTGATTCACACTGACTCCATATGCCTCTATATTCAGACTGCCCTGAATCTGGACAATTTCCTGTAGCTTTTCGATGGGCCAATTAAGTTCTTCTGAGTAGGGGCACTGGATGATGAGGAAGTTGTACACATTGAACATGGCTGAGAAAGAGGAAAATGTTGGAGAGTGAGGGGAAAATTAGAGAGAGGAGAAAGCATCAGGATGAACTGGGACTTCAGGAGTTATATTACAAAATGCGTGAAGGCACTGGCACTGACAGTATTCAACAGCAAAGAGCCAGAGACGTCAGACGAGGCAAGAACATCAGGAAATTTCTGGGAATAACTTTTCCTCATATCACACATGAGAAGTTCAGGGCATGCAGTTATTTTTTTTGGAATAAAAGATAGTTTACTTTAGTCTGTGATTTATTTTGTGTCCCTCAGGTATAGAAACAATCTGTATATCCATTAGTTGACTTCTCAGCAGTGGCAGGGTCAGCTAAGCTGTTTTGTTGTATTTTAAAATCTCTTACCTTCCTAACAAGATATTTGGAACCCCCCTAACTAAGATAGAGAAGTTTCTGGTTGGAAATGATGAAAATTATCATTCCTAGTAGGGGGAAAAATGTTTACCTTCTGATATACCTGGACTACTGGGATCATGTCCAACACTATAACCAGAGACAGGGAAAGTGTGTGGCAAAATCTTCCAAGTGAGGTGTTTAAATGTTTGAGGCTGAAGTCCATATTTAAGCAGCTAAATGAGCAGCCTAGTCATCAGCATGCTGCATAGCCAGGATCTTTCCAAGTCAACATATTTATTTACGTGTTAATTTTGGGTTCAAAAGACTACCTCCCAAACATCAGAGTGGAACAAGTCATTGCCCAAGTTTCAAAAGAAAACAGGGACTAGGTTTGTGTCTGTAAACGATACTGAACCACAGGATACAATGTCTTATTTAGAAGATTCATCTTTTCAGCACATAGAGCACCAGCAGGAAAGTTAACAGCCTGTCTTTCATCCTGCCAATTAATGGAGGTGCACTTTCAACAGCAGAAGTATCCCTCTGCTGCTCCCTGTTTTTTCTCAGAGTTGGACATTGCTGAGAAAAGTGTGTGTTTAAGCAGATCCTTAACGTAGCTGCAGTTGTTGCCACTTCCCCCAGTAGAACTCAATTTACTTGCATTATGACTTCTTTTCCCTAACTACTCTAGTGCAAATAGACCCAACTAAGAATTGGACCTGAACTCTGACTCCGAAAAGGAAATGATCCTACCAGATGGGCTGCCAATTTAAATAGTCAGAATAGATGTGTGAATGCTGTCAGTCCTATTACACAAGTGAGGAACTCATTAAAGATTGTGCCCTAGATTACACACTTATTTAGGGATAGACCTGTGGGTTGAACCCACACCTCCTCTATCCCAGCTGACTGCATTAGCCACTGTGTGTATTAAGGCCAGAAAGGGCAATTTTAAGCAGGAAAGAAAAGGAATCAAGGGAGCAAGCAGCAGAGTCGTTAAAGTAGCTGTGGTTTTGCATATGTGTGAAAAAAGAGAGCAAGGGTCATCCTGAAGAGACATAAAAAAAAAAGAATAAAGATTGGAAAATAACTAAGGAAATAACTCTGTAAAAAGATGGAGCAATTAGCCTTTTCTTATTTTCTTTCTTTGCATTATTGCTCTAAACTTTATTGATTTTTTAACTGTTTAGATACAACGCTTTATTTTTTGTTTTATTATAACACTCACCATCACTTCAAATTCTGATTGATCTGGCTTTTGGCTTAATCATCCAATTAATACAGCTCTAGAAAAACTCAAGGGAGATGTACCTAATGCTGAGAACAAAAAAACATACAGGCAGAGCTGTGCTTATGACCCTAGTGGAGGCTTTTTGATTATACCTAACTACCGTGATCAATACTTCAGGACTTTTAAAGGCATGTATATTGTGTGAAATGTAAATGGTGATTTTATTTTTTTTTCTCAGTAGGTTTTATTTAAACTCAATTTACTCCATTCTGCCTGAGTTGCACAAATGCAAATCTCAAGTGCTTTCTTCTGAGCCACAAGAAATGAAAGAAACATTTAGCTATAAATAAAACACATGTATATGGGTTCATATGTATATGTAGGTTATGAATGGGATATTGTGGGTATCCTTTGGTATCAGGAGAGGAAAGTTTCACCCTGGCAGGACTCAGGTGCTCTATAATTCTCCATGCTGGAGCAACAGTCCTTGTGTATATTACACACACTAAAACAAAACTGAACAATAAGCTGTGAAAAAAAGGTTGTAAGCATGACTGTGTTTTCCCTGCAATTCAAACTGAGTTATTTTCAACCCTCTTTTCCCTCTTGTGCTACTCTCCCCCACAACTGTCCCCAAAATATAAACCAGATCTTTTAAATATGGAAAATTAAGTGTGTTCAGCTTCCAATTCCCTCCGCAGAGCATGAACTCCATTTGTTAAATGGGATTCAGTTACTGTTGAATATTGCATTGTTTTGATTTTTAGTTCTTCTTATAAATATTGAAAAAAAATCAGTGAAACTTTTCAGGAGGTTTTAGGCAAAACATCTTCAGTCATTACCAAACCCATGTGCTTTTGGAAGTGAATGAGGCTGCATTCTCCACTCGGTAGCTATCCAGTGTAGGGCCTTCTACATCTTTCTCTAAAACCCCAGTACTGGGCACTCCTGAGCTGTTGCCCTTGTGTTAGACACAGTATGAGACCTTCTGTCATAAGCGCTAGCTCGCGGCTTCCCACACCTTGTCACTCCTCACTGGTAAACATCAAAGCCATTTCTCAAGCAGCTAAACATCCTGTAATGTCTTCCTTTCCCTTTGCCCAACTTTCAGATGAGTATAATGAATACGTAGAGGACTTTTGTTCCCTTTTACAGCTTTGTCAATGATTACCTTTCCCATTTTCTTTTATTTTGCATCTCTACATGTCAGCTGTGACATGCCGTGCTGATGGTCGTCAGCTTGTGATGATAGAACCATATATTTGTGCATGGAAGATGTTTTCAGGTTTCTTTTATATTTTTCTTTTTATTATTACTATTTTTTAAATTATTTTTTTAGCTGAAACAGTTTGCCATGAAGAATAAATACAATTCTTCTTGCTTAGTAAACTAGTAAAATTACAGGCCAGAAAAAGATGGAAAAAAAAGATACACTCTTTCATAAGGCAGGAGACAATTTCTCTTGGACAGATGCTACGTCATATAAAGACATTTGATTTTTAGAATAGTAAAGACCTGAAGAGAATTTTGACACCTTTATTAAGCAAAAGACCGTTTAGTCTCATGTTCTATCTGCAGCCATGATCAGAAACAAATGTCTGTGTATTAGGGTGGGAATAGGATGAGCGTATGAAGACATACAGAAAAGGTAGGTATACAGTAACAGGTGAAGCACATATGCCCCTGGATGCTCCCCCAGATCCCAGCAGTTTGCTGTTTGATTTACTAAGACAGAACTGGTCTCTTAGATTCAAAAAACTCAGTGCCAGGTCCAGTACTTCGTCAACAACAACCTTTTGCAACACCACAGGCTTGGTGAAGAGTGTCTGGAAAGCTGCCCGGCAGAAAAGGATGTGAGGGTACTGGACGAAAATCGACTGAATATGAGCCAGCAGTATGTCCAGGTGACCAGCAAGGCCAACAGCATCCTGGCTTGTATCAGAAATGGTGTGGCCAGCAGGTGTAGTGAAGTGGTCATCATAGTGCCCTGTACGCTGTTCAGTTTGAGCCCCTCCCTACAAGAAATACATTGAGGTTCTGGAGCGTGTCCAGAGAAGGGCAGTGAAGCTGGTAAATGGTCTGGAGCACAAGTCTTATGAGGGGCAGCTGAGGAACTGTTTAGCCTGGAGAAAAAGAGACTGAGGGAAGACCTTATCACTGTCTTTAACTACGCGAGAGGAGGTTGTAGTGAAGTGGGTGTTAGTCTCTTCTCCCAAGTGACGAGTGATAGGACGAGAGGAAATGGCCTTGAGTTTCAACCAGGGGAGGTTTAGACTGGCTATTAGGAAAAGTTTATTCACTGAAAGAATTTTTGAGCATTGGTACAGGTTTGCTAGGGAAGTGATTGAGTCATCACCTCAGAATTATTTAAAGGACATGTAAACCATGTGCTTAGGGACAAGGCTTAGTGGTGGACTTAGCTGTGTTAGGTTAATGGATGGACATATTGATCTTAAAGCTCTTTCCCAACCTATTCCATTCCATTCCATTCCATTCCATTCCATTCCATTCCATTCCATTCCATTCCTTTTCTGTTTATTTCTTAATATTATAAAGATTTCTTCTGCACAAGTATGTCCAGCTTCCCTAAGAACTCATGCTAACTTTTAGAACACATTAGGTTTGCTGTTGTAGAGAGTACCAAAGCCATTTCTATGTCACATAAAGTAACAACTTCTTTTTATTTGCTATGAACTTGCACCTTGCCAGCTTCATTAGATTCTCCCTCTACTTAATCCCAGAAAAACCCATTTATATTGAGCTATTTTAGGATTTCCAAACATTTTTAAAAATCCCCAAAGTTGCAATTGAGCTTCTCTGTCAGTCAAAGATATCTCCAAGCTCTTCTCCAGTGCAGACTCGCAAGCAGTCTGGTTAACTGGCACCACAGTTCCTGGAGAAAAGCTACCTGAAAATGCCTGGTACAGACCTGCATGCCAGCACACCCTGGCACAGCCACTGCACAGATTGTTTGCAAGTCACTTAAATGGGTGGCTGCAGTAGGAGGCAGAGCCCATCAGACTCTCAGCGCCTGCCTTTTCTAGAGGTACAGAAGCAGCCAACAGATTTCCTCTTGCCTCCCTCCTTGTCTCAGAGAAGCCAGTTTTACAGTGTATTTGAAGCCAATTTGGGGCCTGTAGAATGATTTCCACCACCAGGAGTTGCCAGGCTGTAGGTGTGTGAATAGCAGCCCTGTGCCAATTTCCCCTCTATCATAAGAAATCACCACTTGTTTACTTGACAGAGCTACAAGTGTAAACAGCTGTACATTTCAGTGCATACAAGATGTTACAAGTGCAAAACAGCAGCCATGCATATTATGTGTTTCAAGGCTCTACAGGTTCACTACCACTTTCCATCAGAAAACAGAGAGCATAATGCAGTTTGAGGGGAGAGGAGGATGCCTTTTCTCAGCTGAAATGTTGCTAGCACACGCAGGCAGGGAAGAGCCAATCTGCTGAGTTTTCCAGTGGTTGTGCCACTCCAGAGCCAGGGACTTAGCTGGTGGTCAGCAGCAACGTTACTGTCTCAGTGTCACCTGTCAAATTGTCTCTGCAGGAATAACGGTGACTGGATGCCTTGGTGATTAGTGTGTGGTTAAAACCTAGTAGATGCAGGCAAATGGAGTCTGAGCTCACAGCCAGGTTTATCCCCCACATAACAGCACTTAGTTCAGGGAAATCACTCTTGATTGGCACTATATATTAAAGAATCTGTCCAAAGGGATGGAAATTACATGCCACAGTGCCATGGTGCTGAAATGTCACCTGTTTTCCAGGTGAAATGCAGTTCTTTTGAATGATGACAATCTGTTTTAAGTAGGTATTAGATGCTACTGATTAATTAAGGCTCTAATACACTTAACCAAAGCACAGACAAAAAATACCTACTGACTTAGTAAGGTTTTATATTTTATGGGTCAGACTTATGGCAAGTTTTATTGATAACAGATGCATCCAGGTGAGGAGAAGGGGGGATTTGCAATAGCTGATTACGTGCAGATGGGCTGCTGAGAAGCAACAGCAAGGAAACTTCTGAAAAAGGTATCCTCTAATGCAAAATACTAGTAGGCCAAAACGTAAGCAGAACTAGCAAATACAACAATACAAACTCTGAGAAACGGGTGCATTTCTGAGTAAATATCTTTTTACTTCTAAATGGAATAGAAGAAAGTAAGATGTGTCCATCTAAACCAGGACATTGTGTCTGGGGCTATTCAGTACTGGTGCTTTGAAATCAACGCATGGAGTCAGTGATGTTCTTCTCGTTGTGTCCAGGCCAAATTTGATACTCAGCAAATCACGTCTTCACCTGTTGATTAAAAACAGACCTGTCCTTCAAAATTTCACCTTTATGAAAATTTTTCAGATTCTTTCACCTTGCTTTCAAAATGAATGTTAAATAAGAAGAATGGTGGAAATGAGTTTACTTCCACTGATTTCAGTAGACCGTCATCAGTTTACACCAGCTGAACTCAGTTCTTATGAAATCCCAGTTGCTGGAAAAAAGCCCAGACACAATCATGGAGATCTGTAATGAACCTGTAAAAATCCTCTGTCTATGAAGTCTCATCTTTGCAAATGTTAACCATTGTGTATGGTAATTAAAATATGGACAGAAAAGAAAACAACCACCTCACTTGCTTGCTTTCACCCAGTGTACCTTTATGCCATATAGAAAAGTCAGGACACTTCACTATCTTTCCATCTATCATTTTTCCAGTACCATTTCTTCTGTTTCCTGCTCCTTTTTACAATTTTCACCTTTGTAATGACATTCTGGGTGATCCACCACTGTACTTCTAAACCTCACCTTGCTTCTTTCTGACCAAGTCCTGTTAATCATACCCACTCTAATAATAGCAGTGTTAATAACACCTTCTGATACAATATCCTCCTCCACAGGCCTTCTAGGTTCTTCAGATGGCTAATGTCTTGTTAAAACTTTTTTTACTTATTAATTTTGTCTGTGACAGAGCTTGATTAGCTTCTAAATTACCCTGCTCCTATTTTTAGTGCACTATGCCCCTACCCTTCACACACAGTTTAATCCCAAAGTATTAATTCGTCTCTATATAATGCTGACTTGTCTTTCTCCAGGTATCCTAAATCTTCCTGTTTTCGTTTGAGGTCCATCTACCTTTGTTTTAACTCTTATTAACTTTCTCATTACTTTTACTGCTCTCTGTTCTCCATTGACGGGCACAATTGCTTTGCAACAGCCACGGGTAGTGCTGGAGAGGTGAAGGGTCAGGTTCACTCTTGAAAGAACTCACCTCACGTCCTGCTTAAATTAGCAATTGCAATAATGCACTGAATCAAGAGAGGGAAGGAAAGGGGATTTTTATGTCTCTAATCACTTCAGGGAAGTTGTGAACTCAGCTGTCTGCAGAAGTGAGAGTCAGAAGAAGCAGCTCTTTGCTAGCACTTCACCTCACATTGTTGCTTGTTAGACACGTTGTCTTGCAAGCAAGAGGTGGGACAAATCATGGTCTCGGAAGGAGAGTGGCTTAGCGACAGCCACTTAGCCAAATAGTCACACAGTGGGGAAAGGTTGTAAGAAGCAGACTGCTGCTCAAGCTTGTCCTGAGGAAATCAAAATGTAGCTGGTGGGAAAGGTAATTGGGACCCATAATAGGTTGCAGGGCATCACAGTGATGTAACTTTTTATTTCTGGTACAATATTTGCCTGCTCAAACCTACACCATATCAATTTGTCTCTTTCTGTGTATTTCTTTCAATACTCTTTAAAGATTTTAAACACCAAAATTCATATTGTGACATTTTAGTGGGATCAACAGAGATGGAGTATAAGAACAGAAGAAAGAAGAAGAAGAGGAAAAGGAAGGAAGAACATATAGATTAGGAAACTTAGGATAGTGTTTAGCTCATTTGTGCCCCTTAAATGCATGGAACCCTATGAAGCTGGTAGATGGGACTGGTAACAGTATTTTAGCCAGTATTGGTAATGGGTCTGGAAACTTATCAGATTGATGATCAGATTTGTTCAGTTTCTGGCAAAGCATCAGTAGAAGTCCGTCCACATGGCCTATGCTGCCAACTTCCTTCTTCCTCCAAAACCCTGCAAATAAAGGTATTTGGGACACCCAAGTTAGATTTTCCTCTGGAGTTCATTTCTTCCAGAAATTAATCAGACATCAAGCTGAACTACCTTTGAAATTTAGTGTAGCATGAATATTGTCATTTTTAAGTCCTGCTAGTACGGCTGCTGGATGCTCTGCAGTCTCTGCAGGTTGTGCCAAGACACTACAAACCCATCACCAAATGCTTCCTCCTATCTAACACACTTCAGAAGATATGTTTAATTTTAAACACTCATTTGTTTTTTGGTTTTTTTTTTTGACTAGTGCTGAATGATTAAGGTTTTCCTACTTCAGATTCTTTACTGGAGAAAAAATGAAGAGATAGCACAGCTGTAATCTATAATACACAGGATTTTAATGTCCAATGTTGTTATGGGCACCTAATAAAAACCATAATGTTAGTTCTAATGTGGAAATTATGGATATCTGGTTTTACCTCACCATCTCAAATGGGAATAGGTGAGGAAGAGACTAGGATGAAGAAAGGAAACAACATTGCAGAACACAGGAGGCAAAATACTGCGGGGTGGGAGCTCTTGGGCTTTCAAGTTCCATTTTAGCAGCCTAGCTGCAAGATTCCCATCCTAGTTACTTTGGTAGCAGCTGTCCCAAGCCCAGCTGAAGCAATGGTATCATATCACCAAATATCTTTGTAAAATATGATGTGCTGTGGTAGGAGGCATCTGACTGGTCATAAGTATATCCTTCATACTTTTTTCCTCTCTACATGTGAGCTGCCCTTCACATCCAGCATTTCACATTCAAAGAGGATGTCTGATGCACTGCAGCTGCCAAATGTTTCTGATGAGCAGCACTCTTAAGAAGACCCACTGTACTTTCTACAATACACCCAGTCAGCAAATGCATTCTCCACACCCTCTACAACACCTAGATACGAAAAGGGACTATTGTTTTGCCATCAAGGGTGGCCTATTCATCAGGACAGAAGAGGAGAGCAATGCCTTGTTTCTCTTTAACCACTGCACACCAGAACAGAGGTGTTAAGCAACAAAACACTGGTGATCTAGTGCCAAGGAAAAAAATTAATCAAATTGCCTTCATGTGCTGAGCCAAAGCAGCCAAGATGACCTTCACAAGCCACTTCTACCCTCCATATCACTCATACAGTCCTCTGGTGTGAGTTGCCTGTTTGATTAACCTTCATTCCTGTGGAGACATATGAAATTAAGCAGCTACTAAAATTTGGGGCAGATTATAAAATGCAAGAATGTTTTCATCTTCTACCCCTACACTGTGCCTGATTCAATGGTCATTTGCATTAATGCTATTGCAATTGTGTTATTGAATATACTGGCAGAATATACTCATTCCAGGTATATTGAAGACATGGCGTTGATGGCTTGACCTTGCAGCTCCTCGCTGGAATGTAACTCCAGTGTGCAAAGGAAGGCGATGAGTTCTTCTCCTAAGAGGTGCATAATCAGTATCCAAAATGAGTCTCCTGTAGACAATTTGCTTAACAACAAATTTAATGGAAAGGCTCCTTGTAACACAAAGGGAGATGAGCCACACATTCTACAGCTTTGATAATCAAATCATTATTTTTGTAGCCTTAAGGGATATCTGCTTACAGCAAAATTCAACATATAGTTTAATTTACTTATCTGATCTTTCTCAGCTCATGAATAGCTTCTATTTTCTGTCCTATTTCCAATATTCTTACATAATTCAAATAGCATAACAAAGAATGTATATGTGTTTTTGTACTGATGATATTGAAAACTGACTAAAAGGTTTTATTTCTCTGTTCTTCTTGTCCCTTTTCCATCCTCTACTATTCAAGCTGCAGCTCAAAAGGATTTATTTTTGATGATCTTAATTCTGTGCCAGTGTGATTATTATTAGTGTTTTAAATTCTAACCTCTGATCCCTTTCATCTATTTTATTGTTGTGCTTTTACTAATCCCTAGGTCTTATTAAGTGCTTCTCATCTGTACATCTTAAAACACTTTACAAAGGAGACTGGAAACACTATTCTTACTTGACATACTGAGGAACTAAGACACAAAGCAGTGAAGGATCATATGTAAAAAATAAGCCAGGCAAGTCAGGGTTGAAATAAATTCCAGCTTTTCCTGAGAATCTTCCCTATCCAATCTGCTATACAGCTTTCCTTACAGGATTTGAAGAAAAATACCATTATCGTTACAAATGTAAAAAAAATAAATTTACCTTTCTTTTTTTGCCCCCTCTTTTTGCCTCTTCTCTATACTTTTCAATATAAGCACATGTTTTAAGAACTTTTGAGAAATTACAAATGCAAAACAAAAATGTTGATCCAATTAGTGCTTATTACTAGTGGTTTTGCAAGTGCATGTAAGTTTAACACACATGGACAATCGTGCTGGCTAATAACTGATGCTCCAGAGAATAAGATTTTCTGCTGTTCCCAAGTTAAGAATGTAAAGAAATTGAGCAAAATGAATTCCAAACATAAATGTGGCTAAGTGCGATAGCGTGGTTGACAACAGCTTGATAATATAAAGCTCGTAATGAAACACATATATATGGTCTTATCATCCCAAACAGCTCTACCCTGCTGATTCGGGTGAAAAAAACCCGCATCAACAACAAGTAAAAAAACTTTTCGACCATCTCAGCACTCTCTTGCTCATTACACCAACCTGTCAGAAATGACAACTTGGCCAAGACCTGTTATTCCATGCTGACAAGGTGCTGTATATGCTTTTCTGCAATAATGTCAGCTTTAAGGTGCAATGTACTTAAGGAAGCTCATTTCTGTGATTTTGCCCTGTTTGTGGGGTGAGCAATATCTTAATTTCCTTTAGATTAGTAGTCATTTAGATGAAGATTGTTCTTCAAAAGCTAAGTAAAAGACCAGAAGGTTGTGCTAGTTTGTGGTTTGTTCTGGTTTGGGGTTTTTATTTTTTTGAGGTTTTTTTTTTGGTTAAGAAGTTGCTTACTGAGCAATTGTCTGATGATTTTCTTGTAGTTTCTAAAGCAGCAATAATGCTATCCCTAATATCTGACATATTTCAGAAATATCGTAGATGCAACCAAATAAAATTGTATTCAAGGACATATGCTGATAAACCACTATAAATAAGAAAATATAATATAAACATGATAATCTAAAGACAAATGATGTAATAAATGCATATTATAATACCAGGAGTACCAAAAAAAAAATAATCCCCAAGTCCAATTAAGTCCCTTGAAACCTGGAAGGGGAATACATCATGATTTGAAGAGGTACGATAGGAGGTGAAAATAACAACTAAGCAGTTACAAGCCTTAATGTTGGTTATGGATGAAGGTGTGGTACACCTGCCCACAGTCATATGACTGTTGTGAATGCAGCCAGCCAACATAATCCCAGGAGTTACTGAAGTACAGAGATTTTAGTAGTCTCATATTTAATTGCTGCAATGGGAAGTCTCTTTAGCTCCTGTGGTAGCCCTTGAAGTAATTTTTACTTATCTCAGGCATTTAAACTCAATTTTTATAGGCAATATTTTGCACTTAATAATACTTAATTATCCAGTCCATCCTGTTATTTACGTTGTATTAATATATCTCTATGTATAATTGAATTGGGTGTTATATCAAACACCACTCCTTGTTCTCAAGTGTCCACATACCTACTTGAAAACAAAACTGGATACGCATTACCCTAGTGCAAGCTTAATATGTGCATAGCGCAGGATAATCAGAACCAGGTTTTCTAATAGATAAATTATGTATGGGAGTGATTCACCATCTGAAACCGTATCTCCCTCTGCTGGTAAGGTTACACATTTCTAAAATGTGTTAATCCTTTAGCAAGATTTTCAAGGTTTGAACTTTCAAACTAAAAGGTCACAGGTTTGATTCACAGTATGGTGCTATTATGTAGGCTAACATCCATTTCCTTCACCTTGAGCACAGAAAATATCATTTGAACACTGACCTCTCAGCAAAAGGGGACAATATGCCTCACACTTACAAGGTGAAGCAAATGAAGGTCTAAGAAGAATAAAAGAGAAAGGATGAACATGCCAAGGGAGGACGCTGTTCAACTCGGGTGTCAGTCCTTAGAGATTTGTCCATTACTTTAGGTTTGGAGCTAGTACTGCATCTCTAAGTGCCTAAACCTTTGCTCATTACTTTTTTCAGACATTGCAAAATGTTTTAATAAATACAGAGAAAGAGTGTGCTAAAGAGGCATTTACAACCTTTTTGAATGAAATATCTGAACGTGAAACTTGTCTGCCCTGAGCTTTGTTTGAGTCACTGAAATTTATTTAAGGCAGAATGAAATGTAGAGAATGACTTTCCATCTATCATTTTTTACTTTTATTTTCCATTAGAGCAAATCTGTAATCAAATAAATAAATAGAAATAAAATATTCAACCAGCCATCAGTGTATCAGGACACTTGCCTTCTCCTTCACTGCAAATGTCACTTCATGAAGACATGATGAGTTAGTCCTCAAATAACACTGGGAGAAAAAAATGACAGTTTTTTTTCCTATAAATTTGTGAGTTTGAAGTGCATGCAACAATGCAAATATTAGTTCCTATAGGAGTCTATAAATGTAAGAAGCAACTCTTATTCCCAAAATACGTTCTAGGTAAAAACATTATGCACTAGATTTTCCAAAAATCATCTCTCTTAGTATTTCTTATTTGGGAGGAGGAGCTGTTAAGCTGATGAAGACGTTACTTGGCTTGCAACAATTTGAGAGATACACTGAGAAGTAAGTCTTGTCCTGAAAATTAGTTTTTCCTTCAATAGTGTTCTAGGTATCCACATATAGATGAGAAAAATAACAAAATCACTCATTCTACACCAGTCACACTAGTCTAGCCTATTTTTTCTTCCAATACCAGCAGTGAGGGGAGGAAGAGGAGGAAAAACAACAGGTAAAAAAACCACAAAACCAAATTCAACTAACAATACCCCCCTGAGACATATTGCTAAAGTGGACAGATTGGGTCGGTGTTAGGTGAAGGGATGATAGCTTATCGAAGCAGCTCAGTAACAAGACATGTTTTAGTGTCTAAAACTCTAGGTGTAGAATGGTAGTTCCAGCTTTTATTTGTTCTCCCAATTAGGAACAGAAAGAATAGACCCTTAGTCACATAAAGAAGTATCAACTACTATATGAATGCTATTATTTTTCTGGATTGCCATCGGATACTGAAATTTATTTACAAATTGATGCCTGAACTACAATACTCTGGAAAGCATAATGAAGGAACTTCCAAGTGCTAAAATCTGGTCTGTGGGAGAAGAAGCCCCTTCTGCAAGGAGCAGATGTCTGAAAATTATCTTGTAGCTTCAGGCAAACTCTGTCATGTAAGAGAGAACACTTACTCACACAAATAGTCTCAACCCCTGCAGTGGGTTTGTTTCTGTGGATCAAAATCAATGGATTTTGTAATGCAGGTCCCATTCCTACAAAGAAGAGCCTGACTCAGACAGCAGCTCAAAGTCCTATTGACATTGGTGCAGGGATGCGCGCACAAAGCACAGACACGGGCATGCACATGAAGGCAAGTAGACACAGGACAAGTCATACAAGCTGTCCCAGGAACAGAAACTGTCAGCCGTCTCTCGTTGGCTGTCAAAATGTCTACACTTTCAACCAGCACATTGTCCCAGCCTTGTTGTCCTCCTCTCCTGCAACCTTTTCAAAACAGCTCCTTCACATTTTTACCTACACTGTCCATTGCACCAGGGAAGAAAGTCTCTAAAAATACCTGAAAACATACCTTGCTTTCCTTTTCCCAAAGCTCCATCAGTTCTTTGCTGCTAATCCTGCCAAACACCCAGTAATGTTCAGGAGGCAGGGATATGCATGTTGGCACCTATTTGGAGACGGTAACATCTTTTTTTCTCACATTTCTTCCTCCCTGACTGGGTCTTGGGACAATCATTTACGCTTCCCTTAGCTTTTAGGGACAGAGGCAATGGCAGTTTGCCTCTGCTTTCAGACATCAGCTCACACTGCAGAAGGCTGGAGAGTAATTAGGAACTGAGGTACTATGGTAACAGTGACAGTGATTGCATGGATCGAAGAGTGGCTCAAGAAGCCACCATTCAGTCTCAACCGCCCCTGTGCTCCAGCAAGCAAGGCAGCAGTCCCAGCAGTTACCCCAGCATTAGTTGCTTCCCTTTGAATCAGCAGCTGCTCAGAGGAACGAAGAAGCCAAAATGCTGACATGCATGGCAGCAGGGGGGCGCCTAGCTTTGGGAAAGGTCTCACAGCAGTAGTGCCCTGTGATAAATGTTGCTAGTGTAGGGAAATAGGAACAAAATACCCTCTGCCTATCCCACACTGGATGCAAAGAGGGACATAAATTGTTCTGTTTGGGAATCAATTTCCCTGGAGTGGAGCAAGCACAATTGAAGGAGGAAACCCAGTGCCCTTAATGCACTTTAATGGACTCTAAGTAATGGTAGAGTATTACAGCCACTCTGCAATTCACTCCCCCACCCCTCAGACCCATGTCTCAATTCAGCCCCAACTCTGATACGCGTCTTTGCAAAGCAAGTCAATGTTAGGCTGTTCTGTTTGGAAGGAAGGAAATCCTGCATGTTCAGTAGGTGCAAAGACCACGGACATGATACTGGCTCACAGACATCCAGGACTCACTTTATTAAGATGTACTTAATAAGACAACTGGACCCTTCTTCCCTTTTTCAAAACAAGAAGAAGAGAGGAAAAAAAAAAACACGTAATGCTAGTGACTAATTAAATTCTCACTCTAGTCATGATTAATGTAACAAATAATTACAGCTTAGATCTAATATAGATACAACTAATTGTTCTACCCACAGTGCATCGTGACTAACAATTAAACAGAGCTTCCAAAGCAACCGAGAGCAGATCTTAAGCTAACCTTTTGCCTTGTTGTGCTTTTGCTGCCGAAGGAATATACATGCCTACAGCTTTTGTATTCCCATTCACATCACTGACAGTGACAGATTCTTCTCTTATTAGATGTTAGACAAGCTTATTCCTTTTAACTTCATGTGTTCCCACTTTGTGAGACTGTAGGGCAAATAAAAAAATAGAGCGACACAGAAAAGAAAAAGACTGCATCACCTCCAGGTCTCTTGAGACGTTCCAGCCTGGAAAGCTCTCTTTCCCTGTGTAGCTCTATCAGTACAGCTGGTTTGAATGTTTTGAGTTGACTCCAACCTGGCAGCTAAAGATGAGTCTTCCCCCCCACCAGTGTGTCTCTCTTTACTGTTTTAATTGAAGAAAACTATGTTACAAAATCATATCTTCTGTCCATTTCAGAGTTAAATGTTGTAGTATCGTGGACTTCCTATTTTAGAGAGGGAATAAATTGAATTTACTCAATACAACACAGACATCATTTTGATCCTTATGTGTGGAGTTTAAATCTACACCAAACAGCACTGATGGATTCACTAAAGAATAGTTGCAAAGTGGATTCACTTTGTTGTTTTTTTTTCTTTTTTAAAAAACAAAAACAAAAGAAAGGGGAAAAAGGATCTGGAAGGAAAAAATGGCTTTGGCTTCTAACCACTTAAACACAGTGGCTAAGCAGCTAGTAGCCTTAATAAGGCCAGGACTTCATTTCTGGTTTTGTCTTTCCATAAAATAGTTGAAACTAGCACTATAAAGCTTATATCTTCTCCTTGGATATCCCCTTTGAATACAGGTGAGTCACTATAATGGTATAAGTAATGACTTAGTTTTGGTTTTAATTTTATTTTTCTCTGTGTTTCGTGTACTTGAAAGCTATGAATAACCAAGGCAGAATTTTATTTTTTTTTATTTTGTGCCCTTTAACACTACAGTAATAGTAATAAGAAGATGCTAATAGTAATAATGCTAGATGTGAGTCTAATAGACACTAAATATATGAGCAGGGGATAACAAGGTATGAGTTGTCATTTGACTCAGATAGTGATCAGTATCGCGTGGGGAGGAAAACTGTAGAGAAAAAATATTGTATCAGTCCAGTGACCTTTCTAGTCCTCAGATGTAGAGATAATCTGTAAGAATCTAATGTCTTCCTGAATATTCACTGACTTTAAGGCAAGAAATCCTAATAACCCAATCCATCCATGAATAAAAAGCAATGTAATTTACTAGCCAAACCCAATTGTGACAATCATCTCAGGAAAGCCTGATTATAGAAATATGTCAGATCTGTGCCCTGAGAAAGCAAATCCTTAGCTGATACATAATATAAGTCCTATCTTAATGTCACAAGCAAAATTTTTTTTCCAGTTTAGAATATGTATAAAGCATTTTTTTTCTTTGTGTTTTTTTTTTTTTTTGGGGGGGGTGGTGGATACTTGTCTGTGGCAAAAGAGACAATTACTTTTCTCAAGCATATTAATTATTGGAAATTATTTATTCAATCCTGGATAAAAGGGATAAATAAGTTCTTCAGTGTGTGCATGTCCCATCATCTTCCAAGAAGCCCTCTGGGTTAATCGTGTCCTTAACTAACAAAATGACTTCCAGCTTTAAATTTTCCCTTCTGCCCCTCAGGGTTCATTTGAAGGTGTGCATTGATGCATTGCGGTTTTGTTGCAAACTCTAAGGCACGCTCCGCAGTACCAGAATAATATCCTCAGTGGAAACTTAGTGGAAGGATTGCCTCTTGAAGGATGGCTGTGAAGGTTTGGAAGTAGGTTTTATGAAGTTGATGAACATTCACTGAGGATTAGGCAGTACTCATCAAACGATCTCACTTTTTCTTCAAATTAAAGAGAGTGTTGCCATTTCCTCACTTCTAAATTTAAGTTTTCACAGGTACTTCCCTCTTCTCAATGACCACTCAACCAACCTTATTTCATTTGTGATTTCAGACTTTCTCTTATTTATTTTCTAAATTTATATGCCAAACAATATGTTCCATTATGCAGAAAGCTCAAAATAAATATGTGGTGTTTCCTAGGGAATCTGTGATACAATGAAATTGATCAAGTCACTTAAAAAAAAAATGGGCAGCTTTGTCGTTTAGTTACAGAATGCCTATGTCTGCTGTGTGGGTGAATTTGACATTCTGAAGCAATTCCCCTCTGCCAATTCACAAGGCTGTGTTGTGCTGCCCCTTTCCCTGGCAGATAGTGAAGAGCTTGGTTTAAATCCCAGCAAGCATAAATCAGCCTTCTTCCAAAAGTCATTGGAACAAGGCCAGTTTCTAAAAGATAAGTACCTTATCCCACTGACTATTTTTTGACAATGAACCTCAGCCTCCATGGAAAATTTCTGTTAAGTCAGTTTGTGATATCCTGAGCTACAGTAAACAGTCTGTCAGATCTATTACCCTTTATCTAATATCGACAAAAAATTGTATCTTAAATGAGATATTACAACTCAATGCACAAACGAAAATTGTTGCTGATGTGTTGCCTCAGGGTATGTAAAATTTGTAATTATACCTTGTCATTGCAGACAAAAAAAAACCCCAAATCCAAAAAACAGTGTGAATTCAGTTTGGAGTGCCTAGAATTTGACCAAATGTCCCTTGACGTAGGATGCGTCATCCATTCTTTACAGTTCATTTCTTATGAACTGAAATGATTCCAGGAACATAAAAATGGGCATGAATTTGTAGACAGCTGTAAGACAGATATTGAAGATAGACTTGCTTCCACATACTAGAATGTGACTGACACTTCCTCTAGTCATTTATCTGCAGTAAATCCATGCTTATAGCAAAACTTCTCAACAGGATCTGGCATCAGCTGCCTATGGGTCCTGAACACGTCATAACACAACAGCTCTGGCAGAATCCTGCTGTCTGCAGAAGAAACTATCCATCAGCATTATCCATGCATAGTTTCTTCTCCTAACTCTTTGTCCTCAAAAGAGCTATGACCTCCAAGCAAGGAATTCCCTGTGCTCCATTTATTTAAGTTCTCTTAGCTAATAATGGAGAATCTAGTGATCCATAGCCCTCAAAATGGACATAGAAGAACAAGCCAAAACGATTGGACTTAGAAGTCATACATTTATTTTTGCGGTGCATGGGGAATGCAAGTCATCTTTCATTAAAGTCACTGGAAATGCTTCCTTTGACTTTAGCATGAACTGGAACACCTTTTGAACCAGGGAAAGCTCTGATTTCCGATTTCACCTGCAAGATGTATAGGCATTGGAGGTTAAGCAATGTGACCAGAAAATCCTTGTAAAAAACCCAGAGATTAGACTTTGACGCACTTGATTGTTCCAAATGTGATATGCATGATTCCTAGGCTGTCTGAATAAGAGTTATTTCAATTCACTATAAATATCTATGAAATGAAGTTAATAATCATCTTTGGATCCCTTTCTATCCCATCAAGAAAACTTGATCCTATTGAAATATAAGGTGAATTAATTTGACACCAGAAGTACTCATTTACCTCTGCTGATTTTAAAACCAGCCTAGATAACCAGTTTAGTATATCTGCACTTTTAGTCTGATGATTACCATTCTACGATGAATCTGAAAGCACACATGGTACCAAAGGTGTTAAGCTAAGCATCACTTTAATGGTCTGAAAGCTATGTCACTGAAGCAATTATAATATGAGAGCAAGAAATTTCCATATATGCATTCATATGGATCTGCTTGAGTGATATAAGAATGTTGTATTTTATGATTATGAAAAAAAAAATTCACTAATTTTGTACATTGCTTTAGAGCACTCACAATGCCTGTAAACTTTTCCCCAATCTGTTTTAGAAAAAGACCTTTGCCACGATATATCTCTCTTTTCTAAACAATCCATTATCTCAGAGTTTTCTGTTTAACTGTTCTTTTTTCATTTCCACTACACAAACTTCCCCAATTTATCCACAAGACAGACAGTGTGTTGCTTCCAAAAATTGTGCCATGACTCTTTTCCTGAGAGACCACTTCTTGGTATGATATTAGTTAGCTCCATCACCATTGCCTGTGCCTTTGCTACTAAATCACTAAAGAGTGTTAGTCATCGCCAGTCACGATATGTTCATCAGTGTTACGGAGAATTACCATTTGGCACTGAACTAAAATAAGAAACTCACTTCCCATAGGCTATTGCACGGTGGTCATATGGGAGCTTGATTACTTCCAGATATGGAAATTTGGAAGGAAGTGGGATTCTAATAAATTTTACAGGGCATTACACTTGTTATACTTTTTGCTTTATTCAGGAAATAAAAGTCCTATGTTCCCAAATTTTAATTTCTCTAAGCAAAAGATAAATATAACGAAGTATTTTGAAAAGACTGTTCTTTTCACATTTCTCTTTCTGAAATAGTACACGTTCAGATGGTTTCTATTTAAAAATTCACAAGTCTGATATTTTGTGTTGTTGCTAACTAAAAGTTTCTGTTTGCATCACTTGCCAGATACTCATGCTTCACTGGGTAAAACATGGGCAGTATGGCCAGTCCTAAAGAGTGTCTGTGAAAGGAGTCAAATCCAGTTGGCAGTCAGTCACAAGCAGCGTTTCCTAGAGCTTAGTGTTGAGGCCAGTTCAGTTTAATATCCTTAAGAATGATCTAGATGAGGGAAATGGGTGCATCCTCAATAGGTTTGTAGACAACACTAAGTTCAACAAGAGCGTTGGACCTCTTGAAGGAGGGAAGGCTCTCCAGAGAGATCTGGTTTGGTGAGCTGAGGTTAGCAGCATGGTGTGCAACAAAGCTAAGTGTCAGATCCTTGGTCATGTCACAACACCACCATACAACCCTAAAGGTTCGGGGAATTGTGGCTGACAATCTGCCTGGTGAAAAAGGATCTGGATATGATGGTTGACAGCTGGCTGAACATGAGCCAGCACTGTGCCCATGTGGCTAAGAAGGCCAATAATATTGTGGCTTATATCAGAAATAGTGTGGCCAGTAGGATGCTGGAAATGATTGTGCTTTTGTACTCAGCACCATGTGAGGCTGTACTTCAAATACTGTGTTCAGTTTTGGCCCCCTCATGATAAGAAAGGCAATGAGCTGCTGGATCATGTCCAGAGAAGAACAACAAAGCTGGTGAAGGGTCTGAAGCACAAGTTTTATGAGGAACTGCTGAGGGAGCTGGGGCTGTTTATTCCAGAAGAAAGGAGGCTTATTGTTCTCTAAACCTACCTTAAATGATTTTGTGATGAGGTAGCTTTTGGTCTCTTCTTCCCAGTAACAAGAGATAAAACAAGAGGAAATGGCCTTAAGTTTCACTGGGGGAGGTTTACATTGGATATTAGGAAAAAATTCTTCACAGAATGGATTTTCAAGCATTGCAACAGGCTGCACAGGTAAATGGTTAAGTCATCATCCCTAGAGATGTTTAAAAAAATCTGTAGACATGGCATTTAGGATCATGATTTAGTAGTGGACTTGGCAATATTAGGTTTACATGTGGATTTGATGATCTTAGCAGTTCTTCCAACATAAATGGTTCCATGATTCTGTCGTTGTTCAACAAATTTGTGATCTCAGTTTCCTTAAAATGTGTGGCTGGATAGAGATGTAGGCATGGATAAAAACGTTAATCCTACCTCTGTATCCAACACTGAAATACAATATTTATTATTATAATTTTAATTTCTAAGGGTTTTTTCTGATAAGCTTTCAGCTTATCAAAACAATAGTGACTTCCATGGTCCAGTGACTCGAATTGTCTACATGTGATTTTATGTTTTGTCATGCAAAATTCTTCTTTCTTTTAACTCAGACTCTTAAAAAAGTTTGATAGAAGGACTGGCCAGAAACTTGTGATGGACAACGAGTGTTTTTCCATAAATTTTAGTGACAGTCATAAGAAGTTGAAAATTTTTAGCCTCTTAATAGCTACCTGGTTTGCCATCTAGGATTGTTCTTTAGATACCAGGAAGAGATAGCTACTTGCAAAAGGCAATTTTTCTCTTGAAAAATTTATTTACTTGATTATTGTCTGTTAACAATTGCTGATAACATTTATATGTCTGAATAATCTGTTTTCCACAACCTATTAGTTGTTGAACAAAGACAATGAAAATAAGACTTCATTTCAGATTATTCTCCCAATCTTTTCCTCATGGTTTCTGAATGTTTTCCAGATGCACATCAACTGTGTAATATCAGTCTTGCAATAGAAACGTGACCTACTCATCCCTCAAAAAAAACCCCAAAACCATCTCTTTGTGGTGAGTTTTGATTTTAAGCTATTAGCTAGCTTGCTTTTCCAAGCAAGGAAAAACCTTTTCCAACCTAAATTGAGTGATTCTGTGATGTTCTAGAATGTTTAGGAGTGCATCAGATAGAATGTAATTATTGTTTTGGAAAACCAGAAAGGTGACCATCTAAGTATTTAGTTCCTAGGTTGTGGGGTTTTTAAACCTGATTACTTTTGACTAGTTAATATATTGCTCTTCATCTACAAGCCTCATAGAATTGGCACTGTAAATGTCAACAATTTTCTTTAGAATCAGAAACAGTGAAACAAAATGTGGTTATGTCTTTTGCAAATATAATTTTAAATCTTGTGTCTGAGATGACACCAAGGTTCAGGAGTTATGCTGTGTCAGGAATTCTTTCTTTTACACTCCTAAATTTAGGCACTTTTGTTTAGAGTGATTCTATTTTCAAATATTATCTGATATATATTATCTGAATTTCTATTCCTGGTACTGGTAAGAATTATGAGGAATGAATATCTGCCTCTGAAAACAAAGACAGTACACAGTTTTGGGATTTTTTTCCAGATAATGGCATGAAAAACCAAACCCAATATGGTTTCTCCAGCAGGAATTCTGGCCTCATTCACTTCACCCTGGAATTTGCCTAAATATGTGATATTTTCCAGGGAAATATAAACAGGTCAAAACCAAACAGTATAAAGGAATCCTATAATTTCTAGGATTGTGTGCACCAGGCATCACCTGGCAATGAGTTGCATCATGTGAGAACTACAATTCTAATGACATACACAGAGCATATGGGAAGGGTGCAATTATCTGTGGTGAGAGGGTTGGGACTGAGAAAAGAATAATTTCCCGGAGTATCATTTTATAGTAGAAGCCACAGAGGTATTTGCGTATTGCTACATTGGTGGAAGAGAGTTTCCATCTAAAATGGAAAGATTTTTGTGACGAGTTATTGCCAGAAGAAAATCCAAGGACTGGTCACGGACAGGAAGTTAGTGTGAGAGGGAAAATACACAAGAACTCAGACAAACCTTTGACTCTGGAATTTATGTCATTAAATAAGGACCTTTACCATCTGTATTTTACTGAGGAAAATACGCAATGAGGAAGGAGAGAGGACTAGAAGGAAAAAAAAACATCAGGGAATGCAAATCTTGAAAATCCATGCCACTAAGTGTGCTGTTTCTCCTTCAGTATCTAGCGTCAACTCTGAACACACCCTGATTTGGCCAACAAGAAACAGACTGGTGATAAAGTTGGCTTTTAAAATGGAAATGGAGGACATCTGTACTATTGTATCAGGTTCAAACAAAGCTGTGTAGGAAGCAGAGAAAAGAAACTGCACAGGTTATGTCATACTCAGCTTTCTCTTGTTTAAAGGCTTACAAGCACATAGCTGTGAAAAGCAAATATGATTCTCATTAGAAACATACACAATAGAGAAGGGGGGGAAAAAAGCCCACAGATCCTAAGTGTAGCTTATTCATCCAAGGAGCTGATATTTGACAAAGGGTCAGAATGCCATGAACCGCAGAACCTGCAGATTTATGCGGAGAAAAAACAGAAGTCTATTTGTTTCTAAAAACCTGGTTACACGCATTAGAAGAGCCCCTAGGGAGTTTTACCTTGCCTGTCCAGCACCTACAGAACAAATAATGGACATTTTTCCCTGACCTTGCCAGTATTACAGGTTATTTTAACAAGGCTACAACTGGCAAATAATAAAAAAATGTCTCTAATGTATTAAGCACAAACATGTTAAATTCAACATCAGGAATGCAGTTCTGTTTACACAGTGCCTTGGAGACTCCAGGAACATCAAAACAGACACGAATATGTAGATTTTCTTGGCTTTGAACAAGCTGTGGCCAATGTAAAAAAAATATATAGTCCCATTTGTCATTAATATTTACTTTACCCTATACATTCTCCAAAGGTAAAACAGAATAGAGCAAGAAAAAAAAAAAAAAAGGAGAAAATAAAACCTAAAGTTTTGGGAAACAAAAAGATATTGTGAAGAAATCAGAGTGCTTACATAGAAATACCATCTTTTAAAAAATAATAAAAACAATAACAGCAGTGAAATGTGAACAGGGTGAAGCTCACATAGAACATTTGAAGACAGACATAAAAATACAAAGACTTCTTAGTATGAAAATGCATAAAAGAACCCATGATGACAATAAGTACAAAGACAACAAAAGCAAATTAGGAAGAACAATGTTGAGCCTCTTAAAAAGAACAGCGAATAAAAATTAAGTTTTGTGTGTATTGTTAGAATGAAGGCCAGGAAACAGAAATAATGAAATCATGGCAAAATAAAACAGTTGAAAGTATAATTAGCAATATTAGTGTTGACTAGAAAGGGTGACAGAAGTATTCAATGTATTCTTTATTTGCTGCTATTATTTTCAAAGGCACTCTATTAACAATTAAGCTCCATTAATGGAGTTAGGTGGGCAATCCCTTATACTTTTTTCAAACTATCATTTTGTGTGTTTAGTAAGACAAATAACCCCAAATCTTTAAATAAATTCTCTTAAGAAATGCATTTGAAGAATCAAAAATTAGAAACTAACACAATTCAGGTAATGCTTTCAAGTGTAATTTTTGCTTTGCCTTTTGATGTGTTATTAACCTTGCATGTGCAATGACATAGTCTTCAACTAAGTAATCACATTGCTTTTGCCACACTTATTCCTCTCAGGAATCCCAATCCTTTTAGTGAATGGGTTAAAAAATATACATTCATGAAGACATTTTCACAGTTTCATTTCATTCTTCCTTGGTGTTCATGGTGATTACATCAACACTCCAAGAAACATAGTGTAGCAGGAAAGGTTAAGTATCACTAATTGATTCTGAAGTATAAGCTGTATCTACAACTTCATGTTAAGTATTGCAAGAATCTGTAGGAATCTTTCAGGTTAAAGTTAAATTTTTTCATCAATTTTAGATATTAATTTGAATTTTTTATTCCCTGTTTTGATTTGTTATATCTTGATTTAATAAATAGCTTATTTAATTTCAAATTATTTTTATTTTCAGAATGAAATGGCAATACCATCAAATCTTTTCCACAGACTTGATTTCCTCTAGTTTGTGAGTTCTTACTCACAGTCTGTGGCCAAAGTTGTCCTATGAGTAGCAGCTGTGGGTATCCTGCCGACATGCATAGAGAAGCTCTGTATGTCATGGACAGAAATACCAGCCTCCCATCTTGTAACCATCCTTTTCTTTCTTGTCCATCTGATATTTTTCTTGCAAGATGACTATTCTCTAGTGAAAAAAAAAAAAAAGGGCTGGGAAGGCTAGATCTCAATAAGTCCTTTCTTCTAATTAGAATCTGGGAATGTTATTACAAGATGACTCTGCTGGCCTGCTCATACTTAGCCCACTATTTTTCCCATTCTTCCTGGCACACGCCAGGATAAAACTCATCATCACATGCTGATTTTCTACTCTCCTTTCAGATGTCAAATCCTGACTTGTCTATCAGTTGATATGAAATCACTCTATGAGTTCAGCTACAGGAAATACAAGCCTAAGTGGATAGACCAAAAAGATGAATTAATGAAAGATCTAAGTAATATAAAAAAAAGGAGGGAATATACACTTGTAAAGGGAAATTCTGTGTTATTTAATAAGGTTCTATCCCATTTATTACTAAAAACCTGGTTAGATGTATTAGAAGAGATCAGGTCCACAGTCCTGGGAAGTTAAAACTTAAGTAGAACTGAATGGAATTAATGTGACAAATGGTAACTGCGATGGATATCAAGAATATGGCATCAATACTAATAGTCCTATCAACCTGGTTATTTCCCTTGGGAACTTCAGAGGGTGACCAAGTTCCATGGTAGATGAGTAGCCTTGTGCAAATACCTAAATCTTAGCATTAATCTCAAAATAACTAAAATAACTAAGATCCTGAGTTCAACACTTCATCTGACCAACTTCAGCTGGAGAGACTAAACCTTTCCCAGATTTCTAGATTGCTTTCCATAGGCATTAAGTAATCATGGATCAGACCCTTCTGAAATTACAAAGGTGTCAGTAAAAGAATTGCAAGAAAAGGTGGATTTTTTTTTTTTAAATATTTGTTAAATAAGACTTAACATCCGAAGTGCTTCTTCCTAAATGTAAGAGCTTGGAACACACTTCATATCACTTTTTGTTTGCTTTAGTTACAACTGAATTTGTATATAATCCAATCACTTTATGAGTATTTCAAAATGTAAACACCACCACTAAATCTCATTACTTTTATCATTACAAAATGAAGAATTGGCAACATAGTAGAAAACATGAGATAGACATATATATTCAGAAATCTCACTAGGTATACAAGCACATACAAACCAGCTTTTATGAAGGTAATTTGCGTGGGAAGTACCTATTTGTCACATATAACCATGAGGCAGGAAGAATATGAAAGTATCTTCTTGCGAGATGCATATTTCATGCTTCAAAACAATTTTCCATTTTTTTAATTTCCTTTAGTTGACACTGACCCATGGGATTCAGTAGGAGAGCTCGCTCTGCACATGCTGAATAAGGTCATAAAGCCCTGAAATTCTGTGTTTTTATCATAGAATCACAGAATCATAGAATTATAGAATGGTTCCCAGGGTCGTCTTTTCAACCTTTTTTAAAAAATGAGCGCAATGTTACCCTTCTTCGGTCACCAGGGATGACTTCTGATTGCCATGACTTTTGAAATATCATGGAGAGTGACTTGGCAAGCACATTGGCCAATTCCCTCAGGACTCTGGGATGCATCTCACCAGGTCCCATAGACTTATAAATGTTCAGGTTCCTCAGGTGTTCATGAACCTGATCCTTCTCTACCGTGGGAGAGGCTTTAACCCCCTTGGTCACCATCTTGCTGTCCCATGACCCAGGAGGGGTGAGGAGAGCAGTTATAGGTGAAGACTGAAGCAAAAAGTTGTAAAGTACCTCAGCCTTCTCCTCGTCTGTTGATGTGAGGTCACCACTCCTAACCATCAGCGGGGGTAGGTTCTTTTTAACCTTCCTCTTTTGACTGACATACCTGTAGAAGTCCTTCTTGTTGGTCTTTACTTCCCTCACCAAGTTCAGCTCCAGCTGCACCTCAGCCTCCCTGATCTTATCCCTACACAACTGGGCAGTGTCCCTACACTCTTCCCAGGTTCCCTAATGACATAAAACATTCAAGGTCAGGTTGGATAGGTTTCTGAACAAGATGATCTATTTAAAGATGTCCCTGCACAGTGCAAGGGGATTAGACTAGATGATCTTTAAGGTCTCTTCCAATCCAAAGCACTCTATGATTCCTTGATTCTAGGATCGTATCACTACAGTCCCTGATAAAGAGTCCATCCCTGTGTTTCCTGTAAGTCCTCTTTAAGTGTAAGATCTGTGCAGAGCCTTCCCTTCTCCACAACCCCAACTCTTAGCTTGTCCTCATAAGGCAGGTGCTCTGGCTCCTGGAGATCATCATCATGCTCCTGCTCTGGACTCAGATCCATGTCCTTCCTGCTCTGAGGACTTCAGAACTGAACACAGTACTCCAGGTGACAGGACTGAATGAAGTACTCCAGGTGAGGTCTCATGAGAGCAGAGTAGAGAGGAAAAATGACGTCCCTAGACCTGCTAGTTACATTTCTTCTCATGCAGACCAGGACATCTTTGGCTTTCTAGGCTGCAAGCAATCAATGCTGGCTGATATTCAGCTTTTCATCCACAAACACCCCCAAGTCCTTCTTTTCAGGCTACAGTCAATCCATTCTCCACCAAGCCTGTAATTGTCCTGCACCACAGTACAGGTGCAGGACCTTATACTTGGTCTTTTTGAACTTCAAGAACTTAGAACAGGACTACTACTCAAGCCTGTCAAGGTCCCTCTGGATGACATCCCTTCCCTCCAGCACGTCAAATACACCACACAGCCTGATGTCATCAGCAAACCTGTTGAGGGTGCACTCAGTCCCACTGTGTGTCTCCAGCAAAGATGTTAAACAACAATACCAACCGCTGCAGAATGCAACCCACCACTCGTCTCTGCTTGGACATTGAGCCATTGACCAAAATTCTTTGAGTGTGAACATACGACCAATTCCTTATCCACCGAGTAGTCCACCTGTCAAATCCACATCTCTTCAATTTAGAGACATTGTTGTACAGAATAGTATCAAATGTTTGCACAAATCCACGTAGATGATGTCAGTCACTCTTCCCCTATCCACTGGTACTGTAGTCCCTTCACAGGTGGTTACCAAATTCATCAGGCTTGGTTTGCTCTTAATGAGGCTAATTGTCACCAATCACCTCCTTGTTTTTCATACGCCTCAGCAGAGTTTCTAGAAGGATCTGTTCCATGATCCTGACAGATGCAGAAGTGAGAATGATTAGCCTGTACTTCCCAAGGTCTTCCTTTTCTCCTTTTTCAAAAATGGGAGTTAATGTTTCCCTCTTTCCAGTCAGTGGGAGCTTCATAAGACTCACACAACTTCTCGAAATATTCTTTGAATAAAGTTTGTGTCTGTTTTTTCCCTGGTCAAATAATCTTGCTACATCTCTCTCTCATGACTCCATCACAGTGTTTGAGATCAGGATGAAATGAAAAGCCACCTATAACATCATTTACGAAACAGCACATAGCAGCTCAAGATATTGTTGCTTAACAAGCAAGTCATTTACTTTTTTATTGTCTTTCAATAGCAGTCATTTGGCAGATAGGAAAGACATTGTATATTTGATTATTAGATATCCAAGCCAAAATATTTGTTGATTAAGTAATTAAATTACTGGAAGACAAAGATAATTTTCTTATTATTAATCCTAACAGTTTAGCTCAGAGTACTTGCACATCTCCAATATGCCTTCAGTTTCATTGAATTTTTTTTTCTTCTTTCTGACACGTGGTTATTTAATCTTCTGCCAACACCATCTACCAAACAGAATTTTCCCTGCTATGCCCATGAAGCTTTTGTAGTATTGATGTTTTCACAGTGAACAGTGTATGTGTGTCGAATTATAGCTATTGATCTATGTTTGTTTCTTAATGTGTATTGTTGTTTAGACAGCATTATAGTTCATCTGATTGTGGTTATATAAATAAAAGAAGGAAAGTAAAGAAGAAAAAAACCCTGCCATTTTTATTTCTTTTATGAATTTCATTGTTGACTGAAAACTGTTTATTTGAATTGAAAATATACTGAAATCAATGTTTCTTTAGATACAAGATATCTTTTTTTCTTCTTCTTAGTAACAAGTGGAAGTAACAGGGCATGCAATCTTAGCAGAAAAATAAACCAAATCAAACAGAAAGAACCTCGATTTTTTTCTATGAATCTGTTTTGTGTCACATTTCCTTTTGTCTTAGATGTTGCTCTTCAAGTTATTCCAATAAAATTCAACCTCTCAAATGGATGCTGTCAACCAGTTAACAAAAAAATAAAATAGAACGCTACTCCTTTTGAGTGATGCCTTATCAATAGTGTGAAAATCAAACATTTTTCTGTTAGTTTAGTTTTTTTCTTTCTCCCATTTTGCAGCTATCATTTTTCTTCTGTATCATATGCTTAGAAAGAAATTAGTGTGGGCAACTTGATTGTATGATTAGAACAGTGGACTGGGAACTTGAAGAAATGGTATTGTTTTATCCTCTTCTGTAATGGCCTGATGGGTCAGCTTTAAGAGGGCTTGTCACCTTGCTATATACCCGGTTGTTTTGTGATTTTGTATTTGCCTTGTATGTTCCAAGTGGCAGAGACTAGGCTTACTTTTGGCAAAGCACATGAAACTTTGTGTAAAACAAAGCAATAATAATAACAACAACAACAACAATGTTGAACATGTCCCAGGAATGCCTTAGAACCTTACATTGCTGATTGAAAAATAAGTCTCTAACCACCTGGGAGAGAATTTGTTCAACTACTGCTTAGAAGGTGAATCGTGTCCCTTTTACTAATCTAACCCCCCTTTTTTAGTCTTTCTCAAAACCATGCAACTAAACAAGCCCTCAGACAATAGGTAAATATGTCTTGGATAACATCATTCTTCTTATAAAAAAAAAAAAGTTTTTTGGACTGACAGCAAAGAAGGTCTTTTTTTTCCCTAGACTATAAATCTTCCAAGAGACTTCTGATCTTTACGACCCTTACACTTCTGAACTACGTCAAGGGAGCCAATTACTGACAATTGTGTTTATGTCTTGACTGATGCTAATTGTCTTCTAGGATCTGCAGTGAGATCATGATTGAAATAACTTCTATTTTTCAAGAGCTCAAATATAATCTAATTTGAAAGTCCAGCAGTGTCACAACCCAGACCCATGAGCAGAAAGGGATTTGGGGAACAACAACTGGCTGGATTTTTGAATTACAAGATCTGTTACGTTTGCTTTCACGAAGAGAAACTATCAAAGCTTCTGTGAGAGTAGAGAACATTTTCACAGCCTCAGCATTCTATTTCCTGTCCAGGTTTCATGGTAGAAATTATCAAAAATCATTCAAGAAAGAATCACATATTATTTTTGCCAGTGGTGCTTAGGATGATCACTTCTAAATGGACATTGTATGACTATATGCTTTCACTAAATACATATACATTGCTGAGAAAGCATTTTGTATACTTTCCTGATAAAAGCAAAATGATGAAAACACAGGACCATAGTAGAGGCCTGCAGAACATAAGGACGAGGTTTTCATTCTAGCAATAAATACTAACCTTAATGACAAGGAGTAACAGCACATGTCTGATATCTGCTAATAAAAATCTTCAAACACAGCACAATCCAACCTAGGCCTAAACCCACAAAGAGAGGATAAATAATAACTTTGCTTGAAGCTTCTTCCCCTCTGTTTCTGTGACATTGTGACTTTGTTTTGGACACTTACCTTTTTTACAGGCTATTAGATGAGCTATGTCCACATTTTTTTTTTTATTTTATTTTTTTGTGAGGTTAAAAGGGACTTGAACTGTAAGAGTGCTACACTCTGCAAAAGACATTTTTTGATGGAGTGATAAAGACTATTTTTCCATTAAGCAGCTTTTTCTCTCTCTTTATTTTGTATATCTCAGTTGTTAAGGCAACACTCCTTTCTGACTTTGACATCTATATTATTTATTATGAACTATGATTGCCTCAGCTGTTGTAGGAATTGGAGTCATGTGTACTTATTATCTCTATCCACAGTGGGAGTGGGTGCATTTAAGTTTTCCTCTTTTTTCTCTCCCTGCACTTTCATAATTTCTTATGCTTTATATCTAAGTGTCTAATCTCCCTAATAAATGTATTCCATAAAAAAACCAAAACCAAACAAACAAAAAAAACCAGAGAACTTAAATCTCTCTTCTCAGTTTAGAGGGAATTATTATTAACCAGGCAGAATGCAAATTCCTTTAATCCAGTAGAAGTGCCTTTATTTCTAAGGAATAAAATAAGCACATTTTGTTATTGGAATTATCTAGTATACAACTTCATTGAGATCATCTAGACACAACATAAATTCTTAGTGGATGCTTTAAAAAAAAACTTTCCTTTTTACCAGTGGCGAAGATATGCTGTCAGCTTCTCACCTTCTGTGCACACAGAAAAATCCGTGTACCTGAAAAAAAGGCGAGAAATAGCTCCTGAAAATACCAAACCCTGAAAAAAAACCCCATCCTGAAATGCAATGATTAAACCTTGCTTTGATTCTCCCTCATTCCTCATACTATTCTGTTCAAATCAGCTGACATTTTCTAAAGGACTGAGGTTTGACCTCACCTTTCTCCCTTAGCAGTGTTTCTCTTTGTCTACTTTCATTTTTCCTATTTTTGCCTTTCCTTTTCCCTTTTTCCTTCTCTCCCCTTCATGTCCCCGCCTGTAGCAAGGTCACAATGAGAAGAGGAATTGTTTAGGATCCAAATATCTGCGACAAAGGAAAAGGAACTGTTTATCTTTGGAGATAACAGACTGAAAGAGTATAAGAAGGGTGCATAACTCATGATATTGATGAATTGAAACATGATAGATATTGAAAAACAAAGAAAAATATTGCAAGTACTGAAATATAATATCAAGGTCTTACTCAAGTCAAATATGATCATTTCATTTTTTCACGTTTTTGAAACTTAGTTTCATATCCCTTCTTCTAGGGCTGAAAATCAAGTACATGTATCAATGTAGACAAAAGCTGTGATAATTTAATGCAGCGTTCACAGTGAAGAAGTGACCCAAGCCAATGACTTTCCCAATTTTTGTTGAGTAAACACTTAAGAAATAAACCAGGTATTAATTGTCACAGATGAACCAGAAATTTTATTTTTATGAATAAAAAGTTCAAACTAGGCTAAATTTCCTTTTGGTTTTGATCTTTCAAGATTAAGATTTTGAAGCCAGACTTCAGTTTATCTGCTTCTTTTGAGTTATGCACTACAAGAAACTATATTTAAGAGAGTTTCCTGGGGATTTCAGAATAGTCAGAATTCTTGAAAACTTGACAAGTATCTTGATTTGAAAGATATAAAAATATTTTTAGTCAAAGAAAGAGAAGGATGAGGACTGATTCAGTGGCAATGCCACAGAAGAAAGTAATTCTGCATTATGGGTAAGGACAATTACACTTTATAACTTGAAGATGTACTTAAACCAACAGGAATATGGTTCTAACAGTGAAGACAAGGAAACATGAGCAGAGACTACCTGGAATATTTTATGAAGAGATGGGAAAACCATGTGTCTTAGGCAGCAGAAGAGAAATTTCTTTCATTTCAAGGTACAGGGATCAGGCAGACTGTCTAAGTTCTTTTTACGCTGAAAGCTGGGATTTGTACTTCCTTGGGGATTATTATTATTATTTTTATTTCTATTTTTATAGCTTCCATCATCATCTCCTGACTTGTATATGGAGGTAGACATACAAAAAGCTTCTGTACCACATTTGCCAGTAAGAATTACAACATTAAGCAGATCCATGCTATAAAAAGACATTCTGTTTATATTAAAGTACAGAAATTTCTTTTCAAAACAATGTAGGCATTCCATTTGTCACAAAACCTAATGAAAGTGCATGTTGTAGATATTGGTTTGAATACTTAAACCTGAATTTATATATGATTTGAAATGCCCATATCAATACCATGTTAGCCAAGCAATTATTCAAGCACATCAAAGTAATGAGGGTGGAATACAGATATTCATTTGTGTTAATTTTCTTTATAAACACATTGTATATTTGTCGAATATGTCTATGCATGTATTTGTCAAATAAAAAAGAATGAACACGTTTCTTTGTTGGATCCAGAAATCTACTGAATAAAGTTAAGAATGAGTATAAAATCAAGATTCTGGATCTAAAACAATGAAAATTTGGAATCCTGGTCGATGTCCAAACTCTTTTGAGTCCCTTTTTTAGTTAAAATATTCAGAAAAAAAAATATGGCAAAAACTATTTCCTTGAGAAAGAGATGATTATATTGTCTTACAAAGAAGTCCTTCCCTACACCCAAATCCAGCTTCAAAGGGGACTCTTCCATTCCTCCCTCAGATGATGAGTTAGCCACATATCTTATTGTGGTTTAAAAATCTTAAAAGAAATTGTGTAAACATTTTCCAGCCCCATGCAGCTGGAGCCCTGAAGCACTGAGCTACAAGCAGTGGTGGAGTGCTGTGCTGTGTTTTTGCAAGTACAAGACAGAAAATCTATGTAATTACCTCTGAAGCAGAAGAAGCTGTGCAGCCTGACAGAACAGCATGTGTAGGAAGCACTTTGTCAGGTCTCTGCTGACTAATTTCCCACTCTACACAGTTTTTTTTCCCCTTGTAATCTTTCAGTATTAACCCTTTCTGTGCCAATATTCTCTCTGTCTACCTGTGTGAAGTACAAAAGTAGATTCAATGCAGAAAATGTATCCAGCCCAGTGAGTGCATGCCATGTAAATAAAGGGCCATGAGGATACGTAATTGAAAAGAGAGGTGGAAAGGGGACACAATGATTGACATAAGGATTTCCTTTTCCATAAAACTCATGCAGCTCTCTTTCACCACTAGTTTTGATATGAAGGTATTAAGGAATTGTTTGCAGAATTCAGCTCACCTTAGACACAGAAAATTTTACTGGGTCTCAGTCATTAAGTGGTACTGGAAAATCTATATTTTCATTCCCAAGGATTTAGGAATAAACAAAACAAGTCTTGAATAAATATTTTCACCTGCATAGTCCAACTTCCTGCTTATAAGTCATAACTTTTTTTAGGGGCATAACTCTTTTAGTCTTATCCATGAACACTTGAAGCTCCTTCACATGTGTTCCTGTCGCATTATTATGGTTGGAAAGTTGCTGCATTAGCTGTATCCCCCAGTACTTTCAAACCCTTTTCTCATTTCCTGCCTCGAGGTACTTTTGATTATATATACCCATCGGTCCTTTGTCTGTAAAAGTTTTGAATGTCGCAAGTGAGAAAGTTGTTTTGTGTGAGTAATATGGTGGGGGACTCTATGGAAATAAAGAAATAAAACCATCCATCAACCAGAGGTTAGTTTACCCCAAAGACTCAATATCGTCACTTAGTCTCCATTGAGAATCAGTGTTCAGACCTGGGTTCATAGAATTTGGGGCTAGAAAACGTCACTTTAATCTCCATTCTGACCTCCTGCAGAACACAGGCTCTAGATCACTAAACACAGCTTCTTTTCCTTTTGCCAGTGTCATGACTTGCACTAAACTATGGTTCTTTTTTTATTTTTTGTGTGTGTTAATTTTTATTTTTTCACTTCTAGCATTTGTCTGAAGGCATTTTATGTAATCCATATGACTTCTTAAGATACCACCCTCCATTTCCATTCTCAGCAATTATCTGAATCAAATCACATTTGAAATCCGTAACATTTCCAGTGCAAAACAGTACTGTGTGTATTTTTGCCCTATTTGCTTATTAATTTCTAAGGATTGTGGAATAAAAATCTTACAGGCCTGACTCAGGTGGATAACTGCTTGTTTCATGTTAATTCTTCTATTATTTGTATTCATCTTTATTCATACCATAACCTGACCTGCACTAAGTGACATGATGCACTCACTTGTGTTTTACAAAACAGGTAATCCAATAAACAGCTTCTATTACTTTTCTCTTCCTCCCTACCTTCCCGCCTTCCTGCCTTCTTCCATTGCTGCCTCCTTCCATCTCCTATTCCCTCCCTGCCATTCCCTACTCCTCCCTCCCTTTCCCCTCAGCTGATGCTAACAGAAAATTCAGACCAGTAACTTCAGCTCAAATTCATAAATATAATTTTTCCAACATGCAGCAAAACAAAATATCTAATTCCCCAAATTTCAAATAATTTTGGTGGATTGTGAAAGGAATACCAATTTAGTTCATACATGTCTATTAGAAAGAAAAAATAGTTGGACACTTCTGAAGAAGCAGGATTTTCTTACTCTATCTGTAATCACATTTAAGCCTTTTCTTGTGCAGCTAATCTATGATGATGTAATGAGATGTTTTTGCCAGTTATGGTATATCAAAAATTAAGTTTTGTGTGTTATCTTGAGACAACTACTATATCCTGTTATTTTTTCAACAGGAGATGGTCCTTCTTGTTTACAGTAGGGTTTCTGGAACTCTTCTTTTCAATGAACAGTTTGCAGCAAGGAATTGAACAAAGCGTAGTTGAAAATTAAATTCAACAAATTAAATTTGTAATGGGAGAAATGCAATGATTGCAGGCAGTCCATGCAACTTCATTGGATTCATCATGCAAACTAATTTCAAGAAAGGACCCCCAGTAATAATAGATATCTTTCTTTAAACTTTGCACTGGTTTGCGTTTCTAAATTCAGCTAAAGCTGTGTTTATTTCTGGGCCAGCAATACCATACAAATTGAAAGATGTGACTAAATCTAATCAGGGGAAGAGAAGTGATCTCTGACTCATATCTGCAATGTGAGTCTGATTCCCTAAGGAAATATGATATTTGCAACCACGTTCCTATGTCTGTGTATCTGCATCTGTGTGTCTGTCTCCCTAGTTTTCCTCTCTAGTAGCTTTGAACCAATTTTATCCAAGTTAAACAAAAGAGAAGTGAGCTCACATATTTTGTACAGATTATTTTTTTTGGACCTCAAAAATACATCTTTAATGGGAAAGTTCAGGAGTGAATGTGAAATGACAAAAGCTATCAGTCAGAATTTACACATTATTAGACATCAGAGAACTTAATCTCAAACAGAACAAATGAAAGATAATCATGCTTTATTTAATCTATCATTCAAGGGACAACATGGTTTGTTTTTTTTTTCCAAAAGGATGTATTATATTATGATTTTAATTTTTTTTTGTGTGGTTAAGGACTAGGGTACAATTTTTTATGGACTTTTCCCTCTGAAGTTATATTATTACATTTCTTTAATCACCTTTTTTTTTCTTTTACAGTAGCTCATTAATTTTTACTTCATTTTCTTAGCAAGAACCTTCCCAGAAAAGGCTGATGAAGAGTCTGAATCTATAGTATTTGGAATCCATAGAAGAGTTTACCTGATGACATCTTTTAACATGTAGCTAATAATAACTGGAGACAAAGGTTTATATTACTCAAGAATAAAACTCCTTCCCTTCAGTCTTTTGTCTTGGATACTTTTTTTATTTGGATAACTCATGGAAAGACTTCATATTGACTTGCTTCATTTCATGGGTTGGAAGTCTATGTGGTGTGTACCATAAGATCATAGAACCATAGAATCATTAAGGTTGAAAAAGTCCTCTAAGTTAAACAAGTCCGGCTCTCAGCTGAACACCATCCATATCTAAATTTGCTCTTGCGCAATTTAAGGACTTTTCCCTCTTATTCTATTAGGAGAAATTCCTCTTGTAACTTAGGAGAAAAGACCAATACCCACCTTCCTACCTCCTCCTTTCAGGATGCTGTAGAGAGTTATGAAGTTTCCCTTCAGTTTCCTTTTCTCCAACCCCAGTTCCCTCAGCTGCCTTTCATGAGATTTTTGCTCCAGATTGTTCCAGACCAGCTTTTTTTTGCATTTCTCTGGACACACTCCAGGACTTTAAAGTTCTTCTTGTAATGAGCAGACCAAAACTGAACACAGGATTCAAGGTGCAGCACCAAGTACAAGCATAAAATAATTTTTTTACTTCTGCTGGTTAAACCATTTCTGATACAAATCAGGATGCTGCTGGCCTACTTGACCACCTGGATACACTTCTGGTTCATGTTTGGCTGGCTTTCAACCAGAACTCCCAAGCCCTTTTCCACCAGGCAGTTTTCCAGTCACTCTTTCGGAAACTTGTACAGTTGCATGGATGAGGTTATTGTGGCCCAAGTGCAGAACTCGGCACCTGGCCTTGTCAAATATCACTCAATTGACATCAGCCTATCAATCCAGCCCATCCAGATCCCTCTGCAGAGCCTTCCAACTCTCAAGCAGATGGACAATCCTACCTAATTTGGTGTCTCCTGCAATTCTACTGAGGGAGCGCTCAATCCCCTCACCCACATCATTGAGAATGATATTAAACAAGACTGGCCCTAACACTGAGCCCTGGGGAACATGGCTTATGACTGGCTGCCAAATGGATTTTATTCCCTTCATGACAACACTCTGAGCTCAGCCATCCAGGCATTATTTTACCCAGTGAAGAGTATATATGTCTAATCCTGAGCTGCTAGTTTCTCTAGGAGAATGCTACTATGGGACAGTGTCAAATGCTTTAGTAAAAGTCCAGGTAGATAAATTCCATACCTTTTCCCTTATGCACTAGGCAAATCACCTGGTCATATGTACTGCACATAAAGTGTCAGCGACAGTAAACTGTGTCTTAGCAAGCGTTAGGCTTCACAGAAGACTGCATGTCAGCTACAAAAATTCATTGGCTGTATAGACATAAATGAGACCAATGGTCAGCTTAAGTAGGGAAAACATGTAAGATACCTTAACCTAATGGCACCCTGGAGCACGAGTGGGATTCGCAGATAGCTACATTACAGAGACCTAAAAATAGATGATGAGTCCCACTGCTGGAGTCCTGCCAGTAAATTAAAGTTATCTGTCCTCTTGACAAAATAATGGGAGGATAGGTGGGAAACCAAAGGGCATTTCAAATGTTCTACTGTTCTATATGGCGGCAAATAAACTGGGAGATCACAGACTATCATGGAGCTTTGAAAATCTTCACATAGTTTCCTAGTGTAGGTGTCTTAATCTGGATCTGAATCCCACACAAAATACCTACACAGATTACTATTTTTACAGCTGTAGATGTATATGGACTTATTGAACATTACCCATATAAACCAGCCACATGGATGGTTAGATTGCAATCAGCTCTCGTCTGGAGCTCTATAACCATGATTTTGTATTTTTGTGCAAGAACTAATGAGCCCTGTTAAACATGGATGGAGGAACTCCTGTCTTCCCTCAAGCGTTTACAGCAGTAAATTTAATAGAGCCACATCACAGAACCCAGAATCTGCATCTTGTATGTTATCAGTTCATACACTGAGCCATAGAAATTTTCATCAGTCTTCCCCCAAAAAAAGCCTTTTCTTCTGTTTATTTAGTTGCAAACTGCCAAGCCTTTGATTTCCCTCTCCCCTTTCTGTAAATGCAGATTCTTTTTTGTCTCAAAACAGAGAGGGATTACTAAAAATAAGATGGACTGAGGGAGTGGAAGAGAAGTGCCAGAACTGAGGGGTTTTTTCTCCATGTTCTTCTCAGAGATTGTATTAAAATTTATAACCATGTAACCCTAAAGCCCTTGGTAAGATGGACATTTAGTTATAAACAGGCACCTCATGCAACAGTGATGCAGCGACAACAACGGGACAGGAAACTGGGTGTGCACAATTAATTTTTAAAGTATATAATTGGGACAAGGAACTTATTGTTAAATGTAGCCAATAAAGAGTAACTCATACTTGCAAAATGGGTGTAATCTTTACTTCCCTGTATTATCAAGGACAGTTTCTAATTTTACTGAGGATTTTTTATTAGTCTATAGCTTTTGTTTTCAGCTGCCTGCACTTTATTTATATGCTCTCCTTTTATCACTGTACATGCTCCTGTATTTGTGGCCTTTCTCTTTCCAGTAATATCTGCCTTGCACAGGAAACCTCCCAAACAAGTTGCTTTACCCTTGTCCCACAAAAGGACCTTTAGCTTGCCACTAAGAAGAATAGCTTTTTTACAAAACAAAGAGGTTCCAGCACTAGCAGTACTCTTTCATCCTCTTCTCAGTCCAAATACAGAACAAGCTGCTCCTAAAATGAGTTTTATTGTCTTCACTCAGACACCCATCATTTCTGTCTTTCACATCAAGAGTCACTAATAATTTTTTCTTCATAACAGGGAATAAAATCTTGTTTATTGATAAGGGATTAATGGGCTTCTAGGCAACCTCTCGAGTGTGATATATTTTCAGAGATACTGACGTGTATTTGATTTGGAAGGCCTTGAATTCATAACAATGTATTCAATTTGATTAAATGTGCAAAAGTTGAAAAAGTTACTCTTTCTTCAGGTTTGGGCTTAGAGACTTGGGTGATGTGAATCAGCATTGTGTTGCTTATCCGCCGGGCATTTAGCTTTTGATCTGTTAAGCGTATCTTGAAAGTTTCTATCCACAAAACTACACTTCTGTACTTCCAAAGCTTGGTTCACTCTGTTTCCAGTAGACCGAGAAATATTATTTTGTGGTTTTGTTGTGTTTGGAATCAAGAAAGTGAGTAATAATTAAACAAATACAATAGAAGTTAGGAGGGAAGCTCTCAGGTGCCAACATACTTGTGATTGAGCATAGTCCCTTTATTTGTCAACAGATACTTCACGAAATGGCTATGGTCCTCCTGAATATATTTATCCATCAATTTACAGCCATGATTTTCCACAAATAGTTTTCAAGCCCAGATAAGTAGTTGTTGTTTTAAAACTATATATGTACATGAATGTATGCTGTTAATTTAAATATGTATATTTTTACATACTTAGCAATTAGACAATTACTGTTTCACAGGAGCTCAGAACTGCTTCCCTGCAACTCCAAACCTCACAGAAGTTGTTGTCTTTGGACAGGATTCTCAAGCTTTTCTGAGCTAAAAAGTCTTTGTTTGACCTCTTGGTTTTACTTTATCATTTTTTTTCCTTCCTACTGATCATTTCTATCCATTGTTAACTGTTTTATAAAAGGTAGGTAAGCTGCTCATGCTTGCAATATTGGGGAACATGAGTTTCTCTGTTTTCTCCTTCCACTCATGTCCTATGGCAGCTGTGTGTTTATCATACATTTTGATCTTTTTCAGTCAGTTATTCTGCTAGAAATTATTTACAGCATTTTTTTAAACTTCATAATAGAAGTCTACAGCTTATATATCATGATGTTATTTTCTTTTTAATGTGGAATACAAGATATTGACTTAATCTTAACAAAACAGCTCCCTCAGAATTATAAAATTAAGCTTGACTAGTTGTAATGATGCTCTTTAATTTTTGGAGTAAGTGCTGAGAACTTCTGAGGGCTGTTCACTGCATCCCATGACCTTTGATGGAGGTGGGCAGGATGATGACCTTCTGGAGGAATTTCTCTCTTTTCAACAGCTAGAGGACAATTACGCTCCTAGCTTTGGCAGTTCAGTTAGATATAGCATTAGATAATTAAGCATCTAGCTAAATATCTGAATTTTGATATCTGCTTTCACACATTAACTTACTCAGCAGTGTAAGCAAGTTCCTGTTTGCAAGCTGGTCATATAGGGGAAAAATGCAGGTCTATTAGTAGGATAATAACCTTTCTTAAAGAGGAAGAAGAGGCAGGACTGCCTCTGGAAGAGATGATCATCTCTCTGACTCAAGACCCTGTTTCAATAGCACAGCCATTGCAAAAGTGAGGGTCCCAGGTGGTGGAATTGCACAATAACACTTCAAGATATTGGTAGGGTGTTTTTTATTTCTCCCTGCTAATGTCCTCCTTTCCTGAGCCTGAAGGGCCAATGTGTTAAAATACTGAGGTTATCTAAGCTAGTAGATTCTCTTTACCTCTGGGACTGAATGGTTTTGCTATCCACCTCAACTTGAAACTACAAAATAGCACAGGAAACTGAAAGAAAAGTGCAAAGTTAACACAATGGAATAAACCCCATTAACCACTAATGAGGATGTGCAGAGGTGAGGTGAAGGGGGTTTTGTGTTTGTGTTTCGGTTTTTTTTTTTCCTTCTCCTTTATAATGAAACTCCACTCCAATAGCCAGGGTGAAATTCATTGTATAAATATTGGAAAAAATTACTATTCGGTAGTAATGGCAATTCATACTGCAGGTTTTGTAGACTTGCATTTTTATATCTTAACATAAAGACTAGGAGTCCAGTTTAGAATCACAGAATCATAGAATCATAGAATAACCAGGTTGGAAGAGACCCACCAGATCATCAAGTCCAACCATTCTTATCAAACACTAAACCATGCCCCTTACCACCTCGTCCACCCGTGCCTTAAACACCTCCAGGGAAGGTGACTCAACCACCTCCCTGGGCAGCCTGTTCCAGTTCCCAATGACTCTTTCTGTGAAGAATTTTTTCCTAATATCCAGCCTAAATATCCCCTGGTGGAGCTTGAAGCCATTCAGTTTAGTTCTCATTCACTTTGATTCAAATACAGAGTAATTCTATTGTCTCACAAATACTGATAGACATGCTAGATGTGAAGGGGAAGGTTATAATATCAGGCTTGCCTAGGACAAGCAGTGGGAGGACACAGAATGGTTGGAGGGATGGGATGCTTGTATGGGACCTCCACCTGCTGCCCCAGGGACGTGATGGGGATGATATGGCACAGTTGAAGTCATGTGGAGACTAGCAGAATGCTCCTGAAGTAGTATGTGCCAGGAAAGATACCTCTGCAAAACACCTTAAAGGAAATAAAAGGTCTTCCACTAAGAAGGCAATGCAGCCAACAGCACAGCTATAAAACAACCTATACAAATGAACAAAGCTTGTGCAGCAAAAAGGAGGAGCTGGAAGCCTCTGTGCTACTAGAAAGCTATGATCTAGTTGCCATCATGGAAATGTGGTGGGACAAGTCCTGTGATTGGAGTGAGGCTATTGATATCTATAGGCTGTTTAGAAGGGATAGACTGGGAAGGAGGGGTACAGGCAATGCCCTCTTTATCTGGAAAAGGATAAAGTATGAAGAGCTGTCTTTGAAAAACAGCCACAAAAAGGTTGAAAGTTTGTGGGTCAGAACAAAAGATTGAGGAACTTGCAGGAACCTTGTGATTGGTGTATCCTGCAGGCCACCTGATCAAGGAGAGCCTACCGATGAAGCCTTCTTCCTCCAACAGGACATTTCATGCTCACAAGCTTTGGGGAAATGATTCTGCCCCTTTATTCCTCTTTTGTGAGATCTCATCTGGAGTATTGTGTCCAGTTCTGTAATCTTCAATGTGAGTATATGGAACTGCTGGAACAGGTCCAGAGGAGGGCTACAGGTATAATCCAAGAGCTGGAGCACCTCCCATATGAGGACAGGCTGAGAGAATTTGGCTTGTTAAGCCTGGGAATAGAAGGCTCTGAGGAGACATTATAGCAACCTTCCAGTACCTGAAGAAGGCCTTCAAGGAAGCTGGGGAGGGGCTTTTTATGAAATCATGTAGTGATAAGACTAGAGTCAATGGATATAAACTGGAGAGAGGCAGATTTAAACTAGGTATAAGGAAGAATTTTTTCACTATGAGAGTGGCGAGGCACAGGAGCAAGTTGCCCAGGGGAACTGTGGCTGCCCCATCTTTGGAGGTGTTCAAGGCCAGGTTGGATGTGACTTTGAGCAGCCTGGTCTGGTGGGAGATGTCCCTGCCCATGGCAAGGGGTTTGGAACTGGATGATCTTTAGGGTCCCTTCCAACCCAAACCATTCTATGATTCTATGATTGTATGATTCTATAATTCTATGATTCTATGCAAGTATCCTGCTTTTCTTTGTCTTCCTGTTAAGAAGATTTTGAGGGCAAGAGTTCCCTGTCGAAGTCTACCAAAGTACTCAGGACACAGATTGATTAGAGAGAAGAAACAAATATTGATTACCCACATGATCACTCTATGCAAGCTGAGATTCAAAAAATATCTAATTAATTTATCAGCACCAAATTTTTGTTAGACAATTAAGTCACTCACTCTAAGAGCCTGTCTTACAGATCACAGAATCACAGAATCACAGAATAACCAGGTTGGAAGAGACCCACCGGATCATCGAGTCCAACCGTTGATAGAGCAGATAGAGCAGACCAGGGATTTTTTTAAGGAAAGCATTTTTGTTTAATTATGAATTATGGTTCTTTTCAGAATAAATCAGTTTCTTGCTTTTTTTGAGATTTTTTCCCAGGGTTATTGGAGAAAATGGAATCAAAATCCAAAGAACATATTTCGACATATTTGCTAAAATTAAACCTACACTATTTTCATTTAAACATATGCCTTTGTTTAGGAGTAAGTGTGCATTTATCATTTGTTAAATATAAAAAGAGGCAAAAAAAGTCATTTAAAAAACCCAGCTATGAGAAAAGCTGTATCTGTTTATTTTGTTTTTTCACTCCTTTTTTCATTTTTCATATTTTAGTTTTTAATTTCTCCTGATCCTTGGTGTAAAACTCTCTTTCAAAATATTAGAAGTTCTTAATATTTGGAAAAACCAAGTGTTCATTCAGTTCTTGTCGGAGACCTCACTCTCCAGTGACCTACATAGGACCTGCCTCGTTATATCCCTAGCTATGTAACTCTAGGTCACGAAGTAACAAATCAGGTGTTTAGATTTGGCTGTTCCTGGTTAAATCACTGCTGTATTAACCAGACAGGTGGCTACCACACACTGTTCACAGGAGGCTTATTGAACGAATTAACATAGTCCTTGGAATAATGATCTTATGACAAACATGACATCATCTCATTAGCATGATCACTTTCATGATAAGTGTGAAACTTATTATTGCATTTCCTTAAAGAAAATGAAATAAAATGTGTTTGGCAATGCAGTGAAACATACCTATTTCTGCTCTTTTCTAGGCATTTGTGATTTGCATCAACCAGAACTTTTTGAGAGGAACAGGTAATTCAAATTGTCTTTATTCATAAATGACACTGAAAAAGTAATAGAGTTTTTGAAGTACTTGACACACAACATTTTAATGATTTTTTTTTCAGATTCTCTTTATTCATCTCCATATTTAACCTATATAGTTATATAGAAACTGAGTACTTGAATGTCTGCATTATGATTTAAAGATTCTGTGTGTGTGAACAAATCACAAATCAATCATGCATCAAAGTCAGTCTTATAATTATTACAGTGAGTAATTAGTCACATTTTTCCATTTAGGCTTTGCATATGAACAGCTCACTTCAACAATTTACTATTCATATTTTGTGGCATTCATCTAACTCATGTGGTAAAATATTGTTCATTAATTTGACAACTGGACCCTTACCAATAAAAAAAGGAACGAGCATATGAATAGTAATCTAACAATATTTTGTCTGTACAAAATGTCAGACATGGTAAAGTTCGTTCTGAAATTTATTTATTTTGTGAACTTTGGAGGTGTCTTGAAGTTCTTCACAGACACAGGCAAAAAATTGATAGAATCATAAAGAATTATGACTGATTGTTTTGGAGGGTCGTTTGTATTAATCGGTGCTTAAAAGTGATCTTCTAAAGCCATTCTTAGTATGATAAACAGCTTATTTACCAGTGGTTGGCCAAGATCTGTCATTAATTCAACTAGCAGATATACTATCCTCAGCTATATACATTATTCTGCGGTGTGTCTATGAGTTTGGAGAACGTATTTCATGGAAAGCAAGGGGCAGATGTTTCTGAAGTCACATAATGGTGGTTCTTAATGGTTCCCAGACATTGCTTCAGTGTGAAATTCAGTATAACATTCCCAGCATTGTGCTGCTTAAGCCTTGGAAGTATGCACACAGAATTTCTCCATCACCAAATACAGTAAAAGGGTGTCCTCATAAACATCTAACCCACTTAGGAGAACTTGACACTAGATCTAGACATATGAGCCTTCCCCTAGTAACAACTACATACTATAACCACCAGGAAATTGATAGTTTTCCCAAAGACAGGGTTTATGTATATTGTGACCTATGCCTTGATGATATGGCATTGGAATATTTTTCCAGGACAGTACTGAGTTTCTTTTCTCGTTTATTTTTACCATGGAGATCATAAGACACCAGCTGACTAACTCTGTATCCAGTGGAGTTTATGTAGTGCACGTCCACACAATAAATGTGGTCATTATGGCTTAGTGAGCCTCGAACCAGCAAGTCTACACAATTTTCATTAATCTGGGTCCAAATTCTGCCTGTCTGGTAATTACACTAGTACTTCCAGACATGAACCACTCCTGTGAAGCTGGGAAATGTGACTTATCCACCTGCAGCATGCTCCCTAGCATCCCCTGTGTGCTTTCAGTTCCCATGTTACATTCAAGTGCATGCAAACCCTGAAGAAATTTTGAAATTATAATCAGTAACTTAAATGAAATGGATCCAGCACCTGTATTCACAAGCAGGAATGAATCTTCTACAGTTTGATCTGTTTTATTCAGCAGTGTATTATCTCTCTCACTAAGGTACCTCTTCTTTTATTCCAGCCACTACTCATTCCCAGCCTGATAATTGGAATTTCCCCTTAAAGACATTGAGATCATCTTATAGAAGCTAGGTTTACCTTTTGAGAAACATAACTGGGGAGAGACACTTTAGATGGAACAAAATTTATTTCTTCTTTTGCTTTATTGCAGGAGTTATTTGGGAGCTATACACAGCTGTTCTGTCAATACAGCTGATGGTGGTAAAGTGCAAAGAAAAGGAAATCAATTAAAATCTTCTTGATAGATGTAGGTTTCAAAGGGGCAACATAAAAAAAATCTCAGCTTAACTTTTCCACACGGAACTAAAGCCAGCAATGTAGATCTTTAAATGTCCTGTTACTGGTTATAATATATGTGACAATTACCAGCTCCTAATTTTCTTCTCACTTCCTACTTCTTTCTAAATAACACTTTAGTAACACATACAGAAGGACACAAACATCTCAAGACACACATTTATAGTTTCACAGTTCACTGATCCCTAAGAAAAGGAGTTCTCAATGTTTTTTGGTTAAATTTGAGATCACTTTTTATTACTTAAGAGATTTAGTAAGAGTAGTAAGTCCAGTTTACTCCAGCAAGGGTCAGGGTAAGATATTTCTTTACAAAATTGGAAACAAAATCCATAAAGGAAAAAAAACCAGTAAAAGATACTTGCAAGGTCCTTCTGGAAACTGACCCTATTCTTTTTAAAATCCATATATTTTCGTCACTCCTCAGGGTGTGGGTTGAGGGGTGGCACAGCCTTCCTTAAATCTGACCATATCTGTGTAAAAAGACTTAATCTTTTACCTCTACTTTACTGGAAATAAAATCAAACATATTATTCAGGTGGCAACATGTGTAGTAATTATCTTATTTCCTCATATTTACTTGATACATTCATCACACACACACCTTGCATGTGCTATTATGTAAGCTTGCCTGAAACAGAGAAGTTTTTGAAGGGGAGTGTTGTTGTTTGGTGTTCATATTGGTGCAGTTTGGGTGTCATTAGTACCAGATTTAGCACCAGTGAAAAGCTGTTTTCACAGTTGAATCTGATGGAGCTGTGATTTTGTAATCTTACAGCTTTTCTAGTATAGACAGCTGATTTGTATACATGTCAGCTTTCAATGGATCCTACACCTGAAGAAATAGTAAACCTTACTAATGTTAACCCAATTATCTTGTTTTCAGTATTGTGAAGAGATTTAAATCTCATATGATTAAAAAAATATTTAGAATTCTAAGATTCATCTGTATAAAATGTCTTTAAATATTATTATAGTTAGACAAAACAGTTACATTTAAACAAAGGACATGGGTTCTCTAGTCTCTTACTCTAGTTTAAAGACTCATATTTTCCTTCACTAATCAGTATCTATTTGGGGCAAAATGTTTTCTTCTGTGCTTCCCAGAGTCACGCAAATGTTGTTCATCACCAAGCCTACATTAAAGACCTGTAAGTTTCATAAGAAAGTCTTGATTCTATTCTATTTAATAATCTAATGATTGAACCATATATATAGTTCATTGTTAAATTAAGCTCAAAACCTTGCTTTTTCTAAAAGTTATATCCTCAAAGCTTCCATGTTTCAAAGAATTCTAGTAGAATAAGCTAAAGATTTTCCTGAGGAAAGACAAGGCTCTGCTATCTAAGCTGCTGTAGAAATCTAGACATCATTACAAAAAGGTACTCTATATTCCGGTTGTCAGGGAACACTTTTGATTTTATTAACACATGAAAGGTTGTTTCCAAGCTCTGAGGTCTGGGAAAAAACAGTCTGCAACCAGGATCCTATGTTAAGGAAAGCATGTTAGATCACCAAAACAATTCAAGATACATTTCATTTTTCATCTGTACAAAATTCTGGATAAGGAAAAAGGTTTAGAGGTGAATCAACAGTCAAAGATCACATGTATTGTACTTATCCTGTCCATGAAACCTGAAAGTTCTGGTTTTAAAGTTATTTCTCTCTACCACAGATTTTTTTGTTTTGGCAGATGATCCCATGTGTCATAACTCTGAAAGAAAAAAAAATAACCACCAAAAAAACCCAACAAAAACCTAAAACCTAATACAAGACAAGATAAACTTCTTTTCTCAGGGTCTCATAAGATTTCTGCACTAGTTTTGAGATGATGGCACTCTTTTTCAAAGAAACATAAAGAAAGATCAGAATGTTCCAATTCAATGGCTGAAATATAGCTACACCCCCAAAAAACAAGCAAACAAACAAAAACCCACTCATATACTTTCACAATACTAGCTTAAGGTGTTGATTAACTGCAAGCAAATCAATAAAGAATTCCACAGAAATATATCTAAAACCCCTAGGAAACTACAGTGGGGTTTAAGGATATGCCTATTTAAAAGGATTAAAGAGGGTGTATATTCTTTGACTAACTTTAAGCATTTCCAAGCTAAATCAAATTAATTGTCTAAGGAACTTCTCTAGACACTTACAGATGGTGTGTGTAAGAACATAATTCATAATACATAATACAAGAACATATCTTTGAAGCTGAGAAAAACTCCATTGAGGGTTGTTTCTCTCCATCGACCAGGAAAAGACACAAGGCTGTGAGCTTACAGATAGCTAAAACTAGGTCCACCCTGGTATTTTTTGACTCACCACCTGAAAGTTGCTAGTGTTCACACCACCAAAAAAAAATAATGTTTTATTCAAGTGCTTAAATACTCTCTTAGGAGACTAACTGACAATTCAACAGTGAGAGATTGAAAGCTGTTGAGGTATTTTGTCTGTACCAAGACCAAACTTAGTCTGTCAAGATTCAGCCACCATTTCCTTTAAAATATTTACTTTTACTATTTATTTTCTTAAGAATATTTACTCTTTCAAGTAGGCGGATTTTTTAATTTGTGGATCCATTTTTAAGATCTGAGTTTGCTAAAAAATCTTGTATTTTTCCCTCCCCAAATGGATTTATTTTTTGCATTTTTTGTGGTTTTTTTTTTTGTGAAAAAGCTGAAGATGGTTGCTTTTTTCCTATCTTCTTTATTGACTCATAGTGTTTTGTTTAGAAAACTGAAATGTACAGTCTGAAAAAAGCAACCGAAATCATAAGCAATAGGAAATCTTCCGTCTCAGGAGCAGTGAGAGGGTGACATATAAGAACTGATCAAGACTGTAATAAATAACAGCAGATTCACACTTTATGTATGTCTTGCAATGTTATGTACATCTATATTCCTTCTCCCCACCCATAACTGCCCTGTGACTATCTTATACTTGTAGGGCAGAATATGTAAATAGCACCTGAAAGGAATTATGAAAACACATTGTTTATTCAAAATGTCTATTGTCTAATATATGGTCTTTAATCTAAAAATAATGTGGCCTTATTATTTTTTACTAGAATCTAAGTAGAAACTTGTAAAGGCTTTTCTTGTACACTATCAAGCTGCTTTTGAAAACTGTAGTTTATTACTTCGCTCACAAAGCCAAGATAGCAAAACATATTTTATTAGGTAAACTGCATTGCTAATTTAACAGCAGTGGAATCATATATTATTAATTTCATAAGGATTAACATAGAGCAAGAATGCACTGACCATATTTTAAAATCATTATACAAAACATGTTGCTGACATTCTGGAGATAAGATTCCCACTAACCAACAAAAATAGATCTCTTCTGACTGCTAATAGCAATGTAAAAATTGTTCTGATTAATCTGTGGTACAGTTCTGAGAAGAGAGTAGCATTAGATTGGTGGCAATGTGGGTGTCACTGGCTGCAGATGTGGCAGTTATGATTTAGACATTTCACAGAATTTAGGGTCAGAGGGTTTTCCTTAGTAGCAGGGCCCTCAATGCTCACACACAAATCACAGAATTTTCCTCAATAAACATTTTACTTAGGTTCTTTCACTCTAAATGTTCTCTGATCTTAAAACAGACACCAGTAAAGCTGGACTGTGGAGCTGGAAAGGGCAGCTGCTGGGCTGGCCAAATCTTAATGACAAGCTAAATTTTATGAAAGAGTTATACACTGCAAAAATATTTATTAAGCTGTCATGGTTCATATTTAAATTGGTTCCACCTCAACTGGAAAAGGTCCTGAAGCAGGTTTGATCTTCTGAGGTTTCTGGTTGTATCTTTGAGGAAAAGAGGCAGTTTACTTAGATGGAAAATACAGAAGGGTCAAGAGGAGTCAGCATGACTCCAAGAAGATCACAGTAATTGATCTGACTTTCTGAGAATTATGCTAATTCTTTCCACAGCAGATGTTTTAACCTTTTTAAAATACATTTTAATTGTGATTTTTACTGAATTACAATTTATTGCTGCATTTCACCACTTTTCTGGTGAACATACAAGTAAGACTTGATACAGCTTCAGTCTACGACTGCTTGATGGGCAGTAAAAAAAATGAAAAAGGCAAACTTTTTCCAGCAGCTGGCGTTTCAAAGGATAATGACTTGTAGTTTGGATTGTTCAACTGGACATGAGGGAAAAAACTTTCTCATCAGACAAGGGCTTCAGTACTGGAATGTCACCCAGAGATACTGTGCAGTGTCACCCTTGGAAGCTTTCCAGATATGGCTTTCCATAGCCCCATCTGCTCTAGCCTAGTGATAACAGGTAAAGCTTGCCTTGAATCCTGGACTCCAACTACCTCCAGAGGTTCTCTCTAACCAGTGGTTCTCTGACTTGGTGACGCTTTTTGTCCTGTGGAATCATCTGATATGAGCAGCCTGGCAAAGAAGATAAAGGATGTATGTTTGTATTGCATATTTATTATATTTTTATATATATATATATACACACACATATACACACACACATAAATATAAGGCCATGTAGTTTTACGAACATATTTTTCAGCTGCAGTGTCAACTTGCTTGTGTTCTGACTCACAGGAGAGGCCAGAATATTTGGGAGATGCTTATTTAAGTACTGATAAACAAACAAACAGACAGACAGACAGACAGACAGACAGATAGATAGATAGATAGATAGATAAAGTGATTGATGCAAACAGTTACTCTTACAGCACAGTGTCTAAATTCGGGCAACAAGAACAGAGAAAAAGTGAAATGGTGGGTGGGACAGTTATGAGAATTTTGCACCTGTATTTTCCATACAGCAACCTAAAGATGTTCCCAGGAAAAAGTAAACAAATCACAGACTGATAAGCTTCTCACTGTGCCTGCACAGGAACTCGATGCACTCCCTAGGGTGGAAGGCTTTTACTAGAACTGTGTTAAGTAGCTTGAGAAATTAATTTTCCTATAGTAGAGACATCTTTAAAAACATGATCTTACTATGCAGTAAATAAATTCATGTGACAAATTTATTCATTTATTGGGATTTTTCTCAAGGGGTTTTAAGGAAGGAAAATCCCCATTTGAGATAAAAGAAGACTTGAATGAAGTCATCAGAACAAAACAAAATGATTCCTACAGAAAAAAAAAAATGAAGCTACTTTGGAGGCCAAAAATGTTTAATAAACTTCTTGGCAAAGTAATTACTTTATTTTAATTGTCAGCTGACAGTGAAGCTGACAATCTCAACCTTTATTCGTATGCATTGTCTTTTTTAATGTTATTCTTGATTTCAGAATGACAGTAAAATAACATCAGAATACATCAGAACAACATGCATTTTAGGTACTTTCAGGATATTTTCAATCCACTAGAGCTCAGAAAACCTGAAGATCTCTCCATCAAGTTTCAGATATGTGTGAAGAGTCAGTGAAAACTTTACGTGAATCATTAATATGAAAGCTTGATGTTTAGATGTCCAGTTTTCTCTTCTCCAGTCCCACTACATCTTTTCCATAGAAGGTTATGCAGGTCATTTAATCTAGCTTTGCTTGTGCTTCTTGTCTCTTTATTCCCTTCTAAGTAAAATGCCTCATTAGAGATACGTGGCAAGATATCGTGCCTTTCAGAAAGATTTCATAGAATCATAGAATAACCAGGTTGGAAGAGACCCACCGGATCACCAAGTCCAACCATAATTTGCTGCTTTGCATTGACTATCTTTTTTGTGGGGGAGGATTATCTTAAAGGAAGGATGTGTTTATGCAGGGAACACCTTTATTTCCAGGTAGAATGACTTCAGAAGTGAGAAAGCTGTATAAATAGGCATCCGGACAAGTTAGGCTGAGAAATATAAGTAAGAAAATTATGTCTGGTAGTCTAGAAATGCAATGTACAGAATATGTACAGAAGTCTTAAAGTTTGTAAAAATATTTCTGTAAAGAGGAAAAACCTATGTATTTCTTATGTCTGCTGAAGGGAGGATAAGAATTAATGCCAGAGCAGGAGATTAAATTCAATATTTCGAAAGGCAAGCAGTGGAGCAGATTAATAGAATGGTCAAAGAAACTTTATGCTTCTAAAAGCAGATGGCTCAGTTTTAGTTATTCTTAGTTTGACTTCTGGTTAAAGTCTGTCTGTATATTACTTTTCCTTTTATGATTCCACTATTATCAAATCGGGCACATATTTTGTTTTAGCAAGACAGTAAAACACAAGGAGTTTTGGCTAAAAATTGAACCAATAAAAATCCCATTCAGAACAAGAGACAGATTCTGATTTTCTGAATGCATTTTGAAGGATACATTTTTTGTAACTAAATATTCACACTTCAAAACCAAACTTCTGAGTTTCACCATTGCTACTTAACAAAACAGACTCACTGGATTGGAGTTTTCTTGGCACAGAGCTGCATGCAATTAAGAGTTCCACTAGATGGGTTGTTCCTGCCTGCAAAAATGAATAGTTTCTGTATGAGTTTAAAAGAAAAAGAAAAAAGAACTTATTCAGCAGTTGAAATATACAATAAAAATGTCACTGCTATCTTTGCTTTAATTATGGAGCTCACATTGTGATTATATTCTATGCCAGTTTGTCAGAAAATGAGACTGTAACCATTATTGCTAAGCACTGTAACATCTCTTCTCTTCACTGAGTTCCTGTGCCCTCATTTTTATTCAGTCATATTCAAACCATATCCTTTCCTCACAGGTTTGGAATAACTAGGACATTTTGCTAGCTCATTTTGCCTGTTATAAATGAATAGCCTGGAAAATTTTCTTCTCAGTCCCATGTTTAAAGGCACAGATGAAGGACAAAAAAACTCTCCTCTGCTACCATCATACAGGAGACCTTCTATTATCACAGGGGTTCTCTGTCACAATCTGATCTTCAACATTAACTCGGTCTAGCAAAGAGTAGTTAGATTGCACCACAAAGATCTGGAAAATAAGGATAGACGTGAGAAGCAGATTTGAGAAAGCAATGTTGACCCTGGTTGTTCTTCCAGTCAGAAAGGATCCTGAAACATGTTGTTATCGTGTTTTGAAAAAATTCCTCTGCCAGCCCAAGAAGCTCAGATCTCAACTGGGCAATCAAGAGTGAGCTATAAACTGAGCTCTATGTTTAGGACTGCCTCAGGAAGTACTGGGGTTCTGGAACACCTCATCTGAGAAACGTGTTTTTATTTCAAATTCATACTTTTTCCCCTCCTGTTTTCTACAAGCCCTGCATAGAATTCAAAATAAACAAACACCAATTAATGCTTTCTAGAAGATCAATCCATTCTACATCCAACTCTTGTCTGGATTGTGGGCAGCTGCTTCTGAAAATGTCACAAGACTTTACTGATTTGTCTGCAGTGGATAGATAATAAAGTCTGTGTCTTACTTTTGCTACATACCTAATGATTCAACTAATGGATGCTTTCATAACAGTGACAGGTTAGAAGATATTTCTACTGACTTCTCTTTACAGAATAGTTTTCTGTCAGACAATGCAGTCAAAGAAAAGTGTAAATATTTCTTAAAATCATGTCCATTATGTTGATATTTTGTTTTCCAGGACAAAACTGGAACGTACATTCTGTCTTCCCCACTCCCCCATTGTGATCATTTCGTCCAGAATTAATCCCTGAATTTTTATAGACTTGAACCACTAGGATTTTTTGACAATTTCAAAAATACTTCTTAATTTTTCAAGTGTTTTGAATGTATAATTTATGACAGAGTAGTATATAGTATATATCAAAAGTAATTAAAATGTTTCATCCCTAAAAAAGCAGAACTGTTGTCAAAAACCAGACAGTTCTTCCATATATAGTGGGTAAACATGGGAAAATGCATTTTATGTATCGTTTTATTTCTATTGAAATGGCTAAAAAATAATGAAAAAGAAAAAAGTAGGCAACTTTTTTTGTCTTGAGCTAAATGGAAAATCAAAATAAATTAACAGCAGCTAATAAAAAACCAAACTAATCACACAAAAAAAACCCCACTAAACCCTGGTGTTTTCCCAAGTACTTCAAAGAACTCCAGAAAGATGTTCACTGATTTTCAGTATTAGTGAACGAAATTATAAATTTTCTGCATCTTTCATCAATGGAGTTAGTAAACCATACAGAAATATTTGGTCATAAATATTTTGGCCAGATTTTTCATCTTCTAGAATCAGAATAGAGACATCCATGCAAGTATCATATTTCTAAATTTATTACTTGAAGCAATGTGAAATAAATATATTGTCTTGATTATGCAAGAGCTGCCTATTTATCTTGACATAGTTAGAAGCCCATTTTAGAACATACAGTCCTCACCTACCGGGCATTTCTCTGCAGATGAGTATATACAAGATCAAATCCCATTTAAGTCACAAAAATAATTAATTCAAAGTAAACCAAGTGTGATTTAAATATTATTAGGTTATAGAATGCAAGGTGCAACCTTGTTCTGATGATTTTTATAGGTGGTGCCTATGATATCTCATGCCTGTGCCTTGAAAATCAGGAAAATATTTGACATTTTCACTCTTCTGATTGCTGTTCAAAATATTTTCCTGGATTTAACTTCAATTGGGAATAATGCTACCACACTACAGCTGGACTTTTTAGTCTACTTACCTGTTTGTTGGTTGTTTTTTTTCCCCTCAAACAAATGACTCAATTAAGAAATGAAGAAGAAAAAAAAAAGAAAAAAGGAAAATTACAACTCTAATGAGAACTACAGAACTATTCAGAATGGTAACTTTCTTTTACAAGTGAGAAAATTAAGAAACAAAATAAGATAAGTCCATGCCATCGACAAAGATTTCAATGGTCTAAATATCACTATGGCAGAACCCATCATCTCACCCCACTCATGGACGACTTTTAAGCCCACAGAAGAAAAAATTGTAAGCTGTGGTGCCCTCACCATATGTTTGAGTCCTCTCATTACTGTACCACTAATGCATTGGTTCTATGTCTTGAATTTTGACTCAGCTGTATGCTGGCGTCCTGCCTATGTTGGACTTTATTAAGAAGCCATAAATATGTATGTTTTCTAGTTGTCACTTAAGGGAACTGATAATACCCTCTTAGATTCATCTTATCTAGCTGTAGATGGGAGACTTTTACAGCATCATCTGCCTTTGAACACAACATCCTGGACTCTCTTTTACTCCACTGAAAGTAGTAGGAGCTTTCAGGATGCAATTTATACAATTTGTTTTACATATCTATTTTAGGATGGAAAGAATCATCCTCCTGACTATAAAGGGACTCTCACATAACTAGGTCAGAGGTATCTACATGATGGATATCTGTACTCCTTTGAATAAATGTCTCCTGTAAAGTCTGACTGCAGTTCAGGTGTAGGCACATATTATCTAGATTAAGAGGCCAGCTCCTCCTTTTCTGATCACTAGACATTCATTAATGTCCCTTTGCATGACAATACTTCTTATCTGCACTCCCCAGACAGTTTAATCTAAAATTATCTAGGTTAACTTACACAATATAAATAACAGGTTTGTGCTGTTGTTTTTGGTTTTGACTGAAGTGTTCCTTGAAGCGTTCACGGAAAGAGCTCACTCACTGAAATTCCAGCCTAGGCTGTAAATTGAATTTTCAACTAAAGAGAAAATTTCAAAGAAGTGACATTTTACCTTTTGATTATTTTTTCACCCAAAACCTTTTTTTAAAGATTTTTCAATAAAACACAACTTCCACATTAGATTTTCTGTCTTCCTTCCCATTATGATTATCTTCTGGTATTTACATTTAAATAATCCAAGCAATAGATCTCAACATACTTCCATGACCATGACTTCTGCTAGGACTCTCAGAAATCTTCTCCCAGAAGAACACTTAATAAATCCATTCCCTTAGTTTCTTCAGTCTATTGCTATTTCTAATGGTTTGAATTATCCTATAAATTTTCTGCTTTCTATTAACCTTAATGTCTTTCAAGTACAGGAAAGAAAAACTCCCATACAGAGTTTGGGATGGTGGTTGGTTTTTTTTCCAGTTTGTTAGTGGGTTTTTTTTCACTTTCTTATTGTGTTTTTTTTCCAAGAACCCAAAGATTTTTGTTCATTTATTTTTTTCTGTTTGAAAAATATGCTGTCAGCCCGGAGAGTTTTTGTTCAAATAATGATCTTATTCCATTATTCCTGAGTATTCTGTGTATAAAAAAGGATTACTTCACATACATCCACTGAGACTTTTGGGAGTCTCTCTATGAGAAAATGACAAAGATGAAGATACGGGATTTGTCTAGGTTTTCTTCAGTATACTCCAACCCTAAGAATCACATTAGAATTATTTACCACCTATATGGTCTTTAGACCAAAAATGCAGAAAGTGGTAACAGCCTCAGTAATTATCAGCCTATTCAGAACTGATAGGTTAAGAGAGGAGTGAAGCATGAGGAAATCCTATCTTGTCTCAGAGATCGCAAGAAGTTTCCTGATGGTAGATTAAGGAAACTAGAGGATGGATTCCAGCATCAAAGAGCTACTCCTTCTCATAACATCTCAGACACCCAACAGCACCTTTGTTTACATTCTATATCTGTGCATCTGTATTATTCTTTGAGTCATTGCAGGCTCAGATATGAGTATAAAATAGATCAGATGTATTTTTCTGTAGAGGTACTTCCCCCCCACCTGTGACCCTTAGAAAAGCTTTGAGTAAATAGCACAGAATGATGAATATATCTTTTTCTTTTCCCAAGTTAGGTAAAATTAGAAGCACCCATGGATTCTTTCTCCTTCCTCTTGGAAAGTTCTTCCAGCAAGACTATGAGATAGTTGCAAACTACAGACTCATGAGCCATATGGTCTTGTTTCAGTAAAAGAAGCTCACAGGAGAGGTTTACCTTTCAGGTATGTGCTAAGGTCAAGGTGAGATAGAGTTTTGCTGCTCTGCCAATGCAAGGAGAGAGGAAGAACAGTAGATCAGGGAAAGTCAAGTGCAACAGACAGGATACTGTTAAGGCTCTGCTGACCTCTGACAGCTCTGAAGTTGTGCTGAAGAACTCTTGTGAGCTTTGGCTCAAGCAGGCATGAAAGGAAAAGAGAAGAACAGCAGATTGATGTCATTTCTGGCTCTATAGGTGCAAGATGATTTGAGCAGGATTAATTCTCATCTCTTGTTACACAGCATTCAAAAATTAGTATTCTATGAATCAAGAAATTTTCCTCAGACTGCTTGATTTGGAGAATTTATTAACTCCATTAGAAATGTAGCTTGGTGTTTGTGAGTTTAAGATTGAAATCAGATTGAAACTAAATATCTGACATAGAGTTTCATTTGATACGCCAAACTTCTAACTGGATTTTTCTCTTGAAATTTCAGGTATGTTCAAACACAAAATGGAATAAAGACTATCACAAGGTTTTATTACTCCCTGTGAAATCACAGCAGTTGATATGAATATGAAAGTTTTAGTTTTTCTTCCAACAAGTCCCAAGAAATTTGTATGTGAGGGCTGGTTTTCAACTCAGCTCTAGTTTTGACCCTGAAGTTAGTGCTGACATGTATGGCAGTGTTTATTAATAAAACAATAGTCCTATGGTAAACAAGTTTAATACCAGGCATGAATGTTTGATAATGTATTCTATAATGAATACTTAATTAGGACTGTGATCTAAATACAAGGACCAGAGCCCCTACCGCTGTGCAGACAAACCAGAATGAAATAAATTACTGTCATGCAGGGGGTGATATTAATGGTGTCCAGCTTTATAAATGAATCCAATTTTAAGACACTTTAGTTGCTGTCATACTGAGAGAAAGTGGAACATGTCTAACATATCATTTCTGTACTGGCTAATGTAAGATTTAAGCAGAAAATAAATTTAATGTGCAGATGTTTTCCTGCATTAAATATTTTTAATTAGTTACTGTTACAGTCAGACATCATTATAAATAAATAAAATTAAATCTTCCCCCCTACTTTTTTTTTAAAAGCCATAGATTAACAGATGGGCGTAGATCTGAACTCTGAGTTTCCAAACAGCTGACATTCTGACTGATGCTCAGCATAAACCCTTCCTATTTGGACACTTCTAATCCATCACAGGACAGTGTTGCTTAACCGATGGTGTGTGCCATCCAGGATCTGTCATACAATTGTTTTTGCAGCTGATAGTAAGTGACCCTCAGTAAGAACCTGTGCTTAGTACTTCGCTTGGAGAAATTTTAATATTCCCACTTTAGAGAGCAGTCATGCAAAGTCTCATACCTGTGAACAACTCAAGTCATGATCATTTCTTCACTGATTACCCTTGGATAACATGCATGTGCAAGCATTTGCTGGATTCAAATATATCATCAAGGTTTTGGTTTAAATGTGTGTCCTAACGTCTGACTCATATAGATCTTCCAGATTGTAGACATTATTTTCACTTGTAAAACAGGTTTTCTCACTTAGATAACTGGCATTTCTCTCCACCCATGCCAGCAAACACCCAGATAAATATATTACAAAAAGGCAATATCAGCTTGCAGCCAGCTTGAAAGCAAAATTCTTTGGGAATGGTGAACAGCTCATATGGCTAGTAGTACTGTAGATGAAACCATTCACACTGCAGCATAGATCAGACAGGCAAGCAGGAGAGACAAGCAAAAGCACACATTTTAAAGACTTCTGGTAAGTTATTTAAAAGTACACAGTGTAGTCCTTCCTCCGTCCCCCATGAGGTTGGTACAAATTTTACTACTGACTTTAAGAAAAAGCAATGTTAATGCAAAACTAAATTGTTCCTAAATTCTGAAGTCAAGTCTGCCTGAGATTTGTTTAAGTCTTTGTCTGCCTTTTTCTTGTGAATGCTGGTGTTCAAATACTCATGCGTAGTAGGAATGAGTGGAACACTGTTCAGCCTGATTGAAAGACAAGCCCTGAACCCACAGGTCTAGCACAATAATAAAACACATTTCTCACTTTTCCTTTACTAGAAATCTTCTATTTTAAAAGAAAAATGACAGGAATAAATAGAGAGAGAACGGTACTTTTGAATGTTTTCTTTATGAAGACAAAGAACTTTGTGAGACGGATTAAAAATTAAGAACTATGCCTAAAATAATTCTAACTTTAACACTCTCCACCTTCTTTTTTTCTCTCAACAAATGTTTTGACAAATTAAAAGAAGTTAGTTGCTTTTGCCATCAGCAGCGCCTGTGAAAAAATATCACACAGACTGAAAAAAGCTTAATTTGTCTCAGCTACACAAATGAGCACTGTGAGCACTAGATGTTTCTCTCATCTGATTAGTAGGAAAGGGAGTTTAATACTTCAGGTCAGTGATTTGAATTGAGGTTAGTTAAGTAGTGTACGTTAGACAGAAGTTCATTATTACTTTTTGTTATTAATGATGGGGTTTGGTTGACTTATCTGAAATTATTAAGAGCTATATTCAGAGTCTAAATTCCACCTTTAGTCCTGTGCATATCTATTCCTTCAACCACCTTTTTCAGATACTGCCTGTCACTGAAGTTTAGATGATATTTTGGCCACTGCAATATGATATTTTCAAAGGAGACTGTAGGCTTTCAGTGTCTAAATTCCACTCGATATTAAAGAGAAGAATGTTGTAAGCTGAAGATTTCAGGAGTCCAAAATTTCTGCCTCAAAGATATTCTGTGTAACTTCGGGTAAATCATTAAGGTTATGCTTCCACATTGGAAGTAACTCTGTTTCCCAAAGTTGCCCAAATGTTATGAGTTTAAATACATAAACAATACTGAAGTATCTAATTATTATTGTATAAGTAAACTGAAACAGATTTTTTTATATTTTTTTTTTTAAATCTGATTACTCAAGAACCTTTATAGAACAAAGAGGAACAATTTTTTTTTTACATACTTGTAACCACACAGAATTTGGACACCTGAACTAAGCAGTTCGTATTGGCTTTCTCAGTACTGACTGGAGATACAGACATCTCCAGAGAATGATTCATCCCATATGCCTTCTGTCCTATTCTTAGGAGAAGTGACTATATCTCCCTATTAACTACAGAGGAACCTTATCAGAAATAAGATAGCATTTAGAATTTTAAAATTAGGTAAGCTCAGCCTACGCTATCATTACTGGCCCATTCCCACAATCTCTTGCACCAAGAATATCTGAGGACTGCAAGAAAAATAAATATTTTCCCTCTATAATCTTTACCACTCTCCTAAAGGTGACCTCTGATGTTGTAGATAAATGCAGAAAATTAGCACTTTCATTTGTTTATTTTGTAGCAGTGTGGCTGATAAAGAAGTAGCATCTTCCAAAAAAAAGAAATTGCATTTTTCTTCAAGCGATGATAGAAAATACAAGGCTATTGCACAATATCTGGAAAAATCACACCAAGCATAGCTGTGGAACAATGGCTGTTTAATCCACATTTAATTTGTGTCACCATTGTATATTGATTATCCATTATCCTCATGCAAATGGCATGACTTATCCATTGAAACAGCTGTGCATTGTTTTTAATTTTAAGTGAATTCTTTTAGTGCTCCATGAAAGGTGTCAGATTAACAGCCCCGGGGACTGAAGGCCTCTGTTTATCCACAGTGCGTATTCGAGTGATAATGATGGATCCACTCAAGCAGCTGCCTCAGCTGTTACTTGTCTTGAGGGTTTGTTCCACTGTTCGTAGGGCCAAAACATCCCCTGCACAGATGAAAACCAAGCAGAGTCTGGGCCCCTAGATGGAGAATGAGGGTATTTAAATCCCAGTGTCTTCATAACAGTATGTTTCCATTAACTTAGGAGCTCCTGTGTGAAAGTGGGGAAATGGAAGTTTAAGGCAGCAGTCTTGGGGCAAGAGTAAGGTACAGCCACAATATAAATATTCCTTGCAGTTCTTGCATCTTCTTCACAGGTGTTATATCAGAGTCAGGAAAATAAAATATATACACAGGCAAAGGTGAGTATTGTATGGGAAAAGCCTCAAAAATCAAGCTCTGAAGCTTGGGGGAATTATTATCATGTCTAGTTTCTCATAGAGGTCTGTAGAGTCACATACAGAGTAGAAAAGGGAAATGGAATACTGTATCATTAGTTCTTAGGCCCTGGTGATAACCACTTCCCATTCTGGTTTTGCTGGGATTCACAGTTTTTGATGGGGTTGGTGAAATAAGTCACCTTTGAACTTCCCTTAATCACAAAACATTTCTGATTGCAGTATATGTTGTAATGTACAATGCATTGAGAATACAGATTTGGGAGCATGATCAGAAATCTCACTCAGATGCTGATAGAAAGACACTGAAGATATTTGAACAGGTCAGATACAGACATACTGTATTTAGTATTATAGCTCTCCTGTTCGTTGTTTCAAAGAAATGTCTCTATATGTCTGACTGTGTATGTGGTTTGGGAGAGAAAACAAAAGTAAGAAATGGTTCTAATAAGGAAAGGGTGTGATGGATTTTTGTATCGTCTTCCATGTGTAGTCATGAGTGCTTTCCAAACTAAGGGCTTGCCCAAGGAGCTAAGATCACAGGTTCTCCTGTTTGGGCAAGAAGAGCAACAATGGGGAGTAGGAGGCTTTTCTCCATAACTCTGAATATAATTTGAAAAATTCCTGATATATTTTGAAAGCACCAGAGTCAGCAGAATTCCAGGTGGGATGGCTTAGGAGACAACGTTTTCTCCCAGTCTGTACCTGGGATACATCAAGATCTTTTCAATCACAAATTAGGTTTTACTGCCCCACACAATCTGTAACTTCAGCATTGACTTCCTGTCCTTATTAAGAAATTTTCTTGAGAGTAGTAAAAAAAAATAGAGGTGTAAAATTAAGTAACATTTATATTCATGTTGTATATTCATGTTGTATATTCATGTATTTTGCTGTTTGGGTCAATGACACTCCAGCTACAGTTCAGTTTTAAAGAAATGAATATTCCAGGAATAATGTATTATACTGTTGAAATCTGTAATATATAACTATAATACATCATCCCACCTTAGAGGAACATTTCCTATTCGTGCCAGGAACAATCTTTTGTGTTGAAAAACAGAACAGACAGCTTTAACTGCAAACAAAACAAGTAGGTGAGAAAGGCAGCAGATTGATACAGGCCACAAACTCATGGCCTTGAACAAGACAAACAGAAAAGGAGATAAAGAATATTCTTTTGCTGACTTACTGACCTATGTCAGAGAGCGAGCCCTGGTCCCTGGCCAGCTGGGGTGGACGAGCGCATGTTTTCACTGTCTCTGCAAAATGGACTATAAAGCAAACTGTCCCACTTTTTTGTTTGTGTGGGTTTTTTGTTTGGTTAGAGAGATTGTGGGGGTTTTTTTTGTTTTATTTGGTTGGTTGTTTTTTTGCCTAGACAGCAGAGCTAGATGCCTCATTCTTCCCTGAAGCCTTGGAACAAAATAATGTTCACATGGGGCAGAAACCCTGGGATCAAAGCGTAGTTGACCATTTGAGATCCGTTAAGTTCTGTGGTTAGCAGTACTGATTCTTCTAGGCATCTCCTGATAAAGATACACGGGATGATTTATCTGAATGAGATGCTTAGCTCTAGTACACTGGTCTCTGCAGGCATACACAGGCACATATCCTATTGCTGGAAGACGTATTGTGCAGTGTATCACTGCATGTTGTGGAGGGAGAACTTGGGAAAGTGGACTTGAGGTTGCATGATCCAACATTCATGATCCACAATTTATTTATCCTCCTATGCATTAAAAACACTGCATTATTATGTGTCAGCAAGAAATGGAGGTTGAACCACTGCAGATTGGGACTGGAAATGAAAATAGGTGTAAGGAGAGGTGTAACTCCATCTGGGAAGTTCACTCAGTCCTGCAGCCGTAGTTGCATAAGAAGAACTGTCCTTGGGAAGGGAAATAAACCTGAAAAATAAAAAAGGGAAGGTCTTAAATTACCCATGGGGCCGAGGGCCCCCTCCATCTTATTCTTTCACCTCTGCTGTGTTCAGGAGTTAGGAAATGAAGGACATCATTCTTCTCTTTCTGCCTTCCTTCCATGCAGTTCTTCCTCACACTGCCACCAGGAACACTTTCCTCAGTCATCCAGAGACCTCAGGCTATTCTGTCCCAAATCATCCTTTAGACAGCCTTTTCAGCCAGCTTAGACCAAAGAAGAACATTTGACCTACTCTGCTTTGGTCAACAAACTGTAAGAATTAAGTATCTGCTAAGGTTACATCTGAAGGACACATTGCTCAGCCCAGCCATTACTTTTCTCTTTCAAATGAATCTCTTTCTGTGCTATTGTTCTCTAGGCAGGGGAAAAACAGAAATTTGACAGGACAGCTCTTGACAAGACCCTTTACAGAGGAACTAAAGGTTATCTTTCCCAGTAGAGCTTTAAAAATCATCCCACCCAATCAACATTCTGATCTTCTGAGCTGCATTAAAAAAAAAAAAAACCACAAAGAAAGCCTAAAGTGAAAAACTCAAATGCTTCCTGAAAATTAATGAATCATTGCATGACCTTGTTTGCCTTTAAAATATACTACAGCATTTTTGAGATTGTTGGTTATAACCCTTTTCTTGTTAAATGGTAGTCAGATAACACATTCTTGACTGAAGCATACTGTGAATCTGGGAAGGTCACCTCATAAGTACTTTCCATTGCTGATATAGATTCATAGATTTTAAGTCCAAAAGGGACCTTGAGTAACTCCTCCCGCATAACATAGGTCAGATAACTTTGCTCGATAATTCTGCATCAAATCAAATTGAAAGCATACCAAGGAATGCAAATATTACTTTATTTTCCACTCTGAAACCTCCCTCAACACTATATACATATGTCTCTGTGTCTCTCTCTTTTCCAAGACTTCCTTAGATCTTACGGGGCTTAGAATAACTGCCTATTACAGCCTCGAGTGAAAAGTGGTAATGGGAAAAAATATAACAGTTAACAGCAGCTGGTCTGAGAGTAAAACAGAGGAATGGAGACAGTAGGTCACAGAATAGATGTGACAGAGAACAGAAAGTAATGAGCAAGTTATTGTATTTCCAAGACTTCTATTCAAATTAATGCTTACTATATCAGTAAGTCATACGTGAAAATAAGTTGGGTAGTTCCACCTCATTTTGGACTCTGGTGGGCATATGTCAATACCACCAGGTATTCCCTAATATCAGGACACATTTAGTCAATCAAGTCCTTTAGGTGAAATTGACTAGTGGGAAAACTTTTCAAGTCAGAAATTATGTAAGCAAGAAGTGCATGCTATGGGATAAGGCAATTTTAATAAAGTTGTCCCAATTTTTCTATGTTGGACTTGCAATATAGTCCCAGATTCTGTATTTCAACATTTTCACTCCAAGGAAAGATGTATTTTTGACAAAAAAACTTTCTCACTTTTTTATGTTTTTCACAACCATCTGGTGAAAGCTGATACCAGTTATATTTATATGTTTATTTGATCAAACAGGACAAATCAAAATCCCGTCTGTTCTTAGCTAATTTGTGAAGAATTGCTATAGACATGTACACATGTATTAATTTCAGGGGCAAGAGAGGGTTTTCCTTCTGCTAACCTTTTCCTCCAGGATCACAAAGATGAACTTTTCATGTAAATAATGAGCTTGTCAAAACAGAATACCTAAGTTCAGAGCCTTACCACTGCCTAAGTGCCGCACTGATATGCCCTGAGGTTAAACATTTTTCTCTGTTGGCCCCAGGGCATTTCTGGGAGCCTAAGTTTTGCTAGAAATAGTGTGAAATTCTCTCCCTCCCCAACAAATAACTAACCCAAATCATGTAGGAACTTAACTAACCATAGTCACTGAATTGTCTTTCTGATCAAGTCTCTTTTGAATATCTAGCCCAGGTCATTTATTGAAGCATGCTAAGAAAAAGACTTATTCAGTCCCTTGGAAATTTTCTGTAGTTCATTTTTATGCAAAGAAAACCTCATCTTCTTTAAAGGGGAAAAATTAATTACTAATGAGCATTAAAAAATCCAAGAAAAATCACTCATTTTAGTAACACATCACTGCATCAACTTTGTACCAGAATTATGAGTAGTTTTCATCAAAGCTTATTCCAACTTTTTCTTGATGGTGTGGTAGAGCTGTGGTGTTATTGCTTCATCATTGTAATCATAATTCCTGTTTGCACCACCTTTCATAAGTACCCCACATAAAAATTATTTAACTAAGGCTTACAACACTCCAGAAGGTAAAAAAAAAAATAAAAATCATTCTTACTTTCATATTTATCTTTAGCTCTGACACTGATTTATAGCTTTGAGAAAGCATCAGTTTCTCAATACCTTTTTCAGTTTCCCTAGTTGAGGTATTATCATTTCTATTAGGGAACTATCATGCAGATAAAATTACTTACAGTAACTATTGTATAGGGCTAATTTAAGATGAAGCTTGTATCTGAGAAAGTTAAGTACCTTAGGAAGGTAAGTCAAAGATGATTTAGTCATCATAGCTTTTTCTCCCATTTGCACACTTGTAGGTCTGGTGAATACTACCCCTTCTCCTTACACCAGTAAATTAAAGTATGTGCCTGGACACTGAAAATCACCACCTATGCTTGCAGAGATTGCCCCAGGTCAGCTGTCATTCTCTCCTGAATCTCTTCCTAAATCAAGTTTAATAAAACAGCCTCAATGACAGAGAACAGTCTTGGGAATCGTTTAGTTTACTGGTATGAATGGACTCTGGGAGTAATAGCTGTTGTATGAATAAAACGCTAACTTCACTAAAAATTAGCTTCCTCACACATGGAAAATATTATCTTGCAGACAGATAATTTAAGGAAAATTTGGAGTAGCTTGTGATCTAACAACCATTTGGTGATGAGGAGCTTGGACCCTGTCAGCTGAAGCTGACTCCTATTAGTTTCCTTCTTTACCATATCTGACAGCAGTAGCAGAGGAAGTGTTATAGTATTTTGCCAGTTCTTTAGGATGAGATCCTAAAGCATGTAGCTGGAGATAACATCAAAGATTGATAGACTCCTGGTGTCAGCGGGAGAGACTGTGCACAGCTGGAACTGTGCTGCAAGGCATAGGAATTTACACATTTTATGGAGCAGTCTTTAGTTCCCTGGCAAATCTGTTCATAGAGATTTTGGAAATGAGTGGAGTCATTGCATTTTACTTCATGAGCTCCCTTTGAAGAGACTTGGACTCTGTGAAGAATTACACTATGCTTGCTGCTTGAGTCTTTCTATTACGCCTGTGGAAGGACTGGTCTAACAAAACTGATATGGGTCACCTGAGCAGTTTGTCATTCGATTAATATGTAACTTAATACAGGGTGAACTTCATCAGGTTTAACTGGCCCACTGGTAATATCAATACAAGTAACCTCAAATCTGAATGGAAGTAACACGAATAAGGTACAAGTACTGCATTCTGAATGACAGTAATCTGGTTATTCTTAATTTTTAGCAGGTTCTACCTGGACTACTAGACTGTAGTCAAATCTCAGGGATTTAAAGGCGTGCTCAGATAGTACTGAGACAGCCTCACTCATTGTGAACCAAAATGATTTAGTTCCTCTCCACCTCCTCTTCTTTAATCCCATTCCTTCCATTCTCCTTGTGTCAGCTTTGGTGTTTACCTAATTAACCATTCAGTAATTGTGTTCAGAACACTAATTCTGCAGAAAATCAACCAACCATCACTAGCAATTCCAAAATGAGAGGCTGCATTCGTGAATCAAAGGGAGAGAAACAGGATGTCTGACATTACCTAGAGAAACTCTGTGTGGGAGAAAAAGGAAATGCAACACGTTCCTCTCAAGGTGCAAAATTTGCTCAGGTCTTTTATTCAAGAGCAGCTTGATGGTCTAATAAACCAGACAGCTTACAACTGTCACAGGATTTCCACCATGACTGTATTAGGAGGCAAAATCATTTTAGTTGATCTTTTCTTAGTTTAGGATTTTTCTCTGAAGAAAATCAGTATTCTTCAATGTTCTGTCTGCCACTTACATGCTTGCCTTTCTTTTCTCCTCCTGCTGTGGTTGTCCCATATGCTAACCTTTTATTATGAGCTTCTTTGATCCTTAAATTGCATTTAATCATATTCTTATGCACTTCCGTGGATCAGTGCCTCTTCGTTCCTGAGTCTATATCTAACAGGATGCTCAAGACAAAAAATGAAGTCACAGGAGAATAATTCAAGCTTCTTCTTTCCTGAGAAAGGGGCTCCAGAAATGTCCACAACAGTGGTTTAAAATAAAATACTATTATTAAACTAGTTAGTGCTGTGATTCAGATTTTCCCCATGCCTTTAGGAAGACTACTTTACTCAAAAGTATGCATTCCTGATAGGAACTTGAGAGTGAAACTACTGTCTTAGAGGTGATAAAGGAATGCCTTGAAGTATTAACAGATTCAGAAAGTGTCATTGTGTCCTTAGGACTGGTAGAAATATGCAAAAGAGCAATTATTGGTGGACTTATTGCTTAGGAGGCAGATGCACAGTCATGTAGGGTGGGATTTCCTGAACTTAAACGGTTACCATCTCCTGCACCTGAGCTGAAGTAACTGATCAGGTGTACTACCTTACACCTACTGCAAGGTGAAACACGTCATTGTAGTGATTGCAGTCCATGGTCTTTTAGTCATTCCCATTCATTAATAAAGAATTTAATCACTCTTCTTCTCTTCAGATGAATCTATGCTAATCAGGAAGAAAAAAAATATGAGAGAGAAACCAAAAAGAAAGGAGAAAAATAGAAAGTGATAGGCTTGTTTCACAACTCATGACCTATTAGGTATGAAAAGAAGGAACAAAACAGGAACAAAAAAGGAACAAAACTTTAAAGATGTTTATAGTATGATGGATGAAAATTGGAGAGTTATTGAAAAAAATAGTGACACTGAATGTTGGCAGAACAGAGCGGCAAAGAGAAAAAATGAAATGGAGTTTGGAAAGAATGGTTTCAGCAGCAGGAAAGTTTTAGAACTTCAGCTAGAACAAATCTAGTTGAATTACAAGCTCTATGTGTCTCTGTCCCTTCTCTCAAGTTATTGCAGTCAGGAACACTGAGGTCTAAAATTAAATATTGGTAAATCTAATTGTCTTCTGTGAAATGGAACCTAGAATTACTGTATCTTAAAACTTTGAAGCAGAGTAGCAGGAAGGGGAAGATTTTGATCTGTAGGCAATAAGAAATGCTCCTTTGAGGCTCCAAAGAAAACTACAAGACATATCTTCCCTCAACAATCTTCACTGTCATATGGCCAGGGAGGCCAATCAGAATTATAGTTCATTTCAATGCACAGCATTTTTTTCTCCCAGGTGATCCCTAGGCATATTGAATCATAGAATCATAGAATCATAGAATAACCAGGTTGGAAGAGACCCACCGGATCATTGAGTCCAACCATTCTTATCAAACACTAAACCATGTCCCTTACCACCTCGTCCGCTCGTGCCTTAAACACCTCCAGGGAAGGTGAATCAACCACCTCCCTGGGCAGCCTGTTCCAGTGCCCAATGACCCTTTCTGGGAATTTTTTTTTCCTAATGTCCAGCCTAAACCTCCCCTGGTGGAGCTTGAGGCCATTCCCTCTTGTCCTGTCCCCTGTCACTTGGGAGAAGAGGCCAGCACCCTCCTCTCCACAACCTCCTTTCAGGTAGTTGTAGAGAGCAATGAGGTCTCCCCTCAGCCTCCTCTTCTCCAGGCTAAACAATGCCAGCTCCCTCAGCCATTCCTCATAAGGTCTGTTCTCCAGCCCCTTCACTAGCTTCGTTGCTCTTCATTGCTACACCTGTTCAATACATATGCACGGACTTACTCTCTTCAACAGTTCATCTTCTAAATCTTCCTCTTCCAGGCATGTTTCAAAGAAACTATCAGCCAGCTGTGCTTTACTCCATGCCTTAGACACTTGACATCATAAGACTATGTCGATTACAGAAGCAAGGGTCTGCACACATGAATTGTAGTATAAAGCTTCTTCTCACACTTGCCTTGAGAATTAGCTCTGATTTGGTTAGGTTTGCTGACTGTTAAGTGTCCTCCATATCTATGTTTTGCCATTAGCTGTATACAGCATTTAGATGACAATATGATTGCTGTGAGCTTCGTTATTACAGTGCTAAGTATCATGACACCCATTTTGGGAGAATATCTTAATTTCAGCTGCACACTGTAGTGGGAATTAGGAGCTGAAAAGTATTGTGAGTTTTTTTGTTTGTTCATTTTTTTTTAAAATCTGGATTTGAATCTGCAAAAGAATGTGGATGCTTCCCTACTCAGTGTTGCACTACTTAACTTTCAGACTCTTTGACACCTGCTGGAAGCTACAGTCCCAGTTTAAAGACCATGTTTTGTGAAAATGTAATGGACAAAAAGGTTACCAAAAGAATTCATAGAGACATCATAAAAGGAAATTTTACATTTTTAGATTCACTTAAAATAGCCAATCAAATATAGAGGCAAAGGGCAAATTTATTTACTTGCAGTTTTGAAACACACTTGTTTCCAAAGAACTTCTCCAGCATCAAGGAAATCCTGACACCTCCACATTCCACTTGCCTCTTTAACAAAAAATAGTCTGCCTCCAAAAGAGGAAATAATGTATTTACATGAGATTACAAAGTCTTTCTCAATTTCATAGTAAATTTGAGGCTGTGGAGGGGCAGCCCAGGGGAAAACCTGTTACTTTATGTCCTTCCTGAAGCATAAAATTCAGCAAAAATTCAATAGAGCTGTCAAATGCCAAATAGGCAGGTCAATATGTTAAACAGGAAGTAGTGACACTTCTAAAGAAATATGCCAAAGCTTACAGCCAGCTTGAGATATAAACTCTAATGATTTCATACCTTCGTTCTTAGTCCACATGTGGAATAGCACTCTGACCATCTAATGGATAGTACAGAATTTACAGCCCTCTCTGATGGGATATTTGAGTGTACATTTTCATACAGAAGTTCTTTTACTCTGTTGCTATGCTTATTATTCATTCTTATTAGAGATGAATGAAAATCTAAACCCCTCACTGACCCTAGCTAAAGTACATGAACCAGCAAGGTATTGAACTTTCCTGAAATTTGAAATCATATAGATGCAAGACTAGCTCTACCTGTTCTTGCTGCCAAGTCAAATATGAAATATATCCGTGTTTTATAAGACATTCTTAAATTAACCTTTTCTGGCCCAAACCTGGAACTCGCAAAAAGTCCGTGACCCTGTCAGTTTTCATTTTGTTCAGAAGGAGTTTAGCAGTTCTGAAAAGTTTGGGGTCTACAAACCTAACTTAGCACTTGAAGTGCTATGAAATTTGCAAGACAAACATAAGAATGATCCTTCTCCTTTTTTGCTTATCCCAGGCTCATATTTAATTTATATCGTAAGCTCTTCAAGGCAAGTGCTGCTCCTTACATCGTTTATACAGCAATTAGCAAACCACTGTGTATTGAAATAGAAATAAACAACTAAAGTCCTGTAACATGAAGTCAGGCCATCCTGTATTCTTTTTAAAAGACCTTCCCAACCCAATTCACCACTGATACTTGGCATATATAAACAATATCAGAAACAATTCCATCCAGTCTGATGCTATCTCAGAGTATCAACACGGGGCAGTAATCATCTGTATTAAAAGAGTTTAAAGGTAAGCATGACTTGAAAACATGAAATTGTCTTCTAGTAAATATTACTTCTTAGCTCTTCATCTGTTGTTTGAAATAAAATGGAAAACATGTGACCCCTTCCTTTGTGTGCCATGTAAGAGGTGATTTTTTCAAATGTATTATATGCTTTCCTCCTTCCTTACTTGAAAGGGTGCTGCTAGACTGGATTGTATAATTCCAAATGTTTGCTATGTTAATAGGCCTCATATTGTACCAGGTATATAGCGCATTGATGCAGATTAACAATATAAAAAGTTAAGCTATGTTTTATATTAACATTATTCTTAATGCTAATGTAATGTCGAGCAACTAAGGTAGCATTGTTAGACTGTTAGTACTGTAGATTGTAATGACAAAAGGAATTAGATGGGTTTTCTATGTTAAATCAATCATTAAGCGGTAGTATAATTATTTGCTGTTGCTAAAGCTCTTTTTTCTCCCTACTGTAAAACTGACATTGTACGGAAGTAATTGCACTGTTTTTCTTGCAGCAGAGCTTGAGATTAGAGTTTTGGAGGAAAGATGTGACGCTCCTAATCCTTTTGCCATTTCAGGAAGAATGCATGAGTAATATTGCATAGCCATGTAATTAATCTGCCTGGGTATTCATGATCCACAAAGCATGTATTTCTACTAGCATTAAGATAGGAAGAGTGAATGGTGGGTGGGAGAGTTTCTACATTCTGCCCTTCCACGGTTTTAATTACAGTGAGACATTGTCTCAAATAATTCCTTTTGTCAACTTTGTGTGTGCTTTGCATGCTAAGATCATGGCTAGAGGACCCTCAGTTGAAATATTTTATATTGCCATAGATGAACTTGGTTGTTACTAAACTTAGGTTTTACCGTTGATGTACAAGCCATCACAAAGAGCTTACGGAAACTAGAGTTGAGGTTTCTGTCTCTGCCTTGTGGTGGCTATATTTAGTAACAACAGACACTTGACAGTAGAGAGATACTGCGGATTATTTGATGGATCAGGGGTCCTGGATGTTTTGTTTCTTTCTTTTGAGGTAATGTAGGACTAGCTTTTGTAAGGTTAAACAGTGACATGAACGTGTTGCTCCCTCTCTTTCCCCCTCTCCCTCCATCCTTTCTTTCTTCCTTCCCTCACTCTTTCTCTGCCTTCCTTCCTTCCTTCCTTCCTTCCTTCCTTCCTTCCTTCCTTCCTTCCTTCCTTCCTTCCTTCCTTCCTTCCTTCCTTCCTTCCTTCCTTCCTTCCTTCCTTCCTTCCTCCCTCCCTCCCTCCCTCCCTCCCTTCCTCCCTCCCTTCCTTCCTCCCTTCCTCTCTTCCTCCCTTCCTTCCTTCTTTCCTCCCTCCCTCCCTCTCTCCCTCCCTCCCTTCTTCCCTCCTCCTTCTCTTCCTCCCTCCCTCCCTCCGTCCATTTGTCCATCCATCTGTCCCTCCCTCCCTCCCTTCCTCCTTCCTTCTTTCTCTCCTACCTCCTTCTTTCTTTCCTTTCTTTCCTTCCTACTTCCTTCCTTCTTCTTTTCCTGCCTTCCTCCCTCCTTTCTTCCTCCTTCCCTTCTTTTCTCCTTCCTTTCTTTTCTCCTTCCTTTCTTCCTTCCTTCTCTTCTCTTCCTTCTTCCCTTCCTCCCTTCCTTCCTCCCTCCTCCCTTCTTTCTTTCATCCTCCTTTCCTCCCTTTTCTTTCATTTAATTTTACAATGAAAGTAAAATTCAAAGCTTTAATTTCTCTCATAAATTAATGTTTATATTCTCCATCCAAAACATAAATTCATCGTATTTATATCATACCTTAGGATAATACCACCTCTCTTTGTAAAGGTACCAGCAAGTACCACTATAATTTCTATGAACTTGCGCACAATATTCTAGAACCATGATAAGAGAGAAGAGGAAGTTAGGAATTACTGTAAACTTGTGTTCACCACATGGGAATAAAAAAAAAAAGAAGAAAAGAAAATCAGAGAGGAATAAAAAACTCATGTTACTGCCTTCTATTTTGAAAAGACCTGACACCAAGTGTGCTTTTTAAAATATCTAAGGCACCATTCTGCAGAGAGAGGTGCTGCCTCCCATTGAGAGAAAGTATTGATAACAACCCTGAGTTCTGCTTCATCTTAAATCAGCAAGATTTTTTTTCTCATACTTCTTGGGGAAATATCAATAATATCAGTTGACTTGCTCCTTTACTGGGCTGTAATGTTACCAGCGGATACAATATTGAAGGTTACAATATGAGGATTGTATCTTTATAAACTTCACCAAGAGAGAGCAGAACACTCTATCTTTTGGGCATCATCAGGCTCTACATGGAGTTATACTACTGTGTTTTTGACATATCCATACCGTCACAGGACACTGTCTGGAAATCACAGTTATGAACAACAATTAAGAAGACATAGATAAGTCTATTATTTGTAGTATGCCACAGATACAAAAAAACTTTGAAAAATTCCATGTTGCATCACGGTCATCAATGAATCAAGGGATAAGGAAGGGGAAGGAAGGGAAGGGACTGATCCATTAACCAACTCTACATCTTTATAGCCTGGTTTATTCTAACTACGGATATATTTTCAAGAGGATGTTTTGAAATGTGTGTATGAAGGCCCTTTCTGTGACATATAAAGCTCTGAACTGGACCTCCAACACCCACATCAAGCAATCTATTAAACTTCATAAAACCTTTGGTTTTGTTATATAAATATGAAGACTTTCTTCCTTGTACTAGGATTAGATGGTTTTCATTTGCTTTTATGTTTCTGTTTTTAAAATTGTCAAATGGATACCGGTAATAATAATTTGTGTGTCTGGTACACGTTGATATTTTTGGTACTTTGGCTGTAAAGATAAGCAGATGGGGATTTATTAAATTCTATAAAACTATATGTTTTAAAGAACTAGAACATGAAGGCAGCTTCAAAAGGCATGCTGAGCTGGCCTCCTTTTTAACTGCTTCAGAACCACAACAGATGAATTACTGGTGACATATTTTAAGCTCATAATTGATTATGGTCTCTTATGATCCTAATCTATAAATTAATTGAGCCCTGTCAGATGTTTTTCCTCACTTTTGTTTATTTCAGAAATGAATAGCAGCTAACCTGTCTATCTCTGATCCAAGTTAAACAGCTAGATGTTAATACAAATCTAGCAAACATACCTTCATACACCAATGACAACTGAGGAAATTCACCCTAGATTATCATTTGCCTTTACTTTCACTTATGAAGCCCATAATATGACAATGATATTCATGTTATGAGTGCACCAGCAGTTATATTCTTTAAAAGACCTTTCTTTTCCTCTCACCTAGAGTACAACAGTGCTTTTAAGGCAGCACTTCAAGGCTCTGTGGGCTTAGGAGAAGGACTGAAGAGTGCACTGGCCAAGTAGTAATGAAGACAGCCTGAAAATGGCAGAAGTCATTGCAGATGTTCCTTGCTTTAACACCTCTGAATGAGTGTTCAGGGTGTTTCATTTCAGGAGCACAGCAATGTCTGAGACTATTGCAGGTGTCTTAGCACACTGCTCATCTATTTTGTTGTTATCAAGCGCAACATATTTCTAATAAAAAGGCAAAAGACATTGTCAGTGGAGATGACAGGGAGAGAGCTAAAATATGCATCAGGTGTTGGGTGTGATTATTCTAGTCCTAAATACAGACCAAAAACTTTCACCTGGGACTTGATAGAGGACTGGGGAGGTGGGAAAGAGATAAACTATTGATTTTGCAGACAGATGTCATTGGGTAAAGTGAAAATAACTCTCTGTTTGAAATTCTGGCTTGTGACATCCATATAATCTTGAGCAGTAAAACTAAACTCTGCCAGCTCAAACTGTACAAGGAATTGATTTTGGAGTGGCAGTGGAATAAGAAGATAGGCAAACTTCTAGATGTTCTCCAAAAGAAACCTTTCAGGTAGTCCCATTTTAAAGGTGTTTCTTTAAGACCGATCTAATATTTTTAACTGTAGAGTGGAAGGATTCATGTAAAGAAGCAGATTTGATGTATTGCCACATATGTGGATTGTTTATTAATTAAAGGACAGGCTTTGGAAAGATCTGTTTCTGTTATAGCATGTATACGATTAATGAGCCACAGCAAACCTATAAGATGTTTGTTTCCCCACACTAAGAATACACTAATATAAATAATATTAGTAAATAAAACGAAGAAAATAAACCAGCGTAAATGAAAAAGTCACCAAAAATACTTTTTATATTCTCAAGACATTTTCCATAAACTGTCATCTGAATCTGAAACATTAGTCTGCTTCATTCTGTCTCGAACTGAATACATCTATGATTCAGTCTATGCATCTTATATATCAGAACTTAAATAAGGCATATTCCTGTTATAGCATATCTGTTACCACAAGGAACTCATTGTAGTCTGAGGTAGCTACACTTAGAAGCCGGGTAAAGAACTAAGCAATAGCTTGTTCTCAGCTACAGGAACTGTGAATATGTTGTTGAAATACCCTGATCTAATTACCTGAGGTATGGGTATGACTATACGAGCTGTATTCAGAGTGACTGCTACAATATTAAGTTCTATAACTTCTTCCAGAGGCTGAGTTTTATCAGTTGAGACAGAATTAGGCCAGTAAATGAGGAAAAAAAAGCGTTATGAGGACCTTAACACAGTGTTGAAATTTAGATCTTCCTCTTAACTTTTATTTTCTGGTGGTTATCTCTGGAAGTTCTGTTCATGTGCTGAGTTTGGCAATGAGGTGCTGGGAGAGTTTTAGCAGTCAAGAGGGTGATAGAACACTAGTCATGCACAGGGAATGAGCAGCACTGCGCTGCAAGAGGGGAAGATTAGTAAACAACTTGTGAATTCTGAAAATAAAACATGTAGTAATACATTTACTGCAGTGAGGAAAAAGTATACTCATTAGTAATTACATTCATCAGTGGAGCAATACTCCTTTAGTATATCTTATGCCTGAGGGTAGTTCTTGTTTCATCCAAACTGAACACTCGTTCCTTAAATATAGATGAGTAGGTGAAGTGTTTTCAGTTCCAAAACAACATGTAAAACACGATCTATTATACAACTTGCCAGAAAAAAACCAAACCAAACCAAACCAAAAAACATCTTTGATCAATCAACTTGAACCAATGCCTACAGTTATTATTAGGAAATAATAATCCTACTTGTTGCATGTAATATGTTCTCTAATGGCAGATCACTGAACAGGAGTATTCCAGAGATTTAATAATACACTGCTCTTCCTTGGGATTAAAACTACTAGATACTTTCAAATTCCTATCTAACAGGATAGATTATATTCTGAAAAAAAATTGTGGACACTGCTTTTTAAGTCTGTTACATGGTTAGACCTGTGTATTTAGCCAATTTTCCCCAAGAAAGAAGTTTACAATCTAAAACTTGTTCCACTTTCTCAGGAAAGTCTTTTCATTTATTCTATTTGCCAAAGGAGTTTCATAACATGTTTGCATGTGACAAGGCAGAATGACTGTATTGAAGTTCTTTACAAATGGTTAGAAGATCTATGGATAAAAATTTTGCATATATTTGAGTATTTCATATCTGTTGTTGAAAATCTAGGAGTCAGTATTAACAGACAACTTCTCTACTATAATCAATGAGAGGACATGGATGCTGATTCGCCAATACAGGAAGAAAAAGAGTGATAGAGTCCATTATGTGCATTTTTGTCTGATAATAGGATGTCCAGGGAGGGATCATGGCCTTTTATTTTCATGAACTTTGCTTTGAAACAAAATGGGAACATTTGTCTTATTTTGTTGGTATCAGCCCTCCTCAATGCTACTATAAATAGTTAAATATTGCAACTTATCAGGATAACAGCAATATCACAGCAAGATAAATGCTTCCTTTTTATAATGAAAACCAGTACCACAGGTCCCCCAGTATCCAGAGAAGGTAGATACGAGCTGAATTAAGCTGCATTAAAACAACTCAATAAATCAAATATTCAAAGCTCTCTGAAACATTTGGAGCTTTGCAATGCATGCTAAAATCGTATTTAATATTGGTGGCACTGAGCCAGAGTTGGAAAAGATATAGCGGTATGGAAGGGAAGTCTTCTGAGCTTATATTCAGAATTGTTTTAATTGTGAAAGAAACAATTCTGATGATCTTTTTTATAATTTAATTTTGGAAAGTGACCTATTTTAAGTGAAAGACAGAGAAAAATATTCCATCCATCCCCATCTGTTGTTTCCTGGATACAAGCCAGTCTTTCAGTGCAACACTATCTCAAAATGCAACAGAGAAAGGACAAACATGCCCCCTCTCTTTGCCTGATTAGAGGATGCCTCATAAATGCATTCCCTGGACAAGGCTTATAATAGACTCGGCCACTTTGTGTTCAATTGTAAATTCAATACCTACCACTATTAGCTGTTCAATCTGTTGAGCTTCGTCTTGTTAAACATTTGGTAATAAAGAGGACTGGGCACAAACCATAAAAATAATTGCATATATTTCTTTAATGCACAAATTGCAACTTGGGATTTTAGGTTTGGGGTACTTCTTTTTTAAAAAATTTATTTCACAATAACTTCCTGTCAGCATCAGAGGATGAGCAAATAGGTTGTGTGATGTGCAAAAGCTGAGTGAATCTGCAATAGCTGTCATGCCTCTATAGGTGCAGTTTTTTAAGGTGAGAATATTCCAAACTCAGTTCACTGTTATAGATGGGGAGTATGTCTGAACTGCTTATCAGCTGTTTTGCTCAGTACTGACTTTTAAGCATGGACTCTGTCAAAGCAGCAGAATACGAACTTGATAGAAGGTCTATGCCTTATTTCTTAACCCTCATGAACCAGAACTTCTATGAGCTCCCATGCCTCAGAGAAAGCTAGAGATTACTGGGGAATTGTACAAAGCCAAACTGTATGGCTAAATTCTGCAGTGCTTTCAAAGTAAGTTTAAATTCTGCAAAAATCAGTTTTCCATGAACCCATCTTCTGACTGGGCAGCTTCAACTGTCTTCTGCAGCCCTACCGGTGGCTAAGTATGAGCTATATGAGTAAGACTGCAAAACCAAGTGAGGAGGAGGGAATTCATGGAAAAGGAATAGAGCTGTTTTATGTGCAAACAGCTGCTAGGCCTGTGCTTAAGCTTCCTGCCTCAGTAAAGCATCCATGTAATTTTAAAGCACAATTTACCCCATTTCACTCTTTACTTTTTGGACTCATTGTTCAGAATTCCCTATATGCCTTGCTTCAGTTGCACTAGGAAATCTCATACGTGCCTGCTGAAGTGTCTGTTGGTGCACATAGAGCTGTCCATTCACTGCTGCTTTATTGGCAGTCCTGATAATAGTGATGATTCACAGAAATTCAGAATGTAACCACAGACTTGTGCTTTCCAGAGTCAGTCACTGAAGTTTTTAGTGCGAGAACCAGTTTTCTACTGAGAAGATTTTGTCCAGGCATCCCCTAGTGGGTAGATGTGCATATCACATATTTTTTTCAGCTGGCTGATGTTGCCTTCCTAGACAGGGAAAAATCACTTCCTTTTTAAGACACTAGAAGCTTCTTACATACATGTGCGTGTACGCATGCACACACACAAGGATACACACAAACACGATATTTGTTCAGTGTACTATATAAGCAGACAAAGTAATTAATATATCTTTTATTCTAGAGTAATGTTGGTGTGCAGTTTTTGCAAAGCAACTTTTTGGTCTCAGTTTCTTTCCCTCGAAATGGACTGTTAATAGTGAGTCATGGCAGTTGAAAATAATTTATTTGCTGATATTTACAGTGCTCAGAATGTATAAGCCATAATATAAATACTATTCTGTTATCATTAGCAGTCATTTATTTTATCTCTTATTAGTCTGAATTAATAAAGCAAGTAGTTCTCATGGAAAACTAGAAAAAAATAGGATAGGCGCTGAACTTTATTCAAAATTTAGAAAGTTGCCCTCCCCCCCAAAAAAGTGTGATTTAATTTAAAATAAATGAGTTGCAGCCCTTTCTACTTCCTTCTAGATGAAGAGAAACAGACGCCTTGATTTATATCCCCAAACCAAGTGATGTTGGAAACCCAGCCAGAGGAATCAATCGTCTGTGACTTCTGGTCCCATTCCCTGACAGAAGTGTACCGTGTCTGAGCAGCCAAACTTTGCTGAAACTCACCCATTGCTGCTGAGACTCAGGGTGGCCTGCTGGAGCCAGGAAGCAGAGTGCATGGCCAGGAGCCCTTTAAGGAGACAGCAGGCCATGTGTCACTTGTCAGGAAAACATATTCCTCTATTTTCCTACCCCTTGAGTCAGCTATATGTCACAACTCTGATGTCAATGGAAAAGCTAAATATCAACTGTAGCGGAAATACAGCACCCAGTTAATTCATGCCCCTGAAATATAACCTTTTTTCTGTTTCTTTTTCTCATTTTTACTCACTAGGAGGGGAAATTTGACAACAAGTGTGACAGTGCAGCTAGTATTAGGAGTGTTAAACTGAGCCATTGTCTTAGGACCTATCTATTGCATGCAGCAATAACTGCATCTCAGACTGATGCACTCTTTCACAGGTCAGCAGCAGAAAAAGAAGCTATCTTATTCACTTACCTAGACTAGACTTTTGCAATGAAAATTTGTTATTCTTCACACTGCTAGCACAAGTATAACTGGTACAGAGGTATAAGAGAGTTTATTATATCTTTTTCTTTATATACATAGAAGAAGGGGATCCTAAGAGAGATGCTTAGTGTGTTTTCATGGAAAGGAGGGAATTTGAATACTCTGAAGCTTGTCCTGACCTATTTCTTAATTTAACTGAGAGTTTCCCAAAAACATTACCCTTTCAAACAAGGCATCTAAGGTCATTCATTTTTCTTCTAGATACATTTCTAGTTTGTGTACATTGTTGATAGAAATTGTACTTTAACTCATTCTAATATATCATATGGGTATGAACAAGTCTGTGGTTTATGCCAGTCCTCCACAGGATGCATATATTTAACAGAGATATATCTGTGCTCAGTGTTTAATATTCCTTTTATTGTCAAAAGGAAGAAATAAGATAATTTCAAATGCCATTTACTTTACTCTAATGCAGTAATAAAAATCAGATCATGTGAGAATTGCCCTGCCTATTTCTTTTTACTGACAGTAAAGAACATGTTTATACTATAGCTTAGGTCCTGGTACCTGATACCTCAATGGAGTCTGAGTAAATTTCAGGTGAAGGGTGTTTCCTCAAACTGCAGTTTAGTCAGTCACCACTCCAGCGGCTTGTCTACCCAGGCTTCTACGGGAAAAAATTCCAAACAGAGGCTTTACTCCATAGATTCTTGATATAAAAATAGCATAAGCAATATTAACTTTATCTGTGATTATCAGAAAAATGGGCTTGATTTTAAGATCTGCCACAAAACTCAGCCTTTGGTAAAGTGCCTGTCTTTACTTAGAATAGCATAGCAGCGTAGCATATTTCCTTATAAATTATCATCTAGTCCACCTGTCTGGACACCTCAGGGTTGGCCAAGTCAAAACCTGTTGGTAAGGTCATTGTCCAAACGCATCTTAAAACCTAACAGGGTTAGGGTATTGACTACCTCTCTCGGTTTCCTAGTGTTCACTCTACACCTCCCCAGCACAACTTTCAGCCACTCCTATGCATCTCATCACTTAATATCAGGGAGAAGAGACCAGTTTGCTTATGTATGGCACCAGGTGTGTGTTTTAAAATTCTGTTCTAGCTGCATATACCAGTTCCTCTGCAAAAAAATAATAAGAGTTGAGCTAGCAAATGCTTTGGGCCATGAGTTTTGTGAGAAGATATTAAGCTAGAGATCCTTATATTCAGAAAAGCAATATTATCTGAAGTGTGATGTCATATTTTACCTTGGAAATGTTTATTCCTTCAGTAGTGCATGTGTGCATGTGTATGTGTGTGTGTCTATGGGTGTGTGTCCTTGAATTACTTTTTACATTGCACTTCAAGATTTGATGACTCCAAGTGATCCTACTATTGATTCAATATTAGGGAAACAAAGAGTTATTAAGTGATAACCTGTTGGTGTATATTTTTGCTCTGTTCATATAAACCAGTGGAGCAAGATCAATTTACTCTCCGGTTGAATTGCTTTTCTTGTGGGCACCTAAAGCATACGCTAGAAAGCAGCTTCCAAGAAACAAATTTATTTTCCTGAAATGATGGTCTTTATTGGCAACATCTAGTTCTTTTAATTTTACAGTTGGTTTACCAGTTATTATCTCTGTTTTCATGAAGCATGAGAAAAATGCTAGAACAGTTAAATGTGCTTACCATATAGTTTGTGAATTAGTGGCTCCTTAAAATTGGCAGCAGATGTGGAGTTAAACTGCACCGTCAGTTCTCCTTTCCTTTTCCCTCCTTCCTCCCTACAAACCCTAGGAAATAATTTGCCTGGCAGAGATTATCAAGATGCCATCAGCATGTCACACACAGCACATACAAGCGTATTGAGTATTCATTCTTTTCCCTGACCCCCTCATTTTACTGTGACAAATCAGAGAAATCTGAAAGTTGAGGAGGATCAGGAGGGGGAAGGAAGTAAAAACTCTTCTGATGTGTTTCTTGCTCATTATGCATTTGATGGAAAGTGCCTTTTAAATGACTTGTACATCTCTTCTCAGGTGTGCTATGGGCAGAGTGGCAGCAATTGCTAGCAGTGACTAAGTGAGAAGTGACACTCTCTGTCTCTCTGAGGGTTTCTTCAAGTCCAGTTTGGAGCCTTTCATTACATTGCAAGAATCCATTAAGACAGAAACAAGGTTATTCCATGAAATGTTTTTGTGACTAAAGAGGACATCCAGCTCTTTAATCAGTGACAGAACATCTACTCTGACAAGACTGAGTGATACAGTGCGCTTGACTAGCACCTTTGCAACTGAAGGGGAATATAACTTACAAGGACAGACAGTATTCTCATTAAATTGCCATTGCTTGATTCATCAATGCTCCAGTGGAAATAATTATTCTGTATATGTTTGATGTAAATGTCTATGTCAAATGAAACCTCATTTTGTATTTTGCAAATGTCTGATCCATGATAATTTGGCTAATACCTTTGGGTCATGAGATAACTGTCTATTCCCTTCAGTCATGACAGGGGCTATGGTGAGAGTCTAAGAGTGATGAAGAGGAGAGAAATACACACACAATCATATACACACATATTTATATATAAACAAAAAAAAATGCTATTATAATGTCAGTATAATCCATGTGGATTTTATTTGCCCCCCTGTAAGTGTGTCAGGTTTTGACTAGAATGAACTGAAAGTAATTTCCTGACCTTTACAAAGTCACCCCAGAATAACTGGTAAGGAAAATATCATCCCAAATATATCTTTTGCCGCAAGATGCTGGAAGTCACCATGGGGGAAAGAGGTGCTGTTATATACTTAGATGTGCCAATACAATGCTATATAAATACGTATAAGGCTACAGATTGATTTTGGAATGAGCCCTGAGCAAAGTGGAAGATGGATGCACAGTGAACTGCTGCAGAAATAGCCCAGAAGGGTTGGAGTCTCTCTGAATATATCTGATTTGATTTTTTAACATTTGTTCCTGAGAGAGAGGAATTATGCTTCATACATGTAGCAAATTACTACCTGCATAATATTGTCTAATGGAAAAAGAGGGAGTAACCAAATAAATATTTACCCCTTGTCATTAGGAAGGTAGAAAACTACTGATTAGACCCCTTCAGTACAAAGTGAAAGATCCAAAATTTAAATAGATTAAGCCTTGAGTCTTCTTATAATGTTGTTGGCTTCTCCATAAGCATATAATCTTAGACACCATCTAATCTATTTTATGTAAAATTGAGATGCTTAGTCATTTAGATAATTGTTAATGACTAATACACCCTTGATAATACCTGGCTATATCTTACTTTATGAGCAGAACCACTGAAATCAAAGGGACCAATTACTAGATAAGGAAAAACTCAACTATTCATTAAAATCTTAGGAGTTTAGCCTTATTTTTTTTTGTCAGAAAGTCATTAGGAGGAGAGGGTGAAAAGGCGAAGATAAAGATGATGAGGAGTATAAGTTGAGATGATCTTTTCCAGATTTTGCTATTTTCATAGTCTATTGAAATAATGGAAAAATCTATATTTAAAAAGGAAAAAAAATCATAATAAAGAAACAAAGTTATTAAATAAATAAGATACAGAAATTAATGATTACTGATAAGCTGTTCTCCTTTCCAAGATAAATAAGATAAGTAAATATTTTACAAATGAGAAAATTCTGTGTTTGCTTTTCCTGAAGATAACATTATAGTTTTATAAATTATTCTGTAAAAATTAGGAAAATAAAAGAAACGGAAAAGGAGAGAAATCAAGAATCAATTTATATCTTTTTCCCAGCATGTGCTGTAATAAGGGAAAGGAGGATAAAAAGGAAAAGTGTTTCTGAGACAGCTCTGAGGCAGTTCACCAGTAGCACTGGAACTTCTTCTCAGTTCAGAAACAGTTTAGAAGAAGGACATGCCAATATTTTTAAAAGGGACTTTGTCTCTAAATCAGGGTAAATTATAATTTTTTGTGACTTCCTTAAAGCAATAAGAAGGTATGTTCCTTAAAGCAATAAAAAGGTGTGTTCTTTAATAATGATTCATAGGGGAAAAAAGCTGATCTCACCACCCACAGGGGTGGGAAGTAGGCAGTGTGATGCCAAATTCTTTCCATTTTAGTGATGGGAAGTAAGGTACATTAATTTGAGTAAACCTCTGTACTAATTACTAATTTTCTTTACTTAGATAGTCTATGATGCACTGGATACATCCCCTTTACAACTTGGTATGGAGCTGTCCTCTCTTCCCTTTACTTATCTGCCAACCAGGCTGTGGTCTGTTTCTTGTAGATGGAGATGTGTCTGGGCTCTGAGAGAGAAACACAGAGCCCAGAGCTTGATCTTCTTAAAAGCAACTGTAGCAACAGACTACAAAATCCAGGGTTTTTGTCTTTATGACATCTCAAAGAAAGGCAATTTCCATGAATGGGTTGTATAAAAATCAAAATATTTAAAGTTTTCTTTGACAGACATGAGAATGGAAAAAGGCCCAAGTCTAAGACTCTGCAATGAGGCAGGATTCTGCTTTATTCCTCTGTAATCAACAGAGAAATCTACAATTCAGAGCTCCATAAATAACAGATGCGTTAGCCAAGGAAAAGATAGGAATGAATCTTTGGGACAGCTTTTCTTTCTTCATCTCTAGAATGGTGGTACATTGTGTGGCATAGGTAATAGTGTTTTATCTTTCATTTAAAGGAGGTTGAAGACAAGAACTCATTCAACTAAAATTATTTAAAGGGTTAGTTTTTTAAGTAGTAAACAATCTCTAGGCATTTAGAAACAGTGAAAAACACTGTTTCCGTTTTGGTCTAGGAAGTGAAGTTCAAGGAAGTTTAAAAGTATTTTTCATGTGACCCACTTCTTTTTATTTTTTTTCTTCTTTAGATTATGTGGCATATAATGAGTAAAACTGGTGTATCAAAGGGTGAAGAACTGACATTTATTGAACAGCTCTGATAAGGTCAGTAGAAAATAAGGTAGCAAGGAAGCACAACTTCTTTATCAGTAGAAAACCAATTATCTCACCATGCTGTGTATGTGTAATATATAAAGCCAAGGAAAATTCTTTCATCAAAGAATTTATTACCAAATAAAGTATTTATACAGCTAATAGGTAAGTCTTTGTATATCAATGAATAATATAAACAGGAATATATCTGAACGTGAATGCCTTACTGACTTATAGATAGTGGGATAGATAAGAGTCAGTATTTATACACACATGCATACAGACATACAAACTATATTAGACTGTAGCTTACATCTTTTTCTTAACTCCTAATATCATCTCTGTACCCAAGACAGGGATCTTTGTCAGAGATTTATTCTGCAAATTAAATGAGATATAGCCTCTTCCCTTATTTTAATGTATACTTTATTCTCAGAGCCATTGCTATTTAAATTTGTTCCTTAACACATGCAGTTCACTTTATTTTACTTTTACTGTGTCTGGACTATTCAAAACTGACACATATAAAAAATAGTGCTGTTTCCCTGAAATAGCAGTGCCTTTGTATGTGCGAAGCTATAAATAAACACTGGCAGTTAAACTTCTGTGCTTTTAAACTTTAGCCTCTTTATCTCTGTCACTGTTAAGAGGCCCCTATCTGGTTTGCCTTCCTCTTTTTTTTGCTTATGAAAAAATGCTTATGCAGCAGTAATCAGTCTTTGAGCCCTACCCTCCCTTCTTTCTCTTTTAATTTCCTAGTTGCAGACACCAGTTTCAATGGTGTCTGCTGCAGCTTGACCAACAAATCACAGTAGCAAAGCGTGTTTCTTCCAGAATCAGCCTTTCCGTCTCTTCAAGCCCTCAGTGTTTTCTAGTTACAGACAATTAATGAATGCACTTGCTTCTCGTACTCATTCTGAATTTGCTCTAGCCACAACATGTTAAAAAGTATGCTACATTTCTTTTATATTCCATGATGCTTTGGAAATGCCTCAAATAAGACTTCTGGAAGTGACTTTTGGACAATGAAATGTAACAAATAGGCCCATTGTCATATTTCCAGTTGTCATCAATAGCTAATGCTCAAAGAAAATGTATTTAAAGCAGGGTGATTATTGGGGTTTTTTTACTTTTTTTTGCTTAACATATTTTTACTTTTTTTTTTGCTTAGTGTACATTTGGTAGTATAAAGACTTTCTGGGCTAAAAATAGTGTGCAGATTGCAGATATAAGTCTTGTTTAGAACATTACTAATAAAAGCAGTCAAACTTTTGACACCTTGAGGTAACACTGCCGGTGCCTGTATATGTGAAGACCTCCAAAATTTGGAAAACTGAGGTTACGTTCAAGATAATAGGTGAAGTTCTAGAACTCCAGTGTTACTGAGCTTACATCCTGGTTGTTGTGTTCAGCTCAATTGCATCAGACTTCATTGACTGAAATTACTGTTCTTCAAAATCTTCAGAAGTTTGCTCCAGCTCACATTCAATTAAGGTTCTCCCTGCTCCCATTCCCTCTGCATACAGTCTTTATAGGCATATCTGTCAATATCAAACATTGCAAAAGAACATCTTTTTTATATGTATGCATAATACTTCCTGCTTTGCCTTTCAACTTTCTGTTTAATAATATTAATAATAACATTAATATGAGCTTCTACTTAGGTTTTCTAACTGACCCTGGTGGGATTTTTAATTCAGATGTTATTAGCAACCCAAACAAGCTGAGTCATGACTGAATTTTCTCATGCATAAGTAATGACATAGTAGTTTCTATTGCAAATACACTACTTTTCAAATAATTAAAACACTTTTATGACAATTTCAGATTATAAATGAGGAAAAGTTGTAGTCTAAGCATATGGATTCAATTTCAAGAAAATACTTGAGTATGTAAACAAAACATTGGTCATGTATCATATTTAGCAATATGATAGACGTACCAGTCCTGGTTTCTTTAGAGAGACTTATTTTTCAACTCAGTCAGCATTCATTGTATAAGAAATCAACTCTTTCGAACTCATACACTTTATTTAATATAATGTACCCCACACCACACTCAGCCCTACATACACAAACATGTGTGCACACGCAGAAAGAGATCTATGCTCATCACAGAATATAGGAGATTGCAATTTACTCCTTGGATTTGTCTTTATTAGTAACTGAACTAAAGACATTGTAACATAAATGTCAAGCTATACTTGATTCACTGTCCCTGGAGTTTCCCTTAAAGATGTTCTGAACCTCCCCAACTCTTTCTTGCATTTCCATTTCTAGGTATGATATATATCTGAGATATCTGAATGCCCCTCCTGTCTGGATAATTATTGCCATATTACAGACTGAGTTAAAGGAAGTGTTTCATCTTCTTATAGAACGGTGCTAGAATATAGTTCTTCTACTATGGAGACCTGATTATGGTGATAGATAGTTTGCTTCAGCTGAGGTCCTGAGAAGCAAACAGTGAGCCCTGAGCTCCGGTTATTGTTGCAGGTGACAGAGTGGTTGGGGTAGAAGAGATGAGATCAGATGAGGTAGAATAAGGTAAAGCTGAGAAGGAAAAAAGATGAAGATGGGGTAGAAAAAGTACTTCCAGGAAGAAAAGTAAAATGTATTTTGGTAAATTGTTTGGAAACAGAGTCAGACAGGGGAAGTAATCAACATTTAAAAGTATTTTGATTGGATTAACGGAGGCAAAGATAACAGGAAAAAACTGAGGGTGGGGAGGTGAGAAATAAATATTGTATGCAATAAGGAGAATCACAGAATCACTAGGTTGGAAAAGACCTCCAGGATCATCGAGTCCAACCACTCCTATCAATCACTAAACCATGCCCCTCAGCACCTCATCCACCCATCTTTTAAATACCTCCAGGGATGGTCACTCAACCACCTCCCTGGGCAGCCTGTTCCAGTGTCCAGTGACCCTTAAATGTAATTTAAAATGTAATTTATCAATTTAATTATCTGTGTTTCCATTAAGAATAGAATAAACCAGAAACCAATGTCTCTGATAAAAGACTGTTCAGGGAATTTTAACATTCTCTATTTTTCACCCCCCTCAAAAGATGTGAAGTGTGTGATGTCATAGAATATATCTAAGTGACTTTCATAAGTAAAAAACTTCATATATTTATACATGCATAAAAATATTTTGGGTGAATCCCCCATTTTTCTATTTATCTTTCAATGAAAATACTTAGCACCAATAATTTTTGCCTTATTTTTTTGCCATCTAGGCAGAACCAAGAAAGCAACATAACTGGCAACAGCAAAATTTCTTCCACTCCGGAGCACTACCAGGACTTTCAATTATTTCACTACTGCAGTTCTCCTGCCGTGTGTCATTCTTGACTTAAAGTTATTCAGAAAATCTATTAAGCGCTACATAATTGTGAGGAAATTGGGGGTAATAAAGACAGGATCAACCAACATGATTGAGAGGTTGGAGACACTGATTTTTGAAGAAAGATGGAGAGACAGTAAATATGTACAGCTTGGCCAAATGATAGCTATGGGTGGAAAGCAGGATAAACAAGGATTATATTTGAACTATGTTGTCACCACGAAGGGCTAGATACATCCACAGTACAACTTCACTCAAGTCAGCCTCTGTAGTATTACCTCAGGGATTAATTTGATCATGAGAAATAGAGTAAGAGAGAATGAAGATCTTCTAAGGGAAGTCTGAGGGAATATAGCTGCGAAAGTCATGGGAAGAAGTGGAGGAAAAAGAAAATGTAAGCTGCATGTCAGGAAAATCTTACCGTGAGACCTAGAAGGCTAATGAATTAGTTAACGAATGAAAAGCACTTTGAAGATGAAAAATGCTATTGAGCTGAAGCTAAGTATCATTATTAAGAGTAGAGCTGAGCAAATAATTTGTAGTGAATTATTCATTTGACTAGTTAAGAGTTAGATTTTTAAAGGCACCTGGGGGAATTAGACACCCAATAAATGGGTGATTCACATAAACTGAGGTGCTATATTTCTCTTGCAGTTCCCACCAGAAAAAATTCATTAGAGAAAAACATACATGCAGATGCATATATACACATATATATGCATGTATACACCTGTGTGTGTATGTTAAGGCATGAATGCATTAATACACAAGCATGCAAGAAGACAAGAGATTAAGAAATGTTAGCGAGAGTATGTATGTTTCTTAGACATGGTAGTTGTCATTACAAAATTCAAAGGATGCCTAGTTCTGCCATTTCACTTCGAGGTCCATCTCAGTTTCTTCTGCTGAATGACTCAGAACGTTCAATGCATTAGCTAGCAGAATTAAAAGTCACAAGATCTATCCTTGGGTAATCCTTACATCTAGACCATAGCTATCAAAGCCAGAAAAAGACACGAAGGCCAGTCGCTGAGCTTATTTAACTCTCCAGTGCTCTTCTCTGCTCCTCATCCTAACTCTACTCTGACCATAACTCTTTCTTTTGACAAGTCTAAGCTTTCTCTTTTGAAAAGCAAAATTAAATTTCTTCTTAAACTGAAGAGAAATCATAACTTTTATAATTTTCAGAATTATTGGAATAGGAAAATACAAAACCATTCATATTTTTTTCAACATTTTTAAGTGTTTTATGTGCATATTTTGTAATTTATCTGAAGCAGGATCAATCTCTTATTATAGCACAGTACAGATTATATCTGTCATCTCAGTTACAAGGTAAGGACGTTGACTGAAGGAGTCTGTTATAAATCAAACAATAACGGTAATGTGTGACCTGTCTGCAGGAGAAACACAGATCAAAGACATAATATTAATTAATTGCCAAATGATTTTCCTGTGTTGGTCAAACATAAAAAAAATACTTGCAAACAAAATATTAAACTATTGCTATCAGATGTTTCTTCAGCCACATACACAGATGAAGAACTCTAAACTCTTACTGACATTGTAGCGGGCAAATATTTCAGGCCAGTTTTTTTTGAGAAGCCAGGTTCAATTGTAATGTGTATATATATGCGTACTTGCACTTTAATATTTATTTCAGTGAGGAAAACGTGAGATTATTAAGGAACCATATGTGTTTTGTTATGGCCCTATGGCCCTATGTAGAAATCCTAGTAAATAAGTTATATAGAGAAATTATTTCTAATGAAGAACTTAGGGAATGTGAAGAACATTTTCAGAACTAGATTTCTGATCAATGATACAACCAAAACCACTGCATCTGAATTAATAAAAGAGATAGAAATCAGTCTGGTGAAATAATAAACATTTCACATTTACAATCAGTATTAAAACTGATGTAAGCAAATGCTGAATAAGGCCGTACATCTTCAACTATTATGTTCAAATTATAGTGTCTGCACACCTTGGATACAGAAAAACTTATAATAAATTAACTAACATGCCCAGAAAGGAAAAAAAAAACCAAAACCAAAACCTCTGTTTCTCATATACTGAGAGTAAGTCAAGCTTTGAAAAAGAAATTCAGTTTTTTAGATTACCATGAAGAAGCATTTGTAATAAATTTCTGAAAGAACTGGTATTGATTGGTTGGGATATATTAAAGAACACAAACAATTTTGCTAAGCACCTTCTCCTCCCCCGAAAACATCTGAACAGTTTAAATGGTGTAGAAAAGCAGCTGACCCTCATTCCACAGTTCACTGTGGAAGTGGCAGTCCATAGCTCAGAAAAAATGAGTGGAAGCCCATTTGTTCAACAAATGTTCATTTTCTTCCTTTAATAGATGGGAAAATCCAGCTAAGCAAGATTGTGTGCACATTTTAATAATATTAATCATTATTAATAAAAACGTATTATCAATAATGCATAGTATGGCCCATTTTTAAAGCCCTAACTGGACACTGTTTAGCTAAATTATATTTTGTGCTAGTGATGTGATAGGACAAGTATAAGCCATTAGATGGTATTAACTTAGAACCGCATCTCTTCCCCCTGAAGGGATTTGAACGTTCCAAATGATAGAGAGCTTTAGATCTTCCCACAAACACATCCTATATTATCATTTTCACTTTCTCTCAGCCTAGATAAACTACAGTTCATAATTTTTAGATATGAACACAGTGTCAGCATCTTCAAATAACCCATTCATTCCTATTGACCACACAGATCAGGTTTACAGCAGCATCTACAGTTTTTTTATGAACAGCAAGTGTCATTAAACATATTGGAGCACATTATCCAGTATAATTAAGACACTAAAATATGCTAAATGTGTGCCATCTTCTGAGACTGTTTTGCTCAGTTGTTTTCAAAACCCATGCACAAATCTTACAAAGTACCTACTCCGTAGAATATACCCTACCTGTGCTGGAACCATTGCAGGCTGCCTGCAAGCTCTTGCTTTTCCACTCGGCCTCCTAAGGAAGTCTCCAAACTGGCCACTTGTCAGAGTGATAGGAATGTATTTTGACATCAGCAGGACACAGAGACTGGGGTCATTTCCCTTGGCTTTTCCAATTACACAACTTGCTGCAAGGAGCTGAATCAACCATGAATGTCATTCTGCTCGTGCTGGCTGGGAGGGTGCTCTCTGTTCGGCCCTTGGCATTTAACCATGTTGAATTATGAATGTGCTACCAATCTCACTGTTTGCCTTGCAGCTGGAAAGGATGAATAACAGGGACCTTTTCTGAATTAGATTTTAAAGTGACCATGCAATTTCTCCCCCTACCACCTTCTCTTTTTTCTTTTTTTTTTTAAGCAAAGTTTATTCACAAAGTCTCCGTTATCTCGAGACTGGCTGGATAATAAGAAAACATTTGTTCACTATAACATTCTGCCATAATACACTGTGCCACTATCTGAACATGTCATGTGTTTTATATAATATTAGACAAAAGTTGGAAGAGAAGCCAGGGCAAGCTCTGTGTAATCAAATGGCTGACATATTGCTCTCTACCTTTGAAAAAAGAACTGTAGCAGAACTTGTGTAGCATCATTGTACAAGATGAGACACCTCAGACAATGGGAGAAGAAATAAAGGTATAAAAATTTTCTGCTTCTATATAATAGGTTGGAATTTGAAAGTTTGATTGTTTATTTTTCAAGTAATATGATTTGGGCAGAACATATACATCCACTCACCCCCAAAAATTGAAGACTGGTTATTTAGCTGAAGAACAAACAGGGCAAACTACCTGAAATATCTTCCCATCTACCACCTTCCCCATCACGCTCTCAACCAGTTGGATAATGTCATTATGAATAAGACAGTGGCAGAAATGAACCCAGATTCACATCATGTATCTAAAAGAAGTTTAAGTTAAAAGCATAAGTTTTTATATCTCCTCAGTTTTGAACATTGAGATTAAACAATTTCAAAATGTGATTTTAGTTGATAGATAGGAAAAATCAATATTGAGGCATCCCAGTCTCAACAGACTATGCAGTGTGGTTAGGGGAGGAACAGTTATCTAAGTACTGTACTTTAAGGTCACCTGAGGTGAGTGAAATTTTTTTCTTTTTCAATTTTCAGATTTTCAACAACTAAGAAAAAGAAATGTTACTATTCCAAATTGTGATAATTTCTTCAATTAGAGACTGAATTTATACTATTACTGTGAGTTAAAGCCATAAACTCATGTAATGGAAATCAACAATTTTTCAAACAGTGGAAACAACTTCAGAACATTTCTAAAAATTTAGTAATTAGAGCACTTCAAAGAGGGAAGAGATATCTATTTCGTTACTAACATTAGCCTAAAAATGACCCATGAAACACATCCCTTTTATATCTCTGATGTATTGGAGTTCTGAGCAACATTTGCTTTTTGAAATCAAGAGACAAAAATTCTTTTCCCTGATGAAATTTGGAAACATTTCAAAAAAGGTGATTTTACTTCTCTGAACTTCTGCTCCAACTTATGCAGCAAACATTTGACTCCTTTGTCCCATCTGCAAGTTCCTTGAGTAATTTGTTTGGGTTTTGTTGTTTTCCTTTAGTGTTTCTGATGATCCTAGTCTAGTGAAGACCTTTCCTCTGAAGGTGTTCTATCTTTCAGTTTATTAAATAGACTTATGATTACAAGAACCTTCTGGAGGTTTTTAGAGTATCTAACTTTTCATAGCACATTCAAGAACAATATATTGGATGAAGGCCCAGAAAGCTAGAGGGGAGAAAAAGTGGAAAGACAGACATAACAGTGCCTATCTTCATGCTTATGCAAGCTAAAGTCTACTTTCTGATTATTGAAAAGATTAGATGTTTTCCTGAGTGGAAACAAATTTTCTTATTATTTTCTACTCCTTTCAATCTTCAGCTCACACGCATAGTCCTCTCCTGTGATAAAACAGGATACTATGCAAACTGTACAGTTTACCTCCACAAAAGACCATAAGTACCCAGAAGCACATGAAGAATCAGAAGTTATGATCTGGATGGAGAAATGTTACCTATATAATTTTCAGGTTTTCAAACAACAAAATAGAATTACATTTTTTTTTTAAAACTTTCTAAGTTAGTAAACATTTTGATTTCAAACAAAATAATACGTTTTTTTGTAATATTTTTCACAAAACAATGGCCCTGATAAGTATAATTGTCCTTTATTTTGTTTAATTAGATGAGTTCTTTTAAAAAAATTAAGCTGAGAAACACACACAAAATATTGAAAGTCATCACTGTAAACACTTTGCAAAAAGGGCAAAAAATATTTATTATCAAATCTTAAATATAAATCATCAATACCAAGGGATCTCATTTTTTTTTTCAAGCAAAACAAATGTTACTCAGCTTTCATTTGTCTCTCTATTGCACAACCTTTTGAAGAGCATCCAGCCTCTTGCTGTTTCTTAGAAGAAATTATGTTAAATGTATAAACCCTTAAATACATTTGTTAGCTGACAGACATACTCCATATTCATTATGTTTGGACAGTATTAACGTGCCTTATCTTCTCTACCTACACACAGGGTTATATTTTAACCAGTATCTAAGAAACTAACACTGGAGACTGGAGAACATTTCTGATTTCTGAGTAACCAGTCAGAATTTCTCCACATGGGGAAGGATCTCTAAAAGCTAAATAACAGGACAGAATTCATGCCTCCCTGTTCAGAGCAGTCAGTCATTCCCACCATGACATTCTTGGTGTGGTCCCCATGTAGAGCCCAAAGTTAAGGCACTAGAAAAACAGGACATATTCTAGCTGCTCTCTGATACGATGAAAAGTATGCAATCCATCTGCTTCCCTTGAGGACACAAATCAAATCAGCTTCTGCTATTCCTCCCAAGAGCATATTTTAGACCCAATAGATCAGGAAATAAGTAACAAAACCTCCATTCAGAACTGACAAATATTTCTATATGTAACTATAAGAAAAACGCTGTTGATGTAAAGCGTGTCATGCACAGCACTGAAAAGAGGTGAATTCTGAGTATTTGTATGTTAGCCTTAAATATATTTCATAGTTTTAACATTTACTACTGTTGCTGAATTTTAAGTAGAAGATTAAAGATGCAGTTTTGCTTTTTTAGTCATCTGGGCCACTGTATATACAACTTATAATTATTTTGAGGAATCATATCTAATGTTCAGAGGTAATAATTCTAAAAAAAATGGCCACAGGGACAAACTGTGAATTCCTTATTTGCTCTGGAAAGCACATATTCACACAAGTAATATCTTTATTTCTGGAGTAGCTGCCTGTCTAAGAAGTGACTCTAAGTGTAATTTAGGATTTAGCAATCTAATATTTAAGAAAATATACATAAACACATTTCTGTATTTTTTTCTTTGAAGTTAAGAGTTTTAATATGCCAGTAATCTGAGCCTGATTGCATGTTTTTTTCGATATTCCTTTTTCTTTTTAATGTGCCATTAGCTGGATTGTGTCAGTGTTCATTGCAGGTGATTGTTAGTTAACATGTTTTTATGCTGGCTACCTTAACTGTTAAAATAAGGTTCTCAAAATTTTCCATCAAAATAATGAAAATACTTGCAAAAAAATTCTACCCCTACATTGTAATGTGCCACATTCCAGTGAGTGAGCCTATGTAGATAAATGTGACACACTCACCAAAGTTTAGTCTAGAGATTAGTGAAATCATGTAAATTTTCCCTTTGCTTGAAGGACTTTGAGATAAAGGGTATGGATAGGCACATATCCAACAAATTAAAAAAAAAAATAAATATAATCAGAAATTCAAAATATTTTCTCTTATTATTACTATTTATCTAACTGCAATATTGTGAAGAGAAACGGTTTCCTTCGTACACCTGAGTTTTCATTTAGACTATATAACCAATGTTACATTTAATTATCTCAGTACAGAACATTCAGAGGTAAAGATTACTGCTTAAATGTAAGTCTTTGTATCAGTAGTTTATCTTATTATTGCTTGTATTATCTTTCAAATTCAAATTTTGTTGGCAGTTTCTTTGTTATCAATCCTGATTAATTATAACTTCATTTTCTTCAGGAAGACCACCCAAATTAGAAAGACTCTATTTTTTTTTCTTAAATTTAACTGAAATTCATCCTCGTGATTGCTTACAATTTTTAAGAGGTCATTCATATCTAATGGTATAAACATAATACAACATAATACAAGTACATCACCACGCTTGCCATCCCACACTGACTATTACTACTTGAACCCTTTGAATGCAAATTGCAGATCTGGAGGTAGTACTGGGTTAGTCTGTGGGCTGAACAGATTATAATATTGTGCCAAAGGTTATCTTGCTACAGCTTAGTCTTGTTGGAAGATTTTGTCCAATCAGGTAAGAGGTTCACCACATCTCCCAGGGAATGCTACACTACCATGGGAAGTTCTCAGTTTCTTCCATAGCATGATGTGGGACTTTTTACATACAGAGCTATCTTTGCAGGTGGTCTTAACCACAAACTGATGACATATTCCTTTCATTAATGTCCCAGAACAGTCATTCTGTTTATACAGACAACTCTTCAGCTTCTTCTGTCTGCACCAAGTGGTTAATGAACTCTGCTGTGACATTCGGAAATTTGTGGCAGATACTAATTGGCACAGAATGAAAATGTGCACATCAAAGCAGCCACAGAAATGAGTGGACAACTGTAGTGATTTTCTTTTTTTGAAGGTGGAACCCATAAGCTGGTAAAACCTTGCTTCAATTAATAAGTAATTATTCTGTGACGTGGAATGCCTTGAATAGGTCAGGACAACTGAGTACCTCATCGCCTGAATATCTTATAGCTGAAAGGCTGGCAAATTTTGTTGAGCAACCAAATGTCATGATTGAAGCATGTGAGATAGACATCCACATCTTGCACAATACTTGTAGTCTGAGAAAGTATTACAAACCAGATACTCAGCTGAGATGAATGGTTTCCTTATTATGCATTCCCAATGATTTCAGGCAAAAGTTAGGTCCTAAACTAGCCAGAAATGCTAAAGCAGCCTCAAAAACTAATTTCAGCTCTTTTAGAGAATTTTGCCATGACACTTTTTTACATTTCAAGTTACACAGCAACAGAGTAGCAGAATTTAGTATTTGGCCACATGTACAGGTTTTAATGTGGGAAACCTCAGTTAGTTTGGAGAGTCAGAGCATGTGAGCTTAACAAAAACTTTGAATAGATGCCCATGTATCCTTGGAGAAGCTGGAAGGCACCAAGAAAGCCTGAGTAAATAAGATTAAGAAGCTGCCAGGCTGCAGGTGGAATCACCCAGTTATGAAGTTACAACTGAGAAGGAGTTATCCAATTATGAACTGTTGGTCTTTAGCTAAACCTATTGTGCATGAACGAGCAGCTTGAGAAGGGGTATTAAAAGTCTTGTAAAATGAATTAAGATGTCCTTTCGCCCACAACTTTTACGTGTCATGGCTTACCCCTACCACGACATTTTGGTTCTGGGGTGTTGTTTCTTCCTTTCTTTCTTATTTGACTCCTTTTCTCCCTCAGAATATCTGTAGCCACCTATTCTTTTGTTTCAGCATCTAATTATTTCTGAAGGTATGACTCAAAGTCTCATTGACATTCAGTAAAAGTCAAGGGGAATTAGGATTTGAAATTTACCTTTTAGAAATTTCCCCCAACAGCTACTTAACGCAAAAAGTTTGATAAAAGTCTTCACCAATATTCACCAGGAGCTTTCAAGAGTGCTATCAACTGAGTGTAAGCTCTATAGCTGAAGGAAAATGATACACTGGTTTCTGCCAGTTAAGGATCAAGGCCTTAAAACACCAAGCAGGTGCTATATTGCTAAGAATGATACATGTCTGAAATCATGATGAGGTATTTGAAAGGCCCTTGATTTCAAGCAGAAATTCATACTAGACTTGTTTACACAGCCTAGCTTATGTGAATAAGTGATTATAATGTTGCCAAAATTTCATGCCATTTACAGCACTGACACCAAAAATTTCAGGGTTTCATTTAGCACCATGAAATATCTATTTTTGCTAGAACTGTTTTGTTTGAAGTCTCATTTAAACTCACAACTCTGCTTTTGTAGGATCCTCTATGTCACCTTCTTGTGTGAGAGAACATTGTATGATGCTGTTTTTAATGGCTCTACCAGTGCCACACTGTAGAAAAAAGCACTACAAAATGTTCTGAATTAAGAAGTGCTTGGTGCTTGATGGGACTGTACATATGTGTGTGGAACCAGAGAGAAACTACCTGGGGACACCTCAGTCTTTATGGAAAAATAAAAAGTCAAAACCCCTAAAAAATTATAATTGCCACTATTATAAGACAAAGTGTATTGCAGCTTCATGGGAAAGATTGCAAAACAGCTGTGGAAGAAACAAAGTAGAAGCTGATATTAATAAGAATATTTGAAAAATGTACTTCCATTTCATAGTTTTAAAACAAAAGTATATGCACATATACAACCATGATAAGGCACATAAGGAATGTAAATATAGTCCTCAAAAAAATATCGTTTCAGATTAAAGAGTGCCTGTGGATTTGGCTTACAAGCCTCTGAAGAACCTCTGCTCCTGCTGGTCTTATTCCTGTTCAGGGACAAAATGTCAATTTAATTTTGGAGTCAGTTTCCCTTCACTGGAGATACAGGTCTGTAAAAAACAGTTAAAAACAGTCTCTGGCCTTCTATGGCTCTGCTCCTTAGCTTCCACCATCATTACCATTTCAGGGGACACATAAAAGTACTCCTATTTTCATTATTTGTATTAACTAATTAGTGGGAGAATAGGACCTGGATTCATCCTACCTAACTTTAAATGATTAACTCAAGTTCCTGGTCACTGCAGACTCCTTCCATAATCAATGAAGAGATGCTCTGCAAGGACGTGATTAGGATGACTTAAGTCTTATAAACAGCAGAGACAGACAAGACAGTCTCTGCTACTGTTCCCTGTGAAAAGGACTGGAAATACATTAGGAAATCTACAATAGATGAGATACGTTGTAGATACCCCAAACAAAACAAGTTTCAACTGAAAATCACAACTTTTAGATGTTAATGTCAATCAAGTGCTAGGCACAAATCTTCAGAAAACAAAACACCGTTATATGCACTCCACTCTGATCTCTCCAACAGGAAGAACATCAATATGGTGAAGGTGACAATTGAAAAATAATCCCAACTGAAAACCATCAAAAAACCCCAACCTGAAAACTAAGAAAACGACTGTGAAAGAGTCTGAGATGTTCTGGACCAGAAAAGAGGATAACACTAATACTAATAGTAACAAACAAAACAAAACAAGTGAATGAAAAATGAATGCTGGGAAAAAATAAAGCAGAGCTTCGAGGGCTGTTTTGATAACATATATGCTGTTTCAGTACATTAATTTCAGGGCACCCTATGATAAGACTCAAAATAACCTTTATCTGTTTGTATTTAAATTCTGAAATACAGAAGATTTTTGTAGTGGTATTTACTGAATAAATGAACTCCACTAGCCATTGACTGCCAGAACAATTAATACTGTTCTTGTTAAGAGCTCTTGCTGAGACAAGCATTGTTTGCATCTTTGCTCAGCTTGACTGTGCTCACTTATGAATCTAAGCTGAACATTCTTTCCCCATTGCAAAGATCACTTTGGTAAAAATTTAAAGTTAACTTTACCCAGGAGTTGAAAGCAGATCATGTAACTATCCCTTCTAGTTTTAAAAGTAGTGAATTCCTCCTCTTATGGAAATCAGTAGACACCTGTTTTATGGACTTCAGTATAATTTCCTGATACATACATCATATCAACCTAAAAAAGTTGGGGGATCATTGATAATAACTTGAAAAAAAAAAAAAGCTAGTAGTAGTACACTACAAAAACATGATGGTCTTTCTCTTTTCTTCTTTCTGCAAGTCTTTGTGGCTTGCTTTTTACCTCAATATTAGCATAGTGCGCAATACATTTGCAAAATGGGTTAAAGAGACATTTTTCCCCGTTGGTCAGTGTACAAGGAACCAACCAAGTGAGTCCTTATCAACAGAAGTCACAAACATACTCTGTAAATTAACATACATCAAATAGTGCAAATAACAACACATCGGCAGTCCAGATCAAACAGGGATAAAGAAAGAGGATTGACAGGCTCTTTGTTATCTTTTAGAGAGGTAATTGCAGGTTTCCATATTGATAACACATTGGAACAGTCTCCAGTCTCAGTAACTCTTTTGAAATCCAAGGTAACACTGTTGACTCCAGGGAAGTAATTTTTTATTTACTGAAGTGTAAGTGAGACTAAATTTATTTTGACCTGATTGTAGTTTTCATCCTATCACCCATTCTAAAATATCTACAGATTTTCTCTACTACAAATACTCTTCTCATTTTTAAATTATCAGTACAGCAGAGACCCAAAGATGATATGAGTGAGCTTTTCTGTATGACTGAATATTTTAATGTTCAGAAGCCATACCCTCACATAGTGTGAAATGACTTACTTTCATTTATTTTTTACTAAAACCAGAACGTATTTCAATAACAGAGTACTTGGTCTTTTCAAAACTTCATCTGGCAGTGAGATCTCAGAGAAATGCTCTCCCACAGGTCAATGGGATTGTTTGATAACACACCCTATTCCATCACAAGTATTCATTATACCAGGCTCTAATTTAGCCAAGAGGCACACACTGATAAAAAGCAAAAAAGGCACCTGAATACCAACATTAGATTTTCACTTTAAATGCAGCTGTTTAACCATACTTAGCAAATGGAGTATTTTTGTCAAGAAACAAAGCTCATTTATGGAAGTTTGAAGGAAAGCTCAGAGAAAATGCAACATGAATATATGATTCAGAGTCTATGCTTTTACAATCCAAGGCAAATGCTTGAGGCAGCAAGGGCAAAAGAACAGCAACAGCATTTCCAATGCAGCAATAGTGGACCCATCTGATGGCTCATTGATGCCAGAGAATCATGGGACCTGATAACACAGTGCAAATCCCTGTTTCTGTTCCAGGTAAAGGTAAAATGCTATTCCATAGGGCTTGTTTTCCTCCTTTCAGCAAATTCCCTCATACAAACATGTGCCAAGTTCTATAGTCCATGAGTTTTAAATATTTTACAGATCTCAAGTTTTTTCTCCTTCACTCAGGGACTCAGCTTGTACTTTTAAAATGTGCTTTTTATTCTTATGGGAGTGTTTTTTCTAGCCATTAAAGTAGGCAAATGAAAGTCAGGACACCAGGCTTCTATTCCCAAATCTGTTTCTATTTTAAGTGGTCAATGGCTTTGTCCTTGTTTACCAGGCTGTAGACAGAAATCCTAATAGTTACCTACCTCAAAGGGGTTTTGTGAACTGGAAGACTTAATGGTTGCAAAGCAATTTGAGTACCATGGATAAAATGTTTTCTGCAAGTACAAGGTAATTGTCATAGAAATAATAACTTCTTTGCCTGTGGTAGTTTTTTTGCAAACTACAGGTCTGCAAGTTGTAGGTAACCTCAATGCTACAAATCCTACACAAAGTCCATTCAAATTCTTCAAATAAGTTTTTAACCAAAACCAAATGTGAAATAATTCTGGACTTGATAAAACAGGAATGAGGTGAATCAGACACCGCATGTCTTAAGGAATCAGATACAGTGCAGTCAGCTCACTGATCTGTATCAACACATTAATGATTTATGTAGCTTTTAATTTACAACACAGACATATCTAAAATAATCAGGTAGAGGCAGGCATTAAAAATTCACTGCATGGGTCATAAAACGATTAGTTATTCAAGTGACTTCAGATTTGTATTTCATTAAGGAATAATTTTAATTTACTTTTAAACAGTTTATATACAGAGATTTAAGAACTCTTGGAAGCTGATTATGCAGAACTCCCATTTTTATGCATTCAATATATTTAAGTCCCTTTTTTCAAGCTATTTTAATTTGTTTGAAAGCACATGGAAAAAATATGGCTCAATAATTTGAGAGGGGGAAAATTCCATTAATTTACAGAAAATGGTGGGTCTATTTTATTTGCATTTTTTATACATGCATGAAAGCCAAAAGAAGATCAAAGGGGAGTCTGCTCTCCCTACTGATCCAGCCTGATTGTATCCCCCTCCCTCCTCTATAACAAGCTCTCAACTTGGAGCTGATTGTAGCCAGGCGGCATTTAAGCAGCTGCATTCCACTCAGCTGCTGGAGAACTTGTTTCCTGCTTCATTGCAAGTGTTTATTTTCTACTACCCTTCTTTATCGCACGCTGAAATAATCTGTAAAACAATAGCAAATCTTGGGTTAGTTCAAATATAAATTGAAAAAAAATGTAAAAAAAAGGTATAAATCTTGCTCAGGTTAAACAACTTTTCTCTTCCCCCTTTTATTCCCTTCCTTCTTCTTCTTCATCCTTTTGCAATAAACATTTTCAGATGTCTCCTACATCTACAAGAACTAACACAATTATGTCAAAAACATTGCCAATATCAGCCTTGTCGGGGAAGCAGTCTAGCTCATCATGCAGGTAGCCTTTGTGTTCTGTTTTTTAACTATTTCTTTATTCACTTCCATGTCTTATCCTGGATCCCTGTAGCTTTTAACTTAAACAGATGCCTGTCATGTGGAACTTTATTGAGGGTTTTCTGAAACTCCAGATAAATCATGCTGTATGCGTTGACACTGTCAACCTTGTCTGCAACCTTCTCAAAGTCAAAAGAAGTTAGGCAGATTCCTGCTTCTCAATATTCACAGTTTGACTTTGTTTTTTGTTGAGGAGATTGTGGACCATACTCCCAGCTGATATAAGTTGCTGCATCTCCATGGAAATCAATAGAATCTTGCCATTTTACACCCTGCCTTTCAAATCTTTGCCTTCTCTGACTGAACAAAGTTTTTATTTTTGATGTATACTGTAAGTGCCAAAATTTAATGATGCAGTGAACATTTACTTAAAATATGGACCCTGAAACACGTAAGTTATCTAGAGCAGATTAATGCCCCCGAATCTGTATTTTCCCTTTGTATTCCCAAACTTGCTTAAAATGATCTTTCCATTTCCTTCAAAAAAATTAACAACAACAAATCATAACTGAAAATTTTGTGGGAGCTGTTGGTCCATTGAGAAGGACCTGACTTCAAGCCTGATATGAATCACATTGGGTAACGGATGACATGCCTTGCCTATAACCCCTGCCAGATACGTTAAATATCTTTTGTCGGAGATTTAATTTATTATTCACAGATTCTATTCTCTCAGAAAGGATTCAGAGAATCCTAGAATTTTCAAAGCTTGTTGCTGTTATTATCCTATTTCTGTTTCCTTCACTCTTAATTTCCAAGGATGGAAATTTTTACCTTCAGTAAGAGTTTAAATATTATACATGGTGAACTTTGATTAATTTTTTTTTTAATGCAGCATAAGTATTTATACCATTGTTGGCAAATCTATGTCAGGTATTAATATCTAATATGTCTTTTATGGAATTGAAATCAGTTTCAGAAGTATTTCCCCTTTTTGACGTCTAATTTTGGAAAAGGGAAGGTTGGGTGGGGAGTAGGGTAGAAGAAGCAAAGGATTAGTGTATGGCAGTGCACGAAACATGCTTTATATATGTCTTATAATTTCCTAGTACTATATGTTCCTTAGTGCATCCCTCTGATATTTGTTTTCTTTAGAGATTCATGTAGTCCATGACAGGCATTCTTATTGTTCCTATGTGAAAGAAAGAAAATATTTCTTATTGTTTTAGCTATCCTTGCTGTTGCCTAGACTATTTGACAACTTTGTGGGGAAGTGATATTAGGCCCATTTTCATCATTAATGATCTTTAAAGTTATGTTCTTAAGTAGCCCAAGAAATGTGAAGACAGCAGAATATGGATATTTAGAGGGTAGCAGACAGAATGTTGTGCCTCTTGCACTGAACAGCCATTTATCACATCAACGCTGAAAGACAGAATTTGACTCTTCAAGTACGCTTGATCCTGACTGTAGCCTTTGCAGATTTCAACATTGACATATGAAGCCATGTTCTACTGCCTGAAAACCCAAATCCAATTAAAAACAATGCTGTAAATATGGATACACACTCCTAGCTACAACTCAGACCAACACCAGTTGAGGTACAGAGTACTGATCACTAAATGAGACAAACATCAACATTCTTAAATTGCCCTGGTGTCTTTATTCCTAGTGTTCTTCTATGGAAAGCAGTTAGACTTTGGTAATGATCAATAGTCATTAGCAATGGCATAAACTCAATGCTGGACAGACTAATAACTTTATCCATACCCTACTTCACTGTATAAATTCCAGTGTTGGGTGATCTCTCTTTCCGAAGGCAATAGTGAAAATACAAAATACAAAAAAGTGGTATTTTTACTACTGTCTTTTTGCTTCAGAAATGAGACTGTCTACCTGTTTTACTGGCATCCTGCATGGGAAGACAGGTGCTGTCTGAAAAAGTGCAAAGATGCTGTCTGTAAGGTATTAAACTGGATCCAGCACAGATATTAATTACTGCTACCGAGTTTTCGGTTTTTTTTTTTAAGAAATTAAATTCAAACTTAAAAATTAACAGATTCATGCTTGTAACAACTGGGAGTTCCATACAGGTAGCAACACCATTCAGCCTTTTCACCTTTTAAGGTTTTGCTGCTCTGCCCTGCTTTTATTTTAATAGAAGCCTGTTACGGGAACACATTTATTTTAAAAAGAGAATCAAGCAGCATTTACGATCTTTATCTTCACTCTGCTGTTAACCTTAGGACAGAGAAAACAAATGAAAACTGGAAGAAAATGAAGAACTTGAATGAAGGTAAAGGTAGCAGAAATGTATTTTAGTAAGATGAAGTTTTAGGCTGTGCTTTCTAAACTGGACAAGATCAAATACTGCTAACTGTAGAATTCTGGAGACTAAAGAAATGGTGCATGACAATCTCAAGTATAAGGCAATTTAGTCCTTGAAAGAGAAAATCATGAGTCCAGCACTTAATGGAAGTTCTCTCTCTGGGTTCCCTACTAATATATGTGACATTTTAATGTCAGATGGTGTGCTTAGTGTAATTATGGCATGCAGTTTCTCCTTGAGTAATGAAAAGCTTATGTCTTTTTGTCCTTCACATACATATTTTCAGACCACTCTGAATTCTGCTTTTGTTGTCTTCTCTGTATTGTCAGAGTATGTAAGAAGTTAGCCTTTGAAAATAAAAATAAAATACGCACAGATTACTAAGAAACACATAAACATATAAAATAACCCAGGACATTACACAGAGATCTTTTAATCCCTGCCAGTTGGGTAATGAGTCAAACAGAACAAATTAACTGGAGTGAGTTTGAAGTTATCTCTCTGTACTTTGGGAGAACTATACGACACAGGACTAGAGAGCAAAAGTACCTCAGCCTTGGTTTGCTTTTTCAGAACAAAGATTGCTAAAGCAAAAAAACACCCCATCACAAATGTATCTCTCTACCCTTGACCTTAATAAATTTTGTTTAAATGTTCAGATAAAGTTCATAAAGCACACAAAAGAGCACACAAAATCAGAAAAATCTCACAGGATTAAGGTTTCCTTCTGTCACTAAAAAAGAGGAATCAGCAAAAAGAAAACCAAAGGACATCCAGAATCTGATGAAGGAGGAGGATTAAGATAAAATAAATAAATTAATGAATAGATAAATACATAGACAGATAGACAGACAGACAGGCAGACTAAAAGTCTACCATGAATTCTAAAAGTTATATTATTCACCTGAAAGACATTTTTCATTGGAAAAAACTCAGAGGCTCCTTGGAAAATTAAATCGATAAGTGCACATGCTGAAAGAAAAGTTGTAGTAGAAGTCTAGTTAAAAAATGTCTTCTGCACTGGAAAGAAGAGTGATTTTGTCTGGAAAACTAGCTCCCATGGACCTAGGTCTAATTAAGCACTTCCACTAGAAGGTGAATATATTATTTCTTATTTCCAAGCTCGCATAGTATTGGCAGTTTCTGTTGAAATGATAAAAAAAGAAAAAGACAGTTTTTCCTTCATGTTGTTATCTGTACAGCTGTCGTGACAAAAGATACTGAACAATTAAATATTCACAGACAGTGTTTTAATGAAGCCATACCATTTTAAGATAGCTGAGGTTCTGGCCCTAAATTTTTAAGTTCTCAGGGCTTCAGTATGGTTTTTTTTTCCATTTACTTTTTCCTTGTGCTTGCTTTCTCTTACTCTCTTTTTTTCTTTTTTTTGCTTCCTTTTTTCGTTTTTTTTTTTTTTTTTTTTTCCTGAGGAGGAAATAAGGGATCATATTTTTTTATTAATAACAAAGAAAAAGGAAGGGGTAAAAATACGAAAGAACAAAATTTGTCTTTATGAAAGGAAATACTGTAGATGTTTTGCCAAAAAGGACATATAGTGAAAATAGATTAGTTCATTTGAGCAGTGTGTGGAAAATATATATTTCCTGAAGCAGGTGGTGCGAATGAAGACGATGGGAAGAAAAATGTCTTGTGTGGAAAGTATTCTTCAAAATGTGATTTCTCTCATCAAGTGAGGAGGCAGAAAAACATTGCACCACTGAAAGCTGCAGTGTTTCCTAGCAGGCTGTCTTTGGAATCTTAATTTATTTAGTTATAAATACAGATCTTTTGGTGAGCAGCATTCTCTGATTTATTTATTTATTTCTCATTTCTATGAAGAGGTAGATAGAAAGACATAATGATGTATCAGGCAATAAGGCAAATGGGAAAAAAATAAAAAGGAAGATCTAGGGGTGAATATGGGGCATCGCTACTTAGCAGAAAAGATATAATCTTGCATCTTTTTAGGAATAGGTTCTGTTCAGCAGTCAATACTTATGTGGTTTTGTCTTTGTCTTTCACATCCACTACGAATAGGAAAGCTAAGTCAGGTACTGGCTTCGTTTGGCAAAAGGATCCAATACTTCTCTAATGTAAGAACATACAATAACATCATAAAAACTGAGTCAGACAAAATGGTACAGAAACATCTGTGAATGAACAAATCAATATATTTTGGCTTAATTTTCTTCAGAGGTGAGGAACTGAGACATTTTTTTAAAATGTGTCAGCTTTTTTTAAAAAAGCTTTTTTTTAAAAAAGTGGTCATTTATTATTTAAAAAAATAAATGACCATTTATAGCCCAAATCAAATTCTGATTACCATCACTTGTGTACCAACCGAAAATCTGACCGTAGTATTCTGCCAGCTTCCAACAGCTATTTAAGTGGATTTCCATCATATTCAAAAATGCTAATTTTTTTTTGTGGTGTTAAATCAAGAAACCACGGAAATATATCAAGCTAACTTCAAAGGAGTTAAAAGATATAGGGAAAAAAAAGAAAGTGTTCTTTGAAACACCCGCTTTATATAGGATTAATGGAGTTTTTAATGTAAATAAAATATTTATAGATGTATTTGTTCTTCACCATCTTGTACTTGGCTGCATGGGAAACAGCAGAAAGTAGAAATCCTGATTCAAGTCATTTCAAGGAAAGTAGTGACATATTTTTTTCTGATCCAAATATACCTCTAATATTGCTGGGACTTAGAAAACACAATGAGGAGGGAAATCAATGGAGAGGGGAGGGAACATCCTTTGTTTTCCACTGTAAGTAAGACCCTTCCCTTCAGTACATACTGGTAGACTGCAGCTCTGTCTTAAGCAGTGCCTGAACATCCTCTTTCATAAACTAGGAGGAAGTAAAACTAATCCAGATGTTACTCTACTTAACAACTTAACACAGACTTGGAGAGAAGTAGGCAAAAACATTGAACCTCATTGCTCAGGAGAAAGATGAGCAGAATCCACATTTAATGTGAAGAAGTACAGTTTTGCTAACATTTTTTTAATAGTTCATCAGAGACAAAATATAAGAGAGATGACTACCTAGTGGTTAGTGCACTCATTTGAGAAGGGAGGTGGTGGATTCACATCCTCACTTCAGTTACTAACAGTTTTTTTCCAGTGGTTGCTTAATGTAAAATTCAGATGTTTCTTTAGTTCAGAACTCAGGGATTTTGTCCTCTCAGATGAGTGATCTAGCCATTGTGAGGTATGTTGTCATAGTTTTCATGTTTATACTCCCTCAATCTGGCTAAATGACTGATTTTTCCATATTACACAGAGCAGCTTTGGTCTCTCTACATTAGACACAATGAATCTAAGTAGTATCTTAATTATGGCTACCAGGATTTTTTTATAATCCTTGGTGTCTCTCATCTTAGGATAGGAAAGACTTTCTGGAATAGCTCAGTAATGCAGGATCATGCAGATGAACGGCAGTTGTAATATTATTAACACTTGACTGTACATAAACACCTAGAATTAAAACTTCAGATGCTAGACAAACCTAAAATGTTGCAACTTAGAAATCTGTATGCTTTAGGGAACTTCAGGGCTACATAGCAGCTGGAAAAAGATCTTAAGAGTTAAAAGAAGTTCAAAGTTCAGTTAAACAAGACATTAATTTAACAGTTTGTGTTAAAGTGATTGTGAACTATCATGACACATAAGACAGCTAAAAAACAAATCCACAAATTCCTAAAGGAATATCTATCCTTTACCTCAAAAAAGTGTTCAAAAGGAAGAAGCTGATCAAGGAAGATATGTATATAGGAAGCACTGGATAGAGTAGATGACTCCCTAACCTCCCTTTTTTAGGTATTTAAACATGAATAATTAAACACCCTCTAACGGTATCCATCCTACACAACTGATTTTCAAGCATCTGGAAGATTTAGCAGGAACACGTACCAAAAGTAGAAGGAAATGTATGCCAGACCAAGATGGAAATGTCAGCAAAATGTTCCTCCACCACTGAAGAATCCATTTGCTGTGCTGTGCTTGATGCTTCTCCATAACAACTGCAGAAAGTTTTTTTTGTATATGAAAGTGTCAGCAAATGTAAAATGCATGCAAAATTAGAAACCAGGTTGATGAGAACAGAAAATGTGTTTGGGCGTGGCTACAACTTCCAAATCCTCTCTACACTCGTAAATTTTACATTGCTATTTTTAAAGGTTGTTTATGCTCACACTTTTTTTTTAATTGGAACTTGACCAGATTGTGCATATTTTACGATGCCGTCACTTTCCAGAATATCATTCACAGTTTCTTTTTTTCTAACATTTACAAACTTTAATGACTTTCTTCCTATAAAAGATATAGGCATCTGCATTTTTTTGAAATACAATCAGTTTAAGCTGTTTAAAACCAGGAGGGGGGAACATCCTGCTTGATAGTTTACCAATAAAAATAAGGAAAGATAAAAACAACAAGAGGAACAGATACCTCCTACATCTAGCCTGAGATTTCTGCAAAGAGTAATGCACTGTGCTTTTTCTGCTTTGAATGAAAATGCAGAGATAAGAATAACAGGATAGAACAGGACAGAGTTTCTCAGGTAAAACTGCCTTTATTTAAAAAAAATGAGATTTCATTGAGCTCCATTATTGAAAACCTCATAGGCAATACGGACTATCAAGCAGTTCAGAGTAAGCCACTCCCTTGTACCATGCAAGATTATGTGAAGTGACTGGTGACGTGCTGGTAGACAATAGTTAAAATTTAAAAGCAGTGAGTTTTCTTGGCTGTGAGTTTCCAGGGGCAATTTATTATTCCTAGACTGCCATCCAGACTTTTACATATGGCAGAAAAAATACTGTACTCAGTTTTAAAGTCTATTTTGCAACTTGAACCTCCCCCTTTAAGAAAATAAATAATGAAATATGGTTCCAACCTGTTTGACCTGCCCAAGGAGAGAAGAATGTGCATGATGGAGTTCCCTGAGCACTGATTTGGAATGAAGACACTTCCCTGCAATCCTGAGTGAATAACTCATATACCCCATGCCTCTATTCCTCATCTGTGAAACAGAGGGAGTGGCATCTCCACACCAAATGTAGAAATTTAGCCTAATAACTAGGCTAAAGAAACATTCAACTTATTGCTTCTTTAGAATGACTGTTTAAAATCACACTTGCACCTATACACAGATCCAGCCGCTCAAAGGTGTGTCAGTCTCCCTCTTCTTTCACTCCTTCAAAAGCATTACATAATGACTCTTGAACACTGTGATCTACTAATATTGTATTATATCTAAAAATTTTCAGTAAATTTTCTCTCCTTTCATTTACATGAGTCAGATCTACCCAATTTTTTGTCTATTTTTAATATTTCTGAATGTTGCATCAATATGTTTTTTTGTTTGTTTTCTTTTTGTTTTTAACAACTGCCCCTTAAACAAACTGACCTTTCTACAGACTCTCTTAGTTCTGTTATATTCCTTATTTTTTCTTCTTTTTTTCATCTTTTTTTGTCAAATGAACCTACAGGTAATTGTGTTCATCACTGTATGCTGCATTGTAATAACTGTTTTTGAGAACAGTGTTTTGTACAATGGAGCCCACTTGATGATGAACTGGTATAAAAATAAACCTCGGAGAACAAATTGACTGAAGAACAGCATTATAGAGTACACCCTGTATAAATTTTGGGAGAAATTGAACAATGATAATAAGACAGCAAAACCTCCCTTGACCTGCTGAAGTTCTACACTGTTACCTCCCAACACAGCTCACCTTTAAATTGTCCAATTTTTAGTAACATAAGGAATCTGAAAACTAAAAGAAAAAGGGGGACAGAGAGGGACCCAGCCTAAATAAGATCTGCAAAGATTTGCAGAAGGCAAAAAAAATCAGTGTCCTGAAATGGGGAAAAAGGAATTATCTGTTAACTTCCCTTTTGTCCCAGATTAGAAATGCTTTGGAGTTTGTGCAGCTTGAAAGTACAGAAACTGATCTTGAGAGTTTGTTTGCTACAATCCAACATGGAACAATTCCTACATTACTTCCCCTTTCCTTTTCCTTTACTCCTTCCAGGCAGTTGTAGAAAGCAATAAGGTTGCCCCTCAGCTTCCTTTTTTCCAGGCTAGGCAATCCCAGTTCACCTTGAAGAAAGTCCATCTTTCCTTTTCTCCTTTGCTCTTCAGGACTGCTTCCCAAGGGACTCTGGGAGGGCCTATTTGGGATACTGATTTACAGACTTCTGCCCTCTGAAGTCCAACGTGGCAGTCCTGCTGACCTCCCTTCTTCTTCAAGAATCAAATCCTCTTTCATTTCGTATTTGCTACACCCAAAAAAGCCTCCAGCCATCACATTGGCCACATAGAATAAAGACACTGTTGTTCGCAAACAATTTTGCAGCTTTAAGAAAAATGAATGGTCTTTTAGAAACACTTTTTACAGGGTTATTCTTTGTTTTATAATGTTTATTAATAGTTAGGGATTTTGGCCACATCTTCCCTTGACAAAAATCAGAAAGTATTTACAAATGTGACCAAGCAGACCACAGCCACAGATGTCCTTCCAGTACCTTTCACACTAATTCTTGCTGTCATGAAGTGTAAAAAGTAACCTGACTCTGGAACATTATGCACTCTTGAGACCCTAAATAGGTCATTTATTTAATCACAGAAATCACAGGCAAAGGGAGATGTAGACACAGTGTCCATGGGCAGAACCATCCCATGGTCATAGTCATGTTATGGAGTGGGATGGACAAGGTAAGGTACAGCCACTGTGAATCTGCCTTAATATGTAGCTACAAGGCAGGATGAAGTGCATCACGACAAGGATAACCATTCTGTGTGCTGACTCTACTGTGCTTTTAACTGTGGAGGAAAATCCTGGGAAGAGTATAGATTCATTTCTTCCCCTCGCATTTGCTCCTCTATTAGACTTCTTAAATCTCATTTCTTACAGCTTGGAGAATTTTCTGTCACCAATCTGAAATTATGCCATAATGGATATTTCCCTTATGTATGGAGAAGGTTATAACAATCACAGGAATAATTTGTACCATCTGTAAGGTACCACTGGAAATTCATTACCTTACAGAGATATGTAAAGACAGACCTTTATGTAATTTTTATTTTAGTAGGAACTGGAGCCTTAATGCAGCTGAGAGTATTGGCCTGAAAAATTTTGAATTTGTTGACACTGTGCAGCTGCACCAAGCTCACTGGTTTCACAAACTGTGGTCCTGCAGAAGCACTGCTGAAGGAAAATGAATGTGATCCCCATGACATAAGGGAATTTGTTTACTTGGGCACATGTTGCTGATACGTATACTACTGTGATATTTTTCTGAGACAGACTCGTAAGTAATATGTCTTGGCCTCCTTTTTGAGAACATTGCTCAAAGTTTAGACAGTTATTCTGTGTTCAGGCAGAGTTTGATGATATCAGAAATGAGTTTCTGGACCGTGTTTGTTGTTCTGCATATGATTTGCAAAGGCAGCCAGAAGAAGGCATCAGAAAGAAGAAAAGTCTATATCCATAAAAGAACATGTTCTTAAGTTATGTGTCCTTGGAGATGTTACTTCTTTCTGCTGAGCAGATAATGGCAATAGAATTAGTCTTTTATATTTACAAAGAAAGGTCAATATATGCCTTTATAAACCTTGAAAACATCCTTTTTGCACTTTCTGACAATCAAATGTGTTGAAAGAACCAATCAATTCGACGTAAACATTTCATGTTCAGCACTGTATAGTCATGCAGGACAGTATATAATGAAATGCCCCAAAATAAAGAATGGATAGAAGTACATCCCTGTTAAAAGCATAGATTTATTGACCTATTGATGTGCTTAAAAGGTCTCTGCTCTGAAACTAGGCTATATGTAAATAAGAACAATTGAAAGCAAAGGACAAATTCACAGGAACAATTGAAACCGTATGAATCACTCAGGCTTTCTGTAACTGTACTTAAAAATTATTTTTAACCTGTGCTTGTCTTTAATGTTGAATTCTTTTGGTGTGCTAAAAAAAAAGACTATAAAACCAATTCTTATCCGTATTAAAGCACTGTGTCTTAACCAACCTATTTTTAGATCATAAACACTTTTAAAGACAAGAATATAAGAATTTATGACACCCATTTTTTGATCACAAGAAATAAAGGACAGTTCAACATGATTATTTAAAATTAATATTGAAAATAACTGTATTAATTTTCTTTAAAAAAAGAGAAACAACTAACAATACAAACCAAAAAAAGAAACCCAACAACTATATTCTGCTCTTATTTTTAAATTCCTTTTATATATTCACATTCATAAATTCTTGTTCTTTTTCTTACAAGGTAAACAGCATTCTTTATATCTAACACTGCAGACATAAAAATAATACTTCGACTGTATTGTTATGAGTTTTGTATCTATCCAGGAAAGAATATCAAAGAAAGAATCTGTCTATACATACTTCTATATACTTGTATTTTTTAAAACTAACACTATGTTTCCGTGGAGTTCATTGTCCCAAGATTACTTGGGAAGCAAAACTCCAGGAAAGGCTTAGGATACCGACAAATGCTCTCTGGCAAATACCTCAGTGTTTATGGCTCTACACCCCTTGGAAGTTCACCTTGCTCCTACTCTGCATCTCATAGCACCCCGAAGCAGTCAGTAAAACAAAAATGTACTCTTCCCAAGGTGTTCCAAATTAGAAGTTTTGCATCAGATTTAAATGAAAATAGTAGTCTTCCTGATGGTGCAGCTGAAATCTAATTATATGTAGTCTTTTTTCAACTCTGCTGTAGGTCTGGAAGTGGGAAAGAAAGCTAGAGACAGTAAAATCTTAAACCAATGAAGAAAGTTTTTGAAGAACTCATCCAACAGAGCCTTTGAATATTGTGTATACAAAGGAACTATACAAACTTAAATTAAATGGGGCAGGAAGATGATGTGAATACAGATTACACAACAGATTTCATAAGCATAAACTTTACTTAGATCCTAAAATCTTCTATTGAATGGTTGGACTTGATGATCCAGTGGGTCTCTTCCAACCTGGTTATTCTATGATTCTATGATTCTATGATTCTATTAAAATTGATGGAACACTATGCAGCTAAATGCATTTATGAACCTGATATATAGACTAAGATGTGGCTTGGACTGGATGATCATTGAAGTCCCTTCCAAACTAACATTTATGACTCTATGACTCTATGTTTCAAAGCATAATGCATTATTATCTTCTGGGATTAGGAAGAAATACAGTTTAGAAGCACACAGTTATATAAGCAAATAGTAACTGATTCCTTAGTTTTTCTATGGAAGTATCAGATACTGACTAGTGTCAAAGATACCGGCTTGGAAAGTAAAGAATAATTTTGTGATCTAGAGTAACAGGATGTTGAAACACAGAACATTATTAAACTATTAATATATTCTTAAAGTATCAAACCATCAAATGAATGCTGGTGGCAAAGATATTCCACTTTTATATGAAACCAAATTAATACCTTTCATTTTGAAAAACTATATGAACTGTAGAAAGAAGCCTCCTGCTTCACATGTTAGGAGAACTTGGTGAAAAGGTAGTAAACTTTAAACAGTATCCACTGTAGGTAAGCAACGATTTGTTGATCAGATCCCTGTTATTTGAGAGAAGACTGATATTTTGGGAAAAACAACTTGAACATAACATATTTGGAGGGTACCAATTTATCCTAGTGTTTAACTTACAGTATCTTTAGAATGCTTTGATTCCACCAAATTAAATTTGCAGCACTCCCTGTTGACGAAAGACAAAGTTGTTGGATCATTTAACTTCTCATAGCAGCCCGAGAGGGAAAAGAGAAAAAGTGGATGGAGAATGGTAAAAGACATGATACTGAGTTATTATTCAAGTTTTTCAGATGGATGAGCAAAGCACTTCAAATGGAAGGAGGAATCTGTCAAACATCTTTCAGCTTTTGGACTGAAACTTCTGGACATGATCATAGAATCTGGAAGAGCATTTAAAGAAAGAATATTTTTTTTCAAAAAATTGTTAACTAACTGTAATTATATCACCTTCATCGTCTATCTATGAAGTAATTCTAATTTAGTCGAAAAAAGTTCTGAGATTCCTTTAACCTATTTTCAAAGCTAAAAAGTTTTCAGAGCTTTTTCCCATGTTAGCTATCAAGTACTCTTCAGTAATTACTTGCAACTCATCTAGATAAGTATACTTCTCCTTACATCCCTTTTTTCTTACAAGATTTAGATTAGCATAGCATCATTAATAGCTCCAAGAGCTTGTTATATGTCAAAGTAATCTCTTAATGATTGTATAAAATCAACATCAGGTGGCCAGTGCTCCCAAGGTGAATCTCTTTGTGGCTCCTCGTTTTGGAATCTCTTTTGTGCAACATCTATTGAAGTAAGGTAAATGGTTGAAGATACTTGTACTAGAAGGAAGAGGTCCATAGGAAAACAGTCAAACACTTCTGTTAGAAAAATAATGAGAAAATAAAAGAACAAGCTTTTGACCACATGAGATCTGGAGAAGAATGTTATTGATTAGTACGATAGAATTTGTTTCTTTTGCTGCAGAATTTTACCTTAGACTCCACAAGCACAGGAATATCATTGCTCATAAACATATTGTAATACATTTAATACTCATAGCCATGGTGATAGTATACTGTTATTTTTAAAGAAAACAAGCAGGAAAGTTACCTTGGAAAGCTAAATTTTAGAAGTGGCTTTTCATGAAGTGATTAAGAGAAAAAATACCTTCAAAATCCAAATGTATCACTCTCAAAATCTAACTTATCTGCAAAGAAGTCAAATTGTCCCTAGAAAGATTGTGAACATGAAACTGAAGCCCTAGATTGAAAGGCATTCCCAGCTCTAGAACAGGTGGTAAAGGTTTGCTCTAATCAAGGCATTACTTTCTGACTTTACTTACAAGGCAGACTGAATAGTAAGACATACACCAGTGTTTCAGCACACACAATCTTTTCCTGGAGTAAGGGTGAAACATATACTCGTGTTACTTATGCTAATACACTCATGTATTTTACATATCTACATTGGAAACTGCTTTCTTATGTAAGTATGTAAAAGAATTTCCACTAAAACCAAGTAAGGTTGTTCCTCTTCTTACAAATGAATGCATCAGAATCTGACCTGCAAGATGAAGTAAGAATGACTTTTCAAAGAATCTTGCTGGTGTAATTTTGTTATGCAACGCATGACACCAAAATCTGTGTTTACATGATAAAATAGAATGGCTCTGAAGGTAATAGATTTTGCCTTTTAAAATAATTTGCATTATAAAAAAAATGTGTTTAAGTAGAAATAGATCTAACACAATATACGTTTTTAAAAGCTGCCTCAAAATGTATTTACCTGGCAGAACAGCTGTTCTGGTCTCCTGAGTAAATAATTAAATGTTTTAAAGAAACTGCACATAAACATATTTACCTGATAGACTGGAACAAATACAGCCAATATTTTTTATTATGCTTGGAATACATAAAAATTATTTCTGGAACGACATGAAACAATATGGTCCTCATAATTTAGTAAACTGTCCTGAGGAACAGACTTTAGATCTAATGTAGAGATGTTTTGGCAAAATAAAACAAAACAAAACCCAAACAAAAAAAAAATCTAACCAAACAAAAAAAACCATCACCATCAAAAGCATTCTGAAGTGTGAATTGGTTTTGGTGGCAATTTTGACATTTTGATTTTTGGTAATAGAGATGGGAAATTCTGAATCGTCAAAACCTTCTGGGTTTATCCACTCATTTCCTTCACTGAAATAAATTTTCATTTATGTATAGACATTCTTTCAGGTTTTTTTGTATGGTCGTTTTTTTTCAGTTCCAGAGGAGGATGGAAACACAGGCTGGGAAAATAAGATGGAAGGACTTCGAATAATCTGTGAGGTTTCTTCTTAGTTTAGAAATGAATAAGAGAATTCCAGGCTTACAGACACAGCATGGCAGAGGGACTGCATTCTAAACATACAACAACATACAAATACATCTATATATGCGGCATGCATGACAGCTGCCCACATAACAGCAGGAGTTACTAAAGACATTCAGCTCAATGGCTGCTGGTATTCTTTGATGGCTGGTTTCTGTAGGAGGCAGAGATGGAAAAATGTCATGGTTTATGAACCTGCCTACCCCACTCTGAGTATTCCAGTGAAAGACAGAAGTAGAACAAACCTCCTGCATTTTTGCAAACAATGCAGAAGCCATCTGACACATTTCCAGTCCTGGCTATATTAGCCAAAGCTGTGGTATCACACCTAATTTTCCAGCAACCAACATCAAGTAGAATAATAATAGAAGAATAGACTCTGCATCAAGCAGTGTCAATTTCGTCTATCTTGTTTCCTGCATTTTTTTTCACTCCTGAAATATTTTTTTTTCTGCATAAGAGAATTCTTACATAGTTTCTATATAAGAGAGTTCTGTGATTTGCTGTAATTATCAGGAAAACTTCCTTCCTCATTAAACAGCAGGGCTATAGTTACTTTTACATAAGACATGGAGAAGAACTTCCAAGATTAACTTTCAATTCCCACCATCTTTAAACTTACAGAGGAATTCATATAATTAATTATAGATGTCTATGATGTAGATATCACCTTCAGGTCTCTTCATAGTCATTGGGCATTTCTTGGGCATAATTCTTCTTATACCAAACTAGACATGTAAATGGGATCAGATGAATTGTGATCTGGACGTGACTATTGGTCTTCACAGACTATAAAGGAAGACAAATGACTAGCTACGGTAGGTACAGCTTTCTATAGTGTTCATACCCATATTCAGCTATAAGAATTCTTCTTTCTTTCCTGGTCTGTACAGGACCAGATTCAATAGCTGCAACTCTATACTTCAGGTTGCTAGACTAAATTTGAAATGAATTTGGCCTGAAACATAACAAATAGTCATAACAAATTCACAGTCATAACAAACTCACAGTCATAACAAATTCACAGGAAACACCATTTTCAATCTAGCCACCCTTTCATTTTACAGGTATGCACACTGCTTTAAGTAATATGTATAAGTAAGAGAGTGTCTTTGTTTACCCAAAAATGCATCAAGTCATTAAATCTGAAAAGGTAACAAACAGATGCAGAGGGTTAATTCCAAAGATAACTGAAAGCCACTAGAAATATTATAGAACCATAGAATCATAGAATAACCAGGTTGGAAGAAACCCAGAGGATCATTGAGTCCAATCATTCCTATCAAACACTAAACCATGCCCCTCAGCACCTCGTCCACCCGTGCCTTAAACACCTCCAGGGAAGGTGACTCAACCACCTCCCTGGGCAGCCTGTTCCAGTGCCCAATGACCCTTTCTGTAAAAACATTTTTTCCTAATATCAAGCCTGAACCTCCCCTGGCAGAGCTTGAGGCCATTCCCTCTTGTCCTGTCCCCTGTCACTTGGGAGAAGAGGCCAGCACCCTCCTCTCTACAACCTCCTTTCAGGCAGTTATAGAGAGTAATGAGGTCTCCCCTCAGCCTCCTCTTCTCCAGGCTAAACAACCCCAGCTCTCTCAGCCACTTGTCGTAAGACTTGTTCTCCAGCCCCTTCACCAGCTTTGTTGCTCTTCTCTGGACTCGTTCCAGAGCCTCAACATCCTTCTTGTGGTGAGGGGCCCAGAACCGAACACAGGATTCAAGGAGCGGCCTCACCAGTGCCGAGTACAGAGGGAGAATAACCTCCCTGGACCTGCTGGTCATGCCGTTTCTGATCCAAGCCAAGATGCCATTGGCCTTCTTGGCCACCTGGGCACACTGCTGGCTCATGTTCAGTCAGCTGTCAACCAACACGCCCAGGTCCCTCTCCTCCAGGCAGCTTTCTAGACAGACTTCTCCTAGTCTGTAGCTGCACAGGGTTGTTGTGCCCCAAATGCAGGACTCGGCATTTGGCCTTGTTAACCCTCATGTCATTGGTCTCAGCCCAGCAGTCCCAGCAGGTATCCGAGCCCCTCTCACATGCCTAAGACCATCATTTCAGCTACTTGTGTCTTTTCTGTTGCTTGAGGAGCCAGTGATATTTTAGAAACATTAATCTAAATTAATAAATATCTTTTCAGAAGAGATATATGAGGTGTCCTTTTCACAAGGCATGGGATGCAATCTTTTTCTACATATGAAGTTAAATTTTAAGTGGAAAACTGTCCTTCTGTATTGGAAAATCAAATCTAGCTTTAGCAATGACACAAGTGTGAGAATGTTGCGCACATCAGAAAACACGCACACTTGCAATTGTAGCACCAGATTTTAATTGGTCTATCTATTTGAAATAACATGTCAAAGTCAGTCCTAACTAGGAAACAGAATGAAAGAACCAATACTTTTAAGGGGATTTTTTCTCCCTGAACATTTCAATTCCATAAGACAGCTAGGACACATGAAGTAGTTGCTGATAAGATACAGTAATATAGAGCTCATAGGAAAATAATAATTAAAACATTTGAAAGAAAGGGTCCTCACACTGTTATCTGCTTTACCCTTTGTATTTCTTTCATTAAATAGAATCCCTTATATGCATGGTTTCTTATATGTTCAGAGAAAAGAGAAGGTTGAATCATGAGTGACACAGACTATGAGAGTACTTTAACCTTATGAACCTTTTCTTGTTGATATAAGAAAGAACTGACCTGACTTGTTTAATTATGGGAGAGGATTTGTAGCCAAGAGGGGCCTCTAGCAGCCCAGAGTCAGATTGTCTCTCTAAGATGATTTTGAAGACATTTCTAAATACTGTCTGTTATGAATTACAGTTTTAGGTATGTCACTCTTACCCATATGTGTCCTCAAGAGCCTATGACTATCATCTCAGGTGTCTCACTGCCTTCAAACGTTGCAGCAAAGAGCTAAGCATTATTACATCGAGACTAAGTCTCATTTACAGACTGGACCATTCCTCTCCCCATGCTTCAGTCAGCATCTGAAAAATGGTGACAGTAGCACTTGCCTTTTTCCCGGGAGTAATGAAAATAAATATAAACGAACTACAGTTACAGTGCCTCCTTAATTAAGCTGTTATGGAGTAAGTTCTCATTTCACTTACCCTGGTGTAAACCAAGAATAAATTACTGCTACCTTAGTTTGTGTATGTGTAAGACGTCAAAGGAAAATCTGTTTGGGGATCCTTATTTTAAATTCCATTTTGTCTGTTTGTTTGTTTTTAAAGGATTATGGTGAAATTGTTGATTGTGGGGGAGAGCCTTTATTAAAACTGAAAGGCAAGGAGGAATAGCTGTTGCACTGATGAAGAATAATCACATTAATATTTTATTTCTGTATTTGTCAATATATTAGTACAGTATTTTATTGTATACATTATTAACTGTTGCTTTTAAATGTTTTATGCTGGTCTGTTACATTTTTTATTTTGACTGTGATAAATTTTGATCTGAGAGATCTTTTTTTTTTCTTTTGGAACAAGAAAAAGAAATACCATTACATTAAAGGAAACTTATGAGATTTAACCTAGTAAATAAACCTAGTAAATAAAAAGTGGTATTTTTCTACGTCTTCTTAATCTTTTCCTCTCATACCTGTTCTCTTTGTATGAATACTCCATTCTTTGCTCAGAAGCTGAAGAATTTATGACTTTAAAATCTGTGCTGTTGTAGACTGAGAACCCTTTGCTCTTAACAATATCTGTAAAAAGCATCTGTAAGTCCTAAACAACAAGCAGAAATTGGTTCAAGAAGAAACTATAGATGAATCTCTAAGTAATGTTGTGTGTAAGGTAAGTTTGACATATCAGGGGTAGTAAAAAAGGGAAAATCCTACTAAAAATGGCATTGTGAATTAAAACTATTGAATGGAAAGGCAGGAGAAATTAAAATCAAGATATGTGAAGCCTTTCAGCACATGTAGATCCTTTATAGGAAACTCATGCCTGCCTGCCATTTGAGCCTTTAAAAACATCCTCCTGAAATCCTTCATGTCCTTCGCATGTAAAAGTACCGTAGCCATAACAAAGTCATAGAAGACCTGCATACCCTTTGACATGAAAGGAAAGAGGGAGGGAAAATGTAAATGCTTGTGTTGAAGGGGTTATTCAAGCCAAACAAGAATTGCTTCAGAAATTGAAATCCAAAACCTGAGGAATCATGGAGAGAAGTCTAAATGCTCAGAGAAGCAGAAAACCAGTATATTAGGCCTGTTTCTGGCTTCTCTTACTTCCCTGTTACTGTTAAGAGCAGAAAACCAACCCCTGGGCTGGCATTCTTGCTTCTGCTTAAACATCCTGTTTTGGGGGGCTGGAGACATCTCCTGAGGCAGCCACGCCTTCTGTCATCGTTATTGGAAGGTGTCTGCTTGGAAACTTAAGTAACTGCTGCTTGAATAGTGATTGTTCAATAATCACTGAATAAATGTTTAATAAATTAAACAAGACCACAGACTTTGAACATACTTTTCCATCTATTGGGAGTTATTTTTCTATCAGAGAAGCCACCCATCACACCTATTTCCTCCAGGCTGTTTCCTGATGTTGACTAATAAAGAAAATGAGCAGTCATTTCTGTAGACTGTGGGTACTTTTGAAGGTATGTTGATAATTAGTCCTAAAGAAAAAGACTCATTTCTTCCCTTTACAAATATCAGCTGTTTCTCCTCATAATTCGACAGCATAACTTATGCTTTTTTTTTTTTTTTTTTCTATAAGGCAAGGGTATTTTCTCAAATCCCAATGGAGTAGTATTTATGAGTGTGATTGTTAATTTCAATCATGCTACTAGATTTAACTGAGCTGTTGGTCATCCTTGACTGATCCTTCCTTATGACCTAGAAAATTCTTTTTCATCTTCCACCATAATTATGATATGGCAACTCTGTCTAAATAAGTCCCTTTTTACAATTAACTAATTATTGAATCCTTTCTGACATCAAACTCTACTAGAGCTTCAACCCCATATGTAAATTATTGCATTTTGAACAGACTAACTGAAAAGTATAAGAGGGATTATTATTAGATACTTAAATGGAAGATAATTTGTTAGCCGTAAGAAATTTTTTTTATAAATGCCTACATCCCCACATGTGTATATTGCATATATGTAAGCATCCTTGTTCAGTTGCACTCACAACAGCATATAGAAGAGAATTCTTTGTCTCATTTTGTTTCCTTTTTTTTTAAAACATTTCATTTGTTTCTTGTCCTTTCCCCCCATCCATAATACATTATAGGCTTTGCTGTGTTTTTTTTCCTTTGTTTTCTTCCCAATGGAGCCAACATTTTCCATATGAGACTTTGACGACAAGTTGCCATGTTGATAACTGTATGCAACATGTTAATTCATCTAAGCTATGATTTTAAAGTTATGTCAATATTGTTCTTTGACCCTTTGATATGTGAAGAAGAAAACTTGGTTTTCATGAGAGCAATAAGGGGAGAGAGGTTAGAGGTGTCACTTTCCAGGTCTACACACAGTGACATCTACTCAGACCTTGAACAGTCGGCCTGGCACTGAAGGAGACAATACAATACTGAACTGCTCTAGAGGATTTCCACATATGGGAAATAGTGGCTGCCACCTCTGTATTAAAGGCAAGCAAGTCTTATCTGTCACCTCACATTTGCATTTCACTGTGTAAGTAGAGAGATGAGGGTCATGCTTTAATTCTTTTTTTCTATTTCCTGGAGGAGAAATACTGCTTAACATCCTAAGTGAGAGACAGGACACTAAACTGCAATTATCAGTGACTCACCTTCTTTTGGTGTCAGTGAGAGAGGCTTGTAATTTTGGAGCTGGACAATCTCAGCTCTGTTTCTGGTGAGATATTAATGGCTGAGGATAGTACAAAATGTATTGGCAGCTGCAGCATCAATAAAGATCATCAGTAAGCTAATCACAGTGTATGCAATGTAACAACTCCATCCTATTAATGGCTTTTTTTTCCTCAAGATATAGAGTTTTTACACAACATTTGGTCCCAGATAATAAGTGCTATAATTTCCCAAGCCAAAAGGAAATCATTGCCCCAAACAGTTCAGAACCTGATCCACACAGGTATTCAGTTCCTACTTTCTAGTCTACCAACATAAATTAACTTGGTTTACCGTCACGAATTTAGACCCCAGAGTTAAAAAAAAAACAACTATACACTGTGGAAGAAGTATGACTGTCCTCATACTGCACAAAAGCACAGAGAAATGTATTTGCCCAAGGTCATGAAGGGCACAACAGGAACAGAATTCAGGTCTCTGAGACCAAATGTAACATATTAACTACAGATTCTGCTTTGTTCCTTTCTGTGCTATTATACTTTCATAAATGCTACAGAGAAGAACAAGTGCCATGTATTATTGAACAAATCTCTCCTTTTTTAACTTCTGTACTCTCTGTTACAAAGACACTAAGCAGGAAATTAATCACGGGTAAACCCAAAAATTAGAGGAATCTATAAATTTATTTCCAGCAATTTATAACTAGAAATTTGGATCAATAGATTTTGAATTAGAAAATACAATAAGAAAATGAAAAAGGTATCCATAAGTTAAAGAATATAACTCTTATATTCTCCCTGTGTTAAATACATTAGAAAAATCCTCTTCATCTCTATTATTTCCTCTCTCTTTTAGCTTTAAAAATGAATCTATTTCCACTTTTACATATGCTAACACCCAACCTGATTTCAATAAGGATTTCAGCTGTACTGTGCCCTTGTAAGCCCCCTAACCTTTGAAAGCTGTTCTGGAATTTGTTTCTCATATCTATTTTTTTTTATTATTATTATTTAAGGATCATAAAGTGGAAGTCAGGTTGCTGCATTTTCAGAGACAGATGAAGCAAAGTGCTCCACTGGGAGTATTCAGCCCCAGTGCTTTGCTGTATTATGGCATATGGAGTTGCGTCTCCAGGCGCTGACATTAGCAGTCCTGCTTCAGGTAACTCATTTAGCTTTGGTGTCATTTTACAATAAATATACCATCCACCGACACAAATTAGACAGCTATTGAGATTAATTTTGAGGCACTATCGGCAACATCTTAAATCAAAAATCATTCTTTATTAGCATGCTCGGCTGTACAGTGCTCTCTTTTCCCCTTCCCCCCTCCCTTCCCTGCCACAAGAATAAATGAGCCCCCATGGTTGACACAGCACATCAAGTGTTTTATAATAGTCTAATTGTAGCTAATGGTTTGTGCAGCTAATTAAGGCCCTATGAATTACAGTAATCAGTCAGCCTCATCTTCTAAACCAGATAGTTCTATTCAAGCGTCCCTTTAGGAAGAAACAAAAAAAAAAAAAAAAAAAAAAAGAGAGAGAAAAAGAAAAAGGAGACAGAATCAGGAAAAATCGGAAAAATCGGAAAAGAAGGAAAAAGAGAAGAAGGAAAGCAAAACTCTAATGATCTGGTATGTTCATTAGAAAGCAAATAAATTAATATAATGTTTTCTTCCATTTCTTGGTAGTTGTTACAGAAATGTTTATGTAAAGTAACATGAATCCTTGCACTATGGTTTTCAATAGCAGAAGAGGAAATTATAGTGTTCTTATTTCTGATGTAGAATGCATATTCTAATTATGCTGCTTTATTGCAGAAGAATAACTTTCATTTGGGAAAAAAACCAGGGGATGAACAGTGATTTTTATTGCATCATAATTTGGGAAAAAAGTTTAAACAGAACAAAGGCATATGTAAACACTAGTTGCACCATAACCAAAAGTTATGGGAGAAATTGAAGCCTGTATATGCAGAGTATGGGGACGGCACAGCTGTGCAAGATGGGATGCAACTACTAAGGGAGAGTGTCCACACAACCCAAAATGTTTACTACACCCTGGTTAGCCCCAGTAGGCAACTAAGCACCCCAGAACCAGACCTTCATTTCTTCCTCCTCTTTCCTAGTTCAATACATAAAAAGGAAATGAAAAGTAAAAGCAAGAAATTTCAAGGATTGATATAAACATAGTTTAATAATTGGAGAACTGGAAGAAGAGAGAATACAAACCAAAACAAGTGATGCAAAGACAATCACTCACCATCTCCTTTGTGTAGACCAAATCCCAGCCAGTTCCCAAGGAAAAGCTGTCCTAGCCAGACCTCCCACATTTCTACTTATTGCTAAGCATGCAACATTATACAGTATGGAATATCTCTCCAGTTATTTTGATCATCTTCCCTATTTCGTCCCCTCCCACCCTCCCTTTTACATCCCCAGTCTATTTACTAGGGTGTCAGAGTGAGAAACAGAGAAGACCTTGACACTTTTGGCTACAATTCTGAACAAGCAGCTATGAAGAAAATGATCTCTAACCCAGCCTTCTAAGTACAGACCCCACACTTAGAACTGTTCCTGTCTTGCAAATTCCACTTGGCAGCAAGTAATATTGGGGTCCCTTTTGGAGAATTACCATGGTCATGAGGCTTTGGCAAAATAGTAGAAGAAATAAAAAGGTTCTAGTTAAGCACAGCAGACTGAATTCCCTTCATCTAATCACAGAATCACAGAATTACTAGGTTAGAAAAGACCAACTGGATCATTGAGTCCAAGCATTCCTATCAAGCACTAAATCATGCCCCTTTGCACCTCATCCATCCGTCTTTTAAACACTTTCAGGGATGGTGAATCAACCACCTCCCTGGGGAGCCTGTTCCAGTGCCCAATGACCCTTTCTGTAAAAACATTTTTTTCTAATGTCAAGCCTGAACCTCCCCTGGCAGAGCTTGAGGCCATTCCCTCTTGTCCTGTCCCCTGTCACTTGGAAGAAGAGGCCAGCACCCTCCTCTCTACAACCTCCTTTCAGGGAGTTATAGAGAGCAATGAGGTCTCCCCTCAGCCTCCTCTTCTCCAGGCTAAACAACCCCAGCTCTCTCAGCTGCTCCTCATAAGACTTGTTCTCCAGCCCCTTCACCAGCTTTGTTGCTCTTCTCTGGACTCGCACCAGAGCCTCAACATCCTTCTTGTGATGAGGGGCCTAAAACTATGCTATGAGAAACTGTGTCAAAGGCTTTAATAAAGTCCAAGAAAATTACATCCACAGCCTTTTCCTCATCCAGTAGGCGAGTTACTTTGTCACAGAAAGAGATCAGGTTAGTTTGGCAAGACCTGCCTTTCATGACCCTGTGTTAACTGGGCCTGATCACCCAGTTCTCTTGCATGTGGTTCATGATAGCACTCAAGATCACCTGTTCCATGACTTTCCCCAGCACTGAGGTCAAACTGACAGGCCTGTAGTTCCCTGGATCCTCCCTGTGACCCTTCTTGTAGATGGGCACAAGATCAGTCAGCGTCCAGTCCAGTGGCCTCAGTCAGCCAGGACTTTTGGATGATGGAAAGTGGTGTGGCAAGCACATCCACCAGCCTTTTCAATACTCTTGAGTGGATCTCATCCGGCCCCATAGACTTGTGAGTGTCTAGCTGGGCAAGCAAGTCTCTGACCACTTCCTCATGGATCATGAGAGCTTTGTTCTGTTCCCCTAACTCCTGGATTTGTACACAGAGGGAACAACTAGATGTTCAAACTCATCATCTTAAACCCTCACTAGAATTGGAGGTGAGCAGTAAGTAATTTTAGCATTTAATTCCTCTAACTTATTTCAGATAGCTAAACACTTATCTTTAGCAAGGTAAGTTTAAGCAAAGGAATGCTGCCAACTGGAGTGTCCACCTTGTCTGCCTTGAGGGTGAATATGCATTTGAGTTGACAATAAAGGTAGTGAAGGAGAAGTTTTCTTCTCCTGATGGTCATATCTTATTTTCATTTGGTCTTCAGCATGATCCAGGTACAGAGATGAAGCACCTAAGCGGCAACTGAAATAATGTACTGTGTTGAAATATTGGCAATCCAGACTTCAAGATTCCTATCTACACTAGCAAACTAAACAGTGCCAAGGGATGTTTCCAAGCACAGAAACTCACTTTTCTCTACTGTTAAACTGTCAGTGTGCTACCTGGCACAGCTTTGTTTTATCTAAGTTAGCATTCTCCCAGGCAATAGCAAGACCACAGGAAGATTCCAGTAGGTAATCTAGATATAGCCTTTCTCTTTGGAAAGTTAAGATTTTTTTGTGGTACAAAGTACATGGAACTTTCCAGTAGTTGCATCAGACCACCTGACCTGGGCCATGATCCAGGTATCAGGTGTGATACTGAAGGATGTGACTGATGGCAAATCTCTTCCTCAGGTGATGACAGGGACTCTTCTTAGACACACAGGACCCCAGGAACACAGAGGGAGTACCCAAGCACTCTGGATCACTGCTTTGTTACAATGGATATTTTTTTCCCAGTGTACCTGGGCAAAATGACCACTTATCAGTCCCCTTCTTCAGATGATTAAGGATTTTCTTTCCCAAGTTTAGTGATTTCAGGTAAGCTGAAGGGCTGCCTTGGTGCTCTGAGTGACTGCCTCCACACAATAGGAATTCTTCCTACAAAGGCTGTGTTCAACTGGATCAGATAATAGCCCAAATAAGAGAGAAATGTTTCTCCAAGTTCATCAAAAATGTTGTACAAAGCAACACAGAGTTGTCTGTGTGGCTAGTGGTGTGGAAAGAAATTCCACCACTACAAGTGCTGAGTTCACTTTCTCTGCATTGTAGGAATATTGGTAACAGTGATTGTTTTTGCCTTTGTAATCCAGTGATTGCAACAGTCATTTAGAACACAAGAAGCCTAGATTCCTCATTTGCTTTGCATTAAAAGAAAGAAAAATTCATCACAATTTTTAAAAAAAATAACTAACTTTCCCTGCAACTGGAGAGCATAAGGGAAGTAAGACATCTCTAAAAAAGTAGACGAAGAATTTGAACTTCAAAGAAATTACTACTGTAGACTTACTTTGTGGAATAATTTTTAAAACCTCAAGAATAAAAGTAGTAAATGTTTTAACATTTTATAGAGAATGGAATAACTTTGGAAGAAGAAATTTAAGAAAAGTCTTCGTAGCTTGGAGGCCATTCGTGAGTAGTAGTATGCAGACATCAAAGCTGCCTGATGCCAGGTCATCAGTCTCTGTTTGGTCAGCACAACTACCACTTAGAAACAGAAATTCACAACTATTTTTCACTAATCTACTTTTGCCCAATTTATTAATCCTAACAATGTCACACAGAGGTCTGTAATATAATGAAAAAAAATCTCATTCAATATATAAAAATCCTCATTTTCTGTTTTTTTTTTCATTGCATGAATATATATAGATCATCGCAATTTATAGTATATCTTGTTGATGCCAAATTTAAACGGATAGCACCTTTTACTGCTCCAATATTTGCTTGAGAACTTTTGAAAGTCTTGATCTTGCAGCATTGGGCACTAAGTTTATGAGAAACTCCATGGAAAAAATAATTCAATTATTTTCTGGAGGAAAATCAACGATTGTTCTGATTGAATTTCAGTCTAATATCCTGAGCTTTTTTTTCTTGTTGATTTTTGTTATTTTTTATTTCCCCTCCACTTTTTTTATTATTTGTAGAATCATTTTTTTTTAAACTTCCAGTGCCACACAGATTGCTAGTGAAGTTCATTGTCTGACATGTTGCAATATTCCTGCTTTTACAGAACAGCCTATCCACAACCTCTCAACATCAGCTGTTATATATTTGTAGTCTACAGTCTGGCTCTACACTTCATAAGTTGCTGTCCAATTTCTGTACAAGAGCAAACCTTGGCTAATGTTTATGAATGATTCTTTCCCTGCTAGTAAGAGACTAACATAAATGGTCTGAACCAACTATAACGCATATAAAGCTCTGCCTCAGGTAAGCAATGAGACTGATCAAGTTCAAAATGTTATGCATATGTTCGAGTACTTTTTTGAATCAGGGCCTCATGAAGTCCATTTACATCAATCCATTCAGAATCATAGAAACATAGAAACATAGAATGGTTTGGGTTGGAAGGGGTCTTAAAGATCATCTAGTTTCAATACCCTGCCATAGGCAGGGAATTTCCACTAGGTCAGGTTACCTAAGGCCTCATCCAATCTGGCCTTGAACACCTCCAGGGATGGGGCATCAACCACTTCGCTGGGCAACATGTTCCTGTGCCTCACCACTCTCATGGTGAAGAAACCCTTCCTTACGTCTAGTCTAAATCTACCCCGATCTAAATCAGTCCTAGTTTGCAGCCACGCTACTCACTGCTATTTTGAATAATAGTTTTCATTTACAGACTGTGCTGGGTACTGTTGATTTTATGATGAACAGAATAAAAACAATGATGAAAGATAACTGAAGTATATTTAATTTGTGATCTACCTAATGCAGAACAGATCTTGTATCTCCAGAAGTGAAATCTAATATGCTGCCTAAAACTGAACTGAAATTTGTATTGAAAAAATTAGGGATTTTTAAAATCTACTTTTTTTTTTAATGAGCCTGACTTTTATGTACTTCATTGAATCGGGTTCCATATTCATGAATTTCCTTTTCTTTCTGTCTTGGATGTCATTTGCCCCAAAGCAAAGTAAAGATGGTTTCAGACACAAAACATTCTATTCGTGCTTAGATAATGTATTTCATTTATTATATACTTGATTCTTACATAAGCAACCATAACAAAATGGGGATCAGATCAAAAGAATGCCAGATAAAATAAAACCAAGGGTGGGGTCACATTGAAACTTATTTTGTATAGAATTAGAGGTGAAATTTATATACATTTTAAATTCAGATATGGTAAAATCTCCTAAGTGACCGTGGCTTCTTCAGTAAACTGTGTTCAAAGTGAAATTATCTCCTTTTTCCTGACCTGACTATTAAGGTATTGTCTTACCATAGTCACTGTGGCATTTCCTGAAATTAATGGATTTATTAGTAATTCTTGAGTCTGTGTAGCTGATTTTAGCTGAAAGTACAATATTCTCTTTTATACTCAATTTTCTCTATATTCTTACAGCTCCTAACTACAGAAATAGTCCTATTTCTGTCCCAGATTTATATTGGGTATGCATACTGTAATACCATTCTGATCACAGACATTATTTCTTAACATTACTATAATTAAAATAATTAATAAGATACCTAAATATGCATTGAGTAATATTAACAAGGAAGAAACTCTGCATAAGAAGCTTATCTTCTGAATGAGGTAGACATGTAAATATGGATGAGGAAATAAAAAAACAAAAGGTGTTGTGATTTACTGAGGGTCATACAGCAGGTTATAGTAGAGCCATAAATATAATCCAGACCTCCTAATTCCCATTCCAGTGGTCTGTCATTTAGATCTAAAGTGTAACACTGCCTAAACTATGGCTGACTACATCTACCATAAACTGATTGCTTGAGATGTTTCTGCTGAAATAGTAGTGGCAACATGTGATCCATACTTACTATTATTATTACCGTATGTTGAGAAATGAAATAAATGAACACTGTATGATAAGTATGGGTCCAGCTTGCACACAAAAGGTTTGGTACAGCTACCTGAATGTATGTATTTAATGATTTTAGGATGTTCTAGAGTTCTGTGAAATTTTCACGGGGACTTATTTCCTCTAGATAAGTGCAGATTTAATAGTCAGATGAGCTTGATCTAACGTAGACAGTTTAATGAAACCTTTTTTCTATAAAAGTGACATCAAACATCCCTGGAAAAGCTGAAGTTCGTATGTATTTTGTTGAGTAACTTTCCAGACCCCTTTCATACCAAGACAATCACTCAAACAGGGTCAACAAGATGCAGTGTGTCATTTACATTTAATGAATTTTCTTGGGACAACAGTGCGGAACCTTGGTGGAAGGATCCCTTTGGTTTTCTCCTCTGAGATACAGGTAGCATTTCTAAGAACAAAAAGTCTTGTGTGAAAGAATTCATGAGTAGGTAAAGGATGAGCAAAAGAACGAAGACAAAAGAAAGTAAGGATCACTCTAACTTCATTACTAGAATGAAGTTTCTTTTTGAAAATCTTCTCAGCTACAGCTATAAAAAATATATTTTATCTTATCATTACAGGTGACAAAGAATCCATGAGGAACATAAACCTCTTTGTGGTATCCAGACTAGAGATTTGGCCTTTATATATGTATATACTGAGTATTTTTTTGATTTCTGCTATCCTGTCCCCTAATTAATTATGAATTATATTGATACAGATTAAATAGGAAGAATTAGAAGCAAGAGTATCATGGTAATCTGTAAATTAGAACTTCAATATTGTCTGGAGACAGGAAAGCTATAGATTTTCTTTTTTCTAGAGTAACATTTCTGTCCTTTATCCTTTACAAATGCTCAAATAATTGAGCTGCTATATAAAACTATCTTCTAGTGACCACTCTTCAGCTTCCATAGAGACTTTGAAGATACAGTCCTGCTTTAAGGAAGATGTCTTCTAAATGTAATGAGTAAGGTTCACAAATCACAGTAAGAAATAGGATTCCAGGAATTCACTTAACAGGTGTCTTTTTTTGTGAATAAAATGCTAAGATACGCATTTCTCCAGGCATTTCTTAGGAGCAGAAGAACCTGATTTAGAATTACAAGTTCTATTCCAGAAGTTATTCAGCAAAGGTTCATTACAGCTACTCAGGACACAAAGATTACAAAGTTCCTCTTAGATCTCAGCTTAGAAATGTGTGAATGAAAAGTGCCATGGAAGCTAATTATGTTAAAAGTAATAGATTTATTTTATTTGATTTTATTTTATTTTAGTCATTGTTTTCATCAAATGCAAGTGCTAAAATATTTATCCTGAAACTAATATCCCTCTTTAATTCAGTCTTTCATTCAGTCTGAATTTGCTTTATCTCAACTAACTTTAACTTCATAACTGAGTTTCCTACTTGACAGAGATTCTTCACAACGGGAACAAAGTAGTTTTATCTATCCTAAGAAGTTAATGGATTCAAGCACTTCTAAAAATTGATTTGGGTTAAGTGTGGTGAATATGTACGTCTGTTTTGTTCATTAGCAGTGAGAACAAAAAGTGTGTACATGCAAACTTCTTCCCCATAAATACAATCGAACATGCTCTAAACTCTCACAATTCCATCAGAAAGGTATGTAGGTTCATGGATTTTTATAGTCAAAAGATCTCACAGAATCATAAAAAAATAGGCTTGAAGATCATCCGACAATCTGCTGAGCACAGAGAGAGCTGCAAATCTCAATCAGATTTCTCAGTATTTCTTTTGGACAAGATTTGAAGATGTGCAAGAATGAAGACACAACTCACCTCCCTTGACATCCTGTTCCAGTTCTTAACAGCTTTTATAGTGATGATTTTTCTTTTCCTTATGTCCAATAACAATTACACTTGCTGCTGTTTTGTACCATTGTCTCTTGTACTTTCTCTGTGTATTGTTGAGAGGGGTCTGGTTCTATCACAACTGCAATTAATGACTGGAATAACACCCTTCGTCTCCCCTTTTTCAGACTAATATACAAGTAATATAGTACCACTTTCTAACTCTTCTAGTCATCTTCTGAGCTCACTCTTCTTTTGTTCTGGAAGGACAAACTGGAACTGAAGGCTCTAGGTGGTACAGCATGCATGGCAGATAGAGGGTAATAATCACTTCCTAAAACTTGCTGGTTATGCTTTCATTAATGAAGCTTGTTGTATGACTATCCTGGGATGTTAAAGTGACACACTGCTAACTTGGATTAGTAACAGTCTGGGTCCTTTTCTGCAGAGCCACTATCTATCTGATACTGGTCTGTGCATCTTTTCCAGAGAATTACTTTTTATCTAAGGCCCAAATAGTGATGAATAAGCCACTTGTGTAGATAGTTTCCCCTTTTCATTAAAATGGTGTACTTATTTTTTACCTTAATTCACCTGAATTTACCTTTCAAATTTGAGTAATATTCTAGTCTTTCCTTCTAAATTACAGAGCCCTTTAGCATTTTTTTTCCCCAAAGGTGTTTACTTGGAAAAATCATGATAGTACAATAAATATGGATGGTCAAGTTTTCAAGCTGGGAGAATACCCTTAAGTATTTTTTGCTTTCTGTACATTGGGAGTATAATAGTTTCAGTAAAGAGAAAGAGCAGTGACTCCTGATATATCTAAAAGTTTTTTTAAAGGTTTCAGCTAGTTCATTCAGGCATTCACTGAGCCAATTCACCCATTCCTTGGCTCTAGCATATATGTAATAAGCATTACTATGGGCCTCAGGTAAGACTTGAGCTGGAAAGCAATAGTATAACCTTATCAGAAGCAAAGACTGTAGCTTTTGAAACAATGACTTTTACATAGTGAGTATGATAAATGAAAGCACTTTCCTCTTGTTTAAGAAACTAGGTTTTTATGAGTTTATTGTAGGATATTTAGAGGGATGGAGAAATCCTTTATTTGAGTTTGTAAATTTTATTGGCACTAGTGTTCTCATCTTCTTTTTTAATCCTGGGATTTATTGCTTTTTATTTCAAAGCAATAAGAACATGAGAGAAAATTCTCAATGCAGTGTTTCAGAATTTCCTGCCCAGGTGGATAAAGGCTATTTTGGGTTCCCTCTTCTCCAGTTTATCTGACATACTGAATTTAAGTTTTTATTTATCTGTGCTAGTAGCCATTTAAACCAGATTTTAAAATCCACAATTTAGAAGGGAGATTTGTTTGTTTGTTTTGGGAGAGGTTGGCAGGTTGTTATAGGGTTTTACTTTTGGTTACTTTTTTCCCTATAAGCATCTCTGCATCTTTCTTTGATTTAGGGTTTATAAAATTAATTTAAGCATTTTTAAAATTTCCTTCCTCCTTTCTCATTCTTTTCTTTTTTTTTTGTTTTTGTTGTTCATTTTTTTCCCATACTTATGTAACCTCCGGTTTTCCCAAACTTGTATATTATTTTTAAAATCAACTTTAAGCTTTGGATTTCAACATATTAAATTATTCTTGGAATTATGGATGGCAATTTTCTGGGCTCAATTAATCTGCAATACAAGCTGATTTAATGATGCTGTTGTTGTAATTTAGAGTCAGTGCATTCTTTTTTAAAAAAATCCATTTTTAAAATCGGTTATGAACTTCATTGTGAATGTTGTCTTTTTCACTTACATGCAGTAAAAGTAGAAAGGCCAATTTAATTTCATGAGTTTGTTTTATTCAAATTTCTGTTCTGGTTTCTTGACTGCTGAGCTTAGCATAGACCATTTTATACCTAAAAGACCTTTAAATAGGAAAACACAGGTAGAAATAGAGGAGCAGAAAGGAAGAGTCTGAGTAGTCCTCGTGTTGGAAGATTATACTGACTCTGAAGTCTTGTTTAGGGCCTTTAGACATCTGTGGGCATCTCTGTTTAAAAATCACTGGATTGTGATTTGACTCTGAAATCATTAATAGGGTCTTCTAGAAACAGTAATGGTTGGAACATCACACACTTCTGGAGTGCAGACAGACAAAAAATGCTGTGGGAATTTCAGTTACTGCTCAGTTACTGCAAGGAATCAATAATCTAAACCAAATATGTTCAATGAAATTAAACAGAGCAGAGGTATAGGTATATGATATATACCTCATATACCTTCAATATAGGTATATGAAATAAATTTATTCACTGAAGTTTTGTCCATCACTATTAGCTTTCAAGAATATAGTCCAGAATCCCTCTGTCATCAGCAGTGAGAAATAAATATTATTGTAAGATAATATATCCATTCTCAAAGTGGTTTGGCAAGTGCACAGGAAAATGTCATATAAAACTTATTTTCTTTTCAATATCTACAGGCAGAACCCCAATGATTGCCTCTAAAGAGATATCAAACAAAAATATTACATAAAAATGTTATGTCTCAGAAACTTTTGTTTTCTTGTAAATTTTTTATTGAAAGAAGGAACTCTTTCATAGCACTTAAACTAAACAAACAATTGAGTATAATGAGCACCAGGAAGCCAGAAAGACTAATTCTTCCCTATCTGACCCAGTCAACATCCTGTGGAGCATCCTGTCATGAAAATGCAGCTCTAACTCACAAAGAGTTTTTATCTTTCTGTATGGTAAACCTGTTAATGGATACTAATCCTGCTGGAGTGGAGGACAGTATATTTTCCTAAAAAGCAGTAATTTCAAATTGAGTTTGGTAAACTGAACTTCCAACTGTTGGCAAACCAGTTTCTGTAGCAGAATATATAGCCTCCAGGCTTATTGCTACTGTGAAAAACATGTTGACAAGATCTCTCTGCTTCAAATGTTTGACTTTGCTTTGCCACTTAAATTACCCAACAAGAGTCACATTTTCTAATGAGTGTCCTTTAACATCTTTTTCTTCTTAATGTTAAGTATTTCAGTATGCCAAGGGGACTTCAAGAAGGAAATATACTTAACTTATTGTTCATTTGATGGGCTTTTCCTGTGGACAGCATGATTATCTCATCTTGTCAGGGAAGCGGCCAGAGGTTAGCTTTTGTTCTATCTTTATTCTTTTTCCTCCAGCTCCAGTTTCTTATTCATTCTCTGCCAGAATACAAATCAAGGCAACAATGTGTGTTGGACAAAATGTCTATCATCTTTCTGGTGTGCATCTCTATCAAGCTATAGTAAACCAGGGTCCTTCCTAACAGTAAACTGAATGCAGTATTGGTACAATCGAACCATGGTAGTGAATAATGTTGGTTTATGTGACTCTTACTTCCCACAATAAAGGTGAGGCAAAAAAGGTAGTTTTTCACTTTGATATGTAACAGGTAAAATGAAGTGTCTCACATCTAAGGATTTCTAATCCAGACATTGTGCTGCTATGTTTAGAGACAGCTGCGTAATGTGGAGCCATGGTTCTCGGGATGTTCATTTAAGATGTCAAAAATAAATATATTCATTTGCTCACTACAGGTCTCTTGTTTGACTTTGACCAAGTCAAGTCCAGGTCTAGTTGCCGCCATTATGTAGGTGTCTATAGCCTAAAAATTTTTGTATCTTAGGTCTTGTTTTCATTATGATCCAGACTTGCACAAATAACTAGTATTCCTATTCAACAATATCTTATTTAAACTGATGTTCAGACATTTGTTGACAAATAAGTTACATATGTAGACAACAAGACAAATCAATTACCAGCTAAGCTAAATTTACCATACAGCTTTGTAGCCTTAATTTTGAGGCAGCCAGAGACTGTACTTCTGCTTAAATCCTTGGATTCTCAAGCTTTAGTTCCCAGAATCAAGTCCCAAACTAAAAATCCTTTATAACTGACTGACCCCTCCAATATTTTTAAATATCTGTCCTGAGTAAATGGAAAAGTGAGTCAGAGAGCAGTAACTGCAGGAATAATTGCAGCTTAGGTTCTCTAGATTTGTTTTCCTGAACTTGCTACAGGGGAGGTGCTTTCCAGCATTTTCACTGTTATGTAACAGAAATGGAAATTACTTCCTACTTTAAAATACAAGCTTTTACCCCTCAACTTGATAACCCAGGTTCACACAACATCCGTTTACTCATAAGTCAACAAAAGCCAGAATCCATGAAATCTATAAAAGATTTGTGACCAGTGTGTTCATCACATTTTCAGCTGAGTCTGCCTCCATCACTCTTGTTCCTACACTTATATCAGAAACTACTTGATGTGGTCCAAGCTGAATTGAACTTTTTTTTCCCCATCTGTTTCCCACAGTACATTCCCTGGTGCACTTGATATTGTAACAACATAACCTGGTCATTTGCAGTGTCTTTCCCTGTTTCTTGTGACACTTGGTGGAATTTCCTTGCACATATTAGTTATTTTTATTCATGCATAGTCTGCAGTGTCAAATCTTCATGAGGAGCATGCTACCCTGATGTGGTCACAGGTAGATCACAGAAGTAAAATCAAGAAAAAGACATTGTTTTCATGGAGAAGAAAGCAAGTAAGGTAAATAAGGGAATACTCTGAAAAACAATGAGCTCAAGGAAAGGTTTACAAGATTAAATTTGAGTTTGGGATTAGTGACTGAGGCAAATTACCTTAGCTGGGCTTTGAAAACACGGGGCAAACTCTCTCTGTCTCCCTGCTGCCAGTCACACTTCTAGAATTCATTCATTCATCCTTCAATTAAATGAACAGATTCTGGTTGCAAACTTGGAGTTAGTACGATAGTTTTACAGAAAGAAAACAAATTAATTCCCAGGAAAAAAAGAAAAGAAAAAAGAAAACTATCTTCTGAATTTGAAAAGAGATAAACTTTAGAGTTAAAAGTGCCATAATTCTATGTTAAACTCCATGAAGATTGAAGGTTTGGAGATATAGTTTTTCCTTGTGCCATGATTTTGAAGTTAAAAAGGTCATGCTTGTTTCACCTGCTCACTAGTGGCTCTGTGGCAGTAACTATAATTGATTGTAAAGTTTTTTTGTCATTCTTTATGGATTCAGATCCTACAGATTAGAAGCTTCAGGGATTATCAGGCAGCCACAGTCAGAACTGAAGAATTATCAGAGGATAATCTTGTACTATTGCAAACTCCCTGCTATTAGGTATCGTCCAATCATTCATTCAAGAAATTGTTATATATTTGTTAAGCTGCTCTGCTTTGTTAAAGTCTCTTTCACTCCCTTTCAAATTTACTTTCATGCACTGTATAAGCATTATAGATGGTACATAATAAGTCCTGCTGTAAAGCAAGAGATGATTCTTTTTAATTTTATTTTTATTTAAACCAAGGTCAAGGTTGAAGAATGACGCCTGCATACAGAACTTAAGGTAATAAAAAGTTTTTTATAACTTTTTCTCTTGCTTTCCATGATCAGGTTTGTCTTACTCTCCCTTCAACCTACATTTCTACCTAGAGAACACTACACAGGCCTAACATGTGTGGATCAAGAAACAGGCAAATTGTGAGTAAACAGACCTGAATCTCTTTTGTTATTTAAGTCTGAAGGAGAAGGTTGAGAAATCCTGAAAGAAAACCTGCACCCTAAAAAGACAGAGGGAGAGAGTACCAACCTCTCTGTGCCCTTGGTTACCTCTTCCCTGTTACCATTTCCTATGATGCCAGCCAGAAAATTATATCAGAGAATAAAGTTGAAATGTCTTCATGGCTGCCCTGAGTTGTTCACTAAGAGATTGATGGGTTTCTGTTTGCATGTCACTGATGTCACTGGATGTCACTGATGACACAGGTTGCAGGGCTAGGGGGAATAAGGCCTTGACATACTGGAGATAACCCCAGGCAACAGTGGGAACAGGTTGAAAAATGACACCATTTATTTAATGGCACTTTGTGCTAATTTTTAGGTTATTAGTAGAAGTGAAGGTCTGGACAGATTCTGAAAGGTTAGAAAATAATGTCACCAAGACATAGCATTTCATGTACTCTGCTGTGCATGAAATTCATTTCTCATTTACATTGGAATAAGCAACTGGAGCCCTACAAGTCTTACAAAACTCATGAATAAACACGATTTCTCATCTCTGAACATAAGCACTATTCAAACGTGTTAAAGTATGACAACTTCACAAATTGTCTCCACTAGCTGAGCTTCTACAACATACTGTGCATATTCTCAGTGTGTTCCAATTCCTAGGTACAGTATTTTAGCCAAAATTTCACAGAAATAAGATTATGCTCATATGTTTTATAGAATAGTAATGACAGGCCAAGAATGTATGTGTGGTCAAGTACAGAAGCTCATTTAATGGTATGAGATGTAACTAACCTGCCTGTTCAGTGAAATCACCAGTTTGTCACTGTGAAACCAAAGCTTTCACATTCAGTGAAAACTACTGCTGCACTCCTTTTGGAAAGCTTCTGTCAACAGAAGATGTCTATGCAGCAACCTAGAGATTCAAGAGTCCCATCTCTTTTACCATCATAATTTTCTAATCCTCCTCCTTAAATATATACTGGAGCAGGAAATTGATAACAGAAGGATTTTTTAGCTTCACAGAAGTTTTGCATTTCCAAGCAAATCAAGTTTCCAGGAAAAAATATTTCCCCATCTGGAATTTTGAGCATTGAATAAACTAGATATATGTCTGCCTGTCTATGCATAAGTACATGTTGTATCCCATTGGCTTGTCAGCAATGCTGTGGAAGGAACAGGAGTAGGTGGCTGGTGTCTTTCATGAAAACCCATATTGACTTAATGATAATTAATGTTGAAAATTAAGATTTTATATCTTATCAATTTTCTCATAAACAGTATTTCTGTTCATGAGAGCTGCAACACTGAAATATCAAAGGGGAAACAGATATTTCTTAATATTTATTTATTTATTTGTTTAGTAGGCAACTTTCCAGTAATTAATTACATCAAATAAGCTGAACCCTTGAAAGAAAAGAGAGACAAAAGTGTGAGTCTGTTAAGGGCTTGAGAATTTTTTGGCTTGTAACACAACTCTCTTAATGAGACATGTAATTTTTCATGTGGAAGGAGCAGTTGCCCTTCTGAAAAGAGTTCCTGAGGGGAAATTATTTTATTCCAAACCAAGTCCACAGGGTTAGTTAGATGTCTAGCTTCACCTGTGCAGCTGACAAGATTCAAATTGTGCCTATACTCATTGGGTCAGGTAGGAAATTCGGTGCATCCAGTGCTGATTGCTAAGACTCTGCATCCTGTAGGTGATACTAAGAAGAGAGAATGAGTCCTATACCACCCTGAAGCATACTGGACATTATTCTGGGCTTCCAAGAGACTTAATCCCTTTCTGAATGTAGATTATTCTTTTAAAGACTGAAGTTTATTTGTTTCAGAACAGAGGTTCCTCCCACTGTAACAGCCTGGCAGCTCCAGGTCTAACTAGAAGTGCAGAACTATTCAGCTTCCCTAAACAGACTTAAATTTCTTTTTTTCTGGTGTATGACCAGTTATGTGCTTGTGAATAAAGACTAGCAAATTAATGGCATGCATCTATTTTGGTTTAGTGTTTGACAGGAATAGTTGGACTCCATGATCCGGTGGGTCTCTTCCAACCTGGTGATTCTATGATTCTATGATTCTATGATTCTATTTCTAATCTGGGTGGAACAGTTTATCTGCTTCCCATTGCTCTGCCTGGAGCAGCAAACAATTTTGTGTGTCTGCCTTTCTACCAAATAAAATAATGTTTTATATAAAATAGATGCTATGTAATTTATATCAATATTTACTTTATATAAAATAAATGCTATAAAGTAGCATTCAGCCATGGGAACCAGAGTACAACTTTCATCTCCATTTTCAATAGAACAGTTCAAATCTGTATGAACATCCAGATGCCTGGATGATGGTGCAGGCTGTGCCCTCAGCAAGTTTCCTGATGACACAAATAGGGAGGAGAGGCTGGTGTACCAGAACGCCATGCCACCATCCAGAGGAAATGTGACAGGCTGGAGAAATAGGAACCTCATGAAGTTCAACAAAGAGAAATTAAAAGTCCTGCACTTGCAGAGAAACAATGCCATGTGCCAAAAGAATGCTGGGCACAACCCAACTGGAAAACAGCTTGACAGAAAAAAAAATCCAAGGGTCCCCTTGGACACCAAGTTGAACATGAGCCAGTAATGAGCCCGTGCTTCTAAGAGGTCTAATGGCATCCTGGACTGCATTAGACAATGTATTTCCAGCAGATTAACAGAGAAGATTGTTCCTTTGTGCTCAGCAGTAGTGATGTCATGCCTGGAGCACTGTGTCCATTTTGGACCCTCCAGGACAAAAGAAAAGTGGATGTACTGGACACTGTTCAAGAAATGGCCACAAGGATTATCAAGGGACTGGACTATCTCTTATATGAGGAAAGGCTGGGATAGCTGAGGCTGTTTAGCCTAGGGAAGGGAAGGTTCAGGACTGTTCCCATTATTATGCATAAATACCTGATGTGAAAGTACAATCAGGACCGAAGCAGTAGTGCTCACTGACAGGACAAGAGGTAACAGGCACAAATTGAAATGCAGGAAGTTTCCCCTGCACATCAGGAAACACTTTTTTATTGTGAGGGTGACTGATTATGGACAGAGATTTTCCAGGAAGAGGGTGGTTCTGCCTCCTTGGAGACACTCAACAGCTATCTAGATACGCTCCTGGTCGGTCTGTTGTATATGGTCCTACTTGAGATAGGGAACTGGACCAGATGACATCACGGGTCCCTTCCAACCTCAATCGGCCTGTGTTTCTGTTTATCTAGGAACATTTTTTAAGTGTAGTTCTTGTCACCTTTGTGAAAAATGGGTGATCTTGTTTTAAATGTTTTAATTCATTGTTTTCCTACCTAAAAAAACCCCAAACCATTCAAGTTATTAGCCTGAAATGCCTCATGAATAATTCATTTTCAGTACTTGATGCAAGTTAATTACATTTGCCATACAGTATAATTCCTCCTCACTCACAGTTTGACCCTGTGCACTGGGTGTAAGGAAGAGACTTAAGCACATAAATTTATGCGCCCACACCTTTCTAGGTCATATTTGCCCCCAGATAATGATTCTGGAGCCCTAGTCCCTGTCCTGAATTTGGGTTCCCTTTCAAGATCAAAAACTATTATTATTTAGAGCAGAATGTTATTCAGTTTATAAGCCCAATAGTTAGACTGACAGACAGGCATACAGGCAGGGAGACAGAAAGACGGTGTGATCAAGTATTTAATTCTCACTGGTTCAACTCCTAAGCCATCTAAACTCTCATGGCTCTGCTTAAGCACATGCAGAATCCTGGCTGAGAAATGAATGTTGAGTTTTTTGTGCATAGTTCACAGATGGATATATTATAAATGCAAAAAAAAAAATGTAAAGGATAAATTTTGAATAATTGCTGTGTGTTCTCCTGACTCATGCCTAATGTAAGCAAGATCACTGTTTTCCCTGGTTTCCTGGCCCTTGTTAGTTTTGGTTCATATTTACTTGGTTGCGTTAGCTTTTATTTTTTTGTCATTTTCAGGTATTTCCTTTGATTAACACACAGCATTTTTTCCCCCTAGTGTGATTTTTTTTCCATCTCTGTCATAATTTGTCAGGTACACTATCTTTTTATATGTTAAGATTGTTACAAAAAAATCAATAAGCAGATTTTTTAAATATTATATATATTTAATGTAAATACATATATATACTTTTTAGCAAGGGAAAACAGATACATCTGATACTCAGGCAATTTTGATAGAGGGCTATGTATTCTCAATACTTTTTATACTCACAGTAAATGGGAAATTATATTCACAGCTCTGAGATCTCTTCCATCAATTGTTTAGCCACATTAAGGTGACTATTTCATCTTATATCTTACACCTTCTGTCTACCACCTCTTCTATGTGCTGTATTCCTGTTTTGTACCTTGTATATTGGGATCCCATTACAATAGGCTATGGGCAGAAAAAATGTTTGAGGATCGAGTTTTTTTGGTATGGCTTACGGCAGGATCTGGCCTCACCTTGAAATAAGGATTTTACTGTTTTATTGATTTGGATTCTGTATCTTCAAAAATGTCTGTTCTTTTTACCATTGCTATAGCATTCATGTAAAGTCCTCCATACTTAACAGCCTGTGCAAGTCCAGTGCAATGTCTCCGCAAGGTTTATACAAAGAGTCTGACAAATTCTAGGTTGGAGAGGATTTCTAACTTTGAGTTGGCTACTTGCTCTATTTGAGGGGTGCGAAAGGAAGCAAAAATGTTTGTGGTAAATTCTGTACATCTCCCAGAAGTTCTGTCACTAATATCAAGACTGTTGTGTGATGAAGAGAATTTGGTATTACAGCCTTAAAGTGGCCCTGAACATATTTTAAGTGATACTCCATTGCCAAAGAAAACTTAAGTTTTGTGCCACAGGTAAGTTCATAGGAACCAGAATAAGGACACCTGGCTTCCAGGCTTGAATTTACAAATAGATTGTGGTGTGGGAGTGTGACGGGTGTTAAAGATATTTAATTTATTTGCCTTTCACTTTTCTTCCCTTCAGGTTGGGCCTTGGAAGGCCCGAATGCTGAGAGATTTTAATACCAATGTGTTATGGTTAGATGAAAAGATAACTATATGCACATAGGCCACAACAGAAGTCTGAGAAAATTTCAGTAGTCTTCTACATCCACAAATGACTGGAGTACTATTGAGAGTCTTGAAGAGAGTAGCATAAGATATTACATTGAAAAACCTGAGGAAAGAGTTAACAGAAAGCATGCCTCCTTCCTCCAGCAGCCTTGAGCAGTTGGTGCCTTTGCCATTAAATATTTTCACATTTAGGTTTTCTATTTGCCTTGAATTACTGAAATACACTAAGCACATCTCTCCAAGGACCCAAAGCAATGGTGTAATAGGTTCCTGCTAATAGCTTGAAACTGTACAGCAATCTAGTTTTAAAATACAACACAAATCTTTATCTAAAAGCACTAACACCTCACTTCTGTGTTCACAGAGTATGTTTTCACATTTCTTTTTGCAATGCCTAGCAGGGAGGGGGTGGGTGGTGGGGAAACAACTACAAGAGAAATGATGCATTCCGGGCAAAGAGCCAATTTAAAAAGTCTGTTCCCTCCAGTTTGCCGTCACTTGTCGCGGTTAAACAAAACATGGAATAGAAAAAGAGAAATTGGCTTCAGTGTAAATGTCAACATTCAGATTAAAGCAAACATGAAGCATTCACAACTCTTGACAAAAAAAATATTAAATTGAATTATGAAGGGTATGCAAATGAGGCCCTTCTTCTATGTGATTAAGTGTATGTACGAATTTGCATTTTCTGTTTATACTATTAAAACCAAAGTAACAGAGCTGGGTGCTCAGGAATATGTAAGCATGATTTTGCACGGCTTGAAGCTTTACAGCATGTTTGTATAAGTTGTGTGAATTAGCATGTACCTGCATCCCCAAGTATGGGCTGCATATGTTTGCTGAGTCTTAAGGTATGCATACGTAATTAGTTAAATGTATGTTTCTGACTTTTGTCCACTCTTTACATGCTTGTGTAGAAATGCGAAAAGGAAAAACAATTTGATTTTAAGCTTCAGATAGTTATTCCGCTTTCAATATACAAATATGTAAATAATGCCCTCAGTCAATGTCAGTAGCAAAAGAGATTTCTGAAACAGGGAAAAAGTAAGAGTTGGAAGAAAAAACAGAGTCTGGAATGCAAAAATGACTACCTCCATCACTTGAGAATACTTGAAATATGCTGTTTTCCAAGAAGGATAATGGAGAATTATGAAAAATATATTAATAATTCAAACCTGTGTAGGATATGGTCCCAGTTCTTCAGTAGCTCATTAGACACAGATCTTGGAAATTGAATTGTTTGAAATGTGCTTTTGAGAAGCTCTCGGCATGCATCCATGACATAAAATTTTAAAGCAAGTATAATACATTTGAATTCCATAATTAAAATTAATAGGAAAATGAAAAATAAATGGCCTGCACTGGTCCAGTTTCCCTACTGTGGAATATATTTACTGGTATATCATACTGTCTATATGACATGTTTGTATGGTATACTTAAGCTTTTTTTTTTATGAGTGTGAGTCTTTTTTTCCCATATTGACTTTTGTGTGGGAGTATGTCTATGCTTTGAACTATTCCCTCATCAGAAAATATGTAAATACATTTAAAAACTACATAAGACACCAGGCAATGTGCTTTACCTAACATTAGAAAGTGTTTCTACTTAGCCAAAATGGCGCTTACGAACTCAAGACATTTTATTCATGCCAGGATTACTTCAGGACACTACCTGCAACCTCCTTTGTTTCCTCAGAAAATGGTAGGTATAGAAAAGGAATCAGAGGAGATTACCATAGATTTATTTTTAATAACTGCATTTTAAAATATGAATTAAATTTTAATACCTGTATAGCAAATTTAAGAACTGGTATGAAATACACTAGGCATGTTCAACCTGTGTGAATGTTTATCTGGGTTGCTAAAAGCAAAGCCTGCCTGAATTTTTGTTGTTTGTTTGCTGCAAGAGGACTACAGTAATGTGTTCAGCATAGCACAACATAATCTCAGTCTGTCCCTTGGGTTCATCTTTTGGGAGCTGGCTTTTTCTAGCTTTCCACTCCTTTCTATCTTTCCTTGCAGAAAATATTTTTGAACTGCAATTAATAAACTATTTATCTACCTAATCTAATTATTTGCCTATAAAAGGAATGGATAAACATGTATTTAGTATATTCTTATGTATCTTGCCAATGAGATTGTGCTGTTATGGCAGTATGTAAAAGCCCCTGCTGTTCAGTATACCTGTCCTATTCACTTTTCTGATCCATAAGCATGAGGGTTTTGGACCTGTAATAATTAATTTTAGATCCAATGCTGCAGCACATGCCATGCTTTATCTGCTGGATTTCTGAGATCATTGTAACAGTTCGGCATTTTTATTTCTTATAAAAAGGTGCTGTGTTGATTTTAAAGTCTTTTTAAAACAACATTAGGCTCAGTTGTTCCTCTGTATTCCTCTCCCAAAACACTTGTTTTACTAATGTATTTGCCCTTTTATGAAAAACGCATTTCCTTTCCCTGTGGCATGGAAAGAGAGAAATGCATTCAAGCAGGAAAGTGAACAAGACTGGCTCACAGCCTAACAGAATGAGATCTGATACCTATAGATGGGTTCTCGCAAACCTGCAGAAATCCCAAGCCATGGGGCTCTCCATGGGGAAGGCCTGGACATAGGCACAATAAATTGATGGACAGGCCGCAGTTTGGGCTTGAGGCCATAGTTGTTAAAAGAACTTGAATCCAGCAGGCAATGAATATGAAAATAAAGCTATAAGATATTTTTTTTTCTAAAATATTGTTTACTACAACACTATACTGGCTTCCAAAAGGTATGCAAAGACATATTCATTACCTATAGTGAGATTATTTCTGTTCTCAAGTTAAGCCTGATTGAGAGGGAATCTAGGTTTAACTCAGCAATGGCTGTAATGGCATGTTCAAGCATGAACAGTAATAAGACTAAGTTACTCTGCCCACATTTAAGAACACCTAGTCTTGGGCTTCTTTGTGGTCAGCATAAGGCAATGATCATAACACCTAAATTAGACATAGCTTCTTTTCACTGACTTCAATAAGTGAAGGGTTGACTTAACAGCAACAGGAAAACCTCAAAAAAATTTGCCAAGCCATCTGTCTGAAACCAAATTAAATATGTATGTTTTCTACCAATGGAAAAATAAATTGCGTGATTCAGTGAGACTTCACTGTCATTGTGGAAATAATGAGAAGAAATAATCGCCATCATGCTGCCTTACCCCACCACCACAAACCAGATTACACAGAGTCCTGAAAACAGAATTTCATCAGCACAAATTAATTAGAGTGGTTGAAAAGTAAACTTGATCACAGGCAGCTCAGGAACTGCTCATTTAGAGGTAAAAATAAAGGAGTGTGCATGTATAGGTTTTGTTGCATTCTTTTCCATGCATCCCTTACCAGTCATTCTGATGGACAAGATACTGGCTTTTCTGGCTTTTTGTTTTTAGCCAGTATGGCTGTTCTTGCATACTTATTATATTAACTTCTAAAACAAAGGATTCTGAGGCTCAGATTCTATTCGTCACTTTACATCTATAAAAAACTAAAGAACAGCATGTATTCTTAACACTTTATTAATACTAACCATGTCTGTGGAACTGTAGGTTACTCAAAGAGACATAAAAGATCTAATAATGATTTTAGTGAAGTTAAAAGCAAGTTTGGCTAACTACCTCATCATCTTTCACACTCATAAACACAGAAATGAATATATTTTCTACAGACTGAATGCTCAATATTTCTCAAGTACAAGTCCCATAATGTAAGAGAACACCACAGTGTCATGGCCAAGATTCACAAATTTTATAGGTTTGAGCATTGTGGACTGCCTCCAACCTTAGTATCAACAGAGTGTTAAATTTTACAGGCGCAGACTAAACCCTTCCACCAATGCTGTCACTCCATTGTAGAAGGCCACCAGATCAGACAGGTAGGAAATGGGTACTTTAAAAATTCATCTAAGAAGGGTTGAATGGGTCTTTGAGAAACCTGATCTAGTGGAAGATGTCCTTACCCATGATAGGAGGTTTAGAATTAGATGACCTTTAAAGATCTCTTCCAACCAAACCAATTGCATGGTTCTGTGGTTCAATTACAAAGAATGAGAGAAAGGAGAAAAAACTACGTGTCTATATATGTGTCTATGCATCCTCCACAAAAATACAAATCTGCTAGGTACCCAGCCCTGCCAGAAATGGGCACATAAAATAAAATAAAAAAGCTGATCTGTAGAGGGACAGACATCAGAGAGGAACATTGATTTAACCAACTAAATGAACAGCTATGAAGAGGTGAGGAAACTTTTCTCTCAGTGTGAAGTAGTTAACGTGGAAACACCATAAACAAAGGCAACTACAGTAGCTGCTCCTGCAACTGTGTCCAAGAATATTTTTTTCAGTCTCTCTCTAGGTCCCTGAGATGCACGTATATTTATCTGCAGTCAATACCTTGTAAAATGTGTTAAAAAATCCCTTAGCCAAATTAAAGCAGCCACATCCATGTGCTCATGGTAAAATTAATCTCCCCCAAAAAACAAGCCCACTTCTTTATTACCTGCATTTAACTGTGTATCTATGTATGCAACTGAACAAATGCTCTATTCATCTGCAGATCAAAATCATACATTTAAATCCATCCAGCTATTCTTGTTTACTGATGAGACTTCATCTGGGGGTTTAATGCTAGGTGTGTGAGTGCACAGGCACACGTGCGTGCGGGTGTACTCACGCGCGCGCACACACACACATTTTCTTTCTCTGAGCATTTCCAATACTTGATCGAGCTGCAAGGAGATACTGTTTGCCATATGAACCATCACAGTGGTCAGTGCTTAAATTCTCAACCACCCTCATGGAAAAGAACTGCAAGTCATTTTAAGATAGAATATTTATTCTACAAAGGTTCTTCTCAGAGTTACAATGACCTGTGGCCAAGGAATGAACTGGGGTTGTTTAGCCTATCTGGTCAAATGGTGGGCTGTAACAGCTTAAATAAGTACTTAGGACCTAACTCCACCCTTGTTTTTAATTAGCTTTTCTATTTTGTTGGTTTTTTTTCCCTGACTTGATTCTTCAACTCCTTTCCTGGCTACTCACAATGCTTCTTAACCTTTGTTGTATCTTAGCTAAAATATAATGTCAAGCTCGAACTCAATGTGCATTGAACATTTGTTTATTCAAAGCAGATTCTTTACCTCTTTAGATATGATGCACCAAAAGTTCCCACTAAAATCATATTAACAATTGTAATGGTTAATAGAATTAGTAGTGATAACAAGGAGAAAAAAAAGCTTGGTTTGCTCTTGTAGCAGGCAATTGAATAACTGCCTGGACTTAACATCATTATAGTCAGAAAATTTTGAAATCCTGCTTCACTTTACCAAAACTGAAATCTAACTTTTCAAAGGGGAATTGGTGAAATAAAGTGTTTTACTTTTAATGTGTATTTCAAATGTCCATCAATTACCTTCCTTATAAAAAGTCTCAAGAATTAACCCTTGAGTTCAGGCATTCACACATCTATTGTCTTTTTTTGATATTTAAAACCTCCTTCTCTGTCATCTTTATTAGCATTAATAGGTTAACTCCAGAGAAACCAAAAGATTTATCAAAGAGAATGTCTTCCCATTTATATGTCTAAATGGAAAAACACTGGACAAATCCAAAATAATGCGTACCATTGTCAGACTCAGTAGTCTAGATCCAGAGACTAAATGTAACTTGGAGCTACAGCAGTAAAAAATGGTTTCCCCTACTCCTAACCATCTCACTTTTTCTGTTTACAATTATACTACTCCTCCAACTACGGAGCATTATACAAATAATAATTAATTAAACAGTTCATTGGATCTGCACTTCCAGGCTAGAGGTTAAAGTGAAATATCAGCACTTTCCCACTCACTTATTTATTATTTAAAACTCCTTCTTTCTCCACTTTTTAATACTTTTCCTACAAGAAAACTCTTATATTATTATTATAAATGTGATTTCTATTAAAGATAAGCTTTGGAGTGTATCTTTATTAATCCCAGAGAAGATAACGTCCAATCAGCAGAAGAAAAGAAGTGAGAAGAGAAAAGAAGCATCAAGATGAAATGCAGAGTAAAAGAATTTTACAGAGTTTTTCTCTGGTCTTGAGTTTATATTAGATTAGTACACCAGTCACCATGCTGGGCCTGTGTTGCTGGAGAAGAAAAGTGCTAAACCATTTCAGGGAACATAAGGTGTATCCCTCTATCCTAAAATAAGGATTAACTCACCACTGGTCTAAACAGGTGTTTATTTTTCTTCTTTAAATACCTAGTAAAGACCTCACAATGTCATCAAACAATTTGTTTCAGAGAGTAACTTTTCTTATTGTTGAGAAATTTTTTTTGTATATGTAATCTTAGGCAAGAGAAAAGAAAAAACAGAACATCAAACAGCTATTTATAAACAAATTGAAAGTAGAAACATCAAAAGTAGGGAATTATTCAGACTGATGTAGAGATTGAACATAACAGTTCATAAAGAAATAAATGAACTTTAAAAATGTCCTGTATCCTTCATCACAGTAATACACTGATATTATGCAGTCTATGGAGTCTGAATTTTATCTTTGGTTTAAATCTAAAGTCTAGGATTAGACTTTAATCATGCCTTCATTGTATTTCCAGACATGGAAATATGATCTCGTAGAGTCTGCAAAACAAGTCAAACAACAATTAAGCTGTACCTGAATTTTCTGTATACAAAGGCTAGAAGAGATCATGTCAGGAGATTATGTAGGCACATACAGATGAGACTCTACTAAGTGTGAATGCCACAGAAGACCATTAAAACCAGTACTGAAGTTAAAGCTGCTTCCTGTCATGTGAGGTCAAAGTAATGCTAAATTGTTAATAAGGGCAATCAAAGTTATTTTAATTCTGCTGCTGCCAGAATCAGGAGAGTTGGAGTCCATGTGTCACTATTAGAATTACCTCTGGGTCTGATGAAAGTTTTCTGAAAGAAGATAGGTAGCAGGTTTCCATACACAAAGAAGGAATGATGAATATTTATTTTGTTACGGACAAACTGGGGCCCGAACTACACTTATTAGTCTCTGTATTCTGAATTTAAACTCTGTGTCCTTCATGGAGATATTTTCCCAAAGTACTTTCTCCACTAACTAATCAATGGAGACAGGTAGGCACATTAGAAGGCCTCCAAAAGGCAATCTTTCTTTAACTTAAGCATGTCATTGTGTATTCATATGATCCCAGATTCACAGGTCCATGAAGTCGAAAGTGACCTAGAAAAGCTGTACAACAACCTGCTGCTCAAAGCAGGGTCAGCTCTGGAGATGGAACAGGCAGCTCAGGGTTACATAGAATTGGATTCTGAAAACCTCTAGGGATAGAGACGTCACAGCCTCTCTGTGCAGCTTCAGAGCTCATTATTAAGGAGAAATCTGACATTAAAAGCATCATTATTTTGCTGTTGTCTACACTTAATTACCCAATGTAGAAACAGACAAAGCCAAATCACAATCATTTTCTACCACTGTGGGGCATGATAATATTCTTCTATGTCCTTATGCATGCACAAGTTGGAAGAAAAACAGAGCCCCCATTCCATTCCTGCAATCATATCAAGCTTCTCATCAATCAGTGCTCTCAAAGTTGTTCTTTGCAGAACTACTCTCGGTTGTGCTCTGCCCCATCCTGTACTGAAACCATAGATTGCCCCAACACAGGTGAAGAACCTTGTACTTAGCTTTGTTGGACCTCATGAGGTTCACACAGCCCAAATTCTGCAGCTTGTTCAGGTCCCTCTGGATGACATCCTGTCCTTCTGGTGTACCAGCTGCATCACTCAACTTGGTGTCATCTGCAAACTTGCTGAAAGATCACTTGATATTGCTGTCTATACATATGTCTATATATGAGGTTTAACAAAGCCAAATGTCAGATCCTGCACTTAGGGCACAACAACCCTGTGCAGTGCTACAGACTAGGAGAAGTCTGGCTGAAAAGCTGCCTGGAGGAGAAGGACCCGGGGATGTTGATTGACAGCGACTGAACATGAGCCAGCAGTGTGCCCAGGTGGCCAAGAAGGCCAATGGCATCTTGGCTTGGATCAGAAACGGCGTGGCCAGCAGGTCCAGGGAGGTTATTCTCCCTCTGTACTCGGCACTGGTGAGACCGCTCCTCGAATCCTGTGTTCAGTTCTGATCCCCTCACCACAAGAAAGATGTTGAGGCTCTAGAGCGAGTCCAGAGAAGAGCAGCGATGCTGGTGAAGGGGCTCGAGAACAAGTCTGACAAGGAGTGGCTGAGAGAAGTGGGGGTTTTGCATTCTTTAGTCCCTGCACTGAGGTGCACATCCTGTCTCATTTCACCTCAGAGAGAGATACTAGGGAGTACAGAAGCTCCTTCATATGCTGTGGTTTCCAAATCAAGATCAGGTGAAAGTCCTAGCAATGTCCAGCATTCTTCTGATCTCTACAACGATACGAGAACCCCAGGGAAAATATTAGTACTCTTCTGGGTCTTTCTAGACCCAAAGACAATATTATCAGAAATATGCAGACTCTGCTTGCTACTCTTACTCTTAATTAAATTACAAATACTTTCTGGTTTTAAGCACCTGTGTGAAGTTATTGTAAGTCACCTCCTTTCTCTTCTTTCAGCCCACTGAATAATTTGAATTCTTGCTGGTCATACTGGAGATTTAATTTTCCAATCTGTTGGCTCATTTTATGAGATGCTTTTGATATTCAAGCATCCTTGAATCATGACTACTAAAAGTAGACATCATGTTCTTAAAAATTTTTGTTTTAATGTCAACATTACAAAATTCTATATAGAAAAGACAGTTCAGTGTGTGCCTGTACTCCATAGGAATTATTTTTCCATTCACACACAATGAAATAATTCACATCTGTTAGCTTATTTACTATCGGACATATCTGAGTGTACCATAAGAACAGCTTTTATTGCAATATTTATGTCCCAGGACCCTAAAACTTTCTTCTGGTCTCCCTGTTTCATAGAATAAGTCTTAGCTGCTTGAAGGTATAGTCTACTGCTTTGATTTCCTGACATAGTATTTTTTATTGTAGTATATTAAATCACATAAATTGTATTGTGATCATTTAAATTGATCTCTGCTGAAGAGTACCCTGTCCCATGCTAATTTTCTAGCAGAAATTACAGAATCATAAAATTATAGAATAACTAGGTTGAAAAAGACCCACAGCATCATCAAGTCCAACCATTCCTATTAACCACTAAACCAGACCCCTCAGCACCTCATCCATCTGTCTTTTAAACACCTCCAGGGGTAGTAACTGAACCACTTCCCTGGGCAGCCTGTTCCAATGCCCAATGACCCTTTCCATGAAAAAAAAATTCTGATGTCCAGCCTGAACCTCCCCTGGTGGAGCTTGAGGCCATTCCCTCTTGTCCTGTCCGCTGTCACTTGGGAGAAGTGACAAGGGAGAAACTCCCTCCTCTCTACAACCTCCTTTCAGGTAGTTGTAGAGAGCAATAAGTTCTCCCTTCAGCCTCCTCTTCTCTAGGCTAAGCAACCCCAGTTCCTTCAGCTGCTCATTGTAAGACCTGCAAATTAAAGCATATCAGTAAATGCTGATACATGGTACTTTGCTTTAGGAGGTGCAGATATACTTTCTACAGAAGTGAAACTTCAAAATAAACAATTTACTGGGACTTAAACATCTTGATGTTACATGTTTTAAACGTTCATGTGAAAGTTTTAGAATTTTCACTTCAAACACTACTTATGTCACAATTTCATTTCAAAGTGTTATAAGTGAAGATTTGTAATAATTGTTCAGAATGATACTAAAAATAAATAATGAAACAACCCCAAATGTCACAGGATGAAGAATCAAATCCTATAGGTACACATTGCAAACAACTGTACTTATTGCATTGTCCCATCTAATAGATCTCTCTTAAGATGCAAAACAGGTTTTAATCTATCTCATATATTTCTTGAAAATCTCATATGTTACAAACACTAGAGAAATAATTATACAACATGAAAAAGAACACTTTGGAGAAGTCATCTATATTTTACCAATTCACCTGTTGCCTTTATCTGTGAGAAACTACTAGAAACTATTGACTGACCTTCAGTATTTAACTTTCCTATTCCTGGTCATAATTTTTAAAAACTGAATGTAACAACATATGCTTTTCAGAATTTAGCACTTGTTTTCCTCTGCTGTGGAAACATTCGTTAATGTACTCAGAGAGAAATCCATCTACCTTTGCAAGTAGGCTGTGACCCCAAACAAAGCAGATACTTAAGCTCAGAATATAAAAACTAGGCAAGCAGACATGCTATTACCACTGCAAATTCTCATAGCAATGAAGAACATCTGCCATGGGGACTTCCTGATCTGCACATGGTTTCTATGTATTTTTTAACCTGTAACAGATTTTTTGTCAAAAACTTGCCTACCTTTACCTTGAATCTTGTGAAAATAGGGTTCTGCTGCCAGAGAAACCTATTGCTAAACTTCATGTTTTATGAAGAATCATGTCTTTTGTTTATGTTTTGAATCTGATTCCTTTTCTTTTTTTTTTTTTAAGAATACCCAACTTTTATGCTATTTGTCATTTAGATCTAAAAAAAGGACCCATCAGTGTAAAACTTTGATCTTACTCAAGATCTAAAGACTAACTGTGATTTGTGAAAATGTTGTCTTTAACAGTGCCTAGTGTAGCTGTGGTTTTTACTTATAAGATATAAAATTAATACAGACACGGATACATCTTCATATTTCCTTTTATGAGAACAAAGCATGAAAGTCATTTGCTCTTGTTGGTACTGTCCATACTCTTAGAAAAGGGAAAGGTGGAATATTAAAATTAGGCACACATTTCTTCGACTGGTATAAGCAGGTCTCTTTGAGATGTCAATATTTTATGAACTGGTTTGCCTTGTAATTGGGAAAGCTAGTGATTTAAAAGTAAAATTACAATCAAGCAGACAATGTGAGAAATTAGGTAATGTCCATTATATCAGACGTGCATAATTTATGAACTCTGAATTTCAGCAATGAAAATAAAAAGTCTGATTGTTGTCTTAGGGTCTGATTGAACCTAGCCGAAGTGCTTTTTCAGTGATATTGGTAGCTTGCAATCAGACCTTTTTTGTTCAAATAAGTAATTACAACTATATCTACATAAACAAAGCTTTGGAGAGTTTTGTTTATATGTTTGTTTGTTCATTTAATTGGTCAAACATTTTAACTGAATCATGTCTTTGGGAATTCCTAATCCCCAGTGAAAACTGAAAGAAAATTAGCTACAAAATACACACAGCCATCACAGACACCAGTGAATGTAAACAGTGGGGAGAAAGAAATTTTTTAGGTAGCATTAGTTGATCTATAAGGGCTAACTTACCCAGGATCATTAAGCACAATTAACACATGCTTACAGTATTTCTTTCAGGGACTGTACTTAAACATAAGATTTAGTTTTGACCATGTGCTGACATATAGTCATGTGTAGTACTCTTCCTTTGGATCAAGGACAGCAGAGAATGACAAACAAGTTCAGTTTCAGCAAAACAATCATGTCTCCCTGTATTGGTGAAATCTATGTGGGATACGAAAGTTTTCTACTACACAAACATCACTGAAAAGACAAATAAATTTTAATAGAAAAAAAAGAAAAAAGAAACCCTAAACCTTGCAATTCTAGATCACAAAGAGTTTCTGTCCCATAAACTGAGTTTTTTCCACCCCCAGTTTGAATTTCTATGACAGTCAACAATATTATTCTGAGAGTATTCAAAGAATGTGTTTGCAGTCTGTTTCCCAAGAAGCATGTATATATACATTCAGATCTATCTCTCCTGCTAGATATAGCTATATCTAACCACAATAAAACAGTTGAGGTCTCTCAAGTGTTATGCCTTTAAGTTAAACTTTATTGAAATAAAATAAGGAAAGAACAATACATTTTGCATTCTTCAGAAGCCAGCGTTCAATAAATACTAAGTTTTGATCGATTGATACGGTGTCATATTTGACTAAAGAGGTGGGAAAGTTGCTACTGTTGCTTTGTGCTAGCTAGAAGAAGAATGCACTATTGATTTTATATGTTGGATGGGCTGTCAGCGTACAGTGCATTGTTGATTTTGACTTTTATAGCCAACATGTTTCCTTTAATTGGATCATTTGTAAAAGAGAGGAGGGTACCTGTTCTCTTCTGACAGTGACTGATTACAATCATTTCATGTTTGTCAATATTTGATAAACCCACGGTTATCCAACAACATGGCTGAAAGCAGCATCTTTACGCATTTGCTTGTTTCCCCTCTTTCCTGCTTCTGATTTTAGTCTCAGTGTAACCAACAAGTTGTGCCAGCAACTACTTCTTCATCTTTTCTTTTTTCTTTCATTTTCTGAAATAATTTTCTTATACTCTCTGTTCTTACGGAGCAAGATAAAGAAAGAGAGAGAGGAAGAAAGTTTTTATTTTGAGTCAACATCATTGTCAATATCTCATGGTAATAGCAAAATTCTGGGACACCCACCTACACCCTTGTCCTTGTGGTTCTCATGGTTATTTTCAGTGATGGGTGCAGTTCTGTAACCTTGAGAATGAGACTTCAGCTCTCTAATATGATGAAATGAAAACCGATATCCCTGTATCCTGTCATAAACCCTTGTCTTCCCTCTTCTTTTTCACCTTTTTCGAATTATTATGGGTTTTTTTTCAATATTCTGGATGCAAATTGAAATATCACTACAGAGAGGTCTGGAGCTCAGGGAAGAACAGAGGTGTGCGCACAAAGCATTGTTATAAATTGTTTGAAGTGAATTCATGTTGGTATTTTAATTGTGTCTTTGATGCTTGGTTCACAGATGGCTGATAATTTCATCTGAGGTACTGAACACTTCTATGTTTTACTCTTGAAAGAGAAGATATACTCACAATCTTTGTTCTCTCCTGCTTAGTAAAGCAAAAACTTTTTCATTTTCACCTATGTTAATTAGGACTAGTAATGTAAATATGATGCCATCAGGGCTGTCAGGAAAATGTTCAAGGCACAGAGGGCTGTGAGGTGGAGTGAATACTTCTGGCCACGAGCCCCACATTACCATCTGAACTTTAAGAGAGCCTCTCCAGGGAATGTCAGAAGTGATTTTTCTGTCATAAGAGATCCACATTTGGAAAGATCCAGAAGCGGTAGCCTTTTGAGGAGCGGCTGAGAGAGCTTGGGTTGTTTAGCCTGGAGAACAGGAGGCTGAGAGGAGACCTTATTGCTCTCTACAACTACCTGAAAGGAGGTTGGGGAGAGGAGGGAGCTGGCCTCTTCTCCCATGTGACAGGGACAGGACAAGAGGGAATGACCTCAAGCTCCACCGGAGCAGGTTCAGGCTGCATATCAGGAAAAAAATTGTCACGGAGAGGGTCATTGGGCACTGGAACAGGCTGCCCAGGGAGGTGTTTGATTCACCTTCCCTGGAGGTGTTAAAAAGATGGGGGATGAGGTGTGAGGGACATGGCTTAGTGATTGATAGGAAAGGTTAGACTCGATGATACTGTGGCTCCTTTCCAACCTTGTGATTCTATGATTCTATGATTCTATATTCCCTTTTAATGAAACGTGAAGAACGTCCTTCTTGCAAGCAACATACAGGCAGTAGCTATAAGGTTGCTTTTTCATGCAAGTGAGGTGTAAACAAAATACATAAAAATATTCTTACCAGTTTGTAGTACGCTTGCCTGACTGATGGGAAAGATCAGTTAACAAAATGTGGTCGAGGAGAGGAGAGGAGAGGAGAGGAGAGGAGAGGAGAGGAGAGGAGAGGAGAGGAGAGGAGAGGAGAGGAGAGGAGAGGAGAGGAGAGGAGAGGAGAGGAGAGGAGAGGAGAGGAGAGGAGAGGAGAGGAGAGGAGAGGAGAGGAGAGGAGAGGAGAGGAGAGGAGAGGAGAGGAGAGGAGAGGAGAGGAGAGGAGAGGAGAGGAGAGGAGAGGAGAGGAGAGGAGAGGAGAGGAGAGGAGAGGAGAGGAGAGGAGAGGAGAGGAGAGGAACTGTCTCCCTCTCTCAATCTGCTTCACTGGGGAGAGTGTATGAGAAGAACTGTGCATACTGCTCCCAGGATCTGAATACTGAGCACAGTAAACTTCTAATTCTAGATCCAGCCCTTCTAAGAGCCCTAAAGGCTTCCAAAAACAAGTAGAAGAGTGTCAGAGGTATAAGCATCTACTTCAGATTTACTCTAACACAAGCAAAGGAGAGGAAAGAGGGAATAGCATCAGAGATTAAAGGAATAAAACAATTAAATCTACTGGCATCAGTGTCAGAACAAAGTCCAAGGCAATGTGTGCTTGAAAATGAGACAACTCATCTTTGAACAAAGGAACACAAAATAAAGCTCAAATGTGACAAGGTAACCAGACCAAGATGTCACCAAACAATAGCTGACAAAAAAAGTGACTGTAAATTGTGTAGTAAATTCACTCTTTCCCCTTAATTCCTCTTAGAATTACTAGGTATTTGTCTCCAAAAAAACACAGTATTAATGCAAGCAGGATCTCATGGACTTTGAAACCAAAGATTTTCTCCTCTCTTTCTACAAGAAGCCAGGCTGCAGCTGTCTGCCTGCAGTCCTGGCAGGTAACAAAGATACACCTGTGGTTTCAATAAACACATGCACACATGAACACACTTGCAGCTACACCTCACACAGATCAGCAAAGACAGGTAGCAGTGCCTCTGCCCACATACACAGCAGTGACGCTCACCTAAACATGCACACCATGGATGGCCTGAAACAGTTCCTCCCCACCTGAGCAAGATCAATATAACCTTCACACTACTCCACTCTCTTGATCTCCAAGGACACCTGTATTGGGAGATCTTTTGCATATTAATACAGAGTTTCTGTCCATCTGCTGTACAAATCCAGTCCCTAAGTCCCTTACCCAGTCACCAGCTCAGACTTTGACTCTGGTGGCAGATCTCTTTCTACACACTGTGTAGTCAAACCTAAACTTCACAAGCAGTGATGAGGTGCAGGACTCTGCCAAATCAGCACTGAGCATCTATTTTTATTTACTTTTTTCCTCTATTTCCCTATGAGTTTTCTTCCTCCATCCATCTTAACCACTTCGTATTTCTGCTCTAGGTAGTGCTAGTCTTGCAGGGCTACTCCCACAAAGGTACCTAGAATTTCCCTCTGACTTTCTGTGAGGGTTGGCTGTTTCTCCACAAGGATGCCTTGACTACCAAGGAGATGCAGCCATTCCTCCCAGCACTACCTGTAATTTCTGTCAGTTTTCTTTTTGGTTTGATTATTTGTTTCTTTGGTTTTGTAATATCCAGCAATTTCTGATGTCCTGCCCATTAGTTTCTTGATCATGGGGTGGCTCATGCACCCCCAGACTTTGTTGTTAAGGATGGGACAGGTGTGTCTCCTAGGGGAGCTAAAGCCCTTGCTAAAAACCTAGCTAAGCTCTTAAATCGAGCTTTAAAATAGATGTGAAGGAGGAGGAGGTTGAGACCAGGCTAGACAGGAGCAAGCCTGGACGTGGGGCACTGGTGATTCGGAGAGGGTGTGCTGGAGAGGACAACCAGTACACCACCACACAGAACATGGGGGAGACACACCTGGGGTTGCTAAGGGAGATACGGGCACTCTGGTGCTAGCTACTCCAGTTACCAGGCAATTGGGAACGAACTCTGTTCCCTCTAAGAGGGCTGAAGGCTCGGCAGCTCAGCTGAAGTGCATTTACACCAATGCACACAGCATGGGGAATAAGAAGGAAGAGCTGGAAGCTGTTGTAGGGCAAGGAGCCTATGATGTCGTTGCCATCACAGAAACATGGTGGGATGACTCATACAACTGGAGTGCAGCTATGGTGGGGTACAAACTCTTCAGGAGGGATAGGAAGGGTAGGAGAGGAGGCAGGGTAGCCCTCTTTGTAAGGGAGGACTTGGACTCCATTGAGATGGATTGTGGCGATGAGGAGATTGAGTGCCTGTGGGTTAAAATCAGAGGAGCCCAGAAGAAGGTAGATTTTGTGATGGGAGTCTGTTACAGACCACCCAGCCAAGGAGAAGCAGCTGATGAGAACTTCTATAAACAGCTGGGGTTAATCTCTAGATCGATGCCTCTTGTCCTTGTGGGAGACTTCAATCTTCCCGATATGTGCTGGAAGTACAGTAGAGCATAAAGGAAGCAGTCTAGGAGGTTCCTGGAGTGCGTGGAACACAACTTCCTTGCACAGTTGGTGAATGAACCCACAAGGGAGGGTGCCCTCCTGGACCTGCTGTTTGTGAACAGAGAAGGCCTTGTGGGGGATGTGGCAGTAGGAGGACACCTAGAACAAAGTGATCATGAGATGGTAGGGTTTTCTGTTCTAGGTGAAGTGAAGAGGGTGTTTAGCAGGACAGTAGCGTTAAATTTCCAGAGGACAGACTTTGAACTCCTCAGAAGGCTGGTTGGCAAAGTCTTGTGGGAGACAGTACTTAAGGGCAAGGGAGCCCATGAGGGCTGGGAGCTCTTCAAAAAAGAAATCCTAGCAGCTCAGGAGAAAGCCATCCCCATGTTCCGGAAAAAAAGCCGGCAGGGGAAAAAAAAAGCTTGGTTGAACAGAGAGATCTTGAGTGATATCAAGAAGAAGAAAAAAGTTTATGGGCTCTGGAAGAGGGGACAGGCCTTTTGGGTGGACTACAGGAGGGAAGTGAGATTGTGTAGAGAAAAAATCAGAAGGGCTAAGGCTCAGCTAGAAATCAGATTGGCCAAGTCTGTGAAAGAGAACAAAAAATCTTTCTATAAATATATAAATAATAAAAGGAGGACTAGGGAGACCATACAGTCCCTATTGGACGCAGAAGGAACAACAGTGACAGGGGATGAGGAAAAGGCTGAGGTACTTAATGCCTTCTTTGCCTCAGTCTTTAGTTGTAAGGAGGGTCGTTCCGTCTGTGTACAAACCCAGTAGCTAGAGGAGCATAATGAGGCTCCCATGATCCAAGAGGAGGTGGTCAGAGCCTTGCTAGCCTGACTAGACACCCACAAGTCTATGGGGCCGGATGGGATTCACCCTAGGGTACTGAAGGAGCTGGCGGATGTGCTGGCCAAACCCCTTTCCATCATCTTCCAACAGTCCTGGAAGACTGGGGAAGTCCCACTGGACTGGAGGCTGGCTGATGTTGTGCCCATCTACAAGAAGGGTCAAAGGGAGGATCCAGGGAACTACAGGCCTGTCAGTCTGACCTCAGTGCCAGGGAAAGTCATGGAACAGGTGATCTTGAGTGCTATCATGAAGCACATGCAAGAGAAACGGGTGATCAGGTCCAGTCAACATGGGTTCACAAAAGGCAGGTCTTGCCAAACTAACCTGATCACCTTCTTTGACAAAGTGACTCGGCTGCTGGATGAGGGAAACGTTGTGGATGTGGTCTTCCTGGACTTCAGTAAAGCCTTTGACACAGTTTCTCACTGCATTCTGCTTCGGAAACTGTCACCTCTGACCTGGATGGGCGCACACTCTCCTGGGTGGAAAACTGGTTGAATGGCCGGGCCCAGAGAGTGGTGGGAAATGGAGTTAACTCCAGCTGGAGGCCAGTGACAAGTGGGGTTCCCCGGGGCTCAGTGCTGGGTCCAGCCCTGTTCAATGTCTTTATCAATGACCTGGATGAAGGCATTGAGTGCTCCCTTAGCAAGTTTGCAGATGACACTAAGCTGTGTGGAATTGTCGATCTGCTGGAGGGTCGGGAGGCTCCAAAGGGATCTGGACAGGCTGGACCGCTGGGCAGAGTCCAATGGGATGAGGTTTAACAAGGCCAAATGCCGGGTCCTGCACTTGGGGCACAACAACCCTATGCAGTGCTACAGACTAGGAGAAGTCTGTCTAGAAAGCTGCCTGGAGGAGAGGGACCTGGGCGTATTGGTTGACAGCGACTGAATAGGAGCCAGCAGTGGCCCAGGTGGCCAAGAAGGCCAATGGCATCTTGGCTTGGATCAGAAATGTCGTGACCAGCAGGTCCAGGGAGGTTATTCTCCCTCTGTACTCGGCACTGATGAGACCGCACCTCGAATCCTGTGTTCAGTTCTGGGCCCCTCACCACAAGAAGGATGTTGAGGCTCTGGAACGAGTCCAGAGAAGAGCAATGAAGCTGGTGAAGGGGCTGGAGCACAGGCCTTATGAGGAACGGCTTAGAGAGCTGGGGTTGTTTAGCCTGGAGAAGAGGAGGCTGAGGGGAGACCTCATTGCTCTCTACAACTACCTGAAAGGACATAGTAGAGAGTAGGGTGCTGGCCTCTTCTCCCAAGTAACAGGGGACAGGACAAGAGGGAATGGCCTCAAGCTCTGCCAGGGGAGATTTAGGCTGGACATTAGGAAAAAATTTTTCCCAGAAAGGGTCATTGGGCACTGGAATAGGCTACCCAGGGAGGTGGTTGAGTCACCTTCCTTGGAGGTGTATAAGGCACGGGTGGACGAGGTGCTGAGGGGCATGGTTTAGTGTTCGATAGGATGGGTCTCTTCCAACCAGGTTATTCAATGATTCTACGATTCTATATCCTGTTCAGATAGATGAACCCTGTGCCAGGGACTAGTCATCTCCTACATAATCTAATGGATTGAAAAAACACCTCTTTCTCCACAATCATATTTTCTTCTTCATACATGTACATATATACATGCATAGATGTAAGTACATCTACATAAGCAAACATTTACACTTGTATTTGGAGTACTCATAATTTTTTCATTGAAATACTTTGTCCTTACAATATTCATACTACTTATAAAAAGAAAAATATTTAAGAAAGAAGATTTTTATCCTACCTTAGAGTATAAAGAATTATGTAGCTTCCTGATATAACTAAAAGAAAAGTTAATTTATAGGTCTTTGGCTACTTGGATCTGCAAATTTAAGATTGAATTTGTAACACAAAGTAACAGCTCTAAGTGTTTAGGTAGCTCTGAGACACAACTCTTACCCTGTTAGAAAAACCTACCTAACAAGGGAAACAATTCCTTAATCAGAGCTGTTTTCTAAAGTAAAGTTCATAAACTATTGTTTACTAAGAGAAGTAAAGATTACTTTTTAGGACAGAAAAATCATGGTCATTAAATCATTGTTTACCTTTACATAAGAAACTCAGAAATCTTTTGACTTAGCTTCAGAAATCTGCAGTGTAGACTTGCTACACACAACTAGTCATTCTAAACAATCACTGGAAGGAAACAAGCATTTATTTACTGAAGTTGTGTTGTAAATTCACATATACTTATCTGCATCCCAGTTTATAAACTAGTTCTAGAAATCTACATTAACTAAGATGTATTTATTACCCACTAAGTGATTTGGGTATTAGTACAAGAGTAGGAAATCTGGTTTCAATTTTCTTCTGAAACTGTGCCTTGTGGAGAGTGCTTCTCAACACTTTTATTGAACCTGGGTACCTTTGAAAAAAAAGAAGGGACTAGAAAATGGAATGTTTCTGAAATGTATTTTATTGGGCATTAAATGGTATGCCAGAGTGTTGATTCTAATCCCTATTCTCTAACTTGTTTCGTGTTTTATAGAAACAGTCACCAGATCAAATGTATCACATAGTCAAAAATGGACCTTGTCAAAATTAAAAATATGACAATACAGATTTTTAAAATGAAAAATAGCTAACTGAACATCCAAAACATCTTATTTCTTTAAATATTCAAAAATGTAAAATTTTTCACTGTAAGTCAGTCTGGATTGGGAAATGTGCACTGTGATACTTTACTTAAATCATTGCTTCATTGCCTCCTTGTTATGTGCTAGACTAGATATCCAGACCAGCATTTCATACATATGATAGCTGCTTGTAGATTTTACACATGAACCAGAAAACTTTGCCAATATACCAGCCTTAAATCCTGAAGTTTTCTACACTCCAGCTTCTGTGAAACACATGTTCATCAAAAGTTCAAATCCATTTATATTTTTCTTTTTTTTTAAACACACATTTTATTTGTTTTTCTATTTTCCTGTCTTTTTTAAAGTTAACATTTTGGATGGGAAATGCTGAAAAATATGACTGTGTATTTCTTTTTTCACATTAAGAGAAGAAAGAAAACATATCAGAAAAGTGACCCAAACATACTCGCCATACACTTTTCCTATCAATTTCTCTTCACTTATTCAATTTTTTCTTTGGAGGCAGGGGATGGTGATAAAATATTGACTTCTGAGATTTCATTTTGGCTCTACCTGTAAGCAGAATGCAAATAAATGTTCATCACATTCTGTGCAGGTCAATAAGATGTTCAGGCAGTCTAGTGGGTCTCACGTCCTGCACTGCATTATCATCTCTATTAAACATGCCATTTTGTTAAATATACATATCCAAAAGAACTATTCCAATTAGGCAGTGAACATTCTGAATGAGTGCCTGCTATTTTTTTCCAGAGGTATGCATTTGTGTCAGCTGAAGAGAAAGTTCTATCTCCTATTAATTTTTATCCCTGATCTTATTCCAGCCACTGTGTTCAGGTTTCCTCATTCATTTTCGGCCCTTATTCACACCAAAACCTCTAACTAAATTCTGTTTGGCTGCTAATGTCACACTTTAATTGGGACTATTAGGAAGATAGCCCAGCCTTAGTCTTTCAAAAATCCCGGGGTAAAAAAATTATGGGAGCAGATTTGCAAATCACAGTCTTGCTGGTATATTCTTGCTGAAAAACACATGAGCTTTAGCCCACACTTTCACACACAACATCACATAAACTGCCTTTCTTTTAAGGACCTAGTAATTTCTATACATTTCAATAATGAGCGTGAAATAGTAGCTTGTCTTCTCCCCTTTGGAGTGTTCCACCCCAAAATTATAAATGGGCTGACTTCAATGGGAGACTAAAATTTGTTGTTGTATTGGTAGTGTGTATTGAAGATGTTTTGGTATGACAGATGAAATACCTACTGTAGCAACCTTTGTTAGACTTTAGCTAACTACATCTGGCTACAGAAAAAAAGAAAAGTCTACAAGCAACTAATTTAAAGGTATTTCATTACTTCCTTTCTCCAAACCCACCAAAAGCATGTATGGCCCATGTCACAAGCTCAAGATTTTTAACCACTTGTAAACTGTATGAGAAGTCACTTCCTCAGTCTCCTAGTGATTTCTAGTGTCCTGTGCACAATATTCAGTGTTCACTGAACAAGACAAGGCAGATCAGATATGGTAGATTGGATTCTGAGACTTCAAGTGTCTCTATTGTAACAGTCTTAGTACTTGGTCAAAACCTATAGCTCTTAAATTGAAAGTGCATTATAAAGATGCTGTACCTAGTGAACTTCAGTTAGAATGTGTTTGCATAAAAGCTGTCTTAACTGAGCTTTATATTTAGGTTATTTTCTAATGTCTGCTAAACTGATACTGAAGAGCAATTTAGTCAGCCAGCAGCCTGTAGCCCAGATTTTCTGATAATCAGAAACGGAAACCAAATACTCTAAAAACCTGTCCAGGGACACTTTTTCCATTTACCTCTAGAGAATAAATGTAGCAGCTATTTTCTACTGCTGATAATTTATTTATTTTCTTATTTGAGTTATTTGTATACTAGGAATAAGATTAAAAATCTCATGGGACTAGTTAGAACAAAACAAGGAAGTAAACCAAAACAGTTTCTAACAATGCTTTTGAGACTATCTCAAAATTAGTTTGAATACTGACTGAAACCTCTAAATGTTTCTTCTTTTTGTTTTCTTTAATCTGAGCTGTTTACCTGTTCCATGATCTTATAAACCTATTTTGAAACCCTTCATAGAAGGAAACAAGAGAAAGAGATGTATAAAACAATGACTGCAATTCTTTGAAGATATCCAGTTAATTTTCTCTGGAATCCAAGTAGACTGGAGTTTTTATTTAGTTTGATTGAAGTCCAAATATGTAACTATTAACATGTCAACAAAGATCCCCTCCACTTTTCTTTACAGTCCTTGCATCTTTCAGATCAACTCTTTCTAACACAAAAAAAAATGTAGAGACAAAGAACTGCACTAATTATGAAATCAATCCAAGTCCTGCTATTAGACAAACCTAACCTGTCGATCACAGAAACATGTGTAAAACCAAAGAAAAATATGTCAATTTTATCTAGTTAGTTTGCATGTCCTGGGTAAGATAACTATGAACGCAAACTTTCACCTGTCTTTTCCTGTTGAATTAAGCTTCTCAAAGGATTTGAGTTTTTATTTTCTTCTTACACTGTGCTGAACTTCTCCATCATGAGTTGTGGCCTGTGTAAATACTGCATGAATAACTGAATCCATCTCTTGCCTGAACAATTCTTAAGTTTATGCTTAATTTAAAGAACATGATAATTTCTACATGAATTTATATTATAAAGAAAAAAAGATTAACTAATAGTAGTGGCAGTAATAGAGTGGGCATCAGTGGCAGTGATGGTATCAATAGTATTATTTATAAGACTAGCAACAAAGAAAGAGTCGGAATAGTCTTGAGAAGTTTAGCCACCTACCCAGGAGTGGTCTCAACTATAATATATGCTGTCATATGTAGATGTATTTTGTTTTGTTTTTAAACAAAATCTTTTTGTATCTAAATGATTCTGTGATTTTGTGAACAATAAATGTCTCAGTGGTTTGTTTCTAACTACTTCATTTTGCTGTTTCATCAAAATATCTCAAAGTTTAACTCTATCTGAGAAAAGAATTATTCATGTAATTTTCACATGCTTAGTCTTTGTACTTTCTTTATGCTGTTCATCTGTAACTATCAAAACCACATTGTGCTGCACTATAGCTATGACAAGGATTTAGAATCTGACTTTATGTATCTGTCACAATGGCCCTGTGATCCTGGTCAACCTTCTGAAAAAAATCTCATGCAGCTAGTGAATAATTATTTGAAACAGGGTGAGATAAGTCATGCACTAAAAAATTTAGTTTCTCTAAACAAACAGCAGAAAATATCTGGATGGTCGTTTTAAGAGCTATCATTGATTTAATGAAAGACTAAATCCAAGGGAAAATAATTACAACTTAGATATCTTAGTCTGGGGGGGACACTTATGCAGTACAAACTCACCTGTAAGTCCTGGCTCATAAGAGTTTTGCTTTAGTTGGTTTTGTTTATTTTTTCCCAGCTATGTGAGCTGACAAGTTGTGTTCATGTGAACCAAAGGCCTGATCTGCACCTCACTGGGCATATTTATATGATCAGCTTTTTCACGCTCACCAAAGGTTGTTAAATATGATTAAGGCTGAGGCTCCTCTATTTGTGCACTACTCCATAACCCCATTCTTGAAATATGCCATATACTGTCCAATAAGGAACAGGAGGCTGAGCAAGTACATAGTTATTTATCAGAGTGAGAATTTAAACATTTCGACAATTCCCTACATACCATGTTTCAGCCTCACACCTGCATGTACTTGTGATTGTTTTGGTTTTGTCATTTTAAAGTTAATTAAACAATTTCCTTACACATGCCCACACATACTCATAAAAGCAAATATCAAGAAACAAATTCTCACTTAGTGTCTCTTCCTACGGAGCCAAAAAAGTCCCATTAGCATAAACAACATGGAACAAACCCCTGATTTATTTCAACAGACTTGTACACTTCAGCTTGTGTACAAATTTACAACTCACTAGTTAAAAAGAAGATGCACATAATGTATGGAATGAACCGTTTCAACTTTTTTTTTATCCTTTCCTTGCTGCTATAATTTTTATATCTCATTTTACCTCTGTAATTAAGACAGGTCTGGTAGGTATTTAAATTAGCCTGGCTTTCATCTCTATCACACATTCATTTCAAAACTTTTATGAATATTTAATAGAGGTTTTATAATTCATGGTGATGTGATGAACAGCCTTTTGGCCGTTAAGTCAATTGACAGAAAGGGGATAAAAAAAAAAAAGAAAAAAAAACCTCCTCTCTTCAGGCAGAAATAATAACGATTCTATTTCTGTTCCTAGATTGGTGATTACACAGTCACCTGTTTTCACATTAAACTTTGATGATAAATTACTCAGCAACCATGATAATATCAGAAGTTTTACTGGCCAGAACAAATTGCCAGTAATTGCTTGCATGATAAAGGGAAAGAGCTGTTTCGTAGTCCTTCTGTCCTTTCCCTTAGGGAATATATCCAACCACACAATCAAACTGCTTCTCTCCATATATATTTCTTTTTCTCTCTTTCTTTCACTCCTCTGCTGTCTCTTTTCTTTTTTTCCCTTTTTTTTTTTTTTTTTCATTTCAAAGGCAACTCTTTCAGCCTTTTAGGAATATATTAACATTCCATTAACATTGTTATGCTTTTTGCATACGTATCTAGAACACGGGCCAAGAAGACCAGTTAAGTTTCAGATAAGCTTGAGTTCTAACAGGTTCTTTTATTTATTTACTTACTTTATTTCAGTGCCCTCAATAAATACTTTAAAGATGTATTTGAGTGGTGTACTGACAATAGATTTTCAAGCCTAACAAAGGATATAATTGTGAAGCATGTATTTAGTACAGAATTTTTCACAGAGAACTGGCTGTTATTATTATTACCCTCATCATCTGTGATAAATCACCATACTAAATCACCACTGCTGTTCTTATTGCTGTTATTGTTATAATTACTGTAGTTTTGCAATTATTATGGTTATAATTTTTCCTATCAATGTCAGAACTAGAAACTTTGTCAAGATCAGACCTCTTCTTATGGAGATCTCTTAAAAGTATAGGGCAGTAGCATTTCCCTGCTAGGAATAACAACAAACAACATTTTCTGCACTGAAACAATCTATCCGTGTCTTCTGGACAGTAGCTTATATGGTACTGCCTCTTTTGGGGCGTTCACATGAGCTCCAACACTGGCAGCAGGAAACCTTCACTGATGCATTGGTCATCTGCTCAGACCACCACAGCTCTCAGATTTCAGACCCAGCTAACATTTCACAAAATCACAAAATCACTAGGTTGGAAAAGACCTGCAGGATAATGAGGTCCAACCATTTCTGCAATCAAGCATCTCCACCATAACTCAGCAGCTAGCTGGGTCCCTTAAAACCACTTGCATTGAATGCAAAACAAGTTTCACAAGCAATACAAAGTAATGCATGTATATCATCATATGTATGTGTAATAAAGAGGATTTTAGGAAGGACAGACTATGGAGTCTGTTTTTTTCTTTTTTCTTCTTTTTTTTTTTTTTTTAATTCTTTTCTCCCCTGAAGTATTAACAAGTTTTATAAGGAACCAGAAACAAAGATGCTGATCACACTGATCAGAAAAATCTCTTTAATTCAGAGGGGTTTGAATAGTACTGATGACCATAATATAGCTACACATATGTTTAAAACTACACACATGTCATGTTGAACCGGTTTACATAGAACCAGACTATGTTCCCTGACCATAAATAACCTCATTTTCTGAGTTGCAAGAGGTCACTTGAGTGGCAGGCATCTACGTATTGTGCATGTTTGTGTAACTGAGAGAGAGAGGTGAAAGCAAGAACAGTAAATCAATAATAAATTCACTTTTGTGTTATCATAGAATATGAATATACTGATTAAAAAAGCATAAAGGAAAATTACATTCACTAGAATTATTATTATTCAAAGCTTTTTACAGTGGAAATTTGGATTTCACTAATACATCATAAATATGAAAAGGATCTCATTGAATAGCTAGGGTTTGTGCCCCTTTTCTTCATAAGCTCTGTTAAAGTTAATGTAACCTAAAATTCAGTAAAGGATGATCTGGACATGGTTTCTTTTAGCTTAGTTAAGTAAAGGGTTAAATTAATCATTGATACTTTTATCTTCAGAATTCTTTTTCTTCAAAGGAATCTTCAGAGCTTGAGCTCTAAATAAAATGGGGAAAAAAGTGTTGTCATGCAAAAGTGAGTCCGTAAACATGAAGCCTTCTTTCTATTGCTTTTGATGTGTGAACACAATGCCATTCTCTAGCTGGCAAGTACCCAGATGCTTTCTTCTTTATTGCTGGCTGCAGCACCTAATAGGCATAAACTAACTCCAAACAGGACCCACATGGATTTTAGCACATTTAGATGTTGAATAATTTAAATAATTTGATTTCAGTGATGTGGGATTGATTCAAATAAGCAAATGTTTATAGGATTCTAGATGTGAAAAGCTATCCACCTAAGATTTCAGACTTTCTCTCTCAATATTTCTGATTTGTTTAGATATTATAAATCTTGATCCTGCAAATCTTTATACATATGCTTATCTCAAAGCACATGTGTTTTCACATGTAATATAATCTTAGAATCATATCAAAATATGCCTATATAGGATCATAAGACACTATCTAACTCCCCTGTCTGTCCTATGGCAGGATCAGATCTGCCTTCATCGTTTTAATAGAAGACTGTTCAAATAATTCTTAAAGAATTCAGTGATGTAGTCTCCACAGCATTCCCAACAGTTGATTTCAGTGCTTCACTCTCCTTTTCATTTAAATGGTTTATCTGATGCCTTCATGCTGGGCTTTTAGGCTCAGTCCTTATCTAACACAGTGAACAAATTATCCTTTTCCTTTTTCCATTTTTATATTGACTCCATTTCCACTGTCCCTCTCTATCTTCTGTACAGTAAACAATCATTTATTTCAACTTGTTCATTTAAAAAAAGCCTAAAATTGAAAGCAACAAATGTCATGAATTAGTAAAGCTAAGCTGCAGGAGTTGAAATACAAGTTCATAGAATCACAGAATCATAGAATCACTGGGTTGGACAAGACCCAAAACATCATTGAGTTCAACCATTCCGATCAATCACTAAACCATGTCACTCATCACCTCATCCACCCAACTTTTAAACACCTCCAGGGAAGGTGACTCAACCACCTCCCTGGGCAGCCTCCCTTTCCGTGAAAATTTTTTTCCTGATGTCAAGCCTGAATCTCCCCTGGCAGAGCTTGAGGCCATTCCCTCTTGTCCTGTGACCTGTCAAGTGGGAGAAGAGGCCAGTTCCCTCCTCTCTACAAACTCCTTTCAGGTAGTTGTGGAGTGTCTTATTCATCATGTGTCTTATTTGGAATACTCCTTTCCATATATAATACGCATATCATAATACTATGTTTGTGCACTTAATTTTTGCCACTCAACTAAATATAAAGTCATATTTCTTTCCTAAGGACCGGAAAATCACATAGTTCAGTGTTCCCCTTGCTATTCTTATATAACACTTCAATGCACTGGTCCATCTTACCTACGCATTTCCTGTCTGAATCTAAAATGAAAAGCCTTTTTTAAGTTAAAAAAGAAAAAAAAGTATAAGAATGTAAATAAATTCACTAAATTTGAGAGCTATTATAAATGTGAGTCATGCCATACAAAAAATTTTTACTTCTTCTTGGCTTATAGTAAGAAATCTGAAAGGCAACAACATATGCTTCTATAAGCATATCAGCAGTAAAGGAAAGGCTAGGAAAAATGTGGGCCCACTGCTAAGTTGGCATGGGGATCTAGTGACAAAAAACATGGAAAAAGGCAGAAATAATCAGTGTTTTCTTTGTCTCAGTCCTTATTGATAAGATCAGCCTTCAGAAATCCCAAGTCCTTGTCATCAGAATGAAAATCTGGAGCGGGGAAGACTTACTCTCCATGGAGGAAGATTTGATTTTTCAACATTTTAATAGATTGGACATACACAAGTCCATGGGACCCAATGGAATACATCCACAAGTGGTGAATGAGCTGGTCAATATAACTGCAAGACCAACCTTTATAGCCTTTGAAAGGTCATGGAGAATGGAAAAGGTTCCTGATGATGAGAGGGGAAAAAAAAAAATCAAGAAGGTCAAAGAGGAGGATCCAGGGAATGACAAACAGAAAACCTCACTTTAGTCTCTGGAAAGGTGATGGAGCAGATGGGAATCTTATGAATTTCAAAAAAGTAAAGTGACAGGTCACACACCTGAGAAATAATAACTCCTCATGTACCAGCAGAGAATGGGGAACAACCAGCTGAGAAATGGCACTGAAGAGAAATATCTGATGGTCTTGGTGCCACTAAGTTGACCATAAACCAGCAACATACCCCTGCAGCAAAGGCCAACAGTCTCCTGGGCTGCATTAGGCAAAGCATTGCCAACAGGTCAAGGGCAATATTTCCTGCTTTCACCTCAACATAGGTGCGATACATCTGGACTTCTGTGCACAACACTGGGCTCTCAGTACAGGAGAGATATGAGCATAGTAGAAGGTGTTCAGTGAAGGGCCACAGAGATAATTAAGGGACTAAATCACCTGCCATACCAAGAGAGACTGAAAGAGCCAGGACTGTTCAGCATGGAGAAGTCTTATGGAGGATCTTACCTGTGTGTATAAATATCTGATACAGAGAGTAAAGAAAGCAGAATTTTCTCAGTAGTATCCAGGGACAAGACAGGAGGAACATACAATGAACAAGGTACTAGTATATGAATCATACTGCTCATCAGAGATTCATTCTTCCTTTCTCCTCCTCTTTTCAAAAAACTCATTACACTGGTAAAGAAGGAAAGTCCCCCACGTTTGCCAGGCATTTACAATTTTTTTAAATTTTGCATGACCTCTTTTTTTCTTGGAACTTAATTTAATGTGACTAACTTCTCTGCCTTGCCCTTCTTCCTCAGTTGTTGCTGTACCACAATTTGTAGGCATCATTTCTGATCAGTGGCAGTGATTACCAGAAAACATAAGTTGTAAGGAAATAGATCTTTTATGAAACTTTCAAAATACCTTGGTTTTTAAAGGGAGTTCACAACATACCAACAATCACATTCTCTATCTCAGGTGAAACACCCTCTGAAACTGCTTGGTTTTGAACGTCTTCTCATGTTGAACAAAGATTTGAAATCATTATTATTATTCCCACAGTGACACTTTTGTGCCCATTGAAATTGAAAATTGTGCAAATATATGATGGCAAAAAGATGGACCTAAAACTACCCAAACTGTATAAATAGAAGAATTTAAAGTTTGAAATTAAACTTCTGTGAGGAAAAAAAAAGTTTAAAATAAATACGACGTATTCTAGATATTATTTCTTACTTCAGATAAAAAAAGATGTTTTTCTAAAGTGCATGGGCATGGGTTGCTCTACAAAAAAAACCAGAAAAAGACCTTGTTCAGGGAAAAATCTAGTCTGTATTGTGAGAATTACTTTCTCATATATAACGTTATAAAAAAGGGCATCTGGTGATTTAGGTACATTGACATAGTTCTGAGCTCTTCATTGACATGTTTTATTATTCTGGAGAAATCCTTCAAGATCATCTTAACTTCTCCATAGTGGTATATGTTGTCTCGATTTACTGAGGTGCAATACGAACATATTAAATAATTTACTTACAGGCTGAAAGGCTCACACACGGTAGCAATATTCTGCCTGAAACACACAGTATGGTTTTTCTGTCTGTCTACATGTCTGCCTTCATCTTTCTCTCACATATACATGTATATACAAAATCTAAAAACCATCCCTTTTCCTCATTTTCTTCTAAACAGGCTGGAACTCTAAAGAGAATGACAGGAATTCTTATATATAGGGGCTTTTATTGAAAAGGGATGGATTCTTTTTTCCTGTTCTTTTCCTTGTACATTTTCCCTCCTGCCCATATACATAGACTTTCCCTCTTATCCTCATAATGATAAGTTCTCTCCGTTGACTACATGCAGAGCCTGAGCACACAAGGTGCTAAGATTTTTTCACTGATATCAGTCTCCAACTGTTCTGGAAGCCTAAGGTCTAAAGTGATCCCCCAAATAAAGAGGTTACATACTAAGTGATCTTTTCTGAGATTTCTCCATAGTAATTTTCATGGTAGCAGCTGCCCATAGGAGAGCAGGGTTCAGTAAACCGAACAGAGAGATAGAATGAACCGCTGGTAAAGACAGTAGCAGGTCTTTCAGAGGTTTCTATTCTACCACTTTCTTTCCTCCTAGTATTACACTACTTCAGAGGACACTATTTCTTAGACACTTTGTATGACACTTATTTTTCCTCTCACCCAGAAGCACCTTCATTCTCAGTCCAACCTATCCTGGACCAATTTATGAAGATAAACATAGGAAAGGAAGACCTTCCCCTGCAACATTTGTGTTATGTTATAGAAAAGCTAGTCTTCTTGAGACAATTTGTATTTTGGCTTGGGCATTATTAACAAATATGTTAACTCTATGTGACAACTGATTAATTTTGGTTTAAGGTTATGAATACAAAACAAAGCATGCTGGTATGTAATGTGAATTTTAATGATGTCACAGGACTAGTAAAAGATGAGAAAGATAATTTAATTTGCTTTCTCTGAAAGGTCAGTTCTCTTGAGATGAAATTTTCCCTGAGGGTGTCAATGCCCCCCACTCTTTCTCTTTCTTCCTTTTTTTTTGTTCCTTGAAAAGTGAGCATTTATATTTAAACAGAAGAGTATCTGGGCTTTTTCTTCTTGTTTTCTATTCTTCTTCTTTAGGAAAAGAAGTGCCAAAGAGAGAAAAAAATCCCAGATGTTTCATTTTTGAAATTAAAGCCCGTAAATGTTTAAACAATGTGATTCTTGCTATTTTACTTACTTAAGTCTGTGTGTGTTTCACCTGAGTAGTTAAGCATTGTATGGAATCTAGAAGCACAGATACAATTATTTCCTGAAATCATTTTACACGTGCACACATGTGGCAGTGGGGACTAGATGATAACAAGGAATGGGATCATTTCATTTTTCTATTAGACATAAAGGATTTTATTTTGAATATTATTAACCACCTCTGGCAAATGTTGATCCCCTTCTGTTTGATTCCAGTCAGTTTGTTTCTACAGTGCACATTTTGTAAGAGATCTGTGACACTTCAAAATCCAAGGATAAAAATAGTATCTTTTATTTTTATGTCAATCAAAATATCTGAATCACATTAAATTAATTTATAGCTATTTTTCAGCCACTGTTTGCAGTTTGTTAAATTTCTTAACATACAAAAATAATTTACTGACATCTTGGGAAGAAATAGACACTGATGACTGGATTCATCACATGTAAATAACTGTTGACCATTAAGATAATAATATTTAGCTTGGTTTTGCTTAAAGGCAGATATATTCAAACTGTCTAGAGTTTTTCTTTGTTTTGTAAGGAGAAGTTGTAAAGATATTTAATGTACAAGAAGTAAGAGTATTATCAATATGCTGGTGAAAAAATGAATACAACTTAGAGCATTTGAATGATAGCTGATTAACTGAGCTCAATAACAAAGGATCTTAGTGTCTAAAGGATAGTTGCTGATGAATGATGGGAAACTAGCTGGACTGAGGAAATCAGGAACTTAAATGAAGAGCAACTCTGGCATTTATGCAAGCTATATGATTTGAAAAAAAAAGGGAAGAATCTGTCTCCCTATTCTAGGGGTTAGGGTGTAAAAGGAATAATGGCAATAGATGGGTTTTAAAAATAAGGATGGGAATAATCATCTCAAGGGATTTAAGATTAATTAGAGAATGTAAAAGACAGGACTTGTAAAAGAAAATTAACTGAAGATGGCCCAAGTGTGGAGCAGGTTTATTACAGTGATCAAAACGACAGAAAGCCTATCATAGGAGAGGACATGAGAAAACAAGGTTTGTTTACCAAAGAAAAATGAAGACTTAGAAGGATATGATGGTTGTCTATAAATAAATGAAGGGAGAATTCACCAAGGAGAGACATGAGCTATTTAAGCTAACACTGCTGTTGGCATAAGAATAAATAGGATAGGTTTGCCATGAACAAATTTAAACTGAAAAGAAAATGAAGAAGATCACAAATAGCTAAAGAAATGAGGTTGCAGAAAAGCCTTCTAGTGAGGGTGATGGGGGTAAACCAGCCCTTCCCAACGAAGAAATCAGTAAATTTATGTGCATAATTATATTATATTGTGTCTATAGAGGCAGAAGACTGCCTTTCTTTATCAGGAGGTATCTTCTTGCCCGTTTCCCCATGTTGCTAAAGGAGAAATTAATGACAACTGAATAAGCCAACTTGTTTGCAAAAATAGCACATGACCATGATAGAAGCATCATTTGTATCAACTAATCATTTAATTATGGCATCATAAATCCTGGGATATTTTAACTTATACCTGCTTGATTTGCAACTTTAACAGGTTTGTCTTTATTCAGGATTTTTTCTTATGCTTGATGTTAAAGAGTAAAACATTAAGATATTTGTGTAAAACAAAACAAATAAATCATCCTACCATCAACATGTTTACAGTTCTAATTTTGAAAACATCATTCGCATTATATAGACACCATTACTGTTTATTTTTGGAAATACATTCCATATACGCATTTTCTGTTGACTTTGAGTAATATAAGTTCAAGGATGCAGGGTCAGGTCTGAAACACCTTGAGAGCATTGCCTATCCTAGTTTTTAGTGAGATCAACAAAATGGTGTCTAAAGTATATGCTTTCAGATTATTTCTCTATGTTAATTTAAGATTGAGGTAAAGTGTTTTCCTCTTATCAGTTTATGACATGAAGAGTCATTTTTACCCAGTTTCTGGTAGTGCTAACAATTGCTGTAATTACTTTTTAGAAAAATCTGACTATCGTACATGACTTAGAAATTCTTGTTTGTTTATTTTTGAAATATCAGTGTTTAACTGAAGCCTGATAGGGTTAAAATATTTGATTTAATCATGTCTTTAGGGAAAAAAGATATCTGAATTGGTCCTTTTTAGAGAAGGTTTTTCTTGTGAGGTTGGTTCTTTTTCCTTTTACTTTTCCCCTTGGGAGAAACATCAGGCTTACATTGTAAGCCAAATTCATAATTGGCTCACTTGTGAAGCTTTGCAGCTCATGCCTAAGTCAAATAATTTCTCCTACTTCTGTTAATTTTGTCTATCTAAAACTCTAATGCCTTTAGCCAATACTCGCTTGCATTTTCTTTCCTTCATTCCTCCCCTTGTCTTCATTCCTACTTAGTCTAATACCTACATACTCTTCTTCCTGATGAATCATAACCCTTCCCTGATTTAAGTTATATGGTAGAGTTTGGCGATTTGTAAAAAAAAAAAAAAATATCCAAAAGAGAAAAAAATTGGCAAACAAGTTTGGATAAACAGGAATAGTGACAAGATCTTGATGATTTTCTGCTTCATGCATATGCTGGTTCTCTAAAACTATTTAGATATCAGAAAACATTTATTTATAATTTCTAGCAAACCTCCTTCCCAGAACTCTGTTGTTTCCTTTACTTTTTTCACAGAAAAGAAGATGTAGTATACGTACGAAGGCACATGGGCACATATAAACACATGCATACATGCAGACACTGTTCAAGCAAAACAAAAGGGTTTGTACTGGGACAACATCATTTAATATCTTCATCAATGACTGTATCACTGTGGTATCAAGTACACCCTCAGCAAGTCTGCATATAAGGCCAAACTGACTGGTGCTGTTGGTTTGCTTGAGTGAAGGGGTAACATCAGAGGGACCTTCATACTTAGAGGTGGGTTCATCTGAAACTCATGAAGTCCCGCACTTAGTGTGGCACAATACCCAGTATAGTATAGACTGGGGGGTAATTGGATGGAGAGCACCCTTGTAGAGAAGGACTTGAGGACAGTAGTGGATAAAAAAAAATGGATATGAGCCAGAAATGTCCCCTTGCATCCTGGAAAGCCAGCCATATCCTGGGCTGCATAAAATATATGTGAAGCAGAGCAAGGGAGGTGATTCTTCCCCTATAATCTGTTCTCATGAGACACCACCTGGAGAATTGCTTCCAGTTCAGATGAAGACTTGTTAAAGCAGCTCCAGGGGAAAGCCACGAAAAAGACCAGAAAGGCAGAATATCTGTCTTATAAAGAAATACTGAAAGAGTTCGGGTTTGTCAGCCTGTAGAAGAGAATTGACCGAGGATATATTATTGTGGCCTTTTATTACATAAAGGGGGCTTAAACAAAAAACACAGACAGACCAAGGCCTGTAGTGAGAGCACAAGGGGCAATAGTTCTGAATTGAAAGCGGACAGACGTAGTTTGGGCACAAAGAAGACTTTTTTGTTATGAAGGTGGTGAGACACTAGAACAGGTCACCCAGAGTAATTGTGGATGCCCCACCATTCAAGATTAGGTTGGATGAAACTTCAAGAAATTTTCTAGTAAAAGATCTAGTAAAAGGTGTCCCTGCCCATGGCAAAGCGTTGTACTACACGATCCTTAAAATCTCTTTCAACCCAAGCCACTCCATGATTTTGAATTCTATGGAAAGAACCACTTTGAGGGTTACACAGTTGAACTGTGCAAAACCTGTAAGTTTTTATTGAAACAAAAAACGGAAATTCCACTGAAATCTCAGCAGTTTGTCAGAAATACACTCCATTCCTTTGGGATTTTGAAGTAGGTTTTGGAGATGTCTATTTTGTTTGGTTGGTTTGAGGATTTTTTAATAATTATTTTTTAAAGTGATATAAGATTTTATTAAGGTAGTTTTTATACACTCTTTAGGTTTCATCAGACAACTTTTCCATTTAATATGTGACATACAACTTCTGCATATGAGAGAGCTATTGTTAGTTTCACAATGTCATCTGTGTTTTGAAGGCATAAAATAAACATTAGTGGCAGCCTGAGAAGTACACAGCTAAATGTACAGCAAATGTCTTACATGCTGCCAGTGAAATCCCTCATAGACACAGAAAAGCTATCTAATTTTTATGAGGCTGAGAGGAAATGAGGATAAGATAGAAATAAATTCTGCCCCTTCCATTTCCCAGTGTTCAGCTGCTGGTATTGAACATCACACTGAATCCCACATCCAGATTTTCATGTATCCAACTCAGCTTCTGCATGCCATGATTGGAAGGGGGTAGCAAAATTAAGGAAGCAATGTCTGGTAATGCTCAGCCTTTAGCCCTTTTAGTGACTCGACTTTCTCTGTTCTGCTGTAGGGAATTAGTAGGAAGGAGAGTTCAGAGTTGTCTTTGAATTGGAGAGTGAATTTTACATTTTACAAACCTGAGAGACAAAGAAAATTATGGGGTGGATCAATGGAAAGGTGATTTGCTGCAGAACATTTGACTCCCTTGTAATATTTTCTGTTTATACATTTTTTCACAGCCTCTTAAATATATTGCATCATCCTTTCAAATTCATTTCACAAATCCAGTCTCTCCAGTCTCTCTTGTGGTTGACAGAAAACACTGAACTGCTGGATTTAGTTTGGTTTGGAAAAAACTCAGGTGAACTATATCATGTTTATTAATGACCACAGAAAGCTTTAATGACAATGTGCATTCAAATCCTGTACTTCTAAAATTATACAGGCAGACATGCTCTGTTGTTCATTGTGTGATGTATTTTATGAGTTTTACTTCTATTGCCTTGCCTCCTCCCTCCTCATGCTGCTTGCCGTGTGCCTGTGTCTCTTAACTTGGCTTTGCAACACTTTTGTATGTGTCAGGTTCCAGGTATCTGCAGACATGAGAAGTCTGAATAGCTGAAGGTAATTATCCTTAATTTACACACCAAGGTTAAACAAGATACATACAGTCTTGAAGATAACAGGTCTACAGGGGTTTGTAAGACCTTCCAAGACTGTTAAAGTCAGGATTTTAAGCACTGCTGCTCTTCTCCATAATGAAGGGGCTGGACATTGTACAGGATCTTGAATTTACACTTGTCCCTTAAAAGGTCTGCAAGGCAATGAGAAAGGTAAGTAGCCTGAATGGTCTCAAGAGCAGGTTTGTTTATTTGTTTTTCATTGAAGAAATAGAAGAAGGGGGAAGAGTTGTGTGTTTTTCAGTTATAGTGTGGGTTTGCTTTGCAGTGAAACAGGTGGAAAGATCATAGAATCACAGAATCATAGAAGAACCAGGTTGGAAGAGACCCACCAGATCATTGAGTCCAACCATTCCTATCAAACACTAAACCATGCCCCTCAGCACCTCCACCCGTGCCTTGAACACCTCCAGGGAAGGTGACTCGACCACCTCCCTGGGCAGCAGATATCATACTAACTTTTCGTTCAAGGCATGAGAGAGCTCTAAATGATCAACTGGTAGCATGATCATGATAGCAGACGAATGTGCCAAAAATCCTTTTTCTGGAATTGAGGCCAACTGGCACAAGCAGCCAGCATCCATACTATTTAAGTCCTTAGTGTGCATAAGGATTAGAGCTAGAAGTAATCAACCATTTTTTCATTCAGTCTGGCTGTTAAATAAGAAGACTAGGACAACAAGTTACTAACTTGTTTTCATCTCCTATAAGTATGTTTTTGGAGTTAATGTATTAGATATTTTGGAGCATGGAAACAGGATAACTTGGTTTCACAGCTAAAATCACAATTAAACTCCTGTCTCTAAGTCAAACTCCACATAGACTTCAGTGCAAACTAATTAATTTTCCTCAAATTTCATATACTAACCTAAAATGCTGAAATAAGGAAGCAAGTATTTGCAGGAGGTGGTTTAGGCTGCAGGATTCCAAAAGAAAAGCAGCTTTCATGAATCCAGCCTTAAAGCTCATTGGTACCTCGGTTTGCTCTCTGGAAAATTGAGAAAGTTCTCTTTTCTTTTATGAACATTTGCACAAACAGGGTAGAGTTTGTAAAACGTATAACAGATATTTTTGTCCTAAAACTAGTTTCCAGATCATTGCGATTAGCATTCCTGTTATATAAGTCCATGAAGAAAAGCTTCCAGAGAACTGCTACGTGTCAAAGGCTGAATGAAAGCAAATCACTAGCATCCTGATCTCAGCATTATCTTTCAATTTATGAAACTGATTTTTTTTTCTAAAAAAGACAGATTTTGCTGCAGGTTCTTAAATGCAGTCTCTTTGCTTTATATCATTTAATAATCCTTACTGCTCTTTGTAAACTCTTTTATATATACACTAAATATGTCAATAAATTTTGATAAATGCTCTATCTGAAATCTGTATTTACTTTGACCATGTGTGAAGAGTTCAGAAAAAAAAAATAAAAAAAAAAAAGATCCCGATGAAGACAGTAGGAGTCACAGAAAGAGAAACAGTCTGTTCGGGTTTTGTCTCTCTGATTCTTTCCGCTAGTACAGCACTTGCTCACAAAATAAGTATGAAGAACGAAAAGTCGCATGTGTGGATTGCAGACAGCCTGTTTCTGACTGAGGTGAAGAGGAGCTGTATCATCATTTCAAAAACTATCCTTACCACCTGCAGAGTAAGAAATGAAATCTTGTCACGCATTACAAAGATAGATTCATGCTTACCTTTGTCCATGAAAGGAAGGCAAGAAAAATAAGGTTGGGAGGAAAAGAGGGAAAGAACTAAAGAAAAGAAGCCTTCTAATAAATTTCTATTCCAGACATTATTCAGATCCATAAAAAATGCCGCATCCCAGCCAGACACAGGCAGTCACTGTGAGCAGGTAAACTTTTTGGCCCCTAAAAGAAATTTAAGCAAACAAAACTCCTGTGGCTGGGGCTAGGGCTGAGCTTTGGAACACACAGAAAGGGAGAGACAAACCCTATCAGAAATGACATAAGGATCAGGATTCTTCAAATTAAGTGCAAACACTTACAGAATAGGCATTGACATTTGAGTTAAGTTACCCTTTTTTCAATTAAAAGCAATGAAGGGAAATAAGCATTTATACACATCACAGGTGCTTAAATAAACCAGATGTACAGGAAACTAGAAGGGTCAATCTCTCTTCTCCTTCTGCTAACTACAGAGTTCACTCAACTACCTTACATTATGCATCTGCTTTGCAGACATAAGGTGACAGTGGAGTAGCTCCAGGGTAGAGAATCCTTGTTGTACACAGGAAAAGCAAATCTGGAGATGTCTGCCAGTCACATGAGATGTAGCTTAATGCATGCTGACCAGAGGATGGGGCAGCTGACCTCCACACAGAGCACCAAGAAAGTCTGTGCCCCACCACCATAGGGGTGACAGCTCACAATTTGTCTATTTCTAGGCACATGTCCAGGAAACTATTATATTAGGAATAAATAGGTTTGAAGACAAGCTCATGCTTGTTCCTACCTGAACTTGAAATGACAGGTTAATCTTGATAACTATAGTCTATTGTTAGATATGGTCATTAAATGCTTTTAAAGTCCAGCCCTTGCAGTCTAAATGAGGGTTGCTATAAGGTTTCCCTCCTGGTATTCTTTTAATTACATTGCCAAGTATTTATGAAATAATTTAATTATTCTGCAACACAGTTCTGTTGACAGCACAGGTAATACCTAGCTTTTGGATCTTAACTGAATCATTCCAGGCTTCAGACAAGTAAGTGTAACATGTCAGAAGGACTACAGCTTTTTACAATATTGAAATCCTGTTAGGATAACTGCATTTAATTGGCTCCCTAGATTCATTTATAGATTTAACGTAGCTGAAACCTTGGAGATTTCTGGACACATTGTTAATAAATCTTGAAATATAAATATTTTATGGGGTTTCAGAGATATCTTACAAATATTCCTGCACACCAATATTCAAGGTGCATATTGGTATCACATTTTAATCACCAGGATTACTCAACTTCGAAGAATATGACCTATTATTGTTTCCTATTACCAGAGTTAACTCAACCGGTTGTGATCAAAACTTCGATTTTGTTGGTATAAGATTAAATGCAGGCTGATGCACTACTACTTGAAATACTGCCTACAACATTCTAGAAGCTTTCTGTCTAGTTACATGACAATAATCCTTTTTTTGTCTTTTTTTAATGACATCTTTACAACTTGGCTGTCATAAGGGCCTTGGGAGGATTTGTTTTTGTTATTTTTTATTAATATAGCTGAAACTATTAATATTTGTATAGTTTTGAGGTTGCTTTCATTACTCAGTATTTCCACAACTTCCATTTAAAGAAGAAAACCAGTAATAATAACAATCACAATTTAAAAAATCCCACAAAGTTGGCTAAAAATTAATCGGGGAATATAAATCTGAAATAGCAAAGGAAAAAAGGAGGGAAGGGGTGGGAAGGCAAGGCAAGGCAAAGCAAGAGAAAGGGAAGGGAGCAGCAGTGAAGGAAGGGGGAAGAGAGAGGAGGAAATAGGAAAGGAAATGGGAAAGGAAAGGGAAGAAAAAGAGAAAGGAAAAATAGGAAAGTAAAGGAGAGGAACACTAAATTTAGGATTTATTTTTTTTTACCAAATAATTAACACATATGCTCTATAACAGACCAGTCTTTTTCTTTTGGCACCTTAATATCTAAATAATGTGTTGTGAAATTTAAGAATAGTCTCTTCCTCTTGTTGTTTTTATTTTTTTGTGTTTTCCTTTCGATTCTTCTCCCCTACCGTGTACTTACCCATTTCGCTTCATGCCTCATTAGGGCTCCGAGTCTAAACAGCCAGCTGGATGTGCCTGGCCTGTGTATGAGCATCCCCGCACCATTGTTCTGATTGCTAGTGCTTCTCCCTCTCTCCCCTTTGAAGCTGCTCCAAAGGAACTTTATCCCTCTGTTCCAGCTGCCATTTCATTAAGCCCTTGCTTCACAGGATTTTCCACGACCATTGACACATCAGAGCAAGGATGAAGCCATTAAAATAATGAAGGGGAAAAAAGAAAGAGAGAGAAAAAAGGGGGAAAAAAAGTGAGGGGAGCAGTTCTGAAGTGAAAATTAAAAAGAAGTACAAGGTTATTTCAGAAAGTAAAAGACCATGTATAAATATTTTTTTCCCTTCTTTTTCTTTCTATCTTTCTTTCATTTTCTTTCTATCTTTCTTTCATTTTCTTTCTATCTCTGTTTTCCTTCCATCTCTCCCTCTCTTCCTCCTTTCTGTCTTTGTTCTTCCTCCACTCATCATCTAATTCCTTTGCACACTTCTTTTACCTTCATGGAAATTTCATACACTGATATAGACATGAATATGCAAACACAGACACAAAATCACAATTTCAGGGCACCTAGTGATCATCTCCAGATCTCCATCTCATCCCTTTCTGCACATCAGAGAGGTCCACAAGCAGAAATTTTTGATATTTAGGTAGCTTGATCTTCCCAGGCTGGGGCCTAAAATCTAGTTTTTTGGTCAGGACTCAAAATTCTTCATGGATGGTGAAAGCAAAACCAATTAAGTCTGAGTTTCTCTCATTTTTTTTATGCCCTCATAGGAACTGAGACACCTCACAGTCCATTTTTGGAAAGGATTAGAACTACCTGTGGGTGTTTAACAGTTGTAAAATATAGTTTTAAAAGGTACACCATGACAAACAGAATTTGAAAAGGCTTATACTGGATTATCAGGAAAACTGATTTGTTTAACCCTGAGTGTAAATTACAGCATCAATATTCCCACTTTAAGTAAAAGAAGTTAGCTAGTAGGAAACACACACTTAAAAACTTAAAAACACACACATCAGATTCCTTTCCAAAATTCCCCTCAAAATAATCTTGATTTATAGAACAAGATCTAATTCAGCCTGAATATTTGTGCCAGGATTGCACCCAAAAATTTGAATTTCTCCTTGCTGACTTCAGAACATATTTGCTTTAGGATTCTTCCTTAGTCATTAGAAAATCTAAGAAGTTCTGAAGTGAAACTTAGTCCATATAAATTCTGAATTGATTGTGGAAGGTACCTCTTTCCATCGTGTGACTAGAAAGGGCATCAGCACTGCCTAAGTCTCAACTTCGGCACTTCACTAAATTGTATAAATTTAGCTAGGAAAAGCCTAGGCCAGAGCAGATCCTGCAGGGTCATAAAACTTGTTCATTACAGATCTGAGATTCAGATCACAGGGGTCCTAGTCCAAAGCAAATGCTATTACAAGACAGTCTTTCCTCCAAACTGTTAATTTTCATTTTGAAGGTTTCAGCTGAGGTAATGGTAGCAGACACTATTTGTCCTGTGTAATTATTTGTACTATTATCCACAAAATACTAGAAATAAGTTATGACTATGTTTATGAACCTTTTTATTCTTAAGTTGTTAGACCTTAAGCTCTTTTAGGTATTTTACTCCTATATGCACATATGTGTACGCTTATAGGTGAGTATGCATCCTTGTCTTCCCACACAGGTGTTTCTGAACAGTTTCTGTTCAACTTGCAGTGCTGCATTATAGCTTATTTTGATTTTGTAAGACTTTATTTCAGTAATGGCGAAAACTTTACATTTTTTTTCCTTTTTGTCTATTTTTTCCCTTTCACTCTCTCCTCTTATTTTTTTTTTTTTTGTCTTTACAGCAGGCACATCTGCCCTATGGATGAATTTATTTCCTCAATCTCATGGTGCAATATTGTATTTCAGTTGTCACTTTTGATTTATCGTTACTTTAAACATTAAATCTTCCTTTGCATTTTTATTGGTTTCATTAAAAACATTCTGCTCGTCTTTTCATTTATAACCTATATCAAGGGAAAAAAAAAAGAACAAAAAAGGCATCCCAGCGTCTGACTCTCTGCTTTCCCCTCCTCTATTATACTCTGGATGTTCCCTTTCTATTTCACCCATTTTTCCAGGTGATAAATTCAAAGCAATTCACTAGCCACATGTAAATAAAAAAAAATAAATTTGAAACTTAGATCTTTTGTTACAAACAGAGTTCGTAAAAACGTTTATTAAATCTAATAACTTTTGTGTTTAATGAGGCACAGAGCATATGTCAGAAATATGGTGTCCAAAAGGCAGAAGCACTGAATAGTTTATCTGGCAAATGTGTTACACAAGGTTTGACCCTTAAATTGAGCACTGGGAGAGATAAATAGGGTAATCAAAAGCACTGCCTTACAGTCACATGAACTTGGAGCCATCTGGTCAAGGCAAAAATAAATCAGTAATGCAACTGGAAATTATCTGTAAAGACCTTTGGGGATTGGTTGAAACATAGCTACTGCCTTTTTCATATCAGAGAACAGGAAGAAAACAAAAAATGAAACAAAAAAACTAAAAGCCCAAAACAAGAAAAGTTCTTGTAAAGATGACTAAAGTGACCCTAATTAACACAAAATCCAAGAAATCAACAAGGTTCTCTTTCTTTCTTCTTCTTTTTTTCGCCTCGTTTTTTGTTTGTTTGGTTGGTTTGGTTTGGTTTTTTTCTTACAGGTACAAGGAAAGGTTTGATCCAACGAGATGATCTACAATTCTAACCACACCAAAAAAAATTCTTTTTACCTCTTACGTGTTACATTATTGTAATTATTTATCAAAGGTATGTTCATCAGAGAAAATATTTCACAGCTTAAGAAACATCTACAGACAAAAAGTTAGTAACCTTTTTATTCTTTTGATTTTTTTTTCACTAGAAATGTTGAGTTTGTCCATCAGTAAGTTTGCAGATGACACCACAGTGGGCAGAAGTGTCAGTTTGCTTGAAGGTAGAAAGGCTTTACAGAGGAATCTGGACAGGCTGGATAGGTGATCTGAGGCAGACAAGATATTGGGTTGATAAGGCTAAGTGCCGGGTTCTGCACTTGGACCTCAATGTTGTGCAACAGACTTAGGGATGATTGGCCAGAGATTTGGGCAGTGGGAAAGGACCAGGGAGTATTGGCCAATAGCTGTCTGAATATGAGCTGGTGGTGTGCCCAGGTGGCCAACAAGGCCAACAGCATCTTTGCTTGTTTCAGAAATGGTGTGACCAGCAGGACGAGGGAAGGGATCGTACCCCTGTACTTGACACTGGTGGTGCCACATCTTGAATACTGTATTTAGTTTTGGGCCCCTCACTACCAGAAAGACATTGAGGTGCTGGAGCGTGTCCAGAGAAGAGCAACAAAGGTCATAAAAAATGGTTTGGAGCACAAGTCTGATGAGGAGCACCTGAGGAATCTGGGGTTGTTTAGCCTGGAGAAGAGGATGCTGAAGGGAGACATTATTGCTCTCTACCTGAAAGGAGATTGTAAACAGGTGTCTTTTCTCCCAAGTGACAAGTTACAGGACAAGAGGAATTTGCCTCAGGTTGCACTGGGGGAGATTTAGATTGGGAAACTTCTTCACTAAAATGGTTGTCAAACAATGGTGAAGGCTTCCAGTGAGAATGCTTGCAGAAACTAAGTGAAAGGGTTAGTGGCTGTCCCTGACTTCATACCTTCATTGAATTACAGATAGCAGTATTTTAATCAGGTGAATGTTCTCTTCTTTCCACCACCATGAATGTGAGGAGGTGTCAGCAGAATCACAGAATCACAGAATCACAGAATAACCAGGTTGGAAGAGACCCTCCGGATCATCAAGTCCAACCGTTCCTATCAAACACTAAACCATATCCCTCAGCACCTCGTCCACCCGTGCCTTAAACACCTCCAGGGAAGGTGAATCAACCACCTCCCTGGGCAGCCTGTTCCAGTGCCCAATGACTCTTTCTGTAAAGAATTTTTTCCTAACGTCCAGCCTAAACCTCCCCTGGCAGAGCTTGAGGCCATTCCCTCTTGTCCTGTCCCCTGTCACTTGGGAGAAGAGGCCAGCACCCTCCTCTCTACAACCTCCTTTCAGGTAGTTGTAGAGAGCAATGAGGTCTCCCCTCAGCCTCCTCTTCTCCAGGCTAAACAACCCCAGCTCTCTCAGCCGTTCCTCATAAGGCCTGTTCTCCAGCCCCTTCACCAGCTTTGTTGCTCTTCTCTGGACTCGCTCCAGAGCCTCAAGATCCTTCTTGTGGTGAGGGGCCCAGAACTGAACACAGTATTCGAGGAGCGGTCTCACCAGTGCCGAGTACAAAGCATTTACAAACTTGATGTCATATTCTAAACTTTCTGGATTTTGCATAGTTTAGCTTTGTAGCAGAGTTGTACTGCTGGAGAGGAAATTTCCTGTAAGGCTGATAGTCTAAAACAAGCATTCAGTCTGAAGATAAGTTATTTCTGAAAAAGTATGACTGGGTTATTTTTAATCAAGCTAGCTCAGGTAGGGACTGCAGCACACGAACAACAGCCTAGAGCTCAAACTAGTCTCTCAAGAATATATCCTTCATCCCAGTCGAGTTTTGTGATTCACACTGTTCTCTATCTCAGCTGCAAAACTACATCACAACAGCAAACATATTTAAAACCGTCCTCTCTATACTGCCTGAGAAGACTAAAGTGCAGACATATTCTGAAAGATGAAGTGCATCACAGTTTCCCTTTTTAACTCTTTCTGGGACCTCCAAGGTGTCTTAGTGTTAGTACCCCAAACACCCCTGTTACTTACTGCATCATTTGTCTACGTATACTGCAATTTCCTCGGGTGAGGAGTATCTCAGCCTTTGCTTCTGTACAGGTCATAGCACAGTCAGGCCTTTCCGAGCTTTGCATCTTTCTTAGATGTTAAAAATTGTGAGAATAAACCTGAAAAAATGAAAGTTAAACCTATGACCATAAAAAGAATCATGCATCCTTCCTTCATGTATAATGAATACTGGCTTCTACTGGGGATATTCTTTCTATTGCTCTGCAATACTTTATTCTTCTGAATAAGCCTATTATGTGAAGATTGAAACATTAGGATTAATTACACCAAATGCTGGTGTAAACCTTAATGAAAAACATACATCTCTTGCACAGCCCAAATTCCCTGGAGAAATCTTGAAAATATTGACTTTGACAGTTTTTGCTGTGTGACTGATTGCATCAGTAGTACAAAACACTTTAATAAGCATCATTTTGTATATGTGCATAAGTGTGCACATGTGTGTGTGTATGCATGTATATATGCCTACCCAGATAAGACAAAAGGATTCACTGAGGCTAAATTATAGCTCATGTTTCCAAAGAGCTTGGCTCTTTCATCATGATGCTTTTGTCTCGATTATCTCTGGCTTCTCTCCCTCTCTCCTCCCACTCCCTTTCTCTTTTTGCAATAAAGCCTGTGTTTGATCTCTGTGTAAATAAACCAAGCATCAAGAAGTAACTAATGGATACATCATGGGAGCTTGAAAATAAAGTTGAAAAAAATTGCTTACACAGTTCATTCACCCAGAGGGTCTGTGCATTTTGTTGCTGAAGGTTATGGAAATTTAGCTGGTGATAGACAAAACTTCATAGATTATAATAGGAGATTTTCAAAGACACAAAGGGGAGAGAGGTGTCCTGTTCTCCTTGACTGTCAATGGGGACTGAGTGCCTCATTTGCATTTGTGACTTTGAAACTCAGCTTCTCCATAGATTTAGGGCCTGAAGGAACCATTACATTCAGTATGCCTAATCTGCTGCATGAAACAGGCCAGAGCATTTCACCTAATAATGCCTGCATAGAGGAGACAAATTGTGATGGAATGAGAGAATCTAGGGTGCTGCTCACATTTCATATACAGTCATGTTTACTAGTGTACAAGCATAGCAAACACAACTTCCTCCTTCATCCCACCCCCTGACACAAATAGATTTTGCACTAATAGGTGCAGTCCCTTTCACTGACCAGGTCTCAATATCTGACAGCAAAATATGTGATATATGTTCATCTCACTTCACTTTCAATCAGCTTTTTAGATGCAAAAGGATCCGTGTAGTCTTATTGGTTGGTTAAACCAAATGTGTACCGAGACCCACCAAAAAAACATAACAGTAAGTATATGCAACAAAAAACTTTAAAATAATATAGTTTCTAGCTTGGCAATCAGAAGTTCAGAGAGCAACAAAGGAAAGAAGATGTACTTTGAAAGTTCAGTCCATTTTGAATGAACAGTATGCAATACAGTTCTCTGTCTAAAATTTTATATCTCCATTGTCATCGTAGCATAGAAGTGTCTATATATATAGAAAGTTTTCTTTTCTGAATAACAATGGATTAATCTATCCACCCATTAATCTATCTTTCATTTTTAAACATATTTTTGTGTTCCAGAATCTCTCTGTTTCACTTGTGTATATTCAAAGGCATTTTTATCCTGCCTCACTAAAGAATATTTTCTGGAAAGGTACCATTCTTAAAACAAGAAGTAATACTCTGGAGTCTAAAAATGGGTAAGAGGAAAACAAGCTGATTTATGTTAAGGGATACAGGACTTGAAAATATACCCCAGGGTGAAATAAATTTTGCAATATACAATAATATTCTTGCTTTGCCTTGATGTGCATTACAGTAATATTATGAATCTCTCTGTATAGTTGTATAGTCCTTAGAGAATCCTGCCGGAGATGAGTTCCCATAGGTCTTAACACACTCAGAATGGGGCAATCTCTGCCCTGGGGATGAGCAGGTAAGAAAATAAGAGTATCACTAGCAGTTTAAGGTCACTCTGCAAAAAGAATATTCTAGACCTAGGAGGGTAGTGTAGGTATTCTAAACTCCAATCACATTGATTAGACTAGTTATGATATTTTGCCCATGAGGCTGTTCTTCAGACCATCAAGCATATGAAAAATATGCATGAAAAATGTTTTAAAGATAGAAATATGGCCAAACATCAGGGTAGCTTTTGACACAGTTGTCTTGTCTAATAAGAGCTAATGAATGCTGGAAGTGAATATGTGGGGCTGGGGGATGGTAATGGAAAAGGAAGAGAGGGAGCTACATTATGAGAAGGAAGGACTTTCATGGGAGCAATATGTCTTACAATCTAATTGCTCTGTGTTTTATAGAATTTGATCATTAGGGTATCCTGCTTATGGTACCGCAGAGATGTAATGGTGAAATAAAGCAAGAGGCTATTAAACAGAAAGTTTAAATATAGCTACAGGGACAGATACTTCATGACAACTTGACAGATGTCTTGGAGTGATCACTGGTTCCTTCATCACTAATTACAAAATCATTTGTCTTAAGGAAAGGACAAAAGAGAAGTAATTATGAAAAACATGATTCTTAGGGGATAAAAAAGATAACATCAGTTTAAAACATTGAAGCGATCATAACCATTTAGAATCATTATTAGTTTGCTTGAGCCAATGACAGCTTGGTTTTCGAAGCCAGTGGGAACAGAGCTTCCTATGCCGAAGAGAAGAAAACATTCAATTTCTTGTTATGCTAAACTTATCCTCAGACTCCAGAGATTTCTTTGATGAACAGTTCATTAAAATTTCCAACCACAGATGAATTTGAGCTAAAATACACAAATGTTTTAATTATACATTCCTTTTTAATTACACTAATGACTTGTAATGTGTTTATGTTGGTTTAGAGTTTAATTTCTTCTCTTAGATTAGGTGGTTGACTTAAGGATTGTGCTTTTCAGTAAAATACCATGATTCATCAATGTTTGATCATGAGTTAATCCAGAAATATTAAAGCGTTGCAATCCTTGGAGGAATAGCAGTGCACATACATACACAAGCACAATCATATTTTCCTTTCTTGTGTTTAGGGGCAGCTAAACCTTTGCAACGTTTCATAGCAAGGCACAAGTGTCAGGAGACAGAAGTAACACTCAGAGATCTTCTACAGTAAAGGCTGCAGTTGCAAGATGCACAGGGATGTAAAATCTCACTATTTCTAGGAGTCAAGGATGCTTGGATAATCGGTAGAAAGGAATGCAGTAGGAAGGGGAAATATTTTTTCTTTCATGTTGTTTTGGGCAATTATTTCTTAATCACAGACAGTCTTTATATTGTATATAGTGTACACGAATGACCTATAGGTGCTAGCCAGGAGTTTTATGATGTTTAAAGTTATTTGGAATCTAATCTAAACTCTTCATGTGGGCTTCTTCTAGTCAATGGAAACCCATGGCACCTCCAGAGAGTGGTTCCCATCGTTTTTAGACATCTGCATAAATTGTGGTTAATCTCACATCAACATGTATTTTGTCTCATATCTATAGATGATGATTAAATGACTAAATGACTGGTTTTGATAATACATCCCACATGTGGATGATGAAAATTAGGTAATGCAATCCTAACTTCCACTGAACTTGATGAGTCCCTAATATGAAACAGGACCAAAATCTGAAACTTTTTTAAAGTACTAGAAACAATTAATATATTAGAACATGATCACTTGGGTTGCGGCTCTGATATATAACATATACAATCAAAATGGAAATAGCATGCATGCATCCTTACAGGCTGTTGTTCATTGTCAGCATGTTCAAAGACAAGTCTGGACAGTGAGGTGCTGGAGTGTAGTGTTTTGGACTTTTAAAGACAATTATCTTCCCATACCTGCTACCTGTTTCTCATTCCACTCTTCTCTATTATTTTTTTTTTTATTTTTGCCATATTCTGTTTACCTCTAGACCTTGTCTGTCTATGGCTTAGCTGTTTGTGAAACTTCATGAGATCTGGCATTTCAAGAATATGCATCATGTGTTTTGGGAAGGAAATGAAAAGGTGTTATTTTCTAAGAAAGAATTAGGGCAGGAAAGATATGGAAATTGTTGCCTGCCACTATGGCCAAATGACTGAATCAGATAGCACACTGAGTTAGGACAAGAGTAAACATGGATCATTGGCAAGCCCACTGGAATATATGGATGGCACCCTGACTAGATTTCTAGGAAAACTGGATTTTGTTTAACATCAACTATACATGTATCACTTCTCTGTGCATTGCTTTGATTCACTACTACATGCTTTCTCTGCATGGATACATAGAATTCACTTCTGGTATTTCTGAGCAGGACTATGGATGGAAACTCTCCTTCCCCAGGCATTTGTATTGGTAAGTACCCAGATCAAAAAATGTTTCAAAATTTAGGTAGTGGTTGAGGGGGATATTTTCTTATCCCGGATGTTACAATCCTATCAAACAGAGTTCACTCCTGTTGAGGACCTATTTTAAACAAGTCTACTTCCTGATCCTCTTTCGAATTGTCCTGTATTCTTACTTGATTTCAAGGCCAATAAATAAGTAAGCATGACAATAGTCACACTGCCTAAGGGCTGCAAGTATATTGCCCATTATGGAAATTGTTATTCTCTCATCATTTTCTTGCACTTTGCTTGCCTGTCTGCTGTCTGTAATATCTTACAAACTCCTGAAGACATGGAGATATATATCTTTTTTTTCTTTGTGAATATGTAGTCCTCAGGGTGATGGGAATTTTGACCATGATTATTGATCATAATTACTTTTACTGAAATAAGAAAAGCCTGGTCTGGTCAAATCCGAGGTGGGCTGATTTCTAACCCCTTTGAAAAGGATCCTTCAAAACCAATCAGTGCTTCTGAGCAGCAGCAAAAGTTGCCATCACCCAGGTTTCTTCTCTGTCACAAGTTTAAAGCAGAAGGGAACATAAAAGTTATTCAGAAGGCATGGAAGGGTGGTGGTGGGCAGAGGTTTTCTGGCTGAGACTGGCATCATATAGGAGAAATATTTTAGTGTCCTGCCTTTTAAGACATCTATCATACTTTCTGTAATTCAGCTGTATGGGGTTCTCTTCTGTCTACAAAATCCATTACTTCTGCTAGCAACTAACAAAACAGTTGACATGCTTATGTGCTTCCAAGAGATCTGCCTAGCACTTGGAGGTGCAGCAGCACAGATCCCACTGGAGAATATCACATTTCCCTTTCAGCAAGATAGAATAAGACCTGTTAATTAGAGAAAAATCTCACAGACGAATTAGTAACATGATCAGGTTCTCACACTGAGACAGCATGTAGCTGAGGAAGATGAAATTGGCTTCCTGCCTCATTTCAGTAGATGGGACTAAGCTCACTAAATGTGGACATTGCAGAAGTTCCTATTAAAACTCCATCTCCACTGACTGTCACTAGAAGAATTAGACAATGCTAGGGTGCAATTCATTTATCTCAGGCTAGACCTGTAAAATTGGTGAAATAATTATTTCTGCACAAGACTTCTTATCTCTGGGACCAGCTAGGTCTATACAGTAGATAAGTGAGATAAGAACTATCCAAAATGGTGTACTGTTATCAGATGAGAAAACCAAAATATATCTCTTTTCCGGTAATCATCACCAATAATTATGGAGATATCAGAGATTTATGTCAGCCTAGGATACTACTGTGGTGGATGGTTTATAATCATAAAGGGACAGTGATCAGGGGTTACCGCATTAGATATGAGTTCAGGCTTTAGAGGTGTACAGACAGACCGACTCAGTTTGCTTTGTCAACTCTTCAAATTGGCCAGATTTCATCTCAGTGAGGGTTCAGCCATGATGAGAATTTGAACTTCCCTACTGAAGCAAACACTGAGCTAACATACCTAGGTTATAGTAAAGACCCCAGTTTTTAAAAAGTATAGATAAAAACTTAACATCTTAAAAACCCCAAAATAAACTATCAAACAACACCCTGCCCCCCATCCCCCCCAAAAAACCAAACAAACAACCAAAAAAAATCACCAAAACCTGCAAGTCTTCCTCTGTCCTGCCTTGTTGAAAGTGCTCCTATTTCTTCCCTTTCCTTGGACTTCTCATGGGATATTTACAAACCACTTCATAACTGCATACTCTACCAGCTCACCTATGAATTGTGCTGTCAGTGCTTCTTCACAGAAGAACTGTGAAGAGCAATGCAGTGAAGACTTTGATTAGTCTACAAGCTCTAGAAATGGAATCTATATGACTAGACTAGAAACATTCTAAATGGCAGTCTTGTATGACTACACATTTCATATGATGCCTAATCAAGTTTGACAAAACAACATCTGTTAAATTAAGTTGAATTTAAAGTTACTAGTCAGATGTTAGCTGTTTTACACCATTCTATATGATTTACTGGTTGTTTTTACACTCACTTTTTCTTCAATCTTACCTCTTCTGTAAGTGGGTTATTGAGTGTTTCTGTGTGAAGGAAAGTAAAATTATGCTCCAGCATGTATATGAAGCACAACATTCTAATCCCCACCATCACCTATCCATCTACAGTAAGATAAATAGAGCGATATCCATATTTTATAGTCTATAAAATCCAGATCCTCTTTAAAAATACCTTATGTGTAATGCATACAGTTGGTAGGTTATTTATCAACATACAGTTATGCAAAATGTATATTGGTAGGACATTTTGTTTTAGGGCTAAGCCAATATTTACCTGAGGAAAGCACTCAAGTGTGTGTCTGCAGAATGGAGGAGAGCCTGAAAATATTCAGACTTTTAGGAAACAGTGAATGATAAAACCACAACGTATCAAGGTTGTAATCAACCTCATATCTCAGTGAAAAGATTAAGTATTGGATTGGGGTTGGAAGTGCCCACTTGCAAGAGTGCATCTGCTGAAAACCATGGCGGGGGGAGAGAGGAGTTAAAAAAGGAGAGATTTAATCCCTGGTGGAAGGTATTTCATGATAATCTTTCTGGTTTTTTGTTGTGTTCTATTTTGTGATAGTGTACTTGGAGGCTGCAGTTAAATAGTACTAAATCACATAAATTTTTTGTCACGATGAGAGTAATCAGCCATTGAAATCATATCCCCAGGGAAGTGGTAGATCCTTCCATGTTGGACACTTTCAGGATTTGGCTGGACAGTTTGCTCGGCCAACCTGTCTAGGCTTGTGCTTTTTGTCAACCTGAAATTGTATGATTCCATAATTCTATAGTTCAGTAGAGTCTTGTATCTTCATTCAGATAGGCTACTAAAATTGTATTAGAATGGTACGTTTTCTGAAATATTTTTAATGCGTCGGGGTTCCTTAGAGAGGTCTAGCCCTTTCCGCACTGCTAAAGTAGGTCTCAACTCTCTCACACACAAAAAAAGTACTAAACCAAACATCCTAGCTGCTTCTCTACTTCTGTCTTCAGTTTTAGACAATGTGGATTTTAGATAGAATTGACTGTACATATAATCATCTTTGTTCTTCCTTTTGTTGATATTGTACACTTGCTATACTAACTTTTACATTGCTAGGATCACTCTAATTAAGTAATCTCTACTGAATTTATGAAAATTGAGGAGAAGAGTTTTAGGGTTCTTGGAAGAGCTCAGGAGGGCAAAATAGTCTATTGAATTTGTGGGGACTGATTTTCATAACTGCACAACACAAAATATTTGCAGCAATACTCAAGACTTCTGTGATCCCATGGGAGCTGGGAGATTCATTTTTATGAGTAATTTATTGATATTATTGTCATTTTTTTTTCCCTTCTGGGAGTTGCACCAATCAGTCCCAAGGTTGTGTCAATGGAATAAAAAGGGAAAAAAAAAATCAATTTGCATAGCTTCTCTAATGATAGTGAAATGTTTCCCTTATTTTCCACATACCTTCCCCTCCTCCTCATCTTTGTTTCTTATACTTCCATGTATTGACTCAACTGTCTGGATAAACAGAGTAAGGCACTGAGCTGAAAGTTCCCCATAGTACAGGAGGACATTGATTTGGAGACCCATGGATTAAAAAGGCTTCTTTGTGAATTGGCAATGTCATGCATGTAATTTTCAGGGATTGTGAAAGTAGGTAGCATAAGCAAGTGATTTATAAATTGGACCCTTAATGTCTAAGTTGATTGTACTAAATACCAGATTAGGTTGATTGTTATTTTGAATTAGTCTTGTTATATGATTATTGCAAGGCTTAAGGTTTCACATTAAAATAGCTTCAGCTTAGAAAGGATTCTGTATCACAACAGGAACAATAGAACCTATCAACCAGTTCAAATTTGTTTTTTTTTTCCTTTAACCCTGCATTCTCAACATCAGTGCTACAAATTCTTCTTTGAAACTATATATTCTGTTTAAGCACTAATGTCTGGACTTTCATCTGCACCAAACACTGCTGCAGACAGTTCCTTGTCATTCCTATTCCACTGCATCATGCGAATTGCTTGGCTCCCAGACTGTTCTGCATTTGTCACTATGACATACTAGAGAGACAGACAATTAAGCAATGAAAAACTTTAGTTCAACTTCCTAAACCATACTTTGGAATTAAAGGGTAAAGTGAAGAAGTAGAATTATACACATCTAGGTATTTTATCTAAATTCAGGGTATTCCCTTGTAATTTGTTAGTACTAAAATGCCTATAGACACAGGCGAAAAGAAAACCACAGCAAAAACCTGTCTTGCTAATTAAAACAACCCTGAAGCATAGCCAGTAGGTAAGATATTTAACAAACATTAAAGAAATTGCAAAAGATACATTTCTCAGATAATCTCCTACAAAGAACTCCAAGGTTTTGGGACTATTTTCTGGATCTTAGGCATCAGACAAAAACTTTAGAGCTTCAAGAAGGTCTCCGGGCAGTTATTTGCACTTACACTGAATATACTGGCTCACAAATTATTACGGTCACTAGTTTCAATGCCTTGGCTGTGATCCCCTCTTCTTTTAGTTTGGCTGCCTGCACTTAAGGCCAGCTCTCTATTAAGGCTCAAGGGGCTAATTTTCTTTCAGACTGTTGTGAAAATACAGTTGGGTGAAGCATCAGCAGGGGGTCTCTGCTTTCAAGAGCTGCTTTTAATCCAGGGATTGACACCTTTGTTGGTGAGGCCACTGCCTTGCCTTACTTGCCATCATATCTGAGATTAAATAATCCTGTGCAATACTAGAGGTTAGGTGCTGACTAGATAAAAAGTAGCTCTACAGAAGCTGAGGTCTCCTGGTGCACAAAAAATTAAACACAGGCCAGTAGTGTACCCTTGAACAAATGAAACTGACTGCATACTGGGCTTCATTAGCAAGAGCGAAGCTTGAGGTACTGGGGATGTGATTATTCCCTTACATTCAGTTTATGAGGGACCTCTCTTGGAGCACTGCTCCCTCATACAAGAAAGTCACTGACATAGTGGAGTAAGTCCAACAGAGCAGCTCCAGGATGATCAGGTGGCAGCAGCATGCCAAGTATGACATAGATCTGGCCAACATGTAAAATAGAAGGCATGAGGAGATGTAATTGTTGCTTTTGGAGCTACAAAACAGGAAGCAACAAGCACAAGCTGTAACACAGGAAACTAATTAAATATGAGGACGGAAATGGTTACTGTGAGAGCAGTCAAACATTGAACTGGGGTGCCTCTGGGATATCAGTCCTTCACGATATTCTGTACTAACCTATATATATCTTGAACAATCTGATCTAGTTGGACCCACTTTGAACAGGAGGTTGGACAAGATGGCCTCTGGAGTTCCCTTCCAAACTAGTCTAACATTCGCAGAAGAAAGAAGTTAATAGCTGGCTGGCTAAATTATCAAGACCTCTTGTTCAGAATTCTGAAGTGATCAGTGAAATCACAGTTAGATTTGTTGGAAGAAATACATGTACGAGCCCATAGAATCATAGAAACCCTAGGCTGGAAGAGACCCACTGGATCATTGAGTCCAACCATTCCTATCTGCCACTGAACTATGTCCTTGAGTACCTCTTCTACTCTTCTTTTAAATACCTCCAGGAACAGTGACTTAACCACCTCGCTAGGCAGCCTCTGCCAGTGCCCAATGACCCTTTCTGTGAAAAATTTTCCTGATGTCCAGCCTGAACTTCCCCTGGCACAGCTTTAGGCCACTGCCTCTTGTCCTGTCCCCTGTCACTTGGGAGAAGAGGCCAGCACCCTCCTCCCTACAACCTCCTTTCAGGTAGTTGTAGACAGCAATAAGGTCTCCCCTCAGCCTTCTCTTCTCCAGGTTAAACAACCCTCAGCCGCTCCTCGTTAGACTTGTTATCCAGCCCCTTCACCACCTTCGTTGCTCTTCTCTGGACATGATCCAGAGCTTCAACATCCTTCTTGCAATGAGGGGCCCAGAACTGAACACAGGATTCGAGGATCAGTCTCACCAGTGCCGAGTACAGAGGGAGAATAACCTCCCTGGACCTGCTGGTCATGCCGTTTCTGAAATAAGCCAAGATGCCATTGGCCTTCTTGGCCACCTGGGCACACTGCTAGCACATGTTCAGCTGGCTTTCAATCAACACCCCCAGGTCCCTCTCCTCAGGCAGCTTTCTAGCCACTCTTCCCTCAGTCTGTAGCTGCACAGGGTTGTTGTGCCTCAAGTGCAGGACCCGGCATTTGGCCTTGAAACCTCATCCCATTGGTCTCAGCCCAGTGGTCCAGCCTGTTCATATCCCTTTGGAGTCTCCCTTCACTCCAGCAAATCGACGCTTCCTCCCAGCTTAGTGTCATCTGCAAACTTGCTAAGGTCATTGATAAAGATATTAAACAAGATTGTGACTGGCCTCCCACTGGAGTTAACTCAATTTCCCACCACTCTCTGGGCCTGGCCATCCAACTAGTTTTCCACCCAGGAAAGCGTTCGCCTGTCTGGGTCAGAGGGAGCCAACTTCCTAAGCAGAATGCTGTGAGAAACTATGTCAAAGGCTTTCCTGAAGTCCAGGAAGACTCCATCCACAGCCTTTCCCTCATCCAGTAAGTGGGTCACCTTGTCATAGAAGGTGATCAGGTTAGTTTGTCAGGACCTGCCATGAACTACTGTCTGAGTGAAAATTCCTCTAAACAGCCTCAAGTGAGATAACTTAGTATTTTTTGCAAACACAGCTGCCTGAGGACCACCTAAGTTATAAGCTAGGACATTCACAGTGGTTTTTAAACCACTTCCTTCAATTACATGTTTCAGTTAATTCTTATGAATGTTCTAAGACCTTTCTTGATTAACAAGGCCTCTCATGGTATAGGAAAGATGCATAATTGAACCCTGAACTTTCTCTTCCTGAAAGAGTGCTATAATTATTGGCCTCCTCTGCTGCTCAAGTCCAAGAATGTGAATAATTCTAGTTATTATCTTAGAAGTAAAAATCACACAGATGTAGAACACACAAACTTGGCCTTGCTGGGATTTCTTTTTGTCCTTTGTAGGATGGAGAATTTTCACAAATGTTTATGAATCTATCACATGCATTTCAAAATTGAAATGGATTTAATTATTCTTTCTTCCACATTGGATGACTAGAAATTAAGCATTCTGTAGACTTCAAATTAAATATCTTTTACTCCCTTCTCAGATTTCATCACCTAAATTGACTTTTGGAACACCCTTTTCTTTAGGTAGCATAATTAACTATCATAAAAAATGAAAAATGAAAAATTTGGCACAAACACCACCTCCTGAAATATAACACCCTATTTCTCCTTAAAATCAGGAAAATAGTCCCACTCTTTTTTTGAAAATTAAGGAGTTTGTGTCTTAATTTTCAGGTAAAAGCATAGAAAATACAAGACTGGCTCTGGTAATAGATTGTTTCTACTATTCCTTCTGCATTTAACAGAACATGGACTTCGGCTGGGTTTGTGTTGGGTGCAAATTAACTGCCAGCTGCATTCGGGGAGAGCATCTTCCTACTGCAGTATTGACCAATTAGATGACATACTGCAACTGCAATTAAAAAGTCAACACTTTCCACAGCACAATATGAAAGATATGTCATTGAAAAATAAAGCAGTACATCAGATACTATGGTTTAGTGACTGTAACTGATGGCATTTTAATGACTTTTATACTGTGGTTTTAAACCTTCAGTGGAAATATCTAGTAGAGCTAGCTGAAACTAGAATTCACAGTATTCACATTTCCACAGTATTATGTTATTCTGGCTTATTGGTTTATCTTGTATAAATATTGTTCAGTGTTGGATTTGGAGTCAACCCACAAGATTTCAAAATGGCCTGCAGGATGATGATTTTGGGGATGAAAACAATTAAAATAATAAAAAATTGAGTTAAATTGAACTTTCTATGCTGAGATATCAAGATGTTCCATTGTGTGCTATGCCTATAGTGATGCTATGCCTATAGTTGCTATGCCTATATGCTTGTGATGCTATGCCTATAGTTTTTTAAATATATGCTGCAAAAGATATGAAATCTGAAGTAAAAATATGATCAAAATTTCCCATTTATCAATCTCATTCCCATGAGATTGAAAGTAGTTTGTATGGAGATAAAAAACATTTCCCTTACAAAGCCAAAATCTCATCAGAGCTGATATTGTTCAACAGGAAATTTTTATTCCTGCTAAAGGAAAACGTTTAACTTATTAGGGAAATCTAATTTAACTCTATCTGTTGTAGGAGGTGTACCATCTTTTTTTTTTTAATGGTAGTTGCTATGTTTTTTTTTAGTCACCGTGTGACAATGAGAATTCTGCAAAGACTGTTTCACTCCACCATAAATAAGCCCTATTGTAAATAGGTCTATCTAATCTTGCAAGTTTCAGGATAGTTCTCATTGTCTCTTTTCCGTAGCTACAATTCATTACAAAATATGGCAACTACCAAGCCTCATTTTTCATTATTCATTATGTCCAAACCTAGTGGTGGATTCTACATGCATTTTCAGGTTTCGAGCCACAGAGATTTATGAGTCAGTGCAGTCCTATTTATGGGTGGAGTTTGGCTCAGAAGATATCCAGGATAATGAATGAGTTGCTATGTTTGGTATCAACCAGATATTGGGACGATGCTACAAAGGAGGAAGAAGAAAAAGAAATAAAGAAAATCAACACCTGCTCACTGATAAAACATAGAGGTGAATCCTGAAGACCTTCTTTCTTTTCTTTTTCTGATTGTTTCATTTTTACTTAGATACAAGCCTCTGGGAATATTGGGCTTTTCTGCTTATTTGTTTGTTTTTCAGGATGAATGAGGAGTGGATCCGAACTCAGATTTATCTTACTACGCTATGATTTCTTACTGCAAAATGCAGACCACTGCCATGCTTCATGGAAGTACTAGGAGTTAAGCCTCTCAGAGTTTATTCATTTCTCCACAAATGATGAGTGTATGTTTCAGTGCCTCAGTTTTACTTGACTAAAACAGATTCTTATTGTATGTGAGACATAAGATAATTCATTGCCTTGTTTAGTAGAAATTTGAAAGTAAAAATCAACAACTTAGATTAAAAAAAAAATATCAACCACTAAGTATTATAGTTTCTGGCTGACAAACTGTTCCTTTACATTACTCTAAAAGTGGCTACTCTTCACATCAACTTCTTTAGGCACCTCTTATTTCCTGCTTTCTATTGCTTTCTGTTCCACTTCTTGAATGCTTCATTAGTGTAGTACCACTTAGAGGGTCTTGGATTTCTACCCGTCTCAAATGTGTGCCTTAGAATGACAGCACACAGCAAAGAGTTGAGCACATGGGACACAAAAAAGTATCCAACATAAGAATTAAAATCTTAAGGCTCCCATATTTAACATGGGAGGGTCAACTTATCAAATCCACTACCCAGAAACACTTCCAGTGAGAAAAGATGTAGGAATCAGAATTGAGACTGAAAGGGCAAAATACTACAACAAATTACTATCTTCCAACTTAGAACACAGGTAGCTGTTTCCTAGTGCTGACCTTAGAACTGATGATTTTTGTGCTCTGGTCAAAATAGAGCTCAAGTAGTATCAGGCCAGTATTTTAAAGTCTCATATTCATTTCCTCTGAAGCTTCAGGAAGCAAATATTAAAGGATGCTGTGGCATGATCCCTTATAGCCTAACAATAACCTAAATAGTCCTAAACAGCCCTCTGCTGCTTGCTTGTTTGGAAACACTAGTTATGCAGTTCCTAACTTAGGGGTAAATTTCTACTACAAAGTTTGTCTACTCCAATAGGAGTCAACTCATGGCCTTAAAGATCTTCATATGAATTTAAGGTAGGCATAAGCAAGCAGGTAGAGCGAATAGGAAAAAAAAAAGACTTTAAAAAACCAAAAATATCAGACATAATTCTAGGCACAAGCAAAAAATAGTCACAGTCAGTAAGGGAAAATCCCATGGGGGTGATATATGAATCTTGTAACTGTCTCCCCATCTCTATTAACCCTACTCTTCTGCCACCATGGAAGAGTAGGGAGAAGGGAGGATGAGCCTGCTGCTCTACTCTCCAACCTACAGTTCCATGCTCGACTTATAGTTATTCTACAGGCATGTGCCAGCCCCTGAGAAATCCACTGTGGCTCTTGGTATGGCTAGGAACTGACCATATTGTCTGACTTTGCTCCAGGAGGGATAATAATCTGGTGGAAAAGAAGTAAAGATATGGAGGGCTGTAATACTTTAACTCTTCTGCTATTCAGTCAGTGACTTCAATTCTGATCTCTTTCATTTGTTTAAAAAGGAAGACTTGATGATAACTGAGGTTCATAATTGAGCTTCCTGAAGACACAGTGTCAATATATTTTCTTCCTTTAGTTTCTTCCCCACTGGACAAGGAGGTTTGCCCATCCCTTCAAGACAATTAAGCACCAAACTGCATTTCATTCAAAAAGCAGTCCCATATCAAACACTTTTCCCTTCTTCTCTAAATCACATGAGACACCTTGCTTCATTTTTTGAAAATCTTCAGATAACACTTAAAATTGAAGTAGCCAACTAAATTTAATTATAGGTCCATATGGAGGACAGAGGGGTAGATAAATAGAGTGGATCCTAACATAGATGGGTTGACATCAATAGGAAACTGGGGCTTTTGGTTTGTCTCCTTTCTTCCCTCAAAATTAGTGAACTCCCAGGGAGCTACCAGAGGAAAAGAGAGAAGATAAATCATCTGGCTATGGACCTTGTGAAATACAAGCACGTTCCACACTTCTGTTTCTTAATAAAATACACACCAGTCCCCAGGAGACATTGGTAGGGAGCTGGGAAGAAAGTAATTTTTAATGGGTTCATTTCATTTATGAATGGAACACTTTCAACATTCTTTCTCTCCCCCCGTCTTTTTGAAAAAAACCTCAGCTTCTTGAGATGTGAAATAGGGGAAAGAAAATACAGTTTGGGACCATTAATTATGCTTTCTTATTGAGTATATAAATTTGATGTCAAGCAGGCCAGGCTGAATGGTATATATTTATTTCAAAAATATCATCTCTGTGAGGCATTGCTGCATCATCCTATTGATTTAGGTATTTTTGTTATTGTGCTTGATGCATTTATGAAAGGCAGGCTATTAACAAACTAAATTGAAAACTAGTGAGTCAGACTTTTCTTGGATGTTCCTGAGTGCTGCTTCCATGCAGTTTTATTTTGGAAAATATTGTAAAAGTATTATCTTTTTAAGGGGATAGCCTCCTCTTTGCAATCCATAAACCCTATTTGTTGTAAAGAGGGAAAAAAAACAAACCAAAAAAATAATCCAAGATAGAATTCTTATGCTCCACTGCAAGTTGCCTATTTTCCTCTCCTATCTATAAAAATTATAATCTTTTCATTTCAAAGGGTCATTATTTTTGACCTTTTTGGACGCTTGTATTAAAAATACCACGTAAAACAAGGTCCTTTGAAAAGGGCAACATAAAACATTTTGTGCTCATGCAAACAGGAGGCAAGATATATCTCTGTGTTGCTTTTCCTTTCAAACACAACTCTACACAGTTAAAATGGGGTAGATTGAGGTTAGGTGAACAAAAGAAATGAAACAGACTCTTTTGAATACAACATGGTTCTCCTCCCTTCCTTTCTCCCTCATCCTCTCCCTCTCACTGCTCAAAGTTTTTGTTCATGATCAAAGAAATGATAACAATGAATTATCACATGGAAAAATGTTATCTGAAAGGCTTGGGAACCTTAGTAAACAATGAAGGTCCTGATCTTGTTGCCATGTCTTATGTGACAAAGACAAATTTGTCAACAGTGCACCTGTATTGACTCCACCAGTTTGTTAGCATGAGTCATGAATAATGAGAGGTGGTCCTTTGCAACATGATTGCTGCTGAAAAAATAAAGGTTAATTTTCTACTGCAGGCTGTAAGCAAAATTGGAACAAATCATGTCCCTCTCTGCTTTTGTTTGTTTGTTTGTTTATTTTTATTTTCATTTATGTCACGATATGACTTCAATAAAATATACCTAAAGAAAGTATAAGAAGTCACATAGTGACCAATACACCATCCTCATGCTCTCTCAGACCTTAATAAATTGCAAGCCTGGGAGTTAACAGTCAAATACAGAATCTATATATTTCATAGTCTTCAAAGAATTTTTCTTCCGGTATTTTTATCTGTTGCCTCTTGAAGTCCTAAAACTTTCCATGTCCCCAGTACTTTGTGATACTGAGTCACAGAGTATAATTTCATTGTAGGAGGAACTACTTTCTTGTCTGTGCTTTGAAACCTGTGCTCCAGCTATGATTATCAATTGGTGTCAGCTTTAAGAAGAATTAACAGCAGAAAGTACCTTTGTCTTAAGTCTCAAAATCGGTAATTTGATGAGCTTCACAGAAAATGTCATGATCATTCACAAGTTTTGACTGCTAGCTATGAGCTTGAATCAAAACAACAAATACTGAAAACATAAAAACGGAGAATGAAACTGGAAAATGAAATATCTGAAATATCAGAAGACATGCTGGATTTATTGTACGATCCCTTGCAAAAAATTAGAGGTTGTTCAGTAATCATGTGAGAAAACATACTTTTAAAGTTGTTGGATTATGCCCAAATCAAGCATATATTGAATCACGAGAGCCTTCGGGCTGTACTTCAGATATAAGATCAGATATGACATAAATCTAAGCATTGAACCTTGGCCACAGGTGTGAATTCTACCCAGAAATCTTCTTGGTGCCTTCAAGCATGTTCCATCTTGGTGAATCACCTCAATATGTGCAGCCGTTTAATTTTTATTTTAAATAGCCATACACTTTGAAGATACTCACTCCATTCTTTTAGTATAGGATAGAGAGTCCTGAGTTTTCTGTTTGCCTATTTCAAGACCTCACAGGTAATCAAGACACTAAAACAAAACCAGAAGCATTTTTGTGATTTCAATCAGTGTAAACCTCAGATGGATGAGAAAGGTTTTCTGTGTCTTAGGAAGGTGAGTAAACAAGCGTTTAGCATGTGCTTTACTTCTCAGTACCAGTGGTCTTGGTAATTGTAAATCTGATCCCCCGTGACATGTAAACTCATACTCTTTGCATCGGTAATACTGTGATGTTGTAAATTTGTAAACAGAACACCAATTTTAGCCTTCTTCCAGCTCCCCCCTTTCCCCAAGGTTAATAGAAAAGTTTCAAGGAAGAAGATAATGTACATAAGCAGGACTGTCATTACCTGGCAGCTATCAGAGCACTCCAACTGCAGCCAGACCCACCTGTCTACATTGTGCAGAAGAATGCTTACTTCTCCACCAGCTCTGAGAATCTAGTGGAACCATCACCTCCTGACTACTGGGGATGTTCATGAGTTTATTGATAGTATCACCCCCATTACAGAGACAAACAAGCTGATAGCAAAGACACTCAGAATTCAGAAATCTTATTGGTTTCCAGGTAAATGGGATCTAGAGAGTGGTTCATTTCCCGTGATTTTACAAAGCCTATATTGAAATGCTGCGAGAACATGTAATTTTTACAGAGAGGCAGAAAGAAAGGCAAGCAACACTTTCTTTGTCCTCATCTCACCTTCCTTTCTCCTTAGCACAAGACGTTGTGATTTTGTAGTTCTTTGTTCAAAATTGCAGGTTTTCTGATCCTTCAGTTGGACTAATAAATTGGCCTAACCACAAAACCAAAAGATAATGGGAACAACAGAGCACTAAAAAAATCCTGCCATGAAAAGAAATGAGTCTCAGAAACAGAAACTCTGGCTCTTTAGCTGTTAAATAAATAAAAAATAGCCTTCTTTGTTTTTAACATGCCCATGCCGATATTTTAAGGAAATCTTATCGAAAGAACAAGATCAATCCCAAAGTAGGCAAATGAGATGCTATTAAGCTTTCAGGTAGATGTACACAGGCCAGAGCAGTTTCACATGTAGAGCGTTAACATTTCAGAAACATTCATTTTCCAACATGTTTTGAAACACAGAAAAGGCTAATTATAAACACACTTCTTAAATTTGGTCTGGATCTCCTTCTTGGGATGCAAGGAATTCAGGGTTGTTGCTTCCATGACAAAAACCCTTCAACACACCAAGACAGCACAACACTGGTTTCTGGCTCAACTCTCTTTTCTCTCTACTCACATTGTCTCAGCCTCAAGAAGCAACATCAGACTTTGCAGTTAGTTCCCTTCACTAACAGAGAGCTCTGCCAGGGGTTATGCAGTAGCAGCCGCAAGCTGGTTTTCAGAGGAACGAAGGCAAGGAAAAATGAGGCTTGATGCCAGCACAGTGGGGTATATAGTCTCCCTGTGTGTCTTTAGAGGGGCACCATCAACTTAAAAATCACTCTTCTGTCTGAAGCTTCCTTATCACCTGCTGTTAAAAGTAGCACTCTCAAGTACCATGGCTGAGAGAAAGCATATCCTTGGAGTTTTCCAGTGTATTTTTGTTTATATTTTTGTTTGACTAGTATCAGTTTGCTCCTTTCTTTCATTATCAGTGTCTGGTGTAAAGCTGCTTAATTATGCCTCTGGCACAGTCCAATCAGTCATCAGTCTGTATGGGTTTCCAACCCAGCAGAAGAAATGTTTTGTGTATAACTGTGAACAAAAGGAGGGGTGAAAAGCAGAGGGAGAACATAATTCAAGAAAAGGTATAGACAAAAGTGAAATAACAGTCACTTTCTAAAAATTAACTGGATACACTGAGAGCACCATTTCCAAGCACAAAATGCAGATAAGTGGCACAGAGTGAGTCAGTAGAAGACTCAGGAGAGTAATCTTTCATGAGCTAGTCTGCTGAAGAAGTAGCTTTTGCTTCAGACTACCAGGATACAGGTTACCTACTTCTTCAGTGAGGTAGTATTTAGGAGCCAATTCTTCCACAAAATAATATTAAGCTGTTTTGTACAAGGGGAGGTTTTTCTTGCTAGTAAATGGAAATTGGAGCCCAGCTGTAGTAGAGCTCTTTTTTGACCTATAGCCCTGCATTAGGGGAGTTATACTGTACAAGTAAGAGAGAAGAAATATCTTAAATGGCAGCCTGCCCCCCAAGGGAAGCCTGACTTCAGTAGTAAACTTTAACTCAATTTCAGATACTTTGAGGTCAAATCTACTTCTATTTTACTTGGTTTCTTGTTTTCCTTTTTTTTTTTTTCTTTTCCTTTTCTTTTCTTTTCCTTTCCTTTTTTTTTAAACTTTCCCACTGACGTTTGATTTGAATGGCATCCTTACATTTTGTTGATTTTTTTTTCTATCATTAAAGAAAAAAATTATCATTCTCTTTCCACCCTCCCCTTCTGCTTGAAGATGAAAGCTATGGGCTTCACTAGCCCTAGGAGGGAAATAATAATAACAATAATAGCATCTTCCATTTAAACAGTGCCTTTCATCCCAAAGCAGATTACACGTCAGGCCAATTTGTGCTTTCAGTTACATGGCTATGCATCCAGAATAATTCTGTCAGAATCAATAGTGTCTCTCTGGACTTATCCCAGAATAAATTTCTATATGATTTAGGAATGTGGAGGTCACTACACCACTCTTCCCTGCTCCAGGAGATGTTCAGCATTCACCAGTAGCATATCAGTCCCCAGCTATCTCATCCCTGTCCACAAATGTTCTCTGTCATGGCTTGAGCAGAAGCACAGTTTATAGCTGCACAAACCTTCAGATTCAGTCTGTCATCCAATAGGGTCAGATGGTTTTGGAACCCTGGACAATTTTTCTTTGATCTGGCCGAATGTGTAGCACAGTAACACGGCAGCATTTCACAAATCATTCTTTACTCCAGCCTGTGTCAAGGATGGGATCACTGCAGCCTTGGCTGAAGAACTCCAGCTGCTGAAGGCCTGGGCACTCCCAGCCCTCATCATTGCATAGTAGTGCAGCTAGCAAAAAGATAACATAGACAATAGGTGCAAATAGAGCTGTTAAACCGTTTGGGCAAGATGCCAAGGCTAGGATACAAAACCACTTCCTACCGCTCTGCTTCCCTCTTAGCATTATGCTTCTCTTCTGTCAAACTGGAGTTATGGAGCCTCATTTCTTTTTCCCATAGTTTTATAAGGGCTAGTATGGGCACAATACTTCTAAATATTACTGCAAAAAGCTAAAAGTTACGTTAAAGTGTTACTGAAATGTATATAAATAGTAGGATGAAGGAACATCTGTACTGAAGAGCACACTTTGACTGTACACTGACTATTTCTCAGGATAAGGCTAGGATATGTATATGCCACCACCCAGCTGTCTCAGTTTCCATGTAAAACCACCCCAGAACAGGACAGGAACAGATTGACTATATAAACCATCTCATACATCCCTTAGCGTGGGTACTGAGCAACAGAATGTCATGCAGCCCCATAAAATGCCCTTGTCCAGCAGTCTAGACTCAACAAGTGCCACTATTTGAAGTATTTCAAATTAGATTAGCTCAGTTATATTTGGCTTAAAGACCAAATATTTAACCTTTCTCATGTAAATTCTTATTGTTATATCTTGCCCAGATCTTTGTTATAATATCTTAAAGAGCATTTCTTCCAGAAATCTCACCTGAATTTAATTCATTAATTCCTTCAGGCAAGCTTTCCTTGAGACCAGTCCAGAAGTGAGTTTTGTATGATATTTCTGGTACTTTCCACCTTATGGTTGAAAATACCAAGAGAATGATCTATTTCACAGTGTTTTCATGAAAATGAGACTTACAAATGAATGAAGCTTTTTCTGAATTGGAAAAAAGGATGTTTGGATCAAGTTCAGTTTGAAGGGTAAGGAGGATTTATTTTATCCAGAGAAATTGATTTGGTCACCCTCAGCTATAAACTGTATAAAATTCACAATATCATGTAACTGTTCCTTGTATAAATAGATTGTACATTTACAAAGAGAAGGATTAAAACCATCTTCCTTAATTACATCCTATAATTCATAGCAGGATAACCTTGTAAAAGATCAAACATTAATGGGGGCAGAAAGGGCTTAGTGTCGAGCATAGAAGAATAGCAAGAGTTTGCCCTTTACAATATACAGTCTGCAAAAAGTCATGCAGGACATGACTGTTTTGAAACTTGGAGATGAGAGGAGAGAGGGGACATTACTATTGCAGAGCCTGAAGCTGTAAATGTTTATTCATGTAGCAATCAATTCTAGCTATCTACCTCTGATGCAGACACACATACATATATGACCTCTCTGTATCAGAACAGATCTCAATAATTTATATACTTCTCTATGCAACATCTTTATGAAGTAGGGTGTTTTTCTTCTTCTGCTCTTCTGAGTAAGGGGCCGAAGTGCAAGGAGACCATAGATGAATGTTTCCCAGTACAAAATAAGATTTATATCCCCAAGATAAAGAAAGGAATCCAGAATTCTCCAGCATTAACCTATTTCTAGGATCTAGAGAGATATAATTAGGAGGTTTTATAAAGCGTAGCAGAGAATAGATTTAAGATCACACAAAATAATCTTTTTGCTGCCACCACAATGGTTTTCTTAACTGCAGTGGGAGTGCATCAATTCCTCTATAGGCAGACAGGTGCAACTTCACATACGCAAGCCCTGATCTGCAGGGGGGACTTTAGCTCTCCCAGTATCTGTTGGAGGGACAACACAGCAGGATCCATTGTACACTGGAACAGGCTGCCCAGCGAGGTGGTTAAGTCACCTCCCCTGGAGGTATTTAAGGCATGGGTGGACAAGGCACTGAAGGGCATGGTTTGTATTTGATAGGAATTGTTGGACTCACTGATCCAGTGGGTCCCTTCCAACCTGGTGATTCTATGATATTAGGAAAGAATTTTTTCCTGTGAAGGTGGTGAGGCACTGGCACAGGTTGCCCAGGAAAGTAGCAAATGTCTCATCCCTGGAGGTGTTCAAGACCACATTGGACAAGGCTTTGAGTAGTCTGATTTAGCGGAAGTTGTTCCTGCCCATGGTAGGGTGTTGGAAGTAGATAAACTTTAAGGTCCCTTCCAACCCAAACCTATGATTCTATGATTCTATGATAATTGACTTGACTGTTTAGTGTAGTGTTTAAGGAATTCTTCATACAGTGGATTATATATTTATCTTACTCTTGGGTAAGGATTCTGTACTCCGACCCTGTGTGCATGTGTTCATAAGCCAAAAGGTGAGCATGCAAAAATTTTTTTAATGGGAAATATTTTTATTTCTTTTTCTCACCATTCCCTACAACTTCTCTCCCTTTTATGTTTTTCTTTTGCTAACTGGTGACAATTTAAAGTCAACGTGTAATAATTTTCTTGTGATTTCGTTGCTTCAGAGTAGAGCAGAAGAAAGAAGTCCAGTTGTTTATATGCAGTATGCAACAATTACAAATTTAATTTCCAGAACCTGTCTACAGGTGTGGTAACAGTGCCAGGAGAGTGAACACAGGTGGTTACAATGAGTCATCTCAGCATGGATTTTCATATATAAGCCCATAAACACAACTTCAAGAAGAAACATTGACTGTATACTAATGTGATATTGTGCTACTGTTCAGCTTCTTTCCTGTGAGGGCTCACTAGCTACAAAATACTGAAGGTGTAATATACCAGCAAAGTAAGCTCCAGGTAAGGGACAGCTAATTTATCACCACAAGTTATCAAGGCTTTTCCTGTGTTTGAGGTAGAAAACTTCAGTTCCATAATCCCATCTCTCTGCAGCAATTCATGATGGGGAATCTTGTTTCTCATCTAGGAAATGAATCTTCAGCCTTACTGTTTATGAATAAATTAATATGATGATTTTCTTGCAGCAACACTGTCTCTAGGTTTTACAACTTCTCCTTGAGAGTCCCAATATTCTAACCTCAATGTATTTATAGAGAAAAAATAAACCTTTATTCAGCCTTCATTTTCCTAGCTTATACCAAATGAGTTGTCTTACTTCTCTCACAAAGAATAGATTCTTTACTGCTAAATCATTGTTCTAGTCCAATCAAAAATCATTTTTCTTCACATCTTTTTCAAATCAGAATGAGGGTCACTAGTTAAAGTCACCAATTAACTTTTAAAATTGCAGTCATGATTCCTTTGAATAGAATTATTATTATTGTTATCATTATTGTTATTGATACTTCATATTAGTGATTAACAACTTCTTATTGGCATCTCTTCTGTTATTCCCAGTTCAGGAACTTTGAACGTACGACACAAATGTGTGCCTCAGTACATTTGTGCCTCAATACAAGACACTGGACTTTTCTTAATATATTTTTTTCTACTCCTATTATTTAATTCTTCAGTCTCCTCCCTTTCTGCAGTACCCTGATTCTCCCCTGTGTAGACAGTGTCTGACTCTGTGTCAACAGCAGTCTGATATGATGTACTCCCATTTCCAAGTAATGAAAAAACGTGGTAGTTCTAGCTTATCTGGTCAAGAATAGTGTTCCTCTTCTCTACTAATTCATCAGACAGCTTCTTATACATTTATAGTTCCTTAGCTATCTTCTTAACTAATCCCCGTCCTCTCTAGCTTCAATTATAATTTCTAGCAGAGACCACATTAAATGTTTTCTTGAACTCCAGGCAGATTAGATCTATTAAATTTTACTTGTCTAGAAAATCAGTTATCTTATCTGGGAATGGTACCAGTTCAGTTTGGTAGTCTATCTTTGGTAAATCAATCTACATTATCTTTCTTATCTTTCTATCTTCAATACTTTTTTTTTTCTTTTAAAGTATATTCTAAAACCTTGCTTACTATTGAGTCTAGATCAATTGGTTTGTAGTTTCCCAGATCAGGAATCTGATTTAAGAATAACAGGATGGCTTTTGCTTAAGAAAAGGATGCAAGAAATTCCTTCCAGCCCAGTAAAGCTGTGGAGAAACAATCTGTACAAAGAATATGAAATTTATCTTCCTGAGATGAGTGACGACTTCTTCAAGGATTAGGTGGTCATGCAAAACAGTCTTTTGAGTGCCCGTTGAACATCCTTGGCTTAGGCAGTTCATGCACTCGCTCCATAGTGCTCCTTTCCACATTATCTTTTTCTTCTGCATAGGGCTATTGCTGTCATGCCTGATTTTGTCTAGGCTGCTTTCAGACAGAGTAAAGAAAGAAAGAAAAGGAAAAAAAAATAAAAAGGAAGAAAAAAAGGTGGAATTGAATAAAAAGAAAAGGAGAAGAGAGAGGGGAGAAAAGTGTCAGAGAAAGGGACAAACTAAGTATTTAATCAAAATGTACTTGTCACTTTCAGGGAGCTTTATGATCCATACACGTTAGAAATCATTTGCATCTCTTTTTCAGGCCCTCTTCTCAACAGCACAAATTATTTTGCTAGTTTCCCTCCTGAGATTTTCCACTTCTCATATTTAGAACCATCCCAGCTTAGCCAGACTTTTAATCACTCAAACTTTCTGAAAGATGGTTTCCTTTGTCTGAAAGACAGCTTAACATTTACTGCATCAAGGCTGTTTGGCCCTACTCAGAATATGCTCATTTGTGTCTGCATCAAATTGCAAATCTCTCTTCTCCTTTACTATCTCTCTTACGCTTTCCCTTTTTTTTTTTATAGCTGCTTTCTAAGTTGCCCCTGTTCCCATGACACCATGATGAGTTTTGGATCATTCACGGTGTTTAAACCTTTCAAGAACATTTTCCACATGGAGAATCTTCTTAAAGTGAATACAACATTGTACATGATTATCCATGCTTAAAGGAACAATCAGCAGAACAATATGTCCTGTTCTCAGCGCTGCCTGTGAACTGCATTTTCATCTTGCTATTTCTTACCCCTTCTGGTTTGTTGCAATTTCTTTGTCTGCATAGCTGCTCGGTTGGAAAGTAACTACTGGTAAATTGTCCATCAACAAGCTGTAAAATTTGGTTCTGATGAAAGCAAGTATGTTTCAAAAAGATTGCAGTGTGACTTTGGAGCTCTTCCTACCCCTCAAATTATGACATGTAGCTGATCAGGAAATGTCCCATTTTGGCAAAACCCAAGCTTCCTCACATTAGTTTCCTGTCCTTTCTACTTTCTGGATTTCCTGCTCACTTTTCAGTTCTAGCTCTCAGTTTTGTTTGGATATCACAAAAGACTCAAGGCTCCAAATTTCCATTTTCTTCTTCTTCTACATAGTCCTCATCACATTTATCTGAACTTACTGTCGAGAAGAGTGTTCAAAAATGTGAAGAATATCTGGAACATACAGTTCCCTTTCCATGGCTCCTCATGCAGTCTGAACACGGCCCATCACCATTTCTTGTACCAATGCATCACATCAAGGATTTTCCCTAAGTGTCTTGGTCTACATCATGATCTAGCAGTGTGCTGTTGTCATTCCTATTTCTGCTGCATTATAAAAACAGCCCTAAACTCTAAGTCTACTCCACTAAATTAAACAGCAACAGATGCAAAATATTTGAACTATGCTAACATTTATGGAACTGTTTCCTCCAAAGAATTCCCTCCCAGCAAGCAATCTCAGCATGACACTCTGATCTGAATTGTTATGGAGCCTTTCACATGGTGATTGCTCCATTGTTGTTCATATCTGTGTCAAAGAGCAGTCCTGGATTCGTAGAATCATAGAATAGTTTGGGTTGGAAGGGAGCTTAAAGATCATATAGTTCCAACTCCCCTGCCATGGGCAGAGATATCCCACTAGAACAGGCTGCCCAAAGCCCCATCCAGCCTGTCCTTGAACACCTCCAGGTATGGGACATCCACAACTTCCCTGGGCCACATGTGCCAGTGCCTCACCACTCTCATGATAAAGAAACTCTTCCTTATATCAAGCCTAAATCTGCCCCTCTCCAGTTTATATCCATTCCCCCTTGTCCTGTCATCACAAGCCTTTCAGAATAGTCCCTCTCCAGCTTTCCTGTAGACCCCTTCCAGATACTGAAAGATCGCTACAAGATCACCTTGGAACCTTCTCTTCTGAAGGCTGAACATGCCCAACCCTCTCAGCCTGTCCTCATATGGGAGGTGCTCCAGCCCTCTGATCAACTTTGTAGCCATACTCTGGACGTATTCCAACAGTTCCATATTCTTCTTATGTTGAGGATTCCAGAACTTATGCAGGGAGTGTTTTCTTGTATTTTTTTAATTTTTGAAATATAATGTATTCAATTTGCATGTTATTTTAACAAAATAAGTACTTTTACCTGTGCTTACTTCTGCCCTCTTCATTCAGGCACAGAGGTATTCTTCGTGTCTTACCCTAGGTTCTAACATTGCTACAAAATAGAAAGTTCATATGACAATTACAGTCAAGTCAGTGCAAAACTTACATTCAACCTCAAGATCAGAGTTCAATGGAAACAACACTGATCTTCAAGATCTTTATTGTGTTTAGATTTTTTCTTCCATAAGGCACATACTTTTCCTTGAGCAACAGTAACTGTTCTGATGGAGACAATATTCTCTGCAAAAGGCTTCATTATGGAAGTTCAGAAGAGGTTACTGATTTATATCAATTCTTCATGCTTAATACTTCAGCTAAGTATACCTAGCTAAGAAATATATATCTATAATTACATAAAACTAATTTTCTTCTCATGTTTAAAAGGATTTTTCTTTTTGTGTTTGGGTTGTTTTTTGGTTTTGGGTTTGGTTTTTTTTTGCTTTTTTTTTACCTTCTGGTGGTCTTTTTTCCTGGATTAGTTGTTGATTTGCATATAATTTTTCAGCAGATAGGAAATTTGGGACAATTTTCGTGTTTCCTAAATATAATCTCCTGTGGGAAGCACACTCCTTCTGGACTTTCTTAAATACCTTAGCCACATGCATTTATAATCATTATAAGTCTTGACATAAATAGATATAAGCAGACACATACATGTGTGTGCAGGTATCCATATAAAGTATCATATATATGACCTGCAGTCAATAAACAAGGATTCTGAGCATTATATTACTAGTACATTAAGACCCAGTCAAACTAATTTTATGCCTCTGAAAGTTGTATTTTTGAATAATTAATTTGGTTTGACTTCCTGTATGCTCAAAGGAGAAAGACTGTACAGCGTTCTTCATCCCAAGCACCTTAGATATTGACTTAGACTGAAACTATTGATGTCCTGGAGAGTCTTCCTTCTTTGCAAGACATGGAGAAGACACACATGATTGACTTAACTAGGTGGCTTATTTCTTTATAGAAAAACTTAAGTCAGGTAGATGTATATTTAAGTACAATCTTAACTTTTTAATGAGGAAGATACACTATTGCTATAATGAAGTTTCCAAAGTCCTCCAAGTCAGACTGTACTATTTCCACTTCTTTGTACCAAAGCTGGAAATTGAAGGTTTTGCTCACAAGAGCAAATTGAATTGCACAAAATGCTTTAGTATTCATGGGATTTGTCTCCTTGTTTGCTGTGCAGCTTCACAGGTCACAGATAAAAATCAAGGCTGCATCCCATGATTAGGGAAGCGATTTTGGTGCCCAGGCACTGGGACCTTGTGAGAGAAAAGGCACTGTATAAATGTGAAGATATCACTGATAGTTATTAATAATAAGAAGAATAATAAATAACAATCTGAAAAAATACAACTATTCTGGCAAAGAAAAGAATATTTAGCCAATGCTCTTTTCATATTAATGAGATTCGATTTTTCAATCAGTATGAAGGACATCACCTGTGCTCCTTGCCTCCAGGTTTATCTACATGGGTGGAATAGATTCTGAAAACTAGCACTTAGAGAACTTTCTCAGAAAGATATTTCCAAATGTCAGCATTTTCTATTACTTTGTCATTGACTTCTAATGTATTTTCAGAATGATTTGGTCCTTCCTTGGGTAAGGGAGAAAAATGGAAATTGAAAAAAACTTATATCATTCATTATTATGCAGCTTTCACATTGCAAAACACAATTTATAGCTTGAAACTCTCCTTCTTTTCTGCTGTGCCACTTCAAATGTCCAATGCTAAACAGAAAATGCTATAAAAATGTCTGCCCTCACTCTAAGAGATTCGAATGATTGACAATAAAGTGAAAAACTGTTAAACATGTAACCTTGGTGCAAGTTCCATGGAATATTTATTCTCCTACTGTTGTGTTCTTTGGTTTGTTTTGCTGTTTTATTGGTTTGTATTCTATTTGATTTTGCCTTGCAGCATCTACGCATATGAGTCAAATGCCTTCTATGGGACTACTGGCAGAGAGCTACAGAAGACTGTGCACAGACACAGAGCGGATGTGTTAGGGACTGGCTCCAAACTTTAGGGATTTGTAACAGTCTGCTCTGAGGGGCATCATAGTTCCACACTACCTAAGGACAAAGTACAGAAATCATTGAAGGCTGGATGGGCATTCCCTATGGTCTACCACTCTGAGGCAGAAAGTCACCTCACAGAGCTTAGTCACTGCTTTGTGCTTGGACAGCTTCTGCAGGTAATGAATAAATAAAGGCTGGAGCCAAGGTGGCCTCTCACTGGGTGTGACATTGGATGAGAGACTGCTGTAATCACATATATAAGTGCAGAAACACCAAGTAGGACAACAGAGAATGTTTAATCCTTCTCCTTAAACACATTTTCTTGTGAATTTAAATATGGCTGTTGCAGCCTAGTCTTATATAATTCAAAACACAGAACTGACTATAAATTAAACCTGAAAGAATTATTTCAGTTGAAGGGATTTTAAACACCCTCTATACTTCTTGCTGCCTGTTGTTTCTCTACCTTTGTGGTAATGTTTTTTCCTTTTTCTCTGGTAAGACAATGAATTATTATTTTCCCTAGAAAGGAAATATCAAAATGTAACACCCTCAGAACTAATATATGAAATATGACATTTCCGAAACAGACTCTTATTCAGCTTTTATTGTAAAACTCCACTGTGGTTCAGTGATTGAACGAGAAACAAAACCAAACACAAATGAACTATGTCAACAGTGAACATAATGTGCAAAAATAAAAATAACAATCAAATAATGAACATAAAGGAATATACTAAGTTTAGCTAAAATAAGCAAAGGTCCCAAAGCACTGACTTAATTGATGCTGGGTGGTCTAAAGAGTGATGGAACTGCAACACAGATAAGGTTTTTCACATCACTTGAAAAAGAGGCTACAGCACTTTTTACCCCTTAGTAAATGTGTGCCATTTATATGACTAAGATTATCTTTCGGTTCTACGGGATCAGTCCCTCACTCTTGTAAGTAATACTGGTTTCCATTCATGATTCACTATCTCATTGACCACTGTCTGTGGTGTCATTGCACTGCTAGTGAAGCAATGGCCCTCAGAGAAGAAGAAAAACTGACTTCAGTTGGCATGCACTCTACTTCAACAGGTGGTCCTAGAAAATGCTTCTCTCCATCAGTACAAGAAGTTGAGCCTTAGCTAGCTAAATCAGCTAAACATGACCTGTGGTCAGGAATTTACTAACTTTTAAGTGCTTGGCTTTGCAACATAAGCAATTTTAACATAAGAAATAGGGAGGATGGTGAGTCATATTTGATTGTGTCCTGTTGTGGTGGGGGGCTTTGTTGCTGTTTAAGAGGGTTTCAGTATAATTTTTTCCTCTACTTGACCTTTTTATTATTTCTTGTTTCCTCATTTTGGGGATGGGATGGAACTTTAACATAGATTAATGCCGAGCATTCTTCTACAGTGATGATAAGTGCCCAGTGATGGTTAATGTCCAGAGTTGTTCTACAGTGATGGTAAGAGACAGAACTTTCTATGGGGCAATTCAGAATCCAGACAACATTCCAAATCACCCTCTGGAGGACCCCTTTCAATAGGCTTTTCTGTTGCCTATTGAACAAAGACAGATGCTCATAAGGCTAACATTAACCTTTGTCTTTTTTATGTTTCCCAGCATGAAGGTTTTGTGCCTTATTTAAACAGTGATACTACAACCGATTTTGCTGAACTGCCTTAAAATGAAGAAGGAACATGTTAAATGGCTAAAGTTTTCTTGTGGAAGAAACTCTTTGTTTCTGCTTTAAGGATATGCCTCTTATTTCCCATTGATGTCAAAGGAAAATAAGTGTTTTTCCTCAAGCAAGGGGAAATAAATGAAGTAAAATAGTCAAGAGAAGAGGTTAATACATGATTAAATTGCCCAATGCAACACTATGATTTTCAGATCTTGATTACTTTTCTCTAACTATAATATCAGTTTCTAACCATTCTCTTGGGAAAAAAGCGAGATTCTTTTTGACCACATTAGAGCTTTCATTTCAGAGTTTCCTAAAAATTCTGATGCCCTAGCTTCCCAGAAAAATATTAATCCAATTTTTTGATGGCAGAAAGAGCATAAATAAGCAAGTTCATCTGTTTATGTGTATTTTTTTCTCTGATCAGGATATTTGCACCTGAGCATACAAGTATTGGTGCTACAAGGATCTTCCTGTGATTGTCGACAGAAAAGGCAGTAGAGTTGAAGATCCTGAATATTCTTGTTTAGTCCTCAGAAGGCTTTTTTTCTACTTGGAGCTTTTATGGTAAGGAAAACCAGAGCGCACAGAGCTTTAACAGAAAACAGCTTCTCAAAGGTGTGCTGAGTAACTTAATCTGCTAATGCAAGGCTGTCCTACACTGACTACTTGTTCTCTCATGGGGTAACACTGATTCTATCAGCCATAAAAAGTCCTTATGGCACTAAAGAATTTTCCCACTAACTTTGACTTAGAGTATGCCTCATGCTAACCCCATGATCCATTTCTTTTTTCTTGATAGGTGAATTTCAGGCGAATGATAATGTGGCAGGATCATAGATAAGAGCAATTTAGCCACTACACATTTCACAGTGTGACTTGCCTAGAATTCACTCAGTATAATTCTGTTAGGGATGAAATTATATTCTTGATGCACTGTTTTAATTTTTAAAGGCTGCCTTCTACTGCATTTGTGCATGGCTTTTTCTTTGTCCTGGGATTCAGCATGAGATATTTTGATTGAATAGCTTTGCACGTGTAATGCACTACTATCCTGGTTTCAGCTGGGATAGAGTTAATTTTGATCCTGGTAGCTGGTGTAGTCCTAAGTTTTGTATTTGGGATGAAAATAATGTTAACACACTGATATTTTTAGTTATTGTTAAGCAGTCAAAGACTTTTTAGCTTCACATGCTGGGCTGCTGGCAAGAAGGCAGGGGTTGTGGGAAGCTGAGAGGGGACACTGCCAGAACAGCTGATCCTAACTGACTGAAGGGATATTTCAGACCATACAACTTTTTCCTCAGAATACAGTCTGGAGGAGTTGAATGGGGGCCAGGATCACTGCCGGAGCACGTGTTGGGCACTGGTCATTGGGTGGTGAGCCACTGTATTGTGCATCACTTGTTTCGTATATCCTATCTTTTTAATGTTGTTGTTATCATCTCTTAATTTTGCTGCCCTATTAAACTGTCTTTACCTCAACCCCTGAGTTTTTCTTTTCCGTTGTTGGTTTTGGTTTTTGGGTTTTTTTTAACATTCTCCTCTCCATTCCACCATGGGGCAGGGAGGTGAGTGAAAGATTGTGTGTGCCTTAGTTGCTGGCCGGGGTAAGCCATAAAATCTGCTATTCCTTAGGTGTATTGAAGAGTGAATCACACTGTTCCTCTTGAAATAGACAACCTAGCTTTTCTAATTAAAGATGGATTATACAGCTTAAAAAAAGGAATGCTATGAAGGAAATAATAATAACAATTTATAGAAATCTCCTTCTTTTGGCTGCCTTCTTGCTCAATTAGTAAGTGGTGTTTCTCTAATAAGATAGAGAAGGCAGTAATATGATAGGAAGTCATTAATACAATATAATCACAGCCTAAGATCAAACTCATCTCCTGTCTCTTTACCTTGTCAAGTGTTTCAATATTTTATGTTGTAATGTGATGACCAGAACTGATCGCTGTAATCTAAGTGTGGATCTGATTAATGCATTGTATAATCAAAGATTTTCATGTGACTTAAATTCATTTGCATTTTCTTGCTCTTACTGTAGAAAGGCACCCCTAAGATTTAGTGTGGTTAAAGATCAAATTTCATCATAGTTTCTACTCTGCAAGGCTGTTAAATTCCTTTTTTTGGCCTTGAAAATCTGCATCAAATGTTTAAGCGTATTTGATTTCTCTCTTTATCTCTCTCTCTCTCTCCCTCTCTCTCTTTCTTACTCTCATGGATTTTCTTGTTATTTTCCTGCCCATATTTCATTTATATATTCATTAAAATTAATTTATTTATTTCCAACAAGGCATGGAGAAAACATAAGAATGAGATTTTTTTTTCTCCATCTATTTTTTAAATATCTTCATTTTGATAACTTTTATTTATTTTATATATTACTATATATTGCTTTCTCTTGATTGGTAACAAATAATGTTAATTCCAGCTAATGATAAAAAGGAATAATAAAATGCACCCTATATCATCTCCCATTTTTCCACATGACAGATGGGGCCTCTAAGAAAGACAGTGTCCAGAGCAAGACTAGATAGTCCCCTTTATCTCAGTGCTGCCCTTCAGACCAGTAAAGGGCTCTGCTCCTAACATTGGGGTGAATGTATCATATTCTAATAAATCTCCAAGACACATAAAATCCTTTTGCAAATTTGAAGGTGACTTTTCACCTTTTCTTGAAATAATTTTCTGCTTGTATCCCAGTCTAACATTAATATAACACTCATTAAATCAAATCTAGTGCCAGTGATATTCAGGCTTCTTCTTAGATTTTCTCATGCTGTGCATAACTGAGCAACATATTGGGAAGGCTCTTTAACCAGTAGCCTCCTTTTCAGTTGTACAGGTGACTGCAAAGAGAAGAAAGAGTAGCATCTTTAAACCCTCTACATCTAATGGATAGAGTTTGGTAGGAAACAGCCTTGCAAATATTTTGGAGCCACCAGCCCCAAATCTTTGCCATGTTAAGCTGTAAGAAAAAGTGCCACTCATGAAAGTAGATTATACAGTACTTTTGAAATCAATCAAAATATTGAACTGCATTATTTGGAATTGTTTCATTTCTACATCAATGTTTTCCTTGAAGTTTTTGTTGTTCTTAGCAATTTGATTTTTAAATATACATCTAGAACCACAATAAAGGTGTGTTCTTGTCACTTAGAAATCATGAAAATGTTACTTTTTTTCAGTCCTTAAATTTTTAAAGAAATATTATATTTTTGTTACTTCAAGTCAGGTGACTTCTAGCTATTTGGCAAAAGGCAGCTCCAAAGGGAATCTGCCTCTGATTTGGGAATGTAAGTGCTATTACTATAACGTGTGTTTTTGAATTTTTATCAAAATATAACAGATGGAAGATTGACTATTTTTCATAACTGCTCTGGCAGAAAAACTAGATTTCCATAGGTGAATTTCAGAGTATTGACAAAAATTGCAGGTCAGAATTGTCAATTGGCTTGAGTTATAGCTCTGTGCTATTGATTTGAGTGGAACAGCTGAAAGCACATAAAGTTGAACACAAACATGAACATAGAACCTTAGCCACATAACTTAGCAGAAGGCATTTATCTAAATCCTCAAGGGAAATTTGAAAATACTAACCATGCACATTAAATCAACAATACTTTACAGTCTCCAGAGTTAACATCAGGATGACATTTTCACTGAGGGACTGTAAGACCTTCATGACAAGGATATAACGATAAAGCAATCATAATAGCTTTATACAAAGGCTAACAAATACATAAACCTGTAATAAATTAACTCCAAACTTTTATAATATTTAATTGAAAATTATAACCTTTCCATAGCTTGTTTTTATCCAATTTTCTGAGTTTTATAGTAAAAAAGTACTTCTCTATTTAATGCTCTAAAGCAGTGCAAAAAACCCCAAATGTAATATTTCCATCCTCTGTTACATTCTCTAGGACTTTTTTCTTGTAAAGTGGCAATTTCTGTGACTCTCAATGCTAACCTAGTGGACTTAATAGCTGAGCTCCAATAAAATGACCAAGAACCCTGATATTTCTCTACTTAGTCACAATGGCACTTTAGGTTAAACAATCATTGGCTCAGTTGTGAAAAATGAGATAAATTAAAATTATTTTCTTTGTGAGAGCCAAAGTCTTGGCAAATAATATATTGAAGAAATTTCCTGAACATAATGGGTTACATTAATTTTCAACTGCAAAACAATTCCTTCAGCATTATTTTTCAAGCAAGGAAAAAAAACCCTCACAACTTGTTATTTGCACTATTTATTTCTTACTGAAAAACAAAAACACATTTCAAGAAGAGATTAAGAACAGTGTATCAGGAAATATTGCAAAAAGCTGACTGTAAAGAATTTCAGCTAATTGGTTACCCATTTGCCTTTGTCCAAATTTGATCAGTTTTAGCTACAGTGGAATACAAATATAGCCTCTTCCTTTACTATTTTCATCTAAGAATGGCTTGCTTGTTTATTTTAAATAAACTTTTACAGAAATCTGTCTATTCTTCATGAAATTCTTTTCTCACTCTCATTGACAGATCTGTGTCATTTGAATAATTTGAAGAGAACCCCATTCTGCTCTAAAATGCAACCCTCAACCTCTTCCTGGGCAACAACCGACAATGAATGCTGTTCTCTGATCTCAGTGGCCTCCTGCTGCCGTATTGAGAGTGAATGTACTGATTATAACCTGTTTCAATAACTTAGGGCTTTACTCATTTCTGGTATAAATTGGCATTGTTGTGTTGCAGTTAACTGAGCAATGATGACTTTGATCAGAAGAGAATTCATCCATCAGGGAGCCCATAAGTCATCACTGAAATTGCTATTAATTGAGACCTCTGTGGGCAGTCGCAGCAGACAGACCAATGTCTGATCTGTGATCCCTTCAAATATTGAGCAAAAGAATGAACAGAAGAGAAGACAGAGTAGGTCATACCAAGGTGTATCTAGCCCAGTGTCCTGTTTCCCGTGCAGGCCAAATGCATCTGCCTGGAGAAGCAAATAAGACCACAACAAATATTTTCATGTTATGTTGTTCCTGACATCAATGTTTCATGTGCACAGGAACTTTCTAAGCCATATGTGGCTTTTGGCTGTACAAGACCCATTAGAACATTCTTCCTCCTATTTCTTCTTCCTCGTTTTGAAAATATGTCTTTCTTTCACATCCTACAGCACTAAATTCCACAGCTTAACCGTGGGCTTTGTGAAAAAACATGATACCATCCATAGCCAGAGATGTGGAGCTTGTCACAGCTTGTCGTCTCGAATTTTTGTGGATAAACTGAAATGTAAGTGTCTAGTTGTGCACTTAAAAGAATAAAAAAGCCATTTTAAAGGAAAAAAAAAATGTAAAACCAAACCAAAACATGTATATCTGGAAATTGTGGGGACCCTTAAAAATACTGAAGTTTGCCAACCACTAAATTAACTGCTCCAAATGAACTCACCTTTTCTGATATACTCCAACAATAATGAAGGTCCTTACATATTTGTATTGGCAAAATAAATTACAAACTGCCTTGAAATTACAAAATGCCTTGATATCTAATGCTACAGCAGCTGCTGTGATTGCTTAGCAGTTAGGGACTTTAAAAAATAAAGTCAAGTAAAATAAAAATTTTAACCTGACCAGAGAACATATTTATTGATATTAATAATATTAGAATTGATAGGATTTATGAATCACAATGGTTTTGAGTATATGATCACCTAATCTCTTACTTTTACAGGAAAAAATGCATCCATCTTGGATGACTGGACTACACAGTCAACATAAAAGGCAATCATTGCTGTGACAGAGTATACCTGAAGTCTCAGTAGTTTATGTCAAGACATAAAAGAAATCCTGGTTTGCCTTACGTAATTTAGCCTCCTGTTTCAGCCATTTGTCCTTTGAACATTATTGGGAAAAAAGTTTGTTTTTTTTCTTTATGCAAAAATGCCTACATAGAAAAATGAATCTCCATTCTGAGTGATGGCACAAGTTAAATAGTATCACTGAATGAATAAATATTGAATGATTCTGACTGGAATTGCAAAAGTAAAAAAGTAAAAAATATCTTAAAATTAAACAATCCAATAGGAATATGCTTCAACTTTTATACAAAGTTTTTATTAATTGGGTTTCAAAGATGCATGACTCTTCTTGAAGGTCATTTTGAAAAGGAAATATCAGTGTGTTGTCTGTTTAATCTGTGTTCTTCAAATCAGAGCGTTATTTAAAATAAATAATAATGATCAAAACAGATTTACATCAAGAAATATGTTCCTTCAGAATTTTTTAGTATCTTGATGATTATCCCTTTTCTTTAGTAATTATTCATGCAAGTATATTTTCTATATCATTCTCTATCATTTTTTATTAGATTTTTAATATGGATATATTTATCAAATTTATTCTGAAAGAAAGGACATAACAGCATATTAAATGACCTCAACTGACATTGAGGTCCTGGAGCGTGTCCAGAAAAGGGCAACAAAGCTGGTGAAGGGCTTGGAGAACAAGTCTCATGAGGAGTGGCTGAGGGAACTGGGGTTGTTTAGCCCAGAGAAAAGGAGGCTGAGGGGAGACCTTATCACTGTCTACAACTGCCTTAAAAGAGATTGTAGTGAGGTGGGTGTTGGTCTCTTCTCTCAAGTGGTAGGCTAGAGGACAAGAGGAAATGGCCTCAAGCTGCACCAGGGCAGGGTCAGATTTGACATTAGGAAAAGTTTTTTTACTGAAAGCGTTATCAGGCACTGGAATAGCTGCCCAGGGAGGTGGTTAATTCACCATCTCTGGAGGTAATTAAAAGACAGGTAAATGAAGTGTCAGGCGTATGATTTAGTAGTGGACAGGTATGGTTAGACTTGATGATCTCAAAGGTCTTTTCCAACCAAATGATTCTGATTCTATGATTCCCTGGATGGCATTTGACTTATTTATGGAAAGAAGTTGAGGACTACTATGGGGTCTTTCAAAGAAGGTATTATCTCATGGAAAACAGCTCACAGCTTTAAACACAGTTCATCCTCATTTAGTGAGTAATCCAATGCAATCTAAACACAGACTCAGTAGAAAAATACAAGGAAAGGTAATCATAGTAGAAGTTAACAAAGCCAGGAGATTTTTGGACAGTTGCTGCCATCCTGAGCTGTGCCACATACTTCTAAGACATGTTGCCTAGGTCTGCAAACATCAAATCTATTGTAGAGGAACTTAATTCATATTGAATTCCCCTTAGTAGCTGATGGAGAAAAAGGAACCTCCAGGGAGTCATTCACCCTATCTCTGATGTAAATAACTGTCTGAAGACACCTGTCCATGTCCTGAAGACAGAACTCAAGGTGACTAGACTTTTATTTTAGTGTCTTAACTAAATGCATGAAGTTAGGCAGAATAAATCTAGGCCAAAATTTCTTGTAGCCTCTTGGAACCATTGTGGAGATGAATATCTAAAACTATACACTAATGAAATTCATATAAATACTTTAGATGATAGCTAAATGTCATCTGAATAAGTTAATTGATGTGACAAAATAAGTTGGTGTTTGGTTTTATTCTTTTTTTAAGCATTTTACATGCAAGACGACATTGCCTTGCCTAAGTTATTGAGAATTCAGATATGATTAAATTTCCATGTGCATTTTGATCCCGGACAGTATATGGTAAGCAGGTAGATTAGAATCTGCACAATTAGAATTTGGTATAGCTGAGGTGTTGTGTGATGGATGCTGCAAGAAAATACTGCCTGACAGCTTCAACAATGAGCCATTCTTAAGGTAGTTTAGCATAAGTGTTTCAGATATGCAAATATGTGTCCAGATAGGTCTTTGGAGGCAAATGATAGCACAAAAGAGAAGTGTGGGTGAGTTTTATATAACTTGCCAAGTTCTGGAGCCTTAAATCTATACATTATTTATAGAACATGAACATTTGATTTACAGCAAGTTAAAGACTAAAAATTCAGTGGAATTCATATAAAAATTAGGAAATTTGAAAGGTCAAAAATCAAAGAGTTGGCTCTTTGGACATAAAGGCTCCAAGGACATAAAAATGGAAGGCTATTACAAGATTTTGTGTTCAACTCAAAGAAACTGACAAATGCTTAGCTTGGAATAATATACTCTTGTTCGAACTTTTCATCAGTCATAAAAGTCATCCCAACAACTCAAATCTATACAGAGTTAAGTAATTGAAAGAAAAACTGGTATTTGTACTGGGAATATAAAAAAGTAACTTTTATTTGCAAAACCATGCTGACTGTTTAATATTCTTCTCCTCTGAAAATTGTCATTCTAATAATTTGGGGATGTTTCAATTTTGATTTGGAAAATAAATTAAATTTGGCAATTTATTTGAAAAGTTTAAAATACAGGCTTGTATGTTTTTGCTAAAGTTAACATTTAATAGAAGGAAAGACTTGCATTCTCTGCTAATGTACTACCACTCTTTGCAGAACATTATTATAAAGAGAAAAAAAAATTTTCAAGTAGTTATCATCATGCTTGGTTGAACATTCATAAAAACCACCCAGACTAGATTTTAACTTCATCTAAGCTAGAACTTGAGCCTTCACTCACTTCTGGTACAGCAGTCTGAACAAATAATTTTATATTGCTTCGGTCAACCATATAACATTTAAAATATTTCTTGCCATTATCTATTTTTAATAGTTTTACTATGCTACTTCTCTCCTTGTTTCTCTTTTCACAAGTAATTAGTGAAATCATTAATGTTTATAACAATGTGCCCAACTCCAAAGTTCCTCAGAGAGGGAGGATTTGATGCAGTTTGGGGCTAATATCCTAAACTTCAAGATTTTTAATCCCACCTAAGAGGGCTTTGATCTCTATGCATTGATGTAAAATTAACCAACTTGAATGTGTTTTGGTTGAGCTGAAGAGTTTCTTTGAGGTGTGAGATTTTCAAAGAATTCTAAGGTCACCTCACATGCATCAACTACTGACATTAAAGTTTCTAGGTTTGGGTAAACATGTCTTCTTGCACTTTGTTCCCATAAGCCTTATTGGCTCTGTGGCCTCCCTTTCTCTAGATTCTAGCACAGAATTGGGTACCACTAACACTTCCCTGTCTCTCAGGTCTTGAAGTGGAGATTAGAAAGTAACTGATAACAAAGGATTTAAAATTCATACTTCATTGCACAGCAGAAACATCACAAGTGGGCTGACTGTGGATCCATACTTCAGCCTCATTCCAATACAAATTACAACTGCAAAAATGGGACTTGTACAGAAAACTTGCATTCCTTCTTTCAAAGGCTGTGTGATCCAGTCACTGACCCTGCAGTGCATCACTGGCAGATATTTATCTCTGAAGTCCTAAAGATGCGTCAGTTCCATATTTTCCTGCTGACATAATTTTGGCATTTGCTTTATTGGGTCTGACCTCGCACTAGCCTTCATTTTATTACACCAGCCCCACTTGAAGAGAGAGCCGAATTTACAGTGGGGTCTGTCAACCTCTTTTGGAATAGTTTTCATAAGCATAGACAGCCATTGGGATTTATAGAACTAAATGGCGCGGTGAAATACAAGGATCCACACCACACAAGATGAAAAAGAGTGATTCTTCATCCGTGAGCAGAGCCTGCTTTCTGTGATACCCAAAATACATTGCTGGAGCTGCGGCTTCAACATTAGCTAACATCTGTGAAAGGATATGGAGTAAAGTATGGCCCCTTAAGTCATGCCACAGCTGGGCTTCCTGCAGCTTAATTTGCCCTCTCAGCATGTTGCACTGATTATAAATACAATGCTGCTCTTGTTGCCAGAGGCCATGACATATCGCTTGGCACTCTGCAACCCTCAGAACAAATTTTTCCCTTTCCCTGTTCACCTCAGTCAATCACTGCTTCAGAAAGCAGCCCTCTGCCACACAGCATAGGATTACATGTCATTTATAATTTTACTCGCTTCAAAAAGCTAATGCTTAAGTTAATAAAGTGGAAAGATAGCAAGTACAGTGTCCCGACCAGGAAGAGGCAGATTGAAGTTGTTGTTGTTATTATTTGGGCTGTGGGGCACGGTAGGGGTGAGAAAAAGGGAGACATAAAAATAAAGAGCTAATATCCTCTGTGGTGTCAAGAAGAAAGAGAAAAGGAAGCTGGTCTTCAGCGAGACATAAAATATTAATAGCTCTCATTGGAAAAAAGCCGTTTCTTTTTTTGTTTTATTCATTTAAAAATATACATGCATTCCTAAGCATGACGTTTATGCAAGTGAAAGCTTTCTGCTGAGTATTTTAATCACACAAGAATTTGGAGAATTTTCTGCACTTGCTGTAATTTATCTAATAGATTAAATGGTTGCATAAAGTTTGAGAAGAACAGACACTTTTCTAACTGCAATATGACTGAACTGAGAAACTTACAGTTGGTGTGTGCATATGTTGTAGGGGCTAAGATTTTAGTAAATTTGCTGAAATATCCTTTTTTTCACAAATTAGGTTAACAAAGATAAGATACTGCAATTCAATCAGTGACAATATTTGAAATTCAAGTGTTTGGAGCCAAGGGGATTTGCTTTCAGATGTACAAGGAAAGAAAAACTCTTTTTCAAAACTAACTGATATTAAATACCAGTGGATCAAGTTCACAATTAATCAAAAATTTGTAAAACCATTAATCACATATCAGGGCAAAGATCTTACTGAAGCAGTAAAATTCATTGGGCAACGGCGGTAGGAACTTAAATACTGAAGTAGAAGCTGCAAAAAGCATTTAAAAGCAAACAAAACAAAACAAAAGTAAAACAATTAACCGTGAAAATAAACTTTGATTTTGCCTGGTAGTCAAATGTACAGAAGAACTTACTATTTTTTTAAAGTTTTTTTTAAATCTATTTATTTATGCTTTAGTTCATAGTGGACCTGAATATGAATGTATGGTTAGTGTAGGTATGTACTTCACTGATTTTAACATCAAGATCTATACTTAAGTGTATTGCTGGTCTGATAAACCAAATCTTTCAATATGTATATATTTGTTGATGCAGACCTAGGAAAAATATGAAATAAACTGTGTTCTAACAACACATTAAATGAACAGAAAGCATATTTTATTCACAACCAATCTCCTTATTCACATTTTATTTTTGAATAATAAACAAAAGTTATGTGAACATATGACTGGAAAAGTGTAAAGACTGTGTATTGACCTGTTGTAGAAAATGTTGATTCAATGGTAACATCATTCCAGATTTAAATAAATAGCTTTATATTAATTTTGTAGTAATAAGTTATTATTTGTATTGAACACTTAATGACAGTGTGCCATGTGACTAAATGAAGGAGACTATCCAAAGTACTCTTCAGAAGATATCACAAAGGTTAAAAATACAACTTTCTGAGGAAGAGAAAGTTAATTCAAGTCTTGTTCTAGTGTCTTGAAATTTCAGCTAGGTAATATTGCTTGGAGTTTCAGAAGGCAAGGAGAGTTGATACAAAAGGCAAATGTCACCAGAGTTTCACTGCTATTGGCTACTACAATAGAAAGATCAAAGAAACCAGTAGCCTGTTCTTTATTTAGATATTTGACATGAATAAATCAGAGTAACTAAACAGAATACAGTATATTCATGCCATTGCATAAGTTTTTAATATCTATAACCATCTATTAGTGATATAGAACTTGAAGAATTGTAATCTATAGTTACATGTGCTGTGAAGGCAGCTAGTAGTTTCAGTTTGGGCAAGAGAATATAGTCTAAAAGCTTCATGTCTCTCATGTATTTAACTGTCCTTAGACCTGGGTTAATGGATAATTAAGACTCATATATTTTTTCTTTTAGTTTTGTTTGATTCCTTTTTGTAGTTTGTTTGTTGGGGTTGTTTTGTTTTGTTTTGGTTTTGGTTTGGTTTCATTTAGTTTGGTTTCTATAACAAACCAAGTAGTTTTATTTTACATCTACAGAGGTATCAAACATAATTGCAGAACTTTATTTATTCATCCATCTATCTATCTATCTATCTATCTATCTATCTATCTATCTATCCATCCATCCATCCATCCATCTATCTTTCTATCTATCTATCTATCTATCAGAATAGAACTCTTGTTTCCAAATACTTGTATCAGGGCCTGATTATTTTCTTTGCTGACTGAGAACTACACTTCAGCAAACCTTCATCTCATATTATGTTAGTATTGTTAATTTTGTCTGTGGCTTTCCTGAAGGATAGAAAGTTGTGATGCCATTTTAAATCTCTCAAGTACAAAGCAAAACAGATTCTGAATGAGGCTTTCACTGATATTTACTTTTCTATTTTTTTTTCCAGAAATGAAGACTGTCACATTTTTTTAAAAAAAACTTGTGTACTACACTTTTTGCACCTCAGTTATCTCATTTGCTCAAAGTAGACAGGTTAGTTTCTCTCTCTGGTTCCTGGTGATGAAGAGTACACAAAACATTTTTATTTTCTCGAACGTGTGTAAAAACCACTGGCCTATGAATCCTAATTTAAAATTGGTAGCACTACTTTAACCTTTCCTGAACTTAGAATATACAGATAACTATGTTGGAACCGACAAAGCAGCTGTTTGCTTAGTGTCCCATCTCACACATGTACAAAAATCAAGTCCCAGGAAAGACTTCAAATGTAAAATAAATGTGTTTTTATCTTGTGCAGGATATTCTTTTAGCTGCAAAGATTTTCAGTAAAGAATTTATATATATATTCTTCCCTAGAGCTTGTGTCTTTGCATCTAACAGATTACAGAGATTATCTCTTCCATGACCATACCCAGTCATGACTGCAATACACATAAAATTGCAATAACTGCTGAATCCTGAAGCAAAAAGATTCGCAATGCAATTATTTAGTGCACTTTAAGATTCTTAGGCATATATTTCAGAAGGCTGGATGGCAAAGTCTCATGGGAGACAGTACTTAAGGGCAAGAGAGCCCATGAGGGCTAGGAGCTCTTCAAAAACGAAATCCTAGCAGCTCAGGAGAAAGCCATCCCCATGTTCCGGAAAAAAAGCCGGCAGGGGAGAAAGCCAGCTTGGTTGAACAGAGAGATCTTGAGGGATATCAAGAAGAAGAGAAATGCTTATGGACTCTGGAAGAGGGGACAGGCCTCTTGGGTGGACTACAGGAGGGAAGTGAGATTGTGCAGATCAAAAATCAGAAGGGCTAAGGCTCAACTAGAAATCAGATTGGCCAAGTCTGTGAAAGAGAACAAAAAATCTTCCTATATATATATAAATAATAAAAGGCGGACTAGGGAGACCATACAGTCCCTATTGGACGCAGAAGGAACAACAGTGACAGGGGATGAGGAAAAGGCTGAGGTACTTAATGCCTTCTTTGCCTCAGTCTTTAGTTGTAAGGAGGGTCGTTCTGTCTGTGTACAAACCCAGCAGCTAGAGGAGCATAATGAGGCTCCCATGATCCAAGAGGAGGTGGTCAGAGCCTTGCTAGCCCGACTAGACACCCACAAGTCTATGGGGCCGGATGGGATTCACCCTAGGGTACTGAAGGAGCTGGCGGAAGTGCTGGCCAAACCCCTTTCCATCATCTTCCAACAGTCCTGGAAGACTGGGGAAGTCCCACTGGACTGGAGGCTGGCTGATGTCGTGCCCATCTACAAGAAGGGTCGCAGGGAGGATCCAGGGAACTACAGGCCTGTCAGTCTGACCTCAGTGCCAGGGAAAGTCATGGAACAGGTGATCTTGTGTGCTATCATGAAGCACATGCAAGAGAACCGGGTGATCAGGCCCAGTCAACATGGGTTCACAAAAGGCAGGTCTTGCCAAACTAACCTGATCACCTTCTGTGACAAAGTGACTCGGATGCTGGATGAGGGAAATGCTGTGGATGTATCTTCCTGGACTTCAGTAAAGCCTTTGACACAGTTTCTCACTGCATTCTGCTTCGGAAGCTGTCACCTCTGACCTGGACAGGAGCACACTCTCCTGGGTGGAAAACTGGTTGGCTGGCCGGGCCCAGAGAGTGGTGGGAAATGGAGTTAACTCCAGCTGGAGGCCAGTGATAAGTGGGGTTCCCCGGGGCTCAGTGCTGGGTCCAGCCCTGTTCAGTGTCTTTATCAATGACCTGGATGAAGGCATCAAGTGCTCCCTTAGCAAGTTTGCGGACGACACTAAGCTGGGTGGAAGTGTTGATCTGCTGGAGGGTAGGGAGGTTCTGCAAGGGGATCTGAACAGGCTGGACAGCTGGGCAGAGTCCAATGGGATGAGGTTTAACAAGGCCAAATTCCGGGTCCTGCACTTAGGGCACAACAACCCTGTGCAGCTACAGACTAGGAGAAGTCTGTCTAGAAAGCTGCCTGGAGGAGAGGGACCTGGGCGTGTTGGTTGACAGCGACTGAACATGAGCCAGCAGTGGCCCAGGTGGCCAAGAAGGCCAATGGCACCTTGGCTTGGATCAGAAACGGCATGACCAGCAGGTCCAGGGAGGTTATTCTCCCTCTGTACTCGGCACTGGTGAGGCCACTGCTCGAATCCTGTGTTCAGTTCTGGGCCCCTCACCATAAGAAGGATGTTGAGGCTCTGGAGAGAGTCCCTAGAAGAGCAACAAAGCTGGTGAAGGGGCTGGAGAACAGGCCTTATGAGGAGCGGCTGAGAGAGCTGGGGTTGTTTAGCCTGGAGAAGAGGAGGCTGAGGGGAGACCTCATTGCTCTCTACAACTACCTGAAAGGAGGTTGTAGAGAGGAGGGTGCTGGCCTCTTCTCCCAAGTGTTACAGAACAGGACAAGAGGGAATGGCCTCAATCTCCACCAGGGGAGATTTAGGCTGGACATTAGGAAAAAATTCTTCACAAAAAGGCTCATTGGGCACTGGAACAGGCTGCCCAGGGAGTTGGTTGAATCACCTTCCCTGGAGGTGTTTAAGGCACGGGTGGACGAGGTGCTAAGGGGCATGGTTTAGTGTTTGATAGGAATGGTTGGACTCAATGATCCGGTGGGTCTCTTCCAACCAGGTTATTCTATGATTCTATGATTCTATATGTTTCCATAGAGGAAAGAATGGCATTGCATTTTATTTGGAAAGTCATAATTATTTGAGATCATAGAATCATAGAATTGTTTGGATCGGAAGTGTCCCTAAAGTTCATATAATTCCAACCCCTCTGTCATGGGAAGGGCTACCTTCCACTAGATCGTTTTGCCCACAGTTTTATCTACTGAAAATTAAGGCGTTAGTCCAGATCAGCTGTTTAAGTTCTGTTTATAAAAAGCTATGAGTGAGAGGGAAGTGCACAGGACAATTCTTTCCACACATTTCTTCCTTACCATTGAATGATTCACCCTGTAAATGTCTGTTTCTCTTTATTAACTAAAACTGGACCCAGAACAACTACTTTCAGCGAGATGCCAGAAATTTTAATCAAGTGGACGTAAATGGAGTGAATCATTCCCCATATGACTTTGGAGAGAATGAGTCTTAATTTGGCCTCACAATATCTAAAAATCCAAACATTAAATGAACAATTATTGTGGCACTTTTTCTATAAATGTCATCTAAAGGATGACTGCATTCTCAGATATTTCAGAATGGATCAAGAAAAGATTACATCTATTTGCCAGAGAAGTACACAGAAACTTAATTACTATCAATGGAGAAAATTTCAGTTTAACTCTTGATAGGGGATCTTATCTTACATCTCTGATTCATCTTGAAGAAGGGAAATATTGATGTGGAAAAATTAGTTTAATTAAAGATCGTCCTATGTTAGTCAAAACTGGCTTGATTACATTGAATTGGGGAAATTGTGAACTTACTGGAACAGGTTTGACACAACCTTCTGAGACGTATTTTTTAAAGCCTTTTTACTGCCTCTTATTCTTTCAAAAAGATTCTTAGAGTAATCTCATTATACAGGATACCATCTGCAATTAATATATTTTCTAGGATTATCAAGAGGGTTTTAAAGCAACATAAATGAAGGAAAATGACACTATGACAATCAAGTTGCACATGCTTAAATATTAAAACCAGCCTGCAGGGTCCTTATTGTGAAAAATTCCTTCACAAACAGTCATACAAGAAGTTCATCCTTTAGCTGTGCATCCACTAAAGGAAGCATCTGAGGGTGGCATTCAGGATACTTAATTCTGGTGTTTAGGTTGCACCTAAATTTTAAATAGCTCAAAAACAGTCTGAGATACTGTGTAAAGAAAAACCCAAAAAAAAGTAATTCTACAATAGAAGAAAATGAAGTGTCATTAATTTAATACAGGGTCTTAACATAATAGATTAAAAAATGCTATTTGTTGACTTGAACATTTTCTAGTAGTTTTCTAGAAACCACTCTTTAGGAAATTTGTACATTGAATTTTTTTGTAACGTCTTTCTAGTTATCTTTACAAGATAACTCTGAATTGAAAAAAAAAAAGTTTTTTTTAAATAATTAGTGACAAAAGTTTTAAATTTGAAATAGAAATAAACTATCAAAACTATTTCAGCATATTCTGCATTGTCTATCAGTGGTCAGATTCTAAAATACAGAATAAGTCATCCAACTTAAATCAAGATGTGAAAATCTGGTTTGCTTTTGTTTTTTTTTAAGTTTCACTATAAAATTATGGAAATATATGGTAAAAAATATAGATTGATAGTTAAATAATGTAGATATCAGTTAACAGAATACAAAAATATAAATCCTGTTGACTAATGGAGATTATGGAAATAAAGAAGTATTTTTAAACAAAATATGAACAAAAAAGAACGTCTGCTAGCTGCAGATGGTGAAAATATAAATAGAGACCTAGAAAGAGCAGAAATATAGAGTATGTATTTCTGTTCTTTATTTGGAATGAAGTAGGTGGATGTATCCATCCCATATGATACTGTGGATAAAATATAAAGCTTACCATCTGCAACAAAGGGAGTTGTGAGGCAGCATCTAAGAACAGAGAAACAGCTTTACAAACCAAGATATACACAGATCAGTTTAGCCATCTTGCCAAAAAAAAGAAAGAAAGGCACTTTACCTTTATCTGTAATCACTTGCACAAGGAAAACCATAAGTTACTCAGGGGCTTACATTCTTACCAATCAAAGCATAACAATAGTCAACTTGGCACGGAAATTAACAAAGTTTAGCACTAGAAAAGAATCTAATTTCTCAGAAGGGAGAAAAGTTAAAGAGAGAAATGCATGCAATGGGGTGGTTCTTTAAAAGCCAAGGAATTTAATTCTGACTTAAGCAATTTAATTCTTGCTGCCAGGAGAAATGTCCTAAATCAAGTGCTCTGGGCTGAGGGAGAGCTGTGATCTAGGGCTCTTCTATTAGACCTTTCTGTTTCTACATCTCTCAAGTCTCTTCTCTGCAGAGGTTTGACTGCCTTCAGTGAATGTCATGTGTTAGCCAAAAATTTGTTACTTGCAGAGTGACATCCAGACGAGGAAGAAATGCAACAGATACTGAGAACCTTGAGCTGGTGACCTAATGGTCCCACCTAGTAAAACAAAGGATACAGGTGCCATTCTGGTTTGGGAATTTTTCAGGATATATCTGTGTATGTATGCAAATGTATGTATATGTAAATATTCCCTGGGGTTACTATTGAAAAGATGGAGGGGAGAGGAGGGGAGAGAGGGAGGAGGAGGAGGGAGAGAGGGGAGGAGGAGGGGAGGGGAGGAGAGGAGAGGAGAGGAGAGGAGAGGAGAGAGAGGGCGAGGCGAGGCGAGCGAGGCGAGGCGAGGAGAGGAGAGGCGAGGCGAGGCGAGGCGAGGCGAGGAGAGGCGAGGCGAGGCTCGGTGATCCGGTGGGTCTCTTCCAACCTGGTTATTCTGTGATTCTGTGATTCTGAGGCGAGGCGAGGCGAGGCGAGGCGAGGCGAGGAGAGGCGAGGCGAGGCGGGGCGAGGCGAGGCGAGGCGGGGCGAGGCGAGGCGAGGCGAGGCGAGGCGAGGCGAGGCGAGGAGAGGCGAGGAGAGGCGAGAGGCGAGGAGAGGCGAGGAGAGGCGAGGCGAGGAGAGGAGAGGAGAGGAGAGGAGAGGAGAGGAGAGGAGAGGAGAGGCGAGGCGAGGAGAGGAGAGGAGAGGAGAGGAGAGGAGAGGAGAGGAGAGGAGAGGAGAGGAGAGGAGAGGAGAGGAGAGGAGAGGAGAGGAGAGGAGAGGCGAGGAGAGGCGAGGAGAGGCGAGGCGAGGCGAGGCGAGGCGAGGCGAGGCGAGGAGAGGCGAGGAGAGGAGAGGCGAGGAGAGGCGAGGAGAGGCGAGGCGAGGCGAGGCGAGGCGAGGCGAGGAGAGGCGAGGCGAGGAGAGGCGAGGCGAGGCGAGGAGAGGCGAGGCGAGGCGAGGAGAGGCGAGGAGAGGCGAGGAGAGGCGAGGAGAGGAGAGGAGAGGCGAGGAGAGGAGAGGAGAGGCGAGGAGAGGAGAGGAGAGGAGAGGAGAGGAGAGGAGAGGAGAGGAGAGGAGAGGAGAGGAGAGGAGAGGAGAGGAGAGGAGAGGAGAGGAGAGGAGAGGAGAGGAGAGGAGAGGAGAGGAGAGGAGAGGAGAGGAGAGGAGAGGAGAGGAGAGGAGAGGAGAAAAATAAAAAGCAAAAGCCCTTATGAAAGTCACCGTGCTGGTTGGATTCTTTCAAATCCCTTAAGGGTTTGGATGTATTAGTCTGGTTGTGGTGTTGTTTTCTGGGCCTGCATTAATTTGATCCATTCTTTTAGAACATGTGTATAACACTACAAAAAAGTATTATTGGTTTATAAATTACACTTGTTGTTTCAGGGCGATAAACAGAATGATGAATGCAGTCTTTGTTCAATCACCTTTTTATTCATGAAAGGCAAAACCATGGATTCTAAAAACATTTGTCTACATCAGGAGTAAGCCATAAACCTTTCAAAAATGCTCCCAGTAATCCAGGAAGGAGCTGCTGATTACTGTCATAACAAAGAGGATTCAATAATGCTAATGACTTTTCTTATGATAATCAATAACCTGGTGGAAGCTGCTTGAATCTTAATGAACCTTGCAGATGTAGCCCCCTTTTTGCAAAAACTGAAATAGTGTGTGTTCATAGGACTACTTGAGCCTAACAGATTAATCATGGAGAGGACACGTTTCCATGAGTGAGAGCTTCGTGCTAGTGGCACAAGAACCTGAAAGAAAAGTTTCTGATATCAAAGTTGAGAAGTCAGGCTCTTGTTTACGTAAGCAGGATTTCCTTACTGTCTCCTGGACTTCTGTGTGCCTCCACACCACCCAGAAAAAAAAAAGAATGGTCACTTATGACACCCAGCTTATATATACAGGTAGACACTGCAGGGGCATAAATCTGTGTATATTCAAATCAAACCAATGGAGAACTAGGATTAGATTTCAGAGAACAGACAACTCAAAGTAAATTATTTCATTTTTGTAATGCTAAAATAAAAAAAAATTTTTTTCCAATACAATACAATTTCAAGACAATACAGAGGCTGCCCAGGGCAGTGGTGGAATCCCCATCCCTGGAGGTGTTTAACAGATGGGTAGATTAAGTACTTAGGGATCTGGTTTACTAGGGGATGGATATGGTGTGACTCAATGATCTAGAAGGTCTTTTCCAACTAAGCAATTCTGTGAAGTTATCTTAAATTTCTGATTCAACTGTATCTGTTTACCTATAGAGATAAAACTCAATCATGTTGGGGTTAAACATATGCTGAAATACTAAAATTTCCACTCCATATAGAAACCTTCACTTTCTCTTACGTATTTGATGGCATAAAATAGAGTCATCTTTAGACACACTATATATCCTGATATTTAGCTTTTGTTTCCCATTTTGTTCATTCAAAGGTTTGGAGGTGGGGGTTATGTTGTTTTGTTTGTATTTTGGGTTTGTCGCTTTTTTTTTTTAAATATGTATTGTAACTCTGACGTGAAAAATTGTCATGAAAATACAACAAATCTGAAAAAAAAAATTACCCTTATCTAGGTACTACTTGTGGGCATAATAAATGTCCCTAGCTGACTTAATATATTTTACCGTCATAAATACTATATAATCATTCTGAAATTACCCAAAGCCCCATGGCATGACTTCTTTAAAAAAATTCTCCCTAATCCAATATTTCTAGTTTATTATGGCCATCCTCTGTTTTCCTTTGGTTCAAATTTTATAGTTTAGCTCTGCAGATTCTGAATAGATGCAACTAGATAAATCCTCATTCTGCAAAACGTTCTTTGCAACTAGTGCCCCAAATCCTGATCCTGTCTGGGAATTCCCATTTTCTTATATGAAAATTAAGATTCATGTAATACATAACTCCTTGGCTGTCAAGTTGCTCCACAATTTGACAGCCACAATTTGACTCAAATTTCTGTCTGTTTTACTCAAAGGGATAAATCATTGATATCGAAGAGACTAGCCTTGGGGAAAATCCTGCTTGTTGAACTTCTCCACAGTCTCACATCTTGACTGATTAACTGATTAATAGGGTTTGCTTTGTCTTTGTAAGAAAGGTGTCATTACTGACGTATACCTCCCCTCCCCTCCCCTCCCCTCCCCTCCCCTCCCCTCCCCTCCCCTCCCCTCCTCTCCCCTCCCCTCCTCTCCTCTCCTCTCCTCTCCTCCCCTCCCCTCCCCTCCCCTCCCCTCCCCTCCCCTCCCCTCCCCTCCCCTCCCCTCCCCGCCCCGCCCCGCCCCGCCCCTCCCCACCCCTCCCCTCCCCGCCCCGCCTCGCCCCGCCCCGCCTCGCCTCGCCTCGCTTCAGAATCACAGAATCACAGAATAACCAGGTTGGAAGAGACCCACCGGATCACCGAGCCTCGCCTCGCCTCGCCTCGCCTCGCCTCGCCTCGCCTCGCCTCGCCTCGCCTCGCCTCGCCTCGCCTCGCCTCGCCTCGCCTCTCCTCTCCTCTCCTCTCCTCCCCTCCCCTCCCCTCCCCTCCCCTCTCCCCTCCTCTCCTCCCCTCTCCCCTCCTCTCCCCTCCATCTTTTCAATAGCAACCCCAGGGAATATATACATATACTTACATATACATACATTTGCATACATACACAGATATATCCTGAAAAATTCCCAAACCAGAATGGCACCTGTATCCTTTGTTTTACTAGGTGGGACCATTAGGTCACCAGCTCAAGGTTCTCAGTATCTGTTGCACTTCTTCCTCGTCTGGATGTCACTCTGCAAGTAACAAATTTTTGGCTAACACATGACATTCACTGAAGGCAGTCAAACCTCTGCAGAGAAGAGACTTGAGAGATGTAGAAACAGAAAGGTCTAATAGAAGAGCCCTAGATCACAGCTCTCCCTCAGCCCAGAGCACTTGATTTAGGACATTTCTCCTGGCAGCAAGAATTAAATTGCTTAAGTCAGAATTAAATTCCTTGGCTTTTAAAGAACCACCCCATTGCATGCATTTCTCTCTTTAACTTTTCTCCCTTCTGAGAAATTAGATTCTTTTCTAGTGCTAAACTTTGTTAATTTCCGTGCCAAGTTGACTATTGTTATGCTTTGATTGGTAAGAATGTAAGCCCCTGAGTAACTTATGGTTTTCCTTGTGCAAGTGATTACAGATAAAGGTAAAGTAACTTCAGTATTGTAACCACAATTCCAATATTAGAATTCCCAAAGTCATAAGTCTCATCTAGAGTCACAGCTAGAATCAATCTTGCCAAAACCCATAATGTGATTTATTGCACAACCCTATATGTATAACAAATCTCTTTGCATGTTGAGGAGCAGCTGCCACAATTTTCCTCTCTTAAGGTTGTACAGAGCTGGCAGTGAGACCTTGCTTTTTATTCTCTGCTATTCAGCATAAAATAACAAACAACCAACCAAACAGATAAGACCTTTCAGTAGGTCATTAAATAAAAATCTAATTGGGATGACTAACATACTTCTCCCTTCGATTTTTCTAGAAAGGTTAGTATAGCTCTAGCATAAGCATCTTAAATGGTCTCATTATTTACTCTTAAGAGTAAACAAATTATCAACAGTATGAAACTGAATGTTAGGCTGTTAAGTTATTCCAATTTGTCCATCATGTATCTAATAATGCCTACTCAATGTAGGTCATGCCCAATATATTCTCTGTGCCTTTAAAGGTGAGAGCATGATACTAAATTGGATGGTTTTCTGAATTAAGTTGTCTTTGAAATTAGCTGTTTCATCCATTTGAATACACCAAGGCAAATTTATGATGATTAATTGTATTACAATGAACACCAAAGCACGTAATAATGATTTGCTACTTATTATAAAGCTTTGCCAATATTTTGTAAACCCAAGCGACATGATATGCAAGAAATCCAATGAAACCCTCTTAAACAAACAAAGGGGAAAGAGAAGAAAGGACAGGTCTTGCAATGCTAAACATTCCTAAGGACAAACAGAGGCCAGAGTGACTCTTTGTTCCACATCAAAACTTTGCCAAGTTATGTCCCATTAAACTTAAGCAAGGAAGAAGAGGTGAGCTGACAAGAATTGATATACATTTTCACTCCATATTCAACCTAAATCTTACCAATCCTTTTAGTGCCTTATTGGTTTTGTTCTTTCTGTCACTAGGGCTATTCTCTTCTTAATCTTTTTCTGTTTGAACTTCTTTTGAGATTCAAAAAAGGAATATCAAAAAAGAAGGAAGGGAGGAAGGGAGGGAGGGAGGGAGAGAGGAAGGAAGGAAGGAAGGCAGGAAGGAAGAAAGGAAGGAAGGAAGGAAGGAAGGAAGGAAGGAAGGAAGGAAGGAAGGAAGGAAGGAAGGAAGGAAGGAAGGAAGGAAGGAAGGAAGGAAGGAAGGAGAAGGAGAGAGAGAGATGACATTTTTTTACAGTTGGTAGTAGTTAACATATGATGTCGTTGCCATCACAGAAACGTGGTGGGATGACTCATATAACTGGAGTATGGCTATGGTGGGGTACAAACTCTTCAGGCGGGACAGGAAGGGTAGGAGAGGAGGGGGGGTAGCCCTCTTTGTAAGGGAGGACTTGGACTCCATTGAGATGGATTGTGGCAATCAGGAGGTTGAGTGCCTGTGAGTTAAAATCAGAGGACCCCACCAGAAGGTAGATTTTGTGATGGGAGTCTGTTACAGACCACCCAGCCAAAGATAAGCAACTGATGAGCTCTTCTATAAACAGCTGGGGTTAATCTCTAGATCGATGCCTCTCATTCTTGTGGGAGACTTCAATCTTCCTGATATCTGCTGGGAGTACAATAGAGCATAAAGGAAGCAGTCTAGGAGGTTCCTGGAGTGCGTGGGAGACAACTTCCTTGCACAGTTGGTGAATGAACCCACAAGGGAGGGTGCCCTCCTGGACCTGCTGTTTGTGAACAGAGAAGGCCTTGTGGGGGATGTGGCAGTAGGAGGACGCCTAGGAATAAGTGACCATGAGATGATAGGGTTTTCTGGTCTAGGTGAAGTGAAGAGGGTTGTTAGTAGGGCGGTAGCATTAAATTTCCAGAGGGCAGACTTTGATCTCTTCAGAAGGCTGGTTGGCAAAGTCTCATGGGAGACGGTACTCAAGGGCAAGGGAGCCCATGAGGGCTGGGAGCTCTGCAAAAAAGAAATCTTAGCAGCTCAGGAGAAAGCCATCCCCATGTTCCGGAAAAAAAGCCAGCAGGGGAGAAAGCCAGCTTGGTTGAATAGAGAGATCTTGAGGGATATCAAGAGGAAGAGAAATGTTTATGGGCTCTGGAAGAGGGGACAGGCCTCTTGGGAGGACTACAGGAGGGAAGTGAGATTGTGTAGGGAAAAAATCAGAGGGGCTAAGGCTCAGCTAGAAATCAGATTGGCCAAGTCTGTGAAAGAGAACAAAACATCTTTCTATAAATATATAAATAATAAAAGGAGGACTAGGGAGACCATACAGTCCCTATTGGATACAGAAGGAACAACAGTGACAGGGTATGAGGAAAAGGCTGAGGTACTTAATGCCTTCTTTGCCTCAGTCTTTAGTTGTAAGGAGGGTCATTCCGTCTGTGTACAAACCCAGGAACAGGAGGAGCAAAATGAGGCTCCCATGATCCAAGAGGAGGTGGTCAGAGCCTTGCTAGCCCAACTAGACACTCACAAGTCTATGGGGCCAGACGGGATTCACCCAAGGGTATTGAAGGAGCGGGCGGAAGTGCTGGCCAAACCCCTTTCCATCATCTTCCAACAGTCCTGGAAGACTGGGGAAGTCCCACTGGACTGGAGGCTGGCTGATGTTGTTCCCATCTACAAGAAGGGCCGCAGGGAGGACCCAGGAAACTACAGGCCTGTCAGTGTGACCTCAGTGCCAGGGAAAGTCATGGAGCAGGTGATCTTGAGTGCTATCATGAAGCACATGCAAGAGAACCAGGTGATCAGGCCCAGTCAACATGGGTTCACAAAAAGCAGGTCTTGCCAAACTAACCTGATCGCCTTCTATGACAAAGTGACTCGGCTGCTGGATGAAGGGAAGGCTGTGGATGTGGTCTTCCTGGACTTCAGTAAAACCTTTGACACAGTTTCTCACAGCGTTCTGCTTGAGAAACTGTCAGCCTCTGGCCTGGACAGGCGCACACTCTCCTGGGTGGAAAACTGGTTGGCTGGAGGGCCCAGAGAGTGGTGGGAAATGGTGCAAAATCCAGCTGGAGGCCAGTGACAAGTGGGGTTCCCCAGGGCTCAGTGCTGGGTCCAGCCCTGTTCAATGTCTTTATCAATGACCTGGATGAAGGCATCGAGTGCACCCTGAGCAAGTTTGCGGATGACACTAAGCTGGGTGGAAGTGTCAATCTGCTGGAGGGTCGGGAGGCTCCAAAGGGATCTGAACAGGCTGGACTGCTGGGCTGAGTCAAACGGCATGAGGTTTAACAAGGCCAAATGCCGGGTCCTGCACTTGGGGCACAACAGCCCTATGCAGTGCTACAGACTAGGAGAAGTCTGTCTAGAAAGCTGCCTGGAGGAGAGGGACCTGGGCGTGTTGGTTGACAGCCGACTGAATATGAGCCAGCAGTGGCCCAGGTGGCCAAGAAGGCCAATGGCATCTTGGCTTGGATCAGAAACGGTGTGACCAGCAGGTCCAGGGAGGTTATCCTCCCTCTGTACTCGGCACTCGTGAGACCGCTGCTCGAATCCTGTGTTCAGTTCTGGGCCCCTCACCATAAGAAGGATGTTGGGGCTCTGGAGCGAGTCCAGAGAAGCGCAACGAAGCTGGTGAGGGGGCTGGAGAACAGGCCTTATGAGGAGCGGCTGAGAGAGCTGGGGTTGTTTAGCCTGGAGAAGAGGAGGCTGAGGGGAGACCTCATTGCTCTCTACAACTACCTGAAAGGAGGTTGTAGAGAGGGGGGAGCTGGCCTCTTCTCCCAAGTGTTATAGGACAGGACAAGAGGGAATGGCCTCAAGCTCCACCAGGGGAGGTTTAGGCTGGACATTAGGAAAAAATTCTTCACAGAAAGGGTCATCGGGCACTGGAACAGGCTGCCCAGGGAGGTGGTTTAGTCACCTTCCCTGGAGGTGTTTAAGGCACGGGTGGACGAGGTGCTGAGGGGCATGGTTTAGTGTTTGATAGGAATGGTTGGACTCGATGATCCAGTGGGTCTCTTCCAACCTGGTTATTCTATGATTCTATGATTCTATATCAAGGGAACAAATACAAAGGTCAAGTGAGAGTAAGCAAGCCAATTTATTACACATGAAGAAGTAAAAAAAGTGGAGCGGGCAGAAAATAAAGGAAAATCCCTAACTTATTCCTTATCTAATTGAATGAAATACCTATCCTGTCATATCTGCAGGCTGTAGACTGATGAATTTCACTGTACCATATGTGTTGTCATCCCGTGCACTTGAGATAAACCCTTCTAAATAGAAAGACAATACTGGGAATACTGATTTTCTGTGATGGTGTCTGGCCTTGGTCAAAAAAAATGTATCACAGTTTAGAGAGACAGAGTGGACATGATAATGCAGAGCCATTTTTTGTGTGGGAAGTACAGAATTCCCAGAAAGATTCTAAGAAAGGGAAAGAGAGAAAGGGGAAGAGAGATATTACTTTGGATGAAGTAAAATGTATTGGATGTTCATAACCTGCCCCTGGAATGTTACTTCTATGAACCATAAGACAATCAAATAGTCGTGAAGAGTGTGTTTTGAACACCATCCTGAAGGAATCATTTAGCCTGTTGGTCTCTGATCTATTACCATGTTTGCTCTAGGAATGTCACATCAGTCCTTAGTGCGACACTTTTCAGGGAAATAGCTCTCAGTCTTTTCTAATTTATGTTATTTAAATTTATAAACAAATAAAAAAAGTAAGCATGCTTTATTTTAAACTGGGTACCTCTAGCTGAAACTAGAAATGCCAAAGACTGAAGTGGGGAAACAAGTATCTCTATTTTATTGCGTAAATGGCGAACTACGTTTTGTCTTGTTTAAAAGAATACAATTCTATAGATTCACCAAAATTAAATTTGTTTACGCAAGTATGAGTTTGGTTTGTGATTTTGTTCTTACAAGATTTTTTCTCTTTCCTTTTAACTGTGTTACACCCCCACAATCTCTAAAGTGTGAAGCATATATCAATATTAAACAGCCTTTAGGAAGCTTGACCTTTATTGCCTATTTATTTATTTACTTTATGAAATATATAATAACTTTTCTCTTTTCAAATTAAGTTGCCTTCATTTCCTCTGTGTCTTCTCATGTGGAAATCCTCTGAACTACGTCTACTTTCTAACTTAAAAATAAAGAAGGAAACTTGGTTGTCAGATCTTTATTTTCTTAATTTTCAAAAAAAATAGCTATTGTTTCAGAATTCCTTTGTGAATGCTTCTTTTTCACCAGCTACATAGTCATAGAATCATAGAATCATAGAATAACCAGGTTGGAAGAGACCCACCGGATTATCGAGTCCAACCTTTCCTATCAAACACTAAACCATTGCTCCTCAGCACCTTGTCCACCCGTGCCTTAAACACCTCCAGGGAAGGTGACTCAACCACCTCCCTGGGCAGCCTGTTCCAGTGCCCAATGACCCTTTCTGTGAAAAATTTTTTCCTTATGTCCAGCCTGAACCTCCCCTGGCGGAGCTTGAGGCCATTCCCTCTTGTCCTGTCCCCTGTCACTTGGGAGAAGAGGCCAGCACCCTCCTCTCTACAACCTCCTTTCAGGTAGTTGTAGAGAGCAATGAGGTCTCCCCTCAGCCTCCTCTTCTCCAGGCTAAACAACCCCAGCTCTCTCAGCCGTTCTTCGTAAGGCCTGTGATAATGATATTATCCTGCTGAAAAACTATATGCCAACATTAATTCTTTAATTACTGTAAATTACTTTGAGAAGTTACCATGGAAAAAAGTCCATATATACCTGAAATTCAGAATATGTACAGATGCCCATAAACAATCAGATTTCAAGAGATTAATGAATTACTGTTTGTCAGATGAGGCGGAATGAGTGGAGATACTCTACAACTACAACACAAATGTGTTTCCTTTACCAAGACTGAAGGAAAAAGTAAAAATAAAATCTAAACTCTGCTAGACGATAACAGAACATATTTAGAAAAAATTAAAAATGCACAAAGCCTAGGATTTTGAATATCTTGACTGAAGGTTTGGCTCTGCCAAAGACAGCTTTTCATATTTTGGACAAGTTAATGTGTCTGTTAGCTTTCTACCCAGAGGGAGTTAAGATTTTTGCAAGGTAAATCAATTAATGCATGAAGAATGCTCAGTTAGTATAATCAACAAATGAAGAGAGATAAGTTTTTCTACTCTTGCTGGACAGAGAAAAATGTTGCTTTATCTCTCTGTTGACTTTTGATTGACTTTGGAGCAGGTCGATTATCAGCTCTGTTCAAATAATGAAAATGTTTTTCTATAGATAATTAGAAAGTAGAACAACCCTGCACAATTTTAAAAAAATCACCAAATTGTATTCACTTTGACTGTTAAGAGTTATAAATTTTTTTCCCTCCTACTACTTTTTGAAAAGTTTTGGTTGGATGCTTCATAAATTGTGGATATGCAATTTGATAGGGAATTGTCCCTCTACTCCAAATACCTGCTGGCAAATGTTACCTTAAGTTTATTCTATTTTAAGTCAATCTTCTATTATTTAGCCTTTAACTATTCCTTGCATTTTGTAGGTAGCTTTTCATCTTCAGACAGCTGTGAATTCCTAAATATCCCTAGTTAATAACAGAATGTTAATAATATGATTTACTGACATTTTACGGCCCACTACCTTCAAGTGCTAGAGTTGAACAAATTTTTTATCATAAATTGAGGCAGGTGGTGTCTGTTTCCTGAGTAACAGCTATTACTAGCGAAAGATTGTCCTTCCCAGGGTAAGTAATGGCATCCTTATATCACTGCCTCTGTACGTTGGTGCTATAAAACTCCACATCCACAGTGCATCAACACAACCCATTGTCTCTCTGTCTTGTGTCTAGATAATAACATTTTAAATTAGAGAACTTTAATTTTATCTTTTAACTGTTGAAACATTTATGCAGCTGACTACCAGACATTCTTCTGATATAGGAGGGAACTTACATACAGGACAAAGCAAAGACCAAATTAAAGAATGTACCAAAAATTAGAAAGAAAAATCATCCATCTGTTCCCAGAAAATACATTTACTTTTTCTAAGTAAATATGTTCAAGCTCTTCTGTGCCAGGAAATTATTGCAAGTTACAAGGGAGTTACAGTATTATTCAATATTAACTATATTTGTTCTTCAACACATTCCTTATGACCCAGGAATATTATAGAAACAGAAAACAAGCTATTCACTGTAAAAAACATCCCAGAAAAGACACTGTATTCTCTCATGGAATTACTGTCTGCTTATTAGGAGTTTCCATTAAGATGACAATTTGGACTACCCTTAGAGTTGGTAACATTCAGGGCTTCTTAAAACATAAGGTTGAGAAAACTGCAGTTTCCAACCCACCATATAAAGGCCTGAAAAACAATGAGAAAACTTGTGTAAATCACTGTGTCAGATTTGGTATCAGATTCAAGTATCTGTGACACCCATATCAGATTGTTACTAAAGCTCCCAGTGTTGTCACGGGACATTTACTCATGAAGCTAAATTTCAATATCTGTAAATGCCCTGCCAATATTCCAAAAAAAAGGTTGCATCATGTTGTAGACAGACTGGAGTTATCACGCAAGGTACTTGTGTATGAATCAAACAGTTTAAAGAGCTAACCAGCTGCAGCAAGATGAACTTGCTGTCCCACCAGATCACTGGAGGTAGTTTTTGTGGGATATCTGTGTAACTGTGTAGACAACATTGTGGATTTGTTTATTTTTATCTATCTCTCACTGCAGCATGAAAAGTGCCTACTTCCATTTTTGAGTTCTTCTAAGCACTAAAAAAATAAAACAGTTCCTTAGGTGCTAATAAAGCATTTGTCCACTTCCATAGATGAAATTAGCCAATGCAGAAAAAGAAATTATTGTAGAAAGATAAATTATTAGAGAATTAAACATCAAATCATTTCTCCTTAGCCAGTCAATATCGATTGTTATGTTAAGATATGGCTATTGTGAATCCAGCCAAAAGGCCAGCCAGTCTGAGCTCCTTTACACCACAAAAAAGCAAATTCCAAATAAGTAATTTAGAGAAAAAGATTAAAGTCATCACAATTCCTTTCACTGAGATTCAAATATAAACAAGTTGCCTGTCTGAAATTATCACCTACTCTGCATAAGTTAGTTGTCAAATTTGTGTCTAACTTTTGTGTGGTTTATGTGTCTTTGATGACCTGCATGAAAAATCTTATCTGTCTAACACAGATATCTAACTGTAGTCATGCAGAATATCCTTTTGAATGTTTTCAAATAATTTTTTCCTATATTGCTAGACCGCAAGCTTGGAAAATTATTTTCTGCTGGCTTTAAAACTATCTGGGATAGTATCATGCTAGCTATGAAATACAGACCTTTCTCAGAAGTTCTGACACTTGGATAGTGGATGATTTTGCCAAATCCCATAAAACTCAGTGTTAGCATTTTAAAAAACTTCATCAACTCTGGAGCTATAAGAATTTGGCAGCATACTTTGGCAATCTGTGCATTAAAACCAGTTAAAAGTCAATTACTTTCTGGAACAAAAAGGATGTGATGTATTCATTTCAGATTTAGAACGAGTAATCCTCTGTATTTCACTCTGGCTGCAGAGGACACAACTACTAGGCCACTGAGCTGAACTGCCTGTGTTTCATGCATCAATAAATTAAAGATATTTATTTACTTTAAGCCATTGCCAAGCATGTTACGGGGACATGTTTATCAAACAGATTCAGGTCAAATAGATCCAGCCTGTTCACAGATTTCGGGAAAGTCTGAATCTAGACCATATTTATTACCTGCATTTCACAGCAAAGGCAAGTCGGTGTGGTTTATCCCCTGTAAAGGTACAAGGCAAAGCAGAAGCTTCTCTCCCTGCACTAAAACCTTCTTTCATCAAGTATATATATATACAGTCCATCATTATGCAGTAAATTATTCTTCATGGATCACTTCTCAGATCAAGAGGGCAGATCCTCCACCACACAGCTGGGACTACCAGCCAGGGTACCAGTTAGTGCCATCTGTGTGATACGCGCTTTGACCTTGCGCTCACTGCTCTGAGACTACCAATGGAGGATCAATGACTGCCATTGCATCACAAAGTGAAACAACTAGGTATAAGTAAGCACAAGATTTTAAGTGAAGAGATAGTGAGCTGTGCATCAAAAGAAAGCAAAGGCAGAGAACAGCAAATGCAAGCTCCTCCCCTTTTTAGTGCATTGTCATTCAGTTAGCTTCTTTAAGATGTTTCAAAGGAAGACAGGAGATCTGCTAATGTGTAAAGCCAGCAATTCCTTTAATCCTTTGTGATGTATCCTTATTTAAAATCTGAAATTAAGCAAATAATTGCTGTGTCATTTTGCACCCTTGTTTGCTAACAAAAGAGCAATAAGAAACACATAACATTAAATGTTCACTTTCTGTAGGGAGTTAAATAATCCTGAGTTGTCTAATCCTATTAAAATCTTAAAGAGAGAAGTGCTAGAATAACCTAGAGCAAATGTGTTTCCTGAAAGTCAAAATGTCCCTCTTTTCCAGGGTCTTTCCATCATTTCTGAAGGTTTCCAGTGTCATTGAGGATCTTTAATTAACTGAGGTTCTGATTAATTGTCTTGTTTCCTTAAGAACCTCTTCAATGACATTATATGGATGGAGGTTGAAAGGGATCAATAAAGTTACATCAGGATCAACAGAGATTTCTGTAATCACCAATTTTTGTGCTAGAAATGGCGTGAAACTGGAAATTAGTGATGAGTAGTAGAGGACTGGGTTCGGACTTGGCATAGTTAATGAGAAACATCCATGAGCCGTCATGCCTTTATCTACCCTGAGGTCACACACCTTCCCTGGCACACACACATGCACACACACGCACACACACACACACACAAAGGCTGATCATACAGATACTCATATCTGCTGCTTGCACATGTGACAGTGATAAACAGGTTTGTGCTAGGAACAATTTAGTTGGTAATAAATCACTCTGGTAGGGGCTAGTGTGCACAGGTGAATGGTCATGATGCAAGGATATAATTGTGCATAATCAATGCGAACATGCTCTAGTGGAACGTGACGAAGACTTACTTAAACATGTTTAACTAATGCCTAAAGGTTAAAACAGAAGTAAAGTGATGGGGTTCTCTCAGATAACACCAGGATATCTTGCTAGTGCATAACAAGGGGAAGCATGAAACAAGCTTTGGCTGAACTGGTGTAAGGAAAAATATGAAGGAATACTCTTTGCAACGCCTAAGAAACAGCCCCTCCATGTTCCTCAAGATTCTCCACCATCTCAGGAGACTGGAAAACTAAGTGCAATACAGAGTACCTATGGAACTATAAACCGTGATTAACTACTGCAGAACAAAGAATAGCGTCCTAAGAAAGTGCTTAGGACTTTGAGTTTTGGTATGGTCTCCCTTCACTGCCCCCAGCTGAAAACAGATTATTTAATAAGAAAATATTTTGTTAGTCATAAATTTCCTACAGAGATATATTTATTTCAAGAAACTGTCATTATGACAAACTTCTGAAGACTTCACTAGAATTTATGGACAAAGCTGAAACTCTTATAAAGATTCCACATCATAATAAAATAGGGCATTATGTAGTGAAAGATCAAATTAAAAATCTGGTTCTGATAAAATCAGATCAAGGAGAAAATGCATTCACTGTCCACATGACTGTTGTAATAACCAAAGTAATTATGCCAGTTCTTTTATTCTTTTCTGTAAGGGCTCTTGTCATAGATTCAACTCAGTCAGCTTGGTCTGCAGTCAGAGGAGAGAGGTATTTTTTTCTCTTCAGCCTGACCAAAATTTAACTGACCTCTGCAATTGCTTCTTTCTTACATTTAACTCTCTAGGAATGGCAAAGCAACTAAGCAACCTGTATTAAGGCCTAAGAATACATGAGATAAACTTAGACTATTCCATTTTAGGAAACTATATCAACAAATAGTGGACTGAGTGACTGATATTTACCTGCATGAATGATTGAAAGGTCACCTTAGAGGCGGGTGATCCAATGTCAAACCTTTGTAAAAAAATCGGACATTCAAATCTCTGTCTTACAAGCATTGGATTAATCTCCTTAAAGCTGGCCTAATGCAATAGTATTTCATTTCCTACTTTTGAGTGCCTTTTTCTTTGGGGGTGGGCAGAATGATCTATTGGTTTCATCTGAGGACATTAACTTTTTTAGAAATCTCAGGAAAATATTTATTACAGTGCACAAAATCCACCTCTTGCTTGGATGCATATACAAAGAAACAGACATGTCTTTCCTTTGTCTGGTCAGTAAGAAAAAAACCAATTGTTAAAAGCACTGTTCTGGTACAAAATGCTATATAGATTTCTTTTTAAAAAATGCAGCTATGATCTACAGCTGGCAAATTGCCCTATTAGTGTAAGTTTAAAGAAAAGGGTTGAAAGGTACAAATTGGAAGGAAACTTGCTCCCAGGAATCAATAGGTCCAGAAGAGTCTATTATAATAACATCTTGTCCCTGAGAGGGCATCAGGGATAAGTATGTTATTGTTAAATTAGGTGGCGCCATCTTTGCAAGGAAAACAGAAATGTAATGTTTGCTAATTGAACTATAAAAATAATAATTACCTTTGATGTAGAGGAAGGCAAAGTCATTCAGCAATGGCTCTGATTGTATAAATTGAAGCTGTTATCATCACAGCCCAAACTAGATTAAATGTGAGCTTCTCAAATTACATTTGGATGATACCAAATGTACACAAAGCTTTGAATGCTTTCAGCGTTTCTCTTCCTCTCTTCCTCACCAAGTAGCCACAAGTTCTTAACTGTAACAGCATCTCTTTCTCAACAGTGTACATTTCTTTAACCAGCTTCATTCCAGCTGCAAAATTTTCGTGCACAAAATGTAGATTACAAACAAGTATTGACTTAGGGGATATTCTCTGTCAGTGGAACTATATTGGATTTGTTTAAGGTGCATTGCTGTGATTTGAAATGGGGATGGTGGGTGGAGGTAGTGTTTATTCAGAATGCTGGATCCTAATTTCACTTCTGATTCTATCAATCAATTATTTATTCTTTATTGTTTATAAAAGGGTAGAACCAAGAATTGAGTGTTACTGAATAAGCCAATTTGAAGGGAATTTATAAAGAGTCAAACACAAGATTTTGCGAAGGATAATATTTTTTTTTTCCTTTTTTCTCAGTTTAGTGTTACGCACGATACTGTGTTACCTTGTGGTAAACTCATAAGTACCAGTTTCAACCGGGAACAGCATAACCTGTTAATAACTTTATTCTCAAAAGCATAAAGAACTTTTGTGTTTGGACTACATTTAAAATGAAGAGATTTTACACTGAAAGAGTAAACACTGGATCTCTTTGGTTTTATGAAGAAGTGCAAAAATTATTGAGCAAACAAGGAGTACGCTCTTTTAACAGGAAGGAAATTCATGAAAGAAAAACATAGGGCAATGGAAGAATTGGTGTGCCAGGCTGACAGCTAATGGCAGGCATAAACAATACATAGAATCACCATTCCCTATGATTAGAGACAGAATGGTGAGCACATATAATGTGTGAAAGAAGGGGACTAGCAAGAATTCTGCATGCCTGCCCATTTCTGGTCTTCACACATCTTCAATATGGAAAATGAGGAAAATGTTCTAAAGACACAGTTGAGCAATAAACTAGAAATACATAAATAACGTAAAGTTGTGGGTAATGGTTCCACTCAAGTCCTAGCAAAATGAGGTGTCATGTGAATGAAACAGACAGAATTTATGAGATATTTTTTACTATGGGCAATAGAAATAATATTGTGAAAGGCAAAGAGTAGAGCAGCCTGAATTCTTCCCATACTGAAGCACTAGGGACATGAATAAAGAACTAGTGTAAAATTCTAAAGTTAACATTCAAAGTCTTTTAGGATTAACTGATGGTGCATATTTTCTTTAATGGCAATGCACCTGGAACTTCACACAATATCTGTAAGAGGTTTCAGGGATCTTAAAAGAAAGCTAGGAGAGAACACCCCCAATTTAATTTTCTCAAAAATCCTTTCTGTCTTTTAAAGGCAAAACAAATGCAAGAGAATTTTCTGGAAGTGAAAAACAGTGTAAGTATGTTCCTCCTAAATTTATGATATTTTAGTTGACCAAATTTGTGAGTATTCTGTGTTACATGAGAGCTCTTATACTTTGGATACCTTCTCTTTCAGAAATTAGAGAAAACTTCTGGACTAGTAAGCTGGCTAGAAGAAAACAGAGTCCAAAATTATTTCCCCATACAACAAAATATCTATTTATAAACACTTACCTATGCCCTGTTTGGCAGAAAGTTTTATATTTGTGTATACGTGTGTGGGTGTATATTTAATTAAAGGTAAAAGCATGAGTGAGGTGTGGCAAAAAGACAGAGGAATTTTACTGGCTCAAGTATATTTCTGACACTATATAGAATAACAAACTAATTTATTACTTACTTTGCACATCCACAACTAAACACATATGCAAACAAACATGGCCACTGGGCAACACAGAACAAGAAAGAGAATTCTGCTTAGGAAACTGTCAGCCTCTGGCATGGACAGGAACACACTCTCCTGGCTGGAAAACTGGTTGGCTGGCCGGGCCCAGAGAGTGGTGAGAAATGGAGTTAACTCCAGCTGGAGGCCAGTTACAAGTGGGGTTTCCCAGGACTCAGTGCTGGGTCCAGCCCTGTTCAGTGTCATTGATAAAGACCTGGATGAAGGCACTGAGTGCACCCTTAGCAAGTTTCTGGATGACACTAAGCTGGGTGGAAGTGTCGATCTGCTGGAGGGTCAGGAGGCTCTGCAAAGGAATCTGAACAGGCTGGACCACTGGGCTGAGTCCAATGGCAGGAGGTTTAACAAGGCTAAATGCTGGGTCCTGCACTTGAGGCACAACAACTCTATGCAGCTACAGACTAGGAGAAGAGTGGCTAGAAAGTTTCCCTGAGGAGAAGGACCTGGGGGTGTTGACAGATAGCCAGGCGAACATGAGCCAGCAGTGTGCCCAGGTGGCCAAGAAGGCCAATGGCATCTTGGCTTCTATCAGAAACAGTGTGGCCAGCAGGTCCAGGGAGGTTATTCTGCCCCTGTACTGGGCACTGGTGAGACTGCATCTCGAATCCTGTGTTCAGTTCTGGGCCCCTCACCACAAGAAGGATGTTGAGGCTCTGGAGTGAGTGCAGAGAAGAGCAGCAAAGCTGGTGAAGGGGCTGGATAACAAGTCTAACGAGCACCGGCTGAGGGACCTGGGGTTGTTTAGCCTAGAGAAGAGGAAACTGAGGGGAGACCTTCTTGCTTTCTACAACTACCTGAAAGGAGGTTGTAGAGAGGTGGGTGTTGGCCTCTTCTCCCAAGTGGCAGGTGATAGGATAAGTGAGAATGACCTCAAGGTTCAGACTAGATATCAGAAAGAAATCTATCACAGAAATGGTCATAGGGCACTGGCAGAGGCTTCCCAGGAGGGTAGTTGAATCTCCACCCCTGGAGGTGTTTAAAAGATGGGTAAACAAGGTGCTCAGGGACATGGTTTAGTGGCAGATGGGCATGGTTGGACTCAATGATCCAAGAGGTCTTTTCCAACCCAGTGATTCTATGATTCTACGGTAATGTATAACAGTGACTCTTGTAGCACAGAAAAATTCCCAAAGTTCTGCCAAAATCTAAGGTGCAGAAATATTTAGAAAGGAAAATGGGATGACCCTGATAAATGTCCTTTTGTCAGTTTAAAGTTAACCTAAGGCAAACAATAAAATGGCTAATATGAGATTTAATTAACATAGAATTAAAGGCAGGTAATATAACTAATATCAAATAAAATGGCTTTATAAAAATAGACCTACAGTAATTTGATGCCTTTTTTAAAGTACATGTGAAGAGTGATGATGACAACTCTAATTATCTTATGTTTAAACTTTCAAATATTCAATCTGATATCTGATATGGTTTTGTCAAGAAATGAGTGCACTTCTAAGTCAACATGTAATTGTCAAAACAGCCTAGATCTTGAGCTGAAATAAAATCAGGGAATCACTGTAAAGCAAGTGTGCTCTTTACCAGAACATTATCCTTGATTATGTTTTCTTAATGGGGAACACTAAAATTCAAGAGAAAAAGCCAATTGAACTTCGGTGACTTCACAAGTGAACGTCAGACACACACAGATATAGGCATCTATATGTACTTGAGTGGACATAAATGTAAAAAACATACATTATGAAATACAAAATCATACTTCTAGAAATTAGGAATATAAGCTATTAATAGAGATCAGGGAACTCAACTTTGAGAATGAGTGGTTCTGGAAAGGACTTAATCGTGGTGGTCAAAAGGGTTAGTATGAAGACTGAGCATACAAAGAAGGAAAATTAGGCCAAGGCAGTTGCAATATTTCGTTTTTAACTGTGGTATAACTGTAATTGCAATACTGTACTCATTTCTTATCTCTGCAGATCAATAAAGAGATCTGTTAATTGAAAAGAAAGCAGAGAACCACAAAACTGTGTGAAAGACTGCTTTTGTTGCTCCACTCTAGGAGCTCCATCTGGTTGGGTAAACAGAAAAAGGTTAAAGGTATGACAGGGCCTAAGACAGTCATCCACCTTTGATCTGCACTTCTAACAGTTATTGAAGTCTAAGACTGTTTGATTTACCATAGAGGTGTCTCCAACTGTGACTTACCAGGCTCTATGACAACTAACATGAATCCCCTTCTGGAGGAGCCTATTTTTGACTTTACTAACTACAAAGAGAGCTGTATCAATTAGCTTAGGCTAAGCTAACACTTACATTAACTAAGATGACACTGGCTTTAAATGTCCTTACAAGGAGCAGAAGTTTGCTTATAGAAGTCTCTTCAGCTTAGTTAGCAGATATATGAAATCTAGCTGCTGAAAGCTGAGCTAATATGTTTTCCATCCACCTGATACTTTAAGCATTCTTGATAAGTCTCTATATTACTCCTTCAACTGCTGGGGAAAACTGAGATGATTGCACCTGGGAGTATTTAATTTTGCTACTTTAAGTTAGATCAGGTCAATTTAAGCTATTTAGATCAGAATTTGTATGGGTTTTATCCTTCCCTTTTTGTTCTATACAAGCAGCCTGACACTGTTCAACAAATTTACAGTGCATTGTTATGCATGGTCCCTTCCAAAGATCTTCTAAGTGAAAAGAGTAAGGATTCCATTTGTTTCTTTTACCTAAAATAAATCACAAAATTTATGAGAGTTGATTTAGTGAATTTCCATATTATGTGTTTTTCATTAAGTCTTACTACAAATGTTCCCCCCTGACTTCAGAGATCATTTTGAAACCCTTTCACTGGGGAACTATATACTAGGTAGTGGAAAATACCACAAAAATATCTAACATTGCGGTGAGCAGATAGGTTACATCCATATAGCTCAGTGCGAGTCATGTACAGGCTTTAGCTAATTAGTACAATTACTTTCTTATCTCCATAGGGCTCATTAGATGAGATCTCACCCTAGGATAATCTCATCTTGTCTCACCATGTTATGTCTTATGAATTGTAACATATTAATGATCTTAAAATCTGTGCATGGGTAAAGCAGGAATTTCAAGTCAATTTAGAAGCCTTCACAGTTGCTTTTGTCCAACCTACTGCACAATCTTTCCATACCAAGGGATAATATAAGCTGCCATCAATGGAAGACCTCTCCCAAAAACAAAGAGAAAGATGCTTTGCCTTTTAGAAGAACTCCATTATAGTCTGTACAGAGCATCTGTAATCCTACTAAATATATCATAGCTTAACACCAGAAAGTAAAAGAAATAAGTTTGGTTTCAAGGCCAGGCCAGAAGCCATCAGAGGCACTTCTCAACACCTTGTCTTTTCCCCTTATCAGCAGGAAAGACTGTCAGGCTTTTTGACATTGACTTACTTTTTCATGGAATCACAGAATCACCAGGTTGAAAAAGACCTCTTGGATCATCAAGTCCAACCATTCCTATCTGCCACTAAACCATGTCCCTGAGCATCTCGTCTACTTGTCTTTTAAATACCTCCAGGATATTTCCTTTCTTTAGAACATGTAACTGACCTGGTAACCCTTCAGATTCAGTTCAAACAATGGTATTAAATTACTTCCAGCATTACTCCCATAAGGAGTGTCTTTTCTGCAACTGTTATATTATATTTTGTATATACACACATGTGTGTAGTCACAACTTCCCCCTTATGTTCGAAGAGCGCATTCTGTGAACAACAGATTGAAGGAGCACAGATTATGTATGATTTTGTCTCATAAATGGATTCAGGGGCATTAGATGAGAGGTAATGTTGAAAAGAAGCTTTGGTTTTCCTGTCAGCTCTCACGGCATCTATCTCTCTCTCCTTGAATTTGTCACTCTAATTCAGATTCTTGGGTGTTTTGTATGAAGTGAATTCACATTACACCCTTCTTTCAGTAGCTAATAAGAAAAAAAAAATGTTTTATACTTATTGCCTTTCTCATGGTATTTGTAGGATATGAATTATCTCTTGGGCTTCTACACCTTCTGGCAAATTTGATTTAAATTGGCCAGAACATGCAGTGATATTGTGAATACATGAACCAACTCAAAACCACAAAGGCAGACTGACCATGCAAGCTGTAGGAACACTGGGATAAATACAAAACAATCTTTACATATTCAGAATAAAGTTCACAGTGTTTTATACTATTACAACTCTTTTAGTGTCCATTCCACAGAAAAAGTAGTTCGAAGAAAGTTTCTAAAAAAAGTCAGTGAAGGGTTTCGAAATGCAAAATACAAAATATAACAATGTTGGCTTAGATTGTATTATGTTACCTTGTGTGAAATCATATTTATTTATTTTTCCTCCTATAGATTTTTTCATTCCAAACCTAACAACATGTTAAATCACTGTACAATGGTTTCTGGTAGTGACTCAAAAATTATGCAACACCATACAGTAGAAAAATAAGTAGTATGTGGTTCTATTCAGTGGTGAAGTGGCACTCTAGTTCTCCAAGGTTGAGAGTCACCATTGCAGATATTCTCTTTCTAACACAAGAGACACTTTTCATTTTCACCTGCAGGAATGTTTTCTTGGAATTACTGAAGGCCTCACTTGCTAAAACATCTGTTTGCCCCATGTGCCAAAAGTATTGCTTCAGGGTCCTAGAACCTGAGAGTCATTGATTAGGAAAAACCCCAGCCCTGAATTGTTGGTTTTCTATTACAGAAGCAATGAAGGGAAGCAAATGGGTTATTAGCCCAGGGAGGCTGTATTAGGGAAGAACAAATAGATAGTGAAAAGTTTGGAATTTTAGGGTTTCCTTTTTTATACAATTCAAGCTGAAGGTATTGAATGGGAAAGAATGAGTTTTGTCATCAGCTGCCAATGGGACAAAGATGACTGATTTGATCACAGTGTTTTAAAAAGGCTAATAACATATTAGAAAAATTACACATATACTTAAGAAGCACAGATTTGAAAGTGTATGAATTTTAATTAGAAATGTCCTTCTGAATGAGAAATAAGTAACCACCTCCCTTGGCGAGACAGTTCCACTTATTCCACAGAGAAACACAGCTGCAACTGCAGTCCATTAGGGCACTTCCAGTTTAATAGCCCTGTCTTCCTTAATAAAGTTCAAATACCTGTCCTTGATGGCTGCTGTTCACAGACTTTTTGGGTGTGTGGACAGGACATCTTCACAAGACTTAAACACAAAATCCTATATGCTACTATAGCAAATCTGTAGGAATTCTGGACTGCAGAGATATTCCTTTGTATTGCGCACCTGTCTCTGCTCAGACATCCATACTATGAGCAGGGATGTCACTGCTGTTTAAAAGCCTGATGCCTACTTCTCTGTTATTTACACTGTCATTTAAATATTTTTCAGTTTAGCAGAATACTGCCAATTTCACATACAGGACTGATAAAATAAGGTGAGTAACTTATGGGTCAATTAATATGAGCATCTAGGGTATAGATACGTGTCTGACTACTACCATCAGTAAGCATTAGGAAAATTAATGTGTTTTCTTGTAGTTCCTTTCTAAACAGGTAAATATATATAGTCAAACTGTTTAGCATTTCTGTGCTTCACTCTGTTGTGTGCCCAAAGCTGTCTAATCCTTTCTGAAATTATTGGTGAGCTTGAACCCCAGCTGAAAGAACAATGTCAAATATGAATCAGTTTCTATGAAGTTAAAGCATACAATGAAATGACATTTTAAAAACCAAAAAGTCCAGTCAATTGAAAGCCTTGTTTGTTTAGTTCAAGATGAATAACATTTAAACCATAATGGTTATTTTTAAAGAACATCTTGCATTTTCACTCCAAATTTCTCTGTGTCTCAAGCTGTAATTAGTGCTAATCATCCTGTACTCCTGGTAAAATAACTGAACAAAACTCCATTACCTTTCCAGCCAAAAAGGGCTTCTGCTTGCCAGCTTCTTTATACTAATGCTTTCAGCCTTGTAAAGAGAATAAAAACCACACAAACACAGCACAAATCTGAAGAGAACACTTCCAGGAATTAAGGATGACTTGAAGCAGTTCCCTAAATGTAGAAGCATGTCTCCATGTGTTGAGGTCCTGCTCAAACTTTAAAAGATCTGAGCCATCACAGGTACAGAAGCTGTGCAGCTGCACTAGCACACTACAGAAACCAAGATAAGGAGCTTTGGGATCAGATTTGGCTGAGATACAGTCAGTTAGCAGCCTAAACATCTCCTGCACAAGAGTTTTTCCAGTAAGCCATGGAATCATAGTCTTTCTAGTCGGTTTCTTTCATGAAAATATGTAGGAAAAATAAGGAAAATGAGCAATGTCTGTGAAGGTAAAGCACATAAATAACAGCAGAGAGTTGCTTGGCTCTGCAAAGACACTTATATTTACATGAAGCCTCCATTTCCAGTGATATCTAACCCTGATAGCAGAGAGGTCTTTCAGCAAAGCGGAACTTTCTCCAAACTTGTTACTATGTCAGTTCAATACAAATTGCAGCAATTGTTAAGGCCATTAAAATGTCTGATGATCATCACAGCTCTGAGTGCTACATCTTTGTTTGAATCCTTCCATTTTCTTTAATCTCTCTTATAGCCTTTTGATTCCTAGGAAATGCCTTTGATTTAAAACCAAATAAAGCAAGTGGAAAAGTTAAAGTACGCTTGCATAACAGTGGGATTAGGTTCTTATTTTATATTTACCAGCAACATTCTGTGAGTTTGCATTAGAGAATGAGAACGTATCTCTTTGGGTAGCTCTAGAAACAGTGCTGAAAACTTATCTGAATGGAAAACGTTAGATTTTGTCCAATATAGGACTAGAGAGCTCTTTTTTTCATAATCCAAATTGCAAACTCCTGTGTTCTGAAGAGCTTGAAAAATTCCTTAAACATACAACAAATATTTTCTATTTTCTTTTTCTCCTTATAAATACTATATTTCCTGCTATCAAATATTCACTTCTGTAAAATCCTCAAAATAAAAGTCTACATTGCCACCTCTAAGTCTTTTTATAAATCTCCACTTAAAGCTTCTCATAGAAGAGGTTTTCTGTGATGCCTACAAATCACTGCCATCTAATATTGTTTAGAGATCAATAGTGCTGTGGCAGTTTGAGGAGTTATTGCTTGTCAGCTGAGCAAAGTAACTGTTTGTTCATATATTCTTAGCCTGCTGCAAATGAAAAGGGAGTTAACTTTTTTCAGTGAAATGTAAATTAAACAACATTACCTAGCAATCTGAGTGCACAAAGAATACAAATTTTAAGTACTTATCAGAAATAACCATGTTACTTTACATTTGGCAACCCAAGTGCTGGTATAAATCTACATGCATTGGATTCCTAAATCTAGTGCTATTTACAACCATTTAGACAAGCAGAGAATTTTAATTAGGCAATATTTTTTTCTTATTATACTGTATTTTCCTTTCTCTGCACCTCATTTGATGCTTTCCTTACTTGTGCAATATTATTGAAATCCTAATGTAAGAATTTTAACAGACCAAGGATTCTTTTTGCATATGTTGCTTTGTTTCATAATTATGCTTGAAATGATTACCAAGGTAAAGAAATTTCCTACTAATGCACAATTAAGAGGGAATGCCAAAGCAGAAGAGTCAGTATTTACCATCCAGAAAGAAAGATATGGCCTCAGAAAGTGATGTAATAGAAATAACACTGGATCAGAAACTGCATACTGAAGGATTAAAAAAAATAAAACTTCACAAAAAGCCAGGAATTTACTTATTTGGTAAAGTTGAAAGGAAGGAAAAGTCTTGCTTGTCTTACTTGATTACAGCTTGACTTTGAAGCATCCACGAGGCTTTGGAAAAAAAAAAAAAGTGGTCCTAAAATGTGAAATGAATTTTCTGTAGTAATGGTAGGGACGAGCTAATGTTGTTATACAAGTCATTTATGTGATCTCCTCTAGAATATTGAATTCCATCCCTGCCGCTTTTACTCAGAGAAATAGTTGGATAAAATAATAATAAAAAAAATCATGATTGCAATAGAAGGACTGTTTAAAAATATAAAGAGATATTTTGAGATCAGAAGGAAACCTCTGGAGGAATCACAGAACATAATGGGCCTTACTAAGAGTTCTGTATCTCCGCTTCCAATTTCTGGAATTAAAATTGACTATTAATTCCATTCTAGATATTGAGCATCCATATAGGTACTTCTATTCACAGAAGATACTTAAATCTATGGGAGGATGCTCTGATGTGGTCTACCACAGTAATGATTCTCAAGCAAACATTGCCCAAACAGACCTCTCCCTTAATCTGGATTTTGGCTTCTATTCCAAAACACTATGTAGCATGACTGAGTGTTGTTGAGTAGCTGAAGTATTAACCTTTCAGAAAACTCAGCCTATTCACTTGGTAGATAAAGAGGTGCACACAGAAACCTGGGATTTTTCCACAGAAACCAATTAAATTACATCAGTGCAAAACCAGGAGAGAGGCATTTTATGGGTTTATGTGCCCCCTTTGCATGCAGTCTTGCAAATATAGACTAAAAGGAATGTGCTGAATCTGACCTTGTCTAAATCTAGAAGCCAGACCCTTACTCATAAACTTTGTACCTATATCCAACTGAAAACACAATGCAAGAGAAAGCTCCAGAAGCACTCTCCTGAGGTGTGAGGCTCCTCTTCTCTTTACCTGTGACAGTGTTAACAGCCATGCAGCTAAACCCTTCTTGGTCTGCCACAGCATAGACTTCACACTTGCCTTTTTATTCCTTTGTCTTTTTCAATTAATAATCATCAAATGTTATCCCTTCTCTTTGCCACTCTCCCAACACCCACACTCATTCAATCAGAAAACAAGAGGGAAGAAAGAAAGGCAGGGTGGAGGTGGGGGTTGGGGAAGATGCCAGATTGAAATTAATGGAGACAATTGCAGTTGACATAATGATACTCTATGTTTCCAGCAATTAAGCCACAGAGTAGCACAATGAGTTTGTTCTCAATGTTCATGGCATTGCTTCACTCTTCCCTCTCTGCCTTCCACTACAGACTTAAAGACTTCAGCCTGTGGCTGTCATGTATGGATGTGCAAGCTGGACACAGCCATCCATCCATTCAGTCCATTGGTTGACAGTGGATGACTTTGCACAGGAGTGGCACTTGGATTTACCCCCTGGCGGGGAGGGCTGATGTTGAGGCTGCACACAGCTGTGCCATCTGTTCCAGTAATACATTACTCTCTAAACTCAGTAATGAAGGCTCCTGGGTAATCTTTCATCAGAATGACTTCACGACATTAAAAATGTATTTCAATAAATAGTTGTTTAAACATTTGACCCTCTTTGGCTTTGACAGATGGATTCAGATCCGTGGTGCTCATATGTATAAGAAACATAGATTTTAATGTGTAGGCCTGCATCAATTAACGAAGATATGAGCACGCGCAGAGAAAGAGTGAGCTGTGATAAACAGACTCTCAAACTTTAGAATATGACGGGGACAATTGATCTTCTGGTTTTGATTTTCCTTAGTGAACACATTTCCTTTAGAAGAGATTTAGGTTGGACTAAATAAGCCAAGCACACCATGGACTGGTACCCAATTAGTTTTAATGGGAGTTATATAATTCTCATTCACCAGCCACCTTCTTTCTTATTTCATTCACTGTCTGTCCCTTGTCCTGATTTTTGACCCAACTGGCATTATCAGTTCAAGTAGTGTAGTTTTAATAATAATTTTTCTTTCTTTCTTTCTTTCCTTTTTTTTTTTTAAATTGCTCCCCTGAAAGGAAAAAAAAAAAAAAAGTTTTTTTGGTGGCAATTTCCTTTCAGGTTTCTGAAATATTTAGCCATCAGAAATGCACATTGTTCTAAAACTGTCAGGCCTTATTATAGCATGGAGGACTTGATGCACACAGGGCTGTCAGCTTTGCTGTTGCTGTGGAACGATCTGATACTGTGCACAATGTTAAACCTTTCCCCATTTACTGGTAAGTAAAGAGTGAGAGCTCCTTGCCTGTCCATGCCTAGCAGTGGCTGTAAATGGCACATTTCTCTAATCATTCATTTGGTTCCTTGGCAAAAAAGTTTTGGAGACATAAAGTGCTGATAGTTGTGGGGAGCACTATAAAAAAGACACAGCAAGAACATGAGATTTGACAAATACGAGATACTATTCTCTAAGATGTAATTTATTTTAAATATCCCTTATGAGGATCAGTGAAGAGAAAGTTGGTCAAAACTATGGAAGTGATTGCCATATAGATAATTAAACTAAACATGAGCTACCCAAAACTATTTTACTTATATAACATCACCATTGTCAGTACCTATTTACCATTTAAAAGTTTCTTGCACTGCAGTTGCAATACATTGCATTGGTTTGGGCTGGTATAGAGTTAGCTTTCTCTGTAGTGAGTAGTGTTTTGGATTTGTGCTGAAAACAGTGTGGATAAGTTGTTGAGCAGTAATTCCACAAAATCAAGGCCTCTTCTACTCTTCACCCTGCTCCACCAGTGAGCAGGCTGGGGATGTACAAAAAGCTGAGAAGGTACACAGCTGGGACAGTTGACTCCAACTGACCAAAGGGGATATTCCACACAATATGATGTTGTGCTCAGTAATAAATGCCAAGAGAAGAAGGAGGAAGTGGGGACATTCAAAGTTGCACCAATTGTCTTGCCAAGTGACAGTCAGAAATCATGAAGCTGTGCTTTCTTAGAGATGGCCTACTGATAGGAAGTGGTTAATTAATTCCTTCTTCTGCTTTTATTGGGTGATCAGCTTTTGCTTTACCTCTTAAACTGTCTTTATCTCTACCCACAAGATTTATTGCTTTTACCCTTATGACTCTCTTCCTCAACCTGCTCCTGAGGAGTGTGTATGCAGCTGTGTGATCCTTAGATGCTGGCTGGGGTTAAACCAGGACATTCACTGTATTTTAGAGATTTCTAGGAACTATTTGTTCCCAGAATTTGTGGGTATGTTCACCTGTATCAGTTTGTGTACCAATTATATACCAATACAACATGCATGAAGTCAGACCAAAAAGCTTGAACTTTATGTTCTCAGCTTTTGCCAGACACGATCCAGTTCCAGAAAAGAAGCTAGGAGTTATGTTTAGTGTGATTTTAAGTCCAAAGTAAACCCTGAAGATCGGTTAAGATGAGTCTGCAAAAGTCCACCTAAAGAGCAAAGACAGGTTTGGAGAGGTAGTTAAATTTCTTCATTGGATTTGTCACTGTCTTGCAACAACAGCTGCTACTACCTACCTTATATACAGACATAAAGATTGCACAGCCTTCTCTTTTCATTGCTAGCCCATCAAAGCATGTTCCCCCCCATGACATGCAATTTAGAATATTATCTTCTGGTGTACATGTAAGCAAAGTTCATCAAAGCCATCGTGAGCAGCAGATCCCTTCCTCTGCCTCCTCTTCATCTGAAACATAGGTGACAAAAGGCATAAAAAATTATATGAATCATGGGGTAAGCAGCTTAAACTGGGGAGCAAAAAAAGAGATGGGAAGTGACAAGTGTGCTTGTCCTTTAACAAATCCAAGCAGAACTGTTCTTTACTAAACATATATTTATTCTTAAGTGCTCACATACATACACAAACTTATATCTATGTATAAATATATACACATACACATACTCAGACACATGTAGGAGATAGATATATACACATCTATCTATTTGTAAAAATCTAGGTGTCATATTATCTGTCTCCACACACTGGCCACCACAACTGCCCTATATCAGCAAGGGCCTGTTGGCTCCCACAAACCATTGTTCAGTGGGAAAAAACAGTACAGCTCTTTTGCTACAAGGGGTTAAGGAGGCATTTGTAAGAAGGCAAAATCTGGTGAACCAGCACTAATGTTTAACAGATATTAAGGCAGATTCTGCAGGAGTTATTATCTGACATGCTGGCATTTTTCTTAATGTTTTGGGGTTTTTTTTACCTTATATTATGCATATATTTATAATTAGGAAGTGTGAGCAGTTTTCTTGCAACATTTTCTACAGTGTGTTTTAATTTAACTTTTGCTCATGTGTAGTTCTTTCTCTTCTTTTGCTCATTCATTCCCTGTGTTGTACAAGTGCTAATAATAATAATTCAATTTAATAACATCAATCCTTGCAGAGCACTCGAGCCCATCCGCTCCTCAAGGGCACCTAACCCTTCATGTCCTCAACTTGCAGCTTCTTTATCACACTTGAACCACCCACATAAAGTACACCATCTTCAGACCCTGTCAAGGAGGGTGAGTCCAACATCATGGAAATGAACTGAGAAAAATACAACCTTCAAATATGTCATCTTTTGATATTATAATTTCCTTTCCTTTTTGCTGTGGGGACTAGAAACAGGTGTTCTTGTCTCTCCAGTCAGGCTTTTAGAATCTCAATTTTACTGTCACACTTACATCACAATTTGAGCTACAAAAATGTCCTTTCTTTCTGGAGTTAGGGGAATTCTTTGAAAGCGTTTCATTTTGCCCAAATTTCTGATATGAATCTGATCAAGTTGCTGATATGATTCATGTGACTTTAGTGATTTTAGATTATAGAGGGTGCTGAGGGAATTTCTATTGTTGTTTGGGAGATTTGTCTCTTTATTTTGCCTTGATGTGAGTGAAGCTCATGTGCAGACAAAGACAGAGAGCCTCCATGGGGCAGACTTCCTAAACGAATTAAATTTTTCAGCAACACTTACACTTTTCCTTGTTCACTCAACAAAAAAATTTAGGCTCTTCATTAATGCAGGGAATTAATGAGTCTACTATGGCTGGAGAATAACAAAACTGAATGGATCCCCACTTGGCCTGAATTTTTTATCTGTCTTTTTTGTTTGTGAAATAACCTTATGATGTGAAGTTAAAAACAAAGGATCTTGATGGTAGTAGCAATTTGGACAGCCCTAATTTGGCCTCAAAAGAAGTACTTGCTTTCCTACTACCACTAGCCTCCTCTGCATCGAAAAAAAAAATAGTCAAAAGGGCTAATTTATTTCCACCATCCTGAGCTGAAGAATATCTTATTTACTATGCAGGTGGTAAGGCACCGGAACAGGTTGCCTAGTGAGGCTGTGAACGCCCCATCTGTGGAAGTGGTCAAGGCCAAGTTGGATGAGGCTTTGAGCAACTTGTTCTAGTGGAAAGCATCCCTGCCCATGGTAGGAGAGGGTGAGTCTAGATTATCTTTAGGTTCCCTTCCAACCTAACTCAGTCTATGATTCTATGATTTATGGCTAATTGGGATATTAAGGTATGGAAACTATGATTCAAGTAGTATTACACTATTTTCAAACCATCCTGCTGAACCATGGTTGGACCATTTCTGAGGGTGGCATGTGTGTAATTCCATAGCAAATTGTGTTCTGTCTGGACAATGGTGTTGGGAACAAAAGGTCTGAGAGGAAGGGGGAACATTAAAATCCGTTTAAGCAACAAATGCAACCTAAAGGAAAAATGTTCATTTTAAATTCTATGTGAATCAACCTGTCTGCTGTATAAAAGGAATGATAAGAACTCCTTCCAAAAATAAAAGTTTCTCCATGTCTGTGTTTGGCAATGTAATGGATAATTAATTTAGGTATGATATTCCAGCTCATGTTCACCTGGCTATTGACCGATACCCCCAGGCCTTTTTCCTACAGGCAACTTTCCATCATTGTATGGTGTTCTTGTGACCAAAGTGCAACACCTAGCACTGAACCTTGTTGAACTTCATACAATTGTCCTCAGGCCATTAATTCAGCCTGCCCTTTGCTCTGGATATCCCTAGGGAAATTTTTTTTTTTCTCAAATGATTAAAAGAATCATAGAATTGGTTGGAAAAGACCAGGTAGGAAAAAGACCTCTTGAATCATCGTGTCCAACATTTCTATCTGCCTCTAAGCCATATCTATGAGCACCTTGTCTACCCATCTTCTAAATACCTCCAGGGACGGTGACACAACCACATCCCTGGGCAGCCTGTTCCAGTGCCCAATGACCCTTTCTGTATTTTTTTTTACCTGATAGCCAGTCTGAACCTCCTCTTGTGTGGCTTGAGGCCATTCCCTCTTGTCCTGTCCCCTGTCACTTGGGAGAAGAGGCTAGATCCTTCCTCTCCACAACCTCCTTTCAGGTTGTTGTAGAGAACAATAAGGCCTCCCCTCAGCCTCCTCTTCTCCAGGCTAAACAACCCCAGGTTCCTCAGTCACTCCTCGTAAGACTTGTTCTCCAGCCCCTTCATCAGCTTCGTTGCTCTTCTCTGGACTCGCTCCAGAGCCTCAACATCCTTGTAGCGAACTGAACACAGGATTCGAGCAGCAGTCTCACCAGTGCCGAGTACAGAGGGAGAATAACCTCCCTGGACCTGCTGGTCACGCCGTTTCTGATACAAGCCAAGATGCCATTGGCCTTCTTGGCCACCTGGGCCACTGCTGGCTCATGTTCAGACACTGTCAACAAACACCCCCAGGTCCTTCTCCTCTAGGCAGCTTTCTAGCAACTCTTCTCCTAGTCTGTAGCACTGCATAGGGTTGTTGTGCCCCAAGCGCACAACACTTATTAAACCTCACGCCATTGGTCTCAGCCCAGTGCTGTCCAGCCTGTTCAGATCCCTTTGGAGCCTCCCGACCCTCCAGCAGATCAACACTTGTGTCGTTTGCAAACTTGCTAAGGGTGCACTCGATGCCTTCATCCAGGTCATTGATAAAGACATTGAACAGGGCTGGACTCAGCACTGAGCCATGGTGGACTCAACTTGTCACTGGCCTCCAGCTGGATTTCATACCATTTCCCACCACTCTCTGGGCCCGGCCAGTCAACCAGTTTTCCACCCAGGAGAGCGTGCGCCTGTCCAGGCCAGAGGTGACAGTTTCTCAAGCAGAATGCTGTGAGAAACTGTGTCAAAGGTTTTACTGAAGTCCAAGAAGATACATCCACAGCTTTTCCCTCATCCAGTAGCTGAGTCACTTTATCATAGAAGGCGATCAGGTTAGTTTGGCAGGATCTGCATTTCATGAACCTGTGTTAACTGGGCCTGATCACCCGGTTCTCTTGCATGTGCTTCATGATAGCACTCAAGATCACCTGTTCCATGACTTTCCCTGGCACTGAAGTCAAACTGACAGGCCTGTAGTTCCCTGGATCCCCACTGCGACCTTTCTTGTAGATGGGCACAACATCAGCCAGCCTCCAGTCCAGTGGTATTTCCCCAGTCTTCCAGGACTGTTGGAAGATGATGGAAAAGGGTTTGGCCAGCACATCCGCCAGCTCCCTCAATACTCTCAGGTGGATCCCATCCAGCCCCATAGACTTTTGAGCGTCTATTTGGCCAAGCAAGTCTCTAACCGCTTCCTCTTGGATCATGGGAGTTTTGTTCTGCTCCTCTAGCTCCTGGGTATGTACATACAAAGGGAACAACTTTCCTTACTATTAAAGACTGAAGCAAAGAAGGCATTAAGTACCTCAGCCTTGTCCTCATCCTTTGTCACAGTTGTTCCCTTTGCATCCAATAAAGATTAAATATTCTCCCTGGTACTCCTTTTAGTATTGATATATTTGTAGAAAGACTTTTTATTATCTTTCACAGAACTGTCCAGTCTGAGCTCTAGTCAGACTATAGCTCTCTTGACTTTTCCTTTGTATGAATGAGATACTATTCAAACTGAAATCTAGAAAAAATGGGGTTGAGACTATGAATTACTGCCTCTTAGTGCAAATAACTTTCCAGAAATATATAGTTAAAATTATTGATCTAATTTAAGTGTCTAAATGTTAGGTGAGTACAGCTGATCAGCAACCTATTTTCCTGTTATAATCAATAGGGAGAAAACAGCATTTTTCAAGGGTAATAGTGGTTGGATTCATGATGCAGTTGTCATCCACCTACTTCACAGAATAACCCAAAGTTACGCAAGTTCTCATTGTAAGAGAGCAACTTGTTAAAAAATTGTGCATTGAATTAATGATAGAATAAAACCTAGGTTCCTTGAATTCTACATCTGTATCATAGTCATTAGGGCAGGCAGCCTAATGACTACTTAGTAGAATAGAATGCATTACCAAACAGTCCTACGCAGACAAATCTGTTGTTTGACTAAATTATTAAGATATGTTCAAGAGTAAGGATCTGGAGCATAAAATTCAAATAAAATCCATAAACATCATTTTGCTTGCCTGAATGAACTCAGGGTTCTGCTATATATAGTTGGTTTAGTCACGTGGAAGTTACTGCAGCGTTCTTAATTGTATATGTTTGGATATGTCCCACCTGCAAAATTTCTAAGTGTATCAGCTACTTCAAAGTACACAAATATATGTCCACTCTATCAAGATGATATTTGGGTTTCTTGTTTGTTGTGATAGTATATATCACCACAATGTATAAGAACTTACATAACAGAAAGGGATCTCTACACAGAATTTAGTTCCTTTTTGTCACAGTAAACTAAGGTATATAATACTACAAACTCATCACTATCAATCTTAAAAAAACCAAAAAAATAAAAAAAAAGTTAAGTTTTGACTACCTTAGAACCTTAGAAACTAAGACATACTAAACCTCACAATAGGATGAAGTAGGGGTGAAAAGGGATAAATTAAGTCCTTTCAAGTTTCCTTGTGCCTTAGACAAGATTGAAATCTTGACAGGGCTCCTCCACTCTTCCTGACTGCCCAGAGGTGGAACACCTAAACACTACAAATGCTGGATTTTTGCAGGAGATGTCTGCTGTTTGTAGGTATCTGATTGCATTTCCAGCAGATGCCTAGCAGGTCATTTCAGTTGTCAGCCCCAAGAAGGTAATGAGAATTTATCAACTCCTCATTTACGTTCGCAGATGATCTCTTGCCAGAGCATTTCTGTAAATACTGCTCTTATTTATATGGATGTATTTTGAATTAGCAGCTTATTTTATTTTGTTGTATTTGAATTTGTATTTATTTATGTATTTGGCTTACACAGGCAGGCTAAATAACAAGATAGTGTTTATACCTATGTCCTCAGAAGTAACATCATGAATGGACACCTCAGCATAGCCAATGCTTCCACTGATGCCAACAACAATAATCGCATTAATAGCTAGTCATGGCAGTCTCATCAGAAATTTGCCCAGGAAATATATCATGGGAGCTGAGAGCCATTGTTTCATAAAAAATAAAGAAACCTATAATTTTATTGAAAGCAGAAGGGCACAAAAATGATATTGTTTAGAAACTACTCAAAATAATAGCCATTATGTCACCAGGCTTGTCAACCTTTATGTCAGCTCAAGAAAGCTGTGAAGAAAAAACTATAAGTGCTCACACAATTATAACATTGGACTTGAAAGGTTACACTTTGTCTTGGGAAGAATCTCAGAGCTACTCTGTTTTTGTAACACTTCTCTCAACTATGTTTTATTTCAGAGCTCGGATAGGATAGGGAGGCAGTAAAAAAGTTGTTAAATGATAGAGATGGGATTGTAAAATAAAATTAAATAAAAATAACTGTTTCAGAATGGTGTTAATATGCTATGGAAGATTTTTAATCATCAAATCAGCATTTCTGTTCCTTGACTAGTCTGCAATTATATTCAGTTTGCCACAAGAAAGATCATTTCACTTAATTCTGCTCAGCAAGAATTTACTTCCTGTGAGAGAGGTGGGTTTTCCAGGCTATTTCATATGAAGAAAGATGGCTTCTGCACAATGAATTCTCCAAATATTCCAAAGGTCACATTTGATTCTGTTCTTCAGGGTTTGATATAAAAGTTCTGGTTTCCTCTCTTCTGTATTCTGCACTGATATAGTGAATGTAGAGATTAATAGAAGGGAAGTGTCTACTTTCAAATCAGTGAAGAAAGAGATTAAGAAGAGAAGTAAGTATTGCTAGAAGTAGGTATAGTAGGAAAAATTGGAGGTATTCTTTGGTTTGAATTCTAATCTTGTTGAAAACAAAGAATTTGTGCCTTTTAGTCTTCATATCCATTAGTTTTTTTAGTTTGTTGGCATTAAATGCATTTTAATTGGAGCTTTGGAATCCTTCTGTCTGTTGACATGGATACCAGCCATAGTCTTTGCCTCTAACAACAAAAACTTTACCTATTTCTTAGTTGCTGCATTGACTGGATGGATGTTTACCTTGTGTTGGGGAAATCAAATCGGTGTTTGTACTGTTTCTATCTAAGTCAAAAGATTAACTAAATCTTTCTTCATGTTCACTATGAATTTGGCTTTGAATTGCGTCAAAAGAGTGTTTTGTTGTGACTTACATAAAATCTGATGGACTTTATGGTTGTGGACATCAAAAAAGAAACTAAAAAGGACATAGAGGATCAGCTCAATTTCTAATGCTTTGCATCATCAAAAAGAGAGGAAATAAAAACCCAAGAGGGTCATTTTATGACTGACCTACTTCAGTAAAGCAGAAATGAAAGGTAGCATCTCTTTCTTCAGAAACACAGACTTGAAGAGAGCTCATAGAAACATAAAGTACTATCTCTTCCCACTATCAATAAAATATTAAACAATCACTTTTAAATAGGTTTACTTTTCTTTTTGAAATATTTTGATGTTTTGTAATTCTTTTCTATCTTCACTTCACATATAGAAAGCTGATTGTCAAAAATCCTCTAGTGTCCAATTGCAGTGTATCATTTTCTTCACAGAATGTTGGATCCCTTTCTGTCAACCACTAGCATATCCTAAAGCCTTGGTAACACCTACATGCCCCAAAATGTTTGCCAAGAAATCAGCATAAAACTGAATGATGGTTGCCATTGAATTGTTGCATTAAGGTAAATCAATAGCAGTACCAACAGTAATTGTGACATGTCATTCTCAGCCCTTGTTATCAGAGTAGTGTTGCTGTATCTGCTGAAACCACCCCCAGGCTTCTGTGGCTCCATGAATTGCTGCTAATTCCATTTTGTAATGATAGTGGGACAAATTTAATCACTTCAGAGGCTGAGGATGACAAAATTTTATTTCATCTAGAGGTGCAGGGATTTGTGCATCTCAACCTCTAGTTCTCAGAAGAAGCCAAACAGCTTTTTCCCAGCTTTGAGGCATCCATCTGCCTCTGCTTTTGTGTGCAAACAAGAATTAGCACCCAAGGGTCCCACTCACCTACTGCCCTCTCAACAGTGATGGCCAGTGTTTGATACTTGAGAGCAACAGACTCTGACATGTAGTCAGAAGAACCAATTGTTCAGTATTATTCTTCAGGGGAAAAGAGGTGAAAATGCCTTTCATCATTCTTAAACAATTCATGCCCTGAAGCAGGAAGGTTGAGGTCCTCTGTTGTTTTATCCTTGCAAGTGTCACTCATTCATAACTACTGGATTTTTCATGATGCTTTACCCTGTGAGATTATACTCTGGCTTCCTAGAACACACATCATCTTCTGGCAGAGTCAAGTGTCTACTCACTCAGGCCATGTCTTTATGGCAGATGACCCATGCTCTCACTCGAGTATTGATCCAAATGCCTCTTATTCTAATCACACACAGATGTTTCCCATGCAACTTAAACCGAGAAAGTATTAACTTTTCCACCTTACTATAAGAAATAGTTTGGTCTCTGGCTTTATCTTGGAAAATTCATGCATTCTCATCTATCAAACTTGATCTGCATGTAAAACTGTTTCTTTCTGTATATTCCAGTCTGTTTTTTAAGTAACTGAACCTGGCAAAACATAATTCCAAGTTTATCTCAATTGGTGTACATTTATTTGTTTCTGTATGTTTTCACACTCCCTCTTCCAAAGACTGTAAACCTGCTACTCAGCTTTGTGCACAACTCACAGAGAAGGTGTTCAGAAGACATATTGAGTTCCAATGTATTCCATGGAAACAATGACTGAAAAGAAGAAAAGACATCTTACAATTCAAATCTACATCTGAGGGGTCAGATCATTAAATTTGTCCATAACAGTCAAACAAAAGCTCACTAGGAAAGAGGAGCTATGAGGCTGTTTTCCAAACTAGAAACAGTTCTTTTGTAACAATAGAACCCAGCAACCGTAAACAGTACAAGGACATCAGAAAGTCTAGCCATGAAACATAAAGCCATTGTGAACAAAGTTCAATATTTTGTGTTGCTCACATGTTTTCTTTGGTACCAAATGGTACAGGACTCAAGACCAGATCTTTGTGCTTTTCCTTCAGAGATCAAGAATCAGGAGTGTGGTTGGTACTTTCATAGATGTCTGAAGGGAAACAAGCAAGTTATCTGACCTGTCATCCTTCTTTAGCCTGGTTGGGATTAGACTCATTACAGTAATTTTTGGCCTTTATATAGTACTCTTAAATCTTAGATTTCACAGCACTTTTCAAGGAAGCAGAAGAGTCTTTAACAAAACCATATCGCAATCAGGAATACACAGTTCACTCAGAAACACTTTACAAAATTGAGTCAGATTCAATATAACATTGTTCTGAAGAAAAATGGAATAAAAGCTCTCACAATTCAAAATACTACATTTTTACATTGTTGAAATATGCTATTTCATTCTTTTTGGCTCTTTCTTCCAAAATTACTTTCCATTTCTGTGTTTTAATATTGCATAACAAACCATACAATACCATTCCATAACATACTATATCATAATACAAATGATAAAAAGTCAATTGAAATGTTTTAAATATGTCATAACAATCTAAACCAGATATTTTTCTAGATGAGAAATTAACAATTTCAGTTCTCCTTTTGAGCCATATGTAGCTGAAATTGGCAATTCTGTCAGTTTTCATTAAGTTATAATTACATCTTCTGTAAAACCAGAGTAAGTATAGTTATTCCCATTCAACAAAGGAGAAATTTGAGTCATGGAGAAGAAAAGAACTGAAGCTTAGAAGATATAAGATAGCAGAGCTGGAGGTAGAAATTCTAGTTCTGAATAGAACTAAACACCTCAGGATTATCTGAGAAGACAAACTTTTTCCAAATTTCAAATGTTTTCCGGGCAATTCGTGACATTAAAAGCAACACTCATTTATTTGTTACTCAATGCCTCACTAAATGGATCAAATCCAGAATCTCTAGCAAATCCAAATTTGGAAAATTGATCTAATATGTCAAAGAATGAAAATTCACGTAAATTCTCTCTGGAGCAAAGAGGATTTGCACAAAAGAAACTTTAGAATAGCTATAAAGTTTTCACGTTGATGTATCATCATTTTCAAGACAAAAAAAAATCATCTGAATATTGTAAGCTATCTTCCTGTGTGTTAGCACATTGCATCCTTCAGGACTTAAAATCATGACTTCTCTACACATTTATGGAAAGAATTGAGATTATTGAATGAAATATGCTGCAGAAGCTGATCTGAGGGTGGTATAGCAATTTGCAAGAGCAGAATTCTGATCCACATTGATCTGGTATGATAAGTAAATTACATTGTAAGAAAATCTAGAAGAGTAAATCATGAACAATGAAGAGTGGCCATCAGTATTCCAGAGGTGCAGCTGAGATACATGCTATTTAAATCTTAGTGAACTTTTTAAGCTCCTACATTAAGAAGAGGATTTAGGGTGTTCGGGTGTTTTGGGTTTTTTGGGTTTTTTTGAAAAAGGTGGAAATGCTAGATAAAAAGTTACATTTGCTTCCAACTCAAAGTCTATATTTAACATTTCAATTTGTCAAAAATTTCAAGCAAAATCTATGTCTGGCTCACTAAACATGTTTTATTTTTCAAAAATAAGTCTATTACTTCCAGTCTTTTTTCAATAAGTTTATTCTAACTATTCATTCTTGCATGTCCTCTAGGATGTCTTAGTCAAAAGGGAGAACACCTCTCACTTTTTAGTTTTAAATAATATGTAGTCTGTGTCATTAAATATTTTTCCCTGAACACATGCAGCAAAGTTTATACGGGTGTTTTACTGAATGTCTTTGTGTGTAATGTCTAGATGTAAGGATGCAGTTGTAGATCTCAGGTTGTTTTTCCTCCAACACGTAGCTAGGTGCAGTTCTTAAGGAGGAAGGTGTTATGCGCTTACAGAATGTGTGGAGAAAGACCACTGTAAGTCTAAGGGTAGTGTTTCGGCATGTGTAATTCCTGGTGAAGAGACTACCTGTTTGTGGAAGCATGAGGGTATGAGATGTTAGGGGACGGGGTTCATTTTCAGTTCTGTGTATGTGAGTAAAGGGTTTTCCAGCAATAATATTTAGTTTATCCACATGTGATATGTAAAGGCTGTTGGCAGAGTATTGCTTTACACCTACATTTTTCTTTGTAGCATAAAGAAAAAAGAAAGATGATGTCCTTTAGGTGATAGTAGACTCTGTGTGCCAGAAAGAATTGTTAAATTTGTCCATTTTAAAACCTATCTTTATACATGATGTATGTTGTATTTGTGGACTAAAGAATGGTGACATTTACAGAGGAAAGACATTTTAGCCACAGACCAGCCTTGTGTTGGAAGACATTCCTCCATTCTGAAGTCACTACAGACTCTACCAGATGACTTTTGTTCAATTTAGTCCTAGTCTTCTTTCTCCTTCAATAGGCATGCAACTTTGAAAACAGATTCAGCCTTCTGAATACTGAAAAAAACAATGGTGTCCACAAGGAAAATGTAATTCACCCTCTGGTTCAGAAACTCCTGAGTCTTAAGTACCTTCCTATCCAATGTTCAGGAGCCTAGAAGTGTCTGAATTCTTTATATAGTCAATAGAAAGAAGTTACTATCTCAGACAAGAGTTCTGAATTATGTGTGTGATGTCTGCTTTTAAAGGTCTGTGGAGTATGAATAGGCTGCTAATATTTTTCCTTCTAATCATAACTTATCTTGCAGAGTCCCTGATGAAAACAAGACTTTTTTCATGTCAAAATGTCTATACAAAGTAAAACAGACCCATGTATTAAGCCAGTAATTACTTCTAATGCAGGGTCTAGGAGTACAATTGAAATTTCATTTTTGGCATCTGTCACATTTTTCTCCTTCTGCCCAGCCCCCGGAATCAAATTTGATTCAACACAAATTGATACAGAGGCTTAATTGTGCAAGGTTTCCTTCAATGCCACTCCATTGTAAACTTCAGCTGGGGGTACATAAAAACTGGAGTTGCTGAGTCCTCTGAAGTCTGAAAAATCACATTGTACCAGGTCTCTAGGTCTGTTTACCACAGGACATTAATGCATTTAGGAGAAAATACTTGCTTAACTTTTTTACTAAATGACTTTGTGGTATGGCCGCATTGTTTCTCAGGAGCATGAAGCACTCTGCTGATGCAATCTGTCAAAGAAGAGGCCAGAGCTTGGGGGAGAGTTTCCTCACTGAACACCGTTCTGAGGCAAGAAGGATTTCACCATAGAAAACACACTGCTGACAGGATCCTAAATTTAAGTGCATTAAGAGAGCAGAATGGGATCAGTCTATATCGTTCCTTAAAATGCTTCTAAAATGGTCTATTGTGTGGATGAAGCTCCATGATCTTTCACTAAAGTCTTTCCTTATCATTGACTTGTTACTCCACTATCTTTACTTAGCTAGCCAACCGGTCTTGTTAGAAAAGTTTTGTCATACAAAACATTACAAACTGAAAGCTAAGTGAGTAGGACAAACCAAGGGTCTTACAATTGCAGGAGGAAAATAATGTACAGGATGTATTTCATTCACTTTAAAATAAATTTATAAATTAAATCACTTTCTGGAGGCATCTAGTTAGCTCCATTAACCACATAAAGAAATTATCTGCTTTTTGATGAGAAAATTTAAGTGAGATGAAACTTGCCTTTGAGAAATTCTGTGGTAATTCTGTAAATTGTATCCTTTTGTGCTCCCCCTCTCTCTCTTGCTGTTTCTTTTGTTCACTTGTCACTTCTTATTTCCATGTAATGTATCTGAACTTAGACAGTAAGCTCTTTGAAGCAGAAACCAGGCCTGTATATTTGTCTCAACACAGAATAACCATCTCAATCTACTAGCAGGATAGGTGGCGGTGGAGTGCCTGATGATCTAAACAAATTAACCATGTATTAGAGTCTTATTAGAAAATCTGCTCCCTTTTCCAACTTAACATCACAAAAAGAAGTAAAGCCCAAGTGTTTCATAACACTATAAATCTATTGTCATTATTGTTGAAACTTTTTCTGTATAAAAGTATTTTTTCTTCTGTAACACTCAGATCTGAAAAAAAAATAATTGTAAGACTGATAAGGTTTCAATTATAGTAAGAATAAATTCTTGGCTTTATATAGAGATGAATATCAAGAAAATATAGATGGATATCAAGACAGATTCAGTGTTCAGATTTTCTTTAGGTTAACTGGAAGTGCTGCTATAAACAGAACTGTGACTTTAACCTACCTAACCACTGGAGTATTTACACATTAATTCTCAGAATATCCAGCAAGCAACATCCAAAAACACGGAAAGTTGACCTAAGTGCAAGGTCTCCCAAAGTCTTTAGGGATTCCATCCCTCACACCACAGCATTACTTTTACTGTAGAATTTATCAGAGACCAGCTAATACCTGTCCTTGGTTCAGGTAACATCTAAATGAATGAAAATGTAAATGTTTTCTTTTTATCTATCAGGTATGTTTAAGTCAACATTTTATACTCAGATATATTCAGAATAGACACTTTGTTTAAAGAACAAACGAAGGAATTACTCTACAATCTTAGAGGAGATTTAGACTTTTTTTTCCTCTAAAACAATATTTTTGTTTCTCTTATAAACATCTGTAATGTTTTTATTCACGGAAGGAAGTCCTACACAATCATCCAAACCACCCCCACACAGGGAAGGGAAATCAGCTTTAGCCACCATGATTTACATGCCTACATCTAAGCAAAAAGATCTGTAACTGAACTTTATGAGGCTTTTTCACATTGTTCCACTTGTATTGTGTTCTCAGTTGGAAAAGAGGGACAAGGAAAACTACTTCATCTATAAATGGGCCCAGATAATGGTAACAACTGTAGAGATCAGGAGTAGTATTTCCACCAGAGCACAGAAAGTTTGTGACCTTCTGAGAAGTTTATATTCCCAACATACTTCAGGTAAGTATTTAAACTTTGTGTGCTTATCGGAAACAGGTACACCTTTCTTCTGCTGTACTGGTGTGTACGCTTTTTCTCTCAAAATATCCTCCTGAAATTTCTTGCTGCTGGGAATCACAGATAAATAGTTAAAGAGAGATTTCATTAAGGCTCAAAACTCCCATAATAAGCATCCAATATTACCTCCTATGGAACAGAAGCCAAAATATTTTACCAAATAATTCTTGCACAAGGCTTTATTCCTTGATGTGTTAGAGACAGTATTTTCAAAAGATATCCAGGTCACATTGTCAACAGCATTTCCTTAGGCTTCTCACTGAGTTTCACATATCTTGCTTCCCAGAACATCAACAGGGGTTTTGGAAAATCACCAGAGAGTACTTTCAAACCTAGATGCTTGCAGGGTGTTTATAGCTTCCAGAAACTGTGATGAAGACAGCAAGCAAGGGGAGTGAATCCACCTTCATTGTATGAAAATCTTTGAACAGGAACATTAAGTCTTACAAAATCTATTCGTTGAAGAACAAGGAATATAATTTAGCATGCAGCACTCCCAGAAAGGCGAATGACTAAAAAATAATTGTTTTTCCCATTAGAGAGAACATCGATGATTGTACCAGTGTCATTCTCTTTCAGAAAACATTCTAGACAAATATTATTTGTAATGTGCAGCAATAATAATAGTAATGATACATTGCATTTGTACAATGACATCTAGTTTGATGGATACCAAAGTGCTCTAAAATCTTGATCATCTATTTTTTTAATATGACTGACCCAGACCCTGGGTATTTGGATAAAAAATTGTGAATATAGCTACCAAACAAAATCTCCCTAACTTTTCTGACTTGTGTCCAAAAACTTGTTTCCAAGCTGAACTTGTTTGTCTTCTTCTGTAAAATATTTTCCCTAGTGAACATTAATACTTAAAACCAACTAACATTCGGGTCTTACAGGACTGGAGAAGAGACTGTTCAGTACCACCTTAGAATTATTTTAATTACTACTGTCAATAGTTATTCACAGCTTTGCTACTATGACATACAATGATCATTGTTTTTATTTTGACATGGATTATTGTTATTATTCAACTTAGTGTTTTAATTCTTGGTGCTGTAATGTAAATGCTAAAATTAAAATGATAACAAAATTAATGGTAACATTAAATATAATGATAATAATAATAAATAATAATAATATTCTACAGAGAAGCATACTTTATTAAAAGATCCTAATGTTGTTTCTTTTAATAAAGGTTCCTAACACTCCAAGATGTAAACAGGCCCTCAACTTCTGATAAAAATAATCCCAGATTTGCGCAGGAATACAATAAACTTTCAAATGCAAGTGACAAACACCTATTAATTTCAACTATGCAAATCTATTTTTTAATAATATCAATCATCATTTACATTTGGAAAAGAAAAGGTATAAGAATTGAGTAAATATATAAAATGGTATATACCTTCTGTAGGTGAACCAAGGAAGTCAGTTAGGCGTTCATAACACTTACTTAACTGTGCCAACGCTATATGTTGAATAAAAGTTGGTCACATAGGCTCTCTCTATTTGCCATGGAGACATCCCATCCTCAGAAATCTCCTTTAGATATTGAGAGCTGAAGTATCTCTGAAGGTTTCTTCCTGTATCAATTTGCTGCAGACTGAGCCTAGGTATATGTGACTGATCTCTAAAAAAATTACAGAAAACAATTTAAAAGTCTTGTCTTGAGTGACTGTGGGTTTTCATGCAGGTTTAACAAGTGTATGTGTATGATTCACCCTTTTTATCCCATTTTTTGGTATACTACCAAAATTGGAATCACTAATCAAGGCAGAAATCTCTAGGGCTGATTGTCATCTGAAACGTCCATCTCCAATATCACCTCAGTTCTTAATTTTCTACCATTTCAATACTGTTCCAGACTGCATCTAAGAGTAAAAAGGAATAGAGAATATCACAATGTGACCTTGTGTGCTCATGACTTACATGAGCAAGAACTTTTCAAAATTTGTGACATTCGATCTTACAGGATATGATCGAGGCAAGAATCACTTGGAAACATATTTTATATGCATACATTGATATATCTGCATCAAATAATGTGAAACACAACAAAAACTGTTGAGATAAAACTCAGCCTTTCAAGTTGCTTGACAGAGGGCAGAACCACAGAGTTTAATGATACTGGGTCTAGATGCAAAGTTGTTCTGCTCATTTGATGTTGCAGTCTTTGTTTTCCACTTAAGATGGTTAAGAAAGACTCAGTTTTGTTACACTTCCAGTGTGCTTTCAGGCTATAGCAAATTTGCAGTTTTGACCTACAAAGGAACCTATCATACCAGGACCACCAAGGATCATTAACCAGCATCTACTAGTCACTTTACCAGCACTCAACCTCCTGTTCTATTTATTCCATATCCTTAATTTTAAGGGGTTTCATGATCACAATAGAAATCACTTGTTCTCAGGTAGTCAAGACTGTAGTTGAAATGGAGGCTGAAATTTGCCTTGTACGTTATTCCAGTCACAGCCTTTCTGCCATGCATGAGAACAAAATGGGCAAGAATAAAGAAACAAGTTGCAGAACAGACAAAGGGGAATGAATAATTTCTTTTTCAGGTTTAAAAATGACAAAAAATATGAAAGGCTAAGTGAAGATTATTGTAGTTTTATACCTATACTAGCTGGGTTTTATTAAGAGTAGAGAACAAAAACACCAAAAAAAAATGAGAAAAATAAAATAAAATCATATAATTAGGCAGTCTTTGCTTTTCTGCTAACATTTCTGGATTCTAAATTTTAGTTAAATGTGTTATTGTTTCAGCTTAACTCTTGAATGTGAAATGTACAATTTAGGTTAGTTAAATACACCAAAGCCTCCAAAGCATAACTGCTAGAGCTTTGAATGGAATTAACAAGTGCATGTACAAATTACATCTTATTATTCAGCAGATGAATTTTTGCAAGGTTGAATTTTCAGTTATCAAGGTTATCCATCTTTCTGCCTAGACTATTTGTGAGGGAGATATAGAGCTCCTATCCTCCAGGGTTTAAAACTTTTCTGATGGAAGAAACATCACCGCTAAACTCAACTAACAGAAGAATGTTGTGGTCTCAGGTTATCTTGAAGCACGGATGAGACTGAGATTACAAGACAGAATATGATTAGGAAAACTTCTTTTTTCTGCCTGCACACAAGCACAAGGAAAAAAACAGTGCTGTCTGAAACTCATGCCTCTACTATAGAAGAAAACATGAGTTTATAAAAAAAGAAGAAAAAGTGTATATATTGGTTTGAAGACAAAGAATTTCAGCACTTCCTGCAGTAAGGACTTTGCTGCTTTAGTAATCAATACCCTGCCCTCCTAAGGTCAAGAGTTTCAAAATAGAAGCTTAAAAGTTTTGAGAATTCTTGATTAATTTGGGGTTCTCAGACACAGGGTTAACCAATGGGAAGCCTTGAAAAACTGAAAAGGTATCCAAAACTGTCAGTCAGAAAAAATTACAATAACATACACTTAGTTTTCTGTAACATTTGTGTTATGAATTCTTAAGTAGAAATTGAATTGAATGATACCACTGTTATTTTATGCAACTGTCTTTAAACTAAATGATTGGTTCAACTAGATAAGTTGAACTGTGTCTTGTCTTAGGATGCACCAGAGAGACAGGAGAAACTAAGCCTTTCAATTCTAGTATAAGACTCCAAGAAAGAAACCAAGCTAAGATAAGGCCAGGCCACTGAGTTCTGTGAGTAAACAGGTTCGTTGGCTTTTCTTGATGATTGGTTTTAATTAGGTCTGTTTGTAATTTAACTGCCATGAGTTCTATTAACATTATAAGTGAAATAGAAACTGGAGAGGTATTTTTTTGTTAAAAAGCCCTAAGAAGAAAGTTGCATGTTAGAATGTCCTGCTTAGAGATCTGACACATGTAAGCAGGACTCTGAGGGGTATAATGGCCATGATACAGTTTAGAAAACCATGCTCCTGACAGAAGTAGCAGTGGTCAGCATTGTTTTCAACTGATTTCAGTGTGGATGAAGCACACTTTGAAGCTGCAGGCTTACTTGTCATCCTCCAAACAGAAGTATGTCCTGTGCAGCATAGCAAGAAAATTTGGACAAGCTCTGTGAGTGGAGTGTGTCTTGTACTGGGTCACATCCCACTGAATGAGCTGATCTCCAACAAAAGTGTTATGAAGGAGATTGAGTCATTCCTCACTGAGAAAGCTTTCCAAGAAATTACTGACAACAAGCCTCATTAGTGTGCAATCAGGGTAATTATCAGATTTACTTTTGCAATCATGTCACCAAACATTAAAATCTTCCTCTAACCTTTTCTGCAGACAAAATAAAATTCATTAATCATTTTTTAACCATGTCTGATGATAAGCTTGAACTTGTAAAAAATTGACACATGTAGTAGGCCGTCTGTCATCCTTCTTGTGTGCCTTCCCCACAGCAAAGTTCACTAGGATTGGACAGACATTTTAGAGGTCACAACATTTCCACTAGAAGAATATTGTGCAGACTTGTTTTCATGATCAAATCATCTACCACATGCTTGTGCAGACACCAAGAAGAGTATGAAACGTCCCATAATTTAAAAATTAATTTTTCTTCTCATATCTCTGTTCTTCTTTTTTGGAATTCCATTTAAGATGATAGCACATAAAACAGGTCTGCATGTAGTGAAACTTTGATGGAGAGAGATGTTTCCATGAAAAAAAACATTCTGGAATGACATGAATCCAGAAGTTGGTGCTCAGCATATCAGCAGAACTAAGAGCAATACTTAGATTTAAACATTTGCTGGAAGCTGGAGATAACCCAGACCTGAATTGTGCCACATAAACATGCAGTAATACAGAAAAAAATCAAAAAATATAAGGTCTTTGATTAAATAGATTTGTTCAGAGAGATCTAGAGCTGTTTATCTTTTAGCTAAGTAAAAAAGCAATGCCCTAGCAAATATAGTGAGGGTCCGGGTCTAAGAAACTGTTGTTCCCTTGGACAGCATAGAAGAGAGTATTGAGAGAGAAAATTGATGCATTCTTTGCTGAAAAAGTCCTGCACATTGGAAGTTAACCTGAAGAAAATACTCTTACCTTTTCTCCACAAGTGGGTTCAAATGTACACCCATTTTGTCCCAGACTTTTTTTTATTCATGTAACATATATGCTTAGCAAAGTATAGTCATCTAAATTCCTTTAAACAGAAGTCATTTAAGGGGATGTTTAGTGTACTGAATCATCTTTTACAGGTCTTTTCCTTTCTGTGTCTGTACAAAGAGCTCAGATGACTTATTTAAATTAGACATCACTAGACAGATCTTGTTCAGACTCGACTGAACAAAGTCATCAATCCATAACATTAAATACAGATGGAGGCCAGAGTAACTGTGTGTCTCTGTTAAACACTTAAATTCAAACTCTGAACTTTATGTCGATTGAAAAAGTCAGCTTGGGGACCAAGGTATAAACAGATATTCCCCAAACTGGCAAATCATGCCCATCAAAAATGCAGTGCAGGTACCAGCATATAGGTCATTCCTGAACATTAATATGCTTATACATACTTAGATATGAGGGTTATGAGCATGTGATATAATCATACCCAGGTATGCTTATAGCACTTTTCCTCCTAGACAGCGAGCATACATATTGGTTAGGAATGTGCCTTTTATTTCTCCACTAAATTGGTAAAGTTTTACAGGTATTTAGACAAACACAATGACTTAATAAGATCAATAGTGAGTGTAGAAGAGTGAATGTGTAAAAAGGCAAAGTGTGATTCTACATGTATTGGTCACATCGCACTTGTAAAATTGAGAAAGTTTCTGTATATCAGTGCAGAAGAGAAATAGGTATTTCCTGTAACTACATATGGCCAAGGAAGCCTGGGATGTTGTTTGTGTACGACAGTTTCCTCATGCACAAAAGCACATTTTTTAGGGGATTTCTTGTTTTAAAAAAAAGCAAGAGCATCTGTGTTGGTCCGTAAGCACAACATAGTGTGATCACACATGTCTACTCTACAGAAGAAAGAAGAAACTGTGCATGTGACAGAAGGAGATTCTGTGTATTTGTGTGCATGTACATGCACATCTTTGCCCTGGGCAAGTTCAGCTCTTAGTTGGAAACTTGACAAATTGACTTTACTGGGATTTGAAAGAGATCTCAGGTGAACTAAATTTGTCTGCTTTCTTTTCCCACTAGTGCAGCTGAAATGGATTCTCAGTCTAATAAGGTTTGACAAGACCTGGCACTAGAGGCAGGTGCCAAGGAATCCAACTAGTTGAAAGCATTAGAGACACCATGGGCACCAGAGGATAGAGGTGTTGCTATGGGAACAGAGTGAAGGATGCTCTGTGGTGGCTGGTTAGGAAGTTTGTTTAAGAGGGAGCCAAGCAGCTGCAGCCTTGCTATCACCCTATGCTTGAACAATGGTAGGTAAATTCCAGCCTCCTCCCTGCTCCACTAGGAGCTCAGGAATTTAATTTTGCCTACTTACATGATTAAAGCTGAGATTGCTGATATCACTGGTGCCTCCTGAAAGGTGTCTACTGCAGAAGAAGATGGCTGGCTTGATACTCAAAACGGTGAAAGTCTGATTTGCAGTGGGTGTTTGAAGATATGGAAGATATTTTTTTTAAAGGATTCGAAGACCATTTTTTAGTTACGAAACTTTGAGCCTCCCTTTCTTTGTCTTCATCTCTCACTCTCCCCTGCCACCTCTCCCTTGACTCCCTGAAACATGTGCAGGCCCTTCTAAAGAGCACTGTTAGAAACAGAAAGACTTCTTACAATAACAATTACTGTTTCAAGCGGGGTTTATAAAAGTATTACCTGTTCCAGAAAACAATCACCAGGGCTTTTTATTGTTCTTTTCTTCCCTTCTTACATCTGCAGATTTTTAAAGATGGAAATGGGATGTAAGGAAAGGAGAGTGGAACTTTTCTGGCTCCAAACTAAAACACCAGTTGAGCAGCTGCAAGACTGTAATTATCATAATTTACATTTCAGTAATGTCTAGAATCCCCTGATAATACAACATCTCCACAGTGCTAGGTGCAGTCCATAATGTAATAGGAGACAACGCGTAGCCTGCAGTGCTTGAAAGGAAGATTAAAAAGAAAAGAGCAACATAAAACTGAAAAATAAATCTGAAAAAATGCATCCTTATACCACCTCAGAAAAGAGAGATAGGGAATTAAGAGGGAAAGATTTGAAATTATTTATTCACCACTTAAAGATTGTGCAGCAATGTTGAGCAAAAATCAGGCTCTATATACAACTTCTCTTCCAAATTGTCTCTGTTTGTAGCAGACAGAAGTATCTCAGGTTAACGATCATGATATACACGCATATATATAGATACCTCTATCCCTCTAAAAAGCTGTGTGTTTCTGTCTGTCTGCCCACTTATTTTCTGAGACCTGCTGCCTCAGTCCTGACCATTGCCAGAGATAAGACAACTTTTGTCCAAACCAATGCAAATATTCCTAATTAAACAGTAGTAGCTTATGTTTATTAAGACCTACTCAGTACATCATGTTGCTGCCTTTATTTAAACAGATATTTGTAAGTGAGCTTAGGATCTATAAAAGCATGATTTTAGTAACAAGTAAGCTGTATAATAGAAGTGTGATGCTGAGCTATCTATACATTTAAACATAAAACTGAAGAGAAAAGGGCATATGCCCACATTAATGAAAAGTGTTTTCCCTTCAGTAAAGTTTATCAGGTTGAGATATTGAAGTGTGTTTTGAGGAACTTTGAACCATTTTTAGGTCTGGAAGCCTTATGCAATTTCTATCTCACAGTCCTTTTTAAGTCTGCTTCTAACAGACTTTGCAAACTTAACTCTTGTGGGTTTCAATTGCCAGACCACAGGAAGGAACTTTAGGATTCATGTTATCTTTAGGGATGACATTTCAAATGGTGCTTAAGGTGAGTATATGTATATATGACTGAATGAAAAAATGTAAATTAAACTTTATTAATACAGACAGTCAAGCTTGCTTTATGTTGGCTGGGTCAATACAAGTAGTACAAGCAGTACCTGTAGTGCTACACAAACTTTAGTGCCAGTATGTAGAAGACAGACACTGAAAACCCCTGAGTGATGTGCAGAACGTGAAAAAGAACAATTTCTCATACTCTTTTCCAACCTATCACACATTAAATAAAATTCTCAATTACATTTTACGTAATAGAAAATTGAGAATATTTCTTCATATAATACACATGTAAGAAGGAATTAATGAATGTTAAAATTATACAAAGTTTCAAAAGACAAAAAAACTAATGAAATAATAATATTTTCTAGGGTACTAAATACAAAGATACAAGCTTTCAAAAAAAAAAAAATCCTGTAGTCCTATTTTTTGAGGCTAGAAGTTCACTGTAGTAAAGTGCCATTAAATGACTGACATATTCTTACGTTCCTTATCAGCTGTGGACTGTTAACTGCTGTTGGAGACAGGATAAATGGATGGTCTGACTTGATAGGACTGTCTTTGTGCTCATTTTGTTTGTACGACCCACTAACATACATCGATTCAGAGCTTAAATACAGTTACTGCTATTATGCATGGCTGAAAGGAAGTAATAGATCTCATTGCAGACCCATGTCTATGACCTTAGCAGTGGACAACAATTTCAGGATTTTCTAAAGATTAGTTCTTCCACAGACAAGGCAAAGAGATTCAGTCTCTTCTCTTTAAGAGTCCAGATTACTGGGGTTTTTTGTTTGTTTTTGTTTTATTTTTCCCTGCAGACACTTACATGTAATTTATTTGCTGATTCAGGGTAGTGTCATTTTTGTTCCTTGAAGTTCTCTCAGTAATCATTAAGGGGCATCTCCCTAAAGAGGAAAATGGTGCAAGATCTTCTCTTATGTCTCTGAGTTAACCCATTGGATTTAATTCAGTATTGGCAAAATAAAGAAAACCTCCCCAGTATCAAAACTTGTGAAATACTTTTAAAGTAAAAGCAAGCCAATTGTGAGTCATTTCCTATATGTGTTTGGGGAGAAAAGGTGGGAGGAGTGATTCAGAATTATGATTATAATAAACCACTAGTTGCACTTCAGTAGTGGAGTCACTACTTCATCTCCATCCTAATGTAGTGACTCAATGTCTGGGTAACATTATTTACTGCTAAATAATGAATATGCCTGTATCTATGATAAAATGGAAAGGGTCTGGTTTCTATTCATACTTTTTTTTCTGGTTTTGGAAACCTGGTTTATTAAAATTTCATATGCCCTTTATGTAGCCAGTATTCCATAAATAACAGAGAATACATATCCCTAAAAATGCAAACAAACCAACAAAAACTACAAAGAAAAAAAAGTGATGCACTAAAATTACAAAGTAAATTCACTTTCATTCCAAAATAAATTCCACCTAATTCATATACTGCCCTTGCCCTTTTTTCATTATTAGTCACTAAGGCTCAATGCAGGATGGACCATGAAAAGCCTTAACTTCAGTGATGGGTGCCTTTTAGTTGCCATACTGAAAAGACTACAAGGTATATAAGCACATAATTTGCAGGAATAAAACACAGGTAACATTGACTAGGAGTGCTTAAAAAAACTTTCAATGGATTCCGAATCTCAGAAAGGAGGTTAATATGTAAGCCTAGGATTTTTGATGAAGTTCTTGGTCAAAGAGAGAGATAACTGTAGAGTAACAGTTATTTGCCCCTTGAAACAAGGAAAATATAATAACAGACATCAATATCTGTTCTATATATCCATTCTATCCAGCCTGTTTCATAGAAATAATTAAAGAGTTAATTTATAGTAGTCCACCAAAACTATCAAGTTAAATAAAAATTATATTCTCAAAATCTCTTTTCCTAATATTTTTTCCTTTTTGAAGAACATAGAGTTTCTTATCTGTAAATCAGTATTGACAATATTCCTTTGCACTGCTAGATCTAGTTATGAATATGTACATACACTCTATACTCTGCCTGAGTAGGTAGTTTTAAAAATTGTCACTGGAGTCTGGCTGATGTTGTGCCCATCTGCACGAAGGGTCAGAAGGAGGACCTAGGAAACTGCAGGCCTGTCAGTCTGACCTCAGTGCCAGGAAAAGTCATGGAACAGGTGATCTTGAGTGCTATCATACAGCACATGCAAGAGAACCAAGTGATCAGGCCCAGTCAACACGGGTTCATGAAAGGCAGGTCTTGCCAAACTAACCTGATCGCCTTCTATGACAAAGTGACCCACCTACTGGATGAAGGAAAGGCTGTGGATGTTTCTTCTTAGACTTCAGTAAAGCCTTTGACACAGTTTCTCACAGCATTCTGCTTGAGAAACTGTCACCTCTGGCCTGGACCGGCGCACACTCTCCTGGGTGGAAAACTGGTTGGCTGGCCGGGCCCAGAGAGTGGTGGGAAATGGAGTTAACTCCAGCTGGAGGCCAGTGAGGAGTGGTGTCCCCAGGGCTCAGTGCTGGGTCCAGCCCTGTTCAATGTCTTTATCAATGACCTGGATGAAGGCACTGAGTGCACCCTTAGCAAGTTTCTGGATGACACTAAGCTGGGTGGAAACGTCAATCTGCTGGAGGGTCGGGAGGCTCCAAAGGGTCATTGGGCACTGGCAGAGGAAGCCCAGGGAGGTGGTTGTGTCACTATCCTTGGAGGTATTTAAAAGATGAGTGAATGAAGTGCTGAGGGACATGGTTTAGTGGTAAATAGGAATGGTTGAACTCAATGATCCTGTCGGTCTTTTCCAACCTAGTGATTCTGTGATTCTGTGATTTCATCTCTCTTGGCTCTTCTATAGCTTCAGTCACCACTACAGTGGACAATCTTTCATGTTGTTTCATCAACATCTTTATGCCCTCACAAACCAGGGATTTTTTTCTTATGTTATGAAGCTGAGTATGAAAACATGAAGGATGATTGGTGTAGGTCACACAAAGACTGAGAAGAAATGGAAATTTAATTTGTATTATCGATGTTTGTCCTTTATTTCCAAATAGTTCTTCATACGGAAGTACATGGCTCAAATAGATGTCAAGAGGTTAGACAGGCTGACTCTATGACCCCAGCATAGGCCAAATCTGATAGCACCCCTATTGTTTTGAGTTAACAGTTGCCTAAACTATTCTGAAACTACTTCATAGTTGGAAACCTCAAAATTTCTTTATGAATCTATATTCTGGCTCCTAACTATCCCCGCCACTGGAAAAGTTTCCTAACTCACAGTTGATATCTCCCAAATTCTTGTCGTATCTGCCGCAACGGGAAGAAGAGATTATTTCCATCTGTTGTAGGACTTGGCATTGCTATCACACCTCAAAGACATATTTCTAAGATCTTCAATAATTTCTTCTTCCAAAACCTCTACTGATGGCTGTATTTCCTCAAGTGTGTTACTGCAAACAAGGTGAAAGAGTCATCTGAACTGCAGACTCTGGCCTTACATGGAAAAAATCATCCACCTATCTGATCTTTCCCTGACACATTGCATTATACACAGATGTGGAAATCATCAGGTTCATTTTTTTTTTTTTCCAGCACTGACAGAGACATTCATTCTAATATATTTTCTATTTTTTCATGGCTTTGTTTTTCATATTTCATGCAATTTCTCACCAAAGTATTAGCTACAAATAGGGTGTATTTTCCAAGATGAAACTCATCAAGTATTTCGACTTTCTATTAAGGAAAAAAAAAAGAGGGGGAAAAAGAAAAAGATGATTTGAGCAAATCAAGTCCCACTGTTACACTTATATCAAGGTACAAAATCTAGGTAAATTGAAAGGATAGGAACTTCTTTAACATTTTGTTTTGTAGTATTTTTCTATTTTGTTTCCCTATTAGAAAGAGTAGTTCACTGAAAATTAATGCTTAACTGGAATCTTCATTATTTAATGATTACAGTATTTTTCCTTTTCATAAACATTTGTTCTAGACAAAAAATGCTTAGCACTTTTAACAAGATATTTGAAAATGTGATTAAAATATCTTTTAAAAACAGTGATTTCTGAGAACAGAGCTCAAAACTGGCTTTGTTCGGCATTCTTCTTCATCTTGCTTATTTCTGTTCTTAAAAAGAAAACAACAACAAATATAAGGATTTCTGATGTTTATTTTGATGTGTCTTAATGTAACACTGGGAGCCAAGTGAGTATTCAAGGAACTTCTTATGCAGTAGTTCAGGGTCACAGTAGTTCAGGGTAATACCAGATATATTCATTTGAGATGAATTCCAGATAACCATTCACAGCAATGAATGCAGTAATATGTCCACAAGATTCCTTGGTCTTCTCCATCATCAGTCACTATTCATTGAAGAGCTGGTCCATCAGATTCAGGAAGGCTTTCTGCAGCAAGAGCTGCAGTCTAGGGTTGTCTTGCTGAGATTATTTCTGGAGCTGCACTCTGCACATTTTCTCCTTCCTTTCAGCATTCTCCACACAGAACATCTGGAGTACTTCACAGAAAGTGTACATTGAAGGAAGGCACCTAGTTCACACGGTTATCAAAGGAGGGGAAGAGACAGGGAGAGATTGGTTGTTATTTTTTCCCCAAAGCCTGACACAGATTTTGTTATTGCTGTTGATTTTGGCCTGGATTCATACTAACTAGCTCTGGGACCCTAATGGAAAAGCCTAAGTTAGAAGCATAGCCACAACAGTGTCCCTCCATAATCACAGGAAAGAAATAGGTGCCTCTGGATGGCAGACTGACTCACCCAGGAACAGAGAAGCTCTCTAGTGACAGTGGAAAGAATCTAAAATAATTGCATTCCTGGTTTAAATACCTTAAATATGTTATGTTATGTTATGTTATGTTATGTTATGTTATGTTATGTTATGTTATGTTATGTTATGTTATGTTATGTTATGTTATGTTATGTTATGTTATGTTATGTTATGTTATGTTATGTTATGTATGCTGAATCTGGGTTTTTATACACAAGCTTTTGAGATAGCAAAAGAGTGATGAGCTATATAAAGTTCAAGGCAGTGTTTGAAGCATAGAATCATAGAATCATAGAATAACCAGGTTGGAAGAGACCCACCAGATAATCGAGTCCAACCATTCCTATCAAACACTAAACCATGCCCCTTAGCACCTCGTCCACCCGTGCCTTAAACACCTCCAGGGAAGGTGAATCAACCACCTCCCTGGGCAGCCTGTTCCAGTGCCCAATGACCATTTCTGTGAAAAATTTTTTCCTAATGTCCAGCCTAAACCTCCCCTGGCGGAGCTTGAGGCCATTCCCTCTTGTCCTGTCCCCTGTCACTTGGGAGAAGAGGCCAGCACCCTCCTCTCTACAACCTCCTTTCAGGTAGTTGTAGAGAGCAATGAGGTCTCCCCTCAGCCTCCTCTTCTCCAGGCTAAACAACCCCAGCTCTCTCAGCTGCTCCTCGTAAGACCTGTTCTCCAGCCCCTTCACCAGCTTTGTTGCTCTTCTCTGGACTCACTCCAGAGCCTCAACATCCTTCTTGTGGTGAGGGGCCCAGAACTGAACACAGGATTCGAGCAGCGGTCTCACCAGTGCCGAGTACAGAGGGAGAATAACCTCCCTGGACCTGCTGGTCACACCATTTCCGATACAAGCCAAGATGCCACCCGGGCCACTGCTGGCTCATATTCAGTCGCTGTCAACCAACACGCCCAGGTCCTTCTCCTCCAGGCAATAATTCAACACAGAACTGTGGAGTTGTGAGCTGTACTTTCTTCTTTTGTTGTTATTGTTTTTCTCTTTGCAAGTTACATTTCTTATCAAGAAATGATTAATTTTCTTCAGTTCTCTCCCAGATTTAATAGAAGATTGGGCAATGTGTTAATTTTTGTTTTGAATGCCAATTTAAATTAAAAGCTATAGAACTAACATGACTAACCTCTCTTTGAGTCTGCTTGGCTCAATTTGCGTGCTCTAGCACTTCTTAGGAGACAAATGAAAGTCAGTGAAGTTCCTTGCCTCTTCCCTCACCCCTCAAAAATAAAAAAAGATGTCAATTTTCAATATGAACTTACAGGATTCCAAGTGACCTCTTCAGATCCTTGGCGGCCAAGTAGATGATGGAACCAGAACTTACCACTCAATGTTTTACTTTTCTAGTTCTATACTCATCATCACAGTCTTCTTCAGGCTTTTGGACATTGCTGGAAAACTATGTTGCAAGTGTGTGAAAAAAAGCGTCAGGAAAATTTGCTCCAAGACCTGGGGGGAAAAAACAGTGAAATAAGAAATGGTACAGAAAACATATCCTGTATTTGTCTTTCCTAGAACTTTATGATTTTATAAAATTTAGAGTATTTTTCTTCTGTTTATTTGTTACTTCCCTCCTTAAATTGAAAATAGAAAAACCAATCTCATTGAAAATGCTTTAAGACATTTTTTTATTTCTACATAAAAATCCATATCTAAAATCATACTCATATTAAAATCAGACTTTAAATAGACATAAATCACTGTTGAATTCTATGTCTTGAAACTTCTGCAGATTTCTGTGGGAACATTGTGAGTCCTTCTACTAGAAATTCAACAGGATTTTGTCTGCAAGGAGTTATCCCTGGCCCAAATATGTTAGCAAACTGTACATTTGCACATTTAAAATCATAGCCCAAAGTAGTTCCTCAGCAGTATGTGCAAAAAATGAGCATCAGAAACCTGGAAAGATCACTTATTTTCTCTCAAACATCCTCAGAAGAAGCAGGGTATACCAAAGGCTTATTTTCTTTATCAAGAGCCACATGCACCAGTGCAAGCCATACTGTATTTGGGCTAATTCACATATCACAATGATAGGCTTAGTTCAGACTTAACAGCCAAAATCAGAGAGAGAGGAAGGAGAGAGAGACTATCTTGAGGTGGGAGGTGGGCTTTATCATTTGTTTCACATATTTTAGGCTCAATTAACACATCTTGAGGATTCTTATGACACTGCTAACAAGAATTAATGCAGAAGTTATGCATTTTAGCTTTTATCTCAATTGTGTTGCATGAGCCTGGCAAAGTTGAAAAGCTGCTAATTTAGTAGTCAGCAGTGTCAAATAAAATTTCTAAACTGTATGTCTATAAAAGAACATCTTTGCAATAAGGCATAGCAAATATGCTTGCAAAACAGTTCAGTCAGCAAACCTGTTTTAGGTTTTGAAATATCTGGCAATGACATTTATTAGAACGAAACTATAATATATCAGCGATATAAAGAGCTGTCTTTTCATCACTGGCACTTTATTATAGGCACTAATTTTGTGCAAAATCCTTTAGATTCTTTGCAAAACACCTGCTGAACTTAAAGAAATATGGTTACTGCTTGCGCTGAGACAGATGTAGCTTAATCACATAATACTGAATTTGACTTTTCAGTGCCTCACAATAAATGAACTGAACATACCAGTGCAGGAGATTTAAATCTTGTTCCAATTTGAATACTGTTTTCACTGATTGGAGGGCCTGAGCTACAGCCAGCTTCCCCAGGTCTCTGACAGTAATTTTGTTTAAGCCATTGTATCACTTGTATGGGTTTTTTTTAACAAATAATAACTTAGATCAAAATTTCAAACAGTACACTGAAAGTTGAACTTCTCCTTTGGAGATAATTTTTCTTTTCTTCTCTATTGTTTCTTTGCCTGTTATTATCTAGACAGGTATTGAGCTTTCCTGTGGCTTTATTTTCTCTTCTAGACACTGTTTGTCAGAGTATTTTTATTTTTTGAGGATTTTTGACGATTGACAGTATTTAAAAGGGATTTTGCTGTGGAGGCAGCTATAATGAACATCTTGAGCTGAGAATGGAATACGACAGGCCATTTCCTTACTCTGTCATCAATTACACATGATTAGTTTTATATGTTGATTGATTCCTGGTGGTAGGATAAGTCAATTTCTATGAATTTCAGTCACCAGGTAGTGCTCAGATTGAGATTCAAATTCATAAATCTTTTCATAATTCTGTTTTTTTTAGAGTTGATGGTGATTCTGGGAATATGTGCACACATGCTTGTGAGTGTGACAGTTTCATATGCTGTGAATCTGTATATGTTTCTGAAAGACTGTCTAATAATCCAACAATACAATGTCTTTACATAATACTGAAATTACATAATACAGCATGCAGCACACACATCTAAATGAACAAATATCCATAAACATATTTACAGAATATGTATGCTACATTTTGCTGTGCATATATTTTTGTCTCTCCCTATTGAGTCTTATTTACACTGTAATGTTAAATAATAGTACTTTAATTTTACTTCTTCAGATAAGCTGTGTGCTTCATAAAAAAACATAAAACAATGAAACCTCATGAATATTTATATCAATGGCTACATAGCATTATAGTCATAATCTCTGGAACTGGTTCTCACCGGTTCAGAATTAATTATCAAGTTCAGTTTTAATTGCATTCTTCTAAATTACAAAAAAAAAAAAAAAAGAAAAACCACCCATAATGAATTAGCTCTGCTGGGCCTGGTGTACGCGAGACTGCTTTTTGCAATCCCACTCTTAATGTGTAGTGATGAGACAAAGCCATGTGATTCAGAGGCTCCTCTTGAAATAAACTTGCTTAAATGTTAATGTTTCTTCTACTTTAAAGATTAAACAAAAATCTTATTACTAGTTGCTGTGGCAGATCTGTTGAAATGACTGTTCCTTTAGACAGCCACATTTGCCTCTTTAGCTAGTTTTGATATACATATGATTGCATGCTACCTACACACAAAATATGTTTCAGTAATGGCTGAAAATATCTGGGGGAATAGCATCTTTCTGGAGACAATCAGCTTGAGTTCTGGGCTTCAGTTGTCTTCCATGTTTGAGTCCACTGGCTCTTCACTCAAGTATCTGAGATCTATAAGGAAACAGTAAGCAAAAGTCTCTACAGCATCCTTTGGTATGAATGACAAAATCTACCAGTTTCCTAGGAATTTGGGGAAGATTCCCAGACTGAGCAGGAATCTGCAAACATACATCCCCCATCTCATGGTCACCCCTCCAGGATGCATTTTGCTTGACAAATCTGGAAGACATATGTCCTTACCACTCCTTTTTCTTTCCCTCTCCCCATCTGCACACAACCAGGGTCACTGATTACCCCATCCTCAAACAAGACTACTAAGAAGCCTATTGCTTACTGCTGCTACTAGTATCAATGTCACTCCCAAATTAGATATATTTCTGCCTTGTACTTTGTCTCCTCAACCCTCTTATGTACAGAGAAAGTATATAGGGTTATTCTTCCTTTAATTTATCAGCTCCAGTGTGCACACATGTAAACAACAGTAAAAATCAAATGCTTTTTTAGTCTCCTGTTTTCAGTCATCCGAAGATCTTGTGGCCTGTATAATCACCCATCCCAGCTGTATAATCACAGAAAGTTTGCTAGTCTCATAATTTCTGGCAGATGAAGGTCCTGACAGAACCTCAGGCTATTACCCTGTTCAGGCAGAGTGTAAAATGGAAGATTCAAGATTCATACTCCCTGTGCATAGTTGCTGGTCTGTATCCAAAAGTCTTGCAAATTATTTGAACTCAAGTCCATCACTTAAGGACGAGAAGGGGAGGCAGGAAAAAAAAAAAGTATAAAATCAAAGCATGAAACCTTCCTCTGGATCTTTCTTTCCTGTCAGGTGTGTATTTCCTTTTTAAAGTCAGGTCCTATCCAAGAGGAGATTCTCTTGCTGCTGGCTAGATACAGGAAAATTATATTTTTAAAGAATTACAGCTATTTTTTGAGATAGAACTGGAGATTTGTTCTCAGGATCTTCATGAGCCATTACACTCTCTTAGTTGCTCACTAGAAAGACAGTGTAACCAGATGCCTAATTCTAGAGCATATGAATAACATGCTGGTTTGATCAGGGCTGTTCTGTCATCCATGATACTTATTCCATCCCTGCACAGAAAAAGGACATAAATTATAAACAGTGGAGCAAGCAATAGTCAGTTTGCAGTTTTAAGAAAATTTGAAAGAAGCTGAACACAAGTTTATATGTAAAAATTCAGACTCATCTAGGGATACTCAAAATAACGCTAATGAAGAAAGCAGTATTACCACTAAATTTGTTAATAATAAGGAAGGATAAAGACAACTAAGTAATTGTTGGTAGATTCTCTTGATCAGAAAAAGAAACCCATAGAAAATCCTCAAACCATCAGCCTAAATGTCTCGATTAACTATCATAAGAGATAGATGAAAGACTTCTCATCCTGGAAACAGTCGGTAAAACACAGGTAGAAAGAACATTGATATCTATTTTCTGCTGCTATCTAATGACCTGGAATGCAAAGAGCTATGAGTCTTACTTACTTATCGCCCAAAAAAGCACAGCAATAATTGTTTAAAACTACCTTTTTATAAATTCACTTCCCCTCACTAGAATAATTTCTATTTCTTTTTCTAATTTTAGATTACTCAGGCTGCTTATTTATTTCAGATTTATTGGCTGTTATTACAATCTAAAGTACTCTTCAGAGCAAGACAAGGGTATTCCTTACATTCTTGGAGACACATTTGCTGCATATACAACATAACAGCACTTTTTCTAAATGCTAGAAATTCCCAAGCACTACTGCAGTAAAAAGAAGAAACATGAAAATGGAAGGACAGGAAAAGAAAGTACTAGCAAAGCAGTGAAAGGAAAGTCCAGAGTAAAGCTGTATATGAAGTTGGATACAGGCAAGTTTTGTCCCGGGAAGAATCAATAAAAGCAATCATGTAGAATCAACACTTATGTGGATTTAAGTCACATGACTCTAAGGCTTAAAATAGAGATGCACTACAGCAGATGGCAGCTTGTGGAGGAAAAGCATAGGCACAAGAAGTGTTGTCCTTTGATGAGGTTTCACAGAGGTGGTATTGGCAGGAAAAATATTTATTTTCCCAAATCCAGAAGCAAAAGAAGCAGGTTACTGAGAAAATCATAGTCCAGGACAGTTGTAGGGGGTTGTATGAGCAAGGCATTTCATAGATATTTAAATGCATTTATATGCAGTATGGCTGAATGAGGAGAAAAAAAAAGGGGGTTGAAGGCCTTCTGTCAAGCAGTTCTCCTTCTTTTTTTTGTTTTTTTTTTCCTTCCTTTCACATTCAAATTGCTGCAAGTTGGATCTTGAAAAGAACAACTGACATCTAGCCGGGTGGCTAACCTGTTAGGAAGTTTGTAACCCCTAATAAGCCTACTTTCTTCTAAATAAAGTCCTGCATTTCTCCTTGGTGACCTTTTAGAACACTTTTATAACTTAAATCTGCATTTATCTTTACATTTTTGTTTCTATTCAGTAATCACTTTCTTTCTCCTCTTTTTAATGTTTGATATTTCATCCACTCCATGGAGTTTCTTCATCTGAACAGATTTAGCTTACCGTTCTTTCACATTTTAGATCTGCAAAAATAACAAAATAGCTTCACTACAGCACGGGAAATGTCAGGGAAGTGGGTGTATCCAGCTGTCACCTCCTTTCTGCTCTGAATGAAGGAACAATTAAATGGTCCTTTGTTTAGAAGCAGCTGAAACAATGAGAGGCACTGACCCAAATACAGGTCACACATAAAATAAATCAGGGATCTGGACTATGTGGGTGGAAAACTTCACAGAATACAGCAGTGGTAGGGAAAAAGGGAGAGTGGATTTGTTTGCAGCTGTGTGGAAAAAGGAGAGGAAGAAAAAGGTGAGGGGGCAGAAATAGAATTAGAAGTCACAGAAAAGGCCCAGACAGCCAGAAAAAGCCTGAAAATATAGCTAAGAAAAGGAAACAAAGGCAGAAGAAGAGCAAGAAGGATACATGATGCCTTGGTGAAAGAAAGTAATCATCAATATTTTTTTCTGTGACTTAAGTTTTCCTGTGTTCAGAAATCAAGCTTTTTCATGTGTTTAAGTCAGTAAACAGGGAAAAAAAAAACCAACCCAAAAAAACCCAACCAAACACAAACACGTATCTTATTCCTTTTCCTCTCTGGAGTTAAGCAAGGTCCAGACCCCCTCTGTTCCTTTCCATGCATATCCTAAGCAATTCATTGGGTGAAAGGAATTTTCATTTTGATGTCTTTGCCGATGGCATATATGTGGGTTTCTGTCTATTAGGTAGTTCACTAACACGCAGAGACCCAGAGAAGGTGGGCAGGTTGAGATCTTTCCCAAAACGGCTCTGAAGAAAAACTAGGCATCAGTGTTTACGTGGTAGAATTCTCATCCTAGACAGGTCTGCCTGAGTTTGCCTGCTAACAATGGACACTCAAAGATGTACTCAAATCTACTTTAACAAATGCAGCTTTGTGTCTATTAAAGATATAAAATTGGAGAGGAACTTCTTGGCCATTAAGGTCAATACCTTACTTTCCTTTGTTGTTTTCTTAAATGAATTGTTAAAAATCCTCATGATTGGCTAAATATGGTTGTCTGTGCTTGTTTGCCAAGCTGGTCCGAGTGTGACAGAATTTCCCTGCTTTGATGGTTTGACACCGGTCATTTCTGGACCCTGATAACTTTTCAAGTTTTATCAGTAAAACAAATGGAAGATTTACTTACTTTGTTCCCTCAATGAGTTTTCCAGAGATGAACAGAAACAGTATAATTTCATCTGGAGTCCAAATGTAATTTTGTCATTTTATATATATCACTTTTAATTCCTCTGCCCTTAGATCCAATAGTTCCTTTTCCTGCCTCTTTTATGTTAAGTTATAAATTGCTCACTTTTGCCATTGGGAAAGTAAATGCTTCTGTGTTAGTTTCTGGCAACTGGTCATTATTTAGTTTCGGTTGATATGCACCATGTTCCTTTTGCTAGATTGAAATTCAAATACATAAAGAAAAAAATAGACAAAAATATAAAAGTAAAAAAATAAAAAACTTTCTAGCAAATTATAAAGGGGGGGCTCTAATGCTGGATAGCATTATTGATAATATCTGACAGTTGCTCATAGTCTTCTTTTAAGCTGTTAGCACTTGCTATTGAAAAGCAAATGTCAACCTAGAACACTGAGAACTGAGCAAAACGCCCTATTCATCCTATTTTCAACCTGAGTTGCTTGTTTTTTCTGTGACATTTTTAACTGAGATTTTTTGCTCAAATGGGAAAAAAAAAATCAAACCCTCCATGCCTTCTTTCAGTCTGCTTTCTTTTGGTCTTGTTTCTTCCTGTTTCCCACTCTTCTCTTAAATGTACTGCTGTAGGGACTAGAAAATGAGGAAGGGTAAATATTAGGAAAGTACCAGTGGAAGAAAAGGACACAAAGTGGTTTATTACCTTGTTTATTAGTCTTTCAGCAACACCTCAGAGATGTCGTTCACATCATATAGCTCAAAAGCAGAAGCAAGCCCCAAAACATTCTTTTAAACCCTAAAGATACACCAAAGGTGGAGGAATAGATGCAGAAATTCATTTAATCATCACAAAATGTTCAGATACAGGACAGCTGATTGAGGAGATACTGCACATTGTACACCAGCTCAGGACACTCTCTGGGTGGGATTTTCAAGGCAAAAAGTGGTTATGTGGGAGATAGAATCCGTACAAGACGGTTGCTTCTTTTACATTTAACAGCTACTTCTTAACAGCCCTCTGTGTAGTGTGGAATCAATGCCTTAGCCTTTTTTGAACATTTGCAGTACTACATTGGCCACTGCATCCCTGACAGGAGCAGGAATGATGGTCACAGTGAGTCCTCAGAGATATGTTTTCTCTCCAAAGGAAGCATTTTCCACAGATAGCCCTCTGCAACAAGCAGGATCTGTATTTCTATTTCACTGCCTATTTGACTGGACACTAATTCAATGTACATTCCCTCCTCTCACTCACCCCTTTATCCAGAACATGATGGATTTATTGAGTTAGATCTTCATTTGGTGTAAATTGGCATCTCAGCATTGATTCCTGTGGGTCTGTGTTGATTTATGCCAGCTGAGTATCTGGTCCATTTTTATGATATTTGAATATCACTCCTTGTATCCCTTTTTCCCATTCGTAGGCTTTTGCTGTTGTGCCTCTGAAGAAGAAAACACAAATGAGTTAAGGGGCTGTCACCAACACAGGGAAAAATTTGCTTTTCTTTCTTTGTGACTAGGGTCTCTCCTGTTAATTTCCATGGCAGTTTCTCCAAAACTTGTTACCATGTCCTCCTGAGGATGTCAGCTCCTGTTGCAGACTGAAACATTAACAAGGGAAGTTATTAGCTATTCTCTTTACATACTGTCTTTCTTTATAGCTGAATTATTATAAGGATGAATGCTGGTCATCAAAAGAAATAATGAGTTTTAGAAAGTGAAAGCAAAACTAGCAAAAACAAAAGAAATCTGATTTTGGCAGAGGGGTCCACAGAGGAGGGAAACAAAGAGGTAGAAGATAAAAAAGAAAAATTAAGAACTTATAAGAAAAAGAAAAGAAAGAAAGGAGAAAAAAAGAAGAAAAGAGAAGAAAAGGAGATTTGGACTGAGAAAGAGCAAACTAGTATCTCAGAAGAATTGAAAGCAATTGTGCAGGCAGAAGGAAGAGAACTTATCATCAGACCTTGAAAGACTTTTTTTTTCCCTCCCCTCCTCAGTAATATTAATATCTATTATTAAATCTAAACACTGGATGGTCTCTTTGCACATGTGACTTTGATAGTTCCAGGCTGCACATAGGCAGCCCTCAGAGGCAAAAGGCCACTGAATTACCATTTCCTATACTTACACAGAGTCCAGAGCCTGGACAGCCCCCTTTCCTTTCTTCCTGCCGCATCTCCCCCATCCCTTCAAAAAAAACCAACCAACCAAAAAAAAAAAAAGAAACACAAAAAAAAACCCAAACTGCAGAGACTAGCTGTCAAAATTGTCTCACCATGAACCACTGCTGTACATCAGATGTGTGCTTATTGTTGCAGCACTGCTCCTGGCTGAGGAAGGAGCACAAGAGCAAAGAGAGCAAAGGAAGAATGAAGGGAGGTGGGGAATAAAAAAAACCAAACACACCAAAGAACCAATCTGCCAACTATTCTTCTTGTCCCTGTCTTTCTTGGTTTATAATTGATGAAGCCTTGTTACAGCATTTCTGGATAAAGAAATCTTTTTGTTCACTCCTAATACAGAGACATCTTTTTCTTTTCTTCTTTCCTTTTTTTTTTTCCCTTTTTGCTCCATTCTGCTGATAAAAATAAAAAAAGCTGAAAGGACTTAATAATTAACATGAAAATTTTACCTATACTTATCCATCTGCTTTCAACAGTTTAAGTAATTCATTTCCTCAGATTCAGCCCTTGCAGAATCCTCTTAATACTTTGTGTCTCTAGTTTGCTTGGTTGCTATCTGTCTGTCTGATGGTTTAGGAAGCAGAGATAGTCAGAGAATGCTATAGCGGTGGTAGTTAGATAAAAATGCTATAATTGTAAGATCCTCATTCAGGTTCCTGCTTTGCCGCATAACTTCTGTATCATCATGACTGTGCCACTTATTCTCCGTGTTTTGAATTTCTTTTTATGAATAATGTCACAGTACTTTTCTACCTTTTAGCAAAGTGGTATGAAAACAATCTAGAAGGGTACAGGTACCTCAGGGGCATTCATGTTAAGGCTGCTTTTCAGATCCCGCAATGACCACTGCACTTCCGAACAGGTGTGATTTGATATTCTTCTGGCATACTTCTTTCTCCCTTTTCTGCAGTATTCAGAGAGAACACCTCTAACCCTTATCATAGAAAATGACTAAAAACATTTAAGTGGTCAATATTGAGACCAAATATGATAATAAAAAAACTCTCACTGCAAATAGCATGCAAAACTAAAACAAAAGGAGTGTATTATTTTTGCATCAACTGGGGGCATTACACGACGTATCTTAAATTTTTACATCCATACCCATAGACTGGCACTAGGGACATTTAAAACAATGGAGTGTGAGATTTCCTGTTCTTCCCTACTCTGGCATGATAGAAATTCTCCCTGGAGGGCTCTCCATGTGTGGCTATCTTTGACTCCATCTCTGCAACTTTTGACTGCCTCTGCCCAGTCTTCAGTTTAAAATCTGTTGTGCTACTGAACTGTAAATCAGAGGCTACAATTTTAACTCTTGAGAAGGTTGTTTTCCTTGGAGAGACATGAATACACTGTACTTATTCTAAATACCCATATCTTGAGTCAAGCTTATGGAAATATGCCTGAGTGGTATCAGACACTCTGAGACAGCAGAACTGGTCATGGTTCTCCATTAGAGCTTCATAGCCCTGCAGGGTAATTCAAAGAGGAGTTCAATGAATCCTGAAGACTGATTATTTTACTTTTTTTTTGTACATTCCCTTCACAGACTACCAGATAGTTCTGGTGTCTGAACATACTAATTGATGTAAATTCGTGTGGCATCCCTCTGGGAGTCACTTACCTTGTATTGCAGATGGTCTCCTGGGAGATGTGGATCTCAGCTGCAGTCCTGTGAAGAAAAGCGAAGTGATCCTCTACCTTTAGATGAACTGTGATCAAGACACTCTATAATACAAAAGAAAGAATCTCAGGACACCTGATACAAGCTGCACAGAATAATAAAATATGGGATTCTAAAGTAACTAATGCAAATGGCAAAAAATACACTCTTAAGAGTGTTTGATACCTCCCTTTGAAGGTTTCAAGTGAAGAGAGATAAAAGGTTGTTGGGAAGTTTGCATTTCAGTATGACTGATTTTGAAAAATAGATATTTCACTATACTTTTCATCAAAAATCTTCTTGGGAATTGTTGTCTGCAGTACATTATGGAAAAACATTCATATACTTGCAGGTTTTTTGAGTGATCAGGAACTAAACAGATAAAAATAGCTGGCATTTTGGCAATGAAAAATAATTAATTTGTTGGAAAAAATATTATTCTTTTTATAAGTATTGAGCTACTAAGTAACATTTTCAGAATTTGAATATTTTAGAAAATATTTTTTAGATAGAAAGGGATTTTACTTCATTAAATGCATCTTAATAACCCTAAACAGTATTGTGAATAAAGAAAAAAAAAAGATTCTATCTCTTTTGGTCTATTTCAAATCATGGCAAGCATATTTGCATAATCATAGATAAGTCTTGCAACCCCCTTCCCATGATAAGTAAACGATCATCAGCCAATGAGAATTCAGGCCTTTTATCTCCATGCCACGCTTTTCCATACTGATGTTAAATGACCTTTGTGTGAAACCAATCATTGCATTCTAGAGCAAGGAGCACTGCACAAACAAGAATTATGTTGATGGCATAGGTCTCCCTTGCCTTTGATAGGGCTATTTCAATTTCAATTTAATTATTACTGGAGAAGCCTTTCACAAGATGTCTTAGTGAGATGTTGGCTATTATCTTGCAAACAATGTATAATTTTTTCACATTTAGTATGAGCTGAGATCATCAAATGAGGCCAGCACTGACTTCTGACTTACGTCAAGATATATGATCAGTTATTATGATGTGTCACTTACTTAATCATACTCAAGGGTGTTAATGTTTTGTGACATTCTATGAATGATAAGATGCTGTAACTCAGAAGTTACCTTCTGTCACAACTGTCAAGTAGGACATGAAATCTGGTCCCACCGGTAAAATTTACTTATCTACCTACCTAATTTAGGACCAAGACTTCAATATGCTGTTGCTGTACTATCCCAGGGAAATGTCATGTTAACGGAGCAGAACTTAAGGAAATTTTTTTTTCAATGTCTTTAGACATCATTTGTGAGTTTAGCCACTGAACTTGAGTGTACGGTTCTATGCACCATATTCTCTTCCTTTACCATTTACAGGAAAAAACCCCATTTATCAGAGAAAGAAAGATCTGCTCCCATATACTCCTCTTGAAATCAATGAGCTACAGATTTCACTGACGCCAACAATGTCAATGTGGCAGAGAAGTACAATCAAGCACATAAAATTAGATCTTCACTGATAAGGCAGAAAAAGCAGAATACTTGAAATAAAGCCTCTACAGGGAGTGTAGAGAAAATTATTACTCTTCCCCTCAGCACAAGAATCATGGAGCAAACAATGAAATTAGTAGGCACTGGGGTAAATATATTTTCTTTGCCATGAGTAATATATCAATCCAGTGTAACACATTGCCACAGAGTGTTAATAGAAATCAAAAGCTTATATTAGTTATAAAATAATTTTGTTAATATCTAAAACTCCCATTTCCTGATAATGTTAAATTGCTGATGAATGTTATGCCCTGTTGACAAGACCTAATTTCTACAGCTATTCAGGGAAACCAGACAGTGCCAGTGGCTGATCTAACTATTGGGTTCTAATCCAATAAGAGAAAATAGAAACTCCTTTCCCTCAAAGATCATCATATTTGTAGGATGAGAATACACAGGGTACATCACATACTAGTGCTAAACATTAAGAGATTATCAAAGTTTCCACAGTCTCAGAGTCATGAGTGTCTTTTGGGTATAAGGTCCTCAGTTCAGCTCATGCTTTTGGAAAATAGAATTAAGTACCTGCCAGTTTGTATGGAACAGAAACTACGATCTCTGTGGGAAAGAAATGGGTTCCTCTGACCATCCTTCCAAAATCCATCCTAGTAAGACAATATATAGTAAAAGTGTGAAATTATTTAATGAAAAAATGACTTTTTTAAGTAGTCAGTTGTCACTACCCAGATCAATGGCTGTCACAGAAGAGGCAAATATTTTGAATCTGAGGAAAACTTAATCTCACAAATTAGGAGTCTAATGAAACAGCCTACAGTGACTGTGTAGAAGACGCTGACTCTAAAACTCAATAGATAAGTTTCAGAGGCAGGGGAAGGCTGTGATTAACATAAAAATTTGTATCTTAGAGAGTCATGGATTCAATTTTTCTACCAAAACAAGCAGAAAAGTATTTTCAGGCATGTAACCTCATCTCCTCTATTCTTCCTCCATAAAGCAAGGATGGTGACAAATCCCAGCTTTCTTGAATAGATTTTCTAAGATTGCGCAGCATTCAGGTACTGCAACAGTGAATTTCAGGCAAGTTCATCTCTATACCATTCTGAGCTATTAATGTTTAATTATTAACTTTCTGGCTGAGTAAGGGGAGACCTGACTTGAGTAACCTCTTAATTGTGGCCAGGTAAGTTCAGTTCAATTCAACAAACTTTTTTTTTGGCTTGGTGATATGGACAATTTAATCAACCTACACAACAACTCTAATATAAGGGAGTTTCTTCAAAGATGGAATGTTATTCTCACTTTTACACGAGGCTTTTAACCTTAGTGTAGGTTAAATAAAAGTTCCAAGGCTGTACGTATTCTTGAGGCTGTCTGGGCATTAGGATATGGTTCCACACTTTCTGGTCTACGCCCATCTCTCTTCCAAATACATAAAGAATCATAGAAGGAGGTCAGGGGCCAATTATTCTAATTAATCACCAAGGTCAGAACAAGAAGTAATGTGACGAAGCTGCAACAAAGGGGAAATTTGAGTTAATGATTAAGACAAACTTTATAACTATTAGGATAGCTAGAGCCATGGAACAAACTGCCAAGGGAGGTCACAGAACTACTTTCACTAAGAAGCTTTCAAGGTCGGACTTATAATCAGTCTAATAGTAATGGCTTAAGGAAAATGAATTCAGTCTTGCTGTGAAGAACAAGCATGAGAAATGCCACCAACTGAGGTTCCTATTCCAGCTCTAATGAGTCAGTGCTGAACTTATGGAAAAAAACCAAAAAACAACAACAAAAAAATCTCTGCAGGTAGAGAAAAGAAAGTTGAGGAGAGAAAGATGTTGATGTGTATCTTGAATAACACTCTGCTATGGATCTCAGCATGTCTAACCAGGTGCTGCTATGCCTGCAAGATTTTAAAGAATATTAACAGTGATTCCACCCAATACTTAGCACTTTCATCCCTGTTACAGGCTTTGTGAAGCTCTATTAACCTATCAAGCTTCATAACAGGACATGTTGTCCACAGGTGATTGGTGTGAGAAAAGCATCTGTGTCATGACACTTGAGGATTTATTTCCAAATCATAATAGATAGCTTAAAGTAGTACCAAATTCAGGATTAAGTAGAAAAGATTGAATACATAAGGGAAAAGGGGTGCTACCTTAAAGGTAGATATATAATTAATTGTACACCCTTGGTCCTCTGGGCCATGTCCACAGAACTAGCTGAACTGGGCTTGGTGTAATATATGTTAGGGTGAATGCCTCACAGTTGCTTTACTAATCGGTTAAATCTTGGCCCAAAAAAGGCATTGCTGACAGTGTAATTTCTTTAGCTCTCTGGATAAAGAAAAACCTCTTTCCACAAAGCAAGCCTTAGGAGTTCCTTACAGTAATTCTCACATTGAGCACAAAACCTGTGTTTGAAATAGGAAAAGAATAGTAAACCCACTTTAAGAACAACCAGAGATGGAAAATCTATCATCATAATTGGTAAATAGCTCCTGTGGTTAATCATCTTAATGTTTAAAGCTATGCTTTATTTCAGTTTGAATTTCTGTAGCTTGAACAATCAGCCTTTGAACACTGCAACAACTTTACACACAACGTTCTTTATGTAGATGCTTACAAACTAATCAAATCTCCACGTGTGTTTTACCTCTTCCAGGTCAAGTAAAATGAAATACTGAATTCACATGGGGACACATAAGAAAAAAAATTATACCTGAACACTGATGTGAAAAAGATTTTACAAAAGGAATCTGGAAAAGCACCAGCTATAGCCATGTTTAAAAACTGGGTCACTACCTCCTTGCATTATCCTTCTGTTTGTATAGTCAGCTTTAATTCTTTTCTTCCCAGGATTTGTAATGGCACACTTAGTCTCAATTGTTTCCTCATACACAGCTTAACAAGCAATCTAGAAAACTCCAAGTCATCTATTTCAATCATTATTTACTGCTATACCAAAATTTACATCATCTAAAAATACTCTTAGTAATGATTTTCTGTTTATTTTTTTCCTAAGTCCTTGTTAAAATTCTTTATAATGATAGATACGAACCATGACCTCTCCGGAATTCCACTGAAAGGTGCTTTTGAGGGCTGATTGCTCATTTCATGTGATATTTTGGAATTCAAAACTAAGTACTTTTTCATCTGTGCAAAATAAGCTATGTCAATTATTAAAACCAGCACAACTAAGTCACTCTTCCCCTTTTTCTTAGAGAACTGTTCTAACTTTTTGTTGCAAGTTTCCTTATAATCAGCTGACTCCTGCCCAGGACTTTGAGGTTTTCGTTTGGATTCTTTAACATAAGTCTTTCTAAGCTGTAATGACTGTTGCATTAAAAATCAATTTAATCTACTTCACAACAAAAGACCATAAAGAAATCAGTTATTAGTTTATTTTATATGGTGGAGGGGTATGTGGCAACTATTTAATGCACTTTTTCAGCTTTCTTCCAATGCCTTCAGTTTCCCAGAAAAAAATCAAGTGCAGATAAGAATTACTAAAAATGTCAAAGGATAATTTTATCCTGGCTATTTCATAGCAGTGGCAAAAAGAAGAGATGGAGCATCCAGAGACTGTTCTGGTAATCATTGAGGGTAGCCCATATAAAGACAAAGTCTGCTAAACATACAGGCCATCCTCAGACTAGAAGAAGCAGGAGTTACTTCCTTGTCTGTCACTGTAAAAGCTCTCATCTTCTTACAGTCAGTTCAATTACACCAAAAACATGCTGCAGCTCCAGGTCAGGGGGGTGGGGGTGGGGAAGAAAGAAAAAGAAATCACATTAAAAGGATAGGTACAGCAACCCTTTGAACAGAACAATTATGTCAAACTTGAGAGACTAGACACCAATCAGCAATGTGACAATTGAATCCATTGCTGCAGACAAAATGCTGTAGTAAACGTTTGAGAGACACTAAAGGTAGAAGGAAGGAGGAAAAGAAAGAGGGAGATATTCAATTTGATCACATTAGGATTGATTTAAAGATTGTTTGGGAGCTACTTTCATTTTCATTTTAATATTATTAGGAGATACCAGCATGTAACAGGCTTTGACACTGAATGCTATGCTTTGCATCGGTTGCAGAAGTTGCCTGGGGAAGTGGGGGGAGTGAGGAGGAATTGATCAAATTCTTTCTCTTTTCATATGGGAGGGAAAAAGTTGTATGACATTTACAAAGTCATCTGTCACCTGAACAATCGGCTGGAAGACAAGTTCCTACATCTCATACCTTACATCTTTTCTTAACCCATACACATCCATTTTTGTTGGCCTGAATTTAAAGGTAACGCTATTTACTTCCAGTGATGAAAATTAGTTCTTTCTACTCATTCACCCACCTTTGTTTCTCTCACCATTCATTCATTCATCCATCCATCCATTCATTCCTGTAGTGTGTTGTTCTTTCTCCACCTCAAACCTGTTGTTTCTAGGTTTTCAGATGAAAACGTGGAGTACATATCTGGGCTGTTACTAATCTACCAGCCTCTAATAAATCCTTGTCAATAGATGTCAAAGCATTTTACAAATAATTCCAATAATGGAATCTGAGATTCATGACCTATCTTATTTTGGAGTTTTGATTTTCCTTTTGATGAGGAATGAGACACAGAGAGACATGGAATTTATTGACTGGTGTTAAGTGGTGAAAAAACAGGCAGGCAGGAAGAGCTGTATCCTAATTCTGTGCTTTGAATCAGAGATTACCAACTGTGATCTAACAGTACAATGGTTTGGGTGTATGCTTTTCAGGAGGTTTCATTTAATTTTTTTTTTTTTAATTGTCAATTTGTTTCCATTCATATCATCCCAAATCACAGGACAGACTGTCCAGCAATCCAGCATTAAAGGGTGAGGGACTACACTGCTGCAGGAGGAAAGAAGGTGACTAAGGAAGTTGGTTAATATCTGAGGTGCGTCTCATGACCACTAGGGAATCAGCCCAGGTGTGAGGTATGTCTCACTAGAAAATATTTCAGGTTCTACAGTATGTTGTTCTTCACGTCTTCTTAATGCAGAAGGTTATCAAACTGTCCCTAATGATTCACCTGAACATCAGCTTAGTCTTTACTGTTTGGACTAGGGAGTGAAAATTTCACTTCTTTCTCCACTTGGAAGCTAGGAAAAGTAGAGAGGGGCTGGAGGGGAATATCTGAGATGGAACCACTCTTTGTCTGACTTCTCTTCATGGCCAAAGAATAGCTGGAAGAGTGCATAGGATTGATGGACACCACAAAAATGTGGAAATGAGTACAGCATAAGCAGTAGGAAGTTTCTAAAAAGCATTAATCTTCTCTCCTTTCCTGAAATATGGCATCTAGGATGTCAGATACACTCGTGACCTCCCATCAGAGCTGGTATGCAGTGGCTTCTTGCTCTAAATGCGGAACAGCTTCTTCAGTTATAACACTGTGCATGGAAAGCTGGATAAGAAATCAGTCGGTTTACGGATCAATGGTACATTGCCAGTTGCATTCCTGCCTCGGGGAACATGCATGTTTCTGTTAAAGTCAAACAACCTCCCAGAGGGAGCTTACATGTCTCATTTTCTTGTGGAAATCATAGGTCTCATCAGTGCAGTAATTCAGTATGTCTCAAATATTTCAGATTAGACAGGGCAGCTATAATCTTTTTCTTTCTCTTCTTTCCCAGAGGAGGGAAATTGCTTGATTTGCTGAGCTGTGTCTGTAGCTGTTTCTCAGTAGGTACTTATGTGAAGAAATTATTTAGGTAGAGTTGAGTTTTGCACTTAGCTTTGAATGCAGTTTGGTTGAAACCATTGGCCAGCCTAGAAAAACAGCATAATTTGAAGGAACTCACTGGTCCAACCAGATATGAATATAGGGAGCCTTACCCTCATTATCACAATGATAGAAGGCTCAATTATCTCAATTATTTCTGCATAACCTGGGGATCCTGGAGAACAGAACTCAGACCCACTCTATCTTTCAGTTGCTCACAACATAAATTCTTCCTGGGTGGATGACATTGTTATCAGGTTAAATATTCATATTTAGTTTTAATCTTTCTCCCACGTACCTTGGCTTAACTAGGAATAGCCACATATTTATCAATATGATAAATATTTTCAGGCCTGTTATAGCCAATCAATTGATAGGGTGGACTTCTTCACCTTTGCTTTTTGTTTAGCTCCTTGTTGGGTGGACCCAGGTTCTTAACAGTTTTCCAAGTAGTTAATGTGTTTTATTATTCTGGGTGCTAGAGGTACTTAGTTTTCTTTGCCAGATGTAATACCTAGGGTCATAGCCCTGGGTTGTGTTCCCACTGCAAAAGGAAGGCACCTAACACTAATTCCATTGGATGAGTTGGGATAAACAATGTTGCCCTGTTAGCTACTACTGTATTACGCTTGTTTGAGATTTCTGACCTAGGTACATTGAGTAAATTGGTTTTAATTACAGCATATTTAGAGCTGTTATTTGATCAGTATGAAGCTGAACAAGTAGTTAGAATCATGTCCTGGTCTTGAATGAGATCTAGTATCTGGCTGAGCCACAACAAGCTCTGATTCAAGCTTCAACAATGCAGAAATACTTACATCAGCTTTATGCTCTTGTAACTCAAACTGCAGTCTATCCATCTGATTTAATTCTTACAAGAGTCAATCCTCTCTACGTTTACAGTTCAGATGACATCTTTCCTCTCTGATGCCTTTGCTTCTGCACTGAATTATTTTCTTTCAAAACAGCAGAATTAGCTAAGACTTTCTCAGTCAAAGCTCATTACAATTGTGTTACAAACTTCTAACACTGAATTTAAAACCAGTATAAATAATTATCATTGTGCTAGGTAATTAGAGTAAAAGCCGTTCAAACTAAGTTTTTGCAGCTTTAGGTCAAATCTGTAGTAGGTGTAAATTGAGGAATAGAGTAAGAATTACACTAGCTAAATAGTGGAGCTAACCATGCCAGAGAGCCTGGCTGCTAAGAGCAACCACAGAAGCCTCAAGCCACCTGTTCTGTCTGATTTCACTGCCTTCAATCAGAACAGAGGGACTGAGGTGTTCTGAGGTTTATTAACTGCACATGTAACAACAGTAAAATGTCCTCTCCCCAGCGGAACTTCACAGCCTGTGATGACACCAGTGGGATCACAGCAGGAGTACATGTGACCCACCACCTTTCAAAACCACCATGTAAATACCAAATTTCATTTCCAGTAATGGCATTGCAGGTAGATTGCTAAAATGGGTTGCCCACTTGGGAGGACCAGGAGATGTTTATATCTTCACATCTCTGTTTCTTGCCAGTGTTCTTCATGCTCTTTTGACATGGTTACACGCTTTCCATTTGCTGCTTCTCCCTATAGTACAAATCTCTTCCCTCAATTTACTCCCTTGAACCTCATTTTCTGCTATTTTAACTTCTAATCTTAGCACTATCTATGCTTCATCAATAAATCTCTCCTACTCATTTATCTCCCTGAGAATCTCAGTTCCTATTTCGATCACTTTTGCTCTTTACCAATAAGTCCTTTTCTAGTTTGACATACCAGCACACTTAATCACAACACGGAACAGGGAGATGTGTTCCTTCAGTGTGGTTGGCACAGCAAAAAGAAAAATCTTTTGCCAACAAGGACAATGAATAAACTTTCCCAATGATCACTCTTATGATGAAGTCATATATTTAACACACCCCAGAGGCTTTAATCCACTTCAGAACACTATTAAGGAACTGGTGAAATTGGAGGTAGCACTTGGGTTGTCAGACTCAGGTTCTTTCTTCTCTGGAGGGATTTTTTTTAGAGAAGTAAGCAGCTAAACCTGCAGATTTCTACAAAGTCTTAAGTCTGTGTCCTTCATTTTCCAGACATTTCTTCCCATTTAGAGCTACAGAAGAATCAAAAAGACAACTATAAATTTAATAGCTTCTGAAGTAAACATGCCATTATATTCAGTACGTTGTTTAGGCTTTCCTCTTGTTTTAAATTATATGACTGTATCCAGCTCAGGTCCAGACTAAATCCATTTTATATACTGTTTGAAACTCACCATACATGGGTTTCAAGAAAAAGGGAGCAAGGATCTTTCCCTTATGTTTATACACTTACACATAAAATAAGCACTCATAGAACTGTATGCCATGTGCATATAAGTATTTTTTCCTTATCATTAGCACTCTGGGCTGGAAAAGCTTGGCCTATAACACTGTGTAATCCATTTAGGAAAAAAAATATGTTCTATATCATCTTTTCAATCAAAAATTCCAGTAGATTTCAGATGAGTAACGCACCAATGTTCTCAGCTGAATTTGGCCAGTATGATGCACTGTTTGTTGCACATGCATGAAAATTACTATGAACACAATTTGTATTTATTAAAGACATTTCATTCATTAGTTGCCACATTTGCAAATAGTGTGGTTTTTCAGAGAACACACTGCTGTATTCTGTAAAACTGATATGATAGCTTATCCTTAACTCATAGAACAGTCTTATACTTGTTCTCATTGGCTTGAAAAAGTAAGAAAAAAATACTTATTTGCACAATCTGAGAGTCACAAGAAGGAGAAGAAACACATCAGATCTTTTTTGATAAAAGAAAGTCTGTACCTATGAAAAACTGATATCAATGTAATATGCAGGATCACAGACATTTTACAAGGAGGATATTTATCTAATATAACAAATTTAACTCGAGATTTACATAAAAAGCCTTCCACACCTCTTTAGATCCACTTTTGTCTCCTTTGTTTACCAGACACTGAATTGGCCTGAAACCGCGTGCAATAATCAGAGACATCTAGTGGCTGACTGAGAAATTGCAAATAAACGTGTAATTACAAGCAATTCTTCCGTAAGCACTCAAGACGTGTAAACAGCTTCATCTGTCTTGACATTTTAAGAATCCATTTCTCCTAGTCTTTTCATGTAGGGCACTAGGGATTTATCTTACTGAGAGAAGACCCCCCCTCACTGAACTACAGGTGATGCTTCACAGCTCCCTTCTTCTAATTCTCCCCTGTGAGGAAATTTAGGTTTCCTATTTCACTTTCTTGGTCTATGTTTTGCTAATATATATTCCTGTACAATCATTCACAATGCATTCCAGAAAACAAACAATTAAAAATGAAACGGCTGCACTGAAGCCATTGGTCCTTATTTCTCTGATCCTGCAAAATACAGTGGAAGTTTATCGCTGTGGAGAAGTTATAGGACTAAGGTTATCCCTGCAACAATAACTAGCCTGGCCCATTCCCTCACTCCTGAAAACTGTCTAACTTGTCAGTCCAGGTTTGTTGGGTTCTGGGATTTTCTGTTGCTTTGTTACTTGGATGTTTGGTGGGGAGGGGTTGGCTTTTTTTAATAAGGAAATTTATTTGTTGAAAACTAGTGTCTTGTCTTGTTTACCCTTGTGAGGCTAGTTGCTGATACAGTCCTTTAGACTATGTATAATTAACCCTAAACATTCTGTTTGTCAGCTCCTATTTGTACATTCCTCCTAGGAAATAAATTTGAAGTTGTTTATTCAGTTTTAGATGAATGAATACAGCTTGTTGTTTTGGCAAAAAAAAACCATCAAGAAGTTGTTTAAAAATTATCTTAAGGGGAATTTTCTCTTTCCTTCCTAAACAGTTCCCTGAAATTTCCCTGATGTAGTGACCTGTCCTTGAATAAAGGAAAACTAAGGACAAAACTCCAGAGAAAGTAGTGCCCTGAGGGAAGAGAAACTCTTTGTGTTAAGCAGCTGGCACGGGCATAGGACAAGTTTCAGTCTAGATAAATCTCCACTTTCCCTTAAAGCAAACAAACTCCAAAATCACACAGAACAAACACACTCCAGTCCAAACCAAGTCAAGACAGCAAGCAAATACACTCCAGAAAACACCAGGCAATTAGAGTCCTAAAGTCAGTTTAAACACAGGCACAGCAGATCAGCAAACACTCCCTTCCCCTTATGGAAAATAAATACAGGAGCAGCCACGCTGCTCTTGTTGGCAGTCCTGGCCCCTGATTCCCTGGAGGAAGGAAGGACATGTCTCTCCCCTGCTGTATTGCTCTTAGTGTGTTTGGCTTCCTGACTGGGAAAGGAAATATTGATATAACTTTGCTAATTAGAGTAGTGTATGCTCTTCCTATTATTATAATTGCCATTTTATTTCAGTGGGGGTTAGGAAACAGTTGTGCAAAAAGGAGATCTGGGGGATGCTGATCGACTAGTTGACTATGAGACAACAACCTGCCCTTGCAGCAAACAAGGCCAACAGCCTCCTAGGTGAGACACATCTGGAGTACGCTGCTCCCCAGAAGGCAAGAGACATGGATACATTGGAGGGGGTCTAGCAAAAGACTACTAAGATGGTCAAGGATCTGGAGAACAAGATGAACACAGAGAGATTGACAGATATGAGTCTGTTCACCTTGGAAAGAGGGTGACTGAGGGGATATATTTTGGTGTGGTTTTTTTACTACTACACAGGCACTTACAAAAAGATAAAATCAGAATATTCTTGGAGGTGTCCTATGAAAAAAAATGAAAAATAAGACAAAAGTGAAATGTTCTCTCATTTTTTTTCATCCTGGTAAAGTACAGTTTTCATCTTTACTCTCAGAATCTTTCTTTCTCCATACAGAATAGCTACTGAGATAAATAGATGGGGAAGGCAAGGGCGAGGAGCAAACGAGGGACCTCAAACAAGGAAATAGAAACTTTACAGTGTGGGTTTCCTCAGTCTGTCTAGTGCTTTGTCTGCAACAATTCCTACTTTGCGTTCCAAATACAATTTTCTGAAGAAAAATAAGTATGCGTAGACACTCACCTGCAATATGAAAGCTTCCATACTGGATGTAACAGGCTTCACTTTCTAATAGTATGCCACTTATGACATTACCACTTATTTACAAGCAAGCTTCAAAAAACATTGCATGAGCTATTCTGCTGTCCTATAAGAACCAAAAGCATACATAGATTGGACACAGCACTATTTTACTTAATGCATTACAGTTCCAAACTTCTTCTGAAGTAGTTAAAATGCCTTTTTCTTCCAGATTGAGTACTGTAAGGTTAGTCCTTAAGGTTGAGGAAGAAATCTTGTCTTTATTTTCCATATTCCTCTTCTCTGACCTTTTACAGGCTTCTAAAAATCTGTGCTGTGACAACTCAGTTAAGTGAACATTCAGAGAGCTTTTATACTAGATTTAGAATATTCTTGTCTCTTCTAAGGTTATTTATGAGAATAATGTTGCTGACATGAGTTAACATACAACAGGAGTTTGCATTTGCAAGACTACTTCTAGAGATATTTCTTCATTATGCTTTGGAAATCATATTTGAACCAGAGGGCACAGGCCATTTCTAAACTAGGAGAAAAGAAACCATCTTAGCTATTATGCTCATATGAAGTCCTTATATACTTGGAATCAAAAGTGTGAATGCTTATACAGCCTCCTGCCTTTTCACTTTGCTTGTATGTAACTTCCAATAGACAATTACGTGGATAAACTTATGATACATTTATATCCCAATCCAAATGGACAAAGTGCTTCACTGCATACAGCATTAAGCATGGAGGCAGACTTTGTTGTGTTTCCTTCAACACTGCAGAATTCTGGTCTTGGCAGAAGAAAATTCATGCACTACATTTTACATGTGAGCCAAAGTATCCACCTGAATGAGATCTTCCTGTATGTGTTCCAAATGATGTGGTGGTTCTGATGGTCACAGACAGCAAATAAAGAGACTCATGTTGTAATGAAAATAGCCTGGTTTTCAAAAAGTAAAAACCAATACACGCGATGAACTTACTGATTCCTTCTTGTTCTTTTTTTTTAACAGAACAATTAATTTATCCAACAAAAAAATAAAATAAACCTTTGGAAAGAGGTGTTCTGGTATAGTTTGTGCAAGAGTAAGCCTCTTGCATTTACTGCCTACAAAGGGCAAAATATTAGAATGTGTGAATTGCAGTTATGATGCATATTATTTCCTTAAACAGATCTAGATGACTTGTGTGTACTAATTACTCTCAAGTACCAGTGTGTTTTCTTTTACCTGCCATTTAATGTGGAAAGGTGCTGGAAAAAAAAAGGTGGTAACTTAATACTCCTTGCCTCAAAGAACAGACTACTGGACCTCTAGGGCACCTCAGTTGTTCTGTATGATGAAATAAAAGTATAAGGCATCTCAAAGAGTGTTTTCACAAAGAAAAGTCAGGGGATGAGAAAGGAGAAAAAAAAAACCCACACTGAATACTGGGGTTTGACAAAAAAAATCTTGGCTGTACATCAAGCTCAGACTCCTGACTGAGACTTCAGGAAGCTGCCTTCAATCATCTGGTACCTGGTAGCCAGGACCCTTTTTCAGGGGCAGTCTCATACAGCTCTTCTTTGAATTAAATGCATATGGCTTACTTCTTTTAAGACAGGCAAGAGATGTTTTACCACACACTCCTCTTCTGATCTCTCACTGGCTATGACATTCCCCATGAGCCTAAAATCTTTATTTCTGTACCCTGACAGAGTGCATCTCCCTGCCTTTCAAGCTGTGCTGGGTGGACAGGTCCCCAGGTTGTAGGCATGCACATGGGGATCACAAGCTGCTTCCAAGGGGAGATCTCTGGTGCCTAAGGCTGAACATGTATTTTACATTTTGAATGGGAAATGGGGGCAATTCTAGGTTAGAGACCATAACCAGAAACCACCTCATAGATTTATTCAAGGTGAGCATAAGCTCAGCATGTGACAGCCTTACAGCTGTGTTCTTCACAGGAGATCTGGATGGGGGGGGATACGGGTGGGGAGGGAGGGAGGAGGGGTGTGGTAGAGGCGTCAGATATTTCCAGCATTGCTTCAGGAGTATGAACAATCTGTCTGCCTAATGTCCTGGCCATGTCTGTTGTGGTGGAGAAAAGCACAACAACAAACGTACCTTCTGCTCAGAGAGGAAGGTTCAGTGACTTTGTTTTTTTGAAGACAGACTTCTAACGCTAGATAACAACACCGATGCTCCCCCATCCTGTCTGCTCAAGTTGTTTTGTTTTAGTGTAGCTAATTGGCTTTAATGTATGAGCAAAAACTGCAGGTCGAGAGGCTGAAGTTAATGCCAGAGTTTTCAATTACTTTGGGGATGTCCGGGGCAGAAACCATGGCTAGATTCCCTCTTGTTTTCCCAGTGTGTTTTAAGGACCAATCCAGCATGTACTACACTGAATAGAAGATATTTCATAATTTCAGGAGGGAGTAGTTTAAGTCTCACATGCTGCTAGAACATTAATTAGCATTGAATCCATCACCCAATGAAGCAAGTGGTGATGGTTTGGTGTTATACTGAAAGGTTAATTACATTGAAAACTTTTCCTTTGAGTGAAAACATTCACTTTTATTTAATTTTCCTGGGTTTCTGTTGGGAAAAAGGGAGAAGAATAAAAATTCTACTTTTAAAAATTAAGAACTTTTGTGAAAAGTAATTAAATCTAAAAAGAAAAACAATACAAAGGAAATTAACTTACTTGTTTTCCTATTCCAACTATTTTTTCTTTCATTTTGAAAATTATATATTATTTGTGTTTTAGTTTAGATGAAATTAAAATGGGATTTTATTATATGAAACAATTCTACCAAAATCAAAGGCCCAAAGAAAAAGGTCTTTATGCAATTTCATTTATAAGGGAACATTTCTGACAGGAATTTAGGAGAAAATTTTAAACTAAATCCAATGATTACCAGAGGTGGTTTTGATTAGCTTTAGCAGTGAGACAGTGTTGTGGTTTAACCCCAGCCAACACCTGAGTACCATGCAGCTCCTCATTCACCTCCCCCTGTCATGCAGTGGGATGGGAAGAATAATGAAAAAAAAAGGAAAAATATGTTATATAAAGACTTTAACAGGACAGCAAGAGGGAGAGAAAATAATAATAATAATGGCATTAATAATGAAAGCTACAACAATGACAATAGTATTAATAGAATATACAAAAAATATGTATGCACAACATAATTGTTCAACATCCAAGGACTGATGACCAGCCTGTCCCCAGGCAGTGATTGTGGCTCCACAACCATCTCCACACATTTTATATACTAAGCAGTGTCATATGCTATGGAATATCCTCTGGCCAGCTTGCATCAGCTGTCTTGACTTTGGTCCCTCCTATACCCTTGTGCACATCCTAACTGACAGAGCATGGAAAGCTGAAAAGTCCTTGACTTAGTATAAAGGCTAGTTAGCAACAACTAAAAACATCAGTGTGTTACCAGCCTTACTCTTGTACTAAATCCAGAACATAGCACTATACCAGCTGCTAAGAAGAAAATTAACTTTACTACAGATGAAAATAGGGCAGACAGATGTATATACCTTTTTTTCCTTTTCCTTTGGTTTCTGTGTGTGTGTGTGTGTTTGGTTAGCTGGCTTTGATATGGTTTGTTAATGAACTATGGGTTTTGCCTTTACTATCTTGTGGAATTTTTTTCTTAATGTTTCACTCTTCTTTTCCTACCTGATATGTCTGTAGTCTCCAATGACAGTGACTTTCTTGGTTTGTCTGCAGTTGTTAGTGCTGTTACTGTAATATTTCCAAGAGATGTATCAGAACCCTACTGTGCTACATGATGTACAACCTGAATTAAAATATAGCCCCTGAAATATGAAGCAAGAGTATACAGAGGGGAACACAAAAAGAAACAAAAGAAAACACAAGCCAAAACAGAACAAAAAACTCAACATATAGCATTAGTTCTTTGATATGATAAACTGCAGTCTCATTTAGCTCTCATGTCAATTCATTCCAAGCATTAAAAATATAATGTAAAGGACCAAGTTCCAGGAGAAATTCTACACAGTGTGGTAAAGGCAGGTTGCAACACTGCTTGAAATGAACAAACAATTTACTACATCTTGTGGGATACATTCATGGAAAAAATGGATTGATGTGGAACAAATTGGACAGTAACTTTTTATGTCTTAGTAGGATCATTGGGCACTGGAACAGGCTGCCCAGGGAGGTGGTTGAGTCACCTTCCCTGGAGGTGTTTAAGGCACAGGTGGACGAGGTGCTAAGGGGCATGGTTTAGTGATTGATAGGAATGGTTGGACTCAATGACCCGGTGGGTCTCTTCCAACCTGGTTATTCTATGATTCTGTGATCCTATGATCTGGCTCTCAAGTGTTTCTATTAGAAGACAAACTAACCTTATGGCATACTGATTAACTTAAACTCCATGTTTGACAATCAGAGTTGCATCTCCAATGAATCATATAAGTTTGATTCTTAGTAAGTAAAAATAATTCAAGCACCACTACCATAGTAAGCTCAGATAGATTTAAAATTTATATCTAGTCTGACGTGCCTTCCTTTGGTAAAGGCTGTACTTAACTCTATGCCAAATCAATGGTCTTACTTTTTCCCTTTATTTTTGTTCTGATATTAAAATGAGTTCAGAGTAGAAGTTCTACCTTAAACTTACAAAATAAAAGAACACCTTAGAATGGATTAAATACTGATGCCTTTTCTGTCATACTAGCAGGAAAAAAAGAAATAATAATTAAAAAAAAGTGTTTCTGACTCTTTTCTTGTTTAGTTATTCTCTTTCCTTTGTTCTCTTTTGCTTTGAGTTTCAGCCCACATCAATGACAGTGCTTTGCTTCCAGGGGCTGAAGGGTTAAATTACTCCCATTTTGCCATTCTTTCTTGAAGCTGGAGTTACACTTGTCAAGGATCTAGCATGGGGAGGGATGGATTTCTTAAGACAGCCTGAGGGTTCCAAGAGCAGCCTTCACTTTCAATCAACGTCAAGAGGCACGAGTGGAAATTCATTCAGTGAACAGTCGGAGGTCTTCGTCCGTCCATACAGCCGCCTGGCGCACAATCCCAAGCACAAACTGGTGGTGTCTCAGCTGGTGAGCTGACATTTTGCCGAACCACCATTTGCTTGAGAACTGATAATTAAACACTCCTTCTCCTTTAAAAAAATAATAAAATTGTAGATAGAAAATCTAAGTCAACTCTGATGGTAACCTTGGAGGCTTCCTTTTGTCAAGGTCTCAATACTTGTTAAAATGTATTCGGTTCAGGATCAGTCCTGGCCGTACAATTGCCTTTTCTGTTACCTGAGTGTATTTTTCTGACTGTTTTCATTTAACTTGCCTCTGGGATGCTGAGCTGCTCTGGCAGAGATATCTGCGTGCTGGCAGAGTTCATGAACTCACACTTGCAAGCTGATCTTTGCCCTGTGTGTTTCTAAATATTTTGGTGTGTATGTAACGTGACAGAATGTGACTTTGCGCTGAAAAACCAAAAAGACACAAAAAGGAAGAAACATCTCAAATCCTCTCTTTCCTCCACATTTTCTCCCTCCTCCAATCCTGTCAAGTTTTATTATGCTCAGAAGGCAACCAGGTGAGTCATAATATTTAACCAATATTGGGGGAATGGAGAGGTTTTAATTAATTTCATTACACATTATCGAAGTCCAGATCATGACTCAGTGGAAGTCTATAGGCTTTTGCAGACAGGTGGGAGCTTACCCTCTCTGTCCTCTGAGCTTCCTGTGTAAGGTGAAGATGCATTAATACAGCTTATTAGCTGTTTTGCAGTGCTCCTTAAATGTAACGATGCTGTAGAACAGCCAGACAACCCATAGCTTTAGGTTGGCTTAGGCTTGGCCAATTCATATTGAAGGCACTGGGTTTTTTTTTCACTTCTACCCACAGAAAAACAATAAATTATAATTGTAAACATATCTAGAAGTGTAAGTTAAAATATCAGAGAAGCAGACTTCGTGTCCTGCATGATCAGACTTCACCTGGTATCATTCAGCTACGAGGTGGCATGAACTCTGGTTCAGGTGCAGAAAAGCAATCCAGCCTGGGTACAAAAACGTCAGGGTGCAACTGATATACTCCATGGCTTCATGTCAGGAAACTGATAGATCACAAAGCAGAAGACTGAAGAATATATTCTACCCTCTAAATGCACATCTCATTTGTGTTGTACTTGTTGTCCTCATGTAAAAGTGGTCTTGGTCAACAATTCAAGCCTTTGTTCTAGCATGGGGTTTTGTTCAGATTTTTTGTTGTCTTTGTATTGTTTGTTTATTCTTGATTTTTCTTCTTTTATCTTTTCTTTCTAAACTTGTGCAAAAGAGAAAATACAAAGATCTAAAGATCTATTTCCAGTAAGGTCACCATATATGGAGCAGGCCTAATACCTGTACTCCAAATTTTACAGATGCTGAGTGAGGACTAGTTCACATTTCCGTTCTCATTATAAGAAATTTTTATACAGAGCATATTCAGCTAGATCCAAGTTTGAAATAAGAATGACACTGCCATTGCAGTGGGACATAAACAGAAGCAAGGACAACTCACAATTTCTAGTGTCTAGTCTAAAATTTTTTACATAAAAGAGTTTTAAAATGTATGCTCCACTCCTCCTATTTTATTTAAGAAAAGAATTGTGGATAAATAAGCGCTGATTTCTGTTAATGTTTCCTCATCTCATCTGATTTTCCTCCGCCCTTCAGTATCTTCTGTTACATGAACAAACCCAAGATCAGGCTAAGAATTTCTAGAGCCCTGCATTACTTCAGTTAAACTTGCTGAACAATAAAACTTGAGGATGAGGCAGTGGACTCCAGCTTCACAGTCCAATCTCATGCCAGGAGCCATATTGCAATAAATAATAAAATAAAACAATGGAAAATAATAGAAAATTAAATTAAATTAAATTAAATTAAATTAAATCCTGCTAAGATTCCTCTTTCACTATCTTGGTTCTGACTGACAAAAAGAGGATGGAAGGGCATGGCTTTGGATCTGTCCAATCCTTTAACCCCAGCCACTGCAAAACCTCAGTTGCTTCTCTCCAAGACACCCAGAGGCAGTAATCGAACAGAGGGAGCAGACGGAAATGGGAGTATTTATCTGCACTGCCATTTTGGGGCTCAACTAGATGGATGGTAGGCTTCACTTTTCCAAACAGGAAGGTTCTCTTCTTTCATTTGCTCCTTCACTTGGCAGATCAAGAAAGAAACATTAAAGAGACAGTACTTCAGGGAATGTCTCTGATGGTTGGTGCCTCCTGGGCCAGGAAAGCTTGCACACATATCATCTTCCAGGGCAGTGCAGTAAGGTGTTACCTAGTCAGCAATCAAATCCCCTGCCCTGTAGTTCTTCAAGACTGCAATCTGCACTGTAACTGATTATTTGGGAGACCTAGAGGCTTACATTAAGGAAAAAGGTGATCATAAAGATGAATGAATCAAGCCAAAAGGACATAACTGAAAAGCAAAAGAAAAATAATATTATGAAAGATACAGTGAACTCAAAATTGACCATTTTTCTTTTGTATTGAACCAACATTGGGTACCCTCAGTACAACACAAACCACTAAGGGCAATTGAGTCCTTTCCCACTTCACCACGCTCTTGCACAACCTGCTTTCCCTGTCCTTCATGCATATCAACTAGCTCTTCTCTTCAGTTTTCTTACACATCACATCACTGTGTGATGCTGCACACAGAACAAATAGTGGCGGTGCACTAAGCCAAACAAATCTTGTCAAGTGAGTGCCACTACAATGTAAGGATTGATTTGCTCACAGAGGTCTTGTATGTAAGCAGACATAGAAGCAGCAGCCAGGGTTAACAAGTTTCCGAGTGGGGGATTTATTAAGAGCATAATGACAAAAAGACAGTCCTGTTTATGCTTTTTAGATCCCAGCTCCCGCAGATTTTAGTTGGCCTCAAAAATTCCTAGGATGTGACAAGAAGAGGGTTATATATATGTAGGCATTGCCCTCAGTCCTTGAACCTCTTCCAGGCAAGTGCTTCTAGCAGGTAGCTGTCCCTTTGGATATTAACATTCACATGTCCTCATTTTTGTTGTCATCTAGCACCTCTAGCAACCTGCCTCTGGTGACAAATTTGTCAGTTGTCCCTGTATTAGTGGGGATTGCTGCTTTTTGAGTAAGAGATCCAGTGACATCCCCCAGCTTTGTGGGAAATGCTGCTAGTGATGCACAAGTGGCATCCACTTCTCCCCTGCCAAATATATCTGGCACCAGTGCTGGAATCCTGAGCTCTGAAGAAATGCCACCTTCTAGATAAGACATTGAATAATTACTTGTGTTAGCAACAGGTTTGCTGGCTCTGGTGAAAGCAGAAAAAAGTTAAGCTCTAAACCAGCCTCTTGTAATTCCATCTGGATGCAAATCTGACTTGAGATCTTTCCCACATATTCCATATCTCTAAGCATAGAGGCTGCCCTTGTTTCTTCCCTTCCAGAAGTAAATGGAAGTTTGCATGAGTATTTGATGAGTTTGCATCAAATGTTTTGTGAAGGGCTATACTAGATATTGACTGTACATTTTCAGAAAGATGGATTAGATTGAAATGACAGGTCTTTTGCAGCCTTAATATCTATGATTCTAGAAGACCCCTTATCATTAAGTAGAAGCTGAATTGACTCAAAACTGGAACAACACAAAAATATAACTTTTTTTAAAAAAAGAAAAATAAGACCTTGAGGGCTATTTTTGTCTTTTTCTTTTGAAAAACTTACATGACCTTTGAATTCCAAAGATCCACAGAGCCTTGGGGAAATATTTCCAAATGGTTATATTCATTTTTAACCCAAAATCAAAACATAAAAATGCTGATTTATATTGTCAGAAATGCTACTTCCTAAGAATGTAGAGGACAATTTTTTTTTTTTTTTTTTTAATTTGGGTCTTTTCGGATAGGAAGCCTCCATATTAATGCCAATGTGGCATAGTAAGTAACATCTATAGGACACCAATCTTGATGCTATGAAAAAGAGCCAGACAAAAGTATTGGAACATAAGACTTGGACTGGAGAAACAGGGACATTACACCATTGGTGGCCAAAAGAAAAGAAAAAAAACAAAAATGTAAAATCAGAATGTTACTTGTCATGGCTACACTAATTTCTGTACTGATTAGATAGAAATCTCTCCCATAGCCTTCATCTGTCTTCAATCCTCTTCATCAGCCTCTGCACAAATATGTCACAAAGCCATGCCCTGGATTCTGTGAGATAAGTTTTCTTGCAGTCTGTATTAGAGCACACGCCAAACCAGAGCCAGTTTAAAAAGCATTATTCACTGTGCTCCGGTTTGGCAAAATACTCATGACAGAGTACACATCCTTCCCTGCTCAAAAAAGTGTTTGAGTCTGGCTTACAATTTTATATGTGATCAAAGCTCTTGAATTTAAAGGCATCACAGCAGTTTTTTGAGTGTAAGTATGAGCTTAGGTACTTCATCGGATAGGCAGTGCAGAAGAATTGCCATCACAGAGTATGGCTTTGTGGAAATATTTAACAATTGATAATCATTATTTTATGAACAAATTGTAGGTCAGCCAGGGGGATTAACGGCTGTTTCAGAGATTATTATTTTTCTCTGTATTTATTTATTTTTGTCATTTTTATGGAAGCTCAGACTAAGTAAAGATCATTTAGTCTTCCAGGCCTGGGGGGAAATATTTATAGGACATTCCTTTCAAAACATTATGAGTAAAATTGCATTAAACCATTTTAATGCAAAGGAAATATAATCCTTTTTGAGAAGAAGTAATGTTGAATGGTGAGAATTATAACAATGTTCATTATTCTGTTGAGTTTCAGAATGAGTAGCCCCTTCACACTTATTTGCCATTAAGAATGATATAACCATGTTGTTTGTTCTTTAAGTAGTTTTCTAAACACATAACAAACTAAACTGAATAAATCAAAATGACCTTTAAATTCCCAGAATTACAGCCTATTTAAATGGCCATAATAAGGTAATAATAATCCAAATAGTATTTCTACTTCCCATACTCTGTGACTACTCATGTAATATTCGACATTACTAATTTCATTGTGATTACAAATTACTCCCATAGTTCAGGTTTAATACAGCATTAATGGTGTTATTAATATAGATTTGTCAGTAAAGATACAAAGAAAACTCAGTCCCACTTCATGCTGGTTGACAAAGTCAAAACAAATAAAACAAAATTTGAAAAATAGAAGGAAAACACCCTGCACTACCTTACAGCTTAATCCACATGGCAAGAAGGAACTACAAGTGAAAAATAATTATTTAATTTCATTGAAAAGGGTATTTAATCTGAATTAGAGAAGATAAAGGTGAAGAAATGATACACACAACAAGGATCTGCTACAACTGCATTTCTAAAATGTAGAAGTTGTGCTCGAAGCAGCACTGCATTGCATTTCTAGAATGCAAGCTCCTGATAAGGATGCGTGGTTACAAAATCAACCATTTTGCTGCTGTGAATCAAGTAAAATTCAGAGCATTTCTCTAGATTTATATAATTTACTCAGAAGCAGAACTGTCTGAGATCATATGGTTACTTAGTCTACTACTTATCTGGTAAAACATAGCATTTCTGTATACTTTGCGTCCACCCTGGGCATTCCTGTCCCTTGGTCCAACTAGTTTTGTTGTACGCTAATCTACAATAAACTCATCTCTGAGCTGAAAAAAAAAAGCAGGCACCGTAATCTCTGGCAAGTTATTTTTTGGTTGCAAGATCTCAGCTGAGCCCTGTAGAAATAAAAGCTCATCTCCCTTGTCCCGTTCTAGTTTGAAGACAAAAATGTTAATGCAAAGCACAGATGGTTTGAGATAACCTACTTGACTTTGCTCTGGATCAGAAGATAAATGAGTACACATCCTTTTACCAGTGCAGAAAAAGTAGTCATTGCACTGATAGCGAGCTCTTACTTCCCCGAGTTTCTGCCTATTCCATCAATATTTAATTGATCAGAGAGCAGAAGCTCCTTTGTAGGAAATGAGTTTCCTACTATTTCCTTATCCCTGAAATATCCCATGGACAATAACAGACATTGTCTAAGCAAGGGTGAGGAGCTTTAATTACTCTCCAAAGTCAAGTCTAGTACAACTAACACTGTAAACATCCCTTAACTTTGTGAAAAGCGTTATAGTCAGGTGTGTAAAGGCTCAAACATGTGAACAAGAAGGAGTAATGAATGAACCTGTGTCAGCTCATTTGGGACAACTCGGGTGTATTTAACCTGTAGTAGATACAAGGTAATACTCACTCAGCTTTTAAAAGAAAGATAATTTAGTTACCTTATATTCATCCTGGACTAAGTGTCTACATGGATTTTCTATCATAGTTTAGCTCAAGTTTTAACTAATTACATAAATAAATTATTTGTGCACCTGGCACACTAGGCCAGATGTTGCTCATATGCATAATAAAGAATCCTGTGTTGCCTGCAGATCTTGCTGTTTAAGCAAACAAAGCAAAAGGTAGCTGTTAATCCCTATTTTGCAACAAGGGGAACAGAGATGCCATGTGATTGGGAAGCTGACTTGTCCCAGGTAACACAACTAAGATGTTGGAAGATGCAGAACTGAACTCAGGTATTAAACGAACTATCTGTGAAATCATCTTTCTGATCAATAGGCAGCTTTTCCCACCAGAGTAACATCCTTGTTTTTCTCATCCATGTATCCATGAGCCTATAGAAAGATTTCACTCCTCATTCTTCACAGGAGTCCTCTCTGAGGTATGTAATTTGATCTCAATTCAGCAATATAGCATCCAGTGGGGTTTGTGGACCATTTCTTCCAAATTGTGGGACTTATGTCAAAGGGGAAGGGAGTTCATTGCTAACAGTCATCACAGAACAGCCTTCCTTGTAGGTGTTCTCAGCACCTGCCAGGAAAGTGCTTTAGAGACAACACGCTGAATTGGCTTTACTCACATGCAGGCTTCTGCTCACACAGAATTCATAACTCCTCAAGGAAAATGTCATAAATCAATCTCGTTTCTATGCTACATATTAAAAATATCACCTTACATGTCCTCTGCAAAGATCACCAACAAAAACATTTTCAGTAAGGAGGAGTTTGATTTACAGCCCTGTAGTCAAGCATGTGTCTTGTGAACCAAAAATTTTACTTAAGTTTGTTGGAATCTTCATCTTGTTTAATAAATAAACAGACAAACAAGCAAATAAATAAAATCTTCCAGCAGAGTTTAAGAGGACTACCAGGATGTGTCTGGGAATACTATGCCAACTAGCTTTAAAATTAATAGAAATTCTTTGAATTTATGTTGGGCATACACTGGGTATAAGAGAAATAAGGAGAAAGATTGAAAGATTGTAGTTTTCCTCCTCCTCCTACCCCAATGTCACTCTTTTCCTTTATCCCACAGGTGACAAGTTCCTATTAAACATGCACACACACAGAATACAGACCACGCTGCATGCCTTCTTAAACATACGACTCCTTAAACTACAAATAAAAATACATTCAAATTCCCTATACAAATATCCCTTAGGCAAAGTCATGAAAATTACTGCTACTTTATTCAAAGAACACTGTAACAAATCTTTAGAAGGGTTGCTTTTCCAACAGGGTTAGTTACTGTGGGGTTTTTACCTCCTTAACTGAATGTCTATTTGCATATAATAACCTGAGATGATGAATTGTATCCAGTAAAATAAAGAAAAGAAGAAGGGAATTAAATGAAGGGAGACAACATGGCCTAGTGAATTAAGCAACAGACTTGAGGGGACCAGGAGACCTAGATACTATTCCCAGCTCTTCCCTGCAGTGTGACTTTAGGCAAGTCTCTGAGCAAGATTTCTGTCCCCACCCTGTGGTCTATTTATATTGTAGACTCTTCAGAGTATGTATGATCCCTTGCTGCATGTTTATACAGCCCCAAGTGCAAAGGGGCTGTGTTCTCTGTTGGAACATCCTACAAATAATTGAAACAAACCTCCAAAATCCACATGTCAGAGGCAACATTAATCTACCTTTCTGCAGCCAATGTGGCAGCAGAGTGTTCTAGGTTGTATGCAATGTCTAGGTCATAAATATAAACAAAACTAATCCCTGGCAACACAGGATTTGAGTAACATGAGCAATTCAAGTGCCGTGCTGCACCAGGAAAACCTTGGTCTTCGATAAAATATCAATATAGGCTTTAGTAAGATAACTAGCTTTTCTCCAAAGGTAAAATACATGAGTTTTAAGAAAAAAAAAAATCTAAAAAACTAAATACAGCATTCTGCTTTTCAAAAAGTACAATATGGCTGAAAGACAGGAATGGATTTCTCATTAGGAGAAGAGTTGGAAGGAAGTAGGGCACCAAGGCCCTTTCTGTTAAAACCCCCATATGTACCGTGCATGCTTTTGCTTCAAATAAAGCAGTAGTAGCTGTGATGACACTAGCACTTCATCCTTCCCTAAAGGAAATTACTATAGTCAGAGAATGTATAATTTTGTATTTTATCCCTTACAGAAAAAGGATAAATATAAAAGAAGATGGAGTCTGGAAAGAAGGAGTTATCTACTTAACTCTAACATCCAGCACTACAAGGACAGGATGTTAGACTCGTCTGACACAGCACTTTAAGTTCAAATATGGGAGTTTTTTACACAGGACACAGTTGTGGGTGTTCTCCACTGAACTCTCAGAGGTGTAGAGGGCTCAAACTTCATGTAGAAGCACAGGTTTTGGATCCCAAGTGTAGGACTCTGCATTTGGCCTTGTTAAATCTCATCCCATTGGCCCCAGCCCATCAATCCAGCTTGCTCAGATCCCTCTGTAAAGCCTTCCTACCTTCAAGCAGATCAGCACTTCCTCCCAGCTTAGTGTCATCTGCAAACTTGCAAAGCGTGCACTCAATCCCCTCATCTGGGTTATTCCACCAAGCCCTGGGGAACACCACTTGTGACCAGCTTCCAGCTGGATTTAACTGCATTCACCATCATTCTTTGTGCCCAGCCATCCAGACAGTTTTTAACCCAGCAAATGGTATGTCTGTCCAGGCAAGTGGTAGCCAGTTTCTCAAATAAGATACTGTGACAAACTCAGTCAAAGGCTTTACTGAAGTCCAGGAACACCACATCCACAGCATTCCCCTCATGCATCAAGTAGGTCACTTTGTCATAGAAGGTGACCAAGTTAGTTTGACAGGACCTGCCTTTCATAAACTCATGCTAAGAGGCCCTGATCACCCAGTTGTGATGTGTGTGCTGTGATATAGCAGTCAAGATGACCTGCTCCATGACCTTCCCTGGCATTGATGTCAGACTGACAGGCCTGTAGCTTCCTGGATCCTCTCTCTGGACCTTCCTGTAAGGGAGTGTAACATGTGCCAGACTCCAGTCCAAAGAAACTTACCCAGTCAGCCATTAGTGCTGGTAGCTGATGGAAATAGGTTTGGCAAGAACCTCTGCCAGCAATTGTACTATCCTTGAGTGGATCTCAATGGGCCCATAGACTTATGAATATCTAATTTGCCTAGCAGGTCTCTAACCTTGACCCTCTTGAGTCATGACAGCTTTCTTCTGCTCTTCCTCCCTGTCTACTGACTTGTGAGATTGAATAGTCAGGGAACATCTCACCTTACCGTTAAAGAAGGCATCAAACACTTCAGCCTTATCCTCATCCTTTGTCACTTTCCTCCCTCTGCATTCAGCAAAGGATGGAGATTTCATGAAGAAAACTCATGATTCAAGAGAAGGAAAGAGGGGATAATCCAAGTGATGCAAAGGCAATTGTCACCTCCCACAGTGAGAATGATGCCCGGCCAGTCTCCAAGCAGCAGCTAACTTGGAAGACAAACTTTACACACACTTCAGTATTTATTGCTGGGCATGATGTTATTATGGTATGGAATATCCGTTTGATTAGTTTGAGTTGACTATTCCAGCTGCATCCCTCCCTGCAGTACTCACTGCAAAGGGGCAGAGTGAGAAACAGAAAATTTTTATAGACAAACACTGTTCAGCAACCGCTAAAATACGGATGTGTTACCGATACTATTCTAGTCACAAATTCAAAACATAGCACTGTACAGGCTAGTGTGAAGAAAGCTATTTCCATCCAGGACAGATATACTACAACAGTTAAAGTTAAATTTCAGTTTGATGTGTTTGTGTTCACTACCCTTTCTCAGCCTGACCTTTCAGGTAGCTTGTATTTAAGACAGGGTCAAATACAATCTTATAACTAACTCACAGTGACTTTCTTAGAGATGCCTTCTAATTCAGGAAGATGCAAACAGGTTGAAAACTTATGGATGAGAAGAAAAGAACAAGGCAACAAAAGGAATCTTTTGGTTGTTGTATACTACAAGCCACTTGATCAAGGGAATCCTACTGATGATGTCTTCTACTCCATCTACAGGAGGCTTCACACTCACAAACTCTCATGCTACAGGGGGACTTCAACCATCCTGACATCTGCTGTAAAAGTAGCACAGAAAGCTGTAGGCAATCCAGGAGACTTCTAGAATACATTGAAAATAACTTCTTAACCCAGGTAATAGACACCCCTAACTGAAGGGATGCAATACTGGACCTGATGCTCACCAATGCAAGTGACCTGATCAGTAACGTCAAGATCAGAAGCAGACTGGGCTGCAGTGACCATGTATTGGTTGAATTCAATGTCCTGTGGGATATTGAATTCAATGTCCTGTGGGACAGGCAAGGAATATAGTCAGGACCATAAAATTTAGGAAAGCAAAATTCCGGCTTTTTACGGAGTTAGTCAATAGGATGCCTAGGAAATAGTCCTCAGGAACAAGGGAGCAGAACAGAGCTGGAAAATATTTAAGGATGCTTTCCATAGAAAGCAAGAGCACTCTGTCCCTAAAAGTAGGAGATCAGGTAGGGAAGGGAAGAGATCAGCATGGCTGAGTTGAGACCTGCAGGTCAAGCTGAAGAGCAAGTGGAAAATTCACAGGCCATGCAAGCAGGGACAGGTAAACTAGGAAGAGTATAGGGATGCCGCCCAGTTGCATAGGAATGAGGTCAGGAAGGCCAGGGCACAGCTGGACCTGAATTTGGCAAGGGAACCAAAGACTAACAAGAAGAGCTTTTACGCATATGTCAACCAGAAAGGGAAGGTTAGAGAAAATGTATTCCCCCTGTGTATGAAAATGGTGACTCTCATCAACAGACAAGGAGAATTGTTAAGGTTAACAATTTTTTTTGCTTCAGTCTTCACTGGCAACTGCTCTCCTCACCCCTCCTGCATCAATGAAAAACAAGTTGGAGACCGAGGGAATATAGACACTCCCACTGTACGGGAAGATGAGGTTTGTGACCACCTGAGGAACCTGAACATACACAAGTCCATTGGACTTGATGAGGTGTAACTCAGAGTCCTGAAGGAATTGGGGATGTGGTTGTCAAGCCACTCTCCATGATATTTGAAGAGTCATGGCAGTCAGGAGAAGTCCCTGGTGACAGGAAGAAGGGCAACATTGTGCCTGTTTTTAAAAAGGGTAGAAAAGTCAACCCTGGGAACTACCAACCTGTGAGCCTCACCTCTGGGCCTGGGAAGATCATGGAACAGATCCTCCTAGGAGATATGTTAAAGCACATGGAGGACATGGAGGTGATTAACGGCAGCCAGCACGGCTTCACCAGGGGCAAGTCCTGCCTGACCAACCTAGTGGTTTTCTACGATGGGGTGACCCCAGTATTGGACACAGAAAAAACAATGGATGTAATCTGTATGGATTTCTGTAAAGCCTTTGAGATGGTTCCCCACAACATCTTTCTCCCCATTTTAGAGAGATATGGATTTGATAAGTAGACGGTTTAGTGGATAAGTTATTAATTGGATGGTCAAATTCAGTGTGCAGTGGTCAACAGCTGATGTCTAGATGGAGACTTATGGCAAGTAATGTCCCTCAGTGGTCTGTACTGGGACCAGTGCTGTTTAATACTTTTATCAGTGGTATAGACAGCAAGATTGAGTGCACCCTGAGAAAGTTTGCAGATAACACCAAGCTGAGGGCTGCAGCTATCACAACAGAAGGACAGGATGTCACACAGAGGGCCTTGAACAGGCTGAAGAAGTGAGCCTGTTTGAACCTCATGAGGTTCAACAAGGCCAGGTGCAAGGTCCGACACCTGGGTCAGGGCAATCCAAGGTTTCACTACAGGATGGGGGATGATGTGGTCGTGAGCAGCCCTGCAGAGAAGATTTGGGGGTCCTGATTGATGAGAAACTTGACATGAATCGGCAGTGCATGCTCGTAGCCCAGGAGGCCAACTGTATCCTGGGCTGCATCAAAAGAAGCGTGGCCAGCAGCATGAGGGAGGTGATTCTCCCCCTCTGCTTCATTCTTGTGAGACAACACCTGGAGAACTGTGTCCAGTTCTGGAATCCCAGCACAAGTAGAATACAGAACTGTTGGAACAGGTCCAGAGAAGGGCTACAAAGCTGATCAGAGGGCTGGAGCACTTTTGCTGTGAAGACAGGCTGAGAGAATAAGACTTATTCAGCCTGGAGAAAAGGCTCTGGGTAGACCTTATAGCAGCCTTCCAATGTTTGAAGGGGTCTCAAAAGAAAGCTGGAGAGGGACTTTTTATAATGGCATGTAGTGATATGATGAGGGGAAATGGATCCAAATTAGAATGAGGAAGATTTAGATCAGGTGTTACAAAGAAATTCTTCATGATGAGGGTGGTAAGGCACTGGCACAGGGAAGCTGTGGCTGCTCCGTCCCTGGAGGTGTTCAAGGCCAGGTTGGATGGGGCCTTGAGCAGGCTGGTATAGTGGGAGGTGTCCCTACCCATGGCAGGGGGTGTTAAACTAGATGATCTTTAAGGTCCTTTCCAACCCTAACTATTCTATGAAGGTATATCAGATAGTGGCTTTTAAATTAGTCTCTAGGATCTTTCAGTTTAGTCTTTTGACACTGTCTCTCATAATATCCTTACAGGTAAACTTAGGAAGGGTAGATTAGATGAATGAACAGTGCGTTGAGAACTGGCTGGATGGCAGACCTCAGAGAGCTATTGATCAGTGGTGCAGACAGCCTGGTTGGAAGTCAGCCTTTTTCCCCAGGGCTTGGTATTGAGCCCACTCTTGTCCAACATACTCAGCGATGACATAGATGAGAGTTCAGAGTGCTCCCTCAGCAAGTTCACTGATGACACAAAACTGGAAGGAGTGGTTGATACATCAATAGGCTGCATTACCATTTAATGAGAACTTAACAGGCTAGAGAGTTGGGCAGAGAAGAACCTCATGAGATTCAGCAAAGGAAAGTGTAGGGTTCTGTGCCTCGGGAAGAATAACCCATGAACCAGCACAGGTTAGAGACTGACCTGTTGGAAAGTACCTCTGCGGTAAAGGGCCTGGAAGACCTGGTAGACAACAAGTTAACCAAAACTAGCAACGTGTTCTCATGACCAAGAAAGCTAGTGATATCCTGGGGTGGATTAAGAAAAGTGTGGCCAACAGGTTGAGGGAGTTTATCCTCCCTTTCTATTCTGCTCTAGTGAGGCCCCATCTGGAGTGCTGTATCCACTTCTGGGCTCCCCAGCTGAAAAAAAAGTAAGAGGAGGTACTGGAGACAGGCCAGGAAAGGGTCACGAAGATGAGTAGGAAAGATAAGTATCTCTCTTATGGGGAAAGGCTGAGAGACATGGGTCTGTTTAGCCTGGAGGAGACCAAGAGGGGAACATATCAATACATACAAACATCTAAAGGGTGCATGTGAGGTGTATGAGGCCAGAATCTTTTCGGTGTTGTCTAGCAATAGGACAAGGGGTTATGGGCACAAACTGGAGCTCAGGAAGTTCCATTTGAACAGGATAAAAAATACCTTTACTGTGAAGTTGATGGAGCGTTGGAACAAGCTGCCCAGGGAGACCGTGGAGTCTCCTTCTCTAGGGACATTCAAAACACACTTGGATATGCAGCCCGTTGTAGGTGAACCTATAGGGAGGCCTTATTAGATGATCTCTGGAGGTCCCTTCCAGTCCCAACCATTATGTGATTCTATGATCTACAAATGTATTTCAGAGGAGTCAATAATCTGAGGAAGATAAACTATACCAAGATATATTGATGTATCAAAAAAATTTTAGGAGTCTGAAAATGGAGAGTGAAGAGGGTGAGAAACAGACTTTAGGAATCTTTCAGGATCATGCTGATAATGAAAAATGTTTTGAATTACGATAGGACTTCCATTTTAATGTCAGAAAGAAAACAATCAGGGACATTAACAATGCAAATGCGCAAAAAAGTCTTACATTCCCAGTGAAGTGTCTTGTCAGTTTCATTTAAAATTATTTCTTTCCATCCTGTGACATATTTATTTGTCTTTGCAATTTTTTTAATTTACTTGTTTAAAAGTTTTCTGCCTCCAATAACAGCTGGAATCCCAAAATGAAATTAAAACCATGTAGGTGCCAATATATACATTCAATAGATATGAGACTAAATTAAACTAATTGACATTTTATTAATATTCTGCTGTTTGTTCCTGCAGAGTTAAAACCGTACTCAAGATCCTATCATATGAAGATACACTCTAGACCATCTGGTAGCCAAACATTTCTGATTATAAATAAGTAATTTTTTTTAATAATTTATTTGGGAGTTTTTGTTTATTGTACAAAAATCTGGAAAGAGAGAAGAAGTATGAAGATATGCTGGGTTTTATATTACATCTTTCATGAACAACAATATTTTTTGCAGAAAAATCTGGTTGAGAAAGGAGAAGATCTTGAATATTCATTTGAATTAGAAAGCAATTTCTGAAGTGATTCTTGTTTGCAGCCCTTTTGGCTTCACTTTATATGAACATAGAAGCACTTAGTCTTAGCAGAGACAACACTCAGAAGTAGTAAATGTTTAGCTGGAATTTTAAACTCTAAAAAGGAAGAACATTATTTGTTCATCAGAGAGAGCACAAGAGGACTGAAACACTTTATGAAGAAGAAAAGAAAGAAGGTAAATCCCCAAGATAACAATAGTGACATTCTGGGACTATTAGTGAAGGAGAGTTGTAGGCTTTTCACCATTGGAGGTCTTCAAGAAATTATTAAAATCTATCAGAAATTATGTGGATAGAATTGATCTTTTCTTGAGGAAGCAGACTTGAGTCCTTGAGGACAAACTACTTGGTTTCTCAACATGTCTTCCAGCTGTGATTTCTGTATTAGAGATGACTCTCTGTACAGTATTGATAAGTGGTATAATTTTTAAGTTTAGCCTGCAAGCAAAATCCTTCACACTGTGAGACATAAAAAAATCATGAGGTTTGGCTAGTGACTGCTTTCAAAAGAAATTAGAAAGCAACTATCAAGTAAAGAAAGACCAAAGTTCCTTGGATTCATTTAAAAGCCTGAACTATTTTCTTTGTCTATATTCTCATCATATATTCCCATCAACTTCAAAATTACCATACTGGAGGAACAGAATTTTTGGACTATGATGTCCAAAAAAGTCTTAATAAATTTACAGTTATTTACCACTGATCTTTGAAGCAAAGGAAATATCTGAGCACTTGACCAAGCCTTCATCGTCCATAGCAATCTGGATACAGATGCTTTTGCTCAAGAGCCTTTGGATCTAGGTTAATCCCCAACTGACTGCAAAGCAATCAACACGTTACAGGATTAAAAAATTGCCTATTCATTGAAGCCAAGTCATTGAAGACACATGAAGGAAATGCACAGACTACAATGCTAAAATCAAAGAGGCCTTTCTTTAGGCAGAGACAGAAAGAGTAACATTAATGCTGTAAGAGTGATGAAATTTGAAGGATAATATTCCTTTTAGTGAGCAGGAATGGCAAGCAAATAGAGAAAAGTAAAATTTGTTTAATAGAGGTTTATATTCACTACTTGATAAAACAGACTGTCAGAAAAAATTCCATGCTATCATTGACAATCCTTAGCCACATAGACCAAGAAAGGGAGTATCTGCTAAATTGTTCCCAGTCTCTCATTAGGGTGGAGTTCTTCCCCTAGGTTGCTCTTCTGTGCTTATTTAATTTCAGTTTTAAGCTCCTTGGATGAGGAGGTTTTCATAGTATTATTTGACCAACTATTTTTAATCCTAATAGAGCTTACCCTCAGGAAGTTATCCTTCTTACTGCAAAACTGGCTTCTTTTTCTTCAGTGCAAGGAGCATACGAAAAGTGCCTATTTGACTGAACAGGGAACTGTATTCCAGATATGCATTCATCTGACCCTGATGTACAACCAAGGTTTGCAAGCAATATTGAAACACAGCACTAAGTAATATTAATAAAACATTAGTAAAACAAAAAATTTAGATATTAAATAAGTTTTCTCACTTTTTTTTTTTTTACATGGGATATCATAGAAAACAAGGTATTATGATTGGTAGAAAAAGGAAAGAGAAGGAAGCCTGCTTCATTTTAGATTATTTCTTTTTTCAATTTTATCTGGTCCATGAGCTCTGGAGAAAAACTGTACTTTAGAATGAGGAACACAAAGAATATCACATCATTTTATAGTAGGACTACCAGCTTCAACAGTCTCTTAACTATCAAAGAAACTATTCATGACAGCCATTAAAATCATCCTCTGTTATAAAGCCTTACATGGTCTGTAATGCAAGCAGGCGGTCATAGTCATGTAGCACAACCTTATATAGAACATATAATCAACTCATGAAGCTTTGAGTTAATTCTTCATGGAATTGATATGGATATTACACAAAGAAGAAGCAGAAGGAGAAAGAAGATGAGGAGGAGGGGAAAAACAGAGAGAAGGAAATTATCTTTTCACATGACCAGCACTACAGAGTTTACTACAGCCACCGTAATTTTACTTTGAAAGTTTGTGATTTGTTTGTTGTTCTTTTTCTTTCCTTTAAATCTGTTGCTTTTCAAATGGTAGCCTCTGGATGTTGTCGGTCCTATGTTTGTTAAATGTAAGAATAATCTATTTTTTTCCTGAGAACAGTTACAGACTCAGTTTTATTCTTTTTCATATCATCATCTAAAAGTGTTTATTGTTTCTTAGGGAGTCTGAAAATAAACAAAAATTGTGTTGAGGAGTAGAATGAAAAATGGACTTCAAACATGGAGCATTTCAGGGGTAACGTATTGGTATTGTAAGCACTAGGAAACTTAGCAGAGATAAATGTCTGCCCTCCCAAGGAAGTTGAAATGGAGGGTGGCTGATATGTACATTTTCCATGGGAAGAAGTAAAGGCCAAATGCAGAAAGCAGGAATGAGAGAACAGAAATTTGAAGTCATCTGAACGGCAGGCATGGAGCATCCTTGCTTGAGGGGAAAAACAGAAGAAAATGAGATTCGAGTGTGGAGAATAAGGGATACAAAGACCCTCATGAAAGAGAATAATAAAGTGAGTCCCATGTACTAAATGAGAAATAGGGGCTGGTGAAGCACAATGGACTAAGCCAACAGGAGATAGGCTAGATGCAATGCTGGCTGCAATGGCAGAAACATCCCAATGGGTAAAAGTGGGTTGTATGGACCATGAAAAGAAAAAAACACTAAATAAAGAAAAGCCTATAGAAATTCTCATTGGTTTGTACCATCACATGTTCCAAAACTTTTTTGGAAAACACTGGCAATCCAGTTAATGCATTTCAAAGGCGGGTTTAGTGTGTGGAATGTGTGTCTCTGTGTGTGTGTGCGTGTATTTGTAAAAGAAGCTGCTAGGTCTTCATAACAGGGGTGTAATAATGGTTTTCATAGCAAAATGGATTAAATGCAGATCTGTGGACAATCAATATTGCAGATCTGCTTGTCATCCACCGGTCTAGAAGCTTTTCCAGATAACATTTTCATCTATTTTTTCTCACATTTTTTTCAAATTCTGAATTAGACCTACCAGTTCAGCCAACATCATAGGAAGGTATTGTTTAAGATTTAGGAGTATTTTTCTTCTCCTACAGACTGCAGGATTGGTTGTGCTTCCTCCCTGCAGAGCTAAGAAACTAATTTGCATGATGTTGAAAAAGGAAACCTTTCTGGATAGCTTTTCTCTTGAATGCTTTATGTGTAGAGCTGTGTTCATTCCCTCCATGGGGGTGATTATTCAGGAAAACTGAGTGACTGTGTCTTAGTATTTACATTTCAATATTTTAGTAAATGATCACTTAGCATTATCCACTCAGTACAACAGGAGCCAACTATGAAACTCCCTTAAGACTAGGAGAGACAAATCCACAGAAAGATGAATTTCTTTCTTTAGGACAAAGTCTAACTATTAAAGTGCATTAACCAGACACGGGCCAGATATGTCACACCATTCTTAGAGTTAGAACAAAGCTAACCTTCCTGCTTCAACACAGCTGTAGGATAATGTTGCTGACTTTTGAATCTGGCACAATTTTGAGTGATTCTGCTGCTGAACCAGAGAAAGAAGAAATAGCAGATACGAATTTGGAAAAATTTTTGTTTCATGATATTCATCTTTTTTACTAATTTGTTATTATAACATTGTGATCAACTTACTACATTGCTGGTGTGTTTTGCTATGATCAGACATAGCAGCCAATGTATAGACAGTCAAGACAGATTATGTGTGTCAGTTTTTTAAACACTATGTGAGCCCAAACAAATTTCCATTCCCTGTCTTCAGATATCTAATAGTTCAGGTCACGATATATTCGCTATGTACAATGCTAAATATACTATGGGGCTAGCCTTTGGCTGCAATATGTATTTTAGAATCTCTGATGCTCATTTCTCCTAATCTCATCCTGGTCAACAGGAAGAACTGTGCTTGTCTTTACCAGGGTTGAACTGGGTTTGGTAAGATATTTTATGCTTTCAAAGAGTTGTGTGCATATTGGATGTCATTACAAAGACTGTATGCTTGATCATACAGAATAGGAAATTGTGACCAGAGCTAGACTGAAAACCTGGCCCCATCACTTCAAAGGAAAGAAGAAGAAAAGAAAAATAAAGTTACCTTCAGAACAGCTTTTGTACCTGCACACACTAAGGTTAATCAAATCTTATGCTTCAGAGTATATAGTTGATTAGCTTGTGTGTCTGGAAGCACTTCCCCTTATTTGCCATTCTACTCTTAGCTGCAGAAAGAGCAGGGTTCATGTTGGTTCTGGGATATTTTTGTTATTTTTTCCATTATTCGCTTGCCAGAGAAACTTCGAAAAATGGTGGTAGTACTGAGAAGTGCTCTGTGCAGAACAGATCTATTTCAACAGAGAGATTGGGAAGCCTGCAAGTTTTGATAAGCATTGGAAAATAAAATTATTTTCTCCTTATTACTGTGAAGTGCCTGCCTTCTTATGAAGCTTTGTAACTGAAAATGGATTATTCTTCTATGAGCCTTTGAGGTAGAGAAGATCTGTCCCTCCTTCAACCTATGGAATGTGATTTTAAGGTATCTTTGCATTGTGATTTAACTCATGGATAAAATACATTGTGAAAAATGTTGTGAGTTTTTATTTTGTTTTTTAACACTTATAGTTAGATAAGAACAAGCAGAAGAAAATCTGAGTTCCCGAGATTCCCAATTCTTGGCCTTCTTCCTTCCCTCTTTCCCTTTCTCTCCCTTTTGTCCCCATATGAGGCTTTCTTCTTTGTGTTAATCTTCAAAGTCCTGTCTTTATCTACGTATTCATTTTGGCATTCATGTCTTGTAAGTTATTTTGACTTGTAGATTCTGAGACACTAACACTGCCCATTCTGTATAGCTCTATCAGCTTCATTAGTGTTCTTGTAATTTACTCTTGATGAAGACTTGGCCATGGGGTCTGTAAGAATTTATGGTGGCAAGGTCATGGAATTACAGACATTTACAATTTCATTAAGGGTTTAAGGCACAGGTAATTTGCAATCTAATTATTAAGAATATGAGCATCTGTGTGTATGCCTGGCCTTACTGGCTGTCACAGGGGTGAAGTACGCACCCAGCCTACCCATCACATCAAACAGAATATCATACAGCACCATCAGTGAGGCATGATCTGTTGAGAGCACTTCATTCTCCTTATGTTTTGGCCTGGGTCTGGCTTATTTCAGGTGATTCAGATTTTAAAGAACTATCGAAAGTGAATTTTTCACTAAAAAATAATATCAAACAGGGGAATGGATCATAATGTAACCTTAAAGATGAAGTGGACAAAACTTTAACCTTGAATTGAGGGTATGGGGAAAGTGAAGTTCCCTTGTCAGAAAGAATATTAAGCTGTATGTGTTTTGCAGCTGTAGTTATCAAGCAATCTTGAACTGCACCATGGGTTAATTATTCTGCCTTGGTAGTCTTTAGAAGGGAAATGTACTCTGGTTTTCTGAATACCATTGTAGGTAATGCATGACCCTTGTCATTTGCTTCCTATCTGCTTAATAAGAAGGAACAATCAAAGATCACTTTCCAAAGGTTAATTCCTACTGAATTTACTGGGAAATTTAGCAATGATTTGCTGGATTTGTACCCTAAACTACTCACCTCAAAGGATCTAAAAGATCCGTAGGCTGAAGTGACTTTGCATAAAAATTACACAGGTCTGGTACCTGCTGGATGCATTGCCATCACATACGCACAAAATAACTTAACTAGTTGTACATTTCATGATTAAATAACTAGCCAAAACCAGGGAAAATACTGAAATTATGATGACAAGCGACTGATGAAAAATAACTACTTGTACTGCAATATATCCAAATTTCTTGGGCTACCCTTGATTGTTTGATGAAGAATACGTATGGATCATAGGGCTTTTATGGTCCTAGATTGTCATGATTTTATAGGTTTACTCTTATATGCGTGGAAGAGAAAAGAACTGTATTTCATCCACCTTGTACAAAGCAGCACAGACAACCTTTTTAGTCGATTTTCCTTAGTAAAATTGTCAATTGTAATTCTCACCATTCTGAAGTATACATCAATTTGGAGTAAAGAAGCGTTCTTAATTAAATTACATTTCCAGGTTTCAATATTTTTATATATTTATTGTAGTAAAGAAAGCAGCAGTACCTTCTCAACTTATGTGTCTATTTGCAACACTTTCTCAGTTATCAGAAAGAAGATGAAATTTGGTGGAGCAGGGACATTTAGTTTAAGTTACACCAGATTTTTAGAATAGCTTATTGTATTTATTTATAATGTTTATCAGCAGTGTAATGCTAACTTAATCTCTTTGAAAAAATGTGTCATTTGGCTTGTGATGAATAATACATTGAGAAATATGAAATTGATAATGTTTTGCCTTTTCAGTATGGTCTGAAATTCTAGTTTAGATCGACACTTAGGAATTATTTATATCCTCTTATGTCATATCAGTTTAAATAATATTCCACTCATTGAAGCATAAAGAATAATGTTAATATTAAAGTTTCTATTTAAAATTTGCTAATTGCACATGAAGGGGTTATATCTGCTGCATTCAGGGTTTTTTAAATATAATTTCATTGTATTAGAAAATCTATGAGGTTAAATCTGCAGAAATTATTGCTTATAAATGTTGTATAATAGGAATCTTGCTGCTGTTATGAGCACTGAAAAATGTGCCTTCATATCAAATAAGGCTTGTTAAAGCTACAGTTCTGGAACTGTCAGGATTTAATACTAAATTTGGGCCTGATCCAGCTCAGCTTTACTCATGTAAGTAGTTCCAATTCCTCTGAAAAAATCCGTTCCTGGGCAGGGGTACTGCACATCTCTTTGCACAGTTATTGATCCAGGGAAGACTGGAAATGGTAAGAGGAAGAGGTGAATGTGCAATTTCTACCCATCTAGGCACTGGCCCTCAAAAATCTTATGTCTCTAAGGTGCCCTGTTTAGAGATGATCTTGATCAGGGATGGAATAACAAACTGAAGTCCCTGCCAAGGTATTGAAGAAGACTGACAGCAATTTTTTTTCCCCTCTCCACACACCTGGATCAAGTAGGCAGTATCACAGGCTTGCAAGAGGGGTGAAGACTCAACAGCTCCACGCAGGCAAAATGAGACTCTTCTGCCCTCTGATCACCCTCACATCCTGCTCTCTTCTGCTAAGGGCCAAACTTGGGAAAGCATATTGTCAATACCAGTTTGCTTGATTAGACACCTTGGGGGAAGTCACCAGAAGTGGTTTGCTCCCCTGGGAAAGAAAAATATTAAAGTAAATACAAGCTTATTGACTATGGAAGTCATGTGGAAAACACTCATTGACTTTATCCTCAGCAGGAAATGGCCCAATATTACTGTAAAACTTATGGACTTAGGTGAGTGACACATTGCTTGTTGTAATGCCAAACAACAAATCCAATTATCTTATTTTTTGCTCTAAACACAGATACTAAGCCTGGTTCTTTTCCCCTTTTTCATACAGTGACATAAATCTGGAAGAAAACGTTTGGTGAAAGCAGGATTACATCATCAGTGAATTAATGAGAAAGCAGAATCAATCCCATATTTGTGTGACTAATATTTTAAAAAACAGATGCTGAAATGTTTCAGATTCACAGAGGACAGGTTCACCTACTACCAAGCCGTGCTTTTAATTTTTAGCCATAGATGAATGTGGATAAGTTTAATACTTCATTTTACATAAGAATCAAAAAGTTAAGATTCTTATCCTGTTTGGAAACTCCTGAGTTTGAGTCATCTGGCTGGGCATCTTCCCAGGACAACCTACCATATTAGATCAGTTTCATGTCCTAATTTGTGACGTGAAAAGAAATAATGATCAATTATTTTGTCAATTAACCAAAAAAGAACTTCTCAGTTTTAAGTTAGGTTCTTAAAACATAAAGTGGGAACTTTAATATAATTTCCAAACAATATGTACATTTTTATGTGTATATGCCTATGTGCATGCACACACGTACATATAATTTAAGATCCTTCTTCGTGTTGTTACAATAATTTCCCTCCAATCTTTAGCACTCATTTAGAAGGAGCACTACTGAGCTCCAATGATGACACTGATAGCTGAGAGGCATTCTTTTAACACTGGCTAATTAAGCATGTGCAGGCCACAGAAAGGATTGGTTCTATCAGCACGCATACTCATTGTCAACAGTCTGTCCCTGGCAGGGTTAAGAAGGCAGCATTAAACGATCAACTCTCCCAAACATCAAATGGCAGTTTAAAGGTAGTAAATGAAGCCTGAGGTTATTGAGGGATAAACTTAATTTTTAGCTTTAGCTTTGCAGTCAAAGGTAAAAAAAAACTGTTGAGGAAAATCACCTTCTGAAAGCTTGGAGAGATCTAAACAGAATTTTGCATTGCCCCTTTTTATGTGTTTGCCAGAGATGCTCCTTGGGAGAAATTCTCATTTCAATGAATGTTCAGGCTATGCAAATCTTGAGCTCACAGCTGACACCCTTTGCAAACCCTGCCTGCCCTCCTCTAGGGATGAATTACCCCTCCGGTACAAATTACACATGCACACCAGATGGGGTGAATTGAATGTTCTAACTAGAAACAGAGGGAGGATGATCTTGTGTTTAATATGAAGGTCAGGGACTCAAGAGACTTTGATTCTATTCCTGGCTCTGCCCCAGACCTTGTATAACTTTGGGTGACTTGTTTAATCGTTCTGCCTTAGTTCTTCTCATCTATAAAATGGGAACGGTAATATTGTACTATGTTGTCAGGGTGTTACAAAACTAAATGACTGCTTACAAGATGTACTGCAATCTATAGCTGAAAGAAAATGCAGGCAGTCCATTTGTAACTGTTAATAATCATTTAGGGCAGGAACTTTAACTTTCTTTGTGACTTCTAAATATATATGTATATTCAGGCTTACGAGTTTAGCTTTGGAATGTTTTGGGATAATTTCTCTCTAAGAATCTGAAAATGACACAAAAAGAAAAACCATGAGAATATCTATGTGTATAAGTACATAGGTGTACATATAAATATGTATAAAGAAATAGTAGTAGATTAACTGTAAAAATGTAGGTGGGGTAGTAAGGTGGGGGAATTGCTTTGTGGTACTCAAAGTTGTTTTTCTCTTCAAATATTATAAAAAAAAAATCGAAACAAGGAAGAAAGGATTTTAGCTTTTGGAATGTTTTGCTTGTGATGGTAGCGTGCTTTTTGCCTTTGGAAATCTGTATTATATGTAACTCAATACCAGAAAGAAATATCCTACTGATCAAGTGAGGGTATAATACACACACAGACATGCATACACAGACATGCATGCACAAGTGCGTGTGCGCGCGCACACACACACACACACACAGAATGGCTGTCTCAGCATATTTATGTCACATTTTGTTTCTAGACATACCCACAGACCAAAGTTTTTACTAGTTTTATTCCTCTCCCTATTCCCAGACTACTGCTTCTGTTGTTGATTAAAGTATTTAAACCCTAAAAATATCCCTGTGCTTTAATGGAGGGAAATGAGCAGATTTACTAGATTATCATCATTGTATTCTGGTACCAATGAATGACAGTTCTCTAAATATCTCTCTGGATTGCAATGCCACTTAAGATCTCTACATCAGAGGATCTCAAACTATTTTCCAGAAAGTAATTAATTAATTAACCCTAACTATTCTGTCTTGTTTCTGCTGGAGCCGAAGGAAAATTTTTTGCACTGATTTCAATGGCAGCTGGAGGTCGGACTCTGTGATTATTAGTACTCTTGTAATTTGTCCACTGCCAACTCTCCCCAGAACAAAGAAGCGACACAGCTCTCTCTTTCATAGACTACACTGTCTAACAGCCTTATCCAGGTAACTTTCTGCATACTGATCTGCTGAATTCAGTACGAAACCTCTGAAGGAGTCTTAGCAGGATCTGGCCCTGCGTAATCAAATGCCCTCTCTGATTTGTTCTTGTTGGTAAAGTTTCCATTATCAAATATTCTGATACAAATTCTCGCCTGGATTGAGAAGTGATTTATTTTAATGGAACAGTATCAAGGCCCCCCTTTGTTCCTCCCCCCGTACACCTAGGAAAGAAAGGACATCCTTTTTCTCCCTCAATGAGCCTGCAAATCACTATTCCCCCTGGAGTCTGAATATCTATTCAAAAAAAGTAGCTAACTCAGAATCTGTTCTCATCTTCTCGTTCCTATAATTAAAGTTTTAAATCCTCAACTGTAGAGGTCAAATAGCACATGTAGAACATTTGCACTTCAGCTTACTGACTGCCAGCACAGGGCCAAATCCTTAAGTTTTTGTACAGTCAATGGAGCTGGCAGATTTTTTTCCCAGAGTTAAGGCCAGATTCAGCCTGTTCCCATTTTGCAGATCAATAAACTAAGGAACAGAATTATGAGGTACCTTCCCATAGCATAACAACAAGCTGTCTTTGAAACACTTGGGTGGCAAATCTGGGGTTTCAAATGTCAAAACCACCACAATTTCTACAAAACTGATATGTGTAAAGGTAAAATAATTCACTCTATAGAAGAGAAGAACTCTGACTGAAGAGTCCTAGACTTGCTTTGTTGATTCTGACAAAGATTTTTGATCCTAATGAACTCGTGTACTTGTTTGGTGCTTTAGACTCCCAGTATAGAGAAGAACGGAAAATGAATTTCCATGACTATTTGCTGAAGACAGATTCCTCAAGACAATATGAACTTTCAACAAAGAATGCCATTTACATGCATGCACACAGACATATATTACATATATATTTGTGTGGCCTCAGAGAACTGAAATATATGCAAATTTACATGCTTAATTTAGTTGAGCAAATTCTGCCCCACTAATGGCTGTCCAGGTGTGCAGATCGTGAGTCCACCAAGAGACTGGGAGATGGAAGTGGTCTGCATGTAAAATTGCTCCTACACCCACCCATCATCTACAGTATGGAGCCAGTGATTCCTTTGTATCCTCTGCCTGTCATAACCGTGGAACATAAAATGTAAATTTTTTTACTCTCTGTATTCACAGAACAATGAGAGACAGAGGTGTTCTGAACATTGGGAACTATTGAACACTGTGAACTGCAGATAAAAAAGTAGACTGAACTAGAGTGCAGTTTGAATCTGGGTATCAGTATAACGTGATACAACACAGTCTGGTCATTGTTACTCCTAAAAGTTTCTTTTTTAAGCCTAGAAATTAAAAATTGGAGAATCATAAATAAACCAGTTTAAAACTTTCAGGTTAAAGCTCCCTTATTGCCTCAAGTCTCATCTCCACTGACAATTGCACAACATATTTAAGTATCATCAACATACATTAACTTGCTACTAAACAAAATAACTTTGAAGCGTTAGATGAATTGGTTTTCTTTTTTTTCTATGGTCTACACGAAGTTTTCATGTCAATGTAAACAAACTCTTCTGAGAAAATTGACTTTCTACTTGAAGAACCTTGTAGAGAACCAGATGTTGTACCTTTTGCAGCATTATCATTAATGCTGCACCTACTGAGTATAATCAGCTAGTTGGTGTTGAACCTCACATAATCTTCCTAATGTTTCTTCTGCTGCTTTCTCTCTCTCTTTTGAATAGGGATAAGTTGATCTCCCTGTATATCTACTAAGGGCTAACATGATCTCCCTGTATATCTACTGGGAATAGTGTTCAAAATTCATTCCTCTTGTCTTGATTCAACTACCTAAAGCTCTGGGCTCAGAACACCTGCCCAGTCAGCTGGGCAATCTTGTAAGTGCTGAAGATTTTAAGTGGCCATCACGTGTGAATGAGCTATATAACATGTAAGATCTATAACCTTGTATGCTGCTTATGCTAACATACACAACATGTATATATATATGTTATGCATTTATGTTAGCATGCATGACATTTACGTTTATATATGTACATATAAATAAATATTTATATTACGACTGCTACAGATACAAGGTATCACAAACCTTGTTTGTGAATAAGAGAAGTGATTGGAGCAGGAGACAAAAAAATGAAATCTGCAATTACATCAACTGAATAGTATGGATTAATTCAATTTTGCTCACATTAGCATGTGGATTGACGCATTTTGGCGTTTCGTTTCTCTTGCACTTTGTTTTGTCTTTCTGTTTTATTATTAATAAATACTGCTGGGCTTGATTAGCATAAGACAATCATTAATTATCAAAATTCACAAAACTAAAATGAGAGGTGGGGGAAAGAGAAGTTTCCTTTGCTTGTTTACATATGGATGAAATCAGAAATATAATTTCTGCAGACTTCTGAGGAATAGAAACAGGGTTTAATAATTTTTCTGTCTTTTGGACTGCAGTTTATTTGAGTGCAAAACATGCAGGCAGGATTGTAGACACAATCTGAAAAAAGGTTTAGACTAAATCTTACTAATGACAAAAAAAACAAAAAAGGAAAAATATCAAATAATTGCCACCTGCACAATCACCAAATTGCGAACCAGAACACAAATATATAGAGAATAAAAGCTTTTCAGTTCACTGTAAAGTAAAATATGTAATGCTGAAAGTCATTATACACATCTTTTTTCAGTGTATAACACTTGTGTTATACAAACAAGGGAATTTGTAAGGAGGAGGTTTCAGTCAATACAATCAATACTCATAAGTAAAATTTACTTTAGCCATATAATTTATTTGGAATTCATATGGAATAATCTATTTATTTTCACCCAGATACACAACAAACACCATAAATAGGACAATCTTGTCACTTTTCTGCTTTCTAGAGCCCATGGAAGGGAAAGGAAATTTTGAATCCTTGCACACCAAAAAAAGGACATCAAGTCATTTTCCATTTCTTCCTCCTTCAGAGCTCAGATATCAGCACTACATACAAACAGCCAAAATAAATCTCAAAAGTTTCCCCATAAAAAGGAGTCTCAGTTTCTACTACCCGCTTGAGTTCATTGATTAAGCTGTTTTAAAAGATAATAAAATAAAAGTAAAACAAAAAAAACCCCAGAAAACAGCACTTGCCCTAAGGCATTCCAGTTCTTCACTTTACCACAGAAGTCCATAAGTCATAACTAGAGGTGCATAAAAGGTGCTGGGCTCAGGCTACACCAGGTTAAGCAAAAGCCTGGCTGGGGTGAGAGGAGGAGGGTTTATGTGGCTCCATCCATGACAGATCTGCGTTGCATTATGCAGACACAGGAGCACCCTGCAGACCATGAGACACACTAATTGGACAACAACTTAGGTATCATAACTGCCATTGACCTGTGTTCAAGTCTAAGCTCTAGGAAAATTTATATCAATTCATCCTGTGGAAAGTCATAGAAGAAAGATGGATTGCATCAACAGGGCTAGAAGCCTATCAATCCTCTGGCCCTTTGATGTATCCAAAATCTGGCATGTGAATACCAGTCATTGAGGGCAGAAGAGTTATATTCACAAACCTTTTGTGAAAGTGCTTGTACTTGAGCCGACAGCTATGAGAGATTAAAAGAATAGAATTCCTTCACCAGTTATGTTGAAAGCCAGAAGAGATCCCCACTGAGACAGACTGGATGGACATTGACAGTATCTAAACCATGATCCATTGAACTGTCCTGCTCAAGGCTGTGTACCAGTAGGTATCTCAGGATGGGTGCTAAGACTCAAGATTTCAGCTAAGGCTGCTCACAAAATTTCTGGGTTAAATCTCCTTATTATAGGCACAAGATGATGAATATCTAGGATTGTCTAATTTCTCACACAAACAACTTTTAAAAGATACCATTATTTTTTAAACTTTGGCCTTTAAATAGCATATACTGTGTCACAAACACAAATATATGGCCAACAGCATGCTGATCTCCACATGTGACAGAAGATCGGCATCCAAGTCGAAAAGGCCATACCTACTTCTCTGAAGTAGCAAAGGTCATCTAGACAAACTACAAAAAAGAACATACATCTATAATTAAACCCATACACAGGCAGAGAGTAATTCAGAACCTCTCCTCAAAAATAATTCCCCAAATTATCGCAAAAAAAACCCCAAAATTAGAGCTTGAGATTAAATGTTTTAATGTAAGTGTCTGCTTATATTGAATTTTCATTCCAAAAACTTAAGTCTTACTATGTAGTACATCTATATTGGATTTAACTGTTTTTACACATATGCTGTAGAATTACAAATTTAAAGTAAAAATTTTTTGGATGGGGCAAAACACATTGGATCTTAGAATTTTTTTTTTTTTCAGATTAAACAAAATGTGCTTGCAACAATATAGTTATTGAACCACTTTTTAGTAGTTAAAATGAGAGTAACATTACTGGTTTCTTTTATATTTTGCCCCGTTAAGAACTGTAGGATCTCCTAAGTGTCTATAGCAGAATTTTTCCTGCCCACTGCTAGAACTGCAGTACAGAGAATTCTGGCAACTCTTCCAAGGTCATTCATGAAATGCAAACACTTTGTTTTCCCATTATCTATTATGACTTTTGAATTGCTGTGAAAGCACAAAGAAGGAGATAGCCCAAGACAAATGATTTTTCTTATTTGCAAAAGGTGTGTGCATATGTTTGTGCTTTTATTATCACATAAACCAGTGTAATCAATAAGCTTAAGTATGTATTAGATCCTGAGACTTCTGCTTACTGAAGATTTTGGTATTCTATATTTTATTATCATAACCAATGAACTGAAATCATAACAGCATAGCACTACTATTCTGCCTTTGTGTTAGTTAAACTTTTTTACTGCATTATGTATATTGGAATATATGGCTAAAAATGAATACTGGGAGCAGGGATGTGAGAAAAGGAAAAGAAAATGTTTTTTTCTTGCTTTCCTTTAACCTACTTGACCAGGTTTTCACCGGTAATATCTTTAAGTTTTTAACATTACTGCACATCCAAATGACATGAACACCACTAAATATTTTTTATTGAATCTTATTCTCTGATGCTGTTCCTTCTGTATTTGCATAGAAACCTGGCCTTGATGGATACATTTGCCATTCTCCACGTGTAAACACAGTAAGGTACCTGCAGCTCATCAGATAACTGAGCATCGGCTGAGATTCAGTTGTGTTTGATGTGCACATTATGAGTCTGTAAAAGATGAGTCATAAAGGAAGTTATCTTAAAGCCCTTTCATTACCTCACCTTTGCTAAGGACTTACATAAGCAGAGGTACAATGTGTGTTAACTTGTTAAACTTCAGTAACTACATTATTGGTTGGAGCCTACAAAAGTATCCATCCCTTTTATATAAAGTACAACTGCTTGAAGTACAGGAAAGCATATAGATGGATATAGGCATACAATATCTATATACATGAGATTTTATTCAGGTCATAAGTACCTTGTGGACTTACCCTGTTCCAAATAAAGATTAATGGTAGTGGTGGAAGTCTAAACAAGGAGCAACTTTCAATGCTGTTCTTTTTTTCATCAACTGCTTTAGAAAGCTGTTTTAAAAGCTGAGAAGACACTTATATGTCCAAATCTAGAAAGTCAGGGAGTCCAAGCAGAGGTAAAGATATATTTTTAGAATTAAATTTGGCAATTAAAAAATTTAAGGTAACCCAACAATGTTGTCCAAGTCCCTTTTGGAATTAATATTTGAACTCCTATATATTCAGACACTTCTTCACAGGTGACTTTATCCTAGGAATTTTGGAGATTTGAAAGAGATTTAAGCTTCAGTGTTTCTGCTGATACAATTTAGTGGCAGCCTAAATACTGACTGACCAAAGTGGTACATCATTTGCTGGGTCCAGCCCTGTTCAATGTCTTTATCAATGACCTGGATGAAGGCATCGAGTGCACCTTTAGCAAGTTTGCAGACGACACTAAGCTGGGTGGAAGTGTCAATCTGCTGGAGGGTAGGGAGGCTCTGCAAAGGGATCTGAACAGGCTGGACCGCTGGGCAGAGTCCAATGGCATGAGGTTTAACAAGGCCAAATGCTGGGTCCTGCACCTGGGGCACAACAACCCTATGCAGCTACAGACTAGGAGAAGTCTGTCTAGAAATCTGCCTGGAGGAGAGGGACCTGGGGGTGTTGGTTGACAGCGACTGAACATGAGCCAGCAGTGGCCCAGGTGGCCAAGAAGGCCAATGGCATCTTGGCTTGTATCAGAAACGGTGTGACCAGCAGGTCCAGGGAGGTTATTCTCCCTCTGTACTCGGCACTGGTGAGACCGCTCCTTGAATACTGTGTTCAGTTCTGGGCCCCTCACCACAAGAAGGATGTTGAGGCTCTGGAGCGAGTCCAGAGAAGAGCAACAAAGCTGGTGAAGGGGCTGGAGAACAAGTCTTACGAGGAGCGGCTGAGAGAGCTGGGGTTGTTTAGCCTGGAGAAGAGGAGGCTGAGGGGAGACCTCATTGCTCTCTACAACTACCTGAAACGACATTGTAGAGAGGAGGGTGCTGGCCTCTTCTCCCAAGTGACGGGGGACAGGACAAGAGGGAATGGCCTCAATCTCCACCAGGGGAGGTTTAGGCCGGACATTAGGAAAAAATTCTTCACAGAAAGGGTCATTGGGCACTGGAACAGGCTGCCCAGGGAGGCGGTTGAGTCACCTTCTGTGGAGGTGTTTAAGGCACGGGTGGATGAGGTGCTGAGGGGCATGGTTTAGTGTTTAATAGGAATGGTTGGACTTGATGATCCGGAGGGTCTCTTCCAACCTTGTTATTCTATAATTCTCTGATTTCTCCGCATTCCAGTCATGGTGTTTTGGGACCTTCCCTGCTTTGGGCAGCCATATCTGAGCCCTTAGAATAAGAACCTAGAACAAACACCAGTTTTTTACTGGGCGTGGGAAATCACCTGGCTATTGTTAACATCATTCTGCAAATATACACATAGATTTCTTTTTTTTAACAGACAGGCACACAGAAGAAGACTTGATCATTTCATTCAAGCACTGTTCATATAATTCAGAAGACCACAGTGACATTGTTAAAACATCACAAGGAAAGACAGGGAAAGTGTTTTGTCTCTGGAATCTTAGTGTGAGATTCTGTGACATGGAGGAAAGGAAGAAAGAGGATGTGCCAAGCATAAGGAAACAAAAACAAATTATCCAACCAAACAAATCCTCTTTTCGCAAAATAAGAAGGAAAGAGAAGGCAAGAAGAGTTTGAAAAGAATGAGCAAAAAAAAGGAGGAAAGCTTCAGACTAACTTATTAGACCAGAATTTCTACCAGTATGCCTCAGCTGCTATGCAACAATCTCTGTCTTCTGTTTAACTTTGAAAGGAGCTGAAAGTGTCTAATTCAGACATAGATATGTAACCTATATATGTCTAATTTCAAGCAGATATCTTATGGACAGGGGTAGCTTGCTACGGTTTTACTGACAGAGATTCCCTTTCTGTGAAGCAGTGTTCTTTGGGCTAGAAGGCTGATTATTCCTTGTTGCTGCTGGGACGTTGATATTTGCCTCAGAATGATGTTCAAATTATACCTGGAAAAGACCAAGTTTTAAACATGGGCTGGCATGAAGGCTCTGTCCACTTTGTCCTACCCAGCCATATCCTTTCTGTCTTTAGTCAGAATTTTGTCAGATGACTTTCAACTTTCAAGTAAGTTGACCTTGTATACACTTATGAATAAAATACTGGGCCAATATTATCTGCTTAGTATAGTTGACATAATTGGAGCTAAGCTGATTTACACAGAAACTGGGCCATTAAATCTGTGAGAAAAGTTAGGGAAGCAAAGGAATGGTAAAAGAGCCAGAAGAAGTTATCTGGTTTTTAGAAGTGAAAGGTATCTCTCTATTATTAATCTTCCTAAGTTATTAAATAAAATTTTTTATTTCATGTAGAAAGATCTTAGCAAATCAAAAAGACTCCAAAAAAGTGTGGTTTTGCCTTTACCTTAACTCTACACTTCTGAAAGAAATCAACCTTGCTTTATTTTATGGTATTTGTTCTTCTTGAGATCTATGTTACTCAGTAATATTCAATGAGGAAGAAAGGTATGGCAGACCTGGTGTATCAATTATTTCTTGTCTTTAGTTATCTGCCTTCAGCTTTTCAACAAATTAGTGCCTTGGAATTTAACTTTCATTGCTAATCCATCTGAGGCTTCTTCTTATAACTCACTTCTGGAGAAACATTAGCGGATGTGAGTTTTCTCCCAAGGAGGGATATGCCATCATTCTATTTTAAATCAAAAACTGTTTTTTGCAAATTAGCCAAAGGAGACTGGATTTAAATGTTCTGAAAAAATCCTTCTAGTACACTCTATGGATCTTTTGTTCTTCTTGCTTTAGAGCAAGCACAGTAGAAGTGGACCTATTAGCAAAAGGAACGGGATACATACATGTCTCATACCTTCCACTAACAACAGAGGTGGACAACAGGCATAACCCACTTTTTGTTCAAATAATTATTTTGACCTTATAATAAAGCGAGCTGGATATAGACAGGAGGAAAATTAAGTGACCAATCCAATATGCAGAATGACTCAACTAACTTGTCAATAATGAGCAGTTACATATTGTTGTAATTTCTGATTGTACTTCCAAACTGAGCCTATACAGACTGAGTTTATGACCTGTTTTAAAAAGTCTCAGATTTCTTCCTGAAAAGAAATAAAAAAATAGGCTAAGTATGGGTGGGGGTGGTAAAAAAGAGTTACAGAAAGGACAGAATTGCCCACAATTAGAAGAGAATGTGACAGAATAGGATGTGAGTACCATCTGGAACATTTTCAAGTCCTTGTCTACAAATCACCATTGCTAAACTATCATTGCCAAATAAAGGTATCTTTCATTGCTGTCACCAAGGAAGTTCACTCTTAAAACTGAGCTGGAGAAGTGGCAAAAATGGGAAATGAGGATGGAAGAATGCTTCGTAGGACTTTTTGGATGAGGAGATATGAAAACATGTGGGAATTTTCAGGCTAAAGAATGTACAGATGGAAGGGCATGTTTGTTTTTTACTCTTCATGTACAAATCAACAGGAAAGAAAGAAATTGAATTCAGGAAGATCATTCACCACAAGAAAAATAATAAAGGGCATCTAGTAAAATAGCTGATGTCACAAACAACTTTCAAATGCAAGACATCTTATTGCAAAATTCATTGTGAGAATGTTGTGGTGCATATAAAATTGTAAATTATAAATCAGAAGTATGTTGAACAAGCTTATGGATGCTAGATTCCATTACTAACTATGGTTTCATGCAGTTTGAGGTTCATCGTTTTGATAGTTGGAAACTACAAGAGCATATCAAAAGGCAGACCAGTCTATATATCTTTGCTTCTTGTATTCTTGCCTTAAGCATCTTATTTCTGGAAGAAAAGTTGAGCCAATTGTCTGGAAGTAGCACACACAGTACAACTGATAGCACCCTTTCATTTTCTCTACTTGTACTGTTAATTAAATAGAGGACTTCAGTCTGAAAGACAATCAGATAAATCCACAGGCTGATCGATATGACACTCCGAACCAAGCCAAAAATATCTGAAAGAAAATGTAATACATATAAAAATAAAAACATTCTAATAAAAAGTGAAAATTACCAGGATATACATGGAAATTAAATGAAAAAAGTATCATAAAATTATTTATTTTTTATTTCTGTTGATTAAATTCAGGAAAAGCCCAGTGTGTGCTATTGCACTTGAATTATTTCTTCCATTTTACTTAAGAACTTTGTTGCTTTTAGTGTCTACATCGCACATACTTAACAATAGGAAAAAAAATCTTCCTTATTTTTTATTATTTAAGTATCAACCTGAATGTAAAATAAAAGTGCTTACTTGAAAGTAAATGAATGTATCTCTTGAGACTGAAGACTGGCTTCTTTGACAACATCCAAACTCTTTTGTGGATGATTTACAATGGAAATAAATCTTACTCTATGTAGTTGCCTATTTACATAAATGGAAAATCTGTTTTTTTAGTATGAAGTTACTGAGTGGACTTTCAATTTTGACAGGATATACTCTTTCATACTGTCTCATCTATTCTACAGTGAAAGTTAATATAGTTCCATAAGCCGGTGGGTATGCTGATGACTAGATGAATATTTTAGATAGATGAGTTAGACTATTGAAAGATAGTTATTGCAGATAATTTTTTTAATTTGCATTAGTTTTTTCTCTTTTCTACTCTCCACCAAATATTTTAGTAGTGATGAGAAATGGACTTCTGCTGAATTTTAGCAGTGGAAATACAAGAGACCAATACAGAAGTGCAGTGCCCAACTCCTTAATTAGACTGCAGAACTCCTCAAAATATTACAATTGAAAAAAACAGTCCCGAGTGAAAGGTCTTGAATTTGATTAAATATTTAAAAAAAAAACTTGTATTGAGATATTTCTGGCAGAGAAATGAGAAATTTGTTTTGCCTTCTGACATTCAGCTGATAGTGGCCAACTCTGTCAAGAACAACAGTATTTATCAAAATTCTGATTATCACTGTGTCCTAAAAAAACCTGAATGACCTCTTCATAGAGCATAACCATGAAGTGTACTAGTGGTATTAAAGGTAAAAAGAATATTTTCCTGCAGGGGATACGAAATAGAGAAATCCGGGTAAAGAAATGCAGTGGAAAAATAACCTTGTCTAGATGATAACTTATATTCTTATACCTTTCACATGAGAAACAAAACCAGGAACTTCCGTCCACACAGAAAATTTGTCAGTCTCTATTCCACAGAATAACTCTTAGCTTTGAATGAATATATAATTTGGATTATGATATGAGGTGGGTTCATTTTCTCCAGAATCTGAGACTAGAAACATTTTTATCTACCACAGTTAAGAATTTGTACTGCCTGAAATCATATTATTCCTTTCTATTTCTTACTCACAAGAAATTAAACTTGTTCTTTCTCACCGCTGTTAATTACAAAGAATCTCTTTAATATCAGATCTGATCTTTGCAGTACGTCTTGCTTCATGATGCTCCAAAATTTGATCAGCAGCTGTCATAGCACCATGCAAAGTGGAGTAGACATTTCTGTTTTAAAATGTATGCATATATAAATACTAATGGAATGCTCAAATATGTTTTGTTGTGACGTCTAAACACTATTCAGTTGTAACTTCTAAAACTTGCTGTAACAAGCAAGGGTAGACTTCACCAACACTGTATTTCTAGTGACATGGAAGCAGCTGTCTTTCGATTTCAGATCACCCTCATTCTTTTTCTTTTGTCTTCCTCCTAACTATTAAATTTCATTTCTCTAAGCAACATTCTTCCATTTTGCACAAACTGTTGTAGCAGCTCCAATGTTCAGGATTTTACTCATTTATTGTGTATAGCTGTTTTTCCTTTGTCTTATAATAATGAAAATAGAAAAGATGCTTATCATGGTGACTGCGGAGGGAAAAAAAAAAAGATAGAAATAGGAAGATAATTAATTTCAAGAGGTTAAATCTGTTCTTATTTCTCTTTGCCTGGGTATATTTTTCACTACCAATTTTGCACTATGCTTCTGGTTAAGTGTAAACTGGATCAAGGATAATAAAGGAAATAAATTCATCATTAAAAAGTATATAGCCTGCGAATATAGGCTTACGTTTCAGCTGGCTCAGTTTATAGTTGGTGGGAGTACACATGCATTCAGTCTTCACTTACTCCATCTCCAAGGTAGCATTATAGGAAAGCAGTAAATATTTAATCTGCTGTAATAAACTGTGTTTGAGAGTGTATCTATATCCTACCTAGATTTCAGGTCAGGTGTTGATTTTCAGTTACTCAGGTGCTTGAAAGGAAATGCAGAGATAAAAAAAAAATTCCACAAAATCCAGAAACTCTTCAACATATTTCTGTGCTTTTTGTCTATGAATTGTTGAATATGTAGTAATTCAAAGGACACTTGCAATATTGTTTTTTCTGAAATCACAGTAGAAGCCATATAGGAATGTGCCAAATCAGATAGACATATACAGTTTGTTCAACTGAAAAATAAAAACAGTTCTTAACTCTGACTTAATAGGACAAAACCAGAAGAAAATGGCAAAGTGGCATAGGTATGAGATTGAAGGGCTGATCGGTAAAGAATTTTGGTTTTCCTTCAGTTAGAGACTTTTTAGGGCCTTTGGAAACTTTTCCCCTAATTCACTGGTGCCCAAACTAGTCCACAAGCTTTGATGGTGCACAAACTATGTTCAGGAGTCTCAGGTAATTACATAGCACAGAACTGTCCTTAAGAGCATTCTAAATTGAATGGTCACTTGAATTAATATAATCATCCATGCTGATATAAACGTTACAGTGTCCAAGGTCCTTGATAACATAGAGCAAAGGCTATACCCTGGCACTTTGTCATGGCTTATCCCTATCTGACAACTGATTACCATACTGTCACTTATTCTCTCCTTCCCTGGGGTGGGAAGGGGAGAAGAATCAGAAAGAAAAAGGTAAAACTTGTGGTTTGGGATAAAGAGAGTTTCACAGAAAAGCAAAGGAAGTGAAAAACAACAATAAAAAGAATACACAAATTGAGCAATGCACAGTGCAGCTGCTCATCACCTGGAAACCCATGCCCAGACTGTTCCTGAGCAATAGTCACTCCCACAGTCCTTGCAAACTCCCCCAGTTATATACCTAGCACAGCCTCACCTGGTATCAAATACCCTGCTGGCCAAATAGGGTTGTCTGTCCCAGCTGTGGAACCTCCCAGCTTCCCATCCTCGAATTGGCAGGCCAGTATGGGAAGTTGAAGAATATTAACTCTGTCCCAGCTGAACCTATGTCATACTGTAAGGAGCAGTTGAAAATATAAGTTTTTATTTTTGTGTTTGAATTCCAGGGCAGATTAGTCTTAAGTACCCCATGCAGTCCTGGTTCTTGGATTCGATTCTGATCAAGTCCTGTTTCTGTTAAGGTGTGTTGTATCTTTCCTCTTTGGAAGGAACCTAGGGTGACAGCATAAGAAAAAAAATTGCAGCAGTTCCTCTGGCCAGGAACTTTCTCAGACAAGGACTAAACTTCACTCCGTGGAAAGAATCTGTCTTGAAGACACACGCCAGTAGCATTACACTATGTTGACTTAATTTTCAGAGAAGCTTAGCTTTCATGTACAATGCCTAAAACATGATAAGTTGTTTGTATATTTCATCCTTAGAATATAACTAAAGGTGCATGCTGGGCACAAAACTCCAAATCCTTCCCTCACCACTACATTCTTTTGAGTGTCATTCAAACCTATCCCTGATGTATATGTTTGTACAGTGTTTTTTTTTTTTCTGTACAAGCATATTGTACATCAATTTTATTTCATTATCACTTGAAAACCTGTTCTGACTGTAAAGTCACAGAGGCTTGTCTAATCATACCAAAACTTTTTACTGTTCAGATTATGAATACTTTGCTAGATTTCAAAATTTTTCCCCACTATCTAAGCCTCCTTTATTAATATGAACTTTGGCATTTTATTGTATATCAGAGAAATCTTTCCCTAATTTGATGTCATTATTTTTTTTTATTATTTAACTATTGTGGCTAATTATACAGCAGATCCAAATCTGCATGAATTTTGCAGGCTGCTGCTTGCCTCTACAGTTCCTTAATTTACTCTTATCAGGCAAATTACTCTGGTGTTGATTGTTAGTCCCTTTCCCCCCTGCCTTGGCCTCATATGCAGATTACAATCAGCTAAGGTCCATCCACTGGGTCATTCAATAAATCCTTTCTCAAAATACATCTCTTTATGCTTGATGGCTTTCCATTTAACTCTTCCTTTTTAGTGTCCACTGTGCACCACGCTACATAAATCATTAAGAACAGCCAACTTTTGTACTAGCTATCATGCAAATCTCTACATATTCTGCAGCTTAGAGTTACTCTGAACTGGGGACACTGGATCTGCTCTGTACAATTTCAATATTGCCAGGCATCTGAATCATAACCATATGATCCTCTAGCTTCATAGCTATATATATTCATATAGGGAGGGACAGACTTGTTTGGCAGAGCACAAGTTTATTGACCCACAGGACGACAGGAAAGCACTTTATCTTTTGGAGAAGTGATTCAGCCTCTCTATAAACTCTGGCAAATATTATCACAAGATATACCTATTTAATACTACTAAGATTTTTGTAGAAAAAAAATCTAGGAATTATGCAGTATCAGTATGCCTCAAAAGTCATATGATGTCTCTCCTACATTATCCCTCTGTCATTACCACTTAGATTATAACTTTGAGTTCTTAAAAGAAATATGTATCAGGAAAGAAGCAACAGTGTCATGAATATTTTGATCACTACATAAAGCCTTCCATAAGGTCTTTTCCTTTCACTACGGTGTGCTCTTTATGTCCAGTGGACTTAATTCTTTATAATCAACAGTTTTCTGTGGAGAAGCAGCAAAGGACAAAGTACACCCTAACAGCTATTCCACTCACTGTTCAAACTGCCGTGTCTTTGGCAAGAGATTTGAGTCAAAGTAGATATATTGTGTTGGAAATCTTGGAAAGATTTCTCTTGGAAATCTTACTCCCAGATCCATCAATGTACTGAGAGCTGTGTGTGCATGTATGCTAAGTTTCGGGTTGCTCTCTCACAACTCATAGATACAACAGCTAATTCTTTGACAGATGCACCTATGCAGGAACTGAGGGACAGAGAGCTGCAATTAAAACTTGGTAAAAAAAGCTGAATGCTTATTTTTCTCATTCCAGTGAGGAAAATTATCAAATAAATAAATCGTAACTTCTGGATCAATGCAAGGATCTGTTATCCCTGAAGGCAGACCAGTTGCCTCCAGACAATATATTTTGGACCCACTCAGAGCTCAAATTACTGTAAACAACAGGACACAAAAACCCGTGCTGGCATTTTACAGATTATTCTAGATTGACTGTATAAAGTTTACAAAGGTTGAAATAAACCCAATGTACAAAGTTAAAATGAGTCATGCAGTAGTTCATTTTTCTTCCAACCCAAAATACATTATTGTCAAAGAAGCCAAATGTGTTTTGATGCGCACATGTTATACAAGCCCTACAGGATGTAACTGCATCACACTGAGAAAAATAAGAAACATGTTATTCCCCCCATAAAGTCCTCACTGAAAGAAAATTGTCCAAATATCACCTCTGTGAAGGCATACTTTACACTGACTGTTAAACATGTCAAACTCTATTAAAAATGATACTTGTTTCCCAGATTTAATAGAAAGAGTAACTCACAATAACTTTCTTGAAAGAAGGAAATAAAATAGAATAAACAAAGGAAAACATATTTGGGCAGATTCTTTCTAGATCAATCTTGTCTCAGGGCAGCATCACACTTGTGGAACACTGTTGATGGTGCTTTCCAGCATGAGGAGTATAGTGGAGGCCTTTTGCCAAGCTGGATTTTGTTCCAGCAATGTGCCTGTTTAGTTAAACTTTACTTTGTTCCATTTTTGTCATCAATGAAAGAAAGACAAATACACCTAGATCTGACCAAATATTATTTGCTACTAAGCTCATCACTTGAGTTGCCTTTTGTATTTAATGAAGGGAGACAAGCACTGTGGCAGGAGATTTGTAGATTTTGCATTTGGTGTCTGTAATTGCTCAAATGAGTTATGGCATAAAAATGCTATTTATTTCCACTACTATCTTTAGATATGAGCTATGATATCCATGAACAGGCTGGTGCCTCTGCTATGCCCCTTGAGTACAGCATCTGCACTAGGCTAAAATATTTTTGAGAGGCACTGGGCTAAACCTCCATCTGAGTCAAATTTCTATCTGGGGCTAGCTGGATTGTTCACAAACTTTGGTGAACGCCACTGCTGCTTAGGAGAGAATGTGTCCCGTTTTTTTGAGAGTCACTTGCTTTACTTCTCCACCTCTCTTTTTTTAACAGTAGAGGTAATTTGAAATGTAAGGATACTGTTGGATCTTTGTTTTTTTAAAAAGCACTCCAAACTATTTTCAAATGATTCTGAGAGTTATTTGTTTATGCTTGGAATATGATTTCCTTGCCTCTGCACTTGACACAACACACAAGCATTGGTCTTCCTCTTTGCCACATACATAGAAGTTGAATTCTCAGATCCGCAACCAGATATTGCAGAAACATAACATGTAGCTCTACTGTTGAAGATTTGAATTTCTTGCTTTTCCAGATTTGCCTGGTCATTCTGTATGGTACTGACAATGATGCTGACAAATGATGCTGACCAACTTAGCATTATAAAAGTACAATTTTTTTTGCCACAGTTCTTTTTGAATGCTAAATGCTGACAAGGTACACATATCTAAGGAAGACTAGGAAAGCATGTGCTAGAGAAATCCTCCTCAAGCCACTGAATACTGAGGCACTGCCCCAGCTTAGGAATCATTTCTGTCCTGATTGCTAAGGAGCTATGAAAGGTCTTAAAGTCACTTTCCTTTACTTCTTCTATTTGTCCTGATCTCTTACCCTCCAAGAGAAGTTTGCTTTACATCTCTGTCAAAAACAAGAGACTGAGCTGGGCTGACCTCTAGTCTGATTTATTTTACCTACCTTGACGTTCATGACTACTCAGGTCACAGGTTGTGTTTGTGTGCAAACGCCAACAAACTTGGCTATTGTCTCTGCAGTTTGGAAAGAACATCTCCAGACTTTTTGAGATTTGTCTTTTTAAAAAGGTTATAATTCTGGGAAAATACAGAGAATCCATGTCTACCTACATTGTGACAATGTTAAACCAATATTTTAGCTGGTAGTACAAGAATCACCTATATGCTATCCACTTCAAATCTTAATCAGAAGATTAAACTCAGCTACCCTCATGTAAAAATGGTGCAATTTCACCAGTTTCTCCTCAAAATTGTATTGTTTCAAAGCTGGTGAGTTGGACTATTTTATCTCCACAGTTTTAAATAACAGAATTAAAATAAATCTGAAAAAGTACCAACAATATCTTGGGTAACACTCCGAAAGAATGGATTTTTGATTAAATTTAAAGCAGCATCTCTGCATGGCAAATATATTTTGAAGTATTATTACATGCATAGACATTCTGAAAAACAGATGGAATGGAGGAAGGAAAAGAAAAAGGAAAAATTCAGGTGGAGAGGTTATTGTCAGTTACAGGTATTTGATGATAAAATTATACCTGCACACTGCTTTAACATGATGTTTTCACTATCAGTATCACTAACGTTCAGGGCCAGTGGATTAAATTTTCTTTTATACACAATCTGAAGAAAAATGGTCCTCTCTGACACTGAGAGTTCAAGAGACAAAACACTGGATGATGGGCCTGTGAAGATCCACTCGAATGAAAGATGCTTCTATGGATAACTCTGTTTGCTTTCATAGAACGATAGAATCATAGAATCATAGAATGATTTGGGTCTGAAGGGACCTTAAAGATCATCTAATTCCGTAACCTCTGCCATGGGCAGGGACACTTCCCGCTAGACCAGGCTGCTTAAGGCCCCATCTGACCTGGCCTTGAGTATTTCCAGGGAGGGAGCATACACAACTTCCCTGGGCAGCCAAAGGGTGTCTTACTACCCTCACAGTGAAGAAATTTTTCCTGATATCTAATCTAAACTTCCTCCCTTTCCAATTTAAATCCATTCCACCTCATCGTATCACAACATGCCCTTGTAAAAACTCCCTCCTCAACTTTCTTGTATGCCACCTTCTGGTACTTGTAGGGCTGCTCTAAGGTCTCCCCACAGCCTTCTCTTCTCCAGGCTGAACAACTCTCTCAGCCTGTACTCATAGCAGAGGTGCTCCAGCCCTCTGATCATCCTTGTAGTCCTCCTCTGGACCAATTCCAACAGCTCCATATCCTTCTTAGGTTGAGGATTCCAGAATTGGACACAACATTCCAGATGAGGTCTCACAAGAGGGGAATAGAGGGGCAGAATCACCTCCTTCAACCTGCTGGTCATGCTTCTTTTCATGCAGCCCAGGATACAGTTGGCCTTCCAGGCTGTGAGCACACACTGATGACTCATGTCAAGCTTCTCATCAACCAGCACCCCCAAGTCCTTCTCTACAGGGCAGTTCTCAATCACGTCATCCCTCATCGTGTACTGAAATCAGGGATTGCTCTGACCCAGGTGTAGGACCTTGCATTGGCCCTATTGCACCTCATGAGATTCTCACAGGCTCATTTCTCCAGCCTGTCCAGGTCCCTCTGGATGACATCCCATCCTTTTGGTGTGATGACTGCACCACTCAGCTTGGTGTCATCTGCAACTTTACCTCTGAGTAAGATTTCTTTCAGCAGTGCTAAAAGTTGAATGAATCTAGATGTTGACTTTAAATGGGACATTGCAAATAATTCTGTGGGAAAATATTTCACCAGGATGGTATGGAATTGAATTTATGAAGGAGATTTTAGTGTGTTCAGAGTAGCAGGAAACTAGAATTAGTGGACCCCCAGGGGTCCATTCAATGTTGCTCTTCTGCTAAAGTGAAGCATAAGAATGCATGTAATCCAATTCATGTGAAGTACCGATCCAAATTTCAATGTCTTCGCATTTTTTCCTCCAGAAAAAAATCAAATCAATACCTGTGTTTCAGCAGGCTGTTTGTATATATAAGCGATACAGAAGTATATTTGCTCCAGATTCTTTCTCCCATCCTCACTTCCTTGTCTTTGATTCTGCACCCTCCAAAGCCTTTTATTCCTTTCCATAAAGCCCAGCTTCTCCTGCTATCCATCTCCTCATCTTGTTCTTGCTGAGATTATTTTAAAACTTTATAATCTCCTCTATGTAGCTTTCTATATTTGTGTTATATATTATACTTTTATTATCTATTTTATATTATTTTGTATTTATAAATATAGTACTTTTGCTAAGAAATGTTGAATATTTTCTTACTAACTTGAAGCAATACTTTGAAATGGAAATAATACCTTAGAACAAGAGGTCATGGAATTAAAATTCATTGTGAGACGTGACAATGTATTCAGACCATTACAGTAACTGTTCTTGGGAAAGAGAACCTTCTTTGGACATAGGAGACAATATCCTGGTACCTTTGCCCACATTACATCCTTTTCTCCTGACATCATGTTAACTCAGGTATGGATCTGCCTTTGAATGTATGATTTTTTTAATAGCTTCTATCAAGCAAAAATGCAATGCCTAGGTTTTTTAATTAGGTTTTCCAAATGTTGTTTGTTTGGACTTTCTCAATGGGAGTCTGACTCAATACATATCATCTTAAGTCTGCTATTTATTTGCTCTAGTCTTTCTGTATTTTTGACTGCAGTGGTGATGGAGGGAAGCTGTGATGTGCACACCATGTAATGCAGTTGAAAATTACAGAATAGTAGACTTCACTTCTGTGTAACAGGAGTGAGGTCATTGTGGTGACATGACTGCTTCCCAGTGTTTGTTTGTTTATTTCTGCCTCCTGAAATAACCCCGAGTACTTGCCTTTTAGTACCACTGGATAACAGCAAATTTTCAAGGAATAAATCCCATATGGTGAGATGTTCCATATTGATTCTATTGGAATTAACATCTACATCAGATTCTTGCATATGGTTCCTATGAAATGCTGCATTTCCTTTTTTAGCAGCATTTCAACAATAACTCAGTAGTAGCAAATTACTTCACCAAGCCTGGGTTGACTTATCTATAACTTTCCTTGTAAGTCACAGAGAAAATAAGGAATTTTTACTTTGATGTTATACAAAATCATATCAATTTCCTAATATTGGATGACAGTTATGCACATTGTAACTAAGGGAAATGTACTTCACAAATACTAACTTTCATTTAATTCAGAATCCTCCATCCAGCACAACTGATAAGCAGATGACTACAGTCTTCACTATGGTACACTTGACCACAGGTCCATAGGGACTTATCTATGATAAGTTATGCAAGTAAGCATGATAATTTCTTTGAGTATTTCTCTGCCATCTGAACATTTGAAGCTCAGGGAGCTCCTGAGGAAGAAGTGCTTTTCAGGTACCTAGTAACTATATCATTTTTCTTTTTTCCCTTTTCTCCTTTTTTTTTTTTTTATGTAAAGCTCTGTAGTCTTCCCCATGAGCTCACATCTACCTCTTTGAGCAATAAAGCACCTATTAATTAATGCAGTAGCTATATTGGACAGTGTAATTCTGCCAAACCCAGTTCAGATAACTCATTTTTTACTTTCTGAAAGTTCACCTGTATTTTAATCAGGACATATTCACCCATATTCATGGTGATGTCTCAGGACCTAGGAGATGAAAATCTACCTGGGTACTCAACAGCATGAAGGAGTCAGTATTTTATTGCCTAGGACTCTTTACACCAGTATTTAACCACTACAAAACAAATCTTCAAAAGTAGTTCAGAGTGTTAGTCTGATCATAGAAATTCATTCTTGTTTCCATACTCAGAAGGAAGCATCTAGTAACTGAGACAGTGCTGGCAGTAAATGGATGCAGGAGCATATTTGTACTGCTTAAAGTACCTATATCTAAAATTTTATGTTGTCTGAGTTTCTCACCTTGAGCAGAATTTGTTTTTATGAACCACAATCAGTGAACTGTACATAACTTTGGGTTCTGTTGGCTCAATGTGTACTAGGTACCAAAAATGCACGTACTTAGCAAATGGACTATGTCTTTATAATTTTTTTCCCGAACAAGAGGAAACATTGCTCGTACAAATAAAATTAGAATCAATGCAATCTCACTGAAAAATGTCTTGTCCTATTTTAAGGTGCATCGATTCATGCACACTGTGATTAGACTTTATGCAGTTATAAAAATTTCAAAAAGTCAAAATGGGGAAAACTTTTGAATAAAGGTATTCTTTAAAATTTGTAAACCACTGTTCCCACAAATTGAAAACAATTAAATAAGTTACATATGATTTCACCATTTTCATCTTTTCATTCTGTCATTGAAACTTCACTGTTTCTTCCATCTGCTATCTCATTAAAATCCTTAATGCCTAGTTCACATTTTTTTTGACCACACTCAGTTCTTTGTCTCCTAGTAATCTTAAATCAGTATTTGCATGCAGCTGTTGTACAGCCTTCATTTTATTAGGCTGATACACATTGACTTGTTATCACTCAGACAATAGCAATAATATCTTATGCAACAAAGTTCTTAGACCTTCCACGATATCATCATTTACCAAAACCAAAAGTTCTAGTCTTAAATTTGGAAGAGGTTTGTTGTTTTTTTTTTCCTTTCAGGTACTGTAATATCTTTACTATATCATTGTGATTATTTAATTTCTTCTAAGGAAGTTAAAAAAAAAAAAAAAACCAAACAAAAAAAACCAAAAACCCTTCCAGTGTGGTGTATGTTTGTTTAAAAATGTAAATAATTAGATTTTATATTATTTTCTCTGTTATGCTTTGCCGTGCCCTTTTGACCTCACTCTGGCATAGGCCACAAGAGCAAGGCCCTGATTTCTGTTTGTCTGGAAATGTTCTTGACTTCAAAAAGTATGATTTTAAAACAGGAAGAGATTATGGTCAGCTTGAGTCAGTAGAAGTCTTGAAAAAGTCTTGGTTCTAGTTGAGATGTAGCAACATTTTGGAAAATCAGCTTCAGCAGTCTTCACCCCACACCTTCATTTGTCTTGAACGGTGCATTTACATTTTCAGACTCTACTAAAATAACTTGTGCTGTGTCTGTCTAATTTACTTCCCCGTACACAAACAGACACATAGACACAAACATGGGACTTTTTTTTTTTTTTTATGCTCAGAGAAAACAAACCAGTGTAAGCTGTAATAAAACTGCTAATGAGCTGATGTTATCTACCAACCTATTTAAAATTCTGTTCTCCCTCTGGTTTGCATTTTGTGGGGGTGTAATTTTCATTTTCAAGCTCAGACTCATTTCTTCACCTGAGACTTCAGCTTCCAATACCACCATACACAGTTCACATATGCACAAAAATCACAGTGCTTTGACTGGGAAGAATCATTTATGCTTCAGTGCTCTGTCTTGAGTTGCTTCCATTTGATGGTAGTTAGAGTATGTTTATTTTCCAGGGTACAGAGACAATAATGTCTTCTGGAAGATTTGAGATAGTGGAGACATATGTTGTAAGGATATGTTATGTGAAGGAAGACAACAGAAAGGGGACAGGTGAAATAAATTATCCATTACATTCTGTGTATAAATATATTTTTATAAAATATTTGGTAGAAAGGTAATTTATACCAGTGAACTATGTCATAATCTTGACAGTGAAGTCATCAGAGGATTGAGTTAATAATTCTTACTTAAATATCCAAAAAGTATCATATACTGTTAGATTTTAATTAAATCTACATTCCTACCATTTAATCCATTTGATAATGTCTTAAGAACACACAAAAATATTACAAAGAATTATAAGATATTTTAGTAGGATCATAGCAATCAAGTATTTAATAATTAACAAGGCAAATTGAATCAGTTCTTTGGTTCCAATAGCAACTTGAACCATTTTCTGAACTACACTTGCTTTCCTCTTGCTTTTCCCATTCTAGTTTTAAATGTCTGCACAGTAAAACATCTGCTCAGGAATACCCCAACATTCCCTGGGAGAATCATACAAGCTATGCAAGTGTTTCCACAGTGTACATTTCAGCTGAGCATTTGCTCTATGTAATATTCTCTGTCTTCTGTCATTACTACATTCCTTTATCTACCTTAACCTTTTTTACTTTTTTGGCATTGACTTTACTTGGCCAAAAACTTTGTTCTTCAGTAGTATGGGCTAACATTTTCCATAAAGCTTTCCTTCTGGTTTAGGATCAGAGTGAAAAAAAAGTAAAAAAGTTGTTTTCTCTAAGTAAAATATTAGTAGAAAATCTTTGGAAACCTTCTTCACCCTCATAGACACATAAACTGTTTTTCCTGTCTTTAATAAAACAGCATGCTAAATGAATATTCCCTGAAATGGGATTTGTTTGTGAATATTTCTCAATAACTAATTATATACGTGCTTTCATGACAGCCACAAACAAAAAAAGGATCATTTCAGTCTATTACAGCCAAAGTCAGTGACTGATGTCTGAATTCAGGAATCTGGTAGAAAGCAGGACATAACTGCAAAAGGACTTACATTTGAGTAATAGATTCAGTTTCATTTAAGTAATAGGTTCTCTTTCATACAGTATCAAAAGGTAGTATGATTCAGAGGAGCAACGTAATCTGGTTTTTTGTGTGCATGTGTGTATGTTTATCACTTTTTTAAGTTCTTCTGAATAGATGATTAAGAGATAGGGCTATAATCTCAATGTCATGCAAACCTTTGGATTGAATAATTTTAACTGAGAGCCTAGAAGCTGAGAAGGTCAAACTAGGAAGGGAAAAAGAATGTGATTGATAGTAGTGGAATAATAAAATTGCAGTGAAACATATAAAAAATTAAACAAATTAGCCTGAGTAAATCTATCAAAAAGACAAATATTGTGTGCTTGGCACTCAATCCATAGAGACTTCAATGAATCCCTTTGTTTTTTTTGGATGATACAGATGGAGATGAAGGAAGTCCATTACATGACAATGACCTTTATGGTCAGGAGACTTACCAACACTATAATCTAGTCACAGAACAACACATCTATTTCTACCTTAAAACACAGGGTGCATCATAGAAAACTTTAGTTCATGAGCCACTTGTTTCCAGTCAGTGGGTAGTGAGGATGAAAAAACTGAAGGCTGTAGGCATTGTCGCTATAATTGTTGATATACTAATGGACTATTTGATCCTGGGAAAGGTCTTAGAACCATAGGAATGAGTAAACTTCATTCCAGGTCACAGAATCATAGAATCACTAGGTCGGAAAAGACCCAGTGGATCATCGAGTCCAACCATTCCTATCAACCACTAAACCATGCCTGTCAGCACCTCATCCACCCGTCTTTTAAGCATCTCCAGGGATGGTGACTCAACTGCCTCCCTGGGCAGACTCTGGCAATGCCAAATGAACCTTGCTGTGAAATTTTTTTCTGATGTCCAGCCTGATCTTCCCCTGGAACAACTTTAGACCATTCCCTCTTGTCCTCTCCCCTGTCACCTGGGAGAAGAGGCCAGCTCCATCCTATCCACCACCTCCTTTCAGGTAGTTGTAGAGAATTTCCCCTCAACCTTCTATTCTCTACGCTAAACAAACCCAGCTCCCTCAGCCGTTCCTCATAAGATTTGTTCTCCAGCCCCTTCACCAGCTTTGTTCCTCTTCTCTGCATATGTTCCAGAGCCTCAACATCCTTGTAGCGAGGGGCCCAGAACTGAATACAGGATTTGATCTCACCACTCATTTGGTGGTGCGGTCTCACCAGTGCCAAGTACAGAGGGAGAATAAACTCCCTGGACCTGCTGGTCACGCCGTTTCTGATACAAGCCAAGATGTCATTGGCCTTCTTGGCCACCTGGGCACACTGCTGGCTCATGTTCAGTCGCTGTCAACCAACACCCCCAGGTCCCTCCCCTCCAGTCAGATTTCTAGCCACTCTTCTCCTAGTCTGTAGCACTGCATAAGGTTGTTGTGCCCCAAGTGCAGGACCTGCCATTTGGCCTTGTTAAACTTCATCCCATTGGTCTCATCCCAGCAGTTCAGTCTGTTCAGATCCCTTTGGAGCCTCCCGACCCTCCAGCAGATCGACACTTCCACCCAGATTAGTGTCATCCACAACCTTACTAAGGGTGCACTCAATGCCTTCATCCAGGTCATTGATAAAGACATTGAACAGGGCTGGACCCAGCACTGAGCCCTGGGGAACCCCACTTGTCACTGGCCTCCACCTGGAGTTAACTCCATTTCCCACCACTCTCTGGGCCCGGCCAGCCAACCAGTTTTCCACCCAGGAGAGTGTGTGCCTGTCCAGGCCAGAGGTGACAGTTTCTGAACCAGAATACTGTGAGAAACTGGGTCAGAGGCTTTACTGCAGTCCAAGAAGATACATCCACAGCTTTTCCCTCATCCAGTAGGCAGGTCACTTTGTCACAGAAGGCGATCAGGTTAGTTTGGCAAGACCTGCCTTTCATGAACCCATGTTGACTGGGCCTGATCACCCAGTTCTCTTGCACGTGCTGTATGATAGCACTAAAGATCACCTGTTCCATGACTTTTCTTAGCACTGAGGTCAGACTCACAGGCCTGGACTTCCCTGGATCCTCCCTGCAAACTTTCTTGTAGATGGGCACAACATCAGCCAGCCTCCAGTCCAGTGGAACTTCCCCAGTCTTCCAGGACTGCTGGAAGATGATGGAAAAGGGTTTAGCAAGCACATCTGTGAGCTCCCTCAGTACCCTCAGGTGGATATCATCCAACCCCACGGACTTATGGGTGTCTAGATGGGCAAGCAATTCTCTAACCACCTCCTCATGGATCATGGGAGCTTTGTTCTGCTCCTCTAACTCCTGGGTTTGTACACACAGGGAACAACTATATTCCTAATTTGAATACCTTTCTCAACAGCTTACTCTTCATCAGACTCATTTGAGGATCAGAATTGTCTCATCAGCCTGACAGGCTCTTTACCTCTTTCCTACTTCCACACTTCTTTTGAAGAGTTTTGTGTATAGAAAGTGATCTCAGAGATATTTTTTTTTTAAATGTTAAAAGAACCAGATCTCTCAAAGCTTTAAATTATAGTTCGAGATGCCAGTTTTATAGCAGCATGATGACCCCGAAGAATAACACAATATATGGCAAACCCTGATAAATTTATGCTTCACCTAAAACCTCCCTCTTTCCAAGAAAGTGTTCCAGGTGCTCTCAGTTCAGGGCTCTGCATTCAATGGGGTGGCCTGTTGAGGAAAAGCTGGGTGATGAGTGAGCAAATTACACACATTTTCATGCTTTATAATCTTTAGATTGTTAATTCTCTGCCCTGGGAATAAAAAAAAGAATATTGAATAATAACGTACACATTTCCTGTGTCCTGATCTGTGTGTGTCCTTATCAGTTATCTTCTTACGACAGTCCACATACATAGTAATTAACCTCTTAAAACTTTTTCTTTTCTCCATTTTTTCCCCTTATTCACTCTCGCCACCTTCTGCTGCCTCTGCATGTGCTTGTCTCCCCCGTGTTTCCTCTCAAGACATTAGAGCCAAGAAAGTCTCAGATTTATAACAACAGTGTGATATCCACTCTACCACCATGTCAATGTAATTTAAACCAATTTGACAACCTTGATACTAACACAGGATTGGAGACCACAATGATAGTACAACATCCGTCTCTTGTTAAGCTTCCTGCACCTGCTATTGCTTCTCTCTGTAATTGCCCTAGATCAAGAGACTGATTGTAAATGTGTTAAATTTTGCTGACAACACAAAGCTGGGTAGAAGAAAGAACTCAGGCTTAAGAGGCAAGGAAAATTCAACAGGATTTGCTGGGCTCTGAGCTGTTATGCAGCAAATGAAATTCAGTATTGACAAACACACATTAATGTAATTGGCCAAGGGAAGTGTGGGACTAAAGGAGAAAAACTGCTGACTAGGAACAGGAATGGTTTTAAAGGGATGCTAATATAACTTTCATCTCAAGAGCCCATGCCAAAATTGCTGTGCAATTGCAGAGAAAGGCTTTGAATGTGGAATGGTTCTTTACCTGCCTGAGATTTCTACATATTCCCCCTTTATGAAGTGTTGTACAGTATTTCAGTAGGTGAAGCTATTGCCTAAATGGAAAACTGAGCCTACATCACCCAGATCTTTAAAAACTCAGAGAATGTTTGCAACAAGTAACTTTGATCACTTCCAACCTAAGCATCAATGCTTTCTGTGGGATTTATGTTTATCAAATCAACTTCCATAACGGCAATTTATTCTTAGATACTCTGTCAAAGAGCAAACCCACTCAATATTTTTCTCTTTTTGACGGAAAAACCCACATACCATTGACAGCACTATTTGAATGGGGTTTGTGTGTCCTTTTGAGCTGGGTTATTTGAGGACTAGTTTATCACAACTAAGTAAGAGTGTGATTCATCTTTAACTTTAGTTGTCTAAAATTTAGAGACCTAAGTCTGATCTCATTACCTAAGATTTCCTTCATGAGAGTCCAGAATACAGAGAAACAGATATTTTCAGAGATTTATTAATATTAATCTAACTTCCATATATATCTTAAAATGAGACAACCAGTCCTAGAAACATTTAATGATCGGTTTATCTGTGTTCAGACAAATGAATCCCATCTACTAATCCAAGTTGTTCTATTAGCAACATAGATTTTTAAATTTTTTTTTTTTACATCCCTTCTCTTTCTTCTTTCTTAGACTTCCTTGACAGTGAATTGTCATTTTTCTTCTAACATGTGTGTGTCAGATGAATTTCAGTGCCATGAAACCCTTGGATTGATAACATGAAGCTATGTAGAACACTAAAAAGTAAGGAAAAGGACTTCCTCTCAGCTGTAAGCTGCAGTTCATAAGGATCAAGCATTCTCACTCTCATGCTGAAATGGGTCACTTTTACTGCAACTTTGAAAACTTCTATTTTTTTACAGTACCTTGCTGTCTTATAACTGGTTTTCATTTCTTTTCTAGTCTAATTTTCTCTGCATATATCTCCTATGTGCTCATATGAGTGTGTTGAGTCCACTCTATGTTTTGCTAACGGCTCATCTGTTTACTACAACATTTCTTACTTGCTCCCATTAATGGTCATGCTCTTCTTTACCTTTGTTTGCAGCACTGGTCCTAAGATATGCATGTTATTTCATTTCCCTGAGTCCTTGAACCAGCGCATGGATATGAAATGAAGAAGAGATGATTATTTTATCCTGAGTGCAGCACCGCGATATGAGAAAATGATGAAAAGTACAAAACAAGCTATGATCCTACAGGCTATAAAGAAATTTCTCCTAGCAGGCAAAGTTTTTGTTCTTTAAAATCAAATCTCAGTGACTGAATTTGGGCCATCATTAAGAGTCAGCTCTGCAAGCCCACTCCTGTTACTTAATCATGTTCATTTGCTCAGAGTGTAACTCTGCTTTTATGCTTTCTTGGTACTCAGTCTTACCCTGTAGACCACATTCATCAGTCATTTACACTGACAATGACTGGATTCACATTTAGAATAAGCTAGGAGGTCACCCAGATAGGAAAATTCAGGCACAAGAATCAACCCAGATGCTCATATCTGGATACAAAGTCTTCGCCTTCTTGAAAGTATGGACATGACTTATAAGACTTGAGTTAACCTGAGGATTAAGCTCAAGCCTGGGACCAGCATTAATATAGAGTAAGCATAATGGAACTTGGTGCATCTTTCCGCTAGCATTGCCTTTGTGACCTTAATGCTCTTACACTTCAGACGTTTTCTATAAAGCATGGGCAAAGCCCCATAATGTGAGTGGAGGATTTGAAATAGCCTGGCAATTCTTCCATCACATAAGGAAAGGAACACATAAGGTTTATGTTAATAGGGAGAAAGTAGAGAAAATATTTCTTGCTCTCCTTACTGCTCAAAATTGCTCCACAATGGTAATACTTGTTTCAGACCTCAATGTTTTGTAAGGCCATGTTTAAGGGTGTACAAAATAAGCTTCTGCCTACTTAAAGGAAAAGTTAAAGGTGAAAAAGAAAATTTAATAAGCATGAAATATTCATTGTTCACTAATGGTCATATTTTATTGAAAACACCAGCAACTTATCAAGGCTTCAGATTGTCATTTTCTTGGCATTTTAGATGGGAATGACGAAGATAACAGGGAGGGTGACAAAATATACTTCTATGTGCCTCTAGCAATTAAACTCAAGAGTGATGGGTTGGTATAATTTGATGGTAAATTTTTATATAAGAATCACTTGAGGGCTCTAATCCTAAAGTTGGTAGGTTTTGTTAACCCTGTCATGGCATATTGGGAGATTAATTGAAATGCAAACATAAAATTGAGTAGTACAAGGATTCTGCATGCTTGCATAGTATCTTCTACTTAATAGTCTCAAATCCTTTTACAAAAATAAACCTCAAAATCTCCACTGACTCCTAATCCATTAATCAGTGCTTTTTGCTCCACTTACTAATTTGATCAGTTTTGGTTTCAGAATAAACAGCAGCAGCACAGGTAAGAATTCAAGACAGGAAATGCACTCCTTGGAAGACATTAGCAAGCTGTGAAAAACAACTTTTTGGCCTGGAGTAAGAGTTTACTTTTCTAATTCTCATTTTATATCACGGAGGGAGGTGAGGCAGCACTTTCCCCAGAACAGAAGAAGATAATTTATCAGCTGGATTCCTACCGACTCTTCAAACAGCCTATTGTGACCTTTGGTTATTAAACCTTTTGACTGTTAGTTAATTTCAGCAGTGGGGAGGCTATTAGCTGACCTGCTAGATTCCCTGCCCAGCATCTGCTAACCAATGACCTGTGATCTGGGCAATAAAACTGAAATTACATCTGGACAATAAATATATTTTGGCTTCTAACACAATGAGAGATCTTATCTTATCTCAGTTTCTTGATTTTTTAAAGGAGTGCCAGAAGACATTTTGCTGTCCTAATGATATAATCTGATTTTGGCATTTATCCATCCATTTATGAAATATCTTTTTACGCGGGCAATTGATACCAGGGTTTGTGGCAGCCTTCAGGAAAGGGAGATGGAAGGAATTTATTGAGTAGCAGCAGCAAGACGATGTGCAAGTCAAATCAATAAAAATTATAATTTACTTATTCTTTACCAAAAGGAGAAGAAAACTGATTTTTGGAAATAGTGAGTGTTCATTAACAACCATGTTAATGATAATGTCCTGAGTACACATTTGTTTGATGTAACTTGATCATCAAAAGGGACTTAAACCATAAGTTTTATATGGAACAAATAGTCCTTTAACAATAGAACTAGAAATTATTACAGAAAACTGTAAAAAATAATCATATCTTTTCTAGTAGAAAATAAATTTTCCAATAAAGAATAAATAAATAAATAAATTGTGATATCTTTTCTAGTAATGCTGGTGGTTATCAGGAAGGAGAACAGGGGTAAGATACAGCTGCTTCCTGTGTCTAGAGCAGGAGTATTCTTGAAAAGAAAATGTTTAATGTGTTTGCTCGGATTTTTTTTTGGTTTTAAGACGCAAATGCTTACTCTACAGTCTGAGCCTTCATAGATCTTCATAGTGAGAGCTCAGAAATTTAAAGAAATCTACAGAAGGGTAGTGATCCAAATCCTTTTGAAAACCAATGTGATCTAACAGCCCATTTTCTTCAAACCTCTTTCTGCATGCTAACTACTACAAAATGTGCCCACAATTATCTCTAAGCACTCAAAACTGAGAAGCAGGATTTTTTTTGTACTGTCTGGATGACATAACATTTCAAGGAAGCTTTTTTATATACAGGTATTTAGGAAATTATTTTCTCTAAATAATATTTTATTGTTGGTGTGCTTGTCTTTATTGTATTTTTATGGGTTATCTTCTTCATATGGATTTCAAAGATTAGTAATAACCAGTTCACTTTCATAGAAAAAAAATATATATTTAAGTGAAAATCTAGGTTCAGTTACAATTCTTAAAATACTACATGCTTTTTGCAAAAGTGACACCCTTAAACAAAAACCAAAACACACCTGAAACAGAAAGACCCAAAGGAGAATCAAAGTAGACTGAAAAGAAATACAAAGACTTTACTACTCTTCTCCCTTTGGGAAATATTTAGACCAATTAATTATTCCTATCTTTCTGAATATTTTTGGCCAATGTTTTCCTGTTTCTTAATTTTCTGTGGTTTATGTATATTAGTAGTTCAAAATCAAAACTCAAAATCTGAGCTTTGGGACAGCTAGAAAACCTAAATAAAAGAGGAAAAAAAAAATCTTAACATTTCAAGGATCGTATGTGACTTGGCATAGATTCTAGTTCTATGAACTTTTGAAGTTTTCAAACTTCCCCTTCGTTTAAGAAAAGAGAAGGTAAAATCTGTTATTGAGTATTATGATGTATTTGCTTCACCATCACAGGTAAATCAAACTTTTTTAAGACTCTATCACAAAGCAAACACCACAGAAGAATTGGGCAGCTCAAGATTTTAAATCAGGGCCCTACAAAATAATGTGATTTTAGAAAAAGGAGAAAAAGAAAGCAATTGCAGGTTGCCATGCAACATTGAACAATCTGTGCTTAAAATTCTGCAGTCTAGCTCCTCTCGCCTATTCTGTTTGTGAAGGTTCTCCTGGAATTTTAGGAGCACAGATGGAGACAACCTTCAGTCTAAAAAGTTTGTGGTTAAACATAGAGGTAGTATATTTTCTTTTCATTGTAGGAAGGAAGATTAGATTCAAATATTATAACTAAAATAACAACAGGCGCTGGTGCTGTATTTGAAAGTTTTTATATCCCTTCACTCTCAAGAGTTTAAGGAGCTGGGGAAAAAACATAGCAGCAAACCAAACCAAACCAAACCAAAGCAAGAAGAAATAAAACAATGAATAGGAAAAAAAATGCAGTTTTCTCTATGCACTTTATGATTCAGATATGCCAATACGGTTGTTTAAGGTCAAGAGCTCTGTACCAAGTTCTGAAGAGGGATAAATCTTCCCTGAGTTTGAACATTTCAGAGAAATGCATGTGAAATTGCTGTATATTTCTTCATTTGTGATATATGCATACTCATACATCTTTCTTCTGGTATGTTTAAATTGTGGTTACAAATGTGGTTTCTTTAGAGTTGTCTTCTTTGTGTGACAGTGGGATGGAGTTGTAACCCAAATTCAGCCCATGACATTTTAAACTTTTAAAGACATGGCCTAAGCTAAAAACCCTTCAGTAAAAACTCCTTCAGTACGCAATGGAGGAAGATTGGGAGCTCAACCTGTTCAGCCAATGCAAGATCTCTGTGATGCAGCAAGAGTGCAGAATTTTTCTCTATTTTTCCTCTACAGGTAAGATTGCTGCCACCTTTAATTAAAAAGTTTCAGATAGGCAGATGGATGTCTCGAGTTATGAGACATGATTCGGGGCCCCAGTATAAAACAAAACAAAATAAAATAATAAAAAAATACCCACAGAAAGCCTTCAAAATGAGGAGTTGAATTTTATCTGTTTTATTTCCCATGGAGAACTTTTCTCCTCCCCATTCTTTCCCTGATTTGTGCTTTGCAGATTTTCCCAGATGTTTAACGTTGATGACGCAATTGTGACTGAAGGAAATGCAGCATTTACCTTCTCTTTAAGTACTTTTTTTGGTAACACATCACGCTACATTTTTTGCTTGTCATTACAACCTGCCAGATTTTTGGTACCATATTTTTTTTTTTTACTTCAAATTTACTAGTATGCATTATTCATTGGGGAAAAAAAAATAGCAGGAAGAATAAAAGAAAGGGAAGAATAATTTGCATTTCCTGATTGGAAGCCAGGGATTATTCATCATTGCCCCGTACATCTCCTATAAAGGTGATAAATGAATGTATATTAACTGAACTTTAAAACAAAATAATGTGTTTTTCTAAAAGTTTTGCAGAATTGAATTTACATTGTAATTAGTTTACTTTTTTAATCAAATCCAATTAAACCACCATCAAAATGAAAGCTGATTTCTGATCTGCTTAAAGGAGGTGGAAGAATGTAATGGACTACTCAGTCGGGTTTTTTCTTACTTTTCTAGTACTACAGAAAATACAGAAATTTAAGCTCTATCTTTGAAATTCTTTTTAAAAACCGAACCAAACCAAAAGCATAAAAAAGTTAAAATCCCCAAACACAGCACAGATAAACCAAAACAAGCTGAAGTTAAGAAAAACAACAACAAAAATGCTGATTCAAAGAAGTAAAAGGGTTATGATAGAATTACTTATTCTGGTTCAAGCGGATGACCATGGTGACTAGAAACTTGCTACATAGGTTTCACTCAGAGGCGAAATATTGATCATTTATACTCCTCGAAACAGAAGTGAGGAAGAGATTGGTATTTTCATCATTTTTTCTGTCTCAGTTTACCGAACTTGGTCAGATTTTAACAAGACTACCCCCAGTGCAGGTGGAATCCACAATGTTGCAATTGTTCAGATCCATACCCTCTCCTTGACCATGCCTGTCCTGCCATACTGCATACCTGATTTTTGCTCTAAGATGAATAAGAAACTGTCCCATATGAGATGTGATTTTTCCATTAAATAAAGTCCCTTTGTGACCAAAATTGTAATAAGGAAACAATTGAACTAAATGAGACCCCAAGGATAAAAAAATAATTATTTTATTTTTCATGTGTATAAATAATTTGAAGAAATGTCATTCATTTATTTATTAAAAAAAACAAAAAAACCAAAAATCAATTCATATAAAATTTAATGTTCCTGAAATGTTCTCATTTTTAGCCAGCCCCAACTAAGTAGATCAAAGAAACTAATCAAAACAGGGACTTTGAATTTGCCTCAGTTTATATTTTTTGGAATTACTCCTTCATTTGTCTATATATTCATATTTTTTGAAATTTTCTGTCTTCTTCCTTCTACTTTCTGTAATTTTTTCTTTAAATAGGAGGAAAGGAAAGAAAAGAAGAATATCTAGCTTTTAAATATCTTAATAAACTTTTCTTTTTTCAAAAATGTTATAAATACTGAGAGCCAGAATTTTTATTAATGTTGTTCATCAGTCAGGACAGAGCCTGAAGTACTTTTTCTGAGATCATAATGGCAAACTGCTGTCATTTATTTTTCTTACCATGTTACAGCAATCACATCCTTGAAAGGAAGAATTGCTGAGAACTTTCAGTGTCATTCAAGGAATTTTACTGTTTTCACTGTTTTACAAAGAATAAAAAAGGGACTCAAAAGATGGGGTTCCCAAGACCCACGGGTAAAAATCTCAATTGCTCTAAATGGTTCCCTGGAGAAGCTCAGTTGAGTGCTCTCACAAAGGAGGACTTTTTCAGATCATTATTTCCATTAAACACCGAAGTAACTGCCTGTAAACTTCTTCAGTTGTTTGTTTTTACTGGCCTGTAAAAGCATAGAATACAAATATAAATAAATATTTATAATGTATGGATAAAAGTGCTAACACATGCTACAAGCCATGCCAGGAAAAAGGAAGTAAATCAAGCCTTGAGGCTGAGATGTCGCTTGGCCTGATTTGTAATGAACAACTTCACTTATCGTTACGCTGCTTATTACTATATATTATTTTGTTCTCTGATTTTACCTTGTGCTTTGCATCGTACTAACTACTCTTTAAGGGTCAATCACCACCTTTAAGAACTGAAACTCCTAAATTAGGTTTTCTAAGTGGACACTGCAAGCCATTTAAAAGAGTCAGAGGCAGTTATGGTCCCAGACTTCAGCCAAATTTGAACCTCAGTCAAAGCTGGAGTTAAAGTCTTACTGTTTCAATGGACAAGATGGCCAAAATAAGGCAAACACAGTCTTGGTGAGCATGTGAGTAGATGAGAACCACCTTCTTGTCATGATAATGCCAGGACTAATTCCCTCTTCCATTATTCAGAAATCCAGCTAGTTTGGATAAGTCTGTAGTAAAGGAGTGGGTAAGGCATTGGAAGGCATTTCTTCCTTCCGGCCTTTCAGCAAGGAAAATCTGAGTCCAAACCTGGGCTGTGATCAGTTTGACTGACACCACAATTTAGCTCTTGCAGAAGCAATATCTTCAAGAGGTAGCTGCACTGTTATCTTGCAGGAGTGTTTGCAGTGATTCATTCCTTCATATGTGTGGCACATTAGGTAATATAGCCTGAGTACTTTTATTATTACTTGCATGGGAAAATATCAACTGATATATCTGATTAAAATTTGAAGTGGCAGCCATAAATAAACAAAGTACTCAATAAAGTCTCATTAATTTGGACACTTGTTTCTTGTGTAATTTTAAAGCATTTCTTGACATAGTGTAATGTCATTGCAAGTAACACAAGCTTCCTTCAGAATAATTTATTTTGTCCCATAGCTAACAAGTTTCTCGCAGCATTATTCTACACAACTTGTAGAAGTCCCTAAGCACCACCCGTGGTCATTAGGTAATTTCTTCCACAGCTTTTCCAGTAGTTACTCAAAAACTGATAATTGCTACCAAACAGATGCAATGCAGTGTTGGGTTGTCATTTGTTTGTACTTCCCTTCGGCGTATAGCCCTGTGGTCCTCTCTCGGGCTCTGTCTACATGCCGGTGTGCTGTAATGATAAATAACATTATCGACCTATAGGTATGCATAAAACATTAGATGGATCGTATGTTTCCCAGACCGCTCAACTTTCATGAACTGCATTTCAAGTTACTGTGATGAGGTGCCTTAGCTCTGACACCATAAGTTTGGAATGGGTAGAGGAGTACTGCTGTCAGAAATTACTCAGCAAAAACAAGTATATGTATATATAGTTTCTCTTGCTTTAATACATTATAAACTGAACAGTTACTTCAAATAATTTCTTAGACAGCATTTAGAAAATTGAATAAAAAACTTGTCTTTAAAAACTAATGTATTTTGACCAGCTTAAAATCCTTCTTTTTCCTCATCTTTTCGTTAAACAGATACGGTCAGAGCATTTAAGTATAATAGTGGAAGAGTTTAATTTTATATATTTTTAATTTGTGAAAACATGTGCACATATTTAAGGACTGAAGAGTTTGGTTTTGGTTTGCATTTCAAAATATGTAACTGATTTAGAAAGTAAATTTAAGTTTCTGTGGTAGCCTAGTAACCAGAACTCTAGATCTCTTGTATTTCAATTACAATGAGATCTTTAAGCATGAAAAACACTAATGAAAATTAAATTTGCCTCTAAAGCCTATAAGTACTTGACTTTTTAAACACAAAGTTTCTTTCTAAAGTGCACTTGTTTTACCTCAGGCTGTATGCATATATGTATTAGTGTGTGTGTATACACATGTAACATATATACGCAAGGGGTGCTTTATTAGTGGGAAAAATATTTTGTATTTATTGTTCTTTTAGAAAAACAAAATATGAAGTTTTGCTTTAGTTTTACAAAGATGGAAAAAGGAATATGGAAAAAAAAAAAAAAGTCCAGTTTGGGTTTGTCCAGTTGCAAGTCAAATCAATTCCTCTCTTTCACAATGCAAAAAGATTTTGAAGTGTAGTGATTCAGGATCAGGCCCTTATTTCTTCCCAGAACACTGTTACTGACAGTAGTGAAATGAAAGGAAAAGAAATAATAATATGAAACAAAATAGTTGACATGTCTTTAAGTGAAATAACTGCCAGACAAGCAGAATAACTTATGTGAAAAGGGTGGGAGGTCGTCTGGCCCAGCCCTTCACTCACAGCAGGACCTTAACATAGTATGAGTTCAATATAACATGAGGTCAGTAACATAATTTTGTAGTAATTTGTTTTGAAAAAATAAATTAAATGGGTCTCAGAGAGAGATCTGGGCAGAGCAAGTCTTGCATTTACAACCACAGATAGCTGAACTTAGTCCCAAACTGACATAATAAACATTAAAAAAATAACCAAAAATCTTATTTGTACAGTTTTCTACCTTGAACAAATCATTAGATTAAAAACTCATAGTCAATTCCCATGACAAAAATATTGTTAAGAGATAATTAGGGTGGAGAACAGACACAGACTTTCTTATTCAAAATTTCAACACCAGCTCCAGCAATATCTTCCTTGGGTATGAATTAAAAAGGTTTTGTTCATTACAAAATTATTAAGGAACTTGCATTCGGCCACTCATTCTTTGGAGATATATTCCCATACAGTAAAGGAATTAAACCTTCTTGCATTTTTTACAAATCTGAAAGTATTTTGTGGGGAATCTGGGCTCTTCTCCTCTAATCAAAGAAACTTTCTTCAGTTTTGTTTCCCTGAAACCAGGAAAATCAGGTAGCTCATGTTGAATTTGGAATTCACTCAAATACAAACTTATTCCCCTCTGGTAGCCTCTTTGCTAATCAAAAATACTATATGACTACTTTTCAACTGAAGAATCCATCAGATTGTATGTATATTCCAACCTAAATGAATGAAAATAGACATGCATCATATTGGTATATTAGGCAAATAGGAATAAATGTTGTTTTTTATCTTTGTTGTTTTCCTTCTTTTCCCCCCTCTCTTTTACTGCCAAAGCCCCAGTAGAGTATGAATGCAGAATATCAGCCCATCTTCTAATATATGCAGCATAATCTTCTTAAAATGAGTTTTTACTTCAAGGAACAGAAGGGCTTAGAGATGAGCAGCATGGCTTTTTTTTTTGTATTTGGCATCTCATTATACTTAGTACCATTTTTTTCTTCTTAGAACAATTGAATACCATTAGTGAAGCAAAATTCTTCTATATATTAATAGTATTTTGTTTTGTCTCATTTTCTTTTGGGGGAGCTAAAAGAAGTGAGAAGCAGAGTAAGTCATTTTGTTCATTCATTGGGAAAGGAATGTTGTTTTATATTTTGCAGTCATTTCTCCCAACATAATTTTTTCCCATTCCTGGGTACCCCACTCCAAATAATTCTATTTAAATATTGACAAATGGACATCTCCATGAGTTCAGAGTGTAGAAATAGGGAAGTAAAATTATTTTGTAGAAATGAACAGACATATAAACAACTGAGAAAATCCTCAGTATGTTGAGTATAGATTTAAGTCATTATGGCTTCTTGGACAGACTCAAATTCAGCATCAGTCTAAAATCCAGCATCTTCCCTTGGGAGACCTAGGCCGAGTTGTTTACTTATTAAGGCCAATGAAGCTGGAACAGCAGACAATTTTCCCAAATATCTAGTTGCATGGATTGTTTGTACTACATTAATGCTTAGTGGAAATTTAGTGATTTTGCATGCATCCTGTATGTTTAATTATTGCTTTTGAATAAGTTTCTTTGAGAAAATAGGAAGTGTTCTTACGTCTGGTAAAATATTGTTTGGTTGTAACAACTATATAAGTAGTTGATATTAGTAGAACCATAGAATCATAGAGTCATAGAACAATACAGACTGGAGGAGACCTTAAAGATCATCCAGTTCCTACCCCTCAGCCATAGGCAGGAACAGTTTCCACTGGGTCAGGCATCCATGACTTTATTGGGCAACCTATGCCAGTGCCTTACCACCTTCACAGGAAAAAATCCTTCCTAATATCTAATCTAAATCTTCCCTCTTTCAGCTTAAAACCTTTACCTCTTGTCCTATAACTATACTCCCTGACAAAGAGTCCCACCTCAGCTTTCCAGTAGGCTCCCTTTAACTACTAGAAGGATGCTATAAGGTCTCCATAGTGCCTTTTCTTCTCTAGGCTGAACAACCCAAACTCTTTAGGCGTGTCTTTGTATGGAAGATGCTCCATTCCTCTAATCACCTTCGTGGCCCTCCTCTGGACTCGCTCTAACAGATTCAAATGCTTCCTGTACCGAGGGCTCCATAATTGAATGCAGGACTCCAAGGGAATTCTCAAAGGAGCAGACAGAGGGACAGAATCACTTCCCTCATATGCTGATCACACTTCTGATGCAGCCCAGGACATGTTTTGCTTTCTGGGCTGCAAGTGCACATCACCACCTAACACCGAGCTTCTCATCAACCAGCACCCCTCAAGTCCTTCTCTTCAGGACTACTCTCAATCCATTCTCTGCCCAGCCTGTACTTGTACTTGGGATTACCTGAAGCCAGGTGCAGGACCCTGCACTTGGCCTTGTTGAGCTTCGCGAGGTCCACATATTTGGGGAGCAATAAGTAATTCTTTTGTCCTCTCCAATATCATAATCCGTATCATGACTTCTCCATGCCACTGACCATCAATTAACTTGTTCCACACTGAAAAGAGATAGGAGGAATAAGAAACAGGAGATGAGAGAATTCTTAGGAAAAAGCTAATTCTCAAATCCAAGTCAGTAACTTTGGGCAATAAACTATAGCTATAAGAATAACCACAGAGATTGTCTCATTTTCTGTCTCGTATCTGTTTCTGGTAGAGATGGCATTAAGGCACAACATTGAAAGACTTCAGTACCAACATCTTTTAAAAATAAGATGACGCTGAAAAGAGTGGGCTCGCTGGCATAGCTTTAGACATCAGCACAAAAAGATCTTAGCAACAGAGATTTAGCTGGTGGGACAGTGTATTTTTGTGATTAATGCCTTCAACCCAAAGCATAGCTTTCCTGTACTTTGGAGATCTACAAGCTGTGTGAGACCTACTTCCGTAAACCACCACCAGATGCTACTTTATGCTAGGTTCCAGTTCAGCTCTGCTTGATTCAAGCAGGCAGCTTGCCAAAACTGTCCTCAGTTTCATTTCAGAGCCTGTACTGCTGTAGTTACTGATCTTGCCATACACTTTACAGTCAGCTAGCATACACTTAAATGGTAGTGGAAACCATCTTTGAACTAACCAGTTTCTGTTTAATTTTTTTTCCTAGCCTGTGTTCCTCTTTCCAAAAGGTAGACATCTAACATCTAAATTCACTAAGCTAAAAACAATTTATCTAGGTAGCTTCCTAGAGAACATCGCCTCCAGGAAATGACTCTTTAGGCTTAGTCTTGATTCACCATTGAAAGATGTGTAAATTCCCCAGTAATTATAAGCATGACATGTTTCTTCCATAGGAGTCAGATTCAATTCACAGCTTAAAACAAATTAAAATACTATATCAGTACCTACACATGAGCTAGATTTTTCTGTGGAGCTCTAAGTATTACATTCAGTGGAGCTTGCTTCACCTTTTAAAACAAAAGGCATAAAAGATATGTACTGCCCTAAGACATCCGTATCTAGTCTCCAGCTAATGGTCCAGAAAGCCAAAGGTATCCCATAGTTCCACATCTTATCTACGAGTCCCTTGGGGGTAGCTCAGATACCTTAACACGTTTCAAATGCTACTGCATACACATTAAATTGACTTGCTGCTTGAACTGACTAGACCTTCCAGAGGCTGTGACAAAACCTTAGAAATCTACATTCCATGCAGAAAACTGTGCTTCAGTGTCTTAATCTGGAAACCCAGTCTCACTCTGAAGGACAATTGAGGTGTTCTTCCCCATGGAAGATAAATCTTATTTGAGAAAAATTTTATTTTTTCCTTACAATACTTTCAGTAAGCCAGATCTCCAATGCACAAGGTTTTCACGTCTTCATCTCGTGTCCTAAGTAAAGATCATCTAAAACAAACTGCAGTATGGCAGTCAGAAGTTATTCTTTCTGATTTTATCCAGTCCACTGTAGCAACCCATTTTGTATTATGTGCCATTCAGAGGGGTATGCCCCATTGTACATTGCTTGGGGCAGAAAGGGAGAGCTCAACTTCTCCTTCTCTGAGGAGTGGAAGAAGACTGCAGAAACTGATATCTGCAGTATATGTTAAAGAAGATAATGTTTTAAAAATATCCCTCTATCTCCAAGAATTCTCTGCATGCAGTAGAAAAGAGAAAATAACACTCAGGAGCTGACAGGTGGATTGCAGTAAAAACTCCAGTAATGATGTCCTGCCCATGAAGGCTTTACCAGACTTTGCGGTAATTGAATGCTCTGACCTTCTCATGTCCCATTCTATGAAATAAATAAACACCCAAAATAAATAAATAATCCTTTCTACTTTAAGAACACACCTAAATTATACCAGTTAAAATAAAAGGGCATTATTTAAAGAATACAGTAATTGGAGAATGTTTCTGACTTGCCACTCAAAATAAGCCATATGGAAATATGAGATAGAAAAGAAAAATAAATTTACAATATGAAACTATATCTTTTTACTTCATTTTTTTTCCCCTTTGGTGAAATTCTAGGGGATGGAGAACTGACTACTTATATGTGATTAATTTAGAGAGCTGCTTACTAAAAATTAGTGTTTGGCACATTTCATAAGAGGCTACAAGCACAACAAATTAAATGGAGGCAGAAGGAGGACTAGAAGGAACAATAAAGACAGTGAGGAACACACTGGTTTGTGTAGGTAGCCGGTATAAAATCTTCCTGCACTTAATTCACTAATTGTTTTATACAATAAAGAAACACAGCTTGAAAATATTAGCCTAGAATAACAACAACCACAAAAAGATGCATACATATGGAAGACAAGGCTGAAGTAAGATTAGAATACCTCTTTTTTTTGCAAGAAATACCACTGTTTTTGCGTATTCCTACTAGTTCCAGATTAGAAAAAAATATTTTACTTGAAACATTTTTCGTGCAATTAGTTTTAAAAATATTTATTCTCTGGCCAAACAGAGTGCTCTGTTTTGTTTAATGTAAAGTAGTTCCTTTGATGTTTAACTTTCCCCTTTCTGTAGAAAAAAACACAAAAATCCTCGTGAATATCTCAAACTGCTAGTATCATATTTTGCGTTTATTGAAATATTTCAGCATCACACCCTTCTGTATGATTTGATGTCAACAGAAATCTTGTGTGAGAAATATGCCTATTATTCATTTTTAATGTTTATGTGCATAGATGTAACATCCTCTTTGTAATGGAAGACAAAATCCAACCAATGTTGATGTCAGTGGAGTTGTAATGCTGCTTGCAATGATATCTGGTTACTCTAGGCTAGAGCCATTGCAATTGTTAAGAATCACAGAATCACAGAATCACAGAATAACCAGGCTGGAAGAGACCCACCGGATCACCGAGTCCAACCGTTCCTACCAAACACTAAACCATATCCCTCAGCACCTCGTCCACCCGTGCCTTAAACACCTCCAGGGAAGGCGACTCAACCACCTCCCTGGGCAGCCTGTTCCAGCGTCCAATGACCCTTTCTGTAAAGAATTTTTTCCTAACGTCTAGCCTAAACCTCCCCTGTCGGAGCTTGAGGCCATTCCCTCTTGTCCTGTCCCCTGTCACTTGGGAGAAGAGGCCAGCACCCTCCTCTCTACAACGTCCTTTCAGGTAGTTGTAGAGAGCAATGAGGTCACCCCTCAGCCTCCTCTTCTCCAGGCTAAACAACCCCAGCTCTCTCAGCTGTTCCTCATAAGGCCTGTTCTCCAGCCCTTTCACCAGCTTTGTTGCTCTTCTCTGGACTCTCTCCAGAGCCTCAACATCCTTCTTATGGTGAGGGGCCCAGAACTGAACACAGTATTCGAGGAGTGGTCTCAACAGTGCCGAGTACAGAGGGAGGATAACCTCCCTGGACCTGCTGGTCACGCCGTTTCTGATACAAGCCAAGATGCCATTGGCCTTCTTGGCCACCTGGGCACACTGCTGGCTCATATTCAGTCGGCTGTCAACCAACACCCCCAGGTCCCTCTCCTCCAGGCAGCTTTCTAGACAGACTTCTCCCAGTCTGTAGCACTGCATAGGGTTGTTGTGCCCCAAGTGAAGGACCCGGCATTTGGCCTTGTTAAACCTCATGCCATTGGATTCTGCCCAGCGGTCCAGCCTGTTCAGATCCCTTTGCAGAGCCTCCCGACCCTCCAGCAGATCGACACTTCCACCCAGCTTAGTGTCGTCCGCAAACTTGCTAAGGGTGCATTCGATGCCTTCATCCAGGTCATTGATGAAGACATTGAACAGGGCTGGACCCAGCACTGAGCCCTGGGGAACCCCACTTGTCACTGGCCTCCAGCTGGATTTCACACCATTTCCCACCACTCTCTGGGCCCGGCCATCCAACCAGTTTTCCACCCAGGAGAGTGTGCGCCTGTCCAGGCCAGAGGCTGACAGTTTCTCAAGCAGAATGCTGTGGGAAACTGTGTCAAAGGCTTTGCTGAAGTCCAGGAAGACCACATCCACAGCCTTTCCCTCATCCAGTAGCCGGGTCACTTTGTCATAGAAGGCGATCAGGTTAGTCTGGCAAGACCTGCCTTTTGTGAACCCATGTTGACTGGGCCTGATCACCCGGTTCTCTTGCATGTGCTTCATGATAGCACTCAAGATCACCTGCTCCATGACTTTCCCTGGCACTGAGGTCAGACTGACAGGCCTGTAGTTTCCTGGGTCCTCCCTGCGGCCCTTTTTGTAGATGGGCACAACATCAGCCAGCCTCCAGTCCAGTGGGACTTCCCCAGTCTTCCAGGACTGTTGGAAGATGATGGAAAGGGGTTTGGCCAGCACATCCACCAGCTCCTTCAGTACCCTAGGGTGAATCCCGTCCGGCCCCATAGACTTGTGACTGTCCAGTCGGGCTAGCAAGGCTCTGACCACCTCCTCTTGGATCATGGGAGCCTCATTATGCTCCTCTAGCTCCTGGGTTTGTACACAGGCGGAACGACCCTCCTTACGACTAAAGACTGAGGCAAAGAAGGCATTAAGTACCTCAGCCTTTTCCTCATCCCCTGTTACTGTTTTCCCTTCTGTGTCCAATAGGGACTGTATGGTCTCCCTAGTCCGCCTTTTATTATTTATATATTTGTAGAAAGATTTTTTGTTATCTTTCACTGACTTGGCCAATCCAATTTCTAGCTGAGCCTTAGCCCTTCTGATTTTTTCCCTACACAATCTCACTTCCCTCCTGTAGTCCACCCAAGAGGCCTGTCCCTTCTTCCAGAGGCCATAAACATTTATTTTCTTCTTGATATCCCTCAAGATCTCAAGAGGCTTACCTGTAGTGAGCATGTTTGCATCTTAGTCTCTAGATGCCAGATACAGTTTTATAGGCCAGGGATGGCATTTTTTTCTAGCATATGAGACCTTTTAGAGGGTTTATTTGCCACCCAGTGATGCCTCTATCCGTAGCAGTGACAAGTAGTCTAGAACAACAATTTCCTAACATGGGCACTGCATTTACATGTATAAAAAAGGTTTGATAGAGCAAATGAAGATCTCTAGGGTGGGTCTAGGCAGAAAAGTCAATTCATCCCAACATTACCCGGATCCGCATTCTGTGTGTATGTGTGCTTACTCTCAGGCTGGGATCCACAGAGAATTAGTTTCTCTTGAATGCAAAATCTGCTCATAGGATTGACAAAAATGGGTAGCAGTGTCAACAAGGTGTGTTTTCTGTCACTCACCTCATCCAGCCTGGGAAGTCAGACACTCTTTCACAAGTTTACAAGCAAAGAAAATGTTAAAGAAATCCCATTTCTTAATTTATCTGAAAGGAACAAGCTGTGATTTGGGGCCTGAAAACTGTACCAAGAAAAAGAAACCTCCTTTTTTCTCCTTGGTTATTTGAAAGATCTTCTCTGGAGCTGTGAGAATACAAGTCCACTTGTATATTTCCATAGGCCTTAATTTTTCCTATTATTTTTGTTCTTTTTTTCTTTTTTTTTTCCCCCTGTGCAGAAAGTAAAGTTTTCAGGATAAGTACTGTATTTTTATGTGTCCTTCTAGACTATGTAACATAATGGAGCCTCTGGGGCTTACAGTAGAATGAACAATAATTGCTTTAATTCATTGTGCAAATAGAAAAGAATTTCTCAAAATGGCTGTCAGAATAGGATGAAGTCTATTATGCATATTTATTTCTGCTAAGATTTGTAAATATTTTAATAAGTTTGAGCTTTGTCTAGGCAATATTTAGTTATCAATTACTATAGTTCATGTGCAAACTATTGTCCACAATACATGTCTACAGCAGTATTAGACCTTCCTATAAAGAATGCAAGCAGAAGAGTTAGAAAACAAAGATAAATAGGAGCAAGGTTTATTTTGGTTTTACATTTCTGTACTATATTTATTACATAATTTTCCAGTTATTCATTTCGCAAATAGGGCCATGGCCTGAAGATAATACTATTTTAAAGGTACTGCTGTTGGGCCATCAGCAAATCGGTCTGGCTAACAAAAAATATTGCCTCTGTTCAGACAAATGTGTTTCATAACATTGGTGGGGTTTTTGTTTTGTTGTTTTCAAAGTCTGTTTATTCTGTTAGGGAACTCTTACATGAAACTGCTCTTCAATAAAAGCTAATTATGAACTGGAAAATAACAAGGAACACTTAAGTTTAAGAAAAAAAAGTAGTGAAGTTATGCTTTCTGTCCTTCTGATAAAACCAGTCCTAACTGTTACTAGAATGAAGGAGATTTTAAAAAATAACATTTGTAATGTGATTGAGACTTCAATAGGTGTATAAACAATATTGATACTAAAATTTAGAACCTCATTGTTTCTAAATCAATCCTAACTACTTATTTTTCTGGTTTACATTAGGCACATAAAGCACTTCATTATAATACTTATACTTACTTTAAAATTACCTGATTTTACAATGAAGGATTTTTTCACAATGCTCTAAGGTCATGTAGGTATGTAAAATTTAATTCATCATGATGTGTACACCACGTGTACAAACCTGTATAATTTTCAGTGTTCGTGAATAGGAACATAAAAATTAATTTATGAAGTGATATAGTCATATTAAAGTGTTTTGGAACATTTAAATTTTCACCTTAGACTTTTATAGGCATTTAATTTACTTAATATTAAGAATAAATTGTATTATTTAACATGTAAATTATGTGGTTTTATAAATTCTATTGCAATTATTTTTGATTAATATAGAAGGCTTGAATGACAAAAACCTAAATTTCAGAAAGAAATGGATACAAAGAGGTGAAATAACTTTTTCTTTTTCCAATTAAAACAAAATGTTTTGACAAGTTAAAATGAAACACTGAAACAGAACTGTGATGTGATATGAAATGTTTCATTTTCAGAAGTTGATATGAAGCATAAATTTTGTATCAAATTGGCATCATAAATTGAAATGCTACTCAAATTCTACTTAAATTCAAAACGAAAGGGTTGAGTCTGAATTGAGATTTTAAAAGAAACCTTTTACTCTGTTCCAAACTATTGCTTTCCAAAATCAGAAGGATCATCAAAATGGACAGTCCCTATACACGATTTTGAATATAATGAAAACTCATTTTTCAAAGGAAAAATATACAAAAAAGCAAGAAGTTTTCATCAGAACATTTTACATCTAGTCTGATTCCTTACATATCCATTTTGGATGTATGTGAACTAGGCTTTCTGGAGCAGAGTTTTTTACCATGGTTCATATGATAATTACATTCCAAAGAGCCCTGTTTCATGAGCAACTGCCTTGTTGAGAAGATTGTTAGAATGTCACAGACAGACTCAGATACCTTAATACCACGAGAGGAAAATAGGAAAAAAAAGAAAGAAGAAGAAGAAGAAATAAAAAAAAGATAAACCCTGTACAATAAGAAGTTAAAGAAAAAAGGTATAGATTGTTCATGTATTGATAAAAAAAGGAGTTTATTGTAATAAAAAATTGGAAGTGTAAGAAAGATTCAGTAAAACACTTACACACAGGAAGGAGTACTTGGGCTGCAATTCTGTTATCATTATTTAGTTGGAATAGTTTGGGAAATTCCAGAAACGTCATTGTCTTTTAAACTTTTAATCAAACAAAAGCTTGGATAACATTAATGGACTCTTCCTATTTTGATGAGAAAGTGTTAAGAAGGAAAAGGAAGTAATGGTAGACTACATTATACGTGGAAGCTACAACGCGCGGCTGTTATGGGATGCCTTCACTTGTTCCACATATTTGAACCGTGTAAGGGTTCTTCCTGTGGAAATGCTCACAGTCAGCCATACTGCTGCTTCTTAAAAGAAGTTACATATGTCATCAAAAATGTCTGTGTTTTCCTAAATTTCTCTCTGATTGATTATTATTCAAAATTCCATAGCTGTGGTGAGTGAAGCTTAAAAATAAAAAAATAACAAAATAAAGTAAAATGAAATAATATACCAACCCTGTCTGTCATAACACTATAAATAGTACTGAGCCAAACTTATATTTTTCTAAGTATTATGACGGTACAATGGTTAGAAGATCTAGTACAATGGAAAGGAATATGTGACCAGAAATGGCTGCCATATTTGTTCATAGCACACATCACAGAATCACAGAATCACTAGGTTGGAAAAGACTTAGAGAATCATTGGGTCCAACCATTCCTATCAAACACTAAACTGTGTCCCTCAGCACCTCCTCCACCTGTTTTTAAACATGTCCAGGGAAGGTGACTCAACCACCTCCCTGGGTAGCTTGTTCCAGTCCCCAGGGACCACTCAGTGAAAATTTTTTTCTGATGTCAAGCCTGAACCTCTCCTGGCAGAGCTTGAGGCTTGTCCTGTCCCCTGTCACTTAGGAGAAGGGGCCAGCTCCCTCCTCTCTACAACCTCCTTTCAGGTAGTTGTAGAGAGCAATAAGGCCTCCCCTCAGCCTCCTCTTCTCCAGGCTAAACAACCCCAGCTCCTTCAGCCGTTCCTTATAGAGCTTGTTCTCCAGCCCCTTCACCAGCTTTGTTGCTCTTCTCTGGACTCGCTCCAGAGCCCCAACATCCTTCTTGTGGTGAGGGGCCCAGAACTGAACACAGTATTCGAGGAGCGGTCTCATCAGTGCCGAGTACAGAGGGAGAATAACCTCCCTGGACCTGCTGGTCACGCCGTTTCTGATACAAGCCAAGATGTCATTGGCCTTCTTGGCCACCTGGGCACACTGCTGGCTCATGTTCAGTCGCTGTCAACCAACACCCCCAGATCCCTCTCCTCCAGGCAGATATCTAAACAGACTTCTCCTAGTCTGTAGCTGCACAGGGTTGTGCAAGCAGAATGCTGTGAGAAACTATATCAAAGGCTTTACCGAATTCCAGGAAATAAAAACAAAAACAAAAGGAAAGAAGAACCTGTAGAGGAGAAAAAAAGGAATAAATTCTTGATTTACACACTGGTAACCATGTCCAGAAATGGCACTAAGAGAAAGAAAAACAGCTTTAAAAGCAACTCCAAAGGCTACAAGTTAATTTCCAGGTGGACACCTAAAGATCAAGGATTCATCTTTTACTTCTAGCACTGCTTCTATTAGGTGTCTGAGAAGATATACTTATTTTAGCCATTAACTGCTGTCTATCAGTGAAAGATGCGAAGCTGTCCGTCTTATACCACCATTTAGGCAGTTCTCTTACCATGACATATCTGACTCGTTTTGTAACAGAGCTAGTGGTGGGCAGGTTGTTTACTCTGCCTTTCCCCCCATAATTTTATTTAAAAGCAACACAGATTTAAGTTGATGTGAAGAGACAACTCTGAAACCATGTTCCTATCAGGCAAAGAAATATTTTCTTTTTCTGTGCCTAATTATCTAAGGCATAATTTGATAACAAATAAACAGAGCATTACATGTTATAAACATGGTCATCTTCCAGCAGTCCTGGCTGACTGGGGAAGTCCCACTGGACTGGAGGCTGGCTGATGTTGTGCTCATCTACAAGAAGGGTCGCAGGGAGGATCCAGGAAACTACAGGCCTGTCAGTGTGACCTCAGTGCCAGGGAAAGTCATGGAGCAGGTGATCTTGAGTGCTATCATACAGCACATGCAAGAGAACCGGGTGATCAGGCCCAGTCAACATGGGTTCACAAAAGGCAGGTCTTGCCAAACTAACCTGATCACTTTCTGTGACAAAATGACTCGCTTGCTGGATGAGGGAAAGGCTGTGGATATGTCTTCTTGGACTGCAGTAAAGCCTTTGACACAGTTTCTCTTACAGCATTCTGGTTCGGAAACTGTCAGCCTCTGCCTTGGACAGGCGCACACTCTCCTGGCTGGAAAACTGGTTGGCTGGCCGGGCCCAGAGAGTGGTGGGAAATGGAGTTAACTCCAGCTGGAGGCCAGTGACAAGTGGGGCTCCCCAGGGCTCAGTACTGGGTCCAGCCCTGTTCAATGTCTTTATGTATGACCTGGATGAAGGCATTGAGTGCACCCTTAGCAAGTTTGCAGATGACACTAAGCTGGGTGGAAGTGTGGATTTTCTGGAGGGTAGGGAGTCTCCAAAGGGATCTGGACAGGCTGGACCACTGGGCTGAGTCCAATCACATGAGATTTAACAAGGCCAAATGCCAGGTCCTGCACTTAGGGCACAACAACCCTGTGCAGTGCTACAGACTAGGAGAAGTCTGTCTAGAAATCTGCCTGGAGGAGAAGGACCTGGGGGTGTTGGTTGACAGCGACTGAATAGGAGCCAGCAGTGGCCCAGGTGGCCAAGAAGGCCAATGACATCTTGGCTTGTATCAGAAACGGCGTGACCAGCAGGTCCAGGGAGGTTATTCTCCCTCTGTACTCGGCACTGGTGAGACTGCTCCTTGAATCCTGTGTTGAGTTCTGGGCCCCTCACCACAAGAAGGATCTTGAGGCTCTGGAGTGAGTCCCTAGAAGAGCAACAAAGCTGGTGAAGGGGCTGGAGAACAAGTCTTACGAGGAGCAGCTGAGAAAGCTGGGGATGTTTAGCCTGGAGAAGAGGAGGCTGAGGGGTGACCTCATTGCTCTCTATAACTACCTGAAAGGAGGTTGTAGAGAGGAGGGTGCTGGCCTTTTCTCCCAAGTGACAGGGGACAGGACAAGAGGGAATGGCCTCAAGCTCCGCCAGGGGAGGTTTAGGCTGGACATTAGGAAAATATTCTTCACAGAAAGGGTCATTGGGCACTGGCAGAGGCTGCCCAGGGAGGTGGTTGATTCACCTTCCCTGGAGGTGTTTAAGGCACGGGTGGACGAGGTGCTAGGGGGCATGGTTTAGTGTTTGATAGGAATGGTTGGACTCGATGATCCGGAGGGTCTCTTCCAACCTGGTTATTCTATGATTCTATGATTCTAATTAGAAGATAAGGATTTTCTCTCCAATGTCTATACTGTATTCTAATGGAGCAACTCACCCAAGCAGATATACATGAGATAGGCTTGAACTACATAATTCAGACAATAATGATAATACAGTCACAAAGCCCCAGAAATGCTTGGCTGAAACATTTCTATCTTCACTTGAGTTCCTGGCTGCATTTTCACAACCTGCACTGAAACCTTGGCTTATATAGCATACTTTTTCAAAGTAATTAATTTAGAAGTACTCTGACTATGTCTATGCAATCGTCTACTTTAACCTAGCTGGGCAGTTGTTGAAGATGAGTGTTTTCAGTGCACTGAATTTGGCTTCTATTTCAAATGTGAGAGGAGTAGAAGAGAGTAATCCACTAATCACCCAATTCTGATAAAATATATCTAAGGCAGTCTCTTAAGTTTTTTGAAAAGAACAAATGAGAACAAGAGAGAAAAAGAGAGAAATAGAACAACTTAGACTGTTAGCAAAAAAAGATGCAAGCAACTTTAAATATTATTGAAGAGACACTACTTTTAAATACTAAAATATTAAAATTGATTGAGGTTGTAAAATAAGTGTACTACTTAGTCCTCTGTGCATTAAAATTAATTTTTCATCTTCTTATCTAAGCAGCTTCCCTATTGGCTTTTGCTGAGCATTCTTAATATTTTATATGCTTAAGGGAAAAAAGCTGCACTTTGACATCTCAACATTCCTGAGAATTTTTAACTTAATTTTTTCTCCTCTCTCATGCAAAGGATTTTCAAACCATGCGTGAACAAGGGGAAAGTGAAAAAAAAACAAGCATAGTTTTGCTGCACCATTCTGGGCTTTATTTCCCACATGATTGCGTATGCAAGTGCTAAGAGGTCTATTATTCTCTACATTATTATTTTTCTCTTCTTTGTTTCCCACTATCTCACTCATGTGGCTTGCATCATTCAGTAGACCCAGCAATGTTGAGAACATCAATAATTTGATTGTAACTGTACAATAGTAAACAATGAAGCAACTTCATCTGAGCTGGAAGATCTGGCCTTAACCTCTCTCTATTTACGGCTCTGGAAGGCTCATATTCAGGAGAATTTAAATCAGCAGAGACATGCCAGTCCTCTGGTGCTGCAGCACTGACATAAACATAGCAAGACTGCTGCTATTATGAGATAAGTTCTTATTTTGTACCCCCACAAACAAAAGGTTTTCGTATATCATCATTGGTGCTAAAAGCAGCGTAAAGCAAATGGCACTGGATAAGGCAAGCAAGTGCTTAAATCACTGCAGCTTGGTCTCTGCCAGGGAATTAAATATGTAAAACCTTCAATATTACCGTCTTTATATTCACATGCTTGGGCTGTATCGTTTGATATAGCAGGGTTTTATGCCCTAAGGACCACTCTAAGCATTGCAGTTCTTCCAAAGAAGCTATAATTTTGTACCTTTCAACATAAAGTTATATGTTGATCCGTGTATTCTCCTGAAATTGTACTAATCCCAGTGCCTTCATCCCTGGTTTTGGACTGAAATGGGTGAATCTTTACATGATCACAGTAAGGGATGGAGAAATATTGGCATCTCCATATCTATGGAGCCATAGGCTACTGCTTAAATGGAAGTGAATCCCGCTTGGCTACCCAATGTTTCTTTTTCTTTGTTCTCTAATCACTCCAAAAGACTTCCATGTGTGCCCTTGTTCTGCTTGATTCCTTGACCACTTTCTCCCAGCATCAAAATGTTGCTGTTCCCCATACTGTGGCATGAACTGACATACAGATGAGTCCTTGACCTTATCATTACATTTTTCTCTTTGGCCAATGGTCAAAAGTCAAGATCTTTTACTGTAGGGGGCTCAATTCACTTGGAGTAATGGATGTCAGTAGGTGGAGTAGTTTATACAACAGTTACAAGATCACAGGATTTCTTGGAAGGATGGGGACTCCTCTGCTCCATTTTATTGCTGTTATTAACTGTTCAACTGAAATTACTTGCAGTAGATAAAGTTGAAGTTTGTTAAAAAAAGGCACCAGACTATTTTAAGCATGGGTCTACCATGCTTAATATTGAATGTTACCTGAATTTTCTTTTGAAAACCAGAGCTGATGTACAGAAAAGGGCTATGATTACACTTCAGGACAAGGCTGTGCATATAGTGTGAAATCTACTGAAATATTGTAAAACCTATAGTAATCATATTGCACATATATATATCATTCCATCTTAAGCTCAAACCACTCAAAAAAATTAAACAAATCTGCTTTTTGGCCTAACCAGTAACAAATTACTGGTGTTCTATATGGTCTACGCATATTTGAAGAGGAGAAATGCTTTCATTCTGCTTCTAAAATGTGTCACTATTGTTCAAGTGCAGTACTTCCATACAGGTAGAACATTTTGATTTGCCCAGGTAGTTTACATAGCTGTATTCCTTATATTCACCTAATAATCAAGGAAAAATTGTTAATTTAGTGTGACAAGAGAACCAGAAAGGATTAAAGCCTGGCTGTAAAATAGTGTCCAGATAAATACGTCTCACAAATGACCATGGAATAGGCTAGGAATATTAGCGTCATTTATAGATGAAGGATAGAAACTAAAGGCTGGTGGAAAATGTAGATTTTCTTTCCTTACTGTAGGGCTCTCCGTTCTGTGAATTCAATATCCTGCCTCACTCCAGTGTCTGTTTATATTTTATTTCCTTCTGTTCCATTGGATTTTAAGTTACTTGTTTTGATTCACTTCTCTTAAGCAGATAACTGCTCTCCTCACCCCTCCTGGGTCATGGGACAGCCAGATGGTGACTGGAGGGGGGAAACCCCCTCCCACTGTAGAGGAGGATCAGGTTTGTTACCACCAGAAGAACCTGAATACATATAAGTCTATGACACCTGATGAGATGCACCCCAGAGTCCTGAGGGAATTGGCAATGTGGTTGTCAAGCCACTCCATGATATTTGAAGAGTCACGGCAGTCAGGAGAAGTCCCTGGTGACTGGAAGAAGGGTAACATTCTGCCCATTTTTAAAAAGGGCAGAAAAGACAACCTTGAGAACTACTGACCTGTCAGCATCACCTCTGTGCCTAGGAAGATCATGGAACAGATCCTCCTAGAAGCTCTGCTAAAGGACATGGAGGCCATGGAGGCAATTACTGGCAGCCAGCATGGCTTCACCAGGGTCAGGTCCTGTATGACCAACCTAATGGCTTTCTGTGATGGAGTAACTGCAGCAGTGGACACAGATGAATTGACATATGTGATCTATCTAGACTTCTGTAAAACCTTTGTCATGTTCCCCGATAACATCCTTTTCTCTAGATTGGAGAGATATGGATTTGACGAGTAGACAGTACAGTGGATAAGAAACTAGTTGGATGGTCGTATTCAAAGAGTTGTGTTCAATGACTCAAAGTCCAGATGGAGATCTGTGACTAGTGGTGTCCCTCAGGGGCCCATACTGGGATCAGTGCTGTTTAATATCTTCATCAATGATACACACAGTGAGATCGAGTGCACCCTCAGCAAATCTGCAGATGACACAAAGTTGAGTGGTGTAGTTGCCACACTGGAAGGATGGGATGTCATCCAGAGGGACCTGGACAGGCTGGAGAAATGAGCCTGTGAGAATCTCATGAGGTGCAATAGGGCCAAGTGCAAGGTCCTACACCTGGGTCAGAGCAATCCCTGATTTCAGTACACGATGAGGGATGATGTGATTGAAAGCTGCCCTGCAGAGAATGACTAGGGGGTGCTAGTTGATGAGAAGCTTGGCATGAGTCATCGGTGTGTGCTCACAGCCTGGAAGGCCAACCGTATCCTGGGCTGCATGCAAAGAAACATGACCAACAGGTTGAAGGAAGTGATTCTTTGCGTCTATTCCTCTCTTCTGAGACCTCATCTGGAGTACTGTGTCCAGTTCTGGAATCCTCAACATAAGAAGGATATGGAGCTGTTGGAATTGGTCCAGAGGAGGGCTACAAAGATGATCCAAGGGCCGGAGCACCTTCCATATGAGGGCAGGCTGAGAGAGTTGGAGTTGTTCAGCCTGGAGAAGAGAAGGCTGCAGGGAGACCTTAGAGCAGCCTTCCAGTAACTGAAAAGTATGAGAAAGCTGGAAAGGGACTATTCATAAAGGCTTGTGATGATAGGATGATGGAGAATGGGTATAAATAGAGAGAGGCAGATTTAGACTAGACATTAAGAAGAATTTCTTCACCATGGGAATGTTAAGACACTGGAACATGTTGCCAAGGGAAGTTGTGGATGCCCCATCCCTGGAGGTTTTCAAGGCCAATTGGATGGGGCCATGGGCAGCCTGATCTAGTGGGACACCTCTGCCCATGGCAGGGGAATGGGAACTAGATGATCTTTATGGTCCTTTCCAACCCAAACTATTCTACGATTCTATGATTCTTCTGAAAGCTGTTTCTGGGGGCATCTATGCTCTGTGCATCCTCAATATCCCTTTGTTCTTTTGGGGGAGCAAATAATTGGATGGCACAAAGTAACCCCATTTTCCCTTTCCTCTGTTTTACAGCTATCCTACTTAAAGTTAGACCTCTCCACTAATTTTTAAAAGACTGCTGGGTGTCATAGAACTGGAAAGGATTGTAGAACTGTCTAAGTTATTAAGTATGAATTGTAGAAGGGAAAGAAGCCTCAGTGATCCCATCATCCAAAACAAACTAATACCAGCCACATGCCTCTGATTATGGATACTTGATGGGTAAAGTCATTTTCCCCCAGAGTCTTCCCAGGCTACATTGATTGTATCACTTTCAATATCTCTTCTTTGGTTACAGGCGACTCAAGAGATTTCTCTCTCTGAGTTGCCTAGCTTTGTCAATTCCAATTTATCTAGGTATTCTTTTATCTTTTCCTCGACAACAAAGGTTTGTGATCAATAGTAAACCTCATAAAAGCCGTAGAAGGTATCGTCTACCTTTCTTTCTTGCGTTACCAATTCCCCCCTCGGGTCTACAGAGGAGTGCTACCAAACAGCTTGACTGGTTGGCAGGTACCATCCGTACCCACCATTTACCTGGCATTCCCTTGTAGCAGTTGTTTTTCTTAATGTAAATTTCCGGTTTTTTGTTTCTTACTCTCCTTGCCTTTTTTATTTATTTGAGAAAATTAAAAGGTGTCTTTGAGTGCCTGGGGAACAGGCCAGTGGAATTTTAACCTTTGGAGAATAGGTATTTTTTTAATTCCCACAGAAATTCATATATGAACCCTGCTGGCTGCACCCATTTGATTTCAAGAAATGCTTTCTTTTTGTTCCTTTTACACTCAAACACTCAAAAAACCTATGGAGAATCAACAGATAAATTATCCCCTTGAATTCTGTCTGAGTCTGGAATTGCTATGGCTAAGAAATCTTTTCATTAGCCATATTTTTGTTCAATGCTCCCCAGTGCATTCAGTCATTCAAAGTTCCAATTTTGGATCAGTTGTAATAAGAATAAGGCAGGAAAATCAAAAAGATGAACTCCCTGTGGTATATACTAACTTTCATGCACACAAATTCAATTGAGCAGCTCAAACACTGTTCTGCGAAATTTGGTGCTCCTGAAGATATATGCAAGCTAAATGAAGTTTACATTTCTTAAGGGTGTGATCTTTGGTTGTTATCTTGGCATTAGTGAATGGTTTACTTTAGGTGACAATACCACCATGTAGAAATGGAATGCAGAAAATTCCCTTTCTAAACTGTGGCCCAAGAGAGAGGTAAAAATCAAAGTTTGGACTAGAGCCAAGAAAATATTTTGGACTGTTTTTCCTCTGACAGAAAAAAAAATAAAGTTCTTTCAGACCAAGACATTATAAACTTATTGAGATTTGATCAAAATTTTGTTAATTTAACTTGATAAAAGTAAAAAAATAAGAAGTTTGTTTTGAAATGAAGGGAAATTAAGTATTCCTCTTTGTCTTCAGCCAGAAAAAAAACCAACGCTGTGGAATTTCTGCTTCATGCATTCCTCTTCTGCAGATGCAGACTATGCTCCTACTCCTCACTCATTTCACATAAGGCAAACTTGTAAATCAATAAAATTTGTGTGTTATATTATTATTGGAGAGATCTAATAATAATATTAATCTAATAATAATTATTAATTAGATATTAATTAGATTATTAATCTAATAATAATTAATCTAATAATAATTAATATTGGAGATATCTAGAGCAGTAGGAAAGAGATTTCCTTTGGGAGGTGTATAATATTCAGCCATGTACAAAGCAGCAAAGGAAATGCTAGTAAGAGGAAGTTGCTGTCCAGCATTGGTTGTTAGATTATTTAGTCTTCACACATTTAAAATGGAAAGTGTAAACCATTTTCTTTCTGCCAGCCTTAACCATTGATCAATAACGACAGCTTCTTATAAACAATGCAGTCATTGAAGAAATGCAATCTTCCTTCTCCCAGAGCAGTTACCTCTTACGGAGAAAAAAAGAAAAGAGTAGATGTTATGTGTGTGTGCATGAGTGTGTGTAAGACAGAGATAAAGAGATATTCATTGTGTTCTACTCATCCAAGGATTCAGGTTATATTAATTTCTATCCAAAACCTGGGGCTAGTAAGCTTGTTTGCTCTTTCTCCAGTTGCTGACAATCAGTGCAATAAGTTGAGGTCTTCTCCCACCTTTTTTCTTGTGACTGGTGCATCTAATCCTGTAGGGTGCTGGCTCCCCTTGAGTCAGAAATGGCAATCCTTTCCATCTCCAGCAAATTTCTTTGCACTTGGTGTGCTCCATTGTTGTCTATCGCCTTCTGCTTAACTACTGTCTCAGGAAATGGAGCCTAAAAAGTGGCAGGTTCTGACACTTTCAACATCAAGCCGTAGACGGGCTAAACACCATCAATGACAACATACAAGTACACATTTGTCATGATTTCCAAATATTTTTTCACTCCATGGAAACTGAGACACTTTAAACTTGTCCTTTAATAAAAAAAATCACAGAATAACCAGGTTGGAAGAGACCCACCGGATCATCGAGTCCAAAATCTTTGGGAAAGGAGATAGAGAACAGGTTTTTTTTGTAAGAAGGAATATTCAGTTCTTGAATTTCTTCTCTTATTTCTGTATTATTAAACCCCATAAAGTGTGAGTTCTATCTCATGATTGCCATTCAAGTCAGCTGTCAGCATGTTCCTTGGTACTCAGACCGTGAGATTTAGCGCTCTTCCAAACAGTGCTCCGGAATTCGTCAGGGACATTGGTACAGGAACAGTACTAATAGCATAGATGAAACTTAGAATCCTGAACCTCTCCTTTTTGCATGTGGCTCATCATTGTATAGATATCATGGACCTGTATTTCCCTCAGTATTTTGATTTCCTGACTCTAGACCTCACAAATTCCTGTAGCCACGGTTGCCCAGTGACTTCAGTGAGTATTCTGAGTAGGCTGCAGATAAAGCTACCAATTTCAGCCTATAGTTATCCAGAAAGCACAAGAAGTTAGATGCCTTCAGGAGTCCTGTAGGCATTTTGAGCATTTCTATATACCTGGGAATTTTGGACAAAAAATGAAAATTCTGGTATGATACTAGGTAAACATTCTTGAAGAAGGACAGATAGAAAAACCACATCAGTCTCTGGGACAGCCCAGAGTAAAACAACTGATATACAACTTAAAGCTTTTGTAATCTTCAGAAAAACACAGACTGTGGTAAAGGTTGTTTAAGAATTCTTTCATTGAATTCACAAAGTATGCTAGTGTTCATTCTGCTTTGCTGCTGGTCTTTCAACTGGGATGACTCCTGGGTCATTTTGCACAAATGTAATTACACACCTTATAGAAAAGTTAAGAATTAGGAATCTATTTTCAAGTTTTATATTGATTCTCATTCTCTTAATTATATTATTAACTAAGGTTAAAATTATAACCAAAATGAGTATGAGTTTTTGCTTTAGGAATTAAAAGGGGAGCATAGAAATCTGATATCTAGAGATGATTATTTCTTTCCACTAACTATAGAAAAAGCCAGAGGGCAAGTGAGTTGACAATTTTGGTACCTCACTTAGCTGCCAAAAGTCAGGTGGCAGGAATTGTTATTCAGCTATGAGTAGAGTCTGCTAGTAAAAGAACACCTAATATCTTACAGATGCACTCTTATAAGTCCTCAAAAGGTAGATGAAGCCAATGAAGCTGGATTTTACTCCAAGCCACTTATGCTGTTACCCAGTAGGAAAACAAATAGCCTTTTCATGCCACTGAAGAAGTAGAGGCTAATTTATTTATTTTAATTTTTTTTTACACACCAGTTAAAGTACAGAAAAAAAATATCCAAGATAACCAATTGTGTTCTGTCATCAATGGAAACTTTCAGTAACTGTTAAGCCGTCCAGTGAAACATGAGTTTGTCACAGATCACTGCCAATCACTGACCGGCTGTAGCTGTCACTCAAGAAAAATCTTTTAGAAGGATCCCAGTGAACTCTGTGAATAGAATAATCTAATAGTTTGGGTTTGTTTGTTTGTTTTCAACTGCATTTTCACTGTTTGTTAAGACTGCATCTTCACTGAGTTAACTGTACATAGACATCGGGATAGCTTGTGGTCTGAACACTTTTGATAGTGGTATAGATCCTAGTCTTTGGGCATATCACATCAAATGCAGTTCCAAACTGGAGTTTCCTGATTTTCCCCAAATAAAATCTCAGTGGTTCTGATCCAGTGGTTTCTTTTTGGCCTTTAAGTGAAAACCTTCTGATTTTCTTTCTACAAGATCTCACTTCATCTCTGTAGTCCTCATGAGTTGCCTTCCCCTTCTTCCAGAGTTTGTATATTTTCCTCTTTTTCCTGATTTCCATCCAAAGGTCTTTACTCAATCAGGCTGGTTTTCCTCCCTGCAAGCTCCTTTTCCAGCACATGGGGATAGCTTACTCTTGTGCTGCCAGGAATTCCATCTTAAAAAGCAACCAGCCCTCATGAGCTCTTTTGACCTTAAGGACTGTCTCCTGTGGAATTTGATCGACTGTCCTTTTGAACAGACCAAAGTCTGCCTTCTGGAACTCCAAGGTAACCATTCTACTGCCCCCACCCGTGCTTCTTCTAGAACTGAGAATTCTATGATCTCATGATCACTATGTCCCAGGCATCCTCCAGCTGTCACATCTCCCACAAGTCCTTCTCTATTAGCAAAGAGCAGGTCCAGCGGGGTACGTTCCCCAGTTGGCTCATTCACCATGTCAGGAAGTTTTCTTCTACACACTCCAGGATCCTCCTAGACTGTTTCCTCTCTGCTGTATTATAGTCAAATAGGCTGGAAAAGGGAGTTATTATGCAGAATGAGATTGTGATTTACAGGAAAATGAATTATTTTTTTGCCCTTACTGGGAGATGACTTTTTGTCATTTGCTATTTAATATCAATTCATTGTGACTGCTAAAAGTGGACATAACAGAAAGACTGTTTGACTTGTTTGTTAATTAATTTAAAAAACATTCAGTATAAAACTGGTTTATTTTACTTTTGGATAAGCTAGGACTTTCCCTCTTTCTCCTTTTTTTTCTTTCCTTCCTTCCTTCCTTCCTTCCTTCCTTCCTTCCTTCCTTCCTTCCTTCCTTCCTTCCTTCCTTCCTTCCTTCCTTCCTTCCTTCCTTCCTTCCTTCCTTCCTTCCTTCCTTCCTTCCTTCCTTCCTTCCCCCCTCCCTCCCTTCTCTCCCCCCTCCCTCCCTTCTCTCCCCCCTTTCCTTCCTTCCTTCTCTCCCTCCTTCCTTCCTTCCCTCCCTCCCTGGTAATTTAAAGTGCAATAATGACCTCAAGCTCTGCCAGGGGAGGTTTAGGCTGAACATTAGGAAAAAATTTTTCACAGAAAGGGTCATTGGGCACTGGAACAGGCTGCCCAGGGAGGTGGTTGAGTCACCTTCCCTGGAGGTGTTTAAGGCACGGGTGGACGAGGTGCTAAGGGGCATGGTTTAGTGTTTGATAAGAAAGGTTGGACTCGATGATCCGGTGGGTCTCTTCCAACCTGGTTATTCTATGATTCTATGATAATATAGAGGATTAACTCAAGTATTCTGCAAAGTGTTGATGGTGATATGAAAAACAGTATGAGCCAGGGGGATCTTTAGTGTCAGTTTAGGTTCTGTGGAATATGGAGATTCTTGGACTCTAAAGTGTCTTTAGCCATTGAATGAAATCATTGATATATTTTTCTTTGCATGGAGTTTTCAAATACCATGAGTGGACTCCCCATTTATGTTCTTATTACTGTTACTAAATTACAGTGAAAGACAACCTAAGCTCCATTCAGGTTTTTTTGGACTTGAAACGCAATCCACAGATTTTTATCCTTGTGTTGTATTGTTATTGGAAAAAACTCACTGACAGCACAAGAACTTGGGATTATGACTGTCCTCTAGACAGACATCAAGCTGAGTGAAGATGGCCACATATCTCATATGTAACTTCAAGTTTCATCAATTTTCTGATTAAATTTCAGTACTGATCAATCATACCTAAGTAGGTCGGGAATGGGAGGAATGTTTTGGAAGATATGCATACTGTTTTTTTAGAGCTAATTGGCTTGCATATTACTGTGTTGTAACTCAGGTAATACATGATACTGGAGCCCAAGTGTCTTTATGAGTCAGGGTCTCAGCTGAGTACTGACCACTGAAATATTCATGCTACTGAGTATAGAGTGCCAAGTTCTGCTGCAGCTATTTGCATGGATTTCTATGGCAATCCCAGACATGTTGCATTTCTAAAATTTAAGGATTGCATCTGGAAAAGCATGTTCAAAGAACTTATCTAGGACATCATCCTCTTAAAAGTTAACTTTATTGTGTCCAATGAATGAAATACTGAACAGCAGGTATATTATTTTTAAAAGGGATATAAAACAATAGCGAAGCACTGCCTGATTATATTACAGTATCTATCTTCTCATGTATCAGCAAAAACTAGCACTGAAGTATACCTAATTATCATATTTACAGTGGTACAGGTAGTAAAACAGTTATGTTTTGCATTGCTCAGGATGTTCAGAGCTGAAATAGATAAACTATGTGGGAGATTAGTAATAGGTAATTATTCTCTACTTACATATTCAGCTTCATATTTCTAAATTAAGGTAAGTGGAAAAAGCTTATAAAATATTCAGGGCTCTTTTATCTTTCCTCCTCCCTCTTATTAGAAACTGTGCATGAATTTGCATAGAATAAACTGAGCCCATAAATCATAGCAGAAACTGCAAGAATGCTCTTTGTAAGTTATAATTTAAGGTTAACTGTAGCACATTTTGCTTACTGTATTATTAATGACTTTAGTTCAGTCATGACAAGATTACATATTAAAAATTGTTGGTAGACAAAACTCCAGTTCATAATCAATTTGCTTCCTAACCTTAGAAAGCCACTCACCACTTATATTTCCGAAGAACAGACTATGAAGGAGAAAGTTTAACAGGCAATATGCTACATTGGCCCTGTTCTCCAATAGCTCTGATGCATCTGGTCAAGGGGTTCAAATAGAAGGTCTTGCATGGAGTTTGAATTGTATCCACATACCACAAGCAGGCTTAGAAACTTGACCTGTTCTGTTCTGTGGTCTGGAACTCATGGCTATGCTCACAAGGTAAAATGTTAACATAAACACCTGGAGAACTTCACAACAGAAACTGCGGTACCTGCAGAATATTTGCAAGATACTCTGCCTCAACTAACATGATGGACTTAACAGTAACATAGCTATAGTGAACTTGTAGGCTCCTTGTGTGACCTTAACTCTGTTACACATTTGCGGACAATCAGTGTCAAAGGGAAGTCAAATTTCCTGGACACCAAGACTTCCATGGGAGATTATGATTCATTCCACCCTGCTACAGCCAAGTTGCTGTGGTCCTCAGGCCCTCACTTCAGCCAGACCAAGTGTTCATGTGATCAATCATGAACTAATTAATCAACACTAACACAATGAAACCACCTTTAAAAACACCACAAACAGTGCTCAAAGATGTGAATAATACAAACAGGGTTAATCCTATTAGTGCTTACTGGCTAAGCAGGCTCAGTATTTGCCATCAGATTTTGTACCATGCTCACTCAAACACAAAGAGTTCACTGTCATTGACGTGGGGAAAAACCTTTGGTATCTCCAGTGGCTGACTTCCAGACCCTTTGTGTCTCTGGTGACTGGTTCTCAGAACTCTTTGTGTTCTAGCTACTCAACATGGAGGTTCATCATGTTTACATGCACACACAGAACAATAAGCACTCTTATTGGGGAAAATGGATAGAAGCAGAGTGGGACAAGAAGATAAGAAGACGACCAGGCTGCTTATCATGCAGAGACATTGGCTAGTCAAGGGCATGCTGATCTGCATCTTTTGTTACACAACATCTTTTATCCCCTATCTTGTCTATTTTCCATTTTTTTTCCTTAATCCACCTTGTTCACCCTCTTTGCCTACTTGTTGCCATTTATCTAAACATTCCTTGAACCTTGATATTTTTCTTGCTGTATTTTCCTTAAATATTCTGACAGAACACTGCCCACCCCTTCCAAAGCTGGGATTTGGATTAAATTTCTTGTTTAAGTACAGTTTTGAAAACAAAAGTTCCAAAAGTCCAATTTTGATGTTGCCAAACTGAAAAATTCTTTGTTCCATATAAGAAAAAAAATCAAAAATTAAGTGAAGTATTACAGAGAAGAATTCAAGGTCAAGACAAAACATTAATGTTTAAATAGTTTGATAGACACAAGACCTTTTTGTCTGCATATTTTAAATTAGCAAGAGAGCTCTCAAAATGCTGACTTCTTGGTATAACTCAGGACAAGAAATTTTTCAGTTTTTTCCTTTTTTTTTATGGAATACAAACTATGTTGTTCATCTCTTGTTTCTCTAGGCTAATCTTTCTTTCTAAAAATCTGTTTCCATATTCTGATTGATTTAGTTTCTTAATGGTTTTAATCACATATTTCTGCAGTTTTTCTATATCTTTCTCACTACAGAAAAGCACAAAGTAACCTATGCAAGTCAGGTATCTTGAAAATTCTTGTTCCTTTATGGTAAACATAGTATTTTAGGTCATACACTGCAGTCTCAAGAAAAATAAATAAATAATTGAAAGCTTTCATCAATTACACAGAAAAAGTAATATAACCTCCCACTAAAATAAAAATCATCACTGACCTGCAGACAAGTTGTTTAATGTTTGTCATACAGAAAATGGACATCAAAGAATCAATTACACTGCAAGTAGATTGGAAATTGTAATATCTTTAATGCCTGCATTCCAGAGAAAAAAATGGTCTTGTGAATAAGATAAGTGTCCTTCATACTACACAAATAGAGTTGTAAGACTTCTTTTTTTAAGTGCCTTTTTTTTTCAGAAGACAGATTTATTTTAAAGACATGTGCTTTGGTTATTGAATAGACATCCTATTTTTATATGGATTTTTTTCACTCCAAAAAGGTGATGAAAAAGGATATTCAATAGTTTTCTGGTGGTATATCACCATTGCTTTTGTAATGAAAAAGGATATTCAATAGTATTCTGGTGGTACACATTGCTTTACTTATTCCTGATTAGCACTTCTTGTCTCTCACATTAACTACTTCTTCAATCATAGCTCTGTAGAGTCAAGCCAGGTAAAGAAGCTTCCATATTACTAATTAGAACAGAGCAGCTTTTAAAATATTCCAGCTCTAATATACAGGTAATCACTAGTGCATTTTGAAATCCACATCAATCGAAGAATGTGGTAGGTTCTTTACAGGGAGATACTGGTCTTAGAGGCAGAATTTGAACAAAATTAGCATAAGATGAGAATAAAGCAAAAGGTGTTCTTTCATACAAAGTGTTACCATTTACTAAAGAGTAAAGTGAGAAAAGATTGCATTTATAGTGGAATGAGCACATAAGAATAATGTTGAATTATGTCAAATAAAAACACAAAATGATAGAAATTCAGTTTCCAGCCCTATTTATTAAATTGCTCCATAAACTGAACACTCCTGCATCTGTGGCAAGATGACAAGATTATTACAGAACCAAACACACTGGCAGAGCTTTCTTAGTACTGTGAAGAATGAATGACGTTTTTTTTTTAGCTTGGCCAAATTTTTCAATATTTTAATTAACAACCCAAAAGTGATACTATATTGGACTTTTTATGAGCTTTCTGTTCTTTCAAACAAAAATAATTGTGAAGGATATTTTTTTACTGAAAATTGTTGATAAGACAATACTATAAAATTGTTTCAAATGTACAAATAAGATTTTGAAGCAGGTCTTTTCAGAACTTCTTCAGTTCTCTATCTTCCTCACTATAGTCACTATGATTAATTGTGTCATAATAATGCATGATAATATAAGCAGAAATCATACAGAGAATAATAAAGATGGTTTATTATTGAATAGATTAGCTGAAGGCTTACAGTCCAGGAAAGAAGAAATAGCTGTATTTTCTTTCCTTACTTTAATAAAGTGTTCAAAGATTGACGTTCTGGGCTCAGATCTAGATAGACAGACATGTAGAGTGAACCGGCACAGCTTCAGCAGTCCTAAAAGGCCACATTATTTCATTCCTACATTAATAATTAAAAGATACAAGTGGATCTGAGACTTAATAAACTAAGGAATCTTTGGAACTAGGCATTAGTAAATGGATTGGTTAATATAAGAAATATTTCAACCTTTCTTCCAGCACTGGATGCAACTTGCAATCAATCTTTTGATTCTGAGGTGTGTCTCCCCACTATTCTCATTAATATGGGCCTCTGCATGTTTTAGTTTATCAGGAAAAAAGTAATATTGAAATAAGGTAACAAAGTCAGTTGTCAGGAGTCTTACCAAAAAGAATGGCACATTACCAGTCACGCTTTGTGAAAAGTCCATGACAGGACACTAATAGGCTATCCACATATCAGCAGTTTCCCTGTATATGAGGAATATTTATTAAATCTATATTTCATGTACATACACTCGCCTCCTTGTTTGTCATAGTGAATTTATGAGCAATGGTTTATTCAGTCTGGAGAATTTAGGCTTGGAAAGGAAAATGAGTTGAAAATCCTCTTTAGTGTTACAGGAAAATATAAATTTAGGAACCTCAGAGCCATTTCAGTGGTATATATCCTGTCTTTGGTCTTGTTTTCTCAAGTGAATTTACTGTGGCCTATTACATGACAGTCTTACAAACTAAATTACATAGCTCTCCATTAAATAACAAAGATATGATTGGTAGTGTACTTTACATCCTCAAGGCAGTTTTCTAACCCCCTAAGTGGATAATTGTCAGTTATTGCTTTTAAACTGTGAGCCTAGCATGACTTTATTAAAAGTTTCCAAGATCCAAAACATTACTAAGGTAATAGCAATATATACAGGAGTGGTGAATATACCATTCTGGTATATGGAGGAACAAAATCCAGAAAAGATTTGGAACATGTGTTGGACTTTTAAAAGGCTATACGTGTGTCTTTCTTTTCAAGTGCCTCAACATTCAGATATCTGTGGAAAGGGCAGAATTTTAGCTGCAAAAATTCTGATTTTATTATTCCCTTCTTTCCTCACTAGATTCCTTTAAAAATGTTGACAATCAGAAAGTAATCTATCAGTAATATGGCCACAACTCTTCTTATAAACAGAAATAGGTGCTTATATGCAGGAGCACCTTATGTCAGAGACTGAGTCCAGGGTCATTTACTAGCTTTGACTCCACAACCCACTGTGTGTTCTCCCAAATAATTAAGAGAAAAAAGTATTTTATAGTAGTCAGAAAGGAGTTCCTCTCTTCTTCTATTTTTTTTTCCACCTAAAATATTAACTACAAATATATTCTCTCAGCCTGTTTCATTCCTCTTTCATTCATCGCAGGGTGTTATTCTTTCTGTGATAGAAACCATTCTCTCTGCTGTCTCATTTTGCACTCTCTTTTCTGTGTTTTGCAATATTTTACTAGCAGATCTCTCAGACTTTGCAACTCTTTTTTGTTAAGTACTTTTCCAAACCATGGTCCTTACACAAGACCACAACTGGCACTCTGTTTTAGCCAGCAGGGGATTTGTTGATTTGAGAAGGGCATAAACTGGCTATAATTTCGAATAGATTAAAAGAGATTTCATATTGACTATTCATGCCAAGACTACCCTGAGCTTTCCCTTTTTGTGTCTTAACTCACTTGTTTGAACAAAATGAGCTGCTCTTCTCTCAGTCCCTTAGTTACTTGTTGGACTTTTTTGGATATCTGTGTTAAATTTCAATTACCCAAGTTTACGCCTTTATTCTTCCAGATATAAAGAGAAGAGGGGTTCATCTTGATTCCTTTTATATTTTTTTGTAAGAAACAGCTTGTTGTGCTTATATTCTACATTATTCGCTCAGGAAAATGTCTGCCTTTGGCCTGGAAAGGCGAACGCTCTCCTGGGTGAAAAACTGGTTGGATGGCCGGGCTCAGAGAGTGGTGGTAAGTGGAGTTAACTCCAGATGGAAGCCAGTTACAAGTGGTGTCTCCAGGGCTCAGTGCTGGGACCAGCCCTGTTCAATGTTTTTATCAATCATAGAATCATAGAATCATAGAAAAACCAGGTTGGAAGAGACCCACCGGATCATCGAGTCCAACCATTCCTATCAAACACTAAACCATGCCCCTTAGCACCTTGTCAACCCATGCCTTAAACACCTCCAGGGAAGGTGACTCAACCGCCTCCCTGGGCAGCCTGTTCCAGTGCCCTATGACCCTTTCTGTGAAGAATTTTTTCCTAATGTCCAGCCTAAACCTCCCCTGGTGGAGCTTGAGGCCACTCCCTCTCGTCCTGTCCCCTGTCACTTGGGAAAAGAGGCCGGCACCCTCCCCTCTACAACCTCCTTTCAGATAGTTGTAGAGAGCAATAAGGTCTCCCCTAGGCTTCCTCTTCTCAAGGCTAAACAACCCCAGCTTTCTCAGCCACTCCTCGTAAGATCTGTTCTCCAGCCCCCTCACCAGCTTTGTTGCTCTTCTAGGGACTCACTCCAGAGCCTCAAGATCCTTCTTGTGGTGAGGGGCCCAGAACTGAACACAGGGTTCAAGGAGCGGTCTCACCAGTGCCGAGTACAGAGGGAGAATAACATCCCTAGATCTGCTGGTCACACCGTTTCTGATACAAGCCAAGGTGCTACTGGCCTTCTTGGCCACCCGGGCCACTGCTGGCTCATGTTCAGTTGGCTGTCAACCAACACCCCCAGGTCCTTCTCCTCCAGGCAGCTTTCTAGACAGACTTCTCCTAGTCTGTAGCACTGCACAGGGTTGTTGTGTCCCAAGCACAGGACCCAGAATTTGGCCTTGTTAAACCTCATCCCATTGGACTCTGCCCAGTGGTCCAGCCTGTTCAGATACCTTTGCAGAGCCTCCCTACCCTCCAGCAGATCCACACTTCCACACAGCTTAGTGTTGTCCGCAGACTTGCTAAGGGTGCACTCGATGCCTTCATCCAGATCATTGATAAAGACATTGAACAGGGCTGGACCCAGCACTGAGCCTGGGGAACCCCACTTGTCACTGGCCTCCAGCTGGAGTTAACTCCATTTCCCACCACTCTCCGAGCCCGGCCAGCCAACCAGTTTTCCATCCAGGAGAGTGTGCGCCTGTCCAAGCCAGAGGCTGACAGTTTCCGAAGCAGAATGCTGTAAGAGAAACTGTGTCAAAGGCTTTACTGAAGTCCAGGAAGACCACATCCACAGCGTTTCCCTCATCCAGCAGCCGAGTCACTTTGTCATAGAAGGCGATCAGGTTAGTCTGGCAAGACCTGCCTTTTGTGAACCCGTGTTGACTGGGCCTGATCACCCAGTTCTCTTGCATGTGCCTCATGATAGCACTCAAGATCACCTGTTCCATGACTTTCCCTGGCACTGAGGTCAGACTGACAGGCCTGTAGTTTTTCGGGTCCTCCCTGTGACTCTTCTTGTAGATGGGCACAACATCAGCCAGCCTCCAGTCCACTGGGACTTCCCCAGTCTTCCAGGACTGTTGGAAGATGATGGAAAGGGGTTTGGCCAGCACATCTGCCAGCTCCTTCAATACCCTTGGATGAATCTCATCCGGCCCCATAGACTTGTAGGTGTATAGTTAGGCTAGCAAGGCTCTGACCACCTCCTCTTGGATCATGGGAGCCTCATTTTGCTCCTCCTGTTCCTGGGTTAGTACACAGACAGAATGACCCTCCTTACAACTAAAGACTGGGCAAAGAAGGCATTAAGTACCTCAGTCTTTTCCTCATCCGCTGTCACTGTTGTTCCTTCTGCGTCCAATAGGGACTGTATGGTCTCCCTAGTCCTCCTTTTATTATTTATATATTTATAGAAGTATTTTTTGTTATCTTTCACAGACTTTGCCAATCTGATTTCTAGTTGAGCCTTAGCCCTTCTGATTTTTTCTCTACACAATCTCGTTTCCCTCCCATAGTCCACCCAAGAGGCCTGTGCCCTCTTCCAGAGCCCATAAACATTTCTCTTCTTCTTGATATCACTCAAGATCTCTCTGTTCAACCAAACTGGCTTTCTCCCCTGCCGGCTTTTTTTCCGGAACACGGGGATGGCTTTCTCCTGAGCTGCTAGGATTTCCTTTTTGAAGAGCTCCCAGCCCTCATGGGCTCCCTTGCCCTTAAGTACTGTCTCCCATGAGACTTTGCCAACCAGCCTTCTGAAGAAATCAAAGTCTGCCCTCTGGAAATTTAATGCTACCGTCCTACTAACGACCCTCTTCACTTCACCTAGAACAGAAAACCCTATCATCTCATGGTCACTTAGTCCTGGAGGAAGGCATTGAATGCACCCTTAGCAAGTCTGTAGATGACACTAAGCATGGTAGGGCTGGAGGCTCTTCAAAGGGATCTGTACAGGCTGGACCGCTGGGCTGAGACCAATGGGAGGAGGTTTAAAAAGACCACATGCCGTGTCCTGCACTTGGGGCACAACAACCCTGTGCAGCTACAGACTAGGAGAAGTCTGTCTAGAAAGCTGCCTGGAGGAGTAGGACCTGGGAGTGTTGATTGACAGCGACTGAACATGAGCCAGCAGTGTGCCCAGGTGGCCAAGAAGGCCAATGGCACCTTGGCTTGTATCAGAAACGGTGTGAGCAGCAGATCCAGGGAGGTTATTCTCCCTCTGTCCTCAGCACTGGTGAGACTGCTCCTCGAATCCTGTGTTGAGTTCTGGGCCCCTCGCTACAAGAAGGATGTTGAGGCTCTGAAGTGAGTCCAGAGAAGAGCAACAAATGTGGTGAAGGGGCTCGAGAACAGGCCTTATGAGGAACGGCTGAGAGAGCTGGGGTTGTTTTAGCCTGGAGAAGAGGAGGCTGAAGGGAAACCTCATTGCTCTCCATAACTATCTGAAAGGAGATTGTAGAAAAGAGGGAGCTGGCCTCTTCTCCCAAGTGACAGGGGACAGGACAAGAGGGAATGGCCTCAAGCTCCACCAGGGGAGGATCAGGCTTGACATCAGAAAAAAAAAATCACAGAAATGGTCATCAGGCATTGGCAGAGGCTGCCCAGGTTGTGTCACCATCCCTGGAGGTGTTTAAAGGACAGGTGGATGAGGTGCTCAGGGACATGTTTTAGTGGTTGATAGGAATGGTTGGACTCAATGATCCTGTGGGTCTTTTCCAACCTAGTAATTCTGTGATATAAATTGTTATTCCTTGACTATAAGAAACTATAACCACCTGCTGATATATATGAATGTATGGAACTCATTTATGGATCAGCTCTGTACAGAAGATTCATCAGAGAGTTATGCACAATCATAAAATGACATGATCATAAGGGCTGGAATTAACCTGAACAGATTAACTCAAAGCTAGTCCAATTAAAGCTTTGAGTATCTCCAAACATGGCGCCCTGTGGGCAACTCTTACAGGGGCATCTAGTCTGAATCTCCTGTGCCTCATGTTGTGTCCGTTGCCTCTCATCCTTCCACTGTGCACCTCCAAGAAGAGTCAGGCCCCATTTTTTTTACAGCCACCCACTAGGTTGTTTTAGACCTCATTTACAGTTCTCCCCTTAGCTTTTTCTCAAGGCTAGGAAAAGACAGTTCTTTCAGCCTCTCATCCTCATGAGTTTACTCTTCATTAGTAAAATTAAAATAGGCACAACGAGAAGAAGCCAGCAAGAGGCTATATTTTCTGAAATCCAAGTTTCTTTTATATAAGCTAGTCACAAAAAGAGGTGCTGATATATATAATGTGGGTTGTAGTGTAATCAATACTTGAGTGTGCAAGAATGTGACAAGGGGCAAATGTGATTATTTTGGAGTACTATGTACAAGCTTGAGCAGCATAATTACTCTTTCACTATTGCAATATCCTCTACACTAGAAATTATTATTCAAGAGAACTGTTTTATCATGCTGAGGTCCTTTAACTTTGGGCCTATATCAAGAAACAATAGCTTCAGAATACCCACTTATAGCAACTATACTTTGCAGACTTACAAAGAACATGCTTCATATCAGAAAAATAATAGGCCTACAGAAGTGGTAGAGAAATCATTTCTGTCTGAAAATCATTATCTTAATCTTTTAGAAGTCCAGATTTTGCTATTATTATTTTGGAAAACATGCTCGAGGAAGTATTTGAAAAGTTGTTTGCCTGCAAGATGAAATAACAAAAAGGAGGATGAAGGGAGGATATAAATATTATCATGCAACCAGGAAACAATGACTCAGTATTACTCACAATGTAAAAATGAACCAATAGTTAAGGAGTCAACTGAATGCAATTAACATGAAGTATGTTATTGCTGCGTGAAATCCATTTGTATATGATGCAGTGGTAGCTAGAGTAAAAAAAAGGTACAGAACAAATTGATGAAGGATAAAGACATTAGCAGTTACTAAGTTTGTTAACTTAGCAAGTTTGTCAGAAGAATGATAGAAGCTGGACCATTACAACAGGAAAATAACTCTATACTTGTCATGTCTTTTGCACTCTTTCCATGTACTGTTTCAGCTGGTCACTTTCAGGAACTAGGCTAGAAGGACCCTTAATTTCAAGTGCGGAGGATAATTATTCCAGAGATGTTATTGAAAGATTGCCACCTTAGACTTTTCTAGGACAAGTAGTCACTGGCTTGCAATCTGTGGCTATGCAGGCCAAAGTCTATTTGTTCTTCTGCAGACTAATTGGGATGTCAAGTCCACGGCTTTGAGCAGTAGAGCAGCACGAGAAATGTAGCACAACATGAATATTCTACCAACAATTACTCACAGACTGAGGGAATTTTTGTTCATAAGATGATGAAAAAAGTTCATCAAATATATTTTATAGTGTGTGATCTGTGTATCCAGGTAAATACAGAGAAAAAAAGGATGAGAACACAGAGCTCACCTTATGAAGAATGAGCATAGTGACATTAGAAAATCATGGCCTCTTTTACTCATTTACCTTATACATGCAAGTAACAGTTTGGTGTGTATTTTGTGCACACATCCTAGGCCTCATGTATGTGTAAAACTCTTACACCTTATCAGACTAATGAAAACATGCAGAAAACTGGGGAGCCATGATTTGATTCTCGATAGACATCACAACAAGTGGTGACCTTAGTTCTCCTCATAATAGCCAACACCAAGATGAATACTGCCTGACTTTGAATGTTACTTCTTTCCTATCTAAAATGTGTATCTTTAAAAAAAGAAAATTAACCTTGTCAAGCATCATTACATGACAGAGTTACGAAGAAGCCCTCCAGAGTCCAGCATTCATGATTTATGAATCTAGCTGAGTTCAGACACCTGGAAAATAAGAAGCACCATGGCTAGGTCTTGTACACTTTGCTAGTACATTAGTTATAATATTGTTGTCATTAAGAACCACATGTGCACTGTTATACTGTGGAAATGATACTTATTTCTACCAGACAATTTAATTCAAGTCCTACATATCAATTTAATTTCACAAATTATACTGTAGATAAAACTAGGATAAAATTCTGGTGTAACCCTTTGGCTAGTAAAAACTGCCTATAAACATATGAAATTAATTTGACAACAAATCAGAAGTCTACCAAATCCAGAAGACTATTGTTTTTTTCCTATTTACTTTAGTTTCTCATATCAGGTTGTCATAGCTGTATCTAAGAACCTTCAATTAAAACATTAAGTAAATAATTTCTCCTTATTTTCCTCATTTTATATGTGAAATGTTTATGATAAATTATATGACAGACCTTGATCCAAGAATTGGTAGACAACCCAAGATAAACCATGTCAAGGTGCAGTCTCACAACTAAAAAGGCCGGATGAGTGTGTGATAGTGCTCCTGCTTATATAATGACACTGAATTTACTGTAAACTATCCCTAGCAAATAACAACTGAAACCTTAGATTTTGTCTGTATACTGCTTACCATATTACAGAAAGCCAGGCTTTAGAGGAGGTCATGTTTCTGGGCAGACATGTTTCTGAAAAATGGGCAGTTAAGACTCTCCTAACGTTGTTGTTTGGAAGTATGTAATATTATTATTTAAAATATGTTTAAGAAAGGGAAGATTTTTAACTTGTAGAACAGGATGAAGTATTTTAAACAAAAAAAAAAAGAAAAAACAGATTAGAAAAAGTTATTAGTAAATGCTGGAAGGAAAACAGACTTTTATGTATCTGAAGAATCTAGCAGAAATACTGAACTATTGACGTACCTTACATGCCTGTTTGCCAAAGGGGACATTCCTAGGACAATTCTCTCTTCAAAGTATTTTCTTCTGATGCCTACATGTGTTCTAGCACTCAGTCATCAGAGTAGCTGCATTTCAAACAGTGACCACAGTGAACTCCAGTAGAGAAAAAGTGCTCAAGCCAGCTTTTACAGGTCACTCCAAGTTCTGTAGGAGGCCAAAACGGATAATGAGAACAATGTACTGTGAGAAAAAGTGTTTAGATTTTTTTTTTCTTTCACACAGAGAGAAATAAGAAAAGGAATTTTGTGAATAAGAATATGTTTAGCAATCAGGTGTGGATATTATTTGAAACAATTTTTTCAACTTCTTTGTCCATTTACATTTGGAATTAAAGAGGCATTCGTTAAAATAATATTCTACTATCTCTACTATGAAAGTATCTCGCAGAAAAAATATTATGATACAGACAGACCTCACTGACATTTTTCATTATATTTAATTGCAGTTTGTGTTGATCGATTTTTTACCAGTCTTCACTTTCCTTATAGCTTTCCGACCTTTCTGTATGCTAATGCTTTCATAAAAAGCTCAACCCAGATCTATTGCTGACAAAGAAATGTTGTTCTTGATTTCTCTGGCTGAAAAGGGTTTGTGAAAATCTAAAAATATCCTTTTTTTGATTTTCATAAAATTTAGGAATACACAAGACATACATTTTGAAATTTTATTCATTTACAGACTGCCTACTGCTATGTTTTCAATATACAGGTCACAAACGAATTCCCAGCAAAATCCATTGAAGTACTGAGTACTCAAGATTTTGAATCTCATCAGAGCACCCAAGCTCATAAGTGATCATCATTGCTTTAAAGAGTTGATCACAAAATTCTGCAAGGAAGATCCATATTTTTGAAAAAGCAATGCATTCATTGCTTATCTATCATTTACATCATAAACATGGGAAAATTTCACACCTCCATACACCTCTGACTTGTAATTTAAAGTTTTGCACCAAACATTTATATCCTTGGAATATTATCTGGGAGCTGAATTTGCCCTACAAGCCATTTATACACGTATATATATGTATATATACGCATATATGCATACACACACAAAAGTTGTTGATGATGATACTTTTGATTTTCTGAAACAATTTTTATCCTTATCTGTGTAAACCAATAGGTTCTGTGAATGCCTATAGTGTGTAAATCTATGCTTCAGCAAAATTCATATTCAGAGATCTCATAGTGCATTGGAGTTTGTGTGCTCCAGGCCTTCTTGTTTGTTCGATACACAGATGCTCTGAGCCTATTCTAGCCTTAACAAAAGAACTCTGAACTTGTGCTCAAGCTAGAACCATTTATACTTTTGTTTTGACTATGTCTAGTTCAAGATTTAAATGTCAGCCAAGACAGCAATTTTTGTATAGATGGGGATTGAAAAAAGACCTTTTAGATTCAAAAATACGGGCTTTACAATTCTGAATAAATCAAGGTTTTGGGGAAACTTTTGAATGTATGTAATTATACGGTGACCCCTATAATAATTTGGTGCCATGTTGGAAGAGGGAATTGCATTCCTAGTTGCAAGTTTATGCCTTTATAACAAGATAGAGATTCATTTTTTTGAAGAACAAATCTCTACTCTTTTTCTTTTCTATAGCTATAGCTTTAATGATTTACTTTGGATATATTTATTCACTTTTTCTACAGATTATCCTATTTTCAGTTTTCAATCATTTCAGAATATATTCCTCCTGTATGACATGGCAAATTTTGTCCACACATTTTACATTCCAAACGCGATTGTCTAGCACTTAACTAATTCTACATGAAAAATACAATTCTACATGAAAAATTCATGGCTAGAAATACAGCATTAAAAGACCAGGACCTTGCTTTATCACCAGGACTGTGATAAATCTCTTACAGAAAACAGATCAGTTCTTAGTAGAACAAGACTCTGGATAGGATGATCCATTTAAGCCAGGTGTTAACAGAGCAACATAAGCCTCTTCAGAGTGATTAATTTCTGATCAAATTACAAATCTCAGTCTAGGTCTGTAACTAAGGTTCAATTAATTCATTGAGTTGGTATATGCAAGCTCTTCCAACTTCAATGCCCATATATTTAGGACTGGAAGAGTAGAGATGAATGAGTCCTTCACAGTTTCCTTTCTGATGTAAAAAATGACATCTTTTTCATTACTGGATTTTGTCTCATTTAGTTGTGGATGAGTATTTTTGGGTATCATCACCAATCCTATCTATAAGATTTTTTTTCTTGCATAATATTCTGTTTAGACCTAACTCAAATTTTTGTACCTATGTAGACACATTAAGATGGATTAGGACTCTGCAAATTGCCTCACAAGTCAGGATTTCATTATTTCATTAAAGTATATCCAAGAATATTCTTGTATAAACAAAGCTTAACACTGAATTCTGATTTGTTTGCTATGTGCAGCAGATATGTTGACCTTTTATTTTTAAAAATTAGATGATCAAAACCAGTAGATGAGCAATGAACTAATCTCTTTTCTTTCCCATTTTACAGAAAAAAAAGGGAGGTTAAGTGGATAAGAGATCTGTCCTCAGCAGCTTTGCATGTGTTTCAACATTGATGTCTCCCTTAAACATTTCTGTAAATTCCAAAATGCCTCTCATCACCAGTCATAATACTTCCGTCATATCAAAGACTCTTGAATATCCACTACAGGGTGGAAGAACAGATTTCAGAAGCTATTCACAGTTTCCTCCCAGCTCGGCAACTGTTATCTATGGTTACTTCTTCATTGCTAGGAAACATCATGAGTTACAAACTGAGAGAAATGCTTACTTGGTCTTAAACGTGAGTACAGGTCAATGACTGAGGTCCCTACATAAATCAATAGCACTAGAATAGGCAAACACCTCCTTCTGGGCCACACATAATTCAAGACAGTGAAAAAAAGGATGAAGGAGCCCTTATTGGTTACCTTTCCAGCATGAAAAATCAAATGCAATTTGTCCAAATTAGTGGGCTTATTCTCTGTCTGATTATCTGGTGCCACAAAGATGTAACCCATGCTTATGCCTCTGATTTTAATAAACACATTTGCTAGGTCCAATAGTTTGGCAATTTGTACAGAAAATTAGGTGCAATTTGCCCTAAATACCACTGGTTTCTTAGGCAGTTCGAAACAGTGCCAGGCAGCTCTGCAAGTAACTGCAGCATCTCTGCAACTGAATCAGTCTGGAGACCAGCGATCCTTGGTGGAGCACTCTGTTAACTGCTTCAAGTCTATGCTGTTCACTGCCTCCAAATTCCATAGCTTCCTACTTATCCTCTTCAGCTTCCCTCCACATTCCTCCCTATCCTGCTACCCGCTTTCTTCCTTCCCATTCTTCTTTTGAAATGTTCAGTATAAAGTATCACACAATGATGAATGGACTTGTTTTTCCCATTGAAAACAAGGACATCAGTGCAGACTCTCCAGCAAGAACTTTTGCCTTGGAGGTTTACATCTGCTCTCTTAGACTTGTATCTATCCTCGTTTCCTTCTCTCCTAACATTTCCAGAGGTGCCAATGGATTTATGACACCTGTGACTTTTCAGTGGTCTATTCTGAAAGCCTAATAAAGAGATGGAAGCTGTTCTTTGTTGTTGTTGTTTTTTATAATTTGGCAGTCTCCTCATTATCCTTGCCATCCAACAAGGGACCCAGATGGTTGCTGCCTGTTCCAGTTATCTTGAATAGTCCATGGGAGCTTTTGGAGCTCTTAAACAGCCTCCTTCTAGGCTGCATTCAATGCCATCTATAAATTAAATTAAATAAAATTTTGAGATGATATATAGAAAGGTTTCTCCAAGGCATTCGAAGTTCATCAGGGATATATGTGATACTGTTCTCCCACTCCTGTTTCTATACTGTTTCTTCTCCTTTTTTTCTGTCTCCCCACCTCCTTTCTCGTCCCACCTTTCCTTCCTTTCAGTTCCTCTTCTTCCACTCTCATATCCTCCTGAATTTCATTTCTGTGTTCCCCCTTGTCTGGCAACAGGGATATCCCATTGCCTCTGAGAGCAGTGCAGTGTTGTGTAAAATGGGGGTTATGTCTCTGAGAAGTGTTGTAGCAGCTTTCTTGCAGCAGTTTAAAGAGGAATTATAGCAATACTATAAACATTAAGATTAAAACGTAAAAAGTGTATCTCATAGAACAGCTATCTTTTAATTTGAATTAATAATAGGGATAAAGTTTCCTTAAAGTGACGCTTCAGGGAACAGGAACTTCACAACTTATCCATAGAGCTGAATAGATGGGGAAGAAATAAAAAAGACATCCCATCCTTTTTTTTCTAGGTTATTTTTTTTCCTATAATTACTGACAACCCACTATTAGGCTTCAAGGACAAAAATAGTTCTTAGACTGTCTAGATATCAGATCAGAACTAGTCTTTTTCCCTTGGCAGCAGTTTGAGAAGATGATTTCTCATAACACCTGAAGTCTATAATTGTCAGATCACTCATTCCCATAGAGAAGTCCAGGCAGGTGGTATCTGCCCTGTGATTTTTTCTCTTCTTTTTTGTTTGTTTGCCTCACTTCCACACCATCCCTAAATGTCAAACATGGCACAGTGGAATACCTGTGTTTTTGGGAGGGAAAGAGAAGAGTATTAGAAGGGGTTAATTCTATCTATCCTGGTGCAAGTAATGCAAACTTCTGTCTTTAAACTCTCATTTCCAAATGGTGCGGGGTTTGTGATATATGGAGGCCCTAGGTGGGAGATGGGTCCCCATGTGTGACGTTCTGTACAAATACATTAAATTCCCTGACTTGAAGACCTTACACTGTAAGTAGAGAAGACCAGGGAGAGGCTGGAGGGTATAGGCAGAATGAGTACAATCTTTGTTTTACAGCAAACAGCTAAATTAAATGGTGTCCCCAGTGGGCTGAAAGAAATCTGAGGTAGAAATGGACATTGAACATCGATTACCTGAACCTCACTGTTTTGCTCATAAAGCAGTCTAGTCTTCAGGCAAAATCTGGCCTCAGGTTTGATCTTTCAATAACATTCTTTACTTTCTTATCATTTTCAGAAGCAATGGGCTTTCACACTGATACATTGTAAGGTAGACCAGGCACAAAGAAGAGCAATTCGCTGCCCATTCATATGCAGCCGCCTCTTGTGCAGAGCACAGCAGGTATTTAACAGCTACCTAGCCATACTACTGAGAATAAAGAAGACAGTGTTTAGCAGATACCTGGGCAGAATGACTAGCAGGTGGGGTCTAACCTTCATTCTTGAACAGAAGTGTTATCAGATTTTTAATGATCACAGAGTAGGCAAAGGACATACCACATACACATATTCCCTCTCTCTTTTTCTCTGTGTGCATCTGTGTATAGCTACAAGATCATCTCTGTCTCTCGCAGCTGGGCCATGCCTAAGAGAGTAGAATAAGTGATCTGCTAATACAGGATAGTAAAAAGCTCCCTCAGATCAAAAGGTAATACTCTGTGCCTCTTCTTTCTCTTTTTTTTTTTTTTTTTCTAGCAAAAAAAAAAACCCTGGCATTCTATTCTCAGCCTTACCGTTGAAAATGGGTGATTTGTCTCATAATTGTGCTCGCTGACTGCAGCAGATGGATTCATTACTAGGGCTGGTCAGAAATCTTTCAACACAATGCAGGTTTTTTTGTCTGTGTGTGAAAATGATGAATCATCAAAACTGAAACTTTTCATGAAGATATGGCAGTGTAGAGAAAACTTTTGTCACAGCAGTTTTCATAGCTCCCCACTAGGGCTTGTGATTAAAACCAGAGAAAGCAAAAGCTTCTCATCTTCGGCTAGCCCAGAAGCTTATTCGGCTTATTCTGAACTGTTTCCTTTCTGAAGTAAGTGTATTAGTTACTTCACTATCAAATTATACAGCACATTTCCTTATACGTGTGTGTGTGTGTACATAGAGAAAGGTAAACAGATTAGAAGAACCTTAACACGAATTGAGAGAAAGATGATGGCATGCTAAACACTGTTAAGTGAATGCAGGCCATGTCCTCTATTAAAGCCACCATATGCCTTTTTGGAGTCAGAAAAGCATTTACAAACTCCATAGGGAATGGCTTGCTCATTACAGCCACTTCTACCCAAATCCACCAGATCCTGTTCCTGTTTTTTAGCAACAGAAGTCACCAAAATAATCCAGAGGGACTAATGCTCAAGCAAAAGTCTTGAAGGCAAAGTCACTTAGCTCATGACCACAGCTGAAGAGTAACATTTCACAAGGAAAGGAGGTCATGAGCCTAGTTATCTGCTCATGTTTATACCCCGTAAAGCCTTTTCCCATCTGACTGTTTGTTTAACTTGTATATAAACTATTGCTGATTGTACTGCTGCCTTTGGGATCCAATCTTATGCATGACTTACCCTGTGCATAAAGAAGTTTGTCTTGGACCTCCTTAGCAAATGTTCAGTGTAGGCTCTAATCAACAGAGAGAGAGAGAGACTTCCAACTGGAGTTACAGCCAGCAAGAGGCCTATTTAGAAGACAGGCAGGACACCAAACACCTTTTTTAAATAGGGCAAGGCAGCTTGCTAATGGGCAGGATTTTGGCCCTGAGGTTTCAGCTTATGACAGTTACATAAATGACAATCCCAATGTAGCAATGGGAGGAGGAAATCAATAAGACTGTCGATCAGTGGGAACAATAATAAGGAAAAAATAAAGGACTACTGAGCAGTAAAACATTAGACTGAGATTTATGTGGAGCAGAGTAGAAAGGAAGAGAAGGGAAAGATGTCAAAATTTCTTGCCTAAATATAGCATGGGAGTCAATAAAAAGACATCTCAGTAATGGAATAAGAGCAAGAAGACCTAGATAATGCTGACAGCGAAGGTGAAATGAACTTTGCCAATGCAAAAATATGAATAGTCCCAAATTACTAAAATGGTCCATGGTACTGATTGGCAGCCCTACCTCTTCGTTCAAGTTTTAATTACAGGCCAGTTCTACTGCATTTGAGGATTTTCTATTTCTAGAATCTTTCATTCACTCTGTAGTGACTTGCTTCTGATTTAGAAATATTTTCTCTTTGTGGGAAAGTAATCTTGTAATATATATTCAGGAAATATCCTTGAAAGACACCTGACAGGGACTGTTTTCTGAACAATTCTTAGCACGTAATCATACCAAGCCTATTGTCTAAGCTGATTAACACACTGCAACCCCGTGTGTCCTCACATCCAGAACATTGTCTAAAATGGATAAAATTATACCAATATTTGCTGATTTGAGATGTAAATTAGATTTGCGTCATACCCAGTTAACTTCTGCTCCTTCCTACTGCTTTTTCAAGACACTGAAGAAAAGTGCATTTACTGCATCATGAAAGATATAGGTCCACAGTTTAGTCACTTACACCAGCTTTTTCAACCTTTTTTTAATTCAAAGACCATTCATCCTAAAAGCATATGAGACAACTTATGCAGAGTTGTCAATATGGTTTTCATATTACAAATAAATAAAAAATAGGCTAAATTGTAAATGGTTTACTATTGTTCTCTCATAGTACCTTGTCTGCTTTCTTGCTTACATGCATGTATGTGTTATAAGATGCAATGATTAAAAAAATATGAAGATTTCATGCCCTGTCCTTTTGATTTCATCAGTCAGCTCAGATCATGGACAGAGAAACATTGTCTTACTATTCCTTACCCTTTACCGTAAAGCAAATGCAGGATTCCTCACCCAATCCCTCCTCTCCCAATGTATATTTCCCAGCTGCATCCAAAATTAAATATCACAAATGTTTGGTTTTCATCCATGTTGTCTTTTTGCTATCCCTTTTACAACTAAAAGTGTCATCAAAAGCCTGATTGTCTTCCATTATTTTTTGTATTTATTTTATAGGAAACTTATTAGCACACTCTGTCAGGACAAAACTTTACACCATTTGATCACTCCTTATTTGCATATCTAATAGTCCCCATTGACAGACTCTGAACTAATTAGCCAAGCAATTGTAAAGAAAACTTCTGTTTCCTATTTTCAGAACTAAGAAACTAAGGCTAAGGCATTAGTAGAACAAGTAAGTAATAAGAAAAATAGTGTTAAGACTGGTAATAGAACAACTGCCACAAATCACCATAATAATGACTTGCAGCTCATAATGTTAAAGTAGACAAAAAATTAACCCACATGCTATTTCTGTGGCCTACAGAATAGAGGTATCCCAGACAAAAAAAAAAAAGAAAAGAAAAGATATATATGTTACATAGTTATTCCAGTTGAGTTTTTTAAAATTTTTAAAATTTTTTTTTAAAATTTACATCCTTGAGTACTTTATTCCCTTTGGCTTTAAAAGGCGTTTAGTGTCTAAGTCACTTCAAAGTCATGGATCTTAGGACTGTGTGGCACAGGTGCCCAACTAGTCATCTCTTGATTTAGGTGTGATATTATCCCACCTTCAGTCAACAGCTCCTGCAAAATGGATTAAAAAGTGTTAGACATCTATAGTCAGGCAACAGATTTTTGCAGCAGCTTATTTCCATTGCTTTTCAGAACTTTATTCAGCACTTATTTATAATTTTTCTATCATCCAGAATGATGGAATTTGACTAAAAAGTCGAGTTTTTCAAGTACTACTTTCACCTTTTTCTTCAACAAGTAAAATATTTGATACATTAATTGGACAGCACAGTCTTTTGCAAATATATTCATCCTGAAACACTGCCTCAGTGAGGCAATTATTAGAATAAAGAAACTCCATATAATAAATTAAGTGATTAATCATAGAATCATACATAGTTAGGGTTGGAAGGGACCATAAAGATCATCTAATTCCCACTCCCCTGCCATGGGCAGGGACATTCCACTAGATCAGGCTGCCCAAGGCCCCATCCAATTGGCCTTGAACACCTCCACAACCTCCCTTGGTAACCCGTTCCAGTGTCTCACTACTCTCATGGTGAAGAAATTCTTCTTAATATCTAGTCTAAATCTGCCCCTCTCCAGTTTATGCCCCTTCACTCTCATCCTGTCACCACAAGCCTTTATGAACAGTCCCTCTCCAGCTTTCTTGTAGTCCCTTTCAGGTACTGGAAGGTCGCTATAAGATCTCCTCTAAGCCTTCTCTTCTCCAGGCTGAACAAGCCCAACTGTCCTCATATGAAAGGTGCTCCAGCCCTCGGATCATTTTTGTAGCCCTCCTCTGGACCTGTTCCAACAGCTCCATATCCTTCTTATGTTGAGGATTCCAGAACTGGACACAATACTCTAGATGAAGTCTCACAAGAGAGGAATAGAGGGGCAGAATCCCCTCCCTCCCCCTGCTGGCCATGCTTCTTTTGATGCAGCCTAGGATATGGTTGGCCTTCTTGCCATTAATGATGGCAATCAGCCAAATAGAAAGTCAAAGAAATTTTGTTTGGAGTTTTAAAATATTTTTTTAATCCCTCCCCCACACTGGCTTTTTAAATTCCCAAACAGTGAAAAATTAATAAAAATAAAAACAACATTTTCTTTTGAACATTAACACATGGTCTCAATTTCCAGTCAGTTTGGGAAAATGTTAATGGCTGAAATGTGTTCTTCCACATACAAACATTTCCCTAGAAGAATTTTCATAGGATAATTAAACTAACTAGCTAACAAAGGCAAATATGAATGAAAAATGGCCTTCTATGAAAGGTTTTGGAAAATAAGTTATTTTTCATTTTTTAATCCAGCCCATCAAAAGAGCTGTTGGCATTTTAATATCTTTATTTGCTCTCTCTTAGTATCTTTATGTCCTCCAAAATTCATACCCACTACACAATCACAGAATCATAGAATCCCTGTGATGGAAAATACCTTTGAGATTATCAAGTTGAAATGTACCTCTCGACTACTAAATGAAGTCACACTTCTCTTTATAATATTAAAATTTAAATCAAATTCATTCTTTTTGGCTCCAATTTTTTGAAAATAAATTGAAAAAAAATCTTAAATAATATATCCTCTGAAAAAATAATGGAACAAAGTAGCACTCTCTAAAAACCTATCACAATATTTTAGTTTTTATTTTTAACCTCTACTAGCTGAATTATTGATTGACCCAAGACATCTAAGATTAGATTTTAGTACAATGAACATGGGAATGGTAAAAGTTAGTTCTTGAAAAGACATATCTTGCCTTACTTATGTCCATTACTACTCTGAATTTTGTTAACATTGTAATGAAACTAGCAATATGCTTAAAGCTATGGAACTAAATAATGATATATTTATAAAAATAATGGAACTGCCTAATTACTTAATGCTAAGAACATCGACAACTGTTTTAAAAATGTGGTCACATTATCTAGCTAAGTACTAGCAGGAGATATAATATCTTTAAATACCTTTTACTGTAGAAATATTATTATCATATTAACTACATGCCTGTAATAGCTTGCCATTAAAAAGTACCTTAGGACTTATTTTGCACCTAAGTTTTCTTTAATTTGTTTTGGTTTTCTTCCTTGGTCTCTTTCTAAATTAAAAGATTCTTCAAAGAAAACAAGCATGAAAAATCCTTTAAAGAATTTCAGGTTTCAAGGTGCACAATAACATAGCTAATCCCTTGATATTCAAAAGCATTTCCTGCAGGACTGAACACTGCTCTGTGCTATAGTAAAAAGAAGAGAGGATTCTTTTGTTTATTGGTTTGTTTGTAATTAAGAAAGACTTCTGTTTCTAGTCAGTCTGTAAAACACTGCCAATTCTGAAAATCATATTTGAGAAAGAATACCCTTCAATCCCAATTTATCACTCTTTGCTATGTCAGGAAAGCATCCTTGCATAAATGCTGTTTCTTTAAACACAAAGCTTGCTTGTTGGTCTCTGTGCGCTGTTTGTCAACAGAGAAGTCCTTGTGGGGGATGTGACAGTTGGAGGATGTCTGGGACAAAGTGATCATGAGATGATAGGTTTTTCAGTTCTAGGTGAGGTGAGGAGGAGGATTCGCAGAACAGTCACATTAAAATTCCAGAGGGCAGAATTCAGACTGTTCAGAAGGCTTATAGGAAAAGTCCCATGGGAGAGAGTCCTTAAGGGCAAGGGAGCTCAGGAAGGCTGGGAGCTCCTCAAAAAGGAAATCCTAGCAGCTCAGGAGAAAGCCATCCCCATGTTCTGGAAAAGGAGCTGGCAGGGAAAAAAAACCAGTTTGGTTGATCAGGGAGATCTTTAGAGATATCAAAAAGAACAGGAATATCTATGAACTTTGGAAGAACGGACAGGCAACTTGGGTGGACTACAGGGAGGAAAAGAGACCATGCAGAGCAAAAATCAGGAGGGCTGAGGCCCAATTAGACATTAGATTGGCCACTTCTGTGAAAGATAACAAAAAAATCTTTCTATAAATACCTTAACAATAAAAGAAAGACTAGGGAATATATACAGTCCCTATTGGATCCAGAAGGAACAACTGTGACAGGGGATGAGGACAAAGCTGAGATACTTAATGCCTTCTTTGCCTCAGTCATTAATAGTAAGGAATGTTGTTCCCTCTGTGTACAAATCCAGGAGCTAGAGGAGCAGAATGAGGCTCCCATGATCCATGAGGAAGTGGTTAGAGACTTGCTTGCCCAGCTAGACAGCCACAAGTCTATGGGGCCAGATGGGATCCACCCAAGAGTGTTGAAGGAGCTGGCGGATGTACTGGCCAAACCCCTTTCCATCATCTTCCAACAGTTCTGGAGGACTGGGGAAGTCCCACTGGACTGGAGGCTGGCTGATGTTGTGCCCATCTACAAGAAGGGTCGCAGGGAGGATCCAGGGAACTACAGGCCTGTCAGTCTGACCTCAGTGCCAGGGAAAGTCATGGAACAGGTGATCTTGAGAGCTATCATGAAGCACATGCAAGAGAACTGGGTGATCAGGCCCAGTCAACACGGGTTCACAAAAGGCAGGTCTTGCCAAACTAACCTGATTGCCTTCTGTGACAAAGTGACTCAGCTACTGGATGAGGGAAACGCTGTGGATGTATCTTTCTGGACTTCAGTAAAGCCTTTGACACAGTTTCTCTTACAGCATTCTGCTTCGGAAACTGTCACCTCTGGCCAGGACAGGCGCACACTCTCCTGGGTGGAAATCTGGTTGGCTGGCCGGGCCCAGAGAGTGGTGGGAAATGGAGTTAACTCCAGCTGGAGGCCAGTGACAAGTGGGGCTCCCCAGGGCTCAGTGCTGGGTCCAGCCCTGTTCAATGTCTTTATCGATGACCTGGATGAAGGCATCGAGTGCACCCTGAGCAAGTTTGCGGATGACACTAAGCTGGGTGGAAGTGTGGATCTGCTGGAGGGTCGGGAGGCTCCAAAGGGATCTGAACAGGCTGGACTGCTGGGCTGAGTCCAATGGGATGAGGTTTAACAAGGCCAAATGCCGGGTCCTGCACTTGGGGCACAACAACCCTGTGCAGTGCTACAGACTAGGAGAAGTCTGTTTAGAAATCTGCCTGGAGGAGAGGGACCTGGGGGTGTTGGTTGACAGCGACTGAACATGAGCCAGCAGTGTGTCCAGGTGGCCAAGAAGGCCAATGGCACCTTGGCTTGTATCAGAAACAGCTTGTATCAAACACTGCTGGCATGACCGGCAGGTCCAGGGAGGTTATCCTCCCTCTGTACTCGGCACTGGTGAGACCGCACCTTGAATCCTGTGTTGAGTTCTGGGCCCCTCACCACAAGAAGGATGTTGAGGCTCTGGAGTGAGTCCAGAGAAGAGCAATGAAGCTGGTGAAGGGGCTCGAGAACAGGGTTTATGAGGAGCAGCTGAGAGAGCTGGGGTTGTTTAGCCTTGCAAAAAGGAGGCTGAGGGAAGGCCTCATTGCTCTCTATAACTACCTAAAAGGAAGTTGTGGAGAGGAGAGTGCTGGCCTGTTCTCAAATGTGGCAAGTGACAGGACAAGAGGGAATGGCCTCAAGCAAAGTGGTTGATAGTAATGGTTGGAGTTGATGATCCTGTGGGTCTTTTCCAACCTAGTGATTCTGTGCTTCTGTGATCCTGTCTTAGTCAGGCCCTTGTATCTTCACACACCACTCTCTTGCTACACTGGTATCCTGGCCTTCAGCATGTAGTTATTCTGAGACTCTCTTGGGGCATCTCAGTAGCAACCTGAAGTAAACTTCACCTGCCTCTGCCAGCCACTGTGGCATTGAAATGAACATAAACACTGATGTACTAAAATAATTCTGAAGAGTGACTACAGCCAGAATTTGAGCTTGAGTTTGGAGACGAAGGGCTGGTGAACAAGCACATTGTGCTTGCCCATTACACCTCCTGCTAGGAGACAATAACAATCCCAAAACTTGCCTGATGCAGCCAAAAAAACATGACACAGAAGCAGTAGTGTTTGTTTCTTATCAGCAGGGATCCTATTGCTGCGAGCTCCACAGTGTTTTGGACTCTGGCTCTACTCATCAAACCATTCCTCTTTCTCCACTCGCCAAGCAGCTTACAGAAGGCAATTAACTATTGCACAGTCATTTGACTGTAAACAATTATGGGACTCAATGTCCTGTAGCTTGAAGCGGAGGAAAGCCTCCTATTCTGACTGAGCTGATAATCAGTAAGTTTGACAGTGGAAAACTCTGGCTCTGGAAAATAAACAAAGCTGGCTGCTAGAACAATTATCCCACTGCCATGTTCGACCACAAATGGTCTTCAACTGGGAGATTATTTCTTTTACAGGTCTGGCAGTCCATGAGATCCCAATGCCAAAAAAGAACTGGCACATACTTTTCAGTGTTCAGCTTGACCACTGCCGTCTAAGCAAAAGCAAAAAAGCACGTCATGCTGTGTGCTTTTTTTGAAGCTGAAGGTGAGAGCTAAACCACGGTGGGAGGCAAGTGATTGAGCAATGTGGCATTATCCTGATAGCCCATGTACTTGAATTGTACGATACAGTGTACTGAAGATGGGCTCCAGGCAGTTAAGCTTTGGGCAGCATGGAAGTTTTACTTCAAGAAATGAAAGTTTTATTTCATGGATCAGAAGTTTCAAAAAGCAGACATGCAGTCTGCAGAGTCTCGATAACATCACAAAGTTTATGCTGATACCTTTGTAAGGGAATGTGATGGTGCATATTTTGATGCAAGATATTCAGGCGAAATTTAAATATCTCTCCATTAAATGTCATGATGCCTTTAGAGACCACATCAGAGGTTTCTTTTCTGTGATAAGAAGTGATTTCCTGGGTCAGACCAGCTGTATTATTTAGTTTCATGCAAAACATTACTTATAGTTAGCAGATATAACTCACTATATGTATTGCTTACTGGATTTCAACATGTTATCACTTGACCACAAATACCCATCTTTCACTTAAACTGAGTGACCAAGTGTAATTTCTGGAGAGAAGCTCTGTCGTCATCTTAGTGGTGAAAATCTTGCATTGCTTTCATCACTTAAAAATCACAAATCAAGCCTTCATACAGGGTATGTGGTGTCATTTCTTCCTTAGTTGAGTACATGGAAGTAGAGATGTTGTTTCAGACCATCATGTAGGTTGAGATTGACATTTAAGCACCTAAATGTCCATGGTTAATATGGCAATCAAATTCTTTCTGTGAAGAAACCCTTCCACAGAGTGACCCATCCTATCCTAATTTTGGTATGTACCTAGAATAGATTGAATTAGTATTTTATCATTTATTCTCATTATCTATAAGGGAAAACAAACAAATAAACAGGCTAGCTGCAAAAAGCTGCAGGAGGCAAATATCCACCACAGTGAATAACATGAAGTGCAGTGAGATAATTGAACAAAATAGGTTGGCACCAGGGTCCTATGGATTGGCAGAAAGTTTAGTCAATGTCAGTGCCTGAACGAAAGATCAAGGTGAGATACTGGTTCATGAGGAGATCTGAGCATGTCAGAAGTCAGCGACACTTGCCATTTACTTCAGTGAGGACACTTTTTCATGCAGATGTGTCACCTTCCAGAATAAATCTGTTGAAAGCTAGGCACATAGGCACACCAAATCTCCAAGAGTAGGGAAGGACCTCTTGTTGGAGTCAGAATATGGGGTCATCTGGGAACAAGGGGCACAAATCAGCACAGAAAGAAATCTGGGCAGGAATAGAACATGATGTAGGGCAAAGAGGGTGATCCACTAAGACACTGATACAAGCTGTGTGTGGAGGCACTCTAAGCTCCAATACCTAGCGATGACCTTCTCCAGCCTCTCTTTATTCAGGCTCCACATACTACTGGGAACCTGTGTTGCAAACAACCACGCCTTTTGTGAAACAGGTTCCTTAAATGCTCCTTCCTCTCCAAGGCCACCTAGTGTTCTTCTTACAGCTCAAGCCCTGCCTGACATTCTGCAAGGTAGGGACAAAGCAAGTTTTTTTGGGGGGGAAATCCCTCAACAGCATTTTCCCATGCCCCTGAAAGATGCTCAGTGATTGTGGCACTTTTCTTTCCCCCCTCCATTGTGCATGCTGTGTCATGAGGTAGATCATAACCCTGACTTTTATGGGTAGAAGACAGGAGGACTGAGGTGGTTGAGTCACCTTCCCTGGAGCTGTTTAAGGGATGACTGGACAAGGCACTGAGGGGCATGGTTTAGTATTGGATGGGAATGGTTGGATTCGATGATCCAGTGGGTCTTTTCCAGCCTGGTGATTCTATGATTCTATAAGAATTGCCAGGTAAGCTTCCCTGCACCTGCCTCCATCTTCACCCTCAACCCAGCCCTGCAGCCTGGACACTCCAAGCCCAGCCTGGCAGGGTCAGTGTGTAGGGATGTGTTAGATCCTGTGGGAATAACATCTCAACAGCTCCACAGCTGTTAATTCCTTCTCCAAATGCCAACAGAACACCCCCTGAAATGGCTCTCCTGAACTTTTCTTGTCTATCCCACCCTGGTACCCACTCAGCTCTGCTGGGCTGGCCAGCTCTGCAGGAGCTACAGATAAAAGACTTGCAAATAATCCATATAAACTGTTCCAGCAGAAGCAAAAGTTGCCTCATAGGAGAGTCTTCTGTAAGTAATAGAATCATAGAAAGAATTGGGTTGAAAGGGACCTTAAAGATCACCCAGTTCCAATCCCCCTGCCATGGGCAGGGGCACCTCCCACCAGACCAGGCTGCTCACGACCTCATGCAACCTGGCCTTGAACACCTCCAGGGATGGGGCAGCCACAACTTCCCTGGGCAACCTGTGCCAGTGCCTCACCACTCTCATTGTGAAGAATTTCTTCATAATGTCTAGTCTAAAGCTTCCCTCTTCCAATTTATAACCACAGTAAATAGTTAAATAGATAGAAGAAACGTACATGGTATGAAGACTGACAGATCTCACATGGGCTGGAGTAGTCACGTAGTAACACAGGTCAGTTGGATATGGAAATTCACCTTAGGAGTCTTCTTTATAAGTAATAAAACGTTGAACATTATATTGCTTTAGCAGCACATATAAAGGCTAATTTACAAATTCTTTTCTTTCTTAGTCAACCTGTAATTTCTGAAGGTATGCACCTGCTAAAAGTTGTTTCAAATGTCCTAGACATTTCAGAACCTGTTTTGCCCTTAAAAGCAATGGTCAAGGTATGCTTACATAATGTCTATTGCTTTTAAGATGAACTGAAAAAGATTGTGTGCTTGGAAAACACAGATGTGGCCTTCTCCTTGGACAGGTACGTACCTCTAAGATACATTCCAGTGTGTTCACACCTCCCCTGCCAAATGACAGCCACCCACACCCGTCTGAATTTCTCTGAACCCCAAGCATACCAGGGCTTGTTCAGGATACTTGAAAAATGGTAGGCCTCCAACCTGACAGCTACTTTTTTCCTTTTATTTTTACTTTTTTACATTTAATTGCTTTCCATTCACATTTAAATTTTAATGATTAATTTCACTGCCTTTTCTTTAAAAATGGTTTATAAATTATATCACTACACTTTTATTGACATATATGTTTAGTTTACGTATATTTATGTATATATTTACACACGTACATTACATATACACAAATGAAAATTAGTGTATATAAAGTGTATCTGTGCGTAAATGAAGGACACATGAATTTATGCATATTTGCATGCACATACATACATATATATGTGTTTAAAATGTATCTGGTTTTATATGTGATTAGTTACTTGTGCAAAGGAAATTGGCAGCCAGTCCAATATTGCTCTGAGATCCTCTGAGTATGGCACTTTCAAGAAATGGGAATGGTTACTTGGTCTATCTCGCTCATATCCATGTTTTTCTCAGAGTGCCAAAATGTTTATGACAGCTACCACCAAAAGTAGCAGAGGCCTGATATACTTAAAGACCGTCCCAAAAGGCTACAGAGAAGGCAAGTGGAGGGTACATGGAAATGAGGCTTGGTTTTTGGTGAGAGATCTGTCAGACAATAGAAAGAGTGACACTAAAATAAAGAAAAGCAGAGGAAAGAGCAGCATTCCTTATCCAGACCAACTCTTTGGTGAAGACTAAGGGAAAGACTGGAACTTCTGGAGAGGGTTAAAAAACTGCTGTAAGGAGAGGAAGCTATCCTTTTTGAGGAGTTGGTAGGAAATCATAGAAGCATAGAATCATAGAATAACCGGGTTGGAAAAAACCCACCGTATCATCGAGTCCAACCATTCCTATCAAACACTAAAACATGTCCCTTAGCACCTCGTCCACCCATGCCTTAAACACCTCCAGGGAAGGAGAATCAACCACCTCCCTGGGCAGCCTGTGCCAGTGCCCAATGACCCTTTCTGTGAAGAATATTTTCCTAATGTCCAGCTTAAATCTCCCCTGGCGGAGCTTGAGGCCATTCCCTCTCGTCCTGTCCCCTGTCACTTGGGAGAAGAGGCCAGCTCCCTCCTTTCTACAACCTCCTTTCAGGCAGTTATAGAGAGCAATGAGGTCTCCCCTCAGCCTCCTCTTCTCCAGGCTAAACAACCCCAGCTCTCTCAGCTGCTCCTCATAAGCCCTGATCTCGAGCCCCTTCACCAGCTTCATTGCTCTTCTCTGGACTCACTCCAGAGCCTCAAGATCCTTCTTGTGGTGAGGGGCCCAGAACTGAACACAGGGTTCAAGGAGCAGTCTCACCAGTGCCGAGTACACTGGGAGAATAACCTCTCTGGACCTGCTGGTCACGCCGTTTCTGATAAAAGCCAAGATGCCATTGGCCTTCTTGGCCACCTGGGCACACTGCTGGCTCATGTTCAGTCACTGTCAACCAACACCCCCAGGTCCCTCTCCTCCAGGCAGCTTTCTAGACAGACTTCTCCTAGTCTGTAGCACTGCATAGGGTTGTGTGCCCCAGGTGCAGGACCCGGCATTTGGCCTTGTTAAACCTCATCCCATTGGACTCTGCCCAGTGGTCCAGCCTGTTCAGATCCCTTTGGAGCCTCCCTACCCTCCAACAGATCCACACTTCCACCCAGCTTAGTGTCGTCTGCAGACTTGCTCAGGGTGCACTCGATGCCTTCATCCAGGTCATCGATAAAGACATTGAACAGGGCTGGACCCAGCACTGAGCCCTGGGGAGCCCCACTTGTAACTGGCCTCCAGCTGGAGTTAACTCCATTTCCCACCACTCTCTGGGCCCGGCCAGCCAACCAGATTTCCACCCAGGAGAGTGTGCGCCTGTCCTTGCCAGAGGTGACAGTTTCCGAAGCAGAATGCTGTAAGAGAAACTGTGTCAAAGGCTTTACTGAAGTCCAGGAAGATACATCCACAGCGTTTCCCTCATCCAGTAGACAAGTCACTTTGTCACAAAAGGCAATCAGGTTAGTTTGGCAAGACCTGCCTTTTGTGAACCCGTGTTGACTGGGCCTGATCACCCAGTTCTCTTGCATGTGCTTCATGATAGCTCTCAAGATCACCTGCTCCATGACTTTCCCTGGCACTGAGGTCAGACTGACAGGCCTGTAGTTCCCTGGATCCTCCCTGCGACCCTTCTTGTAGATGGGCACAACATCAGCCAGCCTCCAGTCCAGTGGGACTTCCCCAGTCTTCCAGGACTGTTGGATGATGATGGAAAGAAGTTTGGCCAGCACCTCCGCCCGCTCCTTCAATACCCTTGGATGAATCCCATCCGGCCCCATAGACTTGTAGGTGTATAGTTAGGCTAGCAAGGCTCTGACCACCTCCTCTTGGATCATGGGAGCCTCATTCTGCTCCTCTAGCTCCTGGGTTTGTATGCAGAGGGCAGAACTTTCATTACAACTAAAGACTGAGGCAAAGAAGGTATTAAGTACCTCAGCCTTTTCCTCATCCGCTGTCACTGTTGTTCCTTCTGCATCCAATAGGGACTGTTTGTTTTCCCTAGTCCTCCTTTTATTATTTATATATTTATAGAAGGACTTTTTGTTCTCTTTCACAGACTTTGCCAATCTGATTTCTAGTTGAGCCTTAGCCCTTCTGATTTTTTCTCTACACAATCTCACTTCCCTCCTGTAGTCCACCCAAGAGGCCTGTCCCCTCTTCCAGAGCCCATAAATGTTTCTCTTCTTCTGATGTGCTTGTTTCTGGGTGATTGTGTTTTGTTCATGGGCTGACAGGAGGGTGAAGAAAAAAATTTAATGCACTGAAAGTCTAACAGACCAATAATAAAAGCAGGAAGAAACATGCTGTCTTCATTAATCCTTTGTTAAGATTCACCTAATAAATGTGATAACATTAAGTAGCTGCCAATAAGATGTGAATTAGCCCCCATATCACTCGAAAAAATAGCATCTCCTTCAAGTGCTTTCTGTTCAAAATGGAACAAGAAGCATATCATTTTCAGAAAACTGTGAATCTGTTAAAGCAGCTGCATAAGGCAGTCCTGGTACTTGGATACAGTTCTTGGTTTGGATCACTGTGAATCCTTAGTTGCTAGCTTATAATTGATTTAGCCCTGCAATCATGTTGTGATATTATCACACTGATATTTTATTGGAGATAAGTAAAATATTATAAAATATCATCAGTAAAATGTTGAAGCTTAAGGAGATACCATGTAAGTTGACATGGTTAAATAAAAGTGAATCTATGGTTGCCTCCAAAAGACTAAAACCACATGAAACATTCTTTCCAGCCCTGTAGTCAGGGCTTACACTTTGCCAACCAGTTTACAATCAAACTAATCTTACCCATATTGAAGTTCTTATTTGTGAAGTGGAACATTTCGGCAAATAACTTAATAGGGCTTTTTTTTAAAAAAAAAGAGATGGTTTAATTAGCTTTTTTTTTTTTTAGACAGAGAAATTGGAAAGAAGAGAAGGAATATAGGAGGAAAAGAAATTAGGAGAAGAACAATGTGTTATAATTGATGAAGGGTTCACTGCTTTTAAGGGTGTTGTGAATATAGAATCATAGAATCATAGAATAACCAGGTTGGAAGAGACCCACCGGATCATTGAGTCCAACCCTTCCTATCAAATATGAATATGAATATGAAGGTCACAAGTACAGTTCAGACAGGGAAGAACTAGAAGAAGTAAGGCAGTAGGACCAGCATTGTCAGAAGTGAAGCAAAGTTTCCAAGATTGTCATGGATGGCTCCTGAAGATGAAGTTGAACATATACTTAGATGTTCAGGATAAATTATTTTAGAACCATATTAAGGTTAACTGTAATTCCTAGTGTAAAATTAAGCAAAGGACTTTGTCAAGTTCATATAACAAGTTCTTGAAATAAAATCCTTGCTCAGATTGTGATCTAGCAGAAAATGGCATAGAACAGAATTACAGTGACCTCAGTCAGCTGCATTTCTGCCCCGAGATCAGAAAATCAAAGTTACATTTGCTGGACGGAAAATTCTATCTTGAGAAGCTGTGATCTTGTAAAAGACTTGAAGGAGAAAATGACAATCAGTAGTAGCTCATCAGCAGAATATGGGATACAATGAGATGCTGTGTTGCAGTGTAATCCTAAAACACATAAATGAAATGATATCAAATAGAAGAAAGGAATCTTCTTATTATTTTGTACTTGGCATTGCTATGACCATTATAGGAAAACTGTCCAGTCTTGATACCTGCAGCTGAGAAAAGATATTGAAAAAGATTGGAAAGGGTTCAGAAAAGTTTCACAGGAATTATTACAAGTTTGAAAACACTGTGCAATGAAGTACTCCATGCTCTATTTAATTTTGCAAAAGGAAGATAAAGGTGTAACTAGACATGGTCTATAAATATCTATTGAAAGAATAAAAATGTGCTAACAGAAGATTCCTCAGTCTTAGGAGGAAAACTTTGAAAATATCTAGTAGTCAGGAAGTGAAACTTAGGAAATGGATTCTGCAAAGAAACATCCAGTTTTAGGAAAAATTATCGTAATCAGTAGAAATAGTGGTTGAGAACTACAATAGGTTTTTCATCATCTGGTTGTTTCAAATAAGGAAATAGTTTTTTTGTTTATAGAATGTACTGTATAAACATAGATCCAAGAATTGAAACTGGAATTTCTCATTGAACTCATGTCTTTATCTGAGGTACAGTTACAAATTCAAACACAATTAACTTATTTTAAACAAATGGAAATTGGTCATTTTGTCTAGTATGGCTATGTAAAAAGAGTTTTCTGCCCATCCAGTAGAGAAAGACTAGCGCTTTCACATAGCTGTTCAATCCATTATGCTTAGACATAAATCTCAGGTGGGATGAATAATAGAATCATACAATCACAGAACTATAGAATGCTTTGGACTGGAAGCCACCTTAAAGACCATCTAGTTCTAACCCCCCTGACAGGGCAGGGACACCTCCCACTTGATCAGGCTGCTCAAAACCCCATCCAGCCTGGCTTTGAATGCTTCCAGAGAGGGGGCATCCGCAAATTCCCCGGGCAACCCCTTTCCAGTGCATCAGCAATCTCATAATGAAGAATTTGTTCCTAATGTCTAATCTAATTCTTCCTCCTTCCAATTTAAAGTTGTTCCCCCTCATTCTATCATCACATACCTTTGTAATCACTTTATCTTGTAGTTAAAAGCAGAAACAATTTATTCCATGGCATGACTGCACTCATCCTACGGTTGACTTCTAAGTAAGGCAATGGAATCACTCCCTAAGCATGCCTGTTTATTTTACTGGATTGAAAACACCATTATCCCATCTGTAGAGATTGTAGTCTTCTAAAGTTATGAGAGATGAATCCCATCCTAAATTAATACAATGATTTCTCAAGGCCTTCCGACTAACAAGAAATACTATGAATAATTAAGTGTTAAGTTATCACAATGATGGTCAATGTTACAATATCCATGAAGATTCCTAGCTGGAACTGAAAGAAGAAGAGCTGGTCTATCTACCTCATTTAAATTTTGCTGAGTAACCAATGTTTGCCTGCAGGTGTTCTATTTTGTCATTGAATGGAGATATATTTTGTAGGGCCAATTTATATACTTCAGGTTATATTACTTTATAGTAGGCAATCTCAGTTCTACCCAGAATGCTTTATGTGTCTGAGGTCAGACCCATAGACAGCTCATTAGTATCTCCTTTGTTTAAAGATGCAAAAATCCCATTGGTAAGGTGAGACTCGGCATGAATGAAAGGTGGGAAATTAGGAAACTTAAAGAAGATTTCACAGTCATATTGCTATCTTACACCCTGCATTCTATTACCCTAACAGCTGCCTTTGGTACCATAAACTGTATGTCTATTTTGACTAAAAGGAACCACATGATGAGTTGTGAGGCGTACAAAAATCTAGTCAACATTAGAAGAAGTGTCTGAATGATAGACAGAGAGACAAAGTATAATCTGCATGATTCCCTGATGAAACATACACTGAGGCTTAACCTAATCCCTGATGGGATCACAGCAAAAGTAAGGTGAAAGACCAATTAGCCTTCTCCCATACTAATCCTGGTAAGAGCAGCTTATTTTTTTTTGTATTTGTAGAGACTTTACCAGAACCCTAGAAAGTCAAAACTGTACTGGTCATGCCTTTTCTTCAGAATAATTTCACTGTGATAGCATATCAGTCCTAGTTACCTACAGGTTTGTTAAATGCCAGAGTTGCAAGATTTATGATACCACTATAAGATTTGGTAGTAGTAAGTCAAGAAGATACTCCAAGCATGAAAATTAACCCTGGATAGAATGATTTTAAGTTCATCTATTCAAACTAAATGAAAGGGTGAATTTAGGTCTGTAACTAAGGTTTTCAGTGATAAAAGACAAAAAGAAATTAGGTAGAGAAGTCAGCTGGGTGGAACAGATCTGGAACATGAATATAAAAAGGGGCTGTATATTTTCCTTCTCCAACACAGGAAAACTTGTAAAAAAGTTTTGTCTTAAGCAAAAGATAAGCTTCAATAAAATGTTGCTAGATTATGCTGAATGTAAAAGGATAACAGAAAAATCAGTAAGGGAAAAAGAAACACTAATAAGCAATAGAAGACAAAGAAATGTATAGATATAGCAAAATTGTGTTGGACAAGAAAGGGCTAATAAAAGAAGTATTCTTGAAATTGTTCAAAGCTCATTAGCAAAGAAACAATATCCATGAAGTGAAAGAGATAAAGATTAAGGCAAAAAAATTATCAAAATTCAAAAATAAATATGTACTTTAGTTTTCAAGGAATACTAAAATATTCAAGCAGCATTGAGGAAAATACATAGAATAAATATGAAATCAGAATTGTTCAAATATATTTCAGCCATGCATTTTAACCATTCATCCTAACTCTGTGGAAAGAATAATATTTCCTGACTTAAAATAATGCTGAAATGGCAGAGGATAAAAACCAATGTATCAGACACAAACCCCACTACTATAAATTCCAGCTGGCATCAGTACCAAAAATTTGGGAAGAGAGGACAATCAATTATATGTGCCTGAGTCTTTAAAAAAAATGGTGGATTTAAGTCTGATTTATGATTGACATGAGGTCTAACAGAAGTTATTTTAATAAAAGTGATTTTCTTATTCATCAGTGAAAATCCAGAAATGTATATGTAATAGCCACATCACTTCTTGAGGTCTGACAGCGCTCTTTTTTTTAGCTCTGTATTTGCTGGGTACCTCTATGTAAAAAGAAACATTATCTAAGAAAACAAATCTTTTAAATACAGAAGTTCATGAACAATGGATCCTAAGAAGCTTGTCATTCATATTTCAACTTCTACAGTCCTTGATGAGAAACACTGATCTACATAAGGTACTTTTTAATCTTTTGTACATATTGAATTCTGAAAAAAAAATCACATATTCTAGCATGCATTTTTGTGAGAGGAACCTGTGTATCATGGCATTCAGGTGGTCACAAGAGTGTCTTTGGACTGGCATCAGAACAGAAAAGACAGAGAGTACGCAGCATCTGAACAACAATGCTCATTGGAATTAAAATAAAGTTACATAATTGGGTTATTTAGGGTCTGGAAAACAGCACAAAGAATAGCTGACATTTTTAGCATAAAATATTCACTCTTATGAAAAACCTTCCACAATCAAGATATCTGCAAGGAATTTTTTCAGCTGGAGCAGTTAATTAATCTGTCTTCAAACAAGAAATCAATATGATTTTGGAAGTGAAAAGAAAATAAAAATCCCATCCTGCCCTAAAGAAGTAGGTGCTTAAGATCAAGAGAATAAGTCACCTCTCAAAATGTGGGTCTCGGACATTTACTGTACTCAAACTCTACAAGACTGGTCTGGATTGGAAATTAAACTTCCAAATGGGTAATGACAGTTGAGCTGAATACCCCTCCCATCTTCTAATTTTAAGCTGTTAATCTCTAAATAAATATTTAAAATTTAAAATGTAATAATTATGGAAACTGTTATAGTCACAAGGAAAGCAAACAAGATATTTTGAAAAGCATGTTCATTTATGTCATTGCTGTTTGAAAGATATTATTCAGCAATTGAAAAAAGTTCTATATTTATTTCTAATACCAAAGTAGCATGAAGAGACTGTCTTTTTGGTGCCCACTGCTTAAGATTGTAGAAAGTCTAATGTTCTTAGACATTTGTAAAATAAAAAGTATATGCTTAAAAATTCTTCCAGATCTGTGTTTTAGGTTTCGACAACATACCTAAGCACATATGTAAATAGGAATTACATAGAAGTTTCATAAACTTAAAATACAGTTTACTGTCCTGCCTGATTAGTACCTTACATATCAGTCTCAGAAAGTAAAATTGCATGAAGCAAATTTAGTAGATGTTAAAATTTTTAAATACTTCCCAAAGTCCATATTTGAAGCCAGCCTCTCTGTCAGGCTCACTGCTATTGTTCAATACAACAGCAAAAATCAGGCATCTGCTCAAGTTTTATACACTTTGCTATTTGCTTCTGGTTTTCCACAGTATCTGCCACTAGACCAGAGTCACCGAATTGAGATGGCAGTGAGATCAACACAGATAGGATACCTATTCATTTTAAGTCAGAGTATTTGTGGATACTGCAAAATAATGTGGATGAAATTGTGATCTAAATGGTGATACATATGTATGGGGTTACTGGCACTGACTGGAAGTGGATTGGGAAGAACTTCTGGCAGACCTTTGCTCCAACCCCCTGCTCAAAGCTGAACCAATTTACATCAGATTGCTTAGCATCTTGTGTGGCAAAGTTTTCAACATCTACAAGGATAGAGGTTCCAACAGCTCTTTGAGATTTCAGTGAGAATCTAAGGCTGGAAGGAGGAGAGAAGGGGCAGGACTAGGGGGGAAGATAAAAATTAACAGGAACAGAAAAATGCATTGTGAAAGGAAAGCCAGAACAAAATCAGGAAGTGCATGAAGGCAAAAAGCATATCCAACCTTAGTTCTGTCACTTTTGCTGGCTCTAATGTGGCTGAATGCTTGTAGCAGATATTTATCCCACTACTACCCTTGATTTAACAGGCCATTTTATTTGAATTGGAATAGGCAAGACCTACCTCAAATGTCTAGAGATTCACTCTACAGAGTAAATCTAATGTATACCTGATTATATATGTGCTCTGTAAGCAAAACAGGTAACTGTTTCAACACAAACACTTACAATTGTGTACAGAGTGTATCAGAAAAGGAATTTAACTTTATTCATTGGAGTTGAGATGAGGTTTTGTGGATTTATGATGAAAAACTTCTTGCTAGTGCACCACTGATTTATCTGTGGATCAACAGTACTTGCACAGCATTAAGGCTTTCCATCAAGTATGCTAGGAGTGGGTAAGGAGTTGGAAAGGGATACGGGCAGGACATGTGACCCGGTTTGGTCAAGGGGATATCCCGTATCTTGCAACGTCAGGCTCCACAGTTAAAAACTGAAAGCGGGAGGGATGTGTCTTCCAAGGTATCTGTTGCTCAGAGACTGGTAGGAAATCAGTCTGGTTGTGGGAGGTACTAATTCATTGTCTTTGTATTATTTGTATTTGGGCTTTATTATGCTATTTTCTCCATTTATTAAAGCATCCTTATCTTGATCTGTGAGTTTTCTCACTCTTGCTCTTATTCCTTTCTTCCCTGTCCTATTGTGAGGTCAGAGAGAGTGAGCAGCTGTGTGTGTACTTAATTGCTGTCCTGGTCCAAACCTTCACAAATGGCCAGAAAATGGGACAGACAGTATGAAAAATTGTCCTTTTTAATTTTTTTTTTCCCTTCTATGTAAATATTTCTGAATAATTGTAGCCTGGCTCCTCCAGCTGAGTTTTACCACTCCCTCCATATAATATTATTTCTTTTCTTTCGCTGACACTCAGACACCTTAATTATGTTTAAGATCTCCAACATGGGCATACTCTGTTCTATTCATATGTGTACTACTTGAGTTTATACATTTACTTCTTTGTGTCTATTTCTTGCAGAGAAATTTCTTTACAGGAAAAACAGTGAAGAGCTGGTGTTACATATGAAACAGACAGGTAGTGTTTCACTCAAGAGAACACCTCCTCTAACGATTATAATTTATAAAACAAAATATCCTGAGTATGACACTAGTCAATTTAGTCTGATATAAAACAGGGCCTATGTTTTCTTTCATTTATATTTTTATGATATGTAATGTCTTTATAATTTCCACCACTCACATCAAAGCTGCCAGCTGCTGAGTGTCTAAATAAGTAGCATGTGAAGAAAATGAATGAATTGCTAAATGTCCCATTACGTCCATGGAGAATACCATCGCATTTGGAGTCAGGAATCTTAAAATTGAGACAACAAATGAATGGTTTTCACTCCAGTGGAGTGAGGGTTTTGGCAGTGGCAATTCTATTATGCTCTGTGTCTAAATGGAAAGAGAAAAACAGAAGCAGAGAGAAGAATGAATAAAATAACAAACCTATACAAACCCATTGCAATACATCAATTCTAGGACTGAATGACAATTACTTCAAGAGGAAAAGAGAAAAACACACCTGATAGAACTTGATGTATCTAAAGGTATGCTATATAAAAGAGCTGAAATTATTTTGGATATACTGGGGCACAGAGAGTAATGGGGAGATGGGAAGATGACAGAATTTTACTATTTCTAGGGTCTAAACCAGGAGTATTTATCTACCCAGCATACCCACATGGTTGGGTTCCTAGGCACTTAAGCTACGACTGTTAAATGAAATAATGCCCAGAAGGATCCTCAAACATATTTGAACATATTAGTGAGACGTAAAGACTGTCTCTGGTCCAGTTTCTGTTCATTACAGTTAACACACTGGCAACACCTGGGAGCATTTCAGGAGTTCGAACTACTCACTACCAATAACTACTTTGGATGCACTCACCTTTTTTGGAAGCTTAGAGAATTCACTATCCAAATATATTTTGCTGCTTGACCCCAATGGCCAGTAATGTTCCTGGTTCCATTTAATTTCTCAGTACAGATATATCCTTAATGATTGTCATAAATTAGACACTAAAAATAAAGTAAAATTGCCTAGGCTTAATTATCTAGTGTCATTTGAGATGCCCTTGGGTGTCCGTTTTTGTTGCCACTCCAAAAAATGGAAGTATTTTACCCACCTATAATTTGTGTCACATCTGTCAGCCCCACATAAATGTTTTAGAAATACTGCAGCATCCCAAGTGACATTACATACTTAAATGTCTAGCTAACTAGACTGAGTATCATGAGTATCTATGATTCTATGATTCTATGAGTCTAGTTCCAGACTCAGAAACCTATGTATGGTAATGACAATATGTTGGTTCTCATTGCACTCAATGGAAATTCAACCAACACATTGAAAAATCTGGAAAGACAGGTGACTGACAAAGAAAAAATCATAGAATAACAGAATAACCAGGTTGGAAGAGACCCACCTGATCATTGAGTCCAAACATTCCTATCAAACACTAAACCATGCCCCTTAGCACCTCGTCAACCCATGCCTTAAACACCTCCAGGGAAGGTGACTCAACCGCCTCCCTGGGTAGCCTGTTCCAGTGCCCAATGACCCTTTCTGTGAAGAATTTTTTCCTAATGTCCAGCCTAAACCTCCCCTGGCGGACCTTGAGGCCATTCCCTCTTGTCCTGTCCCCTGTCACTTGGGAGAAGAGGCCAGCACCCTCCCCTCTACAACGTCCTTTCAGATAGTTGTAGAGAGCAATAAGGTCTCCCCTCAGCCTCCTCTTCTCCAGGCTAAACAACCCCAGCTCTCTAAGCCGCTCCTCATAAGGCCTGTTCTCCAGCCCCTTCATCAGCATTGTTGCTCTTCTGTGGACTCACTCCAGAGCCTCAACATCCTTCTTGTGGTGAGGGGCCCAGAACTGAACACAGGGTTCAAGGAGCAGTCTCACCAGTGCTGAGTACACTGGGAGAATAACCTCCCTGGACCTGCTGGCCACACCGTTTCTGATAAAAGCCAAGATGCCATTGGCCTTCTTGGCCACCTGGGCACACTGCTGGCTCATGTTCAGTCGCTGTCAACCAACACCCCCAGGTCCTTCTCCTCCAGGCAGATTTCTAGACAGACTTCTCCTAGTCTGTAGCGGCACAGGGTTGTTGTGCCCCAGGTGCAGGACCCGGCATTTGGCCTTGTTAAACCTCATCCCATTGGACTCAGCCCAGTGGTCCAGCCTGTTCAGATCCCTTTGGAGCCTCCCTACCCTCCAACAGATCCACACTTCCACCCAGCTTAGTGTCGTCTGCAGACTTGCTAAGGGTGCACTCGATGCCTTCATCCAGGTCATTGATAAAGACATTGAACAGGGCTGGACCCAGCACTGAGCCCTGGGGGCACCACTCCTCACTGACCGCCAGATGGATTTAGCTCCATTTCCCACCACTCTCTGGGCCCGGCCAGCCAACCAGATTTCCACCCAGGAGAGTGTGCGCCTGTCCTGGCCAGAGGTGACAGTTTCCAAAGCAGAATGCTGTAAGAGAAACTGTGTCAAAGGCTTTACTGAAGTCCAGAAAGATACATCCACAGCGTTTCCCTCATCCAGTAACTGAGTCACTTTGTCACAGAAGGCAATCAGGTTAGTCTGGCAAGACCTGCCTTTTGTGAACCCATGTTGACGGGGTCTGATCACCCAGTTCTCTTGCATGTGCTTCATGATAGCACTCAAGATCACCTGCTCCATGACTTTCTCTGGCACTGAGGTCAGACTGACAGGCCTGTAGTTCCCTGGATCCTCCCTGCGACCCTTCTTGTAGATGGGCACAACATCAGCCAGCCTCCAGTCCAGTGGGACTTCCCCAGTCCTCCAGAACTGTTGGAAGATCATGGAAAGGGGTTTGGCCAACACATCCACCAGCTCTTTCAGTACCCTTGGGTGAATCCCACCCAGCCCCATAGACTTGTAGGTGTATAGTTAGGCTAGCAAGGCTCTGACCACCTCCTCTTGGATCATGGGAGCCTCATTCTGCTCCTCTAGCTCCTGGGTTTGTATGCAGAGGGCAGAACTTTCATTACAACTAAAGACTGAGGCAAAGAAGGCATTAAGTACCTCAGTATTTTCCTCATCCACTGTCACTGTTGTTCCTTCTGCATCCAATAGGGACTGTTTGTTTTCCCTAGTCCTCCTTTTATTATTTATATATTTATAGAAGGACTTTTTGTTCTCTTTCACAGACTTTGCCAATCTGATTTCTAGTTGAGCCTTAGCCCCTCTGTTTTTTTCTCTACACAATCTCGTTTCCCTCCCATAGTCCACCCAAGAGGCCTGTCCCCTCTTCCAGAGCCCATAAACATTTCTCTTCTTCTTGATATCACTCAATATCTTTCTGTTCAACCAAGTTGTTTTTTTCCTCTGCCGGCTTTTTTTCCGGAACATGGGGATGGCTTTCTCCTGAGCTGCTAAGATTTCTTTTTTGAAGAGCTCCCAGTCCTCATGGGCTCCCTTGCCCTTGTGTACTGTCTCCCATGAGACTTTGCCAACCAGCCTTCTGAGGATTTCAAAGTCTGTCCTCTGGAAATTTAATGCTACTGTCCTACTAACCACCCTCTTCACTTCACCTAGAACAGAAAACCCTATTATCTCATGATCATTTAGTCCCAGATGTCCTTCTACTGCTACATCCCCTACAAGGCCTCCTCTGTTCACAAACAGCAGGTCCAGGAGGGCAGCACCCCATGTTGATTCATTCACCGGCTGTGCAAGGATGTTGTCTTCCACGCACTCCAGGAACCTCCTAGTCTGCTTCCTTTCTGCTCTATTGTACTTCCAGCAGATATCAGGAAGATTGAAGTCTCCCACAAGAATGAGAGGCATCGATCTAGAGATTAACCCCAGCTGTTTATAGAAGAGCTCATCAGCTGCTTCTCCTTGGCTGGGTGGTCTGTAACAGACTCCCATCACAAAATCTATCTTCTTGTGGACTCCTCTGATTTTAAGCCACAGGCACTTAATCTCCTCATCGCCACAATCCATCTCAACGGTGTCCAAGTCCTCCCTTACAAAGAGGGCTACCCCGCCTTCCCTCCCACCCTTCCTATCCTGCCTGAAAGTATTGTACCCCACCATAGCAGTACTCCAGTTATATGAGCCATCCCACCATGTTTCTGTGATGGCAACGACATCACAGGCTCCTTGCCCTGCGACAGCTTCCAGCTCTTCCTTCTTATTCCCCATGCTGCGTGCATTGGTGTAAATGCACTTCAGCTGACCTGCCAAGCCTTCAACCCTCTTAGAGGGAACAGAGTTCATTCCCAATTGCCTGGTAACTGGAATAGCTAGCTCCAGAGTGCCCGGATCTCCCTTAGCACCCTCAGGTGTGTTCTCCCCCACTTTCTGTGTGGTGAGGTACTGGTGGTCCTCTCCAGCACACCCTCTCCCAATCAACAGCGCCCCACGTCCAGGCTTGCTCCTGTCTAGCCTGGTCTCAACCTAATCCCCCTTCACACCTATTTTAAAGCTCGATTTATTAGCTTAGCTAGGTTTTTAGCAAGGGCTTTATCCCCCGTAGGAGACACACATGTCCCATCCTTAGCAACAAAAGTCTGGGGGTGCGTGAGCCACCCCATGATCAAAGAAGCCGAAGCCCCTTTCCTCACAACAGGCTTGGAGCCAGGCATTAATTGAATTCTTCTTCCTGACTTCCAGCTGCTCTCTATTTAGCCCTGGGATGGAGAAGAAAAATATTTGTGCCCCAGAGCCCTCCATCATTTTCCCAATGGCCCTGAAGTCTTTCTTGATGGCTTTGGTCTTTCTGTTTACTAGATCATCACTACGAGTTTGGACTACTATCAGAGGATAGTAGCCTGTCTCGTGGACCAGGAAAGGAAGTTTTCTAGCTATCTCCTTCACTGATGCCCCTGGTAAGCAGCAGTAAGGTGTCCATATTGACCATAATCCCCTTTGAATATAGTAGAGTCTCAAATAGCTCACATGTGGAGGTGGTCAGAGCCTTGCTAGCCCGACTGGACAGCTACAAGTCTATGGGGCCGGACGGGATTCACCCTAGGGTACTGAAGGAGCTGGCGGATGTGCTGGCCAAACCCCTTTCCATCATCTTCCAACAGTCCTGGAAGACTGGGGAAGTCCCACTGGACTGGAGGCTGGCTGATGTTGTGCCCATCTACAAAAAGGGCCGCAGGGAGGACCCAGGGAACTACAGGCCTGTCAGTCTGACCTCAGTGCCAGGGAAAGTCATGGAACAGGTGATCTTGAGTGCTATCATGAAGCACATGCAAGAGAACCGGGTGATCAGGCCCAGTCAACATGGGTTCACAAAAGGCAGGTCTTGCCAGACTAACCTGATCGCCTTCTATGACAAAGTGACTCGGCTGCTGGATGAGGGAAAGGCTGTGGATGTGGTCTTCCTGGACTTCGGTAAAGCCTTTGACACAGTTTCTCACAGCGTTCTGCTTGAGAAACTGTCAGCCTCTGGCCTGGACAGGCGCACACTCTCCTGGGTGGAAAACTGGTTGGCTGGCCGGGCCCAGAGAGTGGTGGGAAATGGTGTGAAATCCAGCTGGAGGCCAGTGACAAGTTTTGTCCCCAGGGCTCAGTGCTGGGTCCAGCCCTGTTCAATGTCTTCATCAATGATCTGGATGAAGGCATCGAGTACACCCTTAGCAAGTTTGCGGACGACACTAATCTGGGTGGAAGTGTCGATCTGCTGGAGGGTCGGGAGGCTCTGCAAAGGTATCTGAACAGGCTGGACCACTGGGCAGAGTCCAATGGGATGAGGTTTAACAAGGCCAAATGCCGGGTCCTGCACCTGGGGCACAACAACCCTGTGCAGTGCTACAGACTAGGAGAAGTCTGTCTAGAAATCTGCCTGGAGGAGAGGGACCTGGGGGTGTCGGTTGACAACCGACTGAATATGAGGCAGCAGTGTGCCCAGGTGGCCAAGAAGGCCAATGGCATCTTGGCTTGTATCAGAAACGGTGTGACCAGCAGGTCCAGAGAGGTTATCCTCCCTCTGTACTCGGCACTGGTGAGACCGCTCCTCGAATACTGTGTTCGGTTCTGGGCCCCTCACCACAAGAAGGATGTTGAGGCTCTGGAGCGAGTCCAGAGAAGAGCAACAAAGCTGGTGAAAGGGCTGGAGAACAGGCCTTATGAGGAGTGGCTGAGAGAGCTGGGGTTGTTTAGCCTGGAGAAGAGGAGGCTGAGGGGAGACCTCATTGCTCTCTACAACTACCTGAAAGGACGTTGTTTAGAGGAGGGTGCTGGCCTCTTCTCCCAAGTGACAGGGGACAGGACAAGAGGGAATGGCCTCAAGCTCCGCCAGGGGAGGTTTAGGCTAGACGTTAGGAAAAAATTCTTTACAGAAATGGTCATTGGGCACTGGAACAGGCTGCCCAGGGAAGTGGTTGATTCAGCTTCCCTGGAGGTGTTTAAGGCACGGGTGGATGAGGTGCTGAGGGATATGGTTTAGTGTTTGATAGGAACGGTTGGACTCGATGATCCGGTGGGTCTCTTCCAACCTGGTTATTCTGTGATTCTGTGATTCTGTGATTCTGTGACACTTGCTATGCAGACATCTACCTTGAAGTGATGGAATACTACGTGGTTATCACAACACCATATTGGCTTATTGTGTAGTCCTGTCTCTACTAATCAAGGGCCAAACAGGTAGTAGAAGAAACCATTTGTACAGCAGGAAAATACCACCAGAACTCCATGAAGAGGAAAACTGGCTTACCTAAGATCTCATAACTCTCGTATCTTGTACACTAAGACTTTCATTCCTATGAGAAGTCAGTATTAATCTGCCAAATTGTGACTGAAATAATTTAGTACCATTGCACAGTATCAGTGTTGGGATGAATGCTACAGACAAAAGGCAAGCACAAAGACCTGCTTTTTCTCCTAGGACATAAGTAAGTTAGTATCTTACTACGAAACCTGGAGAAAAACCCTGGAAATATTATGACATAGTAGCTGTCCGATGGGTGAAAAAAATCGGGTCTTAAATTGTAATTCAGGAAGTAAAACCAGGATGTCATGTTGTGTTAGGATTCTCTGGGTTATTATGTCTTATACAGTGTACCTTAATGTGAATTGACACAAGAAAACATTCATTGATTTATGTCACTAATTTTAGGACACGATGATTTTTGCTTTTGCTGCTGCTCTAGTTTTTACTATTATTATTACTGTTATTATTATATTATCCTTGATCTATTACTCCTTTTTTTCACACCAAGATTTGACAGGTGGATAATGAATATTGTCCATTGCGCCATTACTATGATTAGAAGTGGATACCAGTTGTTCTGCTATTGACTTATTTCTGCTATTGACAAATCAATTCTGATTTATTTTTTTTTTTAGCTTATCAAGATCTATTGTCAGCTGAAGTGTATGTACCTTGTGGTTAGCAAGCTGATCTTTTACCAAAACTGTAGGATCCAGCCCATTAGTTAATCAATCAATGCATATGGTATTTTTTGTTCCATGCGATTATTTACCTGCATTATAATAGCATTCTAAATCATCAGCTGCAATCAAGGATGAGTGAGCCCCATACAAAGAAACTGTCTTGGATTAATCATGTGATCCTCAACTAACGAGTAGTCTGTATAGTCAAGGTGAAGTGCCTCACCATATCACTGTTTCTAGCCATCTGTTAATCGCCTAAATCAGCCTAATTTTCAGGGCATCCTTTACAGTGACTCCAAAGAGCATTTCTTTCCACTTGTTATCAACATTTATCTTTTTCTGGTGTGACCTAACCTCTGTAATTGTCTATGTGCCTCCACTGAATGCAGGAAGAGACTGTGTAAACTTTTAGAATGATTGAGTTCATAGAGTTATAAGAAAATTCAGGCTGGAAGGGCTCTCAAATGGCCATCTTGTCCAAACGCTCATTCAAAGTAGAGTCAGACCAGGTTACTTAGGGCTTCTGCAAAAATCTTTGAGGCTGAGGACTGCTCAACCCCTCTTCGCAACCTTCTTGAAATAGTTTTCTCAGATAAAGGATCCTGCACTAAGGATGCATGAAGAAGCAGCAGTCAATTTATGATTTAAAGTCCAACCTCAAGACTACCAGTAATGTTATACAATATGACAGATATGTGGGAGGTACTTCTATACATCTATATCTAAATGTATTATTGATCATTTCTAAAATTAAAACATTGTAGTGAGTGACTCAAGGGGTATTTTTTGTTCTTTTTAGTATCGGCTGTGGTAATATAGGATACACTACTGCTGAAGTTCCAGCTTCTATGGAAAGCACATTTAGGGCAAAACAGTCTTATTAAAGTGCGTAGTGAAATATATTGTGAGGCTAGAGTTTTCAGTTTACAGGGCAAATTATTGTCCCCGTACATGAAAAAGTAACCTCCAGTGAGCAATAATGCCTGAAGCTGAATTATATCCACTTTTTCATCCCATAAGTCAATAGCTTTCCACTATAAACATCAGCTCTAGTCAATATGATATGCTGCATACTGATATATTGACTAATGTTACTATTAAAAGCTCACAAAATGTCAGCAGCTGGGAATTTCTCATGCATATACTTCTGTATTTCAGTAAATAAGGGTGCACTGTGAAACTTATAAATCCATGGGCAGTTGGGACCAGTCTTTGAAATTCTCCCTTTTTTGTAATCCTAAAGAAGGCCGAAGTTCCTGAATGCCTCTACTCCCCCAATAGATTTTTTTTATGCATTTTGTAAAATAGACTTTCTTATTCTGTAAAAGAAGTCATCTAGGAAATTCCCTGTTGCAAAGTGACCATAAGAGGTAACATATAATTATTTTTTCTTTTCTTCGTATAAAACATGCCACAGAGTGAGGGGTTTCTTTTTTTCTTTTACAGTGAAGACACTTATTCATATCTTCTTTGCTGACAAAATGTCTCTGAAGAATGAGTTTAGATGGCAGGTAAATGAACAGTCATATCCTAAGGTTTCATTATGTGTTTGTTTAAACATAACTATAAAGGCCAAAGGTAACCTCTGGGGATTAGTGAAGAGCTGGGAGGAGCTAATAGCCTGGCGAACACTTAGAGACCATTATCACCAACTAGTCATTAATTCCAAGCAGGTGAATTAAGTCAAGGTGATCTCTTCTGTCTAAAGCAGAACAGAAATAAAACAGCTATTCTTCATGGTCAAAAAATTTACGCTTTATTTGGATATTTCTGGAGAAGTAAAATGTTTTGGGTATTTTGTGTTGGTTGTTTGGTTGGATTTTTTAAAGGTTTACCAAACTAGGAAAAGGTATATGTGCATAGAAACCAACTGAATTGACAAAAGAATTCACATACGTATGTGAATCAGGTGTTTCCAGATCTTAGTACACTTTGAACGTATGTCTTATTTGCACCTACAATTGTATTAACAGCATGTGTAAATTCAGAAGGAAAATCTACATGCATTTTTGAACTTGGTGTGATGTGCCTGACAGTTTGTCAATCACTACCTCAACATCTTACAGTCTTGTTAGTTGGGCAGATTATCTGTATTTTGTTCAGCTATACAGATGTCACTTTCCATCCCACCGGTGGCTGCTAGTGATGTGTGTCATATGACATCATTTGTTGACAGTCTGAAAAGTCCTTCGATTAAGAACAGCAATCAAAAGTATAGTAATGTTGGATTTTCTTATTAACTAGATGTGCTTTTCAGGAGTAATAACTAAAAGGTATAAACTAGTAATCGTATTCTTAAAAAAAAAGATTTCATTCTTCTTTTTTAGAATGTTTCTTTTCTCCATTTATTTCTATAGCACTTTGGAAAACATTTCTGTGTGTATTTTTAGCTCTGTCACTTCTCCTGCAAGGAGGTCATTTTTCCCTTTCATGGAAAACAACTTTTCTAATAGTATTTATTTATTAGAGTACAAGATTTTCATGCAAGCCTAGGACCAAAGAGCATGTACCATTTCAGAAACCGACTTACACCATGTCTATTCTGACAAACCTGTGTTAGCAGATCTTTATCCTGTGCTTCTTGTGCATTGACAAATTAACCTTAACAGACACCCAAGAGGGAATAACTGTTCACCACAGAAATTTTAAATTGTATGAACATTGTCTTGGAATGTTTAACAGAAATAGCAGCAGTCAGGAAAAAAAGGTTTTATCCCTATGACACATTCAGCATTTTTGACACCCTACTTACTGAGCATGGTTCAGCACAAGAGCATATAACAATGGAGGATTTGGGGAAATACCATCCATTTTCAGTACTCAGACAGCAGAGAATAATGAAAATGTGAAGAACATGAACTATAAATGTTACTAGGCAATACCCAGAATTTTTATAACTGCAAATTCCCTCTGGTTTAGCTAAACACTTTGAAGCATTAATTTTTGCTTTTTGTTTTGATGTGAAATGTACTTTTTTTTTTTAAGAGTTAAAATATTTATGAAAAGAGAATCATCTCTATTTCTTTTAAAAAGCAGCTTATTTATAAATCTAGTTTTCTATCAAAAGGAAATTAGATATAAATTTTTCAGCCTAACCTATAAATAGTCATAACTTTTTCTGATGCATTTAACCTCACTTTATTAGTTGCGAAAATAAGAATAATGATAATTATTTCTATTCTCATAGGAGCTATGAGCATGAATGGACATTCTTTAAGTATGCTAAGATGTGAAATGACAGATAATGGATATGTCCAAAGTATTCTTTCTTCGGGTTACACCTGCCAAAGGCAAATGCAGCTATGGGAATTACTATACACAAGATCTCATTTTGGTATCAAACTTTTCTTATCAGCATGGTTTATAAAATAATTATCATAGACTTTAATTTTATTACCCAAGAAATATATTAAAAATGTAGATCTTTTATAATTCCTTCAATTAACAGTAGACACTTCTTGATTACTTTCTAATTAAATCATTTCACTCCAAGACTTGGTAATTACAACAAGAAGTTATTAAAATTAGAAAACATTTGCTAACTCAGTACTTTTGATTATTAAGCCTTTATCGCTTAATATCGCCAAACAGTCTATGAAGATATATGAGGCTGGAAACCAATTTTAATGTATTCAGCTATGATAATTAACCACAGGTGTTCCAAACAATGCAATGCCTCTTTCCTGTTACAGTTTCCTATGAAATCTATTGTCCCTGTCATTGAATGGATTTTTCGTCTTACTAAGGTTTCTTTCTATCAACAATATATTCTTATTCATACTACAGAGAAGAAGACTCTTGATACTATTCTACTCACCTGGAAGAAATAGTGATGAATAACATAATCTATATTAATAGGTCTATATATTGGAGAATATACTTTATACATATTTACATATAGTGTCTAAGTGCAATGTGTCCCTGCAAGTGCAAAAAAGGAGTCAAATAAACTCAACAATGCGCTTAATAACAAAAAGAGAGAATTTTGGACAAGAAGAGTAACATAGAAAATTCTATATTGAAATAGAGGTTCTATCCAATATTCAGTGTCCTCATAGAACAGAAGAGTCAACCGTTTTCTGAAAACTCACAATATTCCAAAGCATCACAGCAGAAAAAAGGGAAAGAAAAACATATAAAACAAACACCTGGTGTGCAATTTAGCAGTCTCTTGATTCGGTCTGAATAGCTGAGGTGACGCAGGCCTGTTTTAACTGAGAGTCTTCTCTAACAAATGGGGTGAAATCTTGTCTCTATAACAATTAATTAAAATTTCCCACTGGAAACAGGGGAGTCAGGTTAATATCTTGGCTTTTTCAGACTACTGTCATTTTTCTAGAAAATTTCTACTCAATCAAATTGAGTTTGCATCAAGAGGACTCTTATTTTGACTGTCACTCATGTTGTTTTCAATTAGACACATACACACTCAAGTTGATTTTCTGATGGAAACATTATATGAAGGAGTTAGCCATACACAGGCATTTAGACTTGGATTATTCCTGTTAATTTATGAAGAATTTGTGAGGGCTTTTAAGTTGGAAAACAGTTGTTTTCAGCTTCCTACCTGGTCAATCAAAATACGTAAGTCCTTTCATCAGTTAACTGAGATCAGAGGAAGGCTGAATTAACCTCCAGAGAAATTAAGCTCCCGCTTTTAACATAATGTAGTATTTTGGATGATTATAACCAGTCAGGTGCTTAGGGAACAATGAATCTGGGCATTTGTGAGTATGTGCTTCAAAGTTTGGTTAGACAGCCTGGACAGTTCCTTAAATTTTACAGGATTTCTTTGTAAATTTTTCTCTTTTGATAATCATTTTTACATCCATGGACTATGAAAAATGTAATCTGCTCCTTTGCAAAAGAAATTACTGTAGATCATTTTAGGAATCATAGATTAAAAGTGATATGTGAGATATCATTTTGGGATATCATTTTGAGGTATCATTTTGGGAACCTTAGATTAAAAGTGATAGATGAGATGAAGAGGGGGGTTAGCAGGACAGTCACATTAAACTTCCAGAGGGCAGAATTCAGACTGTTCAGAAGGCTTATAGGAAAAGTCCCATGGGAGAGAGTCCTTAAGGGCAAGGGAGCCCATGAGGGCTGGGCGCTCTTCAAAAAGGAAATCCTAGCAGCTCAGGAGAAAGCCATCCCCATGTTCCGGAAAAAGAGCAGCAGGGAGAAAAAAACATCTTGGTTGAGTAGGGAGTTCTTGAGAGATATCAAAAAGAAGGGGAATGTCTATGAACTTTGGAAGAAGGGACAGGCCTCTTGAATGGACAACAGGAGGGAAGTGAGATAGTGCAGAACAAAAAATCAGGAGGGCTAAAGCCCAACTGTACCTCAGATTGGCCAATTCTGTGAAAGACAACAAAAAATCTTTCTATAAATACATTAAAAATAAAAGGAAGACTAGGGAATATATACAGTCCTTATTGGATCCAGAAGGAAAAACTGTGACAGGGGATGAGGAAAAGGCTGAGGTACTTAGTGCCTGCTTTGCCTCAGTCATTAATAGTAAGGAATGTAGTTCCCTCTGTGTACAAATCCAGGAGCTAGAGGAGCAGAATGAGGCTCCCATGATCCAAGAGGAGGCGGTCAGAGCCTTGCTTGCCCAGCTAGACACGCAGAAGTCTATGGGGCCGGATGGGATTCATCCAAGGGTATTGAAGGAGCGGGCGGAGGTGCTGGCCAAACCCCTTTCCATCATCTTCCAACAGTCCTGGAAGACTGGGGAAGTCCCACTGGACTGGAGGCTGGCTGATGTTGTGCCCATCTACAAGAAGGGTCGCAGGGAGGATCCAGGGAACTACAGGCCTGTCAGTCTGACCTCAGTGCCAGGGAAAGTCATGGAACAGGTGATCTTGAGAACAATCATGAAGCACATGCAAGAGAACCGGGTGATCAGGCCCCGTCAACACGGGTTCACAAAAGGCAGGTCTTGCCAGACTAACCTGATCACCTTCTGTGACAAAGTGACTTGTCTACTGGATGAGGGAAATGCTGTGGATGTGGTCTTCCTGGACTTCAGTAAAGCCTTTGACATAGTTTCTCTTACAGCATTCTGCTTCGGAAACTGTCACCTCTGGCAAGGACAGGCGCACACTCTCCTGGGTGGAAATCTGGTTGGCTGGCCGGGCCCAGAGAGTGGTGGGAAATGGAGCTAAATCCATCTGGCGGTCAGTGAGGAGTGGTGCCCCCAGGGCTCAGTGCTGGGTCCAGCCCTGTTCAATGTCTTTATCAATGACCTGGATGAAGGCATCGAGTGCACCCTTAGCAAGTTTGCGGATGACACTAAAGCTGTGTGAAAGCGTGGATCTGCTGGAGGGTCGGGAGGCTCCAAAGGGATCTGAACAGGCTGGACCACTGGGCTGAGTCCAATGGGATGAGGTTTAACAAGGCCAAATGCCGGGTCCTGCACTTGGGGCACAACAACCCTATGCAGTGCTACAGACTAGGTGAAGTCTGTTTAGAAATCTGCCTGGAGGAGATGGACCTGGGGGTGTTGGTTGACAACCGACTGAACATGAGCCAGCAGTGTGCCCAGGTGGCCAAGAAGGCCAATGGCATCTTGGCTTGTATCAGAAACGGTGTGACCAGCAGGTCCAGGGAGGTTATTCTCCCTCTGTACTTGGCACTGGTGAGACCGCACCTTGAATCCTGTGTTGAGTTCTGGGCCCCTCACCACAAGAAGGATCTTGAGGCTCTGGAGTGAGTCCAGAGAAGAGTAATGAAGCTGGTGAAGGGGCTGGAGAAAAGGTCTTACAAGAAGCAGCCTAGAGAGCTGGGGTTGTTTAGCTTGGAGAAGAGGAGGCTGAGGGGAGACCTCATTGCTCTCTACAACTACCTGAAAGGAGGTTGTAGAGAGGAGGGTGCTGGCCTGTTCTTAAATGCGGCAGGTGACAGGACAAGAGGGAATGGCCTCAATCTCCACCAGGGGAGATTTAGGCTGGACATTAGGAAAAAAATTTCACAGGAAGGGTCATTGGGCACTGGAACAGGCTGCCCAGGGAGGTGGTTGATTCAGCTTCCCTGGAGGTGTTTAAGGCATGGGTGGATGAGGTGCTGAGGGGCATGGTTTAGTGTTTGATAGGAATGGTTGGACTCGATGATCAGGTGGGTCTTTTCCAACCTGGTGATTCTATGATTCTATGATATACAAATGCCAAAGCACTGCCATTGATATGTATGTACAATCATCTGCAAGCTTAGCAGAGTGTTTCATTTATTTATTTGATTGTGGTTTTTTTTGGTTTGTGTGTTTGTTTATTTATTTATATCTTATTATAGGAAATTAGTCATAGCAAAGAAAGTTAATAAATGCTAGCCTTATAGCAAATCAACTGAATAAATTTTGATGTTATGGTTGATTTCTATATATCACAGATTTCACATCACTTCACCTGGTGATCAGAACACCTAAACTACCAGACCATTGCACACAGTCTTTATAACCCGTGTTTTCCAACCACCATCTTTACAGTCCAACTTATTTGTGGATACCTCTAATACTGCAATATGAATCTGCAAGTATGATTGAGTAGTTTCCCTTGCTTAATGCTCAGTATTACTTCTAGAACATTTATAAGATGTTGTGCAGCAGAGGTTTGATAACTTCAGCAGAGCTGCATGATACTCTGGCTGGGGAAGTAACTTGCTGTTTCTGACAGCTGCTCATGAGAATCCACAGAAAATTCAGTCCTATTTTTTCGTTAGTGAGGCATTGTCATCAGCAATATTTCACTAAGCAATGAAATAATAAAAATCTTTGAAAATGTGAAAAATGTAAGACAAAAGGTTATAGATGAACATTCTTTAAAAGAAAATCTGGTATTACATTTAGTTTTCATCTTTTTTTCTTCCCAGAACACTCTATCTGCCACACATTTTGTCTTTATTTCAGAATCATAGAATCATAGAATCACTAGGTTGGAAAGGACCCACTGGATAATTGAGTCCACTAAGCTTCCTTCAGGAAAGGTGAGGAGGGGCTCTTTGTCAGAGAGTGGAGTGGTAGGAGGAAGAGTAAGGGTTCTAAAGTGAAAGAAGGTAGATTTAGATTAAGTATTAGGAGAATTTTTTTACTGTGAGGGTGGTGAGGCACTGGAACAGGTTGCCCAGAGATGTTGTTGGTAACCTATTCCTGGAGGAGTTGAAGGCCAGGTTGGATGAGTCCATGAGCAACCTGATCCAGTGGAAAGTGTCTCGATCCATGGCAGGGTGATTGGAAGTTGCTTGTCTTTAAGGTCCCTTCCAACTTAAGCCACTCTATAATTCTATGATTCTCATACCCCCTACGTTTTAGAGGTTACCCATAACAGCAAGATTTTGTCAAAAATAGTAATGAACAAATTCCTTATTTGCAACACTCTGACCACAAGCCTTGTAACTAAATACTTCTTTTTCAATGCAAAATATTGTTGAACTCACAAGTTAAACTCCCTCTTCTGACATCCTTTAGCTGTGCATTCGCCACTTGCAAATTCAGAAGTCATTTGATATATCTGAAAGAAGCTACAAACTCCTGCTTGAAGATGAGCCTTCACTTGCCTATACATGTGTAACCAGGACTTCCTCTTCTTTTAGATGATATTTCTTCTGGGAAAGAGAGTTGTACAACCACACTCAATTTTCATGTTACCTAGCAATCTTATTGGGTCCCATGGGCAGATCTCTATAGATACTTAAATACAGTGACTTCTTGATCAGCAAATAGAGCACAGATGTCTCCATTGATTTCAACATAACCAGAAATTTTGAAAGGTATTGCTAAACATGCATGTTCATAACAGCTGTTGGAATTAGGGCTTTGTGGTTTCACCAGAGGGCTGAGATTTCAGCCCAGGAAAAAGTGCTAGACTCTGATGAGAAGCTTTTTATATGCCACTGAACTCACAGCAGCATTTAACACTGAATTAAAAAATTCTACATAAAAAAGAAATAAAGGAAACTGAAAATAGATCTAGAATATGGGAAAATTTGGGTGGTTATGTGTGTGACATTCACTCTTAACATCCATCCATATACACAAAATTACACTGTTATCCTTGTTTCTAAGATAACAGTGCCCTTAAAAATCTAAAGTGTAGACTAAATTCCCCATTTTCTCCCTCCCACAACAGTCTCTTGCTTAAAAGTATCAAAACCCTGCCGAGTTGCACTTAGTGCTTCTCACCTGTTTATAAAAACACTCTGCCCCGCTCACCAGTCTTTTGCAGCCAGATGCTCCCTTGTGTGATTATTGGAGCTGATAGGAAATTTTTTAGCATTTGTTGTCGTTGCTGTCAGAGAAGACTGATTCATTGAAATGAAAACTTTTCATAGTAACTCAGCATATTTAGTGACTCTTATCTATTTCAGGAAAGTGTACCAGCTGCTCCTTGAAGTTCAGTATTTCAATAATAATGGGAGATTCAGGCTCAAATGCCTAGTCTGGGTATTTCCCGGGACAAACAGTTTCTCCCACTTCTGAGCAGAACTTCACACATGCTGTACCATTAGGTTTTTCTAGTTGAGTGTGCTTTAGAAATTGAAAATATTTGTCAGTTAGGATGGTTGGTCAGGAGCAAGTCTCAGGACAGATCTTCTAAACATTTTGTTTTGCAGTCAATTTTTCTGGTATGACATGATGAGAAAAGGAACAATAACTAAAATAATGGGCTAGATCCTGACCTTAAGGTATACCTTAAACACCACCAGTAAAATCAATAGTATTTCTTCAAATTTACACAAATGTAATAGACAACAGAACTCAGCCTCTTATCTGTCCAAGTATCATCACTCTCAGCACCCCCCAAGTGCTACTGCTGCCACACTGCTACTGAGGCTAGATCATAGGGATGAAATGAATTTCATTGCTATTTATTACATGATTCTTGCTAAAATACCGCTCTCTGATAAAGGAATGAAGTTTTCTTTCAGAGCTGCAGATCTCATCTGTGATGTTGTGGCCTCCAGAATTTCATCAGTCTAAATTATTTGATACAATTTAATTACTCCAATCAAAAGGCCCAGCAGTTCTTGTAACTCTGTTCAGGAAAGAGGAGAGGAAAAAAATCAGTGCTTTGTTTACTTACAATGTTGCTCCTGATGCATGAAGACATACCAAAATAACTGCTGTTTATTTTACAAGATGGAAAAAATATTGAACGCCCTCTGGTCATAGAAGCCATTTTCTTTTGGGATTACAAGTGCAGAGATGAATTAGGTACACTTAGGATCAATATCTGTTTCTCTTCTTGGCTCAAGATGGGATTTGTCAAAATTCGAGAGCAGCTTCTATTGAGTGTCAGCTACAAATCCTTCCAGCACTGAGTCATATACTCATTGAAAGTTGAAATATAAATGGCAAAGGGCTTTTTCAGCTACAATATCTGAGGTCAGAATGGTAGATCACCTTTCTTCCTTCTTTTTAATGAGCTTTGGTTTGATGAATTGACCTTGCAGGTCTGAAATCTAAGGACATAAAGGGTCTTTACAAGCTCTATGTCAGGTTCTGTGTATCACAGCTCCAGGAAGCAAAAAGCACCACATAGTATATTGGAGGTTTCAAGACCTGGTCATTAACATTGATAAGTGAAAGATAGTGCACATGTTGAAAATAATTTAATTGAATCTTGAATGTGGTTTGAATATAAGGGGAGGAAGTTGTACAGATACGAAGTATCAGAATGATCAACAATATTGCAATAGATATTGCATATGAAAAATGAAGATGTGTTGCCATGTTAAGAACATCAATGTCTGTGGGAATATCCTCAAACAGAACAGAAACACAGGGATCTCAAACGTAGATTGTGCTCCAACTCCTATTTGGAAACTCAAACAACCTCTGAAGGCAGAACCAGGACGGAGAATCAGAGAGTTACATTCTTCAAGGTTGCATTTTGTCGTGTGGTTTGGAAAAAAAATATCTTTTCTAGAAGAACAAATCATTTCCAGATCCCAGCTGACTATGTAAGGTAGGTCTTGCTATTGGTTTCTTGGCCAGAGTAAAGAGAGTAAAAAACTCTAAATATTTAAACAGCATTTAAAATTTTTTTTTAATAATTAATAATTACTCCATTTCTTAGGAATTTGAAGTTTCCAATTTATTTTACTTGCTTTGGGATGTATGTTCAGTACTGGCTTTGTAAAGATCACGTCTGGATTTAAATATCTCAATTTGAGGGCTATCAGAGAATATGGTGAGAGTGAACGTGTAAAAGAACAAGACATTGTATAGATACATAGACTTTTTTTTTAAGGGTACGCATGATCATCAGGTTATAACATCTGGTGTTCCATGTAACACCATAAAATTCAAGGAGTTCTGCCTGCAGATGAAGAGGGGGAAAGACACTTACTTGTAGAACACTGCATGATTGAAGCGAATGATGAATTACCTTCTCCATTTAGGAAGAAATACCCGGGTTGTGTGTCATGAGGCACTCAGTTTTCAGAGGAGGCTAAGTTTTCATCCAGTGTAGTAGGCTTGCACATCTCTAATTGGCAAAAACATTGAGTCCCTGTCTTATGTATGCATTATTACCTTAAAGAAATTAACTAGGGAATTTGCTCTGAAGGAGCTGATTCTTTTTGTTAAGTGGAAAAAATACTGTATAATTAATACTGAAGCCAATAACAAAGCAAAACCAGGCTTCTCATCCTTGAAACTTCACTGACTGGAAAAATTAGCCCTCTCTCTCTCTCCCCCCCTCTCTTTTTCACTCTCTCTTTTTTTTTTAATTATAACTTGCTGAAGCACTCAATAATACCCTTTAATCTCCTTTAATAACTACCCTATCCTAGATTTTTCTAAGCATCCTTTTGCACAGCATCCACAAATCCAAGAATGAATTGCTCTTAAGATGACTGACTGACTGATCTCTGAGCTCAGCCAAGTTACTGATGCATGACTTGTTCCTGTGGTTCTTCAAGTTCAGTGTAGATTGAAAAGTGGAAGGGGAGTGGGGAAAGGCAGTTATTCTCTCCTGTAGAACCACCACCTGTGTCCGGCTTATCTGACTTAGCCTCATGACTTGACAATAGCACTTTAGGAGTCCACTGAACTGAAAAACGGGTTGACCTTGTATTGTGCAGAAATAGGAGATTCATTTTTGCATCTCCATAAGGTGTAGAGTGAAATAATGGAGACAGAACGATGAAATAGCTGACTTTATGGCCCTGGAGTCCTCTGACTAAAGTTTACTTGTCTACTATTCAAGGAGTGAAGGGGTGCCCATAAAAAAAAAAAAAAGAAAGAAAGAGTGAAAGAAAGAAAAAAAGAATAAATTTCTATTTCTTATTATTTTCTGTCTTAACTCATCAGTTAATACTCAGGTAACATTACTCAAATATAATTCCTGATTACTTTCATTTTTCAAAATTACTTAGATTAGTTAAGGTGTCTCTGCACATGTAATGAGTAAGATACACAGTACTGGTTATTTTACATTTTGACTATACATTTTGTTGATCGAGATGTGTCCATATTTATTCTTGGTCATATTTTACCATCTCCTCATCGCTTACATTTCTTATATTGTTTTCTTAGTGATTTTGTAAGAGAATGGTTTGTGTTGGAAGGGACCTCAAAGGTCGTCTTGATGCATTTCCCCTGCCATGAAAAAGGACACTTTTCACTGGATCAGGTTGCTCAAAGCCTCATCCAGAGTGACCTTGAACACCGCCAGGGATAGGATATCCATGACTTCTCTGACAAACCTATTCCGGTGTCTCACCACTCACACAGGAAAAAAAAAATCTTAAAATCTAACCTAAATCTCCCTTCTTTAAGCTTAAAACCATTACTCCTTTTCCTGTCCTGGTACTCATTAATATAGAGCCTCTCCCCATCTTTCTATAGGTCCTCTTGAAGTCCTGGAAGGCTGCTATAGGGTCTCCCCAAAGCCTTCTCTTCTCTAGGTTAAACAATTCGAACTCTCTCAGCCTGTCTTCATTCAGGAGGTGTTCCAGTCTCTGATCATCTTCATGGCCCTCTTCTGTATCTGTTCTAACAGATGCATCTCCTTCTTGTGATGAGGACACCAGAGCTGAATGCAGTACTGCAGGTGAGGTCTCACAAGAGCAGAGCAGAGGGGGAGAATCACCTTCCTCAACTTACTGATCACACTTCTTCTGATGCAGCCCTGTTGGCTTTAGGGAGGCTGTGAATGGCATTAATTCCCTCCAGCATCACACAGCTTGGTGTCATCTGCAATCTTGTTGAGGGTGCCCTCAATGCCACTGTCTATGTCTCTGTGATTTTAACAACACCAGCCCCAACACCGACCCCTGAGGAGCGCCACTTCTTAGTGATCTCCCCTTGGACACTGAGCTGTTTACCACAACACTTTGAAAGCAACTATCCAGTCAATTCCCTGTCTACTAAATCCATGTCTGCAATTTAGAGACAAGAATGTCATATGGGACAGTGTCAAATGCTTTGCAGAAATTCAGGTGAAGGATGTCAGTTACTCTTCCCTTGTCCACCAATACTGCGGCCTCATTATAGAAAACCACCAAATTGCACAACTTGCCTTTAGAATTATTTGTCAGTAAAGACTTCATTGAGTTTTCCTCATCCATTTCTACTTACCGTGTTTACTAGAAGCTGCTTACAGAATGAGCTGAAGCAGAATCCCGCAAAAAATGATCCATATACAAACTTCTTTCCATTGTTGTACCAGCATTATTATCTGCCTATAAACCTGTAATCTACAATATCTGATTAAATACTGAGTTCTACCTGGAAAATGCAGCAGTAAAATAACAGCATATTGAATGCAAGTAGTTAATACTTGCCATAAAATGTGCTTTGCAAAGAATGTAAATGACAGATGGTCTAAGACAGCAGAGAAGCAGGCATGCTAAAATAAAGACATATAGCAAGAAATTATGATATATGAACATGATCCAAGTAGGTGGACTTTCTTCAATTTCTTGTTTATGATCTACGATAAAAAGAGTTTTATTTAAAGCACTGAGTGAATAACAGAACACAGCACAAAGAAACAGGAGAGGATATCTGAGCTGGCAAATCCTGTCCTCTGATACCAAATGCAATTATACTTTATAATCCAATCTATACATTTATCAGGTTCCATTTTAAAAATAGTCCATTTTCAACCCTTACTTTTTCTGTTATTAATGTAATAATCAGTTTAGCTTTTTCTTCTTCTTGTTATAGTATTGTAATAATTAGATGAACAGTACCCATGGTAAGTGGATCCATTTTTATTTTTTTTCCTGAGCAAAGGAAGTGTGAATCTTTGTTCAGGTAAGGGTTTCAAATTTTGCTCTAGCTGTAACAGTCACTGGACATTTACCTACTAAGAAGTAAATAAGTATACAAATATATACACAAGATGGAAAAATAACAACAGCACACCCCACAAAAAATAACCACTACCGTCCCCCCCGCCTCAGCTTTTCTCCCCCACCCCACCCCTCACTCCTGCACCTTTTTAAAAATTTAGAATAGTCATGGGCAGAACATGAGGTTTATAAATCACAATTTTGGTCATGTGTTATTTCATTCTCTGCCAGATTGCATGTCTAGTTTAGTCAAATGATATTTGGCACTGTGATAGTCGGTGCCTGTATTTTCGATTAGATGTTATGAAGTTAAGTTTGTTGCCAAACAATTAAGAAATTGTTTTCCATAGTCCATAAAATATTGAAAGGTTATCCAAAATGGGCTCATTAACAGAGAATTATATCCAGATCCATAGCTGCATGGTGAAAAGTAAACCTCATGAGAATATGAAGAGTTAATTACTAAACAGAAAAGGCTAGTGGTCTTGGTTATCAGAACCAAAACTGACCAAATGGGAAAGGTCTATCTCAAATATTTGAGCAACCCCAACACAGCCTCAGAATAACTTAGACAGTATAGTTCTGACTTTGAATACCTCTGGCTTGAGCTGTGTCTAGATTTTTAAAACAGTACATTTAAGCCAATTTCATAACTGACAAAGAATTATGTTATTGATTTAGATAAGTTTAACAGAGGTGTCAAATTAAGAAGTTCCATATTAGGAAGTGTATCAGATTGGGTTTTCTTTGTGGTCAATAGGAAAGGAAAAGCAGCTCCATAGACTTAGTGAGCACTCCTGAGATCTGAGGAAACTGCAGCTGGTAGAACGTTGTTTTTACTTTGACTAGAAGAGTAGACGAAGGCAGCTGTTATTCTGATTTGACCACCTGAAATTAAATGAGAGAAATCCAAAGCATGCAAGGGTTTTTAGTTTATTTTTGGGTTCTTTTATAAAACAGTAATTTTAAAGCAGTGTGAATGCAGATATATGCAAATATTTAAAGGTAAAAAGTCTCACAGAATACAAGTTTATGAATAAATAAAGAGAACTTTTCCCCTTCAATAACAGTTAATATCCAGCAAAACTGAGGCTCTTGATTTAGAAAAAAAAAGAAGACTCCATATATAGCCAACCTTTGTATTACAAGTGTACAGAAATAATGATGATTTCAACTTTGCATCAGAGATTTTTATTCTCATTGTAGACTGAAAGTGAAAGAAAAAAAACAAAAAAAACAAAAAAAACCCGTTATTTCAGGATCTTGAATATTTTCAGAAGTATACAAAGGGTTGATTCAAATTGACATTAATTTCCAGGTATAGCCTGAAAATTCAGGCAACCTCTGAATCAAATAAATCTTAAATAAAATCCTGAGGGTTAGTTAGAAAACAGTGTAGTTTTAAGAGATGAAGAAACCTTATACAAGAGTTTCAAGAGGTTTGTGAGGTTATTCATTTTATAGATAATTACTGACAAAGAAAGCTGTTTATTCTGATTGAAAACTTGAACTTTACCTTGAAGATTATTCATAAGTGGTCAATCTATTATACAGGAAAAAAATCTTACCCTTTTCATATATACATGAGAAGTACACTTCAAGAAAAGTTTTGGGACATCTAAAGGTGTGATCCATATTGTGAACAGAAGTTCAGTGTCAGGAAAACACTATTTCAAACCAGAAAACTTGAAAAAAAAAAATATTTTCAGTTCTTTACTACTTCTAAACCATATAACAAAGTACCTTAAAATGTTTAGAACTGTTGCTACTACAAGATTATCTTATTGAACAGGAGGCAAAAGATGGTTTGTATTTAAGCATGCTTTCTTATTACAGCCCAAAGTAATTTTCTAACCCATTTCTCATTTCTGAGAAATTTCTCAATTCTGAATTTTCCTTTCTTAAGCAATCATTTTACTTTACATTATTATGACTAAAACCAAACAGGTCATAAAGTGCCTGTGGTTCTACTCTCACTTTGCTAACCTATCACCTATCACCTCTATATTTGGCTTCAAATAGTTTTAGTATTTTCTAATATTTAATAATTGAATATTACCAAGCACAGTAAGTGGCTTAAAACAAAATAATCAATAATAAAGATGGAGATTCCTTTAAGAAGTGTTGAGTCTTGCATAAAAAAATTCATTTGGGAAACAGGAATTACGTGAGTCAAAGAAACTGAATTAAAGTTATTTACGTAGGTGGAGGATATAGAATCCAGTGGCTTGCACCCTAGAATAAAAGAAAAGGAGCAGTTTTATTTCCTTAGTTTTATTATTGGGTGTTAATGGACAAGTGGCTTCACTGGCACTTCCCTCTGTGTTTAACTGTATTCAGACTGGCATTCTTCAAGGACATGCATCAATTCTGTGTCTGTACAATGCACCCTGAAATCAGGCAGGGGCTTTTAGAAATGACTGAACTATAGATAATAAGAAAAAAAGGAAACTTACATCTCAGCTGTAGTGGAGTGGGTTTAGTTTTCTGCAGTGCTTGACTGCCTTATTATTAATTAACAAACAGCAGCACTATGTTCCTTCTTTCTTTTCCCCTCCTTGATATGAGTTGCAGCATGAAGGCAGCTCCTACCAATACCACTTTTTAATTTCATGGTATAAATTGGGGTTTTTACGCTAGTTAGCAATAAATAAACAAAGACTTTCTGAATTATTGAAGTGGAATTTCTGAAGGAAAGAGCAACAAATAATTAGACTTCTATATCACTAATTATTATTGGTGGCTTGAACAAAATTATGTTTCTGGCCTATAGAATTTCTAATCATCAGAGTCAGAGCATCATAATATGATCTCTTCAAACAGATTTATTTTTCAGATGACTGGTTCCTAATGCCATTTTTGCATTGCATAGTTCTGCTATTGGTTATATTTGTCTCCTGCCTTTAAATACATTGTTTACTACTATTACAAATTATTATTTGTAGCATGGTAATGACTAGAAGCTATACTTGTAGGTTAAGGCTGTGCTGCACCAGGAATTGTACTAAAGTGGAGTCAAATCCTGTCCCTGATGCAGACATTGTAATTTTAGAAAATTACATAACATTTACCAGAAGCCGTCATGCCTAGCCATGCTCACCTATTGCACTTCTTCCATTTATTTGTAAATACAGAAAATAAATAAAGCACAAAGATTGGGCTCAGGGGCATTTTTTGCATTCAATAACAAAGTAAAGAAATTGCATCTGAGAGGTGTCTAGTATATTTAATGATGTAAACCTGGTTTAATCGCGGTTAACTTAGGCAGTTAAGGCATCTAATTTAAGAGCCTGGTGACCACAGGTGGTGAACCGGCCTTGAGCAGTGTCCATGAACTCTTAGGTCTTTTCTAACCATGAATAATTCAGCAGTAAAGGAGTATGTATCATTCTCACTTTCATTTTTCACTTGGATGTAAACATGGAAAGGCTTCAGAGATTCATATCAAAATTATCCTTCACATTAAAGATTAATGGACTTTATAAAAAGTTAGTGAAAAAGTTAGATGTGGTTGGAATCCCTTGAGAATATGGTTCAGCCCATTTTATCTGTCAGTGGAAAATCAAAGTTTTCCTGTATTTTCCATTCTTCTGAAACAGAAATCTATCTACTTTGAATCTGAGCCTCTGTTATGAACATCAGTGCAACCAGAGACCACTGAGACAAATAATTATGAAAATGAAACTGTTTTAGAAAATAAATTTGGAGATAGTGAATGATGTTATCCCTTTGGATGATGAAAACAAATATTTGCAATGTAAAGCATGTGTGCTCAGACATTTTTAGAAAGTAAAAGGGTCCCTTTTATCACCTCCATTCAGGACTATTAAAGAAAAGGGAAGCAAACACCAAATTAGAGTGATGAGTGACAGACAGATGGCAAGACATTGGCATGTTTACAGGTTGTGTCATTTCAGTATCATGTAATGAAGTCATGGTACTTCTCATTGAAAGATGATACAAAGGAAAATGGGTGACACATTGAAAATCTCATTAGGCTGGTAATAGACAAAAAAAAGTCGTTAAAAGCTAACAGCTAAGAGTCCTGCCCAGGGAAGAGGAATTCTCTTAAACTGTTGGAGGCTAGGAGAATTTAAAACAAATTTTGAAAAACTCTGGGAGAGCATTTTCATAGAATCCTAGAATGGTTTGGGTTGAAAGGGACTCTAAATTTCATCTAGTTCCAAGCCCCCTGCCATGTGCAAGGACACTTCCCATCAGAGCTGGCTGTTCAAGGCCCCATCCAACTTGGCCTTGAGTACTTCCAGGGAGAGGGCATCCACAGCTTTCCTGAGAAACTTGTGCCAGTGCCATCACCATCATCATGAAGAATTTCTTCCTAACACCTAATCTAAATCTTCCCCCTTTCCAATTTATAGTCACTCTTCCTCGTCCTATCACTACATGCCCTTGTAAAAAGTCCCTCCCTAGATTCCTTGTAGGTCCTCTTCAGAAGATTGCTGCAAATTGTCCCCAGAGCTTTCTCTTCTCCAGGCTGAACAACCCCAACTGTTTCAGTCTGTCCTTGTATGGGAGGTGCTCCAGCCCTCTGATTATATTTGTAGCCCTCCTCAGGACCTATTCCAACAGTTCCATATCCTTCTTATGTTAGGGATTCCAGAACTGGACACAATATTCCACAATAGGTTGGATCTCACAAGAGTGGCTTAGGGTGGGCAGAATCACCTCCCTTGCCCTGCTGGCCACAGTTCTTTTCATTCAGCCCAGGCTATGGTTGGACTTCCAGCCTGCCAGCACACACTGCTGGTTCATGTTGATCTCCTCATCAATAAGCACCCCCAAGACCCTCTCCATAAGGCTGCTCTCAATCACGTCATTCCACATTCTGTATTGAAACCATACATAGCCCCAACCCATGTGCAGGACCTAGCACTTGGCTTTGTCAAACATTGTTTTAGAGATTATCAAATAGAATTGTCCTGTTCTTATGTTCTTCCCTAGGCATTTGCTTTTGGTCACTCGCAGAGACAACACACTGGCCAAGCTGCCTACAGGTTCATCCCAGTTCAATTATTTCCATGTTTCTGTAGCCCAGTTTAAAAATGTGAACTTGATAAGGTGGGATGGAAGAATGGAGCAGAAGAAAGCTGAATGCATATGTAGTCATGAACAAATGCTTTTACTAAGAGGTGCAAGTAAGGAGGTGGAGGCAGGTTCAGATGGGAATGTACTGGTAAACCCAGCAACCAGTATGGAAGAAATAGCATAGAGGGCTCCGCATCTCAAAAGCTGAGGTCTCACTAGGTGGAAAAGCCAGTATTTGCATCAGTGCAGTGGCTGCTATAAATACAGGTTGCAAAACTCAGAAACCTTTCTGAAGAGACTCCTCAGAAGAGAAGCAACTGCTTCTAGCCTATTCCCATACAAATGACTGTACCTGGCTGGGCTACAGTATACTAAACAACTGCAGAAATCAACAAATCACCAGTCTGTTTGTGACAGGCCATCCCAGCTAAATCAAATTGTCATTTATTTTTGACTTGCTCTTGCCCCAGGATCAGTAACTGTTTCTTTCAGGTTGAGAATGGAGCAATTTGAAAGTGCAAGAGCCTATTAGAAAAAATGGCATGAAGGGTTAGTTATAGCAGTGAGGTTGCACTTTGTCATCTGTAGTTAACCCTTTTGCCCCAGGGCTTCAGAGACTTTCTGCATGGTTCACAGGTCACTCAGAAGCTTTGCTGAAAGTCAATGTTTAAAGGTGAAACCTGGGAGCAAAGCTGCCATGAAGGCATGGGTGTGACTCTGTGTGGCAGAGTAGATATGTTAATTCAGATAATATTTTAAATGCAAAACACTCCCTAGCAAAAAATAAAGCAAATTTCCTCCTTCTGTTTGGTAGAAACAAAGTGTTGATCAGTTAGGAAAAATACACATATTCAATCTGTTTTTCAGACAGGTTATCTGCATCACTACTGCCCTTTGTAGTCTTATATAAACCAGAGAACACTGTTGAATCCTGAACTCAGTTGTAGGACGGGCTGTGATTCAAAAACCCTACAAAAATTATTTGTGTAACAGAATCATTGATTGGTTTGGGTTGAAAGGGACCTTAAAGACCATCTAATTCCAAGCCCCCTGCCATATGCAGGGACACTTCCCACCAGAGCAGGCTGCTCAAGGCCTCATCCCACTTGGCTTTGAGTACTTCCAGGGAGAGGGCATCTACAACTTCCCAGGGCAACTTGGACACAATATTCCAGGAGGGGTCTCACAAGAGTGGAGTAGGGGGGCAGAATCACCTCCCTTGCCCTGCTGGCTACACTTAGAATCATAGAACCATAGAATCATAGAATCACCAGGTTGGAAAAGACCCACCAGATCATTGAGTCCAGCCATTCCTATCTACCATTAAACCATATCCCTGAGCACTTCACCTACCTGTCTTTTAAACACCTCCAATGACAGTAACTCAACCACCTCCCTGGGCAGCCTCTGCCAGTGCCTGATGATCCTTCCTGTGAAAAATTTTTCCTGATATCCAGTCTGAACCTCCCCAGGCACAACTTGAGGCCATTCGCCCTTGTCCTGTCCCCTGTCATTTGGGAGAAGAGGCCAGCACCCTCCTCTCCACAACCTCCTTTCACGTAGTTGTAGAAAGCAACGAGGTCTCCCCTCAGTCTCCCCTTCTCCAGGTTAAACAACCCCAGCTCTCTCAGACGCTCCTTGTAAGACTTGTTCTCCAGGCCCCTCACCATCTTCGTAACTCACTTCTTTTCATCAACCCAGGCTATGGTTGGGCTTCCAGGCTGCAAGCACACACTGCTGGCTCATGTTGAGCTTCTCATCAATAAGCACCCCCAAGTGCCTCTTGAAGTCTAGTCTCAAACATGTCATTGCCCATCCTGTATTAAAACCATGGATTGCCACAATCCATGTGCAGGACCTTCCACTTGGCCTTGTTGAACCTCATGAGGTTCGCACAGACCCATTTCTCCAGCTTGTCCAGGTTCCTCTGGATAATATCACATCCTTCCAGTGTGGCAACTACACCATTCAACTTGATGTCATCGGCAAACTTGCTGAGGGTGCACTAGATTTCACTGTCTTTATCATGAAAATATTAAATAACCATTGCCCCTGAGGGACATCACTTGTTATGGATCTCCTTCGGGACTTTGAGCCATTGACCACAATTCTTCGAATACAACCATCCAACCATCCATCCTTATCCACTGAAAAGTCCACCCACCAAATACATGTCTCCAATTTAGAGAGAAAGATGTTGTGGGAGACCATGTCAAAGGCTTTATAGAAGTCCAGATAGATCTCATCTGTTGGTTTTCCCATATCACTGCTGTGGTTACCCCATCATAGAAAGCCACTAGGTTGGTCAGGCAGGACCTGCATTTGGTGAAGCCAGGCTGGCTGCCTCTAATCACCTCCCCATTCAACATGTGTTTTAGCACAGCTTCTAGGAGAATCTGTTCCATCATCTTCCCAGCCTCAGAGGGGAGGCTGACAGGTTGGTAGTTCCCAGGGCTGTCTTTTCTACCCTCTTTTAAAATGGGCACAATGTGGCTCTTCTTCCAGTCACCAGGGGCTTCTGTCTGCCATGATTTTTCAAACATCATGAAGTGGCCAGTCAGACATATTTGTGCATTTGGATGAGTGTGAGTGAGAGGTGGGAATTAGGAAGGAATGAACTTTTTTCCTCATTTGATCTGTTAGCCATTGGGCTCACATAGATACATATAGTTGTAATGCCCAGCCTCAAGAGAAAAAAAGACACAGCTTTAGTGTGCTTTCTCAGGCCTGTCAAGATGATATGTGTATCCAAGATACATATGAAGACTGAACAAAGCAGCACCAACTATTACAATATTCTTTATTGAAACATTTCTGTAAAAGCACGTGTCAGAAGGGTTTCCCTTAACAGTGCTAGTATGCTATTCGCTGTTAAGGCATGCAGCCATTTCAAAAAACTGCACGGTGTAATTACTAGCAGCGTCAGACTAATTACAAATTTGGCCATGATCAATGTTGTTGGCTTTTTGTGATTTTTTCCCTTTTTCTCAGCCTTCTTTGGTCTGCATAAATGCACCATTCTGCTTGTTACTCTTCAAGCCTGAGATATTGGTAATTTCTTGAATATCCTAATCTGCGGAAGTAAAATATATCAGCTTCTCTTTCCTACTTTTCCCATGAGATCCCGAGCGCCTATTCTTTGGCAGTCCAAGTGTCTATACTGTTCCCTGTATGGTTCCTGTACAATTTTGCCATAGCTTTTCTCATCCCTTTAAACTTACTTTTTTTTCCAAAATTCCTTAGGCATCTTGGCTTTACTTTCAAAGTAGAACAAGGCTGACAGATTTGGACTCATAGGAGACAGAAAAGTACCTTTGACAATTCTGAACAGCAACATTTTTTGTTGCAAGCTTGGTTATGTTTTGGGCTCAGCTTTAGTTTCTGCTGAACTGTTAAAACGTAAGAAGCAACTTACCTAAATGGGCAATGAATGAGTGAAGCTAGATGCATTGTGCAAGCCAAGTGAAAACTATCAATCACCATCTATTACTCTACTGTTGGTATTTGAGCAGTGTTTCAGATGTTCGAGAGAGATTAGCTCAGAATAAGTAAATGCCAAAATGGAAACTGTCTACACATATCCATCCAGTGTGTCACCCAGGCTAATCACACTGTGTTTTATAGACTGACCAATTCAGTCCCAGCTCCATCAGAGATGTTTCAGACATAAATTTAGCAAGGTAGATGAATCTGACATGTCTTAGTAGGAAGTTCCATAACCTTCAAGCAAGTTGTCATGCAGATACAGAATTAAGATATTATGCAGATACAGAATTAAGATATCTGACTTGAAGATGTTATCTTTTGTATAGGTAGAGTAAATGAGAAGCTATGATGATTCCTGGCAATCATTCCCCAGATTATGTCTCGATTTCTTGTGCTTCATGGATCACAGATTGAGAGGGACTGAGATAGATTAACATGATAGCTATCATCTATAAGAAAAATATGGTCCTCGAGCCCATTCTCAGGATTTCACACATGATTAGAGGGGATATCCTCAGGCCGTAAAGTCAATTCCTAGTTATTTTAAAGAACCTCTAAAGTAAATAATTCGTAATTCCTCATATTACATTATAGCTTTGAAGAATATTTTGTTTGAGGATGTGGGACCTCCCTTCAAGCTAAATCTTTGCAAAGTTCCTGCTTAACACAAAATGTGGTTATCCTGTCCACTTCCAAAAATCTGAACTGATACTTGGTTTCTCTGAGTTCTTTCAAAACAATGCTCCTTTGGATCTCTTATTCAATAAGGAAAGCTATGCCACCACTCTGATCACCTAAATACAAAACAGAGGCAGCAAGAAAGCTACGAGTTTTCTTATTTTGAAGAGATGTAATTAGCAGATAGTAGGCAGAGGAGTCACAAAAGGTCAAGGGCAAATGTCACTTGCTAGGGCGTGTTTTCTCATGCTGAAGAGATGCCAAGTACAAGGAATCACAATGACAACTCTTATCAGGGAAAATGTCAGTGACTAAACAATATTACCAGGAGTGCAGAAGAAAGCCTCAGGGCTCAGGTGAGATTCACTTCTTATTCTGAAATAAAAGGAAAAGCAGCATCAATAGAGGAAAGACCATCAATTGAAGCTGATATTGCAAAACCAGTCCTGGAGTTAGAAAGACAGGACAATGGTTGTGCAAACAAGGAACTTAGAGGGTACTTGGGACGGAAGAGTCACAACTTGTTAGCCAAAGTGGTAAAGTGTAGGCATCATTCAAGTAGCAGCAGAAGAATGAAACATTTATTGGAAGTGGTGTAAGAAACGTTTAAGTGAGGTAGATTTAACAGACAGGCAAGGTAAGGCAAGACAAGGCAAGGCAAGGAAACCAACAAAGAAAGCAGCAAGCTACAGACATGAAAAGAGGAGAATTTCTTCCTCAGAAAGAGAAGATATGCTGAGGTATATAAGATGGAGGAAATGGACTAGGAAAGGAACAAAGCACAAAAGTAGGCAGTGGAAAAGTCTGCACAGGCAGCCACTTCAGGGAATTGTTCATGTTCTTCTTTTTCTCCAAATAATCATAACAACCACTCTTGTGATGTGAAGAATGACTTCATAATTACTATCTACCAACTCCTGTAGAGGAATATGTGACAGGTAGGAGAACCTCCAAGTTGTATTTCAGCAACACATGCACTTGAGTCTTCCAGCCTTTATCAAACTTCCCTTGCAAATGACTTTGACATAATTCTTTCCTTTAAAAGACAGGAAAGTGGAAGCATGAGAAGTAAGAATGCAAATGGCTCAAAGGCAGAAGTTTTAAGGCAGAAACAAGAAAAAAAAAAAAAGGTAAATTATCTAAGTCCAAAAACTGGAGAAAACCCATGCGCATCTCACAAAAAGCAACAAAGAATAGAATACAAAGAGGCAAAAAGTGTCCTCTTTAAAATATTGTTCAAGTTTTATCCTTGGTTATGGGTTAATAGTTTGTCAGTATTTCCTCACAGTGGGTTTTGTTGTCTGAACTTTTGAAATATAGAGTTTTGAAAAGTTAAGGGCAAACAAAGGCAACACAAGCATAGATTTGAAATGTACCTGGAGATCTAAGGCCATGATGAGGCCAGTCTCTGTCTGATTATTCATTTCAGTGCAAAAATAATTTAGTGAATTTATGTTTCATTTCAAGTTAGTTTTATTCACTGAATGTTGACGCTTGACAGTCACTCTTCATGATTTCTGTACTGCACCACTATATGAAAGATCACATTTAGTTGCCTTTCTCCCAGCCATCACAGAACCATGGAAAGGACCTTTAAGGTAACTGAGTTCAAGAGTAAACCTAACAGTGCCAAGTCCACCAATAAACAATTTCCCTAAATGCCACATCTACAGGTCTTTTAAATATGTCCAGGGATGGTGGCTCAATCACTTCTCTAGGCAGCTTGTTACAATACCTGACAACCCTTTCCACTGAAGTTTTTCCTAATATCTAATGTAAACCTCCCTTAAGGGCATTTCTTCTCATCCTAGCACTTGTTATTTGGAAGAAGACACCAACACCTGCCTCAATACCACCACCTTTCAGGTAATTGTAGAGAGTAATAATGTCTCCCCTTAGCCTCCTTTTCTCCCAGATAAAAAGCCCCATGTCCCTCAGCTTCTCCTTATAAGTCTTGTGCTTCAGACTTTTCATCATCTTTGTTGTCCTTCTTTAGACATGCTCTAGCAGCTCAACATCTTTCTTGTAGTGAGGGGCCCAGAAGTGAACACGGTATTTGAGACGCAGAGGGATGATCACTTCTCTTGTCCTGCTGGCCCCATTATTTTTGATGCTAGGAAGCTCTCTGCCTTCTAGGCCACCTGAGTATGCAGCTGCCTCAAATTTAGCTAGTTTCAACAAACAACCCCAGGTCATTTTTTCTGCCAGGCAGCTTTCCAACCATTTGAACCCAAGCCTGTAGCATTGCATGGGGTTGTTGTAACTCAAATGCAGGACCAGGCAGCCCTGTTGAACCTCATACAACTGACCTCAACCTGTCAATCCAGCCTGCCCAGATCCCTCTGTAGAATCTTCCTTCCCTCAAGCAGATCAAAACTTCCTCCAGACTTGGTTGGTCTCTTCTCTAAACTTACTGAGGTTACATTCAATCTCCTCATCCAGATCATTAATAAAGATATTAAATGGAACTGGCCCGAGTACTGAGTTGTGGAGAACATCATTTATGATGCTACCAACTGGATATAACTTCATTCACCATGACTATTTGGGCTCAGCTGTCCAGCCCATTTTTTACCCAGCAAAGCTTATAACCACCCAAGCCAGGAGAAGCCAGTTTCTCCAGGATAGTGCTGTGGGAAATAGTGTCAAAAACTTTACTAAAGTCTAGGTAGACAACATCCACAGCCTTTTCTTCATTTATTATGCATGTCACTCAGTCACAATAGGAGATCAAGTTAGTTAGCAGAACTTGCCTTTCCTAAACCCATCCTGGCTGGGACTGATCACCTGGTTGTCGTGTACGTGCTGTGCGATGGTGCTCAGGTTGATCTGCTCCATAACCTTCTTGTCACTGAGGTCAGGCTGACAGGCCTGTGGTTCCCTGGATCCCTCTTTCTAGCTCTTCTTGTAGACAGATATCACATTTGCTAATCTCCAGTGAAGTGGGACCTCCCAGAACTGCTTGTGAAAGTAGTTGGTGAGCTCATCTGCCAGTTCTCTTGGGTGGATCCCATCCAGCCCTGTAGGCTTGTGTATGTGTAGGTGGAGTAGCATGTCACTAACCATTTTACCTTGGGTTATGGGGGTCCCATCCTGCTCCTTCACAGTCTTCTGGCTCGGTGGCTGGGTACCCAGGGAAAAACTGGTCTTACTAACAAAGAAGGTATTAATTACCTAAGCCTTTTCCTCATCCTTTGTCACTATGTTTCCCCCTGCATTCAATAAAGGATTCCCCTTAGTTCCTCTTTTGCCATTAATGCTTTAACTGCAGGAGGATTTTAGAGAGATGGTGGGGGTGTTCAAGACTGTGTGACACATTGTCCTGACATATTGTAAAGCCAGAATTTTCTTTTGTACCAGAGAAACATCTTTGTCTTTTCTGCTTCTTCTGTTTTGTGCCACTCTTATCCCAAAGACTCCAAAATCATATTCACGTCACAACATACACACTTGTAACATGTACACACACATGTCTACAGACACAGAGTTAAAAAGCATCTGAATCAGCAAGATGATGAACTGAATGTATCACACATGGCAACAATAAATGAGTGGCTATGCTTATGCTAGTCTTGCACTGCTGAGCCAGCTGCCTTTTGTATTACACTGGTTTTACGTTTTTAAATGCTATAGCCAATAAGGCAATTGTGTTTATTATAGTTGCCTAATTAAAATGGGTAACAAACTAGGCACATTAGCATTAAAGTGGTTAAAAAAAATAAGGTAATGATTTTTTGAAGGCAGTGTTGAAGTTTAAATAAACTAGAAATATATAATTAATTTTTTCCCTTGGTTTTTTTAATATCTTTCCCCTCTCATTTTTAATGTATTTTTCTTTATTGTTCACATCCTGAAAACTGTTTTTTTCAGAATTCTCAATTGTTTGTTTTTTGACTTTTCAGTGGGAAACCAGAAGTCCATTGAGTGTCAAAGACCTCTCTGTATTGTCAGCTTGCAGTGTCCTATGGCTCAAATTCTTTCAAAAGAGGACTACACAGTAGGGACCAAAGCTCCCATTTGCCTTGTTTCTGTAGTTGTGGTAGAATATAGAGGGAAAATAACTTCTTATCTGTTGTAAATGGAGTAAATTCATCTGCAGAAGAATCTGGAGGAAAGGCAGGCTTTGGTAGAAAGCCATTCAGGGGAACCTTGAGACAGGCAGGCTCTGGAGATGAACAGGGAGTATAGAATGATAGAATCACTAGGTTGGAAAAGACCTCTTCGATGATTGAGTACAATAATACCTGTCTACCACTAAACCATGTCCCTGATCACCTCGTCTACCTGTCTTTTAAACACCTCCAATGATGGTGAATCAACCATCCCCCTGGGCAGCCTGTTCTAACGTCCAATGACCCTCTCCGTGAAAAATTTTTCCTGATATCCAGTCTGAACCTCCCCGGGCACAACTTGAGGCTATTCCCCCTCATGTCCTGTCCCCTGTCACTTCAGAGAAGAGGCCGGCTCCCTCCTCTCCACAACCTCCTTTCAGGTATCTGTAGAGAGCAATGAGGTCTCCCCTCAGCCTCCTCTTCTCCAGGCTAAACACCCCCAGCTCTCTCAGCCGCTCCTCATAAGGCCTGTTATCCAGCCCCTTCACCAGATTCGTTGCTCTTCTCTGGACTCTCTCCAGAGCCTCAACATCCTTCTTATGGTGAGGGGCCCAGAACTGAACACAGGATTCGAGGAGCGGTCTCACTAGTGCCAAGTACAGACGGAGAATAACCTCCCTGGATCTGCTGGTCACACAATTTCTGATACAAGCCAAGATGCCATTGGCCTTCTTGGCCACCTGGGCCACTGCTGGCTCATGTTCAGTCGCTGTCAACCAACACCCCCAGGTCCTTCTCTTCCAGGCAGCTTCCTAGCCAGTGTACCCTAGTCTGTAGCACTGCACAAGATTGACAGGTATAGACACGGTGAGACCTGAGAAGGAATCAAAGGAGAATTTCCTGAGGATACGGAGTCTTGATACAAGTACAGAGAGTGAAACCAAAGAAACCACAGATAATTGAAGAACTGAAAGTAAGATTTCTACTCTTCTTGAGAGAAAGCACTCATCATACAAAGAAACAGTTTTGCTGACACACAATTTTTAAGCTCCCTTTCTTTTTTTTAAACTATATGTGACTCTAGTATGCACCGGGCTAAAACTTAAATCAGAATTGAGAAGCCTTTTTGTGTTTCTTTGCTCTAAGAAAATGATGAAGATGAATCCATGCCCCAGGCTTTGTATGAAACTGGGTCTCACAACTTTTTTTTGATTAGCTCAGAATCAGAGCTGCCCCTCTTTCCCTGAAATTCAATAAGAGGGTCACTAGGAGATAGGAATCTCTCACTCAGGCTTGTGTTTCAGGAATCTCTCATGTTTAGATACTTTAGTTTTTGCCTATTATTTGGACAAACTCTAATTTCTCCACATCTAATTTGTGTGAGGCAGATTATCTGGGAGGATATACAAACATCCTACATTTCTCAATGAAATTTCTCAGTTAGTTTTAGAGAGTAATGATGTTTGAAAGAGAAACTTCACTCATGCATTCAAATATTTACAGATTTCTGTGAACAAGAGAATATCATACTGTTTTCAGAGTCCCTACACACATATGGGTGTGTACATAGTCTCTTTCCCTCTCTGAAGCAAATATAAGTATATGTATGTTATACATTTGTAGGTCTAACTGTGGACACAAACAGACATGGCTTATCTTCCATTTCTTTGGTAAACATAGAAATTGCATAGAAAGCCATCACACGTAGTGTATGACAATGTTACTAACAGAAACTAAACCAGAATTTATTTATTTTTTTAATCTGTGAGAACTGTGAATATATTAAAAATCAATCTTACCACAGATAACAAGATTTTTAAAACCTGATGCTTAAAAACTGCTTAAATCTGAGTTTGTCCTTTCAGTTCCAATTATTTTTCAATTAAGTTTTAGCATATGTTCTAACACATTAATTTACATCTTGAAAGGCAAACCACTTAATCGGGCTCCCCAACTTGGGAATTTTATTTTGTTCTGGGCTTTTTTATTCTTTGTTTGTTTGTTTGTTTGAAAATTAACATGAATTATTTTCACAGTTATGCATGTTCCTCCATTTCAGTTTTAGAGCTGAGGCATCTATTTTTTGAATGAATACCTACGTATGGACAACTTTACTGATCATAAAATGGTGTTTCCTAAAAACTACATTTTAAAATTGACAATTCTCTAAGCCTTACTTCTAACTGACAGTTTTCAAGATTCTATGAATACAGTTAAATATTTGGTTTTGGTATTATATTTGGTATTATATAGTGAAAAATAATAGAATATTAGTTTTCTAATATACAATTTTTTTTTGTGACTATACTTCCAAATGTAAGCAGTATGAATGATTAAAGTTTTTTTTTTTTTTTCAAACTGATAGAAGGTGAGCAAAGATTGCCAGGACAGAATTAACCAACTGGGATAGTTGTTTTTTTTCTTCCAGTAAACTTCTCTGAAAGAGAAAAATTTAATTTGTCTAAAACAAAACTTACTGTGGAAATATATCATTGCAGCAGAACTTCAGCCTGATCCAGGATGGGACCTACAACAGCGAGTGGCAGGATAGATGGTACAATGTTTCACTCTTCTGAAGATGATAAAATCAATCTCCTTGATCTGTCAGATGCCAACACAGACTGGAATATGACTCCCTTTCTTCTGAGACAGATAAGGTACCTGTTAGAACATGCAGGCTCTTAGGAACAATAAATAAAAATATATTCTGAAGTCTCAAAGGATCAGAGATACAGCTGGGCAGTAACATATCATTCTTTTAGATAGTGAGCCAGATGTCCCAATGTCAACCTACTGGATGCAAAGGATAGGCACCTAATCTGTGCTAGTTCCCTAGGCTCCCTCCAGCATCGAGGGGCAGAAAGACTGTAACACAAGTGGACACCTCCTATGGTTCAACAATCCCACCTAACAGAGGTGACTACAAGTGCTAGCCTACTTGGGAAAGATGTCCCATTTAGCTAAAGATAGTTGAGAATACCATCCTGCATTTCCTCTATTCCAAGAAAGTCACCCCAAATCCTTGGCTACAGGATCAGAAGGCTATGGGTTTTTCTTCCTCATCTTCTTACAACATATCACCTCACTTTTCAGCAGCAACTAATATGCAGAAAGGTTTAGCACACCAGAAAGGGTAACTTGGTGTCTCTTGCTCCTCTGCACCCATCATGTTGCCCTAGGAGATATAAATATGTGACCTTATTTTGAAAGGAAAATCCTTCCTAGCTGCTTTGCAGCTCCATCACTTATGCATTATAGACTTTCTACTCAATTGCAGCATAATCTCATAGGAATTTATTATGCATCCTGTATATAAAACAGTATGTACCCTCTACAGAGAACATCAAAAGGTAGTTAATAGAGATGTTAAATTATTATTGGTTGAAAGGAGCCGATGCCCTAGAGTAATCAGATTCTCTCTTTCTCCCTCTCGCTTCATATACTATATATAATATATACAATTAATAGTGCACATATATCAGTCTCTGAATAGATCTCTATAAAGTCTGCTTGAATGTTAGAGGAACTGATGTATAAAACATGTGGAACCAAGCAAAGATGTCACATTAGGGCGCATTACAAATACTAGCAAAAGAGTTGATGGATAAGGCAAACGATACACAGCAAGTCCCAAGTTAAAAAAAAAGAAAGAAAAAGCTTTATATTATTTCCTGCTCTCGCCATTTATTTGTGGGGGAAGACAGTCAAGGTGTTACTGACTGGAATGCATAGCTCACTGTTTTTTATTAATAGTCAGGAGAAAATGTTAGAGCTTATACTCAACTAATTACTTATTGCTAAGGATCAGGAAAAGGTGTAATATAGACCTTACTATTCAATGATTAGATTAATTGAGAAGAGATTGAATTAGAATTATGGTCTCTCAGATAAGGCTCTGAACTAGAAACCAGGAAACTTGTTCTCTGTGGTGGGCGTATTATGAACTACTGCGTTAAGTCTATTCATCCCAATTTATGAGATACTTCTCAGAATCTACTCTCTTCTTCTAAAGAATTAACACTTCCCATGCGTTTATTAAAAAACAAGCAACATCTCAAACAAGGCTAGGACACTAAAATAATATTGGCATCAATATCAAATATTAAATATCAAAATCAGTGACAGGGGATGAGGAAATGGCTGAGGTACTTAATGCCTTCTTTGCCTCAGTCTTTAGTGGTAAAGAAAGTTGTTCCATCTGTGTACAAACCCAGGAGCTAGTGGAGCAAAATGAGGCTCCCATGATCCAAGAGGAGGTGGTCAGAGCCTTGCTAGCCTGACTAGACACCCACAAGTCTATGGGGCCAGATGGGATTCACCCAAGGGTATTGAAGGAGCTGGTAGATGTGCTGGCCAAACCCCTTTCCATCATTTTCCAACAGTCCTGGAAGACTGGGGAAGTCCCACTGGACTGGAGGCTGGCTGATGTTGTGCCCATCTACAAGAAGGGTCGCAGGGAGGATCCAGGGAACTACAGGCCTGTCAGTCTGACCTCAGTGCCAGGGAAACTCATGGAATAGGAGATCTTGAGTGCTATCATGAAGCACATGCAAGAGAACTGGGTGATCAGGCCCAGTCAACATGGGTTCACAAAAGGCAGGTCTTGTCAAACTAACCTGATCGCCTTCTGTGACAAAGTGACTCAGCTGCTGGATGAGGGAAACGCTGTGGATGTATCTTCTTGGACTTCAGTAAAGCCTTTGACACAGTTTCTCTTACAGCATTCTGCTTCGGAAACTGTCACCTCTGGCCAGGACAGGCGCACACTCTCCTGGGTGGAAAACTGGTTGGCTGGCCGGTCCCAGAGAGTGGTGGGAAATGGAGTTAAATCCAGCTGGAGGCCAGTTACAAGTGGTGTCCCCAGGGCACAGTGCTGGGTCCAGCCCTGTTCAGTGTCTTTATCAATGACCTGGATGAAGGCATCGAGTGCACCCTTAGCAAGTTTGCAGATGACACTAAGCTGTGTGGAAGTGTCAATCTGCTGGAGGGTCGGGAGGCTCCAAAGGGATCTGAACAGGCTGGACCACTGGGCTGAGTCCAATGGCATGAGGTTTAACAAGGCCAAATGCTGGGTCCTGCACCTGGGGCACAACAACCCTGTGCAGCTACAGACTAGGAGAAGTCTGTCTAGAAATCTGCCTGGAGGAGAGGGACCTGGGGGTGTTGGTTGACAGCGACTGAACATGAGCCAGCAGTGTGCCCAGGTGGCCAAGAAGGCCAATGACATCTTGGCTTTTATCAGAAACGGTGTGACCAGCAAGTCCAGGGAGGTTATTCTCCCTCTGTATTCGGCACTGGTGAGACCGCTCCTTGAATCCTGTATTGAGTTCTGGGCCCCTCACCACAAGAAGGATGTTGAGGCTCTGGAGTGAGTCCAGAGAAGAGCAACGAACCTGGTGAAGGGGCTGGAGAACAGGCCTTATGAGGAACAGCTGAGAGAGCTGGGGGTGTTTAGCCTGGAGAAGAGGAGGCTGAGGGGAGACCTCATTGCTCTCTATAACTACCTGAAAGGACGTTGTAGAGAGGAGGGTGCTGGCCTCTTCTCCCAAGTGACAGGGGAAAGGACAAGAGGAAATGGCCTCAATCTCCACCAGGGGAGATTTAGGCTGGACATTAGGAAAAAAATTTTCACAGAAATGGTCATTGGACGTTAGAACAGGCTGCCCAGGGAGGTGGTTGATTCGCCTTCCCTGGAGGTGTTTAAGGCATGGGTGGATGAAATACTGAGGGGTATGGTTTAGTGTTTGATAGGGATGGTTGGACTCAATGATCCGGTGGGTCTCTTCCAACTTGATTATTCTGTTATTCTGTGTGATCACTAATAATAATTAAACTCAGAGTTACTGGTGAAATCTAAGTACTAAATGCTAATTCTTAAATATTTTTCTAGGAGTTAATTTAAAATTTGAGAATAAGATTAGGTTAATCCAAAATGCAAGATGTGGTACAGTGGGAAACAAGAGTTGATATATTAAATACATAGAACACAATATACACTCATAAGGAGAAAATACAGCAACTCAGTGTAACTTGGGCAGCTGGCCCCCCTAATATTGCATTGGTCAATAAGAAAACGTACATTTGCCTGAGATGTTGCACTGTTCCCTTCTAAATCAGACAGGATTATCTCATGCCTGAAGGTTCACAGAATCACAGAATCACAGAATAACCAGGTTGGAAGAGACCCACCGGATCATCGAGTCCAACCGTTCCTATCAAACACTAAACCATACCCCTCAGCACCTCGTCCACCCGTGCCTTAAACACCTCCAGGGAAGGTGACTCAACCACCTCCCTGGGCAGCCTGTTCCAATGCCCAATGACCCTTTCTGTAAAGAATTTTTTCCTAATGTCCAGCCTAAACCTCCCCTGGTGGAGCTTGAGGCCATTACCTCTTGTCCTGTCCCCTGTCACCTGGGAGAAGAGGCCAGCACCCTCCTCTCTACAACCTCCTTTCAGGTAGTTGTAGAGAGCAATGAGGTCACCCCTCAGCCTCCTCTTCTCCTGGCTAAACAACCCCAGCACATGTGATTATTAAATCACATTGCTATAGTGGAGAAACACATCAACAAGAAGAGAAAAGAATTTGCAAAATATTTCCCACCTGCTTCACTCCAGTAGGGAAACCCTAAAAGAGTCCAAAATCAAATAGCAAGCTTGGACTCTAACAACATTTTTGTGTTAGCAAGACCTGCCACAGGATATCTTGATAAGTGACAAAAGACTACATCCTCCATCAAGGCTTGAGGTGGAAAAGATGAGTATGAAGACTACTACCTTATCTGATGAACTGATTGGCTCCCAGAGACTCCAAAACAGAAGATATCGAATATTAGAAGATGAGCTGACAATGGTTCACACACATACAATGCCTCTTCTTCCTAAGAGAGTCCAGCAATACAATTTCACTTTTGATTTGGACTGAAAGCCTGAGTTCAAACTCTATTAATAATACATGTCAAAGAGTGATAGAAGCTGGATTGATCTAAGCTAGCTTGAGACATATATGATGCAGGTATCTACATTTCACTGCATTACAAAGATGTAGACATTTTAGGTTATGGCTTATTTATTCATTTTCATTGAAGTCTGGGTTAGAATGAAACGAAACAGTAAAAGTTTATGTCAATGATAAGTAAAAGCTTATCTCCAGCTTCTAAGATGGACAATAATGTTAGACAGTAAATTCAGCTGTAAATGTCTACCTTGCAGATTTCTGGATGAATTCTATCTTCTGCATCAAATGGGACTTCATTCAACTGGCTTTGTCCACAAACAAATGAATTATGCTTAATTTGTGTTAGTTAAACTGACCTTTGTTTTGTGTCATATTCATTAAAAAGTAAAGCAAAAAGAACTCTTGAAGATCTGAGAATTGCTAAGACTTCTGAATCATATTACAGTTCTGGTTTGTTGTGTTTTTTCTGTTGTATATGTAACATATGTTTGGTGTCTTTAAACACAATTACTTTTGTATAATAAAAGTGTCGATTTGATGATGCAACATTTTCTGCAAGTGTGTTTAAAACAGTTTATGTTTTCATAAGTTGCAATGAAACTCAATTATGTATGTGTAATAAGGCTCTTGATTGTTACACTTCTACTTTTCTGTATAATGAAGTCAGCAATTAGAATTTGGTTGCTCTATGGCATAGAAAAACATATTTGTTTTGTAGACAAAAGATCTTAATGAGCATCTTCCTAAAAAAAAAAAATTGTTCCAAAAAAACCAGAAAAAGGTCAATAACTCAGACATGTAATCAGATTTCTTAACAAAAAGGATTTGTTTCCTGACAATACAATAACATAACTTCAAGGAACAAACAGTCCAGATTACATAAGTGTACTTTTCACTATGGACACAAAAATGAATAAGAAAACATTTCACCATTACAGTTATGGCCTTTACATTGTTAAATCACATCTGTAAAATATGTCTTCTTCACTGTAGGTGTCTGCACACAGCTTGCATAGTAAAAAGCCCTAATCACACTTATTAGTGGATGCATCTACTCATGTGTTCTGGTTGGACCAGAAGTGTGCTTCTGAAGCAAATTGCCCAATTGTCTTCATTTACTATGCTTTGGTTTGGATTATGTGGCAGCCTTGGAGCATGCAAACTATATTCCTTTCAGAGTCAATTTAAGCAGAAGATATATTCCAGGAGTTCTTCAAGATGCATTGCGTCTGCTAATGGGACTGCATTCCGTAGATTCAGACTATGGCTACTGCTGAAGAAATGCTCCTGAACAGTCTATGATGTGGCCATCAAATGTTTAGCACCAGATGTTTTGCTTATAGTTAATTTCATTCATACAGCCCTACTGGACAGCATAGATTAACATAATGTCTCATCAGAGGGCAGATTTACCAGTAACTCTGCCCAACAGGGGTTTATTTTTAATTCTTAGTCTTTAAATTATAGAGCTATGGAGTCAAACTGAGTCCAAAACCAACCTGCTGAAATCATTAGGCTTTCTCAAAACATCAGCTATACCTGTGTCCATTTACTGACTCAGTGTTAAACATGAACAACCATAGCAGAGCAACTTTCAATCACTTTTGATGACTGGCACAGCTTCATCTAGGCTGGGAATAGAGACTAATCTTCTTGGAACATAGTGACTGAGGCAACAGAAGAGGCAGGTCTCACTGAGTGTAATTATAGTTCTCTGAAACTGGTAAACAATCACTGATCCAATCACCCTTGAGTCTTTTAGAATCAAGTAGAGAATTAGGTGATTAGGAGCTATGCTTCATCTGAGAAATCTGAGACAGTTACCTCAGGATGAGATGGACTGTGACCAAAGATTTTCTCTTTCTGTCCATTGACTAAAAGGGAGTATAGATGACTAGCTCAGATGGAACTGATTCTCCATTTAGCCTTATGAATGACGCCCAGATTGTCTGATCCTTAGCAAACTAGAAAGAGCAATGAGGATTTCCACCCTCTGGTTAAAGAAAGGGAACCCTAAATTGAGAAGTCTGACAGGTAAGTATCCACTGACAGGTAAGTATCCACTTGAAAGACTGAGGATGGAACAAGTGGATGGCAAATTTTCCCCTCATTTTAAAGCAACTCATGCTTAATATTAAAATCAACACAAAAAATACAGTTAAAATGCTAGCAATGTACATCATTGCAGTATCACAGTCAAATACAGCAACCAGCATGAATTCAGATTAACCTACAATAGGGTCTCAAGTACTATTGGCAGGCATTTGGATATATTCATAGCAGTTACAATTGACTATGTATCTTACAGGTGCAATACTTAGGTCAAAAATCTTCTTAAAAATGTTTACATTTCTTCAAATAAAAAAAGACAGTGTTGCTGATATCATGAGAGTTTTTGCTTGAATTTAGTGATACCCATATTTTCGACGCAAAAAAAAAAAAGAAATTACGTTGTAAATGTATTTCACTACAGCTTAATTTCTCTTCAAAATTCACATTTTTTTTAGAGATTAATAAAACCACCAATAAAAATATACCCCAGATTAGAGTTGTCTTCGGGTTGGTTTTTTTCCTTCTGTGAAATTCAAATTACTTCCAAATCCTGAATTAAATGGTTTTAAATAACTTTCTCTATTTTTAAGTAGTTTTATAATTGTGCTTGCATTTAATTACAGTCCAAAAGGAGCAAGCTTTTAAAATTATCTTATTTTTCTCAAAAACATTGCTGAATCCAGTATTTTTCTATAGAGGCCAAGTGCTTTGATCTTTTGCTTTTTTTCATATCATGCTACAGTGCCTGACATAGCCATGCAAAATGGGCGTATGACATCACACACTTGTTCCTTTATGCTTGCTAAAAGACTCAAAATAGTACAAATGAAACCCCAAAGCTTGTAAATTGTGATGCGCTTATCCTTCCTTTTCAAGTTTTGTGAACATGCATGTGAGATTAGATCGAGTGCCATGCTGCAAGCATCGGTAAAGTAGTACATTGGGCTGGGGGTAAAAGTGAGGTTGGAGGAGTAGGAGGTGAGGTTATTGTACCCCGTATTGCTGAAATCTGTCACAGCATGAGGCAGCTCCTAAGAATTTCCGCCACACAAGATGTTATTATAGCATGGGCAGGTAGCCCAAGGCAGCTGCAGGCTAGCTACCTTAGGGAAGCATAGCTGTGAATCTTACAGATCTCATGCACCAGAAAACATGTTCTGGGTCCCACGTAGGTATCTGGGTTATTATTACTTGAGCTGACCCAACAAACCTGATCATGTCTGCACATGAGCAGCGACTGACCCACCATATGGCAGTGTCATCACAGACTTAAACAGGTGTTTGGGGCTGACTAAATTTAATTTGGGTCCAATCCAAACCCTATTTTGGAAGCATAAGCATGTGCTAAACTGCCTAGTCCCTTTACATACATATCCACGTACATGAAGAATGTTGTTTTCTTTGCTGTGATTTTTATATGATTAACACAGAACACTATGCATTAGTTTTGAATACAGTGCTTCCTCTTTCTTGAATAAATATAAGAAACATATTTTATCTGTTGTTTTGTTTCTCATTTCTTTTTTTTTTTTCCCCAGCCATCTGGGTTTCCACAATAAGAGATAGGATTCATCTCAACTAATCTGCATTGTCTGAAGGGTGAATGGCCTAAAATAATCACCTAGGGACTCTCTGCAGTCAGCAGAGAAAAACAGACAACTCCAAGTAGTGATTTGTCCCAGCTCAGGCCAGATGTCTGACACAGGCAGGACAAACCAGTCTCTGAGAGTGCCCATGTCTCTCCACTGAATAGAAAGAGAATCCAGCTATCTAGCTTAGACCAAGTATCTGTCTTTTAGGCAACTAAAGGTAGGTCAGAAAAATCATATCCTTAGCATCTTATGATATTATTGCATATTGGTTTTACCCACCAGGGTAAAATACTTGTATAAAAGGTACTGCTCATGTAGGGACTGTTTTAAGCGAGAAAGGTAGCATTCAGAAACAGAGAAAATGGAACATAAATACAGAGATTCAGAATTAAATTGGTGTAAGACTGCCTGTTTGGTTCAGTAATACAATTATACAGCTGCAAGACTAAAACAGTTAAATACTTTACACCTGGAAACTTACATACTTTTTGTCAGCTTACAGAAAAATTCCATTTTCCATTCCTGTGCACTTGTCCAATTAGATATATAATGATAGTAATGTACAGCATAAATTTTGCACACAGATTCTCATTAAAGAAACATCTTAACAATATATTTTAAAGAAATTGCATACATACTTTTTAAAAGCAATATTTTCTAAAGACAGTTTGAGGTTAGGTCACATGAAAAAAATAAAGTAATTATGCTATTTTATACTGGAAGAGACATGGTCAAACAAGAATTAATATTAAAAATTATTCCTTTTTAAAATTGTTCAGTATTTCTGAGAAATCACTTCTGAGGTACTATAACAATAAATTACTGCTCAGAACAGTATCTGTTTTAAAAAAGGCCTTCTAAATATACAGTATATGAATGCTGAGGTCATGGTTAAATTTTCACAAATATAATGCTAAAAGATTATTACCAATTTGCAAACCGAAGTACTCAAAAGTTAGTACTCCAAAAATTATCCACACAGCAGGGATTCAGCCCCCTTGTGGGGACTCATAAAGATGATGTTTAGTTATATGGTCAGCTAAAATTATTTTTTACAAAATCTACTAACACTTTTAACATACTCACATAACAGAAAATCACATTCAGAGGAACACTGAAACCAAAACTTTGCCTTTAGGAACATGTTTAAATAGCAGTAAATTCAGTGGATTTTTATGAGATGCAGACACCTGTTTAACAGAACTTAAAACATCTTATGGTTAGAAACGCATAGTCCTAGAACAGTGGCAGACCTTGTGCAAATTATGTCAGCATATAAACTGATCTATGGGATGATAAGCAGCAAAACTTGTCAAAATGTTCTTCACAATCTTCCATTAAGATGAGAAATTTTCCCCTATAGTAAAAAAGGATTTTTGGAAGATATATAGGGGAGGGGTAGGATCGAAAGGAGGGTCAAGGGAAACGTAATTTATTTGTATTCCTCCCAAAGAGTTTTCATTGAAAAATTAACTCTGACCCTTTCCTTCCAAAGTAGCTGTCATGGGGGTTGTTTGCATCAGTTTAGAGAAATCAGTTTTAAAAAGAGCACAATTCTGCTACATTATTTTATATAACTACATAATCTAAAGCGTTTGTTTCTGTCCACTGACTATAAGGAAGTCCTGAACTGAAAATTTCATATATAAACATATATATTTTGTAAAATTAATTTCATCCTCTCTCCTGGCAGCAGTGATACTATGATGTGCTTATTTGCTTCATTAATAGTTACAAAGGCCTAAGTCACTGCAGTGAGCTGGGAGTTATAAAAGTCTGCAGATGTTTCTAAAGCTGAGGGACAGCCTGAGGAGGGTTTACAAACTCTGCCCAGTACATGGACCTGTATAATTGTCCATTCACACCTAACAACTTCCAATAAGACACCAGCTGTCTTGGACAGCTATCAGCATCAGTTTCCTTTCTGTAAGGTATAAAAATGAAATGAACAGATGGGATAAGTTTCTGTTTAATGAAACATTTTAAATTTTTTAAGTATCCTTCCCCAAGTGTATGTATGAATTGCCCTATTGTTTCACGTAAAAAAAAAGGTAAATTATGCTGTCTTCTATGTCCCTCATGTGACTTTCCAGAGTTTAAATAATGATTAAATAAAATTAATTAATGATACCTTCCAATAAGTAAATGAATGGATAAGCAAACTTCCAAATCTTATAACAAATGTTTACATCACTGAGTAAAGTTCAAATGCTCCTTAAGGAGTAACTTTAGCTAAAACTGTGCCATATCATATGTATTTTACCTTTTCATCTGTTATATAACATTACAGAGAACCTATTCTGTTTCCTGATGTCTTGACTTTCAAGTCATGACAAGGAAGTGTGTGTGTGTGTCTATGTTTTCTGGGATTTTTAAGTCAGTTTAAGAGGTCTGTGTTCTTGCCTCTGAATCAGCCTCAGAATATGATAGCTCCTCAGGTTTTATCTCGACAGAGCATGCAGGCATGTGCTTCAGACTTATTGGCTTCAATAAGAGCTGAGAACAAGTGGGCAGTTCTTATTGAATTCAGTGGCTCTGAAGCACATGCCTGCATGTTTGCTGAATCAGTCTCCTGGGCACCCAGCCCTGCCCCAGAGGTGTTGGATATTTCACCTCCTACACACTTTAGTGGAAGAAGAATGCTAACTTACCATGGAAAGCATGCCGAAGACAAAAGGCTCTTTTAGCTTCCAAAGCCCTGTGAATTATGCCTCTGCCAGCTTCTGAAACTATGGTTCCTTCAAATATCTGCTAGTTTGTGGCAAATGATTTTAAAATGTGCATGCATTTCCCTTAATGTCTCATGACCTGTAAATATGACATATGATTAAACCATCAAGTATGGAAAGCCTAAGGTGAGCTCTTGCATGCTTGTGTATTTATTTCGTGTGTATACATGTGTGTTCACCCATGAGTGCACTTTTTTATGTCTGTTTGTTTTCTGGTGTTCTCGAATTCTTGGGCTGTTTCAAATAGTATTTGATTTTCAAGAGCACGGAATTTATTGTAAAGAATTGTTAAAGAAGAAAGATGGAAAAATAATGCTGAGAACACTAGCAGCAAAAATTACCTTGCCTCACTTAAGGATGTAATGGCCAGAGGGAGCATTATTTTATAATTATTTCAGACTAATTTTAATGTTTAAAAGTTAGTATTTTAATGGAAATGTTTGATCCCGGTGAAGCACAGAAATTGGTTGTGGCTTTTAAGTTGCCTTGCTCATACACCTCACACAAAGACAGTAGACGGGCAGCATAATCCTCTCTGGGGCTTCAGGTGCAAAACAAATCATTATAGTTTTCCCACGTATGCCAAGGTTAAATAAACACCTGTAATGCTCAGTAACTTCAGCTCCTTCATCTACTGTATTAGTGGCAGCTTTCCTTAAGGATTTGACTAAGCATATGCCTACCCAGCAAACTGGAGACACGATCTCAGAACAGATAGCCTTTAGCCTACTTGATACAGGTAAAGATAATAGCAATGACATGTTGACACAAGCTAGAAAAACTCCTATGCACCCACCAAAGGCCCTGGGTAAATATTCAGGCTCCCAGTCCTCACAAGTGGACAGGATGCTGATCAGCTGACAACTGACAGTTAACAATTGACTCAGATTGTTTAAAGGTAATAATGGGAGTCCTGCATCACAGGACAATAAAAGTTTGTGACCAAGTAAAGACAGTGTGATTTGGTGGCCTTGATACTGACTTCCACTTGTTCCTCAATTTGGTCATGTAATCCCTTTGCATCTTTTCATCTTTTCATCTCATCTGCCTACTAGATTGCAAACTCTCCAGGGCAGTAGCTGCCTCTTATAGTGCAGGGTCATGTTCAATTTGCAGCAACAGTTAACAGGTCAGATCTATCCCAGAAATTGGTGGTAAAAGTTGATATATTTATTGACAATACTGCTTTTAAACGTGTCCTACTATAAGGGGCCTGATATCATCTTATCTATCTTTATTATTTTTCTCTTCACTGCAATATCCAAGGACTCTCTAATCACCAGCCAGACACACCATCCTAAAAAAAAATGTTTGTCAGGCTAAAAAAATATCAGCAAGACCTTTCTGGACTGTCCTTTCCCCCAGTGAAATCAACAGCAAACTTTTTGTTCATTTCCAAGAATCATCACCTCAGAGCCACTACCTGTTTCTTTGCATTCAATAATTTCTCCTTTCAGTCTTCTTTATTTATTTGTAACACCTATACTAAACTGTCCTGTAGATTTACCTGTTTCAAGGCTGGCATAAAATATTTGAGCATGAAGGCTGATGTTTTGCACAGCACTGATGGAAGATTTTTGTACAACCAACACTTTTTGCATTTTTTAAATTATTGTTATTTTTAATTAGCACATTACTTGAGGAAAGGCAAAAAAAGCTCTAGTACACAAGTAAAAATTAAACTTAAATGCCTTGCTTACTATTACAATGCTTAGGGCAGTAGGGTCCTGACAGGTGTGGGCAGCAGTAGCAGTGACCATGAGTGTACAAAGGAACTAACATTCTATAAAGAATGAGTCACAACACAAGTTTTGTGCCAGGTATTTACTTTGGAAGAACAGATACAGCTCCACTGACTTCATTAAAGCAACAATCATTTACATCACCTAAAGGTCTGGTCCCCTGGGAAACTGACCTATTTATTATCCAATGGTGTCATTCAGTTTCCCTCTCACAGTTCTAGCCTGCAAAGATCAGCCTGCACAGCTTATCTCTTTTTTATTTACCTTGGTTCTAGTAGTGTTGCCTAATTTAATGATCAAGTTGTTAAATTTTCCTGATTGGGCTGTATCTTCCCCTGATTTAGTGGCGCCCTTCTTGAGTGCAGTTGTTGCGCACTTTGCTGATTGAGATGCATAATTTAATTTAATAAATGGAGAGAGTTTACTATCATTTTTGCATATTTTATTATTAGGGAAGATTCATATTTTTCAGCACTGGTTTATTCATTCCCCTTATTTATTTATTTTCAGCAAAGCCAGCTGCAGAGGCAGGGCTTGTTCAGCTGCAAAACTCCGCTGACCAAGCTGTACAATTCAGGCACTGAACTTTTGAATCTTTTTCTTATTAAGGTGCATATTCTAGCAGTAGAATTTTCAGATGCTTCTTACTTCAGCAGCCTGAGCTTATGTGCTAAGCTGTCAACAAATCTGTTGGGGATATCATTTGTTTTAAGACCACTAAAGTGCATTTTCTATAGTTTCAGCTATGGTTTTAGATTCTTTGATAAAGCAAATAAAGATGCAATCAGTTTCTTTGTAAATCTCCCTATTTTGCATATAGTAAGTGGCACAAGCTTTCCATACCCAGCAGCTTCAATCTTTGGAACAACGTTTATCCCACTATTTGAAAGAAAACCTAAGCATTTTGCTGTCTTAGATTCTGAAGACACAGCAGGTTGGAAATACTGTAATTCCTGTTCAGTTTATTTTGCATAATATATTGGGGAAAAAACAAGCTTGAAACTGGACTGGCAAAGGCAGAATGTAATAGCTATATAAACAGTGATAATAGGCAGCTCAATCAGCAAAGAATGTAGCGTGATTATGTATAAAATTTTATCCACTAAAGTTCACAGCATGATCAGGAAAAGAGGCAGCCAATCAAAAAAGCATAAAGCTCTATTGGGAATGAATATGTTTTGAAAACTCAGCTACCCAGAATGTTCAAAGGGATCAGCAAAGTTCTAAAAGGGGCATTTGAAGATAATAATGAATATGGCACTATTAGGGAGTAGAATGACAGCCGCTTAGCATGTCCTGTTCCCAATGATGTGTTCAAAAGAATTTATAAGTATTAGGTTCCTAGGAACACGAGTTAATGTTGTGTGTGCCATTCATGGTGACAGCCCTTGGCAGGACCAGTGTGAAAATCTGTTATTGTTACATGCTGAAGAATTCACTACATTGCATCCCTACTGTGTTTTTCCTCTATTCATATTTGCAAAGGCTGCCATTTTGACCAGCAACCTGAGAAGTAACTGAAGAGCTGAAAAATTTAGTGGATGATTTTTTCCTATGTGAAGCAATAACAAGTTCATCATCCTTGAGGAAAGTGTAGTCAGAAAAATTGCTACCAGTTATCTGTATGTGACACAAGGTATGTCAGTACCATTGAACGCTTAAGGCCTTGGCTGGCTCACAAAGCATATTCCTCACAGCATCAAAATTTCCATCAATGTCTTCCTAGCCTCTAATGCATATTGTTTTTTCTGTATACATGCTCAGATGAACTGGAGACCAACTGTTGAGACTACCAACCAAAATGTAAGCTTGGATGCATATACCAAGGAAACGCAGAACCAAGAAATGCACTCCATATAGGCCAATACCTGACCACCAAAATCATCCCTTTAACTTACAATGGGATTGAAATATCATCTTTTTCTGAGTTCCTAAGATCCTTAACCTTTCATGTTTCTCTTTAATGTAAAAAGCAGGTATTAGAAACATGTTTCTGACAACCCCGGGACATTGTCTTGTTTTAATCTGGAAGAACATCTTCACACCTTCTAGATGTGTCTTCATGCATGAGATAAGTGGAAGTACCCAGCTTCCTGTCTGTGGCACAGCAAAGGTGATGACATTGATTCTATGTTTTTCATTCTAATTTTCCTTAGAAAAAGAAATGCTAAAATATATGTTATTTCACAGCCGTTTCCATAACCACCTCCAAGTTACACCCAAACCGACACTGAAAACTGTAAAGTCTCATGTAGCTATCACCAAAGAGGTCCGACACTTGTAATAATAGGCTGTTATACATCACAAGATATTGAGCTTGAGGCAAGAATTGCTGGCTAAAATTCCATAACTGGTGTTATGCAAGAGGTCATAGCACATAATCATAATGTTCCCTTTCAGCCTTAAAATCTATTAATCTCAGGATTTTCTTCTACTGGGCATTGAGCACTATTTGCTACAACAAATACTGAATTCAATTCACCCAGGTCACACAGGAAAACAGTTGTTTTTAAGATCACACTTATTTTGGATTTGGTATCAGATGACTTCATGTATCAAAGGAAGGATGACAACCATCTTCACTTACCTTTTGCTTGAATCAGCCTTGTTTCCAAATTCTCTGACAAGTTCCAGTGACTTTGAAAACTGGATGTTTTAGAAAGAAAAGACACTTGTTAAAGCAAATGAATATAAATGGAGCCTCTTAGGCTGATTTTTTTTTGTTGTTTTGTTTTGGGTTTTTTTTGTTTGTTTTAATGATGGCTGAAAGGGCCAACAAAATGTAAGACTGTTTTCATCCTATCCCCTTTTAAAATATGTTTGGATATATCTAATGTAGTACTGAAAAACACTCGAATTTAAAAATTATCACCATATAATATGAGTAAAATATATCCAGCATTAAGAACTGTCTGACAAGAGAAGGCATTGGGAAATTATGAATATGCTGAATATTTTCTGTAGAGCGTACTGATGACACTAGAGTTATGACGGGCCTGAGAAAGTAAGGCACTGATACAAAGCAATGGCTAAGATGTTTTAAAAATTGCCATAAAGATTAAAAAATGTTCTTAATGGAGGATTAAAAAAGCTCAATTCATTTAATGAATGCCAGGAGGTGACTTGATCACAACATAGGTAGGACAAGGTAGGATGTGTAGTTTCACCTAACGCAATATGGCATAACAAGCACAATGACCGGACACATTCAAACTGGCAGACAATTGAATTTGGAGAAGGCACGACTTTTTAATCATAAGGGTCATTAACTATTGGGACAAATTACTCCAGTAAGTAATAGATTTCCTGTGCTTTGAAGTCTTTAGAAGTAATACATATGTCTTTCGGGAAGGTAGGCAAATACATTGAATCCAATGATGAGCAACCTCAAGATATTTAGTAATTGTGATATGGAACTATCCACAGTAAAAGTAATCGTGAGCGTCCCTTCTGGCTTTATCATCTCTGCAAGTATTATTTCAAATCACAATGGACTTCTCACAGGATTATTGGCTGGAATTCTACTCTCCTTTTAATGACGGAAGGACATGCTGCAGACTAACTTAAAAAAAATAACAGTCAAAGTAATCATAGTTCTAGGATTCCTTTTACTTCTAGTTCCTCTGTCCTCATCCTTCAAAACCATAATGGGTCATATATAGGTGCACGTTACCACAAGATAACTCCCATCTTGGGTCACTGAAAGGACTACTCTTTGACTTGTGTTTCACACTTCCCCCAAGGTATGTGTTATCTCAGCATAACGCATGCCTTGTCATGTCTGATTTCTCAGCTCCAGGAGAGACCTTGAAAATAAATAAATAAGTCACCAAACGTTATGGGAGAAATTGGAGGATTTTTCTCTCCTGTCTTTCTTTCTGTTTTTGTAAATATGTGTGTGCTTATGTGCACATGCATGCATGTGTTTATGTGTTGAATGTCCTTTGGACTTCTTCAAGGGAGAGGAAGGAAAAGAGAGGTCTGGGAGACATAGAAAGAGAGAGAGAGAATAAAGAACTGAAAGACGCACAGAGACAAAGCAGAAAAAAAAGATGTTAAAGCAGCAGCCCAGGTTCGTTACATAGCAACAACATAGGTTTGGGATAATAGGTTCTGATGAAAGAGTCCCAAGAATATTATAAACACATTTGCACAAGCACACAAACTAACCAAAATATTCTAAGGTAAGAAAATATACAGAAAAAAAAAAAAAAAGTAAAGTGCATATAAAACCTGGAAGTGGAACAAAAACTATGATTAGGAAATCCAAGTGGAGAACACTGGTGTCACATGTTCAAGGAATGCCTTCTTTTTCCCTCTTTTCATATGCTGTTGCAGTTGTGACAATGAGGAAGACTGGATCATAGAGGTGAGTGAGAACAGGAGTAGAAAGGAAACACTGCAGTGACAGATTAATTTATACGGCCAAATAAATGAAAGCCAGAAGCCTACCTGCAGTTCATGTCTTCACAGTGCTTATTTCTTGAACTTGTCAGAGATGCCTTAAAAGGTCCCAGTAATCAAATAGTAGTTTTCAGTAATAACCGCTGCCTGGGAAGAAACTGCCTATCAAAATCATTAATGGGTTTTGAAAATACCACCACTGTTTTCACAGTCAATTTTTATGGGGTTAATTTCATCTTTGACTCATCCACGAGTGTACTCCAGATCTGGGTCTGTAAATCAAGTCCTCCTTATCACAGGGCTTATCAGCACTCACTAGCAGGGCGTGATGAGGAGATCCTTGAGTTGCCCTTAAGCACATCAGCTCCAGAAATGGGGCAAAATAAGTATTATTCCTTGAGTATTGACGGTAACATACAATCTGGTCTTGAACACTTCCAGGGAGAGGGCATCCACAACTTCCCTGGGTAACCTACACACATAACTTTAAAACTAGTCCACTCAGAAACTGTGCGTTCCCTTTTACAAGCACAAACATGAGGCTGTGATGACGAAAGGACTGTTCTGTGGCTTGAATGACTTATTTCCATCTCAGACTGGTGGCAATGAAGTCCTTTCTTCCCTGCTTGATGTCATGTCAAATATCAAGTAGATGTCAGGGTCCTGAGGCATCCACAGGCCTCACTGTCCCTCACCACTCTCCTTGGATGTCCTAGAGGGAGTCATTTAGGTCACTTCCAAAATGTCAATGCATGGCAAAAGTTATGAACAATCACTCATCTGCTGTACACTTCTGCCTGCATTACTCAGCATGGCATGTTAGAACATTAATTTAAAGCATGATCCAAGTCAGCATAAACTACTGTTTTCATAAAGAAGACACATTAAAAATTCACTCAGCCCTTCCTTCCACCTTCTGTAACATATCCTTCTCATCCTTCGCTAAAACTAACCTTTGTGTGGCTACACTGGGCATCAAGTCAAGGTATATTTTTAATTTAAGGTAAGGAAGAAAAATACATGTACTTCATCTAACATATCTCTCTCCATAGCACTATGGGAATGTTTCTCTCTAAGGTAGGAAAGAAAAGGAAGCAGGAGAGAAAGGCTTAGGAGAGCGTGTCTGTTTTTCTCTACGCCAATGTTATCCTGAGAGCATCTTAAATTATATATGAATCTGAAGCTTAAGTCAGCCCTGGTGTCCACATACAGCTAACAGCATCTCCATGTGTGACCAAGCACACAACCACATTCCTAAAGACCAGCTATATGTATGACAAAGTTCTGGCCAATAAGTGTTCGCTGAAGTCACATGGGAAAATAGAATTGTATTTTTCAGCTAGAACCGCCAGAGAAACAGGATAGCAAATGGCTGAACTGGATGTAACGTTTGTAGCAGAAAGTGATAATGGATAATGAAATCCAATGCAAAGCTTAGTAAAGATAATATGGTGTCTTTACACACATCTCTGTTGGCTTTAGATTGTGAGCAAATGTATCCCCTGAGTATAAACTCTTCTTTTCTAGGTAGCACATAGCTGCACAGATCAGCTCACAGATGAGTGCATTTTCTGGGTCTTGGAAGCAGGTACAGTACTTCTGGGTATGAATCACCTGATTCTTGTAGACAAAGAGTTTGTATGTTAAGGCTGTAGAGGTAAATGTCATCAGTTTCAGGCTTCTCACAAATTGCCATAAATGCAAGAACCAGAGGTTCAGGAAAAAAAAAAATTACTTGCAGTCTGGGAGATTTCCTAGCACTGGTGGAAAAGCACTCGCTTCGGGCCATTGTAGACCAATAAACAGTTCATTTTTTTCATTGTTCTAATTAATTTAATTAAGTTAACTTCCAAGGTGTGTTAAGAAGCAATGCCTTGGGTGATTAACTGTTCCCATATCAAGGTGTTTTCACAAACACATTTACCTTGATTAGTGTACACATTATTATGTAATTAAATACCTCACACAGAGGAATTTATTAGTGCCTCCTTGTCTCCTAACAAATAAAGCAGCCCTTGAAATTCTCTCTGAAAAGAGCTCTCTTAAGCTAGGTGGAGAAGGACAAGCAGAAATGTGTGGAGAGAAAGATAATCATGGATTCATCATGCAAGCAGGTCCCTCATTGTCTCAGCAAGACTCTGCATCTCTGTTATTACAAGAACTGTAAATGTCTGCCTGGATGTCCTGGAAACTTCCTGGCTAATTAAATCACTTTTTACAGACCTAATGTGCATTTCTTTGGCCAGTATAATCTCCTGATCATTTGCTAACCATCACTCTTCCTGTTTTGTGTGATACATTTTCTATTCAAAGTTAAATTCAGCTAAATTGAAAAACTTAATTTAAAACTAATACTTAAGAACATTTCAAATCTGAAAAGTTTTCTTATAAAGGAGACTTACACAGTGTTCAAAAGCACTTACTTTGGGATTTAGTAAAGGAGTGAAATGGCGCATCTTGTTGAGTTTCACTGAGAGTTTGCTCACATTCTCTTTCATTTGTAGCTTGTAGTTATTCTAACCACAGTCTTGGACTTAGGCATGTGCTTAAATATTTTGTTGAACTGAGGCCAAGGTTACTCCCATTGGCTTCAGTGAAGATTAGTGCATGAAGCTGAGATTAGTCTTTGCCTTATCTGCAGACTGTACCTGCTATTTTATTAGGCGTGACCACAATATTTCAGCATTCTCTGCTGGGTTTGTCAGTAGATCATAAATTGCACTCACCATCTGATGAAGCAATAAGATTTGCTTTATGCCTCATTGGTCACTTTCCCAAGCATTAAGACTTAGAATGAACAAAACTCAGGTGGTCTGGAGGTCTGGTTTAGAGACTTGCCCAAACTTTATATAAATGTATTTTGAAACTCTTGTGTGTGCGAAGACAAACTAGAATTTGTCATTAAATTCTGGTATTACTAATTATTTACCCTAGATCGTCAAAACAGTTGGAACAAAAATTCTTCTAAGCAAGTAAAATGTGATTATCAAGGTCCCTGCAGACCAGAAATTTAGTGTTGGAGTAACAAGGTGCAAATTCATCATCATTACCTTGGTTTCTCTGTGAGAAGAGAATTTCAGACCTAGATGAACAATCTACAATTTTTTCACATTCCATAAAAGTCCGACTTAAGCTGAATTTTGAAGGATAAATTGGTGCCATTATATTCCTTCTATGAATTTAATCTAGAATGAACATAAACTCTTCAGTAAACCCACTCTCCCCGCCCCCTAAAAAAGATTTGAGATCTGCTTCAGTGTATCTTACCCTGAGAAATGACATCTACAGAATCTGGGTTCCTTCCAGTGCTTAAATGTCTAGTGTATCAATTTGATTTATTCACCATCATTCTTTTAAATATTTATTAAAAAAATAAAGAGATTTTTCACTTTGTGGCGTATGGAAGAAATGTAAAAAATGAGGAGCAGGGTTAGACATCTGGCCAATTGTCCAGTAAATGGAGGAAAAATCAGTTTGGAGGACTGTCTGAAAAAGCTTTATATTGCTTTGAAGTCCCAGCAGTGTTTGAAGTTGTCAAGAGCTCTGATATCTCCCACATCCTCTTACATAACTTGTTTCTAAACATGTGAATTTGTCAGTCTTGATTGCACAGTAACTTAAGTGTGGGTATTGTCATTTCATGATCTAACACAGACTGTGGTTGAAAGAAGTCAGCCACCCTTCTCCCCCATCCCCATTGCTGACCTCATGTCAGATTAGCACATTGGTGACTACAAGGAGAGCCTCATTAGCTTCCTTCTCTGGCAGAAAATGAAATGTTTAGAGGGGTTTTTTTGGGGGTTTTTTGGGTTTTTTTTGGTTTTTTGTTTGTTTTTTCTGTTTGTTTGTTTGGTTGGTTTTTTTTTTTTTTCCTGAATTCATTTTCAGCCAGAGCATTGAACTGCATCATCTCACTCCATGGTTGCATGATTTCTGGAACTCATGTAAGGTAACAGCAGGAGATCACAGTCAGAAGCACAGGATGGTTGAGGTAATATTTTCAGCCTGTAGCACGATGTTAGATAAGTCAGGCCAAGTGGAAAGTCACATTTGAGAAGAAGACTATAACCTCCTGAAGAACTGTGTGTACAGGTGGTTGAGACTGGTTTTCATAGTAGAGGAGATGTGAGTTCCTATTTCCCAAAGCATGGCAGGAACATTGATAAAGCTCATTCATTTGCTGGAAAAGTGTTGTCTCCAGCAGATTTTTACTACTACTTCTGCTTGTAAAGGCAAAAATGTAATGCAGATTCCTAATTATTGGAGCTTTTCTAATCTCCAAATAAAAGTGTTCTAGAGGTCCCAAAATATAAGAATCTATGCAGAAAACAGCAATGTGAAATGCACTCCTTTCTTTCACATATAGATACATAATCTGGTTCCTGAAAGCTGGCTCTTCTGACTCCTTGTTTAGGAGTAAGAATAACTTAAAGGGAAAAGAAAAAGAAAAAAAGTCAAAATTATTTTTTCCCTTGTCTGGTCAGTACAGTAAATATGTTCTCAAGTCAGGACTCCAAATTCCTGAATATGTTTACCTTGATGTTGAAGGTTTTTGGGACATTTTGTCACAAGATAAAAAAAAAAAAAAGGAAATTATTGCATCTAACATATACAGTGTAAAGTTTTAGGAGGTAGGGTCCAGCCTTCATTCTGTGGTTACTACAGGTTCTGGCTTCAACAATGTCTTAGTCCAGAATGGTGCCTTTCACTTGCCGTTGGAATAAAAATAATAAGATTTACTGATTAACCTACCTGCTGATAGACATAAAAAGCCTGACTCAGTTAAAAGCACTCAAAACCTTTTAACAGTTCTCCTTGTATGCCAATCATACTTCTTTTTCAAATCACATGCACAAAAAGCAATACAGGAACCAACAGGATCTTGTTTTCCATTCAGATCTAGGAGCACAATATACTACTGAGAGAACAAGTATTAGAATTGTCTAATATACAAGCATTAACTCCCCTTTTAGAGAGGCTGAATTAGGTGACATTTTCTGGGAATCTGGAAAACACTCCAGAATGCCAAGTGAATCAATGTTGAAATAAGAACAAATACACTCTTTAAAATGGGACAAGACCTATCAGGTCTGTGGCAGTGAGAGAGATTTGTGTTTGCCTGGGACCAGCTCCTCAGGGACTGAAGATTGATTCTTTATGATTGATGACTCACCACTTGAATGCCAAGTCATCAGTTCCATGTGTTCAGGGCATTGACTGCATCAAGATAACTTTTCCCTCATGCCTAAGCATGGGTATAATCCTTACCTGGAGTGCAGCCTCAGAGGACCCAGGTACAGAACATGAGTCAGTTGCTTTAAATAAGAGACAAACACAAGCTCCAGGTGTCTGTCTGCAAGGGATAAACAGTATTGAAAACTGAAGCGGGAATGGTGCATGGAAGACTCGGCTTCCCCTTTGCCGTAACAGGTTCAGATTGCATATATTAAAATTAATAGGCTTACATTAAGCAGTTATGTACTCTCAAATACAAATTATTTTGGGGTTGACCATGTATTATCAAGTCTTTGTCTGGGTGAACTAGATGAGAGCTCAAGACTCGTGCCACTGTGATACTGTACATTGTGCAGCTCAGAGCATAGGAAAAAGTGGCAAACAAATATACACCTTTATGTGTCTGAGCAGGTGTTGTTAAAATGCACTTGTCCTATGGGTCTTGACACATACTGAGAGGCTCTGAAAAACATGCAGAAAATACCCAACTACTGTTACATGAGGGCCTCTAATTTCATTGTCAAAAAGAATCTAAAAAATGAGCATGAAAATCAGTCATTGTGCTTGGAAGAAAGTCCCTGCCTTGTCCCAGTTGATCTGCCCCTAAAGTCCAAGCAAATAAGTTTTCCAATCAAAATTTGGGACAGTTCTTGATTAACCTCTTCTTTCCTAGTGCTCTACATTTTTAAATGATATCTCCAGCTGCTTTAAACTGGCCAGTAAGGATTTCCCCATCAAGGAAGGATCCCCAGCTGACATAAAGCCATCCCCAGGCTTAGGGATGTGTCAGTAGTATAGAAAGGAGGAGGAGGTAGAGCAGGACTGCCATACCTGTCAGGTGAATCCAGGCTGACTGAAATGTTCAATCAGCATAAGTTACAGGAATTGGATGGCTGTTCTCTCAGAGGCTGTAGAATGTTTAAGCCTGGATAAGACTCCACCAGTGCAGGGGAAAGCAGAACTCTGCTGTAAAATCACTCTTCAGTTTCTTATCAGGAGGAACCGTCCCATTTATTTGGTTCAAATCTTTTCTTGGTTTTGTATTGTTTTGTTTTGTTGTTTTTTACTTGCCCACTTTTAATCTGGAAGAGATATAATGCATATTTACTGACGCATGGGAAGTTGTGGGATTTTTTTAAATAACAGAGTTTTCTGAACTCAAACTTTGAAAGCGTTTATTTCAAGTTAAGTTTGAGTTTTTCAAATGATAAAATGGAGTTAAATAGGAAAACAACTTTATTGAGAACATTCTTCTATCCTTTCTCTTTCTTTACTTCTAGCAAGATTAATGAATGATGTCTTTAAAGAAGGTGTGTAAAACTTTGCAAGAAATAATTACAAACTTCCAAGCCTCATAAATCTACTAACAATGCTTTTATTTTGCTCTGAAAGAAGGCAAAATTTAAGCAGAAAAGCAAACTCTCTTTTCCACTTCCCATAAACAAAATTAGAAGAAAAAATTCCCAGGATGCCCAGTGAAGCAAGACAGGCAGAGTGGCAGAGAAGTAGTAACAATTATAAAGAAATATGGTGCAGACTCCAGCTTTAGCCACATGTGAGAACACGTTCATTCTTATGTTTACAAACATTCCATGATCACTATTGCTTAATGTTTATCTAGTGATTCCACTTCCTTGATTAACATTTAATGCTGATGTCAAAGCCAGTTACCAGGGAGCATTTGTAATGCCTGCTTATTAATGTTTCGGGACATACAATCTTACTATCATCCTCTTAATCACATCACATTGCATTTGTCCTATTCAAAAGCAAGGAGTTGTTTCACACCTTGTGCTAGAATATTTTTGACGCAGAGGTTATGTGCAATATGTAAAAAGGTCTATCTATATAAATAGATGTGGGCTATTTCCAGCCTTCCCTCAAACCTAGGCTGTTTGATTTCTTCTCCCAGCTTATAAATATATGATGTGCTGTACATTTAAGTTGCTTTCAAACTTGTTTTTAAGTGGCAAATACTTGAGGATGAAAGGCTGAGAGTTACACAGTGTGTTTTCCTCTGTAGTGGAATGAAAGGGGTGATATCGTTTGAAGGTTGTGAAACTACTGCTAATGATTTTCCTGAACTTTTGATGTAACGATAGGAGGAAAACAATATAACATTATAAAAAGAGATGGCCTTGTTCGGAAAAACTGCAGCCAGGCAACCAAACCTCCTCTATAGTGATCCATCACCTGACCTTGCATGCTAATAAAACTCAGTCCAGTTCCTTGTGAAATGTACTATTTCCATAGTTTTCCTGGGCTGGACCCTTGCTGCAAATAAATAAGCATAGATTTTTTTATGATATTATATTATGTTATAGAGCTTCTAAAAGACTTTGAGATTCCTTCTGCTACCACTGCATGAATACAGATTTTATCTTATGTATACACAAAGTTCCTGTTACACATCAAGTCTTATGTTTGCTAAATCAAGCTTTGTACATAACGAGTTTACATGGACAGACTGAGATATAGAGGTACTTAGGTAGGTATGGAGACATACATGAAAGTATTTCAGCCCAGAAAACTTCAGTTCCTATGCAGTTCTAAAAGTATCCAGAAGTATTCGAAGCTTACAAGCCTGAACAAAATCTTGATCGGTGAGTCCTGAAACTGTGTATTGCCAGGAGAAGCAAAGAGGCAAAGAACCACTATGTGCTTGACTGATTTCTTATATACTGTCACAAAACAGATGCAGTTGTCCCAAGGTGTACTTAATGCTTTAGGCTAACAGAACCTTTAGCTTGACCCTGTATATGGGAAATTTCCTAAGGAAAAGGTCATTCTGAAATAAGGTAACACTTAAGCCAGTGGCCTTTGTGTACACACAGATGCTTCCAGCTTCAGTTTCCTAGCAGTTTTAGTTCAAGTCACTAAGAGTCTTTGTCAATTTGTTGACAATTTTAATTACAACAAGACCTGATTATAACTACTTCACAGAGTGTTCAGAGCTTCTCTTCATTAACATCTTATCAGTAGTATAATTTGCAGGCAGGACTGAACTCACATTGCCTTTTACTTTCGTCAAAGCTTCATTCAAAAGCGGGAAGGAACTTCCAATTCAGCCTTGTGAGGCTCAAGCAGATGCTCTCCTTCAAACACTTCTTCAATCTGTTGTCAAAGCAACAAAACCAGAGCAAGCACCCTTTGAGCTGCAAAGATCATAGAAGAATTGTACTGGTGAAAGCACTGCACTGATTTGAAGAATTAGATGTTTTTTTTCCAGCACTTTAGTGACTGTGTTTGCAGTGGGAAATGGGACTGGGTTCTCTGTTTCCTAAAAGACGACATCATTCAAAATTTTACTGTTCTAATTAAAGTGCAGATCAAATAGAGCAAAAGCTTACAAATCAAAAAGTTCATTTTCTTTTCTAAAAGTCAATAAGAATAAATAGAAAAAAAAAATCTGTAGACTAACCAGGTACTTTTTCTTCCATTTAAAACAAATTGATTCATTTTGTTTTGTAAGACAAAAGCTATCACCATGATGTCCTTGGAGCAAACACATCTTGCTCTTCAAAACTACATTGGAGGATACCAAGCCTAGCTCATTCTGAGTGCATAGGAGAGCACTGAATCTTACAAGCACAGTTCTCCACTGAATGCTGTGATGGTTAGTGACAGCATAATCTATAGCCCTAGCATGTAATCACTGTACTGGAAACATCTCCTCTACCTGCATCTGGAGGTGTGTGCCATCCTGAAGGAAGTGGAAGAAGGCAGTCCCTTTAGTTTCTATCAGCTCCAGGAAAGGTCTCATCAAGAGAAGAAAATAAGTGGATCTCCCTTGTCACAACTTCACTGAAGAGAGATACAAACCCACATTGAGTATCCAGATACTGTCTCAATACAGTTCATCCTGCTTGATTTGCAGGAAGATGCTGTGATGAGGACAATTTAACAGCTGACAGGAAGTTACAATCTGGGATTTTTCTTATTTACATGCAAAGTGTTCTCATTAGGGCAGAAGCAGCCAAGACAGACTCCAACTTTTCCCTCAAATTTGTCTAAACAGGTCTGTTATCCCTCTGACCAAGAAGTCAAATTATGGATATTTATTTATTATATATTAGTTAAGAATTTTGCTAGCTAGCTGCACTTTAGGTTAGTTCTTAGTAATTTAATTATGAAAAAAGTTAACCCTCCTTTCTTCTTCTATTTTTTTTCACTGAAATAATTTTTCATCTGTGTTAAAAATTGATTAGTGGTAATTGAAAAAGAATTGTAACAGATTGGCAACACAGAGTCTGTTATTGTTTCTCTATTCATTGTACAGTCACAATGTGAGCAAGACAAACCTTTTCAGGCAGGCATTCTATGATATAGACATTCTTTTTGGAAGTTTTTTGTAGAGATCTATTTTATACGTACAGACTTTAAGGCCATTAAATGGTGTTGTGCTTACCCACAGTACTCCCCAATTCAGGGATACAAATACCAAAAACTCAGTGAATTGTGAAACATGCTGAAAATTGCGAGAGAGGTCTGATAGACACTTCCGGTACTGTCTGGTTGATCCAGGGGTTTCTCAGGAATCTTTTCGTCTTGTGTCCATAAACTTGATTTTTCAGCCACAAGAACTACTTAACAAAAGACAGGCATGAACTCAGACATTCTCCAAAAAACATAACTCCAGAAAGTTTAAGAGGAAAAAAAAAATATCATGAGAAATGAACTCAAATAAGGGGAGTTAGCAATCTATTTGCAGAGTACAGCCAGGGAAACTTCACCTAGTAATTCATGTACAACACCCAATAACCTGTGGTAAACATGTCTTCTAAGACAAATGCCCTATTCTGGCTGAACCACAGGTTTGCCCACAGATAAATCCACTGGAATCTGTAGCCCTAATTCACACTAGTGTGGGACGAGGTGATCAGACCTTTCAGACCATTGTCATTTTTCACAGCTTCTAGGATTATTACTAAGGGTGCCATTTGGGAGAGGGTTTCTTTCCTGTTTCTGCTTGGCATGCTTTCCTTTCCAGAAAGTCAGGCGCTTGTCATTTGTTTTTGTAATTTGTAATGTGCTCTATTTGAAAAGGAAATTTCCCAGCAAGGTACATCTTTTTTCTGTTTATTACAGGGATTTTTTTTTTGTAACAACTATTTTAAATTCATGCCAGATTTCTCATGTTAATTCATAGACATTTGATTTTTCTTTTTTTTCTGAGTAGAAAGTATGTAAAAGGTGAAAATCCACATAGAAAGTTTTCTTCCTCTCCTGTCCAGAAAGCTGCTTCAAGTCTTTTTCTACCCTGCAGAGCATTATGTGTGAAGGTGGCAAAACACTACTCTTAGGTCTGTCCTTCAGGGACCTTTCATCATTTATATTCAAACTATAAACAATAAAAAATAGAACACACTTTTTTAAAAAAGCTTTTAACATGTATAAGGAACTTCTCTTTAAGATAGCTTGTTTTGGCACAAATGCCATACAAGATCTCTGATTCCTTTCAAACAGTCCTAGTTTCATAAGCAGATAAATTTTTCTGGTCAATATTGTCACATTTGTCAATTACTGACAAACATTCAGACCAGTTGTTAGTTCTGTATTAGTCAGATAATAACAACATTATGAATATCCTTCATAAATGTTCTACACAAATATGGCAATTCTGAAAAAAACAGCAAAAAAAAAAAAAGGACTCCAATGAAAGGAAGGGAAAAAAAACAGTTACCAAATCCTGAGCTGTTACTGTGTGTTGTGCATTTGAAACTTCATCAAAAAGCAGCAGGCAAAGATCCAGAAAAAAAAAATAAAATAAAAGCTATAAGAAATATCAAAGGACACCTTTTTTGGTGGAAGATTTTTCATTACAACTTGACATTGCAGAATGCAGGATGGTTATCAGTAAAAATGAGTACAGGTATGAAACAGATAGAAAAGTCAATGAACACATAGAATGCATCAGGTATATTCAATAGATCATCAGCAAAGGAAATCAAAATGCATTCCAGAGCATTTTAAACTCTCTGCCAGTGCATTTATGTATATATCTATTTATCCAAACATTACTCAACCAGAACATGAAGGTCAAGAAGCCTAGCAGATTTAAAAGGAAACTTGTTGGATGTGCAGAGGTGCTTCAGTCACAGGTGTGCTGGCAGTGGCAGACAGATAGACTCAGTGATTCAATTGGTCCCTTTGTCTCCTTTGTCTCTGTTTCCCATGGTACATGTAAGATCCTGAGAAATGCCTGGTAACGCAAAACTCATTTCACCCAAGAGATCCAAATGCATTAGTCCATATCAGGATGTAACATCCAATCACTGCTAGCAATAATGAGTTTCTTAGACTGTAGGCTTTTAAATGATCAAACACACCATTGATTGTAGAATGAACCAGAGGGATAAAATCCCAACGAATTCCCAAATGTCAAAAAAAAAAAAAAAGTTTTAAAGTAGAAGAAAAAAATTAAATTTGCAAATTGTAGGAAATCGTATGTAAAACCAGGCCTGTACTCTAAAAAAAAGAGCCACAGATCCCCACAATGAATGTGTTTTTTTGGCATATTAACTTTTTCAAACTGGGAAATGTTTCTTTAGAAATTTTCTGGTTTGTTCTGTTTTTTTTTATATTTGTTCCACAAACAGCACAGCAAATGGAGCAGGTTCTTAACTAAGAAACAAGTGATGAGTAAAGTCTTTTAAGATAATCTTTCATTCCTTAAAGTCATACATAATGCTGAACCTCTGTGAAGTGCACTGTAAGGGAAAAATCACTCCTTTATTCTCTGTCCTTGCTTTTGATAACATTCTTGTTAATGACAACAAGAAAGATACAGTAGGGAAAGTTGAAATGCATGGAGAGGTTGAAAGTATTTTCCAAAGTTCCTCGAAGGTTTGCTGTATTGCTTAGGGTTAGTCTTTACCTATTACTGCACAACTGGTAAAAGCAGAAAAGAGAGGTGGTTATTCTCTCTTATTCTGATCATATTTTACAATATGTATTTCCCTTTCCACTAAGAATATGTCCTACCCTTATGCTGGAACAGAGAACATAGAAACATAATCTGCAGTCACAACTCTATCAATTCAGGACACTGATGAGGTTGAGCCTATCCCACACAGAAGAAGCATCATTGGCTCTTTCTTTGCTGCCTTTGTTAACCATTCCTTAGTGTGGGTTTGAATTTCCTGTTACAGATTTCCTGGGTCACTTCAATCCATGGGACTGCCTGCATGGGACTTAAGAGTTCAAATCCCCTGTGCTGGATGTCTCTTGCCCATAAAGTCTTCTTTTCATTGATTCCCACTTGGTATTAAAGCTGGAGCACAATAATATGACCTCAGGGACCATCAGTAAGCCCTGGTTAAAGCTGCAGCCCTGACATGACACACCTTGAAGTTTTTTTCTTATATTCCTGTTGGTTTACCATACTGAGTATGGCTCAGTCTTTTCTGCTCTTGCTTCAGTCTCCCTGTCCCATAGCTTTTCCTATCAACCTGTGTCTAGAAAACTGCTTGCAAACAGCAAGGCATCAGGATGCACTTGACCCAAAGTATGTTCTACAGTGGTGTGACTAGGCTCTTCAAGCCATTCAGGACCCCACCCAGAGATACTTGTGAAGGGGGTATATGTGCTAAATATTGTTTCCAACACTAAGCAATAAACCAAGTGCCATCTAACCTGAAATGAAGGTGTCCTCACAACTGGAGCAAAGGGACCAGTCATCTGACATAAGGAGGGCTACATAATACTATGCTTGCTGCACAATGGGAAACCCTAGTAAATGTCACAGTACGATGCTAGTGCATGAGAAAACAAACAGGTTAAACAAACTAACTTCAGTGATTTGATAAATAATGAAAAATTGTTTTCTTTCCAAAGCTTTCCAAGTACATTTATCTAAGAGATTATTAATAATTTAATAAACTCTCGCATCTCCTGCCTGACTCATCAAAATTTCACGTTTTACAATCAAGTTAGTTCAGGTCAGCTTAAACCTTCAAGTGGAGAGTCTGAACCCTACAGACAAGAGCCAGCATCATTTTGTATTAAACTTTAAAGAAACAACCCACATATATGAAAACCAAACTTTCCTCTTTCACCTTCCCGTGAATTAGCAACGGTAAATTCATAATATTTTTTAATTTCTAGATTACTCCAGTATCAATCTAGCAGTTTGTACCTTTCTTTTCCAATATACTAAGATCATCTTAGGAGACTCACTACTGATATCAGTGACCAGGAACTTTATTGGTCAGATGTGGACTGTGTGAAAATTCACAAGACATAAAATACACTACTCTAGACCCTTGCCAACACACAAGAGTCAATAAGAAGTTAATTAGTTTCTGGAAAATAGTCTTCTGTAAGTTCTTTACCTCCCAGTCTTGGCCAGAGATTTAGGAGATCTATTTCCGTAATAGAATTTTGGAGAGCATTTACTATGAGTACCTAATATTACCATTCTCCTATGTGTTTTATTAGCAGATGTTGTATTTAGTTAGTTGAATTTGTTAGAAGGAAATGTAGAATCATAGAATGGTTTGGGTTGGAAGAGGTCTTAAAGGTCATCTAATTCCAACCCCCTTGCCACGGGCAGAGACACCTCCCACTAGATCAGGCTGCTCAAGGCCCCATCCAGCTTGGTCTTGAACACCTCCAAGGAGGGGGTGTCCACAGCTTCCCTGGGCAACCTGTTCCAGGGCCTCACCACCATCATCTTGAAGATTTTTTGTAATGTCTAGTCTATATCTTCCACCCTCTAATGTAAAGCCATCCCCCCTCATCCTGTCACTCTATGTCCATGTGAAAGGTCCCTCTCCAGATTTCTTGTACATACCCTTCAGTTACTGGAAGGCTGCTAAAAGGTTTCCCTGGAGCCTTCTCTTCTCCAGGCATAACAGCTCCAACTCTCTCAGACTGTTGTCATAGCAGAGGTGCTCCAGCTCTCTGATCATCTTTGTAGAACCTTTCCCTGAACCTGTTACAACAGCTCCATATTCTACTTATGCTGGGGATTCCACAACTCGACACAATACTCCAAGTGCGGTCTCACAAAAGTGATGTGGAGAGAGAATCACCTCCCTCACCCTCCTGGACACACTTCTTTTGATGCAGCTCATGATAGGATTGTCCTTCTGGGCTGAGAGAAGGCCTTTGAAACTCATGTTGAGTTTCTCATCAATGAGCACCCCTGAATCTTTCTCTGCCTGAGAGACACCACTTGTGTATCATGCTGGATGCAAGAGCTCAACAAAGGCGAGGTTGCTATACCTTCAAATCCCCTTGTTTCACTACTACTAAGGGTAAGGACATACTCCCAATAGGAACACACACAGAGCACACACTAACCTCACATGTTTGTATATATATGCATATATGTCAGGCTACAAAGATCCCGCGCAGACACTCAGAGCATTCACAAAAACACAGACAGTACAAATATGCTGGCTGAAGAGAATGGAGGTTGACTAGTGAGAATATAAGTACATGTGCATATGTACAGAGCGGATCTCTCCAGAAGCTGGCCTCAGACATTCAGTCTGTTTAGCAGCTGACCCTGGATGGCAGTTTCCCAAGTTCCTGGCAAATGGATATATGGTCCCCTGAGGCCACAGCTCTACTCCAGTTCCTGCTACAGATTATCTCATAGAATCATAGAATCACTAGGTTGGAAAGGACCCACTGGATCATTGAGTCCAACCATTCCTATCAAACACTAAACCATGTCCCTGAGCACCACATCCACCCGACCTTTAAATACCTCCAGGGAAGGTGAATCAACCACCTCCCTGGGCAGCCTCTGCCAGTGCCCAATGACCCTTTCTGTGAAATATTTTTTCCTGATGTCAAGCCTGAACTCTCCTGGTAGAGCTTGAGGCCATTCTCTCTTGTTCTGTCCCCTGTCACTTGGGAGAAAAGGCCAGATCCCTCCTCTCTACAACCTCCTTTTAGGTAGTTGTAGAAAGCAATGAGGTCTCCCCTCAGCCTCCTCTTCTCCAGACTAAACAACCCCAGGTCCCTCAGACACTCCTTGTAAGACTTGTTCTCCAGGCCCCTCATCAGCTTTGTTGCTCTTCTCTGGACTCGCTCCAGAGCCTCAACATCCTTCTTGTGGTGAGGGGACCAAAACTGAACACAGTATTCGAGGAGCGGTCTCACCAGTGCCGAGTACAGATGGAGAATAACCTCCCTGGACCTGCTGGTCACACAATTTCTGATACAAGCCAAGATGCCATTGGCCTTCTTGGCCACCTGGGCACACTGCTGGCTCACGTTCAGTCGCTGTCAACCAACACCCCCAGGTCCCTTTCCTCCAGGCAGCTTTCTAGACAGACTGCTCCTAGTCTTATGCACAGAATTGTCTGGGATTCCCCAGAGTAGGAAGGAAGCAAAGGGCATGGTATGTGAGTTCAAAAAAAGGTACAGGAAAAAATGTAAAAGAAACATAAGATGGTTCCCCCCACAACAAAAAATATAAAAAAGTAGATCTGCAGGGATCCACTGAGGATACAAATATACTGTCATTTCAATTTGTGTCTGTGTTTATGTTGCATTCACCTCAAGTCCATTCTTCTGAGATACTTGCCCACACTCAGCTATAAGCTTCAGGATGGCACAGTCTGAACCTGTAGGCAAGAGAGGAAACCAACAGGTCAACAGAATTGCAGGGGCCACAAATATGCTTATGCATACCTGACAGATAAAGAAGGGAAGCTGGAAGTTTCATTTCTTTTTATCAAGGTTTTTTAGCTTAAAAAGTCTTCATGGATGTCATAACAAGGCCAAGACAAAGAAATTCTTTTCAGTTTGAGGCTTTGTTTTGTTCAAAATCTTGGATATATCCTGAAAGTGAGACAGTATTGTGAAACAAATAAAGGATACATGGAGTTAAAAGACAAGACACTGACCTGCTTTGGAGATCAGGATTGTGCACAGTGTGTATTGCAAATGAAGATCTAAACTTCTCAGGTGTGATTACAAACGGCTTCTTCCTCATTTTCTAGTTCCTGGCTTCAGGCCCTAGGGTCTGATTTGGGAAAATGTGTGCTGGGTCACAGCAGTAATGAAAGGAAAGAGGGAAAGAGGGACAGGACGCTCAGCATGTAAAATATTAGGTGAAATAGTCTTAAAAAAAAAGGAATCCTGGGTGAAAAAGTTATTCAGTTCACTCAATTTTAAGCACAGAATACATCCCCATATCCACTCTTATAAGCTGGTAGAGAATCGCTTTCTGGAGAGGACTCTCTCCTTCCATTGATTACATGATGGCATAAGGTTAGATAGACTCAGTTGCTCTGCTAGCAAACACTAGTCCTGGGAGCTGTGTAATTTGAACCTTCTTTCCTACAGTGTATGCTACAGGAATTAGTCGGTGTTATAAGGATCACCAGATTACTTGTAGAGCTGATGATGCTTTTTTCATTTCAAACAGGTTTTAAAGTCTACTTGCTTGATAATAGCTGGGGTCATGTTCATTGGAATGCATCAACAATGCAGGAGGCTCTATCTGAGCTAGTCAAAGTCTTTTTATAGTCAGTGGAGAGAAGTGCTTCTCCTTAGGGGGTGATTCATTTCTCTCTAAAACACATTTAAAATGGGTCAGCTCTTAAAATGCCTTTGTTCCCCCTGTTCAGAGGAGAAGCCTGGAGCAGTTAGCTTGGATATAAACATCTACTTGTGGGATCCCTGTAAGGAGGTGAGGTGAATCCCATGGCTGGTAATCAACGGTGGGAAGGCACATACAGGATCATTATGTACAAAATGAGGCCTATTCAACCTGAGTTTTGAATAAGGCAGGACACCCATGGAGTGAACAACATGTCTTCATGTAATTAAAAGTGTCTTCATAATCAACAGCCACAATGAGAGAAAAGGCAAATAGCACTGGCAACCTTGTTTCTGGTGTTTACTGATTCCTGAGTGCTTGGCTTTTTAAACTTAATAAGCAGTATATAGATATACATGTATAGGTATGTAAATAAACAGAAATATTTGAATTTTTTGTTCAGCTTTTTCCCTACATTTATCATAAGCCAGTCTTCACTAATGCAAACAAATATGGTTATACTTTCTTCCATTGTGACAGTTTCCCCTAACTGAAGATCTTGCCTACTTTATGCTGTATGTCTTCTTTTTTTTTAAGTACCACAGACAGATAAATGAATCGATATTTCTGCAGTTATACTGATACACCTCCTCTTATAATTGCTGACAAGACCCAAAGCTAAGTGGCTGTCTCCTGGTGAATTAAATAATTTTTCTTTCTGTTTTTCCTAAACTTCCTAAACTTGCCTGTGTGACTTAAAAATAAGTTCATGATCAGTAGAGTAAAACCAGCTTCTGAATAGGAGAAATCATAGTTAATACTATTTTGAGAATAAGGAAAAAATTTCTTGCCAAAGGACTAAAAGAGTTGGATACCATTATGGAACAACTGTTTGGTACATCTGTCTTGCTGAATTTTAGAAAGTAAAAAACTGGAATTTCTTTAGAGCTCCCAAAACCAAAGAAATGTTATTTAATGGTTCCAAGGAACCCCAGGCAGAAAATAGAGTTGGACAGGTAAATGTTTCTTTTGAGGACATTGTAAGGTGTATTTTACATGCTGTTACTCTAAGACATGAATCTCATGGACCTAGAGGCAGACTTTGGTTCCTGGCTTCCATTAGACTTCTGCAAACAAGGATTATATACTACATACTATCAATTTGCATTACTTTTTGGTGGCTTCATTTAGCATATTTTTGTACTCTTGAATGTGACAGGGAATAGGTTTTATTTTAAGAGAGGGGTACTAAGGTGTCCTGAAGCTACACACTATGTCCGTATGGTCCTATTCTTAATTTTGACTCTAATATTTTTTTTTAAAGGAATTACTCATTTAATCCTGAAGTCCAAGCACTGTCATTGCTCAAATGTGTTACACAAGCAAATCAATGCCAGAAATTTCTTTGAAAGCTTCCGGCCAAATGGCTTCACAGAAGGGTTAGATAACTCACTGAGTACTTGCTGAGGAATTAAGACGGTTCCCCTTAGGAGCGTGGCTGGATCAACAACCTAACTGAAGTGCATCTACACCAAAGCACACAGCATGGACAGTAAACAAGAGGAGTTACAAGTTATTGTAAGGTAGAACTATGATATAATCACTCTCAAGGAAATATAGTCGTATGACTCACAAAACTGGAGTGCTGCTATGGAAAACTACAGACTCTTCAAGGTAGGATAGGCGAGGAAGGAGAGGCGGTGGAGAAGACCTCCAGGTCAGAGAGAGTTTTGATGGCCTTGAACTCATTGATGGTGATGACAGGTTTGAATGCCTATGGGTTAAAATCAGAGGTTCACCTAACAAGGCAGATATCATGGTGGGAGTCTGCCATAGACCACCCAGCCAGGATGAGGAGGCTGACAAGTTATTCTATGAGCAGCTAGGAGAAGTCTCACTGTCACTAGCTGTTATCCTTGCGGGAGACTTCAATTTACCAGATGTCTGCTGGAAGTATAATACAGCAGAGAGGCAATAGTCTAGAAGATTTCTGGAGTGTGTGGAAGACAACTTCCTGACACAATCGGTGAGCGAGCTGATTGAGGAAGGTTTCCCACTAGACCTACTGTTTGTTAACAGAGAAGGACTTGTGGGAGACGTGACAGTTGGAGGATGCCGGGACATAGCAATCAAGAGATGATACAATTCTCCAGTCTGTCCATGCTGATTTTAATTTCTAAAATATTCCAATTAGTTCAGTCTAGAGAACTTCCCTCTTGAACAATCAATGTGATTTTGTCCACTGAATTCACATCTGCTGCAATACTTCATGTATGGCCTTTGAAGGCCACTCAGAGTACTTCTCCTGCTCAGAGAGTGTGCAAGTGGTATATAAGAAAAAAACTCTGCTAGCCTCTCAGTCCAGTGCCAATTTATCTCAAAATATCAGTTTAGTTCATAACAATCATACTGTCCATTCAGCAGATCTTTGCACTGTGTTCAAAATTATTTCTCCAAGTCCTCTATTGTGATTTCTTTTCCATTTTAAAACCCCTTTAAAGAGCAGGAAAATAAAATATGAAAAAACAACTGCTTTCTTTCCCAGGGGCTCCGTTGAAGTTATATACCAAATGTAGTTTTTATCCCCCCACCCCCAGCAAAGAAAACCAGTTCTTTTGGCTTTGATCTGCAGCTTTAGCCCTTTTTAGCTTCTCCTGGGAAAATTTCTGCTGTGCTGGGAAACTGCTGAAAATTAATGAGAAACTCTAGGTTCGGTTTTGTTAAATACGGTCACACCTAGGTCTGCCTTATTCTGTACAAGAAAGAATTTGAAAACAGGAAATTTAGGGGCTTTTGTAAAGGAAGCTGTAATAGAGCTGCATTTCTTCATCTGGACTCTTCCTTCTCTGATGAATGGAGTATTATTTAGAGAAAGGAGTAAGAAAATCTGCAGTAGTAAGACAGGAAAAGAAAAGTTCCCTAACAGCCTTGAGAGTTTAAGTTTAAAAAGGATAGTCTGACCATTTGCTCTTCCTTCCACTTTTATTCTTGCCAGAATTGCTGCCAGTGTATATCTATGGTATCTCATTAATGGAAATGAAAAATGACAAGTTTTGATCCCAGTAAGGTCCAGGGGAAATCCATTCATCTAATTCAATTAGCTCAGGAATTCAGGTTATACCTTTTGAGTATGAAATCCAAAACTATATTTTCCTCTGAATATAGTGTTCTTAACAAAGCACAGCCTGGGTGAGGAGAGGAGAAAATAAGCTTCACACTGCCTGTTTTTAAAGTGACAGGTTAAGTCCTCAAAGATTCTACACACCTACAACTCCCATTGAGGTCTCCATAGAAAAAGTTATCTTGCTAAATGCTTAGCTTCTTCTAGTTTCCAGGATTTGTACCTTTCCTTCTATTTTAGAGAAGTGTGTGCTGGCAATTTGAGATTTAATTCTACTGAAAGGAAGGAAGACACTATTTAAGCCTGGAGGCCTGAACACAAGATGTTTATCCATGTTTCAGTGTATTTAAAATAAGGATGATAACACCTGGGAGATGTTGTGAAGATGGCTGTATCTGAAATTGATGTGTACAACTGTTATGAAAATAGGATCACTATACACTCATCCCTTTAATCTTGCCTAATTAATTTTTAATTTGCATCTGTGTAGGGTTTTAGGTATATGTACTCTAAGGTACATTTATCAATGGAATTTCCTACCAGTGGGAGATTCAGCATCAACTTTTGTGCTGGACATCTCTTGGCATTATTGTTTTCATTGAAATTCTCTTAGTGTGAATTCTGGGATAGGATTTGTCCAAGAAGGACGTCTCTGGTGCACATTTCAGTGATTCACTCTCACATTCTATATCAGCAGTTTATACAGTTTCCAGAAGTGTTGGACACAGAAGTGAAACCATGAAAATTCACTAGTGGACAATTTTTTTGCTGTTGTTGCTTTTATTTTTGCCTAAGATCTTATTAGAGTTAAATTTACTATGACAGCTGGAGGTCTAATCTTTCAGCTAGAACTGCCAATCTGAATATAACTGCTGTAAAGAAGGGAACAAAAATACAAATCTGAGGGTTAAGTCTCTGATGGTGTATCTTATCTCAGTGGCTGAATGCATCCATAGTAGCCCTGTGAAAATTGTTTCACTTTTCTTGTTAATCAAAAAAACAAAGAACTGAAAAACAGTGATGATGGGGAATTGAATGCTGAAATGATTGCCGTATAAAATAATAATAAAAAAGCAAGGAAAATGTTCTCAATCTTCTTTTCATATCACAGGTTTAAAACAAAGCCACGATTTCATCAGGATAATGAGATCTGAAATTCCAGTTTGTGACTGGTATAAAAATGTTACAAGCTCGCTATTGAATGGACCTTCTTATTTTTCAGTTTTACGTGCTGAATTAAAAAGGTCTATCATGGCACCTAAAGCATCATGTTAATTTATGAAATACTTTTAATGATGAAAGTCCAGCAGAGTTATTCAGTTCTCTCCAAGGAAGACAAAAAACAGAGAATATGATGTCAGTAACCTACAGTTTTAAAGGAATTTGCATGACTTTTTTAAGCAGCCTCCTCATCTCAACACGAGCATTAGGTGTAATTAGAGGGAAAAAGAAAGAAAAAAGAAATAAATTAATTTTTCCATTGTCTCTATCATTAAAAGTCTGAATAGATCACAGCAGTGAATTTCCCCGTCTAATTCTTCATGTCAGAGTAAGGATGGAGTCAAACAATAAGATAAATCGAAACTACCTAAGCTAAACTATCTGAAGAGTGAAAAGATGTATATTTTTTTGTATTATACCTACCTAAGATCAAATTAGAAGGGTAACTGATTCATTGAATTTGCCAGTATTTTATGGTGTGATACATTGAACTCATAGAATAACTGGGTTGGAAGAGACCCACCGGATCATCGAGGTCAACCATTCCTATTAAACACTAAACCATGCCCCTCAGCACCTTATCTACCCACCCCTTAAACACCTCCAGGGAAGGTGAATCAACAGTCTCCCTGGGCAGCCTGATCCACAGAATCACAGAATCACAGAATAACCAGGTTGGAAGAGACCCGCCAGATCATCAAGTCCAACCGTTCCTATCAAACACTAAACCATACCCCTCAGCACCTCGTCCACCTGTGCCTTAAACACCTCCAGGGAAGGTGACTCAACCACCTCCCTGGGCAGCCTGTTCCAATGCCCAATGACCCTTTCTGTAAAGAATTTTTTCCTAACGTCTAGCCTAAACCTCCCCTGGCGGACCTTGAGGCCATTCCCTCTTGTCCTGTCCCCTGTCACTTGGGAGAAGAGGCCAGCACCCTCCTCTCTACAACGTCCTTTCAGGTAGTTGTAGAGAGCAATGAGGTCACCCCTCAGCCTCCTCTTCTCCAGGCTAAACAACCCCAGCTCTCTCAGCCGCTCCTTATAAGGCCTGTTCTCCAGCCCTTTCACCAGCTTTGTTGCTCTTCTCTGGACTCGCTCCAGAGCCTCAACATCCTTCTTGTGGTGAGGGGACCAAAACTGAACACAGGATTCTAGGAGCGGTCTCACCAGTGCCGAGTATAGAGGGAGGATAACCTCCCTGGACCTGCTGGTCACACAATTTCTGATACAAGCCAAGATGCCATTGGCCTTCTTGGCCACCTGGGCACACTGCTGGCTCATATTCAGTCGGCTGTCACCAACACCCCCAGGTCCCTCTCCTCCAGGCAGCTTTCTAGGCAGACTTCTCCTAGTCTGTAGCACTGCACAGGGTTGTTGTGCCCCAAGTGCAGGACCCGGCATTTGGCCTTGTTAAACCTCATCCCATTGGACTCAGCCCAGCGGTCCAGTCTGTTCAGATCCCTTTGCAGAGCCTCCCGACCCTCCAGCAGATCGACACTTCCACCCAGATTAGTGTCGTCCGCAAACTTGATAAGGGTGCACTCGATGCCTTCATCCAGATCATTGATGAAGACATTGAACAGGGCTGGACCAAGCACTGAGCCCTGGGGAACCCCACTTGTCACTGGCCTCCAGCTGGATTTCACACCATTTCCCACCACTCTCTGGGCCCGGCTAGCCAACCAGTTTTCCATCCAGGAGAGTGTGCGCCTGTCCAGGCCAGAGGCCGACAGTTTCCGAAGCAGAATGCTGTGAGAAACTGTGTCAAAAGCTTTGCTGAAGTCCAGGAAGATACATCCACAGCCTTTCCCTCATCCAGTAGCCGAGTCACTTTGTCATAGAAGGCGATCAGGTTAGTTTGACAAGACCTGCCTTTTGTGAACCCATGTTGACTGGGCCTGATCACTCGGTTCTCTTTCATGTGCTTCATGACAGCCCTCAAGATCACCTGCTCCATGACTTTCCCTGGCACTGAGGTCAAACTGACAGGCCTGTAGTTTCCTGGGTCCTCCCTGCGACCCTTCTTGTAGATGGGCACAACATCCAGTGCCCAATGACCCTTTTGGTGAAATATTTTTTCCTCATGTCAAGTCTGATCCTCCCCTGGTGGAACTTGAGGCCATTTCCTCTTGTACTGTGCCCTGTCACTGGGGAGAAGAGTCCAGCACCCTCCTTTCCACAACCCCCTTTCAGGTAGTTGTAGAGAGCAATAAAGTCTCCCCTCAGCCTCCTTTTCTCCAGGCTAAACAACCCCAGCTCTCTCAGACACTCCTCATAAGACTTGTTCTCCAGCCCCTTCACCAGCTTTGCTGCTCTTCTCTGGACTCACTCTAGAGCCTCAATACCCTTCTCGTGGTGAAGGGCCCAGAACTGAACACAGTATTCAAGGAATGGTCTCACTAGTGCCGAGTACTTTGCAGTGTGTAAGATTTTTAAACATAACTTGTTTTAGTGAAGTCAATGGAAGTATTCAGGTAGTCCTGTTAGTTCAGATAGTTGAAAATGTGCAACAGCCGTTTGCTAGACTGAATGATGCATGCTATGATAAGTGGAAGAAAATGTCTAGTGAGAGGAATATGTCAAATAAGGCACAAATTGCAGGTGTAAAAAAAAACATATATACATATATTTCAATTCCACCTGAGCCCAAATCTTCCTCTGCGGTATTAGGCAGTCATTGTATTTACCCTGCTTCTCACTTGAAAACAAAGATAATAATTTTCCCATAGTCTTAAAATATTACCAGGATAAAATCTCTTAATATCCATATGCCATGTCAATAAGAGACAATATCTCCATCGTATTTATGAGTTTCTTTTCACCTGACAATATTCTCGTTCATTTTGTTTTTTTCCATTTATTGTGAGACATTCCCTAAACAGTCAGTATTGCCTCATATATGTTTCTTTTTGACATTTTTAAAGTTCTTTAAACTCTGAGGTATTTACGAATTAAAAAAAAAAAAGGTAACCTAATTAATTTTATTGGTAAAATCCTTCCCTTTGCATTGTGTTCCAAATAATAATGAATGGTGCATTCTGAGATTCAAAGGTTCTGCTTTTAGATGTAATACTTTCCATTAGTGATCAGACTATTTTGAATATGTGGTGCCTACAGTACATATGAATATGGTAATCAGCTAAACTTAATAATTCTTAGTTGTATTAATGTAAATTAGGTGACTGTACTTTCCACCAAATATTTTCCTTGGTATGTATTAGAGAAATCAAAATCTCTTTCCACCCATAATAAGTACTAATATTTCATCTTAACACTTTAAAGGGCGTGTTTTATTTTAGCTTAATCTAATTTCATTGTACAAAATTGCATCTAAAGGCAATATGGAGTTACGATTTGTTCCATGTCAAATAATAAAAATGGCCTTTAAATTTTACATGAATTTGACCTTTTGGTTTGCGCATTTCAATTAAACCATCCTTGTAATCCAAATGGTATAATGTACTTTGTGTGCATTTGGGCTTGTGTAGAGGTATCCAGCTGTACTCCCATTGCCTCCTTTTCCATGTAGCCATTGGCCTTTCTAAACCCCCAGCCTCATCCTATTTTCATTAAGAAAGATTGCGACTTTTTTCTGATTAGTACAAACAGTTCTTTTATGCATCTTGCTTTAACTGGAGTCAGGAAAGAAACCATGTGGGATTGGACATGTCCAGATTTTTAAAAGGCATAAGCAACGATAAATACTCAAAAAAATCTGGGCTTCTTTGTTAAATGTGGCCTGTGGACCCTGAATCAGTAGCTGTTAATCCTTCAAGTTACCTTATTGGGCTTCAGTAGAGCCCTAGAGTTCAGGTGAAGTTCTTATGAATGCAAAAGAAAAACGCAAAACAACTGTGCAAAAGAAACCATCTCTGCTTTTCTGAGTGCAACAGCATGTTGGACCATGCCAAGGTCTCTTATGATCTTAAGCCATATGAATTATATTTATTATTAATAGGAATAATATTTTTGGTGTTAGTAGCTTCCATTTCTTCATGGAAGGACGACAGGAAGGTATCTTGCTACATCATCCTTCAGGATTATATTCACTTTATTTCAGGATCAGACCATAGACATCATCTTCTGAAGCAAAGTGTAAAAGGAACTTCACCATCCACAATGCAGAATGTTTCCAGCATATTAATGTCCTGTGTAATGAAGGGAAGGACCTGAGCTGAGAGTATCTACCCTCATCCTCAACAGAGATGAGATACAACTTTGATGGGCAAATTACCATTGTCACACCCTAGTTCACACTTTCCAGTCTCTCCTCATCCTCATATGTAGCTCAGTCTGATAGGACTAAGAAGCTTTCCAGAGCCAGAAACAGCTCCTATTTGATGTTTATTCAGTGCCTAATAGCAAAATGGAGCCCCATACCTGATTGGCCCGTAAGCACTGTTGTAATTAGCATGATTAATAGTATGTGTTCTGCAGAGAAATAGCTGAAAGTAGTTTCCAAGGCTTGAAGCCTTGACCTTCTTAGACTTTTAGGCTCAATGGCTTAAAAACGACTCATTCTGTGATGAACGAAACTAATGAAGCCTGGTTTTCACTGGCTCTGTGACTAGACTGTGTGGTGTCAGGGAAAGTGCAGACCCTGATCCACTGGCTGAGATGTTCAAAATCACCTACTTCTGTGTGGGTTCTTTTGTGTCTAATGAGAGTGGGTTCATGCTGCAGCCTGCCTTTAACGGCCGTCTTCATAGAGTGTTTTTCTGCTATTCATAGAGTGTTCATAGAGTCTTCATAGAGTGTTATTCTGCTATTTCTGCTCTTCTCTGAAGCTTATAGTAATTTAATATCCTCGACACCTCCAACCCTCAGATAAATTTGATTGAAATGAGCTAATCAGTCTATAAAGTGAGACAGACAGATAGGCAGCAGTGCACGTGCTTTTTGGATGTGATAAGCCTCATTTCCTTGAGAAATCAGAGTTAAAAAAGAATCAAATTCATGATGGTTTAGGTTGAGTTTTCCTTTGTTTTTCCCAGGGCAAACTAACCCTAGCATTAAAACCAGAGCAACCCCCAAGTCAGACTTTGGGGAAAAAGAGAAGTTCAAGTTATTCCAGGAAAACATCCTCAATCTGTAAATGCAGAAATATCAAACTCCAGATATTTAAAGAAAAAAAAAATCTTACATTTCTTTCTCGGAAGAAGAAGATGGGGGTAGGGGGGAGGAGAGGGGGGCCAGGAAGGAAAAAATCCTAAGCGACTGTCAGATCAGCTCAGGATCTCCATTAGAATGCAGAGTGCTCCAGAGTAATTACAAAACAGCTGTAATGGAAAATTGGTAGTCAAACCCATTTTCCACCAACTAGAACGGTGAATGGGCTCCATTATGTTCCTAATTCTCATTAACTTAATTTGCATAGGAAACAATGAAGGAATACATAATGAGTTAGACTCAGCTAGCAGCAGATCGATACCCCTGTGAACAGGGGTTCGACCCATAATTACAGGACATGTGGCAAAGACAGAATGTTTCTCCTTTTACATAGGGGAGATAGAAAGGTTGGCCTTGCTGTTGTTATTTATTTAAAAGCTGGAAATGTGGCGCCTACAGAAGTGGGAATTTGATGCTGTTTGGAGGTGGTGGGGGAGGGAAGTGTATGCTTTTTCTTTCTCTCTCGCATTGTTCTGTGGTTTTTAGGAATAAATGGATTATTTGACTTTCTCTTCTACACTGAAGAAGAAAATTCTTAAAAAATTGTTCTCATTGCCGAAGATTATGAGTTGGGATGGTCTGGTGCTGTATGCTGAGGGCTATGGGAAGTGCTTTTGCTGTATATGTTCAGGACCAACTAAAACCTATATAAATACATGTCATGTGTCAGTATGCCCGAGGCTTCGAGCTCAACCAAGAGGCACAGCCTATTTACCTGGGCTCAGCTCCGTACAGACACAATCACATGGTATTATAGGACCAGCAGATGTAAATACTGCTGGCTCAGGGTGTGTGTGTGTGTGTGTGTGACTCTTTGCAGTGTAATCCAGGGAAGGTCTGGATGCAACTCCCATTCTTGTCAGCATGACTCTAATTGTAGTCTCGGACACGTGCTTTCAGTTCTCTGGACTTTAACTGCTGCCTGTGGAACAAATCTGGCAAATATCTGCTTCGTTTTAGACCCTAAGCTTTCTGGGTAACAATCTGGATGATCCAAAAATTAAGGTAACCTGAAGGAAGCATATTTTCTCTGACAAGTAAAGACTGTGAACAAGTTGGGAAGCTACTGCTTCTGTAAGTTGGGACAATTTTTCCTTTTTTCCTGATTTACCAATCCTGTACCTCGGCAGCTAGGTCATGCTTATAGATATCAATACAGTAACTCGAAATTGTTGAATCTCTCCCAAAAGTTTCAGAATTAAATTCAGTCTCTATTGTTCTTTCTAAGTGAAATTTCCCCTGTGAAGAAGACTTCCCCCATCAAAAAAGAAAGAATCAAAAAAATGGCATTAAGTGAATCCTTAAGAGAGTTTTAAATTAATGTTGCCAATTATTCTGTGTGTACTGCAGCTATGCTGTCCTCACAGTGCCAGAGGGAAAATGCCATGGTAGATTTTGTAGCTACGCATAAAGAAATAGTGCCTGCCCTAATGACATCACAATCTACCCATATCAGGCAAACAAAGGAAATATTCTTATCCCTCTCATACAGATAGAGTCATTGGATGATCAGTGACAAGTCCAGTACCACATGAGCAACCTATGGTAAATCTAGGATATCCAGAGCTGGCAGTGAGCTGGCAGTTCATTCCCAGGTTGATGCATTTATTACTGTAACATGATTCATATCTTATATAAGAAAGATTGAAAGGATGCATAGATTTTGCTGTCCTACTGTGTTGATATTTTTTCTGTATGACATAAGAAGAGAGCATAGTAAGAAGCTATGTCCTATCTGAAGGAAACTCAAGCAGACATTGTGTTCATAGGAGCTAAAGACATCTTCAGGCTCATGTCAAGACAGTAGATAGAAGTTCAGTGTTGGAATAGACTTTAAAAAAGCATAGAGTGGGTCCACAATTGTACAGTTGTGGGTTCTTAAGGGAAGCCATTAAGTGGGAATAACTGGAAAAGCCGCTGCCTCAGGATGTAGTAGATTATGGGGAAGCATAACAGGTTTGCTTCCAATTTGGTGGAAAGCATTTGCAGATCCAAAGGAACAGTGAGACCAGTGTGTTTTGCTTTGTTTTCCCATGGCAGGGGTCAGCAGATGGCACTCACACACAGCCTGAGGAGTTGCCAACACAACTGGAGTAGTGGCAAGTTTCTTCTTTTAGAAATGCTGCATCATCCTTAGATCTTTGCTACAGTTCCTTTGTGGGAAGCTGTGGCAAATATCTCAGGAAAGTATTTTCCATCATAGCTTTTCTAACTTATCACAGAATTACAATCAGAGAAGTGAATTGAAGTTCTTGGAAGTGGGATTGTCCAAATTCTGATTTGCTAAGTTCTGTTAAACAACTAACAAATATAATATCAATACATTACATATTATGTGAGCTGAAACCTTATACGAAGTCATGGATTTCTCTTTCAGCAGAAGTCTAGCTGCAAGACCAGGATATCTGACTGCAAGGAGAAAATAAGTAGTGCTTTTCAATGTTAATCAACCCCTTTAAAAATGTCTAATATTTTCTTCTTTGCAAATACATAGAATTGTACAGTTCCTCAGCTGCTTTAAAATAGAGAATGTTGTTGGAAGTCAACAGTATTTTTTTTTTCCCAGTTGCTGAACTGTTCCTGTGTGATTATTTAAATTTTTAGTTTGGTCAAAAGGATGGAACACTATGCTGGGGCTTTGGAGAACTGCAGGCCATCTCTTGTGTAACTGACTTAATGAGGGTTCTGGACAACTTATTTTGTCATTATTATCCCTCTTTTCCAATAGTTTTTTTGTCACCTCTGTTCAGATGCCTTGCTTCACATTTTCATTCATCCTTACTCCATCTGATTTCACCATTACAAATACAAAAAAATAATAAAGATAATTTAAAATACATTTTTCTAGACTTTAACTTGGAGCAAAAATCTTATTTTTCCAGCTTTGAAGAAAATCCAAGCAATCACTGCTGCTAAAAAGTTTATGGAAACTGAAAAACTAATCTTTCTGCAAAACTAAGCTTTGAATTCACCCTTCACTGATCAAACCAAAGTCAGAATCAATGGCCAGTACTTGAGAATGTTGTTCTGAATAAACGTTGCTCTGTATGACTAGTTGCATTTGTTTAATCAAAGTAACACATCTGTACAGTAAATAGCCTGTGATCGGGCAGTAACATAATACTGTACAAGCACAGCAGTAATTGGATAATGTAATGAAATGCATGGTGAGGTTTTTAAAGAAAATATAATGAAATTTCATCATTTGATACACACAGGTAATTAGTTCTTAGAAATATTGGGAGAGTAAATTATCTGCAGATTTAAGCTATCAGCAACTATTTTAAATAGCCCAGCTGAAAAGGTAAAAACATTCTAGTTTAAATCTCTTGAAATTCAAACCAAAATGAGGCCAGTATGAGAACTGAAAGAATTTTTGGAAATTAAGACCATCTATAATAATGACTGCCAAGCTTGTGAGTGAATCTCTGTAGATGAAAGCATGTTTCCCACTGCCTGAGTGGAACTATACATGACTCTAAGCCATCAGCCATCCAGATGACTGGGTATGAGCTTCTTTTGCTGTAGACTTTCCAAATTATCTCTTCTTAAGCCTATTCACAAAATGTACTACAATTTGTAGTAACACCCCTGCAGAGATTTAGTGATATGAATATACTGGAGGAGTACAGCTATCTAAACTGTTTGTCTTAGCTGATCACAGATCTTACTATATATTATCTAATGTGACAGCTAAGCTGTGTAATCAGAATAGTTAATAGTTTTGTTTAAGTCTTCCAGTTCACACTGCTTAGAGCTTACTCTCTTGCTCTGGCATGGTTCTCCATTGCCATGGGTTTTCATGGCCACACAGGAAAAGCAGGATTCTCAGCCACTGTTGAGTTGTTTAATTGGCACTCACTAAGACTTATTTTACCTGTCTCTCTTCTGCTTTGTGGAAAACACCTAACAGCTTGGGTGGAGGCTATGTAGAAGAAAGGTGCCATGCTATGGCCCAGAACTGCAGTCAACTCAAGTCCACTTCTGGACTGATATTGAATCTCTATTCCTCATCTTGGGAAATGAACTTTATTCCTTTTATGTATTACAATCATGTTTTCATAAGAAAAGATGAGGAGGAAGGGAAGACACGTTAAGATGGGTTAACATTCAAAGAGTTAAGTAGTCAGAAGTCAGGGTATGCAACTGCCTGCACTCTGTCCTGACAACAATTCACCTCCCAGCTCAGACACTCCTGATGTTTAATTGATACATTTCTGCCTTCCCCCTCATTGTTAATATTTAAGTAGGTGAGCACAGCAGGCAATAGGCTGCTTGCAGTAACCAGGTGGCCCTGCCAGCAGCTTGCTGCACTAAACACCTCCTCTGAAATTTGCTTTCTTTTGTTCTTGTCCTCTGAATGTGCACAAACAACCCCAATTTGAAAATGCAAACAAATAAACATATATCTAAACTTTCTCTGAAGGAAGTCTAACCCCCTTGAAGGAAGTTCCCTGGGGCCATAGTTAGCTTCTTTTATTCTTCTTTTTTTTCTTTTTTTTTTTTCCCCTCCATCTTTTTGTTTGGCTTTTACTCTTATTCTCAGTATTGCTTTCTTTCCTTTGTACTTTGATGTTTCTTTGGGGACTCAAGGAAGAAAAGCAACAACAAAACAAAACAGAACAGCAGAAATGAACAAACTCTCTGGCATTTACAGTTTGTTTTCTCATGGACTAAATCTGCCAAGAAACTTGAAGAAGTGTGGTAAATGAGAGGAAGATATGTAGCTGAAAAATCTAGACACAGGAAGACTGGGGTACAGGGAAGCATTATCTTTCCCTAGGGCCTCTTCCCTGGGAGCACAGATTTTCAGTCTAGCCAGAGTGAAAGATGCCCTGCCTGACTTAGTGCTTCGACCATTTGCTCTTCTCCCATCCCATTCTGGCTGTCTTCCAGATAAGCAACCAGGTTGCAGGCAACTGATATATTTGCTCTTGTCTAAGAGACAGCTGGTTCAGTCTAAGAGCCTCCAGTGCTCAACGGTCAGCTGCTTGATGTAGAGTTAGATTAATGAATGGACTTTGTGGCTAGTCTTTGCCCAGTTATCACTTATGTCACCTGGGTCCAAATTCACTGTCACACAGCATTTAGGCCCATAAGTTAAGAATCCATCCTATGCCTGTCTCCTAGAACTACAGCCCAACCACATGGCTTTGGGTGTTGTGAACAGGGCTGAGCACCTGTCCTCTGCTAGAAATTCTTTCATTTTGTACAGATTTTTTTTGTACTATTCAAGAGGCTGAGCAGGTGGCAAAAAGGGCAATGGGACTACCCTTCATCTAGGGAATTTAATTAATATATATTCTTTATAGGCTAGATAAAATGAAAAGACTGGCCTAAAGCTTTCTCAGGTCACTGGACTTTCTTAGCTCATTCACGAACATCTGAGAAATTCTGGGCACAGGTATAACATCTCCATGCATGAAGCAATGTATTGTCTGGAAGCTAGTGCAGTTGTCCACAGCTGAGGAGGCCTGAGTTTAAATCATTATAAACACAGAGGGAAGCTGAGCTGTGATCCAGCTACTGAGGCGACGGTAAGCTCACAGTTACCTACTAGCCTAGACTTGAAAAATCATTTGCAGCTGTGAATGCCAAATAGAAGATGGCAATTACTCTACCAGCCCAGAGGTAGACACTTATCTCTGTGAGAAGGGCAACTTTAAGTCTGATTAGTTGACACGTGTTTTTCTCTGCGAAGATGAACTCAAATATTCATCTTTCTTCACATATTCATTTAAACTTATTATACCCTGTGACATCAATGATGCTGCAGTTTCCACTAAAAGCTATGTTTTGCTGTGTTCATTGCCTCAGTGATTGTATTTTTGAAGGTCTAGAGCCTGGAAGAAAGCTAGAATTATTTTCAAAGGGTCTCAGAGCCTGTAATCTCCCAGTGTGAGGGCAAGGATCCTCCAAAGACCAGAGCACAACCTTGGTTACAGATAGCTAGGTCTATTTCCTCTTTTGCTGTAATATGTGAAGAATCCTAGTGAGTCCTAGTCTTGCATTATCTGTTGACATGAAATAAATTATTCTTATAAATCTGGAAATTGGGAACAAAAGGAGGGTTCTGAGGAGGTGGTTAGAGGAGAGTGTGATGACATATAGCATATTATTTAGCAAAACAGGCCACAATTTTCCTGTAAGACACAGTTTGTACCATATTATCCTACATAATTCTGGAGACCTACAAGGAGATAAAGACAGCTGCATTCATCTCTCTCTTCCTGTGCCATGATAAATCATGACAAAGTTGTTCCTGTGGGTGTAAGAAAGCACATACACCTGGATCACCCAAAATGTAGGAGATTATGTTTTGAAACAACATCAACTGGAAAAATCTCAAATTCTAATCTTCTACAGTATCTCTCTGCTTTGTGACACAGAGTTCATACTGTTAACTAGTTGGGCAGTTCTAACAGAGGTGCTTTGACCTCTGTAATTCCCTTGATGGAGCCACAGGTCATTGAGAAACAGATGAAAAGGTACAGGAATTAGCAACTTGTGAGTGGAAGAAATAAACTAGAATAGGATAAAGGAGTGCCCTCCTTCAATGATGAGCTTGAGGAAATAACTTAGAGAATATATCAAAATCAATTCTCAGACACATACCTCAACACTTTTGTGTTTTCATAAGAAAAGTGGAAACATCTGGGGTGAGAAACTGAATACATTTTGATGAAAAGCAGACACCATCTAACTAAGAATGTCCACTGAACCATATATTCCCAACCTTCTTACATATTAGTTAGTAATGAGAACTGCCTTTCAAGCCCTTCAGTGCAACAATCATTACTGTTTTATGTGTTTATTGTGTTTATAAGAGAGAGTTACACACCTCAACCTCAAAACTTCAATTTTACCAAAGATCCAGCCAGCAAATCAGACACTGGACAGTCAAAGGTTCTTTTAATTCACCTTATTTCATCTTTTTCATTCTATAGTTCTTTGTATTATGGCAATTTTGCCTGTACGTTGTGCTTTGTCTCCAATGAAGTATCTTCCCCATTCTTATGTTGGGCTACAGAACACATTTTAATTGCACCATTTCATCCACAAACAAAGAAAAGAAATAATAAACAGCGAGTGATTTATTTATATGGACAAAATGATTTGATGTTGCTCCTTGTTGACAGACTGATCTGGCCAGAATTACATTCTATTGATAAAACTGTGAAGGAATGCCATTCATCGACCACATGAAGTTAAGTGTTGGGGGAAAATGAATTTGTCTAGAATTTTCTTTCCCAAGCTGTCAATTATTTCTAGAGATTTGAACAACCTCATGCACAGAGTTGCATTCATATCTGTTTTATTTTTCTTTTATTTATTTAACCATTTTTTTCTTGCAGGAACACATTTCTATAAATGTAACAAAATTCAAACATGCTTTTGTTTGCAGTTAGAAATCAAGATTTAATATTTGAAATTTTTATCTCTGTGAGGTTCCAGAATATTTTGGACTTTCTCGGCTACTAAATAAGTAAATCCTTGGAGAATATAATAGTGATTTTTTTGAAACTATGTGAGCTTTCCTTTGTCATACACCAGAATACACAGTTTAAAGACTTCTCCTGACCAGTAACTTCTACAATGGATTCCTTCCATGTATACCACCATTCTCCATATCCAGTGTAATTTTGATACTTTGCTATTCTCCAAAGCAGACTGAAAGGTGAAAGGTATCAACATACTGAACAAAAGGGCAGATGAATTTCAAAAGGGTGGGAAACTGAAAGAAAACATAGTGTCTGAAATAATCCATTATATCTACTTGTTCCTTTATCTACTTCTCTCTTAGGCTCTGTTCATCATCCTTCAGTAACACATTCAGTCTCACAAATACACATACTAAGGGACCTGTCATCTTTAAGTAAGGATTCCACAGGGAAAGGAAATAGGCTTTAATTTAGATCTGTCTTAACCAGAATTAAACCAAGCTTTAGATCCCATGTGGTTTTGTAAGTTTGACACTTACTTCTTGCTTTTTTTCCAAGCTAGTGAACACAAATGTGCTTCCTCTATAAAGTAACAGAAAAACTAAGATTGAATGTAATTAAAATAAAATACAACAATATTAAAATAATATTAAAGGAAGGAAATGTAGTGCATAAACTAGTCATTAACCCCAGCATCCTCAATAGATTTAAATTTGAGTAACTGTTGGTTGATTTGCCTACTTATAATTCCCACTCTAGTTTTAGCTGGATATTATATTCTTTTTCATTCATTAAAGCTTTGCAGCTGCTTCCCACTCCAGTGAGGGGTGCACTGTAATGCTGAAGGGAATGATTCCTATACAGAAAGAAATTTTCAGTCCTTTGGGAATATCTACATTGATTCCAAAAGGCCTAGGATTTTACCCATAGGCTCATATGTATGCTATAGATTAAGCTGGTATATTGCATCTAAATTCTCCTGAATCAGTTAAGTGAACTGCTAGTGCAAATAAGTCCACAGTGTATCAGAATACCCTGAAGCTGGGTCTCTTGCAGTTTTGACCCAAATTTGGATCCAAATGCTGTATTATTGGACTTTCTTCTCTCTCTCTCTCACTATCTGTGTATACACATGAGTGTGTATACATGTATGTACATATATATGTATACATATGGCCTAGCAAGACATCCTAAAATGCTTTAGGATGAAGGGTTCTGGGTGACATGTAGTCATAAAATCTTATTTATACAGTTTCCTTAGAGGAAGATTAATTGGGCTGAGGTATGGATGGTAATGCATGAGTCAGCTGTCGTACCTTCACTGCAGATACATGGCTGATTCAGATGATTTAAAACAAAGAGCAACACTACAAAGCAGCTCAGGATGAGAAGTTAAGAATGATATCAAAGCCAGCAGATACTGAGGAGAAATCTCAGCTGGTAAAATATAATTACACCAGTCAGCATGTGGTCCAGACAAGTGAATGAATATACTCCTTTCTGTGTGAGAGCCAGAGGCTTCTTTCAAATATCCATAACTCCAAGTTTAGACATGATTATGAGGATACTTTGGGTTTAATATTGATTTAGAGAGCACAAGTTACTTGATAGAGTCCTGCAAAGTAAATCTAAGGATCTGACAAACCTGGTGAATGCTCTAGTCTCCCGAATGAGTTCTGAAATCTAATCCTGTAGCTGCCCTCCTCATTTATAGGCTGTGCGTCTACACTTATGGCACTTGCCACAGTTACAGCACTTCCAGAAACATCTCTGTAGCCCAGAAACCTCCATAGGCTGAAGGACAGGGACCCACAAAACCTGTATGAACCATCACTCCTTATCATAAAAATGGTATGATTTAGCAGAAAAGGCAGAGAAAAAGTTTGTAGCCCTGCTTTGGATAATGAATGCTTCTCCTCTGGCTTAATTGAGAAATGCATTTAATGAATGCATGCTGAAAATCCCCTCACATGAGTTTACAGCCTGAATAGACAGGAGAAACCACTGTGGGAGAGGGGGGAACAGGGGCATAGGAAGAGAGAATAGTCTGTGAGGGATGCCAAGTTTTCCAAGAAGGCCAAATCCAAAGAAGGACCTAGCTGTCTCAGCTATTTGATCTATACAGTTGTTGCATCCCTTTTATTTATTCCTTTAGTTAGCAGGAAGGTACCAGTATTCTTCTCCCTTCTCATCACACATCTTTCTGCCAGACCCTTCTTGCTTCATTTCATACCCAATCAATATTATTTGACAACATACAGGTCAGCAATGATGGCAGTTATATCAGCAGCATGGAAATTACAAAAGAAACTATTGTTTGTCTTGAAATTAAGGGCTACTGAAATCAATAGTACATTTGAAAATTGCTATCGATCACTCTGTGTATGTGTGTGTGTGTATTTGTATGTGTGTGCGTGTCTTTGCATGTTTAAGTAAAAGAAGAATTTGGGGGGTTAAGTCCCCTTTCAGCTACATAATTTCTGATTCTGCTTGACAAAGCCAATGAAATCAACCTAAAAATTTTATACGTATGAATCTTTTTGAAGCAGTCAAAAGGAGAACAATATTGACATCTCATAATTGGATTTCCCCACTTACAACAGTAACAGCCACTGTTTTTGTGATTATTTTCCAAGGCTTGTATGTCAGTTTATTGTTTTTGAGGTTTGCTCTGGGTTTTGTTTTATTTATTTAAAGGTTTCTATTCAAGTCATATCAAGGTGAGGGGAGGAATAATGTCTGCAAATTCCATTTGGATCAAACAAGCCAAGAATAGTAATAGTTATTGTTTGGCGTGTTTGAGAGCTATTGTGTGACGAATAGATTTGGAGTCATCATTTGTTTAAAAAGGCAGTAAATGAAACTTTATGAGATGGGGACAGGGTAATGACAAAAAATTAACCATCCAGTACTCCTGATGGTGATCAGTAAAATTAAATAGATTGTTTGTTTTTCCCCACTCCAAGACACCAAGAAAATAAGATGCAATCAAATATATTTGTTATCCTTGACCCTTGGTGAACCAAAAAATTGCATGGTAGTGGCTCATGACAGTGAAGTTTGATGGATAATGACTGGATAACCAGAACCAGATAAGAATGTAATAAAGGTCCAACCAAATATCGTCACAGGCAGAACAACAACGGTTTTTGATGAGAAAAGTGATACTGGGAGAAGGTGTGGCAGGTGTCTCCTGGTATATGCTAACCCATGCTTCATGGTGTCTTCTCACTATGTGAATGGACAAAGAAGGATTTTTCCCTTCACCTTTCTCTCCACCCCTGCCTTGATGAATAACTTAGTTTTTTCACCTTCTCGGAACATCAGCTGCAAATCACAAGTGAGAGCATTTATATGGAGCCTCCAGAGAGTGCAGAAGTACCTCTTCGTTGGTTTACTCCTCTTGTGAGCTTGATATCAAGCTGAGCATCACATCTGAGGCCAAGAAATTTTCTCAGAAATGTTTCCAGGGGCCAAAGATGTCCTTTTATTTTTTCTCTTCTGTTTCTTTTCTTCACTGTTTTTTTTTCTTATTTAGGGGACAGGGATGGAAAAAAGGATAAGATTTAGAAGTACTTGGAGAGAAGTTGGTCTGTCTCAATTTCTTCCCTTGCTAAGAACTGAAAGACAATATAGCTGAAGGTCGCACCACAACTTGAGGATCGGATGATCATTTGAGATAACCAGTGTTTTCCAGAGGCTGCAGGAAGGATGTATGTACTTTCACTGGTTGGTCAAATATTGCACTGTGTGATGCAGAAGATCTAGAGACAGATTGGTTACAGGGGGAATTCTGGCAAATCAGGGAGTTTGCCTTTGTATTTTCTTAATCTGTGTTTTCTACTCATTTCCCTTTTTTTCTTGTATTAATTTTCACTGGATGGAATTTCTAGACCCCACTTATTTCTCCTGGACATTCCACAAATGACACTTTTTAACTGTTTTATCCCTCTCCAACCCCTGAAAAAAACCTGCATTCAATCTTAATACTGATATAATTGATCTGTTAAACCTGACTTATGAGAAATATGTCAACTTGTATCTTAATTTCTAAAGTAATTATTTTCACAGATGTTGTAAATATTGTTATTTATTGATCACATAGCATGTGTCACCAGGCTAGAAATGCTTTCTTCTGAATTATAATCTAGCTGGCCAAATCTTGATCTCTCTTATACCTTGATGTTACAGATCTCCAGATGGAAAAACACTATAAAAGGAGTTTTAAATTTGAAGAATATTCATTTGAACATTGACATACGGCAAAAGGACTCTTTTCCAGGCAGTAGGCCAAATGTGGGCAGTGTGTTATGAGACTCACTGCTGCAAGTCTAGTGTAACTCCCGTGAGTCATCACCACTCAATATTTTGTGTCTTGACTTTTTCCCTATAGGTTTATCTGCTGCTTCAGCCTAATGAATCCTTTTCTATCTCTTCTTTGCCCTCCTCATTAATCCCAAATCCTCATCCTTTCCTCTCAATTCAGAAGAAAACTACACAAAATATTCCATAATCCCCCCCCAACAATTTCATCTTCATTTAATTATATAATTATAATAATCTCAATTCACCAAAATTTGTATAACTATCCCAATAAGAAAACTCATCCCTAAATAAATTTAATAACATTGCTAAGATATTTTATCAAAACACCAGGAGAAGTTTCTTTTAGTAACCTACTTCAAATATGCTTATGTATTGTATTGGGCTGCTTAATTCAGCAATTCAGAATTTGTATCTTTTTCGACACCTCTAAGTTTTTTTCTACAGACTAACTTGGTCTGCCTCGAAGCTACAGATTTCTTTTCTGAAACTTCTATTGAAAGCCACGTGCACATTCTTAAAGTTTGCTTTTTTAGTTAAATTGTAATTGAAATATGAAGATATACTAATGGGAAATCTAGAAAATGAAGCAGGAGATGAATTTTAAGAAAAATTATTTGCAGTTGCAGGAATTAAAATACTTATTTTTTTTCCTATGGTCATATTCAAGATGCCTTTTTCTATTCAGGATCTGTTGCGTTGTTTGAAGGGAATCAAGGAAATTAGTTCCACACCTTGGAACGTGAGGCCTTAATATTTAAGCTTTTCCATGTCCAGTCCCTGGCATAGCAGATTTAGGAACCTGGCACTTCTGATGTAAATTAGAAATAGATTTGTCTACTCTAACATTTACAATCTAAGGACTTCTACAATAAAATAGTTGTTTAATTCTTCGTGGTTTTCAGCGAGAAATTATAAGATGTTTTTTCTAGTGTCCTCCCTTTGGACGATACAATGGAGGCAGGCTTATCATAAGATGTACTGTACAGTCTGAGTGATCAGCTGAGAATTGTTATCTGCTAATCATCCAGGTGGGCCAACTGGGTTAAGTAAATCCCACATCTGGGGGGACACATAGAAAGGGACTCCTGCTTTTTGGATTTTCAATCATAACTCCAGACAGAAACATGTTCTTGCTATAGGCTGAAGAAATATACTTTCCCTAACAGGAGATATAACTTACAGAAATTTCAGATATATTGCTTTATGGATTTTAATGTAGGTAAAAAATAATGTTGCATTAATGTTCATTGGGACACATTTCATTTAATATTGTATCCCAAGGAGTTTGTAGGGGAAGTCTAATCACCTTAAAAAGTAAACCTAAATGACACCTCAAAAAATCAAGAAAAACAAGATAGGTGATGGAGACAGCCTAAGATTTTTTGGTAGATTTTTCTTTTATTATTATTTAATTTTATTTTAGCTTGAAAAATTCAAGATATAGAAAAATATTGGAACATGATCCAACTTCCAAATAATAATAATAATAATAATAATAATGATAAAAATAAAGATTACGTGGGAGAAGTGGAAAATAAAAATGTTCAGCAGAAATGAACACGCAGCAGATTGGAAGTATGAACAAACCTGTCTAATGTCATAGTATGCCAATTTCTTGAAGATGACAGATGGTAGAATTTTCTTTTACTGCACTGTACAGAAATACTCAATAAAGCAAAACACACCTACTTCTCTATCCTCTAGCAGGTCATTACTAGATTTCTTGAGACATTACACTCATCCTCCCTTTCTTTTCCTTGACTTATTTTATTTTGCATCATTTCTCTTATCAGTGATTCTGTATTTTCTTTTTCTCCTCCTTCTTTTAATGCCAAAATATTGCTGTTATGATTCTGTTCTCTATTATCAGAAAAGGGTTTAGTATATTCAAAAAAGTTTATTTTTTTGATGAAAACTTTCATCAAAATGGCGAATGTCAACAGCTAAGGGAAAGTGCTTTAATTTTTAATGTGGCCCATACTAATGTTTTCATATTCCAGAAGGTACAGATACTCTTTGAGATAACTACCTTAGTCGCATCCACATACTACCAACCATTCATTATCTTTCCTCTCAGATGGTCTTCCTCGTATACATTTAATAAAACTCACCTGTGTGCTGATGCTCTTTCACTGGCCATCATACAACTCCCCTGGGATGACAGATAGGAAGCGTCTATGTTAATGAATAATATACTACATGAAAACATTTATGGGCATTAGAATATGATTACCAATACTACAAAATTGTTAGAACAATTCCTATTACCGTTTTAGCTTACAACAATTATCAGTATCCAAAGCCATTCCTTGGGATGGTTTGAGCATCTAGTATGGGTCTAGGGCCATTCTTAACAGACAGTTAAAAACTAGTGTTAAAAGCTAAGAAATTTCTACAGTATGGATGAGGGCTATTTCATGACATTTTACTCAGTATCAAGGAATAGACCAATAAATTTTTGATTTGCTTGTATTGGCATACCTACACAGTCTTCTAATGTGATTGTCTAAGAAGAGTTCTAGAGCACCTCCACACAAAGCTATATGATTTCCTCACAAAGAAACAGGAACAAGAGCACAGAATGCAGGAAAGTTTGCACGTATGTTCAGAACCAGCTTGTATCCTTAAGTGACCAGCACTGAACTTGTTGAGTGAAAAACATACTTTATTTTTTCTTTTCAGGTTTTTTTTCAGTGCTGTCTATTTTCTGTTCAGGTCAGGGACTGTCTTTCACTACATTTATGACTAGATCTTAGCACAAAGCACCATACCTCTACTGCGGTTAATGGAGCTATGACAAGTCTCATTAACTTTCAGACCTTAATCTTGACCTCCCATTGCCAAAATAATGCAAGTATTATTACAAATAAAATGGTCTTTCTGAAGATGTTTATGGAAAAGTCTACATTAAGACAAATCTTGTTGTTCTTTGTCTTATTTAGTAAGAGAAAAACACCCTTCTCAAAAATATTTCTTAAATTTTACACAATGACTAATTTGAAGTGTTCTATAACACCTTTTAATAACAAAGTAGCTCTTGAAGACGAATTGTCAGTTCCTTCTTTCAGGAAAATAATAAGCATCTAGCAAAAAAGTCACAGACAAAGAAGAAAGAGAACATTTTTGTTGAAAGATTCCAAAACTATAATCTTAGTAAACTAGTTTTGGGAGAACGAATGAAGCATAGTGGTACAACAAACACATTAAAAAGTTGCCATATAAACAGAGATATTTTTTATTTGTTTGTTTCTTTCCTTCTTGTGTCATCCATGGCCTGTCCAGAGGCAAAGAGACTGACACTTGCAATATCCTCCCTCTCAAGCTGTCTGTCGGCTGGGAAATAATGAAGGGAATTGAGCTTGTTTCAACAGAGATCAAGACTTCTAATAGGAAACTGGTGATGGAGATTGTCTGAGTGCTTGTGCCCTGAGCATGGATGAGTTAGTCAATGTCAAAACACAAACTATTGCTCAAGGAATGTGGATAATCTTGTTCAGCTCCACAGCTGCATGCTGTGTTGGGAAAACTCCATCATGTGTTAAGACATTATTATTATTATTATTATTATTATTATTATTATTATTATTATTATTATTATTACTACTACTACTACTATTACTATTATTACTATTATTACTATTATTAAAAGTGTCATTTTTTTTGTAAACGTAGAGTGAAAGAAAAATTTCATGTTAGTATCACCATCTTCCATCTTGAGATACAAGTGATCTAGGTAATACAGTAGTCCCATATGGATTTCTTGTCTTTTCTGCATATTATCTGTGCAATTTTGTTAATTTCATTTGTGGTCAGCTGGAGTTTTACTACCAGCCTTAAGAAAAGATGAATTAGGCTAATGCTAAAAAAACCAGAAATTCCATGTAAAATAAGAATGATTACATATTATTTATGTTCCCTTCACTGCTTTGTCTCCTGAGACTGAAAGCTACTTGGAACTGGAATTGCTTCTTATGAGTTTGCACAGTGCTAGCAAGTGAGATTTTAAGCTGACTTTTACTCTCCAAATTCTAGTGTAATACATGTAAGTACAAGGCTTGCAGTACACCACTGGTCATCATTTAAAACACGGGATAGAAAATCTTCTCTTGCAAATGGCTTAAGTACTTGATCCTGCCTTGAGGAAAGAACTACATGGATTACACACCCTCTTCAGACCCTTTGCAATGCTGTTTTTCTGTGATTGCATCTAATACACGCTCTGCTGACATTAAGCTATTTGGAATGTTAAGTAGGACTCCTCCTTAAGCATACAAAGGAGAGGGGATAGATCCACATGAACAAAACAAAAAAAAACAAAACAAAACAAAACTGAAAAACAACCCCAAACCCTCTGTTTCTGCATTAGTTTAACATAAAAACAAACAAACAAACAAACAAGAAAACAAGAGGAAAAAACCAAACAAACACAAAAAAATTATACTGAGACCAATATCGTTCACAAGCAGCCTTTCAGAATGGATCTGTTTCCAATTGTACATATGTTGTTCTTTATACCACAGAATATGTTTCAGATATAAAAATTACTTCATGCGCATTTGGTTAGGAAGGCATGTGTTAGAAAGAAGAGCACAGAGGAATCATGCTCATCTTTTGAAGGAAGTAATAATACCTAAAAACTTCTGTAAGTCAATGATGTCACTGTCATAGTTACAGAGACAATTTAGTCTGTTCTCTGTCTGGTCTCCTCTACATGCTTTGCTTATATGTACTACATGTGTTCTGTAGTTTCCACATGGTATTTTTTGTTTCTCCAGCTATAGATAAAGCTGAAGATAGAATATTTCATGCAATCATAGAATCATAGAATCATAGAATCACTAGATTGGAAAAGACCCACAGGATCATCGAGTCCAATCATTCCCATCAATCACTAAACCCTGGCCCTCAGCACCTCATCCACCTGTCATTTAAATACCTCCAGGGAAGGTGAATCAACCACCTCCCTGGGTGGCCTGTTTCAGTGACCAATGAACCTTTCCATGATATTCTTTCCCTAATGTCCAGCCTAAATATCCCCTGGTGGAGCTTGAGGCCATTCCCTCTTGTCTTGTCCCCTGTCACTTGGGAGAAGAGGCCAGCACCCTCCTCTTTACAACCTCCTTTCAGGTAATTACAGGGAGCAATGAGGTCTCCCCTCAGCCTCCTCTTCTCCAGGCTAAACAACCCCAGCTCTCTCAGCCGCTCCTTGTAAGGCCTGTTCTCCAGCCCCTTCACCCACTTCATTGCTCTTCTCTGGACTCACTCCAGAGCCTCAATATCCTTCTCGTGGTGAGGGGCCCAGAACTGAACACAGTGTTCAAGAAGAGGTCTCACCAGTGCTGAGTACAGAGCTCCCTGAACCTGCTGGCCACGCTGTTTCTGATCCAAGCCAAGATGCCATTGGCCTTCTTGGCCACCTGGGCACACTGCTGGCTCATGTTCAGTCGCTGTCAACCAACACCCCCAATCTGATCGATATCAGCTACCTCATTGCACAGGGTTTGGACTAGATGACCTTCAAGGGTCCATTCCAACCCAACTGGTCTACAGTTCTATGATTCTCTCTGGTTTTTTCCAGTTATTTGTGAAGGCCAATATATTTTCTTCTAAATTATCAAACCAGAGTCATACAGTGTCGAACAGACCCCTGCTTAAAACTAACAAATATGTCTAGATCTATTTAAGCTCTTATTTCACCACATAGATGACTTAGAGATGTTCATTTTTATGTTACAGGAAAAGAAACAGGTATCCATCTCTATTTCTTTGAAAAAATACAGGAAGTGTAATGGGATAGCCTTCCAGAGAACATGCAACCTGAAAACAGTTTGTCTCAGCATCTCATCCTCCATTTCTGAGCTTCCGTTACAGTACATAACAACAAAAGACTTTGTTGAAAATCTAAAATGTGAATTTTTTTTTTTTTACTACGGTTGTTTGTTGTGACAGTCAGACTATGGTATGACCTTTCGTCATCTTGTGTCATTGCTCTAAGCAACAAAATCAGTGGAGCAAGATTTCATCTCCTACTGGATTGTGAGGTCTTATTTGGCAACTGTAGATATAACATTTCCCTCTTATCTTCACTCAAGCTCAGAAACTTTGCATAACAATGCACACTATGAGCTATGGTTACACAATACACCTGCATCTTTGTGATCAATTACTTCTCTACCCACCCTAGCAGGCAGGTGACATCTCCTATGGAAAATTAGGCTGGGCTTAATGAAATTATAAGATGTTAATCTTCCTTTCAAGGTACTGATCTGTATTCTGGATTATTATACCAACTATCATAAATTTTTATCAGCCCCTCTGGTGTGACATTTGGAGTAAGAAGTCCAGGTGCAAATATTTATTTATTTACTTACTTACTTACTTATTTCCTGTGTCCATTTATTTATTTTCTGTGTCATCTTCCAAAGTAAAATCTCTCTCTGTCGGGGGCTTCTCACTACATAGGGATCTGAAAGTTCAACAACCACCCCTGCTGAATAAGGCTTACATCTTAGTCTATGCTTTGTGAATTGCTGGAAACTCTCATCCTTCATCTAATAATAAATAATTTCAATAATTACTATTATTAATAATGCAAAAACATAAAACCAGAGCATCCAAAAGATTTCTGTGAGCATAGACATGCCCCAGCCCCTCCCTCCTTCCCAATCCCCCTGCCTTACCCCAGGAAATAAAATAATCAGAGAGAAATATCTTGAATTCAATGTCCTTTTAGGAGAAATGTGGTGTTTCTAATGTGCTTTTGTTGCCCTATGGAACTACAAAAAAAATACATTATTATTATAATTGTTGATTATTTGTTAAACAATAAAACTACAGGCAGAGTAATTAATGTTTTTTAATTTTCAGAGCTTTAGGATACCTAGGAGTTTGGTGGATTTTAGTCAGTCTCAGATTGGAGAGGTCACAGAGTGCAAACCCAGCATGGTGAACACTTATTTCCATAGTGCTATCTATAAACTGTAGACCAAATAAGACTGTGCAATTAATTTTCTCTGTTTTGCTGTTTGCCAGGAATACTTCATTGTGGAACTCATTCTGTCCAGAGTCTCAGTGTCCAGACTATTTTGAGCATCTGAATATAATTGGTAAGATTTGGACATTCATTCCTTGAATAGATGCATGTCATCCAATAGAAGAAATACGTTCAAGGTCAAAGCCATCCTTTGTAGAAAAATTTCCAGAAGAAAACTACCCTGGTAGTCCAGAGATTACCATGAAGATCATATTCACATGGCTTCTCAAATCTTTCCAGTGGTCACAACCCTTCACTGCTGTTTTGTAATCTGTCACAAAGAATAAAACCTTTCCCAAAGAGGAAAGCACATATCAGACCTAGGTAGATTTAACAGAGAGAAACAGGCTCCAAAAATATTTCCGTCAGTCATCTCTACTCTCATGAAGATGTGGAAAGACAGAGAGAGACAGAGGCTTGAGTATGTGTTTAAGCATAAAGTAACAATGGGAGAAAGTACAAGGAGGTCAGCAGCACTCTGGATTTTGTTAAGGTTTACAAGTGTGTTGCTCCTGCTGTCAAAGAAGTTGCTCAAAATTCTAGGTTGGAATTGGGAAAACTCCCCAGCAAATGAAAGCCTTATCATTTGGGCTAAATATCCCAGCTTTTTATGTACTTCTTGAATTGCCACCCAACTCTTTGAACACCACAAGGAGAACATTTTTATACACAAATGTGCATTGTCCATTAGCGGTGCATTGCATCCCTAGTACTCCAGCCTCTTAAGGTTTTGATCTCATGCTGCATTCATGGGTCCTAAACCCATGCTGCTCCTCCCCTCCTCTGACCTCCTGGGAAGAATATTTTTGCAGTAGAAACCCTTATTTCAGCTGGCAAAGTGGTAACTCTGGGCTTGATTGTCAGCCTTTCTGGGCTGGTGAGGTTTTTATGAAATTAGACATATTTGTCTTGATGTTTAGTAGAGAGCATGAAATTCAAATCTGTGTGTTTGGCATTCCACAGGCCAGCACTTTAATATTCAATGACATAACTTCATTGCAGTTTTGACAACACTATATAGGAGTTGTGCTTACCATTGAAAATTAAAGCCACTGAAAGAGTTGACAACAGCAGAATTGTGAATGCTTCCAGGCTCCTGAAGTGATTGTTATTCCAGTTTGTCTAGAAGTGCTTATTGTGTTTGTAATACCGTCAGTTCCACTTAAGGGCTACTTGAAGTCAATGCGATACAGGTAAGTATTACAGAAATCTTTCTTCCTGAACATTTATATCTCTGTTTCATTTGCATTTTCATTTGCCCATATGTTTACTGATTAGATTAGTGCTCAAAATATTACCCAGGTCTAGTGCTTATATCTGTCTTTCCTATCTACCAAGATTCTTCTCTGATCCTCGTCTTCCTCATATTTTAGTACCTCAGAATCACTCACAGGCTTTTGTCTTCATCTCTGAGAGGGGGAAGCGCTGTCTGTGTTCCAGAAACTGGAGATCTGTATGCAAGCCCACGAATTATGAAAACTCTCTACCTAATTTCCTGTACATGATAGCTACACAGGCTGATCTTGCTATGGTTTTGGCAATGGAAAAGGATTGTATACAGAGCATCCAAACTCTGCTCTAAAACTAATAGCAGTGGAAAATATAGTAAAAATCAACTTCCAATTTATAATAAATTCAAAATAATGCAACTATAGAGCTAGAAAACTGATATGCATGAAAGTTAAGCAACTAAGAATTTTACTTTTCCCAGTGACTTTAACAGGCACATCAGAAAGCAGAATTGTTTGCTCAGATCTATTCTGCTGATCTCATTTCTTCATATTGTATCACGTAAGATTTCTACATTGCTATAAAGGACCAAATTTAAATTTATCCTTAAGCAATTTAAGGCATGTAAAACACCCCACCTTATTTCATTCGTACCTTGCTGTTCAATGCAAAGCTTTCTCAACAAAGTTTTTTTTCTCAAGAATGGCATTAAGACACAGCCCATCATCTCTTCTGTCATACAAGCCCAAAAAGTTTTTAGAAATTAATCTTCAACTTGATTCTCTTATTTTCATTAAATCTTCCCTGTACAGGATTGGAAACTCTTTAAGGCAATAGTCAGATGGCATAGAGTAGGATAGTTACCCAGATCCTTCTATGAGGAAAGCTGGAGCATTTAGTTGGCTGGGAGGCCTAATGAGGGTCTTGTTTCTGAACGCTACAATTCTTGTTTAATTGAATTAAATGCTTTAAAAATTCAACCAAAATTTTTATTTTGGTCAATGTATTATGGTATTCTGCTTGACTTCCTTGAAGCTATGGAAATATTTAAACAGTGAAATAAAAGCAATAAGTAATGAATGTTCACATTAATCAATTAAAAAAGGCTTAATTCCTGTAAGATATGTGAAACAAATTGGAAAAAAATTATATGAACAAATTCTGCTTGCACTATCAGTGCCACAGGAAAGTAGTGATTTTCTGGTCACCAAGTGCAGGTACCACCTCAGAAAATTGCTTTCATTATATATTGAATTAAAAGAGATTTAGGTTTCCTCTTCCCAGTTCTCCTGTTACAAAGCTGGACATTCCATGTTCTTAATATCAATTCAAAATAACTTTTTTTCAGATTAGGAATTTTGTTTGTCAACAATTGTCCTTAAATTTAAAAATTTCCTCTTCCTCCTTCTCTTATTTCCCTTTCCTCTCACTCCCAGGCATTCTAGAAATCAGATAGATTTCTTACTACCCTCCAATATAAATTCATTCTTGGTTATACACCTATGAAAGTGTTTGGTGTATTTCACATCACTAGAGATGGAGTCTGTGTTAAGCAGTGATGATATCAATGGAAGGAACAGGACAAGGGCAATTACAGGATTCAGTCTAGCTTAACACCACTGTCCAAAACTGAACATATAGATCACTGCGTACATCCCTCTACTGAGGGCAGAGCCTAAGTGAACCATCTTAGAGGAGGCATTTAAATACAAAAAGACTAGGTCAGATAAATCTAACTCCAAAAATATGCCCCGTTCCACCTGCAGAGCGCAGATGGTTGCACATGTTTTTCCATGCATTGGCTTTATTTAGGTGATGCATGTGAACAAATTCAGATACTTTGTAATAGAGGAACACAGGGCTCATTCTGCTGGGTCAGAAAAACAAGTAGTGAGTTCAGGGTCCTGTCTACCACAACAAAGAAAAGCAAAAGCATAAGCATTAAAAAACGACAGAAAAAGAAAAAAAAGCAAAACAAAACAAAACCCCAACCACCCTCAAAAAAACCTAGAAAACAATAATGTAACAAATGAAAATAAACAAAAACCCCAAAAAAGAAAGCTGTTATAGGTTACTAAATAACCTGCCCCCAAGAAGCTGGCAAATACTTATAATTCTTGATATGCATAGAATGGATTAGGTTGGAAGGGACCTTAAATATCATTCAGTTCCAACAACCCTGCCATGGGCAGGGACACCTCCCACCAGAGCAGGCTGCTCACAGCCCCATCCAGCCTGGCCTTGAACACCTCCAGGCATGGGGCATCCACAGCTTCCCTGAGCAACGTATTCCGGTGTCTCACCACCCCCATCATGAAGAATTTCCTCCTAATGTTTAGCCTAAATCTTCCCCACCCCAACTTATAGCCATGTATTCATCTTATCCAAGTGTGCTTCTTATCCTTTGAGTCACGACATCTTCTAAGAGAAAAATGCTATCCAGCCCTATGGCCTTAATATTTCCATTTTTTGTTATTTCTAGTCCTTTTATTCCTTTCTCATCTCTTGCTCCTCACTGCAGATGATCTTCATGCCAAGTTTATTTTCCCAAACATTGAATTATTTGTGGAGAAGCAAAGCATCTGAAATGGTCTCCAGGCATGAAAAGTACTTGCAATTCCCCAGCCTCGTATAACTCAAACCTAGAAATTTTAAAGCATTTTGTAAACTACAACAACAAAAAACATATGCATCTCAGAAAGTGAGATTCATTTCAGCCTAGAGAAATCTTCCCCATCCCCAAAAGTTTTTTCTGAACTATTAAAGGTGCTAAGGCTACCATGTAACGGTCTTATTCAGAGTTTAGCCAGACAATACTCTCATGAAAGGCACTGGAGCTCTTGCAGCAAATGATCAATATCAGATAAATAGAACTCTAGGCTCACTGCTCATGAACATCCCTCTGAAGACTTCAAAAACATGGAGCCTCAGAACTCTTATGTTTTCAGTCAGCTTCTCCCCAAAAACATTTCAACAGAAAGTGGGCACTATTTCCCCTTGTTGATGTAAGAGATGCTCACACATTTTTTATGTTTTCTTTGCCTATCTCTTCCCAAGATTTGTATTGAATTATTTTAAATCATCCTGATAAAAGCCTTTGAAATCTTGCTCCACAGATTTTTTATTTTTTTTTCCTGTCTAGAGACCTAATGTAGTTCTAGTGCAGAAAAAGAAAGCAGGCTCACATCTGGAATGCCGGCTCCAGTTCTGGGCCCCCCAGCACATAGACATGGACATACCAATGCAAATCCAGTGAAGATCCAGAATGATGAGGGGTCTGGAGAATTAAGCATAAAAAAAAGAAGCAAAGAGACTCGCAACTCATCAGTCAATAGAAAAGAAGGCTCAGAGGAATCTTACATTAATATGATAAGCAAATTAGGAGGGGTAGTTAAGAAGGCCCAGTGACAGGACAACAGTCAGTGGGCACAATTTGGAAACACAGGAAATTCTATTTAAACACAAGATGAAGCTTTTTAGCTGCTAAGGCAGTGAATTACTGCAGCAATTTTCCCAGAGAGGGTTTAGAATCTCTGTCCTTGAAGATGGTCAAATCCCAAATGGACATGGTCCTTAGCATCATGCTCAAGGTGATCCTGCTCTCAGATGAGGGCTCGACTAGAGAAACTCCAAAGGTGCCTTCTAATAACACTTATTCTGTGCTTTTATGTAGATTTTCTGATGCTTCCCCGCTCTGTATCCCTAACACACGTACAGAAAGGAAGCAGGTTTCAGTTGTTTCTTTCTTGACATCATGCTATTATTCCTCCAGAAGAATTGATTCTGTCCTTGAATATTCTTCGCTTTACCTATACCCACATGGTAGCTCCCAGCTATCAAATTCCAACTGGTCAACTTTTTCCTATGTGACTTTGCTGACTGTTTTTCTTTCCAAAAATCAGTGTCAACATACCTTTCCTGGCTTTGTTCATTTGGTTTTGATTCTTCTTTCAATCAGCTTCAGATCCCATAAATCAGGATTTTGTTCTTAGTGCTTGTGTAGGGCTTGATCCTATCTGTTTCTTTGATCCTGTGAATCTTTCTCTCACTGTTAATGATTACTTCTTGTTAGTTTGCACAAGGTATGCAGAACTGGATTCAACTGAAACTCACAAATAAATCCAGAATTGTTCAGAAAAGTCCTATGAATTAGCAGGGTATATTTTATGAGTAAAGGTTGAGTAAATGCTTAGTGAATATATGAGAAGTCTTCTAGGAATATCTGAGCAGCCTTATTGGTTTCAGACTGTTCTCACAGGAGCTACTTGTCATGAATTCTAGTCAGCAAGACTGCATTTGTATTTCATGTTGGTACATACGTGGTGCTTATGGAAGAAAAAGATCCCTCTTCTGACACCAATCTCCAAGGCTTTGGTTTCCTGTCCAAGCACTGACATGTTGACAGATATAAAGCCCCCCATTTCTCAGGTAATATTGTTCTGATCATGATGGTTTGGATGAAATTCCAGCTTTATCCCCAATTCATTTTATTTTTTATCATGGCGATTGCTTCCTAGTTTCCCTCAGATTACTTAGTAGCTCAGCATCAATAGACAGTGGTACTAAAGGGAATACACTTTAGTGCTTGTACAAAGACCATCCATCATGGAAAGATGGATCTGGGTATTTTTATAGGATTCTCCTCCATGGTTGGCTGAGTGCTGTTCTGCAGCTGTCTAACATGGGGGGATTATAAGTGTCTCACTGTTGTACCTGATGCTTTCATATTGCAAAGCAGGAGGGTTATTAATAGCAATTGTTTTCAGCTGGAGCTTTTAAAGCTTGTAATACCGAGTCATAGGCTTGAAAGTTATTGAATGAACTGTCAGTGCCACAGCAGAGATGACAATGTCTAGCACTGAACACTTTTTTTTTGCCTCAGTTTCTTTTTTTTTTCTCTGGGTAAGTAGACTTTATGTTGAATTCTTTTTCTCCATAGTGCACTCCTTTAGCAAACTGCTTTCCATAAATATGATTCCAAACAATGCTAATCTCTCGTTAATTCCATTTTTAACCTTTCTCCATCTTTTATTCCCTGACAATTTATACCCTTGACATTGGACTTTCCATTATATTTCAGTTCACTCAGCCTTTCTTGTATTATAGATAACAGCTTTCTGTGATGGTCTTCTCTCCAAACCTCTTGCTTAGAATTATTATCTGGAGGTATTACTATATCCTAGAGCTTTTTGTCCCTTATTGTCCTTTTTCCTCACATGAAGAACTCAGTTCTGGTCTCTGCTGATGAACATAAGAACACAAATCTGCACATTGTTTATGCCATGACGGGCTCAGAACTGTTTAGAAATGAGGTCTTGGGATGGTAAAAGATAGTCTTAAGAAAATACCAGTTTCCTGATACCTAAAATTAGGAATGCGAGAGAGAGAAAAATATTGCAGGTCTGCAGTGCCCATGCACACAATGCTGTGTGCAGTTCTATTTTTCCTCATCTCTTAAAGTGAGTAAGAGAACTGAAGAAGATATAGAAAAAAAGGCAACAGGAAGGATCACAGACATGAAACACTATCCGCACATGAAACTCCTAAGCCTAAAAAACAGATGTCTGAGAAATGATATGATAAAGGTCTATGAAAACATTGTTCATTGAATTTTTCAAAATATGAGCTAAGCCCTGAAATGAAACTGGCAGATGGGAATTTATAAATGAACAAAAGGAAGTACTTCTTGGAACTCCTTGCCACAAGATGCTCTATATGCTAAATTACCTATGGGTTTAAAAAAGAGATGGAATGAAATAAAAATCCTTTGAGAGCTATTATGCCCAAAAATACTGCCCTTGGACCAGGAACAGTCTGAAACAAGAAATCCTTGAGAATATTATGGAGAAACAGCCCTAATGCTTCTCTTTTTTTATGGAACATTTCTCACCCTCTAGCTCTTCAACTGAACTGGTCAGAAAAAAGTGTTTAAAACTGATTTGCATCAGATATGTTATTTCAATTGAAATACTTTGTGTCTTTGTGTGTGTGTGTATATGCATGTATATGTACTTGTCTATGAAATACTCTGAAAATTTTTGCACATTAGGAAATATTCAGAGACTATGAGTTCTGTTTGAACACCTTAATGGTTTATTTAAATTTAACACTTCAAAATACTGTTGCACAAAGAAAATCACTTTTTTCATATTAAATACATAAATAGGATAATACATTTACATATTTTTAAACAACATGTTTTGATAGATTTGAAGAAAATACGCTTATGGACGTTTGTAGGGGAGCATTCTTAAACAGTTGTTTTTCATGTCTTATTTTGCTGTCTCATGGCACAGCTTCTACACCATGGTATTTTGTATAGTGAAGACTTTGCACTTGTTTCTGCATCAAAAAATATTATTACCATATAATCTTAGCAGGCAGAGATCATAAGGACCTCACATTATTAAAATATTCCATTTCTCTCTCAGGGTAGGATTATTATCCACACTTATATTGTCTAGTGATTTTCTTCTATCTCTAGTTTTAAAAATCCAAGAAAATGGATTTACTGAAAAAAATAATATAATAAAATAAGCCATACAACCTCTCAAACTATTTTTATATACCTTTTTTCTACTTGAAAATGTCATTTAAGCAAAACAGAAATGTTTCTGGAATGTGTTAATTTTTATAAAATTCTCCATGGAAATTTTTCTAAACTGTTCCAGGTGGTAGTGATAGCAGTGTTTACTGTGCTTCTGACATTTCCTTTTGCAAATATTCTCTTTTGCACGCAATTCCAGATTACATTTTGTTTTAAATTAAAACTAAAAAAATCCCCAAAAAGTTTTTAAGACATGGAATCTTCCTGAAAATTCAGTTTTATGGCCAGATGTATATATCACTTAAAGAATAAAGGAGGTTTATTAATGCTTGAATTTTCTTTTATTATAAAGCATGGCGACAAGATGAACAGCTCAACTGATACAAGGATCCTTTTCATAGAATCATAGAATCATAGAATAACCAGGTTGGAAGAGACCCACCGGATCATCGAGTCCAACCATTCCTATCAAACACTAAACCATGTCCCTCAGTGCCTCGCCCACCCGCCCCTTAAACACCTCCATGGAAGGTGACTCAACCCCCTCCCTGGGCAGCCTGTGGTTTCATTCATTTTCTTATCATTACGAACTTTGTGTAGAAGCTAAATGTTTTCTTATTCGCATTATATTTTTGTTCTTATTCTTCCTGAGTGAATCTTCTCCATCCTTGGCATTCATGAAATTTGCAATGCTGCCGGACCACGTTCACCGGGTATGTGGAAAGGTGCTGAGCTAGACCCAAGCTCTAGGTTAGAAGGCATTGCTCAGTGAGGTTCCCAGACAACACTCCAGCATCTCTTTGGCCTCTAAGCCTTGAATAGAATTGTTTCTATACTAAGGAGAAATCAGAAAGAAAACACAGGGCGGCACAGATTATATGGGTACACGATTATGCCAGGTGAGGGAGTTCAGTTATAGACTGAGGTCTAAAAGAGCCTGAGTCAGTACTGACTGTGCTGTCCACCAGAGATGGATACTTCCAGATGAACAGAGACTAAGCAAGCCTGTAATGTGAGCTGGGTCTTTCTTTACTTCTTCGTGAAGCTCCATGAAAATTAAATTTCTCTCCTTCCACGGGAAGAAGAAAAAAAAAAAAGAGTAAAAAAGGAAAGAAAAAAAATAAAGGGGTACTAAGAGGGGAAGTTGAAGCTTAAATAAAGATATAGCCACAGCTACAGAATTACAGGGCACAGACCTAGCTGCACCCAAGGGAGGATGAGCAATGCAGTCTGGCGCTGACAGTGTCTAATCTCAAAAAGCTCCAGAGCAACAAAGTTTCACAACATTACATCTCCATCACAATAAGTAATGACCTGACAGTCACTGAATGATTGTATCCCCGTTCTCTTTCCTTTCCGATCTTTCATTTGAGATGGGGAAAAGCTGTTAGTCTTGCTTCAGAGGGGACACTACAAAAATAAATGCGTTATCACACAGGAAGGCAGAGGAGAAAGCTGAAACCATTTTGCCCAAGTCCCAACCTCTGATCCTCTGGGCCTTTCACAGCTCTCTTTGCTCCTGAAACAAGACTCTTGCTATTACATTTTCTTCTTCCCTGCTGTTATCAGTAGCTGCCATGAAAGGAAGCATTTTGCTATATTTCATTTGGGCATCCTCACCTTGTACCATGGCAAGTGCCCAGTGCCACAGCCCCAAGGGACACAGCAGAGCAGGAACTCAGCCCTGTGATCAGCTGGGAGACACCAGCCACGTGCAGCAGCATAAGGTCTCAGTCAACAGCTTCAGAATTAACTCTAATTCCTCTACAACCTTCAGCTGAGGAATTCAGAGAGAGATGAAGTATCAGGATCAGGGGAGGGGAAAGGTGAGGCATTTTGTCATTAACAATATAGCCTCACTTATCTCTTACAACTGGAAGTGCTGATAGCAGTTATTAAAAGATGTACCATTAGTACAAAAGCTCATTACTGTTCTGTAATCCTTGTAAGCATTTGTGACTGATACCAATGGAGTTGGCAGTGTGTAAAGGGGTTTTTATTTTTCTTTTTTTCCTTCCCTTTTAATTTTTTGTTAAATACATCTGGGATTGTAAAAGGAACCAGAGATTCAGGGACTGAAAGAGAAAATCCTGATTTCAGCCTAATTAAAAAGGATGTTTATGTGTCTATAAATGAGCTGAGGAGTCATGCATGAATATTTTTCCCCATCCTACAAAAAATGGGACTGAACTCCCCTTTCTAATAAGAGGTAACATCACCTAAAATAGTGTTTCCCAGGTAATTTTATGTGTATCCCACTTAATTTCTCCAGCCACTTCTGTCTTTCTCTTAAGTCCAGATTCTTTTCTTTTCCTACCTGTTAATATGACACTTTCCTTTCACCCATCACCCCATATGCTTTTTTCTCATCTGAAACAGAAATGTCTGCCTTAAAGAACAATTCCCAATGTAAAAGAAAGCACTCTTCCAGTTATTTGACAAATATACCCTGGAAACTGCTTGTCCACCATTGCTGTTCTGATCAGTGGTTTATTTCCAACCACACCACTAACCTCCATTTTAACTGTTGACAAATTATTTAATTTTTCTGCGTGTTTCAGTGCCTCATAAAAACCAGGACAAGAATATCTTCTTGGCTTAGGAAGTTCTATAAGAAATATAAAAGAAAAAAGACTATAAAAAGCTAAGTAGTACTACTGGTGGTAATAATAACAAACATAATGTAGCTAAAATAAGCCTGTGTTCCAAATGTTGTTGACTTATTTTCCTTGAAAATACCATTAGAAAATAGAAGGAGAAATAATGACAGAAATGAAGATCAGTCTGGAGAAAAGAAGGCTGAGGGGAGACCTTGGTGCTGCTTTTACAATCACCTGAAAGGAGATTTTAGTGCGACAGGTGCTGGTTTCTTCCCGCAAGTAACAAGTGATGGGATGAGACAAAATAGCCTCAAGTTGCATCAGGAGAAGTTTAAACTAGATATTAGTAAATTTTACTTCACTGAAAGGGTTTTCAGGCACTGGAATAGGTTGCCCTGGGAAGCAGTTAAGTCATCATTCCTGGAGGTATTTAAAAGATGTGCAGCTGTGGTGTTTAGGGATATGGTTTAGTGACAAAATTGGCAGTGTCAGGTTTACAGCTGGACTTGATGATCTTGAAGGTCTCTCCCAACCTAAACAATTCTGTGATACTATAGCTATGAGTCTTTGTCTGCACACAATCTTCTGCACTGGCAAAATCTGTGTCTAGATGCTTCAACGTAGAGTAAAGAACTGGCACGCTTGTCAGACTGCAGTCCAGCTATCTCACAGATTTATCAGGTAGTTACCAACAAGGACAAGACATGGCTGAAGTATTCATGAACTCTTCAGACCCAGTTCTCAGCTGCCTAAGAATGTAACTCTGCCTGGCACTGTAAAAAGAAGATTGTAAGGTTGACTAGAAGAGAAGCATCTTATATGCAAGGTCGATCTGCACATAAGTCACAAAGAAAATAGAAATCTTTTTGTTTTGTGGACTCCTCTGCATGGAAATTTATGATCGATGGGTCAATTGACTAAAACCACCTTGATTCAGGATGAAAAAAGCGGATATTTATTCTATTCTGAGGCCACATATAGGACCAAGAAGAGAGAGACTAAGACTGACACCCAGCTGCTCACTGCTGCTCACTGCTTCTTTTTTCTTTGTTCAGGAAAGAGAAAAAAAAAAAGGCATTTTCTTGGTTATACACAAATCAACTCCAAGGGAATATTTAATTCATGTCAGTTTATTGGGCAGAAACACTCCTTACAAGCTTGAATTTCAAACAAATAGTCAAGAATGCAAGGCTGCCAACACCTGACTGAAAGGCTAAAAGGCCACCATGGGTGAATTTTGGATGCAGATATAAATCTCATTAAATGTATTGATGTATTTAAGTTAATGTTTTGGCCAAAAAATATCCTTCAGGCTCAGCAAAAAGAGGAAACAAGCTGTTCTTTGCTGGATTATGTCAAAGTCTCAAAACCAGAGTACTTGACAGGTTAGGAATATGTAAGATGGAGGCTTCCTAGTAAATAAAAACAGTGCTCTTGAAATAAAAATAAATATGCCAAAATCCTGTGAAAGTGAGCCCAGGAAAAAAACAGAGAGTGCATTTTTGCACAAAGAGCTTCCCAGAATGCTGGACATACAGTTTTGACTAAAGAAACTTATATATATTTTTGGCCCTACACAGCTCCAGGAAGGACTGTGGGTGTTGCATGTAAAAAGTCTGCTCCAAGTGTTTGTCTGGCTTGGATTCCCAAGGTCTCAGCTCAGTCCTGAAGGGCACTACAAAGTCCCAGAGGCAGTGTATGAGAGGTGAGACATGCACTCTGCTCTGATGGGGCCCTGTGGAGAGATCCACTGTGGAGAGGGACCTACCATGAGGAAAAAGACTCCAGTGCTCCAATGACATGAGCAGTGGTTATTGCTGAAGAAAAATAAATTTCTTCAAAAGAGACATCATTGGGCAAGGACTGAGATACTCCTTGACAGAGAGCAAAGCCTAGGGCCAAGCCACTGTATGCTCCTTATTTCCCAGCCTGGTAGGCGTGCTCACAGATCCCCAAGAGCTGTCAGGTGCCATCCCACCTTCCCTACACAGATGGCTCAGCAGCTCTCTCTGCTTTACCATGAGATCCTGCAGCTCACACTTCTAATAATTCTTACGGAAGTCTTTCTCTTTCCCTCCCCTAAGTCTTTCCCCTCCTCCCCGCATTCCTCTGAATGATTCATGTTGAAGTTAGAAGGATTAAACAATACGTTATCTCAAATGCTGGTAATAGCTTCAGGTTAAAACCATGCAGTCTGCAAGAGGCACCTTGTTGCTTAAGTTATGCAGAGACCAGAGGCTGCAGAGCAATAGAATCCTTTTCCAGACTTTTATCATGCCCACTCCTATAATGTATTATAAATCATTACCTTCCCACTCAGCATCCTGGAGCCACCAGTATTCAATTGCAGGCTTTTCTTTTCCTAAAAATAAATTAATACATATTTTTAAAAAATGCTGAGTGAATTTAGTTCTCAGAAAAGTGAACATCTGAGAAATGGTGTGAATAGTGTGTGAATTCACATATGCAGCTCTGCAGTCACTTCACAGCCCTGCTTCCTGCTACAACCCATCTTAGTTGCTATTTCTTGCTGTTGGAGTCTACATTATTCACCCCAGTTGAATGTTTCATTCTTTATTCTTTTCTCTGCTCTTTTTCATCCTTTTCCTGCAGGCCTGTCAAAACACTTGAACTCAAAGTCTAATTCAAAGCCCACTGAAGTTAATAACAACTTTTCCATTGAATTCAGTGGACTTCAGATGAGGTATTCAGTGCAGATTTTTCTAACTATTTTGCCAGCACCACCCATAACATTTTTGTTTATGCTTACAACTCCTTAACTCACAGGAGCTACAACAACCCTTCAAGTGATGTTGAAGTCTGTTTCTCATTGCTGTTTTCAGTTCCCACTTTTGTTAGTTCTTGATGAATCAACAGCTCCTGGAATCTTGGCAACATCTGGTTTTGGTTTTGTTATTAACCTGAATACTTAATGATTGTGCAAAAAGTAAAAACTGTATGGATTTTTTTTTTTGAAGTTTATTGTTTTTAAGTCAATTTTCTGATAATTTGAAGATTACCACCTGGCATTCCAATATCAATATTTACTTGTGGTTCTTTTGACTTGTGGCTCCAACTCTTTTTGAGATGTTTGTGTGGTTCAAATATGTCAGGTCAACATTTTATTTTTTCCTTTTTCTTTTTGTATATCTCTTCTGTTAGAACTGAGAAGATAAATAATGTTAACATGCAAAGGAAATAATTCTTAGAACTTACATTCCTAGATTTAAAATGCTTCAAAATCTCATGAGATAGTGCTGCCATTAAACTGCCAAAACTCAGTCCAGGTAAAGATGGTTGAGCAAATTTAGACATAGACTGCTTAATAAACCCAAACTATTTACTTCTGGCTTGTGAGACACTTAAAGTACATATAAAAAATTATTTTCCATATTTTAAAATATTGACTTTAATACTGAGTGGTCAACATTCTTAGTCCATGACCAGTTTGTCTACCTGCTATGGTTAGAGATGTAACACATTTATACTGGACACATTGAAAATGCTGTGCTAAGCATTAGTGAAAGAGCAAGGACATGAAGATTTTATGTCCCAGACTGATTCACTAGTGTGTGGGCTATCACAAAAGTATTTGAGCTGCAGGGACAGGGTGGAGGAACCTCTAGACAGATCTGTTTATTCCAGACAAATTCAGCATACAAGGACTGTTTATTGAGCCCCCCCAGCACCCCCTGGCCCCCAGTGGAAGAAGCAGTATTTCTTAACCATTCCTTTGTGAAAATTAATTGGTTCCACATTTGAGACATGTATCCGTAGGAGTCACAAACATAGCTGCACCTGTCTTAAACAGCTTCAGGATTCATTTACACAAGGAGATTTTCCAGTTCTTCTGCTATGTCCCAAGATCCAGTAACATTACTGGATTTTATTATTTCTCTATTAAAACACAGAATAGGAGAAAAGCAGGAGAAGGCAAACAGCTGTAACAAAGAATGGATTATTGTCTACTCTGCAGGCTGATAAACTGTGGCATAAATTGAGAATTACTGTAGTTTTTCTTTTTAACTTTGGGTAGTATCCTGGGGTCTACCTCTTCCTGTTAATTTCAGATATTTACCTCCTTCAGATGATTAACCACCTTATTTCAGCCCAAACCACCACAATGAGAGAAACCTCTGGAATACAGTCCAAATCCTCAAGTCCCACCATTATCTCTAAAGAAAACCTAGAACAATCCCTCTCTTCACATGGGCACAGCCTCAAATGAAAGAGATGGATTCTACCCACTGCTTCAAAGTGTTTCCTTCTGTGAAGGGGACTGCGTAGCTCCTGCCTGTGCTGTCTACAGCTCAGGAACCCTGACAGCACCAGGCATAAGATTTGGTGTTTGTGTAAGACCATTCTGCAAACCCCCAATGTTTTTTTTTTGTTTTGTTTTGGTTTTAAATGCTGTTGCATGCAATGCTGAGAATGGATTATTCCTTGTTATGCACTCTAAGTGTCCACTGGTTTGTGCTGCAGAGCATCTCATGAATAGATCTCAGCTGGGACCTGAGAGCTATGAAGTGAGGCTGAGCAGTTCACTCTCTTCCAGATGAACTGTGAACAAGGGACTCTAGTGATATACAGAGAGAAAAGCTTACTGCTGAGGGTAAGACTTGCAGGAGTCTCTTCTTAGGAGATCAGTCAAGAAAGCATTAAAAAAATAATGTGCATTCCTAGCCTTTTCCTTTCAGCAAATAATGCCCCACAAAAATATACAACACTCTGCAAAATAGTCTGTAAAGTTAAGGAAATAAAAGACCTACAGCAAGCTCAAATGACAATTAGTCATTCCCATTCAATACACACATGCTCACCAGCATATAACCAAGGAGTATGGCTGAATGGGTACCTCCAGAGAACAGTGAGAGCCTGTGATTGGAAGATAATACAATGGTTGATGGCAGAGATTTGTATCCGCTTTTTCCCTGTGTGGCAGTCCAGAAAGGAATAAAACCACTCTGCTGAGCCACAACCTATAGCTGACTGCAAGCTAGCAAGCCCTGAAAAGTAGAGCTTATCTGTTTGGGCTCCTTCACACAAAGTTTAAGTTACACAGTTTCCTAATACAAACTAATGGAAGTTTATTCTCTGAAGACATACCCTAAGTGCTATGTACAAAAGCAGACTTGCACTGAGAGTCAGGCAAGTGAGTTCTTCTTCCTGGGTTTGCTGTGTGTGTAACATTATGTTCTTATTTACTGTCTGTCTCCTCTGTCTAACAGGTCTCTAAAGTCTTGAGGACATGGGCTGTCTCTGCTGCACAGCTGAACTTCTTTGGATATTGATTTTCCTGCAACATTCCCTGCTAACATCTCACAGAGAAATGGAGATGCAGCAGGCCAAAACTGGTATATAATTCCCTGAAAAAAAGACTGTTTAAGTGAGTCTAAAGTCATACTTTATACAGCAGCTGCTAGGTAACACAGGAAAGGCAGTAGCACTTATCAGAAAAGTGTTTCTAGTTATGGATTTTCTTACTTCAGAAAAGCCAGGACTTAGACTGACATAATGTAATGACCATCCCTGAGTCCAAAAAGCTTTGCTAATAAAAGCACCAGCTTAACCAGGACAGATAGCTAGATAGACAAGATAGTGGAATGTAAGGTTTTTGGTTTTTTTTTAATTTGGTTGGTTGGGGGGTGGGGATGCCTGTTTGTTTATATCATTTTTAATTATAGCATGTGTTTTCTGCCAGCACTTGGAGGGAGATCATATTTCATCATACTGGTAGTCAGCATAGTTGGCATAGACCAACTTGCCTCCTTCTCCAGAGAGAAAGGAATTCACAAAGCTGGTTGGAGAAAAAGACAGAAACTGAATTCAGGTGTTTGATATTTCAGATGCTACTAGCCTATACAAATACAAATTCCACTACAGGCAGAGGTAGAGAGGAACTCTTGCATGCCCCCTTCTGAAAGACAGCAGAAGGGTAACCTAGGGTTTCTGCTTCTGAAAGGGCTTTTTATGAATGTCAGGGAGCTTAAAAAGGAAAAAATAAAAGATCATCTTGGTGACACATTAGAATGACAGTGTCAGGCCCATGTGTTGAATATATTCTGGCACAACTATTATCCTCGCTAATGATGTTTCCATGAAAGCATAAAGATCAAGGAAAGGAAAAGGAATAACAACAACATCTTTCATTGTGTTGCTATGTGTCTGATAAAGTCATTAGGGAGAACAAGAAAATGGCTTTTTGATGCTGATGCTGCATAAGCATGTTTTCTGAAAGAAAATGTTTTCATATTATCCTAAGAGTTGAAAAAGAGGAGAGATTAAACTCTGAAGCCTGCCATGCTGAGGGGTAATTTCCCCTAGCTCCATTAATAGAGGGGTAAATGGCTTGGATAAATGATGGTAGAGGTGGATGAAGGGGTAAAATAATCCTCTGTCTGCCTGATATACAGAACAAGCTGGGGAAAGACTCACAAAGGTCTCTGGAATGTGCAATAAATTTGTTGAATATTTTCTGTGTACTGTTTTTCCATGCAGGGACTGCTGTTTCATGCATATACTACAAAGAGGGTACCTTGGCACAGCTCAATGTAGTGCAGTCATCCATATATTTCAACTCCATAGCTTGCACGTTCAGTTCATCGTGGATGCAATTGTTGAGTCCTAGAACACTGAAGCTGTGTCTCTTACACGCATAAATTTGATAATATGACACCAGGAAACACACAAATCACTTCTCATTCTATGTCTGTTTCACATAGACACATAGAGGTGCCTTTGAGAATCTTTGGACTTCAATAGGAATGGTGGGACTACACACTGAGGAAGGTGACAGATTTAAGAGGTCTACTATCTATGGAAATTTATTATCAGACCTAGATTTTCAATAGCAATTAAAATGCACACACACACCTCCAAATCACACCAAAAAAAAGGCTGAAAATTGACTTAATGTTTCAAAAAGTTGGCCTAATTTTGCAATACTTAATAACCCCAAGGGCAAGGAGAAAAAAAAAAAAAGAAAGAAAAAACAGCTATCAAAGCACTGGTTAGCCAATTAAACTCAACCATACACTTTCTGTTCAGCTGCAAGAATGAGATGTGGATGGGGTGAAGGCTGAAGGAACTCTTTTAGGGGTCCTGAAAGAGTTGATCTCATTAACTTTTCCACTGGGGACAGAAGTTTTCTGTGTTATGTTATCTGATGCCCACAGTCCGTGCCAGAAGTAACCTCTTTGCTACCTGCAGCTAGCAGGCTCTTTAGATCTTTGAAGGCACAAATTAGCTCTGACATATTACAGGGGACTCCAGAAACAACTTTTCTTTAAAGACATTTTAACTTCTACTTTTTTCTCTCCTCTCTTCCCTCAAATCAAGCCTTACTGTCCTTTCTTTTCTTTCTTTATTTTCCTTCTTCATTTTTAACCCATCTCCCCCTTTCCTTTACCCCTTCTTTTTAGTTTTTTTCCTTCAACCTCATTGTGAGGGTCTGGCAGCTCAGATCTGTAATGGGTTTTCCTGCTGGACTGCTTTATAATTGGGACTGCAGAGTTCTGAAAGCATAACAGATGTGTCGTCATCAAACAGTGAAGCCCTCATTAGAGACAAAGTTATAAGTGCATGTGTATGTTCTCAGAGGAATTTTCCCATTAATGCCTAGTAGGTGTCCAGGAGCGAAGATCATTGTCTCTTTTGTAGCCAGCCTTTAAATAAAGGATTTTTCCTAGTGAAGCAAAGTATTTTCCTTTGTACACTGTGTTTTCTGTTGTCATAGGGACTTGTCTATATCATCTGACTTCTGAAGTGGTGCTTGATATGAAAAGAAACCACTCTCCAAATGTTAATTGTCCTTGGGTTGTATTATTTATGCAGGAGTAGCAAAAGTGGGATGTTCAACTTTTTTTTTTAATCCTTGTGTTTCTTTGATTCTTCAATATGACAGAGCAAACTGTCCCTTCATATTGCACATGGCGGAACTATAACTTTTTATCCACAAAAGATGAAATTTCTTTTCTTTTTTTTCAAAAAGGAGAGGAAGGGATGCCTAATAATGTCTAATGTGGCAATACTGCAGTCTAGATTGTACATAAAAAATTTTTTGCAAATTGTATAAAATCTCTATATCTTAGCACATGAATGGAAGAACAAAAACAGTTATACTAGAATAACCTTTGTTGCCATTTTGAGAACAAAATTTTGTATATAAGTTACAGCTCCTTGAATGAAAAAATATTCTGTAGATACAAAATATTGAAATATTTCTGTGGAAGAGCCAGAGTAGATAAATCTCTAGAGAGAACTCAAGTGAACTGATTAGCTATTTTTGGTAAAGTTTCTTTTTCCCCAAGACCCCATCCTCTTTCTTTTGATATAATATATTCTTAAATAAAGCCAGTAGGATGTCCTCTACCAGCCTTTTTTTTCTTTCTTTCAGAAATTGCTTGTCAAAACTGCATGCTTGTGTGAAAATCTATCAATTCCAATAAAATTTCATTACGAAGAAATCTGAGAAGATTGTTCTGATGAGCTCATAATGGAACAGAATGTTCAGATGTTTCCATTTCAGTACAACCTTTTTTGTGACATTTTAAAACTTCTTATACTGTCTACAATCAAACATGAGCATTGCAATGAATCATTTCACGTTCTTTGAAAAAGCAAGTTTCAAATAAAAATCATTATTTTGTTTCAGGTTCTCATTCCTGAGTTAAAAGTGTGGATATACTGTAATTTCCTGTGAAACAGAAAATACATTTGCAGCCAAGGTGTACTTTTTTAAAAGTAGATTGGTCAACACATGAATAAAAAATTTTGTAGATGCATGAAGTGGGGGTTATGCCATCTAATATTAGACATGAATAATTCTATGAAAGTATCCAGACAACAAAGAGTCTTAGTGTACAACAGGATATGTTTCAGTCTCTCCGACTATATGATCCTGATTCTGACCTGAGTTCTAATGATACAAAATTACTCTGTAATGATTTTGGATTCATACAATAGCAAATAAGACTTGAAAATAGTCTATTTTTGTTAATGAAAAGGTAGGTATCATTCACAACACTGACAGATACGGACCATTGCTTTTGTTTTCACTGTTCTTTCTCTTTTTTCTTCTCTATTCTGTCCTTTCTCTCTCCTCTTCTCTTCCACAACCCAGTTGAGATATATATCATTATAATTACATGTTGTTTCCTGGATACTAATGATTCCAAGAACCTGTCCAGCAATACAATAAATATTATTAGATGTAAAATGTTACTGAATACATGAAGAAACATACTTTATTTGATAGTTATTTAGTTTGTTTATTTGGTTGGTTTTTAATGGTTTTTGGAGATAATGACACCTTTGTCTCATCTCCTGAGGAAAAGAAGAAAAAAATAAAAAAAGAGAAAAAAAAATGATGACACAAAGGAAGAATGAAAATGCAAAGAGAAAATTCAGTACTGTGTATTAACTCACAAACAGAAACAGTGAATAAGATGCTGGGTTTATCATTGACTAGAATGAGAAAAAATTACTCAACAAATCTGCCTCTTCTGTTGATGCAGAGCTTTTCACAGACTTGCACCAGAAATTAATCTGGAAGTACAAAATTACTTATTGTTGTGGCTTAACCTGAGCCAGAATGTGAGCACCATACAACCACTCCCCAGTGTAGTCTGTCTTAGTCCATGACAAAAGGTAGGACTATGCTTTTACCCCCAAGGCAGTAAATTCCAGGTGTACTGGATGGCCCTTCAAGTGAAGGAAAGCCGTGGACTGTACTCTGTTGTCAAAGAGATTGAAAAATCATGTCAGCAATGTCAATTATAGCATACCATAGAATCATAGAATAGTTTGTGTTGGAAGGGATCTTAAAGATATCTAGTTGCAAATCCACTGCAATAGGCAGGGACACATCCCACTAGACCAGGCTTCCCAAGACCCCACAGGACCTGGCCTTGAACACGTCCGGGGATGGGGCAGCCACAGCTTCCCTGGGCAACCTGTGCCAGTGCCTCACCGCTCTCACAGTGAGGAAAGTCTTCGTTATGTGTAGTCTAAATCTGCCCCTCTCCGGTTTATGCCCATTGACCCTAGTCCTATCACTACAGCCTTCATAAACAAAGTACCGCTTGTCTGTCTTTTACTCAAATCCATACTGAAGTTCTAGTGTGTCTGTCATAGCAGCACTTGGTGGCTTGGCTTCATTTAGGCCACAGCAGTGTACTGTAAAAACTTTGCACTGGCCATACAGGACTGTTAGAGAGTGAGTGAGCCTTCCTGATCACTCCTTGGCTGTCCAATTGACAAATCAGATTATAGAGAATCAGGGAGTCTCAGTTTGTGCAATATTGCTGCCAGTACACTGTTGTTGTAGTCATTGGCAGCTGTTGTTCTTCAACCCTCTGCAGTCCTCCAACAGAAAGATCCTCCAAGAGATCAGGCTGCTTAATTTCCTCCATCTCCAAGACAGCGATACTGAAAGCCCATCAATACACTTTTGGGTCCTTAAAATACCTTCTACTGATGTAGTTTATGCCAAGGCTGCATAAAGCCTACGGGCCAGTCACAATTGGGTGCTTTTGCTGTTCATTCCCACATAGGCTTACTTCAGCCTCAAACATAGTTAGTTGCTGGGATGCCCCTGTCAATCAAGAAATGCAGATGGGCTCTGCTCTTTTATAGCTTGAGGGCATTAGGGTACACTATACAACATTGTCTACTAGACCTTTATATTCTTGGTGTCTGACGTGTCAGGTCATTGAATCCAAGTAGTCCAGTAAACCTGATTGTCCCTTCCCTCCATCTGGCTGGAGACAAGGTGGCTCTAGTCTTAGTCACAGTATTCATTATTAATGTACGAGTTCGTGTGTTGTGTGGGTTGAGATCACATTCTTGTTACTCACTTCTTGAAAATACGAATCAGAAGTTCCTAAATGATCTTTAAGGACTCTTCCAACTCAAACCATTCCATGATTCTGGGATAACTTAAGCTCCTTTACATTCCATAGATGGTCTCAAACCTGATATTCTGCTACAATGGGTGGATATTCATTCTCCTAGTCCCTGCCTTTGGCTTCTTTGACTTGGATGGTGTGGCTTATGATATTGGTGGTGAAGACTGATGCAAAAAAGGCACTGAGTACCTTGGCCTTCTCTATATCCCAGGTAACCACGTGTTCCATTTCCTTCTGGAGGGTGTCCAAATTTACCCTGGTTTGGTTATTCATACCTAATTGTCCAGATATGGTAAACCTATGGTGGCATTTTGTCAGAACATTCTTTTGTTCTCCAACATTAAGCACATTTGCAGTGCAGAGGTTTCTAAGATAAGGGATGTCCTATTTGTGTGTTAGCCTTGATGGCTTTTTCTTTCATGAAGGGCTTTTTATGAGCCTACATGGATATTTAATCTCCAAATATCCCTGCAGAAAGGAGTTCAGCAACTCATCAAGCTTTTAATTTTTACAAATAGAAGACTACCCTTCATTTGTTGGGTAGATCTGTAGATCATGAAGTCTGAAAGTCTTCGTTTTGACCTCCAAGTCCTTTGGATCAGCCTCATAATAATTTCTGTTGTAATGTCCCAGAAGAAGTCTGGCATTAATATATAAGAGAAAATTCAGTATTTGTCATACATTGTTCTTGAGACTGACTCCTCAATTAGATATAGGTAGATGCTATGTGAGGAATAGTATCACACTTAAACAACTGAAGTTTGGGGGCAGATTGACTGCAGTGACTATGAGATGATGGAGTTCAGGACCACGAGAGGAGATAACAAAGCAAGCAACAGAATCACAACCTTGGACTTCAGGTCATCAGACTTAGACTTGTTCAGGGACCTGCTTGGAAGAATCCCATGGGATGTATCCCTGGAGAGAAGATGCGTCCAGGAGAGCTGCTTAATTTTCAAAGACCAACTCCTCCAAACACTAGAATAGTCTATCAGAACTAGCAGAAAATTAAGCAAAAGTGGCAGGAGGCCTGCGTGGATGCATAAGAGTCTTCTGACAAAACTTATATATGAAAAGCAAGTGTACAGGGGGTTAATGCCCAGGTGGCCTGGGAAGAATATAGACACTGAGTGTATAATGATGGTGTTAGGAAAGTCCACTTGGAGTTGACCCTGGCAAGGGGTGTGAAATTCAACAAGAAGGTCTTTTTCATAAACAAAAGGAAAACTTGTAGAAAATGTTGTCCTGCTCCTGACTGGGGCAGAATACTTGCAATGTGGTAAAGGCTGATGTATTCAATGTTTATTTGCCTTGGTATTTACTGGTGAGATTTAATATCAGGAATCCTGAGGCCCTTGGAGAATCCCTAGGTGTGATGAGAAAATGTAGACAATGAAGATTTGCTGTTGGTTGAAGTCAGTAAGTTTAGGGAGGAGTTTGATAGACTGAAGATACACAGGGACATGGGACCTGATGGGATGTATGCACAAATTTTGAGTGTCCTGGTCAATGTTCTTAAGACACCACTCCCAAATGATCTTTGAAAGGTCACTGCAGCTGGAGGAGGTTCAAGAGGAAGCAAGCATCGCTTATGCTTTTATGAAAACAGTCAGAAGGATTTGTAGAACTGTAGGCTGGTCAACGTTATGATTATCTTTGAGGGGATGGCAAAGCAGATAATCATGGAAACGAAATGCATAAAGGACAAGAAAGTGATTTGGAGTAGTCAGTATGGATTTACATAGGGGAAATCATCCCTGACAAATCTAATAAACTTCTATGATTAAAACATTTGGTGGTCAAGGGAAGAACTGTGGATCTTGTTTCTCTTGACTTTATCAAGACTTATGACATCGTGTCCCACTGAAATACGGGCTCATTAAACAGATAGTGAGGTGCTCTGCCTAACTGCTGTTCTTAAAGTGTTTGTGATCAGCAAAGTCCATAGAGGTCAATTACTAGTGGTATATCCCTAGTGTCTATAATGACGGTCAATACTGTTTAAAATTTGTATTGATTGACAGGGTAATGCACTCTGAGCAAGTTTACACATGCTAGGCATTTGCAGAAATGGAAATACAGAAAATTCCATTTAAACATAAGAAGAAACTTTTTAACTGTAAGGGTGGTCAAACACTATAGTAAGTTGCCAGAGAGGTTGCGTATTCTTCACCCATGAACATACTTAAAATCCCTCTGGATGGTTCGAAGAAACTTGCTGTAGGGACTGGTATGTGATCTGGGGGTGTTGGGGTAGGGGGTGTTGGACTGGACAGTCTCTACAGATCCATTCCAACTGCAGCTATTTTTAATTCTGTTACATTCCCAAGTGAATCACAGAATCACAGAATCACTAGGTTGGAAGAGACCCACCGGATCATTGAGTCCAACCATTCCTTTGAGTCACTAAACCATGTCCCTCAGCACCTCATCCACTCGACCCTTAAACCCCTCCAGGGAAGGTGACTCAAACCCCTCCCCGGGCAGCCTCTGCCAGTGCCCAACGACCCTTTCCGTGAAATTTCTTTTCCTAATGTTCAGCCTAGCCTCTCAGTTGAGGAGAATCTAGAGGTAGAAGCTTATGACACCAAGTTTTTTTCTACCTATCTGATATGTATCAGGTCTAACACAAAAAAACCCCCAAAACCCTAGACTGTGTCTGTAATTCTTATTATTTGACAAACTAAGAAAATCATCAACAATTACCTTCCAAATAGGTCCATTTTGAGTTGACACACAGATGTATATGATGCTGAGATCTACATACTGGGAGCCATTCTGTAGATCATTTTCTGAAAGGCTGTTGATGATCCCCATCATTTTTTCTGCCACAGCTTTTTCTGACAAAAAAATGGGTTCCTTTGAAGACAGACAAAGCATCGTGAGCTGGCTCACATTGACATTTTCTGACCAAGGGCAAGAAAACATCCAGATTTGAATATGCATAAACTCAGAATGACTGAAGCAGTTGAACTGAGTCTTGCCTCATGGTGACAGCTTAGAACATGTTCTATAACCATCTCTTTGTCTCTCCTGTCCCACTCTTGGTTCCAAACCTATAGGGTTAGTTCCTTTTTTTTTTTTTTTTTTGTTTTGTGTCAGACCTAGTACGTTAAGGGGCTGGGCAGGGGACAAATAGAGCACATAATATGCTCTGGAGTGTCATTAATCCCCAGTTCATAAATGTTAATGACTTTCCTGCTCATGGCTAATCCAGGCAGAGAAAAGTGGTCCTGAGATTAGAAAATAAATGCTTAACTACATGGCAAACCCAAAGGACTCTGAAGCATTGGAGATAATGGCATGTTAGCATCAACACCAATTCTGCATCAAGATGCATCAGCACAGATTTTTTTCCTGAGAGGCATCCCATTTATCACATGCTCTGTACTGCAAGATCCCACTTCACATAGGTTTTGCCAGGAAAGTTCAAGCTGTGTTAAGGCTGAGAATGTAAAGAGGAAAGGTATCAAGACAGAGTCTGTAAGGTACCTCCTGTACCTCTGCTTTCATTGCTCATTACAAATCCTTTCAGTTGTTACTTTGCCAATGTGGACCACATTTTGTGGTCCCTCAAACATCTCTTCTTTGGGAACTAGAGACTTTGGAAGACAGGCAAGTTTTTTTAGACTTCTCTGGGCAATCCAAAGAGCATAATTGATAAAAGCTCCTTCAGGAAAAAAGATGTGTGTCAACTCATATCTGAATATGCATTTAAGTCATAAATACATAGAGGTAATTTTGCATAAGAAAAGTTAAAATTTCCCAATAGTTCATACAGAAAGAGAGACAGAAGGAGAGAGGTACTAGATTGATGCACATTCAGTCTGTATTTATTTATAGGCATGGACATATTTTTGTGTGCATGTACATGCAGACAAATACATGCAGATACATATAAATATGCACATGCATACACATAAGGAAAAGAGAACTATGTAATGGAAACATTTCAAAGAGTTAGCATTAATGCCTATTTAGACTAGTACTTTTGTGGGTTTATGCATGCTTGAGCATTAGAGATAGGGTTTTTCTGTACTTTTATATTTTACCTTCTACCTTAATGGTCCAAAAGATGCATGCCTTTTCAGGACACAGAAGGAAATGTAAGAAATTTCCACTGCAAAATAAAGGCATCCCAATCATGCTAAGTGCCCAGGACCAAGAACTGGTAGTACATGATAGGCCTTTTTTTTTTTTCCACTCTGCTGTTTAAGGGAAAGATATTCTCTTAGTAATATTAAGAGGGGTCAAATTCTTGTGAAAATGTCTGTATCTTCAACATGTTTGTCAATACAATATTCATGCAATGTTCAGAGTTGTTTCTGCTTTTGGACTGACAGCTATTGCCGATGTTTCATTTTTCAATAATTTATAAATAGACCTCAAGGGAAGCAGGGATGATGAGGAATAAGGATCCAGTAGGGATCTAGGGATGTTTCCTATTTAATTGACTGAGCATCTGGGACAGAAACTGAGGCCATTTTCTGTAAAATGCCACGAGTAAGTTTCTTACAGGTTTCTAGATAATATTACAGTTGGCTGTTTACAGTAACTCAAGCCCACTGCACCCTTTCAGTGAATGTTAATTTCCTATATCTTTTGTCTTTGTTGTTTTAAGTAGGCAAAAATTACCAGGTATGAGATGAAATATTGGTCAAAAATAGAAATAAAAAGAGGATTGCTAACTATAAAATATCTATGCTTTTTTTTTTTTTCAATTTTAGGACATATTTTGAACTATAGAAATATCACAGCTGAAACTCTTACTATTTTGCATGTTACAATTTTTATTTAAATTGATATATTAGCAAGTGGAAAGATTGAAAACAATATATCTGGGATGACTGTATTCTGGAGAAATTCCCAGTGCTTGCAGTAAACTGAGATACAACTGACATTAACAGTTATGTTAACTGAATATCCCGACTATAAGCATTCTGATTTACCTGGAATAGAAGTTAAATCTAAAGAAAAAATTCATAAAGGCCTCAAGAAAAAATTATGCTCCTTGCAGAGCTCAGAACAATAAAAGAAAAAAAAAGAGAATTTTCCTAGTGTAGTGGGAGTAAAAGAGTTCCTAAGACCATCTTTTACTGAATGGTAATAAACAAAATAATAGTAAGGATGTACAAAAGGAGACAGTTTCTATGAAATGAGATAAATTGTAGCACTTGTATCAGATGAGGTCAATGAAGCACTTTTCCGTCCAGTAGTAACCAAGAAAATAGAAAAATATTATTTCTGGGCATAGAGATTTACATATCAGAGGGGTTGAAATACTTGTCTTAAGAACCTGTGTGTAGGCCCTAAGTGCCCTTGTTTCCATTAAAGTAAATTAGCAACAGAGTTTTTTTGAAAAATAAGTGCTGGCATTCTTAGAGGTAGCACTTATGTTCTGTTATTACAAAATAAAAGGTAGATGACATTTCTGGATAAACAATGGAGAATTTTACAATTTTACTCAACAAATAGAAAATTAAAATCAGAAGATACAATGAAATATAAGAACAAGAAGATTAAGAACAAGAACCGTAATAATAATAATAACAATAAAAGAATAATTTTTGTGGTAATAGGTCCCATAAAGTAAATTTGGATTTGTTTGGAAGTACTTACAAGTTTCTTACTTGGTAAAAGTAATTCTACTACTATGATGTACATTATAGTATTCCTTATTTCAGCCCATCATTTTGATTAAAAGTATATACTTCAAAGCATCAAAAAAGAACATAGAGTTCTCTCCACTAGCCTGAGATCTAGTTAACTGACTTTTGTGAAAGGAATTGTTATAAACAGAGAATCACCAGTGAATACTCGAAATATATAGAAAGGCTTAATGCTCACCAGCATTTTAAACAGGGAACTGGAAGGATATACAAAATCATTACTGACAAAATCTCCAGATGACTCAATGTTTGTCCTTCTGTTAGCTGGATAAATATTAACAATATCCAAGCAGCCATCTAAAGGCATTTGGATTACTTGGTAAACTGGTCTGTGCCACACATGATATTTAGTTTTACTGTATTTGGTTCTCTAAAAGTAGTTATATATATATATGGGAACATCTCATGCACCCCAGACACAGAATGCAGCACTGGATACAGGAAACTGAGGACTATGAAAAGGATAACTGTAACCATAATTTTAAGAGTGGCATTGATAGAAGAGAAGCCTGTGTGATCCTGGACTGCACAGATAGGGAGGAAGGGGGAAGGAATGAAGAAAACATTTTATTTCAGCATTCAGTGTTCATAGGATGGATAGTAGAATATAATTGTGGCATCTGCATGAATAAAAATAAGGAGATTATTAGAAAAAATGAGCTGGGTGCAGAAAAGAGCCATGGAAATGATTTCAGGTCCAGAGAAAATGCTTCACAGAGAGAGACTTAAAGAGCTCAATCTGTTTAGCCTATTAAAATGAAGACTGAGAGGTGACTGCAGTACAGCGTATCAGTACCTTCACAGGGGAAGAACGCTGGGTATTAATGGGCTCTTTAATCTAGCGGGGAAAGGCACATCAAGAACTAACGGCTGGGAGTTGAAGCCAGACAAATTCAAATTAGAAATTAGGCACAACGGAGGAGATGATTAACCAGCGGCACAAACTACTGAAGGAAACAGTTTTCTCCATCATTTGACATCTTCAAAATCAGACAAGAGTTTTTTACAGATGTGTTTTGGTTCAAGTTTTATTTCTTTAGTAAAAGACACAGCTCAGCGTAGGTCTTTGTATGCTTGATATGGTACAGGTGGGTGGTCTCTCTTGACATGCACTGCGATGACAAAAAATTAAGTGAACGTAGTTAGCACATTGACAAATGTGAGCTAATGAATCCAGCCCTTTTATTACTACTTCAGCCTCAATAGCATCATTTTTGTGCTTTCCAGTTGGCACAACAAATTCAGCTTGTCTTTTTTCTGTGAAACACACTGTAAAAATACCCTTTCTTGTAAATGAGGATATATTTTATGCCTTAAAGAGATTCAATATTAATATAATTTTGTGCTGATATAGCATGAAAAAAAAATTTGCTTCAAGTCTTACAGTTCACAGAGCTTAGCCTGCAAATTTTAAGTGCAAATACTCTACTTAAATGTATATTTTTGTATATGTATGGCATTAAGTAAGTAATTAAGTTCTAGATCTCTTTTCTAATGCTTCTTCTTTGCTTTGTCTTGTTTTATGATGAAATTCAGAGAATTTCTGAAGTGGGAAACAAAACACAATGGAACCGGAAAATGAAAGTGTTACAGATGGATGTTTCTTAAAATTCATTAAAGAGTATAACAGACAGAGCTGCCTCCTTTATGAAAAGCTTGACTACATTAATAAAATGTCTTCTTTCTGGCTACAGTTTTGGATTTGTAAATCCTAACAACATTTAGACATCCTGAATAAAAGAACCTTGACCATTTTCTCAGTCAGCTACTCTATAGGAAACCTACACCACCCTATGTGCAAGCAAGACATAAGTTTTAACATGCTACAAGACAGCTGCTACATTTTTATTTACAAGGAGATGCTTCATAGAAGCAAAGACGTACTCAACTTACCAGCCTGGAAGCTATCAGAGATGATGGCTACCTACAGACTATGCCAGATGCCAAGTTAACCGGGACTTAATACAACGTAAGTGACATAATGAAATAATCAGTGACAGCGGTTCATTGTCAATAAGTGAGACACAGCTGCAGTCCGTGCCTTTAAAACTGGTGGTGTTCATGAACTACACCTTGCAGTGGTTTGTAGTTGCTGCAGTAGCTGTAGTTATTCTATATAATGTCTCCTACTTCTATTATTTGTAGGTGATATTGGTGAGGGTATTTAATATTCCAATCAAGAAATGTAATTTACTGCGTATCTACCTTTTGGAAAAAATGTCTTATTCCAGAGATTCTGCAACTGGTAGTGGAAAACTCCACTGGACTGGAGGCTGGCTGATGTTGTGCCCATCTACAAGAAGGGTCGCAGGGAGGATCCAGGGAACTACAGGCCTGTCAGTCTGACCTCAGTGCCAGGGAAAGTCATGGAGCAGGTGATCTTGAGTGCTATCAAGAGAACCGGGTGATCAGTCAACATGGGTTCACAAAAGGCAGGTCTTCCCAAACTAACTTGATCGCCTTCTATGAAATAGTGACTTGGCTGCTGGATGAGGGAAAGGCTGTGGATATGGTCTTCCTGGAATTCAGTAAAGCTTTTGACACGCTTTCTCTTACAGCACTCTGCTTCGGAAACTGTCAGCCTCTGGTCTGGACAGGCGCACACTCTCCTGGGTGGAAAACTGGTTGGATGGCCGGGCCCAGAGAGTGGTGGGAAAAGATGTTAAATCCACCTGGAGGCCAGTTACAATTGGGATTCCCCAGGGCTCAGTGTTGGGTCCAGCCCTGTTCAATGTCTTTATCAATGACCTGGATGAAAGCACTGAGTGCTCCCTTAGCAAGTTTGCAGACGACATTAAGCTGGGTGAAAGTGTCGATCTGCTGAAGGGTAGGGAGGCTCCAAAGGGATCTGAACAGGCTGGACCGCTGGGCTGAGTCCAATGGCATGAGGTTTAACAAGGCCAAATGCCGGGTCCTGCACTTGGGGCACAACAACCCTGTGCAGTGCTACAGAGTAGGAGAAGTCTGTCTAGAAATCTGCCTGGAGGAGAGGGACCTGGGTGTGTTGGTTGACAGCCGACTGAACATGAGCCAGCAGTGTGCCCAGGTGGCCAAGAAGGCCAATGGCATCTTGGCTTGTATCAGAAACGGCGTGACCAGCAGGTCCAGGGAGGTTATTCTCCCTCTGTACTCGGCACTGGTGAGACCGCTCCTCGAATACTGTGTTGAGTTCTGGGCCCCTCACCACAAGAAGGATGTTGAGGCTCTGGAGCAAGTCCAGAGAAGAGCAACAAAGCTGGTGAAGGGGACAGGAGAACAGACCTTATGAGGAATGGCTGAGAGAGCTGGGGTTGTTTAGCCTGGAGAAGAGGAGGCTGAGGGGAGACCTTATTACTCTCTACAGATACCTGAAAGGAGGTTGTGGAGAAGAGGGTGCTGGCCTCTTTTCCCAAGTGACAGGGGACAGGACAAGAGGGAATGGCCTCAAGAGGAGGTTTAGGCTGGATATTAGGAAAAAATATTTCACAGAAAGGGTCATTGGGCACTGGAACAGGCTGCCCAGGGAGGTGGTTATTTCAACTTCCCTGGAGGTGTTTAAGGCACGGGTGGACGAGGTGCTAAGGGACATGGTTTAGTGTTTGATAGGAATGGTTGGACTTCTTGATGATCTGGTGGGTCTCTTCCAACCTGGTTATTCTATGATTCTATGATTCTGTGAAAACGACAACATATTACAACAAAAGAGTAAGATGCATAGAAGGAATAAATTGGATTATTTTGATAAATACAATCAAAAGTGGGAAACTATTTTATTGTTTTTGTTTAGTCCATTTCATTTTCATCAGCTTTTCATTAAGCACAGACCGTTCCTTAGTATTTTTTTTGATATTTTCAGAGTTGATCACCACACTGCATCTTTCAGTTCTTCTGGTTTTCTTTTAATATAGAATATACAAAGAAGTAGAAATAACAAACAGGTTCTTGAAGTTTATATTTATATTTATTTCATTGTGCAAATTTAGATGAGAAATACACTCCTGTTCAATTATTCTTTAAAGATTCATTCAAGGTATTTGTGATTTAGTCTAGCTGTTTAATTAGATTTTTAGTACTGTTCACAGTTCTTGGTTACCATTTCAATGATTAGTGTTATTTATTTCATTTCAGATCTGTGGGCAAGCAAAGTGTAAATTAATCTGGTCTCTTTTTTCCTCTTTTCCTTCATTAGAAGAGATCCTGTTCACAGAATGGTCTTTTAAGTTTAATATTTTCCCCATTTTTTTCTGGTATTCATTTGGAAAAAAAAAAGATATCAAGGATGTTAAAAAACAGTAAATATCAAATCGTGATGAGACTATGATTATGTCTGGAGTCCCCAGTTTAGTCTCAGTCTTCTCTGAGCTACATCCAGACCAAACACATGACACATTGGTAGCACTCAAAATTTTACTATTTTTAGACCTTATCCAAAAGACAGCAGTATCTACAGGAACAAATCATTGGTATAAAAGCTTCTGGAGCTGTATTTCAATGAGAATTTACCTGCTTTACTTTTGCAAATAGAATAGCCTTCATGCCATGTGGAGCCTCAAGAACATATTTTCAAAGACCTAAAGCTTAGATTGAAGAGGGTGAAAAAAATTCAGAGTAGTAAAAGTTATTAATTTTTTTATATTTTTTTATTCAGTTTTGTTTAAATGTCTAAGCATTTTCAGTAGCACTGGAAAACACTTGAATCAGTGTCTCCTTTTTTCTAACCAGTTTCACTTTGTAAGACCACAGGGGCTACATTTTCCAAGGCCTAAGGCACACTCAGTGTATTTCTGAAGAAAGAATAACCAGCTTCAGTCTACGAACTTCTGCCTGAGATTACTTATGCTGCACCAAAGTGATGTAAAACTCTTTAAATTGCCCTGAAGAGAAGGTGATGAAACCATACATACTTCAATAAAAATTTGCCTGGAATGTTCGATTTTACATGCTTTCCAATCAGATAAGAGTACATTTTAGAATAGGTTTTCAGTTTATTTTAAATTATTTTATTTTAACACATTTTTCACATCATAGAATATAAGAACATTAGGAACAATTTATACAGGGATGTAGAACTACTCTTATTAACCTTAGATTTTATTTCAAGAAATATTAAAAATATTTATAAATTAATTGACTTATAATAGTTTTACAAAGCTTCCTTTATAAAGATGAACTTTTATTGGCACAAGGAGATGTTTTAGCAAGCAGAACAACTGCAAGGCACACTTTATTTCATAAAGTTTAAGGCTGAAGAGTGGGAAAATGCCCTCTGTTGGGGATTGTGCAGGTTTGGAGCAGATCACCCAGGAAACTAGAGGAGCTTTCATCCTTTCAGGACCAGATAGATAAGCCATGCCTGACCCAATACAATGCTGAAAACTTTGAATAGGAAACTGGACTAGAGACCTCAAAAGATGTTTTCTAAAAACTACTTCTATGGTTCTATAAATACTTACAACCTGCAATAGATCACTTCCTTTTTTAAACTAAATTTATTAATCAAGGCCCATTAAGTGATCTGAAATGTTACATCAGAACTCCAAAATTTGTATACTTGAGACTATGTCCTTTCAGTTCAGTACCCTGTCTCTTATGTTTCTTCATAGAAAGCATCAATATTTTCTTCTGAACAATTTCTAGATAACCTGGATGTGAAAGCAATTTTTAAAACCAGCAAAAAAAACTTTTACATATGTTTGTTTTATTTTCTTTTTGTTTTGGAAAAAAATTGTAATCTGAATACAAATAAAGTTTTAGTGTAAATTTTATTATGATACCACATTTTGACATATTTGAGAATGAAACATTATGGCTTTCCATTTCCAAAATTCATTTTCTGTAATTTCCTCCAAAGATTAATCCTCTCCTTCCTGCTGCGTCTTCAAATGAAAGAAAAAGTTTAACTTTTTTATTTGAATATTTTCTTTAATCTTCAGTTTACTGTTGTTTTGTCTTGTGTATCTAGATAGGAATTAAAACAAATGAAAATGACAAAAACATCTTAATACTTTTTCCTCCTTTCTAACTCTAATTTTCCTTATCAAGCTTAAAGAAAAAGAAATAAAAAAAAATACCAAAACACAAAGAACAGTGGGTATTCTTGCTCTTTTACCAATCAGTTAGTGAATGGATGACTAAACCACTACTTATTGGCCTAGATTTCACAAAGACTAGTATCTTTACCAGACTGACTTGGAATAGGACCTTAAAGCATATGCATGCATTTCTGATAAACAAAAAGATCCCACCGTGGTACTTTCCCAGCACAATCTTTAAAAAATAGTATGTACAGAAAGCATAACACTATATATGGTTATTTCTAATTTACATCAGTAAGACTTTCCTAAATACAGTGCTTTTGCTGTGATTTACACCACTGTTGCTGAGCTCTGAATCACAACCATGTCTATATTTATGTTTTACACAGTCCCTGTGGGTGTATGTAATTTTTACAGTTGAATAAAAATAGCAGATCCCTACTTAAAGGACCTTGTGATCATAGATCCTTAATTACAGCTATGTTAAAGTAACCTCCATGGTGGCCCATGAGCCGAAGTAACAATAAATAAAAGGAATTGTAAAGTGAAGTAGCTTCTTCCAAAGGGAAATGTCAACCTGTGCATGGAAATGTCAGCAGTGCAATAACATTTCCTGCTGCAGCACAGGGCACTGAGCATGAACCAGGCAGAAAGAACTGGTGTCTTTGTGAAGGGTGCGTGTGGAGAGAGGCTGTGGACAGAAAGAGCTGTCTGTTCTTTGGGCAAAGGGGGAGAAGCTGCCAGGTGTGTTACCAGAGCTACCTGTGGAGGAAGTAGATTTCCAGACTGAGCTGTACTGCAGGTCCTGGACTTGACAGCTGGAACAAGGATCTTGCGCCTCTTTGACATCTATGCCCTTTTTAGGAGCTATTTATTTTAATTTAGACCCTGCACACCTTTCTTTGGAAGCAGAAGAAATTATCTTCCCCCAGATAGGTTCCTGTTTCTGCTGTGGTTGCCTCAGAACTGTCAATCAAGAGGGAGTAGGCTTACAAGAACTACACATCCCTTTGTTGTCCAGTTTAGGTGGTCTCAGATAGCTTTTTCTGGTAGAATGAGAACACAGTGGCAGAAACCAGACACACTGCATTGTCCAGAAAAAAAAAAAAAAAAAAGTGGGAAACTTCTTTTTTCCTGTGGGCAGTGAGTGCATTTGCAGCATTTTGTTTCTTTCTAAAACCCTGCTTGCACCTCCTACAAACTATAAACCGTGGTTTTGATTTTGCTCTGGATCCAATTTGATTTTGCTCAGCCTCCAGCCACATGGGCTGCACGCACAACCCTTTGGTACTGGGCTTTCTGTGGAAGAACCCCCTGGACCAGTCAGCTTTCCCCTTTTGCCTCTCAAGCATCTACCTCTTGGGACTTCAGATCTCTAATCCCTTCTGGTTTTTACTGCAGAAAGAAGTCTTCTTGCTTCATTTGTTCAATCTGAAAGATCATGCCTAATACAGTGTCTGGCTATAATGAACTTTGTGACTGTCACTGATGTCAGAGCAGCTGTAAGAGCTCTTGGTGTAGAGACCACTAAAATCTCAAAGAAAAAGAGTCTGATTATTAAACACATTCATTAAATTTAGTACCTGTAAAAAGCAGTAGCAAAGTAGGTGAAATTTAGGCAACAATTTATGACACAGAATAAAGTATGGTCAGCTGCAACCTTAAGGCTGTCTGTTAGTTTAGCTGGTATGGGGGACCAGGGCTTATACAGGCGTTTCCAGGCTGAAGATATGAATCTGCATAGTGAAGCCTAAACAATATAGCATTAAGTGTCACACGAAATAATAAATAACCCACCACAAGGTCTGATCAACTGCATAAAGCATATGATTTCCTCTGCAAATGGCTTAACAGCAAGTGTGAAAAGGTTTGCTGGATTTTTCTTTCCATTACCTCCACTAGTTGATCTGGTTCAAAAGTGTAGTGAGAATCAGATCCTGTGCTTCTGAGAAAATCAAAGGGGAAATAAAACCCAGCAAATGCCTTTGGCCACACCCCTCTAGTCTGTACAACATCATGTTAACTAAAAAATCCCACATTACATCTCAGAAGAACTCACCTTTTGATGTTGCTCACAGATGATATCTCTATGCATATTCTTTACCAATTTTAGCTGCCCAACCACTATTCTAGAAAAATAATCTTTGTTTTCCCAACAGAGGTGAAACTTTTATTTTTTTTCTTCCTCCTCCTCCCTGATTCACCTAGCCCCTTTACATCTTTTCAATTTATAAGATGCTTTGGGATCATTCTGGAAGAAACTCTCCATGCAGTATAACCACATTAGTTTGTAAAGCAAATTCATGAAAAAAATGGTCCATTGGTCATAAACAAGCTGTCTGCAAATTCATCATATGCAATCTATGCACTGGATCTTATTCAGGACTGCAAGATGTGGTGTACTGTTTCATACTGATGGGCACTGTTGCCAAGGATCACATCCCAGTATAGATGTTTGTAATACACATCGTGTGTCAATCTCTTCAGTCAGTTGTTGGTAATAAGAGTTTGAAAGGCATATAGTGACAGTATAAATGCATATGGTACATCTGAATATTTTGTTAGAAGGCTGATGGGTCCTGGCTGCTTAGGATGCTACATGAAATCCCATGAAACCTGCTTGTTTATAAACTCAGTCTTCTGAAATAGAGAGAGATTAATCATACTGGTCTTCCTTGATTGTCAGCTGAAAGAAATCTGGAAGGTAATTCATTTGACCTGGTTTTGACCAGTATCTTAAAATGGAATGAACTTTTCTCTATTTCTCTTCATTGACTGTGAAAACAAGCCTCAGGTAATTAATTTAACACTTAGAGTTAAATACAATTGTTTAAATGTTGACCTTGGACTATTCTGGCTGATCTCCAGCCTCTGGCTACAGCATCCTTTGGACTCTTTGTAGTATCTGCCAGCCTTGTTTAGCTGTTTTAGGTAATCTAGAATATCTCAAGTGGCACTAGATACTTCTGGATGGGCAGCTGAAAGTCCTGGGACTCACCTAGGTTAAGCTCAGTGTCTGTGAGACTTTCTCAGTTTACCATAAACAAGCAATTAGTTTCATTTCAGTTGCGGTAGGGTATGACATCTGGCCTCCAGTGACTAAGGGAAAAATCAGGCACCTCTGGAAAGTCCTGTGCTGCACATATCAGCTCTGTGTGGGAGTCTCCAAAATGCAAGGACACTTCAAGTGTTGTCAGACTTCTATTTTCAGGTAACTGACTCAAGCCACTACGTGTCTAAATTTAGGGTTTTACATATGAGCTGGATGTCTAAGCTTTGAGAGCTATTGGTTGACCAGATATAGACATTTACTTCATCTCTTTCTAAACCACTAAGTGTATTGACTAGACCTCTGCTCTTTATAATGGGAACCTGGGCATTTCTCTCACATACGGACATCTAAAATTAGATGTCTTAATCCTTGAGCCAAAACACACCACTAACTTTTAGATTCTGAATTAGGATAAATTAATTGAAAACTACAGGATCTTTGTACTGTTTTTTAGCCTTCTTATGCTTTCATCTGCCTTTATTTGAAAAAGGTAAATGACCATATTGCTTTCTTCTAGCCAGGACTTTGATGAATTGCAGGAATTATAAAAAAATCAGGAACTTTTCCTTGTTTTCCTTTGAAAAACACCAGTTTTGTGTACCTGGAGATTTGCTTTTTCATTATGAATGGTCAGAAAGCACCAATAAAAACTTCAAAATGTGGATTGCTCAGTTTCCTTGTCAACGGTAGCTAAGTGACAGAAGTAATAAGAAATAGCTACAGAATACAAGGCAATGGTGGTTTCTTTACTCCAGCTGCTAACAGTACCAGCAAGGCCTGGCTGAGCATTTGGGTAACCTTCCTACCAGAGGTTCACGCCAACATCCTGCTAAGCTTGAGCAATAGCATCTGAATCAGGCATCCTTTGGCTGATCTGACATGGTGAGCAAATGTAATTTTCAGCTCCCTGCAGTTGCCTATTTGGACTTCATCATGTTGAAAATGTTTACTAATGCTTATGCTTTTTTTTTATTTTTATTTTGTTTTATTTTTAAGGAATAACAGTAAAGGTTTGATTACCAGCTATAGATAAGTCTGGTGAAATTGAGAGACTGTAACTATGACATGAATATGAAAACGTGCAGGAAGCAGAACATACGTGAGAGAAGATAGGGTGGAAGTGACAAAAATTTCCAAAAGATTATATAAGAACTGAAAATGCTCATTCTTGTATAATTTGAGGTATAATAAATTGTGTCTCCCTCCAGCAAAAGTCCTCTGAAAAGTAGTGACATGAAAACAGTATTTCTTTTTTTAAGTTGCTTGTGTTCTCAGAGTATGGGATATGACTTCCCCAAAGCATCACATGTATTCCATTTCAACAGCTATGGAAGGCAGTGAAAGTACATCTGTTTCCATTTTACATGAAACAAGCTGAGACAGAGAGGGCCAAACCAAACAGGTATTTAACCTCCTACTTCCTTTTGAAATCATCATGCAGCAATATCTTTGGAGCAGTAGCTATAAAGTTTAAATGCAAGAGTCAGTGTACTCACTTTCACATCATAACGGTCAAAAATCAATTTCATTGATTATATGCTGGTTGTTAAGCAGGTGGAGTGCCTGATTCTCATGTCTGAGGCTCTGTGGGAACTGTTCAAGAGTCATCTGCCACCTGTAGACGTTTTTGAGAATATGCCTGCATTGTGAAAATGGCTCACTCCTTGCCATGGGACCTAGCCCCCCATTCATCATTCTGACTACATGATAGTGTGGTCCTATGTGGAGGGAGATGAAAGGTCTCACTCCACGGTATTGAAAGTTTTATTGAGAGGACAATCCTAGCTTCACAGGTCTGGTTTTAAGAGCTGAATAATGCGGAACCCTCGAGGTTTCATTCCAAGTGATAAATTTAGTGGCCTCAGCTAGACCTCTCTCTAGAAAATACAGGCACAATCCAGTCTGCACCAATCAGATGAGGGCCTGGTTTTGTGGTTTTTTGTTTTTTTTCTTAATAGAGACAATAATTGCATTTCAACTTGTACCTTGAATAAAAGAGTGGTGAGAAGGATTTCATGTTTAGAAATTGTTTGATGACGTCTAAGTCTGTGATGGGTCTGACTGCACTCTAATGCCTCAGGTCAGGTAGCTCATGATTGTCCTGTACTTTCTGAGCTCAGGCATCATGGAAATTTGCAGTGAGATTTGTGTGACTCTAAGCTTAGGCAATCCCTTCAAAACATCTTCCTGGAATTTAAGGTTTTAAGTTCATTCAAAGCCCCACTTGGACACTGAAATAAACAGTCTGGACCACATCTCAAGTGCTTTGCTCAAGGTCATCTGAGAAGAGTTCAATGGAGCTTGGAAATGAGCCCAGATCCCTGCTTAACTCTAGCCATAGATCCATCCATTTTCATTCCACAGCTGCATAATAGGGATTTGGAAGACTATTCTAAAACCTCAAGAACTGAATAGATATCAAAATCCTTCTGCATGTATTTAGAACCATCCCACAGATTTCGGTGAAGGAATATATTCTTTCTTACAACAAACTGAATTGTTAAAAACATATAGAAATCTCTCATCGCTTGTTAAAGTAAGTAAAGCTTTCTCATAAATATTGTAGAGATACATGCAGAGGGTTAAAAGCGACAGCTCAGTGGTCTGGAATTAAATTTGTTGCAGGTATATAATTTAGTGTGACATTAATTGGGTAGTGGGGAAGCATAAATGAGGAACACAATGCATATACATTGGAGTTTTTTGTTAAAGAAGGAACACTGCAAATGCTAACCTCAGCAACCCAAAATCAAAGAGGGCAGGGAGGAAGGGGGGAAGGAGAAAAAAAAAAATATCTGAAAACCAAACCCAAATTACCACTACAACACAACAATCAGAAATCATCCCAAATACTGTATCTCATTTTTCAAGAGGAAGTTTAAATTTGTTACCAGGCATTACTTTCATCTAAAAGATATCAGCTTAGCTCTGAAGTTGTATGGTTACCTGACCATAAGTTGCATAGATCAGCTCATCTTTATAACTCTGTCTACGTGTTCTCCTGATCTGGTGCAAGTAGAAGTCAACTGAAATTTATGTGCATCAGTTATGCACTTCTACTACTAACCAACCAAAGAATGTGTCTATGGTAAAACACATGCAGACTGATTGCAGACAGATGAGGTAGGCGAGGTGATCTGCACAAGTAATATTCAGATAGATACTCCAGTCTATCATCACCATCTGAACACGAGCCAGCAGTGGCCAAAGGGGCCAAGAATGCCAATGACATCTTGGCTTGGATCAGAAATGGTGTGACCAGCAGGTCCAGGGAGGTTATTCTCCCTCTGTACTCAGCACTGGTGAGACTGCACCTTGAATACTGTGTTCAGTTCTGGGCTGCTCACCACAAGAAGGATGTTGAGGCTCTGGAGCGAGTCCAGAGAAAAGGAGCAAAGCTGATGAGGGGGCTGGAGAACAGGCCTTATGAGGAATGGCTGAGAGAGCTGGAGGTGTTTGGCCTGGAGAAGAGGAAACCTTATCGCTCTCTACAACTACCTGAAAGGAGGTTGTGGAGAGGAGGGAGCTGGCCTCTTCTCCCAAGTGTCAGAGGACAGGACAAGGGGGAATGACCTCAAGTTCTGCCAGGGGAGGTTCAGGCTGCACATTAGAAAACAATTTTTCACAGAATGGGTCATTGGGCACTGGCAGAGGCTGCCCAGGGAGGTGGTTGATTCACCTTCCCTGGAGGTGTTTAGAGAATGGATGGATGAGGTGCTAAGGCACATGGTTTAGTGATTGATAGGAATGGTTGGACTTGATTCTCATTCTCGGGGTCTTTTCCAACCTGGCAATTCTGTGATGCTGTGATCACATTTCAAGAAACAAATACTGACATACTATGTCATAAATAACCCAGTGTGTGACTTTATTGTCAGTATGACTTTAATACCAAAAACTGCACAATCTGCTGAAATATCTCAGCATCTCTTATAAATTAGAAATTACATAGGACATGAACATGCAAGGTATGATTTTCATGCTGTCTCCCAAGAACCCTGTCTCTCATATCCTTTCTTATCTTTTTTTTTTTAAAAAAAAAAAAAATTTCCATGTCCCTGATCCTATCGATATCCCTTACAGGTTACAGGTGTTAACCCGAGCTACTTAATTTCATCCAGTCATGGGTTTCATTAGGGTCACTACAGACAGAAAGCCTTCATTTTATATTGTAGCAATTTGTAAGTTTGTTCAATTTCGTTTTCATCACCAATTAATTAGTTAAAATTCAAGCAACAATTTTTTATTCCAAGATTAGTTTCCTTTTCTCAGTTTGTTGCCTGTAAGCTCTCTGTTCAAGATGTTTTGAAGCCTAGAAATGCCTCCCATTCATTAAGCAAAGTCCATCGTAACAAACATTTCATTGCAAAAGACTTTTGGAAAACTTTGCCTGCACAGAAGCTTAGATTTCTGAGCAAGCCTCCACCAATGATTCTTAGGAAAAAAAATTTTACAGTAAGGATTATTGGGCACTGGAACAGGCTGCCCAGGGAGGTGGTTGAGTCACCTTCCCTGGAGGTGTTTAAGGCATGGGTGGACAAGGTGCTGAGGGGCATGGCTTAGTGATTGATAGGAATGGTTGGACTCGATGATCCAATGGGTCTCTTCCAACCTGGTTATTCTATAATTCTATGATTCTATACTGCTTTCATTTGCCATTGAATGTGCTTATGTGGCAACAATGAACTGAAGCTTAGGCATGCATGGTTAAATCTTAGAATTTTGAACACAAGATTGAATCAACTGTTGATCAACAGCAGTAACATAACTGATAATGCCAAATCACAGTCCATGAAAGTCCAGAGCCGCCTTACATGACTCAATATGTATTGCTGGTGCACCAGTAACATCTCTCATGATATTCAGCAATCACCACTCTAAAATTATCCTATTCTCAATTTACATTGAATAACCAATATTGTTGTGCAGTAAATATGTGAAGCATAGATAAGAATTAACAGACTGGGTACAATCTTATGGGAATTGAAGTGTCATTGAAAATATAGTAACTGAGGCCACAAGAGGACCATGAAGTCTCCTGTTGTCTCAAAAAAACTTGTTCTAGGCTCTTACATTACAAGGATCAACAAAACATCTGCTTCAAATGAAAAAAAAAAAAAACATACAGAAACCTCCCCAGCACTGCACAACATCTTTATCTTACTAACTGGGTCCCTACACCATGAGAAACCAAAAGCTACAAATTGTAGAATTTGCCACTGGAAGAGAGTAAACGTTAACAATATTGTCAGTGTCATAAGCCTCTTCTGCCCTAATGATAGATACTCCTGTCTTTGGATAGGGTTTACCATGCTCTTCAGGTTTGTTTTTTGTTTTTTTTTTCTCTCTCTCTCTCACTCTGATTTTTAAGGTGTTAGAGGTGAAATGGATATTCAGACACAACCTGGATGATTAAGTCATTTCACCTATCTGCTCTGCCTCTAGGTTCTGTCTTGTCTGTAATGTTTGGGGTAGAATCTGTCTCATGTGTGTAATAGCTACTGCTATGGGACTTCGGTCTCTGCTAGGGATATTAAATGCTGCTATAATACAGGAATTAAGTGTGCCTGCAGTTATGCAAGAATAATCTTACACTGAAAGTAGGGAAAAAAGTAAATTCAATGCCCTACCATATTAATTTGCACAGTTGCAGTTTTGGAGATTAATCTTAAATTATTTTGAATTGCAAATCCAACCGTACTTTAATTATGATTATGACCTCTACTTTGTGGCACATAATTCAATCTATACAACCAGAGTCTATGGTAAATTACTGTAATGGTGCTGTAGATGATACACCATAACGCAGAGCCTTGCCCTATGTCTGTAGACAAAGACATGCATGCACATGCACATTTTGACTTGTAACAACCTCCTAATAATACAGATTTATTCTCCTTCGGTTGTGCTTCTTTGGTTTCCCTTGTCTCTCTAGATAGGGTAGCAAGGACTCAGTGACTTGTTGGAAGAAATCTGTAGAGTATGTTAATTTCTGTGGAACTTAGGCGGCCTCATAAGTCTTAGAGATTAATAAGAATCTGGGAAGTATCTATCTTCTGGTGATGCTTTCATTTGCGCAGTAATAAAGCTAGCCTTTCTTGTTTAATAAAAACAATGAGGAAACAAATGGGTGTGCAGGCATTGGAACTTTTGAGGAATTAATTCAAAAGCACGAAGGAAAGTTTTTTATCATGCTGTAAGCACCAGAAAGGTGAAAATTACTCTTCCCTGGAGCTCTTACCCTCTGTGCACCTTATCTCTAAGTTACAACAAAATCAAGGCAAAATCCTAAGAAGGTGCTAAGTGTCTCTTGGAAAATACTGATCATTATCCTGAAAGGTGATGAGCAGGTTTCACTGAGACCATAAGGAACTTGGGAGAGTTTTTCATGATTCATTTTCTTCCCTTGCCCACTGGAACAATATCCTAGTTGCATATGGTATCTTCATCCACATGAAATTTCAGTGAAAACTTTCAACTTCTGTGATAATTCTGTGGGATTTTTTCCCCTTTGTTTTTTATTTCTTTTAATTATTTTTTTGGTTTAGGAGAGATGGCAGTGATTTTCTCTGGCTGTTCACTTCCTCCTCCTCACCCCATCCAAAGGTTCTTGTCAATTTAACTTTTGGTGCACAGACAGGCAACTGACAAAAAGTGGGAGCCTTGCAGCAGGCAGGGGGCCAGGGGCTGAGCACCCAACTCCCTCCCAGCTTCCAGTCTCTCTACAGCTCCAGCTGCCAGGGAGGCACAAGCCCAAGCTGCTTAGCATCCCCACATCTCCTGCAACTCTGGTTGCCAGAGAGCTGGAGCAGAGTGAGAACTTGTAAAAGCAATTTTTTTTGCCCCTCAGAGAAAGAATTTTGGCAGTTAGAACAGTTTAAATTCATTTAGACATCAGAATCTAGAAAAAACTTTCAAAACTTTGTTTTCTCTAGGTATACATTAAGGCGCATACTACATTAAAAATTATTTTAATTACTCAGCGTACAAAGAAGAAGGATGTACACAGATCTTCTGGTGAGTGCACTGTGTCTGTATTGTTGCAATGGCACTTGATGGTCTCAGGAAATGCATCTACTCTTGGGTTTCTACAACTCTTCTTGGAGAATATAGACCAATCTGATATTCTCCCCTTATCAAACAGTCCATAGTTTTTACCACTTATAACGCACATAGGTGGGACTTTAATGTACGGCAGATTATTGCTTGATATGTGCTGCATGCAGATATTGTCTTTCCAGTTCAAAGATGGGCTCTGATTCTCTCAGTGGCAGGTCATCTACGTTCCCTGTCCCTCAACAGAAATTTGCGCAAGTGCCAGTAAAATTCCTGTCTGTCTTATTTTTGGTAATGGTTTGACAACCTGAGAAATAAATTCATTGGTTTTATTATTCTTCCCTGCAGCAGTTTCAACCAGTCTTGCTCTGTATGCCTACAAAAGGTTGTCCAATGACCAGTCCTGTCCTGTGAGTTGCTGAGATTTGTTCTCATTTCTCTGGTTTTACAGCTGGATCACGTTACCGACAGTGTTAATCCTCCATGCAATTCCTATTGTGGTATCGTCAAAGATGTTCCAGCTTTTTCTGGATGATGAACACGCAGAAACCTTTACACTGGTAGGAACAGAGTTACAATCAGGAAGTGTTGTCTTTGCTTCTGTTTTGGAGTTGATATTATAGCACAGGTCTGGGTCAGGATATTATGTTTGTAAGCCTATTACAGTGGATCTATTTTGGCCCTGACTTTAACCTTCATTTAATAAAAATGTGTTCTAGCCACAGGCTATGAGTTCTCATGACTAGCAAAGGTAGGGAGCTTTGCAATGCAATATAACAGGGAGGAAATATTGTGATAGATAGCACAGCTTCTGTTCTCCCCCTCCCATCTTCTTGCACCCTGAAGGGAAACCTTTATTTTAGAAATAAACAATTTGGAACTTAAATCAGTTTTTCTTAATCAAGTCCAATTTTAAAATGTTCTTAAATAAAATACTACTTAAAATGGGTAATTTTACATGAAGTGGGAAAGAGATAGTGGAAGAACATACAGTATATCAGACTGAATTAGTTTTTCATGCTATGAGATGTAAACAAATCTATTTAATTAGAACACCTTGTACTTATTGCATCCAGAGTAATTTTCTTCATACAGGCAGAAAGAAAAAATAAGTTTTGGCAGCAAATTTCTATAATACTACCAAAAGTCTCTCACTAAAATGGGCTTTTTTTTCTCATTCTTATGTTGTTTGAGTTGGGATGTTGAAGTCAAGCCCTCCATCATAAAGATTATCCCTAGGACACATAAATACATTCCTACAGATCAACTTTGATTTGAAATCCTTCCTTTCTACTTCATCAGCAGAGACAACAGACTTGCACCCTTGCAGGAAGAAGCTGGTCCTTTTGTAACTTGCTTAGGTCACGCATATCAAGACCAAAACACCATCCCAGGGGTCTCTTGTCTAAACCAAAACCATGAGATCCCCAGGATTGCTCATCCCTGGTGCAATCTATCAAAGTTACACCATTATTCCATCTGTGTAACTCAGAGATATTAATTAATTTCACTTCTTTGCCTTTGTTTTCTCTCCTTTATAAGGTAAAACGAAATCTGGAGAGGCACCAGGAGGAAAAAGTGAGGTTGTGTGCTCAAAGGCTTTATTCAACCCCATAAACTCTAAGATCACCTTTATCTTTCCTCTCTAGTAGCCGTACAAGGAGCCCACTTGGCTGTACAGGCTCATTAGTCACAACAGAAAGGCAGCACAAGGTCCCACAGTGACAAGCTGCCACCTAAATCTAGGTAATGTGCCGTGCTAAAATGCTGTACACTGGCTTGCAGCAAGATCTCTGTTCCTTGCTAAAGGATGTTACCATTTCTTTCTGAATTCTGTACCTGGATTTACCACCTTTCTGGCCCATCTCTTCCTGGATCTGCATTTAAAAATGTGTAGTTTCCTGGCCACACATATCCAAAGCCTCAAATGGGCAGTAAAGACACACAAGCAGTATCTGAGGATATTATCTATGTTAGACTTCTAGACTAGTCACTGCACGAAGATTCTCAGGCCAACTTTATGTCAGGTAGAACTATTAAACACCAATCTTGACATCTCCGTACACAGCAACCAGTTCTGCCCAACTGGACTATTGCTACAAGGAAGTATCCTTGATTGTTGTGGTGGAAAGGTTTTATGGGATCTGGGCAAAGAAACAGGAGAGCTTCACTTCCTGAATAAGAGCTACAAAATAGCATTCATCTGAAAGTGTTCCTGAGATGCATGAATGGCAGCTGTACACATAAGTCTAGACTGTTTGTAAGAAAATGTCATGTTTTCTATGACAATCCAGCTACACTACAAGGATTCCAGATGCTGTACACTGTGGTTTTCATTAGTAGCAGCAATATCAACTTTTTTCAAAAGAGCAGATGATAATTTCAATTCAGACAAGAACTTGCATTTCACCTTGGTAAAATGTAATCAGACCAGACCAGTGAAATAACCAGTTTCACTGGAACTGTCCAGGACTGCAGAAACTGTCTTCTTATTCTTGTCAGATCCTTCAGTCCCTTCTTGTGACCTATATTTTAATATAAAACATGCAATCATTTCCAGTCCTGCCCTCTTATATGATGGTCATCCAAATTTACCCTTTCACCAGAAAAACCTGGAGAAAAATGATCTGACCAAGTGTTTGCATGAGACTGCACAATACAGCCAAGGAAGTATGTATTCATCCCATGATGCATCCTGATTTTTTTCCCTCATATGCTAGATAGCCATGATACATCCTAATGCCACAAGTCTGTGGAATTAGATTAAATAGCAGTTTAGTAATCAGGAGATTTGAATATTCTTGGCCAGAGAGCTAATGTGCCTGCAGGAAAAAAATCTCTTCCCTGCATTTCTTTTTTTTAACTCCCACATTTCCTTTGCTTTGCCTGTTTGTATGGCCATTTATCCAAGGTAGTTTGTTTTGCTCCATACTAATCACTAGCAGACCCCAGTCTCATCTGAGTTGTCTAGACACAATCATTGCTGAAATAATAATAATCATGCTGAAAGCAAACTGCCAATATTTTTGTACCAATATGATGCCTATTTTGTATTCTTCCAGCCTTGTCACTTACATTAGTGGTGCTCAGAGGCAAAACAAAAAGCTGATCATCATACCACTGTTAGAGGTTATTAGCAACTTTTAAACAATTGTCAGTGAACTTAAATGTTTTCATAAGTGAAGGATTAATAGTCCTGACCCAATAAATATCTCAGTCGCTGAGGCACCATTTATGGGCAAACCGTCAGTAATGTCTGGCCTCTAAAGTCTCCATCTGGAGAAGCAACCAAGCAGCACACAATGACACTCTTGTCAGAGCCATCCTCCTCACTCCTGCTGAGGATCTAGAACTCACTTTGTCAGTCCTCTGGTCTCCTGTTTGTAAGGCAGCCTTCTCTAGTCTCTCATTCATATTCCACATGTTTTTCCCCTAGCTGCCCCATATGCATCTCAAAATATGCTGTCTCCATCATGTCTAAAACCTGCCCTTTATTTTCCTGTCTTCTCCGTTGTGTGTATTTTCAAAGGAACACAATGGCAACACTGGTCTCATGCATCAAGGACAGAGGATATTTTCCGGATCGGCATGATAGAGTCAAGCAGAACATTATGCCCAACTTCAGTCCTTGTAGAAACAGAAGTCAGTGTGAGCTTAGAGTGAAATCTGGTGCCTGAACAGCATTCGTTATTATTAAAGCAGCCCAGCATAATAAGATAATGATGTTAGTAGAAAAGTGACACCCTCATATTGGATTCATCCAGTTTGTGTGTCTTTCCAAGCTCTGGGAAAGCAAATAAGTGTTGTTACATTCATTTCACAGGACTCTTACCTGTGAAACTCTAGTGTGGAAAGGTTGAGTTATTTTCTCCAGATTTATAAAAGGTGCTTATGGCAGAAATGAGACATTAATTCAGCTCCTTTTTGCATCCTGATGACTGGTCTTTATTTCCTCTTTTTCTCTGTGATTACAAGTCTCTAAACTACCATTAATTCCCAGAAGATAAGTTTTTTGGGGTTTTTTTGCAAGGTAAAAAGCTCAATGTTTTTACTGGCTGCGTGAGAAACATGGTTTAATCAGATGGTTCTAAAAACAAACCCAAGTGTCTCCCAGTGACTTATTACCTTCCCTCTGGTCTTACTGCTCTTCTGAGTATTTGTCTCTGAGAAAAACACTCATTTGCTCTTCTCTCAGGTATCTGCAGTCTTTGCCTCCTGTTACTGCCTCTGCTTGGGCCGTATTCCTGAAACCTTTTTCTTGTTCCTTAACTCTCCACCCACAAAAAGAATGAACTCCTGCATTACCCCCAAAGAAGAAAATTTCCTTTCTTAGAAGCACAGCAAGAAATAAAACCCAAATCTCAACAAAAATAATGGCCCTTTCCTATTGTGATGTGCAAAACACTTTCCTGAGGCAAGTATCATCTCCCTCGATTTAACTCAAGCTCATTTGCAGGCACTCATCTATTCATAGTGGATGGGCAGTGAGCAGAAACAGGGCTGCCTGTCACCAAGATGAATAGACAGATGGTGGGGGTAAAAATGGTCACATATGGTCCGAGCCAGGGATGCCATTTTTAAGGTCAGGCCTTCATCTTGTAGTGGTCAGGAGGAGGCCTGTGATGATGATGATGATGATGACAGTGCATTTGGAATGGTGCTGCTATTTGTTTATCATGGTTTTTTGCACAGGAGGTACCAATTTTAGCAAATGCAGGAGGAAAGAAATTGAGTTAGCCCTACAGCAGTATCTGAGGATCTTCTTATCTGCATCGATGACTCTCTTTTTACCTGCTACACATCAGAGTTTAGATTCTGAAATGAAAGCCGTTTGTTTTATTTTTTTTTCCCTGAGGAAACAATGAGTACTTCTTACACATTTCTGAATTTCTTCCCATCTCTTGTTGAAAAGACTACTTCTAACTCCGTAACAGATTTACCTGCAAGTTTGAGACATGCATTAGCTAGAATGGCCAGATCCTTCCCTGGTACTTAGCTCAGTGTGATAGATCTTTTATGAAAGTTGTTTTATTTGTAGGTTTGGCAAGCACCACTATCCTCAGATGACTGAAGGTTGTTCTCACTTGTTAAACTTCACACTTCAAAAAAAAATGGCCTCCTCCCTTTTTTTTTCCCATTTGCAGCCTTGTACAGACTAATGCCAGATCACTAACACACTCTTTAGGTGGTGAAAGTTGATGTAGATTCGCAAAACATAGACATGATGTGTTGATTTACCTTGAACTGAGACTGAGTATAAAAAAGTTCTAAACATCTCCAGCAAGTGCATTATTAGATTTCTCTTCATCAGCCACCTTAGAACAGGCTGTTGGTGTTCAATGCATTTTCCTTATTAACTGGAGACTAAAACTTGACTTGAACCAGAAAAGCAACATTTACTTACGAGTTGGAGGTATGCTTTATATAGGAAATTAAAAGCAGATAGCTCTACAATCTCATCAAAATAAATGAGGAGGAAGGCTGATAAAAAAATAAAGGAAAAAAAACCATTTTTCTCGCAGCTGTGTTTTATATATGACCTCTTCAGAACGTGATTAACAAATAAAAACACAAAACCCCCTTCCTTCTGTTATATGTCATGTACCTCTATTCATATAGAAACAGTAATTTGGATTAGTGATATGTTGGCCCATTGTAAAATGAAAATCTGCATTCATGTGTATTTAGGTTTAAATGTCAGAAATCAAGTTCAGCGATATGATGGCAGGAAAAGTGTCCCTTTCCAGAATGAGAGATAAATCAAGCTGTTCTAATCTGATCATGGTGCTATGGCCACATAGAATCTAAGAGTGGAAAGAACCAAAAGATTGTGTGACCTAGAATAATTTGTAATGCAAGGTAAAGAAGAGAAAATAGAACATATGCCTCTGCCTCATTGTGTGCATGTCCACACCAGTGACTTGTTTGACTGGCTAGGTACCTACATTCTCTCTGTCCATCATGACCAAAAGAAAGAGAACACCAGCCTGCCTGGATATTACCTAACCTGAGTTAGGTAAGTCCTGAGTTAGGACTGAGTCCACCTCTTCCTCCTTCATTGTGGAGCAGGGAAATGCAGTTCTAAATTGTTAGATGTCATGTTTTCTTCCCTTCACCTTTCCTTTCCAGTGAATGGTTTCTCTCAGTAATTTCCACTACAGTTGCTCCTATGTTTTGAGGCTCTTTAGGGCAACACAGGAGCTTCTCCAAGGCAGAATGAGACACTCTGGCTGCATGCTGCCATGACAATAGGACAAAAAACTGAAGGAGCCCATTGCTTAAATACCAGTTATTAAGGAAAAGATGGTGTCACCAGTGAAGTCAGCCTCACCTGGTGACTAGTGGCACCTATCCCCATGTGCATCTTCGCTACCACCTCCTGGTGGGAAAATGTTTTTATACAAGGCATAAACCACTTCCTGGGGAAAGTATTATTGTCTCATTGGACAGAATCCAGTACTGGAGGAGGCTGCAGTTTATCAGTTCTGTCCTCACCACTCCACTCAAAGTGTCTGTGCTGTCAGGGGGATTGATGGAGTTGGGAAAGCCCCCAAACCCATATAACTTGACATTAAAGAGAGGCTGTGAAGCTCTTGCAACCAAGAGTAACTTTCAGGGAGACATGCAGAGAAAACTGCTCTGTCTCTTTGGTGGATGACTTTTATCGCGAAGCTGCACAAAGTCATTACTGAACAAAGGCACAAATTTGCTGGAGCTTGGAGAGGGAAGGAAAGAGGAAAGGACCAACAATAATAAAAATAAAACACATGCTTCTCTCTTTTCTCTTCTGAATCTTTTGGAGAATCTCCTGAGAACTGGAGGCAGCTGCAGAGGTGTTGTGAGAACAGGACTGTGCACAGGACCCACCTGTAAATTAACTCAGATTAGGCACTGCAACGAATGGTAATCCTGGGACAGGACTACACATACTCATAAATTCACCTGGATACCTCTTCCAAGAGTCCTTATATTACAGAGCAGTTTATTCTGTGAGGCTTAAGGCAGACAACAAGGAGTGGAGACAACTGGGATCTCATGGCAGCTCAGCTAGTGAGCTGCAGGATAGACTCCTGTCTGCCCTGTGAAATTACAAGCAAAGCAGAGCAGAAAATAGCTGTTTCTGCACAGGTGAATGGGTTCATGTGGACAGGGCTGTACTAGCAGTCTAGGTTGTTGTTCGGTGAGCTTGGTGCAGCTGTGGCTGGCTCACTAACCATGCAAGAGTTTGCAGACTGCTCAGGTGTATCTACATGGGACTGCTGCAACTACAGTACATGGATCTTGAGGCTTTGTACAGTATCTTGCATGGTGAGCAGCCTCACATGGAAATACTCACTGTCAATATCATTGTGGTGCAGCAGCATACGTAAGGGGGACTGAAGGATTTCTTTTTATTTTTTTTTTTTACCCACTACATAAATAGAATCAAGGAAAATATAATGTAATATAAATAAAAACAAATGGCTCAGTCAACTCATCTTTAATGTTTTGCAGTGTGACATCTATTTTGTCTAATGGAATACGACTTTCATACACCAACTGGAAATTTAACCTTGGCCGAAAGTTATGATGTACATTACAATACACTTTTATTATGTTACACTGTATTGTTGTTGTTTTTTTAATCTATTGCTAAGCCCCTAACAGTATGTCTGTGTCAATGAAACTCATCTGTCAAAAGCACAGTAGGGACATTATTATGCAAATGTAACTGGGTCTTCCTTTTGTGGAATTGAGGGTGGGAATTTAATATAGTGTCCTAATATTCCAGTCAGGGGGAAAAAAAATGTTTATGAAAAATCTTTCTTTTTCTTCAGTCAGAAAAAAGATCTAGCTGAATCTGGTTTTTAAAAAGTCAGATCTTTCTCTTCACTCTTCCCCGTAAGGTCTTTCAGAGTTAATGATACAGTTTCTAATAAAAAATAAAATAAAATACATGAGAGACTTTTTTTTAAGTGCACCATGAGACAGATAGGTCATTAATATCAGCACTGCTATCTTTTCTATATTACACTCATATTTCAATAACCTACATTTTGGGGATATGTTTTTTTTTTTAACAGGTGCTATTTTGGATTATTTCTTTATTAGGGTTTGTTATAAAATATGCACAAAGGTATGTAGATTTTTTGGAGAGGCGTGGATGAGGAGGAGATTATTTATTACAGTTCTTAAACATCAGCCAAAATCTATCCATCTAAATTGTCTTGCCTTAGACACATTCTTCCATTATTTGCAAAATTAAGCCATTTGTCCCTGTGCAGGAAATGGGCTAAAATTGAAATAGCCACTGTGTGAAATGAAGTATCTGCATAGCCCTCCCCTGGGCAAGCTCCCAGCCTAAAGAACAGGCACCAGGAGGCTGGTCCCAATCTGATGCATGAAATGAAGTGTGTGTGTAGCTCTCTAAACCCAGATCACCAGCTGATTTCCTCCCCTAAATTCCAAGACACCATCTGCTGAAATAACGAAGGCCTCCACTGTCAAGCTTACTGAGATGGGAAAGTGTTGCCATCTCCATCTCTGCAGATGGGGTGCTGAGGAGCAGAACAGCTGAGGGTGTGTTTGTACTAAAGAATTAAGGTATATTGACAGCATAAGGGAAGGCATACACATGCTGGCTACATTTACTCAGCCCAGGTAATATTATCAAGCAACACGGGACAGCAGAAGCCTTAGAATGGGCAATGAGTATTTATGGCCCGCTCACAGTCTGGACAATGCTTTGGATCTTGAGTCTTTCTTCCAGTTTCAGTAAGGCATGATGAAAGCTCGTTTTGTTTGGGAATCCTTTCTAATCTCTTTGCATTGGAAGCCATGCAAATGGCATGGTTTTGTTGAGAAATATTACCAATTACACAGATATTATTGTGGCCTGGTACATTCTAAAGAACCAATGGCCATTCTAAAGAACAGGCCTGGATATGTCCCATAGGATTTACAAGAGATTAGGTGTCTAATTCCAAAACTGCAACCAAAAAAGCATGACTCCACAGTATCTTTCTTGTGCAAACTCTTTCCTAGTTTGATAAGGAATTCTTTTAAGTATGTGAAGAAAAAAACACGGGTGGATGAGGTGGTGGTGGGTGGATGAGGTGCTGAGGGATATGGTTTAGTGTTTGATGGGAACGGTTGGACTCGATGATCCGGTGGGTCTCTTCCAACCTGGTTATTCTGTGATTCTGTGAAAATAAGTGAGAAAAATGGAAACGCTACTTCATAGCCACCGTCCCTATTTATTCAATTGTTGTATGGGCAAGGATCTTATCTCAATACTTGCATATTATGGTAAATAGAAACGACAAATAAGGAATTGGTTGGATGATTGCATTCAGAGAGTAATGGTCAATGACCTGATATCCAGATGGAGATCTGTGGCAAGTGGTGTCTATCACAGGTCCATACTGGGCAGCTTAATGTTTTCATCAATTATATAATGTGGCAATTGAGGCATGGACTCTGTTTGGGCTGCAGTAACAAAACCAGTTTATTATGCACAAGCAAAGCTTTATATACCCTCATCTGCCCCATTAGCCAGCTATCCCAGTGATTTTCCACACTGAAGTCTCACAGAACAGTGATTCAGGCTCACAGTTGCAGGGATGCAGCATAACTCTACTTGCTACAAATGTTTCTTTTGTCTCACAACCCAAAAGTCCCAAAAGTTCCTTTGCAGTTATCTCAGCTCCATGTTCTCTCCTCCTGCTTAATTGTCCCAAGGTTTATTGCCAACGAGCATAAGGATATCAGCCATATTATCCTGCACGTACTCAGTCGTGAATTCTTCCATTCCCACATCTCCCCCTTCTCTGTTTATGATCATCACAGGTATCAAAGAATAATTGTTGTACAATTTGTAAAAGACTCAGCAAAAGTGATTATGCCTAGAAATATACCAACACAAAGTAAATCAGTTTTAATTAAAGTTTTTAGCTAGCCCGTTAGACTCCATCTGTTTAATAAGTCTTCCAACCAACCCCATCCATTGTCCACTTGTAAGTTTTGGATTTCTTTGTTAAGTTGTTGGATGCTTTGATATACAGATTTTGAATGATCTGAAAAATTCATACAACACATGCCCTCAAACATTACACAAATTCAACCTTCACAGAGCTCAATAGAGAAATTTCTTTTCCTCTATTCCTTTTTAAGGTAAATGGCTTACCCAGCCATCACAATTGTCTGTACCTGTGGTACTATTGGTACATATCTGACATGTACCTTTGTGGTCCGGACACAGTTTTGTTACATCATCTATCGGCAAACCTACTAAACAGGTGCTAAATGGGTTGGTTGATGTTGTTACCAACATACACAAGGAAACTTGTCCAGTAGCATTGGCTAAGGTTACCCATACTTTCTCTTTTGGCTGGAGAGGGATCAAATAAGCATCACAACCTATGATTAAAATTACCAGTAACACTTACATTTCCAGTCGAATTGTTTCCTGCATTTCCGGACTGCGGTTTCGTACAGCAGTTAGTTCTTTGAGCACCTTCTTTGTTTCTTTCAAATATGGGTGAATGCACCAAATTGGCATCCACTCAGGTCCATGATCTGTGGAAACACAAACATAACCTCTTCCACAAGTTATCAAAGAATATGGTCCTTCCAAAGAACCACTTTCTACATTTCCTATCATTACTGATGCTTTGCCAGCAGTGGTCTGTCTATCTGGTAAAAATGACAAAAAGTGTTTAAATATAGGAGGTGATTTATCTAAATAATCTAAAAAGTTATGAACATACACTACTTTAGCCATTTGTTCCTGAGGAGATAACTGTTCGATTCAACATTTTTGTTCTTGTAACTTATGTTTAAGAGTACTATGTGTACATTCAACAAGTGTTGTCCAGTTGGGGAGTGTGTTATGCCTGTTGTATGTGATATGCCTCATTACTGAAAAATATGACATACTGATTGCGAAATATATATACATATATGCAGGAACATTATCCAGTTTGATCCTACTAGGTATGCCGAAAACTGTAAATGCAGAGAGAAAATGTTTACAGGTATCTCAAGATTTCTCTCCTGAGAGACATGGGCAAGTTCCACTTGACTGGAGGCTGGCTGATGTTGTGCCCATCTAAAAGAAGGGTCGGAGGGAGGGTCCAGGGAACTACAGGCCTGTCAGTCTGACCTCAGTGCTGGGGAAAGTAACGGGACAGGTGATCTGGAGTGCTATCATACAGCACATGTAAGAGAACCGGGTAATCAGGCCCAGTCAACACGGGTTCAGGAAAGGCAGGTCTTGCCAAACTAATCTGATCACCTTCTATGACAAAGTGACTCACCTTCTGGATGAGGGAAAGGCTGTGGATGTAGTCTTCTTGGAGGAGGCTGAGGGGAGACCTTATTGTTTTCTACAACTACATGAAAGGAGGTTGTACTGAGGAGGGAGCTGGCCTCTTCTCCCAGCTGACAGGGGACAGGACAAGGGAGAATGGCCTCAAGAACTGAGCCAGGGGAGGTTCAGGCTTGACATCAGGAAAGAAATTTTCACAGAAAGGGTCATCGGACACTGGAACAGGCTGCGCAGAGGGGTGATTTAGTCGACATCCCTGGAGGTATTTAAAGGATGGGTGGATGAGGTGCTGAGGGGCATGGTTTAATGGTTGATAGGAATGGTTGGACTTGATGATCCCATGGGTCTTTTCCAACCAAGCGATTCTTTGATTCTGTGTATGATTCTATGACACTAAGCTGGATGGAAGTGTCAGTCTGCTGGGGGTTAGGAAGACTCTTCAAAAGTATCTGAACAGGCTGGACCACTGGGATGAGACCAGTGGTATGAAGTACAATCAGGCCAAATGCCGGGTCCTGCACTTGAGGCACAACAACCCTATGCAGTGCTACAGACTAGGGGAAGAGTGGCTAGAAAGCTGCCTGGAGGAGGAGGACCTAGGGTGTTGGTTGACAGTGTCTGAACATGAGCCAGCAGTGTGCCCAGGTGGCCAAGAAGGCCAATGGCATCTTGGCTTTTATCAGAAACGGCGTGGCCCACAGGTCCAGGGAGGTTATTCTCCCTCTGTACTCGGCACTGGTGAGACCGCTCCTCGAATCCTGTGTTCAGTTCTGGGATCCTTATCACAAGAAGGATGTTGAGGCTCTGGAGCGAGTCCAGAGAAGAGCAACAAAGCTGGTGAAGCAGCTGGAGAGCAAGTCTTATGAGGAGTGCTTGAGGGAATTTGGGTTGTTTAGCCTGGAGAATTCACTCCTCCTGTTTATATGAAGACAAAACAGCTTGACAATCTGGACAAGTAAGAATGAGATCCCTGGCTTGTGTAGGGATTAAAGCAAAAGCTCGCTGTGATGCTTGAGCATTTTGATGAAAAAAAACATGAGAAATGTGAGCTTGCTCAAAAATATTAGGGACAACCTGGACTGTAAGAGTTAAAGAATCTGCCCTTCAGTTACTTTCTACCTGTGGTCCAGGTGAAGTGGTTTGTGCACCGATGTGCATAATGAAATATGGAGAATGACGGTTGTTCAATAACTGTAAAAGAGTAACATAAGTTTATACAGTTGTGGGTTTGTAACTTCCTACAAATATGTGCCTTCTAATCTTTGAACAAAACCTGCAACATAAGCAGAATCTGTAGCAATGTTTATGGGTTCTGACTATTTTTTAAATACTCTAACAACAGATGCAAGTTCTACAATTTGTGGCAAACCTGAAACTTCGACAATGTCAGATAACCATTTTTGACTGTGTTCATCTTTCCAGACAATAACTGATTGACCTTTTCATCCAGACCCATTGGTAAATACTTTCAGTGCCTCCAAAGGGATATGACTGCATTTAGGAGTTTCATACAAAACAAAATCCTGCTGTAGTAATTTATGTACAGGGCTATGTACAGTCAATTAATGTCTATAATCCACCATAGTGATCTGAAAATGCACGGACATTTGCATGAACTATTGCAACATTTGATTTGACACTGGTAAAATTGTGACAGATGGCTCTCGTCAGCATAGCAGGACAAGGCACTGTCTTCCCCTCATGATTAACATTGCAAACATTTCTGGAATAGTCAAACTCGTTTTGTGTATCTGATGTGGGAGAAAAACCCATTCAATGATTAATAAAGGATCCTTTAATGATGTGTCCCACTGAAATAACAAAGCATTCGGTTGTGATGGTGGATTAAAGATAATAAATTGAAAAGGCAACTCAGGATCACATCGAGCAGCTTGCCGACTGTCAATAGCAACAGACACTCTTTCCAATGCTACCTTAGCATCAACCGTTAATTCTCTTGGAGAGGATAAACCAGGGTCTCTGTTTAAGAGACAAAATAATAGGTGCAGCTCCTGGCTTGTTATCCTCAACAATGGTCTAACTCAAGTGATAGCCCCTAATAATTTCTGTAAGTCATTCAATGTTTTTGCTTGATTCTATGATTTAACCTGTTGTGGCATGATTGTTTGTTCAAAACTGTGCCAGACTAAATATTGACATGGTGGCTTTTGGTTTCTTTCTGGTGTTATTCACAACACAGCCTGAAAGATATATTCCTTGGTTAAAGTTAAGGCCTTTTGCATTGTCAAAGCATCTTTTGCTGCAATTAAAATGTCATACATATAATGATAAATAATTGCCTGAGGGACTTGTTCTCAGACTAGGCTTAAGGCCCTGGCCACAGACCATTGACAGATAGTTGGACTATTTTTCATATCTTTAGGCAAAACCACCCAATGATACCGTTTAGCAGGTTCACTAACATTCACAGATAAGGCAGACTTCAGAGCATTACAAGGATCTAAAATAATAGTAAAGAAAAAACCTTTTGAGTTAATTATACTTAAACACCATTTTCGTGGAATCATTGCAGGAGAAGGCATTCCTGGTTGCAATGCCCCCATATCTTCCATAACATCACTGGTTTTGCATAAGTCCTGCAAAATTCTCCACTTCTCACTTTTCTTTTGGATCACAAATATGGGAGTATTCCACTGACTAGTGGTGGGTACAATATGACTAGCATCTAATTGCTCTTTGACCAATTAATCCAAGTGGCGCAACTTTTCAGTAGTCAAGGACCACTGCTCCACACAAAGAAGGATCTCTGATTTCTAGTTCAGCTTGAGGGTGGCTTCCATCTCAGTGGCCCTTAAGATAAATTTGAACCAATAACAGTACCCCACTGGCACATGCAATCCTGTTCCCACAAAGTAATCGATGTTGATAAGACAAAGGGTTGGATGGTGTCTATACGCCCCTCCGGACCTTTAATCCGTATCAGCCTTTTACTTTGCAAAGATAACACACTTCCCCTGATTCCCATTTGCACAAGAGGCCATTCCTGTAACCACTTGGCTGCTGCTATCACAGTAATATCTGCACCACTGTCCAAAATTCCAGTTAATTCGATAGTCTGTCCATGCCCATATAATATACACTTAATCAAAGGGCGACCCGTAGCCACAGTCTGTGCCCACATACCTTGTGGCAGTCCTGTAGAATCAAAACTACAGTCTCCTCTGTCCACATGCAAAACTTGAAGTGGAGAAGCTGTAAAATAAACTAGTTGTGCAATCTTAGTTCCTGCTGTTCCGCAGGAGCTGCAGGGGTGCCTCTCCCACCTCAACTGGGTGCCCCAGGGCAGGCATGGGTGGTGGAGCTGTTAGTACCCCCTTTGTTACAGTGTTTTGACTCTCCTTTATCAATTCATAACTAATAGTTTCCCAGTAAGGATTGGCATCCAATGCATGGATCACAGGGAAAGCTTGTAGCAGTTCAAGGTCCCCCTGCTGCGGTGTTTCCTTCCTGATTTGTGCCTATCTGTCTCGCTCCTTCTCAGGGTCTATTGGACTTGAACAAAGGGGTTGTCGGCAGTGGCTGTTTTACTACCCACAGGGGTTTTCGAAATCTCTAGCAGCATTTGCCATGGTCCTAAAAGACGAGCTATGTGTTGATAATAACAAGTGGCAGCGTCCCACAATTTTACATCCATGTCATCCCATGTTTCAGGGTCATAGAACATGATAGATGTCATTGTAGGGCATTCTTTAGATGCCCAAATCAAAAGATGCTTTGAATCGTCTGGTTTGATCTCGGCGTTGTCTTTCGCTGGGCTTTTAGTCATCAAATTCAGTACTGTTCTTTGTTCGTGGGATGTTCATCATTCTCTGCAGCTCACCTTGCTCACTCCACGAAGGTGATTGTGGCTGGCCAGCTCTTCTGCTTCCTTTCAGCAGCACTTAAGTTCTGCGGGTCTTGCCACTGGTCCAAACCATTTGATAGCAACTGTTGCTTCTCACACGAGGTCACCATTTGTGGCAATTGAGGCACAGACTCTGTTTGGGGACAGTAATGAAATCAGCTTATTATGCACAAGCAAAGCTTTATATACCCTTATCTGCCCCATTAGCCAGCTATCCCAGTGATTTTCCACACTGAAGTCTCACAGAACACTGATCCAGGCTTGCAGTTACAGCGATGCAGCATAACTCTACTTGCTACAAATGTTTCCCTTGTCTCGCAACCCAAAAGTCCCAAAAGTTCCTTTGCAGTTATCTCACCTTCTTGTTCTCTCCTCCTGCTTAACTGTCCCAAGGTTTTTTGCCAACGAGCATGAGGATATGAGCCGCATTTTGCTGCACGTACGCAACACTGAAATCTTCCATTCCCACAGTGAGTGTGTCCTCAGCAGATGACACCAAACTGAGTGGTGCAGCTGTTACACCAGAAGGACAGGATGTCATCCAGAAGGACCAGAATGAGCTAGAGAAGTGGGTCTGCGTGGACATCATGGGGTTCAACAAGCTTAAGTGCAAGGTCCTTCACTTGGGTTGGGGCAATTTGAGGTTCCAATACAGGATGAAGTGATTGAGAGCAGCACTGCAGAGAAGGATTTGGGGGTGTCCATTGATGAGTAGCTCAACATGAGCCAGTAACGTGCACTTACAGCCCAGAAAGTCACTGTATCTAATGGGACATATTCCTGCCCATGGTGAGGGGAGTTGGAACTAGATGGTCTTTAAGGTCCCTTCCAACCCAAACTATTCTATTATTCTATTATTCTATGAGTCTATGAGTCTATGAGCCTATGAGTCTATGAGTCTATGTGTCTATGAGTCTACGATCCTGCAATGCATCAAAAGAAGTGTGGCCAACAGGATGAGGGAGGTGATTCCCCACCTCTAATCCTCCCCTGTGAAACACCTACAATGTCCAGTTCCGGAATCCTCAATATAAGAAGGATATGGAACTATTGGAATGTGTCCAGAGGCGGGCTTCAAAGATGATCAGAGGGCTGGAGCACCTCTGCTATGAGGACAGGCTGAGAGAGTTGAGGTTATTAAGCCTGGAGAAGAGAAGGCTCCAGATAGGCTTTATAGCAATCTTCTTATACCTGATGGGGACCTAGCAGAAAGCTAAGGAGGGACATGGTGACTTTTCCTCATTCATAGCTGTATCTCACTCCACTCAGCCAGTAACATACTCAACTTGTTCTGTACATCAGCAGAGCTAATTTTCATTAGCTGACTTACAGCAACCCCCAGCTTCTATTGCTCCCAGCTCCCTGCTGAAGGAGGTGCATTGTGTACATAGCCCATCTCAAAATGTTCAGCTCAAAGGGAAGCTGTCTTGAGAGAAGGGAAGATAGCTAATGTTGTTCCTTGTGCATGCCTTTCTCTCCTGCTTTCCACAGATGCCTGTTTTTGCAGATATTTCTTAATTTAAAGTTTAATCAAAATTTCTTTTAACATCTAAGCCCTTATGCGACATTAATATCTCCAAAGACTAAACTCCAGATCTATAGATAACTCCAAGTCTAAAAATACTTACCCATTGTTAGCTCAAAAAGTTAAGTAACTATTAATTCTCCTTCAGGGCCAGATATTAAACCAGGCTGCAGTGGAGCATTTCAGGAAGGAGGATGTGACATGCTTTCACATGCCACTCATGGACATGACACAAGGCAGAGAAGATTAAGCGTATTGTTTAGTAGTAGGAAATGCTGAACACTGGCTTGTGAATCATTTAAAATTCCCTGATAATTGATTGGGACCCATTTGATAGATGACAATGAAAGAAAGGGCAAAGATGAAAGGATTTCCTTGCTAATACTGAAGCTGCTAGGAAAATATATGTTGGGGTTTGTGGATTTGCTTTGTAGGGGTATCTTTTTTTGTAGAAGTTTTACAATTTTTTAAACATACATATTTTGAATATTTTGATTCAGCATGTCCCATGGATGTTTCATAGGAGTCACAGATTTCACAGGTTATTGGATACTTCATGTATTCACTCTCCTTCACCAGCTGAATTGTTGAGGTACGTTTCCCATTGTACCTTACAGTTTCTACATAATAGCAGAGGAAATACTAAAGCAAAAGACTCTCTGAACTCAGCTAGCCATGGCAGATACTGTCCAAGAGAAAGATTTTTGAATTAAGATATTTATGTTTGTTGATATAATAGTTAGTTGTGGAAGAGAAAGTTATTCCAGAGAATCATTCTTGGTAAATGAAAATTCAGTATTTTCTTTAGTAAAAAGACTGCTTTTACAAAATATTTTATTGCGCTATTTCATTAATTGATAATGGTATTAGTATTAGCATTAGCATTAGCAGTAGTAGTATTTAGTAGCGTATCATCTTTTTACCATTGCCTGACAGTCACTTTACTACAAATATTGTAGTTCAGATGAGAAATAAAATCTGAAGTCTTGCTTATGAAGAAATGAGAGATCCATGGGTGAAAAAAATTACCTTTGTGACCACCTGAACTTTTCAGTGGGTCAATTTCTCCATGTAAGTGCCTTTCACGTATCCAGGTAAGTGCCTCCTATCCAAAGGTCATAGTGTGGTGCCTTCCTGTGGTGTCTAGTGATACCTTCCTGGTGGTTACGGGTGAGAAGTGATAGCAGAGAGGTTTCATCCTATGGCATGTGACATTTTCTGGGCTGCAAAGGCTGCCTCAAACACTTTCATGTTTACACATGGGAGGGAAAAGATTGTGCTCTCTCAGTCTGGCAGGAAGGGAGAGATGCTCTGGGTTGTCAGCGGAGAGGCAGCAGATTGAGAGGCAGGTCAGTCTGTCGGGGGAGAAGCATCTCTCCAGTGGTCCTGCCTTTCAGGTCTTTGAAGTTTTTCCTGTGTTCGTGTGAGCTGCAGTAGCCAACTGCTGCTTAGTGCCCCAGCAGCCTCCCATCAGAGCAGAACCTGGTGATAGTATCCATACATATTTTTAAGCACTTCTGAGGCACATAGACTATAAGGAGGTGGTACAGGAACAGTGTTAGAAGCAGAGATCAGCTTTCATAAGGTCAGCTGTACTCCATGATTGGCAGAGCAGCAGTTTCTGATCAATAACTGCAAGGAGTTATTGATTTAGCCACAAATCTGAACTCTTAATTACTGATATTAAATGTCAGAAACTTTCAGAGTTTAAGTCATATGACTGTAATCTCTTATTCCAGAAGCTCTGCAGTGGCAATCTTTCATCAAACTTCACGCAATGAGGGTCTCTCCTCAGTTCAGCTGCTGTACACCACGAGTGTTATGGCTGACTTTGGTCTGTCTGTTCTGGATTTGCTTGTGGGTAGGGACATTGCAACATGGCTCATTGCAACTTTCTCCTGCATGCCACTCAAAACTAAAGAAGAATAAAAAAGGATGGCCCTCTTCTCCTGTTAGCAGGAGATGGATTACATTAGCTAGGGAAAACCCTGCTTTAAGCACCTCAGAGGACTGCTGAAGTTAGGAACTGAATCCTTCCTTGGTAGATCCAATAGAAATATATCCACATGTGAAAAGAGACATCCTGCATGTGTGTATTTCAATAGATATTATTCTTATGTACGTATTATGAACATTTGTGCAGAATAGGAAAATATTTCATCATACTTTTTATGGACAGACAGGTACATGTATGTTTGCATGAGTTAAATACACACAAGTGCCCTGTAGGCACTGTTATAGTTCTGGGTAACTATTCAAGTGAGTTATGTTTCTGATATTCAGTGAAAGTTTGAGCTTCTTTCCTAATCATATAATTTCTTGCCTGTTCAGTTCAATATTCAGGGGAACACTGAAAATTCATGCCCATTTTCCAGTCTCCATGGCATGCACAGTTTTACATATCTGTACCATGGCTACCTTATTCAGAAGAAGAAAAAAAATGGGGTTTTTTTCACACCTCTTACCATTTCTAGATACCCTTCTCCTTTTTTCCTATTTACTACATCCTTTCCTATTTTGGAGTGGAGAGAAGACAGAAATGTAGGCAAGAATTAGAGCATAGGTGCACTTTATAAAGACAGTGGGATAATGAAGTTTTCTCTTTTGTTTACATCTTTTACCTCTGCTGACCAATATGCAGATGTCCTGACGGTTCTTTCTGCCACATTTCAGAGAGTACTTTCCTGAGAGATAACAGCTTAGCACAATACATATAGATAAGGGTTTTCTCCCCACTTTTCATTATTTCGCTTTTATCACCATTGAATTTCACCTGCCATTTTGTTGCCTTATCATTCAGCATCATAATATCTGTGGTTCTGGTTGTCAGATTTATTTTTGTTATTCTCCTTCAATCCCATCAACAGATTTTTTGTCTGCAGCAGCAGAAAGGATCCCTGTGGGACTCCCTTGGTCACCTCCCTCCAATAAGAAAACTGACCATTTATTCCTTCACTTCATATCAACTTCTTCAAGCAGTTATTGACCCAAGAAAAGTCTTCCTATTTCTTTCTGCAATACCCTAGATTCTTAATGGGTCTGTGGTAAGGGGCTTCTCAAAAATCCAAGTACACTTCTGTACATATGCTTGCTGACTCCTTAATATCACTCTAATAAATAATGTAAAGGATAACTACCTCCTATAAAAATTGTGTTGCCTCTTTCACATTACATTATATCCATCTACTTGTCAGCCAGTTCTGTCCTTGATTACAGTTGCTTCCAATTTGCTTGATATTGTGTCACACATGCTGGTTTGTAGTTCCCTATTTCTCAAACTGAAAAGAAATCTATGACAAAAACAGCTCCTTTTTTAGCAAGAACTAATAATCAAATTAAAGATTATCATTAAGTACTCTTGATTGCTAATAACACTGTGAGGCTAGAATTAGTTATTTCAAGTTACAGAGTGTCATTTCAATTTATTTAAAATCTTGTTGTCTGTTTATAATCTGAAGAAACTGTGAAAGGTAGAAGCTAAATCTTAATATTTGACCCTCCATATTGTGAAACAGTGTTAATTCCCTTCATTTAGTCTCTTGATCTGGGTTCATTTTCATGTCACAATTAAAGGAGGGAAAAAATGATTGGATGATTCCTTGCTATGATCATTTTATTCTTAGGAAAAGGTACCTAAATTAAAAGCAAAACAGTACACACTGATTACTTGAATGTCCTGCATATTTCTCTATAAGGGCTTTTGAAACGTATTACACTTTGGAGAGTCAGCTGACTCTTGAGGGAACCAAGTACTCTATTATCAAAATTAGTAGCAGATAAGTAATACTGTATCACAGTTAATTAAAATAATTTACAGGTGGGCAAAATTCATTAAAAGTTTGGTGAATCCTATTTGGTATACCATGGACAACTTAAGCAATTTATAATTGGGCAAATGTGACTCCTCTTAAATAAATCCTATGAAGCCAAAAAAAGCCTTTAAGTCAGTTAATCAAAAGAAGACAATCAAGCAGTTGTCTTGAGACAGACAAATTGATGAATATCAAGAACCTTAAATCTGTATGAAATCCCATTACTTATCTTTGTTTACCAAATTTTATCCTCAGTGTTCTCTCCAGAAATATATTCTAAAAAAGCTGCTGTTCAAAAGTAGAAGGCCTGCTTCATTTACATGACAACAGCATTTCAACATGCTGGGAAAATTGTTCAAAGACTATTTAAATTAAATTCTGTGGCAAAGTTTCCCAATATCTCATCACCTCTTCTAGTGTCATTCTGGTCTTGTCATGACATAGTAGGAATAATGCTGAGTTATTGAATACTGCTGTTTTATGTTGAATCATAGAATCATAGAATCATAGAATAACCAGGTTGGAAGAGACCCACCGGATCATCTAGTCCAACCATTCCTATCAAACACTAAACCATGCCCCTTAGCACCTCATCCACCCGTGCCTTAAACACCTCCAGGGAAGGTGAATCAACCACCTCCCTGGGCAGCCTCTGCCAGTGCCCAATGACCCTTTCTGTGAAGAATTTTTTCCTAAGATCCAGACTAAACTTCCCCTGGCGGAGCTTGAGGCCATTCCCTCTTGCCCTGTCCCCTGTCACCTGGGAGAAGAGGCCAGCACCCTCCTCTCCACAACCTCCTTTCAGGTAGTTGTAGAGAGCAATGAGGTCTCCCCTCAGCCTCCTCTTCTGCAGGCTAAACAACCCCAGCTCTCTCAGCCGCTCCTCGTAAGACCCGCTCTCCAGCCCCCTCACCAGGGGGGTTGCTCTTCTCTGGACTCTCTCCAGAGCCTCAACATCCTTCTTGTGGTGAGGGGCCCAGAACAGAACTGAACTGAACTGTTGAGCTGCATTGTCTTTTGTTCTCAGTTCTTCTTAGGCCTCTCACTGCAGACTCCCAAGAGTGAACTGGTAGAGCTGTTGGCCATACAATAAAACCAAGCAGAAGGAGACCTAGCTCTTAATTTCAGAGGATTTTATAACCTTCTTTCTTACTTTAGGCAAGGAAAAACCTGCTTGTCTTTCAGGCCTGCCTGGATTCAAAATTTGCTCTTCTCATCCATACCTTAACAACTCCACGGCCTTATAGAAGTAGCTCAGGGCTGTGATCAATTTGATACACGTGGGGTACACTTGTAACTGGCTTTTGTGTGTATGTGTATCTGGCGAGAATGACTCAGAGTTCCTTTCAAGGCAAGGTTTTAGCTTCATGCACTTACTCAGCCCATTTAATTTCATAAGGCTTAACACAAACAGAAATTCTGCTTCAAGTAAATTGAAGTGAACTTCCCTTTTATAAAAGAGTAGGGGAGCAGTCATCCACTTCTCAGAAGAGTCTTTTTAAGAGTTGGTCTTTAAGAGGGTTTCCAAATTGAATGACCAAATGAAAAATAAAATGCTGTTTTCCTTAGCAACCCATGTATGTAAGCTCTAAGTTGTTTTTTCTTTCTTTTTTTTTTTACCTCAGTTAGCAAGAAAGGATATAGTTGTAACAGAAGTTGTAAGCAAGAACTTTTCTGCTGAGTTTATGAGAAAATGTAAGAATTAGATTAAAAATCACTAAGCCTAAATGAACAAGCAGTACTAAGAAGGAATGTTAAATTTTGTTCAACGCGACTTTGCAGTACATTTCACCTACGCTTCAAAAATAGGCATAACAAACTCTCATCTTCCTGATATTCAGTGTAGATATACCTTAATCAGTACATTAAAGAACAAATACCATATTTTACTGAAGACTTCATTTGACACTCTATACAGTATACCACAGAATATAGTGTTATCTTTCAAAGATTTTCTGTTAATAATCTGTATTCTCCACAATTACTGTCTGGTTTTGCATATGGCCAGACCAGGTTTCTATAAGCTATGTAAGTAAACGTGATGTAACTAAACTTTACATGTCCCTAAATTAGTATGTCTCTTGAAGTCACACACTGAACAAAGTCTCTTATTTCTCTGTTTAAGGGAAGAAAAAGGCTTTCAACAACAGATGATGTCTATGTAAGTTTAGATGTTTAAGTTAGCTTAACACAATCCTCCCTCAAAAAGAACCCTATAAAGATACACCTTTTACTGTTGACTTGCTCATTTGTTTTCAGATGCATAAATTTTTGCATTCCATTTGAACTGGTCAGCTAAGACGTCCCTTTAGTCAGATCAGTAATTGCAGAAGATTGTGCATATATTGGCCTCATTTTATATGACACGCATCTTAAATGACAAACATTGCAAGGGGTGAAGGCATCAGTATTCCTGTATTTACTACAGGTGGAGCCTTTGAGGCTAGTTTGGATTAGATTCTTTTCTACAAGGTAGTAAAGTGTAGTAAAATGAATCACACTTTTATTTTATGGCTGCCTTAGTTACTGTTAGAGGTTGGGCTCAAATCATGCACAATCTAAAATCTAATATTTACAGTTAGATATCTCAAAAGAATTTTACTATTTCATGATTATCAGGAGATCAAAACAAAAAGCATCTGTAAGATTAAGAGAAAACATGAGTAGTTCAGAAGTAATCACCTTCTCATCTAGAGCCTTTTTAAGCAATAAATACATGTTTCTCCGTGTTCAAAAGCTTAGAGCACTTTTATAACGAAATGGGTTCAATAAGAAATCATCAGAAAGTTTTGATTTGATTTCAACAAGTTTTTTTTAGACTGTGGAATGAGAGCTGTTTATGATATATTCTGTTAACATATCCCTACATTCCTCTTTGCTCTTTACATTTTTGAAAGTCAGGATTCTTTCTAAAGCATATTTTATAAAATCTGGTTTTGTGAGATTATGATAATGTCTATACCAGCTGGATGTCTAGTAGAAGGAGTCTTGCTCTTTGAGGAGGCATTCATGTTATTTTCTTGATTCTTGACCAAATGGTTCCTAAGTAGTGCATTTACAACTTTCCAATTACAGACTCTTATAAAAAGATTTTATATACAAAATGTAATATTACATCATTTCCAATTCAACCTTTAGTTTAAAACTACTAAAATGTATTAATGATTTTCTTATTGGAAGTATTTATTCCATAAATGCTATAAAATATTCAGTGTTTATAAATATATTGCTATGTATAGCTGAAGATAGTGAAAGATAAAACACTATCATAGCCTGTGGTATTATCTCCTTTAACATGTACAACTTTTGTGTGAAAGAAATAGGAACAGTGGGAACTGTTGTTAATTAGGTTGAATATTTGAATAGCCTGAATATTTTAGTAAAATACACACCTACATACTTTTAAACCTATTTTAAATATAAGAGATTTAAAACCATTAAAAAGCTATTTAAAATGTCCCAGAAAACTACCAACCATCCAGAGTAAATTCTGCTACGAATATGTTCCACTGCTATCTATAAGGGATCAGCAGTGATAGCACTCGCCCTCTAGCATTCTACTGTAGGTTTGTACATCTCAATGTCCTTTAGTACTGGTTTCAAATTCACTAGGCAATGCTAGCAAAACAAAAACACAAGGAGAGAAATTACTTTCCAAATGGAAACCAGAGGAAAACCTAGAAGTTTTGCTGGGGTAACTGCAGCAGTGGACATGGGTAAAATGACAGACGTGATCTATCTAGCCTTTGACATAATTCCCTACAACATCCTTCTCTACATATTGGAGAGATGTGGATTTTATGGGTGGATGATGCAGTGGATAAGAAACTGATTGGAGGGTGGTATTCAGAGAGTAGTGGTCAATGGCTTGAAGTCCAGATGGAGATCCATGATTAGTGGTGTCCCTCAGAGGTCTGTACTGGGACCGGTGCAGCTTAACGTCTTCATTAATGATACAGACAGTGAGATTGAGGGCACCCTCAGCAAGTCTGCAGATGACATTAAGCTGAGATGTGTGTTTTTTCACACTGGAAGGATGGGATGTGATCCAGAGGGACCTGAACAGGCCAAAGAAGTAGTCCTCTGACAATTTCATGACATTCAATAGGGTCAAATGCGAGATCTTACACCTGAGCTGGGGCAATCCCCGTTTTCTATACACAATCAGAGGTGATGTGATTGAGAGCAGCCCTGCAGAGAAGGACATGGGGGTGCTGGTCGGTGAGAAACTTGACATGAGCTGGCAATGTGCACTTGCAGCCCACAAGGCCAATGATATCCTGGGCTGCATCAAAAGAAGCATGTCCAGCAGGTTGAGGGAGGTGATTCTGCCCCTCTATTCCTCTCTTGTGAGATCTCATCTAGAGTATTGTGTCCAGTTCTGGAATCCTTAATGTAAGAAGGATATGGAAATGTTGGAACAGGTCCAGAGGAGGACTACAAAGATGATCAGAGGGCTGGAGCACCTTCCCTACGAGGACAGGCTGAGTAAGTTGGGGTTGTTCAGCGTGGAGAAGAGAAGGCTCCGAGGAGATCTTATAGCGACCTTCCAGTACCTGATGGGGCCTACAAGAAAGCTGGAGAGGGACTATTCATAAAGGCTTGTGGTGATAGGACAAGGGGGATTGGATATAAACTGGAGAGGGGCAGATTTAAATTCGGCACTAGGAAGAATTTCTTCACCATGAGAGTGGTGAGAGACTGGAACATTTTGCCCAGGGAAGTTGTGGCTGCCCAATCCCTGGAGGTGTTCAAGGCCAGGTTGGATGGGGTCTTGGGCAGCCTGACCTGGTGGGATGTCCCTGCCCATGGCAGGGAAGTTGGAACTAGATGATCTTTATGGTCTCTTCCAACCCTAACTATTCCATGATTCTATGAATTTACTCAAAACTACTCTGATGTCTTGATGTTAAAGACAAATTAAACTGTTTGCATGGGGTCATGAAAAGAGTCCATATTGAATGCAGACGTTACAGTGCAGGTCTGCAGAAATACAGAAGTAGTAGTTGGTTTTGGATGAAATTAAAAATATACTAAAAGTTCCACATCACTTCAGAGATCAAAAACTGATGATTTTGTTTCTTGGAAAAAAAGGAGTCATGGTGCACAACGGGGAGGAAGAACACTAAAACTTTGTGTGTGTTTGTTTGTTTGTTTGTTTAAAAAGAACTGTCATTTCAAAAAGAAATCAAATGTATTTTATGTTTCAGTGTCTTCCTCACAGAGAGCACCACCTGTGCATATGGAACTTAAACAGATAGGCCAACAATAATGATATTCCTAGAAATACCTTTTCCTCTTGTATATATGTACCTGATGTTATCGAAAGCATCTGAAAATGTGTTTGTGTACAGCAGCACTATAATAGGATTTTGTGAATTGTTCTTATCTTAGAGTTATATATGCATCCAGAGGGAAAATTTTACTTTAACCAGGTACATTATCAGAAAATAACAATCTGGGGCATAAACATCCCAAGTGTGCACCTTTTTTATGATGTCGAACAGAGCAAACAATACACATATTTTCCCATTATTTTATGCTTGATTTTTTCATTATTATTATTACTTTGAGCTGCCCATGTTGGATTTGTAAATGGGCTATGACTGTTACATTACGGCTCTGCTTATCCAAACAAGTCTGTCCTGATAATGGTGCCCAGTACTGCAGGCCAAGCAGTAGCAATGGGAGATGAAACAAAGGGTTTGTGTCTGCCAGTGTCAAGAATTTTCACCTCTGACTGATTCACATGAATGATATAAACAATTCAGCATCAAAGAGTTTTTCAAAAACTGTTTTCAATGAGAGAGCATTAGTACAATCCACTAAAGTGTTTAAATGAAGAGAGAATACTGAACACTAATGGAGGCAGTTCCTTCGGTTAAAATTCATGGTCCTTTGAAAGCAACTCACAGGAAAAAAGGAGAAAGAAGAATCAGCAATGTGAGTAGGCAAAGGTAACAGTCTTCACAGCCTTGCTATGTTCAATAAACTTAATTCTTTTCTGCTCACATTTCAGCACTTCCCCGCTTCAGTGTTAGGTACATATTCCCAGTTGTAGAAAAGAGGTAATCAAGATGAGCTGAGAAAGTTATAATAAAAAGTTTCCAGGAATTCAGCTGTAAAGGAGAGAAGAATGGATCTAACTAGTAAGATGAAAAAAAGGTATACTTTCGTAGAGAATCATTGGATAAGAAATTATCATTTTCTTGGTGACAATATCTGTGTTTATCCATTTTCTATCTGATCTTGCATCAGAGGCAGACTAGTTGACAGTTTACCTAAAGACCCCTTTAGAAAAAATAGTTCTGCAAATTCTTATAACCAGATGCTGGAATTTTCTTGATTCAGATGGTGACATAAAAGAGGTATAGAGAGTTGTGAATGGACAAAATTGGAGAGACCACCCTCAACACCATGATAAACATTATTTTTTGTCTTATACTCTTACTACATAAACCTTATATTTGGCTTGAAATAAAAATTAAAAAGCATTTCTGGAAATTTCTGGAGTCCAGACTTTTCTGAACTTGTAGAAAAACACACAGCATAAAGATTTACAATCTGGACTGATTGTTTTTTTCACTCTGCCAAAGGATATTTCTGCATGTAACTATCACTAGGTTAAGTGCATGGGCATGTCAGTGCAATGCTACATGGGAAATGACTTAGGCAGTGCCATCAGCTATGACATAATAACTTCATATTAACCTAATGTTCAAAAATGATGAGCTGCCTTCAGTTTCACTGAAGTTGGTTTTGATTATGACAATTAAAATCCTTTGAAAATCAGTTCTCAGCAGCAGTAAGAGCAATGAATGTCTAAGAATCAGACTATTTACAGAAACTACGTATTGATAAAGCAATCACGATAATTTAAATTCTAGATGATGACACCACCAATTTTTTTCTCCACCTTTTTTATTTCATTTGGCTTTTTGTTTGATTGTTTCTTTATATTTACTCCTAAAATATTGTAAAAATGAAGAATCAGTTCATTAAGGTTTACTGTACTGTTGGTGTTTCGTTCAGGGACTACTTGTCATGACAAATTCATGGTAAATTCATCACCTTACCACAGCAGTTCCCATGCTAGGGAGCATCATTTTGGAAAAGGTGATTAATAGTCCTTCTCTCCTTTTGCAATGAAATGTTGGGGAAACCCCAAGAAATCCCTGCATACAGACTGTTGAGCAGTAATTTGACACCTTCACACATCAATGTAGAGTACTGCATAAGTACAAAGGTGTCTGGAGGCTGGTTCTTCAAACACCCATATATGTTCAGACCTGAGGCTGAGGGAAAACATGAAGGTAGTTTTTTATTTCTCACTTCCTTCTTTTTCCAGAAGTGGAACCTTTACTCCCCTATACTGGTTTAGGGTACTACTACTTCTGCCAGTCCAAAAGCCAAGTTAAAACTTGCCACGTGGTGCTATGCAAAAATGAAATCTTCTGCATCTGATGAGATGAACTGCAGTTGAACAGCACTCGAAGCATGATGATAATACTTGATATGTATCATTAGCTCTGGAGAGTAGAGCCACCTTGAGAGCTTCCACTGCATGTTAATAAGTCCTCTGGAGTCAGTAAAGTAGTTTGGCTACCACTTTTGATTCCAGAACCCACATTCATGGCACGGTAGCATCAATGCCTCTGTCCATTGACTTCAGTAACGCTACTTTCCCGAGTAATTGTTATCCAAGCCAAATAAAATCTGCAGGATGTGATCAGTGGTTTGTGAAGCTACTAAATGGTTAGCTTAATATAGCTAAGATAAATGGTGTAACAAAGATACCTATTTATATTTAAAAGTGATACTGTAAATAGTGAGGATTCCATTTAGCACATTGCAATGTTAGGTAATGTGGAAAACAACCTGATAACAGTCAGGCTTTCAAATCCATTAAATGTGTTTGAATATTGCATTCTAAATGTCCATCTCTATTATAGGTTTTTATGTGAGAGTACAACTATATAGGACTTTAAAAAACCTTACACTGAATAAAAAGACAGTAATAAAATAGAGCCTTACCGAGTTTCTTCTTTGACTACTCTTTCTTCCTCCTTTTAATCTTCATTTAACACTTTATTATAAGTCCAGAACACAGAATTTCAACCCCTGGTTAATCACCACTCAATCACTTGGCATATGCTAAATGCACATCTCTGCTGCATTGTTTTCCCCCCTATAATACTCTCCTTATTAAACATCGGACATTACTGTTCATTAACATTCACTAAATTGTTTCTTTGAAAGCTGCCCCAATAAGGCATCTATTTTGACTTTGATATATCTTAGTCAAGTGCAGAACAAGCCATAATAAAACCTGCTTTAAAAAGAAGCCATAGAGAACTTTTTTGGGGCACAGTAACTCTTCCACAGTGCAGACACATAAAATGGCACTGATTTATTTCTTCATGAAAGAGAACAATTTTTGTTTCCAAGTTCCCAGAATATTTGATGTAAATTCACATCTTTTTTATTTGTCAACTCATCTGCTGCTCTACCTTTTCCCAATCATGTCTCTAACTTAGATGTGGTCAATCCACCTTCTAAAATAATGTCAAGCATTGATGCTAAAAAAGAAATTTCATGGAAAACTGAGTCATCCTTGAAACAGAGGTCACTATAAACTGCTTTGTGAGCTCCAGATCAAGCATACTAGAATAGGCCATGGATAACTCAATCTCTAATCTTGCACACAGAATCATTACATGACTAAAAGGCTTAACTTTAAGGAGCTGCTTTGTACCACGGTCTGATTGATGACTGAGCTGGGGAAATTGGGAAGCTATATGAGGCTCTGTTGTGTTTCAAAACTGCATAACTACATCTTGGATTAATTGTTTACACATAAGTATTTGATATTTACTGCAGTTAATAGAGGGAGACAAAGAATCATATTTTCCCACAACACTACAAAAGTTTTCCTTTCACTTAATTTTAATTTTCTTATCTACATGGAACTTCCTCCTCCTGTGAATTATAGAATTAATCACAGCAGTAATAAGCAGGCAGGGATGTACAAAATCTTTGAGCCAAGATGGATACTTGACATAATGAGTAGTACAGCTACACCATGGAACCCATCAACTGTGATCATCACCTGGGAGCTGAAAGCAGCCTGAGAATGTGGAATATTTTCTGTAAACACACATATCTTTAATTTTCCATGTGTTTTACAGACTCATATGGTAGAAGGCTTTTCACACTTTTAGCCTGTAGACTTTTATTGAGTATGGAAGCAGGGTGTATAAATAGGCCTTCTCTTTTTTCCTTTTAATGTCATTTAGATCTCATTTTAGCAGAGTTTATAAACAAGTTACATTCAGTTTTTTGTTGGCTTAAGAGAACAGCTGTCTATAAAATGTTCTTGGTTACATCATCTTCTATGTTAAGCCATGCTTAGAGATCTTCTGTGGGTTATCAGTAGTTGTTATATAAATTACAACGTACTGCATGAAATATGTTGTATTATTTTATGCACATTTTTTCCCCATCCACTGCAGTTCTTCTGTAGGCAGTGGTCCATAACAAGATCCATTCACTTCTAAAATGTCTCCCATGTCCTCTTTGAAGTCCCTAATGTTAGATCCTGTCAGACAGTGCCCTAGGGTTGCAGAGATCATATGCTGGCAAACTGCAGAGGACTGCGTTTCAGCCATAATGGATTAAGTGATTTCTTTCTTCAAAAACAGGAAACATTTGACAGAAAAGCTAAGAAACACAGTGCCAAAGAGGGAGGTCTGTGCTGTCAAGAGGTGTCAAACTGACAGAGCTGGAGACCTAAACCTTCTGTTCCTCAAGAGGGAAAAACAGATTTCAAACCGCATCACAAACTGGAAACACTCGCAGTGGAAGCACTAGTATATTATCCATGATATAGAGGCACCAGATGTAGAGATGTGAGGAGATTTTAGCTGCTATCCCAATTCCAGCCTCAACTTCAGAGGCCTGGAGTTTAATTCTCCAGAACTTTGTCCGTGACTTCACTGTTTATTTCCATAACCCTCTCCAACACTCATCCCAAATTCTCATTCAAACATAAGATTTTGGTTCCAAAGTAGCTGAAAATCCACCTTTCTATTGCCCAAACATCCCCCAGTTATACAAATTAAGGAAAGCTTTCAGCACATGTTTAACTCTAAATTACAGAAGCAACATGTTCAAATTCTAATGGGCACAGATCAAGTTAAGCATACATTTAACCAATATGCTAACTCAGTTGCTGCCCTCTGTGTGTAGGCATGGTGAAATATAAAAAAAAGTAAATCTTGATGGTAATCTTGATTTTGGGCCAGGTTTTTATTCAAATGTTTTTAAATAAACACATGATGACATCTAATAATTAAGAAAACAACCGGTTGTAGAAATTTCACATGTAGAAAATGTAGAAATTTTAGGTCCTTGGGCTTATACAGGAGATAAACTTAGTCCACTTTTGTATGACTAATACATATAGTAGAGAAACAGAGAAGGAAGGAAAAGCCATTTTCTTTCATAACAGGAACATACAATATTAAGGAAACTGAAAACTACATTTCTAAAACTGTTTCCATTTCAGAGCCCATCTGCCTATGGAGAATCAATACTCCAGAAGAGCATAGCCTTAAACGTTAATATTACAGAATAAAATTTGTTTTTGATGGATTGATGGGCACATTTTCTTAAGGCCAAGAAATAATGAACATCAACTTTTTTTTCCTGATAGTGTATCTTTCCCCTCTCCCTGCACAGAGGATGTAGAGAATAATAGGCTACTACTTGCTTGTATATAGAAACATTCATTATTAGGCACCAAGAGGTTTCACTAGGACGTGTGTCCTCACCACCAAATATCCATTTGTAACAGTAAGGGGAAATCAGAATAGATGAAAATGCTGTTGTTTGCTCTGCTGAAGCCTCAGAAACCCAGTCAATCAAGAAAAGGTTGTCTGATGTGATGTTGGCTAATAATTCCCAGAGGATTTTATTCTGCTTTAACTCTACAGTCCCTAAGCATGCTGAGCTTAAAAGCAAATCCTTGTACACCCTCATTTCAACATGCAGTTTTACATCATGTCACACTTGTTTTTCTTTCTGAATCAGCAATAACTAGCAAGTGCTTCCTTAGTAAATAGTTTCAAAATGAATGGATTGATTTTTAAAAATAATAATTTAGTTATTACCTTGACACTTGGTGATTCTTTTCAAGGAGGAAATATGGGCACATATTTTCTGGGGCATTTCTAAATTCTTATTGTTCTAAGGAATGTTTCTGAGTTCACAGGGTATGTATTTAAGCTGAATGTAAAACTGAGCATGTTTCATCAACAGGTGCCTTTTTATTCACTTGAAAGTTTAAAGAAGGGTAAATCTGGTTTCACAAATTCCTTTTCCTTTTCCTTTCTGTCTCTTTCTCATTTGTCAATGATGCATTTGGTACTTCAAGTCAAATCCCTGTACCTTTTTCAGTGAGAAAATACCACTGGACCCAAGTAAAAAGAGTGTCTTGAGATTGTTGTCCTTTTAAAAAATATTTGCACGTGGAAAAACAATTCTACTCTATTTCAGATAAACCAAATAGTTGAAAGACACGATGTTAGTACACTTAATCATGAGCATATTTACTCTGTCATCACATAGTTTATGCAGAATGTAGAGAAAAGATTGACCTTTCATTAGAATTGCATTTGTCACAACTGACAGTTCAGCCTAATCAGATTTTTAAATGAAAAGCAGAGAAGAGTATTGTCAGTCTGACTCAGTGGAAAAATTTGGAGGCTCTGTCTCAACTCCCTCCAGCATCATTAACTTCATACAATCAGGGGAAACGCTTCTAAAAACAAAGGTTAAAGTCAGTGTAAGAATTCAGTTAGAAATAAGAACTGTAGAAAGTCCAGAGCAACTTTTTTGTCCCTTGAGGTTCCTGACAGCTTACCTAGAACCTCGAAGGATTCATGCTTGCAAATGCAGAGCAGTAATTTTTTTTGAATCATAGAATCATAGAATCACCAGGTTGGAAGAGACCCACCAGATCACCGAGTCCAACCATTCCCATCAATCACTAACCCATATCTCTCTTATTATCATATTCTGAGTGCTGGCTGGAGGACTGCATTAGTGTAGCAGACAATGAAATCTGACTTATCCAAAATTTATAATTGCCTTAGATTGGGTTAAAGATATCACCAAGAAACACTTTATGTTATGCTACTGCTGAAAGATCCAGACCTTGGGCAAACTCAAGCTTTTGGCTTTTCAATATGGCAGGGAAGGAACCTCCTTCTAAGCCTGAAGAATTTAGAACCTAGAGATTCCTTAAGAAGCCTGCAAGTTGAAACTTAATGCTACAGTATTATGTGATGATTCATAATAATATCGCACTTTCATGTGTATTATAACTTAGGGATATTTTATTGATTTTCTTTCCTAAACATCTAGTGATCAACATTTCCACTAAGGCTCCTTCCTCTCCTCCATCTTCCATATTTTGTATGGAAAGTCATTGTGCCTCTATAGACCTGATCCTTTTTCATTTCTCTTTTAGGTTATTGCAGGCTCCAGACTGCACCAGGTGCTTCCCAAAGAACAAAGCTTAGGAAATAGCCTTGGGTTCTATATAAAAGCTCATTATCATTATATTTTTCTCATTCTCCTTTACACTTAGCAGCATCTTTCAACTACTGTAAATCAGCAGAGTTAACAATTTACACCAATAATTGATACTTTGTTAAACTTCTTCAAGATTTCTTTTCTCCCTGTTTTGAATGGAGGAAGGTAGAGGTTCATTCATTGGTTAGTTTATGAAATTCTCTTCATTCTTTTTTATTTTCTTGTTTTTCTCTACAAGAAACAGATGTCTTTGTAGCTAAAAATGCAGTGCAACACATCTTTGGTTGAAGTGTTCTAAAATGTATTTGTACATTTTAACTTTCCTCTACAAGACAAAAGATCCCAAATAATTTATAGGAATCACAGCTGACTTACAGCCGGAAAAGGGGGATGAGATTTAACTGGATGTGTTTGTAGACCTTTCTGTTTCTACATATTTTGACTCCGAAGTTCAGAAACTCAAAAATAAAATGTCCCTAACTCTCTACGAGCTCCTTCCTTTGGGCCATTCATTGCCTGATCTTGAGAAGAAAAGGCTCTGAGGAGACCTTACAGCAACCTCTCAGTGCCTGAAAGGGGCCTACAACAAAGCAGGGGAGGGACTGTTCACAGAAGTTTGTGGTGACAGGATGATGAGGAGTGAGTATAAACTGGAGAGGGACAGATGTAGGCTAGACATAAGGAAGAATTTCTTCACCAAGAGGGTGGTGGGGCACTGGTGCAGGCTGCCAAGGAAGTTGTGGCTGCCCCATCGCTAGAGGTGTTCAAGGCCACATTGGATGGACCTTGGGCAGCCTGATCTAGTGGGAGGTGTCCCTGCCCATGACAGGGAGGTTGGAACTAGATGATCTGTAAGGTCCTTTCCAACCCTAACTATTCTATGATTCTATGATTTGTGTTCATGAAAGAATAATTTTTACTTTCAATCTGTTGAAGACCAAGAGTTTATCTATTGCTAGAAGTTTGTCATTTTCCATCCAGTTAATAATCGGTTCCCTGCACCCCATACTGCCATCACACACTGAAATGCAGGTAAGCATAAAGTGGAGTTTTTATGACATTGAAAGTTAGTTGAAAAGTAAATTATTATTTTTTTCTCTCTTACCCATACCATATAGACACGGAGTATATGTTCATCAAAAAGTCTTTTCAAACAAGTACATTCCCACTGTTAGCAGTTTAGTGTGGATGGAGTTTAAAGAGTAAAGAAGTCTACACTTTGGAAAACCCAAGATCTCATATACTCATAAATATAGTTGTTCATTAATCTATTTAGTGCCATATTTGTAAGAATCTTTGCATGCGCATAGATTTCTTGCTATGGGAATTGCCAATATTATGTTTTAAAACAGGGGATGAAAGTAATCTCATCTAGCTTCTGCAACCAGGATTTATTCTATGACCTTTAATATATTGCTTTTGATGGCCCAGTTTCCCCATGTGTGAGATAACACCTCTGTAATTCAGAGCAGGGTGATGAAAGCGAAGGCCTGGTTTCAAGCACTTTTACTTTAGCAGGTTTCACTTATTTCTAAGAGAAATTTTATCAACCTCAGTAAAAATACTTAGCTCAGAAGATTAGATGACTAAGCATGACTTGTCTAGTATCTGTGAAGTTTAAAAATTCTTGAAGTTTTAAGTGGCATTTAAGTGAAAATTGTTTGTGTGTTTTTTGGTTTGTTTTTATGAAGGTCTATTTTTGGCACAGACTCCTTCTTGTCAACTGAAATAATTAAGCATCATCTATGAGATCTTTCCAAAATCTAGCACTTACACAGTCAAATACACGTGATATGACTCATTCTTATTGTAGTGACATGCAATAATTTTGCAAGGCTATGCCTGTGTCCTAGATAAAGGATGTATTCCAAATCAATTTCTTGGTGATGGCAGAACATTCTTACAATCTCCTGGCTGTTTTCAGGACTTTGGAAGATCTCCCTTTTCAAACAGATATTTTTTTCTAACATCTGAATGATGACACACCTCAGAAACTTTGACACACATTTGTGTTTCAAAAAATGCATGTTCAACTTATTTATCAAAATGCACAGTAGAGGAATTTTGATGTAGGTTTCTCCCATAGCTTCAGGACACTCCTGTGGATGGCTTTATATGCAATTCAGAGAAAACTATTGATTCACTACTGTCATAAATCTGTTTTTCTCTATCTTTGCATTGATACTTCAAGCCATACTTGGTGAAATGCAATGAGGATTCAAGCTATGAGTCTCACCAGTAATACCTATGATAAGCTCAGAGTGTATACTGTGCTCATAAAATCATCTAAAAGTTTTGTAATTATTATTTTTTAGTACTTGATCCATTATTTCAGTGCAGTTTTCAGCTGATCCTGAGAAGGATAACTACCATGATCATTCTTTCTCTTTTTTATTTTAAAAATCAATATTATACTTATTTTCCTTACTTTCTGTTACTCTCCCAGGTTTTTAATTACTTTTCCAAAGTATTTTTCTTGGATGATATCAAGACAGTTACTGCAGATCTTGACAAGTAATGGCATATGCCCTATGAACTACAGACTCTTCTTGTACTCTGAGAGCAGTCCTTCATGCAGCAACTATGTTTATTTATTTAAATGCTTCTTTTTCCAGAAAATAGTAAACATAATTACCATTTTTTTTTGATATAACATAAACCTCCTCTTCTGCTGAGCTTTCAGGGTGACTTTTTAACAGATTGTTCTCACTACTATTGGATTGTAATATTATATATCTTTTTTTAATTCCACAAAATATGCTTTCCTGAATTTCTTTACCCAATAAAGGTTTTAGGCACTTTGCTTAACTTAAATTGAATAAATACTAGACCTGCTAATGCTATCTCACAGACCTTGCATTATACACCTATGTAGATGATTACTGTAACTGAACTTTGTATCATTGCCACATTGCAATCAGTTAACCAAATATGTAAAATCACAAAACAACATGAAAGCTCTTTTTCTGTTTTTCACTGTATTCTGCCCAGTCTATAGTGACAGGGTTGGGCTAAGTTTATGGACGGGGGGAAGGACCAGTCTCAGAGAGATTAGACAGTGTCAGGCACAGCTCCAGAATGACCATACAGGAGCCTGGGGACAAGACAGGATGTCACCATGTGTGCCAAGGCACTGCAATAGAACTATTCGCACATTGAGTCGTAACAAATCAAAAGAATTTCATACCTCCAGAGTGCACAAAGTCTCATTATTTTCTTTCTGCATTTTCAGATAAACATGAAACCTTCATTTTTCAAAAAGATCCTTCAGTAATTTCAAACAATTAAAGAGATATGAAAACAAAACAAATTGGTCTTTTGTTTCTCTCCAAATTTTGGTGGTTTTTTTTTCTAGGAAGGAAAAGAAAAATCTTTTAGGGTCTACCATCCAAGTCAAAAATCAATTAGTTACACAGGTCTGTCTGTTTGTTAGGATTAGCTATCAAACAATGCATGCATCTTGATAATTATCCTTTTGCCATTATAGAACATAACATGGACAACGATATCTGTGGATTACTGTTTACACCTCTCCACTTAAGGTAACATCTTTAACACAATTCTTCAAGTTGCAGACAAAAAAGAAAGTAATAGAAGAGAAGAAAAAGGAGAAGAAAGTCCAAATATATTTGAATAATATGTGTATAGTTTGGAAGTAAAAGGTGATTTGAAGATAATCCTACAAAATCCGGGACTCAGAGATCTTTTTACATGAAATCTCAAAGTGAAACTTCTTTGACCCTCTCATTTAGTGTAATTTTGTTTGGTCGCTATTGAATTTGACTGCTTCTACCTAGGTTGGACTGATTCTTTTTTTTCCCCCTGATACAAAGATAATTAAAGGGTTAAGAATATTATATTGTCTCCAGACAGAGCTTGACTAAGCATTATGTATCACCTTTCTCTCTATCTCTTTTTCTAAAGGATGCAAACTTCCTTTCAAAATCCACTTTTTTTTCTAGGACACTTGTAATCTTTAGCCTGTTAAGCATTTTAATGTCAGTGCATTCAATTAATCACTAGACAATTAGCTAGTCTCAGTTACATACATGAGTTTACTAGGTGAAGAAGTAATGAAGTAGCCAAATTTTCATCTGCTATGAAGTAATCCAGCCCCACTGAGTTAAGATTTTCTGCTTATAACAGAGCAGACTGATGCAAAATCTTCTCGGTTGGGAGGCAATCAAGAAAAGAAACTTGAGAAAAAAAATGCATATTCAAGAGTAGCCTAAGGAAGGCAGCTTACAGTTTAAGGATCAGATAAAAAAATCCCATCATCTCACTGCTGCCACCTGAGCGCTTCACTATGGAAAAATAACAATTGATGCACAGGAAAGTTGCCAAAGAAGACAGGGAAGCACAGCTTCTTATGAACACTGCCTTGGACTACTTAATATTCATCAGCAAAGGTCAAGAACTTAAACAGAAATTGCATTTCAGGTAGTTGTCTGGAATACCAATAATCAGAATAACCCAGAAGTGTTGAACTTGGAATTCAAGGGTCAAGAGTTCTAACACCTAAAATTTTGCATATGACTCAATGTTCAGGTGTTAGATTGTTTTCTAATTGCTCTAAACTACCTATTTTTTTAAAATCTAGGCACATAATCATAGGAAGAACTACATCTGAAAATCGTAATTATTTATTACGAGGAATCTGATGTATTATTAATTTATTTAGTGCTCACAGAATGAACTGTGTGATGGGTAGAGACAGCCAAGTAGCAGTGATTGGCAAGAATAAGCAAGTTGCATTGAATGGGGACAGGAAAGATTTTACTCAGGGAAACGGCAGTGAAACTCATCCTAATAAATAACTGAGCTGAGTTGACTTAAGCACTTATAATGCCAGTGTCTGTGATAAGCAATGGGAACATTAATATAAAATGCTTCACCATAAACGAATACAGTAGAGTTCAGAATGATATATTGCAGCACACACATCCCTTGCATGGCATGCTTTTAAAGTGATGTTTATAATCATTATTATTTTGGTAACAATGCGGGGGGGAGGGGAGTGGAACAGAACAGCAAAAATTGTTATCTACTACAAAGGAGTTGCAACAGCAAAGTTTCCTGATAAGAACTTACATAAGGATTTAGCCACAGTGAGAGAACAACTGTGCTCAGATACAAATGCAGTAGCTAAGAAAGTGGTTGTAGCTTGTTCATTTCTAATTCCAGCTGTATGTTACAGTCAGATAGTGAAAGCAGTCATTTCATGAAATAACTGAAATTTTCAGACATTTTGTGAAATGACCAGCATTATGGCTGTTCTATTACACTCTTTGACTGTTTCACTCCATCATTAAGTTAAATGACTGGTGTTATTGTGAGAGTCATATTGCTGTGATTTTTATCACTTACATTTAGGCATCTGAACTTAGACATACTGGTCAGTTTAGGCTCTCACAGTCATTGAAGAAAAGGTAGCAAGTCCAGATTGCAATCCAGCGGATCTACTTTAGCTAGCTGCTTCTCAATGAAAGGAACCATCCTTAGAATATACTCATCTCTTTTTCCTTTAATTGCAAAAGAGAAGATCAGTTTGGATAAAGATACTCAGCCATAGATTGATCTCATGACTCTTATTTACTCTATTGGTTAGCACTATGCATGCCCACAATTATTTCTGTTATAACATAACAGAAGTCATTCACCTTCTACACCATGGGAATCTTTGCCACAGGACATGTAAATGCATTGGAGCCATTTGCTTCCTCCTTTTAGCTTACATTTTTCTTTCCCAGTGTGCCATGTGGCCTACAGGGTAGAATTAAAATTATAGACTTTTGTTTGTTTTGTTTTGATCAGGGCTAATAACTTGACACATCTTTCTCTACTAGTCTTAAGTATTTATTGAACTACAGTCAGGACTTTCCTAGAATCCCTAGACTTAAAAATTTGCCCCTGATGTGACAGTCAAACTCTAGAGACAGATAAGCATGTTAAGTGCTTTTACTGCCTCAAAGAAATTCTCTCCCATATTCCTTGTAAATGCAGCATTTGTTGGTCCTTCTCCTTCCAGGCCAGAAAAGACTAAGAGCCTGTCTTTATAACTGCCTCCCTGAAAAGTAAAAAGTTCTATCTGCAGACGGCCATGATAAAGTGGTATCATTCATGTGGAAGACAATATTAGTTGAAGTATGGATGTGGTGAATGACCATGAAGCTATATGACAGGTTCACTCTTTCCTAATGAGAATCTGAGAAGTGCCAAGGGATTCTGCACATCAGATTAGGAAAGTCTAATACAGTTCTGATAGAACTAAGAGACTGGAAACTACATCTCAAAACAAGTTCCCTGACTGTGAGTACATACATTATCGGGGTGGTGCAGTTGAGGATTCTTCCAGGTCCTAGGAGGAAGGCAAGCAGGCAACTGCAACACAAAGGAGACACAGACTATCTCCACAACACAAACACAGACACAAAATATCTCCAAGACAGTTACCATACCCGCATTAACCATAAACCCCCCCGTCTTTATCCCAGGGAAATGCATATCCAAATGAGTAGGTTTGAAGCTGTGCATAGGGTCGAAGATCACCTGCCACTATTAGTCTTTCTGCTTTTCTAGGCTGTGATATATGGATAGGGTAAATATTAGTTCCTACTTCATCTGCATATAAAACTCAAAGCACGTCAGAAGGGACTGACCTTCACATCTGTTCACACAAATGAGTGGTCTGAATATCTTAGGAACAGACTTTTCAGTACGTACTTCTGTCTATATATTACTTTTGGCTCTGGGATATTACACAGAAGAACATTTGAGAAGATAAGCAGGACTCAGTTGTTGAGATCTGTTGCCCTTCCTGTGTAAAACCTTGTCACAAAGTCATACTCCAGAGGGAAATAGCGAGGAGCTCTAATGACATAATGAGAGCCCAAATGAGACTATTAGGGCATTTCAAAACTTCTTAACGAAACTCAGGACACTGAAACCAAAGGTATATTCATCACTGATGGCAATGTTTCTCAGTCACCTTACTTCACATTCTGTTTGCAAGCTGCAGGTTGTTATCATGAACACGTGCAGACATTTCAGAAAATTTTTGAACTGCTGGAATACGCATCCATGTCAGCAAATGTTATACAAGCAGTAGAATTTAGCAACTGAACAGTACCACTGAACACAGTGCAGAAGGTGCAGAATCAATTCAAAGCCACCTCACAGAAGTTGCATAATTTTGAGGCAAAGCACAACCCCTTTGTTTTCTTTCTTGGTCTTGGTGTTTCTTAATTTCTTAATACAGTTATATATTTGATCTGAACAGATGTATTATATAAGAATTGTTTTAAAACAATTCAAAATGGCTAAAAATAGTAAGAGTACATCAAGTCCCAGCTTTTTTTTTCCCAAATACTTATCAGCAACAGCACCACAAACCTTAACTATACTTTGATATCCTCAATAGGTGGGAAAACAAACCTTCACTAGCAGGTAGCTAAATAACATTGAACAATAGTTTTGAAGGCGGAATGTATCTATTTTATGAATGTCATTATAGTCTTCCAAACAGCTCAGGAGTTCCATGATAACACTCTCCACAACTGAAATGATAACTTTCCGTACTGATGCAAAACCAAAGTAAGTTGCCTTGTACCATGTGAACTGTTGAATGATGGTCTTATTCTGTCCAGTGAGAGAATAAGCGTGGTTGACAGAACCTCTAACTGAGACACAGCAAGTACATGCAGGAGTGCTGGATGAAGTAAAATCTTATATTCAGTAGCTGGGAAAAAAAGGACATATTGAGTATGTATATGTTATGACTGCATCTGGTCAGAAATATCTTGACAAATTGTATAAAATTAGGGTACTGAAATGAAAAAGCTTTAGGAAGTAAGATTGATTTAATTTACAGTTCAATTTAAAGTAAAATGGAAATTATTATAATGACAATGTAATGTCTCTTTTTTAGTATTTTTGGAACAAATATTTGATATTTATATTATAATATTTTTTATGTTGCTATAATATTTTTGTCTTAGATTCTAATATATAGGCAAGAATTTTATAGCTTGAATAAAGATGCTACTTCATTCTTTTGCTAAAGTGTTTTTGAAATGAAATATCATATCTTTCCTGATGAACTTAAAATTTTTGTATATTTTATCCAATCCAGAAATAAAGGCAACTTCATCATCCCAGAAATTGTTTATGAAATGGAATTTACTGCTTTTTTCACACTTTTGGGGTAATATTATCCATTTATTGCATCACTTTTCATTCAGCATCCAGTACTCATTTGCAGTTGAAGCTTTCATTGTTGTGATGGTTGATTACTCATACCAATTATTGCTGTTCTTCTGGATGTACTCAATTTGAAAGAATAGGCAAAGCAAGCAAATGTATTATTACCTAGTTCAACATTTATTATGATTATTTAAATGTGTAGGGAATATATGCAGGTCATTATTCATATGATAGTTAGACGGTTCCAGAATCCTGAATTTTGCTATCTTTGATACCAGGATACACCATTTTCCCCATTTTATGTATTAGAGATGGAAGGAAATAATGATTAAAAATCTTGCCCAGGGTTAGGGAGAGAAAACAAATGAGAGCAGAGACACTAAGTCTTCTGGCTCTAATTGTTTCTAGAGTAATATGTTTCAATGGATTAATGAGACTGAAGAGAATTCAGACTGATCGAAGGAAAAAAGTCCCAGTGGTAGAAATTTGACTTACTCCTGCAGCCATGTCACCAAAATAGATTTTTTTTCCACATCGCCAAAGACAACCTAAGTAATATTTGACTGAAATCCAGAAAGCCTGAATACAGCAATAAATATAGAATAATCCAAGTCTCAGAGAAGTCAGCAGGAGCTTTCTAGACAATTTCTCTGGGTTGGAGGTTTGGTGGTTTTACTTTTTTTTAAATTAAATTAAAATTGTAGAACCTGAGGGCAATGAAAGAGACTTGCCAATACTGAAAATGGGGGACAAAGATTGTGTAAACTGCAGCAATGATTTTCAGAAAAACCTCTCATATTTCTTTAATAGCCTGGGATCCATACTACCACAATGAAAACACAGTGAACTGATGGGGTAGTCATGCCATTATGTGTTAAACATTACACTGAAGTGAGAAGTATAAGCTCCCTCTGTAGTTGGTGCCAAAAGACAGATTTATAACTCTTGAGAAGCAAGAAACACAAGGGCCTCCTGTGCATAGATTCAATCCATCCAATTTAAGTTCCTTTATAGTCCTTCAGAAGTGTTTGTCTCTCTTTTTACTCTCTCACTCTCTTTCTCAATCAAAGATTGGTTTTAACTTCTAGGAGGTTAAGCTAGGGGAGATGGATCCTCCTCAACAGCCTACTTCTAGAGGCATCAATGCTATAAACAGACCACCGATGGTGCAATGAAGACTTAGCCTTGGACAAAATCATGCTTAGGGGTAAAAAAGAGAGCAAACACCAAATATCTAACATAGGTAGAAAATGTTATGTATACTAACCCAGGATGTAACATGAAGTTGCAAACAAGAAGGAACAGCTGTAAAAGGATGTTAAAAATACAAAAATAGCCCATGAGAATGCCACTAAAAAGGAGGAAGAGAAAATAAATCCCATTAATATTACTCTTTTCCCACTGGAGAAATTCAGACACCAATCATTTAGTCCGTATGTTGCCTTGCTTAAGGGAGACTAGTGCTATAGGATACAGAACTACAGTGGAAGAGTGATCATAATGCTCTTTAAAGGACTAAATACTACTGTGTATATAAGAATTACAACCGCTTTATCGTATTACTAAGCTTTATTCTTTGTAGTAGTTTATTTTCTTTTTCAGTAATAAATCCATCTGGGCTAATAATATTTGTTGAGATATACAGTTAAATTTTCGATTTTATTCATAATAAATCCTTGACTTCATGTATTTGTTGCATTTCCTTTTAGCCCTATCAACATTCTAAGCATAATAGAAGGGTTAAAATTTTAATAGAAAAACAAGTTCACATTTTACAAGCTTTCACACAACAGCTTCAACTAGCAACTAGGACAAGCAGTAATATTTGTTTTGTCTTATTTTGATTTCTGAGTGGAATTTACTGCTAGCTAGCAAGAAGACTTTCTAATCATAGTCAGTCTGCAAAAAAATGTTTTATTAGTTTAAAAAAAAAACAACCTTTCTTAAATGAATGGAATTATAAAATCATTTTTACAGTAGTCTTTGTATAATAAATTGTCAAGCCTTAAATATCAGCAGATTCTTTTATCTGAGTTTATCTTGTTGGGATGGATCAGAAAGCTGTAATCAATCACTCAGCTTAGCCATAAAATGGCTTCATCATATGTGTATATTCTCTTCAAAATCAAGCTGTAACATTTGCACATAATAACTTACAGGGTTGCAAGGTTAGTCCAAGCCTGTGTTCAATATTATCTGACATTTTATTGGCTACCACACAAACTTTTCTGGTATAGTCATTTTACTTACTAAAGTTAGTTGAAGGGTTCCCTGTAACAAAGAGTTTATTATTTTTTTTAAAATGTTGAAGAATAAGGTAGAAGTGTTTGATGCATGGAAGGAAAGTAAGGAGACAGCAAAATGTGACAGAGAATGAAGGATAAAAATGAAACATTCATTCTAATGGGAAACGGAATTTGAAGAGGAAGATTCATAAGGTAAATTCATTCCCTTAGAGAGCTTAGTCTGCATTGTGTACCTGGATCAACATATCTGCATAGGAGAAAATTATAAACCATATAGTTATATGGTGGATTAAGTTTATTTAGAATGAGAGTTTTTACAGAGGTGTTTAGCAGAAACAGGTATCTTTTCTTCTTTCACAGAATGAGGTCTTGATGCTGCTATTTAGAGAGTACAGAAGGGAACGTGGGAAGTCTTGATTTGGTAGGGTAAAACCACAGCAGAGAAGAAAAAGGGCAATCCTCAATTAACGAATGTCCAGCCTTTATCAGAGGGATATGAAAGCTACAGAGAGGCCTCCACAGGGGTTTTCATGCAGGACATGGATCAAGTCTGCATGTGGAACTTTTAATGATCTGTTATCTAAAATGTAAAATAAAAGTCTTAGTTTGTCTGAAGTGCCTAAAAAATCTAATAGATGTGTTAGCTGATGGACATGCAAGAGGTAACAATCTAAACAGAAAAGGAACAACAACTAAAATCCATGTTTCCTCCTGCAGGTGTATTTTTTTTTCCTTTCTGTGCCTTAGTGGTCTATCAGTCTTTTTAGTGTCTTTTTCTTATAAAGCTTTATCTATTTATTCCCAGTTAAATATCTAGCGTAAGAGAGCTACACTTGCTCCCCAGTTCTGAAGAAAACCCCACAATTGTCTGAATCTACCTCATATTTGACACTGAACATATAGTCAATCTGGAGCAAGTCCAGAGAAGAGCAACAAAGCCAGTGAAGGGGCTGGAGAACAGGCCTTATGAGGAGTGGCTGAGAGAGCTGGGGCTGTTTAGCCTGGAGAAGAGGAGGCTGAGGGGAGACCTCATTGCTCTCTACAACTACCTGAAAGGAGGTTGTAGAGAGGAGGGTGCTGATCTTTTCTTCCAAGTGACAGGGGACAGGACAAGAGGGAATGGCCTCAAGCTCCACCAGGGGAGGTTTAGGCTGGACATTAGGAAATTAAATTTCACATAAAGGGTCATTGGGCACTGGCACAGGCTGCCCAGGGAGGTGGTTGATTCACCTTCCCTGGAGGTGTTTAAGGCACAGGTGGATGAGGTGCTGAGGGGCATGGTTTAGTGTTTGATAGGAATGGTTGGACTCAATGATCCAGTGGGTTTCTTCCAACCTAGTGATTCTATGATTCTATTTATATGCAAGTAAAATACTGGTAAAAACAAAGTAAAGAATTAATAAGCATGGAAAGAATTATTAAAGCTGGGTCCCTGTACCTCATGTGGCTTCTAAATTCATGTTAAGCAGCTAACATATAGTAGCCATAAACAAACAGAAAAACAAACAAAAATTACCTTACCTCTACAAGTGCTGCAGCCTCAGTATTTCTCATTGAAAACCCCTTTGGAATGTTATTCACTCCAGAGGTGACATTTCTCAGAAATACAAATGTTTTGTGACAACTCTTTAATGTATTGGGTTCCATTTAAAATGTTGGTCAGTGATTCTCTCCATTTTCTTCATTAGTTTGCTGTGGAGATTGCTGGGATCCCACTGTGCCTCCGCACAAAGAAAGGGAGATGAAAGCTTGGAAGCTATCAGAGATTCATCCCATATGAGGACAGGCTGAGGAAGTTGGGGTTGTTCTGCCTGGAGAAGAGAAGGCTCTGAGGAGATCTTATAGCAACCTACCAGTACCTGAAGGGGGTGTACAAGAAAGCTGGAGAGGGACTTGTTACTAAGGCATGGAGTTATAGGACAAGGGGGAATGGTTTTAAATTAGAGATGGGAGAGATTTAGACTAGGCATTAGATGGAAATTCTTCACAATGAGGATGGTGAGGCACAGGAACAAGTTGTCCAGGGAAGTTGTGGATGCCCCATCCCTGGAAAAGTTCAAGTCCAGGTTGGATGGGGCCTTGAGCAGCCTGATCTGGTGGGAAGTAGGGTTAGAATTAGACGATCTTTAAGGTCCCTTCCAACTCAAACCATTCTATGATTCCATGATTCTATGATTCTATGATTCTATGATTCTATGATTCTATGATTCTATGATTCTATGATTCTATGATTCTATGATTCAGTTCCTAAATGCCACGGCCCTTCCTCATCCTGCTAATCATCAAAATGGCTTTCCATTTTAGTGTGTAAGATAAGAGAAACAGAAAGCTTGTGGAAGCTCTGTACAGCCACCCTCCCAAGAGCTTCTGGTATCCAATACCTTCAGGAAGGCTTTTCTGGTGGGTTTCCCAAGGACCATGACATTTTTTCTTTTACACAAAGAATATGAAATGTGAGGTTCTCCTTCAGTTCATAACAAAGTCAGCTATTCTGAAATATCAAAGCCCTTTGTGAATTGGAATGACCTTTCCCTGGTTAGCTCCTGCCCTTTAGCAATGGGTGTTGCTGGTTGCTCGAAATTCACGTACATGGCCACTTTTTGCAAAAAAGCTATGAGAGGGCAAACTTTCTCCAAAAGGTCTTTAACTTAAAAAAGTCAACCTCAGGCATGAAAAAAAGAGAACAAGTTCTGCAGGCTATTCACCTCTTGGCCTCTTTACTGAAATTGCCAACAAGGAGAAGAGCTGCAATGAAGACTATTCATTTATCTGTGAAAATAATGTTGAATATCTGTCACTGCTTTGGGAAATGATTGACCTGATAATGATAGGTTTTATATCAGCAGGTCCTTGAGTGCCACTCTCAAAGTCACTATATGGGGTCTGAAAATTGACTTCTTAATGGTGGCGGTCCTGTGGAACAGAAAGGAATTTCATTGCAGATGAATTTTCTGATGCAAGTGCATTGTCTTTCCTCCACCCAGACTGATGTTTATGTGTTCAATAAGTTGCCAAGAGCAAAACTTGAGGGAATTATATTTCTATGACATTACATTGAGCCATATACCTTTCATGTCATATAGTAATTTTCTCTTAAACTTTCTGTTAAGATAGTGAATATATTTCTCACTGAAAAAAAAACCCCAAATCAAACTTATGGGAGATATTTAATCTTATGAGTATATTGTTTGGCCTTGGGAAAAAAATGCTTAATTTGTCTTTTGTTTTCCGGTTTCATTAGGGTCAAATTTTCCTTCCAGAAAAGCTTCCCAGAAAGGTCGATAGAAATTATTGGAGATTAATGATGGAATTTTCAAAAGTGATTACTTCTGGCCTAAGTGTGATCTCATTGCCTTCAATGAACTACCATTGATGTTAGTGTGAACACAGCCAGTCAAATGTCAATACATTTTTGGAAATCCAGGATGAGTGATGTGGTTACTCACCTGCCAGTGAGCCAAGAACAGAGTATGGGACCCTTAAAGTGTTTTTTTTCCCTCTTTTTTTTTTTCCTTTGAAGTGTGGATATTCATTTCGTGGAAACACGTAAATGTAATCATACCCAACAGATAAGCAAATAAAGAAAAAAGTAAAGAACATAATGAATGAAATTGAATGGCCAGGAAAAAGAGGGGTTAACAAGGATAAATACAGATAAAAGTAAACAAATACAAATCCAATGAGATATTGCCTTGAAAATTGCTACCTAATTTATTTCCTCATTAGCATTTTTGAAACTTAACTAGGCCCGATTTCATAGTAAACAAGAAAAATGAATTGCAGATCCCAACTCTGTTTATGTTCAATTTCTATGCTGTGTTTTGTTCCCCCTGAATTAAAGAAAAAAATCCATCTTGTTTGTTCTTGAACTAATATTATAATCAATGCAACTTTCCATGGTGTTTGCATTTTGTCACTATTATTTATTAGATACAGTATGATAACACCTAAAGAACAACCAAGAGAGGTATTCCATTATGATAAGCAAGACTGAAACATTATCCACTCCCAGTTTTGGCTATTCAAATAGTTCACTTTTAATGAACAAAGCACACAACATATATAGGAGGCAAGAGGGAAGAACACATAGGACGTAAGAGTTAAGAAATGGTTTGTTGACTTCAAACGGTTCTTGCATTTCTGGGAAACTTCGAGGGATAGTTGTATTTTTCCAGCAATTTTTAAGGAAATTCAGTGCTTGTGGTCACAAATCATGAGTGTCAGGTTTTCAGACTCTGTTTCAGTACTTTTTGAATACATTAGCCAATTTCAACCAAATTTGCCAGAGGGATAGAAGTAACAAAAATACTCACTTTCTACAAACTTAAAAAAATCATTGGCCGAAATACCAGAAGGCACTGCAAGTGAAAACTTCCTAATACTATCTCTCATTAAACACAGATTCACAGAGTCACAGAATCACTAGGCTGGAAAAGACCTCCAGGATCATCGACTCCAACTATTCCTATCAATCACTAAACCATGTTCCTCACCACCTCATCCACCCATCTTTTAAATGACTCCAGGGAAGGTGACTCAACCACCTTCCTGGGCAGTCTGTTCCAGTGCCTGATGACCCTTTTAGTGAAAAATCATTTTCTGATATCCAGTCTGAACATCCCCTGGTGCAGCTTGAGGCCATTTCCCCTTGTCCTGTCCCCTGGCACCTGGGAGAAGAGGGCAGCTCCATCCTCTCTACAACCTCCTTTCAGGTATTTATAGAGAGCACTAAGGTCTCCTCTCAGCTTCCTCTTCTCAAGGCTAAAGAACCCCAGTTCCCTCAGCCACTCGTCATAATCAACATCCCAAGGTCCTTCTACTCTGGACAGCTTTCTAGCCAATCTTCTCCTAGTCAGTAGCTGCACAGGGTTGTTGTGCTCCAAGTGCAGGACCCAGCATTTGGCCTTGTTGAATCATATGCCATTGGTCTCAGCCCCGCAGTCCAGCCTTTTCAGATCCCTTTGGAGTCTCCCTATCCTCTGGCAGATCAACACTACCTCCCTGCTTAGCGTCATCCACAAACTTGCTAAGGGTGCACTCAATTGCTTCATCCAGGTCATTGATAAAGACCAGAGTAGCCACAACAAGAAACACATAAAGCAGCCTTTATTAGAACCACTCTTCTTGAAACAGATTTAGTTGACCAATGTATTTATTCAATGATGGTAATTAGACAAACATAAACCTTTTCAGTCAATCATTTTATTGCATAGATATTTTATAGAAATGAAGGTGGAACTTCCCCATGGACCAATAGATATCTCCATCTCTGCAAGTCACAGGACATCGATCCACTGTCATTGTGCAGGCATAAGCCCCTGTAAGATGTTCCTAACATCTAAAATACAAGCAATCATATCCTCAGCATACTATTTTCTACTGACTATACAGCTGGTGGGTCTCTTCCAACCTGGTTATTCTGTGATTCTGTGATTCTGTGACCAGTAGTTCAGGTGAAGTCCATACTGTAGACACTAGAAAGTCAGTGAAGTAAATCTCACCTACTTTGACAGGACAAGAGGAAATGGCCTCAAGCTCCACCAGAGGAGGTTCAGGCTTGGCATCAGGAAAAAAATTTCATGGAAAGGGTCACTGGGCACTGGAACAGGCTGCCTATGGAGGTGGTTGAGCCACCTTCCCTGGGGGTGCTTAAAAGATTGGTGGATGAGGTGCTGACGAGCATGGTTTAGTGATTGATAGGAATGGTTGGACTCGATGATCCAGTGGGTCCTTTCCAACCTAGTGATTCTATGATTCTATGATTCTATACTCAATCTATTTTTTTTTTGCCCTTTAGAGCAGGGTTAATACATGAAATTAAATACATGAATTAATGGCATTAAACAAAAAATATATTATTTAGTTTTAAAGAGTGTGCATTATGTTTGTAACATGTGCAGTTGTTTTTGCACAGTGAACCATGTCTATGCAGCATGAACACTCTGTAAGATAGAACCAGCCCAGCTATCCAAACTGAAGAAGTTGGGCGGCACCTTGTACATTTCCCAAATCTGATTTGTTCCTGCAACAGCCATATACAGTTTTCATTTACCTGTATACTTCACTTATGGACTATATGATACAAACTGTAGTTTATAACATACAGATGGTACTACTATGGTTGGACTATATGTTCCAGTTAGGACACCATGTAAGTATGATCCTGTTCTTAAGCATATGCTTGAGTCTACTACACTTACTTGTGGCTTTAAGTCATAGTCTTGTATAGGTAAGTACATAAAAAGTAAATGAGTAAATTACATTATATTATCTGAGCTACATCAGCTCCTAATTCACAAACACAAGCATCAAACCTTTGGGGTGAGATTCCCCCCAGCTACACTGCAAATAAGTCTCAATAGGTAGTTGTTTTTCTCTGGAAGGTGTTATCTATCATCTAGTTACTCTCGGTGATGTCTAGGGTAACTACAATGCCAGCATGTGGGTGTTAGTGTCTGTTAGTGCCTAACACACGACATCACGACACTCTCCCAGAGACAATGTTGTGTGTTAAATCAGTGTAGATTTCTCTGTATGTTTTGTTTGTTTGTTTTAGTCTAACATTTATGTTCCCTCTTCCCCACAGGTAATCTGTTTCTCCTGTCATAGTATATTTTTTCTCCAATCAAATCCATTAGAAAAAACTTTATATAAGCATTACAAAAATAAGTTTCTTTTTAAAAAATATCAAAATATTTTCATAATCTTTTTGGCTGAACTGTTTCACATTAAATGTAGAGTAATTCATTTCAAAAATAATGACTTTTACTAAATATAAATGGAATTCTGTTCCAGAGATTTCAAAACAAATGCATTTGTGTTTGTGTTTTTTTTGAGGGGAAGGAGGGTTGGGTGGGGGAGTGTTGGTTGTTTTTTTTTTTTTTTTATAGCACAAGTGTTTATTTTCCCAAATATAGCAAATCTAATTGCAAGCACTCAATCCCTATAAGATTCACTTACATTGGCATTAGCCTGTCTAGAGACTGTCATCCAAACATGTTAAGCACTGAAAAATATAAGGTAATGACTTAGAATTGCTACTGCTGACTAGTTACGGATTTGTGTGATTAATTTTGTTCCTCCTTACCAACCTCACCTCTTTATTAGCTCAATTTTTTTATGTATTTTCTTTCAGACTCTAAATACCGTGGAACAGAAATTGTACCACTTGATTTATTCTTACAGTATCTAATATAATGCGATGTAAATATGTTTTTACCTTATCAGTTATATCTGTTTTAATAATGAATATTAAATCTCCTATGAAATTATTATCCACTACTATACGCTACAAGAAAAAGTGAAATAAGTAAGTAGGCAACTACCCTAAGACCCTCTACAAATCAGTGCCAGGAACAACTTTTCTAACCAAAGTAGATTGAGACTCACTTTCAAGGCTTGACAGAAGGATATGTTTCTTTAAAAGTGCTGTTAAAAGATTGACATCACCCCAAATATACAACCAAAGGTGGGTTTCATTGCAAATCGTTTCAGTTGTCTTAAAAGTTTACTTAAAATATCGTAGTTTTCCTTTACAGTAAATAGAGATTGAAACCCACCTCCCAAAGACAAGTCCTCCCAGCTCTCCCTCGCTGCTGACTCCAGAGGGAACCCAGACAGCTTAAAAATTTCTGGACATATAGGGCTCAGCTCAGTCACACACACTGACTACAGGTTATCCAAGGCTTCCACACTGATCTGACGTACAGGACAGAGGCCTGCCAAGTGCCTTCTATCCTAAAAAATGAGCTTAACATTTACGATCCCTTTCCAGGTACAACCAATGTAAGACACCTGTCCTGCAGAAAACTAAAATAAGGCGAAATCCCAAATTCATAATTTTTAAATAGCCTTAGTTACATTAATTGCAAACAAGACACTGAACTGGGATCTGTACCAATTTCTTATCAAAGATTCCAGAACTGGACTCGAAGATGATAGCAGCTGAAGTCCAGCAACAGCCTACAAGAGGAATCATAGAATCATAGAATAACCAGGTTGGAAGAGACCCACCGGGTCACCGAGTCCAACCATTCCTATCAAACACTAAACCATTCTCCTTAGCACTTCATCCACCCATGCCTTAAACACCTCCAGGGAAGGTGAATCAACCACCTCCCTGAGCAGCCTGATCCAGTGCCCAATGACCCTTTCTGTGAAGAATTTTTTCCTAATGTCCAGCCTAAACCTCCCCTGGTGGAGCTTGAGGCCATTCCCTCTTGTCCTGTCCCCTGTCACTTGGGAGAAGAGGCCAGCACTCTCCTGTCTACAACGTCCTTTCAGGTAGTTGTAGAGAGCAATGAGGTCACCCCTCAGCCTCCTCTTCTCCAGGCTAAACAACCCCAGCTCTCTCAGCCGCTCCTTGTAAGACCTGTTCTCGAGCCCCCTCACCAGCTTTGTTGCTTTTCTCTGGACTCATTCCTGAGCCTCAACATCCTTCTTGTGGTGAGGGGCCCAGAACTGAACACAGTATTCAAGGAGCAGTCTCACCAGTGCCGAGTACAGAGGGAGAATAACCTCCCTGGACCTGTGGGCCACGCCGTTTCTGATACAAGCCAAGATGCCATTGGCCTTCTTGGCCACCTGGGCACACTGCTGGCTCATGTTCAGTCGCTGTCAACCAACACCCCCAGGTCCCTCTCCTCCAGGCAGCTTTCTAGACAGACTTCTCCTAGTCTGTAGCTGCTCAGGGTTGTTGTGCCCCAAATGCAGGACCCGGCATTTGGCCTTGTTAAACCTTATGCCATTGGACTCAGCCCAGTGGCCCAGCCTGTTCAGATCCCTTTGGAGCCTCCCTACCCTCCAACAGATCGACAATTCCACACAGCTTAGTGTCGTCTGCAAACTTGCTAAGGGTGCACTCGATGCCTTCATCCAGGTCATTGATAAAGACATTGAACAGGGCTGGACCCAGCACTGAGCCCTGGGGAACCCCACTTGTCACTGGCCTCCAGCTGGATTTCACACCATTTCCCACCACTCTCTGGGCCCTCCAGCCAACCAGTTTTCCACCCAGGAGAGTGTGCGTCTGTCAAGCAGAATGCTGTGAGAAACTGTGTCAAAGGCTTTACTGAAGTCCAGGAAGACCACATCCACAGCATTTCCCTCATCCAGCAGCCGAGTCACTTTGTCATAGAAGGCGATCAGGTTAGTTTGTCAGGACCTGCCTTTTGTGAACCCATGTTGACTGGGCCTGATCACCCAGTTCTCTTGCATGTGCTTCATGATAGCACTCAAGATCACCTGCTCCATGACTTTCCCTGGCACTGAGGTCAGACTGACAGGCCTGTAGTTTTCCGGGTCCTCCCTGTGACTCTTCTTGTAGATGGGCACAACATCAGCCAGCCTCTAGTCCAGCAGGACTTCCCCAGTCTTCCAGGACTGTTGGAAGATGATGGAAAGGGGTTTGGCCAGCACATCTGCCAGCTCCTTCAATACCCTTGGATGAATCCCATCCGGCCCCATAGACTTGTAGGTGTCTAGTCGGGCTAGCAAGGCTCTGACCACCTCCTCTTGGATCACGGGAGCCTCATTTTGCTCCTCTAGCTCCTGGGTTTGTACACAGACGGAATGACTTTCTTTACAATTAAAGACTGAGGCAAAGAAGGCATTAAGTACCTCAGCCTTTTCCTCATCCCCTGTCACTGTTGTTCCTTCTGTGTCCGATAGGGACTGTATGGTCTCCCTAGTCCGCCTTTTATTATTTATATATTTATAGAAAGATTTTTTGTTATCTTTCACAGACTTTGCCAATCTCATTTCTAGCTGAGCCTTAGCCCTTCTGATTTTTTCCCTACACAATCTCACTTCCCTCCTGTAGTCCACCCAAGAGGCCTGTCCCCTCTTCCAAAGCCCATAAACATTTCTCTTCTTCTTGATATCGCTCAAGATCTCTCTGTTCAACCAAGCTGGCTTTCTCCCCTGCCGGCTTTTTTTCCAGAACATGGGGATGGCTTTCTCCTGAGCTGCTAGGATTTCCTTTTTGAAGAGCTCCCAGTCCTCATGGGCTCCCTTGCCCTTGTGTACTGTCTCCCATGAGACTTTGCCAACCAGCCTTCTGATGCCAACCAGCCTTCTGAGAGGAGACTGGAGACATCACACAGAGCTTAAAATGGTAGAAAAAGATACCTGCAACAGAGGTACTTAAAATCCATGTGAAAGAAGGTATTTGGGGAGTATAAAAACTTTATGTTAGCACCAGGGTTATACAAATAGGACTGGTTGATATTTTGCATATTTTTGGATTTTTTTCTGAGAACAGTATACGAAATTTTCACCCTTGAAAATGTTCTTACTAATTGTAGAAAGGAACTCTTTGTACTTAAGAATCTGATATGTTCCTTGCTCAAAGAGCATAAGGCAGAGATCTGGATCAAGAAATATTTAAAGAGATTATTTTTAAAGAAGACTGAGAAAGACTGTCAGGCTGACAGGCCCTTGCATGTGTTCCATCCGTATGGAATAAAGAATTGAGCAGCAAAAATATAGTACTCAAGCACGAGAAAAAAAACCCTAATGTATAATAAGAAGACATAGAGAAGGATATTAGAAAGAACCATGGTGCCATTCAGTACACTAGTCTGATGCAGTCAGATAAAGAGGAGAGGAAAGCAGTGCTTGGGTGTGCCTCAAGGAAGAAAGACATTTCTTTAAGCCAGTTGCCTTTCAGAATTATTTTTTTTTCAGTTAAAACTGGCTGAAAAATGAGTAAACACTCTTTATAAGCAATTTAAAATGTTGGTGGGGCTTTTCTTTGCTATTTTAACCCTTAGGCATAATTAAGGTAAAAATGCTGAGTGTACATTTACAAGTAATGAGTTTCAGTATATTAAAAAAAAAGCCAGGAAACACCAATGCACAGATATTAAAAAAAAAATAAATAAAAGAGGGAATAAAAAGAGAAAAAAAAAAGAGGAATTTTCAGCTCAAAATATTAGTGGTTGGGTTTTTTTTTTTCAAATAAAACTTGTCTGGTATTGCGAAGCACAAGAAACTGTGACTACTTTTAAGTGACCTAGATTTGTGATTTCAACAAAAACAATGAGAATTCCTGATTTCCTCCTGTATTATGCCCTCTGACAGTAAATACTTTGAAAAGGAATAATCACCTTAATTTGAGCCATAAAAGCAACATGGCTCATTTTCTTAAATATGTAAATCACTGTGACACTTACTGATTTTAATGAAATTATGACGATCAATGTCAGATAAAGATTGAGCTAAACTGTATCTACAGTGTATCTGCTTGGTAATCCAAAGATATGACTGCCTTTCTGTGCACGTAAAGTTTTACAGCTTTGTGTTGAAAAAGATCACTAGAGGCTCTGAAACCTGGTCCAAACCAGTTTAACTAAATATTTGAATGTCACTTCACTGGATATTTCTGCTATTGTTTTTCAGTGTCAGGGAAGTAGTTGTCTATAACTGCAAAACTAATGTCACAACTCAGGCTTACAGAGAAAAGTCACACATATACATGAACTTCTGCAGATATTTCCTAAATGCAGAGAGCAGGAAACTGCACTGTATGCAATAACTAATAACTACTACACTTGGCCACATGTACTGCTGTGACTGCTGCTGTACATATTAAAAAAAGGCAAATGAGAAATGAGGTGAAGTCATAAGAACAGATGTAGCCAAAAAAAGGGATATTTCAGAGTCTTAATTACAGTTAAAAATATTTCTGTCATCCCTGAGTGAAGAATTTCTGCATCACTAAGATATAATTTTAGTCACCTTATACCTACAGTAACAGAACACCAATTCCTGACTATCTAAACGTCGCAGAAGCCATGCTTTCCTAATCCTGCAGTTGTTTTCCCCCTCAACAAATATAGTTCAAATAATAATAAAGCAGCCTCATTCCACCCTACAACCCAGCAGCAAATATAAATCCATCAAGGTGACAATAGGATTAAACTGTGGGCACAGTTTTCTTGTTAGTCTTCTCCCATAAATAACTTCCATGTGAGATGGGAAATTAATGTTGCAATAAGTTGGTTCCTGTTGTGGGCCCAACAATAGAGCTGACAATCCTCTTACCATAGAGCATTACTTTTGCCTGTATGTCAGCTGGCTAAACTGTTCAGTCACCTTTTGTCTCCATAGGAGTAAAATGTGCTTGTTGATTTGCCAAGTCCCAAATTCTATATTTAACACAATACCTTGATGTCATGTGAAAAATAAAAAGCATGACTCTGCCTGAATACCATTAAGAGAACTGAAGGGATGGGGGAAGAAGTAGATGCTGGAGGTGTTATATAGAGGTTTCCACATACAAATGCCAGACAAAAAAACAAGCTGTGCCTTTAGGAGGAAAGAGGCAATAGCAAAAAAGAAACTTATTAATTGCACCATCTTGGGAGTAGGTCTTAAGTTAACATGGTTCACTTTCTTCCACTGTTTTTTCTTTACTTTAATGTAAGACAATTTATGTGCCTCTGACCTACATCAGCTCTGAAGGCCAGTGGAGAATGTGGAGAGAGCCAAGACCATATCTTTTCCTAACTAAACAGACATTCCTATATCTAAACTCCACTGTACTGGGTTTTACTTATTCCTAGCTATTGAATCTAAGTCTGAGTACATGCAAATTATTTAAGTCCATCACTATGGACTCTCTACCTTAGGCCTTCATGGAACAAAGTGTCTGTATGGACTGACAGAATAGTCTAGAGTCCTCATTGTGACTTGCACAGTCACACCTCTCTGGGTCTTAACCTGGCCAGACAAAATAAGTGGTAGTTGTGGTCTTCACGTGGGGTCCACATGCCTACCATATCTGGTGGAAGAATATTTAGCAATGGAAGTTTGTATTATTACAGCTTCATTCCTGCCTGTGTGACCAGAGGGGACTGGTGAGTCAGATCTGAAGGTCCTCAATCACTTTCGGAGGCAATTGTTTCTTTTTTGTGCTATTTAAAGGTGTTCAATGCAATGCTTAAGCATTTATTAGTTTCAAGCACATTTTGTGTAAGGAGGAGAACAAGTGAAACACAACGATGATGACGAAGTATTCTGTAACAATACTTTCCACATGGAATTTGTCTTTTAAAATTTCAAAATACTTTAGTAATCCTTGTTTTAGTAGATTAGAAAAGTTATATGTAGTTTTACTCTGAATTAAATGCTCTGAATTTATCACAGCTAAATATTTGGAGTGACCTTCACGTCCCTCATTTTTTTTTCCTCCAGAGAATTTTACTTTGCAGCAAGAGTTTTATTTGTTTGTTCTCAGTTTGTATTTTACAGGTTGTATTTTACAAATGAACAAATAAAAATCACAGTTTTAGACTTTCTTATCACACAAGAAAATCTGTGTGTCCTTTTTCCCTAGGTCTATCACCATCTCACATCTTTCCTGTGGAAAATTAATCTGGTGCCCTTAGTCTGGCTCCCACGGGACAGACGTAGTGCTTAGAACTGTCCCAGTGTGTAACAATGAGGAAAAATAGAATTTTCAGTTGCATAACTATGGTCTTTACCTGTGTTCCAATAAGCTTCTTGAAATCTTAATACCCAGAATCAGGCTCCATGGCTATATTACTGCTCACAGAAATTACAAAATATCCCCAGAATTTCAAGTCCAGATGCCAAAAAGCAAAGATCAGGGCAGCTAGGCAATGCAGGAGCAAGGGAAACAGAGAAAAAAAAAAATCATGCTTCAGTTGGAAAATGCTAAGATTTTATTGCCCTTTGCATGACCACCAGAGTTTCGGATACTGTGTCCTCATTTGAGGCCATCCCCTCAAGTTAGAGCTCATGGGACAGGAGGGAATCTTGGGCTGTCACTGTCCCATGCCAGAGATGAATACATGAGTTCAATTACCAGGGCTGTCAATCTGCTGCATCTCATCAACACTAAATTTGCTTTAAAGAGAGAGAAAAAAAAAATTACACATAATTTATTATACAGAGGGGGTGAAGAATACAAGCAGCATGAAAAAGCCCAAAGCACAGAAGATAATTTCCAATGTGAATAAATGGTACGTTTCTGGAGCTGAGGTGCATTCTCAAAGTGACTTTATAAAAGCTTTCTCCTCACTCCAGCCTTCTCCCCCTCTCAGCAGCCTCCTTGAGATCTCACGTATCATTGTTTCATGCACACCGCTTTCCATGAGATGAGTTTAATAGCATTATAAAAGTCACATTGTGCACAAATTGGGAACTTCAGTGCCTTGGTAACTGCTCTGATGCATACACACTTGCAAAGTTTTCAAAGCAGAATTGTTGAAGGCACTTCAAGGCACAAAAACATCCTTGGGTAAATTACTTCCTATTAGTATGTCACATATATCTTATATATGACTCTGGTTTCATGAAGTGACAGCCGCACTTGACAATAAAACTTTGCACTCTTTTTTATTTATATTTTTCCTGATTTTTTTTTTTTATTTCTTGCAAGTATATAATGTCTGATGCTAAAGCACTTATCTTCCTGCTACCAGTGAGACCACTGCTGACTACTTTGCTTACCAATAAGCGTTTCCACCCTACACCTCCACCTGAAATGTTAAGCAATTCTAATTGCTGGTTGTCTTAGGCAGCAGAATGAAGCACGGGTAGTTTTAAAAGGTGGGTAGGTTGTAATTCCTCTGACCCATTTAACATTAAAGGGGAAGAACATGAAAGTAAATCTGAGTATATAAAAAGGACACGTTTCCTTGTCTGGATAAATTCCACATGAAATCACAGAATCCCACCCTTTTTGCAATATCATGAAGCTACATAGCAAGAACAAAAAACACTAAACATCTCTCAGCTGCAAAGAGGAAAGAATAACCATAGCTTCTCCCTATATGAATTCCCAAAGCTGTCTGCAGCCTTCATCCTAACCAGATAGTGACTCCTTTGTAATTTTGATTTTAAATTTTTTAATGAAGATTCTGATCTCCCTTTTTGTTGTGTTTTATGCTTCTGCATTATGGGACACCGAAATTGGAAAATTAGTTTCACTTCAGGTTTACAATCTATTTCACTTCCTCATTTCCAATTGCAATTTTGGAATATTTTGTTGTTTACGTTTAAGACAACATATAGAGATATTTAACACTTCAGGTCTTGTAGATTAAATGGCACTTTTATTGTACTGTTAAGAAAGGTTTAGAAATACATAACAATTAAGAAAAAAATCCATTTTTACCATTTTTCTGCCCAACACTATTTACACATCACTTTGTAACAGAGACATCACATGTCTTTAACAAGTTCTGATCATTTTGATAGCCTCTGTTTAATTTCTGCTAGAGTATTTTTCTCAAATTTTGTGCCTGAGAGAAAGGATTAGATATAGCTAATAGATATAGAAAATATAGTCTATCAAACCTGCATATTAATCCCAAATTAAATTTACGGTGTCTATTTAACTCAGCTGCAAACACTGTTTTTACAACTGTGAGAAAGGTTTTCTAAATGGATTTTTTTTCCAGTTAAACATCTAAAAATGTGTCTGGGCAGAGGAAAGTATGGGAGGGGAAGCTCAGTATTCAGTAAATTTTTTTGAAAGTGTAGCTGCAAAATCTTATATTTGAGACCTTCAGGAAAACATTTAAATCTAGGAATGAACTTCATAATTATGTTTCACTTCCAAACATACCTTTTCCACAATGCCCTGTAATTTAGACTCCACCTGAAAACTCATACTAATTCACATTAATTCTACAAATACATTTCACTACCTTCAATACCATCACTAATGGAAATCACAAGATTTATTTTAGGCACAAAATGCTCCATTGTTTTTATTGGGTAAAGAATAAGTAAAGTCTATTATTCTTTTTTGTTTTATATTTTGAATGGATAGTTTTAATATTTTAAAATACTAGCAAGTTTAAAGACCATTAGTACTCATTCAAATAATTCAATTTGGAATTAATGATTTACAGTGGTTTGACCTTTTTTTTGGGTTTTTTTGTTAGTTTTTTTTTTAAGATGTATGCCTTTATTCAGTCCCAGATCTTCCAGATCTTGACTGGTTGGGGGTTTTTTGGGGTTTTTTCTTAAGATTATATGACATCACAAATGATATATAAACCAAATATCTGAAGTATAATTCTCCTGTTAGACATACTGGTCAACACAACTTACCTCATTTAAACTTCAGAGCTTTAATCATGTGACTCTTTGACCAGATTTTTATTTCTGATTTAAGCAAGGACTGTCTAAATTAATCTTCAATATATTGTTGGAAAATCTTGCTTTGAAGGAAGGCAGGAAGACAAGGAAGGAAGAAAAGAGTGAAAGAGAGAAAAAAGAAGAAAGAAAGTGAAATACTGAAAGAAAGAGAGGAAGGAAGGAAGGAAGGAAGGAAGGAAGGAAGGAAGGAAGGAAGGAAGGAAGGAAGGAAGGAAGGAAGGAAGGAAGGAAGGAAGGAAGGAAGGAAGGAAGGAAGGAAGGAAGGAAGGAAGGAAGGAAGGCAGAGAGAGAAACAGAAAGAAAAAGGAAAGAAAGAATCTCAGAGGCAAGGCTGAATCCAGGGGGACTGAAGTGGACCAGAAGGCTAAACCTCATCAGAAAAAGCTTTATCCCCAATGAGAATTGCATTGAAAGGGAATAATCGACTACAGAACAGAAAGAACTGAATCATACTCTTGGAAGTTAAATCAAATTCCTCATCCTGAAAGATTCCTTTCACAGATTAAGAGCAAAGTTTTCCTCTACATTCTATGAAGTACAATAAATTACTCCAGTATGAATGAGAGGAAAGCCTGTCTACAGGTACTTGATTCTTAAATCAAGGAAGTGTACATTTTTATATGCATTGATTATTTTCCTCAGTATTTCACTGTATAAATCTCAATGTGGCAATTCTTAATCTCTATTTTTCAAGTTTTTTATATTTATATTCCCCAAAAGCATTTTTTTCTTATTCCAGTAGTAATTGGAGGGTTAGTTACATATGGATATATCTTACTTTCTTTTCTCATAACAAAATTTTGTTAATCATCTTACATCAAGGAAGTATGAATTGTTTGTAAAAACAGAAGAAGTGCACCTTACACCTAGAAGTGCACCTTACACCTAGAGAGGAAAGTGTTATGATTTATACAGTAGCTCTTTCTTCTTATAGAAATTTGTTCCATAGTCACAGCGTGGTTTCTAAAAAAAAGTCCTGTCTTCAGTACCACAAACACCTCACAGCAAAAAGGCTGTCTTCACTGAGGACAGTTCCTTTGTATTGACAAGTATAGAAGTGTTTTCATTAATTGGCTCAGAGCATCTATTAGTCCCCAGTTTACCATTCCAGAATTTGTACAGTAAGGTTCAAGACTCTCAACTTAGCCTGATCTCTGTAGGACTGCAGAATAAAGAAGAGAGGATGAAACAGATTTCCTTCTAACAGCAAAAAGATAGATAAAGTGATAGTGGCAATCGTTCCCTATGAGTATCATGGTAACTATAAAAAAAGGAGTTGGTTGCGTACGCTTGAAACAAAGTAGAGTCTTACCTGCTTTAACTTGGCGCAATTTCCTGCACTGACTTCAGCTGGAGATCCCACCGTATGGGACACTGCTCTCTGCGCAAGCATGGTGAGATCTGGGCCAACACATCAGAAGGAAAGAAAAGGGAGACAGCTGTCTTGAGTAAACTCAGAACAACATTAACAAGCTCTGCTCTTTGGGAAATTCAGTCCTTTTCCTACTGTTTGCGTGGTCTTTGGTGATACAAGCTCACCTCTGCAAAAGATATTTTGCAGCAGACACTTCAGATCACTGTCATTTAAATCCAGACATTACAACCAGCTGGAAGTCTGCAGTGACCTCTTCCATGGCAGAGCAGAATAAATCAGTGACAAAGTGCTAGAATCGTTGCAAGAATAAAATAGATCCCTCCCTCCTGGAGTGTGTGAGCATTTTAACCTCTTTAGATAAGATTCTTGTTTCTTTACGTGGTCCTTTATAAGTTCGACATCTAAGTCTAAGCTAACCATTTAGGGTTCCTTAAGAGTCAAGAGAAAGAAACCTTCAAAAGGGCAGTGCACTTCATCCTAAAATAGGCTTATGGAATGAGTCAGCAGTATTGTCCTCTGCATTACCCCTATCTGTCCTTCAGATATAAGAGATGGTGAGGGCACTTCATACCTGTGACACTTAGACACCAAATTTATATATGTGGACCCTTACTTTCTTCATGGTATTCCAGCAGAATACTATGCAGAATTCCTGCAGAACTGTGCATCAAAGAGAAGAGACGATGAAAGCCACATATTCAAGTCTTACCTCTTATAAGTACTTGGCTACGTAACATGATCACAATATGAGTTGAGGACTGATTTGAATAGAAAAAAAGACTTATGCTGGTCACCTTAGTTATTATGGGAAAAACGTACCATAAACATAAAGCAATAATATCAATCTCACTTTTATGTTCACGCACACACACACAAAGAAAAGGAAACAAGGTAAATTTGGTCTCAATTTACTTAGATGGATAATAAGAATTTCAATTATTGTTGCATTATTTGTTACTATGTGGATGAAAGATTAGGTGACAATATGCAAAATATATTTTCTGCATATTATAATATTTAGTAATGTCATTTGATTTTTTATATGTTTCATTAAATTGTTTTGTGGCTTTATTATCTACCCAGATGCACAGCTCAGAAATACAATTATTCAGATTTAGAAGCAATAAAATTTGGCATGCATTTACTTGTATTCAGAATTCCTGCATGTTAAAGAGAAATTACTGCATTCTCCCCACACAGCTCTGTTCTCATACCTTCGCCAAACCATTCATTAGATGGAGCACATTATAGAAAATACACCATTTATGTTAAGGAACCCTCTGATAACAGATGTATTTGTACAAAGCAAATATTTCAATATATCATAGCCTTTTGATCATGACTATAATAGAAGCAAACCTATACACATTTTCTGTAATGCATATCTCTGTTATATGGTTATTGAGGGGGAAAAAAATGAGTGCTATAGATTATATATTGTAAGAAAAGGTACCTGCAGATGGAGGTTGACAATCTTTTGAAAACATTATTGAATACAATACAAATTGTTCTGTTTTATAATAAATGTTTTGAGGTTGCATTTAAAGACATGTCTCCCAGCTGAAGCACAGGGAGTTTTCCTATGGACAAGTTGTTCCAGCTTTAGTTTGCCTTTGCTGTGTTTCATAAATCAAGTACTCAAACATATGACACAATGTCCCAAAGTTGTCCCCTGTAGTTGAAACTGAGACTGGTGCTGATGGATAGCAGGGCAGAGAGTAATTCTGCGGTCGTGTCCAAACAGGAGACGTTTCAGCAATGGTGTCTACTGTGCTCTGCGAAGCCGCCCACAAGATGCTGGCTCCCTGTTTGGAACTCAGTCAATGATTCCATGTACATTCCTTTCCTTTCATCCACCTTCCAGAAGGAACTGCTATACTGCTAATGAACAAGCACTTTGATTCATCAGTTCATTGCTCCTTATGACATACCCACAATCTGGTAGAAAAACATTAATGATCTCAGATTTGTCAACCAGGAGTTAGGTCTCGAGATGCCTCTCCACTGCCACAGTTCCTGACCATTAGCTTTATACTCGATCCTGTCTCGCCACCTGTGTTCTGCTCCTGCTCAGCAGTCAGCTCTGCTTTGAGGAAAAAAACATTTTACTTATTAGGGAGTCACAAAGGCATGCTCATGGGCTGCAATGAAGACCCTCAGGTCTCTGACCCTTCCCTTGTGCTAGGAGGACTCTAACATGACTGGTGTTATTACAGATAGATGCCTTGAATTTACACGTCTTTCAGGGACTCAGCTGTCTCCTGTCTCTACCTACACGTTGTATACATCAGCAACTGTAAGTGTTCATGTACGCAGAGACAAGGACAACCTGTGCAAGTGTAATTTACGATTTGGGTAACCAAGGCACTACATGGACATCCCCAGCAAAATATCCCTAGAGAGATGAGAAATCTAAGAACCATGAGCAACTGAGGATGCAGGAACTGTTCATTTTTCTACCTTCATTCCCTCCTAAAATAGAGACCTGCAAACAACAGAATTGTTCTGAATATCTCTACTCTGCCAAAGCCCTAGAGCTAGGTTCTCCCTTTTCTTTTCCTGCTGGAATTATTAAAATGTACAATAAGATTTTTTTTTAAATGAATAAATTCTGCATCAAGGTTTTTGATTAGGGTACAAGAGCTTTATTACATGAATGAAATAAGTATAATCTTTTTTTGCCTAAATTTAAACACACATAATACAGATAACTTTAATTCCTATTTCTGCAGAAATACAGAATTTTTATTCCGTTATCCTAATGGATAGAATTTCAGGCAATTGTGTTGTTTATATTTCATAAGCCAAACTCTATTTATTTTTTTATGTTAATTTTGAATAACTCTATTGACTTCAACACAGTTACACTGGATTTACATTGCTATAAATGGAAGTACATGTTGGTCCTTAAATGACTATGGGGATTTTGGATTACCCAATGGATTTGGAGAACCACGCTCAATAATTCCGCTAAAAATGTCTTTATTCCTGAGGCCATTTAATATTTATGCACTTGTTTCAAGCTTGTTTCTATAGAGTACAATGATTTATTATGAACCAACTCTTACACAATGAGCTATAATAAAGTAGCTATTTAGGTTTGCTCATGTTTTCCACAGAATCAGTTCAAGGCATCTGAGAATTTTTCTCAGTTAAAATCATATATGTCCAATATAATGGAGAAATAAGCTTTAAAATAATCCACAAACTTATAGGACTGACAATAAGATGTTCTGGGTTAGCAGATAACTGTGGATATTCTCTCCCCATCATTTTTTCCCTCCCTGTGGCTTGCACGTTCCTCTTCTCCCTCCAAATACATTATCTTTTTAAACTGGTGATAAGCCTTACCTATAACGGAGAGGAAGCAGTCTCTCTCTGTCTTTCTTGGCAAATAACTTAGCTATTTTACTCAAGGGAGAATGTCCTGGGTGCTTCTAACTTGTAAGAGAACAGACACCCACCATTTTGTAAACTTTTTAGTTTCTGTATTACAGTCTTTTCATTATTAATTGAAAAAAAAAAATCTGACTAGCTATCAACTCTTTCCAGCCATGAATGACCTCTTTCAATGGCTCTGCATCTCTACTTAAACAAGTATATTGTCTCAAGGAAGAAACCTGGCTCTTCATACGTGCATAAACCCTCCACTTGCACCACAGAATATTCTCCCATTTACACTGGATAATTGAATGAAGGTTGAATGAGACCTTTATCACAAGGACCAGAAAGTTTTAAAAATGATTTTCTTTCATTTTTCTTTTTTTTCTAAGAAGATTTTGAAAGCAAATTCTATAGATACAGAAAAATATATTGTTTCTTGTCAATTAAACAGAAGGCATCAAAATCCAAGAGTTCTCAGATTCCCAATGTGTTTCCCTACTGATGAATGCTGTCTTGCATCAACCACAGATGCCTTTGATTTAGCTTTTCATTATGTTTTATCCATGCTATTTTGTTCTCCATCAAGAAAGAAATGTTAGTCATCGCTCTATCAACAACAGAAAAATATGGCTAAAATAGAGGCCTTCGTATATATCAGCTGGTGTTATTCTTGTTGCAAGTCCAGAGAATATCATTTCCACAAGTTTGCTTAGACTCGTAACATCTCATGCTCAGAGGTACAGCTGGGATTTTCAAAGCCATATCATGTCATAAACCCTGTCACTGCCATGAGAGGAGAAACACAGAACGAATCATCAGCATCTGGGATCATCAGTGACACATGAAGACTGGTTCAGCTTTCAGACTTGTGGTTCAACTGTAGGTGTTTGAGCAAGGTAGAGCAATTATGGAGAGAAAGTCTCCAGCTTCAGGCTTTGCAATAAAGCCACATAGTCATCACTAAGTTTGCATCTTGTGAATGTTTAAATTAGTATTTCTGAATTCCTATATTGTTGAGAGGGAAGACTAGCAAGATTTCATATTTACAGCTAGCCAATAGGACTTGCAGTGTTCTTACTTCCTATTATCAATATATCATTGTGTGAGTTACACTTGTTGGTTTCCACCATGTAACAAACAAACAAGGCAAGAAAATATACAACAAACCAAAACCTAAAAAACAGTAAAAAGTAATTATTGTTTTTTTCCCTTTCTCAAAGTTTTCTGCTTTCCATGAATTTACACAAGCAAAAGATTTAACATTTAGCAAAAGAAACTGATACATGGCAATTCTCATATCCTCAGGGAAAAACAAACAAAAAAACAACAAAAAGACCACTGATTTTTTGGCTTGAAATTCAAAAAGATTTTAAATTCATCAAGTAAATGTATACAGCACAGAAGGAAGGGACAGAAAGAAAACTTTGGAAGTGCACAAAGGAACACAGAATTTCTCAGGACACAGTTGAACTTCATCGCATCTACAAGCCTCAGGATGCAGAGCTTTTTGCTAAAGAAGAGGCTAAAACAAAGCTGAGGTAGTTTTATTGCCATGAGACTTCTCAAGTGAGTAAAGGCCCAAGTGGGAATACTGGGGAGAATGAAATGTTTCCTGGTTATAGATGCTTCTGAAATGAACAGAGATGCAAAAAGTATATGTTTCCTACTATCCTTAAGGAGAAAAATAAGAGCAATTATGGTCAATGCTAAATATTTTCTGTCTGAGAAGTGAGAACATTGGCGTGTGCATCTATAGGAAATGCCATACGTCTCTGCATATGCAGGGTGTCTTTTGCAGGCATCAATCCCACACTGTCAATTATGTTGTTTCCAACACTTGACCTAGCTTCCTGCAAACAAAGCACAATGTCAACAGCAGAGAGGTTTACATAGCTGATAGTGATAGTTTTGGGATGGGGTGCTAGAACATCATAACTAAAGGATTTAGGGCAGCCTAAAAAGACCACGACCACAAAACCAAACATATGATTTGATTCAATATGGTGCTTAAGTCAATCACCTAAGTCATTAGTAGTCAACCTGGTGCAAATGAAAGAGAAAATGCACAGATGAGTAATATAGAAAGGTAGCTACCAGTGCAACTATCCAAACCAAGCAGAGAAGACCCCTGGATGCAAATGTGATGCAAATCTCAGCAAAGAACTGCAGACACAACACATTCACTGAAAAGGGCACAGCCATAAGGTGCTATTACAGTAAGGGTAAAATGCAGTTGCTCAGAGAGGGCACCAGTAATGATATTTTACAGAAGCATGGTGAAAAACAAAGGTGAACGGCACAGGGTTCATCGCACTGATGCACTTAAAGGGAGAATAAGGCATTAGTTTTTGCATATTGATATACTAAACAATATGTACTTATTTTTAAGAAGGAGTTACTCTCCATCTTGACCATAAATGACACACAAACATCTCATGGCCTCACACTACAGTGTTGAAAACAGTTTTTTTTAGTTTTTGATTTGATTTGCAATCTAAAATCAAATTTCATGGACAACTAAAATTTCAACCCCTCTTTCTGGAACATCTACAGGAAGTGTAAAGAAGCACAGTTTTTATCTGAGGTTATTCTTCAATTTAGCACAGATAAACGCCTGACAAAATTCATACTGTAATTGCTCTGAAAGAGAAAACTCACGTACGGGGAGGAACAGCATAATATGCCAGTCCTGAGGAGACACCACCAGGGTGATCAGGGTGGGTGAGCTGCCTAGTGATGAACCTGAAGAATAAGAGTAAGTAGCCCAGATGTCTTTCCATGTATCTCAGTACATGGCTGCACCTAGACATTGCAACTAATTCTGGGGATCTATGAAGGCCAGTTAAGAATTGAAAAAAAAAATTAAGAAAAACTTTGAAGACCTATTAAAAAATGCTAGGCAAATACAAATTGACATTTAAGAAGTTGTCAAGACTTGCTATGCATGCCAAAATTACAAGCCTAGTCCAAGGAAAAAAATCCAATGTCAGTGACTCAGGACAAAAAAAAAAAAAAGACTCTTTGGAACCAAGCCGATATAGCTCTGATTATGCTGACAGAAAAAAATGCACTTGTTCTGGAGTATTATTCTCACTTCTCTGGAAGCTTACTAGGAGACACTATGGCTAAACAGTTAATCAGGCATGCCAAATCTATTTTTACTAAATATAGTACCCCTGCCATCATAAAATCTGACAGTGGGCTACAGTTTAGTAATTTACTGATGGGAATTGGTTGTTTCAAAGAGTAAAGATGCCCCAAGTGTCCATCCAGTGTAGTTAATGAAGCTGCCACCTTGGGAAGACAGAGTATGAGATATTGGCAGAAGAAGGAGACAGGGACTGAAGGGGAAATAAAAGGGACATTTTGCCAAAGAAAGCATCACATGAACACTAAGTATCAAAGCAAGTTATATCCGAAAAGGATGTCTCTTAGGGCAGCTGGATCAAGTATCTCACAGTAATAGTTTCACATGATAAGGGAGTCAATCCTGGACTTGATAGAATACTGGTAAAAAATAGCACTAGTGAACAAACATATTTTCTAGCTACTTGAGGAGGTCCCAATAGCACTGATATCTCAAAACAAACTGAGTAATTTTAACAGCTAGGAATGAATCAATCAATTTCAAATTGTTAATAATTTGAACATGATGGCTAAGGCTTTCTGTGACTGTGTGTCATGTGCCTACATTTTATAAAGTTATTCTCATTTTTTGGCTAAGATGAGAAAGCAGAATGAGTGTTGGGAGCTGTACCTTTCAAAGGCATTCACTAGGATTTATTTATACTGCCTCAGTCACTTAAAATTAGGGCCAAAATCTGTCTGAGTCAAACAAGATACATTTCTGGTTAGCAGATCCATTTCTGGTTAGCCACCTTCACAAGCTGCTTCATCATAACTTAAATCAGGAACCTAAGCCTGGGTGAAGTTTTTTCCCGCTCTTGAGGTCTCTGTCTCCCCACAGGCTGTACAGGGAATGCAGATGGGTAGTCAGGCCTTGGTGTCCAACCGACATTTAAATTCAGGGGCGTTGAATCCTGTCCTCAGATCCAAGGAAGACACTCGACTAACAGTATCCATAGAAGAGGGCTGTTTTCAGTGACCTTAGGCCAGGCCTTCAATAAGAAAGTTTTTTATCACTTCACCAAGGACTCCTACATGCTACAGGAGTCCACTCTATCACCCTTCTGTGACACTGGATTGATTTCTCTGAGTGTCTCTACTACAGTTATTTTCAAGGTCCCAAGTTAATTTTCTCACTGCTTTTATTTCCACACCCCTTAGAGTTCTTCTTTGCAGCAAACCAAAACCTAGAGAACAAAACCAGGGACAGAACATCTGCATTTCCCTTGGGTTTCATCTGTTCCTTCATGCATGTGGCTATTGGCTACATCTCTGTGCATATAAGATCAGATTGCTTTACATAGTGTCTATCTCAGCATTAACACTCAGATCTGCAGCTTTCGTGTCCTCCGAAATGCTAGAATCAGGGCACTCTCAAAAGGCAACCAGGCGGCTGCAGGGACAGGCAATAACGGCCTTGATTTCTGCATCCCAGTTTGAATCTAGTTCATGGTAGATAGATAGCAAACAAGCATTGCTACCATCTGATGGTTGCTTGGGGAAGTGAGTTTAGATATTGCAAATGTTCATCTCAGAAAAACCACCACTCCCATAACATCGAGAAGCACGGTGCTGGCAGCTTTCTAGCTTGTAATGGAAAACTTCACAGACATAGATTTTATTTCTAGCTCTTCTCACATGACTCTAAGGAAAACAAGCAGCATGCATGGTAGAACAGAAAACTGAAGAATTTTATACAATAAAATGCTTCTGTGAAGGACAGAGGTGTAGTTTTTACAGTCAGATTTTCTCTCAGGACACTTAAAAAAAATATATCAAAGATTTTTATTGATTACAAAGTTAAAAGATCAATGTTTTCATAAGGTATCTTAATTATGAGAAAAATAACCACAAAATTTCCTTCTTTTATTTATTTTTCTTTAAATATGCCTTCCTTTTTAGTAAGTAGAATAGAATTGGCTTTATAGCTCTTCAGGGTTCTGACTGCATGACTTACATAGTGAGAAACTGAGGCACAGTTTTAAAGTTTTTGAGGCACAGTTTTTAAAGTATAAAATCACAGGTACTTTATACTGCATTTTGCATCCAGCTGATTTGTGAGTTCATTTGTCACTGAAGACTCAGAGTTTTCAGCAGTGAAAACAATTGCACTCCTTGCAAATATCTGGCAGCAATGGTTTCCACCCTCAGCACAGTATCCACCCTCAGACTTTTGTTGTCTAATTGTCCCATACCATGATTTTTTTAATTAGATCCATCTTCCTATTTCCTTCAACTGTCCAGTCCATTTTTAGTTTCCCTTGTTTCCCTCCCATCAGCATCTATTTTCAGTTCCTTTTTCCCTTTTCACTCCTTCTCCTCTTCTTTTCCTTCTTCCTTAAAAATTCCTTTTCCTGAGCTGCTTCCACCATTCTCAAGCCAAATCTTCTCTTTGAGGCACTTGTAGCAACCAAATTCCTCACCTGCCCCAGCAAAAAACACCTGAGGAGAGGAGAAAGTAGAGATACCAGACATTGTATTCAGTTACTGAAATGCTGAAAGTATCACAACCTACAATGCTAAAATGCAATTGGAGCTGAAATTGAATTTAGCAGTTGAAATTTAAGATATCTCTCAGAGCTCAGTGTGCTTGTGAAATTTAGAGGCCTGTACATCAATCAAGTCCTGATCAAAGCAAGGGACACATGTCCAAACCTAAGATCATTGTCTGAGACCCTGAATCTTTACTGCAGTTTATTAGAGATTTAGAGCTTAATTATCAAAATATTATCAGAAATTTGTAGGTAGGATAAGAAACACATGTTTCTCTAGTCTTGTTCTCCAGAAAACCTAGAGCTTTAAGGTGGGAGTTGGGGGGATGGGAGGGGGTTGTAGGTGTTTTGTTGTTTGTTTTTTTTTCCAGAGATGCCTGTCTGGTAGGAAATTACCTACTTTTAGAGGTGACAAGATCCCACAACATCTAATGAATCCATTATCTGGGACTGTTATCTGCACTAGCAAAAATTCCAAATTCTCCACTTAAAGAACGTTTACATTTGCAAGCCGCCATCACTTGCATAGTTTACAAATCACACAGTTTAAAAATCCTAACTATTGAAAACACTGACACTTCCACATTGCCCACAAAATAAACAAACCTGTGAGTCACATTAGTTGTCAAGATATTTAAAGTGATGCTACAATAAGAACTTTACGTTTTAATTTATTTCTCATCCTGATTTGGATACCTAAGTATATTCTTTACAAAATAAAAAATGCATAATTTATAAATTCATTGTAAAATTAATATGCATATGAAGTGTCATTTAAAGTAAACTGGCATATATTTTTTATACATATGGTGGTTTGTGTCTGGTGCAAATGTATTTGTTTATGAGTTCTACAGTAAAAAGCACAGTCTTAATGTATTTGCTTTTGTGTGTCTGCATCTTTGTGCATAATCTGAAAGGTGTCACTGCTTCACAGGTTGTTACAAAGTGGTTGTTCTTGCTGTAATAATACTTACACATATTATCATTTTTTTAGTACCATTATGCAGTTTTAAATTCTTTTTCCCTTTTGAGGTCGAGAAATCTTTTTCCCCATGTGCAAAAGAGAGGAAACTTAGACAAAAGAAAAATTTATGAGTTACATACAGTCATACAGGTAACACATAGGGGAGTGGAACAAGATGTCTAATCTGTACATGGCAAAGAGGGCAGCAGTTGTCTTTGCTCCTTGTTTGCCCACTGGTAGGGCTGAATACTTTTCAGGGATGCAGAAACGGAACTTACTGGGTGCCATAGTATGCAGTCTTAGACTGTAGTTCCATTATGGAAAAACTATAGTCTCTGTGCTGAAACTTACAGTTTTTACACACAGGGTAAATCACAGCCCCTAACCTCCTTACATCTGCTAGTACTGGAGTTACAGAAAGAGCCATCACCACCACAGATGTTGTATGTTGTAGTGTCTTCTCTAAAGGGTGGTCAGATGGCAAAGTGACATACAGAATCATAGGAAATCAAATGCAAATATAAAATCATTGCTATTTCACTGATATGTGGAATGGGAATAAATAAAAATATGATCCGAGTGAGAAGAAACCATAATGGAATATTAAAAACAGAGCCATGGGCTTAAACATGTTACTACATGATTAAGTTATACTTATCCGGTTTATCTCTAGAAGAAATATTAAAGGAACTGATCCAATGTGTCTAGGGAAGAGACGACTAGTGGGAGGCAAGGTAGTAGTTCTTCAGTTGAAGAGCCACCAAAGCATATGTGATGAAATATTCTTCAAAGTCACTATGGATAGGAAAAGAAAGCATGGACTTAAATTACAGCAAAGACTTAACTTAGACACCTGGAGGATATTCTCTGATGGAGAATATTTAAGCAGCTGAGTAAGTTGTTTGGAAAACAAGTAACATTTCCATTGCAGGAGCTTCTTTAAAACACTGTGAGCAACTATAAGGCCTGAAATAGGAAGAAAATCTAACTTTGAAAGACGAACGAATAGATTGTGTAATGATTTTGCATTCACTACAGGTTAACCCCAAGTCTGTGTCCATATGTGATGAGGGAAAAGCTGTGGATGTATCTTCTTGGACTTCAGTAAAGCCTTAGACACAGTTTCTCACAGCACTCTGCTTCGGAAACTGTCAGCCTCTGGCCTGGACAGGTGAATGCTCTGCTGGGTGGAAAACAGGTTGGATGTCCAGGCCCAGAGAGTGGTGGGAAATGAAGTTAACTGCAGCTGGAGGCTGGTCACAGGTGGTGTCCCCAGGGCTCAGTGCTGGGTCCAGTCCTGCTCAATGTCTTTATCAATGACCTGGATGAAGGCATTGAGTGCACCCTTAGCAAGTTTGCAGATGACACTAAGCTGGGTGGAAGTGTCAATTTGCCAGAGGGTAGGGAGGCTCCAAAGGGATCTGAACAGGCTGGACCACTGGGCAGAGACCAATGGCATGAGGTTCAACAAGGCCAAATGCCGGGTCCTGCACTTGGGGCACAACAAAAGAGTGGCTAGAGAACTATTTGGAGGAGAAGGACCTAGGGGTGTTGGTTGACAGCAACTGAACATGGGCCAGCAGTGTGCCCAGGTGGCCAAGAAGGCCAATGGCATCTTGGCTTGTATCAGAAACATCATGGCCAGCAGGTCCAGGGAGGTTATTCCACCCCTGTACTCTGCACCGGTGAGACCGCACCTCGAATACTGTGTTCACTTCTAGGCCCCTCACCACAAGAAAGATGTTGAGGCTCTGGATCAAGTCCAGAGAAGAGCAACAAAGCTGGTGAAGGGGCTGGAGAACAAGTCTTAGGAGGAGCGGCTGAGGGAGCTGGGGTTGTTTAGCCTGGAGAAGAGGAGGCTGAGAGGAGATCTTAGTGCTCTCTATAACTACCTGAGAGGAGGTTGTAGAGAGGAGGGTGCTGGCCTCTTCTCCCAAGTGACAGGGGACAGGACAAGGAGGAATGGCCTCAAGCTGCACCAGGGCATGTTCAGACTGGATATCAGAAAACAATTTTACAATGAAAGGGTCATTGGGCACTGGCAGAGGCTGCCCAGGGAGGTGGTTGAGTCACCTTCCCTGGAGGTGTTTAAAAGATGGATAGATGAGGTGCTCAGGGCCGTGGTTTAGTGTTTGATAGGAATGATTGGACTTGATTATCCAAGAGGTCTTTTCCAACATGGTGATTCTATGATTCTATACTACGATTCTATGTTTTTAAGCAAAGTCATCTTTTTATTTCTTCTTAAACCGGAGCTTTCTATAACATACAAAACCACGAGATAAATATATCCCAGAAAGGATGACTGTGGTTTATCAATCTGTAGCTAGTCGCTTGACTGTTCTGCCTCCAAGCTATTGGTCTTCAATGTAAGGACCAGCAAAAAAAAAAAATCCAAAACAACAAAATAACCAAAATAAAAAAAAAACAAACCCAAAACTAAAATGAAACAAAAAAAGAAAAGTAAAACAAACAAACAAAAAAACCCAGCCAGTTCCAAGTAATAAAATGATCTAGTAAACTGGAGACCTAATTTGGAAAATATTTGTAAGATTTCAAGGCTAGGATATTTGAGGCAGAAGTAGAACCGTTCTCTTCAATGATTTATAAGATTGCTTTAGAGAGACAGAGTAGAACATACACAGTGATGTAGTGAGTGAAAACATAAGTAATTGTTGACACGTTGCATTTTAAAGAGTAGCAGCACCATTTGCCTTCCTGAATTTTGTATCAGTACTTCCATGAGCACTTCTGATCAGCACAGATGTGACTTTGGTGGGCATGGGAAAGGCATGACCTCAGTTCTTCCCTTGACCTAGAAATGTCAGGGTTAATCTGATCTTCCACTTAAAATCTAGGTTGCCTGCCCTCCTTCCTGGGAGCACAGCTTTGAAGGCAAACACTAAACAACCGTGATCTAACCACTAAGCTTTCAATTCAAAACTCTCAGCTGCCGTCTTATCCTCTATTTGCCAAACTCATGAGTTTTTAATGAATGTAAGTCTTACTTTGATTTTTGCCTACTGCATCAAGCCCCTCAAATTAAGGGTTACTATTTCATGAGACTAAAATAGCCCCATAGGAGACAGGTCTCCAGTAGCACAGAGCAATCAAAATGGCAACCTTCTTCCGCATGCCCAGTAGAAAAAATAAAGTTGCCTGGGCTCTTTGCTGCAAGAAGATTATGAACTACCAAGTAATAAAACTAGATGATGTCTCATACTATGCAAAGCTCATACTATCCAACCTGTTTTAACTAATGGTGTTAAGTTGGTCTGTTGTTATTTAAAGGGTAGTTTGGCATTATCCCAAGTGAGATCACAAGTGTCATTGGAAGTCAATAGTCTTGTGTTTTGAAACTAACTAGAACCACCTGAATATTCAAATAACTAGTTGTTAGATTTCCTCAATCATGTGCATCATTGTAGATGCACAGAGACATCTGAAATTTCAGAAACTCTTTGCTTAGGGGCTTTCAGCCTTTTGGGAAGAATGTAGCCCAGCCATAAATAGCACAGAATCACAGAATGATTTGGATTGGAAGGGATGATAAAGATCATCTAGTTCCAAACCCTTAGCATGAGCAGGGTCACCTCATGCTAGAAGCATGCAGGAACATTTCTTCTGTAGCTCCCAACAACATAATAAGAAGAAATACTATTCCTGTTTCAAGTTTGGAATCAAACCAGTTCTTCTGCCAAATGTTGTTTCCACTGGTTTGAAAAGCAAGACTGGAGGAAAATGGTTTCTCATGATTGTGTCTCCCAGCATTTTTAATGTTTCTGACTGAGTCTATTTTCTCTAGAAAGATCTATGACTTCCTAAGAGTCAGAAAAGGCCCATTTCTAAATGGGTATTTGAAATAATTGTTGCTGAGGACAAAAAAGAGAAGAATATTGGGAGGTATTTGATTATTTTCTTATAAACATTAAGTCAGTGTGCAAGTTGGGACTCTGCAGCACTCAGATTCTCATGTCTTTCTCCCACTTTTCTTCAGTGATCAGTTAGCTGTGTTGTCCATTCATTCTTCCTTATCTTTCCTTGATCTTTCTCATTTGCTTTCCATGAGACCCACAATAGTATCCAGCACCTCAGATGGCTCAACAACTTTGGAAATCATGTCTCATGCTCCCCAAGAACTCTCAGACATCCGTCTTCAATCAGTGGTTCTCCACCATTGAGTTCCATCTTACCTCATCTCCTGCAATCTTGTAATTCATCAAATATTTTTTATTCCTTTCAGTGTTGTGGTTGGATTCAATCAAGAGAAGAATTTCACTGAGCTGTGTGAACAGTGTAGGAGAGTTTCTGCTGTCACAAAAGTTTGTACTCGATAAGAGAAAAATAGTAGGGGAAACTCAGTATTTTTGTCATATTTTACTGATGTTGAGTGGGAACATCAAAAGATTGCCTTCTGTTCACACAAGAAATCTCTGATATATTTAAAATACTCTGAGTCCCTGACTAGACTCTAAAATCACCTTCCATTTCATCAAGGTTTTGTATTATGCAAATTACATATATTTAGAAGACACTTATATTTTAGAAGTTCCATTTTATTCTTAACCTTTAACTTTAAACAGATTTATTCATCGGGTGTTTTTTAGTACGTGCTCTTAATTTGGCTATTCTCTTTGTGCTTCAGCCACTAGAGGGTAGCACAAACAGCCTCCTGGAGAGAAGGTCCAAGCACCCCCAGGAAGCTTATGGGCTACGGTTGAGACGTAGCAGGGTGGTGAAGCAGCAGTGCAGGGCTGTGAGCAAAAGATTGGAGTTCACTCCTTGCCTCTGCTCAACTCAACAGTGAAGCCTCCTCTGAGCTGACAGGACTTAGGCAAGGATGCTCATGCCCGTTAACCAAGCATAAGTGTGGTTTGTGGGAGATAGAGAAGGAGACACTGACACATTAGTGATTTGTAGCAGACGTAGTTTTGAGTATATGACCAACTGTATACATTTAACCCTTTGAGAAGCATACATGTGGACCTGCATGACAGTGCACAGAACGCCAGTCGCATTGTTTACAAGAACAGACTCTGGAGAAATTCAGAGATGGTATAATTAATTATCAGCATATTAAAACAATTTTAAAAACACATGAAAGAAACAGGTGTTACAACATTGTGCCTCTGTAAATTCACATGTACCATAGCCTAGATTCCTTGAATTATTTAGAAATCTTACTCTCTCCTATAACTCTTCAGCTCACAAGTCGCATAACTGCCATTTGACTTGAGAATTTAATTCCATTTCAATCTAAGAGTTTCACTGGAAGGAAAGTATACTAGCTTACCTAGCCCAAGCCTAGAGCGTAAACCAGGACCAAGAAAAAGGACAGGACATAGATGCTCTGTAGACAGAGTAAGTTTCATGTGCATATCCTAAGCAATAGTTCAGACTTGGTGTAATAATTTCCTACCTCCTAATGAAAATGAAAGGCAATAAATTGTAATGTCCAGTCTAGGATTCTAGCTACTGTGGGTGTCCAGAGCAGAAAGGAGTGAGGGGAAATCATGTCAAAGAGGGTGAAAAAGCAGCAGAGCTGTTGTGCACACTGGCCCCCCAATGGCATGTAAACTGTAAATGCTGTACTGGAATACAGAACGCAGCAGCAAAATATTTAAGGAGTGATCCAGTACAGAACAGGATGCAACAGCTGAGGAAGGCCTATTATAAAGCAATTTCCGTAAAGCCTCTACAGTAGGCCAAGGAACTGGAAAAAAAAAAATGCTAAGAACGACAGACGGGAAAATTATATAACAGGTTGTAGATCATCAGTGATTTTTTTTTTTTCCCTCTCAGCAGCAATGAATCTGGTAGTAAAATCAGCAGAAAAGCAGTGTACAGGTCCACTGATGGCAAGAATAAAGCAGACTCAGGGGAAAACCTAAATGGACAATAATTGTAGGTTATTATATGCTGTGCTGCAGTACAGTAGAAAGCTGGTCATCTATTAGCAAGGTTGGAAGGAATAATCAAGAGGATGGAGAAGAAAGTTTATAATCTTTTAGATACAGCAAGGCAGAGTCAAGGCTCTGGAGCTGAGAAATGAGAAAAGAAACCTATAATATGGAGAAGGAATGACTTTACACACCAGGGTTGTATCTCCACTGGTAAGGAAAGAATTTTTTAGAGTTTCTACATATAATTGTTTAAGCCGCTGTGGCCTGCCCAGCTGCAACTGAGCTGAGATGCCTAGGCTGGGTACAGAGATATTCTAGGCTAATGGAAACAGAATGTCAGGACAGGAATTCAGCCTGCCTTAGATCTGAATTGCTGTCTGGAAATTTCTATCTCTTGCCATTGTCTTCACAGAAATCTTAGAGCAACTAACCTGGCAATTTACATTTCTTAAGACCTGCAACCATCCTCAGATGGTTCAGAGGCTAGAGCAATGAGGTCTATAGATACACCCACAGAGAGACTAATATGGTGAATGATATGCTTAAGAAGTGGTGGTAAGAAACACCTCCACTGTTTTTACAGGGATTATCGAGATCTTCCTACATGATATCCTTCCTACCTCTCAAGAGAGCTGCAGGATATCCCATACTTTCATCAGTTCAGTAAAACCTGCTTAGAGACAAAGCTATGCCAGTGCACACACAAAGCATCCACTAGTCTGAAAACAGAAGTATAGAAAACACTTCCTTTGAGATTAGTTCAAAAATGTCCTCCTGTAACACCCCATAAAAAAAACCCCAAAACACATGTAATATAGCATAGTGTTAACCATTTCATCATTTAGCTGTCTTATTCCTAGTTAAACTGACAGCTAATAAGTGATTTAGGTGAAACAGAAAACTGAAAGAAGGGGGAAAATGGAACACGAAAGGTACCATCAAAGCTCAACACATTTTCCAAGGTAGCCAGAAGTCTTCAGCTGGGTGTTTCTACATTTAATAGTGTTTCCCTTTTTAACTCCTAAATGGGTTTCAGTGGTGTTTTCCTGGAGGTCAAATTTATTTGACCGTGTTAAACACTTTGAGAAAAATTCGGCTGTTTCATCATAGATTTCCACTGTCATGAAAAGAGATGTGGGATGATCCACTGCCTTGAAAGTCCTGTGTTACATTTATCTGCCCCAAGTACATGTCTTAACTATGGTAGGGAAGCTAACAAATCGCAGGATACCCATGTTCAGACAACTTCATCCCATCCCTAGGATCATGGTTGCTATGGGTTCAGTGGAAAATGATAAACACTTCCTGAAGGTGACTCACAACTCCAGTAGGCTGAATCGCCTTCTGCAGATGTCTGTCCTTCTGCTTCAACTTGATATACCCTTGAATAACTAAACTTCTTGGTTTCCTAAGACAGGTGTCAGAGTTAAGTGGGTTGAGTCTGGACCTGAGTTCCTCCCAGTCTTCAGTGTATTTATCCTACCAACATTCCTGTGAAGGAATGAGATGCTTTAATTCTTCCCTGACAGATGGGCAACAGAATCAGTCACACAGAGAGTTCATGCTTGAGGAGGAAATTGAGTCTCCATCTTCTATATTGTAGCTGTGGAACTGTCCTCTCTTATGTTGCTAGAATTTGCTGCCTCCACAACAGCCAAAGGTTTAAAGACAGTATTAATTTGATGCTGCTATTCTTATTTATTTTCACATTCTAGCTTATTAACAATTTTTTTTAAATGCATCTTTATCAAGTCTCTCATTTTCCTTTGGCATATCTTAAATCAGTTATGACATTAGGAAAAAAAAAGACACGAACCCAACTTTTCTGCTGACTATTTCAACTCCCACTACACTGTAGATGACTGAGAAATCCTAAGGATGAGTCAGAGAGTGAAACAGGAAGTGTGAAGAGTTTGTCTTAAATTAATGGGGGTGCTGAAAAAATATCTGAAAAAAAATCAAAAAATAAATACATTCACATTTTTAGATAACTTGTCTTCAAAGGTTTTCTCGGTAAAAGCAGTGGGCTATTTTAATGTGAAAGAGAAAAAAAATATTCTAGAAAATGTATTTTTCTTTTGATGAATTTGAGCCAAAAATTGAAGAAATAATCCCATCACTAAAGTATAATGCAGGACAAATTTACATTATAAGCTATCACAACTCAGTTTTAATTATGGTATTGCCAGTAATGCAACTTTAGAATAATGCTTAGTTGAAGACCTGCAAGGGAAATCTGAGTGACTCAGGAAATGTGAATGAGTCAGTAAAAGACCTCTTCGCTTATCCATTTTATGCAGGTTACTGAGCAGGGCTCTCCTGAGGTCATGAAGGATATTGTGATCTTGCAGATGCCTTCCTTCAAAGGACATATCAAATCACGTCCTGCCTGCTGATAGTTATTGAAGATCCTACAGGCTTTCCTACCCAAAGTCCAAACAGAATAATCACATTGACGCTCTATGTATTGACACTCCGTTATCGTGAAGGAGAGATTTTTCCTTCACTTCCAGTTCTAAACTTTGCATGTTTGCTAGCTGTTGTTAAACAGACACTGTCCTCAACAATCTCTGGCCTTTAGGACCACAGCTTTACATCTCATCAGACAAAGACATGTCTAACATTGTACTGCCATCTAGGACTTCAGGGCTATTGATTCTACAGAGAACCGCTGAGGAGATTTTCCAAAGGACCTGGCATGTGAAAGGGGGCATTCAAACTTTTTCAGATGTTCTTTTTAGATAACCAGAAGCAACAGTTGAGTTCAAAATTTCCGTCCAGGTGCGTAACAGTGAATGAGGGTGGATGAGAAACCTTGTATTATTCATGGGAAGCATGGATGCTGTGTGTAGTCTGCCAAAATGCTCTCTGCCAAAAGAATGTTTTTCATCCGTGAGTACCTGGAAGAGTCTGGGAGAGGCTAGGAAGTGTGCAAGTGCAGAAATATACTGCTGTCTGTTTTTGGAGCAGTGGAGGATTTTGTTGGCTATGTAGTGTGATGTTATGGACCAAGATCTCTAAGCACTCATTCCCTGGTGATTGCTTGTTGCTTAGGTTGCATGAAATCATTTAACCTACCTGGATTCTGAGAGGAATCATTGTCCTGAGGTTTCTTGCCTGGATGTTTTTTAAGTTTTCTTTTTGCCTTGTCACATGTTTTGTGGTTTTGAATTATCCAATCCAAAGATGACAGGAAAAACTTTGCCTGCTAGTGGATTCAAAGGAGTTTTTCTTGGGTGGTGACTGGGAAGATAAGCTGATAAAAAGACTGGATAACTAGATTAGGACAAATAGGGTATAGCTGATAATGATAGTGAGTGAGAAGGCTGGCAAATTGGTGGAGGTAGCAGGATTTATTGAGGAAGTCAAATGTGAGTTGAAATGCCTTTCAGCCACCAAATGACCTAGAACAATATAACAAGGCACATCATCTAGGCCTTCAGACAATCAAACTACTGGACCCAATATTAAAGAAGAGGAGAGAAAAAGGAATGGTTGTAAACAGATTTAGCAAAACAGAGAAATAAGAAAAGAATAAACAAACAAACAGACAAAAAAAAGCCAAAACAAAACAAAATCAGCATACATCTTAGCAGGGGAGCAAGAAGATGAGAAGAATTGATGACTGTTGGGCAGGAAGGGAAAAAGTGGAGCACTTCTTTTTGCTTGGGCTTGAGGCGAGGCTGTGGGGAAAAAGGTAAATTACATACTGCTTAAACCTGAGCTGGCCATGCTTCATTATCTGCATTTTTTCTTGACTACGGTCATGCTGAAAGTAAGGGATGTATATATGAGAACACTATTCATGCATTTCTTTAAAGGGAAACCTGAAGAGCGAAATCTAGCTTTCTTATTCAGATCTGCACAACCAATTCTTACTTGTGGGTCATCTGAGTCCACTGGGTCTGGAGAAAAAACAAGCTAGCATCAGCTTCCTTAGCACACTGAGAAGATGGCAGGCTGCAAGATGTGCTTTGTATGTGTTTGTTGTTTTGTAGGTTGAGAAAAAAAAAAGTTTACTTTCCTATGGACTTTTTTAGAGGGTTGAGTATTACTTGTTTCCTCTTTCAGAGGTACAATACATTATGGTGGTACTGGTTTTGTAACAGTGACGGTATAAGGATAGGCATAGGGTGAGTTGTGAAAAACAAAACAAAACTAAAATATAACAATAGGTACTTTCTCACATATCAGATTCCTTCAAGGCCCTCTTCAAGTTCATGCAAGTGAGTTCTTTGGTTTGGGGTTTTGGTAGTTGGTCTAATATAACTTCCTTCAATTTTAATGTTACAGGGAAGACCACAGAACTGGAATTCAAAATGAGCCACTGCACTCAGAAGACTTTCCATACTCTGTGTGTGGAACATAAGATGACTGTCTGGAGACAGTTACTGATATTTCATGGGCAAGTATTTGGCCTTGAAAAAGACAATAGTTTTCCATTAAATTTCCTTGAAGTATTCTGTGTGGGAGTGAGGTAAGGGGGAGATAACTGTTCTCATTTCAGTGCTCATGACACATAAAGGAGAGTGGACCACAGCCACACAAGCCGTCAGAACCAAGGAGTCAGCCTAAATCATCAGACTCCAGGTGTGAGACAACAAGCTGCACTGCCTTGTCGTTTTACTGAGACTGTTTCTCTGGCATGTTTCACTAGTGCTAAATGCATAAGTACAAAGATAACAAAGAGTCTAAGCGGAGAGAAATAATGAAGAGTTGTGCGATTTTGTTCAGTTGCAACAATCTCACATGTTTATTAATAGAAGATCGCAATGTATAAATATATAATTTTAGCTGGATATGGGCAGCATCTCTTTAATTATCTGAAGAAAGAGGGTACTCATTATGTAGATAGTACAGGAACATCATTCAGCAGAAAAGCAATAGAAAATTTCAAGTAGAGAAACACATGAGGTGATATTTTTTCTCTGACTTGCTTTTCATTATGAATCATTTCTACAGAGTCTATGTGTGCATGTGTATGTGTAAGCATGTATATATTTTTGTGCATAAAACGATGTCTGCATGACTTATGTAAAATCATGTGTGTGCTTCCTCGGTAACACTGAAGGCAGGCTGGACCTGTAAATTATAAAAAAAATAAGTGAAACAAATGTAGAGCTAACCCAGCTCAGTGTGCAGTGACTGAGGGTAGAAAAGAATTTGGTTTCACAAATTGAACTTCCTTTCATAGCCAATGTGTCCCAAAGTGCTTTACATACAGTACAATGAGAGCGATGCCAGGAGTGCAGGCAAACACAGCAGTCATTGTAGGCACAAAAATAGCTCGCATGTAGCCTTCCATATTAGAATCTGTTTCACCAGGAGAATACTGGCCTTGGGAATGTTGTTAACTCTATATTCATCTGTTTCCTTGTTGCTAAGGGATGCTGAACTTCCCTTTGGACAGCCTCTGAGAGGACGGTTTCAAGAGCATCATACCTTCCATCCTCTTTAAAACTTCTGCCATTATCACATCTAAGCCCTCATATTGCACATTGCATTTCTGACTGTATTGGTCATTTTTAAATTTTCCTTAATTTTGGACCTAGGCTAATTGCGTGTGTATTGGATGTCAGATTGTTCTTCAATCAAAAAACTGCATTAGGGCCAACAACAGTAGTACATTCAGCCCTTCACACTCATTGTATCTACAAGCATTGAGTCATATTGTAGAAGGTTGTTTCACTGTTGTTAAGATTCCCAGGCACCTTAGTCTATCATTGTGCAAATTACCTTCCAGGAAATTATTGTGTCCAGGGAAACTGCAATGTGTCATATGGAATTACGAACCACAGTGACCTTTCCCCTGTGCATTCATGGACCTTTTATGAACTTAGCATTGAAATTCTCCCACCTAGCTGTAGGAATTCACTTGAGTTAGTGAGTAGTTGTGAGTCTTGCCATGTTTCACTCTGTCAAGTAGACAAAAGCATGTCCACAGGCTAGTTTTGACTAATGAGGAATGAAAATATGGTCCAAAGATTCTGCTGGAGGTTCACCTCCTGTTTTCTGGGGTCTTGTAAAAGCCAAAATCTAAATTTGTCATTATTAGAAACACCAAATGACTCTTCAGTACTGAGTTCATTACTGAGTGCAAATAGAGAACTGGATGTCAGAAGAGATGCATGATGTCCTAGACTCAGGAATGAAACTCAGTTCTTACCATACACGTCCCTCACTTCCTGCACAATGCAAATGTGAGGAGCCTTGGAAAGTCTACTGAGTACTTCATGGTTCAGTTTAGACCAGCATACATTTAGACTATGACCAAAGCAACTGGAAAACACTATGGCTTTTTTGTGTGTGTTAAATCATCATTATTCTAATCCCCTGACTGCCCAAACCAGAGGGATCTGAAAAAAAACCCACACAATAGTTCTTATTCAGCCTGCATGTCTCACTTGGCTTTCCTTGGAAATCATGGCACAGGACCCTTAATATGGTGCTGAATCTCATCCTGATATGAGCTTAGGGACACAGAATCACTGTTGGGTCTACAAGCTTTACTATACTAAATAAAGTTTGTGAACTAATACTGCTCAGTCTGGCCCCAACTCACATGCAAATCCATTCATACCAGAGTGTCTTCCAGTTTACACAAACTTAAGTAAAATAATATGATCCTGTTAATGTCCCAATAGAAAATAAAGTTGTTGAAAGCTGTATGTGGCAGAGATGTACCAGAATATTAAGGTCAATATTAGGAGCATGTTGAGATTGTTCAACTGATGAATTGGTGTATCAGAAGGCACATTGCCCTCCTGAGTTCACCTGACATTATTGAGTTCTAATTTTCAAACCTTCAATATACTTTATGGCAAGTACAGCAAAATCAATGAGATATGATAACTGGAGATGATTTGGTATATAATCTGATGCTGAACAAGTTGAGTGCTTTGAAAGAAGGAAAAGGGAATATGACAACTGAAAGAGTTCTTTAAAAATTTATATTTATATGTTTGAAGTATATATTTGAGAGATAATAATAAAGAATTCCTTTAACCCTCAATGCTTAGAAACTCTTGAGAGTAATCTTAGTGTTTTGAAACTGAGGTGCCTGCTGGGAGCTATGGTGGCTATGGGTCTTATGTTCTTAGGCAAACTTTACGCCCTGACATAGTTCTTATTTTTGTAAAAAATAGAACAGAGAAATGTCACAACAGTAAGTTTTCTTAATAAACTATTTGGCATGAAAGACCAGACCCTTACTTTATATAGACAAAGATATTCTGTACCAAACATTGAGACAGAATTCTTGAATTTTCTTGAAAGAGCTCTTGATTTCAGTTTAAAAACCGGAGGTTTTCCTAGAAGGTGTGTGAAACCTGATACAGATTTTCTGGAAAGCTCAGGAGAGACAAAGACAGAGGGAACTGGCAGTCTTTGGGCAGCAGCACTTACTCCCTTGGGAAACAAATTCCATGCAGAATACAGTCACCAAAAACTGTATCCACATTTTTAGTTAAGCACAAATTCCTATGTATCCTGAAACCCAAACCAGTTCAGTATCTGTAATGGAAACACACAAGCCACTAGTAAGTCTCTTGCCTTAATATGACCTCTTGAGATGACTGTGGAAGACAACCAAGCTGTCAGGCTCCTACAGCTTGATTTTATCCCATGATGGTAGGGCAAGGTTGCTCAAGCATGAGGCTCACAGGCTGCGTGGAGTAACAGAAGTTCAACTGACTCAGCTGCATGCATGCAAAAAAGATCACCTAGAGGCGGACATCTCTTTTCTAAAACTGTTCCATCTCATAACAACTGAACCCCAAAGAAACCAAATGTGTTGATATGTACAAAGGCATAATCCCATTACATACCAGTTTTCAACCATGCACAATCTTTAAGTTAGGTAATTTCCCCATGATCTGGTCCTAGTTCTTCAAGCGATCAGCACTGTCTTTGAGATCACAAGGAATCCTCTCTCCCCATTGATTTCATAGGTTAATAGTAATGACACACAAGACTGCTATTCCCTATTCATTTCTCTCTCTGATGGAAGAATAATATAGCTTCACCTTAATGTCCCACTTTGTGGAATCTTGGTTCTGTTCAAGTTGTAATGCAAGTAAGCAGACACCATGCGCCCCTTTGATTAGTCAGTTGGAAATTTTCTGCAGTTAAAATGAAGAAGATGATAGATAATATTTCCTTTCCTTTGCACAGACTAGCCTTTTCTGTTCAAAATCAATTGCCCCTGGAAAGCAAGGTCTGATTCTTTCCATATGGGACTTAGCAGAGTTCCCCTAGGTCTCCTTTTAGTGCTTCTCTGACCACACACCTGCAGAAGTTCAGCATAAGCCAACACATGGAAGCAGAACTACAGGACAGAAACACTTACATTTTCATTCTGCGTCTTCCATGGATCCTACTTCAGATATAAGTATTCCATTTGACATCTTCCATGTGCTTGAGGCTGCTTGTTGTTTGCATGGATAGGAGATCTTCCAGTCAGTGCTGTGGGAGGAAGTTCACATTCATTTTTAAACAAAAAAAGCTGACTTCCAACTGTATGTGAAACTAATACTGTCATGTCATAACTTTCAGTGGTAAAATATATATGTAAATCCATGTCCAAATTTCTCTGTTCATCTTATGCACTTTTTTTTTTTTTTTTTGTGGCGATAAATTCACAATGGCCACAACATCTTTACACTTCTTGCATTATTTCCTATTACAACCTAATAGCTGATAGTGATAGAATGTTTCCATGAGGAGCCACTGCAGGTGGAGCTGCAACATTTTGTCAGTCTTCTAGATGAATGAGAAGTCTGTGAAGTATGGCAAGATTCAGAGACCTCTGATTACATTATGGACTCTGGAAGAGCCTACGCATTTTTTCGCCATTTTCCCCCACGCTTGGCATCTTTGACTTTCTGCTTTTATCCCTCCAAGGTGTTGTACCTAGTTTGCCTAGCTGCCTGTTTACCGCTTCCTCAGAAAGGCCTCAGTTTCCTTGCCTACCTAATTCTTTTCTGATAACCTCTGGATTATTTTTTCCCAACCTATTTCCTCACAAAGACATTTCTAGTTCTTCTGGAAAACTGTAGCTCTTTTGCCTTTTCTTGTCTTCTCCGTGAGTTTCAGTTTTCTCCTCACCCCTGCATTTCCTCTCAATTTCTCTCTCTTCCCATTTTTCAGTCCCTCTTTTGACCTTCTCTAAGCATTTTTCTCATCTGCTGCCTCCTAGAGATCTAGTACTTCTGCTTTCTGAATTAAAATCTACCATTTCGCTTTCAGCTAAAGGTCTGAAGGGATGAAGAGCCCTCAATAATACCTATCATTCCACATCAACTACAGAGGTAACTGGGACTCCTAAATTAAATGGATATATGCAGAAAGCACAAAGGATGAAAAGTTCTGTATTCTAATTTCAGGCCCAGACCAACCCACGAGCTGGAAATACAGGAAAAGACCTCCTTGCCTTGCTGTTGCTGTTAATGGAAAAAAATGAAGTCAGAATCCTTGTATTATGCTTTCACTCATATTTTAACTATTGCTTTAAGAACAAGGGGAGGGTACGTGTAATACACAGTTTTCCTGAGATACTGGAAGTGAGTATGAGATAAAAACAGCTCCCAGGTGGAAAAGTCATTTTGAAGAAACCAAGACCCTATGCTTTCCTAGAGAATATATATTTGTGTGCATACATAACAGCCAGATGATCTGTTGTGCTTATTCCATAAGCTAAATTATATGGGTTTGCTAAAGAGTTAACTAGAACAATAAGTAGTCTCTCCCTTTGCTGTTGAAGCCCTGGACAGTTTCTATATCCTTGTTTATTTCCTTTACAGCTACCATTTACATTTCTGGCCTTTAGAAGGCAGCCCCTGGTACAGGTGATTTACTATCCTGAACAGAAGCAGACAAAAATAATAAGAAATAGAAGTCTAAAAAGGTATAAGACCAGATTTAAAGTTTATTGCATTCATAAACTCTAGGATGGATTTAGAAAATTGACCATTAAGGAAACTGAGCATATTTGCAACTCCAGTAGCAAATAATGCAGGTAGAGATATAGCCTCTTAGACAGCAACGAACTGAAAGATTTGTAGATAGATAGACAGATAGAGAGACAGTGAAACAGGCAGACGGACAGACAGATGGAGAAAGGTAATAGAAAATAAGAAAAAAAAATTCTTGAAGGATATCACAAAATCATAGCAGAAAGCTGACCTTTTTTTTGCACGTGTGGCTATAGAGTAACCTCTTTCTCTACAGTATTTCTGTACGTGTGGATGTGTGGATGCACACACACATGTGTGCACACATCCCCTCCACACACACATACTGTCAACACTTGGTCATCTGCCATGCTTCTGCATTAGAATGAAGCACATGAAATCAGAAGGACTCATGCTGGACCCTGACTGACATTCCCCCTGGCTACTTGGAGAATAAAACAGGAGCGAGAATGGGTTTTGTAAAACAAGTATTAATTCATGCAAACAAATCCAATATTGAGACTGTGCCTACAACTACATTGTTCAAAGTGAGACTAGGCTTAGCTTCAGAAGTAAAACATGCCATGGGGTATCAGCATGTTCTAAATCTGAGCACTGACTTTATTATTGTTTCCTCCGAGGCTATAAAGCCCTACTTGAAAAGTGACCACTGACTGGATGCTAACGTCACACACCTAATCTCCCCGCTTGGTTCTCTCTAAAGTTCAGCAAGCAGCTGGGTGCTCAAATATGAATTAACTGCTTAGAGTCCTTTTCAGAATTAGGCCTGATTTTAAAGAATAGGCACTGACTTTAACTACAGTTCTGAGAGGATAACACTCCAAAAACAGCTTAAAATCCATACTTAGTATAAATTACATCAAAGTCTCCAACTCTCAAAATAGAGATGGAAAAAAAAATTTAGAAAAAAGAAAAAAAGGAAAATGAGAATTAATTAATTAATATTTTTCCTTACAGCTATTTGCCTCACATACATCATCTTAATTAATAAATATAATTGCGAACACATACATATATGCACATACACATATGCACATACACATATGCACATATACATATGCACATGCATATATGCAAGCACACACACACACACGGAACCATACACACAAGCCCTAATTAAAAGGAAATTATTCTGGTTGCAGAGACAAGCACTTAAATATTAAGAGCCCCCAGAATTGAGGTTACTTGCACAACCTGGATTTTTCTTTGTTGTACAGATGCATTCTAATTCCTCCTTTAATTACATGATCACTCACAGAGTAGATGGCATGTGCAGTGCCGTTTGTTGACTGCAGAGGACCGGATGATTTTGCCTCCAATCACAACCACACAGGAGAGTGGGCTTTGCGAGGTAAATATTCTCCTCCAGGCAAGACTTCTTGTTCTTTTAACTCATCCTTGCCTCAGATCTACCCTTTCTCACTTTGTATTCCCTGTTCTAGTTTCTCACTTTGTATTCCTCCCTCAGTTTCAATTTTTGGTCTCTCTCAATCTGTCTCTTTTTCCTGCCTTAGCCCTCCAGTGCCCCGTCCCTGAGTGTGCCAATCTTACAAGCTCTCAGATCCTCCATGCTTTTCCACAGTTTATTTTTGAACATTTTCTTACATTGCATTTGGTATATTAATCCTTTGCTTTTCCCTGTTATTCTACCACAGGCAGTTTCCTGTTAGATTTATCACCCCTCCCATTTCTTTCCATTTTCCCAGGTACTCCCTACTGAGAAGCAGACTGCTACATCTCAGCACAACCTTTCCTCCCAAGCTCTCCGTGGCTAAATGGGTCAACACAAATAAATGACTGGAGAATTCTTTAACCCTGGATCCAAATGGCACTGCAATATGCACCCATATGGCTAAACTCACTTTTCCCCCCCAAAAAAACAGGATATCCTTGTCTACAGTGCCTGTTGGAAGCACTCTAGTGGTCTATGATGACCTCCAAACTTGCAACCAGATGGGAGGCTGACATGGGCCAAACCCAAGCCAAAGACAGTGGTATGATTAATGCAATTAATCAATTTTTTAAACCTATGCTCTGGACCTGGTTTCTTTGCTAGTACAGACACTACCTTTGTGTCTAAACCCCACTCTGTTTCCCATCTGTGTCTCTTCTCAATCCATCCCAACCCCCTTTATCTTCCCTGTTTCCATTCAAGTTGTCTTTTCTTAGTTTCTGCTCTAGTTGCACTGCTGGATATCCCCGTCAGCCTCCAAAAGCACAGGGAAGACAGACTTCCTGCATTTGTCTCAGTTATCCAGTATCCAGTTTTTCCTGGCCTGTCCCAAGCCGGTGCTGCAATGACAGGAATAACTCTGGTCTCTACTGGAGCATATCCAGTGAGAGCTGAGTCACTGGGGAATCAGGTTTTGGAAATCTGCATCTCTGGTGAGCATGTGAGAACTGCCTTTTTCCCAAGGCTTATAATTGGCCACTTTGGGGCAGATTTTCCCCAAGACAGCAAAAAGCCTTGAGAAAGAGCTTCACCTCCTGTCAGCTCTTAGTATCATGCTGGAAAGCATGGGGACAGGAGAGCTTTACAAAACATCTCATTTGACTTAGTTCAAACCATCCCAGCTCTCCTCTGGGTTGTTCTCAGGGACAAACATTCCCAGCTGAAATTTTCCAGAAATAATTAAAGAATTTGAACTGAATGCAGGCATCCAGCTTAAAGAATTTCAGCCAAAACATGTGCAGTTTATCAAAGCTGAACAGGATTTTATTATAGGAATTCTCAGGCAATCGTTGTAATTAGTGGTGCTACCAGATCCTATTAAACTGAAATCTCCCTTCCTCACAGGGGCGCTGTGTGCATTAATTTGTTAATGATTGCACAATGATTTGATGATGAAAAGGATCATATTAACATGAAGCATTATTGTCCTTACAATACAAGCTTGCCTGCTTTCATTACTCATTATGTACAGGTACATAGATATTATGAAAAAGGATGGGGAGATAATAAACTTGATACTCTTTTCAAAGGATTAATACAACATGTTTACAGTGTTCACAGCATGGGTAATAGGAATATTCTGGAGAGTTCTGTTTAAATAGCAGAATATATTGGATAGAGTGTAATGATGTGTATGTATGTGTCCGCACAAATCCTGTGTCTAAACACACCTGCAAACACATGCATATAAGCTCTCTTCTGTTTTTCTGTTCCCTATTAACCCCCAGGTTCCCTGCAGCCTTCACTTTACTACCTGCAACTCACCAGTGCTACTTTAATAACAAAAGGCCTCCATAAACAAAGCTCCCTTTTTATTACACTGATACCTTTTGTTGCCTGCATTGACTACAATCCCATACTAAGCTCCTTTGGATGCAAACAGTTTTTCATTTTTCTCCTCAATCAACCTTCTTGATTCTAAATAACACAGGAAAAAAAAGAAAAAAAAAGAAAGAAAAACAAAAGAAGAAAAAAACCAACCCATACTGATTCACGCATTAATTCAGGGACCAATCTTGCAAATGTTCATATGAGTAATCCTTCCTCAGATGAATAATCCCTCTGACCACAGCGGACTGATTAACAGCAATCCAGATAAAGGTTTTCAGGATCGGGCCCATATCCTGATGTTTAGGTTCTCACATGAAGTTTAGCGCATGATGGTGCCTCTCCTTTTGTTAGATGTATAAGAGGCCCACATGCAGCTCTATTATTTTGTTTGATTATGTAGCTAACAGGCCTTGATTCTGTCAGCCCTCTCTAGAAAGCCTAACAAGCTGAAGTAAACAATTGCAGTTGAGTTAGAAGACTTGGCAGGATTGGGCCCTTTAATAGCAGCTGAAAGCTGCGTCTCTGAGTTGTGGTTAGAATGTGGGTTTTTTGCTATTAACAGTCTCAGTTTTTTGGGAGGAAAATCTCAATAAAAAAACGAATGAGAGAATCTGGGAATATATGAGCTGATTTGGGTATGCACATCTAAAGAAGGAAAAATTGCTATGTAAAAACAAAATTCACACACATTGCTTATTTGTCGTGAACAAAATTCACTTGTGTTTTATTTTGCCTATTTAAAAATACAATTCACTTGGTTATTTATTTGGAACAGAAGTTGCCTGCAATTTATTGTGTATAAGTCGGTGAATGCTGATTCTGTGTGCTATGGGTCTTGGGTTTTGAAGTTCAGCAGAAGAATCCCCCTCCAGCAACCTTTCGGCCTCTTCCTGCCTTTCTTCTTTACTTACCCGTTTCCCAGAGAATGGAGATATTCAGGACTGATGTATTACTGTGCCCCCTTTCCCTGCACAAAACGGTGTTCATTAAAAAATTGCTGCTAGCAAGGGCCTGATCCAGCCCTCCTGGAAGTCATTGGAAAACTGTCTATTGACGTCATGGGGACGAGGAGCATACTAATGGAAGTACCTTTACTAATGCGAGCATCCCTGTTAACAACACCGAAGTTGTTCACAGGATTAACAGCAATCAATCAAGCCCTTTGAAAGGCACATTAAAAGCGAGAGCCTGGTGCTGCAAACACTTTCTTATACGAGGTGTGTGTGTGTACCTGTGGCTGGTCCCGCTGCATCTCTCTGCTCCTAGCCTACCAGTGTCAGTGCATTTTTCCAGCTGTGTTAATTCAGGGCAGCATTTCTTCTAAGAAGGTGAAAATTGCTGGTAATCTAGCCCCAAAATAAATAGTGTTTGTGTTCCCAAAAAAAAAAAGACAATAACCAGAGTAAGGAGATGGAGGAAATGGGGCTGCAAATCGGCTTGGAAAGGGGCTGCTTTTTTTTTTTCCTGCAAGTGTACATGGAGTGGTGGAGGTACAGAATAAAAAAAGGGAAAAAACTTAAAGTGCTTTACGTTGATTCCAAGAAGACAAATAATTTTTACTCCTTGCGAGACACTGAAGCCTGTTGCAAAAGAACTTATTCTTACAAAATTCCTGTGGACTCTCCTGCTTATGGGTTGCTGAACTGGACCCACTGTGATTACACTGGGAACATTTCTCACTTGGGAACACTTCAGCAAAGGCTGGTTTATAGATAAAGATTTCACTCCTCCTTTGCCCGTATCTGTTTAAAATCCAGTACAGCCCATTGTACATGTGTAAAGGTGCTTATGGGGTATAGCTTATTTCCATCCACAGCAGCAGCTGTGTTCATCTCAGAGCCCTTGTAGCAGTATTTGTGTCCGTATTATTTCATCCTGCCACCCCTCGCAGCTGTGCCTGTGCACCAGGGGGCTGTACTTGAACAGCATCCATTTCTAAATGACTATACTTACTGTTCTGTGAAAACGGGGCGTGGACCAGCTCAAAGTTTTAAAAAATATATCTTGTTATAGAAGGGGCACCCTTGCTGAGCAACAAAACGACTGTTTTCACTACCCCGTTCTTTTAATTGGCTTTCATTTGGGATAAGCAGGCAGAGTGGCCTGCTGGTGGACAAGGTGTTAACAAAGCTATCTCTGGGATGGATCAGTGCTGGATGCTGTTTTACTTTTCACTATAGTGGATATTCCCTCCTTAAAAAAGATTTAACAAATATTATCACAGTGAGTCTCCCTAGCTCTATCATGGGTCCAGTTTTAAGGTTCAGAAAGAGTGGATATTAAGATTTTTAATGTTCTGGTTCAGGGTGGGGGTTGCCGGGGGAAGATTTTGTTTCATGCGGGTTTTGTTGTTGTTGTCATTCTTTTATCACAGTCCGAGGCACAAAGCAGGATTTGAAAGCAGGTGAGTCATGGGGCTGGGAATTTGGGAGACGGGCTGTCTTGAGGGTTTTACCCTTCTTACAGCTCCCGGGCTGTCGGATCTTTGCATCTTTAGACTTTAAACGCTGTAAGTGTGTGCCCTGAAAGGGTAGACAGGCGGATCCCCCCGCGTTAGACCCCCAAAAAAATAGGATTCCTCGTCAGACGGCAGACAATGCGCGGTGCCTTCCACCAGCCCGACATCAGCCGTCTGGCAGCAGCTGCCTCCCCACCAGTGGCCAGAGATGCTCCAGGAGCCCGAAAAAGCAGCGGAGGCTGCCGAGGGCAAGGGATCGGGTGTCGCCCCGCGATGCGGGACCACGGGGAAGGGGAGAAGGGGAAGGGGAGAAGGACATGCGGCTCGTCCCTGCCCCGCAGCCCTTCCCACCGTCTGCCGCTCGGAGTGGGGTGCGACGTCCTGTCCCCCCAGCCCCCCTTCTCCATCCAGGATCGGGCCCCTCCGCGCTCCTCTCCTGGCAGGGGCGCTCGTGGAAGGCACGGGAGGACCGGCACTCCCAGGAGCAGTTGCAATATCTGAGCCACCCGCATCGGGTCAGTTTTTATATATAAATATATATATATTGCGCATTTTTAGACTTATATCCTTATGGATGTACAGTGTTTTAAAAATTATCTTTTCAGGGAGTGGGGGCAGGACACTGCTTTGCTACTCCGTTGTTAGGACACAAAAAAAAAAAAAAAGAAGAAAAAAAAAAGCGAATAAAGTGAAAACTGCTACCAAGCTGTTGTGGCTTCGTTCCTTGTTTGTTTTTAAAACAGAAATAAAAATAAATTCCGGTCAATAAAGCATGCGGGAACGCTGCAAATTTAAACTGATCACCTCCCTCCTCCGCTCTGCCCCTCCCGTCCGGAGCCACACGTGCTCCCAGCGCTCCCGGGAGACGGGGGGCCAGGGGGGTCCCGCTCCCAGCCCGCTCCCCCCGAAGCCACCGCCGCCTCCGCCGCGGGGACCAGCCGGCGGCGTCGCGAACAATAGCCCGGAGCCCCCGGGCCGGGAGGGAGGGATGCGGGAGCCCCCGGGGCTCGGGAGGGAGGGATGCGGGGGGCTGCGGGTCCGGGAGGGGGCTCGGGGCAGGTAACTCGCGAGAGATCCTGCTGGGATCGCTCCCAGCTTCATCCCCGCGGGGAGAGAAAAGAAAAATCGCTCTCAGAGCCTTGTTTGGTTACCGTCCGGATTACTGTTATTATTATTATTTGGGGGACAAGGAGGAGTTGTGCCCTTAATCCGAGCCTCCCTGCCCTCCCCACCCCAGATGCTGTGAGGGAGAGAGCTGATTTCATTTCCACCATACAGAACACTTTGTCTGGAGAGCATTGTTCGGACAAGCGAGTCGCGATCCCTGATGGCTACAAAATACGATTTATGTTTCCATCAGAGAGAGACAGAATATCCTGATGGCTTGGAAGTCGGGCAAGAAAATCTTATCTAATCAATCCCTTTCCAATACACACACACACACCCCGCACACACATAGGAGATAACGCCTGCACTGATTGTACGTAAAATAAATATCAGCAGCATGAAAATTAAAAATAGCTATTTCGATATTTTTTGCCTCCCTTCAATGAGATACAGTAATACAATCTGCACCTTTCCTAGCTTGATGTCATCATCATCAGCATAATTTCTTTTAAAAGAGCTTAAAGAGCATGCATTTTTTTTTTAATGCAACGAGAACATACATAGTAGAGAGCTTGTAACATCACAACCACAACAACAACAGCAAAAGCAACCTCTGAGCCCGAGGATTCGTCCATATCTGAACTGCGTTTATTATCAATTGCGAAATCGTAATAAGAGTAAATAATAAATAAGACACATCGTCATAATAGGAAGAAGTCAGAACACCTTGGGTTTGGTTTTTTTCCCCCTTTCAAATAAAAAGGCAGATTTCCCGATGATCACTGAAATTATAAAGACAGCGATTGATCGGAGGGCTTGCAAAGGAAAAGGAAAAAAAAAAAATCATCATCATTGGTCCTAAAAACGCAACCGTTCCCCTTTGCTCACTTGGCACAATAGAAATTGACTGTCTCTCAAAGAGCCATGCGCCTAGTGCTATTTATAGCCAGGGGCTGTGTTGGAAGATACCATTAAGCTTCTCCCGGGCAGGCAGACAGGGGGTGGTTGGATGGGAGGAGGGGGTTTAGCCAGAGTAGAGGCAACAGCAATCCCCCACCCCCTAGCCTCCCTTCCCCGCACACACACACATCCATACACTCACACCCCACCCCCTAGTCTGGCTGGGAATTTGAACCGATCCAGCCTGTTTAAACGGAAAGGACACAGATCTTCAATGTAAAAAAAAAAAAAAAAAAAAAAAAAAAATCAGATCAGACCCAGAGAGAGAGAGAGAGAGAGAGAGAGACACGGAGAGGGAGGAGTGTGTGTGTGTGTGAGTGTGTGTGTGTGTGTGTGTGTGAAAGAGGGAGAGGGAGCGAGAGAGCGAGAGAGAGGGAGAGAGAGAGAGAGAGGGAGAGAGGGAGGGAGAGAGAAAAGAAGAGGGGGAAAAAAAGGAAAGAAGATTTTCTCTATGTATATAAAGATGGCCACGTTAGCAAACGGACAACCAGACAATACCAGCCTGAGTAGCAATCACAGCAACCCCAGCACCAACGGGCATATGAACGGATTAAACCATAGTCCCGGAAACCCATCCACCATCCCAATGAAGGACCACGATGCCATTAAGCTCTTTATTGGGCAGATCCCCCGTAACCTGGACGAGAAAGACCTCAAACCGCTCTTCGAGGAGTTCGGGAAGATCTATGAACTGACGGTGCTGAAGGACAGGTTCACTGGCATGCACAAAGGTGAGTTACCTTCTGAACTTTCCCGGGAGAGATCGGGAGAGGAAGGCAAGCTCCCGCTCCCTCTCTGGGTCTCTCTTTTCTCTCTTTCCTTTCGATTTCATTTCATTTTATTTCATTTTTGGCTGGCCCCGGGGCGGAGGCGGCAGGCTGGGGGGGCAGGGAAAGAAATAATAGACTCTCCTGGAAAGAGAAGAGAAAGAGGCGAGGAAGGGAGTCAGCTCGGTTCGGTGTATTTATCAGTATTTTTGTTTCCCTCCCCGCTCTTTGGGGGTGAGATGCGGGCACTTGCCGGGGCGTCCAGGCGGACGGCGGAGCCGGGCGGGCAGCTGTCCGCTCGCCGTGGTGCTGAAACGGGGGACGGGGGCTCCGCGTTTGTCTGCGGGAGCAGCGCATCTTCCACCCACCCAGGGGTGTCCGTGTGTCCGTCTGTCTGTCCGCGTGTTTGCGCGAAGCTGGGAAGCTTCTATTTTACAACTGTTGTGTATCTGGCAACAGTATCTTTTCTTTTCCTTTCCCTCTTTTTTCTTTTTTTTTTTTTTCCTTTCCCTCTTATGTTTTTTTTTTAATTTTTTCTCTGTTACTGTTATTATTTGTAGTCCACTCCACAGCCAGAGGCAGAGGAGAGTGAGTTCCACCGGGGGAGTATTTCATTTTTATTTTGTTCAGCGTGGGAACAGGGATATAAACAACAATAAAAAAGGCTATTTATCTCAAGCGGGGCAGGGGATGGGTGTACAAAACCACAACGTGTGTGTGTGTGTTGGGCAAGCCAGGAGGGATGGATGGCAGTTTAGTTCCAGCGAGGAGAAGTCTCCAAGCAGGCATATTCCAAGCAGTACTTCAATGTGCCCAAAGTCCATCCTGGGAACTTTTTGGATTTTCTTTAAAGGCAGTGGAGACATACTCCCTGTGTGATGACTCGCTCACTCCAACTCTGCCCGCTCCTTTCCCTGCTTAGCTCAGGCTCTCTGGAGGTGCATTTCAGATTAGATGATGCTACATTTTGGGGGTGGGGGAGGGTGTATATAGTGAGGTAGAGATGTTAGGATCCTTGGGTAGGAAAGTAGGACTCGTAGAGAAGTTGATAATTTGCATGATAGCCTCTCTTAGGAGCAGGAGAGATCCAGGAGCAAAGTGAACCACTTTATTAACTCAGGTTCTGTCATACGCGTGACTGTGTGTTTATTTCTTTAGATGCGTACTTATTAAAAAAAAAAAAAAGAAAAATGAAAAGACCTGGTCAGAAGTGATTAGGGTGTGACTCCAGATCTAGTGCAGGAAGAGAAAGGGTTTTCAGGGGACTGTGAGGGAAGTGGAAGTTGCATCTGTTACAGGAGAGGTTCAGAAGCAGCGTCTACTCCAGCCTGGTGGACTTTTAGCAGGGAGAGTCACTGGTAATGGCATTACCGGCTTCCCAGCTTTCCAGATGCCTTGGCGAGTTGTAAATCTTAAACTTAACGGCATGTTTAGCAGGCATCTCTTCCCGCTTCCCACTCACTCCCCTCCTCTCTTCCATCCTCAGGAAATGCGAATGAAAATATACTCTGACAGTGCAAAGTACTAGTTTTGTGCAGGCTGGAGAAAATGTTCGGGGCTCAGGGACTGGGGACTCAGTCCAAGTTAGAGTATATTTCTTCCTTCCTTTCCTGCCGGTCGCTCCAAACACCCTTCTCATCTTTACAATGATCAGTGTAGCCCTTTCGAACCCTGCTTTCTTTTCAGACTAGCTTCCTATAAGCCACGTCGAGGTCTGATGGGCATCATTTAAACATGACATCCGTACTGCAATAATTATTAATAATAACAATAAAGACAATGTAAGAAGCTCAGGGAAAGAAAGGTCCTGGGAGGTTCCGTCTAATAGATCAGGCATAGTGAGAGTAGCCACTGAGCTCATGTGTGCATACATGTGTTTGCAAAAATTATCTAAGTTTTCTATAAAATAAAAATAGCAACAACAAAAGCTACACTGAAGAAACTCACTCAACATAGTATAGAGAAAACCTTTGAGCTAACACCTCGATAAAAGATTTTTGTGGTGTAGGGTGGTTATTTTGATTTATTGATGAGATTTTATTATACTGTTATGTTCTGTCTTAAACCTTTAATTAATCAGTTTATACACTAACTTTAATTTCTGCTTCACAGATGTGTATTCTTCCCCTTTTGATTCAGCTTTGCTTTTACTCTATGCCTGTATTCAGAGACAAACTCAGGAAGGCGGGGAGGGAGGGAGAGAGAGAGAGGGAGAGAGATCATTTATCTTGCTTGGATGTGTTTAACACATATTCTTGAATTAAGCAAGATACTAACTTCATTTCCCTTCATTTATGTTCTAAAGCTGCAACCTAGGAAAAAAGCCAGGTGGGAAATCTTGTCACCTCATCAAACCAAATTGCATGGGTTCATCTTGAAAGAAATTGTCATTTTTAACCTCCTAGAAGTTTTGGACTTTGGAAGGAAAAATTATGATGATGATTGTTATTTCGCAGGCTAGGGTTTGAGTGAAGCTTCAATAGACAGTGAGTTGCCAGCATTTCAGAGATCGGTTTTATTTAGTACATCCGAGAAGAGTTTGAACTCCTTTCTAGCGATGCCGCTGATTTATTAGCTAATCCTGATAAAAATGTGCCTCTGGCTACCTGGAAAAAAATTACTTTCTTGCCAGTAGTGATTAATTACTATTAAGTCAAAAAGCATGATGGGGCTTTGAAGGATGAGAATTGTGTTTGGCTCTTTTAAGTATTTTATTTCATTTTATTTCTTTTTTAATCTATGTTTTTTCTTTTCCCTTCTCTAAATGCAGTCATGTGAAGCATAGTATTCACTCAGATCTCCTTATTTTGGCTTTGCTTTGCAGGCATAAGTGAAGAATTGTATAAGATAGTCCAACTTAGCTCTCAGGGCTAGGATGGCAATATGAAACCCCAAGATGCTTTCCACAAGTGATGCATAATGCTTATACATTAATTGATCCATCACTCTCAGTGATTTCATTCCTAATCCAGGGGGTGAGGCTCTGGCAGTGGTATACCCTGAAGGGTTAATAGTGGGCTGTAGTTTATTTAAGTGAAAGGAGAGAAAACCTTGTGTGTGGAGGGGGAGAAGATGAGCTTGTGTTGGGAGGACGGAAGAGATGCAAATTATCTTAAAGTAAAAATGTAGCAACCAGAGTAATTTCAGGTGTAAATCCATTGAAATGAAAGCACAGGATGTATATTTTTGAATATATTATGAAAAGATACTATTCTGGTGTTCCTGTATAACAAGAGGAAACTGAAAATGAAGAACCTGAAGATAAAGTACATGACTATGCCCCCCTCCCAAGAAAGTATCACAAAAGGAAAGTGAAGTTCCAGGTTTTCTCACCACCATCCCTGGCTAATACCAGGCCAGATACCAGGGAAGAGGCAGGGGAGCACAATTCTCTTGTAGACATGCAAAGAAAGAAAAGGGTACGGGGAAAGCAGCTTGTGTGAGAAGGCGGGAAATGCTTGCCAGATCCCCAAGAAAGCAAGCTTTCGTGGCACAAGTGTAGCTACTGCATATTTTCCTCATCCTCACTTCTCTCTTCACAGGGCAGGAACAGGCTCCTGCTGTGGTACTTTGCTCTAGGGTTGGGAAGAGGCTGTGTGCTGAGATCCGCGGGTAGAAATCTACTGGGGCTGAGCTGACCCACCCACACGCTCACACACACACACACGCGCGCACACACACACAGTTAACTAATCACACTTGAACAATTTAGCAAGCCATTCATTCATAACTTCCCCTCTTCTTATCTAGCAGCGGAGTATGCTTAAAGGCTGAGTTACTGGGAGACATAAAGGTTAGTGCTCTCAGGACAGCCATATTATAATGCATTATCTTTGAAGTCATTTAAGGCCAATTTAAGTGGTATTTAGTATAATATTTATGAATTAATGTAATCTAAATATAGGACTGTCCCCATAGGTTTAAACAGCCTTTTCTATCAAAGCTTGCTTGTACCCATGGCCTGGAATGTGTTTTAATTTAAAACACACAGGTCTCCATAATATTCTATTTAGGAAGTCAGAAGAAATCAGCATTCCACAATTAACTGAGATTTACTGAAACACACGCGGGTGAGTGCACTTAAAGAGTGGAGATAATGTGCAGTGGGAAAGCAAGAGTCTTCCATAGACCCAGAGCTACAACATTGTTCCATCCCTTATTTAAGGAGGAGAAAAAAAGCACAAAACTCCCAAAATCTCCTGAAATCCACCACTGCAGTCCTGTGGTAAGAATGGTGTTCCTACCTGACCCAAACCTCACTCAATAAACATTCAACACGGTTAGAAAAATGCAGTACGAAAAGAATAGTTTAGTTCTTTTGCTGCTTTACCTTTGCAAAAGTATAAATAATTTTGAAATTTAAGACACCTCAGGGGTAGGTAAACAAGGCTTCCATTCATTATATTCTTTCTGTTTGATTACAAAGAGAGTTGATAGAAAAATTAAAACCTTGTTAAGTCTGAGGATGTTTATGAAGGTTTTAGATATCTCAGAAATTCAAAGGTGCAATGAAAATGAGCATTCAATTAAGATGATTTATTTGTGTATATGTATAAATGTATAGATTTGTGAGTGCATATACATACAGAAAAAAAAGGAATGCACACACATTCATGCATATAGCCTTTGGGAAATGGAAATTTAGTTGAAAAGAAGCACAACGCAATACAGGTGCTGAATAAACTCCTCCATAATTGAAACATAAGGCTTGCCTGGCTGAAAGCAACACATACAGCATTTAGTATGGTAGTAAACCAAACAAGTTTTAGGGAGGTAAATGCACAAATAAACTGGAATAAAACAGAAGAGACTTTATGCCTTAGGTCTAAAGAACAACCCTGTAAAACAATCAAAATGCAATTGGATAGCTTGATGGAAGAGAGAGGAAAAAAGCAACCCCCTGTACATTATAATTTCCTTTACAGATGAGCGTGTATGTGTTTTGATAATGTCAAACTGATAGCCCAGATTGCTTCATAAATTAGAAGGCTCTATATTAACTCTTTTTTCAAGGGGTCTGGACATGGATTCTGGTTTCTAAAAGCAGCTGCAACCAGTTATGATGCTGTTGTTACGGTTGTGTCAGCATTTCCAATACAAACTCCAATTTTCTGGGATGTCTCGCTTGGCTGTTAAGTTTTGCACTGAAAGCTGTTCTTCAGCTAGCCCCACTACCATATCAACTAATCATCCTTACAAGAACAGATTTGTTTTAAAGTTACATAATGCGGAGTAAAGAAGGAAATTAAAGTTTGCATTTCTAAAGCTCTTGTTTCTTTTCTTACCTTTCTCCAGATTAAACTTGTATTTCCTGCACATTCATGGATTGCGATTATTCCCCACACACACATCTACATATACTGGTGCCTTTGGGCATTTTAGGGAAGGAAAAAATAGTACTCCTTTTTTTCTTAGAGGAAAAATAAAGCAACAACAACCAAATTTCATAGTATTTACATGGCCAAAAGAACATTTTAATTAAAAGGTGAATTAGGAACGCACACATTTCTGAAATATTACAACAGAAACAGGTAAATCTTGCTTTTGTTTTATTTTATTCCTTCCCCTGTATTCAGCCAGAAGAGATCAGGAACATCAGCACTGAAGTAGGGGAAAAAAATTGAGGATCCTTGTCACCTTGGATGAAAAGTGTGGTTCATCTGGTTCTGTATTGTGCATCGGCCAGTGGCCAGTGTCACAGACAGGGCTTTCTTTAGCAGAGGATTCAAATTGCGTAGTATAATAAAAGCCAAGCATCTGATGGAATAGTCTTTTAAGGAAGTTGTCAGACAGTATCTGGAAATTTTGCCTGGGTAAAAAGTGTGTGAGATTGCAGAAAGTGTCTTGTGCTCAACTGAAAAGTGGATTGCACCTGTCAAGGAGGGCAGGCAGAAGACTCTCTGTGCGCAGTGGTCAAGAGCAAGGGCCAGAAGGGGCTGGATGACTGAGGAGGGCCTCCTCTAGCCTTAAGAGCTGGAAATACACAGCCACATTTTTCGGCAAGATGTCAGGGTGTTTTTATCATGCATACCCTGTGTGCGTGCATACCAGCCTCACTGACCCGACAGACCATAACGACACTAAAGGAGCTGTTACCGTCCCACCCGTCAATCAAGTGTGAACTGAGGCGGGTTTATGCGACAGGCAGTAATGGTTCCAAGGGAGAAAAAGTGAGGAAGATGATCTAGGCTGTTGGGCCAGTTACCTGCATTTAAAATAGAGGAAAATCATCAGATGCCCAAAGACTCACGTAGGTGTCGGCTATAGCCTAACAATAATATTCCATGCAAGCAGGAGGCTGCAGAGCTCAACATGACCTGTCCATCAAGTGCTTTCTGGTTTCTGCCCCATAGGAGTTTTGCACTAAACAGGTGATAAGTTAAGTGAGCTAAGCTGAATCACAGTTTTAACAAAGAGGCTGGATCATCTTCTTTGCTTAGGGAACAAAGCCCTTTTGCCAGCTTGCTGGTCAGAAATTAGTGACATTTTAGCTGTCACTTTGGTGGGTTCGCGTTTGGAAATCCTGGTGCAGGCTTGCACTTAGTGTTTTGCATTCCCCTTAAAATTCCAGATTGTGGATTTACACAGCAAACCACAACACTTGCACTTAATGCTAGCAGCTTCTAGGCTTGCTGACTTGTCCCTTAACTTATTTTTCCTTTTGAAAGTGAAACAAAAACTAAAACAAAGCTGAGGAACTGACAAAAGTCAGACCCCTGCCACATTTCTCACTCACTTAACTGTTCTACTGATGCCCGTATGACTGTAGACAGGGTTGTCATGGCAGACTGACTCTTATGTATTAAAATCTGCAGTGGAAAAAGGGAAAAATAATAACCTTGGTGAGTTAAAGTTATGGCTTTTCTTGCACTGTCGCTTCAATGACTGAGCTAGGGTATATATTACAGGGTCATCTCTCTCTGTAAGTCCTCAAGATGTATTGTCGCATTTTGGGGATCGTAGGATCTATTGAATCACTTTGTCTGTGCTGCATTGCTTGTTGTGGGCTGGAGTCAGGATGTCACCACAGATATTGCATTTGTTTGCTTTTGTCACTGTGAGCCACAGCCTGAATGTACACACAGGTGAATGCAGCTTTTAATATGCATTCATTATATCCAACTGACATCCCCTCGAAGGAAGAGAGGGCTTATTATTGTCACTCCTTAAAATAAAGATGGATGAGAGCTCTAAACCTCTCAACTAAAGTACCTGACCATACGTAGTAACTAAAAATAAATCATATACAGCCATCTATTCCATGTAAATGAATGGCAAGGCATATAGATATAGACATTGTGTTAAGTTTGTCAAGCAGAAGCAGCCAAAAATATTGATCAAGGCAAGGGGGAAAAATTGATAATGAACTGGACTCCAAGAAGACTTTAATTGACAGTGACTTCTGTGAACCAGCTTTGGACAGTATATATAAACTGACCACGATGTAACTTTATTGCAATGCACTCTCCTTTAATTAATTGTCACCTTTGTTAAGACTGGCTACAGATCAAAGGTTTAAGGATACTTAACAGGTCCTTAGTAACAAACCATTCAGATGCATTAGAAATATCCGACAGCTCAGCCAATGAGGCATGCAGATTTCGATCTACCTTACCCTTATCTGTTTATTTCTCTCTCCTTTGTTGAACATGGACAATCATTGTTTAACATTAACTATTTCATAGATGTATTTGTTGGCGATGTTGACGCCTCCGGGGATATATAGTTTCCAGCAACTCCCACAAGAAAGTTGCTTGCAGTTTGAAAGACCAAGGTTCAGTGCAGACATAGCTCATAATGCAGGCTATTCTTTCCCCTTTGTATTGCTGAGGTAAATTTAAATCTGGAAAGTATAAAAAGACAGAGTTTGCATGAAAGGTGCAGCCGAGAATTAACTTTTACGTGAGAAGTGCATATGCAGAGAGATACAAGTGCACCTGTCACATCTATATATCACACGCACATGGAACAATTTATCATATGTGCATATTAATAAAAACATGCATTCAGTACAGACAGGCTGATATATGTCTCTAAATAATTCCTTTCTAAAAGACAGTACAGGAAGCATAATCTTTCGTGAGAATGGCAGGTGACTTCACAGGCTAGTCCTGGAATTATACGCAGAGTTTAATATGATACATAGCTGTTTGTTCATTATACTAATTTAATGATACAGTCACACTTAATTAATCCATGTCTGGTTTATTTGTACATTGTGCCTGAGTCTCCAAAATATTTTAGTGGCAACCCAGCTGACTTCCCTGTGTGCTGGGGCAGATAACTCTGGACATAAAGCTTCTTCAAACAGAATAAAACTGGAGAATTGCAGACAGAGTTGGTCTGATGAAATCTGACTGTATATATGGCCTGTTTCTAATTCAAATGCCCGTGTATATAATACATAGAGGCTGTATATGCATGCATGTATCGAGAAGACAGACTTACATTTGCACATAGTTCCTCTCTTTTTTGGTCCCTAAGGATAGATTCACATCACATAGTATGCATCACTCACTGCAAACGCACACAAATATCTTTGTTAGATTCGGTAGGTTCTTGCAGGTAGATGTATACAGCAGCATCAGCCTAATAATATCTCTATAAAACAGTGCTTCTTTCCTAGGATCCAGAGGGATGAAGGTTGTCAGGAGATCAAAAGATATATCACAGTGTGCTTGTAGAAATCCCCTGATTATGTTTCCTCTCTATAATGCTCTAATTCACTATTTGATCAATTGTAAAAGGGCCAATGCTTTAGGAGGAAAAAAAAAAAGTATTAGGTTACTAGATGCTTGAGGGTGAGTGAAAATCACACTTAAAATTATATGTAGCAATACAGTAATGAGCTTATCAATACTTCTTTAAGAAATCTGACAGCCCTATAGGAGAGATTCAGTTCTGTGAGCAAAGGTCACAATATAGATATTGCTTATTAAGACTGTTGATAGCCTGGTTGACCAATCTAACCAGAGACTGTATAATGTACCTGCTGTTAACAGGCAGGGAGGAGAATTATGAAGAATTTTCAAAATTATCTGCATGTAATATTAATAATATTGATTGATTCTAATAATATAAGGTAAAGATGCACTTCTTTGAAATGGTGCATGAGGGGTTGGGAGGAGTGAGTGAGATACCTCTGCTGACTAGATTGAGGTGGCTTGCACCTCTTTGAAAGCTACACCAGAGAAAACTCAGTTTTCTTGCCCCTTCAATGCAAGGTTTCATTTCTTGTCCACTATTTTACCCAGACAAAACCAAAATATCTATTTCTCTATGATCGCGTTTTTGCCTGGCATCTACAGAGAAGCGAGGGACCTGAGAAACTCAAAGCAGCCAAGATCATTTTGGTCAGTCAGCTCAGCCCCCTTTGAGAACACGATTAACCCCAGAGACTTCTTTTTAAGCACAACAACACAATGAAATTGCTTGATTTTTTTTTTTTAATACCTTTAACAGCATTTAAAAAATGGAAGGAAAACCAGGGTGGAAGTAGTATATATTCTATGATAGGTGTAAACTATAAGTGATGGGAAAGGACTTTACAGAGTAGCTATAGAACTGCTCCAAAACCTGCTGCAGTCTTCAGGAAAATTCCTCTTGCCTGCAGCAGAGTTTGGATTGGGCCTTAAGTTACGGGCAGTTCTGCAAGGTTTCTCTTCTTGAGGCAGGAACAACCGATAATATGCAATGTGGCTGCCTTAAGGTTGTTACTCATCTAAACTCAGATACACAGACCTGCTTGCTTCTGAATTTCCTAACTACTCCCTCTTCAGCAATAGCCTGCCTTATCTATGTACGCTAGTTCACTTTTTTCGCTATACCATTCAGCTTGAAGTGTTTCATTCCAGTCTCCTTATGGTAGTTTCAAGACGGTTTGCATTTCATTATGCCTTCTCTCAGTTTACAGGGCAAGTGTTTTTCTTTTGTGAACATTTAATTGCTTTTAAAAGCAATTTATTTGTTCACATTTCATGTTCAATAATATATAGATGAGGATGCAATTTTTCACCCTCTTTTATAAAGATTGTTCGGTTATTCGGTTATTCTATCCTGCAGGTTTTATTCTGCCTTGTATATTTGGAGCAAACGTGGTCATTTTTTTGCTTTGTTTTCCTTTTTCCTATCTTTTTTTTACTATAGATTTTTTTTTTTTTTCTTTCAAGGAAAAAAAAATCTCATTCAAGATACTGGCAATAAATGAGAAAAGTAGGAGTGGAAGTGAGGAACAGGCAAGAAAATCAACAAAATCCTTTGGCAAAGTGTTTAAAAGCACTACATTGCTGCATGTTTATTTGCAAAAGTCTGGATCCAGCCAATTTTGATACCAAAGAAAAAAGTATCTTACAAATTATTTAGCTCCAATTTAGTCATTGACAGAGAAGAAAAAAAAAAACCAGCAAGCCAACCCATAGAAGCACTAGAAGCAACATTCTACTACTATTTAACAAAACACAGATTAATCAATTTAATTAATAAGCAAGAAAAGCAAGCATTGTTATTCAGAATTATTTGACAGGGGTCAGTACACCTCAGAGCCACCCATTTTAAAATTGCTGCCTGTGCCTGCAGCTTCATTCAGAGGAAGGGCATTATCTGGTGGGTGAAGGTGGGCAGTGAGGATGCCTGGGTTCTAATCACAATGTGGATAATTACTCACCAACACTCTCTGATGGAGTCACTTAAGCTCGGTGCCTTCAGGCCTGATCTGAAACCTGTTGAATCAATGGAAAGATTCCCATTGGCTCCAGTGTGTTATTGATCTTTCATTTCCCTATCTGCATTATTAAGCCAGTTGGATTTTATTTTATTTTAAGTTTTTTTCTGAAAGGCAGAAGTTAATGGCATAAATTTGACATTTATTTTTTCTCAGTAAAAGCTGTAGTGCATCTGTGATGACAAATGTGTTACATCAGAGCCCCTTTCTGTACAGATCAGAAAAAAAAGCTTTCAAAAAACATGCAATGGAGAGGTGGAAAATTAGCTTTGCTCATTTCACTTGTAAATACATATTTGTCCCTGCTTTGCCAAGAAAGGGTCAATGACAATTTTGCCTATTTTATTTGTGTGAGTAGAATTCAACCTTCGTAATTTCTCTGTCTCCGGTAAAATCATCATTCACTGATTCAGGCTCTTGATTTTTTTTTCTTCTTTTAGTGAATCACATATATATTCTTCATTGTTATGGCAACTAAGGGAGCTGCAAAGCTCAAGGATTTGACGAAGGGCTGCATCTCACCTCTCTTCTTTAAGGGCCTGATCTAAACCTATTGTTTGCAATATGATTTAGATCAAGTTGAAGGCATCTGCTTTCACCAGGTCAGTAAAAACAGCAAGTTCCCTCTAGATAAGTGTACTCCTGCACTCGATATGGGCAGGTGGAATTCGCAGTCATCGTCCATTTGCTGAGGACGAACCCAACACTCCCTGAAGTCAATAGTTAGACTCTGACCCAGCCTCACAAACAACAGACAGACACCATGTGAATCCTTAAGCAGAGGTGCGAATGTCCCTGACTTTGGCAGAGCAAGGTAGTTCAAAAGGAAGTTTTCACTGCTGCTGCCCAACAAGTATCTTATTGTGGGAAACAAACAAGATTCCAGTGACCTCAAGTATCCCACCACAACAAAATTAATTTAGAAACTTTTTCACTTAAAAGGAAGGTTTCAGATAATCTCCAACAGTGAAGATTTGACAAGCAAATGTATCAGGCTCCCTGCTATTTTTTGGGGTTTTTTACTTTTATTATTTCTGTTACAGTTTTAGTTAGTTCATCAATAGCAATGCATATGGAGGGAGCTTTTTCTGTATCTATCCCATCTGTGCTTATGTCTTTTATGAAATAAATGGAGGAGCTAGAGTGTGCATGTGTGTATGTGTGTGTGTTGAGTCGATTATCTAACCCAAGTCTATTTGAAATCATCACAGTGCACTTGAGTCAATGATATTCTGTCAAAGGTGGAGAGGAAGCGTGTGTGCAGAGTGAGTATGTGAACGTGATGCTGTTTGATTGCCTGAAATCCAACTAAGTCTCAGTTTCAAAGGCCCGGGGGCAGCAGGGAAAGTATTTGTTTGTTTAATTATTTATATATTTACTCAGCTTTACTGACAGTGTTTGCAGATGGGGAAAAAAAAATAAAATGAAGAAGGAATGTTGGGTTCTTGTTTGGAGGTGAATGTGTGTTGTATTAGCCTCAATCTGTTCTCCCATATAACGGCTGCTTTGTGCTGTTAAATGATCATTTGTTACTGACTGGCTCATTGAAAAAGGCCAGAGAGGTGCTGGTAGAATTAGATTTTACGCGTTTATTTGTAAAAGGAGTTGCACAATAGGTGTGTCATTCCCCTGTTGTCTCCTCTACGCTGATCCAGAGAGAGGACTTCTTGCAGTAGCTTCTTAATCCAAAAGAAATAGCTAAGCCACCAGTGAACCTAGTACCCCTGCTCTGTTCTACCCTGCAAATGACATCAGCCTGACTGGCAGGTGAGCAGCTCACTCCCCACCCTCGATTTTCCATCCCTGGCCTCTGTATTTGCTTTCCAAATGCTGCGCCTGATCTCTGTCTGGATTTGCTTCCAAGACCAGCTCCTCATCCCCTCTCCTCTCAAGCTTCCTCCCCTAGTTGCAGGGGCAAGTAGACCACAAGCTCCAACCTGCCTCCAGTGTTAGGTCCCTTCTCCATGTGACGTTCCAGGCTCACTGCCCGTTTCCCACCACGTCCTTCTCAGCCTACCTGTCCTTATGAGCTGTTTATTTTCCATAGCCAACCTGTGCCACCGCAGACCTATTTCCTCAGCTCTCACCATTGCTGTTCACACTCCTCTTTCCCCGGTTCGGCTCTGCACTGACGTTTTGCCCTCGTGCTGTTGCTGGCTGTCACCCCTGTAGAGAGTACTTCACCGATTTGTGTCATGAGTTGCCGCTCCGATTCTCTGCGCTAACTATCTCTCCTCTCCTTTCTCAGCTTTCCCCTGAACAGTGTTTGGGGAAAGGGAGCCATACTGACCAAATATTTTCAAAAAGAAAAAAAGCTGTGGGTAGCAGCAGAAAGACCCCCACCTACAAAGTGTACACACAGAGATACACAAACATATCTATTTCTGTACATAAACTACTGAGAGAGTAGAGAGAAAAAGTGGTTGTTGTTTTGGGTTTTTTTTTCCTTTTGAGGTTCAAAGCTCAATATCCTCTTTCAAAGATTAGAAAAGTAAAACAGTGCAGTAAGTCTATAATTTCACTAAGGCAATTGCACCTTTTTTTTAAACTTTTCTTGTTTCATTAAATCAGCAGCAGATTTCTCACACCTGAACAAAAATCCTGCATATATTTTCCTTTGAATTCATAAAATCGTGATCTTATTCTTAACTATTCCTGGCAGCCCCTTCTGAGACTACTGTTCAGCTTCTTGCAAAAATACTTTTCCCTGCTATTTTGAAACATAACCTCCCCTCAGATCCAGAACCCATCTCTAGCAACCCCAAATTAAAACAAGAGACAAAATACGCCTTTGATATGGTGCTGCATCTGTCTTCTATATTCAGAGATAGGTGGAAAGGGATTAGGAGCCAATTTCTAGCCCAACTCTCTTACTAACCTTCTGTGTCCTGCCAGATCCCATCCCTAGACCCTGCACTTCTTCAGTTTGCTGTGTGTAAAGAGGAATTTAAGATACCCAGCTCTGCAAAGAGCTTTGTGTGTGTTTAAGGTAAAAGTCATGCTGTAGCTTTAGTGGTGATGGTCTAAGGTTATAAATGAGACAACATTTGTAAGGAGAGGTAATATCTTTTATTAGTCCAGCTGATATAGCTGGGGGAAAAAAAAAAAAAAGACAGAATCCTTTGTGTGCCTGAAAGCTTGTCAATGTTTTTCCAACTTTATCAGTTGGTCTAATAAAAGACATTAGCTCTCCCACCAAGCCTTGTCTCATTTCAGGTGTAACGCATGTAGGCTGATTATTTAGACCTGGTTTTTTTTTGTTTGAGGGATTAGACATTTCCTCACCTGGGTGGACAGGGGAAAAGCAGCCCAAGTTGATGTCCCCTTCTCTCACCTTCTGGGATCAGCAGCAATGGGCATCTCACAGGCAATAAGAGCCATAGAGAAACTCCGACAGCCCTTGTTTTCTGATTCTGAGATGTCCTTTCTTTTTTGAAGTTCTGCTCCTGCACGAAGCACCATGTGCCCTTTTCTCACCTTCGTGACTGTGATTTATTTATAAAATTGCTGTGTGTTACGTCTGTGTGTGCTTGTGTGGGGGCAACCACGCAAATACCCCCAAGCTGCCAAGCAATCTGATCAGTAAGTTTTAATGTATTTAACAAATAATAATGCAAACCACGGGTAAAAAGTACAGCAAAAACGGGTAGAATACTTCAGTCAGGGAAGACTTTGGAAGGAAGGGATTTTTTGCTCATCTACAAATAAATTGCAGCCCCAACTATGTCCGGGAGAACCATTTGGGTTTTTTTCTTCTTGATTTCATAAAACACAGCTGAAAATATTGAGCAACTGAAAAGAATCTAGAAGCAGGTAGTAGGTTTTCAGATGCGGCAAAATCCTTCTCACATGCATAAGGCAGCAGTAGTCAGAGGACAGCTATTACTTATGCTTGACTTTACTACCAGAGAAAGCATCGGATCATCTATTCAGATCAGGATAGTCAGCTATGCCATAGGTTTAATCAAATATTAAACATGGGCAGTAAACTTAAACCAACGCTGGATGTGCAGCAGTTCTGCTCCTTTTCAAGTAAGCACTCTAAGAGGAGAAAGTTTTCTCTCATCTCTTTCAGACTGGGATTTTTTTTGGCTGGAGGGATCCTTTTTTCATACAGGGATCCGCACTGGTGTATGTCTCAATGAACACATGTGCATATAGGAGTTTGCATGAATGTTTTTTACACTGTCAGGTAGAGATTGAGTTGGTTTTGTTTTGTTTGGGTTTTTTTCTATCTAATTCACATCTTTCTCATTCAGCTCATTTCATGTACATTTCTAATAATTCACTCTATACACTTTTCTGTGTCTGTCTGTCCCTTTCCAAATACAATGTTTTCTCTCTTTCACTCCCTCTGATCACCCACTCAGCACAGTTAGAAAGGTATGTGCATGTAGATCTGTATGCATGTGTATTTGCCAGCCAGTGCAGATAGCTGCGCATATCTGGCTGCATATTGATAAACAATACACATACAAAGCCACATCTGTCTCCTTCCTACACACATTTGGGTTGTATTTACACCTTTAACCCTTATTTGTTCTGACCAGGGGCACTCAGAGGTAGAACATTTTGCAGGGAGTTACGGTTTACGGTTTATGATGTTACTTCTCCCTTCTGTTATTCATTCTCTCTGATTTTTATCTAATCTCTCTTTGATTGTCCTGGTGCAGCTTAAGAGACAAAGTGAATTTTTATTGCATCATCAATATAATCTCCAGCTAATCAGCATCTGTGTGCATTACCATGCCCCCCTTTGGCTTTTCATCTGTGTCCATAAATAATAAGAATAATAATTGCGGCCGGTTTTGTGTGCGTGCATGTGTTTGTGTGTATGTGTTAGTATCAGGCAGAGAGTCACAGCTGCACTTTTTCATTTCAGCCAGCTTGTTTTAGCAACACTGGACCCAGCTTTGTGCAGATTGTCTTGACTATTGCCCAGATTAATTTCCCAGTGCCTAAAGCTTAAATCATGGAAACAATTAAAGCAGAGGACTCCATACACATCTTCTCACAGAGGCTGAACTTTGTTATTAACTTGTACACACATTTCCACAGCGTTACAGGCAACATGTCCAGTGCCAGTGGAGTGCAGAGAAGTTAACATATCCCCCTATAGGAGTGCTTAATCTCTAAATTTTTAGTGCACGCTTGCTACTTTTTTTGGGGTTAGGAAGATAGTACATTTCATATCTTCGAAGGGGAAGCTGGGAGACCAGATTTTTGGCTTTAGATTGCTGACACTTTTCCACAGCATGTTGTGTTACACTTAGCCCTCCACTCAGGTCTGTAAATTTTGCAGAGCTGAGGTCCTATACATTTTCTCAACTCTCTTTTGAGCTCTGGAAGAACAACGACTTTGCTTCCCTCGTAAAGAAAGACTTGTGCCATACTTTGAAATTCTTGTTCTCTGTACATATATCTTTTGCATTTTAAATGGAATTCTGCTTTATCTTTAAAATACCCTGGTTTGGCAGAACAAGGCGATGGCAATGCCTCTGTGTTAAGCAGGCAGATTTCACATTGGCTTCCCAGTGGCTTAGGGTGAAACTCTCATCAGATACACAAACTCTAATGCTCGTGTCCCACCCTGCAGTACCAGGATTAGTCCTTTTTGAGTTGCTCAACACTGATCACGAATGCTGTGTCTGAATTCAATCAAATACGCAGAAGTCTTCAATAAAAAAAGGCTCATACACTCATGGAAAAATTTTGACCGATGTACTAAAAAGCAGTGAACCCTATGGGAAAGGGCCTGTATCTCTTCCAGATGAAATGTAGTTATGGTATAGAGCTGTCCATCCAGCAAAGTGTGTGCTTAATTCATATTGTGGAAAGCCTCCTGCAAAGCAATAGGTTCTTAAAGTGAGCAGGTGCTTAAATGCTTTGCTGGATCCATGGAAATCTGCAGTTCAGATGAAATAATTAAGCGTAGGGGTGTTAACAGAAGCCAAGTGAAAAGCGTAATTCTGTGACTCAGAAATAACACTCCTTCAGAGCAGTGGCAGAACACTGAAATCATGAAAGAAACACAGTGTAGCTAGAACACCTTGCAGAATGGATCAGGCTGAGACCCTTCCTATATTTCAAAATATTTCTTTCTTAATCTTTTTTCTTTATGGAGAGATCTGATTAGATTTGGCCTAGGAATGGGATGTGCTTTGAACAAAGAGAAACACAGAATATTTTCAGTTCTCATCTCTAGTTTCCTTTTTTCATATCTACCCCCTTTCCCTGGCCCCTCCAGCTCCACTCCCTGTTTTGACAAACCAGCTCATTTATCAGATGGGAAAACAAGAAGGAGGATTTTTTTTTGGTTGTTTCTTCTGTTTTGCATGATACAGTTACACTTAGAAGCTTGGATCTGAAATTGGCCACAATATGTCAGACTCAGGACTAGACCAGGTCGCATTTGTCAATCGTGTAACAGAGACCAGAGTTTTACACTTTACACAAATAAAGTTGGTACTTTTTGTAACACTCAAGGATTTTTCTGTATAGTTTTGTATTTTATTTTTGGAGGTTTATTTGCATACATTTTGCTAGGCATCTCTTTATTGTTTCACTATCAATCTATGCCTTCTTGCCCCTCCTTACATCCCCTCTTACCAAACTTGCCCAAACCTGGAGGCTAAATCCTCTGGGCATGTATGAAACCAACATCATTCCTAGATAAAAATCTACTTCGAAGGATGAAGAGCATCCACTGTTTGTAACTGGAAGGCATGAAAAAGAACACATCACTTATCTGAATTTGCTGTTCATCCAAGCACTGTTTATGGAGATTTACAGTACCTTGCCTGCGCAAAGAGCTCTATTGCATGGTGACTGCCGGAGGATTTTAGGTGGCGGTATTAGCTGTGGTATTAAAAATGCATCGGAAGGCACGGGGTGGGAGATTAGTTGGATAGAAAGACCCATGAATGAAGGGTTAATTACATTCAAAGAGGCCATCGTACGGAGCAGAAGAGGCAATAGGTTTCTTTTCTTCAAAATTTACTAAATAGCTGGAAACACAGTTTAATGAATTTTAATGGGATCTTTCTGAATCCTATGCATATTGCATCTGCTGACTGTAGGAAGTCAAAGTATTGTTGAAAGGAAGGGTATTGCCCTACTTTAGGTTTCACAGTTCAGTATTTAAAAAAATATTCTGCAACAAGCACTTTATTCAATATATATTTTTCTGCTTATTTAATTCCCGCTCCCCCTCTGCCCCCCCCACCTTGGAAGCGGAAAAGACTTTCAGAATCTGAGCCCTCAATAACATAGATTATTCTACTGTTACATAACACGTGCTTTACATTTATTGAGCCATCTTGCACCGTCAAGATAAAGGAGGCCTTAGTATTTTTCCCTGCTTAGAAGCCATCTATGAAGATGTGGTGATTAATTCTTTCAATTACGCCCATGTAAATCAAGACAAACTGACTCCTGTGACTTTCTTCCAGGATTACTGTGATATAAATGAGATCAGGATTTAGCCCAGTCTAGTGGGAGGAAGAAAGGAGAGAAAGAGTTGGAGTTCTCTTTTTTCCTTTGCAGTGTGCATGGGCTGCAGTGGGATCATATGCTACACAATTCATCTCTGTGCAGGCTCCAGCAGGGGCAGCAGAAAAGCCAATCTATTTGACTCCGATGTAACGCAAACAAGATATTCGCCCTTTAGAGACAGTGGGTCATTTAGCAACACATCAGAAATCTTGACTGTAACATCTTCATCATACTGATTTACAGTGAGCAAGCATCATCTCCCTTGAAATCAAAGGGAAACTGAGGCAGGAACCTTACTCAGGGCAAGTAGCTAGCCTACCTCAGAGGAACTATGTCTGGCTCTTGCCTGTATTTTTAATTCTTATCTTCACTATATTGAGGTTTCCCATTGCCTTGGCAACTTAAATTTTCTGTCGCTCTTCCTCAAAATGCCAGGTACCCTCTCAGACAGCTGATAGTATAAGGCTGCCCTACTTTTCATCAGCCTGGGGCCCAGTTTTCCTTCGGGGTGCAGAGAGAGTTGCTGAGACCTTCTCAAAAGAGGCTTTGAGGGAACCTCAAAGCCCGCAAGAACTCACAGGGCTTAACACTTTGCAGGACTGTGTTTAGGTCTGCTGAAAGGGAAAATCTACACTGTTTTAACTGCAGCAGTATGATGAGGATGACAAAATTTCTCTCATAAAGGCATTACAATACCTGTATAGAAATGGTTACACAGACATGTAAGAACATGCATACACACCCAAATAGCAGAAGGAAAGTAAACGCATGGTGGCATAAGGGATTTTACACCAGTATGGCTATGCCCACCTTTCACATTCTAGTGGGATAATGCTTTCCATAGCAAGATGGTGTTACACTGAGCCAGGGCTGTGGACCCAGAGGGTCCCCTAGCACAAGGAGCTTCCTGAGAGTAGAGACAATCTCAGATCTGGACCTGGAGTGAGAGTAACTATCCAGACTTAGAATAGCAGGAAGACTTTGCACCTGGACTTTTGTAGAAAAAAAACCAACCGGCTTTTAAATGTACTTAAAGGTGTTTAAGTGCACTTCTACAAGACTCAAGGCTGCACCGCTCCCCAGTACAGTTGTTGTTGCTTTCCCCCTTTGTTTCCCTGCCCCTTCCTCATGTGTTTCAGATCTCTCTATATACTTACAAGCAGACAATGTGATGCCTGCTTGAATAGCACAGACAAGTTAGCCATGCCTCTGGAAATGCCAGCCCTAAACCACCTGGGCTTCCTTTGATCTGAAATCAAAACAAAAGACATCAGCATCAAAATGATCCTTTGCCAGGTAATGGTTACTTCGTGCATGTTGCCTTAATTCAGCTGCAAGAAGCTCTCATCTCTTTGTATTGTGCCCAGATATGTGCTCATCTTAATACTTTATCTATGTGCCAGCAGTCTGCTTCTGTCGTGGATACAGCTGTGCAGAAGCTGTCAGCATTTTTAAGTAAAGTGTTAAACACTTCAGGTGACAGCAAATTGTTATTTTTTTACCCCCCTCTCCAGTCTCCAGTTCTTTCCCTCCCTCAACAAGCCCGGATGCTGAAGACCTTATTTTTATGTCAGCTTCGTGATCAAATTATACAGCCCAAATGTATTTTCTCTCTCTCTCTCTCTCTCTTTTTTTTTTTTTTTTCCTGATGGGAGCAGTTTTTTCTCTAAGGGGTGGAGAAAGAAAGGCACAGAAATCCTTCTGATGAGCTGCAGAAAAAATGAATCTCATGAGTAAGTGATCTTCCTTGGTGGCTCATTCCCTCTCTGTTTCAGGTGAGCTGCTGCTGGGGTGAGCCCAGAAAAGCCACCCACCTTGGTTGCTATGAGGACAATCTTTGATTTGCAGCCCTATCTAGAATTTCAACACACCATTAATGCGTTGTTGAGAGCTGGGAGTTAGGAGAGATGGCTTTTTTTTTTTCCGCCCAGCTCAGCTGTTGGTTTACTCTGTAGACGCTGAGCAAGTCATTTCTAGAGAAAAATTAAAACTGGCTGTCACTTTTTTTAGTGCCTACTTGTTTTGTATGCTTGTTGTGTACGTGCTTTGGGGACGGGTTCCATAATGCAATTGACATTTCAAGCTGGGCACTGTAAATTAGGGATTGATTTAAAGAAATCAGGTATTTAACATGTCAGCTTTGTGTTTCTGATCCTTGCTCTACAAAACCGAATAAATAATATTTCCCCGTGAAGAACTTCGAGATTTTCTGGAAAGTTAACAAATTGACATTCAGTTGAAGTATTAGGGATCAGACTTTGTTGGACTTGCACATACTGCACTAACAGATATTTCCTAACAGGCAGATCTTTGCCAGATTCTTGCTCAAGGGAATCTAGACTATTTTGGTGAGTAACAATCAAGTCACCCCAACCTGTTTTCTCCTTTTTCCTCTTCTTTAGATAAGGATAGTTATGGAGGCACCAGTACCTGCGAACAAACTTTACTTGTTGTACATCTCCTTCAGCACCGATCCTCTCCTAAAAAAACAGCTCGGATTTGATATAGGCAGGACCAAGGTCAGCCCTAGCTTGGCTCTCGCTGTCTCTTCAACACACCAGATACAATGCTGCCACGTTGTGGCTCGTTCCTATCTGTTCTGCTGCACACACTCTCCGAGCGGTCGAATCTTGCAAGAGAGCATCCTGGCTGTCTCTCCAGGGAGGGCTCGTGGAACTCCAACTCACATGCTGCATGGTCGGGGGTGCCACTCAGCCCCACTGGCCTCAACAATCGCCAGGGAATAAAAAAGACCTTGCCAGTGGTCATAAATTACAAGCCCTTTGCACGCTCCCATAGTTCATCTCTTGTGTCTGCCGGTGCTTTGTACAAAGATGGTGGGAGTTGGAAGGGAGGGTGTAGGAATGCCAAACTTAATTTCTTTGATAGACACTACTTGTTTTACATTTTACCCCCCTCTCCAGGTCCTTATAGAGATGGCTGATCCTTTTGGTGCAAGGAAAATGTACTCATGAAATACAGGCAAGATCAGGCTGCTCTTTTCCTAAATATCTCTTTTCTTTATTGGCTGCTGAGTTCTTAATTCTCTATTTTTTTTTTTCTCACATTGCTTTTTCTCTTTATTTCCTTCCTTCTTTGGGGAAAAGAAAAACTCACACACAAAACCACAACAGGGCAGGAAATTAAACCTTTCCACAAAGATGCTTTGGTAAGATGCTGGCTTTTCACTTATTTATTTCTCACTGATTATTTTTCATAGCAGAGAAAGGAAGGAGTGAGAGCAAGGCATGTGACAGAGAGGGCAACTAAGTAGAGGAAAGAAGGTCCTTTAATTTATTTGGAGAGCTCTGTCAGTGGTAATTGTTGTTTTTTACACACACACATGAGGAATCTAGAAGTGCTGTAAACCCATCAGCAACACTCATATGAATTAAACGCCAGGTGGAACTGCTCCCATTTTCCTGGATATGATAAGGGTAACGGCCTCCTCCTGGCATGAGTTTCCCCATTTTGTTCTGATTAAGCAAGTCTTAGGTGTACTGCAACACCACTAGGCATTCCAAGTTTTCTTTTAATTATGGAAATGAATTAATTGCTTTAACTGAAAGGTTGTTTCAGAGTAAGGCCATAGCATTCCCTGAAATCCCTCTTGCTCTTTTAGGATAATATGAACCATTACTGCTGGGAAGCACTGGATGTCTCTGGTTCCCTGCTCATCCTTGGTGCTCCCCAGATGGCGTGGTTTGCTTCCATGTAATGAATCCTCAGAGATGATCTGGCCCTTGGGCATTTTGAAATTCAAAGAGCAGGAGGGCTGTGCCTGAAGTTTAGAACTTGCACTTTAAAATAATGCAGAAATATGATAGTTACTATTTCTGGGGAAATTGTGCCCCAGACAAGAAGAATCCAGTGCTTATCATGGGAGTGTCTTAACCTTCCTGGAAGCTGATTTTGAGGTTGGCTATTCATGTTCAAGTATAATAATGCTCAGCTGTGCCTGGATCCCTGCAAACCACAACCACCAACTGCAGGTAGGGAATTTCCCCACATCTCATGTGCGAAGTGGGTTGTCTTGGGGTAATGAGAATGGAGAAAACTCTTTATTTCTCTATTTTTTCCTGGTGGCTCCGAGAAAAGATACATCTGCAATTCTCACGTATTGCGAACACTGCCAGAGAATTGATGGCGTATCTAGTACAAGGTTTAAATAGTTTCTTATTCAGAAAGTCTCCAAACTCCTGAAGACAGTTTGTTCTCTGTGGTTGCTTAGGTTTATGTTCCTTTTGGCATAAAATCACATGAAGGACGACGCATCACCCACTCTTATTGAGGGAAAGGGACTGCCTTAGAGTGAAGAATGCTGTTATTAGTGGAATAAACCTAGTGAGGAGCAGGAGGAGGTGGCAGAAAAGAGTCGTTTACTAATCAAAGAGGTGAAACTGGGACTCCCATCCTTGGAGTGATGGTTAAAGTCAGGATACTTATAATTTTGATTTGAAACAAGAGAACTGCAGTTTTGTTCCAGGGCAGCCTTCACTGAAATGTTTAGCTGTTTCAAGACCTGAGTGTTTATTCATACACCTTATGCTTGGGACAAAGTTCTATGACTCAGTTTCCTGAACTGCAAAGTAAGTATGGTAACAGACCCACATCTGGAAGGGTAGAGTGCAAAGCCTAACTCACACTTCTAAAATAATTGAGATGTTTTGAGGAAGGGTCACTAGGACGGCTGAATAATTTAAAAGGCCACAGGAGATCAATGTAGTGCAAAAGATATGGGGTTTGCTAATAGTCTTTAAAGCACAGGAGAACATTAAAAACTAGACTGTAATATTAGGGTCCTTGGATTATTTTTCCAGTGACAGCTGAGATCAGGCCCCCAATGTGCTAGATGCTGCACAGGCATATATGGACTTAACATATTCTGAACAGACACAAACAAGCACACATACAGTAGGAGAAAAGAAGTACCCGATCGTGATCTAATGGATTTGGTTCCTAGCCCTGAGTTGCATTGAGATTAAGACTCAGATTCTTAAAGGCACTTAGAGCCCAACTCCCATCGAAATCAATGGGTGTTAGATACCTAAATAGCTTTATGGATCTGAGCATAAGTGACTTATCCAAGGGCAAAGCTGCAATCTACAGCTGGGTTGGGAATTAAACACAGATTATACAAGTCCCAGTCTGATTTCTTAATCACAAAATCATCTTTCCTCTCCATATTTCATGCAATAAATCCCTGGCATTCACTTCACAACATGGATACGTAATTCCCATCCCATAAAATCACTGGAAACCTGCAGTGACAAAGATGATTTTTCTCAAACCAAGCCCAGCCACCAACACACCAGTACATTTTGTGTGTTCTTGGGGTTAGCTTCTGCTCTCCCTTACACCTTGGAAATTGCTCTGGCCTTCAGAATTGCCTCCTTAGGTTTACACCTAGATGACAGTGAGGAGAATCCAACCCCAGCACTACAAGTTCAAACATTTTTCACCCGGCTCTAGGGAGGGGATGGATTAGACAAACTGAACTTTCTGAAAAGATCAATATGGAACATCTCTTTCAATTACTCTCCAAGGTACTAAGCCTGTGAAGTCGGTTATGGTGCATTTATAAATCTTTCCAGGAGGGGCTGTCCGACATCCTCTTCTTCCACCTTTACTCCTTACAAGATCTCCCTTATTGCCTGGGATGGGCTGGCAGGGTAGTATTACTCACAGAGACAGTCAGGGAAGGATCAGGCTCTAGCCTCTGAGAATCACAACAAATGGAGACCTTTTTGATCTCCCTTCCCAAGACACTAACATTCACATAATCAGAGACACAGCCACAGAACAACCGGAGGGGCTGGATCCAAACCTGCTGAAAGCCACTGCAAAATCACCAGGGTCAGAAGAAATTTCAAAATCTGAATATGGATGTTACACACCTCAAAAGGATCACAGCCCTGATAAATATCTAGTTTAGACATAGTTATATAGGGAGATGGATTGGGGGAGCCCTTATGCCAATACAGCCCCTTTGGTTGAGGGAGTAGTTTTAAAGTCTACCCAAAGAATTATGCTGAAGATGTTGATTTAAGTTCAGTCATCTCCTACAAGCCTGCTGGCTCCTCTCTGATAGTGCAGGCTTGCAGTGAGGATTTGGAGCACGCAGGAAGAAGTTTCTGGAGAGTATGTGTCACTGTACTATAGCTGTGGTTTGCCAGGATGACAGGAAACCTGACAGTTAAAAGAGCATCAGGGTCACCTGAAGTGTAATCTGTGTCCCTAACTCTGCCTCTCCACACACTCCTGCTCGCTAAAGTTTTAGTTTGTTTACTGAAAGGCAGTAACAGGCTTAGGCAGCAAAGGCTGTGAGTGTTTAACATGTGCAAGCTGTTTAGATGTTGCTTCAAGAAGGCTGCAGGATTAACACATGACAACTCCTATTTTCTAAATCTTATTGTGGACCAGGCCTAAAGACATGTCTGCTGGGGCAACTGGTTCCATTTCTGTGAGGCTCTTTCTTTCTTATAAGGTGAGGTGAGCCAGGTTTGGGGTGCACCCAATACCCAGATGAGCCTCCAGCTCCTCTTAGGGTGAAAGAAAACCCACATGATGGTGTAAGGAGAGCAAATAGAGACAGAACAGTTCAGCCTCCTCTCTGCCTTAAATGCACACTCCTGCTTCACATGGCATGGTCACATCCTGTGACTGCCTTAGCTCTGGGCTACAGCTGTCCCTTACGTCACCTCTGCTGGGGCCAAGAGCTCCCCTGTGCTGGATGTTGCACAGATGAGGGACAAAAATCACCTCCTACCCCAGGGTGTTGGGATGCCAAGCAGGGTATTAGACAGAGCAGATGGATACCAACATACAGGGGGGAGTGTGAGGAGATGCTGAAATATTAGTTAGCAACGTGGCTGGCAGCCATCTCAGTGGCCCAACTGCTCCAGGTGCCAGACAAGAGCCAGGGGTAAGGAGGGCTCAGCATCAGCCGGGGGGTGGGGGAAATGTCTTTTGGTCTCATCTAATTAACCCAGCTAACATGACAACCACCACGCGATGCCTCCTGGCAGGTCCTTTCTTGTCCTTCCAGCTCTTCTTTACCCCAGCCTGAGAAAGGGCAGGAGGGGGATGGGGGAATGTCCTTGTGTCTTTGTCATTCCGATAGCAGTGTTGGGAGACACCTGTCCTGGGAAGGTCTGCTTTACTTGTGTATCTGCACATGATGGACACCCCTGCTTCCCTTCGCTATTGCGCTATTGTAAGTAATAGGGAGCTGCAGACGTACAGCCACAGAGAATCATAGAATCATAGAATCGTAGAATCACTAGGTTGGAAAGGACCCATTGGATCATCGAGTCCAACCATTCCTATCAATCACTAAACCATGCCCCTCAGCACCTCATCCACCCGTGCCTTAAACACCTCCAGGGAAGGTGACTCAACCACCTCCCTGGGCAGCCTGTTCCAGTGCCCAATGACCCTTCCAGTGAAATATTTTTTCTTGATGTCAAGCCTGAACCTCCCCTGGCAGAGTCTGAAGCTATTCCCCCTTATGCCCTGTCACTTGGGAGAAGAGGCCAGCACCCTCCTCTCTACAACCTCCTTTCAGATAGTTATAGAGAGCAATGAGGTCTCCCCTCAGCCTCCTCTTCTCCAGGCTAAACAACCCCAGCTCTCCCAGCCGTTCCTCATAAGGCCTGTTCTCCAGCCCCTTCACCAGCTTTGTTGCTCTTCTCTGGACTCGCTCCAGAGCCTCAACATCCTTCTTGAGGTGAGGGGCCCAGAACTGAACACAGTAGAGAAGGAAGGGAAACTAGTAGTGTGTGAGAAAGCCTCCAAATACAGCTGGGGAAAGCGTTTTCCTCCATTTCTTTGCTTTAAGATGGCCAAATCTGCATCAGGTAGAAGACTGAATCTTTTGATTTTTCACCTAATGAGGACTTCGGCCTGTAAGGAAAACCAGAAGGGACATTTAGGCACCAGTGTAACATCCTTTACCCACCAAGCCTGGAAGCTGTGGCAGCCCAGAAGACCTCCCCACTGCTGTCAGGTGGAAATAAAGCTTCAGGGTGGCAGTGGGGAAGGCAGTTCAGGAACAACTGCTGACTGTGGCGAGTAAAACTGTCCATAACCTGATCCTAACTGCAGAATCAGGCTGCAGAGAGGACAAAAGGGATTTGGCATGACTGGTGACAGCATTTGGTATAAACGCCAGCCTTATTTTAACCCAGTTGGTGCTATTAATGAGGGAATGTATAGACACCATGAAATATTTGCATGCAGCAACTGCATAAGGATTGAATCTTTCTGAGTGAAATTCCTGGTGTGAGACAGCCTTGGTATATGTTATGAAGAATTAATATTTATAGAGAGTCTTAGCTGGGAATTTCTATATGGAGGTACATTTGCATTTTTGGAAAAGAACTTCTTAAGAACTTTTTTTTTCTTTCTTGCTAAGTAGAAATAAGTTGTTGATATACAGCATATAATATGAAAGGGTAATTACTGTCACATTTACAGATATTTGAGCAAAGTGCACATAATAGATGTATTTTTACATTGTAGTGGTTACATTATCTAAAAAAAAACCAGACATGCACACGACTACATTAAAGATTTAGGGCTCTATCCTGCACCATTTTAGTCAATGGGAGTTTGTCACTGATTTTAATGGAAGCTAAATAGGGGCTTATATGCCAACGTAAAGCAACTGCTAAAGAATAAATATCGACACAAATGGGTCAATATATTGGTGTCTTTTAAATGCTAAAACTGTACTTTGTGATACCTATTGCTTTTTTTTTTTTTTTTTTTTGCATGTTCATTGTAACTGCAGTGCAGCCATCCTGCTGCCAAACAGCAGGATGTAGAAGGTACAGTATTCATTGTGTAGTAGTGACACCTTCAGGTCACTACTAAAACCAGTCCACTCTGTGCAAGGTGCTGTACATGCATGTCTGGAGATATACACCTTTAGCGAGAGATTTGATGACTTGACCAAGGACACAGACCGCATCAGTGACAGAGATGGCTGTGAAACCAAGGACTGCATCGCCAGGGAGAAACCAGAACTGTAGACCTGCAACGGGTTAATGATGTCTGGCTTGGGATGTTTCAGAATTTTTAGTTTCTAAGTTAAAAAAATATAATCTTAAGGTATTTGTCTTTTGATCACTTTCATGTTAGGGTCTCTTTCATCTATATCTTTCTTAAAAATATCAACAAATCCAAGTCGTGGCTATTTAAGAAAATGAACTATTCCCATAGATAAACTTTTTTTTTTTCATTTTAGATAATAAGATAAAATGTTTTGAATTTATCCTTTTTATGCCCTGATTGAAACAACTTGCCAAATTTCCTCCAAATCTGTGAACAGCTTTCCTTCCTGCTAAGATATTTTTCCTCTACAAATATCGGCTGACAAAAAAATCATGCAAGCCTAGTCATCAAGCCAACAGTCTGCTCTCAGTCTCTCCAAACTAACCAAAAAGCAGAGAAAATAAAAAAGAGATTAGGAAAGAGCCAAAGAGGCCAGAACAAAAGGAAAAAAGGTTTTTTTTCTTCTCTTAAAGTTGTAGCCTGGAGTATGAGGATATTGCTCCGAGATCCACAGGAACCAGTAGAAACAGCCACCTCCATATCAACAGAGAGAGTCCTGTACTCTGCTTCCATCTAATACATGAGATTTATAAGTGCTTCAGCTCCCCAGAGGCACTCAGGCATATTACTATATATAGGACTGTTCCCAGATTACAGAATGCCTTCCCTTGACTGTAGCATTATCAGACTACAGGGATTTTTTTCTCATTTTTTTTCGTTAAAAACAGCTCACTCCAAGACATCTCCCTTTGTTTTCTCAGCCACAAGTGTTAATCATTGTGTGGAAATGGGTTCAATGTTCAGTTCAAAAGCAATCCTAGGCAAATACAGATAAATAGGTCCTCCTGGAAAGCAACAATATTTGTGTAACACATAACTCAGGCAATAGATTATTGTTTTTTTCTGAATGAGTTAGCTGGAAAATCAGTTAGGGACCTGTCTCCAGTGGGGCCAGGCTTGGGCAGATGCAATAGCTGTGGGGACTGAGCTTGGCGCTTGTGGAGGTCCCTGTGGGTAACTGGCATCACTCATAGCATGGGTTATGCTTTATGCATCCTATCTACACCAGATCTGTGGAGGCCGTGAGTCTGTCATGGATCTCATCTCCCACACAGGCTGTTTAGCTCAGGAAATTATTGCTTTAATCTGAAGCATTTATTGGGATAGCAACTATTGCCCCTGCAGCAGTAGTGAAGAGAGGAATTGGGCATGTCCTGATGCTGCTCCCATATAGTATGTGGATTTCTAACTTTTGAATAAGGGAAGAATGGATCCTTCAAGGGTGCTGAGTAGTTTGTATGCAGAGCTTTTTTCCGTTTCTCATTGACATATAGCAAAATTAGGCTCTTTGCCTTCCTACACCCTTAGACCGGTGAGCAATTTCACATGCCTCTGCTTCTAAAATCACTGGCCCCTCCTCCATTTCTCACATTATTTTCATGCTTTCCTTCCCTGTCATTATTTTTGTCCAACAGCTATTTGTTCAGTAATCTCCCCCAAGAGATTAGCACACTAATAGGCAGTCAACAAAACAAGAAAGAAAGAAAGACACAGTACTTAAAGGATGAATACTTGGGAGAGAGCATCAGTCTTTTGATGTCCTGATTCCAGTCGGGTTTATTTGCTATATATATGTCTATAATAACTATACATCTTCGTACAGCTGTCCTACCACTCAGGGATTTCCAGCTGCTTTGCAAACCTTATACTTCTCCTTCGCTTGCGGAGAGAAGGAAAGCAGCAGCATTCCCAGTACCCAAAGGGGTATCCCGGGGCACAGAGTATTTCAGGCAGTAAGATGGCTTACCCACAGAGTCAGTCCACCTATTATACATATTTTTCTTCCCTCTATGCCAGCAGCCCCCATCTTGAAAACATCTACACACCTTTCACTTTAACCCCATAGTTGTTCCCATTCAAGGCAACAGGAGACCATGTCTCCTGATGGTTGGATAAATAACACGGTGCAGAACTGGGGCCTTGTCTCCAAGCATAGATGCTGTATTTCGCTCGGTCACGGCTGGCTAAAAGAATATCATCCGATCTTTAGTGACCCTACTGCGCTGAGTGGATAACAGCCAGGCATTTAATACACACACAGAAATAGGCAGGGGAATTCGAGGGGGGAAAAGATGGCTGTAACTGCATCACATTCTGCAGCATGGTTTGGCAATGGTTGCAGGTACGATTTTTAAAAGAAGTTCAGTTTTGCAGGCACGCTCCTTTGGTGTCTGATTTTGCTTTGTTTTTCCTCAGACAAATTATTCTTTTAAACTGGCAGCAAAGACTTACTTAGGACAGCATTAGGGGCTCATGAAAACACCCTCTTTTCCTTCTTTGGAAATTGATACCGCACACTTCAGTGATTTTATTTTTTTTTAACAGATTGGTAGGCATTCTTTTCATCTCCCTCTTGTGATTTTATACAGAACACTTTTTCAGGCAGATCTTTTTGCACCCCTCCAAAGCAGCCAATGGAACCATTCAAATGCATACAATTAAGAACAAACAACAACAACAAAGTAAATGCTACAACAGCCTAATAACTTAACCTGAAGAATCCTCCAGATTGTTAATATTCCGAAGCAACAAATGGTTTTGAACAGAATTTCAAATAGTCATACATTCCTCTTACAGTCATTTTAAATACCCCCAAATTTGGGAAAATATGGAAGCTATTAATTTTAAAGTGATAATAAAATCATATATTCTGCCCTCTGTTTAGCCCTGATCCTGCACACTTTAAGCTGCCAGGAGCTCTGTTACTGACTTTGTTGAGCATATGATGAAATGCTTAATGGGATGCAGCCTCACTTGAGTCAAATGGATCACGCGGACATAAAAGAACTTGCCCCTGCATTTCTGATAATTTGTAGCACGGGAAATACTTAGCAGGCTCAAATACCCAGAATAAATAAGGGGATCTGTACCTAGGGAATAAAAATACAGGATGGTGGATCTCAGGAGTAAAGCTCAAATCTTCATCGTAATATAGGTAGGTGTCTTAGGTATTCAGTATCTTAGGACTCCTACCAAAAGTTTAGGGTAGCATAATCATACTCTGTGATTCCCAGTATACACAGAAGAGGGAGTTGCTATTAGAGTTTGTAATGCCATGAAGTTACTACATTTGATTTCAAGAAAAACAAGAAATTGGATTTTAAAAGTTAATAGAGCTTTATTGCAAGCTCTGATTCATTCATAAAAAGGGAAGAAACTATCCAAATTATGTTAGATTAAAAATCTTGAGACAAAAGACATTTAATAATTTTATCTCAAAAGACTATATTTTGTGATTTCTATTTGTTGTTTAACAATATTTTAATCTTTAAGTTTTGGATTTTCTCAGTTAAGACACAGGCTGGAAAAAAACCTAAAAAAAAAAAAAGTTGAAATCCTCATAAATTCTCACATGTTCTGGAGCTGGTTGTGTGGAATAACAGCAGAAGACACCAGGCTTGTAGAAACTGTAAGAGACAGCAATGCCAAAAAAAGAATGGCAAATTGGTTCACTGAGTATGCACACAGTGCATTTAGTTATTTTGAGGTTCAGGTCTCAAAATTATCCTCTAAATATTATTTGGCTTGCTATTCATTCACACTCACCTTCTGGAATCCAGTGAACACAGTTTTATAGAAAAAAAAGCTTACATCTTTGAGGGTTGCTTAGAAAAGCTTTTAAACATTAAAGATCAAAAGAGAGAAAGAACGGAAGAGGAAAGGAGAATGTTACTGATTTAAGAATGTAAGTACAGGCATATTTACTCAGATATATGGAGAACATAAGGCCATTACACCCAGCAGTGGCCATAAGCAGATGCCCTGAGAATGGTCAGAACAGGGTGAGTACATACAAAATCTCTATCAAACATTCCCCCAGGCTCTCACACATTTTCAGCCTAAGGGATTTCCAAAGCCTGATGGTTCACTTCTTTGTGTAATAAAATACAGTATGCAATTTCAACATTGTTGGGATTGATCCACAGTTCTTGAACACTTAGTACTGTAAGCACACTGCATCTTCCACATAAGTCCATGCATCTGGTCAACAGAGAGGAGAAAACTAATTCAGAGTCCACAATAAAGCCTTGAGCAGAGGCTTTTGGAAGCATCCAAAAGGAAAAAATTAGTCCAGAGACCTAGCTGAAGCGTACAAGGTTTGAACATATATTTTAGGACTGGCCATAAGGATATATACCCCTTGCATAAGAAAAAGAACTATCACATAATTCTGTGGAGAAAAGGTACCTCTGAAACCAGATAAAATGCCTGCAATAAAACCTGAATTCATGTGAAATTCACTTCTGTTTAACTTTTCACTCTAAGCTTCGGACTTAGCTAGATGAGATTTGATGACCACCCAACCTTTCAGATGAATGTGGAATTTAACAGGAAGAAGGAGGACTTTTTATTTTACAACATTATCCTTTAGATGAAATACTGGTGAGCCTTTTACTTGGGAACAGCTATCAGTGCTCAAAACAAAACTTGAATAAGCGTGACTGGAGAGAAAGGAAAAAAGATTTCTCTTGCTCATGTTTTTATCATGACTTTACGACATTTCCCAGATGAAAGTTTGGAGTATTAAAAGTAGCTAACAAATTTACAAGCACTTTTGTAATAAGATCTTTACACTATCCTGCACCCTGCAAGAAAAGATTCATTTTTATGATTATCTTCCACAAGATTGTTTGAAAGTTTAATTCCCACTTTGAGTCTGTGAATGATGCAATAACATCCTCTTGCTATTTGTGTTTTCTGGCCTAGGCCAACATCAAAGGTGGCAGTATGGAATTAAGTAGTGCTTTGGCTTTCTATTCAAACCACTCTGTATTCCAAACCTGAGCACCTGTCTCCTCTCATTCCAGGTAGACATTTGAATACTTTAAATGATCTTGTTTATTTATGTGTCAGAATATAGTTATCTGAATATTAATTATGGTTTTAGTGAAGTTCATCAGCTGAGTGCAGGAATTGAGAATTCTTCCTTCAGCTGCAGCCACCTGCTTAGATTTCTGTGTTTATCTGCTTCACTGAGTTTAAATCAGTTTCTGTAAGTGAAAGTCTGTTGCTTTGAGCAGATGTTAATACTCAGAAATAGTGTACAGTCTGCCATTAGCATATGTAGCATAATGCTAATAAATAGAGGCATGTACCACCCTTGAAGGTGATTCTGATTTTGATGGAAAATCTCCCCCCTACACTACCAGCCCCTTTCCTTAGGGAAGCCTCTGACATATACAGCTGTTATAAGTGAGGGACCTTCCTCCCACCCACAGCAAGACCCTAGCAAATGGTCCATTCTGTTTATGCTACATTTGGATGATTAATGATATTGTATATTGTAACTAAATTGTACTGCTATTATCATCAGGTCACTGCTGACAACTAGATATATCATCTCTGGGGTTCATATACAGATAACAATTTTAACTATGTGGATAAGTAAAGGCTTGATGGGGCCCTAATGTTAATGTAAATATTACCACATATTGGAAGTCAGTAATGCACCATATATGGGGATTGCATTACACAACACCCATCGAGTAGCTGAAGCTGGTGTGATTGTTGCAACAGTGGTTTTCTACTTTATCCTCGTTAATTTTTTTCAAGTCCCTAAGGATTTGGAGTAATCCATCTGTGAAACACGACAACCATTTAGGCTCAAAGGAACCTAGCAGCTTTCATGCAAAACTGTCGTCAGACTGATCTGGGATGTCTTGGGTGTTGGGAGGGTGAAGTACAGTTGCCTCCATGCTTCCCTGGCTCCCCACTCAATGTGGTGCCCTAAGCTCCAGCACTAAAGCAGAGTTACTGGAAGAAATGTTGTTAGAGTATAGCCAGTTTAGCCAGGAGCAGGAGAGCTGGAAATCTAAGAAAGCCAGGTTGTGAAAGTGTCTTCATGTTTTGTCTAGAGAGATCAATACTCCTAATCCTGACAGCTGCAGGTAACCATTTGAGAGAGAGAGCATATTGAGTCAAGATGAAAAATCTGAGAAAGGACTTACTGTAGAAATGCAACATCACAGCTTCTGGCTAAAGTTGAGAGTATATTGAAGATGTCTGGAGAAGCGAGAACTCAGACTGAGCAAAGGCTCTTCTTTTACTATTCATTCATCAATAACTGTCACGTGTCATGTTAGAGTTTAGACTAGAAATTAATTATTCTCAGTAATGCTGAAGAACCTTATTGCACCAACCCTTATCTTCATAAATCCCAATATATACCAGGAGCGAAGAAAGCGGAAGTCATTGCAATAATACCAGCTGAAAACTGGAGCGTGATAAGAATCAGCTTTACAGACCTTGCATTTCCAAGAGTCTGATTCCTATTTCATACAGAGGAAAACATAGCAATCTGCACTCTAAAAGAGAAGAGAATAGCTGGATCAGAGCCCCCAGCTGATTTATACTCACAATTTCCTTCTGAGATAGCAGCAAAGGATGTAAAAAAGCAAAGTTTACCAATAATTCTCTTTTCCTAGTGTGTGAAAGGGCATGTTTTCCTAAAACCTAGAAATTACTAGAACCAGATTTCATTGGGCAGTGGTTATTTTTAAGTGGTTTTAGCTCCCCACTTCCATAATTTCAGGTGGGTAATATTTCTCATTTTCCACAAAGCAAGACATTAAAAGGAGAAAGTTTCTACCCAGAAATAAAGGTACAAGCCTGAATTCCCAGTTCAGTAATTAGAACACACCTTGTCAGCTAATTAAATAATATTCTTGAAAAAGAAAAACCAAATCAAACCAAAACCCCAGGAAACAATAAAATATGCATGGCAATGATAGTTCATCTTCTTAGAGAGCTGAGTTCATGCTACAGAAACATATTACTTGTTAGTAAACTTCTACAGATAAGCAGAACCTGAAAAGAAGCCGAAGCAGATCCCGAAGTAAACAGGACTGTGCAGTGGTGGCAAATGGAGCCCTGTTATAAATTCTCCCTATTAATCATTATAGACCAGAGCACCATTTCATGCAACAGCCTGCAGCGTTTGGGTCTCTGAGCAGGAGCACCCAGTATCTGCAGGCCTTGAAGCAGAAAAGTAGAATCATTTCCACCACCCCAAACAGAACTGTGATGTAAAAATCTGTCCTTTCAACACTTTGAGAGACATAAAATAGGGCCTGAGCTGTATCAATTCATTCTTTTTCCCACTGATGTTCCCTTGCCCACTGCTTGCTCTTATTGATCTGCAGCTAAGGAAGAAGGCCAGAAACAGGAAAGAATAAAGGTAAGCCCAAAAAGTGCTGGTGTTCTAGAGCAACGTAAAACACAACTTGAAGCTGGAGGGCAGAGGAGAAACATGGAAGAAGAGCAGCAAGAGAAAAGGAGAATAGAGAAAGGAAGAGAGAATTAGAGGCAGAGCAAACAAGATTAAGTTTCATCTGACTTATTGGATGTACGCTCGGAAAGCAAAAGGCAGGGAGAGGAAGGGCAGAGCGAGAGAACATGAACTGCAGCAAGTTCTGTCCTGAGGGTCCATGCAATGGGTTTGTCAGAGACTCTCTGAGGCTTGTGCTACTTCGTATGATGTGTAGCTTTAATGAAAGAAGGAGGGGGCAGGAGCAAAAGGAAAAAGAAAAAGCAACTGAGACTCTCTGTCTCTTCCTCAGTCTCTGTTTGCAGAGACCTATTGGCCATAACTCTTGCAGGGCAAATAACAAGCGTTCCCCATCCAAATGTAAGCACATTGGCACTTAATCTTATTTTATAAAGGTTATAGTTTTACATAAATCACTCTCTCTAAATGCACTTTAGTCATCCTCCTTGTGTTAAGTTTCCCTTTAAGCCTAACTAGGCAAGGAGGATTTCTCCCACTGGCCCTCTGGACATGACGCCACCAAGACTGAACTATGCTCTCCATCTTTAATATCCCTGGAGGGATTCATCTATAATGATGTCAGGGGCTAAGCATATTCCCTTGCTAGGGGGAGAGAATTAAATCCGTCCTTCCCCTGCCTAACTCAGGTCCTGCAGAGCTAAAATCAAGTTGTGTGGAGTGCAGAGAAAACTGGTGATGCTTCACTCTTGATTGTCTTGCTTTCCATCTGGATTCCCTAATGTCTACTAAAGGATGAGCTTAGTAGCCTTTTCATCAGTGGTTTCACTATCAGTCATCCTGTTAATGAAGTTTATAGTAGTGTCCAAAACCTCTCTTCTCTATTGTGTTTTGCAAGACTAAGGGTTGCAGAGGATGGACAGACTGACAGATAGACACCCCTAGCTAGAAGATAGCATAGGTGCTCGAATTAACACATTTTCTGAAGAAATCAGCTTGAAAGGTAACTGCTGGCATAATTGCTGCAAGGCATCTTTTGCCCATTTTCATGCAGATGCACCCCCGATGAAGAAGGCACATTCCAGCTCCTGTATATTTTCTTAATGAGCTCAGTGTTTGTTTCCTTGCAGGCTATAGGAGATTTTGAATCACCAAGCACTCAAGGAACTTCATGCACTTGGACCAAGTTAGATCCAATGATTTTAGGAACCTCAGAGCAGACATGCTCTTCCCCAGCTACTGCCTTTAGCTTTTTTTTTTTTTTTTTGAGTCCCTCTGGACAAACTGTCCTGCCACAAACACTGGAGCTTCATGCAGTAATGTGGACTCATAAGAAGAATTTCAAACAATAGTCATGAGAAAGTGAAGTAAATAAAAATAGGGCTTATGCTAGACAGGATATAACAGTGAAACGTTAATACATCCAAGAGGAGAATGAAGGCCACAGGGTGGCTTTTTGTGTTTGTATGGATTAAATCCGTGCTGGTCTCTCCAAGCCCACATACAACCTCATCTCGCCACCAGCTCAGCCATTCCTAGAAAAGTCTAAGGTAATACTGAGACTGTGACTTTTGCTGTGTTTGGAGGTACTTGAAACAGTATGAGTTGAAGTGCTGTAAGATCACATAGCAGACCATAACATAGGCAATTACGGCTCATGCCTAATCTGACCTACAAAGGGGATTAACTTGACCCTTAAGTATGTAGTATGAACAACCAGGGACCCAGTAGAAGGTAGGACTGGATGCACTAACTTGTCACTGGGCTCATCCAACAGAGCCAAACTAATGTCTTTCTTATTCCTCAGTGCTTTTGGAATGAAAAGACTCACTAAGAGCATTACTTCAACAGGTGCCATCTGAGACAGCTACATTTGCTGAGAAACAGAAAACCTGAAAGGCTTTTTGACCAATGGAACCTGAGTTCCTTCAGCTAATACATTTGAGCCATCCCTGTGGTGTCTTTCCAGTGCATGTTTTATTAAAAATCTCTTCTCTGTCTACATGCCCTTTTCTATAGCATTGCTTTCGGTTTTGCTGCCCAGATTTCTGACCTAGTCATGCTATTGGAAGTTGGATAATAGATTCAGAAATCATTGGAATGGAGAAATGAAGAGTCAAAGGCAGTGATACTACCAACACATGGTCCTTGTGTTCTGAAAACTAAGATAAAAATACCCCCTATTTCTAATGGAGAGAAAGTAAGTAACACCAGCCAGCAGGCCGGTTGTCCCACTCCAGCTGCCTTGATCCCTCTCCACAAAACAGTTCCTAGCAATCTGTAAGGATACACAGTCCCCTGAATTTCCAGTGAGTAATTCAGAAATCTTTTCCAGTTCACACTAGTACAGAGTTAGTCTAGTCTTTGGGTTTGAGATATGATTAGTGAGCTTTGAGTCTAAACAAGTGCCTCTGCTGAGCATTAGAAGAGAAAATTATATACAAAGGGAAGCAAGTCTTCTAGTCTTTCTGGCCTTACAGCAGTCAGGAATCAGTCTGGGACTTCCAGTCAACCAATGCAAAACCAAGTCATTGAACTAAATCCCCAGTGTCTGATTCAGGACACTACTGTAAACAGATGATGCTCCACTGAAATCAGTGTTGTTTAACTCTTCACACAAACACTGAATCTAGATTCAAATGTCAGATAATTTGAAGAGATTTTCAATATCACCAAGAAATACCCCATCTTAAAGGAAAGCTGAGAGAAGATAGACGAAAAACTTGAACTCTTCCATAGAGAGCAATTGCACACCTATGCGATTCTTAAGCCCTCTACATCAGCCTCAGCTTAAATAGCTACATAAGCCTAAACAGAGAGGAATGAATTTCACCCACAAACAAGCATGAAGGAAAATTCTACTTGCCAGTCACTGACGATTCATGCATTAGCAAATTCACAGGAAGTTCAAAGCTCCTTATTCTGTCACCAGCTTTGCACAGCTGGGAGAAACTCTATTTCCTTGCAATAGTAATGACATTCTACTACAAGAGTAAGAATAAATTTGTTTTCTATCAGACAACCAATAGAAATAATTCATAAGTTTGCCTTATGCAATATGGTTGTGCTTGGAAAGCTCAGCTGCAATCAGTGCCCCACAGTGCAAGGTGCTGTTCATGCTTTAACAAAAATCCAAGCCAAAAGAAAAAATAAGAGAGAAATTCATACACTCAAGGCCATGCAGCAACTCAACAACCAAAGGAAAAAAATTAATTTAAGTTTTTTGACCACCAGCCCAGCGTTCCTTATGCTGCACCTTGCACTGTGCCATAAGTGAGGTCAGCATGAGTTTTATATACTTATAAACTTTCCATCATCATCACGCAAGAGCACTTCACAACCTGTGTTCTTATCTTGCCCCAGAAAGTAAATGCTTCTTCTATTCCCAGTTACACAAGAGGGATTGAGATATAGGAAGAAATTGAAGCCACAACCATAAATAAATAAATAAAGAAAAATGTCTAGACCATAATTTGTGGTGCTTATGTCCCAACCTCAAATGCCCGACTCAGTTTCTACTCAACCCTAAAAGCACCTATTTCATCAGCATAAATACTCCTTCTCTAACAAATCCATATTTTGGAACAAGGCCCAGATCTGAGGTCTCCTCTGAGTCGCATAAATGCCCTTACCAGACCATCAGTCTCTCAAACTCTCTCTGGTCCAGAATTAAAATACAAGAAGCAGCAAAACATCTTTATCCCCTGCTAATGCAGTATCTGAAGCCTCATCTTGTTTCTTTTTGGTGCACATCATTTGCTTCAGGAACAGTAGTAGCTGTCACATCAAATCACTGCTGCAGACATGGTGGGATATTCATTCACCTTTATTGGTCTGGGGAGCCACCTCCAGCACCAGCATCAGCTAGCTAGGCTTAGCACACCCAAGTCATTTGCCTGCCCTCCCCTATGCCTGAGATCCACAACCAAGACCACTCTCTCTCCACAAAGACACATAGGATAAAGGTTCGCCTGAAACATTTAGGGCACTGGGTTTTTTGAGGATTTTCTGTTGAAATCTCCTTAGCACCTAAAACAGGCTAGGTCACGGAGACACAAAGCTTGTAGTTTCTCTAACAGTTGTCAGGAAAAAAACATTGCTTCTTTGCAGAGGAAAACAGGCTGGGATTAAGGACAGAGAATCAAGGCGCTGTTTTCTAAAACATTGATTTGAACTTGCCTTACAGTTAAAGCAAAAAGAATGATAATAAATCCTTAAAAGAAATCAGTAAAAAAACCCCATCCATCATCTTAAAATTTACAGAGTTTTACAGTAAATCTAAACTGTTTACATTAATATCCCACTGCTGAATGACACTAGGTGGACTTTTCTCCTCGAGTGGATGCCAGAGTCACCCAGGTTAGTTCATTTCCCTCCTGCAAACATCTCTGGAAAGCATCACAGCTGGAAGGTTGACTTAGATTTGAGAAAGACATGCACATTGGACTGCTCATGCAAGAGACCCCATGCAGTTATAGTGACATGTCAGACCTGCTCTGTTGTAGTGGAAGTCCCAGACTACATCTGATCTACATGGACCTACACCTATACCCTGGTCACCTGTTTGGCTGTACAGCCACAGCTGAGAGTCACGAGGCAGGGCAGAGAAATAGATATACTCTTTGAAAAACAAAGGAACAAACTCACAATATCATCAGTGAAAAGCAGGAGATTCTTCAATACTACTGAAAGGTGAGTGACAAGAGAGTCTTCTTTCTCTACAAAACCAACACTGGTGCCCTTCACCACAGCAACCCAAGGACAAAGAATATCAGATTATGCATGCACAGAATAAACACCATGTTTAGAAGACACTGTACACACTCTGTCAGCAGATGTTTCATGCCTACACTCCATAACACTAAACACCTGCATAGATGTCTCCCATCAGTACCTCCACAAAGCCAGGTGTACCCAGCTTTAGACTGAACTCCCTTTTTTTGACTTTTTTTTTTTTTTTTGAGATCTCTTAGTAAGTTTATCTCACTTCTGGGAAGGTAACAGCCAGCAGCCAGGCAATTCCTGTCTTTGCTAGTCAAGCACTTTACTCTTTCCCCTAAAACTCACCAAATTATTTCCTGAAAATTGTTTCTATGCCTATCAAGATTACTTAAAGATGGGACAACAGCACAGGGTTAGGACAAAAGCAGTTCCTCCCACATAATTAGGAGAGTGGGTGCACCTGTTTTGTTCAGAAATGACCTTGCTAAGCTCCTTTGAAAAACTCCTGTCCCTGATGACTCTCCAGGCTAAAGTGCTTCAACCTGGAGACAGGAGCTCTTGAAAGATCAGAGCAGGTTCCTATTCACAGTATTTGTCATGCGGGTTCCCAGCTGTTGGAAATTAGCATTATTTTACCAAAGTCAATATAGTCATACAGATGACCCCTCCTAAGGGTTTGGGTACATGGCTATTTTCTCTTCCCTGAGCATTTTGACGTGAATATGATCTATGCGTAATGAGAGTGATGTAGATTTGCATCTATAAAACTATGTAGAGGGTAAATCTGTTATTGAAATCTCTTTCGACATATGTACCTGACTCTTGGTTTGGTTTTTGCTTCTAGTCACGATGAAGTACTTTCTGGTTTTTTTTTATGAATGTATATTTTTATCCTAGACATGCTACCTAAAATGTAGCATTCTACCTTATTTCAGAAAGAAAGTATAGGAGCTTCCCTTGGAATATTAGAGCTATTGGGTAGTAATACTTCTAACTGCTGAAGAATGCATAAGCTTTGAAATTCACTTTCAACAGAAACAAACACGACATCAGAAAAGCTAGCAATCGGAAAAGGTATTTGCTAATTTACAAGTGCTTTTAAAAAGCCTGGTTCTTAAATTTCCTCCTATCTGCCTATCACCTTTTAACTCTTTCCACGTAAGAAGTTAGCAGAAGTTTTTTAAACAGATATGCCAAACAAGGTGTTGCAGCAAGACCCACCTACTAGCTTAACAGATTTGCTTGTTCTTTGAATTGGTTTTTAGCGTTATTATTAGAGTATGCAGTTGTATTTCATTGGGGAAAAAAATGGTTTAGGAAAGCCAAATTAGGAAAAAAGCACCTCAGATCCTCCCTATTAATTTATTTTATTAGAAATAATGGCAATTGTAGCAAAGGCCCACTGAGAACACTTAAAAATAATCTTTCTAATGCTTATTAATTGATTATATTTAATTTCCCTTAAAGACACTTGTAAAAGCAGTTTACTCAAACAAAGCTCAAAAAGCAAGGGCACACAAGTTCAGGACACCCCTAGAAGCATCACATAATAGCATCTAAGCAAGCCTCCGGTGTCTTCTCTTTTTATCTTTTCTCTCCCGCAAGCTGTATCTTGCTAAGTTTTCCCTTCAATTTTTTGTTCCCTGGATTTTTTTGGGGGGTGACCCTTTAAAATGAAGGGCAGAAGCATTGCAAAGGCCCTACAGGGTCCATTTTGCAGAAGGGAGTAGACAGTTAAATCTCTTTGTTCCAGATGACAAGTAGCCTTAATTCTTGTTTGTGAGGTTTAGGTTGGATTGTGTGCTCTCAAACAAAGCTAGTTATGTCTTTTATTTTTTCTCTTTTTGTAAAGCTTAGAAGTTCTGCTTTTCTTTCTAGCTGGATTTTTTTTTCTTCTGAAAATTATCCCAACCCACCTCCCTAACATATCATCTCTGAGTAGACTTCAAACATGGAGATTTTTTTGTTTTCTGAAAGCTCTAGATAGACTCTTTCTTGCACAGTCACTTGAAAATAATTCTCATTAATACAATATGTTAAATCCTGATCTTGAGAAGACTTTGATGTGTGGGCTTAGGAGCTCTTCATGATGGGATCTATCCATTAAGAAGGGCTTGCTTGGGACAATGACTTTGTGTATTAGAGCCTAGAGCTGTTAGTTTAAACACAAGTAATAAGACGAGGATATTCCCATATTTAAGTCTATATATAGGGCCACATTTCCAGGCTTATACTTTTACCTATGCTACTCCTAAATCCCTGTTTCTGCACAGTTCTGCGGCACTGTTTTATCTCTCTAGGATGTTAATAAGCCTCACTGGCAAGGAACAGAGTGCTAGTCTTTGATGGGTAGGTAGATTAAATATGCACGCATAATAGTAAATATTTATTTAGGTACCTGAGCTATTCTGATTAATGGCTGCATTTTTCTTTTAAACGATTTGAGTACTTTTTAATGGCAATTAATTAGTATTTATAGCATGATTATTTAATTTATTTCACTCTTCTGCTGCTAGTACTGTCAGGGAAGCTGGAAACTCCACATTTTTACAGTTTTTTCAGGTTGGTAAATATTAGAGTTTGCTTCTGTCTTCCATGAGCCTGGGGATGCACAAACAGTGTGTCTCTGCTCTATTTCCTGCCACTTATTTACCAGCAGCAGAACTACCATCCAGGGAAATAGGACTCTGATCCTGCAAGCACTTCGTAAAGTTTTTTTGACTTTAAGTACACAAATAAACTTGTTGTGGTCAGCAGTGGCATAAGGATTACAGGCATAAGTTTCCAGAACTGGGACCTCTAGGTCTCTCTAGTAACCTGCTTAGCTTGCAGTAATAATGGGGCTGCTCTCAATAGACTATGCATAGAGATACCTAATGTCATAATCTGGTTTTGTAGTCCCTGTGTAAGTAGTGGCAATATGATTTATTTTCGGCCTCAGTTGTTGAAATGCAGGGAAAATATGCAAGGCTTTCATGAGAAAGGAAACAAACTCCCGCCTTTGCAACAGCTGAGGTAGTGTCCACTGCAGAAACTATGACAATATAGCAATATGCATGTCCTTTCTTTGGTCTGGAATTTCAATTGTGATGACTGCAAGCATCCATGTCTTGGACCTGCCATCATTGTGCAGGGACTTCTTCACTGTTGAGCCTGGAAATTGGTGTTATCCACACAAAAAACTTACTGAGTTCAGAATGCATTACAATTTCTGCTTTGGATGAGGATCAGTTAGAGTCTCATAGGATTATAGAATCATTAAAGTTAGAAAAAAACTCTAAGATTATCAAGTCCAACCGCCAGCACAACATTACAGTGTCTGCTAAACCACGTCCTGGTGTGTTGCATCTACATTTTTTTGAACCCCTAAAGGGATGGCTACTCCACTACTTTACTGGACTCAGAAGCAGTTCTTCCTTAGTTTGAGGCATACTTTGGTTATTTGATTTCTTTCTTTTTTAATTTTTTTTAATTTCTTTTTCTGAAGCATGTTTGTTTAAAAGAGATCAGTGCAATAGGAAGTCAATATTTTGGAGAGCCCATTCTTGTTCCAGATTTGGCTGATACTGTGTCAGAAGTGTTGCATTCCTGAGCTAATCTGATTACACAAACTTCTAACAGCTATGGAAAAACTTTGTCTCCCTACAAACAGTAAGGAGTTCAGCACCTTACCTATATCAAGCAGAGTTGGACGGCATGAACTAGGAATATGTTGATGGGAGAGGTCCTAATGAAGGAGTGGGTGAGGCAATTAGTGCCAAGGGATAAATCTTACCCAGACAGATCTCTTATTCTCTCATCCCTTACATCCCCCTCCCTTGACAGCCTCGAGTCAAAGCAAAGCAAACAGATGGGGAAAAATACGATTAGTTGCAGAGCCACCAGAAATCCAAACAATATTCCATCACAGGTTCTAGGCCAGCACACTAATTTATTGAGTGCACGGTGCTATTGGAAGTGGCCCGGTGTGCTAACTCGGCAATAGATCATGATAAAAAATGTAAGTGATCCGTTATCGCCAGGTTAATGCGCTTTACTATGCAACTCTGCCAGCTCGACAGAAACATCATTACATAATGATAATGATGCTCCACAAACAGAAGCTGGAGGAGGGGGAGGGGGGAGTAAGACCTCAGGCTCTTGGATATTGTAGAAATTCCTGGGCAAAAAGTGTTGGATTTTCAATTCATTTAAAAATAAAAGTAGGAAACTGAAATGAGTCAAGACTCAAAAAGCAAAGATGTTAAGGAATTATTAGTTCAAAGTAACGAATGCTTTTTTTCTTTTTTTTTTTTTTTTCCCAGTTCATCTGCCTGATTAGGAGTGTTGATAACCATGAAATTCACCAGATACTTGCTATTGTTTCATTTCTCAAGAGCTGACAGGGCTGTTCAAATCTGGATGCACTTTGCTGATAATGTGGATGAATCAAAAAAAAAACCTCTTCCTGCCTGGCACATACGCTCTCACAAGCTTGGAAGAGAGACTCATGTTAGCAGGCAGAAGAAAGGGAGAGGAATCACAAAAATTGCATGCAGGACCAGGGACATCGATGCACCGGGAAACACATCAGTGTGTAAAAGTGTTAAAGACAGAGTCAGACAGGGTGCTGGACACCAAGACTGTGGCACAAATAGGTAGAGAGGCAAAAATGGAGTAAGAGAGCTTGTTACCGATGGATGTTGCGTAAGCTGAGGGTGAGTGAGTATACAGAAGCAGTGTGCAGGGGGAGATTAAATGGCTCTGAGCGGTGTCCCTGCAAGTGAGTATGAACACATGTGATGACAAGCAAGGCCTGCTCCAAGGGACTACGCAGTTGTGTAGTGAGTGACATGGGTGATGCTCACATAAGAGGTGGCATAACCATGAGGCCAGGGTGAGGGAGTATGAAAAATCATTGTATGAACAAAGGTCAGGAGGGAAGATCTCCTGCCTCTGCCTTCTCCTTTGTTAGACCCCAAGTGAAAGACAGAGACTCTGATCTCTTGCAAGCTTTACCTTCTCCTTGCTTTTCATCTTCTGGGTGTAACATGTTTGTCTTTAGCACTGTGGAAAGCTCTTGTAGTTTGTGTGCTCATCTGGGTATTTTTAGCAGGTTCTTTGCATTATAAATCCTGCCGGCTTTAACATTTCTGTGTAGACTTGGTATAATTTACCTTTGGTTTAACAAGAAAGAGCAGCTGACTCAGGTATTAAGGTGTGTCAAGTCAATACAAATAAAAAATGAAGCAGGGGAGGATTAGTCAAGAGATGAATGCAACACAAAATCTGAGTGTTAATTGTGAGAATGGTGCAGGGAAAGAAGAAATAAAGCTGTCTTTATTTGTCCCCTCCTTCTCTGAACACACAGCTTGTCTGTGGGTCAGCATTGATAACATATTCTGTTGACCTGTGTTTCTATAGTTTGCAGAGATTGCAGCCTTTCCTGAAGATGCCACTTTCTTTGTAGTTCAGGTTTTGGAGTTGCATCTCTAAACTTAGGAAGTTCCTGCTCTGGTTCCTAGATGGCAGGCAAGGTGGCAGCCCTCAACCACATCTCTGTGGTGCGCAGATGCTCTGTCGTGTTGCTGTAATCCGAAGCTGGCTTCTAACAGGATGAATAGGGAGATGCCTTTTTTGACACAAATTTCCATTTCCAGAAGCAAGATTTCGCTAACAGGCTCCAAACAACTTAGCCACACTGGGAAGTGGAGTTTCTGAAGCACTAAAACTCTCCACGCAAGTCTGTCATGAGCGGAAAGATGCTGCTGAGTAAATCTAGATGCTTTTTAAATATAGGTTTATGTGACTTCAGTAAAAGGCAAGTAGTAGTAGCTGTAAGGCAATATTGACGAAGCAGCACTGAAAGAGACAGGTCATACTTGGCCAATCCCTACTCCTTTTTTTCAGGGAATGAAAGACCCTGAAGGTTTCAACACCTGAACAAATTATAAAACTTCTGTCTTCCCTGAGGTTGAAGGGTATTATTCTGTTCAAACTGCTGGGGTTCATGCTTTTGCTTTATAGCAAACACTGAGCATTTAATCCTTTAATGAGTGCAGGATAAGCTACCTTGCATTATTATCTCCTGTTCAGCACAACTGTTCATATTCACATATGAAATCTAAAGCAAAGCCCCTATCACATACTACAGGCTTTCATGTTGCCCTGTTAATATCCCACACTTCATGACCAGTGTGAGGCTTTAGCCAGAAGTTAACGGACGTAAACACAGCTCAGTGTTTTTCGATCTTTTTGTTCCCGTTCTACCTGTACCATTCCCTTGTCAGGAATTAGCAGTTATAACAGACCTTGAAACAAAACATTTCATAACCATGGTTTGGTTTCTTATGAATTATTTTCCTCATTGAAAATCTCTTTGTATTTATTTTCAATTCTTTTTCTACTCACAAGAAGATGTGAGGACTAGTTTAGAAGGAGATAATGAGAGCAGTTGTCTGTGCACATGGACATGTACACATTCTCAAGGTAGTGTAAAAATTGTGATTAGTTGTTTAGATTAATTATGCTTCAAATTCCCAATCAAAATTAGATGTTTGTTGTGCTAGTCACAGCAATTTCATGTAATAAAACTCTCTTCCTGCTACTGTTGTCTGGTAGCAGACTCTGATAAGGGGACTGTAGGTAGGAAAGGACTGAGGGCTGCAAAATGCATCTAAGTCAGCACAGGCCAGTTAGGTGAGAATTAGTAAGAATTGTGTTGAAGCCCATGAGTAACATTGTATCACCCTTCATGTACAGAATCCCAACAAGAAATGGTGGAAATGAAGAAAGATCACATTGCCACACTTCTGAACTTGTGTAAATATAAAAATATGAGATCCAGTCTACCGGGTTATATGAATGAGTGGGTATCTGCATGTTAGGATTCTGCGACTATTGGACATGAACAGACAGGATGCTGTTCTGAAATATTGCTTCCATCAGGGCTGGTCTTCCAAATTCCTTATGCCATGTGTCTGACTGGGGTGGCACTGCATAGGTCTGAAGTACCCTAACAGAGTTAAGGACAGATGACATCCTGTTAATTATTAACTCATTTAATTCTTCTCCTGAGTTAAATCTAACCCTACTGTGTTGAACAATCTCCTCTGATAATATACACAAACACAAAGGAAGGCATTGTTACCATAGCATTAGAAAGCATGCTTTTTTAAAATTCATTTGCTGCAAGAAGAACAAATAGATTGGAAACAGTTGGATTTTTTCCCCCCACCTTGGTGTTGTGAAGAGGAGACAGGAGGAGGGGTGATGCTGTGCCAATGGAATATGAAGCCCTTATCATTGTACTTGAAGACTAAACCAATGAAAATCTCAGTCATACAAATGCTTTATATCTGATCTTTCACTGTAAATGTCATATGAAGAAAGGACCTCTCTGATATTTCAAGAAGCAGCAAAGTCTGTGATGACACGCTGGTATCAAGATTTGCATATTTATTATAGATAAGCTGACAAAATGTATGTTGTCAATTTCACCTTATACTCGGAATTTAATGATGCACATAAAGGACAGAAAATCTTTAATATTAATATTAATATGATTTTAGATTATAAGACTTCATTGTGGATATCAATCACCTAACCCTTAAGGATATGTCACTCAAATTGATATAGTTTATAGAAAATTAATGTAATCCATTCTGTGTGATCTATTGCAGGATGGAGGGGCTCGGGAGGAGGTACAAGGGGTAGACAGGGGGTTGGCCATTATTACATTGCAATACTTTCTTAGATATGTTAAGTTCTTGGAGTAAATTAACTCTCAATGACCTGGGGCTTGTTTGCTGTCTTTCATGTAACTGCTGAGGCATTGTGCAAACTCGGAGTTGAAGGAGAGTTTGCAACTGCTGATGCACCTGTGTTGTGTCAGTGTTTGCATAAGCAGATTGTATTTTACCAACAATACATATTACCGAAGAAATATTTTTCTTTCACTTGCTACTTAATAGCTTTAAAGGGAATGAACATACAGCTTTCAGGTGTCTAAAGAGGCAGAGGATGCAGTAAAGTAGTTGAGAAGTGTAAGTAACCCTTATCATTGATAAGGCTGGAGATAGCTGCAGGGATGGGAGCTGTACAAAAGAGGGCTAAGGACATCAAGTTTGTTAAACACAATTGCTGCTGTATTATGGAAAAATACCCTGGTGTTCAGAGGAAAGCTTTAAAAACAGCCTTGTCTTTTATTTTAATATCTTTTTCCTCATGTTAAAAAAGGCTCATTCATTCAAAGCAATGCAAATCAACTTCTTACACCTCCTTTGCATGGGCATTCAGAAAGGATGATAATGATTTGAATCTCTTACTAATATATGGAGTATAGTTGACACCAGCAGCTTCACTGCAGTTAACATACAGGACCCTTATGAAAAGACAAAACTTGGACCAGGCTGTGGCAACTAAATCTGTTTTCCTTTGGTCAGGGAGACTGAAAAAGATCATTGCAAGTTCTCCTTTGCAACTCTTCTATAGCCATTAATAGAAATAAAAAATGGTGGGTGACCAGTTTCAAGCTGTGCCACATATAGTGTAGAAGTTAAATATGCTAACAATGGTGGTTCATCTTGTGTTCAGTCCTCTTTTCCTGCCCTTTCTTTGCAAGCCTTATGTTCAGACTGTAACTGTCCTGGGACACAGTTATCTTTCATCGCAAGTATCCATAATACCTAACCCAACATTAGAAATGATCTTTTGTTCAGATTGCTGTTTTGAATTAAGTAACTGACACTAATTGTGTTTGAGATTAAGGAAGTAAAACACCCACCTACCTTTTGCATTGTCTTATAAGCTGCAAGTTTTGAGGGACACGCTAAATTTGTAGAGGGTATCTAGGCTTTCACACCTTGGTGGGATGGAGGAGAAGGAACTGAAAACTGTCACACTACTACTCCTACCAGTGGAGAATCATAATGTGAAAGTTCAGCCATGAAATGAAGACAATGAATCTCTGTCCTTTTTTCACTTCCTAATACCTGCAGCAGACAGGTAGGGGAGCTCTTAAATTTAACACGTGAAAGTACCAGGAAGCCCTGGCAATGAGGTCTGGATCAATGTAGTTAGTTATTACTGGAGTTTATACATGTACATACTGCTCTTATCTCTGAAAAAGACAGTACACACAGGCTTCATAAATAAAATTTTTTTTTAAAAAGGCAGCTAGGAATAAGGAGTGGAGCAAGGATAACCTGAAAGAACAGTAGCAGCAGAGTTTTAAGGATACTTTCCTTTCATCATGGCTTTTAATGGAGCTGTTTCCAAAGATCTTGTGCTAGCAGCTTGGTTTCTGACTGAAATTGGGGTGGAGATGGAGGGATTGTGTTGCATCTGGTTTGTATAAGCTAGTTGATAGATAAACACCCTAAGCATACTTCCTTCTTTTAAATAGTACCAAAGCTTTGCTAGTACAACTTTCTCTGCATATTGGCAAAATGCTGAATAGGGAGATCTTTCTCAACACGCTCATGCCTCCAGAGCAACTGCGAAAACAATAAATTACAAATTCTGTCCTATTTTGACTGCTGTTTACTTCTCCCTTTTTTTTCTTTTGCTCCCTTCCCCCACCCTACTCTTCTCCTGCTTGCATATTTAGGACACTTACTCATCTGTGTAACTGTCTTATTTATTTCCTGTAGGCCTCCTGCATGGTAGTATAAGCAACGAAATAACCTAATCAGGCGAACACGTGTGCTCTTTCTTGCCTTGTGAATTTCTCCTGGTTGTATCTGTTTATCTCCTTGTCTCCAATATCTGCTTTTATCTATTAGTATGTCTTCTTCCCCATGTTTTATCCGTTAATACCTCTTGTTCAGTTGAGGATAAACTCAGTAATAATTGCACTATAAAATGAAGAGTACACTACATGTCTCTTATTGCTCAGGGGTCTGTTAATTGGAATTTATAAAGTTCAATAAACAGTAATCCAATAAGACCTAAACTCTTATTCATTTATCTTAGAGGTAATATCCAGGCTGCCAGCCGCAAGCTGGAAATGGCTGAGGCACAAGCCTCAGTCGCACATGCAGAATGGATTTGTCTTTTTACCTCTCTGTAGTAGGTATCTGCAACTGTGAGTCTCCCAGCAACCATGTCACCTTGGTGGAGCTTGATGGTGGGAGATGTTTTCTCTGTCTGGGAGGCTTTGAAGCAATGTGGTAATAAGTAACTAATGAAAGGCAGGCAATATTGCTTTCTCTCGTGTCTGGCCCTGGCTAGCAGATGCATGCAGCAGTAGTCAGTCCTGTGACTCCAGGCATTTTCCCTTTTTCCAGTTGGACACTGCTAATTTAGAGCTAATTTAAAACACTATTTCCCCCTCCCTTCTTCTGAATTCTGCCATTTAAACTTTAACCTGCTGCTTACTAGTGGTATCTGCTTTCCTCCTTCACCCTGGCCTAAAGCACAGTTTATGAATCACACTGGACATCACCGGCTGATTTTCAGCACAGACTCTGTTTTACTGGAGGGTGAGGACATCAAACAGCTCTGTGGTATTTTTTCAGTACTGTGCTGTGAGCTCTGCAGGTACAAGTGCTAGATTTTCTGCAGTCCATAGCTGTTGCAGCCAGTATTGGGGTCCAGAAGACACTGATCAAGTACTGTCCCTAAAGCTGTCCCAGAAAACAATGCGGCTGTGGGGTGAGATAAGGTCATGTTTCCAGAGCTCATGTTGATTAGCATGGGGCAGATTGAATAGCCCTGCATTTTGGTAGCAAACAATTAAGTGTTCTGTAATACAATCCCTGCGGATGTTGTACCAAATATATCTCTGTGATAATGCAACTTAAATAGCAATGTATTGACTGGACTGGCTAATCAGATAACATGATATCCGATTATTGGATCAGCATACCAGTCTGGGACCAAAAAGTGGTAGGACTTGCAAGTGTGTTACACAGGATGTTGGGAATTGTAGGCAGCGTGCAGGAGGTATCCTGCTGACTCACAGGCCTTTTGAAGAGTGGTACAACTGTGTGTTTGCTGCTAGCTGAAAAACAAACTGTAGAAAAATGATTTGTCAGACTTTTCCTGAAAAACATTTTTTCCACTTCTGTAATAATTTGGGGGTTTTAAACTGAGTTTATAAAGCTAAATATATTGCTTAGAAAATCCCTTTGAAACTAGCATTTCAGTATCTCAAAGTGTTTGCCAGAAATACCCACAGAAACCTTTCCAGCAGTGTCTTTGCTTTTGATGTATACCTGCTGTAGGTCTGACATAAGATGCCTGGACTGGGAATTACACAGCTGAGCTGAGGGTCAGAAGCCTTGTTGTTTCCTAACTCTCCTGCAACTTCAAGCTAGACAATTTATCAGCCCCTCTCCAGCAAAATGAGATTAATGCTAGTGGCTTCTCTTATTAGATGTGCCCATAGTAATTCTGTATTATTGGGTTACCTGGATTCTCAAAAAGTATTTTAATCTTGGTCCTGTGGCATTTCTACCTCTGCTTCTGGAGACTGGAGTTTTCACTTATGCCTGCTCCTACTTTACAATGGGACAAAAGCATCCTCCTAAGATTTTGAAGCAGTGGTATTATGGCAGCTTTTTCTACATCAGTGCCAATGCATGGATGAGCTCTCTGCAGTATGATGCAGTTGTCAGAGGTTCCCCAACTCAAAGTGATTAGGCAAATGTTTGGATAACTCCACTCAATGCTTTTTTAGTCTTGGGTTGTAACCTTGGGGTCAGCAAGTCTTTCAAGATGTAGTTAGCAGAGGTTAAGAGAGTATACTAAGGAAGGAACATGTATATATTTGTCCTATTTTTGTGCTATTTCACTTAATAGCCATTACTGATCACTGCTAGAGACAAGATACTGGGATAAATGGACACTGGGCTTGACCCAGAGCCTCTGGTTATAAACAGCCCTCCTGAGGCCCTTCTCACTGCATTCACTGTCTGCATAAATAACTTTGGGCCATCATAGTCTGTTCTGAGAACCTCAGCCATGTATCTGAAGTGAGGTAGGAGGAATCTCTGTCTCCGGGTTTATTCTAGTCAAGTAAAACTAAACCCATAATTGTGAATGTCAAATGCTCTCCAAAACCCAGAGGTGATGTTGGGCAAGGCAGTATATTCGGTGCTCATTTCCTTTGCCCACTTGTAGAAATGAGAAATCATTTACTGAAGAAAACCGGACTTTTATAAACTCCTAGTTCATCAGTGCGGTAACTGCAGCAATATATTAGATCCTTTCATACTTCAGTGTTGTAACAGCTTAATATTAGGTGTTAGAACAACATACGCCCCTGATTTAAGAGCATTCATATTTTTTAGGGCTGTGGAAAAAATGCAGGCTCTCTGTTGAGAAGAGAAAAAGGACCTCAATTTGAGCACCTTTAGTACAGAAATGGACAAAAATCCTACCCTTGATTCAAAGCCTCAAAGGTGTAAAGTGAAGGCTCGTTATGAACTCTTCTGTCAAATGAAGCACGGTAGTTGTTCAGAGCTAATATCCTCATATATTATCATGTTTAAAAACAGGCAAAGTCATAAACATTTTGAAGCACCTAACATACTACAGAAGCTGTGCAGGCTAGTAAAGTCACTAGTTAACATCTCTAAATCACGTACAGCTGCTAGCACTAGGTTCCTTTCTGGTGTTTTCAAGGTGATTTCATGTTCTTGCTATAAACTGTTGGTTTGGATTTTTTGTTTTTTTATTTTTAGTTATTCATTTATTTATTTTTTTTTAAGAAAGGAAAGGTGACTGCTCTGAAGTGGTGCGTAACAGCTTTTTAACCATGTTAGGGCTGTTAACTGTTCCTTAGCAAGTAGCTAAGGGCATGTGGCCTGACCAGAATAAAGGACTACAGAATTTGTTGTTGACCATCATCACAATACCGACATCTTGTTTTTCAGTAGTCCAAATAGGTGTCTTTGTTTCAACATTCCTCCACACCCATGAAGCATTGGTTCAACCTGAACACAGGTAGGCCCACAGTACCTTCCTGCAGAGTTTTTACAGCTACAGCAACAAATTGAACGCTGCTCTTGTGAGAGGGGAAACAGGATCTGAAACACTAGGGGCAGTGCTTGGTCTTCTGTGGGCTTCACTTCTCTTCTCAATGACAGAATTTCTAGGAACACAGGTTGAGATTTCTGCAGTTTATTTTCAAATGGGTGACTAAATTTAGACTTTTAAGGTTATATTTATGCACATAGGTGTGTGGCCTGTCTTTCAAAGATACCAAATAAACAGCAGGTCTCACTGAAATTAAAGGGTCATCTCTGTGCACAGCAGTTCTGAAAAACCATGCCATTTTTTTCAGTGAAAGCATTGATTTCTAGCTCTTGTAATGCGTCATGATAAGATAGACATAGGCCAGGATCGTATGGAGATCAGTGTTTTGACCAGGAGATTCTCTCCTTTTTTTTCTATCCTGAGCACACTATGATCCGCACCAGCCTATCCTCAGATCTCCTTCCCTCTCTAAATTGCAGTACTGCTTCACTGACAATGTCAGAGGTTTACTTTGTTCGTGTAGAAGTCTTTTGCAGCCTGGTTAATGTCACTTAGTGTTTGGATAGAATGTTTGTTTGGAATCAGATTAATTAGATTTTCCATGACTGGTGTTTTAAGAGTTTCTTGAAACATGCATTCTGAATATTATCTCTGGGTGTGTTTTGTGGACAATCTTTAGAAATGTTTGTGCTGTCATGGCGTTTGTTGCTAATTGCCATGATTTGTTGAGGCATAGGACAGCTGACTGATTTCACTGTGAGTTAGGGCAGGCAGGAAAATAGTAAATTTTATTCTGAAGGGAAAATAAAAATGTAGGAAACATACATTGCAAGTTGTAATGAGATTTTCTTTGTTAAATAATAAATAATTACTTGGAAAGGCAACTAAACAAAAGGAGTTTTTTGAAAACCAGACAAAAATTGCATCCTGTTTTAGAAATAATAAAAGAACTTACCAGAGAAACATGTTTGTTCTCTGCATCTATGTTAGGGGTGAAGGTTGTCTTTACAGGGATTCTGGAATACCTGAACAGAGGTGTCAAAGACTTGACAATGCTATTGTTTTAAATAATAATAATAATAAAAAAATCTTGTTGACAATTCATTTTTACTAAATACAACTTGATTTCTAAAAGTTCCAATGACTTCTAAAATTGTGTAGTTAAAAATGCAGATCATGGCAGCCTTGTTGCCCTCTGCTAAATTTAAATGAATGTGTAAGGAGTTGCCTATTCCTTCCCCTATTGAGAATGGCTTCACTTAAATATCCTGCATGTGTTCAGTGACAACTTTTCCATGTACTGATCAGAGTGTCAAAACTGTGCCTGAAGCTGAGGTTTATCTCCAAAAATGTGTTTATTTCCAGCAGTGACAGGGATCTGGTTCACTGACGTTTTTTTCTCCCTGGATCAGTATTCTCCGTAATATCTGAAAGCTGATGACTTCTGACTGAATATTTGGGATATAATCTGGATTACAGTATAGAGGAATTGGTGGGAAAAGTGATATTTATAGAGTGCTGGGATATAGACTGAAGCGTTCTTCCAAATATCGAGAAAAGCAAGCCTTGTATGTTCCAGCTGGTGATAGACATAGAGATTATGATCATAATTAAATAGATACAGGCATGGAGTTGGATATCAGAAGAGTCCAGAATTTCAAGCTGGTAGATTGCTATGTATTAGTAGCTTTTTAACTTTGGTCATATTGTTGTCTGCTTGATACATGTAAATTTGATACCATGCGTCTTTCACACTTTCTGCTAGCTGAGTGCCGCTGCCAGTGTGGCCAGGGTGACATACAGCAGTGGTGGTCTGGGATAGATGCTATTGTGAAGTTGGTGCTTTTTTAGCCTATCAGCAATTCTGGGGGTTCCTGGTCTTGGACGTTTGCCTAGAATCCATCTTTTTGACTGCTGAAATACCAGCGTTCAGAAATGTGTTCATACATCAGCCATTTTCTGGAGACTGTTTAGTCTGAATTGTGTTGCATGAGAGCTGCTCGATTTTGAGCAAGCCTAAACTGTTTTACAGGTGTCCACTCTTACAATGTGAAACAGTCTTTTCTCTTTCCTTTTGTAGCAAGAGCAAAAGATGTTGATTGGTTAGGGACTTCCCCACCAGCTAAGGAATGCAAAGCAGAGATGCTGTCTTTCAGTTGAATATGCTTCTTGCCATATTATAAGAGTTACACTAGCTGGCAAATTTACCACTTTCAACAAAAAATGAAACTACTCTTCCTCTTCCTCCTCTTCTTCTACTCACTCCCTCTAGTGTTATCAGGTACGTATGGCATATACCGTCTGCTACTCAGGTAAGGGTTATTACACTGCAACAAATAGTAAATGTCACTGGTGCTTTGTGGAGTTTTGTCTCTGGAAGATATTCCAGTTTAGGATTTGCAAATGTGCAGGGAATACAGTGCCAGCTCCCTTTCCCTTGCCTTTTCTGCACACCTGCATGAAACTTACCCTATCCATACCCAGATAATCTGCAACTCAAATCTCTTTTGTGTATCTGGAACAAATTGTGCTGGCTGTTTGCCATGCAATGAAATCACACAGTTTTTTCATTACACTCTCAGAAGCCTTAATTAGTGAATAAGGCAGCTGTATGCTCTCAAAAATACATCTATCAGTACAAACTGCTGCCTGATGGTCCAAAATAAAACATGCCAATATTTCTTTCATGCTTTCCATTCTCTTAGAGCTTATGGGCAGGTAATTTGAGGCAGGGGGGAGAGGGCGACCACCAAGTATTTTGTTACATTTGTGATTTATTTTCATTATCAATAAAGAAGAAAAGACAAAATGTGTGTTTAAATATTCTGTCTGATTATAATGATCTGTCTTTGTGTGGAATTACACTCCTTTCTGTCTCCTAACTATTTAACTGGCACCTTGTAGCTCCTCATTTTGTGGGCCCTGCCTGTTTAGAGGAAAAGTTTTATGGTCTTCGTGATTAGTTCCACAGTTCAGTTTTGTCAGCAGAATAGAAAAAAAAAAAAAAAGCTTATCTGTAAAGAAACCGAAGCTCTAGAGTGACCCTAACTTGTCTTAGGGACTTGACCAGAATGTGCTACTTTTTTTCTAAAAAGGAACTAGAATGAAAAACAAAAAAGATAGCATATGTCTCTTAAAGTAGCTCCTGGTCATTTTTGTTGAAAAAATTTACCCAGGAAGGGGGACACAGGCAATTATGTTTCTTTGCCTGGAAATTTTGCTGGATTTTTAACTTGTCTTTAACAGCAGCCTTAGAAATGAGGATGTGGAGATTTTTAACTACTTCATGTGTGTGTGCGTGCATGCACGTTAAGATAAGTACCCTCCCTCAGTTCAAAAATATTTCTAATAGAAAATTTATACCAGCTTTGAATATCATCTGCTGAAATATCACCAAGGTTTTATCCACCCTGTACAGTTCCCTGTACTATAATGAAATGCAATGCTTGTTATAAGGAGGGAAAATAAAACCCGCTTATCACCTAGGAAGCTTGTGGTAAAGGTGGGAATGGAACCCACAACTTCCACATCAGCAAGCAGCATGACATTGATCTTCTCATGCAGTATTTGACTGGCACAACTTCAAGGAGGGAAAGGAGTGGTTTAGGATGGTATCAAGGGGATGCAAATTTACATCGATTCTTCTCATCTCATTTAGCCAGAGAACTACTAATGATGCAAACTCACAGAAAGTGACAGAAAGTCTGAGGGAGAGGTCTAGGGTTGGTGGAAATATCTCGAAGTTTTACATAAAGAACTGGAAAGAGGGGGAGACTTTAACCATTTGTGGTTTTACTTATTTGTACTGTTTTATACAGCAGGGGCTGAAACATCCTGCTTGAGAGAGACAGTAATTTCTTTGAGAGACAGGGGATGATATGTGGTGGAATGATGGATTCTGAACTTTCTGCCTGTCTGCATTTTGTTCACTATCTTTCTTTCTCCCCTTGCACCTTCAGGCGATCCATGTACCTCTTCTTTGTTCATCCAGATCACTCCTGATACACCTTCAATGAAGTTCTAGTACAAATCTTGACCTCCTGTATCTAAGCCAATGTAAGATTCAAGGGTGAGGCAGAGATCCATCTGGACACTGTCACATCACCTGGAGAAGACTCAAAGTTCAGTCTAAGATTATTTCTGGCCTGAGCTAGTGGTATGTCTCTTAGTCTACATCTCAGACATTCAGGTCCTTCTGGACATTTGTATTTGGAAAAATGTTCATTTAGAGAGTGTTATTAAAAAAAAAAAGAAAGTTCAACCTTTTTTTCTTTCTTTCTACCTGTATTAAGTGTATATTTCTATGACCATTCTAACTCTCCTTTGCAGATACTGGGAAATCTAATGTTCTTTTGTAGTAAGTACAGTTGTCATTGCAAAACATCATGCATCTTCAGGCAAACAAAGCAACCCAAACAAGACTAGACCTTGACTTTTATCCCCCACCTTCCACCCTGATTTCTCATCTTTCTACTTTCTGGCTGGTACTTGTGAGATTTTAGCTGTGGTTATGTGATATGAACAAAGAGCTTTGTTATTCAACAAGGGTGATAAATAGAGGACACTGCTAATTGTAATGTTCTTACCATTGAATTAAATAGCAAATTAAATTCAACTCATCTGAACTTCTCAATGTGAAAGAAATACAGCCTTCTGTGCTGGTTTTCTGTCCCTTGGCAGACTTGTAGCATCTCTCAAGTATTATATTCCTACTTAGAGGTCTTCAGAGGTGCAGGAGATATACAAGAACTTTTAAGGACTTTATTTTTGTCTGCCAATTTTATACTGCTCATGTCTGAAAAAGATGCAATGTATAAAATCAGGGTTATTCACAACTGCAGTAATACCATTAACTGCTGCCTTAATAGCCTATGGGAAATGATTAGGAGTATGAATCTTACCATTTATGGTGAGCAGAGGGACACCATGAAGAAGTTTTTGACAGTTCCGGTGGTTTCTCCAGATTGAATTGTCCATGGTGTTTTCATCTGACCTCAAAATGCACTTTGACTGGGGTAGGCTTTGTAGGAAATGTATTGCCTCTGTGACACAGGGAATGGTTGGGTGAGTTGAACAGAGGGCTGACCCTGAAGGAGCTGGATTTCATACACAGCTTTGCAACACCTCTTTTGGTTGACCGTGGCCAAGTTACTTTACATTTGTCCAAGCCTCTGTCTTCTCATTGGCAAATGGAGTAAAGATACTGACCTCCTTAAGTGCTTTGCGATTTACCCATGAAAATTCCTTTCCAAGAACACGGTAGGATTAACATGGTAGGTAGAGAGCTGTGGCTTCCTATATCCCTTTTCTGGATAAATAGGATGTCATTCTTTCAGGCTGTCGATCCAGTAGCTGTCACTTGTCAGAAGCACTAAATTCAGATGCAAAATGTATAATTGTAGAAAAAGTTGAATGCATCAAGGTCAAAAGAAGGGGGTGGTGGGAAAATGAGAGAAGTTTTTTTTTATGTGGAGAGAGAAGTTATGTGTGTGGGGGCGAAGTGTTTGGTGAACTTCATAGACCACTTCTTCCCTGTTTCTGAAGGATGCAATCACTTTACATGAAGATTTCAACTGCTAGCTCCTAGCAAAAAGCATTATCTGTAAAAGAAGCAAACCTATGTATTACGGAACAGCACTTTCTGTAATTTTTTTTGAGGCACAGATTTGTAAACACATCTAAAATTAGAGTTCAGTATCAGAACAATGAGTACTGGCTCTACATATTCTCTGCTCTCAGATTTTGATATATTTTTCCTTTCTAGATCATAATATAACTGTGTGTGTGTGTATATATAATTTATTTATATTTTTAAAAGGAACTTTTTATATTTCTATCTGTTCCAATTAAACTGAATGGAACAGCTTTTTCAAGTAAATGGAAGGAGAGGAGGATAAGAAAGAAATAAAGAGGAGAAAATGGCTTAAAACACAAACCTTGAATGGACAAGGAGGAAACATTTGTTGCTTAGCACCAAGATGAAAAATACTATCTTCTCTGTACTAAAATCAGGAAGCAAAATTCTTGTTCCTCCCACTCTTCCTTCCTTTCTCCCACAAAGCACTTCCAGCCATTAGAAAGGAATTTGGGGTAATATATTTGAGAAAATGTTGTCACATGGGACCTCAACACAACATTGCTTCTTTGCCAGACAGCATATTCTCAATTGGAGAATGCTTTGGAGTCAGAGCAGGCCCTACATCACTTTGGCATATTTTGAGTGAGATTATACAGACCAAATCTTGGTCATCTTAGAATCATAGAATCAATAGGTTGGAAAGGACCCATTGGATCATCGAGTCCAACCATTCCCATTAATCACTAAACCATGACCCTCATCCACCCATCTTTTAAACACCTCCAGGGAAGGTGACTCTACCACTTCCCTGGGCAGCCTGTTCCAGTGCCCAATGACACTTCCAGTGAAATATTTTTTCCTGATGTCCAGTCTGAACCTCCCCTGGCGGAGCTTGAGGCCATTCCCTCTTGTCCTGTCCCCTGTCACTTGGGAGAAGAGGCCAGCTCCCTCCTCTCCACAACCTCCTTTCAGATAGTTGTAGAAAGCAATGGGGTCTCCCCTCAGCCTCCTCTTCTCCAGGCTAAACAACCCCAGTTCTCTCAGACACTCCTTGTAAGACTTGTTCTCCAGCCCCCTTACCAGCTTCGTTGCTCTTCTCTGGACTCGCTCCAGAGCCTCAACATCCTTCTTGTGGTTAGGGGCCCAGAATTCAACACAGGATTCAAGGAGCGGTCTCACCAGTGCCGAGTACAGAGGGAGGATAACCTCCCTGGACCTGCTGATCACTCCATTTCTCATCCAAGCCAAGATGCCATTGGCCTTCTTGGCCACCTGGGCCCCTGCTGGCTCATGTTCAGTCACTGTCAACCAACACACCCAGGTCCCTCTCCTCCAGGCAGCTTTCTAGACAGACTTCTCCTAGTCTGTAGGTGCACAGGGTTGTTGTGCCCCAAGTGCAGGACCCGGCATTTGGCCTTGTTAAACCTCATGCCATTGATCTGGCTGTCCTCCAGAGGTCCCTTCCAAATTTAACTATTTTTGATTCCTTGAAAATGTGCATCAGCATGTGAACTTCTTTGGTTTTGAGAGCTTTTAGTTTTGCTTCCCATCTTAGTGATTTACTGAATCCCCTCTGTCCTGCAGAAATTCCTGGCCAGAAACTCTAATTTTGAGCTGAAGCATAGGAAAACCAGTCAGGTCATCTGACTTGTAAAGCAATGATGATAGCAGACCAGTAGTACTCCAGAAAAAAAGGCTGATCTTCATAACTTTTTCTTCCTGTGCTGTTTTTTATTGTTGCTGTTTTGGGTTGGTTTCTTTTTATTATTATTATTTTTTGTTTGTTTTCGTTTGGTTTTTTTTTTCCTAAATGCTATGGGGTTTGAGCAGTTCCAATTAAAAACTTGTACTTTGTTTTCTCCAGGCTTTTTGGCTGCTTTTTAGCTCCACTTGCAGATGAACTGAGTTTGTAAAGCTGGTAACAGCTTCACTGCATCTGCCTTTCTTTATGCTTTGAGAGCCTCAGCAGAAAGCTGAGCAATGAGCAGAGGTGGAGACTGCCCTCATCCTGTTCTTCTTCTAGGGTCCTGCCTGCAGTGTGAAACTCCAAAGTTGAAGCCGCCCTAGATCCCCCATTCAGTCAATGGAGAAGCCTGTCTTGGCTGTTTAAGCCATTGTCATCTCAAAACAGTGACCCAGAAGTCTTTAATGCCTGAAGCTGTATGTAGGTGGGAATTGGTGTGCTTTTTAGGTCGTAATCCCCTCCTTCCTCCACCCCACCCCCCTCCCCCCCCTTCCCATGTCAGTATTTTGTTGCCATGGAGACAGTAATTACTCTAGGAGGTTTCTAGACTCTGCTGAAGCTCCCATCAGTCTCACCTCCCACCTGGGGAGTTTCTGACATTGAGTTAAAGGTCAAGTCCTCATGTAAATGTTTTCCTTTCCAAAATGAAATATTTTACCTATTTTGGGTGACTGTGGCGGCAGCACAGAAAACAATTTGTCAAATCCCTTGCAAAGAAAGAGCTGGGGCACTTAAATTCTATTCCCTTCAGATACATGGGAGTAGGGGTGGAAATGAACGGCCTCATAAGTCATATATTAGTCGAAGTTGAACACTTGTTTTCCCGGCACTGAACATCTCGTGTGTGCTTTGTTGTTCTGTTCTATCCCCCTCCTTCCAGCTTTCCAGAGCTTCTTGTTCTCATTAAGATGTTGTTTGCTCTCCTGCCTACACGTAAAAGCTGGGATGAAATCATTTTTATTGACATTAGTCATAGGCTGACACAGCCCCAGAAAGGACCACCTGGGTCACTAGGACTGGCCCCCTGCTATTGCAGGCAACCACATCATTTAATTCCTTTAATAACCTACCTGTTAAAAGCAAGCACAATCTCTTCTTAAGTGATTGTGAGGAAGGAGGGAGAGGAAAACCCTCAACCCCTGATGTTTCTTATACAGAGTGCAAAGAAATGGAGATTTGGTATTAGTACATTTAGAATAAGAAGCTGGAAGTTGTGGCTCTCTTGATTTCCTTTCCTCAATTAACTCATGCAGTAAGTTTCTTGGAGGTGTTATCCGTGTGTGTCAAGGCTAAGCAGTATCAAACAAAGAACATCTGGTTCTGAAATACCAGTGCTTTCTCAAGAGAAGGCCAGTGTTATAGTCTAAGATGGTGCACTGAGATTCACCTGACCAAGTTCTGTTTCTGTCTTTGTCCCAGACTGTTCCTAAGTAACCCCTGACAAATGATTTTCTTGTCCAGATCTACGCTGCAGACTATCTGCAGCTTTTCAGGGAAGGCAAGGCAGAAAGAAGTGAGTTTGCAATGTCTCCTTCAGAAGGGAAAGCTCTACCGAGCAGCCCGCCATTCGAGCTGCCGCCTGTGCTCTGCACTGCTGGCACCAGTGACACTGAGGTCAACTGCGCTCTCGTCAGAGGCAGACTGGAAAGCAGCAAGTGTAATTTATGAAGGCTTGGCATGCAGTTAAGTGTAAAGTGATGGAAAGTGTGGTGGATCACTGCACTGGTGCACTTGACTTGTGCATTAGGAACATATCTATGCAAGTTCATGTCCAGTTCAAAGCCAGGCCTGAAAGCATAAAAAATGGCAGCACTCCCAGCTACAGCATTGTCAGTGTCAGATGGTGCCATGGGGTTTTGCTCTTGACAACTTTCAGAGCTTCTCAGCAAAGCACACAACTGTAATTAGTTGTCAAGCTGGCTGTGAAGAAACTATGAGCTTTTATAATATGCTTGCATTTCACTGGCACCTTTGATCCTGAAGTGCTTTACAAAACTGCACACACACAGAGGAAACCTTTAGCCTTGGCACTGACATTCAGCCGCTGCTGGAGCAGTGTGCGGCGGGTGGGGAAGCAAACAGCAGTTCTGCCCAGCAGCTGCAGCATGTGCTGGAGAAAGGCAGCAATGCACTGAAGTGGTGGAGGAGTTTTGGGTAGGCAACTCGGGTGAGTTTGAGTAGGGTGCCTGAGAGAATGTCTTTCACTCAGAAGAATTGGAAGGGTCTTGCAAATTATGTTAGTCTGTTGCTTCTAAACCATTGTGTTGAGTTAGGAAGCTTGAGATCAGGAAAGGTAATTCTGGAGGATCAAGTGTACTTGGCAGTTTCTTTGAGAGAGTGACTCAAAGAACAGAGGGCTTTTTTAACAGCTAAAGTTCAGAATACAATGTAAGTTCAGTCGGTGAAGTTGAGCTGCTGGAGAAAACAGTCGGCAACTTTAGCACTGCTTGAGTTTAAAATGCATAGAACTGGGTCCCTAAAAGGGTAGATTTTTCAGTTGATTTTTTTAGGGCGAAGGGGAGCAGGGGAACAGTAATGCCCTATTTACTGTCTCTTTTAGCATAAAACCAAAACTATGTTTTCTAGGATCATGTGGTTGTGCGTGTTGTGTGTTTTTAAAAATTTTATTTGGTTGCAGCTCACCTTTCAAAAAAGAACCTCCTTATGAGGTAGTATTTACCCTGGAATACAGCATCTTCCAGAGATATTGTGACCAGTTTAGACCCCTGTTCACGCCTGCAAACCCACATCTTGCATACTTTTGTTCTTGACACAAATAGACATGGTACAAAACAACATTAAAAAGAGTCCAAATGTCTGTCTTGAAGTCAAAATGTGATTTAACCTAGATAATGTGCTGTCAAGAAGAACTTATGTTACCAGAGTTCAGGGTTTGCTGGTCCAGTCAAGCAAGCTTCATGCTTAGCAGTCAAGGACATATTATCTGACATCAGGCTTCTGACTTTCGCCCTGCTTTTTAAAGATCTTTGAGCTGTCAGTAGCTATGAATTCACTTCCCCACAACTTCAGCCTCTTGGGTGATCTTCAGTGAGCTTTCCAACTAACACCATACCTTGGTTTTCCCATTTAGCAAGCTAAGGAAACAACCTTGTCTTGCCAGCATGGTCTGGGGAAAGAAAAAGGATGTTAAGTGTGAACAAATGTTTCCATTGACTTGTATTGCTGATGAAGATCATCTTTTAGCTCTGTTGAGAAGGCTCGCACGTTGAAACAGAAAGATGAGTTCAATCCCTGAAGGCTGAGCCACAGCATTAAAGGCCTGAGCAGCGCTGCTGTGGAGTAATGCTATTTAATGATATGTGAATCTAATGTTTTTGTGGGGTGGGCACTGAAATAGATTGTAACTTGCCTGGATCCAGATGATGTAATCAACAACATTGCTGGCATGGAGACTTTTGGGTTCCCAGAGCTGCACTCTGAAACTTTGGTCTCTCCCTGAACACAGTGTAAAGTCATTGGACTGGACACAATATTAAACTCTCCTGCTTCACAAACTGTGATCTTCTCTTTCATGTAGAGCCACAGTGCACCACAGCAGCAGGCTGCTGTGTAGTAAATTCATTGTGTATTGTGCAAGGGACCATTAGTTAGCTTATTATTAATACATGTGTGGGCTTTAATATACTGGTACTGTATCTGTCAGCATCTATACCAGGTTTGCTTTTGTCCTTTGTGTTTTCCCCAAACAAGCTTATACAATTAGTTTCTTCTTGTTTCCTAAATTATTTTTGCTGCTCCTAATTATTTCACACTCCATATAAAAGAATTATTGGGGTGGGTAATGGGAGGCAAGGGATCACCTCGCCATTGCGCTGCAGGCAGTGTGACGTTAAGGTAATTTGGATTTGGTTTTGTACTTGTTTATGTTTGATTGGCTGCTAAAAAAATAGAGGATACTTGGGATCTGATTTTGGAGGTCAGGGTGTGGGCTTCTCAGTAGAGAACTAGAGGTCTATCAGATTCCTATTTGGTGTTATGCTCAAGGAGGATATTTTCTGAAATAGGCTTAGACTAGATCCCTGAAAATTCAGTCAGAGATTAATGTTCATGCCTGAGCATGTGGATTTATTGGTTATTTCCTTAATTTCTATTCCTGCGTAGACTATTTTGCTCTCTTCCAATCTTTAGAGTGTGTAAGTAGCATCTCCAAATATCCATGGTTATTTTCATCATGCACAGAGGAAAAGACAGGTCTCTGTGGAATATCTTCTTTTAAGCGTCATGCAGATAGTCGAAGAGAAATATGTGAGGTGGGTGTGGGTAGGATGAAGTTTAGAGCTGGGCAGTTAAAACAGATCTGCATTCCCAGTTGCTGAGAAGACAGTCAGCCCCTCAAGTACTGGCTGACAGAGTTTGTGTGGGCCAAATATTTCTTATTTCTTAGATGCTGATGCAGCCATCAACTATCCTGGCTAGAATTCAGTGTGCAGGCCAGCAATGGAGGGTGTCTGGAGCGTTTGTCTACAGACGCTGCTGAATTTGAGCCAGTGTCTCTTTCCCATTTAGGTTAGTGATAGCTGCTCCTCACCAAGCATACCTGTGCTTGAAAATTTCTACCAGAAGTGGAGTAGCAGCTGCACTGTCCAAAGCTCTAGGGTAAACAAGACCTCTAGTATGTTCATTGCCAAGTCATGCTTGGATAGCAGTGGTTAAATGCTCAAACACCATCTGCTTTTATACTCTTTCTGCCTTCCACAGAGCAGCACCCTTTACTAATGTTTTCTTTCTGGTAGAGATAAAGCTATGAGGTGTAGCCTGTTTGCCTATTCTTCCCATGTTCAGCTAGATCAAATACATCTATTTCTTTTCCAACAGCCACTGGCATCACAAAAACCCTTGATTAAAATTTGAGGGGGTTCTTTTTCCCTCAATGGACTCTTTTCTTACAGTAATAGCATCCTGTCTTCCACCTCTCTAACCTTATGCAGCAAGAATTTTGAAAAAATCTGGTTGTTGGGAGGTGGGTTTTGAACTGGGATTCGTAAACAGCTGAGGATTTAACTAAACAGCACAAATATTATAAGGGTCAGGGAGAACACACTATGTAAATCTCTTACATATACTTCTTATATTTCTCTTTGGAAAAAAAGCATGGCAAGATTTTTTTTTCCTTTTTTTTTTTTGTGGTGGGTGGGAAGGTCTTGTAAGGAGAGTATGAAGTTTACCTGACTATTCATACTGCAGCTGAGGCCTGCGAGGAACAGTTCCCCACTAATAGGGTGATGGTTTGTGCTGGGTGGCAGGGGCCTTCCTCAGCAAACATCAATAAAACTCTCCTGTCCCCAATGTGAATGAGCCCTTGCTGCAGGGGAAGAGAACACTACAGCAAAAAGAAGGACGGAAGCAGCCAAAATCTCTCTAAATAGAATATTTGTCAGTTTTCCATGAGGCACTGGTGGGTTTTTAAGCTCTTCCAAGCTTTGAACAAATTAAGACTGAGTGTAAAGTGTAGATATATTTATATTTTTTCCACCTCTTTTGGCTAAGTTGAGGGACTGGAGGAAGACTTATCAATTCAATGCATGTTCCATTAGAAACTTCTTGGGATTAGAGCAGGTTAATGAAAGGAATAAATAGGGCTTTGACATGTTGTTTGGTTTTACAGGACTGTATTGTTTTATGATGTTTTATGAGAAGCACTTATACTACTCTTCAGGCGAGAGATTATTGCGCCTTTTATAAAAACTAAAAGAAAACACACTTCTCTTTCTTTTTCTTTCTGTTGCTAAGTAGATGCTATGTTTCTTTGCAGTCGTCATTTCCCAGTAGAAATGCTATGTTCTGGAGCAGTGCCTAGACAACAACGGGTTCAAAACACAGATTTCAGAAGCAAAGGAGGTGGGGGTTGGGAGGTACCAAAGTTATGAACACCCACAAAATCTTGGAGTAAATAAGTCGTTTAGGAGAAATAATGAATGAGCAATGTCCCAGAGAAATACACACAAACTCCTATAAGCCCCCTCAGGCTCCATTTTGGTACATTGCTCTGGTAATACTTTCTGCTTTAGAATTGTACTATCTCAACAAACAATCAAAAGTGTTACTCTAGCACCAAACCTCTAGTCCTGCAGAGAGCATCTGTAGTGATGTCAGTGTTCAGTTTGAATAAGTTAAGCTTAAGCACTGAAAGGTTTTAATGACCACTTTCAGAGCTGGTCCTTTAATCTTTCAGTGTCCTGGTTAAAATGAGACAGTTGATCTTTTGATTTGTTTTAAGGGTTTAGAGATTGTTATCCCAAATCAACAGGGAGTACTTGTTAAGCTGCTTTTCTTCTGACATTGTACTGTTCTGTTAGGGTTTTAATATTTTCTGTTATGATTTTAAATAAACACACATTAAAAGTGTAAAACTGCATCCTAAGCTCCATCCTCACTTGCTGCTTTGCTCTCCAGCTCAGCTGCTACATCCCAGTTTTCATATATAGTGACATCAGTATTTTAGAAAGTGTCAGTTCCACTTCTAATATCCTCTCCCACATAATGACAATCCCCAAATGTTTGGTTTAACATGCTAATCCTTCCAACACAACAGAGATGCACAGGATCTCCATTGCAGATGGCAGGCAAAGCTAAAGAAACAAAGCAGCGTGCTCAGTACTACACTTAGCTCGAGTAATGTGAAGAATTGAACAAGGTCCTTTCATAACAGTATCTTTATCTGAGGCTCTAGCTTGTACTTGCAGACTATCACTGGTTTTGTGATACAGACAAACGTCCGTTAGGCTTGTGTGACCTATTTCTGCTTGTAACCTAATGAAGCTTTGAGTACAGACCTTTCCTCAGAGTCAAAAGGCCAATGCACTCACCCATGAAGTCTCTTCTCATTGTCCCATTCACCTTTAATATTTTGTTGTTAATGGATCATGCTAAAAAGGATTAGCCATTTCAATTTACATTCTGCTGCCTTCTGCATTTAACATTCTCACTGTAAGTGATGAATTATTGACTATTTAAATGTGACTACAAACAGCCTGAAAGAGAAGGTCTGCTTTACCATTTGCAATACTGAACTCATATGGCATAGGTCAAGGTTTTCCTTCTCTTTTTAGTTACCCATCAATGAGCTGCCTTCCTGGCTTCCACCTCCTATCCCAGTACCCTGGGCTGATGTACTGTCTGGCATTTAACGGCCCAAGAAGAGGCCCCAGGGTTAAATATTGTTAAGCATGTGAAATTTAACCTATATTATTGATATTGGGTTCAGACCAAAGTGTCTGCAAAGTGGCTTAAAAGGAAGACTTCATTATAGAATAAAGCACTTTGGCAGAAGACCAGATCCACACGCCCTTAAAATTGCTCTTGATTCCCCCTTCATATTTAAATGTACATGATTACAGAATCTGCCACTGAAGAAACCAAGATCTGTCCTTTGAAAATAACTCAAAAGAGACGCAAGACAGGGGACCATTACTGTAGGACTTGACACACTGTCTCCTGAGAGGTTGTAGCAGTGCAACAGCACTCAGAGATAGTTGTTTCTCTGGGGCCGGAGTAGTCTTGCATTGACACAGCGGGTACCCCTGATAGGAGTGGTGAGTGCACAGGCTTCAGGCAATAGTTTTTTATAGACTGTAGAAAGGTTCCAGGTTTCCCCTGGAGAAGCAAAGGAGTCTTCCTAAAATTATTTCTGCAAATCTCCTGTTTGAGACACCACAAGTCAATTCTCCATGACCACATCAGAAGCTAGAGGTGAATCACGCAACTCCAGTGTGGAAACAGGACACTTGTTTCTGCTGGTATGTTGCTTTTTGGGGGAAATGGGAAAGGAATTTGGAGACCTGAGCTTAGTTTCCAGGTTAGCAGACTTGGGGAACAGTTAAACTTCTTCATGACTGTCCAGTTCTTACTTGTAGATGACAATGCTGGAGGAGCTGGGCAACATTCTTTTGCTGTGGAAATGTAGTTTCTGTAATGTGATAGCGAGTTTTATAACTGATATAGGCAACTTCTGTAGCATGTTTCTTCAGCTGGAGATGAAGAGAGAAGAGGGACAGTCTTTCAAGCAATCAGACTGAGAAAGCTCTCAACTCTCTTCTACCAAGCCATGTGAAATTAAAATTTTGCCTTCCCCAGTTCTGCTCCCTTAATTATCCCCTAGGCTCTGTGCTATGGAAGACCATCTATATCTGGAAAGTAGCCACTGAGAGGGAGCCCCAGCTCCAGTGGACAAAAACCTGAAACATTTTTATAACATAAACAGCAGAAGACACCAGAGGCATGCATCTTTTGGTGACAAAGACAAGTTTTACTCTCCGAGGTATAAAGCCATTTAAAAATAAAACACCTTTCTCTATGAAAATCCCCATGTTGCATAATGTCACTTGTGTATCTGCTGTTTTCAGAATATCTGTGTAACAGGTAGGAGGAGCATGGAGAGAAGGCACACATTAGTATGTCAACTTAACCTCTTTCTTCACTTGTTTATGGCCTTCGAAATGGAGGAGTGTTTCAATTTTGAGACTGGTTTTATAAGACCCCTTCTGAGTGAATTGGGCAGTTTGAGAATATGAGATCAAAGGCAGGGAAACAGGAAAAAGATATTTGTGTTGTTCAGAAGAGTATGAAATGTTTAGGTATTTGGTGTAATCATCCTCGTCTGTTCTCATTCTTACAAATCTACTTGAGAAACTCCTGGTTAAAGAAAGTGGCAGGTGTACTGTATGAACACAGTAATACCTACTAGTTGTCTGAGTATGACCTAGCAGTTAGCAGTGATCATGGGACTTTTGCCTCTTCTTTCTACCTGTGATATTTATGCTCTGAGGCTTCCTTTAGTTTTGGAGAGCTTTTCAAATTTTTTTACTAAAAAGCACTAAGTAAGCACTAAGCATTAGTGGGTTTGTACAATGTTGCGTATCTGTGTTTCTGCACGTGTTCATATGCCTGGAGTGTCATGCATATAAATTCACAGGCGTACAACATTAAACAGTACTATTAATAATGATGAAGATTTGTGCAGGGTCTTTTGCCTAAGGAGATCAAAACACTTAAAGCATCTTTCAGGCACATAGAAACCTGACATAGGAAGTTAAAAGGGTGTTGACAGACTTTGAAATAATTGGATTCCATCTCTGTCAAGTTTTTTTTTAAAAAAAAATAACCAAAGAAATAATCTCCATTGAAAGCTACTAATGTTTCTTGAAACCCAATGCAATCAAGTGTTCTGAATACAACAAGTTATATGGAAGAATTTGAGTAAGTATGCTTTTGTGTTTTGATGTTTTTAATGTTTCAACGTATCACTTGATGTAATAATGCACCGTCCAAAATCGGTGAGCCCATTGCACTGGCTATTAAACAAAAGTAATTCTATAATAGTTGTGTAAATGGAATAGATGAGAAAAGACTGGTCAAAGATGTTACACAAAACTTAAATTGATGTGGGAGTGATTATTGTAATAGATTAATGCCAGAAACTGCTCTTGTTGCTGCATGTTTGTGTTTACGTTCAGCCGTAGCAACCAATAATTAAAAATGAAGATGAGAATTATCTTCATCAATAAACTTTTTTTCTTTTTCCTGGAAGAGGACTTGGGTCTGCTGGAGGAGAAAGATCATTATTTTCAAGAAGCAAGCTAGCAGAAATGACTCAGTTCTACAATTTCCCTTTATTGCTTGGTTTTGAAAAAAAAACTAAGATCTTTTAGTAAGAAGGAACTTATTTTAAGAATTTTTGCAGTTGTGAGAAAGAGAAATGACAGACTTTCAAATCATTTTGGTCCTTTTAGACTATGAAGCGTGATTTTTTAGCATATGGCTACAGGAAGAAGGTCTGGATGTGCTCTGGAAAATAATTTTCCACAACCGATTGCCAGCTCTGCAGAAGGACTTCCTGAACAGAGACTGAAAAGATGTTTCTGCTTCCACTCAGTGTGTTCTCTTTAATGGAAATGTCTAACTTGCTGCAGTAAACCTTGAAGTCTCCATGAAAAATTCATGCAGGAGAGAAAGTAAGCCTAAGGACTTGTCTAGTGCTGCAGGAAGAGACTGGCACTGAAGCTAAGTGACATGAGAAGTCCTTCAGTTCTGCCAGGTGGTGCCCTGGAAATAGTGAGCAGTCCAACTCCTGTCATGCTCCTGAGCACTCCTGAGCTGGGACTGCATTATTGCCGATAAGCCCAAACGGACCTTTTAATGTAACTACCTTTCTTTTCTTTCAGCTCTGCTTTCTGTCTCAAGGAAGTCCAACAATGGCTAGAGCTCTGACAGTTGATGTGAATAGTTTCTTTCCTTCCTGGAAGGAAGACAAACAAAAATAATCCTAGCTTCTAACCACAGACAATCTCTGTACCTTGGAAATAAAACTGTCTTCCTTCTCTTAAGGATAAAATCTCAGTTCTGGATAGGGCATTCAGTTGATTTTACTCCAGATGGAGGTGAATAGGAGAGACATTCTCTATTGGAGAACAAGACAGGGAGTAGTTGAATTCAGCTGTTCTTTTCCTTATGCAGTTACTATAGCCTGCACTTTCTTTTAGAGATGAAGTCTTGAAAGAAAAGTAATGACACCGCAAGGCCCACTGGGTAATGGTATGCAAAGGCAATAAGGCAATAAAATTGCTGGAGTAGCAATTTGAGCAGTATGACCCTTATGTTAAGGAATTTGCCTTTAAAACTTAACCCAAAGAAAATAAATCTAATTGACAGAGGAGGAGTGGAGTGAGATTTGAAGATAAATTTAAAATAAGTGAAACATTTGCCTTCCATTTCCATTTATGGGCAGTTATGGGGACTGTGTAGGGCTTGCTTAGCAACAACACAGTTGGTGTGGACACTGGCATCCAGAAGCAGGAGACAGGTTTCATTTGTGGTTTTCTGGCACATGAGAAGTTAAGAATATCCCTGAGGTCCAGTGATTGACATCATCAAAGGCACTTGCTGTTCCCAAGCTCTTGTCTGTCTCAGGCCTGTTTGACAGCAAAGCCAAAGGTCAGAGAGAAATTAATCTGCTGTAAATGAAACTAAATGGATTGTGGGGTGTTGTTTGTGACAAGAGTAAGTGGTGGAAGACTTCAGCATGCAAAGGGCTTCAAATTAGACCTTTCCAGTGGACTGGATCATTCATCTTTTCCATGTAAAATGAGATGAACCTAATCCTTCCAACAAAATAAAGATAACAAGCAAGAAGGGTGTTTTTAGCAATTTAACCCTGGGGCAACTACTATCTAAATAAGTAACTATTACTCTGCCTCTCCCAAGCCTTAACAAAAAGTAGAACAATACTGTTCATATGCAAAGTTAAGAAGTTAATTGTTGTCATTCCAGTTCTAGCTGAACCCCTGATAATTCTTTCTTTACTCTCCAAAATGATTAATGCATTGGTGGCAATAATAGCTGAGGGGTAGTGTGGATCAGTGCTGGGTGACAGAAAATACAGGTGTTGTTCCCTGATGGTTGATTTTGGCTGAGGCGTCCCATTTTCTTGTAGCATTACAGAATCTAGTACAGGGATCCCTCAACTCTTTGGACATGTTTTGATGTCATATCTTTTTTGACTGAATTCTTCTGGAGTCCCAAGTGCTTCCTACTCACTTATTTTATTTAGTCCTTTGAAAAGTGTTTGAGACGCACATAGACAGAGGAAAAACCTTTGTGTTCAGCCTACCTGAATGTGTTCCCAAGCACACATACACCTTTTAACATGGAGAAAGTACTGATTCTGGTTGGGATTTCTGGGTATTAGAAGGCATAAATAAGCTCCTTTTGCAATGGAGTGAAATAAATAGGTGTACTTGTAGGGGAGCTTGCTTTCTATTGAGAAACATATAATGATCCCAGCTTCTGTGGCAGCTGAGCCAAAATATGTGTGTATATAAATGAATGTATATCTCAGTGCTTAGATACTTGTGTGACGGATGCTCTGGGAGAAAGTAAACTAGCCAGAAAGGTATGAATAATGTCTTGCTGTTGCCTATCAATAGGCAGTGACGGCTGCTGACATGCTGTGTCTCAGTGGGCAAACTGTAAGGGCTTTAAGTAAAAACAATTATTGAATGTATGATGTCTAAGTCTATTAGTTGTTTACTATTATTGACTGACATTAGATTAAAAAGCATGTCCTTATTACTCTCTCCTGTCATTAACTTGCCAGGAAAGGTCAGTCAAGAAGTATATTATTACTAAATTGTAGACTCACACATTTGTAGCTGCAGCGGGAATAAAGCCACAGAGGACTAGAGCCAAACTTTGGGCAGGCCCAGAGCTTAGTTTGTTCTCACTCCCCACACCTTGTAACAAGGCCAGCTGCTCCCCATCCAGATCTGCTGTTACTTTGTCTATGTTTTGTGCTGGAAGCCAGAGGATTTGTCTTACTGTAGCTTTTCCTCAAATGCTCTCAGGATACCTCTGCAGTGTGTGTGGAAGCTGGATCTAAGCCTGCACTCAAGTCCCAACCTGCTGGTCATGAATACGAGGCATATGCAAACCCATGGTGTGTTTGATCTAAAGGACAGAGGAAAAAGAGGGACTAAAGGCTTTGTACTCGAAGTGCATATTTACTCACAGAGTGACCGGGTTGCTGTGTCTACCCTGCCTCTTTCTGTTATGTGGTGTTTTGTTGATCAGCACCAAACAGTGGTGAAGATACTGCCAAAACCTTCTTGAAAAACCCTGACATCTGCTGCTACAAAGCAGATGGGATCTGTAAGCAACCTGTCCTAAATCAAATCTCTGTCACTGGATATCAAGAGTCAAAGGCCCAAGCAAAAATATTGAACTGTAGACAGTAGGCAGGAAAGGAATGGGCCGTCATCCTTTTTGCTGACCTAGACATCATAAAGGTAAAACTATAATTTCATTGACAGAGATCCATGTATCTTTACTGATTTCAGTGGGAGTTAGTCTGAAATTGCTAAATTTAAGTGCATGAACTCCTTCCACAGAAAGGGTATTGAACTACAAATGATGCCACTATGCAGTGACAAGTATTTTTTAAGTCTTTCACAGAATCATAGAATCACCAGGTTGGAAGAGACCCACTGGATCATCAAGTCCAACCATCATTGGCATTAATTCATATGATTGGGGATGGGTTGGACTCCACTTCTTCCTTTTCCAGAGCTCTCTTGGATTGATCCTTCCGCTGCTCCAAGCTTAACATTAAGATTCAACCACAAATCAGGCTTAGTCATGAAAACAGAAATTTATTCTTTGTCCCACAATTGTGGACTTACTGTTGCAGCAGTAGGTTACTGACACAGAAAAAGAACACACACTAAAGCAAAGATTTGTTTACAGGTTCTTTTTTGTCCCTCTGCCTTGTGCCTTGGACAAAAAGATTCATTACAGTCTTTTGATTCAGAAAAAAGTTCCTTATGATCTTCAAATTTCAGTCTTCTCTTTCAGGTATAATATGGGTTTTTTTGGCCTTGCACCTTCTTTCCTCTCTTTCCCCAGTCCCAAACAACCTCCCTGGAATTGTCTGGCATAGAGTATATTTTTATTCTCTGACCCTTAGATGCCTAAGGGAGTTGAGTAACAAATGGCTTGTGTTCACAAAATTTGTGGATAAAACCCAAGCTTTAAAGGTGCAATTGACAGCTTTTAAAAGGGCATAAGTAGAAGAATAGAATATTGGGTGAAGTTTCCAGAGTGAATTAAGAAGGTGATTCCTAAGTGAGTTAGGGTAATTTAAAGAAGAATCTGACTTCCATTATTCGTCTCTTAAAGATACAGAATGATGAGCCAGTATACATACGTTTAAGCATCTTAGTAAGTGTGCTTCATAATATATGTTTTTCTGTTCCTGCAAGAAGGAGTGTGGAGGATGAGGAGCATCTTGTGTGTGTGATTCCAGAAAAGACTCACCTTTAAAGTAAGTCTTAGGAGCATTGTGTGAGAGAAGAAAGGGGGAGCTAGGCAAAGGTGTTGACATTGCAGTGGAAGTGAAGGAAGGAGCTCTTTACCCTTCATGAAGGAATTTAAATGTTCGAGAACCATTTCGGTATTTGGAAGTGTCAGCCCTGTTCCACAGGTCAAAATCAGAAAGTCTTGGCTGGTCTGCTGAATGAGGGCTTATCATACATCCTGATAGTGAGCTGGAGGACAGGCTCTACAGGGGAACCCATTCCTTTTTATGTATAAAACTAAAGCAAATTTAGAAGATATTAGTGTTGCTAGATCATTCTGGCTACCTTACATCCTTCCTGCTGTCTGTGCTTCTCTCCAAAACATCTATGTTTCTTTTGGTCTCAGATCTTGTCTTCCTAACAACTTTGGAGAAGTTAAGCTTTTGAAGCTACTGTTAAGGATTTTTATCCCTTTTAAATATGCTATCTCTAGTCTGCTGCATTTCAGAAGTGTCGCACCAAATCCTGAAACAAAGAGAGAGAACACCAAGCTCTGCATAATACAGGTGCCCAGGAGAGCAGTAGGCAGGCTGGTTGCTATAACAGCTTGTAGTTGCAGAACATCTTCCATTCCAAAAAAGATCCCAAATCTCTTTATGGACTCAGTTGAGAGAAGGTAAAATGCACTATGGACAAGTGGGGAAAAGCTGGAAGAGGCAAAATACTGGTTTTAACTTTGTATCTAGATAAACAGCCCTGACCTATCTATATGCATAGATGGGAAAGGTACTTAGAGCTTTTCTGCTTTTTTTAAAATATTCTTTCAACATTTGTTCAATGGTAATAGCAATTTCTGCCTTTTCTGTAGCACTGGTTAAGAAAAGGAATCAAACTTGCAAAAAACTTTTGTAACATGGCTAGAAAACACTATGGTTTAGGAAGTTCAATACACTACTCTAAAGAGGACAGTTATGTCAGCTGAAGGCTGAGAAGAGAACTGACACCCTCGTCCATGTCTGTGCAGCCTGGTTTCCTTCTGGTAATGACAGAAATGCGAGGGTCTGTCCCTATAGCCTTAATAGCCATGATTGCAATGATCTAATTCAGGAAACATTTAAGTGTGGGAGTGGTCAAGCAACCCCCGTATGAATTGCTTGGTGAACATAATATACCATTAAGATCTCTCAAGAGTCCAGAAGTACTTGCCATGTATTCTTATCAGAAAATAATTTCCCTTGCAGTCTGAGACTGCTTTGCATATCAAGACTGATCTTTCCTGAGAAATGTATTGGTTATCTTAAGGAAAAAATAATGGCTAATATCAAGACTACTATTGGGGTAATCCTTGTACACCTTTAACTTTGCAGAAGTACAGCATAAGTTTTTTTTTTATTGAAAAAGGAAGAATGGTTATATTCTAAATCTCCTCCACCTGCCACCTTAATGTTCAATAGGATTAAGACTGTGACAATGGATATTGCATTATGATTCCAAAATATAGATTTTTTTTTCATTTTATTTCTGAAGGTTTCTAGGAATGGATTAGATAAAAAAAAATTTAAATGGTTTACATATGTCATGCGTTTTGGTAGCTGGCTAGATGATCTGACTTCCCAATCTCCATTTCATAGTAATTGGTGTGAACTGACAGTTATGTGATTCATATACTACTGCTATGCAGGGAAGAGTTCTCTCAATTTGTAGAACTGAGCAGAAAATATGGTTTGCATGACTAATATGCTTATCTAGACATGCTATCTCTTGCAAAAAAAATTACAAATATATGGACTGATTTTTATTAAATATAAAAATGGTTTGCTGCTTATATGATTATTTCTCAAAATAATGCAGTACTGTGCCCAAGTTTCCAATAGCAATAATCTTTCCCTTCTTTCTCCATCTTAATTTCAATGGCAAGTTTCTAAGTTTCTCATTTTGCATGTCCTATAACATTTTATAGGGGCTTTTTCCTCACTTTCCTTTTTCTTTCCTAGTAAGAAATGTAAGTTAAAACCATGTAAGTTAAAACCATGTAAGTTACAATCATGTAAGTTAAAAGCTACGTTTTTTTGGAAAACAGAAGCCAGTTCTGTTTTAGAATAGGTTAGTCTCTGTGATGCCTGGTAAATCACTGCACTGCAGCTGAGAAGGTAGGTTGGAAGGATGCATCCTGGAACACAGGACTAGGGGAGAAATCCTGGATCATCAGGATATGTTCCCTACTACTGCAGACAGCTGCATCTCATAATCCTTTTCATAAGTTTATTGAACCTCATCTTTAAACTAATTAGGTTGTTCGCTCTCACTATCCTTGTTGGAAAGCAGTTCTAGAGCATCACTCCTCTGATGGTTAGAAACCTTTTTCTAATTCCCAAATCAAATTTATTCATGGTCAATTTATACTTATTTGTCCTTGTGCAACATTGCCCTTTATTTTAAACGCTGCTTCTTTTCTCCTTGATATTTACTGTGGGGATGTAGCTAACAACCCTATCAATGCTGAGCTTTTTTTCCATTTTGCTAGACGGACAGAGCAAGCTCTTAGTTCTTGCTTAGAACACAAACTTAGTAATATCTGCCTGGTTCAAGGTTTTCTATTCCACATCTTGGAACACAGGTGTAGGGTACAGTACCCCATGTTCATGCTGAGGCCTCACAACAGCTTTGTTAGTGGCAATGGTACTCTTCTCCTTGATCTTGAATATTCCTCTTGGCACAGGGTTTTTTTAACTGATGAAAGCAACATTAGAGCATCAGACTAAGAGGAAGCTGCTGCTGTTCTTTCCTTTCTGGACTTAAAGGAAGGAATTTTATGAGATCTTAAATGATTGGTTTGGAATAGTGACATCCCTGGACATGTATTTCGGTGTCTCAAATGTCCTGCTCACTGGATAACCACTGACTTGCTACCTTTCCAGGTAGTCTCTGAACTTGCAAAGCTATACATGGATCTTAAATGCTGACCAAACCAGAAGAAAGAGTACCTGCAAGGTGGACTGGCTTGTCCTTTCGTTCACAAAGTAACAAACAGTGCAAAACCATGTGTGAGAGGGAAAACCGATGGCACGTAGTCCTTCCTGCTGTGGGATGTGAACTGCGAATAAAGCTTTTACGAGGGAATTTCTTCTGGGGACACAGAGTTTCACGAGTTCTTCTAGAATCATAGTCAAAGGTGTGGTGGTATGGCTGCAGGGCATTCGCTCAAGAAATGTGAAAGACTTAGACATGGTAATGCAGAGCAGATGAGAGACTTTATGGATACCTAGCTGTATTCCATGGAGAGCAAAGACAAGAGATAGAGTAACACAGTCATTATCTATAAAGATCAGCCTGCAGACCAGCTTCTCAGTGGGCTGTTGCTGAAGAACGCTTTTCTGTCGGACAGACCTGAGCATGGATTGTCAAATGTCATGTTATCACACTGCTGTATCAAATCATTATATATGGATTTTAAAGCAGTATATTGATGTTGCAGGAGCTATAGACGCTGTGGGGTTTTCTTTTCCATTTAGCTTTTAAATTTAGTAAGACATTTAAAATTGAAGAAAGCGGCTGTAAAAAATGTCTTCATCATCTCTGAGTATGAAATTCTTACAGGGTGCATCCCTGGTAATGCATCTCTGAAATATTTCTGCAGAAAAGGGAGAGGAAAATCAAACCAAAGTTCTGCATTAGAGGAGTCTGAGTGCTGTGAAGAAAGGTTGTATTCATGTCAGGGATTGGGAGGAAGAGGTGAACCTTGTAGATACATTCAGTATTCAGTACTGTTTAACAATAGCTAGGACAGGAGGTTTCTGCTTTTTATTCTTCTGCCCCTTTCCCAAGGTAAGAAATCCTGCCATATTAGCTATAGCATAACATTCTAATATCCTGATAAACCTAATCTGTTGCAACTAAACCTCATGCTGATCATGTCACACAATTCAATTCAGGTAGTGAATTACTCCAGTTTTAGTGGAGAAAGTGGCTGCATGCATTTGTTTTGATGAGGATGCTACTCTGCTAGGATCTGTACAAGTACAGAACAAAGACAGTCCAGTGACACAAGTAAAAGGAATGGAATAAAAGAGTGTAATCATATAGATTAAAACTCCTGTAAAATGTACATATATTAATATAGTTTTGCTATAGGGACAACTTAAATTCTAATGTTTCCTGACTTAAGGTTTGCATTAAAAAAAAAAAGGAAACAACAACAAACCTCAGAAAATCTTGTATTTTCACTCTTAAAAGTGTAAGGACTATGCAGAAATTTTATAGCCTTTGGGGGTATATAGAATTTTTTTTCCTTAGGGTTGGAGTATTTCATATTCTTGTGGTGTTCTTTTATTATCATGCAGAAAGTATCATCATGAGAAATTTGATTTATCAGCAGAGGTAGAGCTAGAGAAGAAATGCTGTGATAAATTAGTTCCACAACAAGCAATGTTGTTACTGGAACCAAAATATTTAACAGATTGGTTAGCTCAAAGTTTTTGCTTCCTGATCTACTTGGGCCTTGAAAGGTTCCCTGGATGTCTGTAAATGGGTTGGTAAGAGCCCTGTGGATCTTACTTCTAAAGCTGCTGCCTCTTGATTCACCTTTCAGACTGCTCAGTGAGATCAGATTATAGCTGGTCCTCGAGGCTATTTCTTATGCTGGATATTTTTAAGACTGCAGCTTGCTAGGAAGAAGTCTACTACTTTTCCTGGAAAACTTATTCATTATAAATTACAAAAAAAAAAATTAAAAAAACAAAACACCCACACAAAGCAAGCAACCCCCCTTAGATCTGTTTACAGGAAAACAACTACAGAAATGTTAAAATGTAATAAATGACCACGGAAAATTAGAGATTCAGTTTCTCCCAGTGATTACTATAGACATAGACATTGCTTTTGGCTCAGAAGTCCCCAAGCCTTACGTATGGCAACTGAGAATACTTGGAGGAGGCATTATGCACGTCCTCTTCTTATAGTCTTCTCAGGGCATCTGCTTCTGGCCACCATCAGAGACAGGATATCGTATGAGATGAACTTTGTCTGAACTAGTACCACCACCCTTATATAGTGTTCTGGTCTGCTCCTCTTGAAGACAACACTATTTGGGCTTTTTTAAAGTCATTAAACTCTACTCTCCTACTTTCTGACAACAGCAGGGATTCTCCAGTGAATTTCAGCCTCCCAGAGACACTCAGCAGCTGGCTCAATATTTTTAGCTTTCCTGATGGAAAATATAATAAATTGAAACCACATCATTAATGTGTGCTTGTTTCCAGGCACCCACTAGCCAGTGATTCATAAACTGGTAACAGGGAAACTTTTGGTGAACCACTGTATTCAGGAGATACTGTAAAAAGTTTATTTCATCTGTCTTTTAATGTCTTGGGCAAAATGGCTTATTCTAGTCTCTTTTGAGAAGACTGTCCTACAGTCTGAATGCTTTCCCTCTGGGTTTGTTTGCTGGTACTGTATTGGTACAGGCATGCCTTTGTGTTTGTTCTTGATTTAGACCTTCTTTCATCTAAATTAAATCGGTGGAGAAATAAATACCAAGGAAGATGTCATATTAAACCTTTTTTAAAAAATCTAGTTGAATTATAATTGTTGGGTTTTTATATGTAATTACTCTCAATTGTTTCCCCTGAGATGGGTATTTATAAAATAAAAGAAACAAACAAAAAACACCACTCATAAAAACTGGGAGGGGGCTGGCTGCTTAGTTCCATCCAGTGCCTTAAAAATTATAAGCGATTCCCCAGCTGACCATGGATGTATTGCATTTTAATACAACTTTCTGTCCCAGTCAGTTGACATCCTGATTTGTTTTCACCAAGAAAGTTTGTAAAAACTAGTTCCTTAAAAGAGTCATCTTTCTCTTGGGCTAGACAATGTCTTAAACTGTTGAATAGAGTAATAAAAGTTAGAAATAGGGAGAAGGACAGAAAGAGGGGGGCCCTCTCAATCCATTTTCTCTTTTGTTTATAGTTTCAAGTGACTTGAGCAATAAAAGTTCCATGAAGGACCGATTAGCTGTAATGGCTGGGAGAGATGGTTAGTAATGCTTACTTTTTCCTTCTGTAGGGTCATAAACTTCTGTCTTATAACTTGCAATTCTCCTAAATTTCATAAGAATCTATGGTCACGATTCTGTTCTAGTGTTGCAAGCATTTCTTTCTCTATGTGCCTCACGCTGGAATAAAGAGACAAAAATCTTATGGAAGAGTGACATGAAAGGTTTTGGACAGTTGCTGAGTTCTGTGTTAGTACTGAGAGGTGTGCATACACACACACACACACATACCTACACCATGTGGATTTAACTCTTCTTTCTGCATTTTTCCCTCCTGCATTTTGTACACTCCTGCCTCCAACACCCACACGTATAGACACCCCTCAAACTTGTTTAAGGGATTACACTGCAATTGTTACTAACTTCTAGGACCTGAAAAACTTTAGTTTATGCACTACTTTCATACATGTAAACTTAACTAAAAGTGACATTAACTATATTCTTGACTGAGAGGTCAGTTAGATGCAAAAGTCACCTTGGGGGCTGTGCAGGGGCAGCTAACACGTATATTCCCAACAGCTAGAAAAAAAATCCTGTTGCTCAGCCTAAATGTTCTGTTGTTGAATTTTGTATTGTTACTCCTAGTTATTATTTTCTAGTATTGCTCTGAACAATCTTTCTCCATATTTTGTGTTTACACCATGAAACTGGTCATCACCTATCCTGCTGAGTCATCATCTACCCAAGCTATAAGCATTTAGTTGTCTTAATCTTCCCTCATAAGTCAGTCCTTCTAACTCATTAAAAATTTCTGTTATCTCTGAATTCCATCTTTTCTTTTCCTTTTTTACCTCCTATGTGTTTCTGCATACTTCCAGGTGATGATAGCTCACAAGAGCATTTTAGATATGGATTTTCTAAAAAAAACAAAGGAAAGATGTGTCTTTGATCTGCAAGTGACATACACACTTGTATGATATTGTATGTGATATTGTCCACTATCATCTGAAAGAGTCTTTTGACATTACTGCCTTTATGTCCTTTTGAACATTCAGATATTTGCCTTTGTGGCTGTTCTTTATTTGTATTTTAAAAGCTGAATCATGCAAGATGCATGCAATGGGTCATCCTCGCCAGCAAGGGTTCAGATGACTGTGCGTATTATTAAGGTGCTCAGCAGACCCTAGTATCTGTTGCAATTTATTCTCCATTTCTCTTCACGTATGAAATATTTGTTGCTGCACTGTTCAAATTTAAGATCAGATCTTCTACTTTGCTAGATAGCTCTTCCGTCTTGATGTAACTCACATTTATCATGCACATTCGTTCTGCCAGTCCTAAGTGCTTTGAGGGCTACATTGTTCATCCAATCTAAAATGAATTCAATTCTCAAAGCAAAAATTTCTGCTAGAAGTTGTATCAATTATTTAGCTGAAACCATCTACTATAGACTCGTTCACTAATTTTTAAGTTGATCAACAAAAATATATATCTCCATCAGGGATTAGTACACACTTTACTTTGTGTTCTCTATTAGTCAGGAAATTATACTTCCTTCACTTCACAACGATGAGAGTCCTTTTAAACCCAGTGTACTGAAGCTTTGTAAATGACACAGATCTTGTGTAATTAATTTCATTGTTTCTTTTTCACTTCAAAGTTTACATCCTTAAAAATTGGAAGATTTGGACTTATATTCACACACTGTTTCTAGTTTCCTACTCAGGAAATCAGTTTCACAACAGTGAATGGGAAAGTACACTTGGATGAAAGGATCAAAAAGTGTTTCCAGTATACTTTTTTGAGTGAAGCTATTTGGAACATAACTTACTTGTAAGTCTATGCAGGAATTTATCCACATATAAGACAAGAAGATTAGTAAAGTGTTCATAGCTCTAGGTAAGGTCTTAGGAGGTTTTGCTTCAAGGCTGACCTTTACCACAAAATATTTTGTGGTTTTCGACAGCTGATTAAATCTTCTTCCAGCTTTTGCCTGCCTTGTTTTGTTCCTAAATAATTCATACTTGAGCCAGGCTCTGAAAGCTAGCTTGAACAATGCAATGATGGCTCAACTTTGAGCTTTTTGGCAGAGAAGCAGAGGAGGCCCTTATTCTTGGGAATTGCCTCTCTTCCATTGCAACAGATAGGGTGTTTGAGAAGCCTTTGCCATCTTTCTCCTGCCATACTCCCAGAGGAACTCTTACCTTGCTTTTTCTCACATACACCCATATAGTATGTGTTTTATGGTTCTCAGCCCTAAGCAGACAGAGGTCTACCAGTTAAGAAGATTGCTTCATCTCTGACTGCTTGCAAAAGAACTTGATCCCACTTCATGCTATTCCACTGCCTGTATTAAGTAAACAAGTCAGACTGAGAAAGAAGGTTAAGAAGGTAGAAACAGAAGATAAGAGACAATACTTGTTTGCTCCTAACATCACTTAGAGGACAGAAGAAACTATTAAGTCAAAACATATGGAAAACAGCATCTGGTTATGGGAGCCTGGATGTTAATTGTTCTGACAGCTGAAATTTGTCTCCAGAAATCTCATGAAGCCAGCTGGTATTGTAGAGTTTTCTCTGCCTCATATTGTGACTCTTACAAGTTTCTAGAGACTTCCAGTCTCAGGATGATCATCTTTAAGGAGCAGCTGCTGCTTAAAGATTTTCATTTCTGTATCAACTGGAATCAAGAAATACATTTTTTGTGGGTTTGGATTTAATTTGTAATATAAAAGTCCTAAGGTGCCTCTAGATGCATTTAGTTGAATTTCAACTTAAACAAACCCTGTGGAACTTAGCAAAGAGATTTGAATGTTGTCCCATTCACACTTCTTGCTTTCAAGGTGAGGAGAAAAACTTGTTCATAAATAATAAAAAGGTACTGAGATTGATTTTGAGAAATGTCTTAAAGGTTCTACTTTGAATCTGAACTTCTTGAATTGGGAAAGTGTGGGCTGGTAAACTTGATAAGAACAAAAACTCCAGAGAGATAATTACTATAGTCTGTTTCTGAATGAGCTAGAAATTGTCTAATCATAGCTCCTTTCTGCAGTTGTTTCAGTGCCTTGGTCTTTCAACTTTGAGCTGAAAATGTCGGAGTTCTATGTTGACACATGTGCCTTGCCTCAGAGAAGAAAGGATATGAGGCAGTTCCGATCACACACAACTTCATATTTAGAACAGGCTATTTGCATGTTCCTGAGACAAAAGCACAAAACCTAATCATTTAACAGTGCTATCAACAAGATGTTTACTGTATGGTCCTGGCCTTTTTCTTTGAAGGGTGAAAACACCACATTTTCTTATGTTTTTAAGTACAAACACATTTTCTGCACAGAGTTGATGTTATTTTCCAAGAAATATCTGTTCCTTAGCCTGCTAAAAGATAATGAGCAGTTAAAAAAACCCCAAAAAACAAAAACAAAAAAAACCCAAAAAAACCCAAAAAAAAGCACCAAAACCAAAAAACCTTATGCAGGTGCAGAAAGGCCAGGTCTGGAAAGAGGTTTTCATGGCAAAACAATCTAATTTGCTTAGAAATGAGTTTGGTTTGGGTTTATTTTGCTAAGATTCAAGGCATTAAAAATGAATATTTTTAATAGTAGTATAACCTCTGAAGATTAGTTGAGAAATCTTTAAATTAGTTGAGAAGGTGTGTCCCCAAAAGAAGTGAATCCAAAAATCAAAATAAAATGAAGAAAAAGGGAGTAAAGTTTCTGAAAAAGCTGTGTTTTAGAAAATCCATTGAGTTACTCATATGCTGCAAACAATAAAAATAACTTGAAAGGCAGGACCCAGAACAGCAGGTACGAAGTCTAATCAATGCTTGTACTCTAAGGAGGTTTAACCCATATCTGAATGAAAGCAGTAGTGTTTCAAGAGCAGGTTTGTTTCTAGTTATATTCCTGACTTTCACCAGTTAATTACAAGGAAAAAACGCCACACTTTCTACATTTCATTTGTTTATAGCCACACTAGAAAAAAGAAATCTTGTGGATTTCATAATAATGTTTAAGTTATTATTAATTTTTATCTGCGGCTGTGGTATAAAATGGATAACACAAATATGTCGTTTTTTTCTTTGAAGTAATAGGTAGGATGAAGTAAGCCAAGATTAGAGGTGAACAGGATTTTAAATTAAACTTTACGTTTTCTTACTGAGTAGAAGCTGGAACCTACTTATTCTCACATTCTTTTGAGTGATCTCTATTGTTTGGCTATGAGTTTCTCATCAGTGACTGAGTTCTGAAATTCTGGGAACACTGTTGCTTGGCCCACAAAAACATTGGTCATGAGTTTCACTTTAAAGTCAGCATTTTTTAGGCTTTAAAATGTACAGTACATGATGAGGGATGATGTGATCGAGAGCTGCCCTGCAGAGCGGGACTTGGGGGTGCTGGTCAATGAGAAGATTGACATGAGCCGGCAATGTGTGCTTGCAGCCCAGAAGACCAACCGTATCCTGGGCTGCATCAAAAGAACTGTGGCCAGCAGGTCAAGGGAGAGGATTCTGCCCCTTTGTTCCTCTTTTGTGAGACCTCATCTGGAGTACTGTGTCCAGTTCTAGAATCCTCAACAAAAGAAGGAACTGTCGGAACAGGTCCCAACGAGGGCTACAAAGATGATCAGATGGCTGGGGCACCTTCCATACAAGGACAGGCTGAGAGAGTTGGGGTTGTTCAGCCTGGAGAAGAGAAGGCTCCGAGGTGATCTTTAGCAACCTTCCAGTACCTGAAAGGGGCCTGCAGGAAAGCTGGAGGGGGACTATTCATAAAGGCTTTTGGTGATAGGTTGAGGGGGAATGGGTATAAACAGGAGGGGAGCAGATTTAGGTTTGATATCAGGAAGAATTTCTTCACTGTGAGAATGGTGAGACACTGGAACATGTTGCCAAGGGAAGTTGTGGCTGCCCCATCCCTGGAGGCATCCAAGGCCAGGTTGGATGGGGCCTTGAGTAGCCTGTTCTAGTGGGACGTCCTTCCCCATGGGAAGAGATTTGGAACTAGATGATCTTTAAGGTCCCTTCCAACCCAAACTATTCTATGATCCTATGATTCTAAAATCAAAAGCATGCCCTAATTCTTTGATGAATAGGGCCTAAGGGCATGCATCTCTCTCTAAAACATGGAATACACAGTTATCCTAACAAATGAGAGGCTGAGATGAAGCTGGTCTGTTTAAAAGTGAATTTTCTACTGTAATATAAAGCATCAAATATTTGCCTACTGGCACATCAGCGATATTTTCAGTAGACAACTACCTTAACTAGTAATCAATATTCTTATTTCTCTAATTAGGAGTCTATTCGTTCATGATTTTCTGTGTTTATGGAAATTAGGCACCTGTTCTGGGAAGTAAAATGTTCTGGACAACTAGGCTTGAAGAAATTTGAAGAATGAATATTGGGTTGACTTGGGTTCAAATGATCAAAAGTGTCTCAGAAGATTCAGGGTGAAATTTAAAGCTAAAATGTTGGAAGTTATTGGAAAAAGGACCTGGTATATGCTATGTCAAATCAATGGTTCATTCTGTACCTTATCCTGAGTGTATCAGTCAGCAAAGGATGGTTCAAAGCAACTTGTGAGAAACTTTCAAGACCCCAGGAGAAACCCTCCTGTGAATCAGAGCCAGAAACTGTTCCCTCATCCTGAGGAAAAAAAAGTTTGAGAGATCAAAAGCTTTCCAGTTCTTCAGTAGGATGATGGTAACTGTGGACTTACTTAAGAAGAAATAGAGATGTACCTTCAGAGGTCTGCCAGTGACAATGCACTCTGCTCTGATTTGTAGAATTCCTGGGCTCAAGAACATGCTTACCAGATTCAGGTTTGAGTTTGGACTACTGACTGTCCTGAAATAAGTTTCTCTTGCTGTAAGCATTGATCAGAGATTGTATCATGGGGCTGAGGAACATTTATTGGTGAAAAACTTCATTGAAACTTCCTATGAGAAATTTTGGCTTTATAAAACAGGTGTTTTCATTAAAAAAATCCACACTTGTTATAAAATATCAAGATGGTAATATTTTCTGTGTTTTTTTGAAATGCTTGCATGCAACAACAGTTACTGAAGACTCTCTGCTGTCTGCCTGGACACTGCTAAATGTAATTAAGGACTCCTTAGTCTGAGGAAGGACTCTGATTTGGATTGTGCATATCCATGTCTCATTTTGAAATATCATAAATGCATTTTGAGTGAGCTAATATCCTGTAAATATGGTTAACTTCTGCATTTCCAGATTTGGACTCTTAATTTGTTTTTTAATGTTGTTTCTCGGGTGTATATGAGTGTGGCTTATGTATGCTTATACATACAGACCCCTATCAAGTTATCTATACTAGGAAAATGACAGCATCATAATAGTTAATGGAAAATAACATAAGACGAAAAAGAAAATTAACATTCCACACAGCAGGGCATTTCGGATGTTAATCTGCCTTGCAATATAATTGACAGGGAAGCTGATATCTGATAAGATTTTTATTCGTATCTTTTTTTCTTTAAACAGTTAGTGTTCACTAGTTATTCAGCAGGGGAGATGGTGGAAAAGAAAGTTCTAGCCAAGTGAATGGTCTTTAGCAACAAAGATGTTAACTTTTGTCAGAAGGTAGTTAATCACTAAGAGAGAAACAGGTGAAGAAATTGGATAAAACATTTCTAGTTCCAAAAGTCCTTATTGATTGTGTCCCACTCAAGAAAATTCAGCTTAATCTCTGAAACAGTCAAGTGATTAAACCTTGGGCAGTCCACTGTAGACAGAGCAAATGAGAATTGTTTCAAAACCAGACATGTAGAGCTAGGATAGCTAAAGTAAAAAAATATTTCTTTTTCACTTTGAAATCCTAGCTGGTAGACGTAATCTGAACTGTTGCTTTTAAGGCAAGAGTTTCCTTAAGTGTTACCATCTTTCTCTGTGTAACAAATCTCTGAATCTTGAAGCAATGAACTCTTTCAGTTTCAGAGGAAAAGCTCTCTGAAAGACAAACCTAGTCCTTGGAAGACAGAGGATAGATAACTAGGGCACACAGAGACAGAAGCATCATTAAATGAGGCGCCTAAGTCTATGACCAATTGAGAGTTCCTGTTTCCGCAAGGTGTAAGGTTTTTTTGATCTCAAAGCAAGCCCTTTAAAGGACTAGTTATTCATATGGTGAAACATGATCAGTAGGATGGTCTAAGGTATGCTATATTACTACTGTGCTTCATTTTCAGTGTACAGCATAAAGGTCTTGGATAGTTCTGCTTGAATTGCAGTTTGCTTTCTTGAACTCCATAGTGTGCTGTTGGAGTAAAGCCCTTGGCTTCTTTGCCTTGGGGATTTGGGAATTTAGGAACATTAGAGGTGGTAGGGGAAAGGTTCTAGAGTATTATAATTATGAATTAATTTGCTTGTCCTTTTTTGCATAACTGTTAACAGAAGGTTATCTTGCTCACCAGTTCACACACTACACAGGAGTCTAACATAAAACAAGGTAGGCCAAAGTACGAAACCTCACTGTTAAAGTCAACGAATATTGTAACAAACAGCATGATGATAATTGACTCAAAGAATGAAAATAGAAGAACAAAAAACTGACAGGCTTGTAATAGCTTTATCTTGTCTTGGGCAGTGATTCTGATTTTAGTTGCACTTACAGGTATCAGAAGGTCTATGGTTTCACAAGTTATCACCTGTCAGCTAAACCATGATAACTGGTTGAATGTATTCTCTGCAATCACAAATGCTTGTGATTCAAAAACTGGCTTTAACAAGTTGAGCTGATCTTCTCAGATCCTAGGGTTATCTTCACTGTTCTGTATCATCACCAATTACGCTGAGGTCAGTGTCAAAGCCAAGGATTTTTCTGAAAAAAGCAATAGATTATAGGTCAAATCATGAACATAATTTTATGTTGATGTAACTGCACAGTTCTGCTGAGTTACATGCAAGCTTTCCCCTTGACTAGATTTACACTCTTAAGCTCAGAATCTGCTTTAAGTCTTGGGTTTCAGACAAGAATCTTCAAGCACCTAACAAAATTCTTAATTTTCCACCGAACAGTAAACATAGAATCATAGAATAGTTAGGGTTGAAAGGGGCCTTAGACATCAGGTAGTTCCAACCCCTCTGCCATGGGCAGGGATGTGTCCCACTAGATCAGGCTGCTCAAAGCCCCATCCAACCTGCTTTGGACACTTCCAGGGATGGGGCAGCTGCAACTTCCCCAGGCAACCTGTGCCAGTGCCTCACCACTCTCATAGTGAAGAAATTCTTCCCTATGTCTAATGAAAATCTGCCCCTCTCAAGTTTATACCCATTGGCCTTAGTCGTATCACTACAAGCCCTTGTAAAAAGTCTCTCCCCAGCTTTCTCATAGGCCCCTTTCAGGTACTGGAAGGTTGTTATAAGGTGTTCTCAGAGCCTTCTGTTCTCCAGACTGAACAAACCCACTTCTCTCAGCCTGTCCTTGTATGGGAGGTGCTCCAGCCCTCTGATCATCTTTGTAGCCCTCCTCTGGTTCCATTCTAACAGTTCCATATCCTTCTTATGTTGAGGATTCCAGAACTGGACACAATACTACAGATGAGGTCTCACAAGAGAGGAATAGTGGGGCAGAATCACTTCCCTTGACCTGCTGGCCATATTTCTTTTGATGCAGCCCAGGATATGATTGGCCTTCTGAGCTGGCTCGTATAGAGCTTCTTATCAATCAGCACACCCAAGTCCTTCTCTGCAGGGCTGCTTTCAAGCACATCATTCTCCATCCTGTATTGAAACCACAGATTGCCCCGACCAGGGTATAGGACCTTGAAGATTAACATAGGCCCAAGAAGATTAACAGTCCCTTCCCTAAAGCCTGTTGAACTGTAAAAGTGGGGTTTTTTTCATTAGATTTAGACTGGACCTTTAATGCCTTGTTCCGCCAGATACTAAATACTTGAAAATGATCGTGATTATAGTCTAGATCTAAAACAATATCTCTGGGTCTAGATGTGCAGAAAATCTAGAGGCATGTTTTGTGCAAAGTTATGTAGCTCTAATAAAATCATAAGATGTCACCAAAACACGTCCTGTAAAGAGATGGTCATAAGTCACTAAGTGCTTGTTCTGTGATCTAAACAATGGGCAAAGAGGAGAAATTGTGCCAGGATATCTGTGGCTGTCTGCCAGAACAAAACAGGAAAGGGGGAGAAGCCCCTACTTACAATTATTAATAGATATCCCAGTATGCATCATCTTTATGCCCCACCATATATATATAAAGTATTAATTAATGCACAGATATTGCATATTCTTGAGGTAACTGGGAGGTTAGAGGCAGAAGGTGGAATCTTGTCCTGTGAAAATGCAATCTTGAAGCTAAAAGCCTATACCTGAGATGTCTGTACATGGTTCTTAGACTCAGTGCAGAAGATAGGCCTTTCCAGAGGCTGAATTTGAGTTAAGTGACCATTGTTTTTTGTCTAGTCAGAACAACTTATCTGCTTTCAAGTGGCTGAGTGTCAACTGGTTCACTTAAATGATAAGCACTGAGATGTCAAATGAAAAATCACAGGATGAATGAACTAGTGTTGGGGTGAAATATTTCTTGGTTCCCAGAATTATTCTGCTCATCTTAGAATGTGTCCCCTGACTGTTTTGTCTCCCAGGCTTATGCAAAAATCTTCAGGAGACTTATTGTGGTGTTGAAGTTGCTATAAGTGCAATCATTATCCATCTGTATTCCATGCAATTATTATTTATGTTACTGAATTCCTTGGAGGTAAAATTAAAATAGAGTTGCTTTTTTTTTTTTTCTTTCCATCTCAAGCTCTTGTTTTTATTTCCCCATTCTCTTTAACAACCTTGTTTCCCAGGAGACCACTTGATACGTCCTCATGTTTCTGAGAGACTGCAGTTCAATAGGTTGAGAGTTAATTGCCAGCTGGGAGTTTCCAGATGTTTATCTGCTAGCCCAAAGAGCTGTCCACTGGTGGCAAATAAACAGCTGGAAAGATGCAATCCAAACAAGACATCTTTTAGCAGATTGACATATGCCTGGGAAACCTGGTATGTTTGAAAGAAATGGAATTGAAAACAGGAAGAGCTAGGAGCAAATCCTTCATTATCAATAATTAGTCATTTAGATTTTTTTGTTCAAATTCAGATAAAATTCTCAAGGACTGTCCTCACTCAGTCATTATCATCCATCCAAGCAGAAGACAGAAATAACATGTAAACTTTATCTCTCTATCACTCTTCACTCTATCTCCTTCCTTAAGAGATGTGTCCAGAAATATTGTTTATGTTTAACACAGGCTGTTTCAGGGGACTTGATGGTGCAAATGATCAATAATGTAATATGAAGCCTTTCACCTATAAGTCAGATTCAACTCCAGCCCAAAGAGCTGATGGCAAGTGAACTGCTAAGCTGAGTTACTTAAGAGTTTGATATAAAAACCGGGAACAGGGATAGGGATTGTTCCAGTGAAGTAAGTGGTTCTGTACAAAATCAAAAATTTCATTCAGGAAACTTTATTGGTTAGAAATTGTTTTCTATCTGGGAAATCAAACCGAAATAAAATAGCTTTTTTCATCAGTCTGACTTCTCTGTAAAACCTAACACATAGCTACTTAATATGACATTATTTCCAGACTCAGTTGTTTCGAATGTTGCATCCTATAATGTTAACCTGCGTGTTCAGGTTTCTGTTCTTTAAACAACATTCTTCAGGAAGGAAGAATCCTTTGAGAGGATCATATAGATACACATTGAATGTGGTAGCTAGGAAAAGTAACACCTAAAAGAGGTGCTACAGTTGAAATTCCACTAAGCATCACAATACAATGGGAAGATCAAGAATTTTGATATTTCTAAGGAAGATGGGAAGGTAGGAGATCTTATTGCCTTTCATCCTAATGCACAAGAACTTGACATATAGAAATAGTTACGTATTGTATTATCACAAGCCACATGTTAATAGTTTTGAAAAATACTACTCTAGCCAATGGCCCTGCTGGGTTTGTGCCTTATAGAAAAGCAGCGTTATAAGTAAAGGGAAGATAAAAATCCCAATGAACTAGCCTTTTCATGTGTGAGGCTACTATGAACAATAAACTTTATTCCAGCTGATCACTTCTGGAAAGAAACTTCTTAATGTCTCTTGGCAATCAAGATTTACTTAAAGCTATGAGGCATCATTTTTCCTAAATAAATTACTTGTTTGCCCAACAAGAGTGGAATAGAGTGTAACTCATATGCTTGACATTTTTAAGGAGCATGGGCAAAAAAATACATCTATGAAATGTTTTTTATCCCTGAAAAACATGAGTTTTCTTTGTAGACTGTATGAAATTCTGGCTTTCTTGCTTTCCATTTTAAAGTCTTGCTGTCCTTAACACATTGTTTGGGAAATATTTGGATTCAGTCTACTACGTACTGTTTCTGAGAGTCTGGTACTTGTACCACTTTTAGAAATGTTTTTGGTGAGGACTTAATGAAGGTTTCTCCCTGAGAAGAATTTGCCCCCACATATGCTTTATGCGGATCTTGGAAGGAAACTTTGCTCTCTCAAAGAAAGTAGCATTCTGTCTACTCAGTCTGAATTACAGTCATGATATAGCAGGAGTTGCAGGACATTGTTATCCTGAACCGTCATTATGGCCATCACAATGAGGAGAAAAATATAGCTATCATTATGGGAGCTTTACACTGCATAGTTTATCTCTATAATAGTGCTCTATGATGTGTCTAATTAGACTGTATCAGCTGCTCCATGTCTGCCACTAAAGGGACACTTTCTTATTGTATCTAGTCAACAGAGAGCTCTCAGCCTGTGATTTAGTATTGAAATTAAATTTAAGCATAGTTTCCCATTTGATTATCAAGCTATGGGTGACTTTTAAGGATCTTTTTCAATCAATTACTTCTACCAGCTGTAAACTCTCTGCCACAGTTTCTTCCTCTTCTCTCATAGATGCAGACTAACTGAAAACTCATTCATTTGAAGTTAGAGGAGAGTGAATCCAAATAAGTCCAATTAAAGTATACAAACTTTTGCTGTTGTTCAGTCTTCTTCCTTAATTGTTAACTTGTGCTTCTGAGTCACTATTTTTGATACATAATAAATGTGATTGGCTTGAATAAACTGAAAGGAGCAAGACCTTCAGAAAGAAATATAGAGTAAGAAATAGGACAAAACATAGTGTGAGGGGGTCCATGCTAGTTTGGAACATTCATTCTGCGTGTAGCTTCATTGCAAGAGGAGTAATATGACTTCCACAAGACAATCTTTAAGAAAATATATGCTTATAGGAAAAACCCACATCCTCTCTTTCCTCTTGTGTGTGTTGTTCTATTTAAAACACTGTAAAGAAGAAAAAAACAAGTGTCTATTTCTTCAGTAATATTGTCTAAGGGACCAGCTTGGATAACACAGTGAACATTGTATGACAAAAAGATCACAGTAATGATCAGAGCTGAAAAAGTTCATAATCTACTGTTTACTCACCTGTTGCATACTTCTTCACATGCATTGAGAGAAGGTAGATAGGTCAAGATGTGGCTATAGGATGTGTTTGTTTCTTTGGCAGTCTCTCTGCATTGTGCTGCTCTTGGAAGATGCCCACAGTTTGACTGACATGTTGCCTGAACCTTGAATAATATGATACCTCTATTTCAAGGATCTGACAAGGCTGCAGATATTTCATAGTAACTTCAAAGAAAATGTCCTCTGCATAATGACCACTTCTTTTGCCACAGGAACTGGCAGGTTTTCAGTATACTGTGGTAAGATACACATAACTGGTCTAAGACACACATCAGACACATGTAACTGGTCTAAGACGTTGCAGCATTGACCAGTTTTACCAGAAGATGAGCATGAGGGTAGAGAAGGCAGAGCATGGTTTCTACTCTGCCTTACCATGACAAGGCTTTAATCTTTGTAGTTAATAAGAAAACTTCTTGGCAGAATCAAAGACATGATACATTGGAGCATCTCTGAATTTCTAATGATCTTGAAAGCAACATGGATGTTGCTGATTTGTTAATGTTGTTGATTAGATTGATTGTTCGGGCATTGCTATGGTTGTCTTTGTGTGCATGGCTGGAAGCCAATGAGCCCTTACAGCAGCAAGCGCAGTGTAGTGGCTTTCTGGTATGAAGGAAACAGGGAGACTATTTGTGGATGCGAGTCAGGCTAAACAATAGGCGTTGTCCTCTGCAGCAGGAAGTCCCAAGTCCCTGCATGCCCTTTACTTGAGCTACTTGGTACAGAAGGGAATGAGACCTTTAGCATGATACAACAGTAAGGAGTTTTTTTCCAGTGCTGCTGCTGGAGCAAGAATGGGATCTCATGCCCCACCTTGTTAACATGTGGGTTCTTTGAGAACCCTAATCCTGTACAACCCTCTGTATCTGACACTTAATTGTTTATTCAAGAAAAAATAAGCACTTATTAGCCACACTGTTACTCACTTTTCATTAGGGCTCAGAGGAAGTGATGATAGCTTTCATTGACTCTTTATTTACTACTGACCTACTAAGGAGTGATTTTTATGACTGATTTAAGGGGAATGGGGTGGTGATAGGGAAGTGATTTGCTCCAAGTCTCAATTTCACACAGATCCTCTCTGAAGCACTGCTCTTACTCAAGTTTTATGTTTTCTTTACAGGCTGTGCCTTCCTAACATACTGCGAAAGGGAGTCTGCTCTAAAGGCCCAGAGTGCCCTGCATGAACAGAAGACACTTCCGGGGGTGAGTCTAGATTGATGACCTCTTTTCTCTTTAAAGCTAAAATAGGTTACATGTGGAATTCCCATCTTGGGTTTGGAAGCATAACATCTCCAGTTGCTTGGATGATTTACTATTTGCATTGTGCTAATAAAATCAAGATACTGACTCAACCAAACAGTTTTCATGCACAAAATGAAAAGCTTTTTGCTCCTATTGGTAGTCAGGAAAACAGTAATGGTTATAGGCTGGATTCTGCTAGCCTTACTCAGCTGAGGAAAGGCTTTAGGATTTTGACTACTATAAGGATATATAGGAAGTGTTCACCAGGTGTTACCTCTTACTATTTCTCTTCTCTGAAGCAAGAAATGGCAGCAAGAAATGAAGAAACAGATCACATTATTGGGTTATCACAGAATGGAAATATTTTCCTGATGACAAAATGGTTTGACTCAGTTACTTTAGTATTCAAGCAGCTGTAGCAGTTTGGAAAGGCAGTGAGACAAGGAGAAAAGAGAGAGAGGAGAGACGAACACAAGATAATGAGGAAAATTATTCACATGAACAAGATCTAAGGTTCAGACAACACAAGCAGAACTAAAAATAGAAGCTGCTTTATGTGGGGAAGACCTGCCCTGCTGGGATGGGTTTCCAGTTTAGCAGTAATTGGGAGGAGGGAGTGAGCAAGGGAGAGATACTATTTAGATTCAGCCAGGATACATGGACTGGAAACAGCCCAGTGCAGTGTTCCTGCGACTTGAATAGTTCTGATTGCACAATGACACAACAGTCAATGATTAAGTAATTAAGAGTGGGATCCTTAGGGTTCCAGGTTCCATCTAAACTGAGAGGAAATTTATGCAAAAGTCTGCCTTTACTAGTTGTTGCTCAATGACCAAATCCTGTGTATGTATAACCTACCTTTGCACAAAATCCGAAATGGTTGCTCTACGTTGCTGAAGAAGGTGTTGATTCTGCTCTGCTTGTTTCCATCATCTTGGGTCTATTTACCCACCTTTATGCCACCTTGCCTGTATGGAGATGCCCACACACTTGCTGATCTACATCTATCTTTACTTTAAAGGCCATACCTTATGTAAAAATATACATACTTCATTCCCTAAAAATACATTTCTGTCAGCTGACAACTCCCTCTGAATTATTTTTTTCTAGAAACTTGTTAAACACATTGAAGTAACTTGAATCTCATTGAGGTTTAGGTTTCTCTTTTTTTATCTTCCCCTCCTGCCCTCCAAAAGGTAATGTGTTCTCTTCACATCTCTCTCCTCTCAATGACAGAACTGGATTTATAAACAATAAAAATATTTTGGGTAAGGAGGTTTCAAGGTAACTTTTTACCAGGTATTTTCTGAAATATACTTGAAATCAAATATGTATTTATCAAAATTAGTGATATGCTTGTGATTAGGAGTGTTGTGTATTTAAGAGATACTAACTGGAATTCCAATTGTTTTCACTTAGACTGTTTGCTCTCCTTGTTAGAAGCCAGACCACTCACTTGCATAGGGAGCTCACATCTTCTCTTTGAGGTTAAAATCTCATCCTGAAGTTATATGATGGGACTACCTTCAAGAAGACAGTGGGCCATTGAGACTGAGGCTTCTGAGTTGGGGAGGGAGGGCAAGTGACGATTTAGAATTTCTTTTTCTTTTTTTTTGTTGTTTTTCAAATACTTCTTTTTATGTCCACAGTTCTAAGTCTCAATCTGCATTTTAAAGATTTCAAATCACAGAACTCTTAAGGTTAAAACAATTGTTTGGACAGTGGCAAAATTCAACCAGCTTTTGCATTATGATCTGGACTTCCTTCAGAGGTTATATTGACTGATTCTAGACTGCAGACAAAACATTTCTTGATTGGTTTATGTAATTTCTATCATATATAGTCTGTAATGACCACATTAACTTCAGAAAGCTTTTTGTTTTGTTTTACACTTTGAGGTGATGCATCAAGACCTGATTGAATTGGGAATGGTGAATCCTCTGTCTAAATTAGCAACCAGGTTTTTGAATGTTCTGACCACTGACTTCTTCCAACCCTTTCATTTCCAGTTTTATTTGTCTCATGATAAAGGTTTGCTTTCCACCAGCAAACCCTGTGCATACAGCTTCCTGCCAAGTTTCTGAACTCATCGTCTGAATGATGTCACTGTAGTTTATTTAAGGAAATCAGCCTTGTGTCTTGATAAACTATCATGCCTGGATACTGTTTTATGTATCCTATGTGAGTAGCAGAGAATTATTTATGACTTACCTGACTGTTCTTGATAACATGCACCAACAATATCAAGTATAGTTCATCACCATAAAATAAAAAGCACTCGTAAGGTCAGGGGTCTAAGTCCTTATTCACATGAGTTCACAAATGACACATACATAACACCTTCTCTTGACCCCCTACTGCCTGTGACACAAACAGCACTACTGAAGAGGTATCAAAAATAATTAACGAGCCTGGTATAGGAAAAAAGAAACTAGCACTTCAGTGAGCAATTGAATTGAGACACTTCTTTCCCATCCCCCAGTAAACTACATATTTGCCTGCTCTTGTGAATTGCTGTTTGTGTCCTTTGCATTGTAAAACTCAGAATGGAGTAATTTTTAATATCATGCACATGAATGCTAATGTATAGAAATAGTGAGGCATGAGGAGTTTGTGTCCAGATTCAGACGCCTTACCTCTTAGCTATGTATCACTTTGTTTTTAGTGGAATGGCTACATGCACATATTTTACAGTAATTACTTTCTGGATGTGCTTTGTAAGATGACAGAAATATGTTTCACATATTTCTATGTTATATGTGGGACATAAAGTCATCTTGTGGAATAATCAAAATACTTCCAAGTAGGTATGTGTTGGTTAATAAAGTCTTTACAGCACTTTGGTTTTGGGTGGGAAAGAATAGTGATAGATATTTTGGAGTAACTAGAATGGAATGTAAAATATAAAATTATTAGTTGAATCCTTTTTATGTGAATGAATTAAGCTTATTTGGGTGGTATGAAATTGTCTTGCCTAAAAAGGAAGGTTGATGCAGCAGGAAGTATATGTATGCACAAAGACCACTTTGTGAGCGTCGGACAATTCAAATTCTAGCGTTTACTTGTGATTGTTTATTTTACATATAATAGAGTAGCTGGATGATGAAGTATATTAGTTCTTTAATAATTTATAGAAATGCTTTGATGTTGCAGTAATTACATTAAAGGTCACATATCAAAGGTAATTTGGTTGAGCAGCTGTGATGGTTTCTCAGAAGCAATCAATATTGCTGTCCGTGGTGCTGATTTCACCAAGGGGACTGCCAGATTAAAGGAGGCTTATTACCAGCCAGACAGACACGGGGGAAATCAAGAACAGATTGGAGAGATGCACTATTCTCTTTCCCCACCTATAATTAACACTGTTCACTATAATCTGTGCTAATCCTTCATAGTGGGAAACCTTTTTTTTTTTTACATTTTTTTTTTTCACTCCAACATTATAAAAAGCACACTAAGCAATGAGTAATTTGGGGGAAAAAGGGAGAGAAAGTAGAGGAAGTAAAAGTTGAGTGACCTTTGGGATTTCTTATCTCTCAATGATTAAATATAATATCAAAAAACGGCCTAGGGTTTTGGGTAAAGCACAAAGTGGGATGGGAAAGTGATCTAGACAAAGAGAGTGCAGAGGATGTGAGAATTATCTGCCTGTAGATTTGGTATAATATTATCTATTTGCCCCACAAAGCTCCACAGGAAATGAAATCAGGGAAATAAAATTATGTTTTAAGTGTAGTCATTTTTATTACAAATTATAGTGAAACCAACTTTTTCTACCCTTTCTTTTTTCTTTCTGAAGCAAATGGCAGATGATAATGCTGAGAAATGTAATTACGCTATCAAGATCTACTTTTATTTATAGCACAAATAAACTGAGCTCATGTATGATAAGCACAGCAGCATTTTTTTCCTCTATTTCTTTGTAGTTCTCTCAGGCAACGGGAGTGAATAGTCCATGTATACTTGGTCAGAGGCATTACCTCTTTGCATAATGTTAAAACCTCCCTGTAAGTCTTGCAAAGAATAACTATGACATTAAGTAGCTAAGAAACTGTTAACTTCAGCAATCTATAGGGCTTATTCAAACTGGGAAATAGGTTGGGCTTTCTTACTGTATCTATTCCTCTTGAAAGGGAGAGTGATACTACAGGTATGCTAAATGTCTCAGTTCATAATATAATTAGTTTTCTTCCTAACTGTTTCCATTACATTTTCTCTTATGCTATCTAGAAAAAAATGCTTTCTGCTTTATTCATTATATGCAAAAATATGCATCTTTAACATTAGAAGGGAGGTGAGCTCATAAAACTCATATTAAACTCAGTTTCAAACAAACTCAAAAGAATCTCTCTAATGAAACTGAAGTTGTGCTTAGTTTAAAAAAGAATAAAGAGGTTTTCAATGCTATTGGTCTTACCCACCTCAGGTTTTTATGTATATGGGAGAAAAGACATTTAAGCAGGGGGGAAGAGGGTTTCTTGGGAAATCCAGTGCCTCTTGAATCCTTGTAATAAGGCTTAAATAAGATGTAAGTGTGATGTGGACAGAAGTCCCGCACATATAGAATGGATTTCACTATTCAAGCAGACCTCACTGAAATTTTACAGTCTTATAGTCTTTTTTTTAGTGTTTCAAAGCTTTTTCCAAAAGCTTCTTAGAAAAACATTAAACCACATATCACCCTGCACACATTATATTTCCACATCTTCCCATTTCAAAAATTTTTTCTACCAATGTAAATTGCAATTTGGTCAGCAGTGGCAGGCTGGATGAGTTCCATTGATTAAAGTAGCCGGCTGAACACACAGCCTGCTCACCATGCCCTTTAGATTTTGAAAGAAAACACATTTAATTGTTCCCTTGGGAGAAACATGTCTGTTTTCTGGAGTTAAAAATGAAGATGAAAAGGAATAAAAACAGATTTGAGGTAAGAGACTTTCAAAAACTGGTCCTGTAGAAATTCTCTAGTGCTTTAAACTCTTTGGGTGTCAATGTCATAGTTAAAAAGATTTATTTTTTTATTTCTATTTTTACCCTTTGTTTCTTCCTTCTGACTGACCAGCCAGTAAAAGGACTTTTGGATCTTTCTTTGGGGAAAGGAGGGGACAAGGAAGGAAATAATATGCACTCTCCATTTGCTAAAAAACACTATACTTTGACAGTGTTGTTCTGTTCACCAGATGAGATGAAACACCTGGGTCCTATCTGCTTGGTAAACATTAAAGTTCCATTTCACTAGTTAAAGATTGGCTTCTGTATCCTATGCAGCAGTCTCTAGAATACAAAGTGAACTCTTTGCCACCCAGTCCAAAGAGCTTTGGAAAAAAGGATACAGTATAAGCATTCTGACAGAACCAGTGTGTTGTACACATGCTGTTATCTCAGCTGAGACTGGTGTATTCATCACATTTGTGGTGGCTAACCAAGCTCGCCTTGATAAGCAAAATGTGAACAAGGCTTCTCAGTTGTGTTTGAGATGTGGTAGCAACAGAAAAATGGTTAGCAAAAAAAAAAAATAATTATAAAGGTAGCAATGTCTTATTTTTCTAATTTGACATCTTTTGGCTCTCAAAGGACAATTTCCAAGTTATTCAACAAAAGCTTTTCCTGGACCTTCATTTGCTTTATGTGTTATTCAATGACAACTTTTCTCTCTGACATGTCTGCCATAGGAGGATCAATCTAATTTTATGTACAACTGTAAAGATGAATGATAAGTAGAAGGGATTCAGGCAAGTACAAGCTGAATAAATTATAAAGGGCAAATGATGACAGGACTGGGGGTCCCAAGGGACAGTGATATGATAACAGAAACTAAAGACGAATTTATGATGGATGTAGTTAGCATGTACTGAGGCTGTTAATTCTTCAGGGTAGTTTTACAACTTCTTGTGATTGGAGCAATCAAAGTATTTCATTTTAAAGAGATGCTGTATATTTTCACTTGTCTGTTCTGCATATTTGTATGTATGGCTTCATTTATATGCATAGCAGTAAACTCCCATAGGCTAGTCAAGCTTACCTCCCATCAAAGGGTCCCTATTCTCCAAACCATAATGCCACTGTTTATGCATAAATAAATAGATAATGTGTAACGATTTGAGGGCAAACCTGGATTTCAGAAAAAAAAAAAAAGTTTCCATTTTCGTAGAACACAGCAATCAAATCTTTTCAGATCCTGCAAGTAGCTGAGCACCTTCAGCTGCCTTCAAAGCCAAGCTTGGGGATTGAGTTAGCTCAGAGATCCCTCATGAAAAATTATATATAACAAGTTTCAGGTAGGTCAAATTTGGGGCTTAAGCTACTTTAAGAGCAGCTGATGCAGCATCATAAAGTTAGAAGCAAATCTGATCTTGGAGCAGCTCTTGATTGCATTTCATTCATACTCTTATTTCTATCTCTTGTTCCTTATTTTAAGGATATTTGCATGAAAATGATCTTTTTTCCTTCCTCTGAAGGGCTGTCTCTTGTCTGTGAGTAATGCTTACTCTGGCCTACATTTGTGAATGCCATGGGTTTGATTCTGACTTCATTTACACAAGTGTAAATCAGCAGTGATCTGATTGAGGTCAAGGGATTTATATGGCGTAGGAAAGAGCAGACTCAGCTATATTTGTCACTGCTGAAATGATGTCATCGTGAACAGTACCATAGTTCTAAACGAGGAAACATACTTCTACCAAGAATCTTTGCAGCTGAATATCTGTTCTCACAAAATGCTGAGCATCCCTGACACCTGCTGGGCCATTCAGTACCTCCCGTGGGCTTTTTACTAGAGAGACATACCAGTTCCAAACTACAGGAATTAAAGGTGGTTGGAGTCTTGGTGTTTCAACAGTGTTAGCCATCAGACGTTAGATACTAACAAACCCTAAACTCTTGGGATTCCCAGTTACATCACCCTACTAATCCAAGTGATGATGGGATACACCCAGGAACAACTTATAAGCAGTAAGCATCTACTTCTCATCCTGTGTTCTCAGTCACAGACAGGCAGAGGGAGAAAACTACAGGCATCCTTTAACAGTCAATTTACTTTTCATCTGATCAGCGATATGGATGGCATTGTGTGACATTACCTAGTCCAGGAGTCATTGTTCATAGGCTAACCTTTCCATAAACACCCACTTCCCATATTTGCACCATGTAGTAATGAAGAAGCATATGCTGATTTTGTTTTGTAATGCAAGGCTGATGTAAGCTTCCAATAGAGCATTTGGATGAAGGTGCTGTATAATTATGAGATTTGGACATCCACCTATGACAATATGCCTACTTATACTATAGGTTTATCAGTGGCAGCTGTACTACTCATAGTTTACATTGATGTAAGCTGTCTGGCCTGTGTTTCTTCAAGCAGTGTATATATGGAACAGGCTGCCCAGGGAGGTGGTTGATTCACCTTCCCTGGAGGTGTTTAAGGCACGGGTGGACGAGGTGCTGAGGGGCATGGTTTAGTGTTTGATAGGAATGGTTGGACTCGATGATCCGCTGGGTCTCTTCCAACCTGGTTATTCTATGATTCTATGATTCTATGTCTTTAAATCCTTCAGATGCTCAGTGAGACAAAAGTAATTTTTTTAAAGTACAAAGGTTGAAGACCATATTCAAGAGTGACGGATAAGTATATATATGTCTGCCACCAAAATTATTATAGTTTAAACCCCTAGAAGTGTGTCTTGATCTGGTTTAATTCAAGTAACGTGCATAATAATAATTAAAACATCAGACCATAGACTTGAAAGCTGTGAAGCCACTATATTCGTTTGCTGTAATTCCTGGCTGGTGATCATAAAATAAGGACTTGAATCTTGCCTGAAACATTTTTTATTAATACTATTTATGTATGTAGGTTAGGAACATCAACGGATGTTGAAAAAAGACTTGCAGTTGCAGTGTAGATAGACTGTAAGCCTTACCATATGAAATCCAGCCACTGGCTGCAGAAATTTTAAAAAATCTGTGTGCCCAGTATTGAATAGTCTAAGAGTATGATTCTAGCATTTAAAACCATGACTAGTGTTAAGAACACCTTCTGAAGAACTAGCTTAGCTGGAATGCTTTTGGGAGTGGCAAAATCTGTCCCATCTCTTCAGTTACAGATAACTTCTGATAGGACTTGGCATGATGTAACCCATTTAGCTTCTGTGCTTCACTTCTGCTATGCTTTTACTTTGTCAGGGAGAAAGTGGTGGGGAATGGCTGACCATGAGATTGCACTACCAGTTCAGGCAAGTAGATATCTGAAGTGACTTTGCTCTGTTGAGTAGCTGCAGTGAGAGACTTACAGAGGCACTGCATGTACGAGTTGTTGCACTTGGCAGAGTCCCAGCAATGTCAAATCTCTCTGATTAGTTTCTGTAAGTACAAGGACAAAATTAAGCCTAACCTATTTTTCAAAGAGGAAATGTGCATTTCCCATTTTTCTCTTTAATGGGAACTTCTTATATCTTATTCCATATACTTTTTCTCCCCTCTCCTTCCCACTATTATACCCTTCAAAAAAAATTAAAATATAATTCCTTTTAAAAGCCCGTGCCTTTAAATTTCTTTGAGTTCTTTGACTTTGATACGCATACATTTTTCAGCACCAAATGAGTCCTATGGTGCTGGAATGACGTTGTTCTCTTCCTTTCCATTTAGGTATGGTAAAGTACAATCCTCAGAGCCTGTGCTGCTTTCTACTGTGTATTTTCTTTGCCATGTTGCAAAAAATGACTGGTTTGATCACTGGCTTTGTAGGCAGATTTTGGCAGAGCAAGTCATGTCCAGTTATAACAAATACATTCCAGGCTCAAGTTGTTCCTTCAAAAAGATTGAGTGAATTTCTTTTTCTTGAAAGGCTTGGTCATCCCTATGCTACTATAATGACATTGTATGGTAAATATGTAACTTATAAGATATGCCAGCATGAATTTCATTTATAGCTTTGATCAATGGATTAGCATTTTGTTTCCAGGGTGGTACAACTAGAACCAGGTTTTCTGTGTCTTTTTATTTATGGCTGGCTTACTGTCAAGATCTTCCTTGGTAAACATCTGAGACATTGCTTCTGTCTTTTGCATTACTTTGTGGTGTCCTTTCTCAATAAAGTCACACTAGTGCCTCATGTCTGGCTAAACAGTGTTTTCTCCTTCTTTTCCCCTCCATCCAATCTCACTCTGCACGTCTGTCCTTGCCATCTATTATCTCCTTTGTAGATTTGCTGGAAACATTACCCTCTGTTCATGTAATGCCTGCCTGGTGAAATGAGTTGAGATTGTAGCTGCTGAGGAGGAACACCGTGCTTCTCAACTGCTGCCTTGGAGATCACGCTTTTTTTTCCAGACAAAGAGAGAGACTTAGCTTACTGATCCTTTTCACATTTTATGACGTTACACGTATATAGATAGCAGAGTTGGCTTGTTGTCAATGTGATATTTCTTGAAATTATGAGGCTTAGTTTATGTGATTTTTTCAGTGTATGTTCGTGTTGCCCAAGAGAAACAAGTCAGCCAGGAAAGCATTGTTTGTGCAGTGTTCTTTTGCCTGTTCTTCCTTAGATCAACTTGGGAGTGACAAGGTATTGATGTTTGTGCCCATGCTTATCCTAGGCAGTGGAAGAGAGATGGGGTGTGGTGGAGGGATGGAAAGCCTTGCAGGCTAGCTGTTTTGATGGTTGCAGCCTGCTGCTCCCAGCTTGTTATTTTTTTCTAACACTGCACCTTCACATTGTTTGATGTTACACTCATTTTCATCTGCCTTGGGAGAAGCTAAGTCACTGCTGGGTAAGCTGAGAACAACGTGGTGCTATCATCCAACAAGCAGACTGCTGCTAAGGGGATCCTGAGAAAATGTGCATGTTTGTGGGCTTTGAATGTTTTTTTGAAACTATAGTATAGGCTCTAAAATTGTGGATACACTACAAAGTGTAACATACAGGTGTGACACCCTTCATAGATTGTTGCATGTCCCAGTGGAGGTCCTAACTTATCCATATAGCTATGTGTTTCTCTTTTATTTTTATTCTATTAAGCCTTAAACCTTTTCTTTCAGCACTCTGAACCCAAGCTGCCATAGCACAGTGGTAATGCCTCTAAAGTGAGCCTGTCCAAACTAATTTCATTGTCCTTGTTGAGTGAAGTGTAACAATTAAGCAGACAGCACGAATGGGTCCAGATAAATTGGGTATTTACAATTATTTCAGTTTGGATAATCTAATGTGATGTTCATTGTGCAGCTAAGAAATATGTTCCTCAATAAGGGGGAGCTCTCATTCTCTACTCTTGTATGCTGGGTGTAAATTCAGAGCAACTCCATGGATTCTTGCGGAGTTTAAGCTTCTTTGCATCAGTGCAGCTCAAATGAGAATGTTATCCTTTTTCTTTAGATGCCCTGTAAAGCTGCCTCTCTTCAGCTGTGCTTGCACTTTACAGATACAGCCAGGGGAGCTGGAAGGTCATTTTTTTTTTTCTTTCCTGGGCCAGGCTTGTGTTCTTGAACTCATTCACTTTGGGGAATCTAGCTTTCTTTGAGCGCCTCTTTGCTCTCCTGCACTGAAGCTCTGACTGACAACTCAAGTTACTCTCCAGATCTAGCACTGCTGCTGACTTTCTGGATAGCATCGCAATCAGATCCTCTCATTACCACTCCCTCTCTTTCTTGGTATTAGGACCTTGGTGCTGTATTCTGGCAATCCAGCAATTACAGATGAAAACTCATAGCAATCCCCGTTGAAAGGTAGGGGATTTATACCAGCAGATCAACACTAAAAGGCAGATCACTGTTACTTTCTGCTTCATTTCTTTACAGGGTACGTTGTTTTCCCTTCGCTCCTCCTGGGCCCTGTCCCTCCTCTCTGCTCAAGCAACACACTGTGTTGCTGGGCAATCTTGGCAAACTTAATCACATTTGGGCCCAGTGTTTTTCCTGCAGACCCTGGAGTGCGCAGTGCTTAGGCCTTGGTTATTAGTTTACACAATAAATGAAGCCCATTAGAAGAGGATAATAGGGCTCGAGAAGGCCACCTCACTCGTTATCTGAGGAGGTTATGCTAAGCCTCTGTAGTTATTAATCATACTTTCCCATGCAGATAGCTGAAGATTAAGAGTCACATTTATCTGCTTTGCTCCTCATTCTTTCACACGGATGTGCAAACACTCTTTATAATCATTGTTACAGTTATTCATAGCCCATCCAGTCAGCCAGGACTGCTCCTGAGATGCCACATCCATAGTGGCTTGATCATACAGAACAGAGCCACTGGAGGTCTCTCCATTTATATATCGGCAAACATCCTTGAGAGTCCTAGAAAGTCTCTGCTAGCTGTTATTGAATTGCAGTATTTTGTCCAGAAGCCAAGAGAGTTTTGAACAGAAGCTGACACTATTATCAGAGCCAAGTTTAACAACAAACTTCTTGATTTCACTTGCTTTGCCTTTTACTACCAGCTCTAACCTTGAATTTAGACTACGATGACATCCCACCCAGCAGCTTTCTGAAAATCTAGCCTAATGCTCTTTTAATCAAAGTGACTGACCCCTTTTTTCCTTACTTAATTTTTGAAGTGCTTAAATCAACTGGATTAAACTCACATCTGCACCAGCTAGACTCAGCAATGTTTCAAAATGAAAAAAAAATAGTTACAAAATGAAACACTTATTGCCTCAAAGATAATTTGTCTTTTAATTATTTCTATTTTCTCTCATTCTTTTTCTGTAGAATGTTCACATAGACACACACAAAAAGCAGCCCTTCAGAAAACCTTCATCAAAACCCAGGTACTTGGGAAACACAATTGCAGTCCTTTCTCCAGAAAGACTTTAATTATGGAGCATTTGCTTCAACAATATTACAGTTGAAGCAACAGTTATCAACTAACTACTTTCAGCATATACTGACTGCAGAACCATCTGGTTGCCTATCTCACCAAGGTACAACTACTTTCATCTGGTTGCCCACCCATTCCTTTTTTTGGCGTTCACTATCAGCTTTTAGAAGCTGTGCTTCAGTATTTTTCTGGTTCTAATCATCGTCTTTTCTTCAAGTGAGTTTAGATTCTGAAGTAGGGCCCAGAAATCCTAAGTCAGTAATTTCACAGTATCTATCATGCAAACTTAAAATCACTAGTTTACCCATTTACTAAAACCTGGATTTGGTCTGTTGAATGTAGAGTGTGAGCTATTATATGTGTCAATTTCATAGAATCACCAAATCATAGAATGGTTTGGGTTGGAAGGATCATCAAGTTCCAGCCGCCTGCAATGGGGAAGGACACCTTCCACTAGATCAGGCTGCCTCAAGCCCCATCCAAGCTGGGCTTGAAAACTTCCAGAGCGTGTCCACAGCTTCCCTGCGCAACCTGGGCCAGTGCCTCACCACTCTTATCATGAAGAATTTCTTCCCAATGTTTATTCTAAATCTTCCCCCCGTCCAATTTAAAGCCACTCCCCCAAATCTTATCAATCTATGCTCTTGTTAAAAGCCCTTTCCCTCTTTCTTTTAGCCCCCTTCAGGTACTGGAAGGCTGCTATAAGGTCTCCCTGGAGCCTTCACTTTTCCAGGCTGAACAACCCCACCTCTAACAGCTTGTCCTCGTAGCAGAGGTGCTCCAGCCCTCTGATCATATTTGTAGCCCTCCTCTGGACACATTCCAACAGTTCCATCTCCTTTTTATGTTGGGGATTCTGTAACGGGACACAGTACTCCAGGTGGGGTCTCACAAGAACAGAGTAGAGGGGCAGAATCTCCTCCCTTGCCCTGCTGCCCGTGTTTCTTTTGATGCAGCTCAGGATACGATTGGCCTTCTGGGCTGTAAGCACATGTTGCCACCTCATGTTGAGCTTCTCATCAATCGGCACTCCCAAGTCCTTCTCTGCAGGGCTGCTTTCAATCACATCTTCCCCCATCCTGTATTGAAACCATGGATTGTCCCAGCCCAGCTGTAGGACCTTGCAACTTGGCCTTGTTGAACACCATGATGTTCACAGAGCCCCACTTTTCCAGCTTGTCTAGGTCCCTCTGGATGACATGCCATCCTCCTGGTGTGACAACCAGTCAATCTCAAAATTACTTTTCAACCTGTGAGGAAAGACTCATTTCTAGAATGAACAGTTCATACCATTTTTCCTTTGACTGAAGCAAACAAAACTTCTAACCATATTTTTTCTTGAAGAAGTCTCAGTGTAAGGTGGTCTGTTTCTCTCACACTTGCAATGATAATGGTAATATGCAATGATGAAACTTCCCATATTTAGATACCAGTTATGCACATCTAGAGGAAGTCATCCTCCAAGTCTGGACTTGGAAGTGTGCTGGTCTCTGTTATCTCATGATCTGGCTCCTCTTTTCTTATTTTTTTAATTCATTTTTTTTATTATTTTTGTCCTAGCCTATACAGTGTGTTTGATTATGAATAAGACTTCAGCTATGGTCTCATTTTTTTTTTGGTTTGGTTTGTTTTTTTTTTCTCCTTCTTAATGGAAGTATTTTCTCCAGAAAATGTCAATTCAAGACCTTTCCATTTCAGGGATCATGGTGATTTTGGCCGTGCGTTTATTTGAGACTGATTTCTTGGATCTGTTATAATATTCTTCTTCAAATGAAAGGGCCAGAAAAGCAGAAATCAACCCAAACATGCAGGCATGACATTTGCTTGACATATGGAGCTTCCCTGGTACAAATCCCAGCCTTACCTAGTTCAAACTAAGAAGTGAACAGACACTGACTTTCCTCCCCCCACCCCAATTAAGCTTCCTGTTCACCAGATTGTTGGCTATTTGAAGACAATGTAATGTTTGCATATGTGCTACATTTATTTCTTCCTGCTGTCTATTTTTACAGAAGTCACTAAGTAAGTAATTTACTTGAAATATTAAGGATTTTATTTAAGTAGATGAAGATTTTTATATTGAACATTGAAGCACAATACCAGACCAAGCCGATTTTGAGAAGAATTGGTAGGATCTTGACATGTTGTAATAAGACAAGACTAGATGTATGGACTGGGAGTTGCCTGTAGCTGACTCAGATTTCATTAAGATGTCAGTATCTCTTCAGTTGTCTGTCTCAAAACTGGTCTCCTTTGTCTTATTTTAGGTGGGAAAGTGAGGCTGTGAAAAAATATAGAGGGTAATATCTATGATAAATTGTGGTTTGAGGACTAAAACAGGATCAAGATTTAGGAAATATAAATTCATTTGCCTTACTACCATGCCTACAAAATGGAGCTAATTAACTTTCCCCCATTGTTACCTCTTTGATTAGTAGACTTCTAGGGCTCTCCAGGTGGGACTTTTCCTTTTATGTGCATCTGTGTTTGTGTACAGTACTTAGCAGTGACAGCTCTTGCTTTTGACTATAGTGTCCTAGACATTCCTGTGATGATGATAAAGGATGATAACTGTTGGGAAGGAAAAGCTTTCTTCCAATAGGAGGTGATGGCTCAGGATGATTCTTGCCTTTCAGAAAGGAGCTTTCTCTTTCCTGTTTCTGGTGATTGACCTCAAAATAAATAAGGGAAGAGTGACATTCTAACTATTGCTTTTTATTTTTTTTTCCTGTTTAAAGAAAAAAACAGAAGATAAAATAGAGGAGATTTTCCCTCAGACTCACACTGTACTTGTCCATACTGCATTTGACATCTGTGATAAAATTTGGGTCAGATATACTTTTCAATAAAAAGAGGCACCCTACAAACAACCCCATGCTTGTTTTAGGGTTATGTCAAGAATAATAGAGACTATTGTCACTGCATTGAATTTAGTATTCCTCAATTCTTTTTTCTCTCCTTTTCTCCAAGACATAATACAAGATGCCTATGGTGTTCCACCACATTTCACCAGATGTATGAGAAGGAAAACTGGTTAGCAGGGAGCAAAGATCCTCGAATTTACTCTGGCATCATTAGGCACAGGGAAAAGGTGGAGTCTTTCTCTTATCTTGCCATCTGGGGGAAAATTTCAGGAGGTAAGAAGGGCTTTCATCAAGGGGAAATTTAGTTTCTTCTTTCCATGATTTCACAGAGAGGTTACATTTTGCGTATTTTGTAAATAGTGTCCTGGGTAAAGGTGAGGCGATGACACATTGACGTATGAAAGAAATGGTCCTAGCTAACTTCCCTTCAGTGTTGTATACCCAAGCTCCCCCAAACTGCTTATAGGTGCACAAAATTTAGGCACCTGCCTGTGTGCAGAATAGGTACAATCTGTATTGTCTTGATGCTGAGTGACATTCCTTGCTGTAGCAGTACAATATCCACGAGAAAAGTTCATGTGTTATCACAGTCCTACACCCATCTTTGACCTGTTCACATTTAGGGATGGTTCTTAGCCTTGATTGCTTTATACATCTTGCTTTACTAGTTCTGCTTCAGTGCCCACAGCAGTGTGGTAGCTCAGGAGTCCTGGTCTGCCTACCCTTTTGTATATCAGCACCCGTTTTTAGCCCTCAAGAATGCTTTCACTCAAGCCTCATCCCTATCTGGTGGGATAACTAGAAGCAAGGAAGAGAGACCACTGAACCTCATTTCACTTCTGCTTCACAAAAGGCTTTGAAGTTATGTCATCTAGGTAAAGGAATTATTTACTTCAAATTTCATGCCCACAGCTGATCTGAGGTGATTTCATTGAACCTTTTCTGTTTCTGAATGTTATTTTCTACAGTAGATGATGAAGTCCCATTCTCTCCAAGGGTATGATACCTGTTCACTGTTGAAGCCTTGTTTCATTTGACCAATACATCAAGAATTCAGTGTCATCTGCTGGGCACTGCACACCTGAACTTTCTTTCCCTTTCTTTTTCTCCCGTCCCTTCTTTTTCCAAAGCCTAGTGATATCTTTTGCTATATTTGAGGTGCTAGTGTAGATCAAAGTCCTCCTAGGATCAAACAATATGCTGCATGCAAGCCTTACGGTTACAAACAAGGTCTTCCACTGACAGAAACACGTTTCTGTGCTGCATTTTCAGCAGCCTATCAGACTTGGTTCAAGCATAGCTTTTGATTTCACAAGGAAACACTCTTCTGCCCTTCCCCCCAAACCTTCAGAAGGAATAGGAGGCAAAAAAAAAAAAAAAAAAAAAGCTCAGCTTAGCTGAAAGAAAAGTGAAAACAGATTTCTTGAAACTTTGGAAAGAGATTTAATATACCCGTACTGTATGTTTTAGTTTTTTTCTGTCTAGTAGAATGTGCAACATTTTAACGGAGGATAAATGTATCTAATGTAAAAAGCAAGAAAGAACTGAGAAACTTGCCTGAGTTTTTTTTACATCATTCTGATAGTATTTTTTAATACCTTGTGTTCCTCACTTCCATGTAAAGTTCTTGTTTTTCAAATAGCCCTTTAAAATAACCTTTGTTATTTGAAGGAATAAGTGGTTCCAGAATACGAAAGCTGGATAAATGTTTTTCAGTACAGGATACAAATTACTGTGGAGTTGTATTTCCTACAAGCCTTCCTTCCTACAGCTTCAAGCAAACTTCCAAAGTAGATGAATTGAAAATACAAGTATCAATGTACAGTTTTCTCACTAGTTTAGAACTTTCATATTCTACCTCTTAGGGCTCCTGAAGAACTTCCTGAAAATTTATGTGACACTGAAAAATGAATGCAAATAATAATTTTGCAACTCCAGTTAGTAGATATTCAAATTAGTTTACGGTACTTTGAAAATACTATTTGTTGCACAGCTTGAGGTTTTGTCATTTTTTATTGTTCAGAACATTTCCTAAAAATTCTTTTTGAGTTATTTTCAAAAGACCTGCTTGGACCTTGGAAAAAAAGGTGCAACATTTTTTCCTTGACTCTTCTTATACAGTCAGGAAGGCGCAAATGTAAGGAGTGTAAACAATAATACCCCTCTCCACATTCATGCAAGAAAAATCCATGTTTTTGCTAGGGAAAATAATTGCTGATTAATATTTCTGAACAAATAATTCTCATATCCCACAATTCTCACTCGATTATTAAAAATAAATTATTAAAAAATCAATAAATAAAAAGTTCTTATTAATAATTAAATCCAGGTTTGCTACTGTTTACTCATAGTGTTACTGGATTTGGTACCATTCTGGTTCATTCCATACATAGCAATAGAAAGAGAAACTTACTTATAAGTGGCATACATATGAAACATGTTGCTTTCAAGAAGAAAATTAGATATCGTCCCTTGATGCCCACTTCATCAAGGTCTGTTTATTTGCTAGAAGAGTCTTAGTTTCATTCCTAGCTGGTATTTCTTCTTTAATTTTGAGCATCCACTCTTCTTAGGGTACAAGGAGTTGGTGTACAGGTCCTCAGTAGACAAGAAAAAATACAGATGATATATTACAAAAAAACTGCTTGTCAGGAAGGAAAAGACATGAGCCCGTTTCCATCTGTGATTAGTTGTTATGGGATCATATTACTTACTTACTGTCTTTCCTCAGGGGCCTTTCTTCTGGTGTGCATACAGGGTGAATAAATGTGGATTTTTCTCCTTGCATAAAGTGTATTTTCTATCTAGTTTGAAGTGAAGTGCTAGTTCTCTTCTGAAGATTCTTATGTTTATTAGCTTGGACGAGGCATTCAGGAGACAAAGTTCTCTAAACAGCATTTACTCATAGTGAGAGGGCAGCGGGCCTTTCTCTCCCACAGTACTTTGGAATGTAAACTACACTAGGTTCTAAGTTTCTTTCACATGAAAAATCCCTCTGGTCATTAGAGATACCTAATGGTAAATCAGATGCACAAAATCACAGGATAAAAATTGTTGAAATAACTATTTATTCATATTCTTGACTGACAGTCCAAAGTTCCAGAAGACATGAAATTGTTACATAAGCCAAGCACTTTCACATAAGGAAACACGTATAATACTTGAGAGACAGAGAGAGACTTGATGTAAACTCAATAAATTTATTTAAATTTTAGCAAATTTAAAATTCATTCCATGGAGCCATCTCTGGATCATAATCTCACTTCCCTGCCTACCTTCAAAGAAATACATTCAACAGAACATCTAGGAAAACAGTTTCATGGGAAATCTACAAGCTGGTATGGTTAAATGACATTACAATGTAACTTTGAAAGGAGAATGTTCACATTTTTTCAGATTCTCTGTGAAAATGAGCATAATAATAGAAACTTCCTTCAAAAGTATACTTAAGCAATTCCATGTAATGTAAAGAAAACAGCTTCATTTAAATGAAAATATTGCTTGGAATTCTGATTAAGATTTAAATTTATGAAAAACAAGTAAAAGTATGATTTAAAAGTGGTGTAAAAGAAAAGGAGGACACTTGCTAAATGGAACACATCAAGAAGTGCAGAAACACATTTCAGTGAGGAAGGGCAGACTTGAACAGGAAGAGGTTGGTATAATCCTTTATATTGAGCTGTGTAGATTATGACCCAGACTGTGTAGACCAGCTCAGCACAGTCCTCAAAAGGCTGGCACAGGAAACACTAACAACTTTCCCCCATGTGTTTATTCATCGCCACAGGCAAAGCTTTCCACCAGTCAGACTTAAAACTGTTCTGTACAACTGAGGTTGCTGAGGCATATTTCTCACAGCCTGCCTATTTCCTTGTTGAAGCTCAGGATGCTGGGCTGGGTGGACTGTTTCTTAATGCTTGGCACTGGTCCCTGGGCATTCAGTGCAGACTTCAGGTGATTCAGGGCTGAAATCACTCTGCTTGCTCTGATAGTGAAACTAGTCTTGGATATAGCTATAATGATGCCACTTCTTGCTGGGGTAGAGGGGGAGCTCCATGAGTCTGTGAGATAGATCTAGTACAGAAACATAATACATCCAGTAGCATATGGCCTGTGTGTACATGTAGTATATCTGTTCACTACTGACTCATTGATGCCTCCACAACTGATGCTCACGTGTCTAGAAGAGGTCGCATCTCCATGTTGTAAAGTCCCACCAGTGTCTGTTTGATGTCATCTCAGGAGTCCATGGGATTAAGCAGTTGTGTAGAAAAATTGGAGGCTTTCTGAAGTTGGAATTGAAGTACAGTTTTACTTTTCCAGAGGGAAGACAATGATGATGCTCTTCAGGCTTTATATATTGCTGGGTTTGGTATCTCTCTGTGGATTAGTCAGTTACAAATGACTCATCTCTGTGCAGAGAATCTGACTTATTACTGGGGGGAGGAATGAATAGATTGTATTTTCTGGCAATAGGTGGGTAGATTTTTCTTAAACACGTGTTCAGTAACTGTTTCATTCTGCTCCCATTGGAACCAGCGACAAAACTTCATCTGGATTCCCTGGAAGCAGATCTAAGTCAGTGGCATAATAATGCTCTCTTTTTGTGTGACCTATCCTTCATGTCCATTCTCAGTACATGTGGGAGGAAGTGGAATGAGGCTTAGTGAGATTTTCTCCAATTCTTGCTAACAGTAGAGCTCTTTATTTCCAAGAAGGCTGTTTTTCTTATGCTTGGAAGCTAGTGGGAGTTTTACGGTGAGTAGGTGAATACAATTTTCAGAAGCTGGCTTGGTAGTGGCAGACATGTACAGTCATGTGATTTTACTTTTAGATTAAGCTAAACTGGGTGTGATATTCTAGTGTTGCAGTGGTTTTGTGTAAGATTACTGATCTCATCCTCTTTATCCAGCTCTTACCCTTCCCTCTTTCAAAACCTCTCTCCCTAGGATTTAGTACTTTAACTCTAGGCTAGCTGGTTTAGCTGTCAAAGGCCAGAGAGAGTGCAAAGTAAATTATAGGCATCCTCATAGACATCCAACACTGTCCTACAGATTCCTGGTTGTATTCAGCTTTGGCTCTTTCCCATATTTCACTGACTATCAGAGCCCTGATAGCATAAACTTAACAGGCTGTGGACAGTTGTTCTCTGTTGGACTTGAGTGGAAATGGTGAATGAGATTATTGCCCACTGGTTTTGCCCTCTCACCTGAATGTTCCCAAACAGTCTTTGTGCACAATCAGTTGAGTGGTTGGAGCTATTTGAATTGCTGATTTGCACAAATCTGATTAATCTGAACCCAAAAGGAAAAATACTTCCTCTGTACTGTAGAAAGATGCACAGGTGACTGTGGCATGATGCCGTAAGCTGGGTAGGGCTTTGTAGTTTAGGTGCTGAGCCATAGCTAGGTTGGCTGGATACTGCTCACCTCAAGTACTGCAGACAACTGGGTAGGCTTTTAATATTCTTTACATCCACATAACAGGTATTAACGCTTTGAACTTCTGTTCTTGCACCTAATAATCCACCTTGACAGATAACAGTGTTTCTTTTGTCAATGCCTGTCTGTATTTCCCAGGTGGCCTTCTGCAGGGAGGGGAAAGCAGAGAGTAACATGGACGTAGTATCCATTTCAAACACCTATACGCAGGCTGTTATATCCTATCAGGAAATGAAAGATTCAAGTCAGACTTTCAGGCAAGCACTCCATGGGAGACAGAAATAAAGCACTGGGACTTCAGCATTTCTCCCTGCACTTAGCAATTTAAAACTCTGGCCGTTTCTGTTCTGCAGTAAATAGAAGCAGTAAACCCTTCCACCAATTTGGTTCTCAGTGATCCTGTGAGGAAATACAACCCCCTCATGGGACTTGAGGTCTTGAGTTTGTTCCTAAGTTAGCTATTAAGAGTATGAATTATATTGGGCAAATCCCTTTGTCTCTCTGAGGCTTGGGCTTCCACCTGTAAGTGGGAAACAAAGGTCTTGAACTCTTTAATAAAGCGGCATTGAAGGACTGAGTATTTATTATCAGGTCTGCTGCCCCCACAGCACAGGAAAAATCATGTTTCTTTTTCTCAACCATTTCAATGTTACCAGATACTGGCAAGAATTACTAAAACACCAATTGTTTTCCCACCTCTTGGCTTTTAAAACTGTAAGACCTTAAAATAAATTTGAAAAGCACCAACCAAGCAAAAAACATGAATTTATCATCACCTGGTAGGTCTGGATAGGGCTATTCATGAGAACAATCCAAAGGCCTTCACCTTGACTTCCCAACATAGTTTGATATGATTTTAATCTGATTATTAGACTCTCAGTACATCTTGCAAGCTTGTAAAAGATACATTGCTGGCAGAAACATTTTTGTTACTGGGGAAACTTTTTGTTGTTGTTGATGTACGTGTTGCCTGCCATAAATACTGATCTGAGAGGCAAAGGTCATTTGGTAGCTGCTTAGCAGCTTTACTTTCTGAAATGAAACTCAAGTGTTTTGGATCTGCAGCAGAAAGTGGGGGGTGTAAAACAGATGAGGGAAGATCTGTTCCTTAACATTGCAGCAGACAGATAATTTTTTGGCATTTTTTATCTTGGTGTTATATTTTGGTTTGTTCAAGGTCCAGTAAGAGGTGCAGAAGGGATAGCCTTGGTGACTAAGCCCCCTGTGTTTATTTACAGGACTACATAGTACAGCCTGTGGCATTAAGGGATACACTCCCAATGCCATGACCTTCTCCTGTGCCAGCCCAGGGGATTTATCTGCAGAGCAGCAGATGCAAATTTGGGCTTGTTTGCTAGGCTAACCAGGACAATTTGGTAACCAAGGGCAGTGGGTAATCAGGCCTTGACTTAGGAATTTCATTATGTGTACAGAAACAAGCCTGAAGATCAAACTGAGATTCTGACATATGCTTGGCGTGCAACCTAAATGCACTCTGAACAAAAAAAAATCTGTTCAGCCTCCATGATACACTCAGTTTTCAGTCTACTTCTGTGAAGTCTGCTTGTGTAGGTACCAATTTCTGCTAAGGCTTGTAATATTTTACAGACGTCAGTGGTCCATGTGGCACGGTACGTCAGATTATGTGATACAGCAGCAAGTGCTCACTCTAAACACGTTTATTTTACTTGGGACACCAGCTTATTTCTCTGTGGATCTCCTAACCAGCCTCAGAGTAGGATCATAACGTTTCTGTATCTTCCAAAAACTTGTTTTGGCAACAATTTTGGGGCAAAACCGTTGCTGCCTTTGTAGCTAAGACACCTGTTTTGTCCTTGATACTTGAATGGCATCCACTTCAACTGTATATCTATATCTATATCTATATCTATATCTATATCTATATCTATATCTATACCTATACCTATATCTATATCTATATAAAATGCACACAACAAAATGTAAACAACAATTAAAAAAAACAAAACAAAATAGAAGAGCCTTAAATCTGTCATTTAGAGTGGGTTTTCACAAAAACATTTTTGAGAAGCTACCAGTTTTGGTGCTGTCAGCAGCAGTGGCAGAACTGCCAGAGTAATAGCAGGTCTTGGGTAGGGGACCAAGTATCTACCACCTTCCATTAGTAAGCAGCAAGTCTCCTGTCACCTATGATGGAGCTACCAATGTGCAGGATCTGTAAAGCAGTCCAGTTCACTGCTGAAATTGTGACTATTTCTTTCCCTGTTTTAAACATAACATATTGCCAAATCTTAGGAGCAAAGGCTATGGAGAAATAAGCAAACAAAACTTCTTTTCCTAGAAAGCTCTGAAATGGTTTAGGTTTGATTTTTTTTAAAAATATTGGTTTCAGCATATTTCTTATTATGATGGTACCTCATATTCAGGACAGTATTTAGACCAAGGCTTACTTTGATGACATCTGGAATTAAAAACCAATAAGTAAACCCTCTCTGAAACTGGTAGAAAAATCTCCTCTAAAATCATATCTAAGAACTGGACAACATGCGGTGATATTTCGTCACTTAAAATATCTGTCTCTTCAGCATAGAGAAATAAATTTCAAAGCCTTGAAATGTTTGTTAAACGGAGTAGTGTTTTTATGGCTAGACTTTGACATGGGTGGTCACACAGATGATCTCTAGCAGACTGGCACAGGTAGGCAATTGTTGGTGCAGCTTGTGCGCTGCACACCTAAGCTGCTGACCACAGGGAAAACTTCTCTGCATATAGGTGACCTACCACGACCCAAGCTGGCACACTGATGCTAACAGACAATTGGTGTCACCGAGCTGCTAGAGCAATTCTCAATATGGACTTTTTCCTCTGTAGCATAACTAATAAGCTGTATCTATCTTTCGGGTTGTGTAAGGAATTTTACCCCAACTGCAACTATTACTTTATAAAAAGAAAGTGGCTTCCTGAGTTGGAAAGTTGTATTTTTTGATTGTGGGTATGATTAATCTGCCCTGACTTTGACTTAATGAAGGTTAAATGTTTGACTTTCTTCTGCAGCCATTGGAAAGCAGTAGTTGGTTGGATGTGGCCAGTCATCCAATCTATTATTTTCCATTTAATAGAAAGTGAACCAAGACCAATACCTTGGCTTGCCTGAGTCACATAAGTTGAAACTGCTCTGAAAACTTGACTTGTGAATTAAATTTTTGCAAACCAGTAGCCAGTTCTCAAAAATGAAACTAGGTAGAAAGTGAGTGTTCGTCCTATTAGCCCACATGCTTAGAAGATTTAGCATTATGCCTCTTGTATAAGCTCTTCACTGTCTTTATTAAACTATTTATCTGAGGCAACTTCATATTTTCTTTTAGGATAAACTGGAGATAATGCAATGTGCTTGTTTTAATTTGCAAGGTTAACTGATCTAATTATCTGTGTGTGTTTGTTTAAATCCTTTTGAGCACTAGGCGATTGCAGGTGGCTGCTTTGTATTCCACCAACAGAAAATCTCTTAAAATGAGATGATATAGCTCAGTGGGTCTTCTTGTATAAAGGATTTTCTAATAATGTATGAATTTATTAAAGACAAAGATAAATAGAGGGTTTATTTACATTAAACAAATTCACAAGGAACTATTTTTTCCTTAAACTGAGAAGGCCAAATGACATCTGCTTTTACTATGTTAAAGGATTATCCATATTCTACAAACACATTAGACACCATCATGCTGGGTCAGAGCTTTTTGACAGACATTTCCATTTTTGTGGCAGGCAAGTTTTTTAGCGTTTGTGAGTTAAGATTTTTGTAAAGCCTGTAAGGTGTGAAAATTTGGAGATTTCAGTGGTACAAGAAGCATCATCACAGTACTAAACTTCTGCTTCTGGCTGAATGAGTGCAACCTTTTTGTTGTTCTGTTGCCCTATGCCTAGAAATTTGAAGAAATGTGCAGTCTTACAGATGCTTAGATATCATTTAAGCAAAATTGAAAAAAAGGAGGGTATTTTTTTCATCTTTCCTTATTTGCACAGTGGTGACAGTGTTCTTTTCTAGCTTTTAGATGGTCTAATGAAAATGCAAGCCTAGTGACTAAGTTCTCACCTTGTTTTCTTGTCTTCCATACACCTGAGTTCTATTAAGCTGAAGATACTCCTACAATAGTTAAACTAGATGTTCTATGTGCAAAAGCTGTTTTACTATTTGGTACTTAGACCAGGAGGTTGCAAAATAGAATGTGATACAGAGAGGCTGCTATGTAGCCGGTGGATTTAAGCTGCATGGAATGCTTTCTGGGAATAAGGGGTCAGGGGTGTGTGTTTTAGCTCAGGTGCTGTGTGAATGTGGCTAGATTGCCTCCAGATCAGAGTCAGCTCACATCCTCTGCCCCAGGATGCCTTGATCTTTCAGCTATGGGAGTAGCTTGAACAGAGCTAGGTTGTGCCTGCCTACTCCTGACATTGTAGAGTCACTCATGCCCCCACATTTTGCCGGGCCAGTAAATTTCTTTTGTTTGTGCTGCAGAAGGCTTTTTCCTAGTAACTGTACACTGACTCTGAATACTCCACATATTAATGAATTACTATGTTCCTCCTATCAGCTCACAAAGCAACCCTTTCTAAACAGAGACCCTTTCCTTCTATTTCCTGAGTGAACATTAGCTCAGTGGCCCAGTACATCCATCTTATCTTTTGGGAGCTTTGTTCACTTTAGCAGAGCCCATATCTTGCTTCACTTAAGCACCTGCCATTGATAAACAGAAGAGAGACAGGTGCTAATCTCTCTGAGTCTGCCACTCCCCAAGGGAAGAGCCCATTTGATCACAGATATGAATTGCTGATGGATCACTCTGTTGATGCCATATCTCACCATAAAGGAAATTTCCCAGTTTGGGATGTTTTAAAAGCTTGGCTGGCTGGGGCACTGCAGAATATGCTGCAGTGAGCAGTCATGTTTTGGCTAACATGTAAAGCAGCACTGGTTTCAGACAGAGCTGTGTGTATGGAATGGCTTACTTTTGCTGATCCTGCTTACACTCCAGCTGGTCATTTATAGGCTGTCAAACCACACAGTCAAACTCTAAAGTTTTTCCTTGGATTATATGTGGTCTATAGTTTGAGCAGAGCCTGCATTAAGTGAGCAAAATCTAAATAAGGCTGTCACGGCTTTGACCTAGAGTATTTACTCACATGAGCCCCAGTGAGAATTGCAGACTTAATACTACGTTGCAAATGTAAGCGTTTCAGTGCATTCTCTTGTGCTTTGACAAAGTTAATTGTCTAATCTTGACACCAAGTGCCCTGTACTTTTTTAAGAGGTTTATGCATGAGACTAATTATGTGCTGTTAATTTGGCTGCTAGCAGCTTTCTGCTTTTCACATCCGTTGGATTCGGGAACCGTACAGGGTGAAATTGTCATGTAGCTAGTGCAAGGGCTGTGAACTGGATGCTAAAAGACAAAGCCAGCAAATACCAGTGGAATACTCTGAAAAAGGAGGAAAGTGTTGATTCCCTCAACATTTGTCCTGGTGACTAGAAATACCAGGATGCATGATACACAAGTGCAGTACATAGGAAATTCTGCCAGTACGTAGATGCTCTCTTCATGTAGATAAGAGTATACAAGTGAAGATTGCCATTTCTGGCAGCAGTGTGCAAGCATAAGAAGAGAGTAGCTAGGTGTATTCAAGGGACAGTTAGAGCAATAGCACAGTTTGGGAACCAGCTAGTCTAATCAGTGTATTGAAATTTCACTTGTCTCTACTAAATTGGTCACGTCTTTAAAATTACTGAATATCCTGGAATTTAAGCTTTGAAATAAGGCAGACTCATGAATTATCTAAATTCCTGAGGACATACTAGTTTTTTATAGCTAAGGTGAATCAAAATCTGAACAAAGCCATTGTACAGCTTCTGGAAAGCTGTATTCTTCCCCCTCCTAGTTTTCATTAGACCTTCCAGTGCCTGAAACTGGCAGGGAGAAAAGTGTCTTAACACAGACTGTGCTTTTGTTCTCCCTCTAGAAAGTACTGTGGAACATTAATAAAATTTGTACCAGAGGACCTTTACTGTACTTTTACCCCAAAGTAGCAATTTCTCAATGGTATAATGAAGAAATGACTGGGCACTTACCAGAATTTCCTACATTATAAAAGAAAAAGGGAGAAGGGGCAGGCATCTTGTCATGGCAATCAGGACCATATGACAGCAATTTAAACATATTTGAGGAGGAAGACTGTCAGAGGTTCTGCTGTATTAAGATCACGTTTATCACGTTGTTGCTCTTTTACATGAAACAAATGTCAAAGATTTTTAGATGATATTGAACTAATGGTGCTTTGCAAGGAGAGTGATGTGGCTGTCCAAATACTTTAATTTCAAAAGTGTTTACGTAGATCAGAGCATCTGTAATTGTTTATTAGTAGTCGTACAAACATAGATTAGGATTTTGCCAAGACAGTCACTGATTTGTAGTTTGAGAACTGGCAGACTGTGTGTTGTCCCATCATGTAACACCTATGGGATGTTTAATTTTGGGTTTAGGAATGATGATAATCTTGGGTTCCTAGCTGAAGTTCCCTGGGACTTGAAGCTCAGCTTCAAAACTAGCATTGATCTCAGCATGATGTAGCTCTGAGGCAGCTTCTCCTTCTATCAACCTCAGACCTTCAGACAGCAAGCCAAGACCTTTTCAAGACCCAAAGCAACCGGAAGAAAGCAGGCTCCTTTTCTTAAAAAAAAAAAAAGTTAACCAAATTTCTTAGGAACTCCTCTGACACTATAAGCCTGATTGTTAAGAGGATCTGTGACTGTGGAGTCTCTGAAATGACTGCTTTTTATGTGTCAATTTCCCAGCTGGCATTGCAATCAGGCTGTCAACAGTCCTGTTTTGATTAGAAGAAAAAAAAATAAAAGAAATCCAGGATCCCAAATTTTTATTAAAATCTAAAGGCTAAGAATTAAATATTTTTTTCCCCCTTCTGAGACATTGTGGTGTTTGAAGTCCAGTGAGTTATTACAAAGAACCTGTGAACTCTTTAGAGGTTGTAGATGAAGATTTACCTGAGCAGGGAGGTAAAACATATGCATATGTTGATGTATGCATAGCCAGTGAGCTTTTTTTAAAGGAGCAGTGCTCCTTTTTAAAGGTGCTGCATGAAGTTGGAAAGCAAGAAAATGAGGATGCTTGGTTTCTGAAGATAGCTCTGTTGGGTAGGCAAGAAGTGTGAGTATGGGGGGGGGAGGGGGCTGGTACCCCATGCTGAGAGAAAGAATAGAGAGGAGCCTCTGATGAAGACAGGGGAGTAAGTGAGCCCGCTCCAGCCGAGCACCAGATAGCAAGAGGAGGAAAGTTCACTGCCTGCTTAATTGCAGGGGGTGCCACAGTCCCACTGTGTACATAAAACCCTGTCAATAGCACTGAGGCACCAGCGTGTTAATTAATGATTTACTTACACTGACCCTTGACCCTAAGGCAAATAAAGGGGATTTGTTTTGCTTCTATTAACTCCTCAGCTCATTGAGCAGAAGCCCTGTAGTGCCCAGCATCACATGGCCACATAGGAGCTAAGTGAGTCCTTTATTGTGAAAGGGTCCAGCTTGTGACTGAGGGGAACAAAATACCTCCCAGCGGCTTCTGCTCTGTCTCCTCATCCTTTTTCTTGTGGAGTGGCAGCTCCACCCATTTGGCATTAATTGGTCCTGAGTTACACCAGAAGAAGGGAATCAGGCTTGTTCTTAAATTATGATTGCGGAGCAGACGGTTCCCTTACTCCGCCTATCACCTTAAACAATTTCATTTCCCTATGGGCTTCCATCAGCCTGTGTGTCTCCCTGCCCATTTACTCTATGTAAGATCAAAATCCAGCTCTTCGTTTCCACATGTTGTCTCCTGAACCTTTTCTGCTTACTGAATCCAAACTGCCTGGTACTGCCTAGAAAAGCAAGATTGAATCCATATGTGTGCCTGCTGTTCTTCTCCTTGCTATGAACTGGGCCCAATAACCCACCGAGGTTCCCCCCCAGGCACCTTTTAGAGGCAGAGACTCCTAGGTCTAAGCCTAAACACTGGAAAAGGTGAATAATGACAGGGCAAGGGACTTCTCACAGGGTTCAGCATGATAGCAGGGCACTCTGAGTCTCCTTTTCCCCATGTCTGGCCTTGAAAGTGCATCCTAATGAGGCAGCGTGGGGGTGGTAAGAGAAACATGTGCAACAGTTTCTGCAGAGAGCTGGATGTCATTTCCTAGCAGAAGAAATGGAGATGGAAGTCCTGATGCGTCCTCAGGGACATCTACTGTCCAAATAGATTGCAGCAGAGCCTGAAGCCTGACCTGTGACTGCTGTCAAAGCCAGCTTTCAGCCACAAAAATGTCTTCCTGCATGACCATGACCAAGCTTCTTAGCCTCAAGCCCATCCAGAGATTCAGGCCTCCAGCTCCCATGCAATAGAAAATGAAGCTCCAGGCACTGGGAAAGCAAAAGGAGCTGCCCTGACCTCTTCTTCTCCTGGGTAGTAGGAGAATGAATACATTACAGAATGTAAAGGACTTGATACTACAGAAATAAGAACTCCATAAGTTACTTAGTTCACAAACATGCAACTCCCAGAAGGCGTAACTAGGGTTGTTCTGTTTTTTAGTATTATTGCTTCAGGCATTACACCTGAAAATGCCAGATGTACTTAAATCAAGTGTGATGTTATCACTGCATAGTAATAGTGTTTTATCAGGGGGATGGCCTGGTCTGCTTTCTCTCTCAAGAGTGTTTGGAAGAGTATGATGCAGAGTAGTTTGGAAGGCAGATGGGTTCCTCTCTACTGGAGGATTACATTTTTATTAGAGTAGTTAGTTGTTGCTTCAGTGAAGGGCCAGTGGCGGCTGCTGTGATCAATAGAACTGTGCTTTTTATGTAAGATTTACTCTTGTTCGTCCCAGCTTTGCTGAGAACGTTCAGCTTGCAATCGATAACCAGCCATGATGACAAAGTAGCTCATTTCAATTGAATTTGGTATCATTAAAAATGTTAAAAAAAACATTGTCTTTTCTACCTTTTTATAGAGAAAAGCTTTTTGATGAGAAAATTTGGTGCTGCCCTAGCAACCTAGCTGTCTCACTTCTGTTAATGTTGGTTGAGAGCTATAATGGCTGAATTCAGCATCTTGTAGCATTGTGTTCAGTCTGGCCACCAGGCAGGGTTGTAGGTGTAATTTTCCAGGATTTGGTACATCCCCAGCATTAACCTGTGCAGCAACCTCCTTGTAATGCTCGAGTTTCCCTCCCAGAAGAAAAAGACATTTTATGTTAAAATAAAAATATTTCTAGAGGGAAGGGGTCAGAAAATCAAAACCTCTCCTTGGTTTCAGAAGTTCTTCCTCTGTCCATAGAAATTTTGTATTAGAAAATTATTTCTGATAAGCTATAAAAAGTGAAAAAATACTTTATACTTTAAAAAAGGAGCATGATGGTAAGGGAAAAGATTCTTGATTGTAGGTTGGGATGTGATACCAGGAAGGTCCCAAGGTAAGCTTACTTGATGCATGTACACTGTTTCTACCTCTGGAATCTGGCTTCTTTTGTTCCTTGCTCTTAGGTAACTGCTGCCATATATCTCATAATTTTCCATTTTCCAAGTCAGAACACACTAAGTAAATATCCCTCTGGTGCCTGAAATGGGCGATTATCTTCCATTCTGATTTGAAGCAACCCTGATGCCGGGACTAACTTGTTTCAGCTTTTGGAGAATGGCCAGCACTTCTGATGCTGACTGGAGCACAATTACGTTTACAGGGCTTGTCTTGTGCATTGTAGCTTGTTGAATTTCCTAATAAGTTCCTTTCTTGGTTGAGGGGGTGAAATGACTTCTTGCTATTCCAGGAAGCAGTATCATCCCTGGCCCATTGTAGTTCAGGTCAGAGTGACACAGCATGGCAGGATCCCGACAGTAACTTTCAGGATTAAAAAAAAATGGCTGCAGAATTTAATTTAACTGGGAAGTGTTCTGAGTTGTAGATTTGACTTTTCCTCTCCAATGTGCAGAATTATTTATGCATTTACAGCACCTGATATAAGGAGTGTAGGCCTTAGACGTTATCTTCCAGCTGTCATATTTTAATTTATTTTGGTTTTTCCCATGTCCTGCTTTAAAAACACCCTTGCACCCAGTACATGTTTCCACTAGCAGAAAAAAAGTCATTTTAATACCACAGCCAGGCAGAAAGTTGTGTATGCTTGCAGGAGTGTTTGGTGCTGTATCCTAGGTGAATCCACTGGGTTAAGTATCTTCTAAAAGCAAGTTGTCCCTCCTCCAAGAGCTTCCCAGTGAAGGGCTGCAAAAACAGAATAAGATGAAGGTGGATGGGATGAACGACTCAAAGGTGCAACCATCATGCTAACTGTAATTGGTATGGGAGCAGCGTGTTCCTTCGATGGACTTAGAGGTGGATGGCACTGAAGTCAGACGAAAGCACTCAGAGACCCTGTACTGCACATGGAGAAAGGGGGAAGGTGGGATGAAGTGACTGTAGGCCAAGCTGGCAGACAGACTTTGTGCTGGTTGCTAGGCAAAGGCAACTTATGCCTGAGCAAGCAATCCCCAGCCTCTCTCAAGGAGCACAAGGGCTGGAGATGAAGGTTGCTGCTATTCTAGTGTAAAGGAGCTATGCTTTCTTTTGTTAAGAGCAGGGTCCTGCTTTATTTGTTTCCCCTCCACCTGCTGGGCATCTGTGGCAAGGTTAACTTTGCCATGTGTGGAGCACGCTTACTGCACGCTGCTTCACATCTTTTACTTTCTTCTGTTATAATTTCATAACCTCAGCAGCAAACTTCTCCCCCTCCTCCCTCTTTATTCCCCCTCTTTCCTCCTCCCCTTACTCTGGTGGTTTATGAGTTTTGTGCTCTGAGCCCTATTAAGGTTCAGTTCCCAGCCAGTAAAAATGAGGAATTGGTTCCTGCCATTCCACGTAAGGAGTTTTAATGCACTCAGTCGCCTGGAAGCCTAAATGCAATAGTTTTGTATTGGTGATAGTTGTGTAACATAAAGCCTTAATAAAGCTTTATAAGGGAAGGGATATGAAATGCAGCATATGGAGTTCAGCTCCATGTGCAGCTCTGTTGAGGAGGTAAAGGGAGAATGTATTTGCAGAGGAACAGGGGAGCTGTGATGTGCAGGAATACCAACCACTGTGACCCACCACCACAGCTGTATTGCCTCCTCCCTGTGAGAAGAAACTCCCCATTCTCCAGACACTGCATGAGGGAATTGCAAAGCACTGGTCCAAAGAGCGACAGCTGTGTTAGTTGAGTGAGTTTCCAGAATGATGCTCATTTGTCCCATCTAGAACACTGTAGAACCGTACTCTGCTGCTCATGTCTCCATCATATCCAGGGTAGCACTTCCCTTGCAAGTTCTCCTCAAACCTTTATGTGCAGGTAAGGTGCCCACGTGTAGCGTTATTGGCTAGAGAGGCACTTGCCTTACTCAAAGACTGCCTTGGGCTGAAAATCTGGGGTTTGCTTCCATTTCATGTATTGTTTGAACTTTTGGCTAGGATCCTTGAAAAGTTTCTTGCTGTTACCTCTTTTTGCTGCCTTATCTCTTTGGGTTGTAAGCTCTAAAAGATGTTGCCTGCCTTTGTGCAGTACCTGGCACAATCTTTCTTCAGCGGTCAGCGAGGCATTTAATGCACATACTTAATAGTCTTGAGGGACTCAGATGGGAAATACAGAGCCAGCGTTGTACCTATCTGTTGTTCTTCCTCTTTCAGGAATAGTGGCACATGCAGTTATAACTATCCTGTCTCTATCAGCTGCTACCATAGAAATTATTTATAAGTTTTTCCATAAAAATCCTAAAAGTAATTGCATGGGAATACATATAATGGGGTTTGAGAAGTGTCCTTTAACTTTCATATGGCATGTATACCTTAAAGGTATTTTTTGTGGTTTTGCTCTTCAGCAAAGTATCAGATCTCTTCCTCCTGTTTTTTATTGAAATGCCTCATAAATGTGAGCTTTTAAAAGATAGAGATGATAGGTTTTCAGTATATAGAGGATTTGGCTTCTTTCTGCTCCCGCACCCAGATCTTTAAACAAATGGAAATAAAAAGATGAGAACGTATTTCCTTCTCAGTCAGACTTCTGTTCTCGGTATTGTAAAGTTTACTTTTCCAGAGGACTTACCAGGGAGACACACGAATATATTTCACTGTTTCCTCTTACTGTTTTCTGACCTCTAGACTCAGTCTATGTCCCAGAAACCCTCAAATTCAAATCTCTGTACGGGTTCAGTTTTTCTGAGAAAAAAGGAGGAGAGACAGGTAACTTTCTTAAAAGACAGAAGAGTTTCGATGATTTTGGAGAAAATGTATTGTCTAATTCAAGACTTGGTTTCTTTTACCTTAATATTGCTCTTGCAAACTCTTCACAACTTCAGAAATCTAAATTCAGATCTAATTACAACTGGTTTTGTTGTCAATTTTTAATACACGCATTTTCAGGCTTAGATTGCCAAACCAATATGTTTTAAATATATGTATGGTGATTTTATGTCCTTTTTTTTCACAGAGTGTATGAAATAAATATCTGAAAACTGTTCATAAGAAATCTCCACTACGTCCAGTCTAGTTCTTAATATTGAAGAAACATACAAGAAGAGTTTAACCAAGAAAGATGGTGAACTGTCCTAAGTCATTACAAAAGGCACTTCTGCAAAGTGTGGATTTGCCATAAGTGTATTAAAGGATATTAACCATAAAGGCTAAAAATGATGGATGAATATTGCAATGAACTTTTTCATTGCTGATCAGGCTAATAGATGGAGTGAAGAGGAAGGCTAGTGTGAGGCCTTCTAAAGGTCCTCAGGAGTTATTGCAGAGGACAAAATGTAGAGAGGTGAAATAGAGAAAATAGATATGGGCAATAACTGTGCTTCTGAACAGGTGTAGTTTTCTCTGTGCTGCAAAGATGACAAAGTAATAGCAAGTGATAACTAAATTGGTGTTTCAGTAATTGCAAAGTCTTGGTCCATGCTTTAGCATCCTGATGCTGTCCTTGGATTGCTCTGATGAAAGGATGAAGTAGTCTTAAATGAGTATACTTGTCTAAGGATCAAAACCATAAGAATCTGGGTTTTGCAAATGCTGCCTCATGTGCTGTCTACTGCAACTAGCATAAGATAGTTTTAACTGATCTAGTTTCATCTGTAGAGCTGTCTTAAATTATGCAATGTCTTATTGTACTCCTCAGTATTGCAGTAGATGTCCAAAACTTTTAAACTGTTCATTGGCCAGTTTTCTCTAATGTACATATTTCTTCAGCTTGCTGTAAACAATGCCTCCAGGGGTACCATACCATAGTTTGGGATGTATGTTGGTAGAAAGGATGGTGAACTTAAATACCATGCCCAAGTTCACTTTCACTCCTTCAGCAAACTTCCTGTTTGACCTTGAGTAAATCACATAAGGTTACATTCAGGAGTGTGCTTTGGATGCATAGCTCATATTGAAATCAATATGGATCAATTGCAGATATGAGCTCTAGTTCCCTCTTTACTTCATTTTCGTGTATGTAAAATGGTGAGAATAGCAATCTCTGCATCACAGAATAGCAGGACAAGATAAATTAAATAATACTGAAAGAAGCTCAGATACCATAGTGACGGGAAGGCACATAAGTACCAAGTTACAAACGGTTCAGACTCAAATGCCAGCAGGAAGAACAACTTCAGCATTGGAAGTAAGTCATCAGGGTATCTGCAAAGGGGAAAAAAAAAGTGCTTGAAAGAATCCCCTGAACAAATTAAATCTTGAAGCCTAAAGACAAAGGGAGAGAGAATTAATTTTTCTACAGATATGAAATGTTCTGAATCAGATAAGTCTTGTCATTAGAAAAGGCACTAAGCAGCAAACGTCTGGATAATACCGCCAGCTCCAAGCTTCTCTTGGAACCTCTAAATACATTAAATCCATAAAACTAAATGAAAGCAGCTGCAGTTTTATAGAAATAAAAGGCTCTCATATTAAAAAGCTGAGAGCTTATGAAATGAAAGAAAAAAATAATAATAAAATTAAAGGGGGAGGGAGGAGGAGAGACAGGACTGGAAGTTAGAAAAATAGATTCCTAGGAAAGGATGCAAAAAGCTCTTAGTTAATATGTGAGGAGCCTTCAGAGACAAAATAACATACATTCAGTGCTCAGCTATAAAGAATAATATCTTTTTTCTCAAAATATTTGTGGTTTTAGAGAGAAGGTTTAATGTAAAAATGTCATTTTGGAATAAAACCTTTTAGAGAATTGTGCCCTCTGAAATTTTGGGGGAGGCCCAGAGGGATTATCCCTTTTCTCATTTCTGCTTCAATTTTCTGTAATGAAGCATTTCAACTTTCCACTTTGAAACACTATTCTTCACCTTTTTTGAGTTACAAAAATGATGAGTCTTTTTGTGCTCCCTTTACTTAAATGAATCAATGCATAGGAATAGCCAAGTATGATTTGTGAGAAATTTTGCTGTCTCTTCTCTTTGTGGGAAATGGAAACAAGGTTTCTGTCCAGCAGTAATTCCTCGTGTCTTATGCATCCTTGAGGTTCTGAGAAGAGAATGAAACTGGAGGTGGGGGAATAGTGCATACAAAAATAACTTTCATTTGTATGCAAATTTGCTTTCATTAGGATTTTCTGTTCTTCTTTCTTAGATGTATTACAGTAGTGTTTGGAGGCCTGCTATACAAACACATGAATTCTACATTGTTAAAATCCTTTTGTGCAAGACTGAAGTAAGGCCGTTGAGCCACATCTGCGCAATTTAAGCAGAGCTGCCACTGATCACGCTCACTTATATGTTTGTTGGCTTTTGTAGAGCTGTTGGAGGAGTTTCATCTTGCCCAATCCACAATATCTGAAAGTCAAATTTCTATGCCTGAGTGGGCTGTTCTGGCCCCTTATTATAGCCAGGAAAGGGACAAGCATGTTCACAGACATTTTCCTCTGTACCTGTTGGTCTGTGTTGCCTATAAAAGATGTCTAGGTGGAATTAATTCAAATCCGATGTCACCTTATCTTTAAAAGTCAAAGTTCAGATGACTGACTCCCGCTGTGCTTCCTGAACATGTTGAAACTACTATCACCAGCTGGATGCTTACTGCTGAAGTAGCACACCATGGTGCTAGTTTTTGTCAGCTATTCAAGAAAACGTGCATGTGAGCCAGGTGAATTAAAGCAGTCTTGAGGTGTGGTGCTTTAGATACATGATATTTTCCCTTGTTTGGGTTGATTTTTTTAAATTTTTGTAAGATATCGGAGGGAAATGGAAGGGGAAAGCTTGTTGAACATCTTCATAAGAATGATTACTTTTATAAAGCATTTGAGGGGAAAACAAAGGATTATTGTATTCTGACAGAGGTAAAGAAAAGAGTTTTGCTTTGCCACTTTCTTTCTAGGTCTCTACTCCAAGGATACTGTCCTTATTATTTAGAATTTTCTCAGCAAAATACCACCAAAATAAACAGCCCAAGTGATTTCTTGTTGTAGTTTGTTTGTTTGTTTGTTTGTTTTCCAAAATCAGATCCATCACTGGTTTTTGTTTTGTTTTGTTTTTCTAGATTTGAATATTTTCTAATGCTATTCCACTGAAAAGCAGAATTTATTCAGAAGTGCCGTGAGACATAAATGAATACATATTAAACCAGCTGCCCTTCAGTGAAGAGTATTAACTTGTAGTTAGAATAGACCTAAGTTACTTTCCTGGCTATTTCTCTTGGTACAAGGTGATAGGTGAAATCAGTCTTCTTGCTTGAATAGCGGCAATAAAAAGTTAGATGTTACCAGTGATGATTTCATGTACCAGATTTATTGACACTCGTGATAAAAATATATTAATGCTTTGTGATCTCAGACGCTAATTCGTTGCAAACCTATGTATTTAAAGTGCCAACACCATTAAAATTCCCGTACCATTTTACTTTTTTTTGTTCTGATGTGTCAGACCTGTAGAACAATATGATTTCCCAGCCCTTTTTCTTTCACAGGAAGACACAAAAGTCAGGGAAAGTTGTGTGATTTATTATAATTTTCCTCAGAAGCCCTCTCGGTACATTGAAACTCCAAGAGGGCAAGCATTCCCATACAGGAAGGCAAAGCTTGTCAGACGTTACCATGACAACTTGAGTGTAATTAAGGCCCACTTCAGCTGCTAACAGCTGTGTGCATTTTATCTGTCTTGAGGATTTTATATATACATACATAGATAAATATCTATCTATATGCAAGCATACTATGAGGATATCTGCATTTATTTAGCCATACATAAACGCACACATAAATTGCTGCCCCTATGTATGTCCACATTAATTTAATTGGATATAGCAATTTGCAACACCCTTGCTGTTCTGAAGGATGCTGAAGCAGTAGAGCTTCTAAACACCCTTTCCCTTTGCAACCACCCATTCTAATGAAGTGTGGAAAAAAAATACCTATAACCAGAAAAGAAACCCCATCTCCAGGGTTAAAATTTCCAGGATCTTTTTGGGTTACTGCTAGAGACAGTAAATTTCCTATCTATTAAGGAGGAAATAGGAGCTGATTCCTAACTTTAAATGTCTCCTGCAAATGCATCAATTTCTGAAACATGTCACTTGACCTTATATAACTCTTTCTGTCACCCTGAACATAGCCATCGTCACACACACACATTGCTCCTGGCCTCAGAACAGTACGTGCGTCTGGTGGTGGGTCTTGGCATAGTGCTCCTTTGTGTGTGTGACACCTTGGAGTGTCACCTCTTCAGGCTAGATGTGGATCTTCTGCATCTTGGAGCAAAGACTGTGCTGCTCTGCCTGGTAAGGAATGAGGTTCGTCGACGCAATGGGCAGCAGCACTCACAAATTGCTGCAAATAGTCACCTCACTGGAGAGAGAATGGGAGTTGGGTGAATGGATACTCAGACTGCTCATATATGGGTGCCTATCTGTCATTGATGTTCCTTGGTAGTCAACAGGGATAAGACCCTTTCAAGAGCTATTAGGAGAACACATGTTCAATGTCGGCTTTTAAATCAGTCTTCTGAGCTAACTGGTTTTCTTTGCATACTTAAGAAGATGTTTGGGTCGGACTGGGTGCAGTGAAGACCTTTCATTTAGTTAACGTGGGCTACAGAATTAGCAGTTAGTAAATAATACTTTGGATTTGTTGCTTGTGCAGGAAGTAAACATTTGTTGCAAGTTTGACTCTTCAGGAATGTAGAGGATTTTTTCAGATAACATGTGTAACTTGTCTGAAGCCGTGAATATACTACACTCTCACAGAAGTTTAGCTACACATCATTTCTAGAAAAGGGGTTTAACTCCTCGTGGAGTAATGCAGTGATGCAGGGAAAACACCATCACTTATATGATTCTTATCTAATACCTGTATAAAATGCCACAGATGATGCTAGTTTTGTGGGGAACCAGTGCTGAAGGGCTTAAGCCTCCCATACATGATAAAAAAAAATTAGGTGGAAAAAATTAGGAATTGCTCTTGGGAAAGATGATTCCCAAAGTAAACTCAGTGCAATGAAGGTGGCAGTGCTCTTCAAAAGACACTAAGCCGTGGACATGTCTTCTAAAAGCTAAACGTTTTTTTTTAATGGCCTCTGGCTTTGCACCTGCCATAAACTATACAAATGTCGATGTCCAGAGAGTGTTTGGCTGGCCTTTGGGTTTTTTATTTGAAATTATAATAATCTGCACTGGTGAATACAGCTGTGTTCTCCTGTTCTTTCCCTTTGTGTGTGTAAAATTATAGGTGCCAGGGGACCCAGTGAACTTTCTGTATTGGGAAGGGATCTCATTGTGATCTGTGTTTTTGGGAATGCGGAATTTCCCCTGAGTAAGTGAATGGGGTTATGCCTCTGAACACGTTTTGCCTGAGAGACAGGATAGATGGAGGCTGCAGGCAAAAAAACCAGCAGCATGTGATTACGTCCACAAGGTCCCATATCTAAGTCACGGTTCTCAGAGGTCAGATAACTCTCTGCAGATCTGTTTCTGACTGCCTGGCTGCTGAAAGACATTACTTTGCCTGAAATTCATTATTTCATTCCTGTGCTCTCTACTGGTCTCCTTGGTCATAATGTTTCTGTCTCCACTGTAAGTGATCACATCAGGAAATCTCATTTTTTCTAAAGTGGGATATTTTGAGGTGATCTTTGGTAGGACTGCATAGGATAAGTTAGAGACTTTGATTAAAAGGTGCTTAATAGTATACTGAGAATGTGTTTTGTACGTGTGTATAAATGTGCATACACCCACAGGCATATGTAACTTGGTATGTGTTCTGGCTTGTTTATGATACTGCGAGCATCCTGGGTACAGAAAGCCCACACCGAGCGCTGATAAGAGTCTGGCTAATATTACAATGTACATTTGGGAATACTGTGCCATGAGTTAGCTTGAATCCAAATCAAGTAAAACTACCCGAATGTCATGCTATACCTTTAGCAGTGGTCTAAAAATATGTTCAGCACTTTATGGTATTTATGTGAGGGACGTACTCTTCTGGAAGAGAGGTGAAATGAAAGTTTTGGAAAAAAAATATGGAATTTCTTACATCCATTTAAGAAAAAAAGAAAGCAGAATGGTGGGAGCATTGGAATGACAGGGTGTAGGAAATTTTTTTGCAGGGTGGAGGTCACTGTTAGAGGGATTTATTTTGTTTATGTTTTTAAGGAGCTCTGTAAACAATTACAACATATTCACTACCCCCTCCCCACTAAAAAAAAAATCAAAATGAACTGATTATGAAAACTGTGTTCATTTTTATTGAAATAATTCCAAACTCAAGACATCAAAGAGTAATTTTCAGGTCCAGCTTTTACATGTTAATAGCCCCAATTCCTAATTTCAGGTTGGTGTATGCTTTATCAGACTAGAAAATCCATCTATGAATGGAAGTAGAAGAAATAATAAATCGGTAATTGGGATGATATGATACCAAGATTAGCTTCCTACATAGCTGTGATGCCTCAAGTCGTTTTCTTAGGACTGTGATATACCGAGTTATATCCAATTTTATTTTGTCTTGATAGATATATATGATGCACTTAAATCCCTCACTGATGTTTTTATAGCTGGGTAGCCATTTTGTGAACTGTAAACTGAATACCCTCAGAGGAAAACATCAGTACTGCTACTTTTTGTAGGTAATTTTTTGTTTTCTGCTGCGCTTCTCCTACACCTCGAGATATGATGGCACCGGGAAGGTGTTCCACTGGCAGTTTGTGTGGGAAGATGGAGGAAGGTGAGGATGGAGGAAGGTGGGAATGGAATGTGCAAGGGATTGAGAGGTCAAGTATTTGCAGAACTAGATCACATTTTCCAAGCTCAACTTCTGGATAGCATTCACACACAAAAACAACCCCAAAAAACTTCTTTCCTTCAGAAACGTGGATGTGCCTTGAATAAAGAGGAGTCAGTAAAAAAAATGGAAAACATCCTCATCTTACAGTGAAAGGATCTGCTTGGGACTAGGAGAATCAGCAGTTTAACTGTGCCTTTGGACTGTAATTAGACGTAAAAATCTATGTACCAGTCAAACATACTGCATTCCTTTTTAAAATAAGATTGCCTTTAATTACAAAACTACATTATCATTTATCATTGCACTCTAATCCCTAAACATACACACCCTTAGCCTCTGTTATCCAGCAACTTTACTTAGCGCATCTTAACTGATATAAATCTACATCTACATATCAAACATATTCATGAACTTCTGTGAAGAAAAAAATAAAAAAAAAGCAAGCACCTGTGCCCCCCTGAAGTGCAGGCTGAAGTTGGTAGCTTTCAGTGTTCAGCCTTACTTCTGCTGCTGCAGATATAGCTCACTAAAGGTACCTTCATCCCTCTATAAGGGACAGTCTCCCTGCCAGTCTTGCATGCTAGCTCATAAATCTCTTCTTTCACTGTGTGGGTTTCTGGTGTCACAGTGCTTTACGCATCTCTTCAGTTGCTACTGAAGCTGCCTGAGGTCTGCTGCAATGGATCAGGGTTTTGATGTTGGTTTGCCTGTCTCCACACTTTTCTAATTAGAATAACAAAACTGGTAGCAAATCTTCAGGCATCAGCTATGCATTGCATCAATTAAAAACATCAAAAACAAAGTCTCTCCTGGTTCCTCTCCTTTCCACTTGATCTCTTACTCCATGGGATGGTGTAACTGTTTCCCTAAGACCTTCTTCTGATTACTGTGTTCCTTCTTTTCCCTGTGAACTTCCTTGCAGTCACAATTCTCTCCTGACATTTTATTTGCTTGCCCTTTATTTCTCTGCTAGGGACACTGCTGCTCTAGTAGGGGAAAACAAGCATATTCTGAGCTTAGATACACAGACAGAAATGTAAGCATATGATTTTTAACTAAATTTCTCATCTTGTTTAATTGATGCTGACTTTTAAAATTCTCTTTAAAGTATCAACTTTTTGCAGCATTTCTTCTAAAGAATAGATAAGTATTGTTATCTTATTTGCATGTGAGAAAACTGAGACATAAAAGTTGGAGTTAGATGAACTTACATGTTCTGTTGGATAAGCCCTAAGCCACTGAGCAAGTAAGCTTACATCTTAGGCCATTGGCAAAACATGATTTTATGGAATTTAGATTTAAAAAATGATGAATTTTCACAAACTGGGTTTCTGTTTTTAACTCTGTGCATCTAAATTCACTTCTTATGTTTAACTGATGAAGAAATATAAAATACTTGGAGGAACACAGAGGCTCTGCACTAAATTTCTTCATAGGCAGTCCAGTATGTGCAAAACAGAAAGCAGAGAGAGATGTCTCACTCTAAAGATAATTCTGTGTGGAGAGTCTGAGAAATGAGATCATGATATAAAGAGGCTACTTCCATACTGATGCATTTTCCTTATGCCCTTCTAATACAATTTTTTATTTTGGTTTGATTAATGCAAAAATGGAAAGAGTATGCTGCATATTTCAGATAATGCATAATACACATCATGGTTGTTTTGGTCTTGTCACATCATTTTGTCCAGCTTGAATTATATTGTGACATGTGATGAAAAAAAAATATAAAATCAACCCTCAGTGGGATTTAACACCCAGTGTGCAGGCATAAGCATAATCCTCCCCACACCCAGATATGTCATGACCCAAAATTCAGACCATCAATATTTTGTCTTTTCTGCTTCCTTATTTAATGTCTCCTTTGTTTTTACTTTGTATATGAGTTTATGCTTTTGCCACTGCAAACTGGGATGGAAAATCTGATGATAGAGGCCACTGCATCCCCATCATCATCTCCTTTTTGCTGACTGAGGCAGCCCAGAGAAGCAACTCAAACACTAGGATGTTTCTGAATCTGAACTCTCAGCCTTTTATACCTTCATTTTCAGTATCCTTGCTCCACTTCTGCAATGTTTGTTTGCTTGGCATCAGCTTAAAACCTGCCTTCAATGTAATTTCTTTTTAAATCTCCCCGTCCAATGATACTGATGCACCTAGTTCCTTTCGTCCTTCTTTATTTTTCTCTGTCTTTATTTGTGAATACTCAGGGCTGCTGTTGGGGAGTGACTTGTAATAGGGTAAACTGCATTTAATTCAAGTCACTTCTTACACCTACAGAACTATCTTCCCACTGTTCAGAATACGTTTTGTGTCCCCCCTCCATGCCTGGTCCATCCACCTTGGCAATTTAATTCAAGTTGCACAGCAACATGCTTAGAGTCTCCAATTTAGTCTCAAGTGTCAGCCAAGATGGCTGCTGTCATATTCACTTAAACATCCCATGTAGATGAGCCCTTTGTATGACTGAAGAAGGGATGTGATGGGTCAAAACCAGCACAGACCAGGCAGCGCAGCATTTCCTATTTTTAATTGAGCTATCCTGACATTTCTGCCTGGGCTTCACATGCTGAAAAAGACTGCTGCAACATGCACCTTCATGATAAGGGTCTCTTTCTTTTTAATGAATTATTTCTCTTCAAAGAAGTTGTAGGGTTTTGGTATATTGACATATAGCATTTGCAGTCAGTCCAAAGTAGAGCTCTCTTCTGAAAACTTTGGAGAATGCATTATTCGAAATATCTGGAAGCAAAGCAAAAGCCCCCAAAGACGGCAGGCCCTATAAACAGAGCACAAGAAGCCAGAAAAGGCAAAATGTGAGCAGCGTTGGTGCATCTGACAATGTGTGGCAAGAAGCTTGCTCTTGCATTCCTCTGGTTAAAACCATCCAAACTTAGTGTCTTGAAGGAGGAGAAAAGAATGGGGGAAAAAAAGATAAAGGTTGAAGGTGGATGGGGAGCAGGGGGAAAGAAAGGAGAAGAAAAATCAATCAAAACTGAGTGAGATTTTTTTTGCCAAGTTTCCAGCTGCTGCTCAGAGTGAATTTTTATGGCCAAGTTATAAACCTTTGAAAACAGGAGTTTCTAATGGAAATGCTGACATACCCTTTATATGGTGACATTAACACTGGCCACTCTGCAATTGTCCTTGCCTACTTTTATTTATATATTTTTCTCTCTTTGTCCTTAAGGTCCTATCACACTTACAGTGATCCTGGTGAGGAAGCAAAAGGAGTGAGTCAAAATCCCTTAGAAACAGGAAAGCTTTCTAAGTGGATGTAGCAGGTTGGGTAAGACTAGTTCAATTGTGGGGGAACAGAAATGGTGAAAGTTAATGTACCTTTCCACCCTCAAGCCTGTTGTGATGTGAAACAGTGTTCAAGCTCTCAACATATATTGCTTTATCATCCTTTTATTTTCTTACCTCTAGGAGCCAAATATCTTGTGAATGGTGTTTCTCCTTATAGCCAATTAATAAGGTAATTTTTTAAGCTGGTAATAAAATTTAGCTTGGGAGGAGGAAAAAACCCATGAATTGTACATTGAGATTTTCTTTTGATATTATGTGTGTTTTTCAGATATTCAGGTCTCTTTCTTAGCAGAAATGAAAGTGGTCTTGTAGGGAAAAACCAGCTTTTCCTACCTACCAATTTACTGACAGACTTGAATAAATTCCTATGGGCTGTAGGTTTACTTGGGAATTTTAAATTTCCTTGTGTCTGAATGGCCTTACAATGAGCTTCAAGCTGTATTACTGAAGGAGGCACTCAGCTCTGGATTGTTACACTTGAAGTGGTCAGGAATATGACCCTGTTCATATTTGTTGCCACAAACTCTTCCTTCATGTTTTCAGGCAGAGAGATGCACAGAGCCAGCAAAGGGGTTAACAGTATTGGAGGCATTTGAGGACTCTGTGTAAGATGTGAAACTCCCTTGAAGGGAAGAGAGGAGGGGAAGTGCAAAGAGGGGAAAAGAGAGAATCAGTCTTGGCCGTTTCCTTGCCTCTTGCTACATTTTTGACTTGCTGGACCACAAAGAAACCTTTCTACGTTACCAGAGATTTAGTCTGGCCTTAGTCTTTGAGAAGTTAAACGCAAAATAAAATAGGCTTTAATTGAAGGGAGAAAAAGCATCTCTATTCCGACCTTTTAAGTCCTGAGACTCATTTTATGGGCCTTGTTGATCTTACTTCTCCATCAGCAAGCTGTTGTATATACCATTGCATTTGAGACCATGAGGAACTGGGATGTCACATTTGTGAGAAGCTTCTTAAAAACTTCATGTCTTATGTTATTTCTTTGCTTGCAAAGGCACTTCCTTGCTGTGGCGGATGGGACCTAGTCTGGTCCCTGAGTGATAAAGGCAAAAGTGTCCAGTTGAAGGATAAGCACATCTCTAAGCACCCTCATTGAGAAATGTTATCATACTTCCTAACAAGAGGTGATGGATACTTATCTCCAGAGGAAAGAGAAGCAGCATGCTTGCCTGGTGGGACAAACCTTCAAATCTGTGTGTCTAAACTTCAGGGTTTGTGTCCTGATTGGAGCTGTGTGCAGCTGTGGAGCATTTGGCCATCACTGGATTTAATATATCTCAGTCACGCCTCCCTGCACTCCCCAGAAGAGAGGGAGGGAATCAAATACATGCTGCATGCTTCACTGCTTCTCAAACACATGTTTAGCATCTTGACTTTATTTCTTGGTTTCCATTTTGATGGTACACAAAGGGTTTGCTGTTTTCACTGTTATACACAGTAGCTTAATTTTTGACTTGTAGCCTCTGGGCTGTTGCATCACTCTTAGGAGATCCCTCCTAGGAACAACAGGGCAGAAATGTTCTTTATTATGTGCTTGAATTTACCTTATTTTCCTTTTTTTTTCTTTCCCCCTCTATCTCTCAACTCCCCACACACTTTCTTTTGCCTCTCTGGTTTTAATTAGACTTGCTTTTCCAATTATCATCCTGGCCTGCTGCAGCGAGGCCAAAGGAGGGAATCAGGAAGGCATGTCAAGAACCACCTTTTCTGAGAAAGATCTGTGGCTGAGGCTTGGAGTCTGATTTTTCCCAAGATGGAACTGCATTGACTGATTCTTAATAAATGGAGAATTTGGGGCCCAGTGGCACTGTGGGTTTGTAATCACCATTGTTTCTTGAAAATATTAAGCTCAGTAGGAAGTACATTCCCCCTTGGCCTCTCCTAGTCTCAAGTAGTGAGACTTGAATCATCATCACATTTGGACCCCTCACAACGTGTCCCTAGGTGGTAATACTTTATGAATAGCACTGAGCAAGAAACAAGAAAAAAGGGGTTAGGAAAACAAAAAAAAAAGAAAAAATGAAAAAAAAATTATGTGTTGCTGAACAGACTCCTTAATTAGGACTTAAATTTTATCAGACATTTGTTAGAAGTGTCAGACTGCTATTTAATGTGTCATCTAATGTGATACTTTTATCCTCTCTTGCACAAGTCCAGGAAAATACGGAGCACAGAAACATTCCCAAACAACTTGTCATACTGGTCCCAGACCTTCCATAATGGGTAACAGTCAGTGGAAGAAGGACCTGAATCAGGCTCTTTCCATGAAATGAAGAGTAGGAAAAGATGATGATTACGACTTCTCTGTCCTGCTTTCCTTCCCTTGTCCAGACTACACTTCCTGGCTGTAACAGTACAGCTTTCTTAGGAAGAAAGAAGACTGGAGGCAGATAAGCACTCACATAGTTTTTGATTCTAGTGCAACTTAGCAGGAATCAAAGTTACTGGTGGTTGCTGTTCAGAAAAGAATCATTGGCAGAAATTATATATGTGCTTGTTTATATGCAGGCTGGGTATATTTGTGTGGATGTTGCTTCTATCGATGCCATTTTAAAAGAGTATCCCTTTCTAGAGAATATTTCTGGCCTGATACAACCAATAGCTTATTGTCATGAGCAAAATGGAGAAAAACAGCTTTGATCAGGATAGAAAATCAACCTAGATACAGACAAATTAATATTGCAGAGGAGAATTTTTCCACTGGTGTTCCTGATCAGTATAAACTATCAGAGCTTTAATATTTTCTCTCTGTCCCTCTCCCTGATTCTACTCATTTTGCTAGTTGTGATCATGCATCCATAATTCCATTCAGATTTCTTTCCTCTGAGAAGATGAGACATTAAACAGCTTTGCTGGAAATACAAAAAAATGTGGCCAATAGGTAAAGTACCTGGAGATTTAACATTTTACTGAAAAAAAGTAATAATTACAACAATATGAATCTCATTGCTTTGCCCAGCCCACCAAGAAATTAATAAGTATTTTCCCCTCTAGAGATAAAAATTTTATTTAGCTCTAACAGGAATATACTTCTGTTTCTCTTGCAATATCATTTTCAGTGCAGGGGGCAGGGGGAAACACCTGTTTATTGTAATGATTTTTGAATCTAATTCTTTGATCATATCATCTTCCGCTAGGTTTTATTTTTTCTTTATGTTACTTCTAGCAGTTTATTTTTCCTTCTTCCTATTAGGATGGTATAGCTTTAGTCACACTTCTAGAACAGCTCTATGTTAGACCCTGGATTCAATCCTAGAAGGGTTATTATTAATAGCAATATTTCTCAGTAAACTTGCCTCCCAAGGTTGCTCTAGCCAAGATTATTTAGAAAACTCCACTGGGATACTTGTAAGGGACACCTTGGGTCTAATGTACTAGCGTTTAATGGACAAATCTATTTAGGTCCCTGTGTTAATATAAAACTGTTTTGTTAGTTGTGAAGCAGACACAAAGCACTACTAATAACAGCTGTGAAACAGCTAATTTCGGCATCAGTGGCCACCTGAATACTGGAAATTCAGGGCATTCTTAAAGCTTCTCTGTTCTCAGTGAGTAAAATTGGATTGATACACATTTCATTATTAAAACAACAATGCCAGCTTCCCATGAAATTTCTTTTTCACTTCTTTGAAAGCAAAAGCTCCATTTTGCTTGAGAGAAGAGCACAATTTGACAGCTAGGGAGAAGTATATTCCCTGTTTTTCCATGACTTGTTTGAGAAAGCTGATTCCAGGCTGGTTTTGTAATTCAAAAGGATTTGGATCCTGTGTTAATGTGATAATAGCAATATTGGTGCTATTTGATGTTTCTCTCTGTTGTATCCTGCCATATTCTGGCTGTAGGACTTGGCTCCCACTCTGTGGGGAGAAGGGGATATTAGCGACATGCTCTCCCCAGCTACTGGTGGAATTCATTTTCCCTAGCAAAGTGCTGCAGTGACCAGAGCTGCAATAGAAATGGGGACTTAATGGAGATTTCTGAGTAGAGAGAGGAATTTTGTACCTGCAGTTCTGCAGTTCCAAATGTGGAATGAAATCACCTCAGAACACAGGCAGGTCCCCAGCTTGTTTTGGTGAGACAGAGAGAAAGGAGGTAGCAGAAAGGAAGAGAAAAGAGAGATCACAATCCATGACACAACCATTTCCTTTCCATCCCCCACCTCCTGACTTTGTTTCTATCTATCCTATTCCTTTTAAATTAAATCACCTTTCCCATAACAGGTCACAGAGGTGGTCATTGTGTTTATATTTTTCTTCCACATCGAATGTTTCAGCAATCCCAGAATTCCTACTTGCAAGACTAAAATACCAAACACTGTAGCTGGTTCTGCTTCAGGTACTGTCCCAAAAGCTGGTTTGTGTCCCCTATGGGAGGGTAAGTAATGACCCTATTTGGAGAGAAAGAGGGAGGAAAAAAGCAGAAGGGTTTTTTTCTTTTTCTGAAATAATTCTAAAAGAAACCTTGTAGAAGGTAACAAGATATAGAAGATTCTGTATTTTTCTCTAGGACAACTGAGTAGAGGAATGGTTTTGGGTGATGAGGAGCTAGAAACTATTAGGATTTTGATGGTGTATAGGTGTTGGATAACAATACAGCAAGAAACAAGAAAAAGAGAAAAAGGTGAGATGACCAGTGCCTCTCCTATTTCTGCACTGCTGGGATTTTAAATGATGCATTGCTTTGTTTTTTCTTTCTGGGATCTGTTTTGGATAATATGTATTGGTTGTGTGCTGCTCCCCTAACCTGTGCACATCAGTGCGGTTTACTCTCACCGTGACCCTGTGAATATCACTTCCAGTTTCTTGGATCCATCCTGTTGCTTTTGCCTCTGTAATGCCATGTAGACTCTCCTGTAACTGACAGATGCATTTCTCCAGGGACCTATTTGTCAGCCTGGAATTCCCCTTCCTCTGCTTTAGCAAAATCTGTTGACACAATTAGCATGCGGACTGCTGATTCACCAAGTGAGAAACAAGAGGAGATTGTCCATTTGCTAATGTCAGACATCAGTTCAAGGTAATTGCTGACCCTTGGTCAGGTCTCAGGAAATGAAGCTAAGTGATACCTTGGCCAGTTTATTTTGACAGAAGAAGCAAAAATTATTATAAACTACAGAGAGTTTTTTTAAAAAATATAGAAAATCCTCCCACCTAGTCACAACTGATATTGAGGAATCTCCAGTGTATTATCTCTTTAAAAGTGTCTTCATCCATCTTTGTGACTTTTCACTTAAAACACTAACCTAAGCCTAACCTAATCCCTTTCAATAGTCACGGAGAATTGCAAGAGGATATTAAAAAAACCCAAACAAACAAACAACAAACCAACAACTCACCACCAAACCAAGAAAACTTTACTGCTAACAGAGGGGTAAAATGTGTGTATTAATTACACTGCCAAAAGACCCACTGATGGCAAGTTGGTATTTCCCTGATAAAATAATATGGAAGGTGTTTCATTTGTGGGAGAAATTAATCGTTGGCAGCATGAAAAATCCATACTTTATACAGTATCCACCAACCCTTTCCTTTGTTGGATTTGATATCACGTATTGATAATGAACAGAAGTGTTGTGGGCTTTTAACAGTGGTTAATACTAAGCTTCTACTGATCTGATTATATTTTTCATGACGTCTGCCTTTTATATAAACTGGATAAGACTGGATATATTCTAAAGACTAAGCCAGAAGATGACTGAAGTATGTACTTAAAACTCTCTGACTTTTATGGATGCATTAACTTGTGTTTCCTAGCATAGGCTGTTAATAACTTGTTGGTACAAAAGTCTGGTGAGCAGCTGCCAGTCTTATTCAAATGTCACTCATGTTAGCAGGACTCTTTCTGTTACCTTCACTGCATTTCGATCCAGACCTCACTTTTGTTCCTCCCCAAGCAGTTTCTGGAAGGCATAATTCCCTTCATGGCTTGATCACAGTCTCCCAGAGAAAAATCCAGGTGACTACAACAGACTTTCTTCCTAAAATTTTTAAAATTATGCTGGTCTCATGATTTGTACTTTGCCTTCTGCTTCCACTCCTACCTCCTTTAGTACCTGGCAACTACAATTACAGCAGAGGTTTTTGACAACTGTGAATGTCTCATGAAAGCAAGTAACCTGGGATTTTCCTTTCTAGCCTGAAACCTGCATGAAGGAGCTAATGAAAAATGTCCAATTGAGTTTCTGACTGAGAAGTGTTCATCTCTTCATCTCATTTTTTTGTTTCTGATTATTCATGGATACTCCTGCTTTGTTGCCTTCCTACACTACCCACGATTATGTTGGCTCCTAATGGAACCTCAGAAATGGTATTCTCTAAGAAGAATCGCTTGTCCTTGCAGGTGGCAATAGAAAAGTCTTGGGCAGAAATACAATGGCAGAATTTGAGATAAATTAATTGTTGTCTGCTACAATTCCCTCTTAAATTTCCTTACTAAGTATCCTAGGGACATGAGTCTCTATTTCTGATCTGGCGATATAAACAGATGATCTTTTAATAGTTTCAGTTGTGGGAATGCTGTTCCCCTGCCTTCTGATGAGGAGTTTAGAAACCGACAGGTAATTAGCAGGAGCAGCTGTTCATATGAATAGGCCTATGTCCAGGTTTCCCCTCTTCAACTATTATACTCTGTGGAAACAGGGAAAAACAATGTATCAGTACAAGGGCAACTTATTTCATGTTCTTTACTCTGTCTTCCATCATTCACAGCAGTCCAAAATCTGATGATACTGCTGTGGTGGCCCTGTCATTTAAAGCTGAAACCTGCAAAAGAATGAGACCTCTGACATTTGTGTCTGTGGATGCAGGATTTTCCCTTTCACTCTACTATATAGCACCCAAAAGACTTCTGACTTGTTACTTGAAATCTAGAATTATAAAATTATAGTTTGCAATGGTGTTTTAGTACAGAAAGTGCAACTAAATGTTTTAAAACAATCTGTTACATAGACAGGTCCAAAAGGAAGAAGGTGAAGGGAAATTTTTGAGAGTTCTTTTGGGGTATGGGGGGAGGTGTCAGCTTTGGTGTCTTCTATGTAGATGTTTTGTGAGGCCAGTGGGAAAGGAAAAAAATACACTAGAGGTTTCAGTGTAAATTAAGACGTGCTTTCCAAATCATTAAGGGGAACTGTTAATATTCACAGACACTTCCAGGGGTCAATTCAGCCTACCTAGGATCCAAATTGCCATCTGGCTATGCCGGTCTCTGTTCATTCAGTATATAGTGGACTGAGGGACTAGGCTCTTAATACTAAGGTGCTGATTCCAATTCTGCATTAACATTCTACTCAGATGTAGAAGATTGTGCTTCCATTAGAATCATGTAATTCAGAGGGTGTTTAAAGAAATAATTCTGTTGCCTTGTCAAAATGAGTTCTGCTGGTGTTGTAGTATTTTGGATTGTAAAGTTATGCATTAATAATTGCCGCTGACCATGGTGACAGTCAGGACCCTATAGGGTTTAGTGTCTCACAAACACGTAGAGTTGTCCATTATCTTTGAAAGCTTTCCAGTCTAAGGAAGGATCAGAAATTATTTCAGAGAAGTGGGGTACAGGAAGGCTTGTTCACAAGTGGCCAGCAGTACAGCTGTGAAGAGACCTGGTGTCTTGTGTCTTTGACTGTTGGTCTCTGATTTACTCCAGCTAAGGTGTCAAGCTAGGAGCTAATCTCCTTCTGCTCACTCTGCAGTCAATGAAATCTCTTGAAGTGTTTCTGAAGGACAGGTTACTTAAGAGCCTGAAGTTAATGAGATAAATTGAACAGTTGGTGCCCCTGTAAGTTGCTGTCAGTTTTGCCTATTGAAATCTCCAACATGTATTTGATGTGCTCACATGACAAATCCCAAGCAATGATGATGATGACTTCAGTCTTTCCAATACCAGTTAGCAAACATAATATAAATGTGTTAGTAGCATGGGTTGTATTTGGGGTTAGATATGCTATTTCTTTAGCTGGGTAAAGTGCTCTATGCAGAGCTTCATCAATAGCTCTGGAAATTCTACTCAATGTTGCTAATTAGATCCTCTGCATTTTCTAAATTGAGGGAGAAATGCTGGAGCTGAGGAAGAGGCTGGAGCACCTCTCTTCCGTATTCACCCTGCAGCACTTCTGCAGCTGCACACTGTTGTTTTTCCAAATAATTTCCAGGAACCCAGACAAACGAGATTACGTGAGTACTACAGTGGCCTCTCTGAAGAGGCGCTGTGATTAAATGTGTAGATTAGAAATTTGCTGCTCACCTCTGATAGCAGTTTCATGGACAAAACAACAACAACAAAAAAAGACAGAGGTGAAAAAGCTACCTTTTAAGAAAAGCTATAAATATATTTCTATCAATTGCTTACAAGAATATGGCGTCATTAAAAAGTAAATGAAAGAATTAATAAGTTCTCTTGAGAAGTTATTTAATGTATAAAAACCAAATTGATGAATTTACATATTCTGTGTCTATCGTGTGCCTGGTCAGTTCGGTAGCCACTGCCTCCTGCCTTGCTGGCTACAGATGCCCAGGTTCATCAGCCGTCCCAGCCCTGAGCAAATTTTTGACCTTATCTGTTCTGCCCCACCTAGTAATGTGGTCATTCTGGCAAAGAGGAAAATACCTTAGATTTCCCTTAAAGAGGAAGGTGGATTTTACACTAAAGTGCATAGTTAGGGTTTCATACTGCCTAGTGCAGGAACATAGCTTAGGTGTAACAGAGGATTGAGATGAAGAACTAAAGGTCCATCCAGGATTGGCAGAACACAAGAATTAGATTCCCAACACAGAGTGGCTACTCCCTTTGCAATGTATAAGAGATGGTGGAATAAGAAGACTGGCTGATGTGTTTAAAGCTTGTACTTTTGCTCTTAGAATGAACAATACTTGGTGTGTTTTCCAGAATTTGTAATACATAGAGGGAGGTACATGTTTTCAAAGGCCTCATTGGTGGGAGTTGATACTGTTTGTATTGTTTATGTGTTGTGATCTGTTGTGCTTGTAGCTCTCTAAGCATTCAATAAGAGATAATGTCTGCTCTGAAGACAAAATTTACAGCAGCACGAGAAGGAAAGTGTTTTATGCATAATGTTCTCTCCTGGCATTGTCTCATTGTTTCTCCCTCCTGTTTATCTTCTCGTTTTGTTGGATTCAAATTGTAAACTGTTCAGGGATTGCAAGTGTGTTTTCATAGAGGGGTCCCAGAATAAGCCAGAGGGTTTGACAAACTAACATATGATGAGCAATAAATTTCCTTACATTATTTATAGAAAATACATGACAGCACCAGGATTTTTAACCTTATTTTCCCACATTCCAGTAATCTAAGGGCAGAGTTGAATTTTTTTCAAGCCTTTGGCTGAAGAGCAAGTGTGTGGAGGATTAACTAATTTGGGTCAAATTTGATGACTATTTTGGATAATAACAAAATGTGAAATGTGATAAAAGTAAAGGGCTGCACTTCAAAGGTGACAAAAAGATTGATTTTTGACTTTTTGAAAGGTTTAGCTTATGATTTCCTCTTTAGAAAATTATTTTTTTAAAGTGTTACAACTACAAGACAACCTGAAAATAAGATTATTCTGGCACAATAAAGGTGAGCAATTTTGTTTCTACTGGAGAGTCTAAAAATCATCTTTTTTAATTTCTATTCTCTTATTATCAGCTGTTCTTCTTCCCACACTACCTGGGAGACATCAGCCACCAGGGTGTCCATCTTGCAGAATACCATACTTTTTATAGGTGGCCTCTGTCTCAATAGAAACTTTGCTGTTCAGCTGCCTGTAAATAAGAGTCTTCTCTAGATCAGCAGCTCAGACCATAAGCTTCTGAACAAGGCCAGACTAAGCTCAGTCCCTTGGGCCACTGAATAATTGAGCAGACAGGAGATGTCACAAAAAGTGACAAAACACAACTTTTGAGGCAGCTGTCATTTTTGTTACTTTGCACCAGAAAACTATTTTACTTGAAGAGCTTTACTGAAAGAAGATAGGTACAGGTAAATTTTATTTCTCCATGTGCTGTATTTGAAACTGTATTTTTGCTTCCAGTTTGGTATGAAACACCTATAGCCTTAATCCTTTCCCAGTGTATCCCCAGTGAAACTGGGAGTTAAACTGCCCTCCAGAAGTTAAATCCCATTTGGCACAGCAGGTCTGTGCAGAGCACTTTGAACTCACTGTGTATGGCCAGAGGCTCTTCTGTCTTGAAAAGAGCTGGATATCCATCTTAGGCATAGAATCTTTTTCATCCTAGGCAAGACTCAGACTTCCTTGCTTTAATGCTGCCTTGACTTTTCCCGTTGTTCTGTGTCTACACTCCTGATGCTGTTTCCTAGCGTTTCACTATCAAGGGCAGGAATAGTCATGGTTACCTATGATAATGCCAGTGGTTGAAACCAAGGCTCAAGAGCTTCAAAGGTATTTAGAAAGTAAGCCTGACCTAGAAACCTGTGTGTACCATAATGAATGAGGTAGGCAAATACAGAAAAGAAGGTAGAAGACACAAAAGACAAGATTCAGGAGCTGGTAACGGATTTAGTGTAACCAGTCAACCAGTACAACCAGATTTTTTGTTTGAACTTGTCATCCTATTCGTGCCCATGCTTTTAATGTATTTGCTTTCTCTGTTTATTTTTTTAATCAAGTGAATAAAATGATAACTAATATTGGTAATAGTAAGTAGGTCAAGAAAGTACATCTTTGAAACCTCCAGAATACTATTTGATTCTTTCTAAATAACAGATTTCTGAATACATAAGTTTTAAAGTTTTTTATTGTAATTCTGTTTTCCATTCTTGCCTTTTTTCAAACTTTTAAACTGAGTGGCCAAGTTGCTTTTGGTCTCTTTTTATTCTTCCCACACACTTTTTTTTTTGTCTGGAGAAAGCCCTCTCTCGGGTATTCAGTTCCTACAAATTTATGAAAATAAGACTGTGGATAGAGGAGGGAAAGCTGAATTCTCACTGAATTAAAAACCTCAACTGAGATTAAGCATATTATTTTGACATTGGAGAATCCAAACTGGGAAGAATTCATGTCCATTAGTTCTGCCATTTGTGCATTTACTAGAAGGATTCTATTGCAGATTGTTATCTGCTCTTCAGAAAGATGATTTAAATGTATAATAAATTTTAAAAAAGAATGCTAAAGAGAGAGATAAATAAAAGGACTATGTAGTGATTACAGATAGAATCATCACTTTTTGCCTGGGTGTCCAGTTTGCCTTAGCAAACACCACAAAGTGTTTTTAAACCAGGATCAATGTAGCTTTCATCAAAACACTGATGTTCCATGTGACAGAAAGTGAGGACAAGCAGTTTACCAGTACAGAAAATTACTACTACTCATATGAAATACTTTCCTCCTTTTAAACAAATGAGGGCTGTATCACTGACTTGAAAGTGGTTGTGAAAGTGTTTCCTACAGGACAGGAGTTAACTCTGCAGTGGAGCGTGGCAGCTGATAGACCAGCACCCAGTAATTCTGCACAGAGGTGTAGGACAGGACCCCAGCAGCCCACCCAAAGCTATGGGTGAGGGAACTTGTGGAGACATGATGTACACCTACCCAAGAAGTAGACAAACCTATATATATATATGTAACAGAACCACAGTTTAGTGAGGTCCCACACACCCAGCGTGAACCTTTTCAAGCAATACCTATCAAACAAAAAAGTTAGATTTTCTGCAGGAGTTGCTTGGCCCTCTTGCATCCCAAACCTTCACGGACAGAAGATCTACTGATACAACCTAAGTACAAGATGCATTTTGCTGCTGTAGCAGTGCTGCCAGAATATAGCTGCATTCAACAGAGCCAGCTATCCAGTACTTACTGGTAAATTGGAGCATTTTTTCAGGCTAATGATGATGTAAGGGAGTATGATCCATGGGTTGCCACTGCAGCAGCTCCAGGCAAGCACAGCCTCTGCTATTAAAACAAGAGGAAGGAAGAAAATTTCCAGAGCTCACAGTCTTAGCCCATCACAAGCAATTTGTCTCCTCCAGTGGCTTCATATGTAGTATCAAAGCCAGGCATTGCTGCCACTGAGGTTTGGTAAACCTGGTGTAGCACAGCTCAGCTTTTGTTTAGTTACTTAGAACTATCACTGGTATATTAAAAGGTGGGAAACTGTCTCACGTTAGCCTGGGATGCATCCTTGTCCCTCAGCGTTCTGTTCAAGCAATCATAGCATCAGCATATCTGGGCAGGAAAAAAACTGTGCAGGATTTTGTTACTGGTTAAAAGAGAGGGTTTATCAAGAATCTGAGTCCTTCTTGTGCTCCTGTTCAAGCAGATGGGAGTTTTGCCTTTAATTTCATGAAGAGCAGAGTTGGGGCCCTGGTTGATAGACAATCAAGCATTTAAACAAAAAGAAGTAAAATATGAAGAAGTTGGGTTTTTTAAAATCAGTTTTCTTATAGCTTGGAGGAAAACTATTCACCTGAATTATGGTCCTGAAAGTCACCTTTTCAAAGAGTTCTTTAAATACATTTGTGTTTTCTTCTCAAAAGATAATGGTTGAAAGTTAAGAAATCTGCAATAAGCATTCAAATTTATTTACTAAATTATTGTTGTTAATGTGAAGCATAAAATTAATATTTAATGTAAAAGAGCCCCTGCCTAATTGATTTATTATTATTATTGTTACACTGATCATTGTTTATTTCACATTAAAATGTGTTCTTGATGATTAGTCCTAAACAGACACTTTTTCTGCGATTAGCATGATTGGACATCTCATTATGGGCAATCAAAGATTTTGATCTTAAATACCTTTTTATAATTAATTTGATGTTTTATTGAGCGTTATTGGCAATGTGATAGATGCATGAGACAAATTCTGCATTGTATGAAAACTTGGACTAAATGGCTTAGTACGAAGAATATTTACCACTGAGAAAAAAAACAGCTTTCTTTGGAGGAAAAGTCTGTCTAACTAACAGTTCTCCTGTAATATGCAATTTAGGATTGACAGGCCATCTAAACTATAACAGTGGATTACACCACCTTCCTTACTGCTGCATTCAAATATTGGACCCAGTTTGAAATATCAATTCAGCTGCCTTTTGTGACTAGAAATACAACATTTTATACCAGCTATCTGGTCAGTAATACCTCCATAAAGCTATACATTTAAATAATATACACTTAAAAATAGTACTTTAATTTTTGCTTGCTGCTTAAGAAGACCATCATAGTCGTCATTAAATGAAAATGAAGTGTTCCAGTTCTGAAGGACAGTATTTATAATTTTTTCCACTGCAGTCAGTCAGATCAGATTCAGAGTTCTGGTGCAGCTTATAGTCTTGTTACAACAATCATTGTGGACATCTTAATTTTATTTTGATTTTTAAACAGTTTTGTTCAAGGAAGCTTTTCATAATTGGATCTGTAGCACATCACTGTGCTAGTTCACATCTGGGTTCTCACATCTAAGGGTCTGATCTGTGTGAACACTCCTGTGTGTCAAAGCAGAGGAGAGAAATAGAACCGTTAGGAATTATTCATAAAGTGACAATGAGATTTCAAGGCTAAAAAAATCCTATCTTAATTTTTGCACTGCGAGGTGGAAGCCAAGATGACCTTCCCACCAACAGACATGCTGCTGCTTATGTTTTGTTTCTGCTGTAGTTCTTCTGGCATCATGTCTTCATCTTCTGGCATCAAGCTTCACTCTGTTCCACCCCGCAGAAGATAACCTAGAGGATATTCCATCACTGAAGGAAAAATCTGAGGGTGACACTATGCTAATACCAAATAAATAACAAAATCAAACCCAAACTTGTTCATGGGTAGGTCACACAGCCAACCCTTTTAAGACAACTTCTTGATGCAAGGGGGGAAAGAATATGAATCAACAGGCAGGACAGAGACCTTGTTGCTGCTGAATGACTCATCCTGGGAATGAATTGTATTCATTAGCATAGTGTCACTCATTTATTTTCCTCTGTGGAGGGAAAGGGCTCCAGTTTCCTCTCTTCTTTGCATAACCTTCTTCAAAGATATTGTAGAAAACCTTTTGGTGATCCAGCAGCAAGCTCTGTTTCTTAGCTGCTCTTTTTACTCTTTTTTTTATTATTATTATTTTTCCTTCTTTCTTTTCTAGGGTGACAGTAAATGTTATTTGAAAGCAAAAGCTTTATAGGTTGCTTACTCTTTTCAGCTTCCTATATCAGTGTTATATTATGACATTCTAATCAGGTTCCCATGTCACACCCATCGCTGCTGAATCCAAGTGATTTTTATTTATTGTTTTTTCCCCGTCTCTTGTGCCCTCCTTCAAAGAAGGACATAGAGGCTATCTGGGAAATGAAATGACTCATTCGGCAAGAAATCCATTTGTATTGCACAGGAAGGACAAAACAGATTTGCTCAGTTCCTCACAGAACGTGAGGGCAAATCTCCTTGGTGGTTTTCCACTGTCTTCTTTTGTGTTTCTAGACTGGGAAACAAATATTCTCAGAAACTGACTTTTCTAACTCTGTTTGGGTGTTTTACATCTGTTTCTATGAGGTTACTTACTAGAAAGGGAGAAGAGGGAGAAGGAGGAGGCAACCAGGAGATGACAGAAGAAGAGAATGTGGCCTTTGGCAGAACCTGGTGGGGTTATCCAGTGCATTTTTCTTATGCCAAAGCGAGATCAAGTGTTCTCTGACTAAAGAATTTGAACAGGAGATTTTGTTGAATTTTGTAGAGCTAAATTCCTGGCATTATTATTATCATCTAATCCTGACATGTGAGATTCAAATTGATAGTTCTAAAGCTGAGAAATACATATGTGAGGAATGAAGCTGTATTGATCAAACTATTAGTTTTATATGAGAATTAGTTGGTATTTAATCCATCTAGAAGCATATATCAAAATTACAACCTAAGGTTTGTAATACCTACAAAAAATTGAAAGGGGAGGCTTGGGGAGAAATAAATCAATGGGATAAACTGTAATTGGCTTTTTTTCTGATAGATTACAGTTCCTTTCCTGAATGAGAACTCACTACAGTCACTATATATATTTTAATTGCATTAACTATCCTAAGAGCTGTAAAATACCTGGAGCATGGGAGATGTCTAATATGATAAAGTAAATAATAAGTAGCAATATATAGCTAGAAGGTATTGGTGAATTTTTATGGGCCAGGTTGTTTGTAAGTTTATGACAATGGCACTTGGCTGGAGCACGCACTAAGGAATATTCACCTAACAATCAAGTTGGGTACTCAGTCTGAAGTTTTGCATGAGTCTTTTTCTTTTATAAACTCCGTATATTAAGTACATACTAATGTGGTAGCCTGCTCATGAAATTTCAGGTCAAAATAAAAAAAAAATAAAGGAAAAGTTTTGTTAAAATGTATTTGTATTTTATTTGTTTTTGTTTTAATAATTTCATTAACAATTTATACGAAGATATGAAAAAAATTGTTTCAATTAAAAGAAAAATCCAGAAACTTTGAATTTTAAATTTTCATGAATATTCTGCAGAAAGTGTAACATCTCGAAACCGAATGTTGTTGTAACAGAACTTGCATTTTACTGGCAGGAGAAGTTGTGGCAAAGGAGAACACAAACATGACTGAGGAATCAAGTTTCGAAGAAAGTTTTCAACATTATTCAAGTTGAGAACTTTTGTATTTTTTCATACACCTTCTCCACTACTAATACTTTCAAGGCTGTGTTGGAAACATGGGCTAGATCAGTTAAACTAGTTGACAGCAATCACCAACAGCATATGCTGAACGATGCTTGGTAGTTTTATGAAAGGTGGTTGATTTACTGAGTTGTCCCTTGTCTTCAATGCCTTGCTTATTTAGCTTCAGATAACTGAAATCTTGGTTCTCCAGTTCAAAGTGACTCTGTCAGGGTACATATATATGACTTGGTCTCAGACCTAGACCTATGTGCGTTGCAATTAGTAATAACTTTTTAATTCCTGATATAGTAATAAAACCTTCCAAGAAGATTGCAGTTAGCTCATCACCTTATAATGAATGTCTTGTGCTGCCCCTGGAGCAAAGAAAGTGTACATACTGTTGTGAAATACACCATGGCATTGCTGTGCTTCTAGTCATCAAACATTAACACCAAGTGTTTGCAATTAGACTGCCTATTGTAGAAACTCAGGTTCTCTTTGAATACAGAGCAGCAAATTGCTCTGAGATGATGGTACACATTATCCTCCATAGGTGAGATCATATTTTCAGTGACATGCTAACTTAATTCTGTGTAGAAACACAGAATTGTTAGCTGCTATGTAGTAAAAAAGGATGTTGTTTTTCAGTGGACCTACGAGTCTTTCAGTCTGCATCATGGCAGAATTTTCTTTTCCCCCATGCTGCCTCCTTTTCTTATAATGATGCATCTAACAGGATTAATTAACTAATTTATGGATCTATAGAAAACATGTTTGATATGAGTCTTAAGCCATCAAGTTTGCATCAACTGCAAATTTCCTTGCAGTCCAACAGATAGATTTTAATTCCTCAAAGACTTGGATCAACTCTGTTAATTCTCTGGCTACAGTAGACATCCCACATTACTTAAGGCGTTATTTAGTGTTTCTATGCCTCGGTCTGCCTTCCTTCTTATTGGCTTTTTAGGCAGCACATAGCTGATAGTAAGATACTCATCATTAGTGTCATGGTGATGGAAAAAAAAGAGTTTAACAGAGGTTCTGAGAGTGGTCATTTAGCCCAGTACCATATGCTAAGCCCAGGCCAGTGCAGGTATGGAATCCAAGTCCTGTGAAGGCTGGTGTCTTCCTAGTGAGCTTACTTGCTGACTGATGGGAGAAAGAGGCAGTAGCAGTTTACATGCTTCCAAAACTCTCTTCAGGACTAGTTAACTTCTGTGCACTTGCTTACCCCCACAGTCTTGTTATTTTTAGCATCTGGGTCTTGACCCAGCAGTGGCTGAAGGCATTGATTAAAACATTGGATGAAGTCTGCTGTACCAGAATTTCTGATCTGAAAACCGACAGTTGTCATAGAAGCTAGTCTGTTTTGAGTGCTGAGTGTACACATCTCCCCTTCAACTTCAACACAATCTGAGCAAGCTCTGTACCTTGAAGGATCAGTTTCTTTTAGTTCATATTTTGGTCTTTGACAATCTATTAATTAAATGATAATGATGCTTACTTTCCCCTTGAAGATACTGTGAAATTTGATGTAGAGAAATATTTTGAGCCCTTATTGTGAAAGAAGCTACTCAGAGTAATGCCAAGTGTTAGACACCTCTTTAGAACCAAAAGGTCACCCATTGAAGACCAGGGTAAACGCCCATTGATTTTGATGGAAAGATAGGGAGGAGCCTAAAAAAACAGTCTCAAGGGCATAGGCTGATCTGTTTGGCTTAGTTGATCTTGGACTGATGCAAGATTTGACACTTCCTAGAATTAAATAATTCACTTTTTTCTTAGTTTCATTGTCATTATTTTAGCCTGTCTTGAAAAGAAGTGATAGGTCAGCAGGATGGGGGCAAGTAGAATCTACATGGAATAGGTGAGTAGGAATTAATTAGGTATGCTGCTGGCAGTGTGCTGCTGCTCTCTGTGAAAACTAAAATGCTTAGAGCTATGGAATGATCAGGCAATGAAAAATAAAATAAAATGAAAGGATTTATATTTATGATTCTTGCTCTTATGTGTTCTTGCCATCGTTCATAAGGATTAGGATTTAAGTTCAAGCATTCTCTGTGGAAACTCAGGCTTGGTAGCTTAGAACAAACAGCATTAAAAATACAGGTTAGGCAAACCCAGAAATATTCAGGTTCAAGTTAAGTTTCAGCTGGTGCTGGGCTGAAGTGCTGTTTTTAATTTTTGACTCTGTTGCAGCAATACATGTAGGATAAGCAGAAGCTGTGTTATCTATAATATATCAGCCAGTGTTTTTCAATACTGTTCTGGGGAGAAATTTAAACTAGTTTTAAGACTGAGTATTTTTATAATCTTTCTTCCTTGCCTGTATTTGTTTCTAGATTATTCCAAGATCTTTCATTTCTACTGTCTCCTTTGATGTTGACCATCTCCAGCACATTTCATGATCACCCACTGGCCAGTATTAACATTGAGAAGTCCAGGGGTACCATAATGACAAACACCTTTTTGAACATACACCTGATGTAGAGGGTAAAACTGACATCTTGGTATCCAGCACTGAGACAGTGCACAGAGGTAAAAAATCAGAGCATTCCATGCAAATCAGAATTTACATAAACACAGAAGGTGACAGTAGAAATTATTTGAGTAACATTAGTCACATGAAGGAAAGTGAATCATTAAATACAAAGGTAGAGTTGAGGACTGGAGAAAAACAACAGTGATAGAGAAACACACTGTTGGCTTCTGTAGCCTAAAAATCAGGCAGACGAGCTTCTCAGGAGTTGGTTAACTGCTGAGTTTGGACAGCTTACAGCTACCACTGGGAACAGTATCAATACATACAAAAAGGACTGCAGAAACCTATGATGATGTGGAACTGGGCAGCAAAGGTGTTAAGCACAAGTGTGTTGTTTAGGATTGTTGTGCTCTCACAGTCTCTAGAAGCTATGAAGATGATCTTTTTCAAACATCCATGGACAATGATTAGAAGTTAACCTCATTTTTGGATCAGCTCATCTTCTGGGCTTCTTCACAGCTCTGTTTACTAGCTTTAGGAATAACAATACTTATTTGAGATTTGAACTTTGAAGAAAAGAAGAGGGAGAAGGACATCTTCTGTACCTAGTAGCAGCATTATACTTTTTGAGCTGTGCTGAAACCAAAGACCAGATTTAAAATCCTGTAACTGCGGAAAACTTAGCCTAGTTGCAGTGTTCAAACGTGTTTCTTTGTCTGAGGCTGAGATTGTCTATGGGGATGTTTGACCTTGTTTTGTTTTATCCTTAGCGCTTCTTTCCACATTTACCATAAATCCAGAAGACAGAAGAAGAGATTATAATTAAAGTTGAGTTCCATGTTCCAGAAAGCAGAAGGGGTAGAAGGGACCACAAATCGTAAAACCACCCTCCCATTCTCTCACTATTTATGTGCTGGCTACTTTCTGCCTCTCACTCTGCCTTGCACCCATTCTGACCATGAATTTTGGGACAGTCCCCACCTTTGTTGATACCAAGTCAGCAGGAGCCAATTTCTTTGTCTGCACATGAGGCAAAACATTCACTAGTGTCATTAAACATGGATCTTCTTTCTACAGTTTTGTTCCTCTGGAAAGAGCCTTCTGATATCTGCTTTGGGGAATGCATTAATGATGTCGATAGGGAACTCACTTGCAGGTTGTTTCTTGCAGCGCATCAGGATTTTACTCTATCAAAGGGCTTCTGGCTGTCTCTTAGGGCCCAGGCAGCATTGCTGCTCTAATTCCTGGGCCTGATTTTCATCTAGTTTTATACTACTTCTACCCTGGTGCGACTCCACTGACCTACAGAGTCTTTTTTCTGTTTCATGCTGGTGTAGCAGATTGTATTTAACACAGAGGTCCAGAATTCACTCTTTCCCATCCTTCCTCGCTGTTTCGATCATAAAGACCAGATCCTGGTCTTAGTTCTAACAACACCAGTGTGAAATAGCTCTGTTCATGTACACCTATTGAATATATTTGGGAAGAAATCACCTTGAAGCCTGTGTGTGTGGAGAGTCACCATTGAGCAGGTCCTATGTAAATTTTCAATAGTGTTATGTTTTCACTTTTGCAACCTCAGCTGCACAACCTTTTCTGTGGATTTCTGGTTTAAAAGCTGCTACTACAAAAGAAGGGTAGAAGGGTAATATGTGTGCCAGATTTTGTGTGGGAATTCTGATAGCGGGGAAATCACTTTAAATTAACTCTTCTTTTGTACAAGGCTCCTTATCCCTCTCTTACCTGACACAACATGGCTAAACTTTTTCTTCCAGCACATGCTATTTGATGTGAGGAACTCCAATTGAAGCACTTATTTTCTCAGATGCTGATTTAGAAGTTGTGGAACCTGGTACCTAATCCCACCTCCACAGTTCTGCTACTTGAATCAGATTATTCTAACCCTGTGTTTCAGTTTTCCAGTTATAAAAGGGGAATATTTACCATTTTCCAATGCAAAATACACTGAGAATTAGGTAAATTACATAAAGCAATCCAAATGCTGTTAATAAGAGATTATTCTGTATACTGCTTCAAACTCTCAGAAGCTGAAGTAGTAGGTGTATTGTGTATGTGCTTGTGTTATGAAAATAAGTATTAGAAACATTTATGAAATACATCAGCAGGCATAAGGTGACTTTACCTGAAAGGCTGTGGTAAGCATAAGGGGTGGCTTGAATTGAATGACAGAACTGTGAGTTTGTTTATTTGTAGAAGTAAATGTAAAACATCTGTTGGACCCGTCTATTTAATCCTCCTGGGAACAGCTTTGAAGATATATCCCTCTGAGTCTACATATTTCCTTTTTCCTTGTTGGTGACTAAAGATGAAAAGAAATCAAAATATGCCTAAAACAATCTCACATACTCATCAGAATGTGGTGTTTCAGGCTTGTAGAGATTGTAAGACTTATTTATGGTTTATGTTGTCACCAGTGATCTCCAATAAAAACCCTGTCCTTTTATCATACATTTGGTTCTTGTTATATCCTAGGTAATTAGACAGCAGATCCAGGTATTGAACACACATTCTTTCACTAGCTATCTAAAATTAAAGGTAATCATAAAGACATTACAGAACACATCGAGATTTCCTTTATTACGACATTAATGTGACATTATGCATCACACCCCATTTGATTAGCATATGGTGCCTCAGAGCAAATCAGTTAACACTGATGCACCTATTAAAGTGTCCAAGCAATATTCCGCATCTCCTAAGTGATGCACAATAAATATTCTGCTGTGTGGCTGCCCTCATCCAGCCTCCTTTAGTCTGACAGAGCTGTAAATCTCCTGTGATGAGCTGGGTGTGTTGCTAATGCAACAATGTGATGCAATCACAGGGGCTAGAGGTCCCTTTCCAGAAAGAGGAGACAGAAACATAGAGGGGCAAAAAAAGCCTGTGTAACCTACCTAAGTTCTACTGTTTCTCAGAGCAAAGTTCTTTCAAACAATGTTTTGGAGTGATGAAGGTTTTAGCCCTGTAAGACACTGCTGTTAAATTGCCTGATCGTGCTGCATCTCAGTAACCGTATGTGTATAGTTCTCTCATGAAATTATTATAGCTGTGTGCCTTCCTCTGCTACTGTACATGTGAATAGGCTCCTAACCATTCCTCATACCTTTTGTTAGGGAAAGATGGCAGACTTACAAGTGCACATTTTTTCCTGGTGCTAGTTGCAAGTTTGAATATATATGTTCATTCTATGATTAGATAAAACTGAGTTTTGCTTCATGGCTCAGTGGCCAGGTTTCCATCTGAGAGTAGGACTCACTTTTTCTCCTGCTCTTGGAGTAGGATTATTATTTGATAATTCTGTCCTTCTACATTTTTAATTATGCCTTTATTTAGAATTTATTTCTGTTTTGCAATTCAAAATTTACATTATTAATTCTGTGCAACATTGGAGACACACAGGAAGTACTATATAAAATTCAACTGTCCCTTAAAATATGCATTATTGTGGTGATAAAAGAAAGAAGAATGCTAATCTTTGTTTGTAGGTTCAACATATTTAAAGATACTTAAGAACTGGAATAAAGGCTGTGTTTTTTTTGAAATTCAACCACAATTCTCAGCAAATTCTAGTGGATTGCATCCACATAACTTTATTATGAGATTACACAAAAAAATAAATGTATTAGCCTTGTTTACAGGATGGAAAAACTGCATCACATAATAAGTTATACGACATAACACAATAACAGTAATAGCTTGACTATCAAATACATGGTCTTCTTTACCCTAGATTAGGTCCTCGTATGTCTCTTTTTAGACATAGGTTCTTATAAAGCAACTGTTCTTGTTTGCGTGAATATTCTCCCGTCAGGACTTCATCATCTTTTCACTTACTTTAGACAGTAAAGTAGAAGCGAAACACTTACTTAAACATTTGTTCTTTTACTGTATGTGTCAGGCGCTTCGGGAACCTAAAGGACTTGAAGTGTGCCACTCCCTATTTTTTTTAAAAGAACAAAGGAAAATCTCTTGTACCCTTTAACTTTTCTAAATTTCACACTGCACTTTCTTTTCTTGTTGATTCCTGTGCTGCGAAGGCTGCCTGAGGTCAAGTGAAGCTGACAGGAGTAAGCAGAACTATTCCCTGTCTAGTCGATGGTGAACATGAGCCAGCAGTGGCCCAGGTGGCCAAGAAGGCCAATGGCATCTTGGCTTGTATCAGAAACGGCGTGACCAGCAGGTCCAGGGAGGTTATTCTCCCTCTGTCCTCGGCACTGGTGAGACCGCACCTCAAATACTGTATTCAGTTCTGGGCCCCTCACCACAAGAAGGATGTTGAGGCTCTGGAGAGAGTCCAGAGAAGAGCAACAAAGCTGGTGAAGGGGCTGGAGAACAGGCCTTATGAGGAACGGCTGAGAGAGCTGGGGTTGTTTAGCCTGGAGAAGAGGAGGCTGAGGGGAGACCTCATTGCTCTCTATAACTACCTGAAGGGAGGTTGTGGAGAGGAGGGAGCTGGCCTCTTCTTCCAAGTGACAAGAGACAGGACAAGAGGGAATGGCCTCAAGCTCTGCCAGGGGAGGTTCAGGCTCGACATAAGGAAAAAATTCTTCACTGGAAGTGTCATTAGGCAATGGAACAGGCTGCCCAGGGAGGTGGTTGACTCATCTTCCCTGGAGGTGTTTAAGGTGCAGGTGGATGAGGTACTGAGGGGCATGGTTTAGAGATTCGTGGGAATGGTTGGACTCAGTGATCTGATGGGTCTCTTACAACCTGGTTATTCTACGATTCTATGATTCTATGAAGATCACTCCAATAAGGGAGTGTAACAGTCATGCGCATCCACTGGGTTATTCTGTTCTGGGTCAACGCCTGCCTGTGTCCCTCAAAATCAGCTTGTATCTGTACATTTTCCTTTAAGCATTTTTAAGCTTCCTGCAGTGCTAACATGTTTAATAGGGCTTTTGTTTGTTTATTTGTTTGTTTTTAACGAAATTGCTATTGACAAGCAAGAAGAGTTGTCTAGGAAAAGTCCAGTAAACTATGAGTGTTGCTAATACTAGAGATACCTATGAGTGTGGAGGCCACAGTCAGGTGGGGAAGAAAAAGGAAGGTGATAGTAGAGAACAAAGGAAGAAAAGTAGGTACTTCAGTTTGATGAGAAAGATTCAAGTTCCTCTTGAAGTCTCTGCAGTTCTGCCTTCCACTGGTGTCTTTCATCTGTGAAGCTCCATGTTGTGGCTCTGGTGCACTCCTTGAATTGCAGGCATATACCAAAGTGTTTAGAGCAGGCACAGTCTCAGTATGTGGCACATGCTGCACATGTGTTTTGCACAAACCCAGTCTAAAATGTACGTATTCAGACATACACACAGCAGTACATTCTTGGGCTTATCAAACTCCTTGTTTTACAACATGAAGCTTGAGTGTAGCTTGAAGAAAGGCAGAGAAAAGAAAATATCTTTTTTTATAGAAAGCTGTAAACTGCAAAGTATTTATTCAAGAGACAAGAGCTGCTCCAAAGAGCTATTCCGGTTGCTTTTAGAGCTCTCTCTATCTTTTTATTTGTGTGGAAGCATTTTAATATTTGTCCCCTTCTTTTTACTTTCTAACATAATGCAAGTGGATCTGCAGACAGTTTGGACTCTCTTCTTATATTTTTCACAACTGAAAGGGTTACAGGAAGACAGGATAAAATTTAAGGCATGGGTCATGTTTTTGATAAACGCTTCAAGAATTGGTGCTACAGGAACACTATCTGTTACAGCTGAGATTTTCACATCTAGTAAAATTTCAAATCTTTTCACTTACTTTGTCTAATATGAAATTAATTGAAACAGGGTGAGATCTTAATTTAAAAACAGCAAAAAAAGACTATCCTAAGAAGTGGGTACCTGATAGGTTGAGCTATTTTCTTCACCCCACACACTCTCCTGTAACATTTTTAGCATGAGACCGAGGGGGCAATGTCAGTTACCCATTCCTCTCTCCTCCTAGTGTTGTTACTACGTTGAAGCCTTTGGTAAAGATCTTCCAGTACCTGAAATGGGCCTGCAGGAAAACTGGAGAGGGACTATTCTTCAAAGTTCATGGTGATAGGATGAGGGGGAATGGGTATAAACTGGAGAGGGGCAGATTTAGAATAGACATTAGGAAGAATTTCTTCACCATGAAAGTGGTGAGGTGCTTGCACAGGCTGCCCAGGGAAGTTGTGGATGTTCCATCCCTGGAGGTGTTCAAGGCCATGTTGGATGGGGCCTTGGGTAACCTGATCTAGTGGGAGGTGTCCCTGCCCATGGCAGGAGGTTGGAACTCAATCTTTAAGGTCCCTTCCAACCTAGGTGTTCTACAATTCTATGATCTGTATTAATTCACTTGTGCTTTTCAAGAATTGTATTTTTTCTGCAGGTTACAAACCTTCAGATATAAAGATGTTTGCAACTCGTTTGCACCTATTAGGTTTTTTTCCTGGTGGTGTCATGCATGACCAGCCCCAGGAACAGCAGCAACCACCTGCTTTACTGTATCTGTTTAAACAGACGGGGTCTCTTCTGATTAGTCTATTTATGTCTGTGTGTAACTACTCCAGCTACTGAGGTTTTGCTGCCGTCAAGGTTGCAAAATGCACACTAATGGTGGGGAATAATGCTCTAATGGTGGGGAACAGTAGCCAAGATTTTAGCTACAGAGTGGTTTATTACACAGGATGTGAACTTGGACCTCTAATTCTATGCTCTGGCACTGATTTCTCTGAAACTATAAGCGATTTGTTTTACCTCTGACTCCTCCTTTGTCTGAATCACCATGCCTACCTGCTTTGAGGTTTAATCAAGGAAGCTGGCAAGTGCCATATACAGTGCCAATGCATAAGGTAATTATTAAAAGTGGGCTTTGACTTTTAAAGATAGGATGACAGATGCTGGGTAATTAATTTCATTAATGATGGTAGAAAAATTATCTTATTTTTGAATTCTGATGGTATTTTTTTTCCTAACTTATGTTACTGTGTAATAGTTATTCTGTTTTTACTGTTTGTTTTCCAAAAATGCTAGAAACAATTTGATGACACAATGAGATATTTTTTTCCCCTGGGGTGTCCCACCACTTTCAGAACTCTGTTTATATTTAGAAATTATTGAAGCATACTGTTTTGATATAGCTTTAAGCAAAATGTTTGGCTTTCAGATTTTAATCAACATTGAGATTTGAAATCTTTTAAATGAGTAAAGTTGCAGTGTTTCTAACACAATTTTTCATTTTGAAATTTATACGAGAGATTTCACTTGTCTAACTGATTTGCCATTATAGGTTTGTGTGTTTGTGCATGTCTACTGACATACAAATTAATGACTTAGTAGATTCTAATTTCTTTTCTCTCGATTTAGGGTGGAGAATAAATGTCTTCCGTTTGCTCATAACGGGAAATCTGCATCCTGTCCACTTATATCAACAGCTCTAAGTGCAGAACTGCAAATGCAGTCTGAAAACCTGATTGCTGTCACAAATGTTCCTGCAGTTAAGAAGCTGTAGTGTAGCACTCGGTTCCACATGAGGAGGATCAAATGTGCTTTAGGATTTATTTTGCTCTGTTGTTGAATGTGGCTCAATTCTGAAAGTTGAAAATGATGATATGTTTAAAATTAGCTGCTGCATTTTACCTACCTGCTCTTCTTGGATGAAATTTGCCTTGAAACCAAGGAAAAGCACAGAAATTAAAGATCTAAGTTTGGATTGTTATTTGTCTTAGGATGATGCGTACAGCAATCCCATTGAGGTTTTCATAAAAGCAGAGCTCAAAGCACTTCCTTGAGTATGAGGGTCCAAAAGTCTCAGTAATAAATTAAGACTCTCCCTCAGTTTCCCTTTCCTACACAGTTATGAGAGTTTCATAGAAATGCCTTCATGACATATCTGAAAGAAAGAAGGCAGCTCTGTACCAAAAGGAAAAACCTTAACTAGGAGTAGTGAGAAATACTAATCCTGAGGAATACTAAAAAGTACAGTGAAACAGAAGTTTGCGAGCATCTTTAATTTTTTTGCAAAACAGTTGTTTACATTCCTTCCAGAGAGAAAACTGTGAAAAATATCTGTGCAGGTGGTGTACTCGTGTAGTCCTGGGCTTACTGGACATGCTGACCCACCTAGACGTGGGCACATCTATTTATCAGGCAGCTCCTCTCTGGGAAGCGTCCTGTGCTGATTCCCTGACTCATATTGTAAAGACAGAGAAAGAGAGCAGCCCCGTGCTTAGGATTTTATGATGGAGCGTAAATCAGGTCTGCCTGTACTTGACCAAGGTTGAAACCCACAGTGCTGCATGGTAATTAGATTTTTAAAAGATTTTTTTTTCCTCTGGTTTATTTATATAGCAGTAATTACCTCCAGCACACAGTCGGAGTGACTGCTTGTCTTTCATGACCATACTTTTACCCTTTCATTTGACTGTCCTGTGCTTCTGTGGCTAATATAGAGCTTCATTCATTATCCCTGAGCCCCTTCCCCTGCCAGCCCTTGCGCAGTGGCACAGCGGGGAGCACAAGGTTATTCTGTGGCAACTTAAGTGGGAGTGGACATGAAGAGCTGAGCAGGAAATGTGTCTCTCAGCACTGAGCTACGAGATTGCTCCCACGTCTTCCTCAGAGCCACAGTATACACATGGGGAACAGGACTTGCTTGGGGACTTTGAGACCTTATTTCCTCTTCTTAGTGAGGTTTTCATCTCACGCTGATTCCTGCAGCCCTGGCTCTTTCTGGGGTAATTTATCAGTGCAAAAATGCTCCTGAATAAACACCTTATTTTCTAGCATTCCTTATCTCTCTTTGCCTTTCCTCTCCTTCTGTCTCTTCATACTTCCACTTCCCATGCAATAGGTTTTGAACTTATTCCTGGTTTTGAAATGAATTTGACTATTTGATTTATTGGTTTAAAGGACAGTTAGTTCCTACACATTTCATCTTGGTAAGGAAAGAAAGGACCATCAGTTAGCTTCCTGCAGAAAAAACAAGCCTCAGCTTGACCTCATTGTATTCAATGTGTATGAAATCAGCTTTTTATCTTGTTCAACTCCTGGAGTTTTGGTTGCTGCTCTATCTTTAACAGACATCAAGAAATTCAATGATTAAATATTCAGCTTCAAAAAATCAGGATTTGTGGTTTCAAAACGTAGAATCATAGCATCATTAAGGTTGGAAAAAGACCTATAAAATGATCAAGCCTAACCATCAGCCCAACAACACAGTGACTACTAAACCATGCCCTGAAGTGTCACATCTACAGATTTTTTTAACACCGCCAAGGATTGTGATGCTATCCCTGCCCTGCACAGCCTGTTCCAATGTTTCACCACTTTTTCAGTAAACAATTTTTCCTAATAACCAATCTAAATCTCCCCCACTGTAACTTGAGGCCATTTCTTCTTGTCTTATCCCTAGTTACCTGGGAGATGAGACCAACACCTGCTTCACTACAACTTCCTTCCAGGTATTTGTAGAGAGCAATAAAGTCTTCCCCCATCCAACTCTTCTCCAGACTAAACCACCACAGTTCCCTCAGCTGCTACTTGTAAGACTTGCACTCCAGATCCTTCAGCAGCTTTGTTGTCCTTCTCTGGCCAAGCTTTATCACCTCAACATATGGATATGCTTGTTTGTACCTTGAGGCCATCATGCAAATCTCATCTCTTTTGCCCTCACATTTGGGCTATGGAGAATCCAGCTGTGCTGTGTGTTCAGAACCAAGCAATATATACTGATCGGAGAGTACTTAGTGGCCTAATGGAAACAAGGCCAGGTTTTGTGCCTACAAATCTGAGTGTGGATAATCAGTGTCCTTGTTCAGATGAAGTTATGGTCACAGTGAAGACAAGCTCAAGATCTTTGCCCCATTGTCCTTCCACCTCACACGGATCTTGAGGAGTTGAAGGAGAGAAGACATTTGTGACAGCCAGAGGTTCTGTATTAAGACACCCTTCACGTTACTCCTATTCACCCACAGGAAGCTTTACAAGGTGTTCAGAGGTGTTTTCATCATGTTCAAGCAAGAGGCTGAGGATGCAAACTCTGAGTATGGCTCACTTCCTTGAGATCCAACCCCCGAAAAGCTAGGATGTAATCTAGTCTGAGTCATCTAGAACTCTCTGTTTTCTACAGGAAGAAACATTTGCAGTACAGTAGATCCTACCCAGAACTGGGGCAAAACATCTCTTGAGGTGGCTGTCTGTTTCTATTAACTTCTGAGAACAGCTAGGTGACTGCTTTAGACTAGAGTCTAACTTCTAGTTGGCTGCAGTTATGAAAGCTGATTCTCATGTGAGTCAGCTTGTTGGAGGCTATATAAGGATCTTAATCCTGGAGTCACTCTGCTAGACTAGGTTTAAGGTACAAAAAGTTTAAGTGCATGCCTGCTTCATCTCTCTGTGGCCATGCTGAGCTGGACAGGCTGGAGAGGGACATTGCCTACTGTCTGGAAGCTCCCAAGGGCTCTGGGTGTTCCCAGTCACTATTACTCCATGTACCACATCCTGCTTCCAGAACAACAGAAGCATGGGGTTTCAAGTAGATGCCTTTATAGGGGATGTCAAAAGGCTTCAAGTAAAACAGCTGTGAAAGGGAGCATTTTCAATGTCCAGACAAGGGGGAAGTAGCATGCTTAGCTACATGAGGTGTTGATGCTGGTTATATCAGCCCAGTGCGGCCAGCCAAACAAATGCAACTCCCTTTACAGTGTGAAGAAAAATAGGTTTAAAAGCATCACCAGCCTCCCCAAAAGCAAACAATGTTAGTTAGTCAATAAAAGATGGAGTTCATAAAGCACCATTTACGTCCCACTCTGTCTGCAGCAGTAAATTCAGATCATACTCTCAGAAGCTGTCAGGGCTCACAGGGGTCTTGATTTCTTTTTGAAAACCATAGGTGACAGTCACTTATCTTCCCCAAGTTTTCAAGAAAGAGTGGACACAACTGTCAGAGCACATTGCACCTGATGTGAGCAACATTTCTGGTTCCACCTAGCAATGTAGTTGCTAACGTTTGATTTCAGCTTGATTCTAATGATTACAGTGACACTGAAGTTGCTGTCTCTTTTTATGGAAAGTGCCTCTTATATATTATAATTTTCAGAGTTTCCTATCAGGATCCCTGGTGAATAGGATCTGTCTGTAGATGTTACACCGTCCTAGCTTCTGGAGGAGAAGACCAGTGAGAAGGAGGAAAGATCTTAGTGTTTTATGTCTGGGGGCAGGAAGCAGAGAAGTACTACTACAGGGTGTTGGTGTCAGCATCCCAGATCCATAATCCTCAAGCATACTGCCTACCTGCTGCCAAATCTTGATGTCACTTGTGTGACCTATGAGCCTGACCACTTCAAAACCACTGCAGAGACCCCCTCGGACCATTCAAGGCTTGCGTCTCTGCTGGCTGAGTGAGAGCACATGGAGCTCAGGAGGAACCAGGTGTACTTCCTTCTCTTTCTTACCCAAATGTCTCCTTTCAACATCTTGCTTAACCAACATGCTGCACATGAACAGTGCAGCAGAGATTGATCTAGGTATGTGTAGCAATAGACAACCTCTAACTATGATATTGCTGTCAGGTTATCTGAGGAGCAGACACACAGTGCTCAGCACAACACAGAACTGTGCAAATACTATTTTCTGATAGTTATTATAGTCTGTTCTGGGTTTGTTTGGGTTTTTTTTTGTTTTCTTTTCTTTTTCAAGGTGCTAAAAGTATGTGCAATTTGAGTTCGCAGTGTTATTTTTTTACCCTCTGTAAGATAGTGCTTCTCATTACCATTCATCTGCAAAAAGCCATTTTTAACAACTGCAGGTCAGGAGTCTGTTTTTCCTTCCCAGCTTCAGCCCACAGGGATTTTCATGATAACATTTTGTTTGAGCTGTGTGCTCTATGGAGAAATGTGATTCAACAGCCGCCCTTCCTGAACTGTGTCCTTAAAGCAGAAGCAAACCTTTTATAAAGTCAAGGGTGGAGGGGAGTGGGTTTGTATGTGTGTGGTTAAGTTTATGTGCGTGTATAGGTATCACACATACAAAATTTTGCTCTGTTTTCTCAGCCTGCTTCTGATTTCCAAGTACCATAGAAATCTTGGTCTCTGGCCCTTTTTCTGCAGAACCAAGCCGTAAATAGCAAGTGTAAACGATGACACCTCGGTAGCTGGAGATGTTGAGAGTCAGGGTGTGGGTGAGGAGCAAGGTGAGGCACATACTATTCTGCACAAGACTGGAGATTGTTTCACTTTACCACACCACAGTGGAATTCTACCTGTTTCAGTGCAAGGGTCTAACCTGGTCCTCACCTTGGCAAGGGTTCTTGGGTGTGAAGAGACTGAGAATAGAAGGCAGGTGGCTCTTAGATACACTGAGGTACTACCTGAGCCATGCAACCTCAGCTGTTATTCAACCAGTCTGCTTTGCCTCTTTGCTCTCTCAATACAAAGGTATGCTTTCCCTCTCTTGGTATTTTCACTGTTTGGTTTTTGGGTTTTTTTGTTGTTTTTTCCTAGCCTCCTCTTTCCATAGATTTTCCTCTTAGGTGTTTTTTTTGAAAGCTATTTTTTCTCCTTTGCGTTCTCCACCTGCCCCCCTGGGGAGGAGTTGAACCTGCTCCCTTTTCAGCCACAAGACTCCACTTTACCTCATCTTTTAGTGTGTGAGTGTGTTTTAGGGTTTTTTTTTAATTATCGTTATCATCCTGAAATGACCTACAAGAAAAGCTGCTTTGCATTCCTGCATGCTGGTGTGCAGTAATGCCTGGTCAGCTCCTTTTGGGGTGGGTGGGAGCTCTGTGACTGACCACAGCTCAGTTCCTCAACATGCTCTCTGCCCTCCACCCACACACCTGCACCCTGGGAAGCAGGAACCGATCTGCCTTCTCCTGTTCTCCCCACTGCTGATTGAAAACTTGTTCCATGGATTAAGACACAAAGGTCCTAAGTGAATGAAATTGTTTGGTCTCAGCTCTTTCCTTCTCAGAGAGATTCTAGAAGTAAAAGCTCTGTAGATTTTTTCACATGGTTCAGCACAATTGGGGCAACTTGCTTAGAACAAAACAGATGAGAGACTGAAGGGAAATTGCAGGGTTGGTGGCTGGACTTTCCCCTCCACCCTCCCACCCCTGCTCCCCACCAAGTACAAAGAGCTGAGGAGATGCTCCAGTAGCAGAAATTATGTGGATCTACGTGGGAGTATTTTTTCCTGCACCTTGGCCTAAATGTACAGAGAGACCATAACTGTCCTGGCCCCACATGTGTATTCCTTGTCCCTCCAGTCACTTGCATTAAAGACAAATGATTTACACATTGTTCCTGCCCTGGCCACGTTAATCTGATGTGGCTTTCACAGCTTTAGTTGCAAATCCAATCACTTGATGGATGGGAATGTTTACCCACCCCAAATCTCAACTTTCCTGCCTTCCCCGCCTCCTAGCTAGTGTCAGCCAACTCAGCAAGATGTCTGTCTATAAAATATACCAAGCAAGCTGCAACTTTGCAGTCTTACTGAGATTTATGGGCAGGCTTAAATGATAAAGGATTTTTTTTTTGCCCATTTTTGTCCTTTTAGGCTTTTATAAACAAATGTTTTCCATGAGTAGCTTTGTTTTCGTGAGGTCCATGTCAAGCCAGCTCAGCTGATGCAGAGACCTTGCCTGTCTTTCACAGCCATTTTAATTATAATGAGAATTGTAGAAAACTGAGAGGTGAATTTCAGCTTGTGAAGCATGGAATAAAACTCCTGCAAATTACTTTCAAGACTTATATCTCCTTTTCCTTGTCAAAATAAAAGACAACTGATATATTGGAGAATATTGAGACAGGTGTGGGGAGACAAAGTGTGAGGCAAAATTTTGACAAAATATTGACAAAATAAGCAACCTAATCTTGATCAGTTTTGACTGCAATAGGACTGTAGAAGTTTAAGCATTATTTATTTTACCACTGACTTCCTCATGTGACTGTAAATAATATTCTCTTTCTCTGAGCAAAGCAGGCAGTGCACTGTGTATTTGTGTTTGCATGTGAGTGCTAATCTGTGTACCACTTTGTGTGAATACAGGGTGTGTAGAGCAGAAATCATTGATTATGCCTACATGAGAACTTTGGTGCCACATAGAGTAATTCATCAAGGACCTTTTTAACCCCTCTTAGTAGCCAGAACAGGTCATACTGTCATGACTGATCCCTTTCTCCGAAATCTGCTGTGACTTAGAGGCATCCACTCTATACTGCCTAACCATCAACGATAAACCATTTGTTTTTCAATGCATTAGTATTGTCTTTATGCTCTCCGTCTGTTCCCACCTCTGACTTTCCTTGAAAGGACAATGGCAAGATAAAAATCAAATATTTACTCTTGTGTGTGTAGACAAATCCTTTCTGTGTTACTTATAATGCTTCAGATTATGAAATTGGACATGATCTCAGTCCTCTAATTGACCTGTCATCATTTAGGCTATTTACTCTAGTTCTTGTGGTGCTTCTAGCTTGGGCAGTGAAGTTGGAAGGAGGTTGGGGGGAAGAGATCTTGTCCATAAGTTAGATGCCTTTAGTCCCTTTGTGGCAGTAGAAACTGTATCAGGTTGCATCAGGTTATAGCAATGAAAGGAACAGACAGACACCATCAGGTACCAGCTATGAGTAAGTATGATGTAAAATCATCTCTCTAAAAACATTATCTTCTTTCTCTGGTCTCTCATTAAGGAATTAAGAAGCATAATTTGAGGAAATTTTTCATTTAAGTACTATCCTTGTAAACCTTGGTAAGATTTTGTATTGACCTTTGATGTATGCTGTACTGTGAGAAAAATGTTGTTTGGTAGTAAGGATGTGAGTAACCTGCCCCAAAAGCTTCATTTGTGGTATGAGTATAGTCAGTTGGAAGATCTCCATAGATTTCAGTTTTATACTGATTCCAGTTTCATAGTGACCTATGTTACCAGATAATTCTGCTAATCTGAAGGATTCCTAAGCAGAGAATGAGTCCCCCTATGACAGATACTGGAAGGGCCTCCATTTTCAGTCATCACGGCTGAACCATGCCTCATGCTAATGTGTTTTGAAGATGTGACATGGAAACTACCATTTTTCTACCATCTGAAAAACAAGTTCTAGTAAACAAATGCAAGTCCCTTTGAAAGATGCTGGCTGAAGTTTTAAACCAAATAATTTTTTCTTGTTTTGAAACTTGCTCACTCCTGCTGAAACTGTTTTGGGAGAGACTGAGAAGGGCAGAGAAAAAAAACAAAAAACAAAAATCAAAAAACCAACAAACCACAAAACACAAAAGTAACAAACAAGCAACAGAACAACCAAAATAAATGCTTTATCTTTTCCAAGAGTTTGGGACATGAAAGGTACTTCCTGTTAAACAAAACTGGTAAGTTTCAGCAGGTATGTTGGTGTAGGGCTCAAGGTGCTTGGTGACAATGCAAATCATTTATAGCACTGTCTGCAGATTGTGCTGTTGAATGATGAGCATGGACAGAATCAAGCCTTCAGGGAGGCCCAAGAAGAACACTCTTGGTATGCTCCAACGTTTTCCTTTCCTTAGGGTGGATGTTGCTTCTTGTTATGATGGACGGGTAGCTACATTCTTATCACTCACACATATGGCAGACATTGCTTTGGTCAAAAGACTGGCTGATTGCCACCGTGAGCTGGCACAGTCTGATCTGGAACACCAGAAATGCAGCTAGGGGTACACCTCGCCTGCATCAGGCAGAGGTGAGCTACTTACAGCTTGTTCCAGTGCACCATAGATGAAACTAAGATTACAACTTGTCCTGATCTGGAGCTATGTAGCTTGTGTTCTCCTGTTGCCCTATACATAGGTTTAAAGCACATCTTCATCACGATGTATCTCATTGACGGTAGTTACTGTTAAAATGATTGGTTTTAACTTCTGCTTAATGACCATTGATAGGTAGGCTGTGGTTTGCACATGACAAGGAGTAAGTAATGACTGTCATTTCAACTGCTTGCAATGGATATTCTGAAGATTTCAGTATGTTCTGTTTTCTTTCTAATGTTTTGGGGTTTTTTTACAAAAGCAGTGGGGTGACAGAATTCAGATGTGACCGTCACAGCTCATGGAAGTAAATCAGTTATGGAGCCTTGATCATGATCCAGCTCTTCAAATTTGCTGCCTGGTTCTTTAACTATCTAACAGACAGAGGTGTTATTAGCTGCAAGTGTGAGATGAGATGGTGTGGGTATTACTTGTATCTTTGCTCCTGCTTTTGTTGGTAACCTTGATTGAGTCCGTGACCTCATGTGTTCCTTAATATCATCTGGAGAATGAAAACTGCCATCTGCATGTTTTGTTGCAGCTTCATCACAGGAGGGACATGGACCTGTTAGAACAAGTCCAGAGGAGGGCCGTGAGGAAGATAAGAAGGCTGGAGCACCTCTGCCATAAGGGCAGGCTAAGAGAGGTGGAGTTGTTTAGCCTAGAGGAGAGAAGGCTCCAGGGAGACCTTACAGCAGCCTTCCAGTACTTAAAGAGGGACTAGAGGAAAGATGGGGAGGGGCTTTTTATCAGGGAGTGTAGCGATCGAATAAGGGGTAACAGTTTTAAACTGAAAGAGGGGAGATTTAGATTAGCTAGTGGGAAGAAAGATTTTACTGTGAGGGTGGTGAGGGACTGGAACAGATTGCCTAGAGAAGTCACGGATACCCCATCCCTGGAAGTGTTCAATGCTGGACGGAGGTTTGAGCAATCTGATCTAGTGGGAAGTGTTCCTGCCTATGGCAGGGGTATTGGAATTGGATGATGTTCAAGGTCCCTTCCAAATAAAACCATACTATGATTCTACAATTCAGTATCCTAGTGATGAAAATAATCAAACCATTTAAAAGTAACTCCTGCAATCTCAGTGGTGGGATCTAAAAAAGCTATGAAGGGACAATGTCTTCATTTGACTAATCTTTTTAAGCAGTTTATTTCAGAGTTCCTCTTACCCAACCAGTTTCTGACACTAACTCCTCGGCCATTTGGATACAAAGTTGGTGTGTCAAAAGAGGAGCTTTGCAGGGGAGAGACTCATAATAAAAAGGAAAACAAGTGGCTTTCGTCAAATGGATTTCTAAAATGGAAAGCATCATTTTTTTTCACTATGAATATTCAGGGAGAGTAAAGATAAGGAGGATGATTGAAGGGGAGAGAAAACAGTTAAAAATTGCAATCAGTATATAACAGGCATGGCCAGCTGAAGAGTTAAGTGACATAGCCTTATTCACTCATATGAATTAATAATTGATTCAGTAACAAATCACTAATGTTGCAGTAGTCATGGTGAATAAGATAATAAATGTGTCCTGTCCAGGGAATGCAATGTTGTTAGAATTCAGCTGAAATTATTCATAAATGTGCTACTTTTCCTCATCTCCAACTACTGCTAGTTTAGCTTTTCTTTTTAATCTTCCTAAGCTGTCACATTAGATGGTGGAGCCAGTCATATCCTATATACAGTGGAATATTAAGGGCAACTGTGGAAACATTATGTCACATTTTCATAGATAATAGACACAAATTGAGAAACAAAGTACCTCTATCCCTTTCTACACTCCTCATCTAGCTTAATAAATAAATAAAATAGAAGTCCAAAGGCTATTTAATAACATTCATTTGTGACCCCTGCATATTTTCTGACACCTCCCACTCTTCCTGCTTGCACATTAGGCCTCAGAGTTGGGTGGGCTGTGGGAGGGGGTCCATGGGCTTCTGTAGCTGTTGGTAAGATGTGCAGGCTCCTATCTGAACAGGCGCCGAGGTATCTGGCCTGCAGAGAGGACCTCCATAGCACCTGCACACCAGTCTGAAAGGCCATCACAGATCCTCACGTATGTAAAACACATTTCACCAGGGCACCCAGCTGATGGAGGTCTTGTGGGAGATTCAGGAAAAAAATATATTAGGGATGGAGAATCCCTCAGTGAACCATAAAAGGCAGATAGAGCAGGCCTGCAGAAGGTGGAAGGTGCTTAAGAGTGTCATAACTTAGACCATATGTACAACAAAATTTCTCTACCTTATCTGGGAAAGTGACACCAAGCAGTAATACCTGTGAAAGGAAGCCTGACAAAAGTGATAAGTAAGGTATGCTTTTCTTTTCCTTTTTTTTAAAAAAACAGTGAGTGTAATTGAGCTTTTTCATAACTTCAAACTGGCAAATTTTTCATTGCTTGAAGTTTTCAAATCAAGATTTGGATGCCTTCCTAGTAAAGATGCTTTAGCCAAGAGCAAGGTATTCAGTAAGCGAGTGGAAATTGTGGTGTGTGATGTCAAGTAGGCAAGATAGAGAAATCTGGCCTTAAACTCTTTTAGTGCAGTCTTTGAATACATCTGGAGAATGACAACAAGGTGAAACAAAACCCATCAGTGCCAACATGAAAAATGCTGGGGAAATTATCAAACTAGTCAAATACTACAAAGAAGGTAGATAGGAAAGGCAATGCAGAACTGAGAGATAATGGTAAGCAGTCCAGAAGAAAGGATAGGAGGATAACTTGCAGGACAGCAGAGAGATAAACTGTAAAGCACAGGAAATCTCACGTTAAAATTGAGAAAGCCTGAAGAATTTGCATGCTCACAATGTTTAGAGCTTAGTTTGAATTGCAGTGGACATCTTTGAATGGGAATATAGGTGAGGAAGTCTTTACGGCTGTTCTGTTCAGATTCTTTGTGCAGAGACAAGCTACAGACCAGAGACACAGAGAACTACTTGGTATTCTAGAAATACTGTGCTGAGAGAAGGAGCATAGGAGAAACAACTGAGCTCTTTGAAACTGATTTTAGCTCTCCCTTGTTAGGCAGGCACACTTTGCCATCTACAGTAACCCCACCCAATGATATCAGAGCTTGTTGCAAATTTGTCTTTCCAAGCTCTCCCAAAAAATAAGTAGTCTTGATTTTCAACTCGTGAAACGTAGTTTTCATCAGGAGCCTCTTGCTACCGTGCAGCAGCACAGCAACCTGTCTCCATCTGGAGATGCAGCAGCCAGAGTGGGTTTACCCATGCAGCATGTGATTTCCCAAGCTGGATGACAGCCAAGATGACATTGTCAGATCACTTACTTTCAAGAAACACTGCCATGGGGTCCATATAGAACACAGAATAAGAGGACCTCCCACCTTTGCCTCCCCTTTCCCGGCTCCAAGAGTGCTATAGCAGAGAACACTGAAGCCCAGCAGAATACTCTTTCTGCCTCCCCCCATGTTACCTAACCAGCGTGGTGGAGGGAGCAAGGGAATTGTGCATGCCTCTCTGACTGGGAATGACGTCAGAGCAAAGCGTAGGGGGGTTGGGTTGGTGCCACATGGCAAGTCACATGCAGCATGACTGTCTTCACATCCTCCTCCAAAAGGCTCTGTGTTTACTCACGCTCTGCAGCATGCTGCTTCTTGGTACAGATAAAATCCATCTCTCTGGGATGCTCAGGGCTTGAGGAGGACCAGGGCTTACACGTGTGTGTGCATGTGCCTGTGAGCAGTTATGCATATATTTTTATGTACAATCTGCATTAGATGGTGCTCTTCTCCCTGCCTTGTTGTTTAAATATCAGGTTGTGGTTCTGATGTACTGCTGAGTCTATGAGGTCCTTCTAAGTGAAGCCTGAGCTCTTTTCCATGCAGCAAAAGGGACAAATAAAGTGAGAATGGAGTTGGAGTGAAGTGGAGAGGACCAGAGTCCTTGGCTGGCTCTTTACCCTTTCCACTCATCCTCCCTTCACTTCTCTGTCCCCTCTTTTGCCTGCTGCCCAGCCCTCCCCCTTCCTCCATACACATACAGTCCTTTTATTCTCAGTAAGTTATTAAAAATGTAGACATCACTGGCTCCCAGGGTCAATATGTTGTTTTTAAATTTAAACATGAATTTCCATTTCATTGAGCCTTCAGGCCTAATGAGATGTGCTTTGACAGGAGCAGCTAGCTGGAAAAGGCATGATTGAGGGGCGAGCCAATAATATTAACTCACAGCAGAGTGTGCACACACAGCATTGGAGCCACAAGCCTTGATTCGCTACTATCCGGGGCTACCGCTACAGCAGGCAAGGATTTCTGCTGCAGGCCCTGCAGTAAAATGTCAAATGCATTTAACCATCTGTGAGCTCTGCTTGCTCGAGCTGGCCCAAGTTGGACAGCCTGAATGGAGTTCCTTTCAGCTGGGATGACAGACGGGGCCAGGAGGGCTCTGGAAGTTAGGCTTGTCAGTTTAGAGGGCATCAACTAAAACAAAGGGAAAAGCATGAAGCCACAGAGAAGGCACTGGGATGGGACTTTGAAGACATAGGCTTCCACTGATTTACCGTGTGACCTGGGCAGATTGCTTCACCTTTCAAGTAGGATCAGGCAAGAGTGTTTGCATAGCCTGGTGTTAGAGGTCTCTGCTTTCTCTGTATGGTCAGTAGAAAGTGCAAAGTTCTCCTAGAAGAAAGCTTTCAGTACACAAACATGGTGATTTTTCCCATGGAGACCTTGATTTGTCTAATTTAGTTTGTATAAAGCATGTGTGGGAGCATCTGTCTGTATTGCATACTGGGAAGAGGCAGTAACCCCAACTGCTTGTCCACAGGGACAACCCAGTCCTTGTTGATTATAAATGACCCATCTCACCAACATGTTCTGAGCGCTGATCAAGATGCATAGGATCTTCAGCCTGGTTGTGACACCAGGCAAGTTTGTCACTGCAAATGATATTTTCCTATATTTCAGAAAGAAGGCTTGTTTGAGAGTATCCATCACAAGCAGTAGCCCTTGTACCCCCTCAAAATGTGTTATACTCTTCCTAAGCTCAGTAAGAATACAGATGAGCTGTAGCAGAGACACAAGGTAAGCTTGAAAAAGTAGTGAGCACTCATGCAACCTGACTGAGGTAGGTCTGATTTTTCCAGCTTCCTACCAGAAAAGGCATCAGCTGGAAAGGGTGAGAAAAGAATCTCATTGAGGAAGAGGAGAATTATTTGTAAGGTGTGTCCAAATGAGGCTTAGTAAAAGTGTTCTATCAAACTTCTGTTTGGGAGTAACTAGGTATTTGACATAACTAGATTACATTTTTTAAATGAACATTTTTCCCCCTGAAAATAGTGATTTAGCCTTGATAAATTAAAAGTGGAAGGTTGAGAAGAAAATCAAGTTTTTGACCAAAAATTTATTTGGATTTTCAATGAATAATTGATATTTCCCATAGACTGAATTCAATAAAAATGCTATTTTTTCAGTCTTTTTTTTCTTTATCTGAGTATATAGGAAAATCCATTTCCCAGCCAGAACTAATCGAGACCCCTCATACTAAAAGCCACTCAGAAAGTGGCTTTCAGGTGTGATTTCTAGGGCTTCCTGGGATTTGTTAATTCAGAATTAAAATCGAGAAGTGTCTTTCTCGTGATAGTTTATTGGGTTTGCTCCTGCTGAAAAGCAAAACTGCAGATGCTGATCTCAGTGTTCATGTTTATAAAATGTGAAGAAGAAATGCAACATGCTATTAAATGAAAAGTAAATCAGACTGATAATTAATAATAAAGGCTTCTGAATATTCTGAATCTTTGAAAAAGATTGCTTTTTTCCCCCCTGAATCCAGTTAGCATTCACTCATATGAATAACATTACATGCATGAGTAATCCCTTTGAACTCAATGAAACCTGCTTTAAGTATGTGCAGAAGGCCCGTGCAGGACTGGGACCAGAAGCTTTCATACTGAGTTGAGGGAAGCTGTAGTATTATGTTTGTACTGTTGCTTATTTGTAAAGTAGATGTAAATAGTAATTCTTCCCTGTTCTAGTCTGTCTGGGCTTGGCTGGAAGAAATACCCTCTTGGTGCCTAAACCCTTCTGGACTTACGCATTTCTGGCCTTTAAAATGTGATATTTAGCTTTCAGAAAGCAAATAACAACCATTGTATGCTTTTTTTACACCTTCCTCCTGAGATTCTTCCAAAGCACTTTTGACAACATTAACTGTTGAGACTTCACAACTCCTCTGTTGAGGACAAGCTTTCAGATTAGTCATTTTTCTTTCTCCCCTTCTCTGATTTTGCCTATATTTTTCACCTGCATGATGATATTTGGACTTTCTGTAAAGTTTCACCTGCTATAACCGTGATTATATAAGAAGATGAGTTTCCATTTCACACCTTTTCTAGAAATGAAATTCTAGCCTGTATTGTCGTAAAATTAAGAAAAAATAATTTATAAAAATCCTGTTTTTCCGAGGGAAGCAATTCAGCATGTCTTAATGTTTGGGTTTGAGAGAACTGGGCTCACAGTTCTCATTTTATAGACAACTGGGTAAATAAAGGGGAAGTCTAATTTAGGAAATTGTGCACAATATCTCATAAATCATCAGTGCTAGAAGAAAGCATAGGAAACCAGGAGTACCAAATCTCTTGCTTTATGTCCTGGCTGACACTTGTAGTAGGAGAGACACGAACTGCAGCAGCAGAGGTGGTGTGAAGATTTGTTGCCTTAACATATAGAACATTTTCCATAAGCTGAGTTTCATGAGTCAGCATTTCAGGGGGCAATAACTTACAGTAATAAACAGGGAAAGAACACCAAGTTTTTGTGGGTAAATTTGGTTCTAAAGTGAGTGATGTACTTCGTGGTAATCAGGTACAGTTGTGATGTGAACACTTTAAAGCCTCTGAAATATGTTCCCTGTTGAATGGTTCCAGTTTGGTTTTTTTTTTCTCTTTTATTTTCAGGTTATTTTTTTTTCCTCCTACCCTCTCCCCTTCCCTCTAGCTTTATCTGTCTTTAAGGACAGGTGCCTCAGTGGGGTATTCTGCATTGCAACTACAGAAGAAGAGAATAGGAGTTCAGCATGGAGAGGAACAATACAAATTCCCCCATTTGCTATTGATTTTTGTGAGATGAAGAGGGAACCTGCTCTGGCCTCTATAATGAGTCCATAGGTGGGGAAGCAGGGGGGGAAATGATAAAGCAGATTTTGGAACAGTGGTTCCATGTAAATTTTTTCCGATTGCTGTGCCTTTCTGTTCAGTGGAGTCTTGGAATGGATTCAGGCTTTTCATGTTCACAAAGAATTGGAAGCTTAGATGTCTGACCTTTTTAAAATCCATTTTGAGTTTTCATCTTTCAGAGGTTTAAACAAAAGATTTTGACCTAAAGGGCCATTGTTTTACACTTTCTGATAGAGGGGATAAGAAAGACAGAGAAGAAAGAGGGTAGAAACAGAGATTATTTGAAATGGTATCTGCTTCTTCTGGTGGTAACTTTGCAAGTGGGAGAGGGAGACCTATAAAGGATGCAAACTACTGCTTTAAACCTACAGCGGGAAATGAGGCAAGAATATCTGGGGTACAGACAGAAGCACTGCTGGGTTAATACTACTTTCCTTACTATAATTGAGCTCAGCATTAGAAGAAAAGGATCCTCCTGTCTGATCATTAGTATCATAATCAGCTGGTTTTATTGCATTCATATTTAGATCCTGAAGAAATGTCTCAAACAACAGAGCTTCAGAGAGGCACCAGTTGTGTGATCCTACTGTTGGTCATGGTGGGAACCAAGATCACAAAGTATCTTAACTTGAAATCTTCATTCCTGATGGTGATTTTCTCATTTTTCTTGCAGTCCTTTCAACTTACATTTTAATAGTAACTATGAAAAAAACTATTCCCCCTGCCCAGTCTTTTTCTCTATTTTTTTCTTTCAAATATGTCTGTTTCTGTTTGGAGCAGATTTTATGTTGCTTTTTGGCAAACAGACAGAATTGAATACTTCACACCCCTTCTTTTCCCTACTGACCCACCCAAATAACCACCCACTCGAAGAATTAAAAATAGAAATACACTGATAGGGAATCCTCTGTAGTTGGGAACATTAGGAGGGGATGTGTCCTTTGCCTGCCCACTGTAGACAGACCTTTGTGATAAGGAAATGTGCTATCATTGGAATTTCATCTCTAATCTTCCTCTGCAGTAGGAAACCTCAGTGGGTGTAGGGAGAAGAAGCATGTGATGCACCAGATGCATAAGGAGGTGGAATGATATGGTCCTTAGAGAAACTGTGTGTGAGGGGCTCACTCCAGAGTGAAGAAAAGGGTAGAGTTCTGTCCCTATTGCTCTCATTTGCCCAACTACAGTAGCCTGTCACACAAGTGCATTCTATAAGCAGTCAAACCGTCTCCATTTGGAGTGGTCTGTTGGCAAGAATCATGAGATGCAAACCTTCGTTCTGCTTGGATTTGAGCAATGCTTTTGGTCTTGTTTCCAAAGAAAACACAGCACATTCAGTTACACAGTCCATCCACATCTGTTTGTTCACCTGCTTCTGTGCTACTCTCATTTCCATCTATACCCCCCACGGGATTTTTGAACATATCAATTGGTTTCAATCCCATTTAAAAAACCCTCAAAATTTTGACAATAATTGCAGCTCCACTAGTTGTGTGAAAATTAGCAAAGAAAAGGGACACAAATGCATTTCCCTGCTGAGGAGATGGTGAGCAGAGTTTAGTCAGGGCAGCAGCTCTCCAGTCTTCACCTACATACTGGCCAATGCAATTGGCATACGTAGTGCCTTACATTAACTACAGAGCTCTCAGTCTTTTCGACACATTGAAACTTACAAAAGAGGCTGTATTATTGGTATGAAAGGCCTAAGATACAAATATGTAGTAAGTCAAGCTTCATTAGCTTGGCTTAATACTTTGCAAAATCAATTATTATTTCCAAAGCTTTCACAGTCTATGGAGGATGTGCCACTTAGCTTAGAAAAATGCCACGTCCCTGAAAAAAATACCAGTATCACTGAAAGACGCAGGATATGTGCAGTCAATCCTGAGTGCATTGAGGCAAACAGAGGAAAAGTTAGCTAGGCTCCAGTAGAAAAGCAACTTTGAGACAGTTCAGAATAGAGACGCTAGGATCTGAATATAAGGAGGAAGCTGCTCTATTGAAAAGAAAAAATCTTCCACGTAATCAAAATGTGGAACTAGTTGTTGCAGGACATTGTGAAGATTAAAAAGTATTCCTGGAGTGAGAGGTTTAAATAAATAAATAGATAAATAAGTAAATGAATAAACAAACAAATATATAAAAATACTAGACAAATTTGCACTAGGTAAACTTCCAGAGAAGGAATCTATGGTAACTTTCAGATACAATTACCCACATAACATATTTCTGATAAATTTCCATAATTGCTGATATCCAGAGGATAAGAGGCTCTGGCTAGGAGGGACTGACTTATGCTCTTTCATCCTTGCTTATCCTTCATCCATAAACTCTTCCTGATTACTGTCTGAAACAGTTGCTGGTCTTGAGGAATTATTAGTTGGCTATAGTACTGCTGTTTTCATTATTTCATCCTCATTTGTTGGATATTCTGATTCCTATTAAGGCGAGTAGTGAAGCTTGGACCAGGATCCATTGGGAAAGATCCAGACACAGATTGCCAAAGCTACTGTGGGATGAGAAACTAATAACTGTAGCAAATTTATGATGAACTTTATAAACGGGCATTGGAACCTTGAATTCAAAGGAAAAGCCATAACCCTTTGGCAGGGATTAAAAATAATGTCACAGGGTAGTTTTGAAGTATGAAAAAAATTTTCTCCTGGTGACATACTTTCCATTGGGTCCAGTCTGAAAAGCTGTGCATTCTCCCAGGGGTTAAGCTTCAAATCATAGAGAAGTGTGCACAGAAAGAAGCTGCCTTCACACTTCATAAAAGCAGGACAACTTTCCACCAGGGAGCCAGCGAGCAGGGTCCCTGTAGGACCTGCAGGGGTATATTTAAAACAAAAGTGAGGCAGGTTAAGAGAAAACTGCAGTGATTAGATCCAAGAGGCCAAGTGTTTCCTGTGTATAATAATCTGATTATTGCAACAGTGATATCACCAGAGTTTCACTGATTTATTCTGTCTGTGGTTCCACCCAGTCTTTTCTTTGTGAAAACAAGAAAATCTTTGTAATAAGGTATTCTCACAATATAAAGTATTTCAGTACTGCAAAGCTATCTGAAAATCTCAAAGTATTTGAAAAATATGGTTAAAAATATGTTTAAGAAATATGCAACGCGATGGGAATAGTAGCAGATTTCCTTAGCATTTGATATCAATTGCACTCTGTTTTTTTGATGGCTTTAGCTGTGTTTAAAGTCTTCTCTACCAATGTTGTAGGTAAATATACTTTTATTTCCAAATTCAAGATGAAATGACTTTGATAAGAACTCAGTGGAAGTGCCTTTAAACTTGTTGCACACAGTGGTGAGGAACTACCAAGTAACTGATCAGTGGTGATAAAGGCTTTGCAACACTCTAAGGAAAGGTTCTGGCCTTTCACAGAATCACAGAATCACAGAATAACCAGGTTGGAAGAGACCCACCGGATCACCGAGTCCAACCGTTCCTACCAAACACTAAACCATATCCCTCAGCACCTCGTCCACCCGTGCCTTAAACACCTCCAGGGAAGGTGACTCAACCACCTCCCTGGGCAGCCTGTTCCAGTGCCCAATGACCCTTTCTGTAAAGAATTTTTTCCTAACGTCTAGCCTAAACCTCCCCTGGCGGAGCTTGAGGCCATTCCCTCTTGTCCTGTCCCCTGTCACTTGGGAGAAGAGGCCAGCACCCTCCTCTCTACAACGTCCTTTCAGGTAGTTGTAGAGAGCAATGAGGTCACCCCTCAGCCTCCTCTTCTCCAGGCTAAACAACCCCAGCTCTCTCAGCCGCTCCTCATAAGGCCTGTTCTCCAGCCCTTTCACCAGCTTTGTTGCTCTTCTCTGGACTCTCTCCAGAGCCTCAACATCCTTCTTTGTGCAGGAGGGTGCAGGATGGCGGCTGAAACTCCACATAAGGTTTGAATTGATGCCTCCCTTGAAATCTGATGATCCCAGACAACAGCTTTTCCAGATGCTGTTTGTAGACAGGATGACTTCTGTTCCCAGAGTGCCGCACACTTCATCCTACCCTTCAGAACACAGTGATGGTGTGAAAAGTGCAGAGGTTGCCTGGACAAGAAGGAAAGATTGTAAACCCCATAGTAGACAGCATGGATTTTGCGACCTAATGAAACACTTCTTCCATCTTTCAAAGACAGGTAGACACACCTGCTCTGAGGTATTAGTCCGGTATCTAATAGGAAGAATAGAGACTGTTGCTATCCTTCTGTCCAACAGCTTCTGCTTGTCTGCAGTAGACCTTGCATTCACTCTGGTTTCAGCACCCAGGGCACATGAAGTGCACTCTGCCCTTGCAGGTGCAAGCAGGAAAGACAATTTTCCCAGTTAAAGTTCTGGATAAGTGTTTTACCCTTGGATGGCTGATCAGTCAGGAAGATATCTTTCCTTCCACAGCTGCCCATGGGAATGGTGGAGGAGAGAAGGAGAACTGTAGAGAGTAAATCTCTTCCAGCTCTCTGTCCTTTCCTTGCTTCTCCTGGACATCTTCTAAGTCATCTCAAAGTAGCTGCTGGAATACATGCAGAGGGACAATGAGGGATCCAGGCACAGAGTGAACTGCACAGAGCTCCCCCAGGGCATATCAGAGGAGCTATGTCTTATCTTGTCTCAGTTTTAGATTCAAACATAGATCATCCATGGGGAATGAGACATTCCAGCAAGGCTGTAGTACTGGGACAGAGAGGATCTTGGCAACAGTACTTTTTCTGGGGTTAAAGTAAAAAGCAAGCTGGCAGTGTAGGACACTAGAGTTTGAAACAGGTGCTTATCATGAACACGAAAGTGGATGACAGTTACTTTCATACATTTGTCTTCATTTCAGTGGATTTCCCCTCCACTCACTCCCACCCTCCTCCCATTCCTTTCTTTTGGGTGAATAGCATTTTTTGAACAATCTGTGAGTAATTGCCAGCTCAGCTCCTTTGCTTTTGAGCCATATTTATCAGTCATTTCCTGATTTCTTACAAAAGAGTTCTGCTGCTTTCGAGTTTTACAGAGGGATCTCTCTTTTCTGAAAGAAAAGGAGGAAGAAACACAGGGAAGGTTTTTTGCTCTAAATCTGGAATAGGAAAGAGCTTACCCTTACCTTGTTGATCTCACTGACCTTCTTCCCAGCTCTAACTTACATTAAAATCTTTTTTTTTTCTGTCCATCCCTTCTCTACATATCAGCTTTACTTCACAGATAATCATAATAGTGAAAATCCTAATACAGTGTACTAGTTGGAAGACATCTCGAAAGCATATATGTTCACCTGCAAGACAAGACCAGACATACGTAATTGAAGGATAATTAAAATCCAGCAGTCTATGAGTGGATCCATCTGAAGTTTCTAATTTTCGAATTGATGATGATGATGCTGAGTTTCAGCTACCACAGCTACCACCTCTGGAATGCCTTGCCTAGAGCCACAGTCTTTCTGGCTCAAGCTAAAAGACTTTAACCCAATTGCTAAGGGTTTTATTTTCAAATCGTGCCACAATTATTTTTGAGAACTCACCTGCCTAGAGAAGACTGGGCAGTGCCCATTAGTGGAGCAAACTCTGGCACTCAGCAAAGCACAGTGCATAGTGCTTTTTCACTGACTGTTATAGAAGGGGGGCTTATCCACCCTGACAAAAATACTGGAGAAGCAGTTCACAAGGGACAGGTTTGGGGACCATAACCAAGGAGGGTATCAGTGGAAATGCGTGGGACCTTCTGATCTGAGGAGTAGCATATACTGCAGGTGTCAGCCTCTTATGACAGCCTGGGAGTGGGCAGAAACACACAGAACCCTAAAGGGACCCAGCCACCTCTGTCAGTGAGAAATTTGACCTAGCTGCAGAAATAAGCCTTCTCCTTCTCTTCTGGTACGTGTTTCTGAATGCATATGAACCCCGATAAAGCCTCCATTTGGGTCAAGGAGAAAGAGACAGTGGTAGTGAAACACAAGCCTTTAATTTTCCTTTCAGCCAACCCTCTCTAATACATGTGATTTACCTCCCAAACTTTCTATGGAGGCAAGATGTAGCAGAGCTGAGTCCCAATGATGATAAATCATTTAATATTATCACACAGTGAATAAGACATGAAAAGAACCCAGGTGCCCTGACTTTTGTCAACTTTTCATGCTTTTTCACCTTGTTCTCCCCATTTCTGCAAAGTGGTTGTGCATCAAAACACTTGGGAATTACCATGCTTTATACTCCCTGAATCCAGCTTTTAAATTTGGGCCTGGCTGGTAGATCTTCCTCTTGAGTCTCTACAATTTACAGTCCCTCCTCTCCACATTTAATTGTGTTTGTAAATAACCAGTATATCTTTTGGCAGAAAAATAAAAGTGCAAAGGATCTGTTACAGGATAGATTTATAAACTAAATCTTTCTTCTGAAAAAAAAGGGATACAGGGGAGGAGTCCTTTTTTTTTTTTCCTGCACAATTAAAAAGCTCTCATACAACTGTAACTAAAACTCCAGTAACCATAATCAGCTGCCACCATGCAGAAATCATTGATTTTCAAACTCACCAAAACTACCCCTTTGTCAGCCTCTGTTATTTATTGGCACTAAGACAAAACAGAGTTTGACTTCGCGTGGGGTGGCAGCTGGCAATTTGTTCTGTACGCTGCCTGTACAGCACCCAGCACAGAGATTTTCTCATTCAAAAGAAATATTTTGAGGACATTGCAATGGTAAAAATAAACAATTATGTGTTGGATGGTAGGTCATTACTGACTCCATTTGTTCTTTATGCAGCCAGAGAGAAGCCAGTATATCCTAATGGCTAAGAATGGGATTTGCACGCCTGACTGGGAATCTCAGTGCTTTATCTGCTCTAGTGAACCAAGCCTCCAACTCCCTAAAATGCAGAGAAATTCAGTCACTCAGGACCTTTTCCTTTGTCATTGAGTTGCATGGTCCTGGACCAAAAAGGCATTTAAAGGGAGAATGAAGGAACAGAGCCTAGGTCTGATTGCTTCCTAAGATAGCATGCTCATTAGTTCCTATTCCTCACACTAGATCACATTATTTTGATTGAGTCAGATATTGATGAAAATATTATATTCCTGATTACATCTATGTTTTCAGGTTTTGAACATAAAGATATAAAGCACTATTTTCCCAGCTATTTTTTTTGTAGCTGAAAACAGAAAAAAATATAATTGGAGGGGAAATATATATCTGTGACTGATGTGAGGCTAGGCTTTCTTTATTTTCATCTGGAGTTCCAGGGTGCCATTCCCTGTCATCCATATGTCACAACGGAGGAGCAAGCCTCCAGGATATCTGCCCCATAGGCTATGGATAGATCCTTGCACAGTGTCAGCAGCAAGCATGCAATATGTATGGCAGAAAGTGGATCATCCCAATTTTTCCATTTTGGCATCTACTTACCAGCAAGATGTGGGCAAATTGGAGCTCAGACAAGAGCCACAAAAATGATGAAGGGCCTGTGAAGAGCTGACATACGAGGACAGATTTAAAGAACCAAGAACGTATAGCTTGTCTAAGGGATGAATGAGGGGAGGGAGGGGCTGAAGGGAAGGTGATATTTATCTCCATGTATTTGCAAGGATGTAAATTCCAAGGCAGGAGATGAACTGCTTATGATGGTACAAAGAGAGATTTACTAGAAGTTGTAGTAGGAAATTTTCAGCTGAATGTCAGGAGAATTTTTTTAAGGGTGAGATAACGATAATAAAAATTTATATAGTGTTTGATAGTGAGAAGGGGCAAATGGTAGTAAGCTGATTCCTGCATACAGTGTTTCTAGGCAATAGGGAAGGATTGTTTTCAACCCTATCCTGCTGTTTGAGAAAGACTTTGGGCAGAGAGGAGAAAATTTTCCTTTCAATATATGAAGCACAGATGGGTCAAAATCCTTGTCTAAGAATAACTGGTGTTGGTACCGTAGCAGTAGCTCAAGTGGCCTGATCAGGTGTTGCATAAGCCAGTTGTTGGTCACCTCTTGCTAACATTTCTAAAGGCAAGTGGATTGGTAGAATCTTTTCCTAGGCAGCTCAAGCACAAGATGGCTGTCTTCTCGTAGCAGGAGTTTATATTTGAAATAACATTGGAAAACTTGCTGTTTAGTTGGTAAATAAACAGAAACCGGCATTTCTGCTTTCCAGCTTAGGCTCAATTCACTACACAGCTTTATATTACTGCTTTCTGAACTTAGCAGGAGTTTTCCTACACCAGCCCAAGGGACATAGTAGGGTGATGGAAAGCCAGTAGGTGAGAACCCGGAGGCCTTAGCTGAGAATGCCAGTATTCTAGTGAGAATATCAGAATGTGCTTTACAAGAGACAGTCCCATAAAAGTTTGGTAAGAGTGAATAGGATGGGAAGCACTGGTGTCTTCTGTCTCTCATATTAATTACAGTGATCCTCATCTGATACTCACCAAAGACACACTAGAGTTTTTCACCTGACCTTGTCAAGAACTGGGGAATCCCAAAGGTCTTCTGATCTTGATGTACTCTCCAGAGAAACATTTTACATGAATCAAGACAAAAGCAGGGTGGCTTTTTCTTTATCTTTTTAATTTTTTTTTTTAATGCAGAGTTTGGTGTCTGGGACAAAAAAAAAAAAAATATTTTCAGATGTGTAAATGCAAATTTAATGAGCGCTTAAAAAAAAAAACCTTCAAATCAATGCAAAAATATTCCACCGTGGAGTCATTTTGATTAAAAAAAAAAAAAAAAACCCACGAGGAGGGGAGGAGGAGGTTGCCTGAAATAAGCAAAATTTTAAGCTAATGGGAATCTCATTCATTATTTAATCCACTCCTTATCTGAAATGTACAAAAAATGGAATCTAATATGGCGTATGTATGTTGTTGTCTTAGCGAAAAGGCAGGGGCAAAGGCCTGCAATTTCACTTAATATATTAAATCCTACTGCAGGCTTTGAGCCAGATTAATAACTCTAGCGAGCTAGAAAATCCCAATATATATTTTTTCTAGCTCCATGCATGATGCAGCTTGATTCATAAGCAGCTCTACCGCTGGGCTTTATTAAATACAAATAAAATATCTCTTCTATTGCAAAAGCCCACAAGGTGACAGAAAGAGGAGAAGCAACTGTCCTTGCTAGTTAAAATGTATTTTCTTTGGCTTCCTCTACCTTAGTTCAGCCCCCAAGTCCCAGGTCCCTAGAATATTTATACGGACATAACCCTGTGCATAGAACCAGGGGGTTAGACAGAAAGGAAAGAATTTGTTCCCATCACTGGGGCATGCTTGTGAAAAAGACCCTGCGGTATTCCTGCCCTCAAGTGGACACGATTCAATTTTATGCCCACTCAGGAGAAGAATTTTAGCAGCCCAGCACGCTCCCTTACAGTCTGGGACAGCTGGTTTGCTGCTGAATTAAGTGTGCTACAGGATGACTCTCTTGCAGCCCTGCCAGGAAACTTGGGCTGGTACCGTGTTTGCCAGGCAGGGTGTTGAACCTCAGGCTTGGAAAGCAAGAAAAGTGTCAAGGAACTTGAATTCACCAGGCTTGTTTATAAATCATGAAACTGAAATTCAAAAGTACAGGAGAGAAACTCTACATATTATTAAGTTTGCTTTGCAAGCCTTCACTTGTACATGCAGTGAGAGTAAAACACAGAATCACAGAATCACAGAATAACCAGGTTGGAAGAGACCCACCGGATCACCGAGTCCAACCGTTCCTACCAAACACTAAACCATATCCCTCAGCACCTCGTCCACCCGTGCCTTAAACACCTCCAGGGAAGGTGACTCAAAACAAAGGATTTAGGAGAAAAGAAACATAAAAAATACACTGCCAGCATAGGTCCTGCCTAAAAATTGTACCACTGCTTTGGGAAATCAACGTTATTTTGGACAACACTGAAGCACATGCTGTACATCTATCTAAGATTGTGCTTAAATGGTGTCCTGAAGAAGGAAGAATTTGCTCATGTACTTACATTTTCCTAAATCTGCAAAATATTCAAGGCCAAGTTCATGGGACCAATAAAAGAGTAAGTGGACAGGGCTTCCCAGAGAGTCAAATTATATCCTTTTGCAACTCATTGCTTCAATATCTCACAATGCCATTTAAAAAAAAAAATCATATCCCTTGAGTTTAACAGAGGTAAATCCCTTCATGAGACAACACCAACACATCCAGGAACACAAAACTATTTCATGGAGGTAGATCTGCTGATGTAGATGCAGTACAAATACGTAGGAGATGGATCCTGCTCTGGAGAGATTAGGCTCAAAGCAGGCAAGGGAAATGGTGGAGACAGGTATTATCTGCTTTACAGCCGGCAAACAGACTTGGCTTATATTACAGAACAGGGGAGAGGATATGAGTTAAAGTACATTGGGGTAGATGGTGCCCTCTTAAGCTCTCATTCAAGCCATCACTTGATCTTAGTAAAGCAAACAAGAATTTTATCTTATTTAATTTATTTCCTTTGAGAAAATGGAGCTTTAAGTGTACTAGAGCAAGATAAAATAACCTCTCCAATGTAATTTCCCAACAATTTGTTTTGTTTAGTTGTGTTTCTTTTTTAAATCATGGATGACCAAAGAAGGTTGCTTCATTCTGTTTTGTTTTAATTAAAGGAAGAAGAAAAATGGTGACTTAAGCTAGATCTGCAGATTATCAAATATCTGTCAGTGGAATAAGAAAGTAATGAACATTATTGCTGCTGTGTTCTTTTTAGGCAGAGGGGGTGGGAGGAAGAAATGCACGTAAAGTTACTTTAAATCCACATGAGTAATTTGATGGATTTTTCCACTTAGTCGTGGTGCAGACCCAGGATTCCAGTCCTGGCCACATTCAGCTGATGGAAGCAGTGTCCAAAGAGATAGAGGATGAAGGCATGGTGCACGAGGAGGGACAGTTTTCTGTCTGTGTCTGCAAGGCATGTGTCATGTTTGTGGCTGGGAGCTGCCTGTGAACTGCTCTGGTGTTACTGCATCATCTCCACTGTGCTGTGAGCAACAAATGGGGAGTGGATAACCTGAGCGGGTTCGAGGCAGACATGGGCTACTTCAGTCCTGCTTCATAGCTGGGCCAGTCCTTGGGACTGTTGTTGGTGATTTATTATAGTGAGCACTGCCATGAGAGGGGGAGGTCCTATTTGAAGGTTAAAGACCTGGAGTACTTAGTGCTTACTACGTGTAAAATGAAAAGATGGTCCTTGACCCACACTGCTCAGAGATGCGAACGCCTGAGAGAGGCCACAGCAAACAGATGGAGGGAGAGCAAGGTAGCATAGAACGGATTATGATTTGGTTAGGAAGTTGCAGAGATAGCACACCAGCTGCCTCGTGGGTGTTGAGTGGTTTGGAAGTGTCACTGTAAAGGTGAATTTCAAGGAGGGACAGCAAGGCCGAATCTGTAGTAGATGCCTCTGATGTTGGCAGGACTTTCACATCCCTGGTACACAAAGGTCTCTGGACATTAGAAACAGCTGACATAGCTTTGGGGTTAAGCCAACACTATCATGCTGTTAGGATGTTTATCTGAACCAACCATCACAAAAAGCTCTGCCATGCCTACCTCAATATTAAAGATTCAGAGCCTTTTGAGGACAGAAGGCATCATTTTTCCTGACCTTCTGGATGTAATAGAGGCCACGGGATTAGAGTGATTCCCACACCAGGTCCCTTTCACTTGGGCAGAGTCACAGCATCTCGCTCAGAAAGGCATTGCAAGACTAATAAAGAACCTTCAAGGGAGCTAGCATCTCATTTTTATAGGGCTTGTGTACATGGTTGCACAGCATGTGAAATGTAGTAAGTATCTGTTCCTGTATTGTTTTTTGTTGTTGTTTAATGAGTATAAAGGCCTTTCTGGAAAGCTCAGATTTTTTAAGCACTATCGTGTACTGCAGAGGCAGCAACTGAAGGCTAATTTGAAAAATTCACGCTGGACACTGGGCTGAGATGTGCCCTTTAAATGATGGTCAGTGACCCAGGAAGAATTTCCTGAGTGCAGAAGGACCCCGGCGGAATTGTTTCATGTCTGCAACTGTGTGGCTAAGCAGTTTAAATGGAAAAAGTACTAAGAGTATATTACTTTCCTTTGGCTTGCATTTAAACTGCTTATCCTGTGCTTCAAACACCCATGATTTTACACAAACTTAAGTTCCACAGAAATATTCCCAAACTTTTAAAAGTCAGTATGATTCCAAATCCTTATTTTAATTTATGGGTTTGTCTTCTTTGTGCCCCAAATGCCATGCTACCTTTTCCTCTTTCTTTTCCTTCATATAGTCCACTACTTTCAAAGGGTCCACAGATACTAAAGTTGAATGGGAGCATAAGCAATGAGATTTCACCTAGCATAATAGGATTCAGGATCTGGGTCTGTGCCACAGATTTGCATTAGGAGCCCTGAGTGGGACATGAGGACTTTATGAAAGGAGGAGTTAGGGACAGGTGTGTAATTTTACTTCACATTCATTAATGCTCTTTACTAGGTATTGGAGTGAATGGGAGAGAATAGGTTTTCTTCTGGGATCAGTCTTGAACTCACTAGAGGATTTTTGGTTGCTCTAAATGGAACTGGAAAATAAAAAAATGACCATAGATTATATGAAAGTTTAAATCATTCCCAGAAACTATGGAATTAACTGAGCCTGATGTTGTTTTCAACCTCTATCTGTTGCAACCTTTTTTCTCTGTTGAGATCATGCCTGTCTAGTTTTTAATCTCTGAGTATACAGTTCAAAACCACACTGTTTCAGGTACCACAAAGAAATTGTGCTAGAACTAAGACAGAAAATTGATTAGTCTGTTTTCTCTGTTCTGACTTAAGAGTGAAGCAGTAAATAGTGTTAATGCTGAAAAGTGAATTAGATTTCTAACACTGTTTCTGCTTTAATAGTTTTTTCCATTTGCTAATAGCCCAGATAATAGCGACTGCCCTTCAATAACATGTGTTGTTTTGTTTGTATCTTTCTTCTGACAGCATCTTTTTAAAACAACAAATTACAGCTCATTCATGAAATAGTTACAAATTCTGTGCTTGTTTGTTTCTCCGGGCAAGCTAAGTATGTCCTTGTTAACACTGTCTGTCAGGCATTGTGTACCTGCAGGCTGTGCTTAGCTCCCTCCTTTTAAGGGTCTCTCAGTCAATTAAAATTGCAGATACAAATTTCAAGTGCTTTCGAATAGGGCTTTCAAATCCAAATGAGGATTTTGCACTTTGTCAGAAAGCAGACCGGCAGTGAGGGCTGTTCTTTCTGCGTGCTGGCTGAGCTTTAGTCAGGAGTGTCCCTTGAATGCTGAGAATGGTAAACCATATTGGTGTCTGCGTTCTACAAGTAGGATTATTTTGGTATTACCTTTTGCAAAGCTGCTATCTTATTCATCTCACAAATTTCTCCTTAAGTATACTTTTACCCTCCACACTGTTCTTGTCAATTCTAATGTTCTTATCTCCTCATTGCTGTATCTGAACACTTTCCAGTAGTGTCCTAACCAGCTGGGCTATTATGTCACCTGTAGCTAATTTTCTTTATGATTCTCTTCCCAGCAGAGTGAGTGGGGTATTGTTTTGATAGGGTTCCTCTAGTTTCTGCCATGTGCTACTCCATGTGAGCATTTGGGGCAGGAGCTCAAATTGGCAACAAGAAACTGGTGTGTCCAGAATACTCCTTTGTTCCTGTGTTTGTTCCAGAATACTATACTTGTCTTGAAAATTATGGTTCACAGTTAACTTATCCATATGGAGAAAAAGTCTGTCAGGCTTTCAGAGCTTGTCAAATACAATTCATAAAATCCAGTATTCGGTCTCTTCTGCATGCATAGTCCTTGCCATTGAGATGTTTCCCACAAGTCCATTGATGATCAAGAGAAGAGACTATCCATGATTTCGGATAGTCTAGCAAATTCCCTTTCTTCCATTTCACCAGTCTTCCCAGCCTACCCTATCAGTGCATTATATCAAAGCATTTCAATGCCTAAATTATTAGCAAACTAGGTCAGAGATCATCTACTTTGGGGTGTCTATTCTGCACTTTTCCCAAGTATTTTATCTCAGATTGGTGACTGTAAAGCTACAGTAATTTATAATTGCAATTACTGAGTGGTGACAGTTAAATGGTATGTAATAAGAGCTTTTTAGCTACATACTGAGTTTTATCCTAGTTTATCACTGACATTTCATTCAAAGAATAAATCTCATAAAGTTTTAGTTTTGTAGATACAGTCAGCCTAGAAATGTTTGCAGAGGAGTGCTACTCAGTTGTTTCTGACATGGTATCCTTCACAAAATACATTTTTAATTATAATATGCTCTTCTAATGTATTTGAGGAGTTCAAAGACCTATGACTTTTTTTTTTTAAACTGCTCTAATTCATTTAAGATCAGTGAATGTAGCTTGGAATTGTTACTTATTTGGATCTCAGAATACCCATCTAGCTTTTTTTGTTAAATGAAATATCCTTGTTTGAATTTATATCTTTAAAAATGAAACTGATGAAATTGACAGAATAATTATTTGCTAACTGTGTCCTCAAAGTCATTTGAATAGCCAAATTCCTTCTTCTGTGACAGTGTGTAAAGCCTGTACCTAATTTCTGGGTGACAGAATTCCCAGTTATCTAAGTGGGAAAGATCACTTGCCACATATCCCTGGGAAGCACTCCTCTCCCTGGGCTGTAAGGACAGCTATGATTGTTCAGTATTTTGTAAGACTGGCTTATGCTCCCAGTGCACACTGTTCTCTATTTAATAGATGCTTTGACTTGCTGGTACTTTTACCATTTTCAGGCCTGTATCTCTTCCTCTGATTGAAACTTTTCTGAGCGGGGAAGAAAAGGCTGCTTCTGCAGGGTTGTCTGCTTCCCCCATCCCCAAATAAGCCATTCCTTCTGCATTCTGCAGGGAAGTGAATAGGGTTTGGCAAGGAGATGTGCATGGGAAAAAGTTTCTGGAGTGAAAGTGGGATTTTTGATTAATTACCGGCAAGCGTATTATTTCTTGTACTGTGATTATGATTAGTCCACTCTTCACCTTGTTTTTTTCTGAGGTTATTTCCTTGATACTAAGCAAAGCATAGTAATGTGATGGAGTTGAAGTTTATAGGGAGAGAGGTTAGAACATTCATTAAACTTTTCTGTATTTATCTCACTCTTCTTGAAAGACAATTTCTTTAAAACCAAAGCCAGATACTTGAATGAAAAATGACCTCTCTACTTAGCTCCCCTATCCACCACATCTCAGGAAAATTGACCTCTCCATTAGATCAGCTGATCAGTGGAGCATATCCCAGGTTTAATGGCCATCAAAGAGAAAACCAATTTAGTTTCTGCTACTTTGACAGGAATGCATCTGCAGGACTTGGGCAGACCAATAAGATGTGGGTTTTTTCTAGTTGTTGTGCCAAGTCTTTGCTAAACTTCAAGCAATGATCTTTCACAACTGTCCCTTTACTACTGGTTCTTTGTGCTAAAAATAGGTTACTGGGCGTTTCACAGGAGGTGCTGTCAAAGCCTGGACTTATGTGTATGCATGAGGACTATCATGTCACCCTTTGTGGTATAGATAAGGGATCTATCCTTTCTTCAACCTGCTGAAAGTCTTGCATTTCTTTTTAAGTGTCAAATAGGCATCACTGAGTTTAAATACCACAGTTTTCTCAAACTATAGTCTTCATATCCTTCACAGTTAAGTAACATATTTCATATGCAGTAAATCTGTTTTCAGCTAGCTCCATGTGCTTCTGCTACTTTCTGAAACTGATCTTTGCTAACAGGATGCAGTCTTGGCTACTGCAAGAGCTGAAGTAGTATGCTAGAGGGGTAGGTCGGCTGGCTTCTGTTTTTGGTAAAGCAGGGTTAAACACTCAGATGTGGATCCACAAAGAAGGTTTATCAGCATCCAGACTAGTATAATACGGATAGGTCAAGCTGATAATGATTGCATTTACCCATGGGGTTTTGATGAGCTTTCCTTACACATAATTTGAATGTATCCGTGAGTAATCTGAATATATTCTAGATTGCCACATTGGTGTAAAATTACAGAGGGAAGCACGTGTTAATTCACATTGGTCTCAATTCATAAGAGCTCCTGGTTGTCCTGGTTGGGGTTTTTTTTTCACCTTTATTTCTTCTATTGTTGCAGCTCTCTCAAATGTCCAGATGCAATATGAAACTTCTGTGGCTGTAGGACAGGGTACACGTTAAAAAAAATATACATATAACTGTTATCATTAATTTTGGACCTAGCATAAACATTCCCCATTCATATTTCAGGGATACTTGTGTCTCTTCAGACTCTGGTCCAGTGAAGCTCATCACCATATGATCACAGTCAATTATAATAATTTTTATAGGCTTTAAAGACAGAAAAGATGAGGAAAACATATGGAGAAATTGGTAAATAAAAGACAGCAATATTTTAAGACAAAGTAATGCAAAGCCTCCAAAAGAATGACTTAAACCAACCTTTTAATGATTAGGTATTAGGATGGAAGTTTCCATGGGAACATATTATCTCATCAGTCTCTACTTCAGTGTTCCTTGAGTCCTCAGTTGAAACAGCTGGATCTAGCTAAATTATGCCGTTTAATATGTTTTTCATTGTATGAAACTTTTTTCTCTGCACGTTTCAGCTACAACACCAAAAAGTCAGCGTCTCTTTCTCTCCTCCTCCTTCCTTCTCGGCCCAATGAATGTTTAATTATTTATGCAAGTGGAATATCTCCTAGAGAAGAGAGGGAGAGGAAAAAGGAGGGAGTAATGGAGAGAAATTGTTTTCAGTTTTCTAGTGTGGAGTTGATCCCAGTCTTGAAATAAATATCAGCCTTTTTTTTACTTGATTATTTACCAGTTAAGGGGGAAAAGAAAAAAAAATAAAAAGAAAAAAGAAAAATCATGAACCTCTGATAAATAATTCAGGCATCTCCATCTGTGAAAATGTTGGATTTGGCCTAATTTTCCTTATAAACAAAGACTGTCATCTGCTCCAGAAAATAAAATCTGCAGAATTTAGGTTTTGAAGGGGCATTTTTTCCATGCCAAGATCTGATGTATTTTTACACACACACACACAACTTAAAAGCCAAACCAGGAAATTAAAGCAGAAAATCAGGCAAGATACCTTTCATCCCTGTTTCTGGTAAAATGTCAGCCAATTAGTGCTATGTTGTTGAAACACAGATCGACAAGAAAATTGTTGTTGAGCTCTGCTAGGTTCTGCTATTGAGTGCCTAAATCCCTTTGACAGCAAATGTTACATAGCTGATAATGACCTGGGAATGAGATTCCATCCTCAAAGGTTTTGATGGAGCTTAGGAAGGACAAGAAATAATCCCACTTAGGTCAGTATCATGTGTTGCACAGAGTAGGTCTCTCTTTCAAATTAAAAATTCTTACAACTAATAGTTTTGACAATTCCACCCCTTCCTGTGAATTTTGTCTTCAGCACTGTAGAGAGATGCCTGGGTTTAAGTTTATGTTATTATTTGAAGGTCATCTGAAATAAATGAATTCATAGAGACTAGCAGCAGTCCTGAGTAGGTTTTGGGACAGACATTTTGGATGGTGAAGGGCTAAGGACTAGGACAGCCTGAAGTTCAGGTGAATTGGGGCCTCACTAGAGTCAGTTTATGATCATGAATTGGATGAAGTCTCATCTTCTGTCTTCTACGTCTGAAGCAGAAATGGGAGGACAATGGCATGCAACTGATTTCTTAAGGTTATAAGAGATTTATGTCCTCAATGGTGGTTACGTGCCATTGGAAAGGCCTGTGAGAAGATGAGGTGAGAATAGAAGGAAGGTTTGGTAAGCTCTATCGTCTAGGAAATACTGTTGAAACCTAAATTTATAGATTTCAGTAGGACAGGAGACTTGAAAGGAAGGGAGCCTTGATCTACAATTTATCAAAATTTAGCAAGAAAAAATGATCGAGGGACATGGGTAGAAAGTGTAGTGTGATGCTGGCAAGCACATCAGACACATAGCACATGCTTCTTTACATTCCAGGAAAAACAAAACAAAACAAAACACAAGAAAACAAGCCAAATTTGATCATAGTTTGTTTGGCAATTATTGTATTCATGTATGCATGAATAGGAACTTCTCAGGCAGAGTTTGTGGCTAAATCATGATCATTTCTCTCCTGGAATTCCAAAAATATTAATGAGAGTTGGTGAAAAAAACTTGAGTTTATGTAACTTGAAAATCAGATTAGTCCAACAGAGATTTTATGAAAGCGAGGTCCTTCTGAAAAACAAACCAAAAAGCTAATGAGAGCAGAATGGCAATTTTCCTTCAGCAGTTCCAGTGGTGAACTCAGCTTTGTAACATCTGAATCAAATATCTAGTTCTGTCAGACAGGCAGGACATATCCCTGTGTTTCTACTCAACAGTAAACACAAAAGATGTAGAGGAAGAATTTATCATAAAGTGTTCAGGGAAAAAAAAAAGAAGCCAAAGCAATGAGCCTTAGTCTTTCTCTTATGGGTTCAAAACCAAAAAACAGCCACATTATAAAATGAAATAGTTGTGGACTCTTTGAGTGCATCCATCTTCCTGGACACTTATTCCACGACTGTGCTGAGCTGTGACATTACTCTGGAGAAAAACAAAAGCAAGAACAAAATAAAAAAATCCATGCTACAATTTATGAGATGTTTTTTGATGCCTTTATGAAGTGATGTTTCCAGTACAGGGTAGACACAAGCTGTGATATCCAAATGCCAGGCAGTGTTCCTGAGGCTTTTGTGTGGTTAGGTGGAGTAAAGTGGTTGTGGCTAACCCAGAGGAGCAACAACAGGGCTGAGGTGGATAGAGTGAAGCCAAGAAGTGGAGATAGAGAAGGATAAGTGGATTCTTTGGTGGAATTCAGCCAGGCCAGCAATTTTGACAGCTCTCCCTAGCCAGCAGGTTAGCCTCTGCACTCCCCTCCTGGTCTGTGGAGGTACAGTGAGTGCTGTCTGGAGCTGTTGAACCACGAGAGGAAAGTGTTTATATCATGTGGGTTAGAGCAACAAACCTGACTGAATTCCCCAAAGGGAAATGTGCTTTCTGAGGCTTTCCGTGTTCTGTTTGGAAGATTTTTTTTTTCTTTCTGTTTTCAATGTTCCTCACAATCTGAGCAGCATTTTAAAAAGCATTGCAGAGACTGCAGAAAAAACAGGGAAGGCTTTCCTTGGGATGTCCCTTCCACTAGGGCAGAGAAGAGACTGGGCTTGTTTCTTTGATGGTGTGAGTGGAGCAGATGAAGACCTGCTTTCCTTGTTTCTTCATCAAGACAGACTCAGTCTTGAAGGGAAGAAAGAAAGAAAATGAAAGTCACTTTTGGGACCAAGGGAGTGAGATGGGAATAACTCCTCTTCACAGTTATTTCCAGCCCAAGATTAGCTAATAACTGAGTGATGATGCTCTGTTAGGCATTGTGGAATCGAGTGCCTTGCACTGCCAGAAAATCAGCTCTTTCACAACAATCAACCTATTTTTATTTCATCAGTGGCCAAATCCTGGGGAGCAGCTCTGTGAGTGCGTATATATGTGTGTGTGAGATAGTTATGAAAGACCCGTCTTTGACCTCCTCACTTTCAGCAGAAGGTTATTGTCTTAAATAGCACCTCTAGCTCTCAATTCCCTTTGATCCTCTGAAACTTCAGCTCAGCCACCTGATATAATTTTCATCCCTCTCTCCAACTCCTTGCAATCCCTCCTCCCCATCCACCTTCCCCCAAACATTCGAAGACATTATAGCAGGAACTAATTTTGTCTGGACTATTATTAGATCATGAGATCAGGGCAACATAGAGGTCGTAAAATGTTTCATTCTCTCTGAATGGCCATCGTGCCCCTATCAGGTACCATAACGTTAGGTTTGCTTATTGTGCAGATTGCTTGAGTTGCAAATTGCACATTATCCAGCTTAAACACCTGGCATTTACATTCATTATAACACTGACACCCCCCTTTATGGCCTCCCACGAGGGCCTTCCAATTGGTCAGAAGCGCAAATGAATGTTTTATGATTATGATGAATAATGTGAGGGGCTGTAGAGGGGAAAAAAAAAAAGGAGAAAGGAAAAAAAACAAGAAATAGATGGAGACAGAGGGAAGACTTTATAGAGTGCTTTGACGTTGCAGAGATTTTTGCTGGAGAAGTGCAGCGATCTCTGTGTCTGGAAAAGGACTCAACATAGGTGAATGGAGCTAAACTGGAAAAAAACCCAGCATTTTTTGGAAAGTATAAATATGTGTCCTGATTGAAGAAAGAAGGGTGGAGTGGAGGGGGGTGGGGGGAGGTGGGGATGGAGGACAAGCACTGAACAAAGAGTTGGAGAGAGGGGGTAGGTTCCTGATGGTGTTTCTTGCTTCTCAGTGATTTCAGGCCAATAGCTGCACACATTTCCATGCCTCGGTTTCCTCATAAGAATACATCAGGAATAGATTTGGTATCCAGTACTCTTCCTCTGCATACACACACTCACCCCCCAACCAGTTTAGGGCCTTTGCACTGAAACAGTCTTCCCCTAGCCCTTCCAGACGTCACCCTTTCCCTGGGATAAGGGATTTGGAGACTTGCTGATAACTTGAGATAGAACTAGATGCAGTTTTGGCGGGGGGGGGTGACAATAACATCCAAATGAAGCACTATTCTTTCGGTGTTTTCTTTCTTTGTTTGCTAGCATGGAGAAGGGTCATAGCTTTGAATTAAGAAGCTGAAAATTAAATGTATGAAGCCATTTACTGCGCTACTTTGGCTTTTTATTGGCTACTTCGTTTCTTCTGTCAGTGGCTCCTGGGCCAACTCTATCTCAAGAAGTCGCACTGTATTTTGAACCTGGGAGTTATGTTTTCTATTTTATTTTTCAGTCAAGACCTAGTTCCACTACGCTAATGTTGTTATGTCTCAAAATTGTTTTTCAAGGGGCAGCAGAAGGTGCAGAGAGTTTATCTCATGCTTCTGAAGCCATCTTCGAAGCTGAGGAGCCCTGACTATAATTTTGTTTTCAGGGAAGCTGTAGCTATTTTGCCATTGACTTTGGCAGAGCTGGAACTTCAAGGCTTAATTCATAGGCTGTGGTCAGACAGAAAAGTTGAAAAGAACAGACTCTCTTGTGGTTCTTTCATGGCCTAACAAGAGCCTGAAAATTGCCTCTAGCTTTGCTAGCACCACGTCTCCCCTCAGGAGACATGCAGAGACCATTCTAGGATGCTCCAAGCAGGCAGGGAGAGGAAAAAAATAAATAAGTCTAAATGAGACTCTGCGTCTCCAGAGATTGTTTCCGTGGCTTAAATGATTTTAATTAATAAATAAATAAATGGGATTGAAAGTTGCCCGGGAGAGAGGCTGAGATTCTGAGATATTTTTAACCCCTCCTCCTCCCTCCCTTGATTTTGTTTTGCTTCATCTCCTAGTGGGATCTGCTGGGTGCTGGGTGCTGCTGTGTTCATCTTGGTCTGGACTAATGAGACTTTACTATGATGGAAAGCTCACAGTGAGGGCAGAAATGGATTTTACTGTTGTGTTCAGGGCTTGTGTGCATTGTGGGATACCAGCTGGGCAAGGAAGGGTGATTTTAAAGGCCAGTTTTGTTACAGCCTCACAATTTAGAAATAATCAAGTAGCATACTGATAAAAAGGGTTTTTAAAGCAGTTTTGGGGGCTCTGCAAAACTGACCTGGTTGAATGGCAAACTGCTCTGTGTTGTTTTCTCTTACGTTGTCTGTTACAGTTCACTTAGTTATGATGTGTGCTGAGCTCAGGGAAGCCACGTGCACACAGTACTGGGTCCTACCTAACTCCATAAAGAAAAAGCTAGTCAATCTTATAAGACCCAAGCAGAAAAGGAGAGAATATATGTCAAAGGCTATCATGGTGTTAGTATGGATAGAAAAGACATTTCTTGGTAGCCTTTTGCATGCAATATTTAAAGTAACATAGCAGAGAGCAACACTTAAGAGGAGAATGGGATAGATGTAGTATTTTGTCCTATACAACAGACATATATCTGTCAGTAGTCTTGTAATCTACTGGTTATCTAGGATCTACCTGTCTGAAAGCACAAATCTTGCTTGAGTGCAGTGGATCTTCAATCTCATTAACAGAATCAGAAGTGGACTCATAAGCCTAGTGGCTGGTTTTCAAAGAAGAGAAGGTGCTTGAATCAGCAAGAAATCCCAGTGTAAAGTCTTAGACGGTTGTCAGCATATTGTAGCCTTCAAATCTCTGAATTGCTTAATTTTTCAGCATAGTTCTTTAATTGAATTGTCAACCATTGACAAAAATATACATTTGCCTACCACAGGCATAATGAGACAAATTCAACAATACACTTGACATATCAATTTCTTATGGCAAAGTCCTACAAAACTAAATAGGAATGAAAACATTAGGACTTTAGAGAAAAAAACTCTGAAAGGGTATATAATCTATCTAATAATGTTTTGATCTCATAGAAAGATATTTATGATTGTTTCAATACATCCTAGGGATTTTTCTAAGATCATATCGAATTCAATCTTACAGATGCGTATACAACCAAGTTTCCTCTCTCATTTAACTGTAGACAGTATGGATATCTGTTTATACACAAGATAGCTATGTAAGTGAAAAAGATTAATCCAAATGTGGATGGACCTTGTTTATTCACCAGTGACTTGAAAATCATACTTGCATAATTGAAGCTTACTAGAACTGCTTGACTGAACCAATAGTCTGCTTCTATGTCCAAATAAAGCTCAGTTTTGGGTGTTACAGAACAAATGTTAATGTCCACATAAGGGATAAATAGAGAATAAACTGAATTTCTTCTTAACTTTGTTCCAATGCAGTTATGCCTAGAAGCATGAGGGTTATGTCCCTAGCATTTCTTAGCCAAGGCCATGCAACTGCAGATGTTCTCATTACGCATATACATATAAACGTCTAATCCTCTTTAGAATTATGATAAGGTCTTGGCTTTTGTGGAACCTTGTGGCAATTTGTTACACTGGGTAACTATGCAGTGTAGTTAAAAAATAAATAAAAATCTTTTGTCTGTTTCAAATGCATTCTCCCTTTCAGTTTACTGAAACTCTCAATCAAAGTGGTAATATATGTATTTTATGCAGGAATTTCACAGAAAGCCTGCTGGTCAGGATAATGGCTTCCTGGAAGAACAAGGACTGTGTTTACTGATCTCAGAACTTCCTTTCTGGGCACCTGTTTCTACAAATTTTGAGCATATGTGTTTGCCTGAGTATTGCCACCACCTGAAAAAAATAGATTTAGATACACATTCAGTTTATGTAACACGATCTTGAAGTAGCAGGTTGTGATTAGACCAAAAACAAGGGCAAGGATCTGCAAAAATGGATGCTGATGGGCAGTTTCTCTGGGAGCTTGTTGGATATTCCATCAGTAGAGGATATTCACTAGAAAATTGGATTTTTTTTTTTAAATGTGTGGTCTCAAATAAAATAGAAGGACCTGATACAGAAACTGCTGTATGAGATTCTATGAGAATATTTTTAATATGAAATAAGACTAAAAATCATGTTGTCTCCTTCTATTCCTAGAGTCTGTGAATCTGTAAGAAATGGCAAAGTATTTTTTTGTTACTGTTGTTGGTTAATTTTGTTAAACCAATTTTATGTTTATTTCTTGTTCCCAGTTGCTGACTTGGTTTTGTCCCAGTTGTTATTGGCTTAGAAATTTATTGGCCGGTTTGTTTGGGCCATATAATGGTATTTTAAATAAAAGTGTTGTGGAAGTTGTTGTTCAGAATAAATTTCCTTTGAACTGAGTAGGATGTTATCAAATTTTAAGTGTTCTATAGAAAATGAGTCAATAAACCTGATACCATAAAACAGGAAACAGGATCTTTTCAGGGGGAGTTTTCACTGTTCTTATAGTACATGAGAAACTGCGTGTGAATATCTCTTGAATTTTACTGTTTGGTTCAAAATATTTAGGGATGGCTGATAGTTTCCTGTTAAATTCTAACAGGCTGAGAAACCAGATAAGATGTGGTCAGTGGAAGGAATTGAAGGTCCTTTCTCCCAGAATTTGTTGGCATCCTCTTATTTGCTTCTCCCTTCCAAAAAAAAAACCCCAGACTGCCAGAGTGATGGTCTGTCTCTCTCCATCCTCCTCCTTCTTTCCCGACTAGATCATGCTGTGAGTCTGCAAAAGTTTAGCAATAATTAGTGCCGACCTCTAGCTGCTCACTGCTTGCTAGGAATCCAGGTTGTCAGCTCCGCCTGTCAGAGGGCTGCGAGGAAATGAAGCATTCAGAAGCATAGAGACGTGGGAAGGAGGAGGAGAGATGTCCCTGCGCTACAAAGCACATTGCTATTAAAGTGTCAGTTTTTTGGTTTACTGTTGCAGTTTGTGTGAAGAGTTTATGGATCAGCAGATAACAGTAATTATCACAGAGACTTTTCTGCTAAAGTCTAATCTAACCTTTTATAGTTTTGTACCACGGGGCCTCCCTCTCCCTCCCCTCCCCCTATTTTTAAGAGCTTATTGGGTGATTTTATTATTTTATTTTTATTTTTTATGGCTACTAAATCATAAAAGTTGACACCAGACACCTTCACACAAAAAAGGGATGCATAGATTAATTGAATGGGGGGGTGGATGGTAGGGTTTTATTAATAATACTAATCTAGAGAGTTTATTGTAGCAAAATCCAGGAAGAGATTAACTGTATTAAAAGGAAAGGAAGCAGGGAGGAGAGAGGAATGAAAAAACTCAGAAGTTTGGGCCAAGGTGGCATGTTGTCCTCAAATTTAAAGCACTTGAAAATGTATTGAATCATATTCAGGCTTTGCAAATACTGGTCCCTATCCAGAGTCATTCTGTCAAAGGCAATGCCTTTAGTCTGAGTTGGGGATAGGAATGGGAAGGCTTATCCAGAAAGTGGCAGAGTGAAGAAAAAATTAAAAAATATCATCACCATCACTGCTAGAAGGGATTGAAGCAGTCCCACAGGGCAACTTCTTAACTGTTCTTTTTATAAAAGGAAGAAGAAAGATTTTGGGATGGAAGTTTTGTGAACCTTCTTGAAGTATCTTTTCCTTTTCTTTTGTTGAAATGCAATTTTTCAATGAAATGCTTATGAAACATTGTATGTCATTTCAACAGAGAGACAGTCTTTCATTATTTTTATTGCTGCTGCCACGTAGTTTGCTGTGCAAGCATTATAAAGAGGTCTTGATGGGGTTAAACTCTCACTTCGTAATACTTTTTTTTCCCAATCTCTCTCCCTCTTCCACTGTAGGGGATTAAAAAAAAAAAAAAAAGGAGAATCACTCTAAAAAACATGCAAGAGAACAGGGATGCATTTTTCTTTCCCAATCCTTTGTCTTTTCCTTCAAAACACTTTGGAACCATTGGCATGAGAGTTTATTTTCTTTGTTCACAATTTCATAATATGGTAGGAACCACCCCCAAAAGGAGTATTTATTTCTGTTTTTTTCAAATATATATGTATGTTTTTGACAATTTCCTGATTCACAATTTTACTGTGGTGGTTTGAAGAGGACATGCCCGTAATCAGAGCTCCAGTAGAGCAAGCACTCTTTAGACATCCAGGATGAGCTGGTAACTGTTCCAGAGGGCTTTCAAATTCAATGGGGAAGACTGGGAAATCTTCATTTCCAGGTGGAAAGTTGAGTCAAGACATCCGATTAAGTGTCAGTGCATGCAACGTGGATGTCACTGACAAGTGTAAGTATAGAAGACAGTCAATGCATGGCATGGCTGTGACTATCTGAAGCTATTTAGACATCAGTGTAAACCACATCCCTCCTCTGCCAGTTCTTTGGGACCTTTGAATATCTAGACTTTCAGAAAACTCTGCCATTCAGATTCATTTCTGATCACATTGCTAAACAGGCAGTTGATGATCCTAAGGACAAACCAGGTAGGAATTGGGGTAGCATCTATTTCATGTAGGATTGTAAGCTCTTCTAGTCATATGTAAGTTTTCTTGCTGTGATGCTGTTGACATAGCCTACTTGGAGCTGGAGGCAAGTGCTTGATATTTCAAGTGGGGAAAAGGAGAGATAAGGAATATGAGCCACACAGCTATCATCCTCTTGTAAGAAGAAGATATAGTTGGTGGGTTATACAGAGGAAACCAAATGTGTAAAGGAGCTCGGTGGGACAATAAAGAAGTCTTTTTTAGCTAATGCATTCCACATGCAACAGAAAGAAATAAATCTCAGCCATACCCATCCACTAGTAAAAAATACTGGAATGGCATTGGTTAGAAGAGAAGCTACAGCCAAACCAAAGTGTTATTAGGACGTCTGTGTGTCTAATGAAAAGTTACCAGGCAGCAAAGAGTCACAAATCATTATGAATCAATTTAACCTCAGCCAAAATTATGCAGTGTAATTCATACTGAATATGGAAATTTTAAACATGGTGGATCATCACGGCTGTCTCTTCACCGGGCTAGCCTTTAAAGAGTCCCGTTTTTAATCTCCCAGCCCAAGAAACATTCATAGCAGAGGATCCATGCTTAAGCTCTATGTATTCAGATTTATTATACCATAGATGACTGACGCAATGGTAAGATGTATAATTTCTTTTGTCCTCTTCTGAATCTGTATTTTTGCTAGCAGTGGAGGACATGGTTGGGTGAGTTCCTGTCTCTGTTCTGCCATGTGTTTGAATCACAGCTCTTAATTTAGGGCTTGACTACTCTAAATCAAGTTCCAAGAGCTTTCCTCTACAGAAATGCCAAAATTCCCATGAGGGTTAGATTGTTCTGTGCCAACCTGAGACTTGGGAAATCTTTGTTCTTGGTTCTTATTTATAAAACGAAGGGACATTTTACCATAGACATATTTTGATGTTAATACACTGAAGAACAAGATTTCCTTGGACCCAGTAAGTCCACACAGTCAACTGAGGCAGCTTCTGTATTTTGTGGTTTGTTTTGTCTCCGTGCTGGGCAGGTAGGTTTTCAGGTCTCAAAAGCTGTTGAGATACAAAGTTCCTGCTGAAGTGTAATTGTCTGTAGGGACATCAAGGAACAGCCATGAAAGGGAAAATGTGGTTAAGAAATACTGGGACAAAATATAGCCTCTGGAAAATCACAAGGGGAAAGCTGCATGGGGAAAACCATTTCTTTATTTTTGAAGAAATTTAATGGCATTGGACAGCAGTCACTTTTCAGGGTTTAAAACATGTCAGGAGGATACTTGTGGGTATTACAGTACTTACGGGCAAGAGAGCCCATGAGGGCTGGGAGCTCTTCAAAAAGGAAATCCTAGCGGCTCAGGAGAAAGCCATCCCCATGTTCCAGAAAAAAAGCCAGCAGGGGAGAAGACCAGCTTGGTTGAACAGAGAGATCTTGAGTGATATCAAGAAGAAGAGAAATGTTTATAGGAGGGAAGTGAGATTGTGTAGAGAAAAAATCAGAAGGGCCAAGGCTCAACTAGAAATCAGATTGTCAAAGTCTGTGAAAGAGAACAAAAAATCCTTCTATAAATATATAAATAATAAAAGGAGGACTAGGGAGACCATACAGTCCCTATTGGACACAGAAGGAACAACAGTGACAGGGGATGAGGAAAAGGCTGACGTACTTAATGCCTTCTTTGCCTCAGTCTTTAGTCGTAAGGAGGGTCGTTCCGTCTGTGTACAAACCCAGGAGCTAGAGGAGCAAAATGAGGCTCCCATGATCCAAGAGGAGGTGGTCAGAGCCTTGCTAGCCCGACTAGACACCTACAAGTCTATGGGGCCAGAAGGGATTCATCCAAGGGTATTGAAGGAGCTGGCAGATGTGCTGGCCAAACCCCTTTCCATCATCTTCCAACAGTCCTGGAAGACTGGGGAAGTCCCACTGGACTGGAGGCTGGCTGATGTTGCACCCATCTACAAGAAGGGTCACAGGGAGGACCCAGGAAACTCCAGGCCTGTCAGTCTGACCTCAGTGCCAGGGAAAGTCATAGAATAGGTGATCTTGAGTGAAGATGTCATGGAGCAGGTGATCATGAGGCACATGCAAGAGAACTGGGTGATCAGGCCCAGTCAACACGGGTTCACAAAAGGCAGGTCTTGCCAAAGACTGAACAGGCTGGACTACTAGGCAGAGTCAAATGGCATGAGGTTTAACAAGGCCAAATGCCGGGTCCTGCACTTGGGGCACAACAACCCTATGCAGTGCTACAGACTAGGAGAAGTCTGTCTAGAAAGCTGCCTGGAGGAGAGGGACCTGGGCGTGTTGGTTGACAGCCAACTGAACATGAGCCAGCAGTGGCCCAGGTGGCCAAGAAGGCCAATGGCATCTTGGCTTGGATCAGAAACGGCGTGACCAGCAGGTCCAGGGAGGTTATTCTCCCTCTGTACTCGGCACTGGTGAGACTGCACCTCGAATCCTGTGTTGAGTTCTGGGCCCCTCACCACAAGAAGGATGTTGAGGCTCTGGAGCGAGTCCAGAGAAGAGCAACAAAGCTGGTGAAGGGGCTGGAGAACAGGCCTTATGAGGAGCAGCTGAGAGAGCTGGGGTTGTTTAGCCTGGAGAAGAGGAGGCTGAGGGGAGACCTCATTGCTCTCTATAACTACCTGAAAGGAGGTTGTAGAGAGGAGGGTGCTGGCCTCTTCTCCCAAGTGACAAGGGACAGGACAAGAGGGAATGGCCTCAAGCTCCGCCAGGGGAGGTTTAGGCTGGACCTTAGGAAAAAATTCTTCACAGATAGGGTCATTGGGCACTGGAAGAGGCTGCCCAGGGAGGTGGTTGATTCACCTTCCCTGGAGGTATTTAAGGCACGGGTGGACAAGGTGCTGAGGGGCATGGTTTAGTGTTTGATAGGAATGGTTGGACTCGATGATCCGGTGGGTCTCTTCCAACCTGGTTATTCTATGATTCTATGATTCTATGATTATTGTTTCTGCTTGAGCCGCGGTGTGGGTACATACAATCTTGGTTTAAAAAGTGGTAGCTGGTACAATCCACCTGCCATGCCCTGATCATGACCTAACTGACAAGAAATGTCCTAGACTTACAAGCCTTCTTCTGGTGTTCAGCACAGGGATGAACTCACCTTGGAGGAATATCAGATGCCCAAGAGTAATATCTTCCTGGATGCCAGGTGTATTGCTTCTTTATTTGTTTTAACCCTGTCATCCAGAAAGTTCTGGTTCAGCAAAAACGAAAAAAGCACATACAAAAACATCCTCCAAACTTTAACCTCCCTCGTTAAAGTATAGGAGTCCAGCCCTCTTCAGCCTAAAGTGACAGAGGAATGGCACAAACAGCAAACATGAAATGTAACAGTTCAGTTAGCAGGAGAGCAGACTCCTGGTGTTTGAGGTCTCTGAGAAGCCTGTATCAAATGGCAGATGTGGCACTGGTGATCAGGCTTTGGTCTTGCTGGATTTAGCACAGTTAGAGGATTTGGACTTTTCTAGTCAACTGTGAAAACAGATAGAGTGAAGGGAAGTTTTACTTATGTCATAATAGGAAATATTTTTCATTTTGAAGAAAAATATACAAGATTTTCTCCTCTTCCCTAGACACTGATAATTACTACTTTTTTTCCCTTTCTTTGAGTACCTCAAATTTTGACATTGTGTTTATCATCTCTGGCTCCTTTCTTTTTCCCTCAGCTATACCCACTGTTGTTTACCTAGGGCCTTCCTCACTCTCCTGAATATATCTTTTTAAGACTGAATTTCTTCCCTAGAATAGCCCTATTCTATTTCCTAAAAAAAATGGAAGGAAATTGTTTCTAAGAGGGTATATGACAGGTTGGATTGCAAAGGCTATCAGTATCTTCTTTCCTGAGCTCCATACCACGCAGATGGCAACAGTTATTGCTACTGGTCCTTTCACTTCTGAAATTAACCATGTAACCAAAGGCAGCAGCTCATTTCATGGCTTTGCTGGAAAGCGAAGGAACCAGGGATGGATATCCAGGCCTTTTTACTTTGGCTGCAAATTGATTTCAGCTCTTGCTGTGGAGTTTGCAGCTGGCCTTTGGCATCTACAATAGCATTTGCCTAGAAGTGTCTAGCGCAAATTAAAGCCTGTAAAAATTTTGCTTTGGCCACTCTTTTTTTGCAGGAGTGAATTCTACTCCTAGAGACTGCAAATGAAGGGAGGGAAGCTGACTTGTGAGACCTCTTGGCGCTTCCTCCAAAGCCCCATGAGAACATCTCAGCTTCATGCTCTAGCCCTTTGGGGGTACATATTTTATCCTCCTTTCAGAACTGGGGAAGACAGAGGTGCCTAGAGGTGATATCAGAGACATGGCATAAATGCCTTTATTCATGGTTTGACACTCACAGGGCACCTAAGGGCCTTATGTTTGATGACTTCAGACCTCAGAAGGCCTATGGAGGTGTCTGAGTTTATGCACTTTTGTTTTGAAACTTTCATCCTAAGAGATTTTACAAAAGTGGTGTTGCCATGTTGGTGATGGAAGCAGACACAACACCTAGAAGTCTGACTCCCCAGAAGCCTTAAATATCAGCTACATTCCCTCTCTTCTCCTCTAGTACAGCAGAGTATGGCAGGCTACAGGATTGTGAAAAAGTGCAGGGATTTGTGCTGCGTTTGGCTAAGAGGAATTATATCTTGGGAGATCCAGTACTTTAAGTAGGTATTTTATTCCTGTTTTAAAGATTGTGGTATCTGCTAACATTAAAGAAATCAAAATCACTATTTTTTCCCAAGGAAACTGATTTCTTTCAATGTTGAGATGGGACTGTGGAAAATGAGTGGAAAAAAAAAAAATGGGAAAAACCCTGGAAGTCTGAAGATTTGCCCCAGAAATATTGTTAAATAAGAAAATTCATCACCAAAATGTCCACATCAGCCCTGTTTCCCATTAGTCAGGGGATTCTATGAAGTGAGTTCAGCTAGGTAATGTTAAAAGCAGGGAGATGTCAGCCCTATATCTATCTCCCCTCTCATTGTCAATTCTCTTCTCTTGCAAAAGCAGAAAGCCACACAGCATGTTTCTGGGTAGAAGGGAATATGCTTTTCTACGTATAAACATAGTGAATCAGGAACCTTCATCTGCAGTGGCACTTAGGAGCTGCAAGTCCCTTTAAATATTGGTGCCTCTGAGGACCATTCAGTCTGGAAGCAGCAGCCAAACTATTTGACTCTGTTTTAGTAACCCTCATCCTGTTTTTTCTGCTATTGCTCATACCCGTATCATCCCTCCTAAACCATAACTCCCTCAGTAACAATGTGCAACACTATGTGTTCTCCAACACTGGTCATTTCACAGACCCTAAAGCAAATTCACTCTGGCTTTGTTGCCTTATAAAGGTGTAGATTTGATGCTTCCCACCTGACTACACCTTACTGGTTTTATCTAACTCCAAGGTCACTCTTCTGCCACCATCTCCACTAGTTCCTCCTGCAAGCTGCCACTGAGAAACAGGATTCTTGCTGTTAATTTTATTTACTGTAGAGGCCAATAGGCTGATTAATTAACTCCTGGATGTAGGTCCCCATTTCAGTTTGAAGACCATTGGAAAATACAGTAGAAACTGGGAAAGTCCTGGAAAATAACAGGACTGTTCCAGTTTTATTAGGTAGCAAAGGACTTTGAATCCTTTTCTGTCATGCTAAAATTTTATGGAGACAGATTTCATTCAACAAAAAAAAAAAGAAATAAAAAGAACAAGAAAATTATTGTTTGATGCTTCCAAAAGTGTCTTTTGAAACAATAGTATCCTACAGCAAAAGGTTTTTCCATCTCTTCACACCTCTTGGTTAGTTTAGATTATTAATACATCCTGATTATCTACCTGGAATTACTTCAAGAATTATCAGAGGTGACATGAAATTGATTAATCTAGTAAAGCTTTTCTTGCAATTAGATTCATCCACTTTTCAATTACCTAAGCACTTGCCCACTCTTTTCTGTTTTGGAAGAGGAGTCACTGAGATGTTCTCATGACTTTTTCCCCCTTTGCAGGGGAGTTTATTTCAGAAATAGAATATCACAATTCAGTGCTGTGTCTCCAACAGTGAGAGGTCACTGCTTCCAGACCTTTCAATTAGATGGGCAGAGAGCTGTAAAAGTACCAGCTCCAAGTCAAAATTGTAGAACACAGTCAAAGTTATCTCTTGATAAATCTTATTAACTTACCTTGTGTTGTGGTTTGAGCTAAATTAGAGTCAGTTTTCTGACTCAACTCAGTCACTCTAGGTAACTTCATTTTCTGAAACCTATGTGCAAGTTTTTGAGACAGTGTTCCTTTCTAAAAGTAATAACACAAATCATTGGTATGTAAAAATGCCAGTGCTTACACTTGTCCTTATAATAATCAATGTCATCGTCGAGCTGGTAGAAAAGGCCTGCATTTCCAAGGAGGTGTAGACAGGACAGGTGACCCTAAACTGACCAACAGGATGTTCCATCCCATATACATAATCCGTGGTATAAAATGAGAGATCATGAGGGTCTTATCTCTCTTCTGTGATGGCTGATATCAAGTGAGGACCTTGTCTGTCTAATTGCTCTTGATCCTGGATCCGTGCAGTCCTGACTCCAGTTACTGAGCTTAGCTCCCTCCTAGCCATGGACCCATTCCTTGTGTCTGCTCTATAGATTTTGTGGTGACATACAGTCATCAAGGGGTGGGGATTCCGTTTCATATATTTATATAAATTTATTATGTTCTAATTATTTTCATCATCATTATTATCATTACTATATTTTCATTAAAGTTGCAGTTTTAGTTTCCAACCTGAAAGCTTTTTTTCCTCTTATTTTTTTTTCCCCCTTTCCTTTGGAGAGGGGAATATATCTGGGAGGCTAAGTGCACAGTTTTATCTCCCAGTATTAGCCAGGCTGGGGCTAAATCATGACACCTTGGTACAGCTGGTTCTTCTCCTATTTTGTGTGGCTTTATTACTGGTAGTATGTAGTTTGAAGATGGGCATTTGCAGGGAAGTTTCCATGTGGTCCCTTTGGTAATTTTCTCTCGAAAAACAGACCAGTCTCTGGGCTTTCCAGAGCACTGCGTGGAAGACAACCGCTGCTGATTCATACTAGAGAGGTTCTGTATTTGACTCATTGGTTTATGATGCAGGAGATTTCAGGCTGCTCCCAGGACAGTGATTCCATGTGAATAACCGTTTTCTAATGCTACAATACCATCTATATAATATGAATAACAACTTTTCCAATGTTTGCATGCTTTAATCCAGACCCTCTTGACAGTAAGTTCTTTGACTTCAGAGGAGCTGTGTTAATTTACAGCATCAGGAAATCTGTCTTGGAAATGTTATTGACTTGTTCTCCAACTCTGTGGGTGAAGAACATGCTAAATTTCCCTGAAATTAGAGATGAGGGACACTAGCTGACTTGGTAAGAGTGGACTTCTTGTGAGATGCCATCTCTGACAGAGAAGAGCAAGCTGCTTTGCTACAATCCCATGCTGAGCATTGCATGTATAAAACAGAACCTGATAGACTGAGATGCTTATCAGCTCCAGTGAAAGAAGAGGAAGAGCAGAGGAAGCAGTAGGAGGGAATCTTCACAACAACTTTAAAGGAAATATGTTTGAAATATAATGAAAGGTCTCATTGGGCTGTAAAAACAGAGAGAGAGAGAGGGGGAGAAAACAGCAACCAGCCCTGGTTGTTGTATTGTCTTGTTAACAGTGTGTCACTGAATTTTGCAAAAGGAAGCTTCTCCCACACATCTCCCTTCACAAAAATGCAACTGTCACAACCTCCTGAGCTCTGAAGCATAGCTTTGATCCTTTGCTGCTCTGCCCCAGTTCTGCAATGCACATGAAGGGGAGGAAAGGGGAATTGCCTATCAGATTTTCTGGGGGAATAAAGGACACCTTTTCCAAGACAGGGTTAACTGCCATGATGACAGCACTTTCCCAGCAACTTTTCTCTTCCTGTTAGAAGGAGCTCCTCTCCTCTCCTCGTATCCTCCTCCACTCAAGGCATGTGTTGTGTTAATGTAATTTGGTCAGTCCAGTGGCTAGACAAATAACTGCAGACTCTGTGCGTATTATGGCAAATGAGGGCAGTTCTCTGAAACAATACTTACTGGGTTATCTCACAATAGGCAAGTTGTGTAAGAAAGGACAAGGCCTGGGAAAGGAGCAGAAGAAGAGAAGGTGAGATGAGAGAAGGGACTTTGTAAGTGCTAACTAATTTTCAACTGTGTCCTGTTGCAGTTGGTCAGATTGAACTGGGGTGAAGTTGGTCCTTGGAGAGTGGTATGGAAAGGCTGTAGAGGAAATCTGCTCCCAAGGATTTCCACCAAAGTCCCAGCAGTGACTGCCAAAAATGCTAGAGAAAAGGAGAGATATTTCCTGGGACCACTGGTTGCCCAAACATGACTTTATAACAAAATCTCCTCCAGGCAAGACCTGAGCCTCTGAGCAATTTTGCACGATGTCTGCCCCAATGAGGTGTTTGGCTGTTTCTGTATATTTCCTGAGAAAATAATTCCTTCTGTGTCCATAAATCCTGTTTCCTTTTTTTAATATCATTTTAAAGTTCTCAGAAATCATCAGGAATGCTCTTTCACAACTACGTTACCTGGTTTGTCTAAAATTCAAGAATTGCCAATGAAAACAAAAAGGAATTTCTTCCCATAAAGTATTCTTTACCTCAATTTCCAGAGAACTCTTAGATTCCGCATAGAAAATCAGACGTGAGCTGTTGGAGCCCAGCCTACACATGATCCAAACAGTCTGTAGTCATGTGCCTTCCCCTGTGTGCATTTATGTTGCCTTTTGTATAAAGCAGATTCTTCCCAGGAAGTCAGAGAGAGTATACAGGGAGAGTGCTAAGCGTGTAATGGGGCATCTACATGCAAAAGTTGTCTTGCAAGTTTTCAGGAACCTTGAACATCTGTTGCCTGTGCTGAGTGTGTAGATAGTTTCTCATTTCTTGAAGTCACTTCTTCGTATTTATTTGATACAAGGATTTTCCCAATGAACACAAATTTCCTCATAGATTCAACAGCAGCAGTTCTATTTCTAACCAGACTGATGAGCCTTAATTGTAACCGATCCATCCTCAGCATTCAAATAATTCTAGAATATGTTTCTGCTCCATAGATGCAGTGCAGTCTGAGGGACAGGACAGAAAATCCTGTGAGGGACCTACTCTGCAACTTCAGCCTCTCCTTCCTGTGTTTTCTGCACATCTGTTTCTCCTTTGAGCAATGCCTGCTTGGCTGTTATGTTCAGGATGTGCATACACTGGGGTCCCAACAGGTGTTACAGCACAGTCTTCTGTATTACTAGCAATAAATAGCAGTTCACTGCTGCAAAATGCTAAATGTTCTCTGTTTCTCTTAGCTTCACAGAAGGAACACCTATCAGCTCAGGACTGTTCAGATCTTAATTAATTAAGCAAGAATTTTCTTAATTTTATTCTAATGTGAAGTCCTCCCCAGTTAAAAATCCTGGGTTGTTAGAAACAGTGAACATGCATAGTTAAACCCATCTTACATTTTAACAGGATCATCCCCTTTGTGTCATTATGAAGCAAATTTGACAAGCTGCAGAGCTTTCAGCCTTGGGACAGTTGTTTTTTAGTGCCTGTAGATTTTCTTTTTCCTGCCAGAATCATAGCTGAGCTCTCCTAGACCCTGCTTTTCTGAGGGAAGAACCCTGAGATAATACTTCAACAGTCCTCCTTTCTTCCTTTCAACCCTGTTTCATGTTGTGTTTTGATTCTCTTCTCATCCAATGTTTTTGTGGCGGCTTTTGGGAAGATACAAAAACTCCCTCTGCAAACCTCCTGCTCACTTTCCTCCTTTGTAGAACTGGATTCTGCCGTCTCTGGCTTCATATAGAGAATGGTGACCAAAACATCAACATGCTAATCTCATAGCCCCAGGCCGTTTTTCTTGCAGTTACTAAAAACCACAGCCCCATTGACTGTGCCCTGGAGCTCTTATAGTGAGGAAGTGAATTCTGATACTCTCTTTCCTTCTCTTGCCTTTTTTTTTCTGCCTTATTTTATAATTATATTTATTTGAAATTGAATTTTAAAGGTGCAGTCCCTAAAGGCAGTGAGATGTAATTTCTAGTGGATATTAAAACTGTGTAAAACTGCTCATATATCCCCCCGTGAAGAATAGCTGGTACTCAGAGAGGAGCATAGAGAAAGAGACTAACACTAACCTTCTTGCCAGCTATGCAAAAAAACCCAATGATAATAAATAAAAAGTTATTCTTTTCCTGTGGAAAAAAAAAAAAGATGCTGAAGTTACATAAAGCACAAGTGTTTATTGTGTAGATTATAAAGAGGTATCCAACCATATAATTTAAAGTAATGCCATTGACTTCAGTGTTATAATACTGCCTTGTGCTGGTAAAAAGTCCGGCATGGAACAGCACAAGCTATTATCATCTGAGTGTGCAGGCTAAGAAACTGGACACTCACTGTAATTGTACAGTGGAATCAAAGACCATATTTCTATCCAGGGTTCATATTCTAATGCTAGTATTTTTAGTTCATCTTCTTTTTCAAAGAAGGACTGAAACAAAAGGATGCAGTTAAAACTGTACTATATTAATCTACATGAGTATGGTAATAAAGCATAGAGCTATAGAGACAAAATAGATGAAAACATGAAAGACTGAGTACCATTTGCAGCTGAAGAACTGGGACACAGATCGATGGTGGTATCATTTGATCGACTTTAATGTAGGCTTCCACTTCTCAGTTCTCTTCTTAGGTAATGGAAAGGTAGGAAAAGACAAACATCTCATGTTGGCCTTGAGTTTTGTGTTTGGTTGGATGAGTTTGACACTAGACTTCTGAGACTCTTGATCCCATCCTCAGCAGCTGTGAAAAGTGCCATAGATTAGACCTGTAAAGAATATATGCTTTCATTGCTAACAGTCCATTACATTGGCTAATACAGTCAGTGACCTGTCCAGTGTATCATCGTCTCCTAAAAAACAGTAAAACTCAACAGTATATATTATACCTGTGTTTAAATATGTGTATATTTCTATACACATGACCAAGTGTACGGTGGTGCAGAAGAGGCACTGTTTACCCTTTGGATTCTGGTCTTCTGACCTTCTTTACCATTCTGTTGACCTATAAACATATAATATTATTTTGTCAGAAATACACGGGGAGAAAACCATTTTCAGCATCAACAGTTATACTAACAATGTCAACTTATTTCTTTATTCCCTTTGTTTTCTTGGGGAAGTTAAACTGTAAATTAAGTCTTATTTAGCTTCTCTGAGAAATCTTGCTGTGACATAGATCTTGTGGTGGCATAAACCATCTCACATTGGTTTGGACTCTGCAGCCCCCGGCAGAAAATGTTTAATTAACTTTATTCTGCCAAAAGCTGGTCGGTTTATCCTGCAGTAGTTGGGGGTCTCCTGGACTCCCTCTGGTGGCTGATCTACAACAGTGTGAAAGGGAAGCGAGGAAAAAAAACACTCGGTGCATTACATCTGGGTGCTGTTAGTGCTGCCCTTGTTGTTTACATTAATCTCTCTTATTATTTCTTAGGGTTGCATCATCCTCTCTCTGCCTAGTGCTTTTCAGTTGTAGCTCAGTAAGGGCATGATCGGCTCAAGGTATTTTAATGCCTGGTTAGTTGAAATAACAAACCTAATCCTCAGTTCCCCATGGCATTAAAAAATAAAGAAATAAATGTCAACATGCATACAAACACCCAGATGTTTGCATCTGTGCCTGGGGAAATCAGCTGGGTAGTAAATCTGTAAGGTGGGACTCCAAGTTAGTCTTACACTACATAATCTCACTCATTGTCATTGTCCACAGCAAGATACTCTTGCGTCTCTAAGGTTTAAACTATGGAGAGTGTTATCAAGATACTCAGAGAATCTGGGAATTCATCTTGAAGAAGGATACAGCAAATACTTTTTTTCCCTTTTTTATTGTTTTTAATTTATTTTGCTGAAAGAAATTTTGTGCATGAAATTTAAAAGCAGTATGCATTATTTGCAGCACAGCTGTTTAGCTTTGTTTGATATTTTTCCTTCCTAGTTTTTAAGTTTACTTTTTTTTCCCCCTTTTGTTTTCTTGGTTCATTGTTTTCATGATTTTTTTTTTCTTCTGGCTCTCTGGAGTCACATGAAACTGGATGCAGTTTTCTGTCAAACCCATCTTGTGTAGTGTGGCTGAGCTCAGAACCTAGAGAACCTGCCTTGAACCTGGATTCAAAGCATTTAGAGTGAGATTAAAATATTCTGGTGATAAACTCTTTTCTTCAGATCTATGAATGTCAGTTCAGTTTTATCTGTGATAAGAACCTTTACACATCTCAGAAACTAGGGTAAGTTTTCCTGGCACAGACACAGATGTAACAGTGAATCTGTTTGCAGTACAGGGAGAGCCAAAGACTGCCTTCATGAGCAAAGCGAGCTCTTAAATTGGCTGAAGTATCTTCATCTGCATCTTGGTGAGGATTAGGGATCTTCTCCTGGTAGCATTGTCCAGTGAAGTCTGCACCACTAATCATAACTTTTCCATTTGCAGTATATGGGTCCCTCACTCAAGTTTCAGGGATGGGTTTTATTTAATGTCTAAAAGATAGATGTTTAAATCTGAGCTGATTATCTCCACACCTTCTGTGGTCAGTGGAGGAAGTGAACAGCCTGTCTGTCCTTAAAATAATCATCTTAAATGCTTGCATCCAATAACAATTCATTCAAAATTAATTGTCTTTAATGGGATGACGTCTCTGATTCAGATTGCAAAGAATTAGGTGCCTACAGCAGAGTATCTTAGACAGGTCTGGTGCTTGTATTTGGGAAAAAAAGTGACTTTTGGTTTTTGGTTCAGAACGAAACGTAAAGTATAAAATGTATTTTTCATGAAATAGCCTCTGTATTGCAGAATTTGGCATTACGTGATCCATCTTTGCCTGAGAGTGTGAGCTGGTAAAATAGCATGTATTCCTGCACAACAGCTTGGAGGAAAGGACCTGCTCAGAAGGTAGCTTCCTTGACAATACCTTTCACAAGTCTGTGACAACATCTGAGTGCCAAGAAAAGACAGCATCCTGATAAAAGGGACTGTCATACTCTACATGGGACCCTACAGGGAACTGGGGACTGTGTCCCAGAGTAACTCACCCATCCCACTACTGACACTTGCAGCACCTGAATCAGTAAGAGAGATCAGACGAGGCACTTAACAGTATGTGTATTTCCTTAAAAGAAATGTTTAGAGGTGTGGCTTTTGCATGTTGGCATCTGTGTATAAGCACATGTGACTTGAGAAAACTAATATATTTTGCTTTATTAGTGAAAAAATTGCTTTCTTTTTTTGCTGTTCTTTTATTTTCTGTTGTTCCAAATGCAAAGTAATAAGCACTCTGCAAGTGAAGTTCACACATATTTTAAGTGAACCCTTTTGAGATCAAAACTGCACAAAGAACTTCTAGAAGGTATCAAGATACAGAAATGGATCAATAAAACTTGCAATCCAGGTGCTGCAGCTTTGTTGCGTTGTTACAGAGAAAACTTTTTACCCCATTGGCAGAGCTCCTGGAATAGGTCTCCATTAATGTACTTTTGCTTCCCTTTGTGGAAGCTGATGCCATTGCACTGATTCATTCCATCCAATGATCTGTTCTACTAGTGGTGCTGAAGATGACTTGTTACAAACCTGACCCAAAGCTCCTGAGAGAGAGTCTCTCCATTGGCTTCAGTGGGTTTTGAATCAGGCCCTCATTAAGGTGCAGCTCCTAATAAAAAATGCCAGACATACTCAGACAGAATCAGCTCTCACTTAACAGGAGCAGGAGCATGCGCAAGGTGGAAGGTTGGATACAAGGGCTGAGGTTCACACCTTTGATCACTAACGCTGATGTCCTTTTCAGCTAAGGTAAGGGCCAGAAACCAAACCCAGCTCCCCATACCAAATATCTGCATAACAATCATCCAGATAGATCGAAATATAAAAATTCCATGTGTAGATGCGATCCCTGGAGCAGATCTGGGGAGCGGAGGAAGCCGTACAGAGCAACCACTCTCTCTATTCCACTGTCTGCTACACAGCAGACCTTGCCTGGTGAATTTTGAAGCATCTGCTGCCTTCAGAGAGAGAGAAGTGAATGCATTATTTTTTCTTGTTTTCATTTGCTTTTTGATTTCACTTTAATGCACCAGAAAAAAAAAAGGATTTCCTTGATACTCACTGCTGAGGTATTCCCAGTGGATTTCCCCCGTGGCACTTGCCAGCATGTGAGGTGACTCTACATACCTCTTTATTAATACAATGCAAGGCATCTCTCTGGTGGCTGGGGCTCAATCTTTCCCTAGGTATTTATCAGAAAAAAAACGGTGGGCAAAATTCTTCCATTTGCAGAGGCATTGGGTGGTCCTTGGCCTGCTCTGCTGAGTGAGGGACACAGACAATACTTATTCAGTTCAGGAATTACTGACTTAAATTCTGTTATCAAATAAGAAATAATAATATATCAAAATATTAATCAAAATGACCCATCATGGTCACCCAGGACCTATAGCTTGTGGTCATTGGAGATGTAAGTTACAACATATTCTCTGAGCAAAGCTCTTAAGGTAATTCTTTATCAGACTTTCTTTGTGCAGTTTTGCATTCTTACTCTAACTAAGGTTGAAAGGGTCCTTCTATCCCTTCTCTTTTCAGTCACCAAAAGGCTTACATCTTCCTCAGTCTGGTCAGATCTCACTAGAATCTTGTCAGTCTTAACAGATCTGACTTAATTACAAAACTTTAAGAACCACCCCCAAAGTGAAATGGTCATGGCCTTAAGCTGTCTTGCATGCATTTTATTACATCTCCTATTATGGAAAGAATTGCAAGGATCTTTAGATACCTTTAGGATGAGCATCAGTACTGATTCAGGCAAGTAATTAATGTGAGATATTTAGAGATGTTAAGTTGCATCTTTAGAAAATTATTTATGTATATCCCATATACTTCCAGACAAAGCAGGATTGTCCAGCTCCAATTTATTAGCATGGAGATAAGGAAGCACAGAAAAGTAGATTTGTATTGTTTCTTCTGGCTTATTTCTTCCTAAAGCCAGGAATTGAGATTGTAGAGAGGTACAAGTAGAGGCAGAGCCTCGTGGTCGGGAGCTTGAAGTCACAGAGTTTGGCCCTTGGCTTGCATCTGGGCTGTATCATCTCAGTGGGTGTAGAGAAAGTACAGCTCAAGACAGACAGTTTTTCACCATTTTAAAGCTCAGTTCAGGGGATATGTAGGAAAGGAAATTTTCCTGTAACATACTTTGCAAAGGCAGTGGGAAGCTGGTGACCTCCCATGTGCCTCTGCACAGAGGAGGGCAAAGGAGAGGTTTATTTTGTGCTTGGATTTCTGCTCCTGAAGTTTGTCTCCATAACTCATCTCCTCTTTCCCGTGCAACTCTGTCCCTCTACATATGCAGATAGAAGCCTGTTTATCCCCTGTGTGTCCTTCTTTCCCTCTTTCTGGGGCGAACATATGTGCACTTACATGCTCTGCTTTCCTGCATCCTCCTCACAGCCCCTGCCCTGTCTCACACCCACACACTACAAAAATCTGCCTCAAATCCAGTTAGTAAAAGGTGACTTTTTCCTGCCATCTGGGTGTTCAGTGGCACAGATCCTCTTGGCCTGCCTACACACACTCGCGGGTGCATTACGCCCTCCTCTTTCCCCTTCCTCCTTCTCTCCTCCTCCCACGAGCTGGGAGCAAAAACAAAAGGGAAATCTTCAAAACTACAATGTCAGCTGCATGTGTCAGTGTGGGTTGAGAGGACGGATCACAGCGCACTCATCTCCCAGTAGGCAAAGCGGACTGTATTTCAATAAATTTACATACTACAGAAGACTGTGTAAGAGATTGCTTTGGGGAGCTCTCTGCTGAGTTGCTCTGGGAACACTGAGCCCTTGACTTGCACAGGAAGAGTTTGATACCACCTGCTCTAAAACTCTCATGTTCTCCATATCCTATTCATTTCAATGCCAATGTCCGTTGTTTGCTTCACAGCATGGTGCTGTTTTCTCCCAGTTTGAATGAAAGGCTGTCGATTAATAGATCTGGAAATGTTGGATTTGGGCTTATTCTCAGGGAAATGCAATGCAAGCTTTTGTCTGTGTAGTTCCTGTATACATCTTGCTCCTAAACTGCTTGAGTCTCACTTGCAAATTGTGACCTGTCTCAAGTGGATCCCTGAACCCCTCTGCTTCTCTTTAATCTTCTGCTTCTCTTCTGATTGAATCCAGTGGAAATATTCCAATTTAGGAAAAAAAATCCATGAAAAATATAAGGTTTCACTGAAAACAGTATTTATGTGTTTGTTTCACTTTTCTTGAACGTTATGACATTATGTATAATTTTTTCCTGTGAAAAGATAATATTGAAACACTTTTTATGACTGGCTGTTCTGTAGATTACATCTTTTTGTTCATAAGAGAAATAGAAATTTTCCGTAGTCATCTCTGCATTAAACATTTCTGAATTGCGTATTTCCAGAAACATGGGGGTTTTGTTATTTTTTTCTTCAAGAGATGGGGCATCTTTAGAAATAGCAGAATTTCCTGTGTTTTCTGAATCCGTAAACCACTCATGAAAGGACGCTACCACTAGGAACTTAGCTGGACTGTTCATGGGGGCTGACTTCCAGGTGGCTGCTAGTGCTTATTAGAGGGCATCAATCTAATTCACAGAGCTATTGTAGTTAGCTGCTACCTAAGAGCTCTAGGTATCTCAGAAAAGGCCACAACTACACAGTCTGCTGAAGGTTAAGTCATGTCTAGGCATTAGATAGTCCTTGTTAGGGTTGCTATGAGCCTAGACTGCTGTCATGGAGAAGCCATCCTGCTATACTTTTCAAGCAGATGAAGAGATCTTTTTCACTTAGTGACTGTCTTGGAATTTAAAGCTGGGAGAAGTTTTGTTGGAGGAACATAAGGAGAGGAAAGCTAGTCAACATTTCATACACATGCTGTTGACATGAAAGGAGTGCTTTCAAACTCCCTCTTATTCATGAGCTTTCTGTATGACGAGTCAATTAGCTTCCCCATGGCTCCATTCCCAGTTTATGTGATGTGGACATAGCACACACAGCTGAGCAATGAGGCAAAAGTACATGAATGTTAGCGAGTTCTGTTCAATATCTTTATCGATGATCTGACTGAAGGGATTGAGTGTACCCTTAGTAAGTTTGTGGATGTCACTGAGTTGGGAGGAAGTGTCAATCTGCTTGAGGTTAGGGAGACTACAGGAGGGTCTAAACAGGCTGGATCAATGGGCTGAGACCAATGGTATGAGGTTCAACAGGGCCAAGTGCAAAGTCCTGCATTTGGGACACAACAACCCCATGCAGCACTACAGGCTTGGGGCAGAGTGGCTGGAAAGCTGCCTGCTAGAGAAGGATCTGGGGGTGTTTGCTGACTGCCGATTGAATATGAGTCAGCAGTGTGGCCAGATGTCCAGGAAGGCCAGTGGCATCTTGGTTTGTATCAGAAACAGTGGCCAGCAGTTCAAGGGATGAGATTGTTCCTTTTCACTCGGCATTGGTGAGGCCACTCCTTGAATACTGTGTTCTGTTTTGGGCCCCTCCCTACAAGAAAGACACTGAGGTGCCAAAGAGTGTCCAGAGAAGGACAACAAAGATGGTGAAGGGACTGGAGAACAAGTGTTATGATGACCAGGTGAGGGAACAGGGATTGTCTTGCCTGGAGAAAAGGAGGCTGAGGGGAGACCTTATCACTGCCTACAACTACCAGAAAGGAGGTTGCAGGGAGGTGGATGTTTGTCTCTTTTCTTCTACCAAGTGACAAGCAATAGGACAAGAGGATAATCTGAACCTCAAACTAAGCCAAGGGAGGTTCAGATTAAGTATCAGGAAAAAATTCTTCACTGAAAGGGCTATCAGGCACTGGAACAGGCTGCCCAGGAAGGTGGTTGAGTCACCATCCCTGGAGGGATTTCAAAGACAGGTAGATGAAGTGCTCAAGGATATAGTTTAGTATTGGACAGGTACAGTTGGACTCGATGTTCTCAAAGGTCTTTTCCAACCAAGTGATTCCATGATTCTATAATTCTATAATTCTATGAGACATACTGTGGGAAAGGGGTTGGATGTGTTGCTAAGAATAAGTAAAGCAGGGGTGAGGGGCAAGGAGCTATGTGAAATCCACCTCTAAACTAAAGCAGCAACCTGCTGCTTTGGCATTTATGTGGCTCTGGAAGTGCATCATGTGCCCAGTCCATGGGAGGGCAAGTCCTGGAGCAGAAGGCTCTGAACCGAGTCATTTTAACACTTCCTGACAGAGGAACTTACATTTAATGCAGAGAAGGAGCTGCTGAGCGTCTATGTTCAGAGGGAAACACTGTAATCTATTACGGGGCTTGGGCCACCATTGATCAATATGGCAAAGTCAATAATAGCTTTTGATTCCAGCATATTAGGCTGACTGTCAGATTCATGTTTATTAGAAGTTTTTACAAATAAGTCAGGCATATGGCTTAAAAGAAAGAGGATATGAATCAAAACTCCAATTAGAAGGCTGATATTTTTTTTTCTCAGGGCTGTGTTTAAAAGAACTGCCCAGCTTTTCAAAGAAAAAAACAACAAAACAAACCACCTTTCCATATACAGAGGGAGAGGTAAATAAAATCCATTAAATTTGTTTTTTCAGTTAAGGAGAATGAGGGTTATCTGAGGGTTAAACTTGTAATGACCAAACCCTCATAATATATCTAACTTTTTTCTCCTTAAACTTCCATCTTTGTAAATCAGCCGATACCATCAGTATCGCAAACTCTGCCTGGAAAGAAAAACTCAAAATACTTTAGGCACTACACGTCACATCAAAGAAATCTTGCAACAGCAACATGAATTTATTTTAAATTTCCAGAAAAACATGAGGACTGCAATATAAATAATAATAATCCAATTAAAGCAGTTAAATATTTTTTAGAAGAAGAAATTTAAAATTTATTTTAGATCTATCATACAAGCTTCTTTTTCTTAGCTTTAAAAAAGTGAAGTTAGAAAATTTGGACTGAAAAAGAATCTAAAATACTGAATTTGTAAATGCTTCAGTTATTATAGGTATTTTGCTGACAGGAGAAAGTGGAAGTACTGAGATAAAAAACACAGCACTGCTTTAATTTAATCTTTCCTGTCTTTTTTAGCCAAGAATGTCCCAAAAATATTTCTTGAGAGTCAAACAGTACTGGTACAGAGCCAGTGAATTAAATAAAGAAGGGAATTTAAAGGTATAAAGGTGAAAAAGAAAAGCTATAATAGTAATTAATTTGAGTAGACAAGAAAAAAGGGAGTGCTTGCCTGACGTCACAAAATACACAATATAGAAGCAAAGTCTCAACATAGCAGTGGCAAGTTTGTTTTGGAAACACACATAAATGGTCTGTCCAGCATGAAAATAGAGTGACAACAGCAAACAGAGGCAAGTTAGATTTGTAACATTGGTGAAGAAATGCACACAGCAGCATTTTGAATTTTAGTTTTTATTCTTCGATAATCAATGGAACTGAGCAGAATGAAATTTCTCCATTAGAAGAGAAAGGCCCTTGAATGAATAAAGAAGTGAACAGGTCTGTTGGAGAACGGTGAGGCTGTGTGTTCAGCCTCAAAGGAATAGGTAACAAGAGTTACTTGTGCCTTTACCTGAGTCTCCTCTGAGATGTTACTGTATCTGATACATTTTAGAATTTGATGGATTTCTGTGGACCTTATCTTCTTTGTTCTTTTGCTTTCCGTTGATCACTGCTTAGGATCAGTTTTGTTTAATGCTGCTAGGGCAGAGTGCATTGGCCACCTTGCTAGTCAATGACCTAGTGAGTGTGGTGTAAGGACAATTATATACACAAGAGTGAACAAGTTTATCATAACTTATGAACATTCAGAGGGCCTTGAAATCTTCCTGCTCCAGTACTGTATCCAGCTTTTCAGCACAAAATCTGATAGATTCATGCTTTTTGGCATGATCTGGTGAGCATGGAGCTTGAATGACATTCCAGAGAAAAGTGATATGCTCTCTCTATATGCCAAAGAGTCTTAGTGAAGGACCTAATCATGTTTGGAGTACTATTACCAAGCTGTCCACATTTCATTCATTCTTATGACGAAGAATGGTTTTCACCACTACATGTCAGGCAATGCCTGACTTTACTGATGGATTTTGTGAAGTTTTACATGAAAGTATTGTGAAAGCTTCAGAAATAAAAACCTGGGAAATTTCCAAACTGCTGATTGCAGACATAAGAGTACAGCCAGGGGAAAGATCACTCTGTAATTGCCATGTTTTTAATACACTTTCCCCAAACATCTGTTGCAGGTCACTCTCAGAAACAGGTTATTGTGCTACAGACCTTTAGTCTGACCCAGGATGACAGTTTTTATGTTCTGATTAATAGCATTAATCCAACAGCACCCACACAACTTCTATATAGCTTCTCACCTGTTCTTCATTTCTTGCCTACCAGAGCACTAAGAGTGGGGACACTACAAAGAAAATTTTCCATTCACTTGCAGTAGTTATCTCCAAATACAAGCCCATCTACCACATTAAACATACATTCCCTTTAAGCCCAGCCCTATCTGTTATCATTCCTCCACTCTGATACAGAGAATTTTGCTGAAAGGATAGACTGTTGACATCCAGAGTGAAGACCAACATGGCTGTCATTCCACCAACAGAGGAGTACAGAGAGATTTGCACAGCATCACAGAACATAGCTCTTTTCATTCTTGTGTTGCTATCATAGCACTATTCAACAGAGGACAACTTTTTTTTTTGTTTTGGTTTCGGTTTGGCGTTTTCTGTTTGCTTGGGTTTCGTTGTTTCTTTGTTTATTAAACAAAACAGAGAAATATATTATTTTCAGCCTGCCAAGCACATGCATGGAAGACAGGAAAGAGAATATATTCATAACCTTACAATGCTTACTTATTTTCATACTGGAATAAAAGTTAAGTTTTCTGAATCTCTATGAGGATGTTTTGAAGCAATGTCTTGTAGGCATAAAACTATGTTCTGTAAAATTGTTGAGTCAAAGTGGTTCAGTGCACTTTTGTCCCCTGTGAGTCAAACATTTTTCTCTACATTTGATGCACATGCATGAACTTGAAGCCAAATCGTTTGTCTGTTAGCCTTTCAAAATAATTAACAGGAATAGCCTGGGTTCCACAGTGTGCAGTAAAACAAGATCTAGGCTTCTTTTCTTTGCTTTAGTTACACTTTATGTCTCATATTTTAGTAGAGAGAAGGAATATGAAGGTTTTCAGTGCTTTCCTTCGTGATGTTGGGAGTTTGATTGTTATATATTCGTATGACCTTTTGTCTTTTCTCCAAGTTCTATAACCACTTACATGTAGAATAGCTATTTTAGAGCCTTTTTTGTGTGTTTAGCATGACCAATTCTCTGCTTAAGGTCCCCAGCTACTAGACTACAAGCAAGAATGAGACAGAGAGAGAGTCCTTCTTTGTGGTAACTAACTCTCTATATAATGAGCCCCTTGCAAATTCTCCTTGCATACTTACCGACACCCCCGCAGTTACTTAAATGGGCATTATTGGTCACTGGGTCCCAAGGTCATCCAACAGAATGGGGTTGTTAAAAATAGGAATGAGGGTTCAAGGCATAGGGTCAAGAGAGATTAATTGAAAAATCTTCTGCAGTCCTGACATCATCTGTGGAATAGCAGTGCCCAGACACCTCCAGCTGCTGTTGGGTTCCTTGCGAATGTAAATGAATGGCTTCCTTTGTGGCAGTGAGGTGTTTGCCAGGCTGTGGTTTTGATTTTATTTATTTTCTGATCCTTTTTTTTTAAATCTCTCTCCAGTTCATCTTCTTCAGAAATCTTTCCCCTAGTGCCTCGTTATTTCTTTCTTCTTTCTGCGTTGTCCCCACCTTTGAACTTGTTGGACAGTTTCAATTAAATGTGAAGTTCTGACCAGCTTTGTGAAACCAGCCTCCTGAATTGGGAAAATGGTATTTCTTTTACTACCTCACTTTGTGAAAGGGATGCTTTGATAGGCTGTGAAGAATGCCCACTGCCGCTCACACTTGAAACAAGATTTCACAAGAAGTGCATTTCTTCCCTTGCAGACAGAATTATTTACATTTGGAGAAGGGTGTTTTGTTGTTTTTCTTTATCATACAGCAGAAATTAATAGTTCTTGACTGAAGGAGTTCATAACTCTACTCCTTATTTCATCAGTGCTCATCTTATTCCTGTTCTAATCCTCTCAGCAATAGCCAATCGTGGCAAAAATTGGTTTCTCAAGAGAAGATAGGTCAGTAAGAATGTCATCATTGAGAACTAACCACAAGTCCAGTCATGGAAATCTAGATGCTTGAAGGAGGGTATCTTCTGCAAGGGGTCAAAACTTGGGATTCATTGATAAATGTGCATAATAAATACGCATCTGACCTAATTGCCGAGACTCAAAACATAGGCAGAGGAAAGAAATAGGCAATTCCAGAGAGTGATTCTCCTGACATCTACATTTGAATTAAATGAATTGTGTTCTAGAATTGACTCTTTCTCATGAGTTGTGAAGGTGACCTAGATGACTATCTATCTCAGATGTAAATGCCAATACTGTAGATGACTAAATCTGTACTGATGAATTTGCTCCCAGTGTTCTGATGAAGATATGCCACTTCTGAATTGGTTCTGGCTATTTATGTTTTAGAAGAGCCTGAGATCATGGACTTCCATGTCAGAACCCTCCTTCCCAGAGCTGTTTTTATCTGAAGAAGCAAGACAAGCAAGAGGGACAGGAAGGGTAGGAGAGGAGGTGGGGTAGCCCTCTTTGTAAGGGAGGACTTGGACATCACTGAGATGGATTGTGGTGATCAGGAGGTTGAGTGCCTGTGGGTCAAAATCAGAGGAGCCCACCAGAAGGTAGATTTTGTGATGGGAGTCTGTTACAGACCACCCAGCCAAGGAGAAGCAGCTGATGAGCTCTTCTATAAACAGCTGCGGTCAATCTCTAGATCGATGCCTCTCGTTCTGGTGGGAGACTTCAATCTGCCTGATATCTGCTGGGTGTACAACACAGCAGAAAGGAAGCAGTCTAGGAGGTTCCTGGAGTGCGTGGGAGACAACTTCCTTGCACAGTTGGTGAATGAACCAACCAGGGAAGGTGCCCTCCTGGACCTCCTGTTGGTGAACAGAGAAGGCCTTGTAGGGGATGTGGCGGTAGGTGGACGCCTAGGACTAAGCGACCATGAGATTATAAAATTTTCTGTTCTAGGTGAAGTGAAGAGGGTGGTTAGCAAGACGGTAACATTAAATTTCCAGAGGGCAGACTTTGATCTCTTCAGCAGGCTGGTTGGTGAAGTCTCATGGGAGACAGTACTCAAGGGCAAGGGAGCCCAGGAGGGCTGGGAGCTCTTCAAAAGGGTGGTCCTAGCAGCTCAGGAGAAAGCCATCCCCGTGGTCCGGAAAAAAAGCCGGCAGGGGAGAAAGCCAGCTTGGTTGAATAGAGAGATCTTGAGGGATATCAAGAAGAAGAGAAATGTTTATGGCCTCTGGAAGAAGGGACAGGCCTCTTGGGTGGACTACAGGAGGGAAGTGAGATTGTGTAGGGAAAAAATCAGAAGGGCTAAGGCTCAGCTAGAAATTGGATTGGCCAAGTCAGTGAAAGATAACAAAAAATCTTTCTACAAATATATAAATAATAAAAGGCGGACTAGGGAGACCATACAGTCCCTATTGGACACAGAAGGAACAACAGTGACAGGGGATGAGGAAAAGGCTGAGGTACTTAATGCCTTCTTTGCCTCAGTCTTTAGTTGTAAGGAGGGTCGTTCCGTCTGTGTACAAACCCAGGAGCTAGAGGAGCATAATGAGGCTCCCATGATCCAAGAGGAGGTGGTCAGAGCCTTGCTAGCCCGACTAGACACCTACAAGTCTATGGGGCCAGAAGGGATTCACCCTAGGGTACTGAAGGAGCTGGCGGATGTGCTGGCCAAACCCCTTTCCATCATCTTCCAACAGTCCTGGAAGACTGGGGAAGTCCCACTGGACTGGAGGCTGGCTGATGTTGTGCCCATCTACAAAAAGGGCCGCAGGGAGGACCCAGAAAACTCCAGGCCTGTCAGTCTGACCTCAGTGCCAGGGAAAGTCATGGAGCAGGTGATCTTGAGTGCTATCATGAAGCACATGCAAGAGAACCGGGTGATCAGGCCCAGTCAACATGGGTTCACAAAAGGCAGGTCTTGCCAGACTAACCTGATCGCCTTCTATGACAAAGTGACTCGGCTGCTGGATGAGGGAAAGGCTGTGGATGTGGTCTTCCTGGACTTCAGCAAAGCCTTTGACACAGTTTCTCACAGCGTTCTGCTTGAGAAACTGTCAGCCTCTGGCCTGGACAGGCGCACACTCTCCTGGGTGGAAAACTGGTTGGCTGGCCGGGCCCAGAGAGTGGTGGGAAATGGTGTGAAATCCAGCTGGAGGCCAGTGACAAGTGGGGTTCCCCAGGGCTCAGTGCTGGGTCCAGCCCTGTTCAATGTCTTCATCAATGATCTGGATGAAGGCATTGAGTGCACCCTTAGCAAGTTTGCGGACGACACTAAGCTGGGTGGAAGTGTTGATCTGCTGGAGGGTAGGGAGGCTCTGCAAAGGGATCTGAACAGGCTGGACCGCTGGGCTGAGTCCAATGGCTTGAGGTTTAACAAGGCCAAATGCCGGGTCCTGCACTTGGGGCACAACAACCCTATGCAGTGCTACAGACTAGGAGATGTCTGTCTAGAAAGCTGCCTGGAGGAGAGGGACCTGGGGGTGTTGGTTGACAGCCGACTGAATATGAGCCAGCAGTGTGCCCAGGTGGCCAAGAAGGCCAATGGCATCTTGGCTTGTATCAGAAACGGCGTGGCCAGCAGGTCCAGGGAGGTTATCCTCCCTCTGTACTCGGCACTGGTGAGACCGCTCCTCGAATACTGTGTTGAGTTCTGGGCCCCTCACCATAAGAAGGATGTTGAGGCTCTGGAGCGAGTCCAGAGAAGAGCAACAAAGCTGGTGAAAGGGCTGGAGAACAGGCCTTATGAGGAGCGGCTGAGAGAGCTGGGGTTGTTTAGCCTGGAGAAGAGGAGGCTGAGGGGAGACCTCATTGCTCTCTACAACTACCTGAAAGGAGGTTGTAGAGGGGAGGGTGCTGGCCTCTTCTGCCAAGTGACAGGGGACAGGACAAGAGGGAATGGCCTCAAGCTCCGCCAGGGGAGGTTTAGGCTAGATGTTAGGAAAAAATTCTTTACAGAAAGGGTCATTGGGCACCGGAACAGGCTGCCCAGGGAGGTGGTTGAGTCACCTTCCCTGGAGGTGTTTAAGGCACGGGTGGACGAGGTGCTGAGGGATATGGTTTAGTGTTTGATAGGAACGGTTGGACTTGGTGATCCGGTGGGTCTCTTCCAACCTGGTTGTTCTGTGATTCTGTGATTCTGTGAAGACAACATGCCCATTCAACAAATGTGGCCTTATCTTATGTGCCTTGCCTAGTATCACTTTGAAAATTTGGTACAGAATTGGTAGTAAGACTGAAGTGACCTGAATCTTATTCCAGTGCCTTTCCCTTAAAATTAGCTCTTTTCTATGGTTCAGAACATTTTAGAAATTTGAAGTCAGGATCATTTAAATTTGAGGTTATTCACAGAGCCATTGAGATTTTAGACCATGATGGCTTTAAGAGTTGTTGAATTTTTTCCCTTCTCTAATCATAAGCGAGCTTTACCAGGGTAGAAGTCACACTGCAAATGCCAAGTTCCCATCTAATTAGGGTACGATGCTGAATCTGCCAGTCCCAACTTTTATTAGTCACCTCCTCCTGCTCTGATCTGCTGTGAAGGATTACTTCTCTCTCTTTCTTCTTTAAAGGAGAAATATTATTAGGCTTTGATGGCCTAAAACTGTTGGTGCCTGCACATGGCTAAAAATAATATAAATCTGTGCTGAGGGACTGCTTGTATTATATTTTGGCTGCATGAGGAAGTTTAGCAGCAAAAAAATCCAGGGGATACTCATCAGTTCATAGAACTCAAAAACTAGGATGCTGTGTCTGCAGCCTCTCAGAAAGTTCAGAAATCCATTTAAAAACGTAGTTTTTATTTTCTTTCCTTTGGCTTTTCCCTCTGGAAAATTATTCACACTTTTCACCATGCTTGTAATACAGCAAACAGGACCACCTCATTCTGACTGCTTTAGAAAGAGTAGTGAGAATACACTAGAAATAGGTATAAGGCAATTGTAGGAAATTTTAATTTTTCTTTGGACTCTGATTTCACACTCAAAGCTTACAATCAGAGGTATAGAAGTCAGTGGAACACCAGCCAGCCACAGGTGCAGAAGTGATAAATTGCGGTTCTAGGTATGTGAAGAATACCAACAGGGATGTTAAGGAGTCATAGAGAGGCAGAAGGAATTCCACCAGCATTACCAGGTCATTAAGAGTTAAACAGAGGTCGATTTGTCTCAGACGACCTATCTAACCTTCTGCATTTTATCTGTAGCTGATGTGGCCATTGAAATTCATTGGAATTCACTTGAGCTGACAAGCTCTTCTAGGCATCCTCTTTACAGAATCATTTGTAAACATACATTTAAAAATTTCACGCTGCTAATGATTCTCTTGATGAGCTGCTTGCTGGGGCAGCAGATGGATTAGAAATACCCTTAAATTCAACTCCATCTTCATCCTCATATGAAATTATCAGCATTCAGGATCAAATCTGCTCCATGAACAGGGTATGTTAGAGCCAAAAGTTGAACCAAGTTCTCCATGATTGCTATACTAGGTGAATCAAATGAATGATTGTATTTAGCATGTACACATCCATCTAGCCATTAAAGCACAGAAGCTATTCTCTCCCTCTCAATGTGGAGATGTAGAAACAATACTGAAAAACTAAACAGTTTCTGAAGGCCAGATAGCAAAAAAATGGAAGCAGCAACAATATTAAAGTTGTCCCAACTCTCTTCCCTGTGCCTTACCTACAAGACAGACCTACTGACATTCTTTATAAAGCAAAGCTGCTCACAGTGCTTCTTAGGGTTGTCTTAGCCACAACTCTTGAATATCTTTTCTCATGGCTCCTTGAACATCCCCTCTTCATCTTTTTTCTCATTCAAACATGCATATCGTAAATCTGTTTAAGTAACATGATAATGACCAAGAGAATGGTTATGATGTCACTGAAATGAGCCGTATATAACCAACCTAGTGTATTAGTGGGAGCAGAAAAGACAAGGAGATGGGAGAAAAGAGAGAGAGAAAGAGTGCTTGGAGTGAAATACAGATGTTTATGGGCTACCTGCTCAGAGGCAGTACTCAAAAGATAGCTGAAATGTTCCCTTGTAGTTCTGCTGCCCCTTCCCCTTCTGTTGCTGATTTATTAGAAGCTTAATTTTGATAGCAGATAGTATTGCCCGTCCCTCTCCTTTTGGTTTACACTGCAGACCTACACTCTATGATCTCTTTCAGTGACATAACACAATGGAGATGCTAGGTACTGCTAAGAGATGTTTAAGTCAGGCATTATCATCTCCATAGAGTAATATTGTTTCCTCTCATCCTCAATAGATTGTCTGCATAGTAACATGCTGCCAAAGTGAAATGAATTAATGAACCTAGAGAGGATCTTTGCAAACTGAGCACAGGAAATGATGTAAATAAAAGGAAGAGAGATCCAATGTCAAGTAGGAACAGGAATATGGTATTTGGGAGGGTTGCCTTCTCTGTTGTGCTGGAGATTGAGCCAGTGATGGGATTGGGTTTATGTCTGGAGGACACAGGACAGGAGTTTATATTTTTCTTGCAAGGTGAAAGTTGTCCTGTTAAGTGGGTGAACTACTGAGAGAAAAGTAATAGTCTTTCTCCTGCTATAAACCATCATTTGAAAGATCCTGATTTGTTTGAAGGCAAACAAAACCGTACCAAACCTTAAACACAACCCTCCAAGTACTGTAGGATTGTACCAAATCACCATCTTTTAGAACATGGAATGGCATTGAAATTTTTTACCTGACATGTAGGAGATAAAGGTAGTTTTACGCCACAGTTTTTCTTCATTCCCTGAATAACTCATGTAACCCTTTTTTCCCTTTCCACTCAGTTCACTGTCTGCCTGTTGGGGTTAAAACTGTTGCTTTCTTTCTGAGACTGTGAAATTACTTAATATTTGCCGGACATTTCTGAACATTATAAGGGACTACTCCCTTACACAGGGTCTGACTGCATGGTGGGATCAGGGCATCAGAGGGGGACAGTTGTTGGTAAGGAACAGGCTAGCCAGTTCAGCTGAGGAAACATAATTTTGTTATTTCAATCTTCTTGTTGAACAAATGGTATTGTACTGCCGTAGGGATCCCTAAGCAGCTCTGACTAAATCTAAAATTATAAATCTGGCTTTGAGGGGAAGGAAGGCTGTATGATCACAGCCTGTGCCTGTCCTTCAACTTTTCAACTCTGAGACAACTTCTGGTAAATTAAGCAGTGGTGGTAAAAAGGCTCAAATATATCCTGTTCTAACATGAATTTTGCAAACAAACAGAATGGTGGGCAAAAGTCACTACCGGTGCCTTCTCTGAAGAAACAGCTAATTGATCTTGTTCCTTATTAGACATCAGAAAATCCTGTCACGAGCAAGCCATTGGCAAACAGGCCTCATTAATTTCACAAAGTCAGAAATTACTTGTCACTGTTTAGGAACTAGGTTAAAATATTGAGGAAGGAGCTTCTAACTTTGTCTGTCATATAAGTAAACTGAAGTACACTACAGAAAATTAACAGCATTAACAGTCAACATTTTGCTAATGACAAGCACTGTAGACATCTGATTTTATGGGCCTCTAGGTAGCAACTCAAGACGGTCTTTGCATATGTACTTGATTATGCATTGTTATGGATTTAGGCTGAAACTTCTCACTTCAAAGCCTTTCCAACCTTTCCTCTGCCTGCACCTCATTTCATAACTCTCAGTACAACTCCCACAGCCCATTAGAGAGAGCTGTGCCTCACATTGCCACACTCAGCCAGTATCAATGCAAGCCAGTCCCATTTCCCTCTTATTTTCTCAGTCCAGTTGGTGTACCTGCTATCTTTCAGTTGGAAAACCTCATCTACCTGTCGACCCTAGACTTGCTGCTTCAACTGAAATCTGGCAGGAGTAACCCATTAAAGATGCATCTAGTGGAACCTGCACCCAGAGAGCTGCCAATTGGTGCTATGGCCATTGCCTTCAGGCCTTTAACTCCAACAGTCAGACAGGGAAACCAGCAGAGAAAGGACCCACTTACCTGATTAAGTCTTCATGACCTACTCAACAAGTTTCAGACATGAAAGCCTTGCTTTTGTAACCCACCCAAAACAAAGCAAACAAAAATACAACAAAATATTCAACTACACACACATACTTTTGTGTCCTGGGTGCCACTGAGATAATTGAGACTCATACTTCCATTTTGTCACAGAAGTGGAAGCTGAGTGAATATCTCAGACTGCTTCCCAGATTCTATGAGAAACTGGTCTCCAATTTTAACTGCAAAGAAAAAGTTTTACCCAATGACAGATTTTTGAGGATTCGATATATTTTAAGTATCATTTAGAACAATTTTAAGATCTCTTAAATTTACTGGCCACCAGGGCTGGGGAGAGAGATAAATTCACAGATATGAGAGAGACTGAATGTAGCCCAGTTGCTTACTGTATATTTCTAGTTGACAGGAGAGCCTTTTATGCTCTCTTTTCTTCATTGGTGAAGAAAGATTTGAATCTGTGCCTTCATTCTTCCTAAATTAGCCCCCCAATGACAGAGTTTTCATGCACACACTCCCTTTCCCTACAAATATTTCATTATTTATACAATATTAAACTCATCCAACTGTAAGGACTGACAGGTTAAGGTAGGTAGGATGCTAAAGCCTCAGGCAAAAGTTTCTGTTTTGTCTGCTATAGAGGCTTGAACCCAGGGATCTCATGTGAGTACCTTAACCACCTGTCTATTGAAGGTCTCTGTGACTGCCATCCATTTATTCTGGAATGAATAAAGGCAAATTAAACATTAGATACCAAGTACAAAAATCCCAGGGGATTTAAAACAAATACCCAACTGATTTTAGACAATTATGTTTTTCCTCTCTATGTTATCTGGCGGGGGGGGGCTGTGAAAAGAGGAGCTGTTCGGTTTTTAATAAGTCCTATTGATTGTGACAAAAAATTCAAACTACTGCTGAATTCTGTAACAAAGACTTTAAAATACATCCACCTACCTTGCTTTATAGAATATACATTGGCTTTAATAATTCACGTATCTAGAATAGTTTTTTTATTTGTGTTAAACTCTTAAAAATCTGAAGAGACTTTTTCTTAAATCAAATGGATTTTATAGATATTTCCCATAAAGTTAAAGGACAGATTTCAGGGGTTTAAACCTCTCAGATCTACAGAGACTTGTAAATGGGAGCTATTTTTATGCTACTAGATCTTGTTCTAGAATAAGAACGACTTGAAGAAGACCCTGTGACTTTGTTCATGTTGCTGCCTGCTGCATTATTGATGTAGGAATGGAAAACAGTAGATAAGAAGTGGGGAGTTAAATGGGGATGTATGAATTGGTCCTGGTTCCTTACACCCTGTCTTTCTGTCCAGGACTTTTAACATCCGTCACATACTTTCAAAGGGTTTTAGAGCTCTTTTCAAGGACAACGTACCACTGGATAATTAAAAAAATATACTACCACTATTCAGCACTTTTAGTAGACTTCTGGAGTCACAGTACTTCTAGGAAGTCATTGGATAAATTGAATTATGTTTCATTTTTGCAGACGAAGCAAATACTTATTTTCATGCTGACAGAACCGGTTACAATTGGTGATCTGCTGGTGGCCAAAAAAGTGCCTTTTTCTTCACAGCAAAAACTCTTGTTGGGCCTGGGAACCTCAGAGGAAGTAATGATTGCAAATTCCTTGCCCTTGATCCCAGTAAGGTGGGATGTCCAGAAAACTGCCTTGAGAAAACTGAGGATCTTGGTACTATGTTGTACAGAAACAGGAAAGATTCCCACATTTCACAGTGCTTGAAAAATTCAAATTCAGTGCAACTTTGGAAGAAAACATCAATGGATAAACAAAAAACAATTTAAAATTAAACAAAGCAAACAAAAACCCAGAACTCCCTCAAGAATCACTTTTCCAAAAAGACATTATTGACAAGGTGAGCTGGGACATTGGTAGGCTGGATAAGGGTGGTTTGAGGAAGAGTCTGCTGCCAGCTGTTGATCGTCTGATGAAGTTGATGAGAACACTGGCTGAGCCTGTGCCCTCATTGTGTTCATTAGTATTCACACCATTCACTGGCCACCCCCTTGCACCAAAGACATTTTCTGAGCTTGCTAATTTTCATGAAAGCAAGTGGGGTCACTTTCTACCTTTTTTCCTCATCTCGACAAGGCTTGTCCCCTAGAGAGCTGAGAAGAAAGGCACTTTCTTGTTGTCATCTGTGCAATTATCAGCTTTGAACACGATGGCAATTTGTTGTTGTTGTTGATTTCCTTTGTTATGTAAATGTACCAGCTCATTCTCTGAGTGCTGTTTTCCCACACACAGCATAAAAAGGAATATTACACATTTAATTTCATGTTATCATTTGTTTCCCTCTGAGATTTCCTCCAGCCATTTTTTGGTCTTCTTCAGGCTAGTGGGAGTTAAGCAGTGGCATTTTGAATTCTGACTTTGTCACTTCTATTTACTTTTTATCATAAAGGGGCATTGTCAATAGGTCTTATACGGCTCCTATAAAACCCATTTAGGAATTTAAGTCTCCACTAAAACACAGAATTTATGCTTCCTTTTATGATTTATAAGTCTAGAAGCCTAAATTCTGCTTTTAATAGTCTACCCATTTATATTCAAAGCAATCAGCTTACATGCTGCACGAGCCTTAAAGTTATTAGTGCACAACTAAAGAGAATAAAAGCAGGAGGGTGTAGACAGAGGTCTAAGCCAGGAAGTTCAGAATGGGATTTTAATGAGGACTTCTCCAACACTTTAAAATACCGGATCTCCCTGACTCTGATTATGGTCCACCTCCTGTGTGCACGGTATAGTGCATCCTTTGGGAAGAAAAGCAATATTTGAAACCAAGAGGAAGGAATCTCTGTTTTTGATCACATGACCAAACCTCAACTGATTCACTCACAAATCTAAATCACTCAGGAAGTCAAACTCTACTCCAACTGAATTATTCAAAGCTTACCAGTCTGTTCAGCTGAGTTGGAAACTGGTCAAAACCATGCTTGTTTATGATTTCTGTTCATATCCATTTTCAGCCAGATGTAATGGTTGTAACATCTAGTCTTTTGTTTCTTATTTTTTTAAAAACTCAAAGTGAGCAATAACACTGATGAGGCTTGTCTGTAATAATGCTTAGGATAATTGAAGACTAAACACTTAAGTGTTTTCTGTGTTCTTGATTCACTGCAGTTCTTTCCTCTAAATTCTGGGAAAGAGTAAGTGGAAGAGGAAAAAAAACCTTACTTTGTATGACCAATTATTGCTAATTTGTACCAATCAATAACTGCAGTTTCGTATCTCTTGATTATACATATTTTGAAGGCTATTTGTTGGATGCCAGTTTAATTTGTCTTCCTTTTGATCTCACTGGAATAAATCTAGAAGTCTTCAGATAATCGAATGGCTCTAGAGTCACATTATAATAACAAAAATTAGGATGTTAATAAGACATGCATAACATGACCTATAACCCTAAAGGGTTAAAGTATTAACACAATTTTTTCCCCAATTTGACACCTTTTGCTCTGGTGTTGTTACTGTATGCAGAAGGAGTCTCATAGATTGTACATAAAAAATGGGATCCAGAATTTATCTCTTTATTACAGAATACTTCTTGCTTACAAACTCTGTTGCAAATAATGTTATGCCTAGTGGGTTTTGAAGGAGTTCTCAGAGATCATTATTGGGGTTCTGAGGAATAAATACGAGAGATGATGCATCAGAACATGACCAGTTTAAATACATCTGCTACTGTAAGTATTACTACTCTCTATTGATGAGCAGTGTAGTGTTTATAACAAGCTTAATCTTCACTATAGATTTAGCAACATGCTATGCTGCAGTTGAAATAGGTTTCTTGGTGCAACTGTGGCATATTCAGTGGGCATCCATAATAGTATGGTCTGTCTCCTATCCTTAAATAAGTAGAGTAGAAACATGTAGCAAGCTTGTCCCCTAAGTTCACTTCAAACTCTGTATTTCAGGCCCTTCTGAGAAACTATTAAAAAACTGCACATCTGGGCAGTGAGGTACTCATGTGCTATTTAATGCTAATTACACTGTCCTATTAGTGTTTTCTTCATAGCATTGACTAACAAAGTATATGGGGATACAAATATCATTCATGCCCTTTAATGACTTTGCTTAATGTGGGGGGAATTTTGACTGTCTGCTTGGGAAGAGATGATAGAGTTCAGAGGTCTACCTGTATCTTTCCACACAGAACTGCACATGCTGTGAATGTGGACCGCAAGGGTCTTTGAGGTTTTCTCACTCTTTAGGTGTAGTAATGATACAAGAACCAGGTGAAAAGTTTGTTCATCTGGTGATACAAATGCAAGTCATGGGGGCACAACAGTGACAAATCCTTGAGGAGAGCTCATCATGAAGTTATTTTGCAAAAAGACGGTAATGGGGATACCAGCTACAGTTTGTCTAGCACAAGCTCAAAGCAGTTTTCAATGGATTACAAGACTGCAATTATGGACAGGCTTCCACCCGCGGGATGGGTGTATTGGGCCAGTCAACTTTTCATCAGCAGATAGTTCAGTCTGTCCCCTTTCTGCATTTGAGAGGGAAGTAGTGTTCCTGCATACAACCAAATAAGCTGAATGTGTAATTCTGTTGTCTGCTGAATGTCTTTCACTAGGGTCACATGAAGGATGACTTTCACCCAAGCACAAAGCCCAGAGAGATCCTAACTTACTGGGATCATTGCTTGCAGACCCAGGCCATGCCCTTTCCCACACCTGCGACAGAACAAGGACGGGGCTTACTATTTCCAGGTCTCATGAAGGAGATGAGCACTCAAGACGAGGACAGGATTTTACTCATTCGTCATTTCCAGCCATGAGCTAGTTACCAAAAATAGGTTGTAACTGCTGCCCTAATTTTAGAAAGAGAATTTCTCTAGTGCCATAACCAGAACTTCCCTGGTGAATCCTGCTTTGGATCTATACAGTCACTCTTCCAGTTATGACTTCTATGATAAAATGTCTTCACAAAGGACAAGCTATTTCCATAGCATCAGTCAGTATCATTTACACTTCAGTACCCTTGCTGACTAGGTTTATGAAAATGACAGCTACAGGTCATCCCAAACTCTTGAATCAGAGGAAGCAGCTGCCTTTGAGAAGGACCACTTTATTTCTTATGTGTTCAGTGTGATAAAAAAAAAAAGCCTATTTTGAAATATCCATGTCATTGACCCACCTGGGGTATAAAAGAACCAGAAGATAAATAATGACCTAATGTTTCACAAAATACACCCTCAGTCAGAAGCCAGTATGGATCATACTGATCTCCTATAAAGTCCCAGAAAAGTAACTTCCTTAAACTTCCTCCTGCCGTGCATAACAAGGTGTTTGCAGGAGCAGGGGATTTGATTCAGTGTCCCAAAAGATGGTTGTTACATCTTTGACCCTGCAGATATCAGATTGTAATGAGATATACCCACTAAATATTTTCAACATAGACCTTAGTTCTCACACAGCTTCGATCTGGCCAAGTGCAACTCAACTCTAGGCTGGGTAATGCAGTTGCATTAGCATTGTATTGAGTTTGGCCTTGTATTCTGTAGTTCTCAGTACAGCTATTTAGCTTGGAGTAGGCTACTGATCAACTATTGTTATATGGCTTTTGATTCAGAACTGGCATGCAGGTCTTGCTTTAGAATATGGGCAAGGAATTCATGTCTACCATCAAGTAGTACATAGGGGTAAAAAATAAGAAAATCCCATTGAATCAGATCAGTTTTTCAGCTATCCCAGTGTTCTGTCTGAAGCAGAAGCAGGAAGACATGCTAGTCAGGGAGACCATGTAAAACCAGCCACTTTCTGCAGATAATCTCTTTTGTACTCCCATGCCTCATCCTATTGGTCTCCATTTTACAGAAATACAAATGTCTAGTCCCTTTATAAACCAGCTGATGTTGTCCTTCCACACAATCTCCTGTGGTTGCAGGTTGCAGAAGCTCATCACCTATTATACAAAGAGGACTTCCCTTTTGTATGTTGAAACAAACCTACTGCTACTTTCATTGTTCCTGTACTCCTTCTATTGCATGAACATTTCCCTGTTCAACTCATCCAGTGCTTTCACCTTTTGTGGATCTCAGTGATATCTTATCTGAGATTTCTGAATTGTCCCAATCCTTCTATTTCCCCTCAGAAGGCAGTTGTCCCATCACCGTGATCACAGCGTCTGCCCTTTGTTGTACCTTCCCTACTTTCAGTATGCTAACTAGAGGTGTGGAACTCAGAAAAGTACATAATGCTCAACATTTGAGTACACCATACTTTTCAGGGAGAGGCAAAATCCTATCTCATTATCAATGCCTTTGTGGTGATCCTGAGAACATCGTTGGCTTTTTCAGCTGCTACTGCACATTGAGATTTCAGACACCTATCAATGCAAAGGTGAGGTCTGTTACCTGAACTATAACTGACAGTTTGGTGTTCAGCATTGTGATGGTTTAGAATTTTTTTGATTAGTTGCATTACATTATATTTATCCATATATGATTCATTTATCAACTATTTGTACAATTTTATGAAATCTGTCTGCAATTCCTTGCCAACAGGAAAGAATTTTAACTTTCTAGAAGTAATTATCATATCTTCAAAGTTGTATATTCTTCTGCTCTTTTCTTCTCCAGGTCATGGACAAAGACATAGAATAGAATTGCTTCCAGGACCAATCCTTACTGACTTTTCTCTTGGAAAGCCTTTTTTCTTGAATCTTACTCACCTTTTATGCATTTGTTTACTGTCACCCTGCTGGAACTCCAGCATGTTACTGAGGTAGAATTTCCCTTTGCAGGAGCCATGGTGACTATTTCCCAATAGAAAATATAATTCATATACTGTATGGTTTTATTGTCTATTGTAGACTCTGTCATCTTACCAGGGACAGAAGTCAAACTCACCAGTCTGTAGTTCCCAAGATTCTCCCCAGAGTGCTATACAATCTGAGTGAGGTCAATCTTTGATTACAAGTTATAGTCTGTTGGTATTGATTTAGACGGTTGGGTTAGGAGTCTCCTCCCATGGAATTTCTTGGACAGTTAGCAGCAGAAGTAGGAAGAGAGAAATGTGGTTACATTAGAAATAACTGACATTTTACTTCTCCCCAGTTTTTGAATGAATGAAATAATATACTAGCGCTGATTTTATCATTAAAATAGAGTGAAATAAATGTAGCTTTATGCATGCAAAAGGGGAGAGGGGAGAGAAAGGAAACATCACAAAAAAATTATGCAAAAAAAAATCCCCTCTCTTGCTACAGTCAAATAACATGCAAGAATTTACTCCCGGGCTTTTTTTGGCTTTGTAGAATAAGAGTGTCATTGCTTATTCTGTTTTTGCTTTTGGAAAGGCGTACCTAGGACTTCCACTTTCTTAACACAAAAAACATCTCTGCAATAAGCAGATGTGAAATATGAACAAGTCTTTTCAACTGATTTCTACTATGGGGATGAAGAGCTAGGATGGTCCAGCAAGACTGAGATGTACCAATCCCTTACTAAGTATCTCATTTTGCTAATTCAAATGTCTCTGTAGTCAGGGTTGTTTGAACAGAATCAAATTTACTTGTAATGAGCCATATAGTGATTCTCATGTCTTTTTTTTTTCTTTTCCTTTCCTCTTGTCTTCACATTAATTTCTGCAAAAAAAGCACATCTGATTTTGTAATGAGCTAAGTAACTGTTTCTCAATTACACCGAATTTTACTGCTTCTCAGTTGAAGTTTAAAGGCGTGGCAACTCTAATATTATTAAAGGCTCTCCTCACAGTAAAATATTCAGTAATTCTTCACCAATTTCATAAAGCTTTCAGTACCACATTACTCCAGGAATACTTGAGTAAGGGATACCTTCTATCAAATTCTCAGAGTTCTTTCTAGCACACCACAGATGCACATCCATGAACTCCAAATTGCACACAATGATAAGCTGCTGGTTGCTACAAACGTGTAGGTCCCATTTTATAAGTTTACTCTTTCTGATGCATCTTTCTTAACATACAACTCTGAAAGTGTGCTATAACTAGAAAGTGGTGCATGTACCTTTGGACTTAACTAGGTCAATACTAGGATATGGGAGGTCCAAACAGAGAAATGCTGATTTAAGAACTACTTTATTTCTGAACGTTCCAAAAAAAGGAGGAAATTAAAAAAATGAGTAATATTTGTTCTTTCTTATGGTTTTCCTATTAACTATGTCCTTTCTAAGGCAACTTGTTTGAGTTTCTCCTTTTCCTAGCCCCTCTCCCTCTCTGTTTATCCATCACTCAGCATGCTTCATTTCCAGCCAGATCATTCCAATTTATAAATCTCTCTCATTCCTGCCCTCATCACATGTTGTTATATTTCCATATGTGTGAAGGATAGAGATATATTCCCATTTTTGTCTCTTGTGCTTTTTGAGAATCTGTTCTAGGAACTTTTTGCCTTGCTGAGGGACAAAGAAGCCTTTAAAGCACTGTGTGATATTTATATATGAGCCAACAATTTGTGCTCAAATACTTGAGAAATGTATATGCAAGGGAAGCTGGAAGGAAATTCCATATGGTGATAGACTAGAAAGAAAATGTTTTCATATGTGTGAAGAACCCAAAATGCGCCTGATTCATGTCAAGGTTAGTAAAGACAGCTAATATTATCTAGTTATATTTCAGCGTACAAGAAGCTATTGAAATTGACTTCCTGCTTCCTGCAGCAGGTAGGCAATCCACATGGAACAGTCTATACATTTAGAAACCATTTCATCATTGTATTAATGACCATCAATGGTAACAGTCACAGACTACTTTCTCCTCCTCTCTCCAGAAGGTATCTTTATCCTGGGTAAAATGAGTTTTCTTCTTGAATCCAAAGCATGAGATGTGTTACTTATACACAGGATTGTCTTGCACTTCTGAATTTCCAGTTTAAGCTGGAAGAAAACAATGCCAGCAACCCTGGCACCTTATGCTTGTAATTTTTCATAGCCACCCACCTTCAAAACTAACACTTTCATTCCCTTCTGGTTTTCCTGATATTAAAACACTCTTTGCCATGATAAAAAGAAGAGGTATAAGACACGTTCCAATAAGTTGTAGTAATATGAAGACCTGTTCTCTGATATTAAAGATCAAGGCAGTACGCTCCGGCCTGCAGAATCTTCCCAGACACCACCAACCATTCATCAGTCCAGTGATGTCCAGTGACAAAAGAACTGGCGTGACTCTCCACAGCTGCCTGAATGTAGTGCTGTACTCAGTTGTGTTGGGTCTTAAATTGGTTTTCAACACACCTTTGTGAATCATGGGCACCTGGAGAATCAAAAGTTTATGCTGGAAACACCAAGGCAAACAAAGCTGTTTCACATCATTTTTTTTTATTTATTAGAGGACTATATTTAGCAGAGACCTGAGTTTTATGAATTACAGTCTGAAAAGTGTTTGGCAATAGTTTACACTACCTTCCTCATATCTTCTCAATTTTTGGGCCTAAAAGGGATGGGGTTTTTCTGATGGCCAACATGAGTACCTGTTTTGCTCTAGGTGAAATTTAAAATCCTGTGAAGCTGCCAGAGCGGGAGGCATTCATCAGTGGAAACACAGTATAACAATACAGCATTTTGCTGTTCCTGGTCACATAGTCCTGCTCAGCTGTCACAGGAATAACTAGTGCAACAAGGTGAACTCAGCATAAGCTGACTAATGAGGGAGCAGATTCCTGTGAATTCTTTACATTAAGAGTTAGGTAGGACCTGTCAGACCTCAGAGGGCTACTTCAAGTACAATAGAGTTCACCTGGCTTTTCAGTTCTAAGACTCTTTCTAGAATATGACAGGAACTTTCCACTATCACAGCTTGGCTTCAGACTTTCCCTGTGGATGTTTGTCAACACCCTCTGTGGCCAGGCAGTCTCTATTTAAGACTTTCACACTATTAATGATCATCTTCCTTAAGTTATTCATTTTTCTTTTCAGAGTTCCTTTTTTCCAGTTTTGCTGGAGCAGTTACTCTTTTGGCTTAATTATATTAATATTGTGCAGTGCATCAATTGCGTAGAGATGGGTCCTTTTGAGAATGATGCAAGAACAAGAGTTTGCAGCAAATCCTTCATTCTAGAAATAGATAAAAAATCCCAAGCTTCGCCCAGAGGAACTGTTAATGTGACCATGACAACACATGAAGGAGTTCTCTTCTTGATGCAACTGATAGCTGTAGGAGCTGTGATGTTTGTATTCATTTTCTCTGCCAAATACATAGAAGGAGACAGTTCTTATAGCAGAAAAGGAAGTATCGCTTATAAGCAATGTAGTACGGAAGGTGATCAGGAAGTGGAAAAAGTGTGGACTTTCCTTATCTGTCTAACTTGTCAAAATGTTAGACAAGAAATAAGATGCAATTGTGGCTGACATAAGAGCAGAAGTCGGTAGCATTTCTAAGCATTTTTAATTGTTTGTATTTTTACATCTGACACAGAGACACAGGATGAAGATTCTGAGGAGATTTTCAGTATGTTAAACTGATGATGGTCTGGTGCTTGGATGCAAAAAACAGTCAGGAGAGACAAAGTTGATTCCAAAATATTACATGTAATGGAAGGCAAGATGAGAAGTTGGGAAGTGAGTGCTAGGAAAGGGACCTCAGAGCTGAGTATGAAAGTACCTGTTGTGAGTGTGAACTGAAGGTCTTTGCTGAGGTATTGTAGTCTAAGACCTCTTCTTCTTTTTTAACCAACTCTTGATCCTCCTACTCTACTCCTCTACCCTCTACCCCTCCCGGATTTACTGCTTAAAATTTCTCTAATGGGAAACACTTCTTTGGTTGCAGCAATGCCATACCAGCATAAGAGGGAGAGAAAGTATAAGAGGGCAGGAAGAATAAAGGCAGTCATTTTCTAACACCTTTCATCCCTCACCTCTTCATTCCTTTAAGTATTTGTTCAGGCCTGGTTATGGTTATGCTAAAGCTTATACAGGACAGCATCTTAGAAGTCAAAAGAATGTTGCCCATTTAAATTAGTGCAAACGTAGTGAGTGTCTGCTCCTGTACATGCAGTTTATCTAGGAGTTCAGGTTTTCTCTTAATCTATTAACTTTTGAAGAGAAATGCAGAAATATACAGAAAACATCTTCAAGGAGGATGTATTACAGAAAATACTGACACCCAGAGTTCTCTGTCTCATATCCTACTCCAATGCAAAGCAGAGGGTAAATGATAAAAGGGTCATGATGACCAGTTTGGATTGGGATATGTGAGATGAGGAATGGAATCAAATCTACATTAATTTGAGGAAAAATTTCAAGGTCTCATGTAACAAAGTTCCTATTTACTTCACTGATGTCAACAGGTATCTCCCTTTGTTCAAATTTTAGCTCTTCTGAGCAGACCAGATACTTTTCAAGGCTTAAAACAATCTTCTTCGTGTAACAAAAAGATTCATGGCAACTTAAAGCACCCACATACACCCTGATAATGCCCCAGTGTTTTCTGACAGCTGACAAACTAAAAAGGACGAGGCTGTCAAATGCAAAGAATAGATCCCCTCCTTTTGGCTGCTGTCCCTCTGGTTTATTCAATTAGGATTGATCAAGCTGTGTCAAAGGTCCCTCCTCTGTTTCAGTGGTCACCAAGAGCTTTCATGATGACTAATGATAGGCTATCCTTTAAAAAAAGAGGGGAAGAATGGAAAGGATAATACAAGGGTTTCTTTTTTCTTTTCTTTCTTCTATCCTTATGTTCCAATTAGGCACATTAACTTTATGACCTACTAAATGAAATTCATTTAATTGTCATTGTTCAATGATACATCAGCCCTCTCTGCTTTCCAGCATCTGCCCCTCAAATGAAAAACACCACTTGCTCAAGCGAAAAAAAGATTTAGTTGTGTTTGAATGAAAGACTAGTTGGAGGAGAAATGTTTTCTTCCTCTGGAAAATACCTAAAATATTTGAATTCAAATATGGATAGGAACAGGAAACTGGGCACCCATACTAGTAAGAGACATATACATATATCTTTGATATCTTACACAAATTTAAAAGCTGCTAGACTCTGGTGCAAGAATTGAGCTGCTAGTGGAAGATGACCCAAGTATCCTCTATCAGTTCCCAGACCTGTTCAGATGTGTCCTGAAGACAATATGTCTGCCCTGTTAGACTGTTTAATACTAATGTTCACGTACCATTTACACTTAGAGGTATAGGCCATAATTTTCTTTAAGAGTATATGTCAAGTTTTTGGACAATGGAGGCCATTTCCAGATTTTTGTCATTTGTCAATCCTAAAATTGGGTGTGAGTTGTAACAGATACTTCCCAGATGTTAAAGGAGTTAGGCACCAGAAAGTCAAAATGATCTGTGTCAAACAGTTTAAGTGAAGGTGATAGGAGGACACTATGAAGAATAATATAAATTTATGAAGATGTTGATGATTATTATTAATAAGAATCAGATTATAATAATATTATATATTATTATATAACAATAATTAATAATAATACAACAGCAATAAAAAAATTGTATCTCATTATCCTAGAAACTAGACAAGGAGTGACAAAGGCTTCAATCAAACTTATGTTATGGTGTCTTGCTATAAACCCTTTATTTATTTTTAAGGGTTAATTTTCTCCTAAATCTAAAATATATGAAAGAAAGAAATGAGGAGATCTTGAGAGATCTGAAAAGCAAATAAAGCCTGTGAGCAAGAATCTGTCAGAGTAACACAGGTCCAGGGATGTTGCTTTCAACACCACACAGAACTTCCTGATTTCACCAACACCAACTCCTATCTGGAACAGATCCTTGGTAATTTATGCCTCTCTTTAGAATGAGTTATTAGCCTGGGCATCTGAATGATTTTCAGCAAGAACATGCCAGAAGTTAATCAGGAATGAGTATCACTGCTCTAAAGATATCTGAGCCAGTGTTTGCTTTCTGCCACTTAAATTATTCCTTAGGACTGGATAAACCAGTGAATTTCTTAGCATGATCATGTTTAAATGAAAGTGACAGAAATTGTGTGGAATTCACACAGGGTTATGTGTGTTATTCACACAGGGTTATTGTGTTTCATTTCACACAGGGTTATGACACTTGCTGTAAGGATTTTGTCCCTTCTCTGACCTGAATGAAGAATCATTTCTTTATTTCCAGAAAGTTTTATCTGATTTACCAGTCCTTTTGCAATATTTAATAGCTTTCCAAAAGGACAAAAGGTGATTGACTTCCCAACTTCCAATGAAACTCAGCAGCAAACCCCTCTTTGTGTTTCATTGGAGCCACTGAAATATATGCTCCTAGATGAAAAAAATCCACCACTGTTGAAAACAGGAGTGAAAATCATGAGATTGTACAATATTCCTATTATGTAACAACACAACATTGAATTTATCTGAAGCCTTTGTACTGAAGGATCTTAAAGCATGATATAAACAGTACTTTAGTCCTCCTAGCCTTAAAGCTGGAACTACTATAACTGCTTAGCCTGTGAGAAGCTGAGACAGACACAGACTGAATTAATCCAGGTTCACAGAGAGTAAGGAAGAGTCATTATGGTATCGATGCTCAAATGCTAGAGGAGTCACAAGCAGAGAGGTCCTGGGAAGGTGAGGAGGAGAGACAGCTACCTAATTACTCACACAGATCACCTCTTCAATCACTTTTTAAAACTGTTACTAGGCTCCCAAAAGTCATCAGAACTATCATCAGTGAGAAGATGCCATTACAGTGCAAAACTAGAGTAAAGACAGTCTTCGCTGGCTCCTGATGTTTAAATGTAGTCAACTGGCATTAAAATGAACTTACAGGATCTAAGCTAATGAGATTTTTCTACCATTATTAACATTGGCTTCTCAAGGAAACAAAACTGTCAGCCCCACCAGCAGGAGCTGAGGAGGTGGTGTTGCAAGGCAAGCAGGTTTTGGGAACTGCAAGAAGTCAGGGAGTACGGGAAAGGAGGAGGAGGAGAAGACAGTGGCAGGGAGGTTCGACTTAGAGGAAAGTGGGGAACAACACGTACAAATGCATAAACAGATGAGGAGTGGGAGGGGAAGCAGAGATGAGGGGAAGGAGTTGAGCACAGTTACATGATCACAAACAATATTTTTGCCACTGATGAAGCCACCACCTCCCTGGTGAGATACAGCAGCCAGCCAGCCATACTATTATTGCACAGCAGTCACCAAGTTAAAGGTCTAAGCTTAAGGCATGTGCACAAAACAATGATGACTCAATACATAACGCACTGACTTGTTATCTCATGATCATGTGGCCAGCCCTCAGAAGAAAGTCAACGCCAGGTAATAATAAACTTTTCAATCTAAGGCAGTAAATATTGCAAGAAACAAAGATCAGAAGGTGAAACTAGACAAATGATTTTTTTTTTTAATTTTTTTTAAGCAGTGAATATAACTGGCTATTGAAAAGCAAGTGGTGTATTTTTTATTAGTTTCTCTGAAAAGAGTTGAAAACTCTTTTGGAAGATGAATTTCAGCTTAAAAAGTCATTGCACTTAATAAAGAGTTAGCGGGAAAATTCAGTACCCTGAGATACGTAGAGAGTCAGATAAAAGCAGTGATGGAAAACTGCTGGCTGGTGTTATGTCTGGCACTGATGGAGACCTGGTTTGACACCACCTGGTCTGCGCTGCCAAAGCAAATTTGGCCAGAAGCACCTGGAAAATTTGCCGTTGTAGTTGAAGGATCTGGAGGTCTTCAGAATTTCTGAATGAATGCACTTACTTTCTGGAAACATAGCTATGGTGTTTTGATCAGGGTTCTTTTGGAAGGGTGTGGGAAGAGCAGCAGGCCTCAACAACAGTCCAATGTCTTGTAAATCAAAGCCAAATTCATTTGCAATTATAGTGGAGGCATGTCATCTGAAGATTTAAATTATATTTATATGTCTGTTGCATGACTGTCTTGAACAATTCATTTCTAACTGCAGCCAGTATTGCAGGCTAACTCTAGCGTTCCCTTTTCCAAAAGAAAGAAAGCATGCTTGCTAGCTTTTGTGGCAGTTAACACTTCTTGGCTAGGCTTAGCTTTCCATCTCTCCATGTCATGGATTTGCACTCTGAATAATGTCAAATGCTCTGAAAATATACATCAGAAAACTGCAGATCGGTTAGGATTTCTAATCTTTACTGGTGAGAATCAACTTTTCATCATACATAGCGAAACCAATTCCCATCTCCTTTCCCTTCAGATATTAGAGTCTACAGTGGAAAGGTTCCAAGTCTCTGCTGTTTAATGGCAAATTGGCTTGAGGCACAGCAGTACTAGTTCTAAAATCATTAAGTGAACTGCCGCCAATGCATCTTTCACAGTCAAGGTGTAGATAAATGGATGGTGAAATTGTCAAATATGGGATTCAAAGTTATCAATGAGTCCTATTCTTTTCTATTTTTATTTTAAATAATATTATTTCCTTCAAGTACAATGTAAATTTTCTAGGTAGAAAACAAAGTCCTGTGCTGGGAGAAAGCAGAGAATAATTTTCCTCTCTAAAACTCAACTTCCCCCCTATTTCTCCTTCTCCGAGACCAACCTCCACTACACAATTGTTTTGATGGGAAAAAAAAGCTTCTGGTACAAGAAGGAAGAAGACCTGAAAGGAAAAAGAATGATCTGTGTTTTTGTTGGGGGGAGGGCAGGATGACAGAGACATTTGCGGCACGAGCAATGATGATCCTGAGGCAAAGGTACCCCTCAGAATGACCAAAACAAAAATTAACATGTTCCCCATCTCATAACTCATTAATCAAAATAAGCACTCTCCTTGAATCACAGACTTGCTCCTGATGCAGGTCAGTAAAAACCATTGTCAGAGTCTTAGGAAAAAAAGCCTTCCAAAGCAGATTTGGTACAAGCTCACCTTTCTGTGGCTGCTGCAAATCACAGTCTGAGTGAGGAAGTTAAACAGATTTTGTGACTGAGTGGTACATGAATTGATACATATCCATGTCTGTGATGTCATGATTTCATGGTGATGGCTGTTAGAGGGCTTCCATGCAAACTGTGTGCTTTACATTGTGCAAATCATATGAAAAGTTATCTCCTGTGCTGAAGAAGTTTCCTGCAAGGCACTTAGTGGAATGAATGAGAGAGTACAACTGAAGAAATTGCTGTAGGTGCCTTTTTATTTACCTATGTGAACTAAGCTAAGTTTCCTGTTTACTAAAGGGGCAAAGATGATCATGTTATAATTACTTGCTATAGATGCCTAACATTAATACTATGGTTTATGCAACATCTGAGTTCAAAGGAGCATTGAACAATTGAATCTTTGAACACTGAACTACCAGATTTATGCTGTCTCTGAAGCTGACAGAAGATAGCAGATTCCCTCTAACCATCTCAGAATTTACCTATGTTTCTAAGATACTACCAGTTTTAGGATGGAAGCAGAGTCTTTTGTGGAGGTACAGATCACTATTGAGTACAGTGTTGGCTTAATTGACTTGCTTGGAGGCTAGGCTTAAAATCTGGGTGGTTTAGATGAGACATTCTTACTCGTCTTCTCTGAATCTTGTAAGAGAAATCCTCAGTTTGTTTATTCCTCAGGGAAGCTCATAGCGAGTCATTGGTGATATTGTGTGAGAAATTACTGTACCTATGGTATTTTATTACTCAATGAGGGGATTTCATAGGCAAACATATGGGTGAAATTGCCACTATGGATGAGTCACAGGCATAGAAGATAAATATAAGACTGTCAACGGAGTGGTCATTTCATGTCCTTACAGATATTAACTCCCACCATAGTTAAAGTCATCGCCTGTATAGAAACATTTTATTTGCAGGAAGCATGTGCAAGATCTGAGTCATTGTACAGACTCACAACATATGTAGGGTCCATGAGGGACAACAAAGTTATAAAAGATAATGCTCCCTCCTGCACAAAATGTTGCTGTTTTGGTTTGGGTTTTTTTTCGTGCATTGAACATCACAGGTTCTCAGCACTATCCAGAAGTCTGTGATGGAGATGTATGGCTTATTTGAATTACTTTCTCATTTACTAGAGCAAGAAGTTTTTTACTCTTCTCTAAACCCTAATATATTTCTGATCTAAACTGTTTCAAAGAGGTATCCTGCTTTTCAGGAATATGACATTAAGCTGTTAGGTGCTTTTTACATGGATTTTTTTTTTTATAAGTATTTGGGATATTTAAAATTTACTACATGTGTTTTTCCTCTGTTTTATTTTATTGTTAATGGTTGGACTCAATGTTCTTAACGGTCTTTTCCAGCCTAAATGATTCTATGATTTTATGATTTTATTTTAACACTGCCCTTATGATTAATTGCAAAAGGATGTTATTAGAGTGCAGATTCACTCCTTCCTTCTTTAGACTACCTATGTCAGGGAAAGAACTTACTTTTCTTTTACAAGAAGATAAAAATATGATGGATTATATATAAGGAATAATTCAATTAGTGTCATAACAGCAGAATAAATTTTAATTAGAAAAAATATTTCCATTGTAATAAAGTTTTGGCCATAAATTTAAGAAATCATACATTTTTGTAGCCTTTTATTTCTTTGCTTGTGGAACGTGTCTTCCTGAGAAACTGAGTATAACTGTAGAAATGAGAAGTCTCTGTTGATAGAAGAGCATAGAGAGGAAAAATGCCCGACCTACACATGTGATACCACTTTTATCAATCAAGTTAAAAGGTAAATTATTGTTTGCTTCCCCAATATGTGAGTTCTAAGTTAAGCTGGTTAGTTTGACATGACAAAGAACAAAGTGTGTTTCTGTAGGTCTGTCCTTCCTTCGGTGTATGCATGCCACACTAACTAGATGAAAGCATTTTCCCCTATAATCCAAAAGAGGAAGAGATTAGGGATTAACAAATTTTGAAGGATCCAGATAAAGATCTGAACTTCTTTGGATCATTGCTTAAAAGGTAAGAAAGCAGCAGATATGGGTTTGTGCTGGAGGATATAATTATCACGTAGGTTACTTTTCAGTAAGGTCCCCATTACTACCTGGTTTTATCTGTCTGAGAAATATATAGAAGGAAGAGCTGTACTGATGGCAACATGGTGTTCTATGCATACTCTGAAGTCCAAGAAAAACTGCTATAACGGTGGACTAAGCTGCGGTGAACCAATTATGTACAGTGAAGCCTTAAAAAACTTATGCAAGATTGTGTGTTCACATACATGTGCATTCTGGAATGAGAGAGTCCCAGTGGTTAATTACAGTGTCGGCTCATCATGGGAAATTAATAGTAGTCAAAGATGGTTGACCTAAAAATGTTTTGACTCTGTTAATATTTCCTTTTCTTGTACACACTAACAGGAGAACAGCTTAAATTTCTTCAGTCAGCGTCCAAGCCCATAACTATTGGGATGGGGCACAGTATTTCACAGTTACTCAACAGCATTATTCCCCTTGTCGTCCATATTTCCCTTTCAATATTTTTAACTTAAAAAAAAAGTACATTTGTGATGTTTTCGATCCTGTTTCATCATCTTGAACAACAACTATTTATATAGTGCTGGTAGACATGGAATTAATACTCTGAGTAGCTACTGAGAGAGGACTTGGAAGGACTGTACCCCCTTTTTGTCACTGCATTACCACTGTAGAAGCACACCGTACAGCCCTGGTATTACTAGGAATGTGCCGCTAGTACCTCTTATTAGTGTTTATTATCATAACTGCTCATTGTATCGCCCATTATGTTAATGAATTAGAACAACAGACCTAAATGTTTGTTGTTGTATAAAGCTCATTAGTCTCTGAGAGGAACTCAATGCAACATGAAGGTTGAGGAACTGGGTTGCAGGAATATTACCAATTAAGTCCTATATGAACATGCAATTAAGTAGGATGACATGCTTGATTTACGTTGCTTTATGGCTAAGCTGGATAAACAGCGTATCGCTGAAGACTAGCAACCTGCTCCCCCTTTGCTCATCCCCACCCTGCTGGAACCTATTTTAATGTTCCCAGTGGGAGCACAGCACACAAGAATGGCTGGGCAAGGTTATTGGTGCCATCCTGAAGCACATTTAACTCTCTGCTGAGCTAAAAGGATGGAGGCAGCATGTGTTCAGTTATGGCACTTGTTAGTTTAGTTGCTCGTGTCTTTCTCACTAGATTTTGGTCTTCATGGGATGTCTTTCTTCAGTACCCCACATAAAAGTCCTCTGTGACGGTCAGTTTACAAACAGCTTTACTTTGCAGCATGCTTCTTCAAATAGAGTATTGGATTTAATTTAGATTTCTCCATTAGTCCTTTTCTCCTCTGAGAACACATGCAATTGTTTCACTCTATTATGCTGCAATGATACAGCGTACACCATTATACATCAGCATGCACCATTGGTTGTGATTCTTGTGTACCATCACTCTTCCTTAACTTTTTTTTTTCCTAAACGTGTGTTTACATCATTGCATACATTTATCACAACCGAGAGGAGATGCAATTGAAAGGCACTTTCAGAAGTTGTCACCTCCAGCTTCTCAGCCATAAATTGTTACCTCCCAACTGAGACTTTGTAACTGATCATATGAGTGCTCCTAATTGTTTCAGAGCAAGGTGAAACTTCAATAATAAATTAAGCCATGGAATCAGCAACCATTAAATAGCGACATGTTGATTTTTTTCTTTTTTTTTTCAGTGTGAGGCATCTTATTTCCAAAATTAGAGGTTATATGTACAGGTAGAAACCCAGTGGGAGTCAGGAGACTGTTACTGAAAGACACACGCAGATGATCAGCAGTATCTTGCTTCTGTGTAAGGCACCTGTCTCTCACAAATGTGTCTTTCAAAAAAACACGTCTTCCCACTCTTCTGGCTTCTTCCATGTCATCTCTGGCACCTGCACAATCAGTTGTTGACCTCTGTTTTCAATGACAGTGGCTTGGCACTGAAATAAAGCAGGAGAGATAGTGAGGTTCAGCTGAGGGAAGGTTTAAGTTGCTGTCTCTTACTGCCTGAAATGCTGCACAAGAAAAGCCTAAACAGTGGAGCAATACAGATGGCTCAATTTTGCATCACTTTTTTCTAGCAAATCTAAGCAACTAAGGTATTACTTCATACTAGGATGATTTCTCTGTGAATATACAGTGCCTCAGAAATCTAGTTTACTCATGGCATTGTATTGACTAGAACAGTATAAAAATGCCTTGAGGCAGCTTTGGGTATGACAGTAGGCAACTACACACTTTTCCCCCCAACTTTTCCCGTGTAAACATTATATGCTGTTCCAGCTGTGTCGTGGGCTTTGCATTCCTATCTTTTAATTAAAATTGGTATAGAAGAGTCAAAGTCCTGTCTTCTTCTAAAACAATGAGGAATATTACATCTCTCTCTTAATCTTTCCCTCTGTTCAGCACTGAGAAATGTGCAGCTTTCCCTACGGCATTGTCTTAAAGTACAAAGTTTTAGCATTTCTGCTGAAAAAAAAGATATTTAAAACAACAACAGCAAACTTAGATAAATGGAGAAAAGGGTATGCTGTACAAACAAAGACAGCAACTAGATTGGAAATGGAGTAAATACTTTAAAAGGAATCTGAAAGGCACAATAAGTCAGATTTGAATGGAAGGGGTAAGTGGGTGTGAGGGGAGATCAGAAGTATGTTTCATTTTGGAGAAAAAAAAACACATAAACAATAAAAAAAAAAAACCCAAAACCAAGACACCTACAAGAAGAAGAGAGGGGGGCATTTGCAGTTAGGTAAAGAGTTGAAAAGAAGCAGAGAGTGACAAGTAGCCATGATGCGATGGTGTGTTCAGAGAGTCCTGTACAGGTTCTCTCATAATGCTAGCCTGGAGGCACGGAATGAGGGCTTGACAGGAGGCAGCTGTGCAGACTTCACCTGTATTTGACACAAAGAGTATTGCTGGGGGCATTTCTAAAGACAATTTTGTTACTGTCTCACCTGTGTTTTCCCAAATATCCTACCTGAGAATGCCCTTGCTAATGAATGGTTTGTCATCATTAGTTTTGGAGGCTGGTGTTCTTCCAAGGCTGGATTTCTCCAGACAGTCTCATTTAGGACATCTCAGCCCCATCCTGATAGATCCATTTTTAACATCATGATTATCCAGTTGCCTTTTCTCCCACAGTTTTCATGCAGCTGTAACAAGAGTGATGTGAATTGTTAGGAGTAGAGATGGCTCGAGAGCTCTCCATTAGAAATATCTCGCCCACTTTGCTCCAGATAGGCCACCTCAACATTCCTCTGGGTTCTGCTGATCACTTGAAGCTGGATTAAAACAACTAATGCATGACAGTAAGCTTCCTAGTAAGTGTGAAGTACTCTAGGATCCCCTGTGCTTTCTTCTATTTTACAAAGAAGTTTTGTAATGCAAGATGACAGAAATGGAGACACTGTTTTCTGATACTCCATGCAAAAGAGGTGATGAAAGTTGAGAGAGAGGGTTATTAGAGGGAATGAAGAAGAACCTACTTCTTTTTTGTTTTAATTTTATTTTCTATCTCTGCTGATGCTTTGCTAGGAGGATTGTTCCAATCTGACTCTGTTGATGCTTACTCATGTGCCCTATTCCATCTGCTGCACTGTTTTCCCTTGATTGAATGGACTGAAGGTGAGAAACTTCTAATGTGGGCTGATGAAAGTGGAGCTGGCATTCCACAGCAATGGGATAGAGCTGGCAGGTCTAATTTTTCAAACTTGTCTGAGAATATCATTCCACTTTGTCTCATTTTTAACCTTCAGTTTCAAAGATGGAGAAAAGACAAAAGGAAGGGGTAAAGATGCTTAGCAGCTGTTTCTGCAATAGTGGTCTTCACAAGTGCAAACTCTGAAGTAATTTACTGTTAAGCAAGATTAAAAGTAAAAAACTGTCTTCTATACTGTTGCATGCAGGTAAAGAAAGAGGAAATCTTAAAAAAAGTTGCTGCCCCCCACCCCTGGTTATTCTTAAAGACACCACATCCTGGCTCTGTAGATGAAAGGGTATTAAACTTTTCCCACTCATCTGAGTATGGGATCAGCAAATCTGTCACACATCTTGGATTTCCTGCATCATTTCTGGAAGCTTCCTGTGAAATGTTTTGAATATGGCTTTTGTCAGATATAATTTGCTGTTTTCTTCTCTTTGAGGTTGTCAGTTGCTTTCTGCTTTTGCAAAGTTTAGGTCTCATATTTTTGTCATGCTAAAGAGCGTAAACCGTTAGCTGATCCACAAGGATGTCCCTGTTAAGGGAGCTGTCCCCAGTTTTCTAGAACAATGGCTCTAAGGAAGGTATGAGTAAGACCAACTTGGACTGAATCTAACTATTTGCAAAGTCTGGTTAGTTATCATGTGTAAGGAGAAGCAAGCTAATGATTGCCATGTGCTTCCTAACAAATTTGGTGTGAAAAAGGAGTGAATGAACAAGAATGTCAAGAGAGTCTTGAATATTAAAACCAATGCTGCAGCCTTTGAACTCTAGGATTTCCTGTTTCCTGGAGTTCAGGATCATTTGAGCTAAAGGTGAATCCCAGAAGGACTTGTGGCTTAGACTCAACCCACCTAGCTTTAGACAATTATCCAAGAAACTTATACCATAGACTGTTGTAGGTGGGAGGGGGTAATTTCCAGAAAGAATACAACCACTTAGTATATGAATTGCTTATTTTTTCTCCACTGACTACAGTGAGAGCTTATGATGGCTGAACTCCAAACTTTAGTATCTTAGTTAAATAGTTGAAGTTATATAGAAGGATCTGGGCCACTGTGTCCAATTAAACCACTCTTGAACCTAGGTGGATTTTACCCTGATTGTAATTCAGAACCAAAGCCATTTCCAAATCACAAATCTGTACAAACTGCATAGCAATGTACAGGGTATTATTTCTGAGCTGAGCTGAACAGCAAGATCTTCTTTGATATCTACCAGTGAGGTGAGAATACCTTTTAGTCACGGGACAAATACACTGGTAGTGAAGTAGAACAGCTTAGAAAGGAAAGATTGCCTTCTTGAAAACTGGACTAACAGCAGAGAATCTCACTGCCTTAATGCATACCAATTAAAAGGAAATCAGGATGGGTAATTAATTCCTCTCTCAAGTGTTTGTACAATTCACTTTCCCTCTGCTACATTTCCTCAGCACTCCTGGTGCTAAACTCTGAAGATGTTGAATAATGACTTAGACCACTGAGTTAAAAGTTTATTTTCTTAAAAGATCTGTTCTCCCATTCAATCCGTTTCACACACTGCCCTGCACAAAGCAGTACAATAAAATGAACTATAACCATAAATCGACAGGTGTTTTGAGGTACCCCAATCATACTTTCTCAGACTAACGATATGAGTCAGCCTGCAGCACCAGGGGAGATGTTAAATTTATGTTGTTAAATTTTCAGTCTTACCTCTACAGCTTCTCTGAATCCTCCATTCTGTATATAATACAGCCTGCTAATCTGTTTTCTGTTTATTTTTCAAAACACAGTCCTTCTGCCTCCTACACCATTCAGCATCCCACTCACCTCCCCTCCCCCTCTGACTTTCCGAAAGCAAAGAGCACATTCCAATCGAACCAGATTGACAGGTGTGTGACAGATGGATGGACAGAAAACTGGATCGGTCCAAACTCCTTGGCACTTGAAAAACTGACAACGCAACCAAAGCAGCGTAACAGGGAGAGAGAGATTGGCAAATGGAATAAATGGTCCCTGGAAAGTTTGCGATTAATCTTTGCCCTGTCAAGTAATGGCCTGATAATGCTGGAATTCAATGGGAACGACTTCTGCTAGTTCAGAAACATTCATTAGTGTGGAGTAAAGCAGGAGACAGTAATAGGCATTGTTCCTTTCCTTAGCCTTTGCAAATGAGAGGAGACCGTCAAATTTGTACCATCTGCACCCCAGCTTCATTCTCCCAAATACAGGTTCACTCTTCTATTCATAAGGGAAAACACTCATGAGCTTGCACCTCCCCTCCTAGAAATATGCAGTTTTCTTTGATCCATTGCACTTTCTCCTCTCCAACATGAACACTGAAATACCTAATGAAGTTGAAATTGGAGATAGAGATTATGTTTTCTAAAAGGTGTACACATTTCAGAAAGCAATGTGCTCTTACTCCTGCCTTGAAAAAAAGTAGATTTTCCTAACTTTGGTAATCATTTAGCTCTGCCTTAGTTTCCCTGTGTATAGTAAGGCTGTCCTCTGGTGACAGGACACAATGGAGGATTCTGCTAGGCAAGCACAGAGGGAACATTTGAAGGCAGAACAAATGGTGTTGTCATCTCAGGTTTAAAATGTGTCTTGCATTCTATTGATGTTGTTCCATAGCATGCTATCTTAAGAGTAGGTCTGATGTGGGTGAGATCACAGGTCCATCTATCCAAGCATTCAATTTTTTAAAATAGTTACTTGTAGGTGACTGGTAACGTGATGTAAGAATAGGCAATGATTTTTCCTCTAAAATTAATGTTGTAAAGACTTCCTGGTCTGTCTTTCACTGTGCTAAGTTGATACCTACAGACCTGTAAATTTGTTTAGTCTGTCTTTCTGAAGTTTGTTTCTGTGACTGGTTGCCCCAGCATCTCCTTCAACAACTCATTTAATTCTCTACCATTTGAGAAAAACAAAACAAAACAAAACAAAACAAAACTGGGTGGAAGTGTGGATCTGCTGGAGGGTAGGGAGGCTCTGCAAAGGGATCTGAACAGGCTGGACCGCTGGGCAGAGTCCAATGGCATGAGGTTTAATAAGGCCAAATGCTAGGTCCTGCACTTGGGGCACAACAACCCTGTGCAGCTACAGACTAGGAGAAGTCTGCCTAGAAAGCTGCCTGGAGGAGAAGGACCTGGGGGTGTTGGTTGACAGCTGACTGAATATGAGCCAACAGTGTGCCCAGGTGGCCAAGAAGGCCAATGGCATCTTGGCTTGTATCAGAAACGGCGTGACCAGCAGGTCCAGGGAGGTTATTCTCCCTCTGTACTCGGCACTGGTGAGACTGCCTCTCAAATACTGTGTTCAGTTCTGGGCCCCTCACCACAAGAAGGATGTTGAGGCTCTGGAGCGAGTCCAGAGAAGAGCAACAAAGCTGGTGAAAGGGCTGGAGAACAGGCCTTGTGAGGAGCGGCTGAGAGAGCTGGAGTTCTTTAGCCTGGAGAAGAGGAGGCTGAGGGGAGACCTCATTGCTCTCTACAACTACCTGAAAGGAGGTTGTGGAGAGGAGGGTGCTGGCCTCTTCTGCCAAGTGACAGGGGACAGGACAAGAGGGAATGGCTTCAAGCTCCACCACGGGAGGTTTAGGCTGGACATTAGGAAAAAATTCTTCACAGAAAGGGTCATTGGGCACTGGAACAGGCTGCCCAGGGAGGTGGTTGAGTCACCTTCCCTGGAGGTGTTTAAGGGACGGGTGGACGAGGTGCTAAGGGGCATGGTTTAGTGTTTGATAGGAATGGTTGGACTCGATGATCAGGTGGGTCTCTTCCAACCTGGTTACTCTGTGATTCTGTGAAAACAAAACAAAACAAAAACCCCTTACTTTCAACATGCTTGTCTTCTCACTTCATCAGCTTCAGGTACTTAGAGCAGATGGTGGCATTTTTGTCTTCAGCCCTCCACTTCCAGCCAGAGGCTCATTGCACAAGATGTCAAGAGGGGAGGAAAAGGAGCTGTTGGGCAAAGGAGCCCAAGGAAAGAATAGGCAGATGTGTTGAAACAGTGAGGTGATTGTTTCCTCTCCAAGCAGCTTGGTATAGCCTGAGATACCCCAGGCCTAACTGACATGAATAACTGAGTCACCTTCAGGTTGGCAAGGAGGGGACTGGCTGGGGAGTGGAGAGGGGAGGCCGAGTGCTCAGTCACATCAGTGCAGCTGCAGCACTGGGGGAGGGAGGATGCAGGGGGGCGGAAGAAGCTCATTATGACTGATAAATACAGGGCTCCTGTTGTCAGCAATGTCATTGTATTCACTTTTTTTACAGTCCCCTCTTTCCAGCTGTTTAATTAATTAATGGATTGTAAGTGCTTAGTTTCCAGTGATCTACAGGTTGACCTTGCACCTTCCCCTGACTGTCTGGGATTGCTGTCAGTGTGTCCAGCTTTCAAGAAAGCTATAACCCTCTCTAGCCATCTCTGTATCCACCCCTGTGATAGCAATGGTGTATCCTGTACATCTGTCCACATGCTTGTTTTCACACTGCTAAGTAAAAACAAGCACCATACTTCTTTTGCCAGCATTTTTACACCAATATTGCACCAGCATAAATGTTGGCACAAGGTGCAGGTCCCCTCATATGCAGGCCCAGTTTGGGCCAAAAGCTAGAATAAAGATCACAACCATTTCATCTTTTGGGAGTAGGGGTAATCATATCATCAGATCTCACATTGCTCAAGACTGTACATGTAATCCAAACTAGTTATTCTGGTTCCTCTGCTGACAATGATGAGAAAGGTACTCTAACACCCACTGCAGACAACTATGTCAGAATGGGATAAATCTCCAGGACATGTGTCTCGCATTGTTTAAAGTAAAAGAAGCAGGAACAAATAGGTTAAATTACACATTTCATGTTAAAGGTAGGCAAAATTAGGTAAAACATCTTTCATCCTCATTAACTCCACTATGCACTTATGAATGAAATGAGTAGATCTATTTCCCTACCTTCCACTTATGTCTTTATGTATATGTGTAAAATAAAGGCAGACAATGTTACACCAGTTTACTGGAAAAATACAGTTGGTTATGGGGACTGAAGAATCTGTACCAACAGGGACTTTATGGCTTGAGCCCATAATAGAATTCTCTCTTTTTGCAGTGTGTGAACAAAATATCATTAGTTTACAATCAACCCTATGTGTGCAAGTCTGGGTAACTACACTTGGTGACCTGTCTGGTAAATCTGCCTGACAATTTTTCAAAACACACTTGTGCTATTGATCAAGTTGGATGGAAATGATCCTTTCACCTCAGGGTCACTGGACTCCATTTGACTTAGGGCAATCAGGAGCAAAAGTGGCTGTTATCAAATGATAAGAGGAAGCTGAAGGTCTCAACCTAGTCTCTTGAGAAAGAAGTCCAGGGTATGAAGTTCTCAATCATTTTAAGTTATATTAAAGATAGTTGACCAGTAGGTATCACTAAATCACTCTTGGGTTTAGGGTTGAATACAGAAGGATGAAATTATTTTATATCCCATTCTGTTGTAAGATTGGAAAGAAAAATTCTGAAAGACTTCCAGAATCTGCCAGTCTCTTTCTTCAATATTTAACTTTCCCTGTAAAAACAAATGTTGGGTTTTTTTATAACTAAACATTCCCTAACCCTGCCAGTATAAAGTATTTAGCTGCCTTAATAAAGTACAGTAACTAATTCAAGACTCTATTCCCTAGCCTCACCCTCCCCAAGAGGAAATATACCATGCATAGGAACATGATTTATCTAAGCAAGTTGCAGGAGTGTGCCTATAATTATAGGGTCAGTTTCTTCATTACTAGTATTCAGTTCTCCTGTTAACTTACAGGTCTTGTTTCTTCTTTAGTTATCTAGGCAAAAGCCCAATTTTTGAAAGACCTTCACTGATTCAGACCAAAAATCTGTCTCATCCAGAAACCTCTTCTCATAAGTGGCTCTAAATGGATGCTCAAATAAAGGTATAAGGTGAAAGCAAAAACATTTCACTAGGTTCTGACAGCCCTCTTTCATTATCTTCAGGCTCCAACATTTGCTCAGGTGAACTCTTCTCAGTTAGGTGTACCAAATATACTTCTTTCTCCTGAATGAATGGTTTTAAGACTTATGCAGATAGTTTGTATCTGTATCTAGAAGAAAGTATTTCTTAAGTAATTTCTGAAGAATCAACTTCCTTCCTTTCTGTATTTTGAAACTGCTACATCATAGTTTTGCATGAAGGTCTGTGATTCCTATGCTGGTAGGACATCAACCAGTCACTCACTGATATGCTCCATGTCACTCAGTTTCTTCATGCTATTGAGAATTTTATAGACTTCTATTATGTTCTGCCTCAGCCACGTCTCTTCCAACATGAAGAGGGGATAATTCTGCTGTAAGAAGATCTTAAAGAGAAAGCTACTGTTTCAAGGAAGGTTCCTCTCCCTTCTTTCTCCCTTCCTCCTCTCCTCTCCTCTCCTCTCCTCTCTCTCCTCTCCTCTCCTCTCCTCTCCTCTCCTCTCCTCTCTCCTCTCCTCTCCTCTCCTCTCCTCTCCTCTCCTCTCCTCTCCTCTCCTCTCCTCTCCTCTCCCTGTTCGTTCTTTCTTTCTTTCTTTCTTTCTTTCTTTCTTTCTTTCTTTCTTTCTTTCTTTTCTTTCTTTCTTTCTTTCTTTCTTTCTTTCTTTCTTTCTTTCTTTCTTTCTTTCTTTCTTTCTTTCTTTCTTTCTTTCTTCTTTCTTTCTTTCTTTCTTTCTTTTTCTTTCTTTCTTTCTTTCTTCTTTCTTTCTTTCTTTCTTTCTTTCTTTCTTTCTTTCTTTCTTTCTTTCTTTCTTTTCTTTCTCTTTCATTCTCTCTTTCATTCTCTCTTTCTCTCTCTCTTTCTCTCTCTTTCTCTTTCTGTCTCCTCTTTCTCTCTTTCTCTCTTTCTCTCTTTCTCTCTTTCTCTCTCTCTTTCTCTTTTCTCTTTCTCTTTCTCTTTCTCTTTCTCTTTCTCTTTCTCTTTCTCTTTCTCTTTCTCTTTCTCTTTCTCTTTTTCACTTTCTCTCACTTTCTCTCTCTTTCTCTCTGTCTTTCCCACTTTATCTCTTTCTCTCTCTCTCTTTCTCTTTCTTTCATCTCTCCTTTCTTATTTTCTCCTTCTCTCTTTTTCTCTCTTTCTCTCTCTCTCTCTCTCTTTCTCTTTCTCTCTTTCTTTCTGTCTCCTTCTATTCGCCCCCTCCCCCCGATCTGTGAGCTACACTCTGTAGGAAAATCCAGCCTGGGGGGCAACCAGGCCAGAGGAAACACAAATCAGTTCACAAGAGAAAACAATCAGAACTCCAACACCAGTTTCTGAGACCAGTTTATTTATGGTACTGCCTTCTTTGTCGCCTGTAATTATGGAGCAATTACGGAATTTGGGGGGAAAGGCATCTGGCAGTGGTTTCTGTCATACCCACTCCATTGTCTCTCCCTGTCCTGCCCTCTGCAACTCAGTTAGATGCTGTTTGTACTTTTCCTCTTCAAATGTGCACCAGCATTTCAAATGAAACTTTGGACCACCGCCATTGCAGCCTTTTAAAAGGATACAGCACGGGATACAGCACGAGATTCCTCGGTCTCCTTTCCTCCGTTGGAGAGCGAAGGCAAACCAGATGAGGGATATTAATGTGCAAATTAGCGCAACCTGACTGGCTCCAGATTGCTACTTAGAATTTGCATATTAATAAATGTTTTTGTGACAGCATTTAGCAGATCAAGAAGGGCAGAGATTAAAAAAAGTCAACAAGATTTTTGAGCTTTTTCCTTATATTCTCTTCTCCTCACACTTCCAGACTCCTGTATATATCTCCTTATACTATATCCATATGTGCTTAGGATGCATATCAGTACGTCAATGCATGTAAATCTGCACAGCTCTTGACAAATGCGAGATTTGCAGAACTGCCCTGCGTGAAGATAGATGAACAGTTCTGTGCAGGTTGGGAGTGCAGACAGCTTTGCTTGTGTGTATATTTCAGTAAGTGTGTTTTATACACACACACAGAGGAACACAGAGTTGGAAAGACAAACAGATGTAGGAACTGGACAGTCTCCCTCCCCCACGCTCGCTTTCAAATCTTTTTCCAACAGGCGCTTTTATCCCATTCAGCTGAATAAATTGGGACTCTTGAAACTGTGATCTTGACAGATGTGAGCTTTTTTTTGCGAGCTGCATTGGAAAAAGATAGATAGTGAAAACCTCCAGGGCATTTGGGCTTAGTGGTGCCAGTGAAAAGGGTTATTTCCAAGAGTGCTGAATAATGCATCCTTCTGAATTCCTTAGTTCTCTTTTTCTGTCCTCCTTTCTGTCTTTCTCTCTCTTCCTTTAAATGCTTTGAGGATGAAATGCTGAATGCCCTCCCAGAGTTCTTCCACCACTGCAGGAAAGACGCGATCAAAATCTTCCCAAGCAATAGGCTTTCAAAGTGTCTCATGCAAGTAGTGTGGTGGCCAGAAAAAGAACTGGGAGAAAAGGAACAGATACATAACCACGGCAACTTGTACATAACTCGTGCATTAAAGATATATTACCCATCTCAGTTAATCACTTGTCACATCAGTTTTAAGCACAGAATCTGGCTGATAGCCAGACTATTTTATTTCAGAAATCTCTGTGTCAAGAATGTATGTTGAAAGATACTCTCACTCCTATTAGATTTGTCTTCCTGGCTTACTTTTGTTTATCTAGGATTGAAAGAAACAACTGCAAAAGAAGAAGCAACTTGAAATGTCAACTCCTTCTTTTGTTGTCCTCAGTTTCCTTTAAACAATCTCTGTTGGGGCTTGAATTTTTTATTCCATGGTCAAAGCAGAATTAAAGTTTGGAGAGGGGAAAATCCTGCTTTCAGTCTGAGTTGAATCAAAAGGTACAATTTTTGTGTGATAAAAAGAAAAAAATGTAATCTCTTCCAGGAGAAGCCTGAAATCCTTTGTTATTTCCTTGTTTCATGTGAGGCAGATGATGGAAAATTACATAATTATTGGATTATTTTTTTCTAAATGGCCCTATTTTTGCTCCCCATTTGAAAGGTTCCTTTCTTTAACAAAGGCATTTTGAAATGAAAAGCCTAGCTTCCAAACACAAATATTTTGATTTCATTTTGTTTTCCTTTTAGCATTTCCACCATGAAACACACTGTCTCTTACTGTGTGAAATGCAGTGTTTTGACATTTTTCTTATGCACATGTTGGCCTAAGTGTCTTGCCTGGATCCACAGAGGGAATTAAAACCACATCACTTGAGACTTCAGTTAGCCTTTAACCACTGGACCATCTTTCCTCCTAGCAATCTTTAGGATTTTTTGAGCAAAAGTGAACCCATGAACAACAACATGAGAGGGACATGTCTTTTCATCAGGGGCCCATAAGCAGAGAGGACCACAAGTGAATTGCAGAGAGGAAGGCAGCTACCCTTCTGTGCTGCAGTTGACATTGTCTCTCTGTGCCTCCTCTAAAAAACCCGTAGATTTAAGAGAAGCACAACAGAGGCACACGCACCCTTGGGCCACACATCAGTGAATTTGCTGGCGAGAGCAAAGCTGCCGTATCTATGCAGTGTTTGTGTCAGGATTATCTGACTCCCAGTCAAGGCGCAAACAAACCTGAGGTCTTCTGTCAATAGCAGACTGTGAGCTGAGAATCTAAATGTCTTCTGAAAGAAAGTTTGGGAGCTCTTCCAGAAAAATATAGGGGGGAAAGGAACCTGAGTTTCTATGCCCACAGTTACAAAGTTGCTACGACAGTTGTGGTGAAGTGTGGACAACGCGAGAGTATCTCCTCATGTATATTTTCTCATGTTTTATTTGACCTTTTTTTTAACATCTCAACTAAAGCAGCCTTCACCTCTTCCCTCAGAAACCTACTACATCACCTCACTGCCTTGAGTCTTGCCCCAGGTACTCAGCCTGTGTTTTTCTCCTTTTTAATGCCACTTCATTACTCCTTGCAGTAATTCATTGTTGGTGTCATTTGCTTTGGAACATCCTGGTTCTAGGCCTCTTTCTGAGTGACATTTGTGTGGCTGGGCTCTACCATCTCAATGTTCCTCTCCTCCAGTCCAAAATCCCTCTTCATCTATCTGAGAGACAGTTGCATGTTGTTTCCACGTCCCTAGTGCCTGAGAGGAAGAAATTTGACACCATATGTCCTTATAAGCCTGTGACAGAACTCCAGGTTCATACATCTTAATGCCAGCACAGATTTCACTGATCTTTAAGTCCATTTATTTGACCCAAACAGAATTTCCTTATCAACCTTGCCACCTTATCCTTTCCTTATTATCTGTTTTTAGTTTCATCCCATTTTCTACCTTCCTTTCTACTTATCATCTTTCCAGAGTATCCTGGAGTGTTTTGTTCCAGCCAGCTGCCCTTTATAAGCCCATTTTTTACAGCAACACACAGAAAATATTTACCATAAAATATTCAAAGCAAAGTTTTTGCTCTTGACATATGCTTCTCCCTCAGGTGAGGGAGGTAGAAGACAGAAGGCACAAAACATTCTTGACAGACATCAGTTATGTCACTTTACTTACGGTTGGAAGGCACTTAAGTGCTGGTGACAAATAATAACTTATCTTTGTTCATCAGAAGGAATGCAATCTTGTTTCCACAGTTATTCAATCTCTCCTCTTTCTCTCATCACATCCTTTTCTGGATCTTCACCTATAAAGAGTGAAGATACTTCAGCTTTCTTTCAAAAGAGGTTTACAAAGCTTTCCTTCATTCAGCTATCTAGTTTCATAAATGTGCATGGAATGTAATGTCCTTTTTTTTTTTTTTTTGTGAAGAGTTTTCTTTCTCTCAGTCTGTCAAATTTGGTTAAAATTGCCCAGTTGCTATAAGAAATATTGACGGGGAAAGAAAGGGATAAGGAAATAGGTAATGAACACAGCATGATTTTGTAAGCCCTGTTTCCTTAGGAGTACTGAGTAGAACAGGATATTTGGGATTCAGCCTTATCCTGCTCACTGGCTCTGCTGATCCCTTGTGTAGAGGGCAGACGGCAGAGATTGCCCTTGGAAGTGGTTTTGGTCTTGGATAGGTTCATTCTATCTGGATATATTGAGAGCATCAGCGCAAACCATTATAAGACTTTCTTTGCAGATCTTTTATTCAAGTCAGAGCATCCAGTTGTCCTGCCTACAGTAAGATCTGCTGAGCAACAGCAGTACACTCATATTATACCTCGGCTTTCATATAGTGTATGAATATAGCAAGAGGGACACAAGTCAGGGCCATCTAGAAAGAGAACACCCATATAATCTTTCCATTCTCACTTTTCCAAATACACTTTTGCCTCTCTTTTGTCTCCTTCCATTCCCACTGTGTCAGCTTCTCTTTCTCGCCTCTCTCTGGTGTTCGTCAATAAATATTCAATTGATGTTTTCCTATGATAAAGATCTATGGGTGTCAGATAAGAACATCTTCACAGGATGAATGGTGCTGTTAAGTCTTGCGGCTAATTCTATGCAGATGCAGAAAGTCTGCTGGAAGTGACTTTACAAAATGGAGTGCTCAAGCATCTCTGTTTTATTTTTTAATGCAGATGAGAATTTAAAAGCCTGTGTTTTCTACAATTAATTTTATGTACTATCCTTTTCAATTATTTATATTCCCTGAATGATAAATGGGCGGGTAGAGAGGGAAAGGACTAAAGGTAGTGTGACTCTGAAGAAAGAATCCTTTTTCCTCATTAGTTATTTATTTATTTTAGACTGGAATATGAGCTGAGCTGATAATTAAGTGAATGCGGGCCCTGGATCAATTGGTGGTAGGAGAACAGTTCATCACCTACCAAGACTCAGAGGAAAAAGACAATAACAGAGGATGAAGGTTTAGTTCTAATTTTTACATGGATTTATTTAATGCACTTTGGCAAATCCCTTAACTTCCCCACTTGTGAATGGGAAGATGTAGTTGCTTTTTTTAAAAAAGCAATGGATAGCAGAATTAAGCACAAATCACGTAGCTGATGTGAAAACAAAACTTTCTTAGATACAGCTAAAATTTTCTTACATATATCAATGTGAATACTGACCTAGGTGAGGGCTACATTCACCAGAGTTATTTCATGCAAAGCCAGAAAAGTAGCCCGTATGTTTTTAGGGTTGGAAGCAGGAGAGAAATGTATATTCTATGCCTTTGTGCAACTTCTTGGGGTAGCACTGAAGCAGAAATACAAATGTGCTGAGGAGAACAACCTTCCTCAATAAAGCAATGACTTTTTGAATCAGTCGGCATTTGAAACCTCTGGAGAGAAAGCCTGACCCTCTCTGGTTTCCAGTCCATTTCTGAAGATTTTGGAGAAGCAACAGGATGACATTTGGGGCCTTTGAGAAATTGATTCTAAAGATGTAAGGGGATTATTTTAGAGCAAAAGGGAGGAGACCCCATTAAAATAGCAGTGAAGTGGAAAGGAAGCTGAACAAATGGAGATGTGTTAGGCTGAGCGTTGTTTGAAGTGAGACATTTTCCTTGAGATATTGATTGGTTTTTATACCGTGCTTAACCTAAATCAGATCCTTAAAACCAAAAAAAAAATCAAGAAAAAAAAAAAGTCCTTTTAGAATAACAGCCAGGATTTTCCTTCTGCACACTCTGCTTCCCCAAAATAGTACTAGCTTGTAAGAGAGATATCTTGGCAGTAATGGATCTTATGTTTTGGGGTTTTTTTCAAGTTCATTTTTAAGGTTAAAATCAGAAGGTTTGTGAGGTTTGGATGCTGGGTTTTTTTCTACTTTCTAAATTTGTTTGTGTTGGAAAGAAAACGATGGACGTAAAATTTAGTTGTTGGAAAAGTTTAGGGATGAAGTCACTTGAGAAACTGCCAACTTTCAGAGAAAAATTCATGTCCATTTTAGAAATTTTGAACATTTGCATAATCATATTTTTATCCACAGTCATCACATTGTGCTTTCATGGTCCTCTAAGGAAGTGGGTCAGGGCAGGGTGGGAGAGTGGTGGCTAAGAGACCTTCTTCCAGTTTAAAAAAAAAATGAGATAATTAATTCAGTCAATTTATAGAGATCAGAGTTGATGAAATTCACAGTTAGAAAAATTGGTTATCAATTGAGAAATATAATGTAAATATAAACTGGTTAGTCATTCCCAGGGAGTAGCCACAAGAGCTATTTCTACAGGGACATCTGGAGTAACACCTTCCACTCCTCAAGAGAGGTAAGGCCTCAACCATAACCTTCAGAGCTGACTGAAATTATGGCCTTTGATATATCAGAACAATTCTTTCAGAAAGAAAAGACAGGAGAAAGTAACAAAAGAAAAAAAGTGATCCATCAGACTTAGAGAATAAATGTATGTCTTTGTTATGGGGGCTATTAGATTAGTTCAGCTTCCATAGTCTATTTAATTGTTGTCTTTAATGGGGAAGCCATTAAGCAAATTAGTTACCTTCTGTAAACATTGTTCACACCAGCCTGCCATCTTCTGAATCAAAATCATGCACCCATCTCAGTGGTGTTCCTCTCTTTGCAGAACAGATACTTCTGTGAGGTGGAGGGATAGGAATAATTCCATCAATGCTGCACATTTGATTACTGTGCTCTATCAGAGAATCATAGAATCGTAGAATAGTTTGGGTTGGAGGACACCTTGAAGATCATCTTGTTCCAACCCCCCTGTGATGGGCAGGGACACAGCCCACTGGATCAGGCTGCCCAAGTCCCCATCCAGCCTGGCCTTGAACATCTCCACTGATTATCAGTGTGAGATAAGAGCTGGAAAGAAGCCAATGTCTTTGCCCCACTTTTCTCTGTTTTCAAGGCTACTAGTAGTGCCGTCAGTGCAATTTGTGAGTTCCGTGTTGAGGAGTGCACAGAAGGGTGGGATCAAGCTGAAGCTATAGATTTATTTTTAATAATGACAAACCAGATGTATTAATGAAGTGCTGCTTCCCTACTTGTCTCTGTGGTGAAGAAACACCTATTCCTCTGAACTGCTCAAAGACTTCATGCTGCTTGGAAGTGTTGTCACTTTCTAGTGAAATAATAATTTGACTGAGTAAAATACTGGCAAAAGGGAGCTATGTAACCAACTTCTGAATGAAGAGCCAAATCCATATAGCTCCTTTGAAATGCTTTTTGCTCAGATTTGCTTCTTCAATAAATATTTTAAACTTTAAGGAAGGAGAGTCTCAAGATCTCAACCGAATCTGGACTTGTCCTAAATCCCAGTACAACACTTGAAGGACTTATGACTTGTGGCATTTGTTTTTTTTCCATATCCCCCAATGTTCTTTCTCCTTGTTTATGTTCTTTCCTTTCCCTGCAGATATTTTTCCGTTTAATGTGCTTCTAGAGGAAGAAGGGATGAGAAAGTGTTCAGCTCCTAGAAAGGTTTTTGACCCAGCGTTTGCTAGGTAATTAGATATTTTGATGATGGGAAGTCATATAAACTGATAGTGAAAGCAACACCCAAAATACACCCCAAGCAGGTGTGAAAACATGTGGGTGGTGAGCCTCTAATTTTATGTTCTTAATTTTTCCACTTGAGACTGTGAGTTTACAGCTTGCATGGATACTATCTAGATGCCTTTTGTATGAGGATGGTAGGTGCTGGAAAAGCTGTCTTCAAAAATAATTGCTTAAATTCCACTTAGCTACTACTGGTTACAGCAAGAAACCGGCCATTAGAGCTCCTAATAAGGGTGATGAAATGTGGAGGAAATTAGGTTCTTGAAATGGTGCCCCATGCCCCAAAGGGTTTCAAACATGCTGGTAGAAAACAACTTTCCAGAAATCTCTCTCTTGTTTTTTCCATGCATGATTTGATCATCCTTAATTCACCATTTAGGAAACAGGAAGCCATGAGGCAGAAGGAACAGGACAATGCAAGTCTGCTATTTGCTACTGAGCAGCAACAGGCTGCCTAGTGGACACACAGCTTTTTCTGGATGTGGCAAAAGGTTTCTTTCAGCCCCTAATTTGCAGTGTCAGAGTAACCCATTATCAAGACGATTAAATTTAAAGAGACTGCAGTAAATGCTAGCATACAGAAGACATCAAGCATCATTAAAATGTAATTGGAAGCAAAGCTTAATGAGGTAAAAGGAAAAATACCCAGAATGCTTTGGGTTTTTCTCCTCTCCCCCCCTCCATTACTTTGCCTGAGCCAGCAACTCCTGTATTGAAAATTATAATTTGCAAGCTGCATTATTATTTGGTGTTCCTTGCAGAAGCTAAAAAGACATGATGCTTTACTGTAGCTTTGCAGTGTGTATAAAGATATACTCACTGTAATTTTAGACTAAAGACAGGAATGTTTTGCTTTCTCAAGGTCTAAAGTTTCTAGTAGGAATAAAGCTGATCTGGTTTTGCTCATCCAGAGCAGACAATGAGGCCCTAATGGAAACATGTCTAAGCTTTGCGCTGATCAGTAGACAGCAATGGGCTTTGAAGCAGCAATGTCCCGAATTCCCTCCTTCCTGAGGATAGCAAGGACAACAAAGCAGGAAGAACAAAAAGGGAAAAGGGCTGAGAGCAGATCAACAACCATTGTGCCTAGAAAGCCAAGATAAAACTGCAATGCCCCTAGTAGGGATGTGGATAGTAAATGTAATGTTTGTATAGGAGGTAATAGCTCAATAAGGCAGTGGGCTAGATTCCCAGGTCTTTAAAGGCTGTCTGCCACAAAGCAGCTGCAGTTCAGCTGGTACCATTGTGATGTGTGCAGGTAGGGTCCCCTAGAGACCGACTTGTTCTGTTCATCTCTGTCTTGTTTGAGGCTGAGGCCAACCTGTATTTTACAAAGGATGAAATAATGTGGGTCTACCTCCCTTTTCCTTCCTTCCTTCCTTCCTTCCTTCCTTCCTTCCTTCCTTCCTTCCTTCCTTCCTTCCTTCCTTCCTTCCTTCCTCCCTCCCTCCCTCCCTCCCTCCCTCCCTTCCCCTCTTTTCCTCCCTAAGTCATCAAATCAACACATTTTTTCTGGAGGAGAAAACGGATCCATTCAGTTCATTACATACCACTATCCTTGTCTTGAGTCAGTGATTCCTCCCTTTGCACATAGCTGCAGCTTTTCTGGAAGCATAATCATTCCAATTCAAGGCCCAGAGGAAGTAGGCAAACAGCACAAATATTTTTCCCAAGCCGTCTGATCCAGTTAAGGTTCCAGGACCTACTCCTCAAACTATCCATCTTCATTAGTCTAAGGCAGATTTATGTTGGATTTTTGTTTTGTTTTTGTCCTTTAAAATCCAACTCTTTTGGTCTGCAGTGGTGACTCTAGATGTGAATTCTGTACCTTTGCTAGAAAGCAGAAAATCTTGACCCCTGGAGAAAGCTGTCTGAGCTTCAAATATTGCTCCAAACCTGTAGTGCAGGTTGCAATTGAGCCCTATGTAACACCATTCACCACCCACAGTTTTAGTGACAAAAATCACATTTTAAAATACACAGTGATTTTAGAAAGGATTTCTCTCTCCTCTGATGTGAACCTTGCCCTCCTCTGTTGGAAACATCTATTCTAATCCCGGTTCTGGTGGGATTTTGATACCCAGCCTTGTGTATCAGTTTTGAGTAAGGCTTTCAAAAACACCAAATTGACCTTAGCACTTCAGAGTGATTTCCAAACATGCACGGATGTCTGCACCAGGGGGCAACTCTTGAGTACAAATGCCTAAGCGAGCTTAGGCAGCAAACAGCAGCAAACTCAGCTACCCTGTCCCCTCATCCAGAAGTGGAATTTGTACCAGACTTCACTCTACAATGTCCAACAATCAAAGAACTGGTCTTTGAAAGACTCTAGTATCTAAGCCTTCTCTGAAAATTGTGCTCTTCAACTTGTGTCTTTGCTTTTATCACTGTTACTATTTTCTATCATGTCTGTCTTTATATAAATACTCCAGGGACCCAACACTGTTCCTTATTAGGAACTTGTATAATGTAAAAAACAGCAGGACTCTAATCTTGTGCACTTTAGGATCAAGCAGACAACCTGAAGAAAGGGTTTTTGTCAAAACATGTCAACAGAAGCTTGACTTGATAGCCTCTCTCAATGTAAAGGTAGTGTGCCTGAAACATGAGATTACAAATGAATTTCTGGTTCTTTTTGTCAAATAGGTTCCTCTTGTTTCCTTGATCTTTTCCCTTAATTTATAATTGCAGATGCAGTGTCAATTTAATTCAATATAGGAAGGGAATAGTAGAGTATAATCTGCAACAACCAGACAGGTAGAGTACTCTTAAGGATTATTAAATAGGCTACAGTTAAATGGAGGCCAAGGACTTGAATAAACTTCAGATTGAATTTTCCTTTCACCTTTAGAGTTATTTTTGTTGGCATACTATCCTACGTGGTCTAAAACTGTAAATCTTCAGGTCTCCAGCTGCTCAAACAAGACCTTTCATAAACAGAATGTTGTCTTTAGATTGAGAATAATGCGAAGTTACAGGATGCTGGTCATTGATTTTTTCATTTTCCTCAGTTTACCAGAAGAATATTTGCCTTAAAATATAGAAGTATGTGAAAAAAAAGTTAAAGCCTACCTTACAACATGTTTGTGTTATAAAAGTGAATATAACTTTTCTTGCATCCCAATAGGCTTTGATTAAGATCTCAATTTTTTTCTTCAGTGAGCATGAGTGCCATTCCGTTTTTTAGACCTTTTACTACCAATGACAGACTGAGTCAAGTTTTCGGTCATCTGACCCTTCTGTGATATTATTGTCTAAATAATTATGGGGTGGTGGGGGTGGAGGGGAGGTAAAACTTTTATCTGTTTTATAGCATAAGTGAGAAATAAAGGAAACATCTTGGTTTTTCACTGTACTTTGGATGATTTGGGTTTGGACAATATTAAAAAGTAAAAGAAGAAGAGTTGTGTTCTTCACAGCTTCTTCATTGCCTGCACAGGTCTCTCTGATTTTAAGGAAAATATTATGTGCTACAACCTTCAAACTGAATGTGCTTTTGATGCATATAACCAATGGAAGTCTCTCCTTTCTTATATAAATGGGACCCAAAGCATCTCTACAGATAATATGGCAAAGTTCTGTGTCTTGATGTGCTGATTATTTTTACACATTGTGCTTCCTTTGTAGGGCAATTCTCACTCTACGTCAATTCTCACTCTACTACACTTCTTGCTAAAAATAGGAATACTATGTACTAGAAAACTGTAGCTAATACATTTTTTTTTTATCAAAAATGTGTTTGGCCTTTTAAAGGGGGAAATTGAGGGATAGGGCTGGGTGTTTATTGTCCTTAGAAAGGCATCTAAGACATCTGGGATGATTTCAGCTTCTTGTTTCACGTTTTTTAGGTTTTTTTAGAAAAACTTTAATCAGAAAGAAGAATGGAGGGGAGAAACAGCACACTTTTTGACCAAGATGTCTGGCAGGGAAATCAGCCCTAAATTTAACTATTTAGACATTGACTGTCAAAGGTTTTCATGTGTTACTACATGTCAAGTTACAGATGCTGAAAGTTTTGAATATAATCCACAAAATTATTCTGTTTCATGTTGTAACATTTTACAATGTTATATGGTGAAACTTTGGATTTCCATTTCAATCACTTTGTATCTATGGGAATTCTTGGAGAGTGAAATGATTTTACTCATGGAACTTGGAACCTGAGGTTTTGCTGTGGTTTGAAAGTATTTTGGGATAGCTCAGGATTTTCATGTTACCAACATAGTTCCTTGTAGAGATTAATAATTGTACACTCATGATTTTGCAGTGACAAAACTGAGCGTTCTACAACTCAGATATAGATAAAATCTCATCCAATACTCGTGGCCTATCAAAACTGAAGTTGTATAGTAACACCTGGGGCTCTGGATAAACTCTCTGGAAATATTTAGGAGAAGGATGGGAAAGGAAGGGAAGGGAAAGGAAGTCAAGGCAAGGCAAGGCAAGGCAAGGCACGGGGATAACAGTTAAACATTGCTCTACTGTTCCCTTCATTCCCACCCCCAGCCTGCACCCCTCCAAAAAAAAAAAAAAAAAAAAAGTTAAAAGCTCTGTATACACATTATCATAGAAATAGGTTGCCCTGCAGCTGCTCTACTCCAGTTATATTAACAGCTCTGGGATTCAAGAAACCATTGGACAAGCATAAGCTTAAAGCCAGCAGAGTGACCGCAATGGACTTTTCATTAACAACAGGATCACAGAGGAAAGATTTACTCAGGCAGAACAATTAAAAAGCATGGGGCTGCAATAAAAGGAAATGAGACTTCAACTCTCTCTCCGTCTTTGGGAGGACTCTTTCTCCCTTTCTTTCTCTGTCTTTTTTACCTCCTTCTCTCTTTTGTATTGTTGTTCTAATCCAGGGCTCCCAACGGACTAGCATTACAGCTTTCCTTGAATTAGCATTCCCATTCCCCGGGGAGGGCTGCTGTGGTGATGACTAAGGGAAAGGGTGATAAATGTTAACAGAAACACTTTTGCAGAGTGCTGATTTTTCTGTTTGTAAAGCATGCACCTGCACAAAAGATGCCGAGTGAGAGAAAATAGCTCCATCTCGATGGGAGACAAGTGCACCCGGAGACACACACTTACTTAACATACATTACAGGGATGCCCTGTAGTAGTATCACACTGGGAGTTGTGTGGCAAAGCAGGTAGGGATAGAGAGGAGGAGCCATGCAAGGTAGATAGGATGTTTGATTTGTGGTTAAGGCTATCTATCATATTTTGGAGGACAGGCACACAGCTGCATTACCACTTTTTTTCAGGATCTTATGTCTCGTTTCCTTGCTTTGTGCCTCAGCTTGCCACCATAAATGTGGTTCATCAAATGGGGATAGGCAGCTGAGGTAAAAGGGAGTGTGAGTCCTTGAACATCTGTCACACCCCAACAATACATTCACATTTACAGACCAGTTAAGCTCACTTCTGAATCCCCAGACTGTTACACATGGGATTTAAGGAAATGTAGGGTGCTTATATGTGACAAATTAGATACTGGAGCAGTTACAGTGAGGTTGGATCTATGTATGGAGATTAACATTAGCAAACTAGAGCCACCTGAAACTCTTCAGGATGTTCCAGAACCACACCATGTACCCCAACACAAATGTATTAGGACATGTATGTCCCCATCACGAAACCTGAGTGTGGAAGGCAATGAGAGTGGGATCTTGGCCTCACACTGAGGTGTACTCATCTTCAGGGAACAACTTTGCACCGTGGACTGTTACTTTTTTAACACACTGGTTTTTAACCACACTGGTTCTGCTCTGGTATTGGAATAAAAATTATAAATATGAGCAATGCATCCACCTTTGATGAATTGCAGGGCTAAATGTTCTCATATATATGTCTGAACCTCTTCCTGAGCCACCCTTTCTTGGCAGCATCAGCTTTTGAGTTCTCTATTATTCATAGTCACATTGTATTTGCAGCCTTTTCAGCTGAATGGACAATGTGAACCATGGACATTTTCTGATAGAAAGCCCAGTGCACTCCCCATTTTGTAGATTCAGATAAGAGTGACAAATACATTCATGTCAGTGATGACTGTTCAGAAAAGTAGGAGAGGTCTAATGTGCTTATGGTTATAAGTATGCTAAAGATTTTATCTAAGAATACTACATTACTAAACTTTACCACGATGTCACACACTTTGAATTAGTTTGAAAGCCTGTGACTGATTTTTTTTTTATGGTATTACTAAATATCAATCTCTTCCTGGAGTTACTATTGTAAACTAAAATATTATGTAGTAGGGGATATATATATTTATCTAACATAAAATATATAATGGGGAAAATATTGATTTTTTTTTTAATGTGCATGAGTCAAGTTAAGAACAAACTATATGGAAAATAGTGGATTTACCAATTAAAATATCACAATAGTTGAAAACAGAAAAAAGCTAAATTTTCCCTTCTTTAGTAGGATGTCTTCTGGGTTTACTTATTCACTGCACTCAGGCAGAGTTGAAGCAGTTGAAGCATAACCTGGTCCTAGTCTCCTTTCACAAAGCAGAGACTCAATTCCTAACCACTGTGATACATACCTGGAGAAGGAAAGAAAATATTTTTTAATCTGTTTCCATCTCCTTAGGCAATCAGACAAGCTGGTCCCTCAGCAGTGGTGGTCATGGAGTATTAATAAGAGAATTAGAAAACAAAGAGCATATCTCCTGCCGCCTAACAAGGCAAGATCATCACTGAGTTTGGGTTGCACAGTCCAAAGTTATGGCTGATGTTCTTCTTTTACGAGAAAAGTTGGGGTCAATGAACATATACAAAGCAAATACTTTATCATTGAAATGTCCCAGCCAGCAAATTTGCTTTAAGATCCTTAATGGATATAGATAGCATGTCTTCAGGTGTTCTTGAAGAACTTTGCATAGGCAGGTGTTTGAAAGGAGATCAGTTTGTCTGAGAATCAGAGAGTCTTTAGGCTTTCACAGTATCTTGAAAAAAGAAGCCAGGGTGTAGTCTCTGGGCTTCAAACTGTAGATCATACTTTTGTGTCATGCTGGAAAACACATCTAAACAGCCTGCTCAGAAGGATTTTCAGCCCTTGATAAATAGCAAGCACTCTAAGCCAGCAAAACCACTGACTTCATCCAGAGTTGGGAGGGGAAGAGAGGCAAAGGCAATGTTTAATTAGGGAGCTAATTTCATGACATCATGCCTCCTGGCCTTTATTCCATTAACGAAGCTGAAAGTAGGCCACAAACTACAGGGATTTATTCTTCCCTGTTGGGATCATGTTATATCTGTCTGCTTGCATGGAAAATGCAACATCATTCCCAGTTGTTAACTTATTCCATAAACAATCACCATCCACTGTGCTCTTCCTGTAGCCTCATTTAAACTGCATGCCTAATGCCCTGTATAAATTGGCTTTCTCTGCATACTAATATGGTCATCTTTTTATTATACTTTTTTAAAGAAATGGGCATTGAAGGATTAGGTACAGCCACCTTCTTGGATTTACCTGGGGGCTAAAGTCAGAGTATAAGATCTGCGTCCCAAGGTACCAAGAGCTCCTGAAATAGAAATGGTGAGATGGGAAAGCAAAGAATTAATGTTGGTTTTACCTGCACCATGGGATGAATACTGAGGTCCTGATAATTCAGTCCTTCTATGGATGGGGAGGAGGGAGAAGAGGACCCTGAAAACTGACTGAACCAAATACATGGAAGACTGCAGATTAAAATGTCTCAAGACCTTGCCTCTGCTCTGACTCAGGGCTCCTGGTATTTCATGGTAAGGCGTCTATAGTGGTGCCTGTATCCCACTCTCCCCAGCGTCTGCTGCTCCCCACGGACAAGGCGGCAGAGCAGAAGGCACGTCTGCTCCATGCTGCTACAGCTTACAGCCTGGGGCCCTAACCCAACATGCAACAGATGCCAGCTCTGGTTCCTGCTGGAGCCGTCCTCTGCCGAGATGCTGAGAAAGGAGGCAGTTTGGTTCTTCTGCCGTCACTATCGAGACACTTAGCTGGGTTAAAGCAGAGTGATGTCTGAAGTCTGTCCCACATAAATCACCAAAGCTCCTGTATCAGGACAGCAAAGGACATGTTTTGATGATATAAGTAAATAGCTCTAATGGCGAGCTGCCACAAAAAGGGACAATGCCATCTCCAGCTTTTAGCTGTGTGCTCATGCTCTCCCTGCTGTACCAACACAGCACTCCTCAGGCTTGAGGTGAATCAGCTTATGCAGCTGGTCTAGCCAGGCCTCATATAGGACCTATGTGGAGCCAGACAAGCACCAGCACAGTCCTAAGAAAAGAGTAAGGAAAAGGATTTTAGCTCCTGCTGCCACAAAAAGCTGTTCCATGGGTCTGCAGTGACAGCTGAAGTCCCATATCCCTTGCCCAGGCTGCAGAGAAATCAAAGTGAAGGCTGGGAAAGTAAGTGAACTGGGATGCAAATCCAGCATCTCAACACTGAAAAATCATGAGTTATAAATAAAAAATACATCCCTCTAAGCTAAGGCATGCACCCTTTGAGTCTGAACAGTATCAGCACACGTTATGTTGAACCACTCCAAAGGCCTGCTCAACAATCAGCTGGGTGTATTCATAGATGTTAAAGCCCTGAGGACTCCTGTGATAATCTGCTTTGACCTACATAACATGGGCTGGAGAAATTCACCCAGTAATTCCGGAAGTGAAAGGAATTGTTCTTCCCAGAGTAATTCCATTCAAACTAGGACCAAGTTGATTGTGTGTGTGTTGGTGTATGCTTGTGTTTAGTTATGCCTTATGTTGCGGCTCCTTTCAATTCTTTCTCCATCTCCCATTAGTGGCCTTTTCCCTTCTTCTGAACACTTAAGCCCTTGAGGATTTAACAGTACTTAGAGAATACAAAATTCAAATATGTGAGCATGACAACTTGAAATATCACCACAAAAATGTATTTCATTCACCCTGGAAGACAGAACCATAACAGCATGTGTCATACTCTGACCAACCACAGTGAAAAGCTGTGGTTCAAATTTCAGATCTGCATGTTTGAAACTGGTTGGATAAGCATCACTGTAGTTTGGTGCTTGCCTGCTTAGAAACAACAGCAAATACTGTCAAAGTCAGCACTGGGTTGCACTGGCATGGGTTTCCTTTATGCAGCGAAAACTTACATTCCCATCTAGATTCTGAAAATAGGTTCCTTTATGGTTGACTTCTGTGTACCCAAACCAAGGCACTTTTCTTCATCTGTCCTGCTCTGACTGTGAGAACAGCTGTCCCTTTTCTGCACACAGGATGCAATCTAGTGGCCCTAGATTTGGGAAACCTCTGTGTGTTCTGAGCTGGCAGGCACTTAGGGGATGTATTTAGGCTGCAATGAAATATGTATCGGTGTGTTCAGACTCTGGCCGCAGAGACTGTGTGAGGGGTATTTGCAAGTTGTATTCAGCATTCATGTGGCAAAGACACCCTTTCTGGCAAGGATATACCTTATCTTGAGACATAATGAGCTGTGTGGGGCTATCACTTGCTGCAAGCCACAGATAAAAACCTAACAGCATGGAAATCTCTGAGTAGAAGTATTAGCTTCTCAGTGTCAAGGCATCTCCTTGCATTGTCTCTTTTGGGGGAAATCCCTTCCCTCTTTTATCTGCATAGCATAGGGTTCTTGTTCTTTCTTTCACAAGTTCTAAGCTACCTTTTGGCTTATGTTCCCAAACAGTCCTTCATCTAGATATTGCCCTGCCATATCCTGGACCATGTATATATGCAGGACAATGCTGTTGCTTCTCCCTTGTCCCTAGACTTTCTTTGCCAGATGAAGGTGTCTAATGAACATGTGGTCCTCTGAGTAGCAACTGAAGTCCCAGAATAGTAAAGACAACATGATTCTGTGCAGGATTTCTACTGAGCACTCTTGAGCTGAAGAATTTTTAGTCTCTGCTTACACTATCCCTTAGTAGGAGATTCTTCCTCTTATGTAACCCCAGGAATGCCCTCTGCTCGTGGTCAGCTGCAGAATTCAAAGGGTACCTCACTTGCATCTTTCTCCTAGACCTTTATCCCACAGCACATCCCCACTGAGTGTTTGCCCTCTTCCCACTCCCGATTCTAAGCTATGCAGCAGCATCCTCCTGTCCCACTCCTTTGGGAATCCAGCATCAGCCCTTCTGCTCAGCAAAGCAGAGCGTTACGATGGGGTCAACCAGCCTGACCCTTGCATGTTGTTTTATAAATACATCCTCCAGTCACTGGGTCAGACGCATAAAGACTTCTTTCTGAAATATGGGAGCCTGACAAGTGCTTAGCAGACGGCCCGACATCCTGAATCCGGTCTCTGTGAGATTCTCCTCTCAGCAGCGCCGGCACACGCTGTTCTGATGGTGCAGTGCCAAGTGACTTCTGGGTCAGTGCTGATCTTTGGAAATAAGTCTCAGTGGGGGATTGATGACAGAGTTCTTCTGACCTGAGGGAAATCGGTAGGAGGAAGGCACCAGACATGGAGTTGGTCTGCAGGGGAGGGGAAGGAGATGAGAAGGGGGGTGAGGGAGAATGGAAGAGGAGCGACTTGAATATTAAATCCTCTTGAGCCAGAGAGCACAGTGAGGCAGACAAGCCTTTAGCTGTCTTCCTCACAGGCTGTTTTCCAGGGAAGGAAAACAGCTTTAATCTGCTAGAAGAATCCCAATTTGTGTTTGAAAGCATATGTTTGTGCTGGGAATCCAGCAAACGGCACTGCAGTGCTTAACTAGTAGGTCAATGCCGTGGACTGGGAATTCAGCTCTGCCTTCAGTGTGGAGAGTTTATCTACACAGATTTATACTGTCGTGGCAGTAACGAGGAGCAGCATTTGCTCTGGGAAGGCCCAGAGGATGCTGGCTCTCCGTAAGGCTTACCCAGACCTTCCTCTCATTCTAAAAGCTGACCATCTCTGAAAGGTAATGTCTCTGCTTCTTGTGGCTTCTATTGGTGAGTAGCTCTTGCCCAAAATGAAGGACTCTCCTTCTGCCTGCCCTGAGGACACTGGCTAGATTCATTAAAGAGCTGTTGGTTGAGCAAGTGAAAGGGAAGCAGCCCAATGGCAATATTAACAGCTGTACCCTCAGGCAGGAGCCTACACGCACTCACCTGAAACTATGGCAGGTATGTAGATTAAAGTCTCAGGGGTCTTTTTGTTATGACAGATATGTATTTTGCACAGTTTGTTGCTGAAGATCCACAGTGTCCTCAGGAGACAGTGGTAGAAAATGGCTTCTGGGATGAGCCCATCTATGTGTAAGCTATAGGTGAACAAATGTTACAATCACAGTATGCAGAGCGAATTCAGCCTTCATCCCACTACTGTTTCCTGATGTCGTCTCTGAAGAATTGCCCTCTTTCCTACAAATCAGAACAATTCTTTACCCCAGCTTCTTTTTTGGATGTGAATGCCTCTTCAAATGGTCTCTCCACATGGAGAAACAAGAAACAGAAAAGTTTAATCTAAGTTGTGAACTATGTTAGGCTAACAAACAACACAACCTCCACGTTGACATTTTTGTTTCCACTAGCCTTATTTTGGTTTAGCCTCTTAGTTACAGCCACATTTGTGGCATGAGAAAATGTTTGCATAGGATATTTTAAAGAAGATTACAAAATCTAGTATTTTTAAAAAACCAAAGAGTATGAATTATATAATTCTATCCTTACTCTGGACAGAAAATGTGAAGATATGCTTCCCCCCATATCCCATGTGACAACACAGTATAGCACTATATGCAGAAGTAGAGTAAAGTAGTAACTCTTTACTGTTCCTTTACTAACCAAATTATCCGTAACTTTGTCCCATAATACTCTCCTTAATATTTAAAAGTGTGGCTACAAGACCAAATACTCAGCATTTCCATGGGGACAGTACAGGCAGGTACAATCTTCTGCAGGCAAGAAAAGGAATAGATTTTTCTCTCATTCTTTACCTCATTTTCCCAGCTACTTCTCTGCATAAGATGAAACAACTGAAGAGTTTCCTTCACCTCTCCCAGCATGGAACAAGAATGCGTTGTCTACAGAAGAGTTTATGGCCATCTCCAGCTTTTCCTGTCTTGAACGCTTCCTGAGTACAAGCCCCGGAAGACCTCTGGGGGAAACATTCTCTGGCAGGAGTGAGATTTGCCCTGCTGTTTAGCTGCTTCAGCAGAAGCAGAAAGCAGAACATCAGAGATGGAGTAAGATGCATCTGAAATCTAAAGTGATTCTTCTGCATCTCTCTCGGCAAGACCTCTTCATAGAGGTCAGGGCAGTTGTGTTACTTTGAGAAACTTGAAAGCCAAAATAGTAGCATAGGGTTTAAGCAACTGATGAGTTCACATCTAGCATACTAAATGTCCTTAGCTGCATGGTGGGTTTTAAAAAGTCCTAGTCCCATCATAACATGACAATACATTAGTTGACAGCTAGGGAGAGAGGATTAATCCCAGTGATAGAAGGCCTAGTGGTGTTTACTTCCAATAATATTGATCAGACTTTGGTTTACTTGTGTTTGGCATTAGAAAAGGTGCTGTGAGACCTAATTGGCTTTTTCTCACTCCAACACATAATGGGAGAACAAGAGGTGACTTGGTGAAATTAATGGCTAGCAAATTTAGAATAAATAAAAAGAACGACTATGCTGTGTGCCAGTCCCCTGTGGGATTTACAGCCACAGGAGGTCATTGAGACAAATACTATGGCTGTATTATTAAAACAGGCTAGATAATTTTATTACCATTAATAACGTTTACAGTTATGTAAGCTGAGATAATGAGGCTAATCAAATCTTATGCTTCAGGGCATAAACTGATTGCCTGCAGGGGTCAGAAAGAAGTTTCTTTTTCCCCGCGCACAGCACTGTATAGTTGGCTAAGTGCCAACAGGGGGTTGCCTTTGCTGGGACACCAGTGCACAGGCTGCCACTGGAGTGGGTGACAAAGCGCAGCATCATGGTCGTATCTCAATCCATGCATTGCTGCCATCTCCTTTTCCTTTATGTGCTTCTGCTGCCTTGGTGTTGACCCCTTACCCTGCACCTCAGGTTCCTCCCACTGCCTCCACCTCCTTCTTTCCATGCTATTTGGACTTTTTCAGAAGTCCCATAACACCCACGCATTGCCTCTGTGCCCTGCCACAAGCTCCAATATGCTGGCTGGGAGCCCAAGATAATAAGCCTGGCTGAATTTGTTTGAGTCTGTCCAAAGCTGACCCTTTATGGAGCAAGAAAATGTGTTTGTGTAAGGTCTGGAGTTCATGACATAGGCTGTGAACCCATGATATTTCCTGCAGTTTCTTTGCAGCTTTATTTTAATAACTTAGTACATTCCCTGGTAACAATCAGCCTCCTCTGTGGAAAAGTTTGTTGTAAGCAACCCAAAAAAGCAAGGGCATATTCCCTAAAAGTCCAGCGAAAAAAACATATCTTTCTTGGTGCTTTGAGAGACTCTGAGGATAAAGGAGAAGTGATAAGTAAACAGAGAAATGCTTTTGGGTGTCTCTTCTGGGGAATAGGTGAAAATAACAGTTGTGTCATTGTTATTTTGAGTGAGATGGGGAAAGGAGGAGTGAGGGAGTAATTGGCATCTAAGTCAAATACAGTGTTTTGGATCTTCATTGGTTACTTATCCAGATACCTAGGCTGGCGTTTGACAGGCAGTTGAACAGGCTTTGGACTTGCAGAGCTGTGAGTAGATAGGATCAAACTCCAAGCAAAGGGGTTTGAGATCTTCACTGCATTGTTGTCAATTTTGCCAAAGCAGGTCCTAGTAGACCCAGAGGGAGTTCTCCCTTCCATGTTGCAGGCAGAGAGGTGTGTGATGGACTCAGAGTCTGGGGCTGGCTGCTTTTATAGCACAATGGTCCAAATTCTTCAGTTGCCCAACTCTGCAAGTAGTTATCAGACCCATCTTCTCACAAATTCTATGACAATTGCTTGATTCTCTCATTTCCACTGTAACTGTATAAACAGGCCAGATGAGAGCTTGAAATCCTGTTAGGAAAGGACTTTTATAAAGTACATTTGCTGCTGTTGCCTGAGTTGAGACAACTCCGGGACATAAACAGAGCTATAAGCAGAGCTGGTGCATGCTCACTCTCCTCATCCAGAACCACAATGATTCATTTTCTCCCTTTAGCATACTTCCCCACTAACTCAATTTGGTGGTGAAGTCACCCTATGCTGAATCCCCTCTTCAGGTTTTACCCCTGAAAGCACACAAGATGTGACAGTGAAAGACACACTTTCCTCCTCAGCCATGGGCACATTCCCCCCTCACCTCCAGGATTCGTATTCATCTCAAATAAATTGGGAAGCTGCCAGGCTTTGTCGAACCCTGTCCTTGACGTAGCAGAACAATCTGTCGTGTGCACTTTGAAAGGGTCTCTAATATAGGCACAACATGGGGGTGACCTCGTCACTAAGAAAGTCTCTTACTGAACTGCTATTTATTAATGTAGACAGATGCAGAATGCACCTTCCAATACCCCTTTCTAGCTGAATGCATTGAAAATTACTAGTGTTTTGTGTAACTCCACTGGGGGCCACAGAAATTTCAGTTTTGCAATTAGCTGCTATAATATATATGAATTAAAATATATTATGGAGATGGATTTTTTCCCCTTCCTTCTCTTTAACTAATCCTTCTTCCTTTAGATTTCACTTGCTCACCTGCCTCCACCATTTCCATAACACATTGCTCTCATACCTGGGCTCATCTAGGTTGTGGTCCTCCCAAGAGTGGTACTGCAACTTCCAAAAATGCGAATTCCCAGCATCGTTTGCTGGGACTGTAGATGTAAGACATCTTCTTCTGAAAGGGAGTGATGGTAATGGACATTATTATCACTCAACTGGTAGCATGCTTTTCTTCCTCCCACCCAGATTTATCCCTGGGACAGAGATTGTTCTGACAGCTGATATACCTTGGAGGATTTTGTGGAAGATCACCCTGTGAGAAAAAAAAAAAACTATTTGATTTTGTATCTAAGGTTTTCCAGTTAACAGAAACATGATGTTCAATCTTGATGCAGTGGGGATAATTCTTAAATATTTTAAAAACAGGTTTGGTTGTAAGAGGTCTTGATTTAAATTTATTGTCCCCTTTCACATATAAAATAATGAATATGGGATTTTGTAAAATTGGGCTGAAAAACAGCAGAGCTTGCTTTAGAATTAGGAATTGAGAGTTAGCTGGAACGGAAGGTTATCCTCTCTTAAAAATAAAAGAAAAAATGTTGTCTCATAGTGTCAGGGTAGACTAGAGGCTTACCATCAGCAGCAGTACGGTATAATTGCCCCACTGCAACCCCTAGGTAGACAGGCTAAACTGCTCTTTACAACAATGGTGTTTACTCCAATTTTCAGCTCCACTGGTGCAAATACACTAGAGGTTGCAGTGTTACAGCTATCCTGGTGGCTGCTGAACAGATAACCTACCTCCCCCTGTCCTCCCCAGGACGGAAAGTATTCTTCACATCCAACTGAACTGAAAGCCCTTTTTCTTACAAAACTATCTTTTGAGAAGTTCACTAGAAGATTAAGTATCTCTTTCTGCTCCCACCCTCCCTTCTTTATATTTTTATTGCTCTGGATGGCCCAACCTTTCCCTCTTAAAGCTGTGCTCAGTGGTAATATAAAACCCAGACAAAAGCACAAAAGCACCGAAGACAGCAGCCAAGTTAGAATTTAGGTTGTGTCCTCTGAGCCATTTTTCAGAATACTGCAGGCTTAATTTGTTGTTTGAGCATCTCCCATATTTATAATAATACCCTCTATTAAACAACATGCCGTTAGCCATAATTTCCTGTGTGATTTACATATTTATTATTTTTATTTTTATATATATACAGAGGGTGATTTTCTCTCTCAGAATCTACCGCTCTCAGATGGCAGTGGCTGTTGCATTATTATTTTTTTCCATCCTTTACCAAGTGATTAGAGACAGATTGCTGTTTTTTTTATTGTTACTTTTTTAATGGGGTGGCCTAGCTGAAGATGGGTAGAGTGAAAATGGGTGCAATGCAGTAAACCTGGAAACGACACAAGGAACCCAGAAGGTCTGCTAGGTTCTTGCCTCATTAAGAACTCCATATCTGCTTACTGACTAACCTTGCAAATGAGTTCACGCTCAGTAAAGGAAATTGATTACTTTCCATTGCAATTAACATCTGGTCCTGGGTCAGATCATTAGGATAATTTGTTATAGAAAAAACCAAAGAAGCTAGCTACAGGGTAATAAAGTTTCTTCTGGACCCAATTAAAGATGCATTCTCTGGTTATTTTGCAGGACATCAGCCATCTCTTGGGGGTATTACCAGGGAGAAGGAAGCATACAGAGTGGACAATAGGTGGTGGAACACCATATATGAGAAAGAGATGTCAGGGGAATCATTTACTTCTGCCTTTAGGAAATGCACATTCCCAGCTCCTATTTGCAGTCTGAGTTTCAGAAATGATGTATGACATCTATTTGGTGAGGTATGCAGGGCTGAAGGGTTATCAGGGACTGTGATTCTCTAGGGATTCCAGTTTTGGATTAAAAAAAAAAGTCTCTTTATTAATCTCATATACGCATTTATTTGGAGACTTATAACGATGTTGGGTTTCACTGGCAGAGTTTTCCCAGTTTGAAACAAAACTCTGACTCTTGCCCAAGAGCCAATGAATGGTTTGCTTGGATATGAAGCCAATTTTTTTTTTTTTTTTAATTTAATCTAAGCAGATAGAAGCCAAATTTCAGCCCATTGTGCTGTTTGTGGCAGGGGGAAGCTGGAACCCAATGCCTAAGAAACCTAGTTGACATTATTTTTTTCTAACAACAGGTTTGCATGGCTCTGGGGAAAACATTTTGGGAACTGTGATACAGTTAGAAATAGAAAAAAATGCTGTTCACATTCCTAGCAGCAAATACTTTTGTAACAGACCTGTTAGTGTCTGTGGCTTCATGGTGTATCATGCACCTTCCTGTGGCACAAATGCTACCCCCTACCACTGAGTTCAAGGAGATTCTTTGTTAGTAGTGACAAGGCTAAATAATATTATTTTAGTTATATATCCAAAATTGGCCACAGACACATCAGAGCTGGATGGAAACTTTTTCTTCTCAATGGAAAAGAGGTTTTAAGATTGTTTTTATTTTCTGTTATGTTTGTGATGGAATGTAAAACTGGGGAAAATGCAGCAACTAAACAATTTTGAAAGTCAGATTCTATCAGGTGACTATATTATAGATCACGATTTTAAGCTGTTTAATTTGCTTTTTATCTTACTATGTTTATTAGTCTTTAGGTATGAAATGCAATATCAAAGCAAATAGTAATTTTTTAGTGACGTTTATTCAACACTTCCTGTCTTGAAATTATTGAATCATGATTATTTTGAAATTATAGAAATGTAGAGGTTTATTATTTTGTTTTTATGGTTTTTTCCCCTTCCAATTTCTCTGCACAGGTTGTGATATTTTCTTTTTTAGCTGATTTTTATGGCAAATACTTTCAATTCTTTCTGCCCAACAAAACACCCAGAAGCAAAGGAAGGAAAACTCAGCCCAGTGAGATAATATAAAGTTGAGGCATAAGAGTCTGTTTTCTGCCACTCTAGTTATTTACTTAGGTTTCTTAAGAAACAAGCAAACTCTCAACCATTAAATAAGAACTGTTCTCCAAATTCTTCCTGAAAATTTGAGCCAGATATCACTGACAGTTAAAATAGTTCGGGTGATCTCATTGCAGCACAGGACACGAGAAAGCAGAGCCAGTTTAGTGCTTAGGTAGGACTCAGGCGATGCATAGACTTCATGATGACTCTATGCAGATGTAAATATCAGACTTCAATGGCTTAGAAGCATCTCACTGATAATTCATATGGTTACAGATCTATAAACCTGCTGGTTCTCATGCACCTTTGCCACAGCCATCCATGTTAATGGGAATGGGAAATGAAGCATATATTTTTCTAGTAATGGATAAACATCAGGAGGTCCAGGGAGTCTGAATTCTTATTAGAGAAGGCTACTCTACTTGTGAAAACCCTTTCCAGAGAAGTTTAGATCTAGATTCACTGAAATCTTTGTACCTGCTTTTTCTAATGGGATGGATTTAGATTTCAAAGCCTCTGAAAACTGGAAGAGACATGCATTTTCAAGATCTGGCTGTGGAACACAACATCACAGTCTGACTTCAGCTACTATCATGATTACCTTATATTTTATATAGTGAGCTAAGATCAGCTTAAGCCTGTGATCATTCATGATGAGAACATAGTCTTAGCACAGTGGAACAGTCTAATAACAGTTTTCAAGCACATTAGATGCCCAATCTATTCCTTTGAAGAAACTGTGACACTGGGCCAGACGGCCAGATCAAGACAGGGATTCATCTGGGCAAGCACAGACATCACTACCTCTATCTCTTAACAACCTCTTTGCTCTGTGGAGAAGAGTTAGCACTTGCAAGATGATTCTCATACTAAAAAAAACATATAAGAGGTGGTATCCTTTCCCTTCCTGGAAGCTACATATTTTCTTCTATTGTCTCTAAAAGAAGCCTAGTACCACCAGCACAGCAGAAAAAAGCTCAGATATAGTAAAAAAGTCAAGTTGAATGCTTTCCAAAAAGAGTGGTCTGCCTAAATTTTGAATATGTTCATCTGAACAAGTGACTTGAGGTTGCTTTTAGAGTCAGTGGGCTGGTAGGCAGGTCAGTTACTGAAGTTCAGGCCACAGTTCATCTCATCCTGAAGTGGACACTCAATTTTCATCATGTGAACAAACTGAAGAGATTTCCACTAATTACAGGAGGAGCCTAGGCACCTACCTCCAAATACCTAAACTTAAGTGACAGGAATCCTACTCAAGATAGTTGAAAAGCTTGGCTAATTTCACTGAAAGTGAGCTAGGTTGCATTTAAATCCCCTCACTGGAAAGAGGAGTGAGTGAGGTTTCTGTTTCAGAGGGATTTGATCATGGGTGGGCTAAGGAGGTTTGTAAATGAGCTTAGAGTGGTTTTATCGCTATCTTGGTAATTCCTCAATAAATAAAATTAATGAGTTTCATTGCCATCCACATCCCCACTGAAGAAGATTCAAACAATTCTATCTCTGGAACCACTCTACTAGTCTTGCTTTTCATCTGCTTTCTGATGATATTTTCTTTTAAAGAAAGGTTCATTTAATACATTCCTCCCAAAAAAGGTATTTGCAATTAATTCTTATCAATGGCAACAGCTGATTTGTAAGATTACTTCTAAATTGGTAATTAATTAACCTATTACCAAAGGAGGGAGTGGTGCCCTGACTGTCAAGAGGTTAGAGCTGCTAAGTGATGAATGGTTGGGTTATACCAGGACCTTGGCTCCCCTCTCTGATCAGTTTGGATGTTACCTAACCATGCATTATATTTGAACATGAATCACAGCTCCTCAGTCTTTCTATTTCTTGAGCCAAAATCTGACACATAGAACCATGGGTAGATCTCATTTACTATTGCTTAATTAAAGGCTCAATGCACAAAGAGACACCTCTCACTTTGCTTTAGCTAGCCAGAAAGATCCTAATTGTACTAATGTCAAGGCTAGCTTTCTAAGAAGCTATTGGAAGTCACTGTGAGGAAGATCTGAACTATTCCTTAGGGAATTCTACACAACAAAACTTACATTCATAATTTTTAATTAAGAAATTACTTTTTTTTTCCTCCATCGGGCTGTACCATCAATTCTTTCTCATTCCTCACATTTCCAAAGTACACTTGCACAAGTAGCAAGGAACAGTTACTTATTTTTTCTTTTTTTCAAAATTTTTTCTGTCTAAATAAATTATTGTTTAAAATGTTCGGATTGACCCAAATGGTATCTTTCAGCCCTGCTACCACAACAGCTGTGTGTTCTTCATCACAACGAAATAAATATTTCATCTTACTTGTGATAAATCCATACAGTTTGGGGGTTTAAATAGTTTTAGATACGGCATTAGAGAGCTGTTCATAAAAAAAATTCAATATGACAGGTTTATGCTATTTATGATTATGCCATTATGTCATACTTAGCTGTAAAACTTCTGCCAAAAGAATTCCGGTTCCTTTATTTCATCATCTACCTTTTTAGTTCAAACTATTTTCCCCAGGTGAAGTGAGTTCAAAAGAGTGTTGTTGTCTATAGCCTCCTGTTGCTCTCTAAAAGAAGTTCCACAGGTTTGCAGGGTAACATACAAGGTGTGTGGATGAAAATGAACAAACTGCATTTTTTTGGCAGAATCTTTCTCCTCAAAAATTATGTAAGAGCTGGATAATGTGTGACCCATCCTTGGGGGAGTGAGCCAGAGCTGTGAGGTGGAAGTGAAACAAAATTATTTTTGTCTTAACAAACTCATCTTGGAAACAAAGGGTGGGGGAGAGAGAGAGAAATATGGAAGCCCCAGATGGCTTTTTCATAAAGATTCACTTTTCTGACCTTGAGTGTTTTAAGGAATTGTCTTGTGCTCTGGGATCACATATATCCAGCTTGATATACTGCCACACTGCTCTAATGCTGTCTGAAAACTTGCATCCTCGACCTTTGTTTGTTTGGGGCATGGGTTTTGGTTTTGTTTTCAACCATAAAGAAATAATACCATTTTATGTGCAAGAATGCAGTCAGGAAGCATCCTCTACTTTCTTCCTTGACTCAGCTGCACTCCCCAATAAATTAGATATCTCTGTAATGTGCAAATAATGAGCGGCCAATTATGCCTGAGGAAGGAGGGCAAGGAATGAGGGTCTGATGAATAGTAAGCAAGACTGACTTACATGGAAATCAAGCTGAAAACTGCTTTCAGCCTTAGAAGTTGTTTGCTAGTGCTGCCAAGAGTGGCCAGCCGTCCTCTTGCAAGGCGCCGTACAGCAGTGACATAGGAGGCAGCCTCTGCCAGGCAGATCAAGCCAGGAGGAAAGGTACTTGTTCACTGCAACCACAAGTGGAGACTGCATGACAACACCAGAGGCTTCTGGCACTCTGCTGCTTTCTGTCCCTGATGGCTTCATCCTGGTTTAGCAGATACTGTGGGCAAACTCACTCTGTGGGATGTAAACCTGTCCACAATTCAGGAAGTTGCTGAGAGAAACAGGTGGAGATTTCCCACATCCAGGAGCTTATCAGTTTTTTTTCCTGCTTCCTGCCACAGAAAAGGCTCTCAAGATCTACAACAGTTCTACAGCCCATCAAAACCTTTTGCTCAGATTTAAAATCATGGAAATGTTCTTCTTCCTTCATATGGGCTGTACATAAATGAGCAGATGAATAGGGATGAGTATACAGTTAAAACTCCAAACATTTGTATGTACAAATATGTATAAATGTATTGAGAGATAACAACTTAGTTTCATTTCTTTTACACTACTCAAAGACAAGATATTAAGGTTATCTGTTGAAAGATAAATAAATTTATATAGTGCTTGAAAGAAAAGGTGGAAGTTGTCTGTGAGATACTTCAGTGCATGAAACAGCAGTGATAGTGAATACCTAATAAACGTAATAATAATAATAGAAGGGGAAATAATTAACTACATGAAAATGAAAGATTGTCTGTTATATTTAAATGTTATGACAGCTGTATCTACAGTATTGCAGAGATCTTCCCAAGACTCAGAAGTGTCTTTGAAGAGGTGACTCCCTGCCCTTTCTCTCAGAGTGCCAGAAGTCCTAGCCTTCCACCCTCCTGTGCTTATATGTCCTAGAGGATACACTCCACAAAATGTAGAAGGTTTTTTTATTACTATTATTTATTAAGCTAGTAAGTTGAGGAGGAATAATACTTATGAGCGTTCCCACATTTAAGAAACTACTGTAACCTCCAAAGTAATGAATGCCATACCACTTAACTCTGTGCTTTGAAAGTACAGAAATAACCTGTGTAGCTTGGAGGTAGCAGCAGCTGGTGGTACCGAACAAGAGCTTGATTTCTGGTTCTTTGACCAAATCAGTGGCAAATAGATATGCCAAACTCATAACATGAGTTCAGACTACAATAACAAAACCTCTTTTGCACGGACATGGCAGAAAGGTTTGTCTGTACTAGGAAACTGAGAAGGCAGGGGAAGCCGGACTGAAAATGAGAATGAATGCTGGTGTATGAAAAAAAATCAGTTATTTTCTGAACTGCTTGTATGTGAACCAACAGAGGCCAGTGGGACATAGGTGAAAAAAAACACTGCCTAGCTTGCTCTGGAAAGGCTTTCCAGTGTAGGCAAGCCATAAGGAAAATGTGGTTTTAGCTTCTGATAACATCTCTGCAGTATCAAACAGCTGCACTTCTTCCTTTCACTGAAACTTCGCAAAGACAACTGCATAACTGTGTCCAAATAACTGCACAATGACAAATGATTACTTGCCTATATTCAAGTGAAGTCTCAATTAAAAAAGAACATTTCTGTTTGAAGGATTTTTTTGTAAGTCACTACACATTCAAGTGGCAACTAAAAGTCCCATTAGCTCTTCTGAAAGCAATCATAGTGTAGAGCAGGAGAACAGCGGTCTTTGGTTTTCAAGTGTGACTGCCCAGTGTTCCCAGTAGTACATAGCAGAGCGACCTTATATTCTCATTTAGTTTTGGTTAAAATATTAAGCTTTTATCAAAGCTGGTTTACTTAAACTGTGTCCATGGTTGCCCTCATGACGTCTTATTTCATTTTCTGAAACTTGGGATAACTAACTTTATGATAGTGATGTTGCGTACCCATTAATTCTCATTTCTTTCAGCTATTCCTCAACTCCAGCTTATGAGTTCTTCAATAAAAATCTCCCAAAGTTACCTTGGCGACTCATAAGTTTGCCAAGCTGACAGATTTATGACAGTTACATATATAAATATTTATATGCTGCGGCAATGCAATTTTTAAAGGCAGATATACACACTCTCACTGAGACTTTCAAACAAGGCAAAACACACTCACACAATGTGACATAACCATATACAAGCCAGTGTGTATCAATATGTGCCTGAATACACAGATAGGCATGCTAATGATCATACAGACTTTCTGACAAGCATGTAGCCTTCCTATTCACAAGCAGCACTCAAAGATTTGTCAGCAAGTCAGAACATGCTAACATATGTGTAGTAGCTGTTATACACATCCATACATTCTTCAGACACCAAAATAAAACCTCCTACCCCTGGAAAAAGCAGCATGGGAACACACCTCTCACAGGAACTGCATGCAGTTTATATACTTAAACCTGACCTTTACACTTAGGCATATTTGCTGTTTCACAGGTTGAACATAGGACATCAGAGAATCTCCTACTCAGCAAACCCAAATTCAGTTTTATATACATGACCATACACATACACAGCCATATATCTTGAAACGACTGAAAATTATTCTTTTGAAGTTTTTCCTGTCACATGCTGATGTACACACGCTCCTTCCTTTTTCTTAGACCTTACCAAACTTCTTAGTGTTGCATTACCTTAGGCTGGGTGACCAGAGCAAATCCTTAGCCTATAAATTCTGGTGATGAGTTCAGCTGTTTTACTGGCAGAATAGATGGAGATGATACAAAGTCCAAGAGCAAACAAAAAAAGGAGGGGGGTAAATGGAGGGGAGTCATTTATATGTAAATGATACGGCACTTTATAGGAGAAGCCAGGGATCTTTTATTTTTGTAAGGCTGAGGGCTTGCGTTATCAACATCCCATTAAGCCAAAACATACTCTGAAGGTACCACTTTACTATCTCCATCTTCCATTTCTTTGTCTGAAAGTCTAAATATAAAATCACACTTGTCTCACTTTAAAAATAGAACTGAGATGAAGTCTTCCTCCTCCCCTGCTTTTGATGGGGAAATCTCGGTGGCTGTTTAGATATTGCTTATACATTAATAAAACATTACAGGGAAGTTGTAGGAGAGAGACTAAAAATCCTTCCTGTGACAACAAAATGCCTTTCTCTTCTGCTGTTTCCACTTGAATTCACTGCTGCTCCTTCTAATCTCCAAAACTTTGACTTAGTGTGGTATGTGCAAGAAAAGGAGCCATTATATATGTGCATACATATATATATATATATATATATATATTTATATGTGTTGTGTTTCCCAGACCCTCACATACACTGTGGGCATGAAGGGATGTGACAAAGGATTCAGGACAGCCTATCCTCGTATCAGGTCTCATCTTGCCACATCTGTCATGTCTAGGCAGCTGTGGACAATAGAACAACAAAAGTTGGCAGGTTCCTAATTCAAATCCGAGCCCTGAAGCTTTTTCCCTGTGTTTATGACAGGCTCAAGACTTGGAGCAATATCTGTCAGGGTGGGTTCTGATTTTGTGTGCTTTAAAGTTGGATGCTTGAGGTGAAAGGAACAGACCATAAACCACCACAGAGTAAAGACAGCATGAGATTCTGAGAAACAACAGGAATATGATCTTAGAGAGGTCAGGACAATCAGTGTCTTTACTCTAGAAGACTCAGATTGGGCATCCAAAATGGTACTCTCTTTGTAGAATAAGACCTGGAAAACCCTCTTGGCCTGAATGTTCCATCTGTAGTCTCAAAAGCAGACTTCTGAAACATACTTATCTGCCAAGCCTTTTAGTCTGTGAGCATGTGCAGTACTGGTAAAAAGTGCTAGTCACTATCTTGACCACTAACAGCAAGCAAAGAACCATGACTTTCTGACTGCAAGTTCAGTTGCCTGGCTAATCCCTAACCCAATCCAAATCACGTGGCCTAAGAACTAGACAGTGATGACATTAAATATTTGTGCTATCTCCTTCTTACCTGTATGTATCTTTTTCGATATCACAGCACCTCCAAATGTCATGAGTAAAACTGTTGCTTTCCTTGGGATCTGGTCCAAACCCTTTTAATTCCAAGGAATAGCTCCAATTGTCAGTGTTTGTACCTCTGTCCAGATATCTAAGTAGACTTTCCAGTTTTCCTTCCTTATCTTTATAACACTAGGAAGTGTAACACTATCTCTTCTTTCATTTTTCCCTTCTCTTTTTGTTTAAGGGAAACAATAGTCATCACTTCTCTTTTCTATTACTGCAGTATTATACAGGATGTGTATGTGTATGTGTATATGTAGTCACAGATTTAGTTCAGCTACTAATTTTTCCTGACTTTATGGCAAAGAATAGTTTTAAAAGTTTAATTCTACTTCACATTAAATATGAGGCATTGATAAGGCTACAACCTTACCACAGTGTTCAAATCTAGGAACAGGGCCATGTTTGAATGGTTTGTTGGAAGTCACTGTTAGGAATGTTCCCACCTTAAATCACCTTCTAGGAATTAAAAATGATCATGTGCTGTAAGTGCCCATTGTGCTTTTGAGGTCTGGAAATTAAGGAAGCACAATAAATTTGCTGAATGGGGTCTGCTGTTTCTTGTCTTATTTTCTTCAGGGCAATGAGTCTTAAAATATACTGCCATGCTTGCTGAATCTGTTTGTGTGTGTGTGTGTGTGTATAGCCATTTTGGAGCAGGAACAGAAGCACAGAGAATCCTTTAGGAATTTAGTGTAAGTCAGTAATGGATTTTGCTTGTTTTCAGGCCTGGTTTTAAAATGTCTTGTAAAAAAATAATATCCCCAATGCATATTGTGCAGGAATTAATGTGGAACTAGAGCAAAATTACTCTGCCTCTTATGCATTAAAAAAAATCCCAGTGACACCAGGTTCAAAACATTGCAAAAATGTGTTTCTCCCTCCTTTTCTCTCTCTAATATTTTTGCAACTCAGTATAATTTTTCATTATCGTGTTGTTTGATATATAGGAAAGGAGACCATAAACACAGAATAAGTGCTTCTAGTATAGCTGTAAGATATGTGATCTGCAAAGTACAGTATTACGTAAGTCTGATAAAGCAGAACATTTCTTATGCCATTAGCCAAAGCAGGTTTTGTAACGCTGGGAGTTTAACTCAATGTTGTACCATGAGTTTATACTTGTTTAACACTATCACCCATATAAAGAAAAGACATAGATAAACCTTATCTATGTAGCTAGATTAGATTTTTACCTTTAAAGACATTACTTTTTCCCTTTTTGTCATGGCAGGGTTGCATTAAGACATTAAGCACTCCATACTTAGACATCTATCAAAGGACTTAAACTATATAAAATTCATATTTGTATTATATAAATATATATCTTAAGAAAGGTATCCTGATCTCAGCTGGCACTGATTCAAGTGGAGCACGAACCAGATCACTTCCTTTCAATCTAAATGCTTCTGTGATTTTGCAGCCCGAAGGGTTGGACTGTACTATTTCAGGGACTCCTGCACTGAATTCAGAGATCTATCCACTGTTTCTGAACACAGACTAAGCTTGGAATGACCTTCCACAGTAGGGCCAGTTTAAGAGCCAGAGCTTTTCACATGATTTTTTGGAAAATCATTCCACTCACTGGATTTCATTGCTAGCCTTGGTCTCAGGAGATCTAGACTTTATTCTTGCTTGATTGCTGATTTACACTGAGAACCCATGGAAGATGATTCCTCTTCTCTGTTTTACTTTCTGCTTCCATAAAAAATTGCCTATCTGACCCTGGCTTTGAAATTGAATGAGAAATATCATAGAACATTATTATACATGGCCTAGCCAATACTACTCACAGTTTACTTTTACTAGAACAGGACACTGTCAAGACTTTTTTTTAATAGGGCTCATCACCAACACGACCCATAGAAGAGGATCTCTCTTGTATATCTATTGATGTCCTGTTTTCTTCATACAGACAAAATCCATTTCCTAGAAATATTTTAACAGAGTTAAGCAAACACAACAGCCACTTAATGACTCCGTGGGAGATGGTATTTAGAGTAGAAGGATAAGTAGGGGGAATAAGATGAATAAGGGGGAATAAGTGAACATCAGGAGAAATGTTTATTCCATGTTAAGATTTGATAGGCTGTGATTGTGATTCCACATTCCAAGGCAAGTAATAGGGGGTCCATGATGTATTTGAACAACATAGCATACCAGAAAATATGTCTTTGTTTCTATTTACTGGACTATCATGTACATTGTGATCTGGTCTGGCTTGAATTACTCAGTCTAGTTAAAAGAGACCCTGATTTAGTGGGCTAGATATACAGAACCTTTAGGTACACAAATGCTAGTGTAAGCTTTGTGTGCAGTTGCATTAATTTGCATGCCCAGTTATGAGAGTTCTGCATAGAAATTGGTTAATTGCACCAATTGAATCACTGATTGGGCATAATACCCTGCACAATAGCCTGATTTGCATATGCATTGTTGAAGACTTACATGTATAGTTATGTGTGCAATGGTGCTCATATTTTGTATATATAAGAGTGCATGTAAATTGCTTGAAAATCTGTCCCAGTAGATCTCTTCCATCTCTACTTTAGATCATTCTGTTTGCTAAGTAATAGATCATCCCACTCTGATACTAAAATGTGTCAGCTCAGAGAGTGAATATCAATTAAATGAGTAAATAAAATGCTGCCAGAGGTATATTTTTGCCTTTTACCTAAAAACTTCCTTTTTTTTGTAGCTTCCATGACTAAAATCCTGGGTTCTTTTAGGGCACTTTTCGCTGTGTGAAAGGCAGCTTGTTCTTTCAATAATTCTCTTATTTATTAGCCCCTTTTCACCTGGATTTGTTTATTAAACTGTAAACCTGATTGAATTCCATATAAGGCACACTCATGCTATTCCCACTAAATTCCATAGGATATGGGTTTAATTGAGGTCAGGGCCTCACAGTATTGGGAGTTATTGAACTGGTGATATATACCTCAAGACTAGGATCTGGTTTGAGGCAGTTATATTGTCCAGTAAGCAAGTTCCAAACAGAAAACTCCAAAAGAAGTCAATATTGTTTTTCTTGAAGCAGCAAAACCATCCCAGTTTATCTTTACTTTGATATATTTCTAGGCAAGCCAACTGAGTCACAAAATGCAGATGTCACCTAGAATACTATTAACAAAACCAGCTCTTCTGGTGAACTGACTCTTGGTTCACTGGTGAGGCTCTTAGCTCTCCTTCCCCTTTCCTTTCTCCAGACAACAGCCAACTGTCTGTTCGGTCTCATCTGTTCAGCTGTTTGCTGACAATAGAAAGCAATGAGCCCTCCCATGGTTTTCTGTTGTTGTGTTTCATTTTTGTTTGGCAAAGTAAAACAAGCTGTCCAATAAAAAGGAATGGAAGGAGTTATCCAAAACTTCTAATTTAACACTGTAGCTGTGCAGGACAGTCTAACAGAGCATATTGGAATGTTCACCCGTTCTTTCTTCTTTTTGATTAGAACTACAGACAGGAGTTTGGGAGAGTCCTGAGGCAAACAGAGTTTAAGCTTCTGAACAAGTGATTTCAAAATTTTTGTTATTATGCATGGGCTTTTGTCTCAGAACACAAATTGAAGGCCCTAGTTCTTGGTTTTTTTCCCCTATTCCTGTGTTAAGGAGAGAAACCATAGAGAAGAAGGGGTATAGAACAAAAGCTATCTGTGTGTGTCTGTCTGTTTGAGACTAGGCTGGAGATATGGACAGTTCTAGAGAAATCTCACATTCCTTATAACTTTGGTTCTACTTCCCATACCTTCATCACGGTTGCATCAAGAAGAGCTGCAATACTCCTCCTGTTAAAGGGTTGAAGGATTTCTCCAGCAGGAATTTCCGCCCACTGTAAAGTTATTTCAGACTGTCAGAGTGGGTCAATAGGATTGGCAGGAGCTGGACTCAATGGACTGACTTACTGCAGTAAAACAAGACTGCAGTCCTTATGAGTAGAATGATGTCATTTAAGGGGCCTGATGCTCTTGCAAGGGAAATATTAATCTGCACTTTAAAACAAAACATTTTGCAGAATAGCTTCCAAGCAATGAGTGTCCCAGAACAGCTAAAAATTTTCACATTTAACGTGAATGAAATATCAGCTCCCTCAAGATGAGGTCAGTGAGAAAGTAGAGCATCCTTAAAAGATTAAGCTTAATCTGAGTCTCAGAATCTCCAGCGGTAGTCCTGTCATTGTAGGGAAAACCAGAAATTTAAGTGTGTTTTGAAGGGAATCCATAAAGCAAAATGTAAGATAAACTAAGAGTCAAAGTGAGAAAAGCTCCATCACCGGTAAAGAAAACCAGTTAGCATTTCTTAAATGGATGAATGAAAAAAAGAGGGAGTAAACTGGGGCTCAGAACTTGGCACATTCTTAAAGCAAGTAAAGCTCTTTAAATGGAAAACTAAGATCCAGGTGCTATGGGGAAAATGGATGTGAGTAACAACTGGTGTCACCAAAAAAGAAAAGTAGATGCCATTTTCTTTTCATTTGAGTTGATATGTCTGAGGTAGTAAATACCATTTCCCACCGAAATTTGTTGTTCTCCCTGTCATATAAAACAAAACCATTCCAGCACTGGCCCTCTGTCCTATAAAAAGTTAACTCCTGCAATCCAAGCCTGTGTCATTGGACAATGAATATTGAGCAGCTGAGAAAGAATTCGTAACCAAGCCTATCTAGCTTTGCTGCAAAGTTCAGATTTAGTTGAGTTTTGAGAAGCTCAAGCGAAGAATAATAAGCAGAAATCTTTATTATTATTGTTTGTTTTGGTTAGAGGTACAGAGAACAAGTCCGCTACCAGCAGAAAACTGCAGCTTTTCAAATCCCCTCTAAGAAATGGAAGGTGCTTTGCAGAACTTGTTTTCTCGTTCTAGTGTTGTCTTCTCTGTGTCTTTTGCTATTTCCACTTTGGCTCTTGCTGTAGTAGTAGTAATGATTATTCTTGATGGCTAAACCTTCATATAACAGCAAAGTAGTGGAAATAGTATTTCTATCAAGAAAAGAGGGCAAAAGGAAATACCTTCTTCTCCCAAGATAGTGCCGTACATGATGAATGCATCTCTTGATCACATTAAAGTATTTAATTCATGTAAAATTACAAAGACATCAAAATGAGCAGGATTCCTTTTGAAGTCAAGACTATTGACGTCATCTTGATGGTCATTTCTCATGGAGGCAACTCTGGGCTTATCGATAATGAAAATAAGAACTGGGAGGGAGAATGTTTTTGTAATTTTTGTGGGTGGTTATTTGGTTTTTTGGGTTTTTTTTCATTTTGTGAGAGAAGCAACCTGAGTTATTTGGAGTATGGAGTATTCTGGCATATAGAAACACTGACATCCCTTGAAATAGCCTCAGAATCATTATCTGCTCAAAGAAATTCTTGTCTTTGTCATTTGATGTAATCACTAGGATAATTTTCTGTCAGCCTACAATACTCTTGTCTTTCAGATGATTGGGCAGGAGATTATAACCCTGTCCCTGGTATGGTAGAGAAGTTTCCACATGGTCTTTACCCACTACCAACAGTGGTAGTAATATACTGCTAAAAGTCTGGGTACTTCTTTTGTGGACTATTCCACACTATTGGATACTTTCTGAGACAATATTTTGACAATAGTAGGGTGTGAGTGCCTGAGACACCAGACATGGAGAGCTCAGTCTGTGCTCTGCATGACTGCAGGAGGTTTTGAGTTCAGTGTAGGACAGCTTAGCTTGGCACACAGGCTATGAAGGTGAGATTTGCACTGAGAGAGATGACAGTGTATGGTATGCTGTTTAAAGACGTGAAAAATAGATGAGAAGATGTATTCATTCACTGAAAAGAGGATTCAAACACAGAGTCTGCTTGGAACTTCGACATTTGTTCTCACTTTTCTTTGCTTAAGGAATGTATGACAGAACATGATAGGTAGTTCAACAAATATAAAATAGTTTTTGATATATGGTTTAAAGGATATTCTTGCATTAGTATGGAATAACTTAGACTCAATTCCTTCATTATTAGTATAGTAATCTGTGCAGCTGTGGTTCAGTGATTAAATTAACAAAGGTTTTTCTCTTCAAGTTTTAAGTGGCACTCAGCAGACTCCATTGGAAAAGCAGGAAACTCATGGATATTTTAGGAATAGCTCAGTGACTTCAGTGCCTAAGTTGAGTGAACTAGATTTCACACTGTTCTGATAAGTTTATGGAAGACCAAACCAGAGCTTCATTAGAGACCCAGGAAGAAATTACAGGAGTTCCTCATCCCATACTCTCCTTTTCCCCCTGTATGAAAATTCTATAATCTTCCCCTACTAAGGAAAAAATATAACCTGGGGTGAGATCCATCTGTCCTAACCTTGAAGGCCAAGAGAGAGATATTTAAGTCTAAACTAGTTATGCTAGACTCCCTTTACGGTCAGTGGAGAGAAATAGTCCACTCCTGAGAATGATTCATCACACCCTGAGATACGCAACTGAGATAAGTCAGCTGTGTGTTTCCAGGTCTTGCTTGTTTGTTTCCGTTGACCAGAAACAAAAGACTTGACTGTCTGGCTGCAGATGTCTGAGTACAGATGAGCTTCTCCTTATACTGCACATGCCTGAGAAGGCAGAAACTCACCTATTTCAGATACTGTATCCCTTTAATCATTTTAATCTGCTTCACCAATCACCCATCCCAAAGAGTAACAGCATTTATACTTGGAAAAACCATTTGAATGAGACAACCTATATATAAACTGAGTCATATTTGAAAAATGTCTCACCTGTAACACTTCTGAGGAGTCTGAGCAGCAGGCGTCAGTAGATGGAAGTTCTCACTGGACATTTAGGTGAAGTTAATTCTTGTTTGTGTGTGTGCCTGTCTGTGTGTGTGTGAGTTCATGTGTAAGAGCACATATGACAATGTAGTGCGTATGAGAAGAATAGGTGAACTTTACCGTTTAATCTAAACATGGTATGCTACAGTAAATATCAGAGAAAATGGTATTGACTTTAAGATATTACAGCTTCAAATGTCAGTTCTACTCTATCTAAAACTCTGTTGGATTTGATTTACATCTCTTCCTCTTACTTCAAAAGCTGCAAAAGGAGGATGTTGGCAAAAGGGACCTGACACAGACACACTATCTCTGTTTTCTGCCTCCTGTTTTGATATTTTTTCTGTTACAAATTTTTGGCTAGAGCTGAAGATTTAACTAAACAGCCCTTGTCCCATGCTTTTATTCTGATTGTAAACAAGTGTGCTTCAGGCTCAAGAGTAAATCAAATGGATGAAATACCAGAAACCTCGAAAGAGAATTCTCTTGCCAAAGGTGCTGCAGCTGAATCGAAAGGTCAGGGAAATATTAGTGATAGTTTCAACAGAAATGAAACCAGACTTCAAAAAACAAAGAACTCACAAGAATAACATTTAAACAGCTCTTCCTAGCCCTTTAGAGACTAAGTAATCCTCATTACACTTCAACGATATAAGGAGAAATACAATGTTGGTATTCATGCTGAAGTCCAGAACTAACATGCACTTTGCAACCAAACCTACACCCTATAACTGAATTGAAAACCTGTATTTTTCATTCCTAGAAATTGCAATTATAGACTTAAAATTCCAAATGGGCAGGAAACAGATTTTCCATCCAACAAGAACTTTGTTTCTTTCAGAGTCTACACAAGAAATATTTATCAACTGCTAATTCACATGAGAGAAACAGCACAGAAGGAGCCAAATTACTTTATCCAGTTGGGGTATTTTGATTTGATACTTCTGAAATGCTGCATTTTCTTTTCATGTCTTTGGTTTTATTTTGTCCTTTGTAGGAATGTTGCAGTATATTATTCACCATGTGGAATAAAGTTTACTAAAGAGGCCAATTCAATGTGGGGCACTTTACCTAAGGTGCCACAAGGAAACAGTACCAGAGAACTCTCTCGGTTAAGTTTTTAAGATTATTAGATGGATTTGGTCACTTTAGTGTAGATCTTTTTCTTGCAGCTTTCAGTTCTAACACTCTCACTCTTTCACTGTATGGTAAATTTTATCCATTTTCTCTTAATTGTTCTTTATGTGTTTGGCAGCGATCACCTAGATATCTCTGTGATTTTTAAGAATTGTAAGAATGACCTTAACTGGTGGAGGCAGAGTTGTCTCCTCTATATCTCAAGGATGAAGGTGCTGAAATATTGTGTTTTTCTTTAAGGGTGAATAACAGGACAAGAAATAAATACATAAACTTGAAGGGGAAAGATGCCAATGATGGAAGGAATTATTTAAGATTGTCCATGGGGATATAACTAAGAGTAATGGGATACAATTAAGCAAAGAAAAACTCACAATAAATATCAGGAATAAAACACTTACTGGCAGTGAAGCATATTAAGCCAAGGTTTCCCAAAGGATAGGGTGGAAAATCCATTGCTGAGGAGACTCACAGACACATTGGACAAAACAGAGGAACATATGCAGGAAGGAACATTCAGACACTGGCAAGGGAAATGGCTGGATGACCTACAAAAAATAGGTCTTTTTCTCTTTCTTACTTCTGGTCCTGGCAATTACCGTCCTATAAATCTAACTTCTCTCCCCATTAAAATAATGGAATGTAAAGATGGAGAAAATATCGTGAAACTTCTAGAGGACAATGGGATCATGAGCCGTGAGCGAGATGGGGTTGAGAATTATTAACATCAGAATATAAAGGGAAAGCAGAGGGAAGGTTATGTGATAAGATTTTAGTAATAGGTTTGATACAGTGCATCTGAAAATTTTGAACCCAAAAGGTCATTTAGATGCCTAAGAAACTGCCACTTCCTTGTTAGGACTATCTGTGAAGGAAGGTGATGATAAACAGCAGAGTTTCTAATGATGGAGACTGGTCTGAAAGTATATTGCAGTGTTTTTTCCCTTGTGGTGTCTTCATTCCTGATGCAGAAAAGAACCAGCATGATAATGATGTTTCCGACTAACAGGAAGTTAATCTTAGTCCTAAACACCTGTCATGGCAAAGAAATGTTTCCAAGGGATGTACCCAGATTTGCACTACCATTTGCTTGAAGGAATGTTATTCCAAAATTGTTCATATTCAGGCTTCTCACACTTTCAATTATTCTAGACAGTGCTAGTCATAGCTGGTGGTAATATACTACTGTAATTTAGAGGAACATAGTTTTTCATATTATTGTTACACTGTCTTATATTTTTTTTTATTAGAAAACGTGAAGCACAAAGAGGTCATTTCACTTGAATATACTGTGGCTAACATAGCTGAGAAGAGACAGTCTGACTTTCAGGGCCCTAAAGGACTTTTGAGATCCCCTTATATCATTGCAATGGGGCTCACTAGTCAGTGTGTAAATGAATAAGCTTCTCTAACTGATCTTTATAATCCTAAATGGTTGAAACCTCCACGCAGTGTAGCTGTCCAGGCTGGTTAGTTGTGTTGAATTTTCAATTTCTCCCCTTCAGCTATAAAGTAAAACTAGAACACTAGTTTAAATGTAGATATAAATTAATAAATACAGATAAGTTAACTCAGCCTTGTAGCCAAGTCTTGTAGCCAAGTCCTATGCAACAGTTACTTACTTTTGTAGTCCTTCCTGAATGGTATCTGTAGCCCCCAAAAAATATCTTTGGATGCCCTCTATTGCCATATAGTATTTTCTTTTCAAAGCAGCTGCATTTCTAAACATATCCTTTATGGCACCTTATCACTGTATTTTACCACAACTTCCTGCAAGCAGAAGTCTGGGTTTTAGGTAAATTCGTATGAACTAGAGGAGGTTATTGTAGGTATTTCTTAAACTCTTATTCTGACCACTCCATATCTTCTTCCACCTTCACAGTCCAGACTTATTTTGATGTCTGATAGATGATTAGATCAGCCCAGGCCAGCAAAAATACAAGTTACCTTGTGAGGGCCCTACTGCCAAGAGTCCTTATGCCTCCAGAGTTGGTTGTTCCTATTAGGGTCTCCTTAGAGAAGGACCTGATCTTCCCACATACATCGTGTTTTGCCTTGCCCATTAGATTCTAATTGTGGCTGGAACCTGGAGGTATTTTGTGCTCAAGAGGTAGCTGAAGCATTACTGAGGAGCAAAGCTGCCTTCCTACTCTTCTACTATGACTTCTGCTCCTGCTTCAGCACAGACCATGCAACGCATTGCAGGCTCTGCCAGCCTATGTGGAGGAGAAGCAGGGAGTGTGTTTTAATCTGAGCAGACATGCCTTGCTTTGTTGTACCGCGCTCCAATACTAGCCATTTCCCAGCATTGGTGGTCTGTGTTGGATTGAATCTGAAAGGTCAGCTGGAGAGAGGAGGCCAGGCAGCCACAGAGACCCAGTGTGTCGGAACAGTATGTTTAATTACACACAAATTTACTGCAGCATGTCAGGAGGGAGGCAGGGAGCTTGTCCCATGGAAAGGTCAGGCATTGTGTGGTGGCTTTACCTAAATTACACAAGAAGGAATGGAAGTGATACCCTGACCTTGTATAATGAATATACACCCAGACCCCAGAGGGCACAATGTATTCATGTGTTTGATTCGTCTTAAGTTTAACTCCTTCTCTTGCTTCCCCTGACAAAGTAAAAGTAATTTTTTCTCCGCACTTTCAGAAATACCCTTGATCTTACTTTTCCCAAGACGTGATAATATTTCAAGCTACATGACACTATGCATATTAGGATGCCCAAAAATGCAGGGCAGTTTTTGGCCACAAAAAGCCATCACTCTATATGTGAAATGGTCATCTGAGAGAAGTCAGGAAATCAGAGTCCAGAGAAAATCTTAAACAGTCAATATGCAGATTTTCTTCTTTCAGGGTAATAAGACGTTCTTCGTAAGACAGAATCTTAAATTCTTCTACCTTAGTGTCTGATGACCTGCCATCATGTTGTGAGGGGTGGGAGGTGTTAGCCTTTTCTTGTTATAAGAATCTGAACAGAGAATGGTGTTTGTTTCTTTTTTTACTTATGCATTTATTTAGAGGGTTTGGTTTTGGTTCATTTGTCTGTTTGTTTCTGATGGAAGAAAAAGTAGAGTGAGGGAGGTAGGATAGCACCCACCAACAAGATGAAATTCCCACTGTGCCAAGTGCTGTGCATGTACTCATTCGAGTATAGCCACCGCTGGAAGACTGTCCAATTCCAAGTAAAACTGACAAGGATTAAGAAGGGAATAAAAGCAGAAGTTGGAGGAAAATAAATTTATTTCTAAAGATTACAGTTGTTTACTGACAAACTGATGGGAACTTAGAACTCCTGATTTCCAATCTAGTTCTGAGTCTAGTTTTAGTCTTGACATAGACTTATTCAAAGACATGATAATTATGTGAACACTTATCTGGGGAATATGCCGATTAGAAATTCTTGTAGGTAACTCACAGTGTTTAGGTTGCAGATTACATTAATAGCTTGACTTGACTTAACTGCTTCTGTAACTAGCCAAATCAGGTGGAGCTTATGGATTTTCTTTTCCTTGGAATGGAAAATCATAGATTGATCTCTTCTTATTCTAAGCAATTTTTCTACTATTGCCTTTAACAATGAGTTTTGTATTATTATTTGGCAGCTTGGCCTCCCTGGATATTCTTTTAGTTTCCTTAAATAAGAAATAAAGATAAGATAGCAGTGGTGACACTTACTAGTGCCATATTTCTGTATTTTACTATCTTGCTTGTATTTACTCTGCAGAAAAGGTAAGTGACCTGTCATTTATTACTGAAAGTTTTTAGGAACAGTAAGGAATTTATTTCTGTGTGCTTCAACTTAGTAATTCCAGAAACAAATGCAAAGATAACTCATTTCATCAATCTCTTTCTTGATTAAATGTAAGAATCCAGATAACACCATAAAAAGAAATGGTGACTTAAGAAGGAAAAATTGTGCAATGAGTTCAGAATGAATTACACAGTAAGAAAAAAAAAGTAGTAATAAATAAGTAAATAAAATCCAATAATTGGAGACTATAGAAAATTTTCCCCAAGCACCATCACAGAAGCCAGGAACTATCAAGGCTGAGACTTACAGCTTTTTGATTGTTTTGAAATAACAGCAAATTAGGCATCATATGTTTAGGGAACAGTACTGCATCAGCTGAAGGCTGGACTACACTGTTTCTTAAGGTGGAGCTCTTTCTTTTTCTGTAGATTACTGCTGCTTCCATGTGATCAACTTTGTTAATTTTTATAATATTATAGCATTCTCCTGCTTTGCAGGTTTTGAGAGACCTGGGAAATTGTCAGCAACTCAGTCCAATGCAATTGCATGCCAGCTCAGTGAGGGAAAGTACATTTTCCAGTGCAGACACAAAAAGAGCATGTGCCTATGTTGATGGCATATGAATAAGACACCCATGTGTGTTCTGGGGTTGTGAAATGTTATCAAAATTTGTATAGGTCAGGACTGTAGTTCAAAGGCCTCTTTTTTGGACAAGTTAAATGTCCGTATAGTGGACACGTAGTCCAGCACCGTAACATTTTTTAATGCCCAGATTCATTCCATCTAGCTGAAAAGTCTTGAAAATACTGGTAGTCAACTCACACCCTGGACTGAGAAGATCCCTGATTAGACCTAATTCTCACCCATCTCTCTCCATTTTCTATAAAGTCAAATGGTGGATTCTTGCCCTCTTCAATTAGGTGAAGCAAAACCTGTCAAAACCCTCAATTCTTCAAATACTGTCTAAAACAGTTGTGTGGTTACTTAATCTGTGGATCCTAACATCATTAAATGTTTTGGTGAGTCATGGAAATGCTATTCTTCTATTTTATAGTGTGAGTGGGGGATAATTCAAAAGAAAGAGAGAGTGGTCTACAAAGGTTCAGACAGCTCTAGGTATTCATGTCCGTGAGTTCTGCACATATATTCCAGCAGAGTTAATGCAACTCTCCAGCCTAACCACAGGATAGGGTAGAAGTTAGTTTCATTGATCTAAGAAGACATCAAAATAAATTCTTTCCTACTATTTCTGTCAAGGATTAGTTGGGAGTTAATTTCAGGTAACTTGGTTGGCTATGTATCTTGAGATAGTAATAAGGAAGACTTTGTCAGCAGAGAGAAATAAGTCATTTTGAGTGATAGTCATATGGTCTTTATTCATTTATGAGGTACACGTCTCCTTCATCTACCACTGCAGGCATTGTACCCTAGAAGCACTACTTACCTCCCAAACACAAACAGTGTTCAACTTCATCTTCTTTCTGTAGGGCATCTGCAAATCTTTTAATACCTCAGTGATGGCATTGATCATTCACATTTCTTCTTATTCCCTTGCAATCTTCTCACAAGGAAAACAGCAGCACCTTGTACCTTCTTAGCTGGCTGAGATCATGAGTTTGAGTTAGTGGCAGTCTGAATCCAGCACCCCCTGCAAGGCTGCCTGGAAATAGGACAGTCTGTCAGGTACCTGTGCAGTGGTGGCAAGAGCTGCCTAAGAGGGATGTCATCCCTAGCCCCAACTTGCTACAGCTGAGGGTAATATAGCAAAGCCTGGTGGGTTTTTTGAGGGTCTGACAAGTTTGGTAAAAAGAGCAGGAAGAAATCATAGGCTCCTTACACTATTTAAAAGTTACACTCTGGAGATAAAAACAAAACAAACACACAAACAAATAAAGACAACAAACCTGTTGAAGAATGTAAAGCACAGAATCAACAAAGCAAGACATGTGCAGGAGCATGCACACAAAATGTTCCTCCTGTACAGAGAGTCAAAGCTGAATTTAATGCTAAGAACTTTTTTTCCCTTTTAAACTGAAACCTCCAATAATTGCCTAGTGTTCATAGGAATGTAAATTACTCTTTTTGGTCTCTGTGTAGGGAGCAAGGAGATGAATGGGAGTCTAAATTGGTTTTGCTTCCTGTTCCCTGTAGTGGATGCAGGATTAGTCCACTGTGCCTCTTTGCCCTTCCATTTCCTTGAAGACATGGGAAAACCTTCATTTTGCCAGGAGTTACTTACTCATTAAAATGAATCAAACAAGCCAGATTGTAGCAGGCATTTGAAAACCTGCTATCTGTCAAGAATTTTAAATTTAAAATTAACATTGAGTCCTCCTTTAAGACAAAAACCTTGACCTTAAGTTGCGTAGTGATTGGCAAGCTCTCCCCATCCCTGACTCGATTAACATTTAAATGCCATTTTGTGTGAATATGAGTGGCGCCTTTGTAACAAACAAATTACTAATGTCTTCCTGCAGGAATGGAGCATCAGAAGTGCCTTATTAATTTGATGTCTAATTGAAAATCCTTTCCTTATTCTGGAGACTTCTATCGGACCTGGGGAAAGTAGCCATGGCGTATGTCTTGGCCACTTTCCCAGTTAGCCTATTCTTCCTTTATTTGTGTTTCTGGGCATACCTTGCTGTGGGAGAAAGAGGAAGAAAGGGGAAAATTTGTCTTAGATGAGGATATACATATGTTTTGTGTTTGATTCTTCTAGGAATAAGCAATAAGGAAAAATTTATGACCATTAAGCTATACAGCATGTTGTACAGTACACAACTGCCACACCAATGAGTAAACAAAGCTACTGATAAACTCAGATCTTTCATGCAAATTTACAGAATATGTCAAACCTGGAAGCATAACTCAGAAGTTCTGACTGAGCAGTAGGGATGTTGATGCTGTAGGAGACAAACAATTTACAGCCCTGGACACATGTTGAGCTCATCCTAAACAGTGCTTTGTGGACCTCACGCATCACTTTGTAACTCACGCAGGCTGCAGCCTATATATCCACTTACTGGCAAGTAGACATTAGAGTTACGCCACTCTGCATGTCCACAGTTCCGCTCTGCATTATGATCCAAAGTTCACGGGTTAGCTTGTCACTGCTTTGCATTTCAACAACATATCCGAAGGCCTGTGCACTTGCCTTGGGAGAGGATAGAAAAGAATGCTTCACCAGCCAGCTCATTTATCTGCCAGCGCTAATTGTGCAAATGGGGAGAAATCTGTAAGATGCAAAGGTGCTGCTCTGAGAACAGCAGAATTTTCTGCTATATTGAATAAATAAATATGCATATGCAAATTACAAATGGGATGCTTTTTCTTTTTTTTTTTTCCTAGGATAATGCCTGCTATCTCCTTCAAATTATGTCAATTTGGCATTGTAAGTTTGCAAGGTACACATAGGAATCCTGATACACCAAAACTGGTGTTCATTCTGTTTGGAGTGTTTTTTCCCCCTATCTCATTAACTCTGTCAGTTAATTGTTGTTCAGCCACTTCACCGTATTCTATATTTAAATTTTGAATAAGAAAAATTGAAATTTTATTTAATTATTCCCTTGTCCCACCTTTTTTACTAGAACTCCCATTACAGTCTGTCTTTCTAGACGTGCTACATATCATCTATAGCTGCAGAGATTTTTAGGTATATGCATTCGAGCTAATCAGCTTGGGCTTCTGTTACAGTCAGAAGGGAGAGGTACACTCTTATTTTGTGAGTCCTCTCATCTTAATGCTCTAATCTAAAATCAATCAAATGAACTGTGTCCCAAAAGCACTCATTTCTCTTTGTTGATTATAGAGAAAATAAAAAATGACTAGCTCAGATGGAGCCATCTATGTTCAATGACCACATCTGTCTGGATAAACTTAAACTTACTCTGGCTTCCCGAAGGAGAAATATCCTAAAGGCCTCAAACTCAAACTATTATCTTTTCCTGCTCAGCAGGACTCCTTAGCTCGTTGCAGCACTGTGATATCCATGGTGTTAAAGGTTACTGTGTGCTTAGAGACTAGTGAAGGTGCAGTTGCATCTGCATAGAATCATAGAATAACCAGGTTGGAAGAAACCCACGGAATGTAAACACGTCCTAGGTGTTTCTCTGACTTCATTCTTATCAAAAGGAGTTGCAGATGTCTTGTTTGAGTGTGCCTTCCTCTTGGAAAGATGCAAATCAGAATGTATAGAGACAGGGTAATTGCCATTTTTGTGTTCAAACCTCCATCCTCTGCCAGGTCAAGGATGCTTGCCCCAAAGACTGGTCTCCAGCTATGTGCTTTATACTTTTAAGTAGCAGTGTGATGAAAAGCTCCTCCTGAATTGAGTGTTATGCAGAAGACTTAGGGGAAATATTTTCTTGCAAGATTTCTCACTCCGTCAGACCAAAATTTGTATTTTAATATGAAGTAAGAATCGCAACATTACAGGTATTCCACCTTTCAAGCTGTCTCAGATTTTTACCCATGTTAAAAAAAAAAAAATTAAAAATCATATATTGTACATCTGTTGATTTTCATCCAGCTGGAGCACGTGGAGTAAAAGTGCAGTAAGAGTTCACCTGCTTGATTTCAACATATGATTCTTATTCACAAGTATTGAAGAAAATACTAATATCTGAGCACTTTGGGGGGAATGACCTCTCAGTAGTTCTACTGATTCGTTGAAATCCCACATTTGTATTTTCACATAGATGTGATAATTGAGCCGACAGAGTGCAGATGACCTGGTCAAAGGTGTGTAGTTAATGCAGTTCATCACCTGTTCTGCTTTTGTTCATTTGGCTGCGTAATTTACAAGATCGCTGCTGTAAATCTATTGACAAACATGCATGCCATTGGTGCCGAAAACTCACAAAATGGGGGTAAGAGAATCCTAAAAAAGAGGTGTTCCTATGAAGTTGGCTTTTTACAAACTGGATATATATTATATAGCTTATCATGCTAAGGGATGCTGATTTAACCTTTTAGGTATGAACATAAATGTATTCCTTTGTTTCTAAGCAGCATTATGTGCAATAAAGGGGGAGTTGTGTGGAGATACTCATCATGAATAAATGTACAATAACATGACTGTGGGCAGCCACATTCAGGAGGTTATCAGCAATTTCAACACTCCTGAAAAAAGGGGTGCAAGGATAGATTATATGATATATGATGCTATTTTGCCAGTCATTTTCTGTTACGTATTTCCTCTTGATCTGTCTGATTGAGTAGTCAAGATCCCAAGTAAAAGGACTTTCTTTATTTCCCATGGTGGTTACAACCTAATATACTTTTCATTTAAGAAAATTCCTCTTGGGATTCATCTGTGTCTTTTATTTTTTCTTTCTATATTGGTGTGTAACTGTATCAGCAGATGTTCTGTTCAAAAGTGATGGCATTTTGGAACCTGGAGCACCATTTTCCGCCTGCAGCATAGTCAGCCAGTAGAGAAAGACCCTTTAACAGGTTACTGGCTTCCTTTAAGATTTTATCTCTCATCAGTTTCCAAAGGAAAGTGAGAGTAGGCTAGAATTCTGAATGGAAGGTGTCTTTATGGACTTGGATGCTGTGACTTCATCCATCTGTGGAATAGCCCATTTTGAAGGATGTTTGGAACAGCACAGGAAAACAAAAAGCAAATCAGAAAAGAGCACACACCATTCTTTTATGCTCTTTTCAAGAAAAAATTATTTTTCCTCCATGAAAAAAAATATGGCAATGGTATTAAGGATTCTTTTTTACAAAAGAACAGTGAAAGAGTGATCTCAAAATTATCTACTTTAAAACTGACACATTTAAAAGAATATTTAAGATGTATTCAACTTGATTTTTTACAAAACTACTTGCACAAAGTGAAACCTGATAGAAAAAAATCTTAAACTTTTAGGAAGATAAGGAGGCTCCTTTGTTTCTGAAGGGTTTACTCCAAAATAAATACACTTACTGCAGTGTCTATAACAACTGTTAAAATTCTGATGCTAGTTTTTCTTGTGAACAACACGATTTTTTAGGTTTTCATGGAAGATGATAATAAAAGTAGGTAGTTGTGTGCGCTATGAAACAGACGGCAGAAAACTGGGTTTGTATATCTGCAGTGGGAAGAGGCAGAAAGATCAGGGAGGGAGTTTAAAATTAGTTGGCTTTTATTCAATCACTCGCCCAGCATCTTTGTCAGTGCTTCAGAAAGCTTTCAATAAAAAACAAATAAAATGCATAATAAAATATGGACTCACAACAGAAATTCAAATGACCATCCCAGTACAAGCCCATAAATAAAAGATTCAGCTAGTGAGACACCCACAAAATACATTTTCAAAAGGCTTTTAAACTGATTAAGGAAGTCAACTTCATGTATATTGATAGTGGAGAGTACGCTTTCCTACAAAGAGCAGGCAGGGAATGGTATACCAAGGGTAACTCAGACTGCAGTTTTGTGAGGCTGTAAAACTAAACCTCGCAACAGGTTGTTCTTACAAGTAGACTGTCATTAAATCTTACAAGAAATATTTAGGTATGTGCTCTGTTTCTTTCTTCCACCTCTGTCTATTTTAATTCCAAAAAGTTTTACAGTTCTCAGTGTAATAGCTCATATATCTGCAAAATAAAATAGAATTTATTCTGTAAGCCATCTGTGTGTGAACCTGGAATTCCTATGACTTTGTCTGATGATGAGATTTTCAGATGTCTCAAAAGCTGCATGCAGTGGCTGAATCTTCACTTGTGGCCAAGATGTTCATGATAACTCTCAATATTGTGGGTTCTCTGGTGTATAGTAAGAGTGAGCTATTAACATAACCCTTCCTCTCAGTGACAGCGCTAACTTGTACTTCATTGTTTGAGCCTGTTTTTTTCTATCCTGATGTACATTCAGCTGAAACATGCAATAATGTAATCAGGAAAGAGTCATAGACTAACACAGACACGACTCAATCATGTCAGAATCATTTATTTAGATAAACAAATTCTATTTGCTATATAAGGACTCTAGCATTCATTTTAAACTACGGTTGTGTTCAAGAACCAAAGAATTTTTTCCACCTTGGCTTTAAATTTGTCGCATGTGTTAGGAAAGATTGATTAGACATTTTAAAATCCTTTAAAATGAAAATGTTGCATTTTTAATGAAGAATAAGGATAGCATTAGAGTATTTCTTGATACTATTATAAGGAAGTGTCAAAATACTGCTAAACATAATGTATTGATAATAACAGTATAAAAGTATTACTTGTATACAAAGGTGGAGAAGGATTAGATAAACTGTAGGTCTCTGGCTTTATTGCCCTTGTTAAATTCTTGTTCCCATCCATCTGATCTTGCTGTGGTGACAAATGTAGGTTCCAAATTATTAAAATTAGATTTTGGGCAATCATGTGACTATAGAATAAGGTGAGATTGGCTTTCTTTCCTTGTTTCGCATGGGTCCAGTGCACAGGATGAATATATGCAGAGAAGGTTACTGATGGCATCTTGGCTTGTATCAGAAACAGCGTGACCAGCAGGTCCAGGGAGGTTATTCTCCCTCTGTACTCGGCACTGGCGAGACTGCCTCTCAAATACTGTGTTCGTTTCTGGGCCCCTCACCACAAGAAGGATGTTGAGGCTCTGGAACGAGTCCAGAGAAGAGCAGCAAAGCTGGTGAAGGGGCTGGAGAACAGGCCTTATGAGGAGCGGCTGAGAGAGCTGGGGTTGTTTAGCCTGGAGAAGAGGAGGCTGAGGGGAGAACTCATTGCTCTCTACAACTACCTGAAAGGAGGTTGTGGCGAGATGGGAGCTGGCCTCTTCTCCCAAGTGACAAGGGACAGGATAAGAGGGAATGGCCTCAAGCTCTGCCAGGGGAGGTTCAGGCTGGACATCAGGAAAAAGGTTTTCGTGGAAAAGGTCATTGGGCACTGGAACAGGCTGCCCAGAGAGGTAGTTGAGTCACCTTCCCTGGAGATGTTTAAGGCACGGGTGGGCAAGGCGCTGAGGGGCATGGTTTAGTGTTTGATAGGGATGGTTGGACTCAATGATCCAGTGGGTCTTTTCCAACCTAGTGATTCTGTGATTCTGTGCTTCTGTGACTATGCAGATACTACACCTCAGGAATCCCCTGAAGTGAAAATTAGTGCAGTTTAGGATAATATTCAGGGTGAATTCTTTGTTGCCACTATTGGCCCTAAGCACCAACTATTGGGGAGGACTGATGAAAGGAGTTTCAGCTGGGTGGACTTATTCTCTGATCTGGTAGAGCTGCATTTATTTCTTAAAAATATCTAATAACTTTTAGCACCATGAGTCTCCTGTGTTAGGAGAATGGCATCCATCACCACAGGAAATGAGCTGAACGAAAACTTGAGGATGCAAATACACACACAGAGAAGAGAATGTATAGGATTGTTGAATGTTTCAGAATAAATGACCCAAGTCCTCTTATCCAATGTGGCTACAATAATGAGATGAAACCAAGTATATGATAGAGAAGTGACACCTTATTCAATGGGAGAATGTGGTTTTGCTATGTGATACGGCAAAGTCCAGCTGCTATCCAATTGCACTACGGCACACAACGTACTCATACTCAAAAGCACTCTGAATATGAAATAAGACAGGGACAGTGTGGAGAATTTAAGCACAGGAAGATTAGGTGACTTGCCTACAAGCATCCCAGGAGTCTGTAGCAGAGCCATGAACTAACCCCTGCTTTCTCGCCCTACCTCTTGCTTCAGTCCATCACTTGCTTTGTTTTCATGTTTTTGTCTGGCCCTTCTTTCCCTGAGGGTGGAGAAATTTCCCAAGTCACTGGATCATTTTGTCAAGGGAGATAGATAACTTTCCAGTTCCTCCTTCTCCCCACCCTCTTCCCCCCATTAGCCAATGCAATTATAGAAAATCAAATATCTTGCTAGAGCCAGCCAAATTCAATTACATGGGTACTTCTGGGTAAATTTTGGCAGTGAATAGTTTGCTGGCTTTACCCAGACTTTTCTCTTTAATAAAATGCTCCAAGTTAGTCAATACATCTTGTTATAAAATAAAACAAAAACCCATACATACATGTGAGCATAGATAAGCAGAGACATATTCTTCAGACACTTTCTGGATACAGATTTTTCAGTGCTCTCCCAGGACCTCTATATCACTTTTGATCTGAACTTTCAAATTCTGTCCACCTCCTCATGACTGGATGATAGAATGGAAAGTCCCACCTTTCAAAGTTGGGATTGAGTAGGCAAATACTAAAATTGCAACTGCTCAAAATATGTTCCTCCTTCACCTGGAAAAAGAGAACTTTTAATTTACAAGTACCTTTTAAAAATAAGGTATTCCATAATAAAGCTGCAATTTTTTTATTAAAGAATGTCAGAGCAACACCTGGTGGGAGTTGGAGTGACTCACACTCTCATTTACCTCTCTCTGTAGGCTCAGCTCTGACTTTAAGTTGCATCTTTTGTTTCCTCTGCTTTAAAAGGAGCTGTTCATGACCACACACAATGTCCATCTGGGGATCACTACCCACACAGAAGAAAGGAAACTTCTGAAAATTGCCCGCTAGCTCATGGAGCCCTATGGGAACAGACATTTATTGTAATATTTGGGCTCTTCTGCAAAAACTCTGGGGTGTTAAAACAAATTAATATTTTCCTTAGGAGGCAAATTTTTTATAGGGTTTCACAGATTACTGGCTGAACAAGTTAAAGAACATACTACAATAATAGGGTATCCAACCAAAAATGTAGTGCCTCAAAGAGCAGTACCTCATACAATTGGTTTAGAGAACCCTGAATCTATAATCAAAACTCCACATATTATTCACCAATTTTAGGAAATACAAACTGGTAATATTAGCCAAACTAACAAAACCTCCACTGTATGGCAGTTATAAGATATTGCCTAAAAAATGTTCTGTTGTGTCTTTAAAACTTTTCGAAGCTTCATGCAGGAAAATATTAGCAGTATACTCTCTCCCTGAGCCCTGTGGTTGTATTCTTGACCTTACACAACTCATTCAGTAAAACGAGACACTGGGGTGGCATTTGAAATGAGGCAAAGCTGATATCTCTCCTTATTCTCTTGAATAATACTTCTTCCTCTCAGTAAAACCTTGTATTATTCAAATGGGGTGTAAAGACAGTGGCCCAGCCAAAAAAACATGCACTTAAGATGTCTAAAATACAGGATGCTAAACACATCGCCTGGCTGCCTTCCAAGCTAGTTTAGTTACTAGGCTTGTTTTATAAAAGAAATGGGTGTTAAATGTGAAAAGTAAAAGTACATGGAAAGGCATTTTTCAGTCTGCTTTAACAATTACAGCCAGATAGCACAAAATTGGTCATCTCTGATTTTAGTGACTGAAATCATTCTTCTCCCTTGTTTCTTCAAGGCTAGGCAGAGCTGCTGTGAGCTGTTACATAGGTTTCTTAGTCCTGCCCAAGCAAAAACCGCAGTTCAGGGTTTGTTAGAGTTTTATAAAATATACTTTTGCCAGTCTATGGAACCAAAATTTTGACAGTTTTGAAGGAGGAGGGGAAAGGGGGAAATGGGATTAGACTTCTATTAGGTAGCAAGAATATCCAGATTTACAAATGTAAGGATTAAAAAAAAAAATACCAGAGCTTCAGAATGGATATAAGCTTTCTTGCTTCACTGCCTAAACCAACTTCTAATTAATGGGGTTTAGGAAGGCATTGTCCCAATGAGTAAGTTATCCCACAGCTGCCCACTGAAGGGTGCCCTGCTTGTTGCAGAGGAGCAGATAGTATTGACCACTGTCTGAGACAGGTTATTGAACTGACTGTTGACCTGGTCCACTATGTCTGTGCTTTATTAATCTAATCTCATCTAATCTGATCTAGTTCCAATGCATTTTTCTCATGTGTCTCAAATACTCTGAGGATATACACACAATCTTTTTTAATAAACTCCTCAATCCCGTTTGAAAGTGGTCTTCTGTCTTGAGACACCCTCACACATTATCAATACAGCTATGAAGTCTTCACCCTGAACAGCCATGCTATATGTTACAGGCATGATGTTCTCAGTCAGATCAACAGCTGAGAGAGCTGGGGTTGTTTAGCCTGGAGAAGAGGAGGCTGAGGGGAGACCTCATTGCTCTCTACAACTACCTGAAAGGAGGTTGTAGAGAGGAAGGAGCTGGCCTCTTCTCCCAAGTGCCAGGGGACAGGACAAGAGGGAATGGCCTCAAGCTCTGCCAGGGGAGGTTTAGGCTGGACGTTAGGAAAAAATTTTTCACAGAAAGGGTCATTAGGCATTGGAACAGGCTGCCCAGGGAGGTAGTTGAGTCACCTTCCCTGGAGATGTTTAAGGCATGGGTGGACAAGGCGCTGAGGGGCATGGTTTAGTGTTTGATAGGGATGGTTGGACTCAATGATCTGGTGGGTGTCTTCCAGCCTGGTGATTCTATGATTCAATGATTCTATGTAGGAATCAATTACAAATGCTTTGATTTGGGAGCAAACCTGCCCGTGTGTGGGGGCCAACAAGGTGTGGTTTGCCCAGGAAAGATGCAGCATGTTTCACCGTTACAAAGTCAAGATGAACCCTCTGTGATGAGCTATTTGACGACACTGCAGTCTGTAGATGAGGGATCATTCCTTGGATGTGAGATACAGGGGAGAGTCTGTGACTCGTACAGCCAAGTATAAATCATGCCTTGATTTTCTTTTTCTCTGACCAGTTGAACAGTCAGTGTTTTAAAGAAGACTTTGTTATATTTAATAGTGCTGTTAACCTTGCAGTTTTGCTGGCCTGTTAATAAGAAATTCCAGAATGACATCATTAGCCATTCCTCTCCCTGAGCTGAGCAAAGCCAGCCGGTATCGAGCCTTACTGGGTGGGCTGAAAGCCTTTGTGATGCAAAACCGGTAAGATACAGCCACACCCGGGGTAACTGCAAGAGAATTGGGAAGCTCTACCTCTTACCTTTACAGTAGTAGTTACAAGGGAGTGAATTTTAACTCTTATGAGCTGATATGGTTGCTGAGGCAAACACAGATTGAAATCCTTCTCAAAGTTAATAATTAATATTCTATATATTGCTGGTCTAGTTTTTTGTGTTTGTTTTTTTCTTCTGGGTGCCATCACTGTGTGAAGATATGGAGAGTTGACAGGAAATATCCTCTCAAAAAAAGAGCAAGCAAAGCCTCGAGGAACATGATAGATAAAATTATACTTATTTTTCCCCATTCTGCTGAAAGGTTTACTCTGTAATAAAAGGTGTGGCAGGAACTCAGACAGACAAATCCAAACTCATTCAAACTCCTTCCAGAGCAACTCGATGATCTGCATAGTCAGAATCTACTTGCCATTTTGTGAGAAATGACTGCCTTAAAAGGTAACTTAGCTTTATTATTTGCTTTTAAGAAGTTATAACAATAAGATGATGGGTGCTTGCCTTGTGCATACAGTTTCTATTGTGTTTGCATATGCACTTTCACTCTGTTCACCATGACATCTACTAGCAGAGAAAAAAGGAAAAATAAAAAATGCCTTTCTGTCCAGATGGTCCAAAATTCACCTCACAGCTGGTTGGAGTCAAAAGGGTTGGGGATGTTGTTTTTGTTAAACTATTCACTCTCCAACATAGATTACTCACCTTTAAACTGTTCTGCTTCAGTGTTTCGATGGCAGTGATTTGATTTTACATGGAAAAAAAAAATATTTTCTTTCGAGAGATAAGAATGTTTTGGGAGTCACAAGCACCTGAACGTCTGATTTCAACTTCAGTAGGGTCTTCTCTGATGCCAGCTTTACTTTTTATTCATCACAGTGTTGACCTGATTAATTGTGCATTGAAAATAGCACTGTTTGCACCATTAATATTGGACTCATCTGTTCTATCAACAGAGGAACATAGCTCAAATGGATGTAAAACACCTTTCAGCTGAAACTTGCCATGTCAGATCTGGTTCCAAAATAAATTATCCTCCCTGTAGTTTGAAGAATAAAGAGGTAAAAAAGAAAGGAATGGTTTCCCCTTTGCGAAAACATAGAGCAACTTGCAATATCAATAACAAGTGAAGAAAGGGAGAGAGTGAAATTTTGCTACTGTTCAGGTAATTCAACAAATGTTTGATCCAGCATTCACTGAAGTCAGCAGGATTCTTTCTATTCCCTCCCTTGTCCAATTGCAGCATCATTAGCCACATTACTTCTAACAGTTAGGCATCTACATCTAGTATTGGCCTCTCAATTGTGACAAATAAAAATAGAAAATTAGAGAACTCAGCTTTCCACATCAACACCTGAGGAAGGGGACTGAGTGAATTTTCCACCTCACTCACCCAATTACCTTCATGCCCAGCTGCACAAAGTTTTGAGCACTTTCCTTCAGTTCAAGAAGTATTATTTGCTGCACAGCATTTGCCCAGTGAAGTTGTGAGTGGTAGATCTTTACAGGCAAGATGCATGGCATGTTGTTCCTGAAATCATAACCTTTGGATTTCTGTCTTTTTGCCGCTTCACATTTACAGCATTAACATTGCATTAACATAGGGACGGGGTGTTTAATATGGGTATGCAGTCGTTTGCAAATCAGTTTGCAAAGCACCTTGGGATCCTTCTGGATGAAAGGTACTATATAAATGTCAGTCATTATTACTATCATTATTATCATTATTATCATTATAAGTTCACAAGGAGACAAACAGCTGCATTAGAATAACACTGAGGGTAGATTTTTCAAAGACACAACAGAGATTTGAGTTGCACATGAGTTCCATGAATACACAGTTAGTGGCAATCCTAATGGAATACTCAACATGAAGTGCTTTGGCCTTGTGCAGAAGAAGGGTAGTTTCAGAACTACCTTTCTTAAATTGCGTATTTAGATAATGCCGTATAATTTCCACATCTTCCTTTCCTGCTGTGAAGGGTGATTCATACCAGGGCATGTGGTGAAGAATGCTGGGGGAAGTGATGGGAGGAAGATTTGTGGAAGCTCTGGAAGGCTGCTGCATCAGGATTCACAGCAGGTTTTGACTCTGTTGCATGGCATGGTTATTCCAGGATAACACTGGAGATGCCCACCTTCTCCATACTTCTGTGCAAATTCATCACAGGACAAAACCTTTCCTCTGTGCAGGTGAGAAAAAGGAAGTCAAGAACAAGTCTTTCTGGCATTTTGAGAAATGGGATGTGTATCAAATTACACAATAATTTGCTGGCCTCTCAGAAAGAGGTTATAAACATTATCACTGTACGTTACCAATCTTCCATGTTAGTCTCGTGTTCTTACTACTGATGTGCAAGGGATTACTACCCTTCTCCTGTAGAAATACAATTATTTTTTGGATGAACTTTAAAAGAAACTCATTGCTGGTGACATTCCTACCTAGAACTGGGGATTTTGGAGGTGTGAGGGTTTTGTTGGTGTAATTCTTTTTTTTTTAAATACTGTTTTTTTTGCCACTGGATCATTTCACAAACAGTTAAGTTGAAACATTTCCTGAGGTCTCTGTGATGGAAGGGTATCTGTTGTGGAAACATGCTGTAAATTATGCATAGAAATTTAACCCTGCATTGTGAGTACCTCTAGAGATAACACAGGTTTTGCTTTCAATATTGCAATTTCAGCCACAATCTTTCTTTCTCTTTGCAAGGCTAAAAGCTGAGTGTTTGGCTTAAATCAGACATGATATTTTAAAACATAATTATAAAGTAATTGATGAAAATCAGAAGTTGTTTCAAGAGATTACATGGCTGAAATAAAGACCATAAAGCTTACTTACCTACCTACCTCGACATACATGGGTCTAAGGTTCATTTTATGACAGCAGTCTGTAATGATATACCAGAACTGAATTTGATATATCAGAACCTGTTTTTAAAAACAGTGACAGAAACAACTACTGTCCTAGCCATCTGCGTTAGTATTCAGGCACCTACTTCCAAACAAAATTAACCCTCGATCTAGAATTTAAAACACCTAATTTTAGTTTCTTAAGAAACAGGATTTATGCAATCAACCTCTTTGTGTTCCTGTCCATCTGTTCGTCCTCCTCAGGAACTGTGGAACCACTGAAATTTGACTTATCTGTGGCATATTTGGGGTGTCCAGTTAGATCTTGGATTTTGAAGTCAGTGGAGCTAAAGCAGCATGAAATTTGGCCCTTCTGAGTGACTTGGCTTGCTTCTTAGCTTAAAGGGGAGGCAGCTCATGTTATATGCTATGTGCTAATGAAAAGGCAGATGCTACCAATATCATGCTGCTTTGCTGGGCAGGAGCATCCTAAACTACATTCCTCATAGCCTACTCCAAAGAAAAACAATTTGGAGTGAATGGTGTCTGTGGCATTAGCTACATTGAAGTAAATTGAAGATAAATTGAGGGCATATACCCATTTCCTGAGTTTGTCAGGAAATTCCTGCCTTTTTTGATAGATCAGGAAAGATTAAGAGCCACATGGAAAACGTACAGTCAAAAGAAAGAGAATGAACAAACTAACTTTTACTCCTGTTATTTTTTGCAATAATCCACCTGTCCACATGCTATTTTCTTATAATTCAAGTGAAAGCCACTTGAGACAGGCATTAACTTTTCTTTGGTTTATGGTGCTGATTATAAAGCAGTTTTTCTTTGCATCTGGAACTCTATGTGTTATTTTGATGCAAATTATTTAAATTTATTTTTTTACCTAGGTTCAATTTACACTCAATCCCTTAGTTTTCCAGTCTGTTAAAGAGAGCTAATAAATACTTCCCACTTACAGAACTGCTATTCAAAATTAACATTTGTACCACTACTGTGCAAAGACAAAAGCCCTTTGCAAGTACAAAGCAATTATTCAAGATGCATTTACAGATGTATGATGACAGATGATAGTACACAAAAATCCAGCTGCAAATCCTAAATGCAACTATTTAGCCATGACATACTTCTTCAGTAAGTTTTTTGAATTAAGACCAAAAGAGATTTGGATCTCAAATGGATCAAGCCCTTCCAATGTTCCTATTGGCCATGTATTTCCAATATAATCCCACTGTCATCACTGTATTTTCAGCTTCATCTTGAAAAACAAATTTTTTTCAATCTCTTCACAAATTCCTGGACTGCAAAGTTGTTGATCACAATTCAGATTTTAATTGAAGGACTGGAGGATGAACATGGGTTTCTTAGCAGTGGAATTCTTTTGCTAGGGAAAAGAAATGGCAAAGGATGTTTTTGACAAATAGATGCCAATTTAATGCTACTACATACCCTATTCCTACTCTCCCCTGCAGGGGCTTCCTTTTACAGTCCCACAATATGAAGTTTCCAGAGGCTATGCCTCTGATTATCTCGAAGTTGACAGCATTTCCAACAGTCAGCAACACTGTTTTAAACTAGGCTGTGGTGATTGGTTGAAAAAGACAGCCTGAAGGCCTCTTGATCCAGGAAGCCACTTACACATATAATATCTTCCACATACACTCCCTTCCTCACATCCACTGAATACCAGTTTCTACCATGATAGTGCCCCCAGGAAATCAAACAATTAATAATGGCTGAGAAAAATGTGAGTTAATTGATGCTTGTTTTATTATTCAATGAAAACTGTAGTTGCCTCTGATAGATCTGCAATAGTATTTTTCTTTCAGTGCTTCTCTTTTGGCACTGCAAAGTCTTTGGTTCAGAGAAAGTAATTCTCATGTATATTTGGTAAGTCTTTGGTCTAAATAAACAATTCTGTTGGGAAACTTCCGCCTTAACACATAATTCTTATTTTGTTTCTTTTCTTGGTCATGCCTTTTAACAAACTAAAGTTAATTTAAAGATTTGAAGACTTAGAAGGTGTACTCACAGTTGAGATAAACTGAACTGTAATTTTAGACTTAGTTTGTCTAGTGTTATATCTCATAATCTCTTTACATCCTAAGCTAAAATACCCTCTGCTGTCAGATTTTTTTTTCTTCTAATTGATGATAACAAAGGGCAACAGATTTTTACTAGCTTTCCTTTGTAGAAGCTACATATGTAGAATCCCTAAATCCATTCCTGAAATAGGGGTTTCAGGTCACAAACTAATTTCTTTTTTCAACTCTTCCAAAGCTATCAATTTTTATCAGTATTCAGTTTAAAAAATGGACAGTGGGAAAAAGTACTGTTTTCTAGCGACACATCAATAAAGCCATACAGCTATGTCATATTTACTGCTTTTTCCTTATTAAGCCTTCACTCCTGCAACTCACAGTCCTCTTGATCCAGGGAAACACAGAAAGAATTTTCCGTGCTAGAAGTATGAGTTCAGTTCTTGGGGTGCATTGGTGGTGTTGTGTTCTGGGTAAGCAGTCATACTTTCTTTCTACTAGTTGTGAGATTGCACTTGAGGAAGGTGAATGCAGGACCTTCAGGAAGAAAGGAGGATTTGAAGAAGGAGAATGTGGAGACAAGGTGTTCCAAGCATAACAGGGACATAAAAAGGAATGAAACATCATTTTGGACAAGCAGAAAGAGGGAGAGAAGACAAAAATGTTGAGTCATTGGCAAGCACTAAATCAAGGAGGGGGGCCTTGAAGTCAAGGGCAATGCCTTCCATTATATCAATACAATTAATGGCATCCTTACGTTCAGTTATTTGCATTAACAGCAAAGTTAGTGCTGGCAGAGATCAATGCTGAGATTAGTGATGTCCAAATCAACATGCTTTTAAGCAAATTATTTCCACTGTCTGGGTCCCTCTCCTAATTAGTAGCAGCAATCTTTGGTGGTGCCTGCAGCTCCTTCAGCAGATGCCTCTTAAGGGCTGCTGTCTGTTATATAGTCATCCTAACATTAGTAACACTTGCACATTAAGCAGGAATATCAGGTCAACAGACCTATTCACTGGGTGTGTGTCCAGCATATCAGTAATGATGGTGAGAAAAAAAACACTTTCTTTTGCATTACTTATTATTACTATTATTATTCAGAATATTTTCATTTCTTTCTTCTCTTTTTGCCTCTGTCACACAGTCTAATCTGCTTATTTCTTTTAGCAAAATGACACTTCTGTCTCAGAGCATCAAATAAATCAAAAATGAATAAATCGCACAAAATCCCATGGCCACCTCTATCATGTTGCAAAGGCAAAGCAATCAGGCAGTTGTGGTCAGTAGTAGCTCCGTAATTTAATGGCAACGTGCTTCAGATGACAACACTGTTCCTGCCAACAGGAGGCCTGCAGGCATAAGGTCATGAGAAGCAACTTTGAAAAGATGCCATTGGTGAGAAGCTGATGAGAATGAAGATAAATTTGTCTGTCTCAAAGCATCCCAAAAACTTGTTAAGGAAAATATCCTTGACAGCAGTGACCCAAAGTATTCTGCATCCAGCCCACAGTGAAAGTTACTACCTAGTTCTCTGTGCCTGGCTGGGGATTAAACTCCATTCAGCTATTCCTGTATATTCTTGTCTGCTTTTGAGCCTCCTTATAGTATGCAGAAATTCTCCAGGTTTCTTTCTCCCCCTACAAACATTTGGACTTGACAGAATTTGTGTACCTTTTGGCATTTCACATGTGCAATCACCAGCAATGGCACCTTTTACAGCTCTACAGAGACCACACCTCGATTACTCAGTAGCCACTGGCAACTCTGGTTTGGAAAGATATTGTCAAGGGCTGGTCAAAGTAATTTAGACAACATTTTTCTACTGAAGAATCATGTTTGCAAAAAAATGCATCATTTTTCATAAAGAAATCATCAGGGAGGTCTCTTAGATTGAGATGTGAATTTCTTTTGAAAATTAGTGACTGTGTGAGAGAAAGAGCTCTGGAATAGCATGCTTTTAGGAAAGTATCCAAACAACTCCCTTTTTGCTTATCAATCAGCAATTGTCTAACATTTACTTCTCTCTTTTTTAATCATTACAATAAATCTGTATAACAAACTTTCAGTTTACTAGCAACCCTAACGTTAGGAAATTAGAGAGGATTCTTTAAGAAATTCCTTCTTATATGCTGTTCTGTTGCGAGATACAAAAACAAATTAATCTGAAGTGCAGATCATTGGCAAGATAGACTTTGCTGGGAATAATATATATATTATATATATATTATATATATATATATATATATCTCAAAGATACCTAACAGATGTACAGAGCCCTAGGCTTGCATATGAATGGAGCAGCAGTGATATCAGTACACTTTCTGATGGCTGGATACACAGGTGGACCATGACATGAAACATTCTTGGGTATCAGGTAGTATTGGATAAGCATTTCACAAATAAATCCCTGCTACAAATAAATATTGTAGCTTTGGTACCTTGAGGAAATGTGTAGCCTACTTGAATTCTAATTTCTCTAATTTTTAGAGACACCATCACCTCCCTCACAATACAGCAAACTCTTCCGCCTACACATGATATTTCATGATGCCAAGACATAGTGTCAGATAAGCAGAGTGCTTTCTTGTGACCCTTTTCTTTCCTGGTAGTCTCCTAATCCTCGCTAGACTATTAACAAAAGCCAGAGGAAGATGAAGAGAACATCTTTCGCTCTGGTTTAATTCAGAGCACCTGCTGTCTTCCTGAGCTCCAGAACTGTACAGCCTTGCTGGGAGCCAGGATGTAATAGCCTTGTGTCTGATAAATAGCAGCACTAAACATGCTACAGCAAAGGTTTTCTGTACTATAATAATTGTAGGTGCTGACTTGGTGCAATATATCTTTGCCAGGGTGTAGTGATAGAATAAATAGCTGTTTTTAACTATAGGATCAGGACAAGCTAATGCAGTGATTGAGGGAAAGTATCCAGATAAATGTAGTCTGTCTTTGACAACACGTCCTTCCAGCCAGCCTACCTGTGCTGGGGGATGAGTGGTGGACTCCGGCCATGTTAGCATCTGGTGTGCCTCCCACAACCCAGTGGGGCAGGTTTGCCACAAAAGTGCATTGTCAGGTCTGTTTCTGCCCCCATGATGGCTCCTAGGCAAAGAGGACAAGGCATAGAGAAGGCTAGAGAATCAAAATGCTCCAGGAAGCCATTGGAGGGGAAACGAATCAAGGTCACGAGTTCACAGTCTTTGCAATCTGGTCAGTCATTTTTGGCCAGGAGAAAATTAATGTGAGTCCATCCCAGCTCCTGGCAGGACTTCTCTCCCACAGAAAGAGTGCCAGGATGGTTGGTCACCATACTGACAGTCCTGCAGGGGCCAGAATTGAGAGGGGGCTGATATCTAAGCTAATGTCAACCATCTTTTTCCTACCTAAACCCTAGATATTTTATCTCATTCAGGTGGTTGTATGATATTTCACAGACACTTTCTTCCCTAACATATTTTTTCTGCAAATAAAACAAACACAACATCAGAAAACAGCTCATTTTGATACCATGCTTCAAGGGACTGCCATAGGGAAAGAAAATCAAGCTTTGAAAATGGTGTCAATCAAAAGGTACCCTTTTGGAGGGTCTACCTGGGATAAAGGTTTTTTTCATGTGCTCTGGAGTTTGACATAACCCATTGTTTACAGAAGCCTTAGGTCCATTAACAGTAACTCTAGAATGAAACCTTTGAAGCATCAGAAAGCATACAAAGGGAGGGTCCTTGCTTCAGCTTGACTGTTATTGCAACTAGGTAGAGTGAAGTGGACAGCAAGGAAGATAAAGTCTTTTGCTCCCAGCTAGGTTGCCAGCCAGGTGCTGACCAGGATGAGGATTCCCTTCCACCACTCCTAATACAGTGTCGTGTTTACTCTGCCCTGCTTTGCAGACTATTTCTCCTTCCTTCTCTCTCTTTTCTATAGCTTTGTCAACTCTTGCTGCTTGTACTTAGAGTACTTTGCATAATTTATCTCTATCTCTTTCCTAATGGCTGCAGTTAATGGCACTAAGTTAGCTCACCTGCAGCCTGAGCACTAGATCCCTTTTACCAAAGCAGCTCTGAGTGTTGGGGAGCTCCTGCCAGCCTTTGAGATACACAGATGTCTATGTGGCTAGGTGGTCAACAGAGTGTTTGGAAGGGAAGAAGCTGTGGTGAGGTGAGAGTTAAAGTGTTTGAATTTTAAGTTGAATCTTCTGCTAGAGTGAATGCTATACTGTCCTGAGGCTGCCTCAGATGGAGTTAAGAACAAGCTGCCCTCATCCAGGACTAGTATACCTAGAGAGAAGGTTTGCTTGAACAGCAGATCTAATAATCACAGTACATGGATCCTTTTCATGCAGACATGCAGTATGTTTCAAACAGGCCAAGGAAACCAGTACTTTAGTAGACTTTTAGTTGATTGTAGTGACTTGTAAATGTGTTTCTCCTGCAGCAAGAAAAAAAGAGTTAACTAAAAAAAATCTCACTGAGAAAAGGTAAGGTGTTTGAGCTTTCATGAAAAAAAAGAAAAAGCCAACCAAAACAAAACCTAAAATGCCAAACCCTTCCAACAGAGCCTCCTCTGTAAGGCATCGAAGCCTGGGTGGTCCTAGGAACAGTTCAGAAGGTAGGAAATGACTCCATGTCAAACTCAGGCACTGTCATTTTACCCAAAAAGTCAAAATTTCATTACTTTCATCAGAAGAGTGCAGGAATCAGGAATTTTCAAGGTATTTAAAAGGTGGCTGTTGATTCTTGGATGTGAATTCCATCCTTGCATTCTGTCTGTGGGGCAAGGGATCTTTAGTGATACATAGTTTCATGTTTGTGCTGCACACATCAGCACAAAATAAATTTAGTGGTATTCTAGCAGGGCTTTTTATGTAAGAACATATGTACTATCCTGTGGAGTCAGATTGAAGATTCACAGAGTAGCGTCCTGTCTAACTGTGGCAAGTGGCACATAGTCAAGAAAATGGAATCAAAAAGGAAGTGTAGCCTGACAGTGATGTCTCTGATTTATGAAACATCTGTATTTTGGACACTGCTGTCATGCATGTAAAGGGTTATCATCACATACAAAATTAGGCATGTTGGCTAGGCTTGCTCCACAGGCAATGGAGACTAACATCTCAAGAGAGGAGCTATCTTACCCTCAGATATGTAACTTTTACAGGCTAAAGGAATCTCATACTTTAATTGAAACCTCTTCATAACGGTTTCTGAATGAAATGTTTTATATATTCTATGACAGTTTTCATGTCATTACTGATTCTTTTCTTCTGCACACTAAGCAGGCACAATTGTTTTGAATGTTTCTCATGGATGGTGTTTTCTCAACCTCTAACCCTCCCTCCTCTGAATTCACTGATCAATTCACACGTTTCTTCAAGTATAGTGCACAGACCTCCGTTCAGCCAAAGATTTTTGAGTGTAAAAGGACTGCAAAAATTGTTCTCCACTTTTCCTCTCCCATACTCAAGTTCTAGCTACTTCAGCTAAGAGTCACAGTAAACAGTGTTAATTCACTGCCCTGTGACTAAATACTGTGTCAGTATCATGAAAGAATATTAAATTTTTTGATGCTTGTTCTTGTTATCTTCTCATCATAGATTTCAGTGTGTTGCATAGTCTCACATTGCTCACTTTAGATAATAAAGACTAGTTAATGCAAGGCAGAAATTTCTTGGATAGTTCCAGTGGTCTTTTCTGGCTTTAGATTTCCCAAATCTTTCAATACACTTATTGGCCTGCCATTCTAATGTATACAAATGTGTCCACGTTCATGATGCATGTTAATGTACACATCTACTCATATATTTATCCTTATAGCAATAATTACAGATATTTACATGAGTGTATTTACATGTCAATCCGCATGTGTCCAGGTATATGAAAACATCTATAGAGATAAAAGTTGGAAGCATCCAAGCCCTTTCCACTCCCAGGATAAGGGGATAGGTTTGGCCAGGCTGCTTCTGTCATAGGAGGAAAGGGCTGGAGCTGGGATCAGATCCCTAAAACTCTGATCTTTGTGTCTACCTTTGCAGTCAGCAGACAGAGAGTGGTGGCTGCAACATGAGTGCGACATCTCCCCAACCTATCTTACATACACCATATACCTGCCATCCCTACATACAGCTGTGAGCGTCTGGGTATAAATTTCATCACATTATATCAAGAAGAAAAATTCTCCAGGACAAACATGTACAGGAGAGAAGCAATCCCTAAAGCAGCCCTAAACAGCTGGAAAATAGCCAGACTCTGCTGTATACTAGCCATATGCTGGAAGAATCTCTAGCCCATGATGAGATCCATAAATCCCTGGGCTTCATTTATTTCCATGCCCTCTATTCATATTAATGAATTCAGTGGTTTTGAGCATAGGTCTAGCTCTCCGTCTTCTGTTCTCCTTTCCAAGAGTAGCTAACTGCAGGTGTTCTGAATTCACAGATTTTTGTTTATTCATGATCTTGAAAGAAAATGCTGGAAAACAAAAGCTGTTTCTGGCTCCTGATGGTCTCTCTAGTTCCTTGGGTTTATTTGATTCCCTACCACTACTTCCACTTACCAATCCCTCCCTCCTCCCCCACTGTTGGGAGTAAAGTCTTTAAACATAGAGACAAAAAATATACTGGAAATCAGCAATTGAGCACTTTTTCTATGAATTTCACATACTGATGCAGTTCTGTCTTATCCAAAAATAGCAACAAAAACAACAACAACAAAAAGAAAAAAATGTTTAATGCAAATCACTTGCCACTGATTCTTTTCCAAAGCAGTAGCATTTATTCTATAGTGCAGTGCAGCTGGCTGCTGGTCCCCTGTGGAGATGCCTGACTAAGGTACCATTTAGAAACAATTTGGCTGATCCGTCATATATATTTTTGGCAGATCCTTTCCCTCATTTCTTCTTTACTAAGAAATTATGATAGATGAGCTTCAGATATAGAGATCTGTTGCTGGTAATCATCTCATAAAGGATTATTTGAAGATTAGACCACATGTAGTGTCCTGTTCATCCTTTGGATGACTGTCCCAAGTTCAGACAACCTTTGGCAGTCCTATCTGTAAACTGAGCTCCTCCTCTGGGATTCTGCAATATGAGTAAAACCCAGGCTCTGCTGAAATCTGTGGCAAAGTTCTGGCAATGCTTTATTCTGGATGTCAAACCCTGATAATCCATTGGATTTATAATTCTCAGATTATCCAGTTCCACGTGGCTTGATTTTTAATCCATTCATTTGATTTTCATGAGTATTTTCTTCCCATCAAACTTGAGACACTGTATTTCTAAGTGTGGTCAATATTAGGTTTCCTGTTGTTCCATGCATAGAAAGAGGATTCCAGGTGGCAGTTCAGTCCCTTGACTATTTGACTAATTCCCAAGAGATGTTATTTCTTCAGATGACAGCAAAGGGAAACTGATACCACTAAATTAGGTGCCTAGCCTAATAAAAACTGGGATTAAATTCAGATCCTTAGGGAAACATGAGGCTTTGTCCAACACTCTCCATTTCCTCTCTGGGTACCCGTTGCTGTACTGCCTCCATCTATACCTTCACAGTACGAAGGTGAAAAACTGCTCATCTGAACAAACATGTTGCTAAGTTAGGAGCTCCTCCCATTTCAGGAGTTTTTCTTGTTCTTGTGGGTTCACTGGGAGCCTGAGTCACAATCAAATTTTGATTTTTAGGCTCTTGATCATGTTTAAAGGTGTTTTGATGCCGTTTTGGTTCATAATTAATGTGTGATGAATGTTGTTCTACATTAAGTTGTTTAGCACAGTTGTAAGAAGGAAGAATAGTTTTCCAGTTAGGTGCCTGAGCTGAGTTTCAAGAAAACCAGCTCCGGTTGCTATCTTTTCCATATACAAGAAAGCTCTTAGGACCTTCAGGAAACCACTTAATCTCAGTGCTGGTGTTCCTGTGACTTTCCATCCTTTCCTATCCACCTTCTCTGGTTGCACTGCAAAGTCTTTAGGCAGCTGAAACTTCCTGTCAGCACTAAAATAAAAATCATAAATTATAATCAGGTCATGTACGTTCTCCAATAATACAATTAAACAAAAAATTCTATGGCTTTTCAGATGCTTTTCATCCACTGATAGGAACGGTTGGACTTTGATAGGAACGGTTGGACTTGACAGGAACAGTTGGACTCGATGATCCGGTGGGTCTCTTCCAACCTGGTCATTCTGTGGTTCTGTGATTCTGAGTTGGATTCAATTCGCACAACATTTGCATGTCTGAAAGTTAGGTCTTGAGGCTAATCTGGTCATCTACAACCTTTCTATAGTCAATGGAGAAAGAGGATCATCACCAAAGAAAGTTTGTCTCCTATATCCTCGAGCTATGCCAAAGAACAAAAGAAATCTCTTTTTGGAGGTATGTGTTTCTCTTTATTTGATCATGGAAGGAGCCGGAAAAAATAGGTTAAAATTAAATGCTATAATGTTAAAGGCTATAATGTTACTGGCTGAGATTAAATGAATTATACACTAAAGATATATTTTTTTTGAATGGGTATACTGTGTATACTTTTTGCTTTTTATCTAATGCCCTGGATAAGCATGATACTGCTACTTTTTTATGATTCAGCAGGATGTATTTTTCTCATTGATTATCTTCTCTTTCCTGTACAAGCATAGGGCAGCACTGTTAGAAACATCATTTTTTAAATGAGGCTCTCTGAACAGGTGTTGTCATAGCAGACCCTAAGATACAAAATGCAGCAGTAAAGATGTTGTTTGAGGGTAGAACTGCATGTGATTACACAATCGTGAAACATTTCTTCTCTTTCTCAGAGTACCATATATTTCAGGTGTATTAATAACCCAAAATTTCTTTGTGCTAACTTTTTGACTAAATGAAAACAGCTCACTTGTACATCTCTGTTTTCCTATCAAAGATATTTTTAATGATGTGTTTGAAACTTTAAGTTTACATTGATCTCTCTGAAGGCTGAGAAATTAGCACTGTCATACCGAAGTCAGTCAAAGGATACCTGCTATATTTGCTTCATTTCACTTATCGTGTGGTCTATGAGATATAGTGGCATGACTGTGTAAAGATTGCAGAATATGCTTTAGACAAAGATTCTTTAGCAAGAAGCTTGAATAACCTTTCATTATAGGAAGTGAGATAAATTATTTCTAAGTTTTTTTTAAATAATTATATTTAAAAGATTGCTTCATATATGTATACATATGCATAGTATTTTAGACACAATTATTTCAATAAGCTTAGTAGAAGAAATGGAAATACATTGTACAAAATCCACTGACATCAAAAAGAATCCATCTTACTTTAAACTCACCTGCCTCAATGAGAATGAACTCAGACTCAGACCTGCCAATTTAACATTTCTGTTCTTTTTTCTTTCTTTTCTCCTCACATGTGCTCTTTCTCTCTCATATTCTAGTTAAAAAAAGGTACAGTATGAGAAGATTTACAATTATGGGATTTTCTTCTTCTTCTGTTAACTTATTGGCTGGCTATAAACTCATGATAAATTTGAGACATAAAATGTGCCAAAGTCTACAAACCCAGCGGATCACCACATGGGACAAATAACAATCAGAGCTGCTATTTATCTGCCCTTGGAAACAATTAGTAACTGCATCTCATGGCTCCCTCGTACGCTGGTTACTCAGGCACTCTCAGAGGACAATTACATTTCAGGGTGCCTATTTATGTCTCACTTACTGTTAATTTCTTTAAAAAAGACTTCTCTATGTTCCAAACTGTATATAAAATTGATTCAGATGTTACCTGGGTCCTCCCAAGTTCCAGGTAGCTAGAATGGGTAGAGTTAATTGGATACCTATACAGACCAATCTCCTGCCCACTAGCAGAAAAGCCGTGCATCTTTACTAAGTTATCATGAGTGGATCCTGCACTGTAGTTGGGGAAACTGACCTTTAGGTTTCCCTTCCAGCCCCGTTCTCTTTGATTTCCTTCGGGGAAAAGGAAGGTATCCAAAGCAGTTTAGGGTGGGGTTTCTAGAGAATGTGGTATTCTTTCTGAAAAGGGCAAAGCGAAGAACTCATCCTGCTAAAGTTATTCAATGCTATCCCTTGCCAACATTTACTTAATTATCTTTGTGCTCTATAATGGCAATTGAGTTACAGCTTCTTCCTGGAACTTCTATATCCTTCCCTAGTGAATGTGTTTGTGTGTGTGTGTTTTAAAGAAGAATAAATTGAGTCCAATCATTTTTGCCTTGCTCAAGGCAGAATTTATGATGGCCTTGTTAGAAAAAGAAGTCATGAAGCAGGACAGAGCAGTATTGCTGCTGTATTTTAAATATACATCATAAACTGAAGACTCTTCTCTTAATACTCTTCAAAAATCTGTCTCAAGGATATTGTTGCCACTTGTCAGGATCATGCATTGGCTAAATGTTTGGTTTCTCTTTATTCATTCAGCTTTTCTGCCCTAACCCATACCTTAGGTGCATAGATTTGATGTGTTGACCCCATCCCCTCACTGCAGAGATGATTTGACGGCCATCTCAAAAGGAAACATGATCCTCTGCACAGCATATACGCCAGGTGAACTGATGGCAAAAAATAACTCTGCTATCCACTTTCTCTTGTGTTATTTTGGAGAAGACAGCTAGATGGGAATCTTCTCAGCTAATTTTAGCTCTGCAAAAAGGAAGGTATTCAGTCTAAGCTACTATTCTTAGCTCTTTCTGCAGTCAATAGGGAGAGACAGACACCTTTGTAAGGCAAAAGATGCCACCTCTTGCATCACTACATGATTCACTGCATGGGGCACCTGTCTCCCTGTTGGTGATACAGAAATACAGAAAGTGAGGATCTGAAATGAACCTGTTGTCCAACTTTGGATGGTTAAATTTAAGTGACAGAAATTTATTTCTCAGCTTCAGTTATAGAATCATAAAATAATAGAATGTTTTGAGTTGGAAGGGACCTTAAAGACCATTGAATTCCAACCCCCCTGTCATGGGCAGGGACATCTCCCACTAGATCAGGCTGCTCAGGGCCCCATCCAGCCTGGCCTTGAACACTTCCAGAGATGGAGCATCTACAGCTTCCATGGGCAACCTGTCCCAGTGCCTCATCACCTTCATGGTGAACAATTTCCTCCTTATGTCTAACATAAACCTTCCCCTCTCCAATTTATAGCCTTTGCCCCTCATCCTATCACTACAAGTCTTTATAAAAAGTCCCTCCTCAGCTTTCTTGTAGCCCCTTCAGGTACTGGAAAGTTGCTATAAGGTCTCCTCAGAGCCTTCTCTTGTCCTGGCTGAACAACCCCAAGGCTCTCAGCCTGTCCTCATAGGGGAGGTGCTCCAGCCCTCTGATCATCCTTACAGCCACTCACTATCCCCATTCAAACAGCTCCATATCCTTCTTATGTTGAGGATTCCAGAACTGGACACAATACTCCAGGAAGGGTCTCACAAGAGAGGAATAGAGAGGCAGAATCACCTCTCTTGATCTGCTGGCCACACTTCTTTTGATGCAGCCCAGGACACAATTGGCCTTCTGGGCTGTGAGCACACATTGCTGGCTCATGTTGAGCTTCTTGTCAACCAGCAACCAGTCCTTCTCTGTGGGACAGCTCTCAATCACATCATTCCCCCATTGTGTACTAAAATTGGGGATTACCCCAACCCAGGTGTAGGACCTTGCACTTGACCTTCTTCAACCTCATGAGGTTCTCATAGTTCCACTTCTCCTGCCTGTCCAGGTCCCTCTGGATGACATCCCGTTCTTCTGGTGTGGCAACTGCAACACTCAGCTTGGTGTCACCTGCAAACTTGCTGAGGGTCCACTCAATCTCACTGTCAGTATCATTGATGAAGATATTAAACAGCACTTGTCCCAGCACGGACCCCTGAGGGACAGCACTAGTCACGGATCTCCATCTGGACTTTAACCCATTGACCTCTGCCATTGATCTGTTCCATGATCCTCCTAGGCACAGAGGTGAGGCTGACAGGTGGTAGTTCTCAAGGTCATCTTTTCTGCCCTTTTTGAAAATGAGGACAGTGTTACTTATGTAATATTACAGTGTCACAATGGAGACTTACCTGCCTGGCAAATGAGAATAAGCTGCCTTGTCCTGCAGCGTTTCAAGGATATGCACACTCAAAGTCGCTGCTCAGCTGGTATTTCAAAGGGACCATAGTAGATGCTGAGGAATCATATCTTTTTTTCCTCCAAGTGCTTTCCCAAGAACTCCTAATTAGCAGTGCAAGTTGCCATCAGAGTCAGTTTTCTCCTCATTTTCATAGCCTACACTGATATAATTACAAAAACACTGTTTCTCCATCAACCTCAGGAAGGCCATCAGCCACCAGCTGAATGTAGAAATAACAGCATAAAAGAACAAAAATAATTATCTCTTTCTTGCAAGAGATTTTTAATGCTTAGGATACACAAGCATCTGCATAAGTTTCAGGATTTAGAGGGTTCTCCCTTTGCTCATTTTTCAATCTGATATTCATATATTTTTGCTATGTCTCTGTGGCATGAGAAGACCCCAGACTGGGATCAAGGGCTGCTGTGCTGCCCATTACCAGAAGAGAATACAGTCATGGCAACATGATGCAAGTATAGAGAGAAAATCTGGTGAGATATTTTGCCAGTGATTGATCACGTGATCAGGAAAAAACCTGCTGTTTAAAGAAACACTTGACAACCTCTTCTTCAGCTTTCCCAGCTTCCAAACAAGAAGAGACAGGACAGAATGTGACTCGGTGGAGGTGCAAGGTCCATTTGCACTAATCCTCATGTCCTAGGTTTATTTGACTTTAGTTTTATAAGGAGAAAAGAAAAGAAAAGAAAAGAAAAGAAAAGAAAAGAAAAGAAAAGAAAAGAAAAGAAAAGAAAAGAAAAGAAAAGAAAAGAAAAGAAAAGAAAAGAAAAGAAAAGAAAAGAAAAGAAAAGAAAAGAAAAGAAAAGAAAAGAAAAGAAAAGAAAAGAAAAGAGAAAATATTAAAAAAAAAAAAAAAAAGAGCTGATGAATTTTCCTCTTCCTATGGAATGGAATGCCAGCACTTGTTGAGTTGCATCTTCATCGCTGCCTTGGGGGTATTTGATTTCATGAATCTGATTAAATTATTCTGCTCTCTGTATCTCTTTAATATTGCTTTATAAAATATACTCCTAGTGGCTTCAGTAGTGAAAGCACTTGCTGTACTTTCTTTAAAGCTTGCACGGTGCCTTCTGGGGCTAGAGGGAAGAGCCCTTATTAAAGAGTTCAGTGATAAAAGCTTCTTCCTCTAGGAAAATTACTTTGAAACAACTGAAACCCACACATACTTTTTCATAATGATTACAGAGGCACCCATACTAATCTTTCAGCATATGATATGGCCATCCCTAATTTTATTGGCACAAAACCTCTATCTGCGGCAATTTCAGAACACGGTCATCTGGTTATAGATACTTTCTGACGGAAGCTGATAATAAACTGTCTTCCCCCACAGTAGTGAATATCTAGAATTTACTTTGTGGTAAAAAGTCATATTTTTATCTAATGGGGTCTTGCGAGGGTCTGACCTTAGTTAGGGTAAAGCACTGCATAAATATTCAAGGAGGGACTGTCCTTGCGGCAAGGACCACGTAGACCTCATGAGCAGTGTGGATAAAATCAAAGTGGACAGAAGTAAAGCAGAGAGGAGGTTAATTAAGCCTATGCCAGAGGTGAGTGGCAGAGCAGAGGGAACACACCCTCTCCCTGCCCCCCACCCCAATCTCTCCACTCCTTGCCCAGTACTGCTGCACTCTCACTCATCAAGGGTCCAGTTTTAATAGGAAATCAACTGCTCTGCTGCTGTACTGTGCCCCTTGATCTGCTATCAGCTCTGACCATGGGGGCTTTGGACACTGGGCTTTCAAAATCACATAAGAGTTTTAGGACCATAAATCCCAAAGCAAGTCTTGAAGCTGAAACTGAAGAACTCAGTCATTTTTCTTCTGTGCATTACCCACAGAGCACATAAAACATTAGCAAAGGCACTATATACCAAGCCAATGTACTGAAACACCTATGCAGACAGTAGGCAAAAGTAAAAAAGACAGACTCCATGGCTTCTGATCAAGCTTTTTCCATGTTCTTAGAAATTTCTGTCCACAGTATCACTTGGATACATGCAGGGCAATGTGCAAAGAAACTTGGCCTCATCCTTTACTTGGTTTCTTATTGGGAAATTGTCAATCTTGTTGCAGCTCATGAAAACTCTTTATTGTTATTAAATGTCTGCAAATAACTCTTAAGTTATATTGCTTTTCCAAGGGTGACATATAATGTATATAAATGCATATAATCATTGTTAGGAACAACTCAGCCATCTACTGCTGGTTTGCAAGATAAATGACATTAATCAACAGGATGCCTACCGAACTTTTGGTGAGTCATTTGTTATGCTAATTGAGCCACTTAAAGTAAACTGTCAATGAATAGAAATTTTTGACAGCTGAGATGAGATGTGGGGCTAATTAGTCAGCTGCCATAAAAAAACCTGCCCAATTTTAATAATGTAATATTTAAGAGAGAAGATAATGTTAATCATCTGACCAGACCTCTCTCCCAGAGGATGTAGTAGCAAAAGACATAGCCCATCATGAAAATCAAGTTTCTCTAGGAAGAAAGCAAAACAAATGGCTGTCTGCGAAGAAATGACAACCTTTGCAAGAGAGTTGATGCGTCCCATAGGTTACAGCAAACTTTTTAATTAATACACAAAAGCCCAACTTTTGTTCTAAATTACCTGTGTCCTTTTAAATCAATCTCCTTGTTTTCACTCAGTATTTTGCATTCACATGAGCAGCAATGAGATCATTTGGTCTGACTATAAGATTTAGTCCTAGCCTACAAATCAAACGAATCAAACATGTGCTCAGTGTCTAGAAGGCATGAGCAGCAATTTGGCAAGCCCTTTGGAGCTGGGTTTTAGAAGATGTAACAGTATGAAGTTAAGACTGAGATCACGAGAGAAACTTAGGATGTTACATCTCTCTTCTTAATATTTTCCAGAGCTTGTAATTTCTTCCCCTATTTCATAATGCTGTCACTACCACTCCTCAAATTGTGCCAGCCAGGGGAAGTGAGCTTAGTCTTGGGACTCTCTAACACAGAAGCAGAATGCTTTTGGAATGGAAGCCTTTTGGTCTTAGAGCATACCAGAAACTTTCTAAGTCTAACAGATTTAGAAATACATTAAAAGAAATTACTATTCCTCCTGTACTCAGCTGGTGTGTAGTGTAAGTAATGAGTCTTGATTCCACTGAAGACATGCTGAAACTCCTGTTGTCTTAAATGACAGGACATGGATTTAGAGCTGCCAGTGCATTCTACCCCAAGGTGGCTGTGATTCTGTAGCATGTGTGCAACAACTCCAGCACTGTAGTAAGTGTTCGTAGCAATCACCAGTCAACAGCTTCCCTCTGAAATTCTCACTTCTATGCTTGAATACTTCCTCAAAACAATTTCCCTTTTACTGCAAATTTCCATTCTTAATGCCAGCCAGAAAGATTGTGTGGAATCAAACTTGCCTCCTTCACTCAATACAAGCTTTAGAAGGAAAATAAAATCAACAAGCCAGTCATTCTTCATAAGTGTTGCAATCCAAATTTTGTTTCATATAATAGGGTGAAATAAGGGTAGGTTCTTTAATACAATGCTGAAAAGCATTTCTATGGCTACGGATGCTAATTTCTATCAAATACAAGTGTGGTATGTAGTACTGCTAATCATAGAATCATAGAATGGTTTGGGTTGGAAGGGATCTTAAAGTTCATCTAATTCCAAACACACTGCAATGGGCAGTACACATCCCACTAGACCAGGCTGCTAAATGCCCCATCCAACCTGATCTTCAACACCTCCAGGGATGGGGCATCCACAACTTCCCTTGGCAATCTTTTCCAGTGCCTCACCACTCTCATTGTAAAGAATTTCTTGCTTAGGGCCAGTCTAAATCAGCCCCTCTCCAATTTATAGTCATTCTCCCTGTCCTATCACTACATGACTTTGTAAAAAGTCCCTCCGCAGCTCTCCTGCAGCCCCTTCAGGTACCGGAAAGTTGCTATAAGGTCTCCTCGGAGCCTTCTCTTGTCCTGGCTGAACAACACCAACTCTCTCAGCCTGTCCTCGTATGGGAGGTGCTCCAACCCTCTGATAATCTTCATAACCTCCTTTGGACCCGTTCCAACAGTTCCATATGATCATTATGTTGAGGATTCCAGAACTGGACACAATACTCCAGATGAGGTCTCACAGGCATGGCAAAGACAGAAGTAGAAACAGGCATTCCCTTTGGTAAAACAGACTATCTTGGTGAGCCTGGATCTGGCCTCTTCTACACTAAGTAGCAATGGGTTGTCACTATCTGCCAGCTAGCTCAAAGCAGACCAGTTTTCTTCCCAGAACAGAGCTGAAAAACTGCTTTCTATGGCTTGTGGACACTACTAATAATTGGGGTGGGGGAAAGTATTCAGAAAGGCCAGTCCCACCAAATTACTTCCATCAACCATGGAGAAAGCTCAGCTTTCTCCAAGGTAATTTGGCTTAAGCAAGCATGAAGCACAAGCGCCATCACCTAAGCCTTCAGAACTGCTTAATCTGACAGGTCGGAAATAGATCAAAGTGCTCCCAGGTTGTTTCTTTCTCTCTGCTTTCTGGTGTCCTGACATTTAGTGTCTTGCCCTGTGTGGAGCAGTGGCTGAGTTAGAGTGGGTTTATGTCCTGTAAATTGAAGGATCAGTGAGGCCTGGAAAAGGTGAACTGGACGTGGCAAGTGTTTAGATTGAGTTAACTAACTGACCAACCTGTGAGGCAAGGAAAACCAAAAAAGTGATCATTTCAGAAGCATTGAAGCTTCTGCCTCAAGTTGTAAGCAGCTACAAAGCCTATTTCCTATCTGTATCTAAGCTAAGATGAAAAATGACTGTTCAGTGGGGCTCAGGCAGACTCTCAGATGCAGGTTCAAAATCTGTCCTGGGTCCATTTGATTTGTCAAGTGTATTCTATGCTGGGGCACGCTCAGAGAGCAGATGTGGGCTTCTATTACCTAAGACAGGCTTCTTGTCCAGAACCCAGCTGATTTCTTGAGGACCTTTCAAATCTAATTTTACACGATTCTGTGCAGAAGATTTATCTCAGTCAGTGGTCAGTGACTCTCGTATGTTCCCCTTTTAATCAACAGAAGATACAAATCTTTCAAGGCCTCCTCTGGCCATTTGTCTCTAGCTTTAGGAACATATATTTTCAGCCTTTGACATCTGCATTGTGCTTTTCCAAGTCATAGCTATTGGAAGAACAAAGACAAAGTGTGTCTGTTTTAAGCTCTCCTTAAAGACGTGCTTCCTTTATGCTACGGAAACTTCAAGCAATATTGTCTCTTGAGCAATTTGTTGTTTTAAAGAGAGACCAAATGCCACACTAATGTCCATATAAAGAAAAAAAATGTGCATGCTTTTGATGCAGAATTTTGGTTCAGATATCTACTAATTTCTGATGAAAAAAAAAAGCATATGTGACTGGTCCTTGTTCAGAAATGCAAACCCTAACACTCATCTACAATTTCAGTTTTCTTTCCACTAATGCTGAGACTACTTTGAAAGAGATTCCTGAATAAAGCATGCTAAGGGATAAGAAACCCAGGGCAGGAGGCAGGCGTGCTCATGTATGGAGGAAGAAATAAGGTTTCTTTTACCTTTATCAACTTCAAGTACTTTAAATCCAGACGTTGGCATCTGTATGTGTTGGGAGGATCCTGTGTAAGAATATTCTCCTTGAAAAATCCAAATGCTTCTTTGACTGTACTCCAGACTGATAATGCATGCATCAGAAGTGAGTCTACACCTCAAATTCTGGATGGGCTTGAAATCTAAACTCAGTTTTTGTCACTACACTTAATCTCTATAATGACCTAGACTCTCCCAAATTTTGCTCAGAAAAAAAGAGGTGTGACGAAAAAATCCAACTTTACAGCCTTGACCTATTTCTAATCCTGTTATGATTGCTAGTTACTGGGCTCCCTTCCAAAGATACTGTTTACTTTAGGGCCGATTTTTCTCCATCCAGATTAAAATTCCAGTGAGTTTCTTTCATTCCTTTAGACTGTAACCCCAAACGGGCCATGGTGTTTTATTCAGAATATAGTAGCTAGATAATGATGCTCTTAGCAACCCAGAGAAACCGGGCAGCTTGTATATGAGCAGTTCATATGCACACAGAAACACACAGGAGCTTGTGCATACCATTCTGCATACTGCCTCACATACATACACACAAATATGCTCCATGAACATGCTCATGGCTACTTCTATGCTGTGTATATATGGAATAAACAATTACATTCACCTATGAGCCTGTCATAAGGCAACAGAAATGCCAGCTGCCTTTGAAGTTTCCCAAAGAGCAGGAAAACGAGTCAAGAGTGCTGGCCAACATCACATCATTAATCATCTATTAGCTGAGGTTGTGTGCTCCTGTCACCTGTCACTTTGTAACGCATGCAAATCACTCCAAGAGTAACATTTTCAGCCTGACATTTCCAGGGCCAGAGCTGGGATCAACCTGCTCTTTGTATTCAAGATGAAAAGGAAGTAAAGAAACAAGCAGTGAGATTGTTGGAAGGAAACAGGGAAAATGAAAGAAGTAAGTAATGAAAAATTGGTCAGGAATGTAGAGATTACACTATTTTCCTGCTAGACTTTTTAGAAAGGGAGGGTATTGTCTATATTTTTTTTTTTCATTTGGAATTTACAAATTGGAAATCTTGTCTACTTTTGGAATTCTGTATCTGAACAGTTTGCTATATATTTCTGTTATGGTCAATGGATGGAAATAAGATTTTTTTCTATATCTATACAGTCCTCTGATCTCCGGTTTAAATAGGCACCTTAGGATGAAATGAATTGCTCAAGTGCATGGAAGTGTCTAATATTCTCATTTGATTAAGAAGGCAATAGAGGGTGACTAGCTCAGATGTACACTACTACTGTAGGTAGCTATGCTTAGTGAGTTGAATCTGTGATTCAGGAGAGACAGAAAGTGTGATATCAAACTAATTTGTGGTATTATTTTGTCATAACTTTTGAAAGGATAGGCTGATACGAACACCTCATAGCCTAGACCTGGCAAGCCTAAAAATGCAAGATTAAGTCTTTAATATATTTATTATGCATTGTGTTCATTAACCAGGTACCCTTATGGTAAATCAGTGTTGCATGACCAGCTTCTCCAGGAAGACCCACTCTTCTGCTTACAAAACTTTTCTGCCATAGTGAAGACTCAGCTTCAATTCTCTTTATGTAGGTTATGTATCTTTAAGTATCAGACCAAATGTTAGGACTACAGAGATCTCCATTTGAGTTGATCCACAATAGCCTGTGAAGAAGAAAAAATTATTTTAGGGTTAAATGTGTCTCACTGTTAAATAAATGTCTGGAATAAAATATCTGGAAGTGTCCAGTAGCTTAGGTGGAGATGTTCACAACTGTCTCTCTACAGATAGGTAAGAGGTTCCCATCCTTCATATCTGACTTCCACAAGATATTAGTGTTAGGTTTCTGTCCAATCCCCTCCTTCATTGTCATCGTACCCTCTCACTACCTTCACTTCTCCCCCTACCTTCACTTCTCCCCCTTTGGCCCACTTTGGCAAAATATGTCTGTACTTTTACGTATTCATCTTCACATGGATGAACATTTCTTCAATGTGAGCAAAAGACACCCTCTGACTGAAAAGAGAGGTCATGGTCTTCTCTCCTGTGGTTCCCCCTGTAGCAAGGATAGTAGTGCTCTGTTCCACACCACATCTCATGACTCCAGGAAGGCCCCACAAGTTAATCTTGCTTATACTGGAGGGTAGGCATTAATGGGAAAGCAAAACATGCCATCAGCAACCCTCACCAAGATTCAGTTCCCTGTCTCTGCCTTTAAGGGAAGCTGAGTATAGAAAACTTCTTTAGGGGCTGAATTTCCTTTCTTTTTCTCTGCTGAGATAAATCAACTTTATATTTTTTTTAATTCCTTTGCTATTAAGGATGTGAAAAGTGTTATATTTCTGCAGGGATCAGCAGGGAGGGATTCCCTCTTGGAGTCTAAATTAGGGTGCAGCGCTCAGGGGAAGGAGGGGCAATATCCCCAGGCAGTCCACGGGATATGCATTTGTAGGAGATTTTGAGGCTTGTTTCTTTGCATAGATAAACTGCTAATCATGAAGGCAATTAATCATGGACTCATGGATGAGTACACCTGGAAGGGACCTCAAGAGGTCATCCTGTCCATCCCTCAGCACGGAGGCAGGATAAATATACACAGGCCATCCCTGACAGATGCGTGCCTGCTTCTCTCTGCTTCCACTCTGGATGCTTTCACACCATTATCCATCTAGTGAAGAAGCTGAATTGAGGTTATGAGAAGAAGCAGAAAATATCACTTTTTAAGCCTGAAGATTTCCTCATTACTATCTCTTGGGGCCTGAATCCAGTTTTTGGCAAATGGAAGATCTGATCCTCACTGTAAAATCTTATGAAAGGAAGGAGGTGTGAGTAATTTGTTCATTTTGTAGCTGAGGTTCTGTTCCAAGACGTAAGACCTTTTTGATTGCATGTTCAGTAGTAAAGCTGGAAATTAAATCTTAGCTGGATGTGTGCATGTGTAAAAATTGAAAGCAAAAGAGGAGGAGGAAAAAATAAATAAAAGAAAAATAAAAGGGGAAAAAAAGGGAAAAAAAACCAGAAGGGAACATAAAATATGTAGGACGAAAGAGAAAAGGCAGAGGAGGCAGCAGACTGACTGGAAAGGAAGAATGAAGAAACAAGAGGAGTGGAAAGAAGAGTACTGGTTGAAGTGAGAATGTGAAGAACTGCTAATTCTTAAGCTGGCCATTTCTAACAGAGAGATCAGAAAGACTTTTTGTTGTTCTTGTCCTTAAGTGACTTCTCCCACTGGCTAACATCTCATTTTATGGCAGGTAAATAAGCCTGCCTAATTGGTCCCTTGTTCAAGAATGGAATATCGAGCTGAGCCTGCTCCTTCTGAAGTGGGATCTTGTCCAATTTATGGTCTTAGCAGATGTGATCTCTTCAGGGTTCCACTGTAATGATAAATTGAAACATTCGAATGCTGTGTTCTCAGGTCTGGGCATCCAGCTTTGTGAGTGAGAAGAGAGGATCTGATCAAGTTTCCTTCTGAAATAACAAACTGTGATTTCCAGAAACATGACTTAGTCCCACTTGCAAGCCTGACATTTGTGGAGTCCTAGGGTGAGTTGGGTGAAGAAGGGTATTCCAAGGTCACTTGGGTCAGAAGGACTCAGGCCTGGGAGTCAAGATCTTCCTCAAGAATGAAAGTCTGGAAGTGCACCTTGAGTCAGAAGCACTTTAAATTAAGGTGACACTTACAAACACTTTATTAATAATTAATAAGTGATTAATGAAAATTACTTTTTAGCTGATAAATTGCTCGAAGACATTATAGCATGTTTCAGAAAGACGAGGATAAATATTTTTATGCATTCCTGTTTATAAATGCTTAGTAATGGGCTCTCAACTTTCAGGTGCCACAGCATCATTTATCCCTATCATCCTGGTGGCATGCTATAGAGACATCTTATAATCATTTATTTTCAGAATTTATCCCTATTAATCATGTATTAATTATTATTAAGAAAACATTTGTGCACACTCCTCTTACTCTAAATTCTTGCTTGACGGGTTTTCCTAGGAGTGTGAAGGAGCATCCAGCTTACACAGCTCATCATATTACTCTAAAACCAGGTAGGTGGCTTTCAGGCTGGTACAAAATGGTAGTTCATTAGACTACCTCAATTTAATCTAATTGGCAATTGAGCCTAGCTTGCTCTGCCCTTGAAGAATTTTGTCCTGTGGAGCAAAGAGAGTGTTTACAAGGATTCATGTGCACTACTGTCACTACCGATGGCCCAGATGTACAGAAGTCCAGATCTCAAAAGTGTTTTAGGCAGCTATGGAAAAGAGCGCACTTGCTGCTGAAAATAGCTAATGATTTGCGCACAACTCAGTCCCATGCTGGTTCTTTACTCACTGGGCTTTTCCTCTCCAAAGTCAGGTTTAATCTGCCACTGAAGAGTATATAGAGACAAGGAGGAGATAGGCTGTGTAGATCCTTTACACTGGTCACTGGTTGAATCTGTCCCTCCGTAAAAGTCAAAGCTGCATGAAGGCTGCTGTTACTTATATTAGTGACAGGGTACAGGGAAACCTTGGAAAGTTATGAGGATGGCTGCAAAAATGACCTTAAATCACAGAATGAATTTCTGGACCCAGACTGATTTTTTGACTGGCAAAAGAGCAGTTAGATATGATTGCCTGACCAGCGATTTTCAGATAAGTTTAAGAAAGCTCTTCCTATTCTGTTCCTAGCTCTTCCTCAACACCTGTTGCCTTTAAGTTCCCTCAACATCAGGCTGAACAATGGTAGATTTAAGAAGTAACCGATTAAGACCAAGTAGTGGAGGTAGCACTTGTTCAATACTTAGGTCATGAGGTTGGCTAAGGGCTGGATGATCTATGATCTGTGCCATGTAAACAAGGTAAATTATGCATAGCAACTGTTTTGGCTTAGAAATTATTTCAGACAAGGATCTCAATTTATTAACTACATTTTCAATGAAGAGATAGGACAATATTCCAAAACACATCCACTTCTCTAGGAAAGTTTTTCAAAAACATGTATCCTCTGGAGAGTGGAAAAAACAGCGTATTTCCCTACAGTGTTTAATCTTGTGATTACTTTCTTGCATGTCTATGAAGCTGCAAATGAAACCTCCTGTAACAATTGGTTTGAAGTTATTAAGGAGAGAGGAAAAAAGAGAGATGTAAATAGACATTAAGATAAAGAATAATCACAAAATCCCTTATTTCTTTAGGAAACTAAACTAAAAATAATTTGAAAATTAAGTCAAAGATCACTACATTTGTCCCTGGATCCTGTGCAGAGCTCTGTGACAACAGACCATTGTGCAGGACACAATTGCTCTGTGACTCCCAAATTGAATTAGTTCTGCCTGTTCATGACCAGTTTGCACTCAATTTTTATGCTGGTTGCAGCACACACGTTAACCAAAAGCATTTCTCACAGACAATGATTTCTCCATGAGCAGAATATGCACAGCACAGTGACTTGCTGAATTCATAATTATGAATGCTCCTACTGGAAACACACAACTGCAAAAGTTATGCTATTCCAGGCAGAGAACAGAAACAATTCATCTGCCTGTCTGGGTGCTTGTACTCCCCATGTCAGACTGCTGAGCGCCTCTCAATCACTGCTTGACTTACTGTCTCAATACTAACTCATTGGCCAGATGTGGGGAATTAGTGACAGAATAAGTAACCTAGCTGGGTTAGGAATTGAACTAAGTTCTAAAACTGAGAATTCATCCTTCCACTTAAACAGCTTGTCTAATCAAAACAGTCCAGTACAACTGGATATTGAATATCTTCCCTTACTGATAGACAGCTGCAATCCAGCTGCAGTGCAAGAAATGCCTCTCCCATGCATAAGAACAGCTTTTAAGTAAACAGTCAGGATCTACTCCAAAATAATTAATCAGCCACATATGTATAAGACAAAAAAAAAAAATCTCAAAAAGCTTCTCAGTCCTTTTCTCAACCCCACAGTTATGACTGATTTTTAAAACGATACCAGCATTCCAGGACATAGTGTTGCCAGAAAGTAAAGGAAAAAGCTAAGAAAAACAAATTCTGTGTTCTGTTCCCATATTTTTTCCACTGGGCATGCTGCATGACTTGGGTTATTCATTTTCCCTCTGCCTACCTGTAAAATTAAGGCAATTTGGGGAAACTTGCAGAAAACCACTTCCCACAGAAGGTGTATAAGGCCTATGTGTTGTTAATCGCACCCATCTGGAGCTGTTATAAAAGGAGAAGGGAAGGGCGGGTATGCAGTGATAAAGAAACGCACATAGTGCACACACATGAAGAGCTTGGAAGGCACATGAGAATGGGGTTTGCCTTGCGTGCAGGAGCTGCAAAGAGCAGACGTGGATGATGAGGCAAGGGCTGGAGATTTAGAGGTCTCTTGCAGTCACACAGCTGAGTCAGACCAGGGCTGCTGACACGGTGATCCCTCCCATAATGTAGCCATCACACGTTCCCTCTCCAGGCAAACGCTTCAAGCGCCTGGTCTGAACTAATCACTTTCCTCCTGCCTTATCAGGGCTGACACGTGCTCCAGTCCAACACCACCTGAATATCAGACTCTGGAAAGCCCTTGCATTCTTTATAAGATGCTCCAGGGATAGCTAGCGGTATGTCATGTCTTTGCAGATATTATGAGAAAAAAAAACAGAGACACAGGTGATTACTAACAGATTCAGAGATACAACTTTCCATCCAATTTCATCAACTCTGGCCCTCTTTAGTATTCATCTATTTCTCAATAAACCAAAATGACAGCAGAGTCTCTCCTGCTGTCTTTAAAATATATGTGTATACTTTATATACAGATTGCTCCTTATTTCTTCCCTTCCTTGTGTCATTAAACTAGTGTTGTGTCTACTGCTCTGTAAATGTGTAAATGGCAGCTTCTCTTACTGATAGTGGAAAAGTTTGAATAGTGTGGTTTTGCTATAGATGAAGGAAGAGAGAGGGAAGAGGAAGGCTGTCTTCATGTCTACTGGGTGATAAATGCGTGGTTAAAGGTGTTAAAGCAGAAAATATTTCCTCAGAGTCTTGGAGGTATGATCCTTGACAGACTCCTACACCTATGAAAATGTTCATATGCTTAAATTCTTCTTTAGGATGCTGATCTTCCTTCCTTATATTTGGCATAAACCACCTAAATAGGAGTTAGGTACCTTGATGTCTTTGCAGAGCACTTGTGTTTCTCCATTCCCAGCGCATTAATTTTTGTGCATGGATTCTTGCCAGGGGTGCAGAACTCCCCAAGAAGCACATAATTGTGCAGAAGGATGTGCAGGAGTACATCATAAGACCAATAAACTGTGTGAAGCATCATTACTGGGCAACACGTCTATCATAGGAGCTACTCCAACCAACAAGTCAGGCTCAGAGGCACACCCTTCTGCAATAGTTCTGTGATATATCACACAGACACACACCTGAGGATCCACGGGTCAGTCTACCACAGAGCACATGGGCACACTGAGCAGAAAAGGGTTTGTGGCACTCCAGCGTACAAGCTTAATGTTGCATGCAAACAGAGAGTACCTATCATAAGTGATACAGATGAGGCATTTGGGCAGCAATTGGGAATGGTTTTGTCTACACTTTTGTGGTCTGGGCATGACTTTACTTCATAAAGATTGCAGGACTTTCCTAAATCAGGAGGATATTGCCTAAACACATGGGATGCTGCAATTCCACATGTGTAGACATGTGTATCTAAAGAAGAGTAAGCAACATACAGATAAAAGCTTCCCAAATAATTAAGTCGACAATGAACTAGCAGTCAATACAGAAAATCATAGCTGTTCAGCCTGTTTGGGAGAGATACAACCAATAGCCACCTGTTCAATGATCTAAAAGGGAAAGATTAGTAGAAGCACTTAAAAAAATGTGGCATGGAGTAACTCTTTCCTACATTAACCTTTCCAAGGTTCTGGCAATCACTAAACAAAAGGCATCCAAAACCTTTTCTGACTAAGGTGTCTCAGAAAGCAAAATGCTTCTTATGAGATCATCAAGAAATACTGCTTATACCTTTGCTTTTTAACCTTTGAGCACAGACTAAAGCTTGCACTTTAAATTGGATCCAAAGTAGACTCTATTTGTCTGTGCAAGTATGTACTCAGGTCATGACAGAGCTGCTCAGTTTTACTAAAAGCCTTTGGTGGGCAAAGAAACTGAAGTGCATTCAGGTGGTAGGAGGAGGTTTTATAGAATGAGGTGCTCTAAAGAAAAGCTGTAAGAAGACACTCTGTCCTGGGGCCAAATTCAGAGACTGGAGTGACTCTCACTTCACCTGCACTCTGATGGTGTATTTCTGCTTCCAAGTGACTTTCCTAATATCCCACATTTGCCTGTTAGCCTCGTTGATCACACAGTTGGCAGTAATGGTCCCAAAGGCTTTCATCGAAAACACCTGATCCTCAGCTGGGGGCAAAATCAAACTCCACTGACTTCAACAGAGCTGTGCCATTTTACACCAAAAGAATATCTATAACAAGGAATCTTAGTGTAGCTTGAGAGGTTTGGAAAATCACAAACTCTTAATTCTCTCCGGAGCTTCAATACAGGTGGGGCAATGATGTGGTTGAGAGCAGCCCTGTGAAGGACTTGGGGGTGCTGACTGGTGAGAAGGTTGACATAAGCCAGCAATGCAAGCTCACAGCCCAGAAGGCCAACCATATTCTGGACTGTATCAAAAGAAGCATGGCCAGCAGGTCGAGGGAGACAATTCTCCCCATCTTGGGAGACCCCATCTGGACTACTGTGTCCAGTTCTGGAATCCTTAACATAAGAAGGATATGGAACTGTTGGAGTGGGTCCAGAGGAGGGCTACAAAGATGATCAGAGGGCTGGAGCACCTCCCATACGAGGACAGGCTGAGAGAGTTGGGCTTGTTCAGCAAGGAGAAGAGAAAACTCTGAGAAGACCTTATAGCAACCTTCAAGTACTTGAAGGGGGAGTACAAGAAAGCTGAGGAGGGACATTTTACAAAGGTATGTAGTGATAGGACTAGGGGCAATGGCTATAAATCAGAGAGGAGCAGATTTAGACTAGACATAAAGAGGAATTTCTTCACCATGAGGATGATGAGGCACTTGCACAGGTTGCCCAGGGAAATGGTAGATGCCCCATCCCTGAAAGTGTTCAAGGATGTGTTCAAGTGTTCAAGATCCAGGTTGGATGGAGCCTTTAGCAGCCTAATCTAGCAAGAGGTGTCCCTGCTTATGGCAGAGGGGTTGGAATTCAATGATCTTTAAGGTCCTTTCCAACTCAAACCATTCTATGACTCTATGATTCTATGAATCTGTGATCTGACCTATCTCATTGACCCAAGAGACAGGCTGGATGTCATTATCTTCAAAGTCAGTATATTTACCCATTTTCTAGGATAAGCAATCCTGTCTCTGTCAGGAATAATGCATCACATTGTAGCGTTGTCATCCATTGTAAGAGGCGTGAGTCTTACTTCTTTGACCAGAGCGAGTTAGGCACAACATAGTCCCAGAATATGTGATGGGAGTTTCCCTCGATGTCCATTTGGTTTATATGTGCATGCCTTTGTTTCTGTGTATGTGGAGGCCATCTCTGTAAATGGAGTGTTTTTCATACCCACTAGAGAGGAAGTGTAATAAGGAGAGAGAGAAACAATAGACCATGTAAATAAATTGTGCTTCTAACTCCATTGCCAAATGGCTATAAACCAGACTTAATCTACCTCTCTTCTTTTAGCAATCTGTGATTCTTTTGTCCTGCATAATTGCCTTTAAAAGCACTTTTTACACTGTTTTGATAGATTCCTTAAGGTTTCCTTGGATCTGTTTATAGGCTTGGTCCCCATAAGATTCTGTGGCAGAGTTCCTCCAATAAAATATAAGTTGCATTAATAAGCAAACAAAATTTCTCATTTTGCTTTCAAACTTCTTCCAGATAGTGTTTTGTTTTTTAAAAAATGCAATAAATTACTGTTAACCCTTTGTTTAAAAATTCCCATGACATTTCATTCATGTTTTTTATATACATCAACTTGATTTCCACTCTGTTTTCTCATTTCAGCTGGGGCATCTAGACCAATTAATCTTCCCCATCTATGGATACTATTCCTTCCCTCTGATTTTTACAGCCATCCTTTGCTATGCCCTTTTTAGTTCTACATTATACTTTACCAGCTTTCTGGTGAATTTCATGCACCATCATAGAAGACAGAGCCGAACTCATTTAAGGTTGGGATTTTGGAATATAATTTTCTTGCCTTTTTAATTCTATCTTAAAACTCTGTGTTCAATGTTCACCTTACAGAAAGAGGATTGAAAAAAATTAATAAAAATATCTGGGGTTTTTTTTTATATTTTTAATTATAAGAAAAAATCCCAAACAAAAAGAACCCATGTACAAAGAAACTAACCCCAACTTCTGTCTTGGATGGATAGGTGTTTTCACTGTCAGGCTAAAGCTGAGTACACAGCTTCAGGGCATCACTCCAATATTTCAGTTCTTCAGCTAGGTGATACTTCTCGAGTGTTTGCACAAGAGATGCATCATGGAGTGGGGGAAGGAGGGGTGGAGAGGGAAGAGTCTGTCAGCAAGAGGCCCCATACTAATCTTCTCCTTCAAGACGGGGCCCTTTTGGAAACCTGATTTAATATTCATGGTCTTTAGGTAAATAGTCTCTGAGTCAGGCTGTCAGTTTCTGCAAATGTGGCTGTCTTACTGAAGCTACTGCACATTTATCAGTGAGTAAACAGTGACAGGAGTAGGGGGATTAGAGAATTAAATTAGTGTGTAACCACTCTCCTTCTCAAGTTTTTGGCATTGCCTCATGTGTGTTTTGTTCCAAGAAGTTTTTTTGTGTGTTTTTTTTTTAAATCTCGGTTTCTCTTCCTCTCTTTCTTCCTCTCACACATACCCATGTCACATACTCTGAAATATTTAAGACTCTCCTCATTATCCATTTTTTTTAAATTATAGGGGTTTTAATTTATTTTCCTGTTAAAGTGAGATCTTTAAAATAGCAGTGAAGTAGGCTGTAGGAAAGGATCAGGAGGTGCTTGCTGACGCAGACCGACTCTGCTCTTTACCTCCTGGTCCTTTGAAGATTCTCTGGCTGGGTTTCCCAATTGAACAGCTCTGTTCCAGTGAAAAGAGCTGGCACTTCCCATCTGCACCAGTCTTATTTTTTTCTCCTTTCTTTCCCTTCCCTTCCCACTCCCCACAGGGCATGACATAGACTCTGCCACCTGCCTTGCACTCATCAGGTTTTAAGCCAAATATGCAAGCGCCTTGGCAGCACCATGTTCTCGACATCCTTTGTTGCCATCCCCTGACACTGACACACAGACATGCGATGGCCACCCCTTCCCCCATCCCATCTGTGAAAGGAGGAGGCAATTTACTCTATTCTGGCAGCTGAAGCCAGACCGATTGCAGAGGATGCCAATTAGGCCTTGGAGACACTAACCAGGTCATGTCCAGCGAATTTCCCACCGGTCATTGCAGGGGTGTTGGTCCTGGTGTGGGTGTTTGGGGCTCCTGGGGAAAACTCTTTCCTGATGTTTAAGCAGTGAGAGCCTAGTTAAACAGTGTCTTAAGGGACAGTGAACAATTTGGGGTGTCAGAATCACAGGTAGTGCTTATGTCAGTCCCGCGACGTGTGTCCCCGTGTCATAGCACAAACAGAGCATATGTTGAGCATCTTCTTCTGTTTGCCATATCAAAGCCAGTCTATTGTGAGCACCACAGGCATGGCAACAACATTCAGCCTCCCTTCCCAGCTCAAAGAAGAAAAAAAGTGGGAAGGAAGGAGAAAATCAACCACTACACCGTGTATCTCCTTGCCTTGTGTTAGGCTGATATCCACTGGCATGTACACTGCTACAGATGGGACAACAGTATCTTGTTGCATACCCAGCCTGTGGAGTTTGACTTGTATTTGAGTCTGCTAGGTTCAGCCAGGTTCTCCAAGGTGGGTGGCAGGGAGCCAGTGCTGTAGCTCTTCAGATTCTTTATTAACACCCAGCTCAAATTGATGCAGACTCCTCTTACAAATCTCATAGTAAGGTTCCTCAGGCAAAAATTACTTTGCAAAGCAGAAATACCCATTCTTCGGCAGCTCTAACCTAAAATTTTTGGACTGACCATAGGACTGCTTTTGTATGCAAGCCATTTGGACTGAATCCTGCAAAAGCCAACTGCATATGGTAGCTTACATATGATCTGTACTTTACCTTTAAGGGCTGGCCTGTTTTATGTTGTTGGAGGGTCAGGATGGCAGATGGGGCAGTTAAATTTGCTGCTGATGGGCAGAGGAGGGAAGGTGCTGCAGGTTTCCATCTAGTCCCTGAAGTCCTTTACAAGGGATAGGACAGGATGAACTTCTCCATCTGCCCCAATTTACTCTACAAATGTGAACCTTTTAAAAATTGCTGCTGTATGTTTCCATAAGGAAAGGGCATACATGTAACAGGGAGAACACAGGGCAAATAAATAAGGTTCTTTGGGCTTTTCCATCCCTATGAACACCATCTGAGTGTGAAGAGCTGAATAACAAGCCCCTGAACTATACAGAAATATTTTTGGCAAATTTGCCATTGACCATGGGGCCATATTTTCTATTGTCCATGTGGTCATCCCTGTGACATTTCCTACAACCCCTCTCCTTTGCCATCAGTCTCCTGCAGGGCAGGTCATCACTGGGGGGAAGGAAAAGATGGTCCCACAGATGGCCTGAGTTCAGAGGGTCTGTAGGAATGAGATGACTGCCATTTCCAGATGCCAGTGGAAGAAATAAAAAAAAAATAAAGTGACATGAAATAAAATAAAATAAGACAAAGTGGAAGTTGCTCAAGAATCTCGCTCCTTCTACACCCTCCCTCTCACACACATTACCCTGATAATGACATCTACCCTTGGGGGCGCTGCCATTTGGAAATTCCACAGTAGATGGAGAACGCAGCTGCTGCCCCCAAGCAAGAGTCTAGGCCAAACAAATGGACCTGCTGCCATGGTGTAAAGGCCTCTAAGCTCTGTGTGTGCTCCCTGCCCAGGATACGCTCCTCCTCATGACACATGGCACATCTCGCTAACAGCAAACACTCATAGATGCCATCCAGCTGGGATGGGAACAAGACCAGATGCTCTTATTAAAAAGGCCGTAAGACTCAGTGCCCCTGTGCCCTGTTCAAAGGAAAAGTCCAAAGTGGCTTGTACAAACAGAGGCTCTTTTCCTTCTGCCACATCCTCCTCCCTGGGGTTGAATGCAATAATCAGTGATCCCCAAAGACATTTCTGCTTAGTTTCGTGCTTTGTGGGACATCGTTTATTGTCATGGGTCTGGTCTATGTGTTTGTAAGAGCTGAAGCTGCTGTTGTGTTTTTTTCTTTGCTTGTTGGATGTCTGGAAATGTCCTAGTTGGGCGAGGGTGGAATTTTGGGGGAGGGGACTGCAGAAAATCAGTCATAAGCACAAAATTGAATTCAGCTATGGGCTAAACACGGAATAAGAACTTTTTAGTGGTATCAGAAGGAAGTTGTTTATTCTTTGGCACAGGGTAGTGTTTTGGGAGAGGTAACTGATATCAGGTGCATGGTGTGTCATCTCAGAAGGCATCTGCATTTCTCACATGTTCCCTTGGGCTTCCTAGGGAGGGACTGTGTCAACAAGACAGGTTTGTTTTTTTTTTATTTGTCCTTATCTACTCCCATAGAGACCCTAGGGAGGAATTGCAGACTCCCAAAGCTCAAGGTCTCCCCAGTTACTATGGTCTCAGAGAGTCTCTTTTCCTCTTGATAATGACCAGTCTCACTACACTGGGAGTGAGCCGGGGAAGGATGACTTGGCAGATAGCAGACACCTAATCAGGATTGAATTGTGCCCTGCAGAAGGGCTGAAGGTGCAGTAAGGACTCCTCCTTGGGAAGTTTCTATCTTTCTTCAGGTCAGGATGGAAAAGGAGGGTAAAGAATGAGAGCGACAGAGCATTATTTCCCATCCCACGTAAGGCATTAGCTCTTCCAACCTCAGCTTTTAGAGCAAGCAGCAAAGGGAGAACAGGAGTGAGGCTCTTTGCAAATCAGTATTTGTCTTGAAGATAGGAGGTGATAAAACCCAAATTCTTCTCCTCTCAAAAACTTCCTCATTGCTCATGTTTATATGAAGGTTAACCACAGCCCAGCCAGCCACTAAAACAAAACTAGAATAAAAAAGCCTGTGTGTAGTGCTGCAACCTGAAAAATAGCCTGGGACAGTGCTGTAGCCCAGGGATAGCTCTTAATGTGATGCACTTGAGAGGAAACAGACCTCTGGCATAGCCAACAATATGATTAAGGGGTTTCTTTGCTTTCAGTAATGCAATATTCCAGCATAACACATGCAGGATTAATCAGCCTCTTCCTGTAGGCTGGGAGCGGGACATGTGTGAGAAGTTACAGCCCTCGTTTAAACCCAACTGCAGAGGATTTTGCGGGGTTTTTGCTCGTTCTTCTCATCTGCAAAATGCCACTTTGGTGGTTTATATCAGTCGTAACAGCATCACATAATGTTTTCTGAGCCCAACTGGCCCTTATTTAGAGACCAAGAGATAATGAAGGCACAGTGGAATATTATCAGTGCAGCTGCTGAAAAATCCCGGGGAGGGGATAACTGTGTTAACCCTTTCCCTCTCCTCCTCACCCCAGCCAGCCTCTGGTCCTCGGCACTCAGAGAAAGCTAGTGAGAAGCTTGTTTGCCATGTTGCAAGGAGATTGTAAGGGATGCCTCGATTTTTGGCAGTTCTGCCATGTGGATTCAAGGCTACTTTGCAGGTGGTGCCCCTGGTGCCTAGGCTGAACCTACTAAGTGCACTGGGCCAAGTCAGTTTGCCTTTAGTCCTTGTTTAGCTTCTTGGGAAGCTAAGGGCAAAATGCCCATCCTTTCAAAGCAACGACTACAGCTACTCAGGCTGATTGGATTAGCAGAAGCGATTGGATTAGCTGCTAATGAGTAGTTGTCACTTGAGCTGCTGCATATACCTCACCGCATTACTAAACCAACATCACTGCCCTCTGCTTCCTTTCCCCTGCTTAAACTCCATTTACACCCTAAAGCACAGTTTAGCCAAAGATACTAATTGTTGCAGTATTGGGGGGAGCAATTGTGTGTGTAAGACTCAGTGCAACTTTTGAGGGGTGCAGAAGACTGTAAAGGTCTGCAGGCTGAATGAAAGCTTTAGTGAGTAAAGGTAAACCAGAGCATGTCATTGCATATTGCTGCGTATTGGACATTAATATGTTAGGAAGGAAACAATGTAATACACAGGAACTAGCACATTTCCTGGAGTTCTGGGGTTTGGGGAATCCTTCGGATTTTTTATTGGATTTCTCAAAAGCTACACGAGCTGACTAACATCTTCTTTCCTGTAATTCAGCTCATTCTGATGGTGATTCAATTGGGAAAAAAAAAATCTTTCCTCTAGCTAAACGGAGGAAATGGGCGAGTCGTATGTGTGAATTGTCAGAAGCCGGGCTCACACACCCTCATCTTTGCATAATGTACAAACACCTAAATCTGGTAATTACTATGATAGATAAAATTAGGGGAAACAGTGAGGTAGGTGCTGTAGACAGATTTATTTTTTCTTTTATAACTTTTTTTTCTCTTTCCACATTTCTAGCTTTTTTCCCAATAGAATCATAAAATAGTTTGTCTTGGAAGGAACCTTAAATTTCATCTGGTTCCCACACCCTGCCACATGCAGGGACATCCCACTAGATCAGGCGGCTCAAGGCCCCATCCAACCTGGCCTTGAACACCTCCAGGGATGGGGCAGCCACAACTTCCCTGGGCAACCTGTGCCAGTGCCTCATTACCCTCTTGGTGAAGAAATTCCTCCTTACGTCTAGCATAAATCTGTCCCTCTCCAGTTTATACCCATTGCCTCTAGGCCTGTCACTACAAGCCTTTGTAAACAGTCCCTCCCCACCTTTCTTGTACACCCTTTCAGGTGCTGGAATGTTGTTGTAAGATCTCCTCAGAACCTTCTCTTGTCCTGGCTGAACAAGCCCAACTCTCTCAGCGTGTCCTCATATGGAAGATGTTCCGGCCCTCTGATCATCTTTGTAACCCTCCTCTTGACCCGCTCCAACAGTTCCATATCCTTCTTATGTTAAGGATTCCAGAACTGGACACAATACTCCAGATGAGGTCTCACAAGAAAGGAATAGAGGGGCAGAATCCCTTCCCTCGACCTGCTGGCCACACTTCTTTTGATGCAGCCCAGGACACAATTGGCCTTCTGGGCTGTGAGCACACATTGCTGGCTCATGTTGAGCGTCTTGTCAACCAGCAACCAGTCCTTCTCTGTGGGACAGCTCTCAATCACATCATTCCCCCATTGTGTACTAAAATTGGGGATTACCCCAACCCAGGTGTAGGACCTTGCACTTGACCTTCTTGAACCTCATGAGGTTCTCACAGTTCCACTTCTCCTGCCTGTCCAGGTCCCTCTGGATGACTTCCTGTCCTTCTGGTGTGACAATTGCACCATTCAGCTTGGTGTCATCTGCAAACTTCCTGAGGGTGCACTCAGTCTTGGTTTCATGGGACATGTATTAATAGACTGGACTCGTCTGATCCTTACAATGTCGCCACCCATAACTGGAAGGAGGGAGGAAAAAATTACCTGGGGCCCAGATTCCCTCAGTAGCTGTCCCAAAGCCCTAAAATCTCTTTTAATCCCTCTTGGGGTACGTACTGCAGCTTCATCCCCTCCCACGTGGAACAACAGTAATGGGTACTAGTCTGAGGGCCTCACCAGGCTGGAAAGTTTCCTGGTAGTATCCCTTATTCGAGTACCTGGGAGGAAACAGACTTCTCTGTGAGTGGGTTCTGCTCAATATATTGGACCCTTTTGACACAGTTTCAATATATTTTTTACTCTGCTTAATTTTTCACTGTGCTAGTTTTCACTCTTTTACTTCCTTCCCACACACTCTCTGCGCCTTTGTTCACTGCATCTCTTAATCAGAACATGAACTCAATAGCTTTAGAGGTTGAACCGAAATTTTCAAACCTATGATATTTTAGTGGGTTTGAAATTAAGCAAAAATATTGCCTCCACTTCCTCAGTTTATGAGCAGGTCTGGTAGATTTTGTAGCATAACAAACCAAAAAGCTCTTTTCCCAGCACCATTTGAGTCAGTGTTTATTAGGAAAAAAAAAATCACTTTTCTCTTATTGTTTCTGTACTTGCCTTGCCCATGGTACTGGAGTTCCACTCTCCTCTCTGTTTCCTCATGGTGAAAGTTGTACATAGAAAGCTCTTGGATTTGTAGGTGTCTAGATGCCAAATGATCAGGATAAGTACTAAGATAGGCCATTGGAAAGAGATCCTATCAGCTTCTAGAAATCACCTTATCCTCTCATCTTCTTTCTTTAATGAGGGACTACAGCAACAGCAAAGTATCTCACAAGGCAAACAGGTGGCCAGTGTGTTGGCTGGACCAAAAAGAAGTGTAGGAAGTGTTGCAAGACTGGTTATAATTAATTCCTTGTTCTTTCCTGCTTACCCTGTCTCATGTATGGTTTAGTTTTCCAACCCTCCCTCAACCTGTTCAGCCTCACACATTTATTTGGATGCAGAGCATGATAACACAATCCTACTTACAAACACATGGCCCTTAGAAAGTGCAGGAAAGGCTCTGTGGGGATCTGGGTGCTTAGTTGCTTTGTTACATTTCACCACTAGTTTCTCCCACTACTTTTTAAGCTAAAAGAACAAAGTCACATTACAGTCATCTCTTTTCCTTCTTGGAGTCTTACACAAATTCCAGGTTTGCATGATTACAAAGTTGAGAAAGAGACCTTTGGTGCAAAGTGATAAGGGTTTGGCCCATATTGAGGGGAGCAAGGGAGACAAGATAAGGTCAGAGTGTGGGGGAGTAACCTAGCACAAACACCACGGTTACTGTTCCTGAAACACTATTTGCCCAGATTAATACAATTTGTGAAATGACATCCCTGTGGTGGCTTTGTCCCTGCAAACATTTGCTTTTCGGATTAAGCCTCATTTGATTTTATTTTCTATTTCTTTCCCTGAGAGCCCTATGCCTGCCTATGAGCCCTACTGACAGACACAGGGACTCTTTATGCTGCTTCTTCCTCACTGGGGTGGAACAGGGAAAACTGCATTTCCTTGGTTTTTTCCCAGTTCCCAGGTCTTTTCTCACACAGACATCAGTAGCCTTTATGGTTCTTTCTATGTTGAAGGAAAAACCTTTATACCTATTGGTTCTCTTTTTCCCATATACATATACGTACATATATACACTACATATATGTATTCAAATGAAGCAATTCTATGAAAGATGACTATAAAAATATAAACACATTTTAATCTCAGTCTGATAAAGTAAGACATAGGAATTTGTTCTTAGAAAGCAGCAGCCCAAATAAGTTCTTTTTAAGCCGTAAAAATATTCCTACGCCCCCTCACATATCACTGTCCTTGCAAAATATCTCTTCCCTACTCACTACCCTATATAGATTTCTACCTGGACATATCCCGAATTTAGAAATGAGTCCATTATTCTATCTGTATGCCTCCCATCTACTCCTATGCATTTTCTTCTGCTTCATCTTCTGGATGTCCCAAGTCTGACATACCATTTAAGGCTGGTCCTTATCCCATTACTGCTATCTTATTCCCCCAGCTAGCTAGATTCATCTTAGCTCAGTTCTCTTCCCATCAGGTTACTTTGCTTTCAGACTGGAAGCCTATCAGTAGTAGATAGTCAGAGAATCACACAGGATGATTGAGAAAGAAAAAGGGTGTTGCAGCCCCAGTGAGGCTTTGCTACTTGGTTTGAATTAGGGGGGAGGTGATACAAAATAAAACTTCTAATTCTTCCTCAAGTAGATCTGTTTTTCTTCTAGGAAGGACTTTGGGGACACTCATTCCTCTCTCCTTGTCTTTACTCATGCCTGGAGGCTGATGCCGCTTCTCCTCAGACAGATCTCTCTCAGGGACAGCATCATGCTGCTGAGCCAGTGAGACCATTCACCCCAAACCTCTGTCCCAGAGACGACACAGGGAGGTGGCATCCAGGGCACAGGGCTAGAAGGCAGGGAGAATAGAGCCAGGCGACAATTTCTGCCCCATTGACTCCCTTCTCCCCACACTGAGGGTTTACATAAGAGGGGATGACGTATGCCTGTGCAGGATGCAGGATGGGGAGGACATCTGGACTGCTCTGCTTCTCAAGCAGTATTGCTTTGCACAATGTAACCAGGTAAATGCCTTGATAGACTACACCACATCGCCAAGATAGCATTACTAATTTGATTATGTCGCTGTGACATTATTAACCCACTCAACCATCCTTTGGATGCTTCGCTGCATCCTGAACTTGCACTACTTTTCCTTCCCAATGACAGGCTAAGGGTTCTTTCTCCCTAATCTATTGTTCTACACGACTACTGCTTTATACAATGATTTCTCATAATACTCAGCTTTCCTAACAGCTTGCTACCTCTCTGCCTTTTTCTTTTATATTTCTGCCCGTCTACTTTTTTCTATCTTTCTCTTCCTGTCTAATCACACTGTCTTCTATAATAATTGCATAAAACATTTCTTTCTTATTTTGTAACCATATACATAGTGTACATTCTTGAAGAATAGCCTAGTCTCTCTTTCACCCTTCTTTAAAAAGAAATACATCTCTGAATGTATTTTACATGAAATCAGCATTGGATAAAAGGCAAATGCATTAACTTTCACACTCAAAGATGTGCTCTCTAATCTCTAAGCTGTGGAGATATACCCCTGTCACTCGCCTTTCTTCTGCTGCATATATTCTTTCTGTGTTTTTTCACAATTTCACAGTGTTAGGAGGCAGAGGAAGCAACTCTCCCCCCTTTCTTATAGCAAAGCTTAGAGCTCAGTGGAAAGGAACTTTTCCCAAGAGTAGAGCTTGAGTTCCTTTGAGCCAAGAAAGTGACCCAGCCAAAATATTCCATGCAATGGTGATGATCTCATCCTTGTAATGGCTAAGCTTTTTCAGCCTGAAGCAGATGATAACCTACCAGAAAGGTCTCCCCATGTTGTGTGTAGCAAAGGGATAGTCACTAAAGAGACGGCTCTCAGGCAGCCTGAATCCATGGCCTCAATAATTGTGCTGTGCCTACATCTGCTTTCTCTTCTAGTGTAAGCTGTTTTGTGCCCCAGTGTAGTTTTGAAAGCCATGGAATACACACAGAAGTATGCATTACTTGAGATAGTAAGACTCAAATGCATTTTTAAGTTTGTGCTAAATCAGGACTTCAGAGTGTTCCTAGGAGGGGATTTCTTCTCTAAGGCGTTGTGCAGAGCTGTCTCTTTGTATCACATGAATAACCGTGATATTGGGCTCTTAGTGTTAGAGATGCCTTCCTCTTTTAGTTAAGCTGAGGAATCATTTTACTGGGATCTTTGCTCCCCAGACATCTCCCTTTTTCTCTTTCTCTACTTCACATCTACGTTTTGCAGCAGCAGCAATACTATAACAATAGAAGCAGTATCACAGAGTCTGGATCCTCCTGCATTTGGGGTGAGGGTGTCACAGACTAAAAAATTCACACCATCTGCAGTAGTTCCCTATGGCTTTTTGCACTGTACTTTGGTCTTCTTGTGTTCTGCAGTATGTTTTTCCTGTGTTGGAGTATTTGTTTTCTTTTGCCCATCTTGTGTAGACTCTCTAGTGCCCTAATGCCTATGGCATGAGAGCTCAGTGCCTTTCCATTAACAAGGGCATTAACAAGATCTCTCTCCTCAACTCCAGCCACCTGTTCTCATGACCCATTTCAGAAACCAGTCTCTTGGAAGCTGATCTTCATTGTGCCTGGTTGGGATTAGGCTGGAGGTTCAAAGCAGGCTGAGGGAAAGGGGAGAGAGCATGGTCCACTCACACACACAGCAGATAAGCAGATCGTGCCTCTTTTCTGTAAGGACTAAGGACACACTCAGCTAAAGGTGTTTACTACTTTCCTGTATGGAAAAACCTTGTGATGCTGCTTGAGCACAACAGCATAGTACCTTTGAGAGGTGTCAGAGGCTTGGTCCTCTATGTGGACACATCCTGTGTCCCCTCCTTGACATTATCCTTGCTGCTCACCTGGGCAAAATCAGCTCATTGAATTGGCAGAAATTAACAGGGCAACTGGGGAAAAAACAGAGGGAATAGCTTTTTACAGGACTAACAGGTAGAACCATCTCTATTTCTTACAAGCACCAAAACACACTTAGGTGAAGGTGGCAAGACTGCATGGCCTTGGGGAGGCTGAGGAGGGACAGGGACAGCAGTGGCAGCAGGGGGATATTACCCAGGCTGAGCCCCAGGGCACAGCTGCACTCTGAAATAGGGAGGTCCAGGCATGAGAAGAAAAGCCAAGTGACAACACAGTGGCACAGACTGCCATGAAAAATAGCACCTCAGTACACAGAGAGACTCACACCTGCTCTGCCTTTAAGCATTCTAGAGCTTTATGTTTAAGAAAACCCAGTGCTGAAATGATCTCTGACTCGAGCACAGTGCAAATATGAAACAATGATGACTAATATTAAAATGAAGCTGGACAAAGAACCAAGAAAGTAATCCAAGAGGGAATAATCTCACATCAATTCCTTGGAGCCCCAATGCAGCATATTATTAGCTCTTTTATAGCTGAAAAAAAAAAAAGACAAGGAAAAAAAATCAAATATTCCCTTAGCCAATTTGGCTAAGAAATAATTCAATAATAGTAACAATTATAGTGGTACGAGTAATAAAAACAATAATACTAGGATGACTTCTAATAAAAAGAGAAATAATTTCTTCATACACTCCTTCAAACAGCACTATATATATAACAGCAACATTTTTACCTTTGCATCTCTTTGTTCACTAGCAGCCACCAGGAAAAGTACCTGCCCTTACTGACCATAAGAAAGAGAAAGGAGATGCTAGAGAGGTCTGGCGATCACAGCTTTTATTTTGAATTGCTGATTTCTAAAGAGTGTTCAGCCTGAGCTCTGTCTCATACGCAGGATGCTGTAAGGAATCAGCTCTAATGCATTCTTTGGCCTGGCCCATAACAACATATGATGTGAAATAAAGGGGACTTTATATTATTTACAAAAATAAGCTACTCTGTGTCAGGTATTGGTTGTTTCCGCAAGTGCTGCATTCTCTGCCCAGCTGCCAGGAAAGTCAACAATGGGGTTAGGTTTTTTTCGCTCTTGCTTTCCCCGCTCAGTGCTGACAAGTGCTACAAGATCAGGCTTAACGTTGTCAGTTTCCTCTCCTCACTCTCACTGCCTCAGTGGGTTGCAACTCTCCAAAACCAGCTGTATGCATTCTCACAGTGTTTGTACATGTATAAATCACATGCTCCAGAGAAACATGAAACACAGGAGTGCTGATGCACACACACTGCCCGCTGCACAGCAGAGCCAAGCCAGCAGGGCTGTGTCCCAGGTGGTCACACAGGGACTATTAGCCAGAAAAACTCACACCCCACCACAACACACACTCCTGCTTTGTGTCGCAGATCCCGTAAGCCACAAGAGATGCCCATACACTCACAATGCGCTTCCATCAATACTTAGCTTGCCACAGCACAACACAGATTATACACACAACCTTGCAACTGTTTCCCAAGACAACTTTCCACTGAAAGCATTTGCTGTTTCACAGACAAGCAGCCACAGTACAGACATATCACCACTCTATGCACACGTGTACTTCAGCAGCATAATCTCAAGAAGTTCGTGTAACGTGTGTGTGTGATACTGTTCACACCACATGCACACGTGCATATCCTACATACTCCTTTGCTTTCCTTTCCTTTTCCTTCAGTCCATCAGGCCCCATGCAAATCCATGACACGTCTGCACACACAAGTATGTGCAGCACAAGCTGAGATCAAGCAGGCACTTTATACATATCCACAACCTCAGGGAACAACAGGCTGATGTACCACACATCACCTCATGAGCACCAGCCCCTACAGTTATGAATAAGAGAAGGAAAAAAAAGAAAAAAAAATAAGCAGTGTATTAAGAGGACAATACCACTAGCAATGATGAAGAGGCATGTGCTGTCCTCTGCTTCCTGAAGGGCTTTCATGTGAATTCTTGGAAATGTTAGTAAGAGTTAACCAGGTGAGACCGTCAACAGAAGGGACAGTGGCTGCTTTGGAAGCTGCTCTGGAACACCTGTCCCTTCTTACAGTGAGCACTGCTCGGCTGATCGTAATTCCTCCTCCACCAGCGAAAGGAGAAACAGATTCCAGTACAGACTTTCCGTTTAATTGCTCTATAATGCCATCTTGTGGCTTTTTGACTCATGAAGCCGGCTGTTTGCTACTTTTATCCCCGAATGACGCGATTATCCTGTAAAGAAGGAGATGGAGAGTGAAAAGGAAAGAGTAAAGGAAAAGGAGTAAGCTATGACCAATTAGTGGTGTGTCAGAACAAGGACAGCTGTGGGTGGTGGCTTTCTCTCTATAGCATAACTGATATTGTGAGGAGTCCCAAGTGTGATCCAAAACCACTTGCATTCAGCTAACCTCAGCAGACTTCTCCCAAACAGTTTTGACATCACTCACATGTGGCATGTTAATTTATATATTTTATTATTGCTGTTGTAAGTGTTATTATTATTATTATAATTTAGCAGAAGATGAGGCTCATATAATTCAGCTTTTTAGTAAGATTGGATTGTAGAAAGATCCCATTTCTGAAGAAGAAATAGAAGTGGTAGCATTTGATTTTGTCTTGCATGAGGCAGGATGACGCTCTTGTTGGGGTGGGGAGGGTCTCAAAGGAGGCAGCAATCAGAAAGGAATCGCACTGAGATCATGTCACCTGCCATTGCAAAAGATGGAAGGGTTGTAGGAGAGACTGCAGGGAATCTGAAATGCTGGACAAGCCAGGCAGCACATACCTATTTCTTTGTTAATACTAGATATACAGCGAAGCGAGGAAAAAAGTGTGAGTAAGGAAACAAACATGGCAAGAAACCACATCATGCCAGACTTTGGCTTCGCGATCTGCACACCCAAGTAGTGAGATCAAACTCTGAGCAAGAGTACTCAGCTATAGCTATAGGTTCAAAGCTTACATCCTGTGGAGATGCCAGGCTTCATATACGTGTGATTGTGGTGTGTTTTGTAAGTCAAGGTAAAGGTACCCCAGAGTTACATTTCTCCTGCTGTTTCAAAAATTCACTCCACACTTCCAAAATAAAAGCAAGAACCAAAGGCTGTTGTCAGATTCAACACAAGGGCCCCAAAATGGGAATACACTTGCTAGATCTGCGGTGCTTCCTTTAAGAAATCCCACTAGTGTCAGAAGTGTGATGTAATCCTGTTAACTCCTGGCAAAACCAGGATGGCAGGACTTCCTTCTACGTTGGAGAAGGTACTAATACCTTTTAAGACCTTGCGTGCTGGCTTCTCTTTCCTCAGTTATTACGTACACGTGCTGGGATGCACTGCTATGTTCCATCACTGTCTTCATCATTGATCCAACCTGTGCCATAGGCACACAGCAGTTATCATAAAAACATTCACTGTGCTTTTGTTAAAGGGAGGTACCCAGAACACAAAATCTTCTCCAGCTTTCCTCTCCATCCTCTTCCACTATTTTTGGCAAGTGAAAGCTCACATACACAATATTTTCTATGAGGTTTGAGACAGCAATGGCAACAGAAATAACCATGTGGGAAATCTACTTTATTCAAGGGGAAATGCTTGAAAGGTGACATTTGAGACAAATGTGAGGAAAAGAGTATCAGGAGAACCCTCACTACTGTTTAAGCCTTTGCTTCTTCCTTATTTAAATCAACCCGCTCCATTCATCTCTTTTAATTACAGGAATATTGGATGAAAATAGATTAATTAGAGAAGAGAAACGCTGTAGTCTTTAGAACTTAAATTCAAATTAACAGAGAAGACCCAGTTCTTCACTACCCCAACATAAACCAGGGAGTGCTGCATTAGTTTCAAAGGAAAATACCTAGATTTTTATAGCAGTGGTTGTGAATGTTTTCCACAAAGGCAGGGGTTTTTAGCAACCAATTGTCACAAGAAATGTCTCATTTCAGCTGCAGTGGACTCCTTGCATCATCTCCTCAGCCATGTTTGTGTCAGATAATCTTCATACAAATGTTCTGTTGCACCTAAAACCAGTCAGGATTTTGTTATTGATTTTTTTTTAATTCATCTCACATGAATTTAACTGCTTACAATGTAAATATCTCGTTCTCAGCTAGTTACCTTGGGCTTTTATAGCAAGGGGAGAAAAACAGGTGTTTGTGGACTGTGATTCATCTGGTCTGTTTTGGATTCCTTGTTAGTGACATGATTCATAAGAGTTGCTAAATTCTTTCCATTGAGTAGAAGGGTCCTGGCTTAGTTATAGGCATCTGGTTTGTTCAGATCATTCCTGTTCTTTGTTCTGTTTTGGAAGGCTTTTCCATATATCCATCTCTTCTTGTTCCTAGCTGAAATTTGATCACAACTTGTCTGTACCCACTAGTTTAAATTGAGATACGCTCATTTGTTTGGGGCATGTTAGGAGCTTCTGGCTGGTGTCAGACTTTGTCAGCTTCAGGGAAGGTCAAGAGAGAAATGAGAGTCTGGGAGAGGCAACAGCCAAGGGTAGGTGTTGTTCCCATTGTACTACATGTCAATATGACCTGATACAATGCTTTATTATCCATTTTAGGTGCTTTGCTGCAAGAAAGATCGTGAGATGGGGGGCATCATCCACTGTATCTAAGTGGGAAAAAAAATGTTATGAGACTTCCACTGAAGCATTAACCTCATGACACAGGGGTTTTTTGAAACAGTTCTGATTTCTCATTGGGTATAAACCCTGCTTTCCCTAACAAACTACATACGAATTACCTGTGAACCAGCCAAAAAGCCTATTTACCACCTGTACTTAAACACATGACACAGAGTCTGGCACTTCTCCAGTGAGAACAAACACCAAGGACAAAATCATTTATAGGATAGCTCTAGTCAGAGCTGTCTTGGTCTCTTGTTTGCAGCTGAGAGATTACAAACACAGAAACCAAACACAGACTGGGGAAGTAATAGGCCTTGTTATCAGCAGCAGCAGAAGAAAGGGGTTTGTTGTTGTTGTTGGGTTGGGGGCTTTTAAGTATATTTCTCATGTAGATCTTAATATGAGATTTATTGGGAAACTGCTCAATCCTTCAAATTAAACGCAAGATAAACCAAACCACTGTTCAAACAGAATAAAATTAAATATTATCCATGAAATAGTCCAAATCTAGGTTATTATTTCTTTCATTCAAAACCAGGCCTAACAGACTGAAGCTGTCTGGTACAGCCACAATAACTACAAATGCTCTGTTACACTGGGTTATAAATGCTCCTTTACAAGGTGGAGGATGGGGCTGTTCTCTGTGCTTTATCTAATCCTTCTCCCTGTGGTGCACCTGCCAGCAGCAATACTGGTTGTTAGTAAATGTGAGAGTGACTTTATCCTCTCAGGTGCTTTGTTCATGAGGTCCTAGGAACGGCGATCAAACTCCTGCCTTTCCTACCGCAGAGATATCAAGCTGTGCAAAAATGCTGCCTTTATTTTTGGTCCTTCTGTGGAGGCAGAGGAGGGTGAACTGTGCAGAAACCCTCCTTGGGACAAGAAGCTTTGGGACACTTGACTCTTCTTGAGTGTCATAGAGTGTTTTTTCCTGGTATCTCCAAGTCCATAGCTTCATGCCCTGAAGCCTCAATGCTACTTGCCTTTATGGCTGCTTCAGTTTGCACAGCTACAATATCAGCTGTCATACAGTTCCCTGACTGCATTGTCTATATTGCTGATTTCCCATGCCATCAATCCATTCACTGAAAGCAGTCCTGCATTGTAAGCTGTACATTACTGCACTGAAAATCTACATTTCAGTTGTAGTTCCTCCTTTTATGCAATGACCATGGTGAAAAGGGAGGCACTCCACTGGTGAAATGACATGTATAAAGGCTTTGTTCATTTTTTAAACTGTGCTATAGAAAGGGATAGAGGAAAATGTATCACTTAGCTCTGCCCCGTGTGTTGGCATCCTGCTGCATTCTCAGATAGTTTTTGACTTGGTACTGGGAGTATAGATTCAAAGTGGAGGTCTAATTTCATTAGTCAGCATTAAAAAGAAGCCTTGGGGAATGCTGGAGAATGACAGATTTATGATGAGTCTAGGTGCAGCAACAGGGTATCAGGTAGGTTTCTGTTGTAGGGTGCTAGTAGGACTGACAGACAGCTTTACTGAGGCAGACTGATCCCAATATGAATCATCTAGGTGAGCAAGTAAAATGGTTAAGCCCAATTTTAAGGACATATCATCTGGAGCATTTAGCCTAGAACTTGCTGTGTATACCAGCCTGGACTTGCATCAGAGACACAGTAGGGCTGCTGGCTTTCCCAGATGTCTTGTGCTCAGAGAAAGTACCTCCTTAGGGGTTGATACGAATCATAAAGATTTAGACCCTGCAAAGACACCATCCTGAAGCTCTTTTCCTTTTCTCAGACTGTTCGGGAAGTGCAGGATGCTCCCTTCATATCCTGAAGAGCACTGACTACTTCACTCCCTCCTTCCTCCCTCTTAAATTTGTTCTCTTCCCCACTTACTACATTTAGCATCCCATGAAGTAGGCACTCCAGCACTGCCAATGAAATAAACTGCCTGCCACCTGCCTCCCGATCTGCAGGTCCATTTTTTTCCACCTTCTCCCTGCTGTAAATATGTTGGCCAGAATCAGGGCTGGCCCTTACCATCTGCATCAAATTGTATTTCAGCATTACCTAGGCTTGTTGCAGTGAGAGCTCCAGGCTTAGGGTGAGAAGAACAACATGTCTGAGCTCCAGAGGAGAAGGAAATGTGAGTCAGGATATCAGATATTCCTCTGCTCTTCTGGAACCTGGGATGTAGTTTATAGGAGGTAGCCAGCTTAGCTGGACAGGATCAGTAAAGCAATAGCTACACAGCTAAGTCAAACAGTTTTATTTTCCGGATATAAGGGCAAGCAGCACAGAACAGAGCTCGTCCATGTGGCTTAATTCTGTCTCCTAAAACAGAGTAGCCTCATCCAGACTTCAGCTGGAAGCATTCCCAGTTTGAGCTATGCCCCATATCAAAGCATTGTGTGAGAGAGCACTAGTTAGTGTCAACTAAAATCACGCCAAGGATCATGCTACAATAAAACTGGTTGGGTGCTCTCAGTGCGGTGTCTAAACCCATGCCCAGACATATTTAGTCTACTGCTGGAGCTGCGGCATCAGATACCAGCCGCCTCAGGAGAGGGTTTATCTTTGAGCCAACATCATTAGCTTTGCTTCTGTTCTATGAGAGTATTTGAAATGCTTTGAGAGTTCAGAATGAAGAACTAGTGAGACAAAATTCTAAGACCCATCATCTTGTCCAGGACCAAGAGACAAAGTCTGCAGGGAGGTGTGACTCCACATCTCTTTGGAGCTTAAAACCATGGGCTCTGCTCTGTCCTTTTCAAAAGAATTTAGCCCAGAGGCTTGTCATACCAAGTCAGCCTTTGTCTGTGAGATCATGCTTCCTATTAGAACACAACAAGGAATATCTTTAGCAAGCCATGTGGTATTCACTTTTTCTCCACCTTCATTTTACATTCCAGTACTGTGATTAAATTAATTTTTCTATGATAGATACCTCTTTGCTTCTTCTGTGCAGCATTCCTGTTTCTTTGTGCAGTGGTATTATTTGCCAGCTCAAATCATACTGGGGATGCTTATGTAAGCCACACAAATACAGCTGGAGTCAGTTGTCTCTTTGTAAGCAACTGGACCAGTGAGAAGCAAGGTACAGCTGCATGCAACTCACCTAATCTCAGATGGAGGCTTCTTTATCTAAGCAAGTCACCTCAAGCTCTCTTTAGAGCCAGTGGGGTATTCATCTCTCTGACTTAGATGTCCACCATAAGATGGGGAAAATCACAAGCTAGGAGTGCCTGATTACATCAGCAGACACTAAAGGTAGTCTGATGGGACTCTCTGATGGAGATATACATGTCATAGTTACCTGTTATCATTCAGATGAATCCCACTGTCACAGTGTAAGTGAATAAGATGCAATTGTACATCTCAAGATGAACCAAGGATATGAAGCTATTCTTCCTCTGCATGCACAAATGGTAGAAAATGCTAAGCAACTTCCTCAGGAATTCTCACACGGCAGAGCAAACTATGGCTCCTCAGAACTCCTGTGCTGCTCTAAGGCAGTCTGATTTCCAAGGGCTGCCTGCTGCCTGTGTACCTTCAAGGGGAACTTCACTCATTCAGTAGTGAAACAAAAAAAATAGAACACCCAAGCAGGTAGGGTCTGGTGAATGTGAGGAGCAGAGCATAGATGGACTGAGGTTATTACAAGCCACACAGAGATCACAGGATTTCATAGAATCATAGAATCACCAGGTTGGAAGAGACCCACCGGATCATCGAGTCCAACCATTCCATTTATTGAGCTGTGCTCCATATCAGGGATGGATCATCAGTGAGGGTTATACAGGTTTACCCCTGTGAGATGCCACAGTGGCATGGTGAACTGTTTCATTCTATAGTTGCTGAAGAACAAATTAGTAATGAATTTGGCCTCCCTAAGCTGCTGTACTGAAGATCATCTTCCCTGGAATCTATACTCTGTTGAACATGGGATACCATCCTTCAGGTATGATTACATAAGCTGCATTCCCTTCGTATAAAAGCTGGAAGATGACCTGTTTTGCTGTAGCTTCAGGAAAATCAGAATAACCTTAGACCAGTCAAGGCACCACCTGAGACTGAGACCATAGTACAAATGATAATTTTGGGTGGGTCTGCACTTGGTTTCATCCTAGTCCATCATATGGTCGTCTGATATTTTGTAGGAATATTACATCAGTCTGGCCAAGGCCTTTTTGAGATAAGATGCCAAGGAATGGTCTTTTAGTAAGGCAGGGGTGAAAGCTGAAACACATAGCTGTGGTTCTGTATGTTTGTGTGATACTTGTGTTCGTCTGCAGGGCCAGCAGCTGTGCTTGCTTGTACTTTTCTGCATGCATCTCATTTTTCTCCTTATTTGCTTTCCCTTCCTTTTCCTATTACTTCTTTCCCTCATTTTTTGTCTTCTTCCTTTCTCTTTTCCCCCCCCCTTCCTTCTATGGTTTTTCTCCTCCTTCTGGTTGTCTCTTCCTCTCCTTTCCTTCATTCATTCTTTCCTCTCTTCTCTCATTTTTTTGTTCAGAGCAAATCTTCAAATCTGTAAACCCATTACAGCAAAGAGACTGTGTTGAAGCAGCCTCTGAGCCTGCTGATGTGGTGGGTCCTGGATTCCAATAACAGAACTTATTTGGAAAAAAACATTATCTGTAATGTGGAAATGGTTTGGCTTGAGGGTAAAATTTATCATCATTACCCTAATATCATCTCGAGCCTCAGCTCTGGCAGCAGCTAAAGAAAACACCAAGGCTTAATTCAGTCAGTGCAAGGAAAGAGAGACAGAGGATGGAAAATATGATTTATGATGGAAATCAATGCAATCATAATACTTTATGCTTGTAAAATTGGGCTGTTCCAACTGTGCTCACGGATTGCATAGGCAGTTTTCCACCAAAAAAAATCATGGCAAGATAGAATGCAGTATTATGATGGTGCAGCTGGCAAAACGAATCACATTCAGGGATTGGGGTGTGAATGTGAACAGGTTTTGTTTTGCTGGGCTTTTGTTTTCTTTCCTTCTCCAGGGATCAGGCAACATCACTTACCAAGGTCTGTCTCCATTGGACAATAGAAATATGCTATCCTGGATCTCTCAAAAGGTGGAGGAAGGGCAAAAGGGAAGGGAAGGATGACAATCTGGAACACAACTAGTTCTCCAACTAAATGGCAAGATCCTGGCAGGAGCAGCATCCCCAGTGTAAAAGTGAAAACAACAACGTGACTCATTCCTCTGCAGTGCAGAGTACTTCTCAGAGACCAGCTGAAGTATATTTACAAAAATTTGAATCAGGCTGTTCATCTCAGTTAAAGGCAGACATAAGTTATAAGGCTTGGAAAGTTTGTTTCTAATACACAAAACTAATAAGTGTCTGAACTTTCACATTTGACAAAATCATGACTCCTTTTATCCAATAAATAGAGTAAAAATTGCAGAGATCATGGACAAACTGCTGATGTAAAATTGAGTTAATTGATCTTCACTGTAAAGAACATGCCTTGTCAAAATTCTATATGCAATTCCCTAAGCAACGCTTGAAGGATGTTTTGCAATTTGGTCGTATGGGTGGGAATATACCGCTCTATCATTGTCTATCTCGGAAGAAGTAGAACAGCTTAACATTCCCAGCAACCAGGATAAGGAAATACAGTTATTCTTTGAGAATGCAAAGAAAACTTCTTATTTATTCAGATCTTTCTGTCAAAGGTGAAGTACTTATTATCTAGGACTTGAATTGTAAACCGTGTCGAAAAGATGGTCAAAAGTGAGCATTTGCAATATTCTTTTTTAACTGAAGATATTTTTCCAAAGAAATCGATCTTTAGTAAGATGCTTTTGAAATTATTTTGAATTTTCCTGATTTTGGAGAAAGCTTTGTGTAAAAAAGATGTAAACATCTTTTTTGGATTCTTCCTTAAAAATAATCAAAATAGTCAAGTATCAGCTTATGAATCCTCTCAATCTCCTCAGGGAGAGTTGATGCATACAATGATATAGATCTATAGCCCATGCAGATTATGAGCCTGTAAATTGACAGATTTTTGGCCTTGATAATCCTGATCTGGTGGACCTTATTTCACAATGCTGATATCCCTGAAGAAGTGAGCAGGTACATAAAGCAAGCTCCTTCTTCCTCTCACACAAACTACCCTGTTTCACAAAAAAAGATGTTATTAAGGAGTGACACAGAGGAATATGCTATAATGTGCAGTTCTGAGCACCATGCTTATACAAATAGAGTGGACATGCTAAAGCAGACACAAGAAAATCCAAGTGGAGTCAGAGCTCATGGTACCAACCCTTAGGAAGCCAGGTTCCATTGTCTTCAGAGGTCACATTAAGCTTCTTCTGTAAATGCTGTGGCTGGCCAGACAAAGTAGTGTGTCCCTGTCCCTTTCCAGCTTTGAGTAACTCCAGAAGAGCTACAAGGTGCTTGCCAATATTTGCTACCTAGAACCAGCAGAAAGGAATGTTGCTTATGATGACTCTATCCCTGAAATTTCATTAGGCAAGCTGAAATGTTGCTTTTGTCACAGAGGGCTCCCAGAATACTCAGCTGCAGGCAGGTTTTCTTTCTGAAAAGGATCATCACGATGAAAGGTGAGCGATGCACAGGAATATTGCAGTGTATCTTCTATTCTCAGGATTAGAGCTAGGTGTATCTGTAACTTTAAATGCTTGAATCTTCCAAGCACTGAGGTCTTTACAGAAATAGACAAAGAAATAAAAGGACAAGGAAGCCTATACTCTACTCTTCTCCATCTCATCCTACTGGTACCTACAAGGACATTGACAGATGATCTTTGGTGCCAGAAAACTCCTGTCCCTCTCCGAGCTGAGGTTTTCAAATGACACCAATAGGAGTCTGGTTTAGGGCAGTTGTGTCTTACTCTTTTGGACACCCTGTCAGGATCTGGCTTTTATTTTTCTCACCTCCCACCCTAAATCTTGCTAGCTAGTCCTTTTCTATGTCCCCTCCCCTGCATCCACAGCTTTCTACCGCTACCACTAACACACACATACATACACACAGAGTACACACACCTGTTTCCCAGACATCTAGTTTGTGAAGCAAGGTGTTGTCTGATGGACTAATTTCCCTGATGGAATAACAAATGGCTCTGCCACCTTCTGTAATTCTATCACATTGTCCCCACGCTCTTTCTTGCTTCTGGAAAAGTTTGACAGCAGTAGCAAGGGACTGGGGAGCAAAAGGTCCATGGAATGAAATCGAATTAAAAGCCTTGCACACCTGCGGTGTTAGTGTTGGACAGCCATCTGTCCCTCATTTGAAAGCGCCTTCACTGTCTGCCATACCTAATGTTGTTTGTCCCAGACAAATGTAAGGATGCTGCATGGACTAGGCTGATATACGGGGCCTTGCTTTGTAAACTTGTCCTTTATTTTAAAGTCAGATGGAAAGATATTTCATGAGTTTGTCTTCCCATGCATTGTTAAGATCAGAACAGTTATACTTTACATTAGCTCCTTTTGCAGCCTCGGATGGTTGCCACTCTATAAAGCTTCTGATTTTACTCACACCACAGTCTGCCTGCACGCTGCCTAAAGTACAGAAACATCCAGATCAGATATGACAGTATTCCCTCTTCACACATACATGTCCTCTCCACAATACATATATATGCAATACATATGTACAGATGTATTGAAAATAATTTAAAATATTCTAGACTGAAACATCTGCATACCTTCACACATGCACACACATCCTTCACATGCATAAGAGATTAAATTTTTCATGAGACCAATGTGCTGGGAGCAAAAAAAGAAGAGGAAAAAAATTGTTTGATGCTAAATTCTTAAGCATGCTATCAATCCAGCTGTAGAAGAAAGAGGTCTTTAAGGACCTCATAGGTCCAAAACCAACAAAATACCAGTTTAGCAAAAATAGATCTTCAAAGGCCAGTAAAAGAAGTTCAAAGTGATATCATTTAGGTTCTCTAATATCCTTGTTATTTAAAAAGATGCTTCTGATATCAATCCCAGACTTGTTTTTCTGCATGATAGTTGAATTGCCAGAAGAATCACAATTTTTGTGTAGGAGACAAGGAAAAGCAGATTCTCTTTGCAGATGTGCTTGACGACTGTCTTCTGCTACTCAAACTGATTTTGTTTCTTGGTCTATGATAATATTGAAACCAAGATATATCAAAAACTAGAGGAAATTGTTACAACTCAACTGGAAATAATCTAGGGCTCTAGCTGTAAACTGGAAAATACATGTTGCAAAGATAGTTACTAATAGTAATTGGGTTTTTTTTCTTCAGACAGCTTACTATACTTCTAAAAACTTGTCCAGACACAAATCAGAATCAGAGCAGGAATTAGTTTGAATGCTTTATGATCTTCACCATGTAAAAAGTCAAACTAAGCAGATCCAGTCAATTTGACAAATCAATGTCAATGAGTCAAAACATATTCTTGGTAAATAAATACCCAGATCATATAACTATCACCACATTCAGCCTTCAACAATGAGTCTTGTTTACTTCTAAGCATAACGGATAAGACTGAATGTTCAGAGAAGCTGTTACATCTTTACATCCTTGGAGGCAAATGTTCGATTGTGTCAGAAAAGGGAGGAACACATAGGTTTTATTGGTCAGTAGAAGACTACCAATGCTATCACTCTAACATATTTCTCTACGGAAATCATGAAAATAAAGCTGATTTGAATGGTTAGTATTTTGTTTTATATCACTTAAGTTTTTTCAATTATTTCGCAGCAGCTCAGGAATAGTTTTCAGCAATACCAGCGATAAGGTGCCTCTTGCTAGCATCACTGCTCTTGCAGGAACCTCTTGGGGAGGAAGAAGCAGCAGCGACGTGGCTGAGCAAAGTGGGGAGTGACAACGTTTGGAGGAGATTTTCTCAGGAGGGGGTGTTTGTTTTTTTGTTGGTACAGACAGGAAGCTTAAGATGTTATCTGCAGGCTACATTGTGTGCCATTTTAAACACAGTGCTCTTAATAAATACCGACAGCAAATCAGGACAAGAACAGAAGCAAGTTGTTTCAGGCGACTTCTGTCAAGTGAACAGTAATGCGCCAGGATTAGTGGCAATCCTCTCCATATTGCAGAGAGCAAGTCGCCTGCATATGAAGTGCTCCAGGCATTGCAGCAGGTTTATCAAGGGATCCTTGATATTCTGGAGCAGACATGCAGGCTGCAACATTCAGTAGCTTTTCAATTCAGCCATCTCCTTCTGAAAATTGGGTGGCAATACTGGTGCAAGTGGGAGACAGTTGATTTTAATTCCAGAAGCATCTTAAGGAACCCACATCCTAGTGGTTCCCAGACTGCTTCCTTTACCCCTGTGATGTCGCTAATGCAACTGGACTTGCTCTTAAGAGCAATGAACAAAATGTTAATAGCACAGTATTGACAGAGCAACAGTTTGAGCCAGTGAACCATTAACTTCCATTCCATCAGATGCAATCAAAGTCAAAGTTCAATAGGGCTCAAAAAGGCAATGCCAGCTAACCCCAGTGTCAATATACTCCCTTATACCAGGTGTTGAAAACGCCGGCTCAAAGGAGAACCCTTTCCAATATCTTTCTGATAAATGAATGTTAACATTCTCAAGTACATTATTCTTCCCTCCATCCTGAGAAATGGGATAAATGTGTTACGGGGTGTGGTTAGCTCTTTATGTATAAAGAAGACAACCCTTGCATATTACTAAATAAGGATCTCTTTGGACTGATAATGCCAAAGTGTTTCCAGGCCCATTCTTCCTTTGTCTTTCAGTAGCTTTATGACATCCCACTAGCTTAAGACTACCTAAAATCTAGAATTAACAAATATTATTGAGTTACAAAGTTCAAGGAACCCTCATAGCAAAGCCATCTGTGCTTTTTTTTTTCTAATAGCACCACCAAGACTGGTTGACAGAAGAACCTATCTGGTCACTGGCATCTGATTTGAATTACTTTGCATATTAGCACTGAGAGTGACTCAGTCCCTGAACACCTCAAAGGTTTCTTTCAGGCACAGATTGTATTGCTTACTAGATCCTCATCCATAGCTGAGCATCTAAGTTTGTATTTCCAATTCAATTTAAAGAGAACATCAGGAGGAAAGTCTACCCTTGTAATACCTGTAGACTGGGAAAAATTGAAAAGCCAGGAAATAGGAATAAAAATAGCATCTCACCTTCTATGGAAGCCATTTCTAAAATCTATCACCATTTCTTCTGGGATTTAGCTGTGCAGCACTTCTTTCTAAGAGTTTTAAAAGAGGTAATTAACAAAATACATTTTATGATCTCTTTGAAGCTGCATGATGGGGTCTTGCTCTAATAATTTTTGCTGTGGGCTCCTGTTTTGCCCCACCTCCATCTTAAGCTTAGGAAAAGGAATTAAGGGAATTAAGAGGTAGCTAGTTTGGAAGGCATTCCTAAGAGAACTTCTAGCACTGCAAGAGGGTTCATATGGACTTGCAAGTTTTCTCCCTGCTCATTCTGAATTTATACCTTAGAGAAACTTTTCTTGTTTTTAGTATTTTTCCACCTTTTTTGGCCTCATTAGCCTTCCAGAAAAAATGCTGTATTACACAAGATTCTGAAACAGTCTGTACTCTCCATGCAGTTTTTATGCAGTATATAAAATAGCTTTTGCAGACATATACAGAAAGGGACATACACACACAGAGTGAGAGACAGCAGGCACACCTGAGACTGAAATGCATCCTGTTCATAAAGGGAGATATAGTGCTGATGGCATTTCACACTGAGGTATCCAGGGACCATCACATGCCTTGATGAAACCAAGGAAGCTCAATAGACTTTCCAAACCTAATTAGTACTTAATGATCTGGAGAGACACGAATGTCCATCACCTCTGCTTCAGCCCCTCTGTTCTTCCTCAAATTCTTAATTAACCTTTAAGGAGATGATGTGCTGATGAGTTTCCTAGGATATTGCATTGATTTTTTCACACACACACACACACACACACACATACATGCTCATGCACACAGTCACCCACACCGCACACTCCAGTACACGTATTAAAGAAACTCTGATACGAATTCTCTACTTCAATGCAGTCCACACAAGGGCTCTGCTGATCAATATTTATTAATGGAGCGCTGTCTCAAAAATTGTTAATTGATGGCAATGTACAGAACATTGCCTGGAATTTAACCTTATTCATCATTTAAGTATGTTGGAAACTAGAGCGTGGTGTTAATTAATAACATAAGAATAAGATTGGATCGTTCTGCTGTGGATTTGAAAAACAAAATCATATGCGCAAAGGGAAAGGGAAAAAAAGCTGTGATTAAATATAAAACCAGAGCAAAAAAAGTGAGAGAAAATGGAACCAAAGCCAGTGTCATATTCAAGATGACTCACTTTGTGCTGATAATGAAATAAAAATTTTCTCCTGCGCTTATGTAATATTTTACTGTTGTGTCATATTTAATCAACTCTGAGTTTTAACAAGCTAAGTAGAAGGTGGGGGGAAGCTGCTACCAATGGAGTGAAAACAGATTAATAAGTTTTGAAGAGTTAATAGCCAAGTTTTCAGATGAAAAAAAAATCGGTCACTGTTGGTAGCTGAATTCACAAGGGAAAACATGACAAATGGAGAACGCCTTACTTAAATTTCATTTAATAACAATCCAAATATGTGGTGATAATGTAGTATGCAATGCTAACAGCTACGCTCTTCAAGGCTTGTCTAGAAGTTTTCAGTGACAGTTTGTTTCCCAAGTCATATGCGTGATTAACAAAAACCTATCTGCCTGGATATTCATTTAACTGACTTATTACCATGGAGTCAGCGCACTTCAATTTGAGTGCATGCAGACCCTTAGTGACATTGCCTGCTACAGGACTGTTGCCCTTCCTAAGCAGGAGTATTCAAACCACTTGCGTTTAGGCTCAAAATTTCAGTGTACAAGCTTCTGCCAGGTGTATCCAGGTTAGTGGAACATTACTATGGACCAATCTTCTGGTCCATGCAGGAGTTTCTTTGCCTGGAAAGATATTTGTCTTGTCCCAGAGCATACCAAGCATACAGGACAACAGGCAGACAGCATGGACACCCCTGGCTGAGCTGCAGTGCTGTGCTCTTATACACTAAAAGCCGGTTTCTGTTTATGATCATAGAAAAAAGCCTGTGCAGACCATGGACTGTGGTCATGCATCCCATTGGACCTGCCTTCTTGTGCAGTTTCTGTGTTTACATAAATATGGGGTCTCATTTCTAGATAGATATTTCAGTAACTTCTAGGTTTGAACATTCTGAAAATGGTGTAGACATGCAGTACACTCTCTGCTCCAGAAATCCTGTCATCTAAAGAGAGATTATGGTCCAGGGAAACAGAGGAAATGAAAGAAAAAGGACTTTTTTAAAAAAACGTACTAAGGGTGAAGTAGAGTCAGAAGTACTGCCAGTTTTTCTTGAATATCAATTAAATGGTCTTCAGAGATTAGTCTAGTCCTCTCATCTCAGTTTAAAATTAAAAAACATGCCATTTTGAAATAAGGAAAGATTCCATCCATTTTCTGTATTTCTGAATTCTTTCTCCCTTATTTTCACAGAAATTATTCTAGATGTCGACCAAGTTTCTGACTTATTCACATTCCCTAAAAACTAAGTTTTCAATTGACTTTTCTGTTTATTGGGAACATATTCCTTAATTTTTTCTTGGAAGGATAAGGCACAAAATGATGAATCTTGAAGCCACCCAGAGGTTGTCTAACCTATCTTCAGGCCCCAAGGCAGGATTAGTTCTGCCTATGTCATTCAGCTGGTGTTGTCATGGGGCTGGATAAACATATAAAGCCCAGAGGATAACGAGAAATAGACGGCGTGGAAGGCACAGAACAAGGCAGGACAGTTCAGAGCATAGCATCAGAAACCATACAGGTCGTCAGTGACTACCAGTTGCTATGAGAAGGCAGAAATACTGGCTTACCTAGATCTCTGAAGATGAGGAAAAAGAAGGACCTGGCATTGTGTGTTCAATTGAATTAAGCTCAGATATCTTCTGATGCAATTAGTGACTGCTCATGAGCAGCACATCCTAATAGTTGGTTGTGGGAAGGTATCCAAAGGGCATGGAAAGATTCTGAGGTATCTGGACTATGTCAGTAGCAGGACAGTGTTTTGCAGAAAGCACAAGAGAAAACTTCCTGGTTTGCACTTCATGATCCAGTTTCATGAAAGCTTATTCAAGCTTCATGCTCTCTTTTTCCATCACATACCTAAGGGAAGAAGAGGACTGTAAAGGATCCCCCCACTAATCATGAAAGGTGGCACATAAATCAAGTCATATAAAAGTAAACCCTGCAGTTCTTAGTGAATGAAAGTCTGGTGTGGGTTGCAAGCATGCTGTCTCACTGATGGTTATTAAGTGACCCATTTAATATTTTAAAAATTTATTACTTAGTTTTTCTTCTGAGAGCAAAAAGGAAACAAATGTCCAAGATACCATGCTCCTTTTATTTCCCATCTTGTGGTAAACCCTGACTACAGAACCTGCAGCATCTGGATAAACAGAGGAGAGATATTCTCCCCATCTCTCTCAATTTCCTTTCTTGTACTGCTTACTGAGGAAAAAAAAGATTATTATGCAGGGCTGTGAAAATTTGTTTAGATGAGCAACACGAGTGAAAATATGCTGCCTAAACCTAGAACGATAAATGAGTAGTTATAAAAAAACAGAGGGTTTGTATTAAGGGAGACTACTCAATGGCAGACCAAAGCAGATTTTAGGTATGGAAAATCAAATAAATTAATAATCAGGAAAACAAACAAACAAATAAAATAAAAGGAAATAAATCCACCTCACCACTCTCTTGAATCTCAGGGTTATTACAGAGTCAGAGGTGGCCATCTAGATCACCAAAGGCAGCCCACAGCTGGCAGCTTTGTGACTGTGCTCTTACCAACGGTTACACCCAGGCCTGCACATTGGAATCTGTTTAACTGAGCAAAATAAACATGATAATCATGATCCTAGGGATTAGCTTGTAGTCTGCTTGAAAATCACTGCAGAATTTTTGGACACCAGAACTGCTCTTTATCAGAGCCGGTTTCATGCAGAGATTAGGCATCAGCAGGGCTCTCCAAAGTGTACCTAGCATACCCCCAAGGGCTTTTGGGGTCAGTGTTGAAGTACCTTGCAAATAAGCCCCTGGCATGGGTCTCTCAAAAAGGCCCATCCTGGTCTAGCAGGGAAAGTATTAAATTGTGGATCGCTCTCTTCTTTCTTCCAATTGGTGAGTGATAATGATTGTGATGGTGTCTATTGTATTCCCCCAACTTCTTCTCCCTCTCCTACCTGTTGACTATATAGATTAAAGACACTTTGTATAAGGACATTTTGTTTACCTCTTTTATTTGATGTACAGTTCTTGGAATGGAGAAGGCACTACTTGATGTGAGTTTGTTCTTGAGGAATGAGCACAAAGCAGAAGCAGTACGCTCTCTCACACCCAGCGTGGGCCAACCCCACCAGAAAGGCCCTGCAGAAGACAATGCTCAGCATCTGCTGTGGTCCAGAGAGCTACAAGCTAGCACAGTGGGATGCTCTTTGCCATCTTAACACTGCAAAAGAAGCCCTTACTGTCTGTCCTAGTTAACTTCTGCACTATTAATCTTTGCTTTCCATGGGGAAGAGGGAGAAGTGTCTTTTGATTCTGAAACCAAGTGAACTACCAATGATACCAATTTTAGCCTATGCTGGCATGACTAGGAATCATGCATTTATATGGCACAAGGTCAGCCTCCATTCCCAAATGACTTGAAGTAAGCAGCCAGTCTTGGAAAGATGTGACACTGAAGGCTTTATTTGTCTTCTGGATCTAGGAAAGCTGTGCACAGCAGGGATCAGAGTGGAATTATGAGGCAGACAGTTGTGATTCCTGTTCTGTTTAGCTAACAAATATATTTTAATCAGGTAGCACCAGTGGTGAGTGTGGAACTCGTTATTCCATGCACAGCAGGTTGCACTTAGCTCTCTGGGAGACATTCACACACCAGTTTGAGTATTTCACTTGTCAGTAGCAAGTACTTTTTGGGAAACAGGGCTTATTCCACACTATTTACTTAGCTTTGCTATAACACTGTCACACACATAAGACATTCATTCAATCCTTTCTATTCCTTGGTGTCTTCCTCCAGTGACTAAGCTTCCACACACCTATTAGCAAACAGACTCAGCACCTCATTGTGCTACTTGAATGATACTCCTGTAAAAAAAAAATAAAAATAATGAAAAAGAAAGTGAAAAAAAACCCCACCCAAACTCCCAAACTTTAATGGGGAATCTGTCTCCTAGGGACCTTCGCTCAGTCCTTCTGCCTTGACATGTAATGTGTTGATTTCATTCCTTTCCTCCTCCTGCTGTTTCCATGCTTGCTTCCCTCTTCCTTCGCCACTCACTTCTACAGGTACAAATAACCTAAAAACCACGTAGCTAACCAGGATGTGTCAGTTCCTGCTGTGCCAATTTCCCATCTGCTACGTTTTCGCCCCACGCTGCAGGTTGAACTCACACTCCTGTCATGCTGTGTTGAGTAGGTTGGATGCCTGTGTTTGAAATTAAGCATGCTGGTAAAGCCCCCTGCTGAATCTGGGACCTAGGTTGTGACATTGATTGTCCCTCTAAAAGTGGGGGCCAGATTTCATTTCACAGTGCAAATGCTAAGTATTAATGAAACAAAAAGACACAGGTTTAAAGGCTATTAAAACAGCAATGTTGCAAGCTGACTAGTATCAATGTAGAAAGAGGTGCCTGCTTGATCTTGCCTTGGAAGATCATGGAACAAATCCTACTAGAAGCTATGGTAAAGCACATGGTGGACATGGAGGTGATTAGTGACAGCTGGTACGGCTTCACGAGGGGCAAATCCTGTATAACCAACTTAGTGGCTCCCTGTGATGGGGTAACTGCAGCAGTGGGCACAGGTAAACCGATGGATATGGTCTATCTGGACTTCTGTAAAGCCTTTGACACATCAGCTCAAGGGAGGTGATTCTGCCCCTCTATTCCTCTCTTGTGCGACCTCATCTGGAGTATTGTGTCTAGTTCTGGAATCCTCAACATAAGAAGCATATGGAACTTCTGGAGTGAGTCCAGAGGAGGGCTGCAAAGATGATCAGAGGGCAGGAGCACCTTCCCTATGAGGACAGGCTGAGAAAGTTGGTCTTGTTCAGCTTAGAGAAGAGAAGGCTCCAAGAAGGTCTTATAGCAACCTTCTAGTATCTGAAAGGGGTCTACAGGAAAGCTGGAGAGGGGCTGTTCATAAAGGAGAGAGGGACTGTTCATAAAGACTGCTCATTCTGGTGATAGGATGCGGGGGAACAGGTATAAACTGGAGAGGGGTAGATTTAGGCTTGATATAAGGAAGAATTTCTTCACCATGAGAGTGATGAGACACTGGCACAGGTTTCTCTGGGAAGCTGTGGCTGCCCCATCCCTGGAGGTGTTCAAGGCCAGGCTGGATGGGGCCTTGGGCAGCCTAGTCTAGTGGGATGTCCCTGCCCATGGCAAGGGGTTGGAAATAGATGATCTTTAAGGCCTTTCCAACCCAAACCATTCTATGATTCCATGATTCTATGATCTTCCTGTGACCAAGATAAAGGCTGCTGGCTTGTGTAAGCCCAAAATGCATGTTGATTCCGTTCCCCATCATCATCCTGGGGCTCCTCTGGAAATGAACATGTGAAAAAACAAAATAAAGCAGTCATTAGAAATGCTAGCAATTAACAGCATGAAACTTAATATTCACCTGCCAAGACATTGCTAGCAACTCAGCGATGCTGTTCCCTGAGTGTTGGATTTTTATGACATTGTTCTATTAGAGCTCTTCAAATCAACCATTTGAGGTAAGCATGGTTATCTCATGCTTACATCTTCTTCCATAAACCATAATCCTAAATTAGACTACATGGGTATGGTATGTATCGTAGTCTTAAGTCTTAGTGGAAAAATACTGTTCGTCATGGAAACTTTTGCCTACATAGTATCTTGAGAGGTTTGATATGTCTGGGGATGATATCTCACCACAGAGAATGATGCCGGCATAGAAAATAAAAACACAATTCCTCAGGCAGAATCTCCAGATTGAAAGATTTGGGGTGTTCAGGGTTTGAAGGAAACAAACAAACAAGCAGTTTCGCCATAGACACCACATTTGTTTCATGAAAACAAATATAGAGCTCAAACCCAAAATTTCTCTGAAAATACATCCTGATTTCACACTAAACAATGATTAAGTCCTAAGAGCAGAGGCTTCCTCCAGAGTACAGCCATCCACCCCTCCCCTAGATTTCTTTAGCCAAAGAAGAGGAGTAAGATTATTCTGAACTTGTGGAGGACTCTCAGTGAGATCCTTGGGATCTTTCAGTTCATCTCCAAGTCATATCAAGGAATAATATCTTCTAGTTTCTTCCCCAGTCACACCCCCAAGGACTGTCAGAGATACAGGAAAAATGAGCATTTCATACAACTTCTGCTGATCTCCAAAACTTATATATGGCATCCCTTTGCACCAGAAAAGTGGTCTATTTTTTCAGTCTTTACCAACCTGAGTTTAGTTCTGGGCAGTGCCCCTGATGGGAGAGAAAAAACAAACAAACAAACGAACAAACAATCAATCAAACAAACAAATAAACAAACACCCTATATCTCTCTCATCATTATCCTTTAAGTTACCCTGTCCCCTACTGCAGCAAGAGACCTGCCACTAGCAAATTCCTAGACAACTCATTTATTTCCAGTGCTATGTTGTGAAGCCTCATTCTTCAAACATAACAAATCCAGCAACTTCATGAGTTGAGCTATTGAAGATTTTTCCCTGTGACTGCAAACAGGAATGGCCTGTACAAATGCAAGCCCAGATCTCTTCTATTGCAAGTAAAAGAGTCTAAGTGAAATATCTACTGAGGAATACATTTTATGAGTTTTCTTTAACTGTCCATCCAAAAAGTGCTGAGTGATAGTCCAGTGCTGCTAGGAGGCACCGATAACAGCCTTACATTTATAAAGTACCATCTGTCCAGATGGACCCCCGAAGTACTTTATAAACTTTACTAACTGTTTGTTCCAGCTCCACACATCACCTTATATCTATCCATCTGTTCACAAGTATAGCCATACAGAAAACATTTCTCTCACCACTGAAGGGTGGCTATTTTGGATTTGGGATGTGACAGATGTTTAAGAGCTCGCATCAGTGAGGAGTAACAACTTCACGGCTTAGCCTTGCTTCTCTTCTATAGCTCTGTTGACTTTGGCGTGAATTAAAAAAAAGGGAGCACCCAAAGAAGCTTCTAAGGAACCAGGTCAAAAAAAAGACAAGGTGGTGGAATGGTTCGCGTAGCAAAGCGAATTTAGGGATCCCATTGCCACCAGCTCTTGTAGATCTTAAAAGTATTCATAGGTATGTGGGGAAGTTCACAAATTTGTGGAAAATCTTTGTTCCACACACAGCCCTGCCTTGGAGATCTGCAGTGGTTCTGAACAGATTGCTTTTGGCAGAGCTAGTCACCCTCGTGTCACAAAAGGATTTTGGATGCCTGTGGAAGTTTTCATATTAAAAATGTCCACACAGAGGACTCAGCAGAAGGACTTCTTAGTTGGGCAGTGGCATGCAAATGGACATCAGTGGATGTCAGCTCTGTAATCTCTCAAGGCTAATTTGCTCAGTTGTTAGTCCCTCTTCACTACCTGCATTGACGTAAAGTCTTGAGTTAAAGTACCATTGCACTGGCACAGAATCAGGTAAGGGTAGTTGGGCCAACCAGTCTGCAGTTAAAATACCTGACTAGAAGCTAGTAAAGACAAAGACATGCTGCAGAGAGAAGGAGTTGGTGAGGGGTGTGCTGTGAGCCCTAGAGTACAGATGTACTTCTCTCCCCAGATGAAATGGAAAAGTGCTTCCTGATCCCAGATTGTATTTTTTTTAAAAGAAACCAAGTGTCATTTTAAACAGACATTTGACAGTTATATTCACATTTGCATTTAGATCAAAATTAGATTCTATTAAGTTCCAGTTTGTATTTTGCTACTTGAGGCATTAAATTAGACAGCCCCCTCTCTTCTGAAATTTTACCTAAAGACCTGATGTGATAGTACATGGTCAGACTGATTCTTTTTTTCACTTTTGTCAAGAGGATATGTCCAGACAGCAATCTGTATTTGTGTGAAATTAGGATCTATTCAGCAGCCTGTAAAACATCTAAACTAAACGATGAATTGTTAGTCATGATTACCATATTATTTATTATTATTGTGTGATGTTGAGACTATGTTTGGAACAGATGGGAATCCAATTAGCTTAGTTCTGCCTTTGTCCGTTGGATGAGACATTAATTTCAGGGCCACTCTCCACCTTGTCTGAATAGCTATGAGAAAAGAATTATGTTCATGGAACTTCATGTTTTTGAGACGGTTTGTCACATATATTTTCTTTTCTCATGAAAGGAAACTACTGGCTGCTAAGCAACAGAGTAGCTGTGTTTACATGTACATTTATCTATATATATGCATATATACAGAGATATGCAGACACACAGAGTATTTATTCAAGGACAGGAGTCTCATCAGACTGCCTTTCAACTGAGAGTAATTCTATTAATTAGGGCTGCAGTTACCATCCCTGTTCAGCTTCCCCCACCTCACCCCTCCTCTTCTTTCTTCTGTTGCAGCTATTACTATTTTTAATTAACGAGCCAAAATGTTCACTCCTAACTATAACAAGAAAAGGGAAAGACAAAAGGGCAGAAGTGAGGAGAGGAGCTCTGGTGAGAAAGACAATTTGTTTGGCTAGCTCTTTTAAAAAAAGACAGACTTGTCAATGATTCCTCCTCAGGATGTTGTCCTATAACCAGGGGAGGGAGCAGAAATGCTTTTAATGGGGATTTTCTCCCAGACTGGAATAATCATACCTACAGAGAAGTCTTAGAGCAGCCTTCTGCTTGGAGGCAGTTCAGTTGCATATCTCAGTGGTATTTCTTTTTTTCTTTTTTAACATCTTTTTATTTTTTATAAGGCATTATGAACCCTTAGACTTGGAATTATCTCTATCTATATTCTCTTGTACTGTATTGATCATTAGGTTATTTCACCTCCACAAATCTCTATCCATGGATTGTAAATGTTGCTTACAACATTCGATACAATCCCCAAACTTAAAAATTGAGATCCAGGCCCCAAAATTAATACATGTAAATATTCAGGGTTTTTCATCTTTAAAGAAGGTTGAAATGATTAATTCAACATCTGTAATGGGGAAGGTGAATAACATGTTCATTGTAGGGAAACTGAAGTATAAGAGACAATACTGGAGCTGAGATGTAAACACTGGGGCAGCACTGGCAAAAGTGTTGATTGAAATTGTGCATGTGTAGGTATGAAAACTGTTTTTTCACCCTAAATAAACACTATGAAATGCATCCATTTGTTGTTGATGTTTAAGTTGAAGTTGCCTCGGTGCTGATGAAATACCAAGGGAGAGTTGTTTGGGAAAGAAAATCAGCTTTCAACTTAAAGAATAATGGCTTAGCATTTCCAAATGTTCTCATTCTTTATGGATAACAATGTTTTTTTCCAGAAACTGGAAAAAATAATTTGCACTACTTAGTTTTTTGTTGAATCCTTCTCTTCCTCAGCCTTTTCCACACCCCTTCCCAAACTGCGTGTGAGAAATTCAAAGCATCAGAAACTCATGTGTTATGAGCCCCATCCCTTATGATTCTGAAAAGATATGAGTTTTTAAAGCCTCCAGCTGTCATCTGCCAGATTTTCAAGACAAGCAGCAGGGCTTGAGCCCACTGCTGCAGAGGTCCCTGATTCAAACGCAGTGGCTTTATCAAGAGGGTGGTAACTACTTTTGCATACACCCAAATTGGCAGTTTTCTGAACCACTCTGTGCAGAAATCCTTGACTCCCATTCACACGCGTCAGGCAGTGTCTCTCATTTCAAATGACATCGGCTTATTTGACTTTCAAATGAGAAAGCTAAGTATCGTGAACAGATGAAGAGATAATCAAAACATCTTTGTCCAGGTTTTTGGAAACTGGTTTTGAAAACTAAAACTCCTGAGCAGTTCTGCCAGTTCTCACAATATTTTTATCATTAAAAAACAACAACAACAACATTTCCTAATCTGTTTCCTAAATCTCCTGTCTTTAGAGGCATTTGAATTGGTGGTGATTCACCTTAATAATAATGAAATACAACTTAAATTTCTCTCTACCAGTGTTTTCAGAAAAGCTTGAAGACTATTTCTTTTCAAATGAAGAAAAATTCAAAATCTGAACATTTTGTAAGCCAAGCATCAGGGCTGCTAACTATATCTTTGATAGCACTGGCAGAAACTCATAAGTAAAATGAAACAGGAAAAATATATGACAGTGAAAGACATTCCTGGATCAGAAAGTTGTATCCCTTGCCACTGCATGAACTTGTCAAGGTCCATCTTGCACCTTGCTCCCCATTTTCCTGCTGAGCAGCTAATCTAGAATGTCATGCTGTTGATGTGAAATAATCTTTTTCTTATGTTCTAGGCTAAATATATTCATAGCTAGTCCATGTAGTTTCACATCCCAAATAATTTATATTAATGACTGGCTAATTGTTAATTCACTGTTTGTAATTATTCTTAACTATAAGCTGCATTTTGTCTCCCTTTTTGCGTATTTGGATTGCTATCTATGCATGTTGACCCTTCAGGCTCTGTTGGTGAGTTGTGATTGATCAGCAGATTATATTGTGGTATTTCATATTCCTGATTGGATAAGCAGACACACATCTGCACAAAAAATGGAACTCTCAGCTTCATTTAATATGGCTATATATGAAATCTTGGAAAGCTGGAGGTATTTTTAACCTTCATTGCCACACAACACAATATTTAAATGTTCATAAGAAATGCAAAAAATGAGTCAAGAAAAAAATTAAGCAATTTGCTGCTGCCCTTTAAAAAGGGAATTCACCTTTTTCCATAGCTTTTACTGTCTTGCAAAGTTGGAGGTGCATGGTTAAATGGTGTCAGTTTTATGTCCTCGAAATGGCTGCATTTCAGCAACGTCATGCAGGAATTTCTGTATTAATTCAATGTACGGTAAAATTCCATATTACTCTTTGGGATGTGGTTGCAGGTGTAGTTTGTTTGCGTCTAGACTGGTACCTTTTAAGCAGAATATCCCCAAAATAATGGCATTTCATAAAGATATGTGAATGCTGTTGAGGTGAGAAGGTCTAGTAGCATTTCTTAGGGGATTTCAGGGACTTTGCCAGGCAATTCCAGAACTTCAGGCCTTGTTTGCTTATGTTTTTAGTTTAATTATCTGGAGCAAAAGGACATCTTTGCTTTGTATTTGAACAGCGACTTATCACCTGCCTTCCCTAACCTCAGCTAACAACATTATCTCCTCAGGTCAAGTGAGAAAGGCCAGTGCTCTTGTTGCTGTAGGTCATAGGTTCAAACCCTTATAATCATCCATGACAGCACTTGTTATACTTCTTTTTTATAAGACTTCTTCAGCCTCTTGCTTTCAGCTCCTTTATACAACAGGTCTTTGATTTTTCTTCACCACTTCCCTCATCCTCCATCAGTAGTTTTGCATTTAAATTTGTTTGTCTGACTTTAACAGTTTCCCTTAAGTATTTTACTCTTATGTTTGTGGTCAAATTTTCAAATCTATGCAGTTAATTTGGGCTTGAAGTAAAGCCAGAAGCATGTTACCGTCAAGTGCAAGCACACACAGGTCTCTCCTGCTTGGCCTTTTTTATTCCAGCCTGGGAGGTGGAGAAACACACACAAATACAAATACACAGTACACAGCCCCCAGGATACAGCCATATCAAGTTCCTTCAGTTCAATATGTATCTCCAGCATTATAAAAATTAACCAGGAGTCACCTTAATCCCACTCCCTCATCACAAAGTCCTCTTCCTTCTCATGGATCGGTAGTAACCTGTCTTACCTTAGAGGGGAAATAAACAAAAGCAAGGAAAAGGGGAAAAAACACGCAGTTCTTCTCTTTCATCAGCTGCCCATCAAACTTCTTGTTATTGATATGTGGCTTAAAGTGCTGTTTGGCAATGAAAAATACACAATTATAATAAGATAACTACTAGATCTGGGAATTCCTAGCAAATTATTGTGCATCTCTGGCTGGACAGAACTTCTTTTGTTTTCTGCTTAGATTGGGGCATTCTGATACCTTGGATCACAGGGTAAGGTATCATGGGATAATCCTTTGCTCTCATTAGTAATGTTTTTCTGAATTAATGCTGGATATTCTTTCCCTGTTTCTTCTCTCCTATCACCTCTACTTTGACCAAATCTGTGCTGCAAGAAGCAGAGGGAGGCATAAGGAAGAACAGTCGTAAACTGTGAGATTTGACATTTTGTGTCCAGGAAAGAAAAGATATTATCGGCAGCTGCAGTCATTGGCGCAGAGCTCCACTTGCTAGTACTTGGTCTGAGCCCCTGGACAGAGGCACATCAGGGTCGATGGCAGAGCCAAACAGATCAGTGACACAGAAGGGGAGGAGAACAGTGGAGAAAAGGCCACCTTAGTTTATGTACAAATTCTCATTACTGTTCAAGCTCTACTGTGCCTCAATAGTGTGCTTGCTACTGTACACTCCACTGTGTTTGGTATCTTTGACCAAACCTAAACCCTTGTTTCTGTTGGTTGAGTTGAGTATAACTGAGCAGCAGCCAGAAGTACCAGGAGACACACGTTGTGGATCACTACACTCAGTGGACATAAACCCATGCTGGAGCCTTGTTTTTACCACACAGATGTGCAATCACAACCTCTGTGTTCTGTCTTACACCACTGGGATGTCATGAAAAATTCTGATGTTAGTTGATAAAGTAATATATATTAGCTCTTCCCAGGGTGGGGTGACAGGGCTGGTCCTCTTGGGGATGAATGTGAGCCAGCCTTCTTGTGAAATGAGAAGTGCAACCACATGAATTGAGTTAAGTCTGCCACCTTGTAGTGGGTGATGAGATTTTGTTGCCTGTGCCACCACTTTGTTGTTCTCAGGAGGTAGTTTTTTTTCATTACTGTTGTTCCTGCTAGTGTTGTTTTAAGCTTTCATGAGAGATTATATAAAACAGCCTCTCCATGAAACAGAACACATCTCCAGAGAATACGATGACAACATCCATATCTTAAAAAAGCTATAACATAGAGATGCACTATAGAATGTAGTCATCCCCAGTAATAAGTTCAGTGTGACATCCAGTAAAGATATCCTATTGTGACAAGCTTGCACACTAGTGCAAAACTAAACATTTAAAACCATAGATGTTGTCATGTTTGTTATTTGAAAGAATTTTCATCCCCTATATTACATGTGCAGTCAGAACAAAGTGCCTTAACCCTTGGCGGGCTGCAGCCCATTCCTGATGCTCTCCAGTTGTGAATCTTAAACTGATTTCTCTTAAATGTCCATCACAAAGGACCTCCCCTAATATAGCAGCTCCCTTGCATTTTGCAGAATTCGTACTTTGGTGTACTCTATCCCATGCGGACCCTGACCTTGATGGGTGAACAAGCCACTAAAGGGTTTTATTCCTTCCTGATCTCATGTAGAGATTACTTTCTGGACTATATATTGTAGATGGGAGACCAGATAACAGGCTTTTTTTCCGTCCTGCAGGAGCTCAGACAGTAAGGGAGGCTAACTAGAACTCTATGACTGCTCAGTCACACAGGGACAGAAACAGTCTCCAGATGTTTATTTGCAAAGTGTGCCGCACCATGAAGAAGGGTGCTTTTTAGAAACAGTTGTATATGTACCTGGAGAAAAGAGCATTGCAGACCATGCTGCTATATCATCCAAACTGCAACTCAGGAGACAGAGTAGGAAAGAGCTTCCTTTCTGTGCTCCTCCACTAATCTGCTAGGAGAATTCAGGCCACTGAGCTGTAACCACCTTGGGCCACACTTAGAGATTTAAAATGTCACCTACATCCCTACAGCTAGTCACACTCCCAAGTGTGATTGAAAGTGCTTAAGTAAAGTGACATACAGGGTTTTGCTTAGAGCCAGGGAATGGAAAACTGAGAGCACAGTGCAGGTCAGCCTTTCCAAAAACATCCCCGTGTGCCTCAGTTTCCTTAGTCTAATCAATGGGCAAATGATGCCAGTAGCCACTGCCCTCTGTTAGGTCTTATTAATGAACTTCAGGACCATTAAAGTCAATAGTTCCCAGAGAAGTGCCAGTATTACAATCATCCCAAGCAGGGGGAGTGTGGAAGACCTAATAAATATTGAGCAGAGCACTTGCTCCATGCCGGCTTTGTCACTGCTGGGCAGCCTTGCCCTGACAGAACTCCTGTCCAGCCAGGGACGTACATCCATTCATCATTAGTCCTAATGCAAGCTGGGAGCTTTAAAGCCAGGCTAAATCAGACCATCTTAATTTGCAGGCTTAATGCATTGCATATTATCCATATCCTTCCTACGGGATTTATCTTTATTAAGGGCTAATTTATAACTGGTGGTATACCCAGTGAAGTGACTGATGAGAAGGGTGCCTGGGCAGAGAGTCTGTTTTGGCAGCAGTGCAGATTGGGAAACGGAAGTGTTGTTCCCACCACGGACACACAGGAAGGCAGCACATTTTATTCACATCCTAATCAGCCTAATAGGTGAACTGTCCGGAAAGGTTTAGCTTGGGTTGTTCTTCAGCTGCAATGGAACCCAAAGCTCTGCTGTGAAAGAAAGGATTAGATTTTTGCCCCTGTATGAAAAGTATGCCCTGATCTGTCATATAACCTTGTCTGTGCAGAACAGTGTGGGTCAGAAAAGGTGCGGCTTCTTCAGATAACCAAGTGTAGGCAGCTGGTAACACATCCCAGGCTGCACATCTTTGACTGCTTATTGAATCCTGCCTGTATAAGCCCATAACTGAGCTGCCTGCCCCATCCCCTGCAGTGACACCAACCCCTGCCCAGGCCCTCCCTTTGTCTCACTGCTTCCACTCGGTAACTAACAAGTACCAGCCGCCGTAAATGTTCAGTGGAAGAAACCACGGTCAAGATCCCAACTGGACAACAAAACAGCTGGGAGAGACTACCAGCAATATGAATAATCCTCTTTGAGATGGGCGCTGCTTTTCCAAGGAGCTAGGAAACTATGTTTTAGGACACTTTCACTCTGTTGACCTTTGCCTTGGAATATGAAACAAACCTCCAGCCTCCACCAGACACTGCAAATCTCGTATTAATCCACATCAGTATGCAGATTTTTCTGAGGCTTGAGGAGACAATCTTTAAGCAGAAATAGGTTCTCAGCTTTTGCCATCACAGAGCTAGTATGTCACTAAAATAAAAGCCTTTATTTCAACTACTGCTTTGGTATCTGAAACTGTGTCTGCTTCTGTAGCCACCTGTCCCCACAGTTCATGAAAGCAAGGTGAATAGATGCATTAAACAAGTCTTACACCCAGAAACACACACACAGATATCAGGTCAAGCTATTTCATAGTCCTGTTTTACAGAAAGGTGAAATAAAACTCTACTTAGCTTTCTCTGGCATGGTAATAGTAAACCCAAAGGCGGCATCACAAAGTCTTAATTTCTGTCTTGCACAGCACAGAGGTGTTATGCATTAGCAGCATTTCTCATTTTGGCTGTTTTTCCAGACACTAAGAATAGTGGACAGTTTCTCAGCTGATGGGTACTGCTTCCTTTAACTTGGCTAACTAATGACAGCAGTTGAGGTGGAAGGGGGCTGTTGGGTAGAAGGAAGTTAATTAATTTCAGGGGGTTTAATCTCTTTTCTTTTGTACCAAACCATAAAACAAAAATTCTTCAGAAGCCAGAACATGTACCTCCAGTAATCGAAAGAGAGGCAAGGATCTGACTAATAGATATTACGTTCCATTATATGGTCTTGAAGTCAATAAACATTAGGTTACCTTCATGCAGTGAAAAAAGACCAGATTTATTAAAAAATCTTATCTGGAGGGTTTGCATTTCAATAGGATGTGAATTTGCATATTTTAACAATAACCTCCCATCATTCTGTCTGATCTGTGCTCAGTTGGCCATACAGATCACTTTATCTTGAATAGATTATCACCGGTTTAATAAACCCTTCATAATATGCAGGTATAACAATGGTACTTCATTGGATAAAGGAGGTATTAAAGTTCTTTTTCTGGAAATAGGGGTGGCCCAGCTAGTGATTAACTTTATACCTCTGTACATCCCTGTGCTGAATACAGGATTGAAGGAGAGTATTCCCATTATTCACATTCAAATGGACCAGCTCTTCAGAGCTCCTGTTAACTCCTCATTGCCTATGGCAACTCTGCAGATATGGGAGTCAACAAAGCTAGTGCTGCCGGGGATGTTATCTCCAGCAGTGACCACTGCCTGAGACATCAGGAAAAGGCAAGTCTTTTCCCCTATGCTGAGTCCCTCTCTGTGTGCAGAGCATGATCAGTGTTGAGCTATTTCATAAAGAAGGCATCTTCTTGGTACTAAATGGAAGTAGGGTCAACACAGAACCTAAAAAGGCTTCTAAGCAGATAGCTACGATGCCCTGTTTTCAATGAAAAAGCAGATTTATTCTTTCTTGTCTCCTCTCCCAGTCTTTGACCTACTCCCTGCTTCCACTTTCCAGAGGAGCTCATTTTCCACTGGTTGTTCCTTACAAGAGATGAGTCCATCCCACAACTCCTGCATCCTGTCTTGTCATCTCAGGATATCTGGCTGGGAACAGCACACTCAGACTCTCCAGGAGTAAAACGAGTTGCTGCCAAATTGTAGGGATGGCTTTTGCCTCCTGCAGTCTCCACAGGGACAGACTATTATTTGCACATTCCTGCCATTGAAACCTCCTGACCACATTTCACATAAGACTCAGGACAGAGCATTAATGCTAATGTAATTGTGATGGGGACAAATACAATTCTCATGTTGTCTTGCAATTTTTGATTTCTTCATTTTTGTTTCTTTATTGATATTTTTAGCCTAACTTAAAAAAAAGAAAACAAAACCAAAAAAACCCTGATACTCTTCCTCTCTTGTGTACCCAGTACAGAGCAGGCAGCTGTAAGCCTTAACTATCCACACACAAAACACAGACAATCTGTAGGCTACTGTGGCATTAAGCTCAACCTTGTAGGCCTTAATGAGAGAGAATTTTCACTCAGGACCAGATCTGTGGTCATGCAGTCCTGGGATCTGGATTGCTTGACATCTGACCAGTTGGAAGCACAGGAAGAATGAATTTTGGGGCTGAGTGTGCATGAATGTATGAGAAAGAGAGAGTATGTCACACACATGTTCCCCAAGATACTCCTGAGAGCAACTATAACTTTTCACACTCTCTCCTTTCTCAGTTTTCTTTTTCTCTGCTCAAGCTGTGTTTGTGCTTGCTTTTCCATCATGAGCTTTTTGCTTCTCGAGAGCCGACATGCCAGTGTGCTGCCTGACAGTGGGAGCACAGCAAGGCTAGTGAATAATTGAAAGTTATTGACCTATAATAACCTGGCATTATTGACCATAAATGATTTAGTTAAAGCGCGCACACACACACGCACATACACCATCTCACATGAAGCAGCTGAATTTTTAATTCCCTTTGTCCAACACTGACTCAATGGAGCCTGTAACAGGGGGAGAAAGACAAATTTTTGCCTGGCATGAAATTAATGTAAATCAAAACAACATTTCTGATGATGGTCTAATAAGGTCATTGTGAGGAATGAGCACAGTACCTGAAGCCACAAGCAAATCAAGCAAATTTTCCTGAGTCTTTTACTCAAAGCTCTGTGAGGGCACAAACCTTTCCTGAACTTCAGTATTCAGTATATATTTAAAGGCTGGTTAAGGAAGACAATTTTCATCAAGCAGCTTGACCACTGCCATAAGGTGGGCTAAAGACTAATGAATATCAAGACCAATAACCTGTCATCAAACTTGGAGAACAACATTTAGGGATAAAGGAAAACATCCAGTTTTGATGTCTGACTTCCCACTCTCTATTGTTTTTCATTTCTGCTGAGCCCACTCTTCCCTTCTGAAGCGAAAGCGCTGATGTCAGCTCCTTTGGAGACACAGAATCTTGGTTGCCTTGCTGAAAAACCTACTTGGGGCTGATGCCTGGCCTCAGGTCCCCATTGTCTGGTTGTATCTGCAGAAAAAGGCATCCTTGTCTATGCTGAAAATCCAACAGCTCCCTGTGTCTGAATGGAGCCCTGCAGAAGTGCAGATGTCTGGGCTGGTGAGCTTGGCTGGATCAGATAAAGATGTGAGTGAGTAAATGTTTAATGAGCCAGATTTCTGAATGAGAAGTAATCTCAGCCACTAATACAACTGCCATATGACCTGCTATGCTGGCTGTGTTTGTGTCAGGATCTGAATTTTGTGGTTGGCCTCTATTATGGAAAGTTTCTGCTTAGCTTTTGACAGATGAAACTTTGCAGCTTGGACCTGTTCCTGATTATCTATCAGTGCTCAACAAACAGCTGTAAAAGCTCCTCATTAGCTTTATGGGTGCTGTTCATTATATATAAAATAGCCAGCCTAGCTGTGCCTGGCTTACTTTGTTCTTCATGGTCAGATGGACAACAGAAAATATCACTTTGATTTCAGATTTGCCTGACTGCAAGCTCTTGAGAGATGATGTAAGAAAAAAACTTTTAACCCTCAGCGGTGCTGACCCCTAGTCCAGAAGTAGTGGTGAATTGGCATTTACATCACAGAAAAGTGTCACGATGGAGGGATTCATTCCTTTGCCTTTCCAAGTTCAAGACAGATTTTTCCTACTGACTCAAGCAGAGAGTGGAAGTTCTTGGAGCTGATCTCACAGTCCAAAATCACTTCAGACAGGCAATCGCTGGAGTCAAAGGTGTGATCCAGTCTGTGTTCTGAAGTAACTAACTTTTGAGTACATTGTAAGTACCTAATGAAGCAGGCTTCTTGGAATAAATCCTTAATTTCTCCATCTAGGAAACTGGGTCTGCATAATTTACTTCTCTAAATTTAGGCAGCCAAGAGCTCCCTCTGGAGGTCTCCAAGCAGCCCATTTTCTTTGCCTGGGCAAGGCCAGTGCTTGCTTTAGGAAGGCATCCGTGACTTAAGTACAAGCGAAGTCATTAAGCAAATAGGATCTCTCCTAAAATTTCTGATTTTCCTTCCACTATTAGAGCTAAACTAAGGGATAAAGCCAGCTAGAAAGAAACAATTGAGTTTCTCTCTGAAGTCAAATAAGGGACATGATATGATAAGATATAGCCTTCTTGCCTCTAAAAAAAATAACTGTGAGCAGTGGGAGAAGTGCAGTTTCTCATCTGTATGTGCACATTGTCACTTACTCATGTACACTCTTGAGATCAGCCCAAAATACCTGACTACAGCGACACATGACAGCAACATCCAAGATAGCTTCCAGTTGTCCTTCCTTCCTCTCTGTATAATTGACTATTATACTGGCATTATCTGTGCCTTGATACCTTGGATTTACAGAGCTTCTAAAAATATAAATTCCCCTTTGCATACACCCCATTTAATCAAAACCTTGCTGGTTTAAGCAGTCTGTTTTATTAAATTACCAACCTATGAAGACATTAACTCAATTAGAAACAGCGGTTCTGTGGTCTTGAACAACCAAGGGGTAATATTGCTGCGGTATATGTTATGCAGAGTATGGCACATTATAATAACACTGAGAGCTTATATAGCATTTTAGAATTTTACAGTTTTGTAGGAATAATATCTAATTAATCCTCACAATGGGCCCTGAAGGTAAAGACTATTGTCTAATCCCTTTTTCCATGGAGGAAACTAACTGGTGAAGGAGATGATAGGTAATAAACTTCAAAAAAGAGTTTAAGGCTGTGTCCTTCCACACTGGCATTCATAGGAAGTAGACTTCACACCTTCCAAATTGCTCTTTTCCTTCTGAGAAAATCAGCATCCAATGGCCATTATCTCCCTTTCTTGTCTCTAAATTGCAATGTGTATGGGCAGAGCTTATTTTAAAACATCTCTTCCTTTATGAGGGGTGGGGGGACAGGGAAGGAGACCTCAAAAAGCTGTAGAAATCTTAGAGGACCACATATGTCCATTACATGTAAGCAACTTCGGTAACTGCCTTTAGTGCTTGCTGTGGTTGTCTTGTGCTTTTGGGTGTTTTCCAGAATCAAACAGGCATGGTTTCAAAAGTTAACATCAATTTGTGACCATCATTTCCCATAACTGTGCTACCCCAAGAAATTTTACTTTTCACTGTCAGGGTAGAAACAGCCACAAATGCACACTCGTGTCTCCTCAATTACATGATCTGACAGCAAATAGCAAGGATGGTCACAGCTGATCTAACTAGCCCTGGGTACCTGTGACCTTTCATACAGACAGTACAAAGATATGTGTTCAAATAGGAAAAGTTTGTTATATATGGGACACAGTATTTACTGGTAGAAGCATCTTGGTAACAAAGTAAATGGCAAAGATCTTCTTAGAGAGCAATACGCAACACTAAAACTACACTTGATCTCAAATTATGGTTACTATGAGGTATTATACTTCTGTGCTAAGTAAACTAAAAAAAGTGCCAGGCTCATCATACAGTAGCAACAACAAGGTGCTGACAGTAAGAGCAGATCCTAGATGTAAGGATTTTGTCTAAAGATTTATGCTTCTGTAATTATGTTCTACAAAATTTAGTAAAAGAATTCTTATTTTCTTTAGGTTTGAGTAGAGAGTGGGTTTTGGGACAGCTTTATATATTTTTACTAGATTTAGAGAAGTAAATAATGCAGCAGAAGAGACAATGAATAGGAACGGGAACTGGACTTGATTTGAATTTCAAAAAGATAGTGACAGATTTATGATCAGTATTTGCTTTAAGCAAAGAACAGAGGGGAAAGAAACAGCTTAAAACAGTGAAAAGAAAATAATGCTTCTAATAATTAACATTGCCTGCTATAAAGATGCATCAATCATAAATTATCTCAAGCAATTCTGTATGATATGATAATATAAATGAGAGATTGTTTTCACATATTATTTTTCTATGAGTGATATTTTGAGCATTAAGAAATTTCTTTTGTTCTGGAATTAAAATTCTTGTTAAAAAGTTGCTCAAGTCCAGAAGTTGTGGATTTAAGGAAAGCATTCTTCATCAGGCGCCTGATGGTAAGGCACCAAAAGCTGGAAACACTGGCAGTGTTTGTAAGCTGGGGTAGGTTAGGGTTACCTTTAAACACAGAGAGTTTTACCTTATACCTAATTCAATGAGAGTTAATGAGAATGTTATTTACAGCAGGGGACCTAAAAAAAAGATTGTTCATGACCAAAAGAGTGGTCATGGCTTTATGGCTCCAATTTATCTAATTTCATATTTACACAATGTAACACCCTATTCACACTGCAGAGAGAGAAAGTGCAACCTGGCCCATATTTTCAGATATGCTCTTCACTCTGTGGACTAAAATCTTTTAATTATCTGTCTGAGTATTTGAGAACATCCTGTGTTTGAAATAGAAGGTTCTTTAAGTACTGTGATTTCTTGCTCGGTTTCCCTTCTCTGTGTTTTTTTTACCATCAGTGTCACATTTTGAGACTATTTCTCTGCTGTGATTTTGGAGAGACACTGCTAGAAAGCAGGAAACATTGTTCTCCTCCATGCTAAACAAGTATGCCAATGCAATTTAGGCTTGCTACTGATCCACACAGAAGAATCAGACCCTGGGAGTTCAGATACATACTGTAAAAAGGTTAATGGCTAGTACTGCCGGGAAGTTTATATCTGAACTTCTAATGTCTCTGATCAACACTGTCTTTAATCAAATGTCATGGCACAAGAATGGGGAAGAGGGAGGCAAATGCAGTTGGATGAGTTGTCCTTTCTCAATGAGGTCTCTCTGGATTGCCTCTTCCAACTTTATCCAAGCTGAACATGCTATGCGAGCAAGCAAGGCGGTCAAGCTGGCAAGACAGTGAAAATCAAATGGGAGCAAAGACAAAGGGAGTAAATAACTTGGAGCTATTGACTGTGATGCCAGAGGTGGCATGCTGCTTCCAACCACTAACAGATGCGGACAGGTGAACCTTTACACCAAATCAATCATCATATTTATTCTAATTGTATCGTAATAGTCCCTCAGGAGCTCAGTTCAAATGAGCTTGACATTATTAAAATTTTAATGCCCAGTTTTCATAGCTGAATGAATATTTAAAGGGTATGTCCCAGGCTTAAGTTATGATGATGAAGAAATTAATGGAATGTCTTGTTTAATGCTTTGGTACATGTTGATGCAAAAAAAAAAAAAGGAAAAAAATATTGTTCAGGGAGCAAAAGAAAGAAAGGCAGTGTTTAGGTATAATTAGAGGAGGAAAGCATTAGTGATGCACTATTATCAGACATCACTCTTGTTGGAGAACTTGCACTGGAGAGGAAATGTTTATTATTTGGGAGGGGAAAACCCAGGGTGCAGTCAAGTCAGGGACCAGAAGAGAAGCAGCTCCACATAAATGATAGATCAGAAACAAATCCTTGGGAGTCTCCAACCATATCACTCCATGGTGGAATGAGATTGCTAGCCTTTGCTGGCTGGAACAGACACAAGAAAATCACCTTTGTTACCCAACCAGGGTGTTTGTTTATTGTGAATACCCAGATCAGCTTTGAAGGATGGCATAATTAATCAGTGATACTCATCAGACTGATAATTATGTTATAGATAATTGTCAAAACACAGGACCAGATGATAACAGTTATACATAGATGTGGGTGAAAGGGTAGCTCCTTTTACATCGGAGGACCTGATTCTGTACTAGCTGAAACTAGCCCAGGAAATTGCATTGAAACTGAGGATCTGAAAAGATTGTAGCATTTTAGTTTGGTTTTTAAGACTTTCATGCTTTTCCTAATTCAGGAAGTGTTTGAGAAGCTAAGCATTTTTTGTTTATCTTCTTCTTCAGTGCTATACTAATGCTTGCAAGGTTCCTGCTTGTATATATTTATTTGCTGTTAGGAATAGAGGACTATCTTAGGTGGCTGGATTGGCTTAAACTCTCCCCCTAAAATGTATTTCCTAGCTGTGAAAAAGGACTGAAGAAAAAGTTAATTCTCTAAGTCCTTCCACAGAAGATTTTTCTTTAAATAGGCCCTGTCAAGATTTAAAAAATCTTATTCTTTCCCTCAGTCTTTCCTTACTTGTTGTTTTTAAATTATTTTTTGTTATTTTCCTTTTGCAAGTTCCTTCAGCAACTGATGACCTGACCCAGTGCACAGTTAAGAGTTTTATCTTTAGGCAAGGTTTTTCACACATGTAATTTGAGGTGTGATTTCAAATCTGTTTAGAAGAACTGGTGAAAAAGGTGGTATAGCTGCTAGGGTGGGGTATTTTTCTGTTCAATTGGGGCTTAACTGAGATTATTTTAAAATAATTAGACTATATTTGTTTATTAATAGAGATGAAAGGAGAGCACAACCATACCACTTGTATCATGATAGGGGTGTGCTTTGAGAAGGAAGCCCCTGTGCTTCAGAAGTTCAGTATTACCCTTTCTGGAATAGATTTAGGTCTGCTTCTCCAGGGGTGCAGGACTAAGGTAATGGATTGCTATTTGTTATCCTGCAGCAAACTTACCCCACAGATAACCTTAAGCCTTCAGAGGAGGGAAATTATGGTGCGAGGAAAAAAGTGAACATAACTCCCTTGAAAGCAGGACCAGTATTGTGGAAAAATCACTTTCTGGCCCAGATGGATCTAATCCTGTACCAAAGAAAACCCTGCTTGCAACCTTAACACTGTGGTAGCCTCTTCTCTTTCCTGGGGATGTTATGCTTTAATTCAGGTCCTGAGGCTACCTGCACATTTATATCAGTGAAAGAGACTTTATTTCATGATGCTGGCAGTGGGTGAAAGCAACTAGTTAATTTACACTGCTTACTCAGTTGTTTGTTAAATGGCAGTGCTGTGGAAAGCATTTCTCCGTGGGCAAAAGGGCTGGCCGTGGTTCTTATCTTTGTAGCCAGGCACACAAAGCCACAAGCACAGAAGGTCTAATCTTCCTGGATGGACGGTGGCCAAGCTCCTTTTGCACTGAAAGCATTGAAGTCAATGGGATCTTGGCCTTGCCTACAGAGTCAAGCCAAACAACCATTAGTGGCAAAGGCAGAATTTGGGTCTTGCTTCAGAAGAGGAGATAAAGCCTAGAGAATGAAGAGCACAGCAGGGAAGAGCCAACAGCCAGAGGTCATGGGCTCAGGACAAGGAGAGGATGAGAACAGATGTTCATCTCTAAATGAGGAGCAGGGGTTATGTCTATAATGCCTTGAGTAATACATCTGTCTCTCAGTCCTGCTTGCCTAACCCGCTCCCATCCATGCTGAAGAGGCTTCTGGCTTCTGTGCAGGGTGCCCAACATGCACAAAACCATGACATGCCCCATATGCAAAGAATGCCCTACTTTTCGCCTTACTTGCACTTCCTCACCAAGGCACTCCTGAGCACGCTCCAGACTGTGCTTCTGCCTGGAACAGCACCCACTGCACGCCTTGCTGGGCAGACTCAGAGGAAATCAATGCGGAAACCATCCATGAGACAACTCAGGTACAAGGTCCGAGAGCAAGCTTTAAACTATACAAGCTTTTAACTAGGCAGTGGGCACATAAACTTACAACCACAAACACCCGAGCTGAACGCACATTGCAAAACTGATCTAGGAACCTTTGGCACATACTCATATCATTTATTTAAGTCCTATGTTGCCTCTTAGATACATTTATTTGTTAGCCATGTAGGATAGTTTAGGGCTATCTTTGTTGTGTCTATAAGGACTGCCTGTTATGCTATTGCTCTGCCCTGAAAATGTTTGGGATCACAATATCTTGGCTAGAAGAGAATTTGGCTGCTTTTAACTGAAAGCATGCAGAGTTGGCTAATAGAAAATTCCGGGGATAGCAAAGAATGATTTTAGATAAAAGGTGATTTGGGCACGTTTTAAAATTGAATGTAAATTGTCTTGAAATAAACTCAAGTGGGAAATTAGAAGAGAGGTGAGATTGTGGAAACGCTTATCTCTATTCATACTAGGAAGGAAGGGAGGAAAAGGCAGCAAAAGACTAACTTAGTTTTATATTCTTATTTGAGGTATTTATGAACACAATTTCACCTTGCGTTTGCTCACGGTAGCAGCAGGGAACTAGATTTAATGAGCAGAATGTCCTTTCAAAACTTGTACCTCCACTGTCACAATACACAGACAAATAGACCATTTTATATAGCTTAGCTTCACCAGTAGGCCTGTTCTGTGACTCTTTACATGCTTGAGCATACTCACTGAATGTCCAGGGACTCCTTGTATAAGCAGGGAGCCTGGGACTACATACACAATTCACAAGCCAAAGTCAGCATCCATCAGACCCTTCTCTCCCAGGAGAGAAAGGTCAAGTGCTCAAGCCAGACAAAAGCCCTGAGTGGGAATAAACACCCGTCTATGATCAGAACAGTAGTACCTTAGGGCATGATGTGTGTGTGGTAGCAAAGTCTAGCACGTGAAATAGACCTATCAAACATCATTTTTACTGTGTGGCTGCCCAAAGCTTTAAGGAGATGCCTGCTGTTTCCTTTACATGCAGATTTGCATATGAAACAGTACTTATGAGATTTAAATACTGAAAAATAACGAGCGATGTCTCTCTTGTTTTGGAAAATGATGCTTTGTTATTTGAAGCATCCTGTGTTTTGTTTCTTCTACTGTCGTCAAACCTTCCAACGCCTGAGTTGGCCCCTCACCTGTTTCCGCTTCATTTAAAACCAGAGGCAATCTGAGATTGAGCAATAGATGCCCAGCGAGGCAAAGTACAAACCAAAGGATTTGTTGTATTGGTAAAGGTTTTATTTTGCTACCAATAAGATTAAGAGTTTCTTCAAACTCAAACACAAACTGTTTAGTAGGGAGAAAGCTCTGAGTTCAAAGCCATAGGCACATGAACCTGAACTGAACTTAAGCCCCTTCCAGATTCATCTGTATACAGGAGACAAGAGGAAAGATGAATCAATAGTTAGATGGATGGATTATAATGTGTTTTATATGATATATAGAAAATACGCTCAGAGTGCAGGGATGGCCGGCAGCAATCATTCTCAGGGGTAGGCACCAGAGCATTGACTGATTTGTAAAGGTCAGACACTTCAAGATTTTTTTTTTATATCTCATACATTCCCATTTAAGGTCCTGTTATCTATTTGTGTACATGTCTATGACACACATCTCATTAGTCAGGGAAGAGGATGGTAGGGAGGAATTAAAGAGTCCATTACTCAGATGAGGTTTGGGATAGAGTCATTTCAGCTGCAGTGTATTCCTAGTGAGTGCTTCCCAAAAGGCAAGCCAATGCGATTTTTTTTCATCAAACTTTCTAAAACATTTCCTCTCTATGCTCTTTCATTAACCCAACATTGTATCAATTTGCACTGCCTACACAGAAGTATGTTTAATGTGTAATCACGTAGCAATTCATGCAACCATAGCACTTATCTCTGTTCTCACAGGGACAGGTTTTTTCTTTATGCCTTACAGCTGTAATATTCAAAACCAGAAAGCTGGTTGTGTGGCTAACCTGTATTGGAGCAGCTTTCTTGATTCTGCAACATTCACAGAAATATCTCCAAGCTGAGGACCTGGGCCCTGACTTTGTTGTTTGGTTTTTATTTGTTTGTTTTCCAGAGGCAGGAGATTGCTTTGGATTCACTTTTATGGCTATCTAGTTTAGGTTACTACAATTCAATTATGTCACTCAGAATCAGGAACAGAGTGATTACTTGAACTTTGCAATTACACATACAGAATTCAATTGTAGGTGATTTTCTTGGCCTTTCCAACTTTGACACTAATATACTTTGCATTTCCTTAGGGCCTTAAAGCACTGCAGATTTTGGTCAATGCTTTAAAAATTATGACCCACTCGTAAAAGTAAATTCCTGCCAGTACCTTTACTCACTTAAACAGCTGTGTTGACTTCAGTGGAATTACTACTGTGTACATGGCAGACCCCCAAAAAGATGGCAGAAATGGTAAAATGAAATTTCTCTTAGTGTTTTAGGGTGAGAGTTTGAACAGAAAACATTTCCTACTGAGGAAATTTGGGATAGATATATTTTCTGGTAAATTCAGAGTAGTTATTAGACTATTTATACCTCAAATTAACATCTGAGCTATTTCATGACATCACCAAGAACTACATGGCAAATTTGGGAAGTAAGTTGTTCCAGGATGGGATTTTCTTTTGTGAGGCTAACCAGCATATACAGAGATGCAGCAGTGCCCAACAAGCATTTGCTAAGACCTGCTAGCTCACAACAGCATTCTATCCATTGTGATTAGGTCACAGCAGTGTTTCATCATGGATCATTCTATTGCCTGAACAACTACAAACACAATAAAACACAAGTGAGCAAGACAGTATTGTTATTTGCTGCTATATTTCTCTGCATCATTAAACTATGTAAATTACTGGACTTTTGTTTGTTTGTTTGTTTAACAACAGAATTTATATAAATTTTTTCATCAACCACCTTCATGGTATATTAGGATATCTTTATCTTCATTGCTGAAGAAAGCTGAGAAAGAGGCAGACATAATGTTATGTCCAAATTCATCCAGAAGACCTGTGTGGAGCTAGAAATAGAACTTGTCAGAGGTTAACACCTCTACTCTCTACTCTGTATCACTGTACCCTACTCTTTGGGAACTTCAGGAAACACAGACAATAGAATACCTTTATTCACAGTTTTTGATACAAAGCCCTAATCAGACACTCCAACCTGTTGTCAGGAAGAATTCAACTTTCTTGAGCCCTCTAGGGAGGAGTAGAAAGACTCCTTAGATAGATGATCACTGTGGTAATCTTCCATGGGCTTACAGATCATGCAAGCTCTAGAATCACTTTTTGTCTTCTGAAGTGACTTTTTCCTGAGACAAAAGCAGCAGATATCTTCAACACAGCTGTTGGGTGCCTTGGAGATGATCTTCCTAACCATTAATGAAATTTCAGTGATATTCAGTAGTCTCCCATTCTTCTCACTTTTCCTTCCATTTCACTGTATTCATGATGTCTCCATCATTCTGAGGTTTTTTTCCCCTTCTTCTTTTTATCTTTGTATTTATATATTCTAAAGCCTAGTAGAGCTTTAGCCCTGGCAAGAAACACCAGGTATGTTAATGACTAGTGAAAAAGTGAGTGAGATAAGAAAGAAAAGAGTATGAACAGTAAGAGGAAGAAAGATGGCCACAGTGCGAAATCAGCTGTCTCTTCTTCCTACTCTTCTTTCCCAGGTGATCCTTCTACCTGCTCTAAATTAATATCAAAGCCAGAGGGAACAGAAAAAGTTTGGTGGGGGAGAAAACGACAACCTTAGGAAAAAAAAAATCATGATGCAGAAAAGCGTCTGTGCCCTGTCTAATTCCTGCAGTGGCCTGCAGCTGATGGTGCTGAGAAAAATACAGCAGCAAGCTCTGACATTTCATTTCTGTGGAGAATTGAAAACGGGCTTGCTGTAATTCATCGCTTCTTGTAACTCAAACCCTTTTTGACAGGAGTACCTGTGCTGTCTTTTAACAGTGGCACCACGGTGGCTGTAATTGGACATGAAAAATGATGTCGTGTTTCTGCTTGCAGGGGGGATTGGGGTGGGGGTAGGTGGGGCAAATGGCAAGTTGGTATGAGAGGATGACATCTGGTATTACTTGAATGGGTTGGGTTTAGGTAAAAGGGAGGATAGGGCAAATAGAAGAGTATGAAGTATAACAAGTATGATCATCTTGTCCAAGGTACGCAAAGGTGATAGTAAAGTTGGTTTTCAGCAGAGATGGAAGTGCAAATAATCAAAGGAAAATGCGAAGTGTGATGCACCTGAAGTTCTGATTCCTCCAACAACCCCAAAGACTTAGGACATTTGTGGAAAAAGGACATGCAGCCCCCCTTCCTGGAATGGAGCCAGTTAACAGCTGTAGTGGTACCCAGTGCCCAGAATTCCCAATATAGACAGGGAATCTGAGACACAAGCTTTGCCTGAGACCACACTGGGAACACAGTTGTGGATAAAACTCTGATTTGCCATACATTTGCCGCCCCTTTGAAAAGTGAGTATGTCGCATGTAACCAGAAACCTGAATTAAACTTTTTGGCTCTTGCTTAATTCCCTTTGTTCTTCAGTGGCACCCAGCACATCTCTGCTACAGCATTGCTGTTGAGTGAGGCTCTTGAAAGCAAATTTGTGGCCAAATTGGACTCTGGATCATAAATGAAGATAAACATATTGTCCTGATTTATAATGAGTTTATAACTCATAACCAGGCATTCTGGTACCATAATGTCAGGAAACTTCACAGTTTATATAGGCAATAAAAAATATTAGTCAGGTCCTACAGGATAAGAGGGAGGCTAAAGAGAACATAAACTCTTTCTAGGTTAACTGATGGTAAAAAGTATACTACTTTCACGGTGGCAGCCCAGAAGAGTTAATATAGAATAAGAAACCATGATCATATTTCAAAGGAGAGGATAAAAAACATCCATGGTCAGAGGAAAGAAGGACCATTGCAATGGACAGAAGCATAGCGCACCCTAGAGGGGAGCCTAAAAGAGTTCATCCAGTCCATCTGCCAGTTCAAATGCTGTATCAGCCTACCCAGGTCTTTTTCCATATTGTCAAATCTCTTTTGAAGACTTCTAGTGATAAGAATCAATAAAAACTCACAGCTGCATCTGTACCTGCTATGATCCCATGTGGATACCCATGGTATTAATCAAATTTGCCTACTGGCAAATCTTCTTTTTCCTATTACACTCTCAAGCACCTCCAAGACAGGACATATATAAAGATGTCCATATCGATATTCCCCCAATACCTATTCTGAAGACCACAGTTTAGAGTATAATCTTCTGTTTCTTTGTATTAAACCCATAACAACTCTGACCTGAAAAACTAGCAGGAAGTTTGAACCTCTGCTTTCCCCTCTTCCCAAGACAGCATTTCCTCAGACTGAGAAAGATACAACTTTCTGCCATTTTATTTCCCCACTTAGCCCTTTTCTGCTGCCCATGCCAGCTCCTTGCTCCCAGAGAGCCCGTAGCAAGAAAAAAAAAAAAACATAGATGGAGAGAGGAAACTTAATTATTTTCCTCTCAGTGTTTCTCCCTATAATTGGTGTCTTTCATGTCAAGATGATCTCAATTTATATTATGGGCTCCGTGCAGGCAGCACTTTCTCTTTGGTCTATAAAGAAATTGTCAAGTGTATAAATCATAGTGTACATTAAATTACACTAGCCTTTTACTTATTAATTTCCCCAGTTTTTTTATCTCTCTGTCGGATGCTCATTCCCTCCCTCTTTTTTTCCCTTTCTTAGAGATTGCCTTCTTATGCCCCAATTGAAAAAAAAAAATGCCAACATACATATCAGTCCTATCATTTTTGCTAAAGGGTCTGATGAACTCCTCTGCCTTTTGCAAACTGACCACATCCAATTTAACAAGTAAGAAGAACTCTGTCTAGTCTTTCTAAAGGCTAGGTACAAAGGTTATTTGAGTTCGGTGGGGATTTCATGGCCTTTAGCAGGTTTCCGAACTGTACATACATTGGTAGGTTTAGGGAGTGTTTTGCATTGAAAAGTTGTGATGATTTTGGAACCCAGGCATTGCATCTCAGTGCTGTATGTTGCACACCTCCTGTAAATTCCTGGCTGCTTGGGATGCACGTTCTGGCTGTCTTGGAGCGAACATCAGGGAGCTCTGACCCCTTTCTCCAACGATTTGAGTTGTATTAGTCATTGTGTCCATGTTAGGAACCCATAATATATAGCGTGACTGCAGCTGTCAGAAGTTAATACTTCTACAGTCAGAACTTGATACATGGATGGTGTCAACACCAGCCTGCTCTAAACACAAACCAATTGCAGTGGTTGAGCATCTGAGGGAAGTAAAAGGGCAGTAACTGGGCAGTTTGACTTTGTTATCCTGCACGAGAACCAAGAAGTTCATCTCACCTAACTAAACTGTCTTTATGACCAGTGGAGAGGAACAGTCACTGCAGAAGAACATTCATCCTTTTCATCTTAGACACCAATCTTAGAGTGGCTTAAAATCAGACTTTTTAGCCATTTGGAATTACATAACACAAATTATGCTGCTCATCCACGTGATGTCAGCTCTTGAAATGTCTGTTACAGCCAGCTGCCTGCATGCAGTTACAGAAGCCCTATGGCAAGATGTCCAACTCCAGCTGCTGCTAAATATATCACCTCTGGCCCTGCTAATATCTTGTGGTACATGTGTGAGCGACAGGTCTTTACAGTTGCAGAAGCTGGAGCTGATACAAGGTTTATCCAGTACCAGATCTTCTGTTACTTTTAACACTTCACTTTATTGGATGACACAAGCATACAGCAGAGCAGAAATTGCTCAGTAGCGTCTGGAGCCATTGATCCTTCTCTTGATGAGTGTGAGTCTAACTATAGCCAGTTTATGGCTAAGTGCATTTTCCTCTTGAGACAACAATGCAGCAGAATTTGTTAGGCTCTCCATCATCTTAACCTACTTGTCAGCCGGCTTGATAACTTTTTATTACTAAATATGTGTGTGGAGCCATTAGAATAAATCTAAATGATTATGAACCACTTTCCAAAAAAAGCAGGGAAATTAGGAAATTAGGAAAACTAACAACCTTGCTGCCCAACTGTGATTAGCCACAAATAAGAGAGGAACAGTGTGTTCTGATGTGAGCTAAAGCAGAATCACTTTTCTAACTTTTCAGCTAATCCTCATCTAAGTAACTTCATTTTCTGAAAGATAACTGCATATTTTTCAGATAGTTTGTCTGCAGAAGTGATAACACGGGGCACTGGTATGCAGAAAAGCCACTGCTCATACTTAGTCCTGCAGAAATCAAGGCCATCCTTGAGTTGGTGAAATGTCAGTAAGTGAAAGGGGAGAAAAAAGATCACATCTGTGGGGAGGAGCAGACAGGACAGGTGATCCAAAACTGACCAACAGAGTATTCCATTCCATATACGTCAGACCCAGTATAAAAGTGAGGGATCATAAGGGTCAATTGCTTCTTCTTTGATGGCAGACATCCATTGAGGACCTTGTCTGCCTTTTTGCCTTCATCTTGGATCCGTGTGCTCCTGAATTGAGTTCCTGAGTCCAGCCTGGGAGCTTTTGCTGTGTCTGCTCTGCAGCGTCTGCGGTGAAGTAGTCGTTGAAAGGTGGGGGGCAAGGGAGGCAATTTGGTATATTTGTAGACATTTTATTATTTTCTTGTTAATAATATTTAACTTATTATTATTTCATTAAAGGTCTTTCTTTTTTAGCTTCCTATCCACAAATCTTTTTCTCTCCTTTCCCTTCCTCTTTCCTTGGAAGAGAGGAAGAGAAGTGGGAACCCAGCTGCTAGTGTTTAGCTGTCAAGCTGGGCTGGGGATAAACTGTGACACAGAGTTACCTGAAGGCAACCTGTGACACTCATCAGCCAATTTGTCTTCTGACTTTGCTGAGAAGCAATATAATAGGACATTTCCATTGCCTTCTGACTTCCTGCTCCCTGTGATACCTGTTTGAACTTGCACATTCTTTAGTTGCCAAATCTAAAGGATAATTTCTTTCCATTCAAGGGTGGTCACCTACAGAAAGATATTTTGAATAGTCCATCTGCACAGTGTAAGGATTGCTTTAAATGACACAAAGGAAAAGGCAAGGAGGGGCTTTCAGATCAAAATCTCCGCTGATTCTCCTCCAATCTGAACCTCCAGTTATTAACAGAAGGGGTATATCCTCATCCCTGTTCATCAGGTACCCACATCATGTTAGGCACTATTGGTGAAGATGATCATGGACACCTGCTGCCCTCTCTCCTGGGAGCAACTAGCTCTGATAATAGTGAACGTCTGTGATGCTCTTGTTAAGAGAGTAAGGGAAAAGATAAGTTGGAGAACAGAACAGAGAGCCTATTCACAGCATGATGGCAAGGTTTTTATATGCTTATGTTGTGATGTGAGAAAGGAAAAAGCTGTCTGAAAAAGCAACAGAGTTTTGATTCATATCCTACCCTCTTCCCCAGCCCAAAGAAAAAGTCCTAATAGTCAGCACTCCTGCTGCATGTGGACAAACCAGCTCCAAGTCCCATTCCCCAGGTATTAAATGGAGTCTGAAATGTTACAGGTGACTATTGCACTGAACTAACACAGAAGGCAGAATTCACATTTCCATTTTCTTTTTATCATGTCAATCTCAAGAAATCTTTGAAACTGAAGTTTCACTGATCCCAATGTTCTGACAAAGCATTTCTGCTCTGACACAACAATGTTTCCAGAGGAAACTCAGAAATTTAAAGAGTTATGTTTAAAATTTTGTGACCTTGTGAGAAATGAGTCAGATCCCTCTCCCAGGGAGATTCAACAAAATCCCCATCAGGTAAATAGGGTGACAACAATTTACCTTGGACTAAGAAGCAGCCTGTACTCCATGTTTACTTCTTTGCTTACTAATTGTTTTTTCCCCTCCTTCTAAATTCTGCTGCTAACTATGATGCATGGTTAAAAAAACCCCAAAATAACAACAACAACCAAAAAAACAACAAGCTAAAGCAAACCTCTGTATCTGAATGTTTGATTTCACCATTAATTATATATCTCTCTTTGCTCTTTTTTACAGATGAACAGACCAATCCAGGTGAAACCAGCGGACAGTGAAAGCCGAGGAGGTAGTTGACTGCATTGCTTTCAGACACAGTGCTAAGTATAATTGTTGTCTCTGGCTTCTCTCAGGCAATGTGCTGATCAATTAGTAACGTAATCACTGCCAAAAAAATTCCCTCTGCAGCAAAGATTCTCTTTATTAAATCTCCTTTACTTCGTCTCACTTTCCTCATATTCAATTATTATTTGATTTTAAAAGGCAGGCAGGTGCCAGCAATTGCCTGGGAAACAAATAACTGCCTCGTTAAGAAGTGAAGCATCAGGCGCTGACTTAACAAACTTTAACAGCAGTGACGGCAAAGCAGATTTTTCAGACCTATGTCAGGCTGAGCTGCAGAGGTGTTTATTTGGTTAGAATAAAGCAGATATTTTATGCTTTCTCTGACCTCATTGTTTCTACTTGGACTGAAGCAACTCTGCTTTTAGGAAAAGCAAAATCTTAGGTAGCAGAGTGTTCTGCACCTGTATAAGCTTATCTGGATAAACCTCTTGTGGAAACTGAAGACTTCTCTCAGTCTCAGGGAGTTATTCAGGATTTGTATAGGTGTAGTAGAAATCAGGAGCTGGTCTTTTGCTTTTCCATCCTGCACAGTGGATTTGGAAGGCTTTGCTAAGTGACTGTTCAATAGATCACTGGTGATAAGGTGTTTCCTGTAAAAGGTTTTCTACCAGAACTGATGTGGTGATACTTCACCGTACTCTTCTAATAGGGGCCTGTTTGTCACATCAAATACAGAGCTCACTGAGAAAGTGTGAGATGGTCTGTTATGCTGGATAAATAATCATTCTGGGGTTTGTGTTTTTTTCTTACATCTGTACATTTATACATACATACACACACACACGTATATATGTAGTGACATGATGTTTCCTTCCTCTGTATCCCTACCTCTTTGGGGAAAAAAAAATAGAGAGGCTTTTGCCTCTATATGCAGTAAAAATACTAGTGCTTACATATTATATAAATGTGGGAGTAGGTTTTGTCATTTAGTAATGATGTAGCTCTTAGATGTGTGAAAACAGTTTAATTTTCACTATAGACATAAGCTCTTCCTCATTTATGGGATGACTGTCTTTGTGCTGGCATTAGTGTAAATTCTCAGCAACAACTACTCAAAAGGAGTAAAATGCCTCACACAAAAAAGGCACTAAAATTTTCTTCTTTTTTCAGTTGAAAGCTTTGGATACCTGAAGCTTTGTCTGCATCAGTGTGAGGCTGAAACTCTCCAGTGACTCAAGTCATTGGAAGGCTTTGTATGTCTCTTGTAGTTAAAGGTCTGGTGATACGGAGTGGTGAAACCAGCAGGTCAACAGAGGCTCTGTAAGGAAGAGCTGTGGTGCCATGTAATTGCAGAGCAGGAGAAGAGCTGAGTGCTGGAAAAATGCCAGAAAGTTCAGGGATAAATATTGCAGTTTTAGAGTCCCCGTAAAGTAAATTTGAGGGAATTTGGCCAACACTGGGCAGAAAGTATTTGATGGGCTCTGTGATAGCAAGTTCTACTATCAAGGGCCACAGCACATTTGTAACCCGCAACAAAGGCATGTCACATCATACAGCATTGTCCGGTGGTTTTTAACAGAACCAGGTCAATTACCCTGTTTCCTTTCCTGTCTGACGATCTGGCTCTGTGTCTGAGTAGAATTAGGTAAGCCATGGGCAGTTGTCAACTCCAGTCTCCTAGGGGAAAAGGGAAAGGCTCAGCTGCCTGGGCAAATGAGGGGACATTATGCACATTCCAGTGGAACTCCTGCCGACAGCAAGAGTGAAGGGAGGGCCTTTTGTCTATTTAATTAGACATACCAAAAAATAATAATTAGGCTGGCCAATTTGCTTAGTGCGCCTACAGGGTATGTAGCTCCCAATCACTCTTTTTTTTTTTCTTTTTTTTGTTTTTTTAATGCAAATCACAGATAGAGAACGCATGCTTGGCATTCTGGGAAGGGTTTTCAAACTCGTTTGCTAAGAGCAGCTGCTTTCAGGAGGGGTGGTTTGAACTGCAAAGGGCTCCATTGGTGGTTTGATTCCACATTATTTGTCACCCCACTGATTGTCTACCGATTGCATTTTAGCTAATTATCTCCCAAACACACAGAAACCTCATCTTTTGTCACCCTTTCCACTCCCATATTATTCCTATTGGTGGTGATCATAATGCAGGGGCCAAGCATGTGCATTCATCATTTATGTGAAAGACACGTTGTCCTAATTCCCCACAGTCAAGCTGCTTCTGGGCTGGTGATGTTTCAGGATGGCATGACTCAAGGGCAACTATGGGAGAAAAGAACAATTGGTACCCAAGGGAGGCATTGTATGAAAACTTACGTTCTTCACAAGCCCACTGGTTAAAACAGGCAACACAAACAGAATGCTAAAAAGCAGGTCGTGTATCTGAGTACATCAAAAGACTTCATTAGGGCTGCAAAATAAAGGTCAACTTCAACAACAAAGAAACTTAAGTTGTAGCTTATTATACCCAACCCATGTATGGGAAGTGAGGGAAGAATGGGGCTTGGAAGGTGTAGTAGCTTTTCTGACTAGCACAAGTCTTCAGTCTGCCTAAAAGCCCTCACTCTGAACACACCTCCGTCTTCTATGGGGGATGTTGGTGCCAGGTCAAGCTATCCAAGAAAGAATGCAGTCTTCTTCAAAACTGTACTTTGCAAGGAGTCTTTACTGGAAACAGTCAACAGCATTCTTGAGGAAATGGCATTGTGTTTTATATAGGGACAAATACCTGCATTTTGCTGAACCACAAATCTTTAAACTTTCCAGTAAGTTATTTCACAACCCAAAGCTGATGGGAGTGTAAAATTTACACTCCCCCCTCAACCACATTCTGCTCAACAATTTTTCCTGTTGTACTGGAGTCCCGATTTTGTTGGTCTTTAACCCGGGCTGTGTCTTTATTTTCAATTGAACTGAATGTGGGTGTGTTAGCATTTAGTATGAGTGAGCAGGTCTAAGGAAGTGACCAGGTTTGAGGAAGTGACCAGGTCTAAGGAAGAATTCAAAATGTCGCTTAGCACAAATTACACTCAACCCAACAAAATGGAAATGCTGAGTTCCCCTTACTAGTTTTGCTGGGTTTATTATTTTGCTTGTTAATCCCCATACTGGACTAGCAGGAAGACAAAGAATGCAATCCTTTTCAATACAAACTGGCACTATTTACATCTGCCTAACCTGACAGAAACTAGAAAAGAATATATTCTCTGTACATTTCTCTAGGGAAACAGTCTAAATTAATGGGAAAATTTTGTATTTTGCATTCCTGCCTGTTTGGGCATGTGTGTATAGTCAAGCTATAAAATGTTACATAGGGATATTCCTTCCACAAAATTCTTACGGAAGCTTCAAATATCTAATTGGAAGGTCAGAGTCCTTTTACATTTTACAGAGAATTTAACAGTAATGGAATTTATAGAATGTGATATAAAGGCACCAATTCTGCACTATGTTCTGAAAATTCACAATGTAACTGTAGCTCTCTTAAGGTTATCTTAAAAAAAAAATCTGATTGATGTTTGTGTCGTGCAAATTTTAGCTTGACAACACAGAAGTTACTTTGCCATAGATTAGAATATCCAATATGGTTTTAGGAATGTAAACTGTAACTCCACGGTAACTTCTGAATATAACAAATTGCAACTGAACTGATAGAACTTTCTGGTTTTTTCATCCTGTTGTGAATTTTTCTTGATTCTTTGTCTCATATTCAACTCTAAAAATAGTCTATAAGCATCAGTTATTTAAAGTTTTGCAAATTTAGGGAAATATTTCAAGTCTGGTTCGTGGTTTGGGGTGAAAGTTTAGAGCCATTTCTTATTTTATTCACAATATCTCCAGCTCTCACTAGACAACTCTTGCTGTGGCTGGCAGGGTTAGCCTATGATAAATTCAGCCCCGAGGTCTCACTAGGTTGTACAGGGAGTAACATTTTTTAAAAGGAAAGGACTCTCCTGCTACTCTAGTTGCACTCCATTAGTGATGCTTAGATGCTCCACTGCTTCCACATTCCTCTCAAAGGACAGAAGATAGTCCATAAAGGAAGGCATGCAAAGATGCACACGTGTTATCCAGGCCTAGTGTTTTGTTCCCTACTAAGAAACCCTTCACAGTGGTTTTAGGTCCTCCTGTATTTTATGAACGAGGTGTGGAAGGTTCCTGGATTAAGGAAAATAAAAAGGCAAAGTCCAGTGGTTTAGAGTTGAAAGGCTGCTATGTCCTGTAAAAAAGGAAGTTAAGAGATTTGTAGGAGAGTCTGCAGTTCTTCACGCTGCAGTGTTTTCTGCATGCAAGTCTTCACAAATCTACTAGACATCTGTTTGTGTTTGTACTTCCAAGCAAATTTTTGTATGTTTGTGGGATGCCTGTGCAGCATGTCTGTTTTTGTCTGCTGTTCAAGGACATGATAGAAGCAGCTGGAAGGGTTGGACTTCGTATTTCAACTGACTTGCATAGTTTCTCTGCACGTTACTCAGTGTGCAGGCTCTGAAATTATGGTTTATTTCAGCTTCAGAGCGAAATGTCCAAGTGACCATTTACAGTAAACAGCAAAACAGTGGTGCCTTGCTCATGCACTATGATTGTTTCTTTTCATTCCCTCTCATGAACTCAGCAATGATGATGGGGTCAGAATGACTTCTCCATGGTTTCTAAATCCTATTGTCCTTTGGGACAAAAGTCTGGATCTATTTCTTACTTTATCCAGGACATTTCTAACTCTCACTAGCTCTCTGCTGCATCTGGCAGGATTTATCTGTGACAAGCACAACCCTAGGTCCAGTAACTGCTTGGCATTTAGCTGTTTTCCATTTATCTGAGCAGAATTTTGTGGCTTTTGCTGATGGCAAAAATCTCTCAGGAAGTTTCCTGTCCAGGTACTAGCAAGATCCAAGCCTGTTTAGGTGCCAAAATCAAGCAAGACTAGTTGCCTTCAAATTGGTTTGGCTACATATCTATGTAACATTGCCACAGAGAATGATTTCCTTCTTTCTTGGAAGTACTTTGCAAAGAGTGAGTTTGATTGCTCAGACCTTTAGACCAGAAAGAAGAGAGTTAAGGATTAGTAAGGAGATGGCAATCTTGACAAGAAGCGAGTTACAGATAAGTAAAGAGATGGAAATCTTGAACAGTGCTCAGCATCTCCTCTCCTACAGTGCTTGAGGTTAGGTTATGCCTACCTGCAAGAAGTCCTGAAGTCTGGGACATCTGGGTTTTACATTTGAAATTCTCATTTCTTCCTTATCTCTGAATGATATATGTTGCTTGGCACATCAAGCTCCGTGAAAGCCACTTTACCAGCAATTCCCTATCTTGTATCTTTTGCGGCATCATTCAGACTTCCCACCCCAGAAGCTGGAGAGCAGGCTGAGGAAATGTCCTGTTTCTAGGTGTTGATCCATGCAACCTATCTAGCTTGTCACAACTCTTTCTTCTATTTCTTATCTGTTTTTTGTTTTTTTTTCTTTTATGGTCCCTACACTCATTGAGCAGGAGCAAACAAATGGCACTGGCAACACTCCCCAAGAGACAGATAACATTCTCCCTTCTCTCAGCTGTGGGAAAAGACCCAAGCTTACTTCTCCAGCATTACCATGAAACCAGTGTGAATCACCCTAGCCTTTTAGAGCTGGGGTAGAGCAAGCACAGAAAGAGCCTTGCAAAGCTTGCACATTTCAGCCTGCTATGACCATTGCACTTGCAAGGCAAAGACTACTTGTTGGACAGTAACAGGAGCTGTCTTCACATTTTTTGAGGTCTGGACTCAAGATCTCCAAAAAAATTATTTACTGCACCCAGAGCCTTTTACTCCCCCTTCTTTCCCTTGGTGCCCACTACAGTTTAAACACCTCTGTCCTTCTTTCTCTGCCCTTGCAAGGACATTTCCACCTCCATGCCAAATCCCCTTCCTAAGTCTAATACATCTCTTCCTGAGATTTGCCCAAAATATGATTAATTAGCTGGTTTTGACAAACACAAAATACCCCCACACCCACATCTAAATATCATTTCTCTGTTAATTTCACATCCAAAATTAAATACCACACTGGTGCTGAGTTGCAGTACTTCTGTATAAAGGGTAAAGAGAAGGAATGACTCTAAAGATAGTCTAATATTCTATTAAAAAAACAAAACACTGGGAGATTGGGAGAGGAGATAACCCCATGAGTCAAAGGAAAAAAAATAGAAAAATCAACAATCTAACTAAAAGATTTTGATACTAAACTGGGAGGCAGCTCTCTGCCCTAGAGGCTAAGGAAGTGTCAGGACCAACAGAAAATCTTGATGGCATTCCATGATTAGATTCCTGAGGAACAGCTGCTGGATACGATATAGTGTTAGGAGGAAGAGATTTCAGTGCCTTGAAGTGTATCTGTCTACCTAGTCAAAGGCTGAGGAAGGAGCTAGGCCCAGGACCACGAAGGCCACCTTGGATATCCCACAGTCTCGAGCATCGCTCTGACCCCTTCCGGCCAGTATCTTCTGTTTTTCTCCCCATGTGATGAGGGTTGCCTCAAGTCTGAGGTATAATCAAGCAGCTCACTCACATTCAGACATTACTGCTTTCTCCCAGTTCAGGTGAAGCCACAGTCTTTGAAGGGCAGAGTCTAGCTTTAAACCCCATTGTGTGTCTACAGCAATGCTCAAAGTCAGTGATTATTGGATGTTATTCCAGGTCTGAATACTTGTTAAAATCTGCAGAGCTTTTCCTTTATCCCCAAGACAAATCTGATCTAGAAAGAACATTTTCATACTCATGGAAATCTTCTCTTTCTAGCTGTGGCTTGTTGTGGGACTGATTGCAGTCAATGGGAAATGAAAATCTCCTGATTTATTGTGGAAATTCAGGATTGCATGACCCTACTTAGAGCTGACACCTTATTGTTCTCACAGGGCTGTATTTTCAAACAGGCAGAATGTACCAGCATGCAAATTGATCGGTTAATTCAAAATGTCCCTGCCTAACCCCATTCGTGCTCTCCACTGTCTGGTAAAACTTAATTCAGGGGGAGAAAACAGTGGATCCTCATGGGCAGTGTTTTATATTTGATGACTCTGCTGAAGGTTGATGTGCTCCCCCCCCCACTCACCTGCTGAAAGAATATAAGGGACATCGAACTTTTGTTCATGTCTGCCCTTTCCACAGTGATTGAAATCAATGGAAATGTGCCCATCAATAGGAACTGGAAAAGATCCACAGGACATTGTGTTCTAGCACATGTCCTAAGAACAACCTTTTAAAATCAAGTATTAAGCGAATAAAAAGAAAAAAAAAACATAATGCACATTATTTCATAAATAACCTACTAGTTTACTGACAAGAAGGAGGAGCAGAACCTGGGAAGATGCTGGGGAGCTCCTTATCTTGAGGTTTTTATATAGGTTCTTTTCTCTGCTAGTATGTGACTTTCCATCAATTATGTAACTTCAATTCCTTTCTCCTTCCCACTCTTCCTGCATTGTTTGATCAGACTGTGAAATGCTTCTATTTCCTCATTTCTTGCAGCTAGTGTCTTTGACATTCATACATGTCAGGCTGTCAGTGTCATAGGGCTAAGGCACCAAAGAAAGCCTGTGGCTGTACACAAGGTCATGTGTACAAGACCAAAAATCAAGTATGGTAGGTGATCATGGACCCTCACACTGTAGAGTGATTTTTGGAAATTTTCAACTACAAGGCAAAAATAGAAGAAATGGTAGAAGGAGGAGAATAGAGGAAATAAAAACATGATCCTATAAAAAAATCCACCTTTGTAAATAGAGCTCAACCTCCTAGGTGAACTCAGGGACACATTACAATCCTACTGTCTTTTTTTAATGTAAAGGTTGCTTGTCAATGGGTTTTTATACAGCATTAATAATACATTTATAGATATGCTCCACAATTAATTGCAAAGCATTTATGGCTCTGAACAGTTAGAATACATTATGATAATCACCCTTCTTGCATTGACTTTATTGTAAAGGTTTTGCTGATCATTATAATTGGCTTGTTATTACACAGGGATATAATAACACCTCTCTGTATAGTAGTTTATAGCACATCAATAGCAAATGCATTCCCTTTATTGGAAGCAATGTGCATTTTATTAGAATATAGCTGAATAAGTGTAATCCACATAGACAAACGAAGTTTCTAATGAACTGTCTCACAAAAGAGTCGAAATAACAGGCCATTTATTATGTATTTTTCTATTGACAAACTTGTCATTATGGTTACATGGGCATTTCTTTAAAAAATAGCAGGTATGTTTTGCTGTTCTTTTGGAGAAGTATGGGGGAGAAAAAGAATATGCAGGCCATTTTTCTGCCTGAAGTTGAATAACGTAAGGGTGACTGATGCACACACCTTATAGGTTTCATTTGCCTGTTAAGAATTTCCAAGCTTCTTCCATGTGCATGTAGTCTGACATTCACAGGATAAAAATGTCCTCAAATCGAGTCCAAGCCCAGCTTCTGGAGTCGTTATTGACCAACTAACTCCATGAGTTAGGTATGAGGGGCTTGGTGTTGTCTTTCTCTTGCTGTATGAGCTCTTTCATTGTATATTACCAAGCGGAAGTTTAATGAAAATGCACAAACAATTCCTGAATGAGGCCTGTAATGTGTAGCATCCAGTCTATTTCCATATGTCAAAATGCCATTCTTGCTGATTGCTGTACAAGGAAAGCAGAGGTCTTAGAAGAGGTCTGGTGCAAAGTGCAACATAAGGCAGAATGGCAAAGAGAAGAATAAATACAAAGGAAACTGAGGCATCTGTCAGAAAACTCACAGGTTGCAGGTAAATTAGAACTGGGATAAAAAGAGGCATGCTTCATAGTGAATCACAAAAAATACTATAAGTTATCCAAAATTATTCCCATACCATCCATAATTAATCTAGGTCTAAATGTCACTTCTTTCTGGCAACTTACAGTTATGTCCATCTGACATATACATGTAATTAATATGTGCTTATTTCCTCACCTAAGCCCAAGTGTAAGCAATGTCAATCAAGCACCTAAGTACTTTTAACATCCTCGATCTAGACACATAAGTTTATTGTTTCCAGATCTGGTACAATTCATACTGCTTACCCAAAATGTTGTCAGAGTATAAACAGAGTCCAGTGTTTAGCACATAATGTTGTGTGCTTGTTTCTTCATGAATATCACTTGCTTGTTACCTGCTTGCAAAGAACTTTGACTCACGGTCATTCTGGAAAGTGAGTTTTATTTTGATGTAGAAGCTAGGAAATATCCAGACTATAGTCAGCTGTTGGCACATGGAGGTTACAACTGCACAATTTCAAGTAAGACTGGCTCAACCCAGCAGTTTCATTGCAGACTGAACTCTCTTCTCTGAGTTGGAATTTGTGAGAAGAGTTTTGCCCCTTTCCCGCTGAGATCCCAGATTATAGTATCACACCTTTCAAGAAGTTTTGAGACTCAGGAGATACTAGAGGTCAAGAAAATCTTTCTCCATGGCATACACAGCATTTTCCAATTGCTATATATAGTTTGCAGTATGTGCGTAAAATCAGTTTGGTAGACAGAAAATCCCTATGTAAATAATTTAGCTCTCTGTGTAAACTGTATCTAGTCTTTCCACTCAGAAATTGTGCCTCTTAGGAGCCTTGGACTTAGGGACAGAAGTAATTTTAAATAGAGCTTCTGTACCACTGTCTTTAAAATATTGTTCCAGCCAAGATTCACTTTGCCTAGCTTTAACACATAAATATTAGGCATAAGGCTAAGTTAGCCATTTGGGTTAACTAGATTTATCCCATTCTAAAACTGATGGGATAAATAGTCCTTGCAAGTTTCCCTTTTCTCTTTTTGCACTTAATCTGGAATCAACCTATGTCAATTAACTCAGATTTAGATATCATACTTTTAGACACCAGAAGAGAGGTAAGATGAATCACAGCTTTCACCTTTACGTGCTACAGTTTTCCATCTTTATTGTATGAATGATGATACTTGACTTTTCTGAAACCCTAGTTAAGATCTATGAATAAAAAAATGGTGTATAAAGCCAATGGATTGTAGGAGATGCTGGGCTTTTGTCCTGAAGATGGAAAGCATCTTTCTCTATTAATGTGTTTGCTTCATAATGTCAGGGGAAAAATAGGAGAGGTTGTATCCCAATCAACCTGAACGATGGATAATCTGATCAATTTTAATTCCTCTTTAAAGTCAGTTGCCATTTTGATTTTTTTTTTAGTTTGGAGTTGCTACCACTCCCATCTTCAAGACAGAAAGTGAAAAACTAAACAGAACTAAAAAAAAAAAAGCTTCAAATTAAAAGCAATGTGTAACATCAGTGTCTTTAAAATTTGTTTTCATAATTCTGAAAAATATTTTTACCTTTAAAAGCAGCTTGTTTTGGAATCTGTGGTGGAAAATGAATATGGCCCTTTGTAATATCATTTGTAGAGAGGTAATTTTCAAGGAAGCACTGCTCTGAAACATTTTCCCCCAGGGAGGATAAAGAGTTGACTTCAATTAGTGAGGGACTGTTTCCTTTCTTTTCAATTTTAAGGGCAGTCTTGCAGTCTGATCCTGCACAGGGGAAGAGAAAGATCTACACAGGGCAATAGAATATCACTTGGAAGACTAAGGCTTAACTTCTAGCCTTGCCACAGATTTTCTCTTTGACCTTGAAGAGGTTATTTAGGGTTAGGCTATTATTCTCACTCTATTTCTTTTTGGTAACTAATATTATCTTTGACTGCCTGAATAGATGTATAAAGTTGCTTGAGCATCTTGCTGTGATTCCATTTTCCTTCTATAAAATATCATAGGTGCTGGAAGGATAAGTGCACTAAAGATTACCTAGTGCTTAGGTTCTCTAATCATTGGTTCCACAGAAGTAACTTGGTTAGATAAATAGAGATTTTCAAAAGTGTCACATGTGTTTCCCTGCTCACACCTCACATAAAATCAATGGGCCTTGGGTGTCTAAATAATCCAATTGAAAGTCTCCCCAAATAATGACATTTTTCCAAATAGCTAGAGCCAATTTTGTGGGGTTGATTCTTCTCACTTTTACAGTGGAATTAAGTCACTCTCATTCCAGTAGGAGATGCTGCCTGCTCATGGTTGTGGGAACTGCACATGTCCGGTGTCAGGGCAGTTCTGTTTCACAACACAGATTGAGATTACTCAATGAGTAGGACTAGAAGAGTGTTGAAAATAAGGCAAAAGTAACTCAAACATGTTAGAACTGGCCTTAGGGGAGGGATGCTTTCTTGCAGCATCAAATCTAGTATGCAGGAATTCATAGCTTCCTGCCTGTGAACTGCCATATGAATGGTAATTAATTCCCCCAAATCTTTATTTTATCCACCTCTTGAGTTGCTGATGAATGGCCAGATGCATTGATTATAAACCACAATATACTGACACCTCCAAGCAGCCATCCAATTAACATGAAATTATGTTGCCACAACATAAGGTACATTGGATGAGTTGCTTTCTTGGATTTTTTTTCTGAAAAAGACTGGCTATTATTATGAAGAATAGCTAATGAAGAAGAGACGTGGGAGAATGGGCCAGAACCTCAGGCAACAGGGAATGCAGACAGTGTAAGTTTAATGACTTTAGAGATCGGACTGAACCAAAGCAGTCTCTCCATTCCCTAGATCAGAAATCTAATTATTTACTCTCTATCTTGCGGCAGTGCCTAGGAGACTAGTTATGAACCATGACATTGGGTTCATTGTACAATACAGAACAGATAGAGGCTCTCTTTTCCTTAAGAGCTTACTCTTTAATGATAAGGCCAGATACGGTGTCTGGCTGCAGATCCATCATATAGTGTCTTCCCAGGTGCAAGAAAAAGCATTGTGCCGGTTTGGACAACTTCTAGTAATGTTAGTACATCGGGACAGGGGCTGTGGGGTTAGGGTAAACTGAGGAAAAGAAACATTAAGGATGGCCTTCAAGCAAAGCTCCTTCTGGGGACTAATTGTGAGGAAGATCCTCTGAGACTAAGCAAGAAACTTCCTGAGTAACATATGCTAATACCACAGCCTCCTTGACAAGGTCCCTCCTCTTGCACACTCATTCCACAGGGTCCTGGTTAGCATATTTGATCTCAGCTAAGCCTAAGAAGCTGTCTTTGGTGTACAAGTTTGCTAATGAAAAAGAAGCTGAGGTTCCACAGATGCCTGAGGGATGCACCACACTGACAGGGAGCCCATTATGACCTGGTGTCGCTACAGAGGAGGCAGGTCCGTGGGTACTGTGGAAGAAACAAGGGGGCAGGAGGAAACTGGAATATAGTGGTCCCTTTTACAGGGAGCTCTTCAAAGGGACTAGAGTCACCTAGAACAAAACAGAGGTCAAACATCAAGTCTCAACAGAAAATCAGATCCTGATACAAGTATATTTTCCAGTGTTTGCAATGCGCTGAATTTATCCCTGTATCTCCTTGATCTCAGTGTGTGATCCAGCACTCTTCCCTGGTACTACAAGCAATGTGGTTTTTATTAGAGCCTGTAATCTTCTTTTATTGAAGTTTGGACTTTGAGAGGAAAGGCCAAAATTCTGGAGCACTAGCCATTCTTCTGGTGTTTCTGGCTAGATTAAAAGGAAATGAATAGGTTTTAGATCTGGAAGCAATTGTTAGATCTCATTTAACCTCTTGCATAAACTGACTGTAAAATTTCACCCAGACATTCTGTGCTGAGACTTCTGACTTGCATCTGACTGAAGAATAAAGAAATTAAGTCAAAGAATGACTCTTTTGAGGCTTCAGCACTTCTTTGGTATCAAACAGGTTGGAATTCTGAAGATGAACTTCCTGTAAAAAATTTAATCATTTTGAAAATCAGTTCAATTAATAAGGATACTTTTTTTGATCAATTGTGCGTAACAATTAGAGATAGTAGGAATATATTTTTCCAATCAATATAATTTGGATGGAAACTTGCTTTTTTACTTAAATACATATGCCTCTCACCCCTGAAACCCACCACCTCCCGCATCGAAAACCACAAGGAACAATGTTTTCCTAGTAAAGAATTTTCCCAGGGCAAAGATTTCCAGGTTTTTCTAAAGACACCTTAGAAAAGGCACAGCAGGGTGATAATATTGAGGTTGAACATGCGAAAATCTTCATTGTGTCTATGGACACAATGGAGTTTATTCAGAGCACTGAGAGAGAATCTTCCTGGAAAGTGGATATTCACATGCAAAGGCAGCAGTTTACATTACTCCTCTATACGGTCTCAGATGAGCAGTGCTGTCATTTCCCTTTTACCTCATTTCATACTAACACAAATGTTTCTTCTTGAGTTTCTATCTTCCTAGTCCCACCATGCGCAGAACAGGTGAGATATTTACAGTAACTTATGCTGTTCTCATCTCAAACTGAATATCTTGCCTGCCTTAGCCAGTGCCTACAGATATGGGTCTTATTGCATGTCAACAGACATTGTAGAGTGACTTCCATGGGCCAATAATCAGGGAAAAAGTCCTCCATTTTGCAGACATTAGTAACATGCTGACCTTTAATAACATCACAAGCCTTCACTCTCTCTTTAAAGTGTTATATCCGTGCTTAGGGGGAAAAACTTGTAGCTAGGGATTGAAATCAGCAGTGGATCATGATGCTGGCTGTGCTATTGAATTGCCCTGCTGTACTTAGGATCCATTTATTTCTAGCTATTTTTTTTCTGTCTTGAATCTAAAAAAAGAAGTGACCAGGCTGGCAGTGACATGTGATTAATAGATTGCACCTTTAGAAAAGAGTTAGCAGAAGGAGATCAGCATTGCAGCCTATTATTTATTAATTAAATGCAGACACCCTATTTATACCAATACTGATGACATTAGTTCATGTCCGTGCTTTGGGACTGCATTATCCATCCAGCCTCCTAGCATAGTAATGATTGTTATTAAGCTGGTGGATGTTGCTGGGCTCCTTCTGTCAGTGGCTTATGTTATGAGCAGAAAAGGACAGCTCAGAAGTTAAAGGGCCAACCTAAACTTTTTATTCAAAAGTCTGCTCTATCACTCACAGCCTAGTTTACCTTGGCCATGTATCTTGGCTTCTTTGGGACATCACTGCTTACTTTGGGGAAAGAGAGATCTGTACCTCCCTGTAGCTCGGGGTGCAGTTGTGATTAAGTGTGCAAGGCAGCATATAGTGTAAGATCCTTTCTGTTGCTTATAGGAGAAAGGATGTCAGTGGGCATATATGTACCTGCTGCTGCTATTTCAATTGGCAGATTGTGAAAGAACTATCACAACTGCTGTCATTAAACAGTGCCAGGGCAGAATACTGTAAGTCGCATGACTGTTGTTTTGAGAAGTTGGTCCTCTTGCCTACAAAGTTTTCAAAGGAAAGTCCTGACAACAATCCAACCCTGAGATTTCCATTATTCCTAGTAGCTGTTTTCAAGATTCTTCCATTGAATGCAGGAAAACCAGCAAATAGGCTGCAGGACTCTCATCCTACCGTACAGCAGCACAGGAAAGTTCATGGGCTCCTCTTCCATGAAGCATGGAAGATGCAGGTTGCTGTAAGACTGTCCTCACCTGCACCCTTGAAAATGAGAAAGAAATTTTGATCCAGGACAGTGTTCTGCTGGCTTTATATCAGGAAATAATTCTTTATCAGCTTGAGGCAGATCATAAACAAATATATGGCCCTTGGTTGAACCCAATGTAATCACATGAGCCTCATGAGCTCGTGTACCACATATGTTTTGCCCTCAGAATATAGACGGAAATCGATGGAAATCCTCATATTCATCAGTCAAGGTCCTTAAAAATTACTGATTGGGTATGCACAATCCAAATGCTCAATTACCCCTGCAGAAGCATCTAATAGATGCCTAGATTTTGTAGGGTTTCTTTATGGGCTGTGATGTGCACTGTTTTCTGTCATTGCATCTGGCTCTTTTTCCACAGTCTAAAAGGCAGGTGAAATGCACGAACTAGAATCTTAGTGGCATCTTCTCCTTGTAAGCAACTGCTTTCACTGTCAGCAGGACTTTATGCTGCCAGGACAAGCAATCTGGTCCTGAATGAGAGTAAGGTTTTCTCACTGCTCTCTGAAAATTCATAAGTCTCCAGAGGTATAGAGATGAGATCTGAAGCCAGTGTGTACTCATGAAACCATTTAGGTTTTGATCCAACTAGACCCAACAGCCTACTCAGACTCTGGAAGCCTTTTGACTCAGGCCTCCATAGAAGATTTCATTGGGAACAGCCCAAGTACCTGAGCCTTAAACATACTCTTCTCATTAATTTAGTGTTTGCTTATTTGAATTTTCTTCAGCAATCACATCCCGTTTCTGAAAGCTGAACATCGTAACAGCCAACAATTAAAAGCGAATATTGAGGTGTCTTTCAGCATTATCTACACCTTGATACAATCTGAACACAAGCAAAAGACATGCAAAAGATGAATGAAGAATGTGAATGGGCTGATTTATCCTGGACTGTTTCTCATAGTGTGAATTCTGCCTTTCACAGCCTGATGAAGTGCAGAGACAAGTTAGTCGATTTGCTACAAGTAAGGGCACACATTCGTTTCCCCTCCTGCAAATGTATTTAGAGCTGAGATGTGAGCATAGGAAAAATAACAGCCAAAAAAGCAACCACTGAAAATGCAGACTATAGTTTATTTGGCAAGTTGTTTTTAAAAAGAATAGGTTGAGTGTTGCAAAAATTGGCATAGAAATTTTGCAGAAGGTTTTCTCCCTATATATGTATGCTTCAGGCTGTTTTTTCTTCACCCTTTACTTTTGCTTTTTGTGTCCTGCAGTTCTTGGAGCTTTCCACACTTAGACAGACATTGCTTCCTACGGACATGCCTCAAATACTCAGCCAGTTGTGAAAACATCCATTCCTGACCATAGAAAAGAAGAGGGTGGGATGCAAAGTGAAACTACAGTTCCTTACTCCCTGCTTTTACCCATAAAGTGAAGAAGGGCAGAAAACTGGCTTTAAAATGGACACTCCCCTGCTGCATGATGTAGATAATGCTTAGCTCTTCTGCAGCTCTGTCGGCGGCTCTCAAAGCCTTTTGCAGATGATATCAGCCTTTTTGCCTTGCTTAGTGTCAGGACAAGAAAACTGGGGAATAGTAAGTCTTCGTGGTTTGGGAGCAGCAGCTCATTACACAGTTGGGAGCAGAAAGTCATGTCTTCTAAATCCTCTTCAGTACCTTACTTAAATCTGACCTCTTTCTTTATTCATTTTGTACTCTTTCCCCACTTCAATTTTGCATGAATCTTCTGGCTTTTGTAATGTGCTAGAAAGTGAATCAGATGGCTTAGCGGGTATCTGTGGGGAGTTTGAAGGGAATTTCCCTCTGAGCCCAGCCTGTTAAATCTTAGCACCCACCTACATGCACATTCCCTGAGCAAAGGAAACATCTTGCTGCTAGCATTGCAGGAGAAAATGGAAAAGATTGTGTTATCACACTGGAGAAGATGTAGCCCATTTCTGACCTACCTGCATCCTCTCTGCTATAGGAATCCATCACCAATAGCCTATCACATATAATATATCATATTATCTCCTGTGTGCAGCCATGCAAACATGCAGTAAAATACATAAAAATGTCTGGTCACAAAAGGCTCAGCAACAGCTCTTTACAAATAAAATACCCCAAACAGACGGTGGGTTGGGATATTGTTCTTTTAAAACTCATTTGAAATTTTGATTTTTTTTCTCCTTTTTATGTAAATCTGTTCTACCTACACCACCCAAATAGCATGGAATCTTAGAAGAGTAAATATCCCTGCAGCACAAACAAAATCATACTTCTGAGAAATTGTTCAGCTTCACAAAGTCATGGCCTTGCCCTTTAAACTGAAGGACATGCTTCTGAAAACCTCTTCACCTTTTCCAGACCTTTGCTTGCAGCACACTTGCAGCTGTACCAGCTCCACCAGTGATGGTATTATAGCTTCACAAGCTCAGCAAGGATACTTTGCCCAGGGAGGCATTAAAGTGATGTCCTCATAATCCAGAAGGTGTTTTGCCATTGAGTTGTTACTAAAGCAACAGCTTCAGAAGGCAATAAGAGGCAATTTACTCTAAGTTATCCCATCTATTGGCTGGGACCAATAAAACCCCTTTTCCTTCTTTCCAGAGGAAATTAGAGTTGTACAGTCAAGCTGTTTGTAAGTGTGTGCCTGGGCCCATCTATCAGTCAATCTGTCACGGGCTCCTCCTTTGAGCTTTGAACCCACTGGGTAATTTAGCTTATCGTTGATGGGGTGGAAGAGGTCCCAGAGCTATTGTGTTCCTATATATTTCATGAAAATAGGCAGCCAGGCAGAGCAGAAAGTTCTCATTAGTGCTCATAAGCCCATCTTTTATTAGACATCAATGAACTCATGGGGGTAGGGACATTGGAAGAGGGTTTACACATTCGGCTGCCCGTGAAGCAACTTGTTTCAGTATGTGCACTCTGATACCCTGTCAAGAGGCCTCCTGTAGTAACAGATTCTTGATTTTAGCAAGATGTCAGACAGATTTCTTAGCTCCTTTCTGCTGATTTCAACAGTGCTTTACACAGCAGAAAAGTCAGCCTGCTTGTTGCATTTCCCTTCCCTCCCCAGCCAAAGGCACTGGGGAGAGTTCCTGCGCATTGTTTAACAACTAGCACAACATCAGAGGTGGCTGTTTTTCAGTGAGGAGTACCCAACGGTAATAGGAAAAACAGCATAGACTTATGAAATTGTTCTGGTATATTAGCATAAAAAGTACTGTTCAAACATAAGTTGGTACCTGTTAATCAATCACATCTTCAGCTTATCTAGATAGGCTTCACAGTTAAGAAAGGTGCGCAAACGAATTGCCAGATCTATGGCAACTGCAAGAGAGACAGTGTTTCAGCTTTTGTACTGAAATCCCTACGCTTTCCTGTATGGAAGTGAAAACTCTGGGCTTCACAACAGCATACAGGAATGTGGATGGAGGTGTTCACAATATACAGTGTAACATACAACAGGCAACCTGTAGGGGAAGACCTATAGCAAAAATTTTTGATGTGGCATTGATAAAGTTTGGCTACAAAGTGCAAAGACTCAGTGGAATTAAAAAAACATGTACATATATATGTGTATATATATATAAAAATACATATAGAGAACTTATATTGCAAGAACAGCATCAAATATCAACTGGAACATACCTGCAGTTGGTACCAATCTTATAGCAGCCTGTGTTTCAAAGAAAAGCTACTTGAAATCAATGTCACATCAGAGTTATTGCTTTTCCTGAGCATCAGAAAATGCTCCCTCTCCTTATCTATAGGCTAAGATTTTTTTAAGTGTATACTTACATTATTTGTTCTCATTGTAGCGTTCTGGGTAAAAAATAAGTTTAATTCCTCCTTTCAAAGAAAATCACACTAATTTGAATACATGGATTTGCACATAACTAGGTACTATGTGGGCTGTGTATGTACATGCATTGTTCAGGTCGTATGTCTTTTTAGATTTTTTTAAAAGTCAGTGGCAATTTTACAGAAAAATTATTGGGTTTGTATTCAATTTTTCAATGTAATTTTTTTTAGAATTCTTTCCTATATTCTTTGTACTGGAAGTAGAACTGTCTCATTTTCTTTCTTCTTTATTTCTTTCTTTTTTTTTATTTTCTTCCTTTCTTTCTTCTGCCTGCCTGCCTGACTTTCTCTTAGGTAATATCACCGTAATTTCTAGAAGCTATAACAAACAGGTGAAAGAATAGGACCAGATTTTGCTCTTTTTAAACCACAGTGACTAAGCAGTAACTCTACAAATGTTCTTAAAAGTCTGTTTGATTTACTGTGGGGTATATTAGAGCAGGCTTTTGTATACATTATCCTGCCAGAAAAGTTGTTTATATGTATGGAAGATCAACAGGATGAAACTGGGGAAAAAAAAAACAAAAAAACAAAAAAACAAAAACCAAAGCAACCCTGTTTTCTATGCCTTCTCAATGAATGGAAACAGCAGATAGAAGAAGAAAGGAGATGGAGCGGGAGGTAATTCTACTAGGTACCTAGAAGGTCATGTCTGGTGGCAAGGATTCCGCAGTGTTCTTGCACACTATGGACCACACTCTTCATGTGTGCAAAGCAATAAGCCAGACAAGAGCAGGCAGCTTGGCAGCAGGAGGTGTTACCAACATGGTCTTTTGCAGAAGCTGAGGTTTATTTGCTGAGGGTGAGTCACTTTCTCTGACCATCACTCACTCCCACCCTCACAATTAGATTATTTGGTCCAGATAATCTCATTTCCTTCACTCAAAACATCAAGCCAGAAATTAGGTGAGGAAAGTCTGTGTGAAATATTTCCAGTGCTTCCTGACAGTGTGAAGAAGCAAGTCAGGAGGAGGATAAAAGTTTGCACTTACCTTTAGTTACCTAAACCTTATGATTATCCCTTTCAGCTTAGCTTTATTGGAGGGAGAATGACCTCAGAGCAATATCTCAGTCAAGGAGGATTGAATTATAGCCTTTGCCATCTAGCAGCACAGCCAACACAAGGGAAAATCAAATTTTGTACTCAGCTGATGTTAAAACAGTAATACTGCTTGTCTTTTTCTTTGATATGCTGCAAGAATAATGTCCACCAAACCCTGTGAGAAGTTCTGTGGTAAAGGGTCAGAATCATAAAGGCACCATACAGCAGATGAAAACTCTTTGCCATCCAGTACCTGGCAGAGATCTCTGAAGCAACACGGAAAAAAAGGGCTGAGGGCTTAGAAGAGTTTTGTAGACCGTCTTTCCACATTTCATAGAAACCCCTCTCCCCAGTCTTACAGTGAGCATTTGAACACACCACCAAGCTAGGAAAACATGGGCAGGTTCTCTCAGATCGTGTTTGGCTATGGCTGTGAGATGACAGATCAAGCACATAATTTTTTTAGTGGGAGTATGAACTTCCCAAGAGTAATTAACCCTTATAGTAATGGAGTCTAGGTTTTTACAGGTCAGATTTCATCTCAAACTGTGCATGGTCTTAGTCCTCTAGAAATATTATTGTGATTATTTGAACAATTCCACATAATATTTTTAATTCCTGGCAGATGTGGAAGTCTTGGCTTGCAGCTTCTGGCCCAGAGCTTCTGTACTCCTCCATGGTGAACTATAATGAGCATCTTTGCACCTGAAGGTTATGTCCATCCAAGGGTGTCTTGCTTCTCCAAGAACGAGATTAATCTGGATGTTGCAAGCAATTCTTCTCTCACTCAGCTTTTGTTTGGTTTGCTCAGACTCGCTAGTAAGGTTTGGAAGCTGTAGAAACTGAATCTGGGATGGGAAACATTTCTTGATTTAGATAGGCCATTTGCTTTTTATCTTCTGGAGATGTAAGTCATGAATTAAAGAGACATAGAATTTTCTGGAGTGATCTATACTAGTGATGATATTTATTTCCTTATCTTTGGATGTCAAAGGCATAGTTCCTTCTCTCTCCCAAATTCCTGAGGATTTTTCCCACCTGCTGGAATCAGGCTTCAGTGTTTAATATCTTTATTTTTTCATGAGTGAGAGTGGAAAACAAACCTGAAGATCTCATAGGATGCCTATTACAGTTCATGTTAACCCCACTGTAGATATCAGTAAGCTTGGTATCACTCTGCATCAAGCCCCAAAAGTTTTACAGAATGTCTGGGTGCACACATGCCTGTTGGAGTTGGAGGGTTACTCCTGGGCAATTTTGATCTTGTTATTGTTAAAATGCAATAAATTCTTATTACTGAAGTGAAACCCTCCCAATTGTCAGAGAAGTTGTTAGCAAAAAGGTTGCTAAGGACTAAAGTCTCTCTGTGTGTGAGTGTATATCAAGGTGAATAATAATAACCATTTTAGTCAGGTGCTCTTTTCAGTCCTTTTCTTTATGTCAGCTGTTCTGTAGGTTTTAATATTTTTTTCCCCTTCAGGGGATATTTAAGTATTAGGCACTGTTAGCTAAAAGGAAGGAAAACAAATGCAAAAACAAATATAACTTGAAAATGGCATTCATTCCCAATGGGTTGTGGTGCCTGGAATTTACCTAGCTTTTCTGTGTGTCTTCATTTATTATTATTTTGTAGAATTTAAACACGGATATTCATTCCAAGAAAATATAATAACGAAGATGATTGTCTGACTCAGCTGTTCAGAGGAATCCTTGTTTCCTGCAAGCTAGAAATAGGGAACGAGAGCCACTGAATCTGGCTGATCTGGATCAACATATTGAATCCCTTCTCCTTCCATTCTCCTCTGCTCTTTTCTCTCCTTCCCTTCCCACTCACTCAACTACTGCAATCTATAAAAAATCCACTGTTAAGTGTTGCACTGTCTCAGTATCAAGTCACACTCAACTCTGAACCCAGCTTAATCTTGCTGAGGGAACTTCATCAGAAATGCGTAGCTCTGTTCTCTGCAAATTTTCCCTGCCCCACAACCCCAAGTCTGATTTATTTTTGTTTCAAACAAAACAGCTACATGTGAACTGCTTTTGAACAAGTAGAATTGAAGTATTGTCTATGTGTTTCACCAGAAGTTGCATCCCATATCTGGAAATATTGACTGGACACAAAGCATACTCCAAAGGCAAAATAAAGACTGATGGTCAATATAAGATGGCTAGTTAGAGGGTCAACCAATATCTAAGGGAGCCCTCTGGTGGATACTTTCCAATGAATTTATTTCCTGAAATAAATTTTAGTCTTTTATGTATGGGAGCTAATCAGTCCAAGAGAGAGACATTAGTCAATGAAAGAGCTTTCTGAAGGAATCTTCATTGTAAAAGTCATTTAAAAATTGGCTGCCGAGTGAATTGCAAGAATATAAGGATTCATTTTGCTCTGTCCAAGAAGAAGAATGAGCATGTGGGATACATGAACTAATACTTCTTTTCTGTTGCTAATTGCTGTAATTCTGAGAAAGAAAATGGGATAAGACCGCTGCAGCAGGAGAACTGAGAGACCCCCACACTGGAGGGGTTGACTCCTGTCATTCTTAATCATACAGTTACGGTCTCATGGCAAGAGGGCGGCACAGGGTAAGAACACAGACAGCTCACGCAGGTTCTCTTTTCCCCCACTGGCACGTCTCTTTATGACTCATTGTGTTAATTAGCTAGCCTGCTCCATTCCACGATGGAGCTAAATGCTTCGTGATTCTCACCAGAGAAAAAGAGAGGGGACTTTGTTCCCTGCTCCAGCAACTTGGCTGTTCTGCAGAAGTGTGCTTTCAAGGAGGCAGTTTTCTAGTTGTCCCCAGGGGAGCAGAGCCTTCACGGCTGGTAGATAGGAAGGCCCTCCCCTCTGGTTTTCTGTGACCATTCCTGTGGCTCACTGAGCTCCACTGATGTCTGGAGACCTGCAGTCCAGTCTGGGAACTTGTCTCTGCAACAACTTGGGCTCTGGTATTCCAGAGACATCAGCTTCCAACTGATGTGCTACAATCCATGCTAATTCCATGAAAATCTGGTTTTCCTCATTAAAATAATAAAACAAAAGTTCCCCTCCATCCCTGGTTTTCTAAAGAAATACCTCAGTCTTGACCAGTCCAAGTCTTGTAGTAAGGAGAGAGGATATGTCAGTCTATGACAGGAATAAGTGTGGCTCAGGGGAAGGAGTGTCCCAGCTAGAGGTTTGAAGGTTGTTATACAAATTAATGTGGTAATTACAGTATCATCTGGAGAAAGCAACTGTGACTCTGTCCCTGTTCTGCTAAGTACCGTACGCACAGACATAAAAGAGAACTCAGGGCATGGTTATAACCTCAGCAAAGAATTCAGAGAAAATGGTCCATTGTTATAGTGTCTTAGATGAGGAGCCAAGTCCCAGAGACATTTTAAAGGTGCAATAGTCACCATCACCTCTGTTACTGTTTGGACATAATATGTGCAATAGTTAATTGAAATTCTTGACAGAGAAAAGGGATATCTACAAATTCTATCAATCAAAAATCAGAGAATTTTTATAAAAGCAAATTTCTTCAAAATTACTATAAAAAAATCTAACAATCAATGAAAATGAAAAGGCAGAAGAAGAGCTCTACCTTCTTCATTTATCCCTTGGTTCAGAAAGGAGAGATTTTATCTTTAAGTGAGAATGTATAGGAAGTGTTCTTTCTAAAGACAAACACAAATCACAATGGCAACATAATCAGGGCTAAGAAAAGACAAAAAAAAAAAGGATATTTTTTCCCTTAAAGAGCTGTATGTGTTGGCCAAGTCCAAACATGCCCCTCTAAAATTTCTGCCCAAAAGTAATTGGCAGAAGGTCGTAGAAAGAGACTTTGACAAAGTATTCTTATTTAAGCTCCGTTTTAGTAAGGGAAGTAATATTAATAAGATATCAAATGAGCAGCTGTAAAGAAGTATAAACAGGAAGACAAAAAGTGTAAGTTTCAGAGGAGGAGGAGGATCAAAAGCAGCTTGCGTCCATTCCAAAACAACCCTATTAAAAGTGAAAAGAACGTTAGGCAGAGATTATTAAAAAATAATCCATTGTTCAGTAATGGCAAACATTTCACACCTCACATGGCAGAAGCAATAAATCCCATTGATTCCTCCAAGGCAATTTACAATTAAACACTGATTTGCAAATAAATAAATAAATAAATAAAGGCAGGATTCATTGTGGCACCTTACGTCGCCAAATCAAAGCAATTGGAGTGGAATTGAGAATAATTGCCAGATGTGTTGCTTTGTGCTCAAAACAGCATCCGTTATTTACAACTACCAATGATGTTCCTTATTTATTCCTCCTTCTGGTCTAATGACTATTGCCATTCAGCATTCTTTTATCTAATCATCAACATCCAAAAAAAGAAGTATCTTTTTTCTCTTCTTTTGGTTTTGTTTTTTTTTGTTTGTTTTTTTTTTCTCTTGGCAACAGCAGAGAGGGAAAAGTTTCCTAAATCCCAACAATAGCAAATTGCTCCAGAGGAACGCATCATTTTTTCTGCCTAGCCTGTAATGTAATTAGAAGCATTGCCTTCAATTTATTGGCCTTTTACGGATGTGCAATCCAAATGGAAGTAACTTTAACTCCTGGAGTAATGAATATTTGTTTTTTCCTTGCCTATTCCATGTCTTTTCTCTGGAGGATATTTCTAGATGCAAATTGACTGGTGGTCATAAGCATTAAGAAAGTTTGAAGCTTCCCAGGGGAACCCAGCTCAGTCATAAAGTTGCAGTACATGTAGCCATGCACACACAGAAAGAAAAATGTTTGCAGGTGAAGAGACTCCAGGGATGAGGTTTTGTTTCTTCTTTATTGTTCTGTTTCTTTCAATTCCATTTGCAAGCAGAGTGGTCTTCAGGCTTGTTCTAGGTAAGGACAAAGGGGAAAAAATTCTGGAGGAATTAAGAAATTAAAAGACAGATATTAGTAGATGATTACATAATCTAGCCCCTGAACTTTCCCAATAACAGGCTGTCCTGTTAAATGTCCATTTTCTATTGTCATCTCAGTATTTCTAGAAATAAAACTTTTGGTTCACTCCCCCCCCAATTTATTGATTGAACAATATTTCTTTAGGTATAATTTTTACTCTTGTCTTTGACTATTCAGAATCATAGAATCATAGAATCACCAGGTGGGAAAAGGTCTCTTGGATCGAGTCCAACCATTTCTATTTACCACTAAACCGTGTCCCTGAGCAATGGGTCCTAGTGATTACGAAGGGGTTGGCACACTTGATGGCCCTTATACTCATTTACATCAAATGACAACCTAAATAAAAGCACTCTAGTATGCAGAACTCACCATGAAAGGGAAGTACAATCAGGTCTGACTCAACACAGAGAGTGAATGAATGCATGGCACAAGGGGAAACAAGAAAAAAATTGCTTTTCATTTCAAGTATAATCTGGTAGGTGCTCCCCAATGCATCCACTCCTGGGATCTGTCACTCCACTTCTGTTGTTAGGAAGGTATTACCACAATACACCTGCAAAGGATTCCAGCCAGTACTGTGGTAAAAGCGTTACCCTAGTATAGGGGAGTCTGGAAGGCAGACAATACTGGGGAAAGAACACGGATTGTAGACGCTAATGGTACTTCTGCCACTTCCAGTATTCCACCAGGAACACTGAAACTGGAAAGACCATGAAAGGTATCTTATAGATACTAAGGATTACAAGGCATCACAAAAGGGCCATGGAGCAGAACTGATACGTCCCCAGTAGTGTCCAAATTCTGCATGATGTGTTCTCTGAAGAGCTAAGGGTGCAGAGCATAAGATCTGTGCCCTTTGATGGTCTGTTATATGTATAAAAGGTCATGGAAACAGAACAGTCACTCTTTTAAAAGTTTACAGCAAATTTCAGCATACACATGCAAATTCCTGAGTGGCTCAAAATTTTCTGTCAGTTCGATACCCTCAGTGAAGACAGACATCCCTGCTCCTTGTTCTATGCCTTTAAACTTCTGTTTTGCTCATTCTGCTCTTTAATCATCAGACGACTCATGACAGTAATTGTGGATGTCCCTGATAGCTCAGTAATAAATGTATCCTGAACAAACATGCCTGTCAGACTGTGTAGCCTAGAGCATCAGGTTTATGACCTCATGAAAGAGAATCATTCCTAAGTTCTCTAAACAACTCTCAAAGTTGATCTCTACTTGTTATAAACATTAGGTATTTTTTGCTATTTTCCTCAAGAATTCAGGATAGAACCCTGAAAATTACATAGGTGACAAACTCTCTAGGTTTAAGTAGGACTTTGGAACCCAGACAATGACTCTGGGTCCAGGTCTTAATGTCTGGACCAGAGCATTCTGCCTCTTCAAATCTGCCTTTTGGACAGAGCAATAGCAGCAGAACAATTTTGCAAGATGTGGTTAATAAAAGTATTCTTGACCTCCCAAATCTTGCTGCAGTGGCATGGAGGACAAGCTCTATTTCTTTATTCAGCTTTCAGCAAAGTACATTTGCTACAAGGGTTTCCTGGAATAAAGAAGTGGAATGGGAGAGGATTTCTTCCATTGTTAATTATTTTTGCTTTTGGTATAGTGACCCAAACTATATTTAGCTCCCTATCAAAACCAAAACCTGAGAATTAAATGGACTGGAAAGGAAAGGTGGTCTCTGTGTCACTCTCTGGATTCTGTTTCACAAGATGCAATCTTCCTCGATTTCCAAAACCAATTTTCTCCCATCATCTTATGAAAGTAGAGGTCATCTTGTGAAATGTGATATCTCACCAGTTTTTATAAAGGAATGTGCCCTTCCCCATGAAAGGAGGGTTCATTAAATCATGCAGCTGATCAGATTGCTGAAGCCTTGATTGGCTGACAGCCAGCGCAAAGAAATCCATAGGGAAGATGCACATGGAACCATCAAAATAGACTGGACATGAACTAGGGTATTTTAATCACATTGTTACAGGGAGGAAAGGGGAATCTCAGAGAAGGGCAGTATGGGAGCTTTATTGACTTTTGGGGTCAACAGAAGATGGGAAATGCTCAGCCAACCACATCTGAATTCCATAGTTAAGCGTCTGTTCCCAGATACCGCTTTACTGTTAATCAGTGTTCAAAAATAATTCATGACCCATCTCTGCCCTTGTTGTATTCCTTCTCTCCACAGTGTCCTTACAGAAGCTGTCAGATTGCTGTTTGTAGCCAGTACCAAACAGCAGCTACTTCTAGAGGAGGTTACAGGAAATAATTTGCTGAGGACAGGAAACCGAGTAATTTCTGAAAGTATGTCCATGGTCTGAGATAAGCTTCAGGCAAAATAATGCCTTGGATTAGCAGATAAGACAAAAAACTCTTGTGTGCTGACTAGAAAAATTGTGCAGGAACAAGTGCAATTTGGAAGTTCTAGTTTATGTTCAAGCTGAACATCAGGTGTTTCTAAAGACTTTGAATGACTATTGTCTTGAGTTACTCTATGTGGAATGAAAAAATATCAGATTCAGGCCTGTAAGGCCATACCCTATTTTCCTTTGAAGTATGGTCAATGTTTCACGACAGTTACGCTTCACAGGATCACAAGGCTTCAGGTTCTGCAAGTATAGATAGCACTTCATGAAAGCAAACTGTTTACTGGGGACAGACTGACTAAGCTGGTGCAGCACAAGCACAAATTTCTTCAGATGCAGCAACTTGCTTGAGGGGTTATAACTGCCTGCCTCAATGGGACTTTCCAATGACTCTAACAATGGCTTAGTTAGTTTATACCTTCCTCATCATCAATGCATGCATCCACCCCAGGCTTTACAGGAAGAATGTGGTTGCAGGATTGTAGTTAACATATTTTCAGTGGCAAAAATTTACATCAAAAGCTCACTTTTTTTATTTTATCTCAGAGTTGATAAGAGGAAACTGAAAGACCTGATGGCAGTAACTATGTCAGGTAAAACCTTGCAGGCATAGCCCTCAGTTTTGTATAACTAGTGAAGTCAGCATCTGTGTCAGTCTGACACACAGTTGGATGGATGGCTGGATGCTTGGATGATGGTCCTTCCATACAAAGTGACAACAAAATGTGGAGCCATAGCTGATGAATCAGAGAATACTAGGTCTGAATCAAAAGCAAAAAAGCCTACCTGTTTTGCATTTGCAAGGCGTAGATAACCTGTATCTAGGAAAGGATGATGAGAGCATTAAAAAGCGTCCCACTGTTCATCACAGCCACCCAGGGCATTAAGACAAAATATGCAGGGGACTTTCTTAGGAGCCAAGAAGAGGAAAGCTGACAGGGTATCCTGGATTCAAACACTGATTCCTTGGGCTTGAGAATTTTGTGTAGTTCAGATGAGTAAACTCACTTCTGGCTTTTGATCTGAGTCAAACATTTTGATCTGAATGAATTACCATCTCCCTAGGCTGGCCTGCCCACTTTTCCTTCCCAGGGTGTTGTTAGAAATAGCCTCAGGCTAAGCGGGCTTGCCGGTCCCTCCAGCTTCCCCTCATAGGAGTGGAGAAGGGGATAACTCCCTCAACCTAACCAGAGGGACGTGCTTTGCTGGTGTTTGGAGAGAAAGAGATGCTTTCCCTACCAGCCACATTAAATATCTTAGGAGAAAAACAATCTGTCCTGGTGGACTGCCTCTCTCATCAGTGATTGCAAGACAAGCAGAACAGTGGCTAACTCCTCCACCAGCTCTGGTCCTGAGGGCTCCAACCCCAGCACTAAGTTTTGTGAGGAAGCCATCGCGTGCATTGTTAATGCTTCATGGGTTTAACATTGCTAGAAGACTTTGATTTGATTTCTTGGGAAAAGTGGTCTTACAGCTCCTTTTCACTGAGACTCTAAAACTTGAAAACACGTATGGGTTTATCACCTAACATCTATAAGTGAGCAATGCATTGTTTTACATCCATCCAATTTCATAAGTGAGAAACTGAGGCACAGACCTGGCCTAAGATGTCCTACTGCAGTAGGATTGGAAAACAACAGTATCAGAATTGACCAAGTTTTTCTTCTCATGTTGCTGCAGGGCACTGAGCACTATCCAGGAGGGTATGATTCACCTCTTCCCAAAGGGAGCACTAAGTGATATTGCCTGCTTGTCCTCACTTTCTCAGCTGCTGCCAGGAACAGAGTCAGTCAACAGTAGTGGAGTGATTAGGAAGTCATGATATGAACCCGAAAGAGTCTGAATTTGCAGAGGAAAGGACACGTTAGGGCTCCTTCACAGGAATACTTTATGATTTCAGAACTTCCTGTTAGCTGGTAATGGCAAATTCTGCCAAATGGCCCAGTTCAACTAAGAAAGTTGAGGACTATAAATTCAGTGCATGAGTAGCTGACCCTTCGTTCATGGGAATCAGCACACCTCTACCCTAGGGTGAGACATTCAAAGACCACGTGCCTTGCTTGTCAGCTGTTGTCTGAGTAGATTTTCAAATCTTTGGAGAATATTGATATTGATTCTGGAAAACAAGAGTTAATCTGGAGAGACAGACAAACACACACAAATAAAGTGCATTTGAGTTTAAAGAAAAAAAGTTAGCATCATGCCATTGAACTATTGACAAGGCTGTCACAAATATCATCTTGTCCCAGTGTAAATAAACAAGCTTAGTGCTGTTATTTTAGAATAAAAGGCCGGAATAGGTTTTGTATTGACTTTGTAATACCCACTCAAGAGTTGGAAGAAGAAAATTAAAGATAATAAAGTGAAAGTGCAAACCATAAAAGTGGAGAGAGCCAGTGCATAGTAAACTGTGAATCTGAGTCCTCTTTGGTGCAGTAAACCAATTGTGTAACTCAGTAAAGGTCAGCAGCAAAGATAAGAAGTTGAGGTTGTCAGTGAATCCCCTTCTATATTTAGAAGTATGACAGCTGCAGAATGATACGATCTTGGTCTGCAGTGATTCAGAGGCCGATGTTAATGTCCTACCATTTCTGCATGCACTTGAGAGCTGGGTGGTGTTTCTGGGCCCTGTCACATTTGTTGAAGTTGGTCTGCTCCTAGGTAGCTTATCCAGTCCACTGGGCAATGGTGGTAATGTAAACTGGTAATACTATCTTAACTCTTTTTAGTGACAGGGCATTTATAATTCCTTAGAATAGATTCAGATGTGACCCCAAGCTCTCTGCATTTGCCTCTCTTGCAAAAAAACCATGCATTGGTGTGATAGAAATGAATTGGTAACTTTTCTGGGGCTGGTCTGTCTGTGTCTTGGCCAAATTTAGCCCTTTGGGTAGTTTCCTAGGCTACACCCATCATCCTTATTGACCTTATCTTAGAGACCCTTCCCCTGGGAACCTTCCAAGCTTCTCTGGTACTTTTGTGGCCTTTTTCACTTCCTGTTGTTGTCTTAAGTGGAAAAGGATGGAAAGATTTAAAAAGATGAGAAAGGACTCAAAAGGGAAATCTGTTCCCCTTGGACTAGCAGCCCTCTCAGAAAGTTCGACTAGTTCATCCATTGTCCCTTGTCAGCATGCTTTGAGCAAACTGTGAATGAGATGTTAGACCTAAAAGCCCAAAATACTTCCTTTAAGGACACTCAATAATAACATGTGGGAGCCCTTACATCACATTTGGCAAGTAATATGCACCTAAATGAGCTGAGGTGCTTGTGCAGTGGGTGCTATCCAATCCATGTACTGCTTCAGAATCTCTTGTAAAACACCTAACAGCATTTATTGCTCTGGAGTAAATCTTGAGCAGTTGCAGACAAAAGGAAAGATGTGCTGTATGAGAAGACTGAGGGAGATTTTGAGGACTCCAGAACAACTTGGATTGACATGAGGAGCTAAAGGAAAATTTCAAGCTGAGGGAATAATGACAAGGATTTGGAGCCTGGTGTCCAAAGATAGGACAGATGATAGTGCCAGTGGAGAGATTTGTTCTTGTAAGCAAGCAGCAAATCTGGAAGACAGTACCTGAAATGAAACAACACTAATGACTGTGGACTGCTGCTCTAAGGACATAAAAGCCATCACTGCCCAAATATTCATTCATCAAAAGGATGAACAAGGCTTTCCCTGAACCTGATTGGTATGCATGACTTTGAATCAAATCAAAATATCCTCTAGATCTGAAGTATTTCAGACCTCAGGTTCTGCACTGTTCAGCCTCATGAGTTTTCAAAGATGTTGCCTTGTAACATCCAGCACACCAAACTCACACAATTAGAGGTTGTAATCGCCCATGTGTTGTTGGATACATGGACAATGTTCATGCAATCATTTAATTTTAATCAGTTTGGTTACCATGTCCAAATAATGCGATTTAGATATGTTTCTTTGACACTCCTTCGTAAATTCCTTCGAGTGGGAGAGTCAAATGTGAGGTGAGCAGAGAGGAGTTATTTGTTTTATTTTCTATTTTAAGGAAGAAACTTTAGATGGAGAACTCAGAAGTTCCAGATATGTAGAAACTTCACCTCCTTAGAAAAGAGATGGAGCTGCAATTGTATGGATAAGCTCTGGACTCTTATATTTGGAGTATAAAGCAAAGGACTGGTACAAATAATGAGAGCACTTCCAACATTTGCACTTCTTCAGTGGAGGTTTGGAGACCAGGAGTAGCTTTTGACCCTCTCCTTGGCCTCACGCATAGCAGAGAATTTCAGTTAGTGACTCTTGCATCTGTCTCACAGCCTCTGGCTCAGCCAGAGATATCTAATTGCCTTGAAAAGTCTCAAAGCAATGGAGAGGTTGTCACATCCCTAGTGTCAACAGTTAATTACCCTCACTGGTTAATTATGCTCACTAATTCCCTTCAGTTACAACAGGATGGCTATACTGGGCTTTTTTTTTCCTGCTGGATTTAGTTTTTTTCTGGGCCTCAGTTTTATCTGTTAAAATGGAAGTAATAAACAAAAAGCTAGATTATCCACTGATGTAAATTAATATTACGGAGCACAGAAACTACTTTCTTTCCTGTTTCTGGACAATCTTTGCACAGTGAATTTAATTGCCTTCCTCAGCTTTCCAACTCCTACATAAATATATTTGTTTTGGGGTTAGACTCCTTTGAAAATGCTCCTGTGTCTCACTGTACTTTTGGTATACAGGATACAAAAGTCCTGAACATGACATTGCCTGTGAAATGATGCAAGCCCACAATCTCTGCAGCATTGTTCTTACAAGTGTGTATCATATCAATAAAAGATTATCTGAGTGCAGGAATAAAAAAAAAATAAAAATGAAGGAGAAAAGGATTGAGAATCATTCACAGCAGGTCATTTTGTCTGGGCTGCAATCAACTTGCCAGGTTTAATAAGACAGGTATTTGAGAGAGTATTGATCTCAGATCTTTTTTTCTTTTTAATTTCATTTTTGTATTTGTTTATACTTAATGCTTAATAAGCTCCTTGCATCTTGCTTGCTGGTTACATCCAGCCTCTGGGTTGTGTAATCGTTGCTCCTTGAAACTTGTGTAAAGTTTCCGTAGCTACTGGGTGAGCCTTGATTTTCATATGGTGGGTAGGGGCTTGGTTCTTCTAAGTTCCTTTTCCTCCCTCTCTCCATTTTATTTTGGCTTGATTAAGTAAATCTTGACGTCCATTAATAGGACCAGAGCAATTCCCTCACTGCATTGTCATTCTGAAAGATTTTTGCAATGGGAAGCATGCATTTATGGTTGGACTTGAGGATCCAAGAGTCTTTTCCAACCTGTTAATTCTATGATTCTAGCATTCTATGCCTTGGTACTGTGGTTTCTCTGCCAATTTGTACATGTGTGGGCACAGCATTGATGTTCATCTGCTGGTAGCAGCTCCAGGTTCTCTGTGCAAGAATTTGAGGGTCCCAAGCAACATATTTATAGCTAATAAGATGTAGAAGCTCTTGATCTACATATTTTACAAGGTTGTAGAGAGAAAATAAGAGGGGAAACAAAGACACAGAGGTGAAAATTACTTTTCCAAGGTCACTGTGCTGACCATGTCAGAGCCTGCCTGGCCCCCAGCTCTCTCAGTTTCTCTCTAGTGAGTTATCCCCTGTACCAGAAAAACCTCTCCAGGGTGATTTAAAAGGGTGTGAAGGGTGTGATTTTAACCAAGCTCAAGGCCCAGTGGTCTAATGAATCTTCTCCCAACTGCTGGCATGAACATAATTCATCTCATTCTTCAGGCTTTTGCAACTAACACAAGAGCTGTTCACCCTAACCTGCCTGTGTGATTCATCTGTGTTTTGTACAGCCTTTGTTACTCAAACTGTAACTCTCAAGTGCAAGGGGAAAAAACAAAATTAGAGTGATATCTGACAGCAGATGGAGATTTAATAAATTGAAGAGTAAAGGTTGTTCCAGCATCATGTTCTGAGTTGTGCCAGTGTTTGGGATGGTTAGGCTTGGGTCAAAAACAGCAAAGAGATTGAAATGAGAACTCAGTCTGAATCTTTTTTTCTGGGTTTGTATCCAGGGTTTCTTTCCAGGGTCAATCCCTGTTACAGTTGTATGGTTTTAGGATACCAGGCAGATGGTTCATTTACACAGGCAGTTAAACCTTGTTTCATTTGCAAATTTGGTGTGTGTTCACAATAATGAGTTACAGGTGAGCTGGAAATCCAGTAGATCTTAGAGATGTGCCTCCTCTCTACCTGACTTCTGATGGCACCACATCCAGTCCTTCACTGTATTTAACATTTCCCTGTCACCTTCTTCCCTCAAACAAATCTCACTTTCTTTGTTTATTTAATCAGCTTGATACTATGATTGAAAGTTAAAATATATGACAAGTCAGTTCTGCTTTAACGTTTTGTGGTTTTTTTATACCCTGCTTCAGAAGGTGTTTGGTTAAAGGACTGTGAAAGGCCTCCTGAGTGAAATTGAATGTTTCTTTTTGTTAAGGAAATGGTCCTGAATGATATTGCCCCTTTTTTCATTGTTATTACTGTTAACCAAAGAAGGTCAGTTTGGTTTTGAATCAGCTGTTTCACTCTAGGGGAGAGTCAAACTCTGATTAGGATGCATGCTAAGAGGTGTAGGAAAACAGAGTTTAAGTGCTGGGTGAGATTTTTTTATTATCAAGTACAAAAATGTATGTTACAAACGGCAGCATTGAGCTAAGCTCTGCTATCCTCCACAGCTGCCCTTTCCAATAATGACTCCATGAATGGTAGTTATCAGGAAGAATTTTATTTTGGGCTTGTGTTTTGATAAGATTTAAGACTATTAAAGAAACCCAAAATCCCAAATGACAAGCACTGCTAAGAAGGTGGTTAACTGATTACAAATCACAGATCTAAAGCAAAACACATTTTCAGAGAAAATGCACAATGTAAGCCCTTGGGGGGACAAGTTCAAGTAAAATGAAAAGGGGTTTGCAAATTCATTGAAATTAGGTAAAATATTCAAGAGCCATCACCTTTGAAAGAAACTGATGAGCCCTTGTCTGTATGTGCAAGGCCATAACATTAATCATTCACACAGACAAGAATGGACTATGGTTTTCACACAGGATTTGCTGAGGGGTGTTGAGTGGTGCGGAAGATCTGTTGTTACAGCTGCTGTTGCATATAGTTAGTTAAATGTACATGTATACAGCTCTTGCAGCTCTTCCAATATCAAATTACTACAATACGCCTATCTCATCCCATAGTCCTGTTTTCATCCGACACCGACCAGCCCTTGAGACTTCAGTCAGTTCATTTGGCATTTTCCCAAGCCAAGGTTAAGATTAAGATGCCAGTCTGAATCCAAGCTATCCAAAGCAAGTCATGTTACCCTTTCTCCTGCCTGTGCCTTGCTTTCTTGATCTATGCAAAGTACAAGAGATATGTATAGATCTATCTTGTAGAGCTGTTATCAGGGAGAGGAAAAGAAACATTTGCAAGATGAAATGAATGAAAAGTCCCATTGAATTTCATTTACTATTGGATTTGGGGGATGTCCAGACTAGTTGCTCTTTTTGTAGCTTTCATCTCCAGCATACGTTTCTTGGCTCCTTCCTCTACCACCATTAAGGTCTGATCCTGCCATCTTTTACTAGCAAGAGTAATTGCTACCCTTGGAAACCGTGTCATTGATTGCTATGTAAAAAACTCACATTACATAGAATATTGGGAGTGAATAAAGACTTCAGGCTCAGATTTACAAAAGCTGCAGTTAACACAGCTCAGTGAGAGGCATCCATTCCTTTCCCTTAATTACTGTATCTATCCCCTAATTACTCCAGGTTTTCCCGGAGTGCAGTACTGCATTCTCAGGACTGGTGTCCTTCAGATAAGGCATTCACCAGAGCTCCCTTGTCCTGCCCATCTCTAGTGGCTACTGTCCAAAAAGAGCTTAAAAAGATCCGTGTGTAACTTTCCCAGAAGAAATGACACTTGATGTTTCTCCTAATGTTTCTCTCTCCCTTTAGCACCAGTGCCATTTGTAAGCTGAGTGCATCATGACTTGCAGAGTTTAACTATGCAGGACCAGGCTGTGCCCTTGGTTTAGGGGCCTTGAAGAGGTAAACCACCTCACTGCCTTCACTGTTGTCAAACACCACTCCACACAGTGTCTGGGTAGCGGTCCACGGGACAAAGCCCAGTTTCAAAGCCACGTTCTTCTAATGCCTATTTGTGTATCCCCTGCATTGAGTTTGTATTAAGACATTGCCTGATTCTGAAGTATGAACATACCTCTGCCCACCAAAAAGGAAAAATATAAAAGGAAAAATAGCACACAAGGATATTTACAGAGTAAGCCAGCACTGGCCTAAATTCACACCTCTGTATCTCCTGTTGTGCTGTACTTGCTCCAGCCTAGGTTCTCACTGATCAGCTCTTCCTCAGCATAGGTGAGTTACACAACAGAAAACAAAGATATGGGATATCCCATGGCTGGATCCATTCTTCACCATATAACCTGTCACTACTAGAGGTAGGCTACCAAATCTGCAGCTCCACAGGCCTGCTTTTGTGTAGCAGCACCTCAATAACAGTGAAAGGCAGGAGGGCATCCTAGAGACAGTCATCAATGCCCTCTATTCTTCCCCAAATCAGAAGATCCTCTTCCTCCTCCTCATCCTTCCTTATTCAAGGGGGAAAACTATCTCCACAATAATGGCAATTTGCTGTTCATTCAAAGACTAACTGCTCCAGCTCTCTGCCTTGTTGCTATTCAGATTTTTTTCCCCATTCCATCAGGCACTAATCCAGCAAAGATGTTGGCTGTTCAGCAGAATCATCTGGGAAAAGTTGAGAGACCCTTAACAGACTTTCCCTTCTCATTGCCAGGCCCCTGCTACTGATACAGATAGTCCCCAAAGCACTGGGGGTTTATTTGAGTTTCCTTTCTCTTTGTCTGTTTTATTGTTCTTGTATTTTTTTCCTGGACCCAGCTGCATCTCTACAAATTCGATCTCCAGAATGGAAGGTTGGCTGAGCTGGAAGCTGTCAGCACCAGTGGTTAGTAGCTGGCTGTATCCACTTGCCAGAGAAGGGGGAAGATGAGTCCCTAGGTATCAAGGCAGCGTGCAAAGTGACTACATCTAAATACTTCAGCACATGATTTCTTTCTCATTACTTTGATTCAAATCTCCCTTAATCCTCAGTTGCGTTAATGCGGTTAGTAGGTTATGAGTGCTGCATGTGGATGCCACAGGATTTGATTCTTTCACACAATTGGTTAGTAAATAATTTAGTACCAGTTTTGCCTGGAATGAGACCTGAAAATAGCCAGGCTGCTTATAGCTTCTGCTTTCTCTTTTCCCACATTTTCCCCCCTCACAAGCACCACGGGATTGTTTGTGCAAGCACAGCCTGGCAGAAACTGACATTTTATATGGAACAGCTTCCTCCTGTCCCTGCTTGTTGCAATCTCTCTTAATTTATTTTCTAGAAGAGAAGGGAGATGAGTAGCAGGGTCAGGCCGGAGGGCTGGAGATACAGCCAAGAAAGTACCTGAACTCCCAAATCAAACTCTGCAAACAGTAAGACTTTGCCCCAAAGTCTGCCACCAAACCCGGTTTTTCCTTTAAATTTGGTGCTTTCAGAATAGTGGTGCATTCTTTTATTTGACATTCCTGCACTTCTTAAACTCAGTCTAAGCTAGACATGGCAAAGGCAGAAAGAAAATTGTAGTGAAAAGGAAGGAATTCCAATCTACAGGGGAAGTCCTGGATGAGAAAAAAAACCAAGAATGCCAGTGAAACAACCAAGAATGTCTGAGCTGGACCAAATCTCAAATGATGTGATTTTCCTTTGGACACAGCCATTATAGTGCCCCTACTAGTGACACTCAACTTCTTTCATTTCTTACCATAAAACTCTCTGTTCTTACCCTCCCTAAATCCTGTCAACTACTGACCATGTTGCACCACACTGTCTGATGTTTCCCACCCTACTGCTCCGTATCAGCTAGTACTCTGCTCATCTGCACTGGGCTGAGTTTCACCCACCAGAGATGAGCTATGGAGCAGACTACAAGTCCTTGCATCTCAGCATTGCTTCTAGTTCTGCTGAGGTTCTGCTTGGTCATAGGGCACTTGGTCTGTGGACCGTTTTCCTTCTCCTAACACTATGAAATGCTTATAAAGATGGGAGATGACCTCACAGATGTTTTATGAGACTCACTTGACTAGCACTTATTCATGCAGTGTGGGGGACACAAGAAACCATGGGCAAAATCTGCTCCTGCATGGAGGCTCTAGTTCAAACAATCAGCACAAAGAAGCTGATGGGTGAAGCACTTCAGTTTGAAGCATATGGGACATTGGACTAGATGAAAGAAGTCAAGATCCTTTATTTTCTCATGACTGTTAAAGTAAATGCTGTTGGCGCCTCTCAGTCACTGAGGGCAACCAGACCAAAGTGTTTTATCTTCCAGAACAGGGTGTTCACATCCACACTGTACATTAAGGATGGTCTTTGGCCCATGTCAATTCCCTAACCATCCAGGGATTATTTAGTTGAGTAGTAGGAAATGCAAACAAAAATATATCTCATGGGCCAGTGTAACAGTATTAGTATATGAATTACCAAGCTCCACTGACAGGGACAATTTCTGGTCACTAATATACTACAATAGACCAGGAGCACTTTGATCTTGAATTGGTTGCTCAGGGTCCCAGAACAATGCATTCATGTTTGTACAGCCCTCAGTTTGACCTGATACATCCCACAAAAGCAGGCTAGAGCCCACACTACCCTCCTCAGACAGAATCTATCCTAGCATTTCAGCTGGTCTGCCAGCCAGTCGGCATGCCCAGCTGTAAATACATCTTTTAGCCAGAGCACAGGGCTGAGCTGCCCATCCTTACAGCAGATGGGTTTTTTGAGTCTTTTTGAACTTCATAACTGCTTCTAATCCCATACATCCCCACCTCAGCCCCCACGCATGGCTTTCCAAGTGCCTGCTATGGAACTCTGCATGGACATATGAAGTTAGCAGGGCTTTGCCTCTGAGGTGTCATTTATTAACATGAAGATTTAATTATATAGCACAGCCACAGAAAACGAAAGCTGTTTATGCTCTGCACCGCCCCAATGCCACATCGTTGTGAGTCAGGGCTTTCACTTGCTTTTATTCGCTTTGCCCCCACGCTTTGCCCCTTTCCTACTTGCAATTTCTTTCACCCAAGAAGTCTGAGATGTTGCGCAGACACTCTGCAGGAGAGATCCCCACATTCAGTGAGGTGCAATAAACATTTAATTGTAAGGAACAGGGAGACACAAAGAAATTGAGGTCAAAAATTTCACACTAAGGTGCTTACATGCAAAAACCTTCTTCAGCATTTAGGGACCAGAGGACTGACCTGCTTGTTGGAGACGGTACCACTGCATGTTTGCAGATCCTGTTGGCTCTGGTGCAATTAATGGTTGCTAAGCAACTTTGAGATGAAGGCCAACTATTTTGATGTCTGAATAAGGATTCAGGCATTTAATTTCAGGGACTCGCATTTGAAAGGACTCGTGTAGACAAGTAGATGAAGGTCACGCTGAGATGGTGACTGAAAGACAGAGGCAGAACCAAGCTTGCACTTCAATTCCCACTTGAACCAGGAACTCTCACTTGCTCTCCATTTTGGATCTTTGGATTTGGGAATCACTCTTTCTGCTTTGCCATGGCTAAAGCTGGCTCCTGGGTACAGAGTTTTGGTGGAAATGGATCAGGTACTTCCAAAAGAGTATTTGAAACGGCTGCCCACCCCAAGGGCTTAAACGAAGGCTAGTTTCCTCAACAATTCCTCTGATAACATGGACAGCAGAGGAGACCATGGGCTGGTAGTGGTGCACTAAGCTGCTCACTAGGAGTCTCTAGCTTGACTCCCAGGCCCTTCTTGAGTGCTCCTTTTTTGTCAAGTTTGCAAAATGGGGATAGTGATGCTTCAATCGACTTTGCCAAGAGCTTTGAGTAGCTTGTTCCCCTCCTATAAATGCTACACAAGATCTAAGTAGTGGTGTTCTTTCTAGTGTGTTATCTTGATAGCGTGAGAGGCATAAACAAGATCCACATTTGCTCATGGTGACTCACTGTAAGCCTTTAAGGGTTGCGTGGAAGGGCTTGCTCTGATGTTTTTGCTGCTCTGAGATAGATTATTGATTCTCTTTATCTGGTGTTCGTCTTACAAACCCAAGGTGATGAGCATCCTGTTAGTTTCAAGAACACTGGTGCTATTTTTCTACTGCTTCAAGGGACACAGAATATGATCCAAGTACCCTCAAATGAGCAAAGAAACAGGTCAGCCTGGTTCATATCAATTAAACTGCCAACTCTAGGTGAAGACTAATAGGTAAGATTGGATAACAAAAGCAGAACTTCTCCAGTGAGAGGGTCAGGAATTTTCCAATAAATTGTATTTTGCTTGGCTTGGATGGCTTCTTTTCTTGCTAAGTTTATGAGGAAATGCCAGATAATTGAAAACAGTGTCTTTCACCTGGGGAAAAAAAAAAAATCAGGGATATGTCAGGAAATTGTCAGAATGTTGTATTTTGACATTGCTGCCAAGAAGAAATTTCTAATCTTTGCAGTCAAAAAATATATATTACTTTTTGGAAATGCAAGCTTATTCCCAGGTAATTAACTTAAGAAAATGTTTGAAATCTAACAGATAGATGTAGATATAGGTATAGATATATGCGACCAAGATAAAAAATAAGGATTTGGCTTTAACATAATAGGGGTTTCACCATTCTTGTTGATTGGTAGCAAAAAATGGGTTTCTCCAGCAGCAGCTTCAGCATCAACATTCCTTTCTTTGTAGCAAACCCTCCAGACAAAAAAATTGCTATATACAAAATTTACCGCACTTTTTACAAAAAGCCTGGCTGGGCTCTCCCTCTACCCCACCTTCTGCCCATCTTGAAAGCCATAAATATGAAGAGGCCAGAGGAAGTTAACTGCAAAATACTCACTTGCAAACAGGTGTAACAAAAGAATGAAACTGAAATGAGCACTGTGCAGAAAGGAGAGAGGGAGAGGAGGTGGGGTGGGGGGCGGTAAGAGGGGAAAGGAAAAAAAAAAAAACCCCACATGATTGAAGGCCTTATAAATGTAAATGGCTTGGCAGAAAGGGTTTAGCAGCCCTGGGTAGAAGATTGCACTTGGTGTTCCAAGGCCCTTATTTTCAAAATCGCAGCACTGGAACCCTTTCGAAGCTGGTCCTCGTGTTTGCTTTTTCAATCAGTGAATATCAGGTTGTCTTTTTTTTTTTTAATCTCTGCACTCCGATGTGCCAGGCTTAAATGAAACCTCAGAGAAAGAGAATGTGAGCAGTGCTCCAGACCTTTGAAAGAGCTCATCCCTGCAGCCTTATTGCTACTTATTTATGAATCCCCCCTCTCCCAATTCCCCTTCCTCACCAGCCCCCTTCTCTTGTCTTCCCATAACAAATCCCACCTTCCCTTTTGGATGCTTTTTATTTTTTTTTCCTCTACATTTATCTATACATTTCACACCCGGTAAGTCAATCAGTTTCAAATTATTGGTCCCTGAGACAGATGTTTGGTGAGTCATTTAGCTGTGCGAAGTTCTTCAGACAGTTTGCTCTTCCACCTCCTGTTCATTTAAAGCATCTTTTGAGGCTGATTTTTCCTTTTCAAAATGTCTTTAACTGCTGAACGTTTGCTCCCACCGGGCAGTCTAATGATGTTGGACACAATATGTGTGAACATCTCTTTAGAGGCCATCTCCCCTAGGCTACATTCTTGCCTATAAAATCATTGTTTATTTAGTCCTTAGGCCTAGGAACCATCTGCAGTCCCCATGGCTCCTGTTGTTTTTAAAGTCCTATTAAGTTTCTGCACTTCTCCTCAGAGCATTATTTTATTTCTAAACAACCACAGACAACTTCCTGTCAAAGCGGCTTCTGCCAGGCAAATTAGAGATGACAGTTTCATTCTTCTGACTATGGTGAGCTCTCATCTGATGTTATTTAATGTGAAAAACAACTGTTGTATAGAGAGTGATTTAAAAACAATGAGGAGAATATTAATAATAATAATGATAATAACAATAGCAATAATAATATTAATAATAATGGTTTTTAAAGAGAAAATGGGAAAGGGTGGCCCAAAGACTCTGGGTTAAGGTGCTCAGACAACGTTTGCCGGTCAGGAATACACAAGGGATTGGAAGGCTCTGTACAATGGTCATAGCAATAGAGAATCAATGAGTGTTGGCTTGATGTCATTTTCAATCTTTCTTTTCCTGACAAGAACAGTAAACATTTTTGTTGGCTTAGTAGGGTTTATTTTTGCTTTTCCTTCTCCCTGTCTTTCCTCACCTCCCATTCCCCTCGTTTGCTGAGTAAGCACTTGGAGCCAGGGAGAGTGGCTGAGTCCTGCCTCCGGAGGGAGAGCCGCTCCTGCTTAGCAGCTCTTGGTCTCAGCACCCAGGAGGCACAATCTGACATCAGGGACACCAAAATCAACCTTCAGTCTTGACCAGCATCTCAGAAGCAGGATATATTGAGAGACATTTTCCCTCCAGAAAGCACTCTGTGTAGGACTTCGCCCCTTTGTCTTAGCAGAGGTGTCTCACTTAAACTGCTCTGGGAAGAAAAAAGTGAAGTCACTGTGCTAGTGTCAGTGTCAGGAGAAATATGTCTGAGCAGCTACCTGCGCTTTAGCTCCAAACTTCCTCTTGTTCTGCAGGCAAGTAGGCTAGCTTAACACATGCCCATACATCTAGAGATGTTCCTCTCCCTAAAACTGGATGGTACCATCTAGTACCTACTAGGGAAGATCCCTGGCTTGTGGTCTGCACCCAGGTATTGCCTGTGAGAGTGCTAGGTGGCCAGGGCTAGCACTATGTCAATCTGTATACTAGTAGCAAAGCAATAAGGATGACCAGAGAATAACACCTAAGCCCAAGATCCCTCTTTGGACAATGAGGGCACCATAGTGTTTTGACCCTCCATGGCTCCTAGACCTACATCTAGGAAGAATAAACTACTGTCTATGGCTTCTTGCAGACTGCTGCTAAAAGTCCAACACAGGAGTAAATGAAAAAACAGTAAGAAAAACAGGCAACCTCTACAACTTCTGTGAACCAGGTAAAATCTTCCTGGATCAGTTTTGCCAGCTGCAGGTCAGCTGTAATAGTTATGTAAGGAAGCTGCATTCAGTTATGTTAATAAGACTCTTCAAGACTTGCAGTTAGAAGACTAAATATAAAAGTGGTTAGAAGGGTCTGCTGTGTTTTGCAAGGAAACCACACTACAGTAACGCTGCAGCTGAGCACTCACATGTCAGGAAAGGAGTTTAAGGCTGCTTCTGTAATCTTAACTCTGCCTTCTTCTGAAAGTGAATCATAATAAGTTTGTCAACCTAACCCTCATTTGGTGGAAGACTGTGTAACTCCATTGAAGTTTAAAGAAGTGTGAAATAACATTGCATTATATTAGCAAAAACCCAGCACATTACACTACTGAGAGAAAAGGGCTGAAATCAATGGAACTATGCTGATTGACATCAGATGAATAGCTGCCTTTTCCAGGAATCACGGGCTAGTATGATATCACTTCGGTTGAGTGTTTCTGCAAGCTTAGCTGTAACGTTGCCATATTTCCACAACCTGTCTGTCTCCTTGAATGCTCACACTACTTTTGCTCTGTCAGAGCACTCCGTGCTATCCTTATCAACTCAGATGGTTTATGTTCCTCCAATGGCTTTTTTTCTAATCACCTGTGTTCCTACCATCTATTTGGACTTTGTTTTTGTAACAGCAGCATAGGCTTACTGAGGTACAATTCAGGAGAATAGGGTAATTCCATTACTATGAAGCTCATTTAGCTGCACACTTGGGTGGTCTATATAGTCCAGTAAATTTTCACTGTTTATGCTGCAGATGTAAATAATCACTTGAATGCTATTCGCTTTCCTCCTGTTGTTGGCACCAGTGTAGTAGAGTGCCTTCCAGCCATGCATTAAACGACATGACCAGTTTCTCTCCAGTACAGCCTCTTCTCTCATTTTCTTCTCAGGGGGTCAAATTTAGGCAAATGATCACTTTGGTTTTGTTAGTTTTGTTCCTGAAATCTCTCTGAATGCCCACACTTGAGGCATGCAGTAGAAAAGGCAAGTTGAGGAAACGTCCCTCATTCTAGAACTGAAAGATGGCTGCAGTCTGTAACAACCATAGTTTTCAGAGAAGCTGCTTCTACAGAGCTCTTGAGAAGCCTTTGACTGTCCTGCAAGCTTTTGCACTTTCAGAGCTGACACTCATTCAGAGCCTTTTAGTCCAGCAGAGAGTGTTGTTCAAATGGCTCCAGGTGAATATGCAGGATATTTAGAGAAGCTAAATTCATATGAGCTAAGGAGTGCAATAATGGACCTTTTCTCCAGTAGTCCTCAGAAGAGCTGAGGGCTTCTGGCCCAAGCTCAGAAAAAGTTGGTATTCCACAGAAAGAGATGATGGATTGGAGGGAATATACAGAATTAACTCTGTATGCGCTCTATGTTTGTCCATCCCGAAGGTGAGAGTGAGAACTCCTCACAGACACACGGTGGGCTCAATAACGTGGGTTTCATTCCCTGAGATGTACTCACATTCAGTCCTTCTTTCTGCAACAGTGTGCTAAATTGACCCTGGCAAGTCCCTTAGGGTTGGGTTCATTTGGTTTAGTTTAGGTGTGGTGAAAGTTTATTTGGGACTGACCTAGTCACCTGTGGCTCCTTTTAGAGCCAGCAGAGAGGAAAAGATGGTTCCAGATGGCAATTCACCTCCTCCTAAAGAACAAGACAGGGCAACTGACTTCTAGAGGAGCCTGTTTCACTCCACAGAGCTATGGGACACCAGTTGTGACTCAGTGATAGAGGGCTGAGTACCAGCTGTAGCCCCTATCGGGAGGGAGGCTCCCTCCAACATGGACAGCAGACTACAGAGTCCTACCTCACTCAGAGTTAAGGAGTAGAAATCCTTCAGAGGGAGAAGGTGTACTTTCCCATCCTTGGAAGGAGTTGTGGAGGGATGAATTAGTGTGTAAGTATCCATGAGACATAGGGTATGCTGTGAGGATGGAGTGGGAATGCTCTGATGAGTATTTGCATTGTTCTGTTCCACTGCAAAGCCCATTGATGGGTACATCCTCAACAAGACTCTCCAGATACCTGTGATATCTCCACACACCTGTGATATCTCCACACATGACATCCAGTTGTTCCATTTATACAGGGGAGAAGAGAGGGAGAAATAAGACGAGAAATAGGGAGGAAAGGAGATTAGTTTGAGCCATTACAATTACACCTAGACAGTATTTGCATGTGACTGCAATTAAACAGAAAGGCCTTTTAGATATAGGAAAGAAATCCTGGTTTGTCTGTGGAGAATGCAGTATTCAGTAACCATCAAGGCAGGCATACATTATAAATCCATAAGTAACTACTAGGATAGGTGTGAAAATATAATTAACTGGAAACCTACTGAGTTTAAAGGGACTTCTAGTTGTTTCAGGTTTTTTTCTCCTTCCTTAGCCCTACCCCCTCCCATTCTTAAGTTAAGTTTAGACTTGCAGGTCCTCTAACTCCCACTGGCACAGTGTAATTTAGCAAAGGTTGTTCCAGCCAAATTTGAAATTAATAATTTCAAATAGGCAAATCAATGATATTTAAAAGTTCCCTCCTGTGTGTTTGTACAATCTGCACAGGTATAAAAGCTGATCACATCTTGCTCAGGAAGAGCATTTGTTATTGGTTATAAGCAGAGCTTGGCAGTTTTGGGGATCAGACACCAAGTTTCCTTCCAAAGTGTGCATGTGCCTCTGTAATTTAGTATTTCTCATTAACTTAGTGCTGGGGAAAGGCATCAGTATCAACGGGGAGGAGCCAGCCAGCCAGCCCTCTGAGTCATCCTACATTTTGCAACACTGCTAGATTTGCAAATTAGAAGGAAGGGGCACAGAAGGGATGATGCAGGATCAGAAACAGATAGATAAAAATAAGGGGGTTTTAGGGTGTTGCTTGGTTAGACAGTGAAGGGTTATGTTTGGCTCCCCTAGCAGTTATCCAGGAGCACACTAAAACACAGACTTCCTCCAAATAGCCCTGGGAATGCCATGTTAGATCAGCTCCAGAAGTCCTCGTTGTCCTTTATCGCAATCATAGCACTTTCAAATACAACATACTTCATGAAAAAGCATCAGAAAAAAATGTGGGCTCTACATTTTTCATAAGAACATTTCTTTCTACCACCATTAATTTATTTTTATCATCCACCTGGAACTAAGATATTGTAAAACCACTATCTACATTTGTTCTGTTTAATATAATTTTGAATAGTATTACTATCTGCAAATACGACTCCCATCTAAGTCCTTGAAGACCTTCAGTTGCAATAGTTTCTTGCAGCAAGGAGTTCCATAGGTCAGCTCTGCAGGAGGCAAAATATATTCTATTTCTATGCAATTTATTTTCTGGAATACTATTTTCCCTGTACTTCTACATGAAAAGATCCCATTTAGACCAGTGCCATCTCATATGGAGAAGAAAAGCCAGCTGGCTGCACTGACATACTCTTTCAAAAAGTTCCAAGAAGGAGGAAGACTCCCACATTTGTATTCTCCTTGCAACATCTCTTAATAATTTAATTCCCATTAGAAGTGCCTGTGTTGGGGGGGAAGGGGGAAGATTTATAGAGAGATTTCACTCCAGGTTGGGTTTTTGTCTTTCTGTGTTTTCTTGGCATTTATCATGCATGTTTTAATTTGGATCTGAGTCTTGCTACCATCTGGTCATTATTGCAAAGAAATATTCATTTTCTCTGAGTGACATGGGCTTCATTCATCATGGAACTAGCTGATTGCCCCTCAGTTTTTTTTCCCATTACTTGGAATGAAGTTTGAAGATACTTAGCACCAGACATAGCAGCAGTCAATAAAATTTGCAAAGTTAGTGGCAGCTGGTAACTGGGCACAGGAAAAATGAAGAGATCCTTTTTAGGCCCCGATCCTTCCACTCTTTTCCACATGTCATGCAGAGGAAGTGCAACATTGGCAGCCAAAGCAACATTGCAAATGATTGGAAGTAAACTAACAACTCCATTCCCTTTCTACCATGTAACTGTGAAGTGCTGTCGCCTTCAAAGTGAAACTTAAAGGTTTTTGCTCTCACCTAAACACAGAGTAAAGAAAAGGGAAACAATTTGCCCCAGAGGAATGCTGTGAAAGCTGCACTCTGTTTCTCCCACAAAGGGAAGAGACCTCCAAGCAAGGCAGTCTTAGAAGCAGTGGGAATTCTTCATGAAGAGGTCCCAAAAGCCATGCTCCGAGCTTTGGGTAGAAGTTAGGCACAATCACTTTTAGCCTTCTGCCATGCAAGACCCTTCACTCCATGCTTGTCATTACGGACAATGGGCAGAGGGCAGGGGAGAGCAAACAAGGACTCTTAACTTGCCTTAGAATTATTCAGCCTGTGCAGTGACCCACAACTGCATCTGCATGCCCTTTGCAAGTAAATTGCTTGTGAATTATTCTTTCCTTACCCTGATACTTCCCACATACTGTTGTGTAGTTCCCTGGACTAATACACCGTTGGTTCCCTTTGTCTGCAAACAATCCTTTGTATCACTTTCCACAAAGATCTAGATCACAGAATCACAGAATCACAGAATAACCAGGTTGGAAGAGACCCACCGGATCATCGAGTCCAACCGTTCCCATCAAAAACTAAACCATATCCCTCAGCACCTCATCCACCCGTGCCTTAAACACCTCCAGGGAAGGTGACTCAACCACCTCCCTAGGCAGCCTGTTCCAGTGCCCAATGACCCTTTCTGTGAAGAATTTTTTCCTAACGTCTAGCCTAAACCTCCCCTGGCGGAGATTGAGGCCATTCCCTCTTGTCCTGTCCCCTGTCACTTGGAAGAAGAGGCCAGCACCCTCCTCTCTACAACGTCCTTTCAGGTAGTTGTAGAGAGCAATGAGGTCTCCCCTCAGCCTCCTCTTCTCCAGGCTAAACAACCCCAGCTCTCTCAGCCGCTCCTCATAAGGCCTGTTCTCCAGCCCCTTCACCAGCTTTGCTGCTCTTCTCTGGACTCGCTCCAGAGCCTCAACATCCTTCTTGTGGTGAGGGGCCCAGAACTGAACACAGTATTCGAGGAGCGGTCTCACCAGTGCCGAGTACAGAGGGAGGATAATCTCCCTGGACCTTGCACAGGGAGAAGGCCAGAAGAGAGGGAGTGGTGCTTAGAGGATGTTACACAGTCTCTTCATGCTACGAAAGCCAGGTGTCAGTGAGAGGCTTGGACTAGACAGTCTGAAGGATTGACACCCCTGAGTATCGTCATTTATATACTCCTCCAAATGGGTTGTAGCTAAAATTGGCTGGCCAGTGGCAGATGGCAACTTGGGATCAGTCAGGAGCAGAGACAGATGGCAATATGCAACTGGTTGGAAGACAAGTTATTGCTTGATTTTAGCTGGAAATAGACAGGAATTTTAAAATAGGACTGTTTGCGAATGTAAGTCTATACAGTCATTTGTAAAGTACTGAAAGTTAGACCACTATCCTAGGTCCCTTGGCAGTCTTGGACCTACCTAGCTTTCCAAGTAGTGCAGCACTACATAGATCTGCAGAAAAAAATATGACCTCCCAGGGATAAGATCTGGCCAACATGATCTCACTATGACCTCTGGAATTGGTACTAGATGTTGGCTTACTTTTTTTTGAGAGAACAAAATCACTAGTAGCAAGCATTGTAATTTAGTCAGTGTTGTCACCGTGCCCAAGGAAATATATTTAACATTTTTTGGACACACAACACATTCTGTTGCACCATGTCTAGGAGACTTTCAGATGGAGCAGCCAACAACTGGAGAAGATGATAGAACAGCTTGCTTCAATTTGGAGCATCTGTGCCACTGAGACTTTGGGGTTACGAATACCCAGCCTTCCTCCAGCCTAGTAAGACAGAAAGAGAGAGAGAGAACATCTGTGAATTTGCTGGAGGGTAAAACTATTGGATAGAGCAGCCTCAAATCATTGAAATGACTAGAGAAATTTGTTCTGGATCAAAATTAATTTCTGCTCTTTCTAATAGGTGGCTTCTTTAGAGGCTTTGCTCCTGCTCAAAGTGATTGAAGTTGCTCAAGTCCCATTGCTCCTGGTGAAATCAGTCATGATATATCCTAACAAAAGCAAAAGACTAAATAGAGTATTTATTTATTTATTTATTTATCTATTTGACATCGAAGAAGAAGAACAACAAAATCATCCAGTGGTATGTGTAGATGGATAGAAGAGAACCAGGGTGAGAGAGGCAATAAAAATAGAAGACAGTCCAGATGTTGGCTTCACACTAAAATACTGCCTCTCCTCTCTACTGATAGCCTCGAATGTTATTTTGTTTCTTTGGAATTCATTTTCTGAAAGTGTCTGCATGAGGAACATCTGTTCCCTCAAATCCAGACCTACAATTTGAATAAATTATCAATATCTGGCAGCAGCCCATTATTAATGGCTAGAGTTTTATAAGATCCCCCAGTATAATAATAGCAAAGCTAGTGGCTGGCATTCCTCCCAGAGAAACTTGTATTTGTCCCATTTTATTCTATTCTGTTTTCTTTTCTGGTTTTCTCTGTGAATCTGAGCATCATCAGTTGATTTTTACCATGGCTCTTGGCTCAGAAAAAAAAAAAAAGATAAAAACCATTAGTATCCTATAAATCAAAAAGAAAAATGACATCTTCAAACATAAAAGACTCCCCTGAGTGTTTTGCTATTATTACCTCTACAAGGTTGCACATGTGGCTTCAGAAACATCTTCTTCCATCAGAAATCATCAGGTAGTAAGATTTCTCACTTCCATGCAAGAGACAAGTTTTATTAACTTCTTCTTCAGCATATACCCTGGTAATTAATGATGCAGTGCACCTTTGAGGTGTCTTAATGTAGGCCGTTTATCAAAAACTGCAACTGCGTAGAAAGAGGACTATGTTCTTTCAATATGATAAATCCAAGAGCGTGCTGAGATGTTCTACATCTCTCTTTTAAGTACAGACGCTCCCTCTAATTGCAGGGTTTGACTTTCATTGCAAGTTCGAACAAATCAACTTCTGGCAGAAAGGCCCTCCCATGCACGTGTAAATGGCCATGCACCAAGAAAAAAGCTAATTAATTCCCACATTCAGCTGAGCACACGCCAACACCCATGGGAAGATCATGCAGCCTAATTTTTGGTGATATGCTATGGAGCTTGTGATGAAAGTGATTTCTCCCTGAACTTTCTATACCAACAGGGAGGAAGTGTGGTACCTGCATGGGCTTTCTGCCCCATTTTTTCCCCTCATGATAGCTTCAGATTTGCTCTGTTTATTCCCCATGACTTGTGCCACTGAAGTTACCATTGCATATTGGGGCTTTTGGCAGGATCAAACAGTTCTCCCAAGCCATTTGCAGACAGGGTGAAGGTATCTCTATTTGGCCCACAGATACAATCAGGGCAGAAAAGTAGATTTCAAGGTGTTTTGGATCAGATCCTGATGTAAAAGTTCCGTCATCATATAGGGAAAAGAAATACAGTTGAAAAAAATATAGTCATATCAGCAAATATAGTTGCTGAGCAAGGAGCCTCAAGCAAAGCTTGCAGGCTGCCCTTTGTCACTGCTGTGATTTGCTTATAAAAGCTAATGCCAATTAAAAAAGGAAGAAAGGTAGATTTCGCAGGAGATTTCCTTTTGTATGGGTTCTTCCAACCAACCTGTACCAAACAGCACCTTGTGCCCACTGGTTCCCACTGAAGGCAGAGGATGACTCTGGAAAGATATGTAGGTCCTATAGGTACGGAGACACTGATAACACTGCCAAACCATTCCCAGTGAAGTCCAAATACCTGGAAAGCTAGAGGCATGGACACAGGGACAGCCCTGCAGAGGGGAGTCATTGACACAGGCACTGCGCAGCCCCCCTCTCTGCACAGATACACAGTGGAGTGAGTATTGAGGAAAAACATGTTTATATTTTAAAAGTAAATACTTCTTTAGCATATATCCATATCCCCTAACACAATATCCTAAGGAAAAGTCAGCTGTTTTTCACCCAAAAGTGGTTCTATCTGAGCAGCCCTATTGCTCTACGAGCAGTGTCAGTCCTGAACACATGAGCTCCAACGCTGCCTCTGTGAAAAGATCCATCTGGTGCAGGAATGCTGAAGATGTGTTAATTAATTACATATAGTGCTTTGAAGAAGCAAAGTGACATATGAGTGCCAAGCATCACTATTAATAACAAAACATACACCACCTACCAGGTATTATTTCTTCTTTTTCCCCCAAATAATACAGTTCTGAAGTTCAGGCAACACCAGCACAAGTCAGTATAAAAGCATAAGACTTCCTGCAAAGAATTAGTATTTTGATCTAAGCAATCCAAAATGTCAGAGGAGCCCATTTTCTGCATGTCTGGCTGCATTTTACCGCTTCTGTAGCAGGGTGTCCCAGTACCAATATAAAATACTAACAGATTGTAAGTTGCATAAAAATCTGCCCTTCCTTCTTCTGGTCTTTTGTGTAGACACCTGAAGTATCTCTGTTGAAAATCGAAGAAGGCATCTCTGCAAAGTTAACAATATGCTTGATTCCTCTTCAGCAAATCACTTACACGTGTACTTAAATTGAAGCACATGCTTTAGGCTTGAAAAAGCTGGTACCAAATTCTCAGTGGAGCCCCAATTTTACTAAGAACCAGCAGGGATGGGAAGGAGAGGGAGAGGAAAAAAAATTCTATCAAAATTCAGGCTCAATTAAAATGCTGAATTGTGGCATACAAAATGAGACAAAAAGACTGGAAAATAGGAATTCTTGTACTGTACCAGGCAGGATACAAGTTACATTTCAGACCAGTGTTGATATTTAGACCCATTTTATATGTTCTTGCAGGATCTCTTCAAAGCTGGACCTCAGTGGCAAAAGCAGCTGGTCCTTATTGATTCTGGCCTATTACAGTATTTCAACAGAAAGACTCCAAAAGTGTTTAGTGAGATAACAGATAAGTTATAAACTCTGCTGTACTAATATGTCTTATTCAAAAAGGATGCAGATAATCCAGTCATATAGGACAATCAAGGCCCATATTAATTAAACAACTCCAAACAATACAATGAATTTCTGCAAATGAAGAGTTTGCTCTATATGTACCATACAGCAAGACAAATATAATATATTTTCAGAATGAAGTGATTCATAGAATACACATCTTTGCCTTCTTCTCTTGCCCACCCCTCCTTTTTCTCTCTCTGTCCTTGCACAAAATTTGAAGGTATTCATGTAAAATGGCTCTTAGAAATATCACACACAGTTTTATTTATGGTAAATTTATTATAATAAGGATGTTCTCTGTCATTGTCTGAGAGATTTATTTATTGTATCACACTTTTGAAACTGCTGATATTGATTGTTTCAAGAGATTGCCTTAAAGGAAGAGGGGGAGAAAAAAACAACAAAAAAAGCCTCATGAATTAAAAGAAATGGCCACTTTGCTATCAATTATTTCATAATGAGATATGAGGGGAGAATTCTAAACATTATCTCTAGCATTACAGTTGAACAAACAATATATTTACTGGAAATTATATTGCAATGATGAATGGCTTGTTTTAAAATAGGAGTTTCTCTAATGGGGGCCTTTCTGAGCAGCAATGACACACAGTCCAACTCACAATTATTACTGCATTTTAATCAAAACTGAATTCCGTATTTCTGCCAGAGACTGAGAAGAGTGAATCCCATTTGCAAATATCTCTATCTTGATGATCTCCAAACAATAACAAATTCTAAGCTGTACAAAAATATTCTAGTGATAGTGCTGTTCGCTAGTAATTTTTCCTTTTCCTAAAATCCCTTTTTCTTTTTCGGTGTCCAGTACATTTTCAGTTGCAAGGATTCAATAAAAAGGAATATAATGCTAGCTTTTCCCACCAACAAGAAACAAGAGCACCCTCCCCCCCTCCACACCTCATCTTATGTAGAATAGGGAGTCGGATATTAGTCACTGCAGTTTCTAGCTATGACAGACAGTAATTTACCATTTTATTGTGATTCAGTGCCTTGGACAGAGGCACACATTGCCTGTCATGCTGTGTTCATCACCAACTGTAGAGACAAGTGTTGCTTGTCAAATAGTAGAGCCCTTATAATGAGGACACCTAGGTGTAACATAAAAGATTCACAGGCAAAAGGACTTCTTATGGAGGGCTTAAAACCTCTAAAGCAGTGTGAGCTAGTTAGATAATACACAAACTTTAGAAGTAATATAGACGGATACTTCCCTCTTACATCTATTAGACATAACAAAAACGTTATCAACAGAACAATATGTAAACCTTTGTGCAAAGCAGGCAGAGCAATTTATATGCATTATCTCACTGCCTCATAGAAGGGATGAAGGAGAAAAGGTGGTGACGCGTTTGTGTATGTGTGTGTGTGCTTGTGTGTGATATGCACAACAAAACCCCACAACCTAAAAGAGGTGCCTGCAAGGGAAAGCGAAAATCTTCTACCTTTCAGCAAAGCTGTTGGATGGTCACTAATGAGATTTCTGATGATTTTCATTTGTCTTCATTTCTAGTGAGCTTGACTCTGCATGGCATTTTCTCATAAAGGGAAAGGTAAGGTGGGCCAGCAGGTTACAGCATGCACATCATGCCATAAGCAGCTGTCAGGGGGCAGAAAACTGACGCTTGATATTGGATTAATCCTCCATCAAACTTAATTGGAAATAATGGACTGGATCCTCAGATGAGGCAAATGGACACAAAATCGGTGTTTTCAGTGAAGCTGACTCCTTTTATCTCCATTGGGGAGCTGTTTGACCCATGGTCTGGTGGTGTGATCACCTGCCTGTTATTGCCCACTTGCCTCCCAGGGCTGGAGCTGGTCCTCCAAAGCTGCATCCTTTTGGAGCATCATCATTCTCTTGGTCTGTTAGGAAAGGATCTGGACAAAGCATAAAGGAAGATTTGCAGAATAAGCAATGCAAGCAATATCTTAGCTCATCTGCCAGCTGTTTTTCAGGTTCAACACTTTGCTCAGGAATGCAGACAGGTCTGCTGATAGGAATGAGCCCAGAACCCACAAGGGGCCTGAGAAATTGAACATAAAGCCAGAGCTATGTATGGCTTCAGACACTCAGAAATGGATACTCAGAAAAAAAACCTCTGAAATGCAGCATGTGCTTCACAGGCTGGTGGTCTGTGTGGGTGCAGTTCCCCCTCACTTTTTATCCCTCTCTCTCCCACCCCATCCTAAGTAGGCTTTGTTAGTATGAGACTGTAAAACATCCTTTGAGTGTAACTTCCAATGGCAAGCAGAGTGCATAAGTTGTCCCTGAGTGCAGACCACGTATTTGCTTGTACAGGAGAAGACAATGAGAGGTTCATGAATCATCTTTTCTGGCTGGGATTTTCCTGGAGTAGCTCAAACTGGAAACCATATAAACAAACCAACCCATGCCAGCATCTCACCAGCCCAAGGAACAGCACCTTTCCTGAGGACTTCTTCCCTTGGATGCCCGAGGGCAGGGACACACCACAGCTGTGGAAAGTTCCTGCGGAATCTTCCCTTCTCCTCTAGGTCCTCTACCCTTGCTTTCCTGGGGGTAGTGAGATGGAAGGAACAAAGCTGGATCCAAATAATGCTAGATGGAAGCTGTTCCATGTGTTTTTATACTTTCTTATTTGCACAGTAATGAGAGCATACATAAGCTCATCTGTGCACTGTAATGTGCACGTTTTCAGTCTTTGATGCAGGGTTACACAAATCTGCCTTCACACACAGTTCAGCATTTCATTTGCAGGCAAGGTTATATCTTCTTTTAAGGGTAGTTAGAAACACAACCAATTTTAGGTACTAATACAAATTTAGGAAAGTGCATGTTCTAATAAAGGTAGTTTAAATGTATTTAGAGGCTGAGGAGTACTCAAACTTTTATATTGCCAATATCAGATATCCATTTGAATATTAGTGAAGCTAAACTGATTGATTGAATTACTTTAGGGAAGGGTAAGACACAAATGCAACATTTTAGTTAGCCTTATTACATTTTCATTTACCTTAAGGGAAATCGTAACTGCTTGAAGACTCGGTATTAAAAATGCCCAGGTAAATTTTTGCAAGATTTTGTTTTATCACTACATGCGTGTGTTACACGCTGACATTCATTTGCTAATGCTCTTTCCCATCTTGTTCTGCCACTCCTAAAAAAAGAAAACAATACATGAAATTGAAAAATGGTGCTCACTGAGGGGTTTAAAGACATATGAAATTTGGAATATATTTTAAAGGTCAATTTCAGCAGTAATTATGTTATAATGGCGAAGCTTTTAGAGTATGTGAAACACAAGATTAATATGTTGCCAGATAGAAAGTGGCAGAAGACTCCGTCTTGTGTGTGTGTGTGTGTGTGCATGTGCATGCGTGTGTGTGAGTGAATGAGTACGTGTTGCATGTCTTGAAGCTTGCAGGCTGTAGCAATACATCAGAACAGTTTTCACAAACACAGGTAACACTGACATACTACTATGTGTATGTATAAAACTTACACTGATATCGAGGACATTTGCACTGAAAACAGGTTTGTACTCTTAGTCCCATAAAGGGATTCCTTATTAAAAATTTGCTGTTTCAGTTAATGGCAACAACAGTAGCATCAGCTGATCCTCACTGGAACTGAGAATTTAGTGTGTAAGTTGCTGTATGGTCAGAAGATAAAGCCCATAAAACTACTCATGCATATTTATTTAGTCAAAGAAAAATGGACATTTTCATTCATTTCTTGGGAGAAACTGATGTGATTAGACAGAACAAAATACTTTGTTTTATAATGGACATCTCTGTAAAAAACCAAACTTTTTTTTTGTTTTTTTTTTTTAATTTTTGAATGGATTCTCTAACCACAGGATCATCTATATAACTTTGTGTTTTGTCAGATGAGTTACTGGCTCACTGTGTGTTCCTTGTTGCCTGATAACTTAATGTGCTTCAGTTTATTCCATCAAAAAAAGTAAACCTCAAGTCACGGCAATGTCAAACGTCATATGAATTTTGAGCTCTTCTAGAGTGAGTGGTGTAAAATATTTCAGATCCTCTGGTGGAAATCACTGCATAAAGCTTGTTGTGAACTTACTCAAAGTAGCCAATGAACTTTTGTCTTACAAAAAGCACACTGTTGGAGGCAGTTCTACCACTCCATGAATGGCATTATTCTGAAAACTCAGTCTAGGCTTTTTACTGGGGCCAAGTACAGATGAGCAATTTCATCTCATCAAAGTTTCTCAGTCTTCTGGCATCTTTTTGGAAATCCAATCCTGATGACACATTTCTAAGATGGAAAGAGCTACAGGGATGGATCAGAGCCTGAGCGCAAAAGAGAGTGTTAATAGAGTAGATTGGCATCTATGAAAAAAATCCTGTGAAATCTTGAGGCCCCTGTGTGTCTCTATTCATTATACAAGGGTGGGATTCAACTCCTGTATTTTTAGTATTTAGAAATCAGAGAAGAAGTCTGAGCTGGTTTACTTTAGGGCCAGGAGAGGAAAATGGGCAGGCAAAGATTGTGGATTACTCAGTCCATCCTAGGCAGGTATCCAGATTGCTATTGCTCTCCCCTGACTGCGCAGGGAGGCTAAGTGACAAGCTCAGGGTAGACATCTAACTCTTAGACACTTAATCCTTAGGTGAATCTCATCTATATGCTCCTCACTCTAGATTCTTCCATTTGCATTTAAGTTAGACACCTAAAGACTCAAAGAAGATAGTAAGATACCATCTTCTCAGTGAAAGAGCAGAATATGAAGGCAGAGCCCCCACAGCACAGGCTGTGATTGCTCAGGAGCCTGCAAGGCACTGTAGCAAGGTAAAGTAAAACAATAAAGCAAAACATGATGTATACTGAGAGAACTAGACATTTCCCAAAGCACATCATAAATAGTATATTTATAACATTAATTAAATGTCTGCAACTAAAATTATTTATAATAGAGGTGTGAGAGCTCAATAGACTATTAGTGAAGTTGTTTTGTTTTGTTCCAGAAGGACTGGACAAAGACTTATTACACTGTACATGAAAGTCTTAAAGAGTAGCTGGCTTAGAGAATTTTCTTTCCAAAATGTCTACATAACATTAATGAATGTGCTATAGAGTATAGCTTATGAGTCAAAAACTAGTTTGTCTTGACTCCTCTCTGACATATTTCCTGTGTAAAAAAGAAGAAAAACATTTACTGGTATCCTAATAAAATAATAACATACAGTGTTAAAGATGAGTTCAGAAGACCTACATATTAGTATCCTTTTTGGCTGTATTTCTCAATAGACTGTAAAGCAAAGAGTAACTGTAGGACTGAAGGCCAACTGCTTGCTGTCTTTATGGGCAACAATGCCTACACCTCTACCTGTAAACGAAACACTCTGGGATACTGGACTGAGCCCAACCCTACAGTTTCCCACACTACTGAACCCTTAGCACATCCCTTGGCAGTTTTCGCCTGTGTCAAAACTGCACACTGATCCCTACACGAGAGCATACTTCACCTCAAGGACCATTCCCAAAAGTACCATAAATGAATTCCTATCAGGTTTGTCTCCTCCCACCCTATTTTGTCCTGCATTGTGTTTCCAGCAGGCTTTGAATGCTCATGGATGCTTATATATCCTGATACCACACTTCATGGCATTAGTACATCCCCTCATTTTCAGGCTTTGAAAGACCTATTCTGTTATATGGGGTTTCTCTTGCATTTCTCTGAGCACAGCCCATACAAAATAACAGAACTGTTTACTGTGATCGTAGTCCAACTATGCGAGCTGCCAGTTGGTCTCAGTGTTAGAGGATGATTCCTAACCCTGTTTTATTTAGCCATTCAGACATACCTAGTGCTTCTGCTGTCTTTCAGAGGAAAGGACTAAATTCCAGCAGATGAAAATCCTTATCTTTGAGCAGGGGTAAGCTTTTCTGTTTATTCTACAATTGTGATTTTGGGCCTGGAGTCTCAAAAGCCAGTTACACAGGGCTGGTTAGTTCGTTCTCTTTTCATACAGCAGACCCATTACTCATGGGCCACTCAGCTGGACCAGAGAACAGATGACTGGGGGAGAAAGAGGATGTGGTAAAAACAATTGCTATTGTTACCCATATTTTTTAGAATTTATATCCCATTCTATGAGGCTATGAACACCCACCAGCCAGCTAAAATTAATAATATTGCAGGTTACTGACAAACCCCACTGTTAATATATTTAATTTTTTTTTCTTCTTCTTTTATCCTCCTTTCTGAGTTTTCTTTGAGGTGACCATGTTGCTTCTTTGTCCTCAAGGTCATGCATCATGAAGATTTGTTTTCACCCAATAAACTGAAGGGTAAATACATCAGGAGTCCCTCCATTCCTTGTGAGTAAGGAATCTGCCCCTGCAACTTCTCTTAGTCCTCTTAGTAGATGTTGTCCATTTAATAAACATCGTAGCTAGGCAGTGTCTCTTTATCATCTCCCTTCACATTCCAGTACTATGCTTTGTGCATTAAAGGTTTGGAGCCACAGGGTGTGCCAAAAGCTGGGTCATATGTTTTGCTATGATGTTCCTACTATTTCAGCTTTGTCTGTAAAGGGCAAATGGTAAATCATCTTCCTGAGAGTTAATGGAGCATTTCTGCAGCAAGAGGAAAAAGTGAAAAACTTTCAAAAGAGTGGCTTATTATCTCAGTCAGCCAAAATTCACCTTGCCCGTCACCTGCCTAGGGGTCTTCATTTTCCTTTCTTTATTCTTCAAGTTATTTCTTTTCCTTTAGATTTCCTTCACTTTATAAGCTTTCCCGTAATTCTGTTGCTTCAGTTTCAAATCCACACCCCTTCTCAGCTCTCCAATTATAATATTTTGAACTTTAACATTAAACCGGGGTCTCTGTCTAGCGTCTTTCCTGTGTAGGTTTCCAAGCTCTTTGCAGACAGTAATTAACTGAATTGGACAACAGTCCTGGGAGTTTAGGTTAGTGGAGGCACAGAGTGCCTGAATGGTCACATATTTAATTAACGGCAGAGCTAGAAAGAGAGCCTGGGAGTCCTGACTTCTCATTCCTTGATTTGACCATCTGATGTTGTCTCAAACAAAGCACAGGAAAATATGGAACAGGCTATGCTTCCCCTTATCCCTCCCCATCTCATTGTAATTATCCATCCATATTTAATCTACTTATCAGTTCCAGACTTCCCACCTGTCTTTTCTGGTTAATGCTCTGTGATACTCTGATTACTCTTTCATACCCTGCCTTCTGACCCTATCCTTCCCCTTGAGAGGTACACCCTTGCCTGCTATAGCGTGGTGGAAAAAAGGAGTGGGTTACTGATGATTATTAAAAGCTCACCTTCAGCTACCCCAACCAGTGGGTCCAGGCAATTAACTCAATACTTTTCCTTTCTTTTCCTTTCCTTCTCTTTTCCTTTCCTTCTCTTTTCCTTTCCTTTCTTTTCTTTTCTTTCTTTTCAAGGCCTTGTAGGGGATGTGGCAGTAGGTGGACGTCTAGGACAAAGTGATCATGAGATCACTTCTAGGTGAAGTGGTTCTAGGTGAAGTGAAGAGGGTGGTTAGTAGGACAGTAGCACTAAATTTCCAGAGGGCAGACTTCGAACTCTTCAGAAGGCTGGTTGGCCAAGTCTCATGGGAGACAGTACTTAAGGGCAAGGGAGCCAATGAGGGCTGGGAGCTCTTCAAAAAGGAAATCCTAGCAGCTCAGGAGAAAGCCATCCCCGTGTTCTGGAAAAAAAGTCAGCAGGGGAGAAAACCAGCTTGGTTGAACAGAGAGATCTTGAGTGATATCAAGAAGAAGAGAAATGTTTATGGGCTCTGGAAGAGGGGACAGGCGTCTTGGGTGGACTACAGGGGGGAAGTGAGATTGTGTAGAGAAAAAATCAGAAGGGCTAAGGCTCAACTAGAAATCAGATGGGCAAAGTCTGTGAAAGATAACAAAAAATCCTTCTATAAATATATAAATAATAAAAGGAGGACTAGGGAGACCATACAGTCCCTGTTGGACACAGAAGGAACAACAGTGACAGGGGCTGAGGAAAAGGCTGAGGTACTTAATGCCTTCTTTGCCTCAGTCTTTAATTGTAAAGAAAGTCGTTCCATCCGTGTACAAACCCAGGCGGAGCAAAATGAGGCTCCCATGATCCAAGAGGAGGAGGTCAGAGCCTTGCTAGCCCGACTAGACACCTACAAGTCTATGGGGCCGGATGGGATTCACCCAAGGGTATTGAAGGAGCTGGTGGATGCGCTGGCCAAACCCCTTTCCATCATCTTCCAACAGTCCTGGAAGACTGGGGAAGTCCCACTAGACTGGAGGCTGCCTGATGTTGTGTCCATCTACAAGAAGGGTCGCAGGGAGGATCCAGGAAACTCCAGGCCTGTCAGTCTGACCTCAGTGCCAGGGAAAGTCATGGCACAGGTGATCTTGAGAGCTATCATGAAGCACATGCAAGAGAACTGGGTGATCAGGCCCAGTCAACACGGGTTCACAAAAGGCAGGTCTTGCCAGACTAACCTGATCACCTTCTATGACAAAGTGACTCGGCTACTGGATGAGGGAAAGGCTGTGGATGTATCTTCCTGGACTTCACTAAAGCCTTTGACAGAGTTTCTCACAGCATTCTGCTTTAGAAACTGTCACCTCTGGCCTGGACAGGCGCACACTCTCCTGGGTGGAAAACTGGTTGGCTGGCCGGGCCCAGAGAGTGGTGGGAAATGGTGTGAAATCCAGCTGGAGGCCAGTGACAAGTGGGGTTCCCCAGGGCTCAGTGCTGGGTCCAGCCCTGTTCAATGTCTTTATCAATGACCTGGATGAAGGCATCGAGTGCACCCTTAGCAAGTTTGCAGATGACACTAAGCTGGGTGGAAGTGTCGATCTGCTGGAGGGTCGGGAGGCTCCAAAGGGATCTGAACAGGCTGGACAGCTGGGCAGAGTCCAATGCCATGAGGTTTAACAAGGCCAAATGCCGGGTCCTGCACTTGGGGCACAACAACCCTGTGCAGCTACAGACTAGGAGAAGTCTATCTAGAAAGCTGCCTGGAGGAGAAGGACCTGAGGGTGTTGGTTGACAGCGACTGAACATGAGCCAGGAGTGCCCAGGTGGCCAAGAAGGCCAATGGCATCTTGGCTTGTATCAGAAACGGTGTGGCCAGCAGGTCCAGGGAGGTTATTCTCCCTCTGTACTCGACACTGGTGAGACCGCTCCTCGAATCCTGTGTTCAGTTCTGGGCCCCTCACCACAAGAAGGATGTTGAGGCTCTGGAGCGAGTCCAGAAAAGAGCAACAAAGCTGGTGAGGGGGCTGGAGAGCAGGTCTTATGAGGAACGGCTGAGAGAGCTGGGGTTGTTTAGCCTGGAGAAGAGGAGGCTGAGGGGAGACCTCATTGCTCTCTACAACTACCTGAAAGGACGTTGTAGAGAGGAGGGTGCTGGCCTCTTCTCCCAAGTGACAGGGGACAGGAGAAGGGGGAATGGCCTCAAGCTCCACCAGTGGAGGTTTAGGCTGGACATTAGGAAAAAATTCGTCACAGATAGGGTCATTGGGCACTGGAACAGGCTGCCTAGGGAGGTGGTTGAGTCACCTTCCCTGGAGGTGTTTAAGGCACGGGTGGACGAGGTGCTGAGGGGCATGGTTTAGTGTTTGATAGGAATGGTTGGACTCGATGATCTGGTGGGTCTCTTCCAACCTGGTTATTCTATGATTCTATGATTTTCTCCTGTTTGAAGTTATTCATCAATATGGACTTCTTTGCCTGGGAGGTGTCTTGTTGAGCATCACAGGACTCCTTGCATGTGGTGAGGTTTACAAATGCATGTGAGCTGATTTTCCTTCCAACACATGCCCAAAGTTTACACATATCCTAAACCACTGCTAAGCATACTCATTTTCTCAGACATCCTGACAGGCTTAATGTTATCTCTGATTTCAGGTAAAGACAATACCTTATGACAGGGAACATGTACTTGCCTTCCCTATCTATCCCACATAGTTGTATGACTCCTGACATGTTGTTTTCTAGATTAAGATTTATGCTCCTTTTTGTATGCTTGGGATGGACTGGGAGCCAACTGGAGGGATGAGGAAATGATGCTACAGTGATGGGAAGAGAATGGCTCAGTAAGCTCGGGACACTTGCACACATTCTTTGACTTGTCACATAGACACATTTCAAATTCATTTCTCCACAGTTAGAAAGAAAGCTGTGGCAGAGCTCATGACTGTTTCATTGCTACTTCTTCATGAAGCACCTCTTTAATGGTGCAGCCAGCCTTAGCTGGCACCACATAGGTACCTCGGTACAGCCAGAGGCATCCAACCTTTGCAGATACTGGATCCACTTGCCTCAGTCTCTGCACTGTTTCTAGTCTTCATCATCCCTCCCCATGCTGCCAACTCCCTGACTAATTAATAAGTGAGTCATCTTCTCCCATGGCCTCAAAATGCATTCAAACTGTCAGTGGGACATTTATTTATTTATTTTGTCATGGTTAAAGGCCTACTCTTCTAAACAATGAAAGGATAAATAAAATCAACTCAGACAAGGTTATTTCACTTCCCTAATTTCCAACACCTTTTTTTTACTTAAGCCCCGCGATGCTTGTTCATGTTCTCCCCCCTTCCCTCTCCCACCTGCTAACAAAAAACAAAATACATTTTCAAATCAAGATAAAGCCATCAAAGAACTAACTAAACATGATTAGAAGGGACCTCTCCTTAATGGGAAAAAAATCATGATTTAGACCTGGCTGCTTTCCAAATATCCCTGTGCAATCAACCAAAGAAACACATTTTAGAAAACAGAATTGTAAAAGTAACTTTGAAGAATTGGTTGCCATGGAAACAGATCTGTAAATACTTAACTGCAAACATTAAGTGACACTGTGATATTCCAGAGCCCAGGATGCCTTAAAAGGATGGCAAATTTCACCCAGCTCTTTAAATAATCAACTCAGCTGTGCTTTGATTTTTCTTCTTTTTTCCCCTCCTTTCCCTTCTTTTTTCACACTATTCAGTGCAATCGCATCCCTGTTCTCAGGCATGTGTGATAATAGAAATGCCAGAACTATTTTACAGAAGAGAGTCCTGATCTTTTATAACATGGAGGCAGAGATGGGGGAGGGGACACCAAACACAGAGTCAGAGCAACCTGTGGAGTCTGAAAATACAGCCCAGAGTCATTCTGTTTCCCTGTAACTGCAGGGTCAGAAGAAAGCGTGATTGATTGTGGCTTTTCACTGCAAGAAAAAAAACACAAACGACAAGCAATTTCTTGTCATCTGCCAGGGAAGAATCAGATGCAAGGAAATAAAAGGGTTCTGGGCAATTTTAATTTAAACAAGTGGGTGCATTTATGTTATGCTCTAGCCTTAAATCTTTGCTCAGAGTTAACTCACTCCTAGGTTCCCCAATAGATTTCAGGACCCAACTCCTGTTGCTTTCAGTGGAGTAAGGGCGCTCTGCTAACCTGAGGGGTCAAGGCCCCTCTCCTTTACGTCATGTAGCATCTATGCCCATAGGGTTCTCTGGTTCAGTCAAGAGGGTGGCTTCACCTGAAAGCCTCAGCTGTTTGGGGGCCAAAACTTCTCTCTCCATGCTAAGATTTGAAAAGCCAACAGCACTGGTGTTTCTTCTTGGCAGAATAGTGACAGGTGGCTGCTGATAGACCTTTCCCTGGTTGCAGACACTGATTACAGATGACTGCAAGCCTGCACTTCTGTGATTTTGACTGTGTTAAATTTTCAGACATACTTCAAAAGGTCTATATGTTCTCCCCAGCCTAAAGGGGAGCGAGGTGGGTCATTAGTACCATAGTGTGAAGGATAACTTAAGGGATGTCCATGGCCCAGCACAAGAAAGCATAATAGGCTGTGGCTAAATATCCAGTCCTATCATTTGCCTCTCAATGGCCATGTTCACCTCTTTGAAGATTTGGCACTATTGGTTTCACTGCAATTTTAAATCTAACATGGGCAGAAACCGACTGCAGGTTAATTTAACTTGTAGAAATCTTCTGAGGAAGGTGGTTCCTATTTGGCTTCTTGCAGATTATGCTGAAAGCCTATAAGCATCCCTACAATACTAAAATAGCATACGGGGTTTGCAGAATAAGGGACTAAGTAAAAGGTGAGGATTTTTTTCCCACTACAACCTTGCTGTTGGCAAGCACTTGGATTTGAACCAGAGATCCTCACTGCTGAGCAACAGCCTGTGAGTATCTGCAAACATGAGTTTAGCTGTCGTTTTTGGAGGACCTTTAATAACCTGCTTGTTTTCATCACTCTGGTTAGATTTGAGGTTTTCTCTTCCCTATAGGCTGGCTGTGTTATCCTACCGAAAGCTGAGCGGTATTATCCTTTAAGCTGATTTTTCTGCCCAGCTTAGAAAAGAAGGGACAGGGAGAGGAAGGAAAAAAATGTAGAGGCTAAGGGTGCAAGAAGAAACAGGAGGGGACAGAGAAATGCAGTTTGAAAGGAGCTCTGATCTCTGAAGTGATTGCCTTTTACTTACACATTTTATTTGCTGGGACTCTGTACAGCTGTAAGAGATCCACTTTCTAGTCTTGAGGGTTACCAGAATTAACAGCAAAACACAGATAGAGGGATAAACCTAGATATAGATAAGTTAGCAATCGATTTATATAGATAGATGTATAATTTTTTAAGAAGTGTCTCTATCTCAGATAGCTGAAATACTCCCACGTGGATCTCTCCTCTGCCTCACCTGCCTATCTCTGTCTCTCACACACATGCCATCCATCTGGGAACCTCTGAGAGAAATCTGTGTGGTCATTATGGAAGGAAAGTGATGAAAAGCACATTTTCCTATTCCTTCCTTCAGTCCCACCTGCTCCCTCCCCTAAGTGCAAGCTTCAAGGAAATATGTGTGTGGCAGGTAGATCCAGGCACAGGGCAGAGAGAGGAGAGGTGGCTCTCATTTGCAAAATCCACGTTGTTTTCATCCTTGGCATAGTGGTGATGTGGTGGGGGAGAAGAAGGGGCTATGGCATGTCACTTCACTTTATCACTGCCTGGACTCTCGCCTTGTCATTCAGCACTTGCCATGAATCTAAAGAGAGTTTGGCCTTAATAACTTCACACAAGTACTGCATTGCCAGTGACTTTAGAGACGGGTGACAGCAAGCAAGGAATTATAATGAATTGCTGCAAATGCCTTCTTCACACAAATTACAGTTATTTTCCTCTGAGTCTGCATGCCTTCCAACATCAGGATTTTGGTTCAGAAGACAGGGTTGGGTGTTTGTGTATCTAGGGAGAGAGACATGCATTTTACCATCGCACTTGGACCTCTTCACCCCTTTCTTTTCCCATTGCTTCCCTGGGGCTTTTTTTATTTGTTTGTTCCAGAATTTTTTTTCTTATATGCAATCAGAAAACTGATATATCTACTGAAAGCAATACACTGCTCATAAGCATTCCTGTACTTCGACAAGGACTGGAAAGAAGTTTGGCCTTTGTCGTGACTGCAATAATTTAAGTCAAGGTTAACATCTTCCTCTGTCACGATAGTTATCCAGACTGGGCTGTGAAGGTCACCTTCTCCACTGATGACCACACTACATGGCTGTTTGTCCATCCTGATAGATGTGCCCTGGTGAAAGTGCTCTCTAACATTGTGCCTGCCTTCATTACAGCAGCCGTTTTGGTCTCAGTAGAGTGGGGAAACGTTCCTGCAAGCATAGCTTGGCTGCTCAGCACCCAGAATGCCTGTAACTGGGGCCCCAGGAGAGCAGCTTTAGGTTGACGGTCACTGTTGCATGTAGATACAGTTAGCTTAGCCAGTCTCTGGAGCATTTGGGTTCTGGTTATTGCAGGAAAGAGGAAAAAGTTCTCCCAAATACATTACTTCATTTAGACTGGCACTCATGGCCAGTACATGAGTCATGGCCATTCCTCACTTCTCCATTACAGCCTCCATTGTTTTCTCTAATAGATGTTTTACAAGGTAATAAAGCTAAGCAGTCCTTGGCATTTTGAATAGGGAATTGTCCAAAGACCCCACAGATAGATAAATCGCCCTAAAATCTCCATGGTACTAACACATAGCCAGACTCTCCATTTTAACACTCATCCTAGACCAGAAGAGATCTCTTTACTAGGGTTCAGGGCATATTTATCCTTGGATTAAGGGCAGGAGAGTGCCTTGCTCTGTCACTATTCACACTGAAGTGAAGACTGGAGATAGCACTCTCCCAATGTCTTCAGTGTCTTCTTCGATGTGCAGGGGTTTAGGTGGTTTCAGGGACAGCCTGCAGAAAGCAGAGGATACAAAATTGAGAATTACCTTCAGTGAGGTGTGAAAGGAGAACTGTTAGGCAGTCACTTTGTGCAGTTCTGCAAAGGTCACTTCTTCCAAAAGCAGTGGAGAAAATGGGAAGATTAATTTTGACTGCCTTGTTTTTTGTTGCAATTTAGCTAGTTTCTCTATATAAGTCAGAAGTATAACTCTAAATGTTTGTTAACCTCATTGACTTTAGGTATTTAAAAGAATCATTGAAGAGCTTTGATTGAGACCGCAGATCAGCTGAGCTTTTCGACAGTTCAGGCAGCTTCACTTTGCCTCAACATAATCATCCATGCAATGAGGCTTTACTTCAACTGTTCAAATCCTAGACTGGTTTTAAAAGACATTATTTGTGTTATTGCCCATGTTACTTGTTTAGTTAGCAGCTGTCATATGTCAGGATCAACTCAGCTATGATAATGCATGGCAGAATTATTTAAATTATACATGGGGTTGTTCTTAAGCAGTTAGAAAAATAGGATACGTCTGTCATTCAAGACCATGTTATCCTGGAGGTGTACACCTGCTGCTACTGGGTCTCAGGTGCATTCAGGACAGGCATTTGATCTCTTCCTGCTTTCATTCCTCCATATGGAAATGGGTTAGTTATCATCAGGGCTGTTGTGAGACCAAACAATGTTCAATTACAAAGTGCTCTGAGAAACAGGGATCTGAAGAGGAATATTATTAAAGAGTGAGCTATTTCATTAAAGGCACTGAAAGCGGTGTGCTTGTATTTACCGTAGTCCAGTGTGTCTTTGAATTGCCAACAGCCTGGTTACTGTCAGGGAGAATCTGTTGCTGCTGCCGGCTCTGCAGTTTCAATACAGTTATAGGGACACTGCCAACAGGCACTACCTCCTCAGGAGCAAAATGTGAACTACAAGTAGTTTCAGGTGCTATGCTTGCCCTTGAGTATCTGTTGGTGATTTCTGTTGTCTTGCAAACAAATTTTGAAATGTCTTTTCTTCCCTTGCTGCAATGTGAAAACCCATTGACTAATTGTAAGTCACCAAATGAGTGTTGCCAAGTCCATCGATGGAAGAAGGCTGATAGTTGCACTTTGGTCATCATGTATCTTGTGAACAAATTTGTCAGTTAAGGTTCAAGGGAACGAAGTCATTCTCAGGAAGCATCAGTAACCTGGTCTTACAGTTTTCCCACACATCTACTTCTGGCCTTCATCAGAGACAGGGTGTGCTAGCTGAGATCTGCAGTCTCTCCTTGAGCACCAATTTGCAACTTACAAAGAATGGCATCTTTATTTCTTTACAGGTATGTCAAAAGCTGCACTGGATACTTCAGTGTTTAGATCCCAATTGGATCAGGCAGGGCTAGCAGTTAATTTTCTAATGATTTCTATATTTATCTTGGAGGTTACTAAACATTACTGATGCCATCTCACAGGTATACGATGTAGTTACTTTTGTCCATGGCTCTCAAATCACGAATGAACCTTAATTTTCATCTTCATAGATTTTCTACAACTGACCATTAATCTCAGATTCTAGCTGAACCTTATGTTCACTCTGAAACTTTTTGAAACACAGTTAGAGCATCAAAAATATCAAAGATATCTGAACTAGCAGTACATGAGACCAGTGCTTTCTTTCATGTGTCCTACGCTTTTGTAATCCTTTAGCAGGTGCCATATGCCTAGATTGCTGTATCATTTAACTGGGGCCTTACTTAAACTAGTTAAGCCAAGCACTATTATAGCTCTAAGAGGGCAACTGATTCCACCTTATTTTAAAAATCCCTAAATGATTTAAGCAGAAGTAGAAATGTCCTCACAGTCTTCTGCCTTGCTCTAACAAAACGAACCTAAATAGGAAAGCTGACTAAAGCAATTACAGTTTTGTCAACATTTGGTTTTGTCCTGAATTGGAATGAAAAGGCAGAATATCAAAATATATCTTGGTACAAGGAGTTCCAGAAATGCTGAAACTTTTTAGACTGACATCTATGATTGAAAAAGAACATTTAGACTTTTCTCAAATTGAAATTCAATTTCCAGTCGGCCAGACCTGAGCTGTCGCAGTGCCTGAGGCAAATGCTATGGATGGGGGGCACCATGGGATTTGTAGCCTGGCAGGGGAGCTCAGTCCTGTGAAGGATGGGGACACGAGACAGCTAAACTATTGCTCTCACAAGAAATGTCTCTCAGCACTATTATTTGAATTGTGGGAAAATTCCATTTTCATCAGAAGTCCTTCAATTATCTTTTTTCAAACAATAGAAAATTATCCCCATTTAAAGGAGAAAATGATCTGTAGGTTTAGCAGAGAAAAGGAGACATTTGACCTAAAACACATTCTTACATTCTTGAAAGGTAGAATTAAGTGGATTGTGCACAATTTTCAAGAAGCGAAAAAAAAAACAACCAACCAGAACACAACCATTTGCTATATTACATGTAGTATTCATGTTCTCAGTCAGTTTGACGAGTGCTCTTCCATAAAGCACCTTGTCTACTAGATTTTGAAACATTATGGTATTAAGGGAATACAACTTATTTTCTGTTGCATAATTTATGATGATGTGTTATTACTAATTAAATGCAATAGTAATAACAATAATAAATACAGTCCTCAAGCTTGAGTAAATTCTATGACTTGAGCAATTCAGGTTGCTTTGTTTAGACTCTCCATGTAAGTCTTCATCTTCAAAAAAACATCAAAACCCTGATGTTTCACTTCTTTTTTTTCTGAAGTGTTTTCAGTTATGTCTCAGCAGTAAGGTGAGCAGGAGCAGTCCAGGAAAAGGAAGTGATGAGTATTCTTTACAAAGTGAGGAGCTTCATAGTTTTAAATGTACAACATACTGGTCTTTAATGCATTAATTCAGGAGAGGCAAAGTAGCTATATTTCATATCTATGAGGTCCTTGAATCTAGCAAAAGAGCAGTAGTTGGAAGTGGATTACTCCAGCTGCCTAGCTAAATGCCCATCTTCTTTATATGAGAACTATTTTCTATGTCTCTCTTTAATTCCTTCTCTATTTATTTTTCATTAGAAGGAGGTGGTAAAACAAGGCAGCAGCGTACCTGCCATGGTGACATTGGGTGGGGGGGCATTGTTCTCTTTTACCTTCTCCACAGTGGCTCAGCCAAGATTTTGGCACCAAGCAGGTAGATAGGTGCTGATGATGGAGCTAAGGGTGGTGGTAAATACAGTAATAAGGAAGAAAAAGAATTAAATGTTTAAGTTGATGAACTCAACCTTCTTCCTCTCAGAGCAAGTGGGTTGGAAAACATTTTTAGGATAACTGGAAAAGCAGATTTGCAAAAGAAAGTAATAAATGTATTGTGTGGTGCTATGTGGATTTTTGAGATAGATTATTATGATCAGCTTCCCCTCCATTTTCTCTTCCAACTGTTTTGCTGAGTCCCATTGTTAGTGAGGAATGAGGAAAGCAGAACCTTCTGTTGGGAGGGCAGAGCAGCGACACAGTCCTAGATGGAAACCAAGCAGAGGGAATGCTTGGTCAGCTTAGCTTTGAACGAGGAATAAAGAAGTCAAGAGGCAGAGAGAGAGGAGGAGAGAGAAGAGGAGGGAGAATCTTGGATGCTTTGTTAATTTAAAAGTGCAGTAGCACAGCAGACCCTGTACTTGATGTCACCGATATGAATTCCAGGCCTTTCCTTCTCAGAGAGCAACAGGGAAGGAAACAAGAAAGGCAGAGGTGACATTTAACCTTTCCCTCCCCAAAGAGCAGAGGGAAAGGGCTGTCAGATGCAAGGAGGTCAAAGGAGCTCTGACCGTTACCACCCACCACTGGGAGAAAGGCTCATTTCTGCATGTGTTTTGAAGAAGACAAAGAGATTTTGATGGAAAGAAAACCCATTACATATCTTGCTGTAATGGAATTTAAAGGCCTTTATTTACCAGCAGTGGCAATAACTTCCTGTTAGTATCAAGGAATCACCAGTTAAAGATAAAGGAATCTCTGAGCTGACAGTCCATGGGGTCAGGAAATAGTTCTCCCACTCTCTCTGTCTAGCTTTGCATATTTAAACATGTGAATTATGGGGGTATAATGAGGAGATCACCATTTTTCAAGGCAGCCAGCACTATCTGGGCAAAAGACGGGGACCAAGATGGTGCAGCTCAGAAAAACAATATTCTGTTGTCTCTTCCAATGCCCACAATATTTCACCCACAGAGACATCAAACAAAACCCAAAATGTTTAATGCTAATGTAGATAAGTCTACTATCCTTTGCTAGGATTTGTGTCATCCTTGGATAAACCAAAATCTGAACATTAGTGTAAATCCAGACTCTCTGTCTTGGATATGATTGCTGAAAAATTATAAGAGAAATTATCTCAATTGGATACATTTTATTTCTAGCCAACTTTATAGGCTGAAATTCTAAGAAACATACCTAGCATGGTCCTTGATTGGTTCCTCTCTCCCCTCTTAGTTTCCAAAGATAGTTCAGGTAGGTTCAGTTTAACATGGAATAGCTGATCTCTAAATATCATCTTGTTCATCACCAGGAGGGGTTGGAGCAATGTTGATGTTGCATAAAACTACTAGAACTGTGGAGATGGGAACCAGCTACACTTTACTGCCTTTGTTTGTGGCTAGTAAAGAGCAGATTTCCTTGTCACTTTCCTTGTCAGTATCCTATATTTTTAGAAAAGAGACGTGAGATTTGGCAAAACAAAATTTCTGCCTTCCTATTTCTCTTAAATGTGGGACTCTAGAACTCAGTGACAGACAGCAGTGGAATGATTGCTTCAGATACTGAATTAGATATTTTTCCAAACAAAAGATAGAGGGTCCAGTAAAAAAGATTAGGTGTGGACTGCAGGGTCTTATCTCCACTTAATATTATTTCACTTAAGCCAAGTATTCATTGAGGCTGAGAAGATGCACAACTTGGAAGTTAGCAAAACTTGATCTCACAGATGATGACCCCAGCTATATAAAAACCTCTTCCTCCTTTCAGGAATGCAATTAGACCCTTGACTGGAGGTAGCTATTCTCACAACTATTTCTTGTGTACTTCTATAGACTTTCACAAGTCCGTGTGTGGGGCACAGATTGCCTAGGGTCCCTTTGTCTTCCTTGGCAATCTGGGAAGGACATAACTTTTGGACTTCTACACATTACGCTTTTATCTTTGACCAGTTTGGGATTCTGGAAAGACATTGAAACAAGTTCTGTGCCCCACCACCAGTACATTTTTTAGCAGGTATGTGATAGAAGAAGCCAGTAGCAAATAACCAGCCTACTACAACACAGATGGTTCTTAAACTGTGTAAGGATTTGTGGGAAATTATTTTTCATGAGGTATATGCTAATGATCTCTTAGGTGCTTGCATCCCTGAGGAGGATAAGTACATCCTTTAATATGTTCCTGGAGATATTCGCTGTGAAATCATGTAAGAATTCATAAAGTTTAGCACCAATTTTCTTTAGCTCTAAGCAACCTTTCAGATGTATTTCACATGCATTATAGGTGTAAAAGGCAGTGTCCACTCAATGAACCTGGAGGGTAGAGCTTTGGATTTTACTTTTTTTTTCCTTTTTTTCTCACTGATAAAGAGAAGGTATCCTCATGTAAAATGGCCAAAATACTTCTTTTTCTGAAGAAAAGGAGACAAAGCCTTTGGAACACACTGCAGAGTACCTCTGAGAGGACCCAGTGGCTTAAGAAAGACCCTCTGAATGATCAATTCCCTCATGTTTTGTATTGATTTCCTTCTGGTTTTCCCTTATCTTTCCTTTCCTGTTGATATCTCTTTAATTGATTCCTGATTACAGATTACAGCAGTTACAAACTGTTTTTTGTCAAACCTTGTTCTCTCTGTGGCTTGGGGATACGCATGCAGCTCTTGACAGTTTCAGGAGGTTCAAACTGAACAAGCCATAGAGAACATAAGATGATCTGGTAGTAATTGGCAAAGAAGAAGTCTGTACAGACTCTTCTTCAAGCAACTAGCTTGTTTACACATCCCGGCCTTTATCCTGCTAGGAAATCCTGTATCCTGCAAGAATTACAATGCAGTAGAGTCTGCAACTGAGTTCAAAATGTGCTTCTTGGACTCATTATCAACTCCAGCTCTGTTTGCAATGCTTAGCATATAAATTATTTAAATTAAACTAACTACATAAATTATTCAAGTTTCCCCCCAACCCTTATCTTTAACAGACATTGCAGAGAGTTCAGTGCTAGTGGTGTTACACTTCACTGCCAATCAGATAGGAGTGCTAAAGATATCTCAGCACACTGGCAGTGCCCAGGTGACCATGAGACTCTTAGAAGGCAGCTACCAAAAGCTAATGATAGTGACACTGGAACATCTGCATTCTGCTCATCAGGATAAATAAGGAGGGAGTTACAAAGGGAATTACAGGAAGGATGGCTGTTCCAGAATTGGTAAAAGCTAATCTTGTTAAATACTTTCTGTTTTACCTTTGTTTGTATCCAGGCCTTGTTGCTCCTGTGGAACCTGAAGTGGTCAACATCCACTTTGTGAGCAAGTCTAGGCATCATCCTGGCCTGAGTCCCTTTTACCCTAGTGAAATACAAATAAGGATGAAGAGGAACACGGTTCTGTTCTATATTGTGTTCTCCTTTCCTGTTATTGCTGTACCAACTTCATAGCCAAAGTCCACAGTGACTAGAATGAAGCTCTGACTTGAAGGTTTCTTTAGGGCCTCATCCATCAGACATCTGATTTAGGTGCCTGGAGTGGACAGGTATGGCTCCCAGCTCTGAGAGAGCAATAAACTAGAGAACCTGCTTTAGAGGGAGGGCTGTCAAAGGCTGGCACCTAGGCAGCCATTAGAGAGAGGCAACAATGAAGTGTAATTGCAATAGGAAACCTGAACAGAGCCTTTAGTTTCAGTGGAACCTGTCTGAATTATTCCTTATATATAGATCTTTTATTTTGTGTTTTATTCTTGCTATTCTTTTAATTTCACATTTCAAATATGATTTAAGCAAGCAGCCACCACCAGGTCTCTTGATTTTGCTCTGATTGATTTGTAAATCTGTGAGGACATAGTTGAGTTAGATTTCTGACTATGCCCAGACATTGTGATACATCACAGCTGTGGGTATTGTGGGAGCTGTATTTCAGATGTAGGGGAAAAAAAAATTCTTTTGTTTGTCACAGTCCCCATGGATTATCCATGTGATGGTTCAATACTGGTCTAAACGTATTACAAGACAAAATTCAAGATATTGATGGCTACTTGTTTAGTCTTGAGTTAGTGTAGCTATCAAGGAGTGATTTCAATCCAGGGCACAGGGGAGTAAGATAGAGAAATGTATAATGAATATGTTAACTCATTTGAAAGATACATGGATGGCCATGCATGATACTTGTTGAAGGAGCAGGGGAGTACAGACCATATGGCAGGAGGACATGATGTTATGAGAGACTTGTGAAGACATTTTGTGAAGTATGAGAGCAGCATCTCCTTCATCTCATGGCTCGTTGCATCCTAGAGACAAGGTAGCAGTACCACAGGGGAAGGGGTGCAGTCCGTTCTGTCTCTTTAGTGAATTTGAACATGCTACAAAGGCAAGACCAAGGCTCAGATAGTTTGGGTGTGATGGAGGGAGCAGGCTAACGCCCTTGTGATTTCACAGTGAATGTCATGATAATTGGAGTTTTCTGATTACTCTCAGTCTTTACAAGCATTTCTGCATATAACAACCTTGTTTTCTTTCATTTAAAAAGTGAAAGATTGTAACTTGATCACAGAGTTGTGCAGAATGGCTGGCAAACCTGAACCCCTGAAGCACAGAAGAGCAGAAAGAAAACAAAATTACCCAAAGTAATCCTTACAAAACAAAGCAGAACAAAAAAACCCATTTTATTCCACCCTCATGATTCAAGGCAAACAGGGAGAAAAGATTCTCCTATCTCATTTTTCAGCAGTTTGGGGTTGCAGAAATACAAGCAGGTGAGAGATATGTCACATTCATTAAAGATGGACAGGGCATGCTTCTTTCTTTTTAGGCCACCAAGAGATGACTTTCTCTATGTGGTGATAACTAAGAGGATAAGACTGTGTTTCTATTGGTTTCATGCTTGCCTGTATTGGACTAGATAGACGTAATCACCCTGGAGATACTGTATTTACTTCTCCTTCCTTATTTACTTTGTTTCTTTTATTTCACTTTAGGGGACTAGGCTGGAATTGACATTTCTTTCTCTTCAGCAGCCGCCTTCTCTCTCAATGCTGGGTCTCTGGGCACTGAGTTAAGCCAGACAGTGGAATGGACCTGCTGTAAATAGTGTTGATAAATTGGGTAGATAACACAGCATGGCCTGGTTTACTCCAGTGCACAGAGTAATAAAAAGGAGCTTCCGCCTCTGAAAGGTCATCGTATTGACAAGGAGGACGATTGTGGGAATGGCAGTTGTGAGACGCTTGTCGCTAAAGCCAGTTTTCCATAAGAGATGCTGAAGGGATTATGCTTAGGTCTGTTCTTCCCTACCCTCACCCCTGAGGTCATCTGATTTAATGGTGCTGAGTGTTAACACGGAGCTGAGGATCCGTGGTGCAGAACAAGGCTGAGCAGCAAGGCTCCCAAAACCACTCATGAACTAGCAACGCTCAAAATGGCCAGGTGCTTGGGAGGTTTTTCCAACTTGGCCATATTTGGTAGACATGACAGGACTATCCCTGCAACCTTAAATGCTATGCTACCTCATCCTGTATAGCCAGGAGTGCTTAGTGAGAGGGACAGGGTGACCAGTAAGATACAATTCTCCCAAGTAGTTCAGTGGTTTAATGTGTTAATTTTAAATGTCCCTTTTATTCTGTTTCCATGATCTCATTTTCAACAGGAGGCCGGGGAGGGAAAAGTTATAGCCAACAGACAATCCACCCAATAAACATCACTGAAACATCAATCATTTTGGTGGTTAAAAAACACTGACGGGTCACAAACATTGAGAAGAACTTGTGTCATGTGCACCCATCACACAGAAGGCACACCAGAGATTAGCCAAAGGAATAACTCTAAAGGATAATTAGGACTCTAAGACCACTTTAAGGAAGGATGCTCCCAAAAAGCTGGTACTGGCAAAACATGCCATTCCCTTTGAACAGCCAAAGTAAATGTGTATTCAAAAGCACAAAATCAGAGGCAGAAGAGCAGAGAGCACAGTGTGGTTGACATATATCCACAAATAAAAACAAACAGAATAATCTCAGATGCCTTGCCTAGACTTGCAGTCCTCTTCATGCTACAACACTTTTAAACAGCTTTCCAATCAACATACCCAATTTCAGAACCAGAAATTCAAGTCTAATAAGGTTTTATTGAAAAGCAAGGCATATATCCTACCAACTGAATGCAATGGACTGTGCCAATTGGCAGCAGAATGTGATATGATTATATAATAACTGCCACTCCATGTCATATCAAAGGTCCATGTAGTCCAATAGCCTTCCGTGACATTGGCCAGTAGACCATGCTCAGTAAAATCTATCAGAAAGTGCATGTACAAAGATTTTTCCCTGGCTGTTCTTGCAACCTCCAGCACTCCAGAGCTTATGGGATTCCTAAACCAAACCTGTACATAAAGCACTTTGTACATCAATGCGGAAGTATCCATAAAATGAAGGCATCGCTACTTGGTGAGAAAAAAAATTTGTGCTCCCCAAAGAAGCTAAACAAGTATGACAAAGTATTGATTCCATCATTTTATTTTAAGAGTTATGCCCATGGTGTATTAGGGAAAGGAATATTTCTACAGTAGAGTGAGTTTCTTAGCTGTATAATGTATTGTGCTACCCCAATGACATTATACCAGAGGTGGTTTTCTGAACGGGGGGAGACACTTTCTCTGTCTTTTAACTGTTTGCTTGCCTATTATATTGGCTTAATAGTAGATTTCAGCAGCACTTACAGCCTATTCCCAGCTTAGTGTTGAACCCTCTGTTAAGATTTAAAAATGAGAATGAAGTTTTGAAGGCATTCTTATTTTCATTGAGAATTGGCCCACATAGAAGACTGGAGTTTGATGGATCATCAATTTTTATCACTTACTACCATTCCAAACACTATGTGACATGAATTTGGAAACCTCAGCTGTGGGGAAAGGGCCCAGTTTGGCCAGAGTAGAAAACCATAATGCCTTGGGAAGACAGCATACTGGCTTAGGGGATGTATAAGCAAGACCCAAAAGATGCCCTTTGAAAAGATGATCTAATGATTTAATACCTGTGTTCTTGGATAGCAGTATCATGAAGCCCAGAATGGTAACCCTTGCTCTGGCCACAGCACAGTCTGCCAGGGAGCCAAGACCAGATCATTAGATGGCAAAACTTGCACTTCTTGCAAGACGCTGGTCCCCATCCAGTTCACAGAGTCTCAGCCAGCGTGTGCCATCTGGCTTGGACAGCTCCCCAAACACATAGAAAAGGCTTTCTTAGAGCCTCGGCCACAGGGAGGGAATATTTCCCGGAGCTGGAAATGGTGGTCACTGTAAAGTGTAATAGCTTTTGGCTCCAGCAGCCACATCATCACAGATGTTGCTGAGGTCTGTTGTGATTTTCAGGCACTTCTGGAAAACACTAAATGATTCACAAAATAAAAGCAGAAGTAAAAATTAGAATTGGTAAACCACCTCCCTAATGCTCTCTCCCTCCCCTGCCTCTGAATGTGAAACACTCCCCTCTGTCGGCAGGATGATCTGGACTTGAGTTCCCCTGAAGCAGAGTTAGTTCTGTACAGTCTTGAAGGAGGCTCTGAACCCGGAATGAGGGGATGTGAGATAATAGGGCCCTCAGCTACTCACCCTCACCTTAGCTTCATCCACAGGGCAGGTATGGGCTAATGCATTCGGCTCCTATTGCTAAGCAAGTCGGGGGTATAAACATGATTTTCATAATTGGGTTTTAACATAGGTAGAAACTACCCAGCAGTGATAATAGTTTTGCATCATGAGAGCCTTAAGACAGAGGAGAACAGCTTCTCTGAAGTGTTAAGGATCCCAGCACATTTATCTTAATAAGTTTTATTACAGCCTGCCAGTTTAAACCTAATGACTAATTTATCGTATAAAATACCAGCAATATATTTTTTGATTTTGCTAATTAATTATCTCAAACAAAGGTGGTATTTATAAAACTGTCCAGAAATGGTATGAGCATTAAAATTGCCTTGCAGCAGGAGATGAAATTATTACTAACATGGGATCAAATTATTACTGTATTGACTTAGTTACTTTATTACCTCATAATGGATTTCTTCATTATTTTCCCTGGGATTGTAGCATTCATGATTGCATTAAAGTCTGTTAATCTATGCAAATATCATTAGGAGCTACTAATAACCACAGCAACTTTCTTCAGTTCCAAGGAATGTGGTAAGTACTCTCAACACATTGTTATGTTCTGTTAATGTGATAGGATTAACCCAGCCCCTGGGTCTTCGGGACACTGAGTGGGCAGTAGATCCCTTTCAGCCTTTTCTTCCTTAAGGATAGATGAGGTGGAAGGTGGGAATTTTTTTCTTCTGCTTAGGAAGCAGGATGAGGGGCACCATTCTCAGTTCCACCACTCTAGACCTGCCTGATATAAACCAAGGCACCTTTTAGTTTGCAAGAGAGCCATGTCACATAACTTACCCCATTTTTTCCAGCCCTGCTACTTATCCTGAAAAGCAGCAACTCACACATGATCATGTGTTCGCCAACCACAGTACGAACCAGTTATTTTCTGAAAGGCAAATGATGAGATTGTGACTTTTCTGCATACAGAACAGGATTGAAAGCAATTAGGGTAGGTGAAATTTCAACACTGGGCACAGCATTTGAGTATCCCACGAGTCATCTAATTCTTTCACACTGATGTTTCAGAGATGCTCAATCTATCTTTTCAGGTGGGCTGAGTTTACTGCAGAGCTGTGAATGTGTGTGTCTGTGTTTGAACTGACTGCTTAAAAAAAATGCAGACAAATATTAAGCTTTGAATGTTTCCTTTTCCAACTGCACTAAAAATTGAAAGATGCATGCATAAGCAGAAGAATAGGTAAGGAGAGTTAGGTACACAGTAATAGGTACACATCTGTTGGATAGGATAACTATTTATCTCTATTACCAATTAGTCCAATTTTGCAATTCCCATGCCTATATAATGAGGTAATAGACACCTTTGTAGTAAGGCACACAAAATTAAATAGAAGAAAATCAGGTTAATTTGGATTGCTGACTGACAAGGAAAGAATTTCACCTCCTCACCCTTATCTGCCTGTCTGTCTATCTGTCTGTCTAAAAGATCTAGATCCACAGCTTATACACAAGCAAGACAGCAACTTTCCAGCAACGATTTCTAACTGATCAGTGCTTGTATTATTTCTGCAATATTAGGGCTTACATTGGGTTCCCCTGTCATTTCTGAATGGCACCTGAAGCATCCTCTTCAAATTGACCTTAGACTGAAATCAGTTTAGGTCCAATTATAAGAGCTACTGAACTCTAGGTGCCCTTGCTTTGCTCCATCAGCATGTGCACCACAGCTGAGGGGAAGACAGGCTTTGAAAATGTTAAAGGCTTCCATTTTTGACACAAAAGGTGCATTCTGAACTATACACAAGCAAAACAGGCTTGAGATGTTGGTGAGCAATGCCACAGCCCCAGGGGTCCCTAGAATCCCTCTCTTCTCCCGTGAAAAGTAACAAAATTCTCCCTCCCCAAATCTCTGGGTTTGTTGTTCATTGGTTTTGGTTTTTTAAAAAAGTGAAAACTCCACAACACTGCCATGGTGTTAGAACAAAGCAGTGTTGGATCAAGCATTTGCACCTCTGTAAATGGATTAACAAAATGTGATTGTTTGGTGTTTGGCTGTCGTTCTGCATTTGGCTCAGAGGGGATAATTTTAACTCAGAATGTGTTAAGAAGTAATTCCATAGACGGAAGCAGTCTTGGACCCTGTGAAACTTACAGCTTTTGTGCTGATGAGCTAACCTTGTTTTGTTAAATAAAAGAGTCCCTAGATGGTGTTCAAGAAGGAAAAAAGCAGGGTGAATCCAGGAAAAAAAAAAAAAAAGCATGTTATTTCTTGTGTATCCTTTCATTTTTTTCCCCCTTTTTTTAAAAAAATAAAAAAGAAAAAGAAAGTGAAGTGGCTATCCTTCATGGTGAGAGGGAAAAAAACGGGGAAATCAAGCCCAGGAGAAATGCAGGCGGTAAATTAGATGGATTGGTTGAAGCTGTTACACATTAATTGCATTTCAGGATCACCTGGGCCCCCTCTCCACCAGGCAGCAGAGCCTCAGTCTGCTGGGCACTATACAAGTGCTGAACAAAGGATGGTAATAAAGCAGTGTTAGCAGTCATACCAAGGGTCTCTCTGGCTAGTTTCCCTTCCCAGTTCATTGCAGAATACAAGCTCATTAATTCTGTGAGTTTAGACAGGTTCTGCCAGTCAAGTCTCTTTCACAAAATTGCTGAGCAAACCCCCCCATCATGACCTAGTTGAGAATTTTGAGGCTAGAAACAAAGAGGGTTTGTTTGCCCCTTTTTTCACTGGACAAGAGTCTTAACGTGGCAAAAAACTTAGGTCAGCCCTTCTAAGAAGTTACAGTAGATTCAGATGTGTGAGGAGCCAGTTGTGGTAGGGGCATGAATAACTACCAATTGCTGCCAAAAACACCAACTTGGAAGGATGCGGGTCCCACCAGAGAGTAGTTTGGCTCTCCAGTGCCCTACCCACCTTTTATTCTAGGCAGAGAGTGCAGTGATTTAACTCAAAATGGGATATAAAATTATGCACCTTGGACTGATGGGAAAGTTGGAGGCAAGTCTTTCTCCTTATTTCTTAAATTGGGCTTATTGGAGTTGCTGACATTGGTTTTGAATAGCTTGATGCTGCCTAATAAATAGCTTTCTTGGGTTTCTAGCGCTCAGTCTGGATGTCTTTAATGTAATTTGGAACTTTAAAAAAAAGTCTGTATTCTACTGATGATCCTAGTGCTGTTATCTTGAACCCATCTCAAACAGAAGTGGAGGGATGCAATTATCCAGTGTAAATCAGAGTGGTTCCATTGGTGATGCTGCTTTACACTGTCTGAGGACCTGGCTTAGTTGTGGTGCTGTAGTGATCTCTATTGCCTAACCTCCCTGAATCCCTTGCATGGATTGTACACGCCAGTTAACTTCAGGCAAGATTTTCTCACATTGTCTGAATGCTAATTGTACTTCTGTGCTGCAGCTTATATTAAAATTAATACATAATTCCAAAAAATTGAGATAATTGAACTGACCCACAATATAACCCCTTTCCTTACTTCTTAAGCACTTGAGTTTTAGCACAAATCTCTTTTACTGCAGGGGCTTATGTTGTGCCATCAGAAAATGCAAAGAGCAATTAAACATTTAACATGATCACAAGGAGAAGAGAAAAGCTGCTGTTTAAATGTATCAAGAAAGAAAAAAAAACAGGAAAACAGTCCATTGGCTCTAATGGAAGACTAAGAAAAATTTGCACTATGGTCAGTTTAATTCAAAATCTTTGTTTACTGGGAATCTTGTGTATTACTTTTAAAAGCAAAATACCTACTTTTCTGAGCTCCTTAGAAGGAATTTCAAACAATTGTGATGCCACAAAGATGCCAGGTAGATGCAAATGATTTCAAAAGAGTAAGCATTATGACTTTCACCTCTTTGTTGTCCTTACTTGGGAGGGTTATCTGGAGCTTGGAGACTATCTTCTTCTGGAAAAGACTGCATTGCATTTCCTCAAAAGGAAAGAAGAAACAAGTAACTTCAAAACTCATCATCTCTACTGACATTCTTCATTTTCCTGTTTTACACACTTTTTTATTCTGATAAAAGCACAGAATCCAACCTATGAGTCATCTCAGTTAGTGTTGCTGCCTATACTCAAAGTATTAATAAGAGGAATTAGTCCTGTTTGTCAGTCTGTCTGTGAATGAGAGACATGGGATTAAGTCGATAGATGATATTTGTTTTCCGTAGCTCATAGAGAATGTTTGTTCAGTTGCCGTAAGGACATTGGGGTCATGCAGCCCAGTACAGAGCCTGAGCAGACAACTGCATTATACAGTCCTGTTTGTGAGGGGGTTCAGTCCCTATCATAAAATGAAGATCTTATTCCAATGTTATGTTGTCCTAGGAGCCTACATTAAACATGTCCTCAGAGTCTGTCTCACCAGTACAAAGGCATGGACAGCAATACAATTTTAAATAAGCTTCATTCCCTCATAAGGGATGGATGGAGACAACAAGACAAGGATTGGACTCTTTCCTTCAGGGCTGATGTCCAACTCACAGTCTTAACAAAGATACAGTGGAATTTTAGGGGCCTTATTTTAATAGGATTTTCCAGACTTTTTCATGGGACTCTGATTTTCTGACTTTCCGATTTAAGCTTTATCAGGACAGTCTTGTCATTTCTGGAGGGAGGCCTAGAAAGCAGATCAATTCTAGAAAACCAGATAAAAAAGGCAGTCGGGTCACTCATCTACATTTTGAGATATCGGGGTACACGCCGTGATGATCTGTTTGGTGGTGTCAGACAGAGGGGAGCTTTGTGAGAAGCTGCCAGATCCCCAGAGGAGGCACTCTTAGGATCCGAAAGGTAGGAGGGCAAGGATCTGAATTAAGTTCTCTACATTTTAGGCAAGTATCTGAATGCTGGAAAAAGGACTCCCTCTTTTTCCCCTGCTCTGAGCTTTGTGGGGATTTAGGATTCAGAACACTTCACATTTTAGTAGGAAAAGCTTGAAAAGTTTTTTGGTTGAATTCAGAGAAAGTGGGAAAACTGCTCAACCACTTTCTGCCTGCAAAACATTTTCTTTTCTTTTACTTCTCTTGAAGTAACACCTATACTTAGGCATGCCAGTGACACAGAGACTCTCTATTTGCCATCTCAATTTTTTCTTGGATTGCAGTATCAGACACAAAGCAACATTCTCTCTAGTAGATTGTGCCACTAATACAATAAGGGTCTAATATATTAATGAATAAGGATCTGTAATATGCTAATATTTCTGCATCACATTAATATTCTATTAGACTAATGCATTATTATGCTAATAAGTCTATTAAAAATGCAAAATATAATTATATGTTCTGTATGGCTCTACTGCTGAAATCTGATTCCTGCCCTAGACACACTTCTGTGTGTATTTCTAGAAATTGTATTACCTGTTGTGAAAAGTTAACTTGATCTCTATACCTGATGTATTTCATCATAGACACCAAACAGCCTAGCCAGGATTTCCATACCTCCAATACCATTATCATGTGAAACAAATTAAGTGCTTTATCTCCTCTGCATTTCGGCTGTGGGAAAGACAGGTTTACAGCTACGATTTGCACATAACTTTTTCTGTCATGCTTTACAATGTGGTGTTTACCCTTCCTTTGTAGAGCACCTGCTTGAGAGGGAGCCCTCCTCTGGGTGGATGTGTTGTGCAAGAAGGATCCTAAGTCACAGAATCACAAAATCACAGAATCACTAGATTGGAAAAGACCTCCAGGATCATGGAGTCCAACCATTACTATCAACCATCACACCATGTACCCGAGCACCCCATCCATCTGTCTTTTAAATACCTCCAAGGGTGGTGACTCAACCAGCTCCCTGGGCAGCCCGTTCCAGTGTCCATTGACTCCTTCAGTGAATTTTTTTTTCTCATGTCCAGACTAAACCTCCCCTGGTGGAGCTTGAGGCCATTCCCCCTTCTCCTGTCCCTTGTCACTTGGGAGAAGAGGCCACCTCCCTCCTCTCTACAACCTCCTTTCAGGTAGTTGTAGAGAGCAATGAGGTCTCCCCTCAGCCTCCTCTCCTCCAGGCTAAACAACCCCAGCGCTCTCAGCCGCTCCCCATAAGGCCTGTTCTCCAGCCCCTTCACCAGCTTTGTTGCTCTTCTCTGGACTCGCTCCAGAGCCTCAACATCCTTCTTGTGGTGAGGGGCCCAGAACCGAACACAGGATTCGAGGAGCGGTCTCACCAGTGCCGAGTCCAGAGGGAGAATAACCTCCCTGGACCTGCTGGTCACGCCGTTTCTGATCCAAGCCAAGATGCCATTGGCCTTCTTGGCCACCTGGGCACACTGCTGGCTCATGTTCAGTCGCTGTCAACCAACACCCTCAGGTCCTTCTCCTCCAGGCAGCTTTCTAGCCAGACTTTTCCTAGTCTGTAGCTGCACAGGGTTGATGTGCCCCAAGTGCAGGACAAGTCCTGGCAAGCTGATGCCCTGATGAAGGGTGACATCTAAGACCTGCTGTGGGTTAGGTTTGAAGAGATCCCTTTCTCTGTGGTATTTCATTCTGGCAAGTTTAGGCATTGACTGGTTCAGTGTGCTGTTTATACATTTTATTCTTTAATGCCTTATTTCCCCTGACACCATCCAGGGAACCTAAGCCACAGGCATAGCTGGCTGTAACTTCCCCAGACAGCTAGTCCCTAACATTGTTCTGTAGCTATGCCTACATCCTTCTGTGATCCCAGTCTTGGGTATGCTCCTGCTCCTCTGTGACTGTTGAGGGAGAATTTGAAGAGTGCCTCCCACTCTCCATAAACATATCCACACTCCTGTGCACTCCTGAATAATGGCATTTGGAGGAGAGGTCTCCTGCAGTTCTTTCTACCACAGCTAAATGTTCACTTGATTGCTTTTAGATGGGCCAATTAAGAATGAAAAGGGAAAGTGAACAGCATGGTTTTGTTTTGTTTTAAAAATGTCACGTTTTCCAGGTTTATTAAGAGGGAGCTCAGAATGAATATTGAATTTTCAAAGACTAGTTCTGATAAAGTTTGGGGAAAGAAAGTAGAAGGACACGTCCTTCCCCTTGTCCCTGCCAGGATAACTTGCTGCCCTGCATCAATGTCTGCATCTCATGGCACAAGCTATTTAATGGATGCTGCAACAAAAATCTTTAATGAAAGAATGGGGCTTCTGTTTGTTTGAACGTCTATTCACTTCTTTATTGTCAAGGGAAAGAGGCAGGAAATTGAATAGAGAAAGATTATGACTAAAAGAAATCCTTTCTAGTGGTAAGGAAAGGAAAGTTCCAAAACTGGTTGTCTAGAGAGACCGAGTCTCTCTGTCACTAGAGAGGGACAAAAAATGCAAGAAACATAACTGTCAGTAATACCATAGTCAAAACTGGTCCTACATTGCTCTAGTTGAGCTACGTGGCTCCTTCAGGGTCCTGCAAATGCTTTATTATGCTTCTGGCTCTCCTTTCATGGGCAGCAGTCCCAAGGCTTTATGAAGTTTCTTAACCTGATAGCCCCCAGGGTTTGTTTGGTATCTTAAGAGCAAAGAGGTTGTCATGGTATGAAATTCTCCTTAAAGGAAGCTAACAATAGGAAGAACAGATTCATAGTGCTTCATAAGACTGGGAAATATGTTAAATTTCACAAGATTTAAGCCTAACATAACCATGTACATGCTTCTTGCAACACTCTTGCATTGCACTGCTGTGTGTGTGAGTAACCTTGTCCCGTGGTGGCTCTCCTTCCATTGCAGTAAAGACCCTGCTACCATTAACAGTGACTGTATTTTCCTTCTAAGGCAAGAGGAAGAAATTTATGTCTGGGGAAGTGAAAATCCAACCATTTCAGTATTGTTTGCTGTGGATATTCAGTATGATACGTATGCATGAGTGATATTCTACAATATGAATGCACAACTGGAATTTGTCATAGCATACTCCATGGGGAATGAGTTTGGGACTCAATTACACAAGATTTGAAATAGTTTTATTTTTACTGTATCATCTAACTCATCTTACTTCCAAATTTCACTATTTTCGAAAGAGCAGTGGAATGATTATTCACTCAATGAAGATACAAAAAGCATTGAATTCCCAAGCTTGACCCACAGAACAGGAAGCTCATATCCAAACATTTGTAATGTCCATATTTTGAAATTGCTGCCAGTGTTCCAGCAGCCCAATAGCAACTTCCATTTATGTCATTGTCATTATTACCATTATTATTTTAATACATACGCTGTGCATCAACATCTCCTGTGGATTCTCCAGGATGAACATCAGGTGGTTTCAAGCTGCTCCATCAATTTGAGGTTCAGTGGAGCTACACTGATTTACATCAGCTGAGAATTTAGCCTAAAACCCTTATTGAAAGTGACAGAAAGCTTTTTTCTGGGTTGTCTCTCCCTTGGAAAGATAACACTTTTCAAAGGGAAGCTGTTACTTGGTATGTTCTCTTATGTAACAGTGCTGTTAGCAAAGCAGAGAGACCAAAGAAGTTGAGGACACTAATATGCATGTGAAGGCTTAGATTGCTGAAGTGAGCAACTTCTCCCCAGCATGATGTTGAGCTGTCGTTAAAAACGTCCACACAAATAATGAGCTTTTAAAGGAAGCTATTCTTATGTTTCTGCAGATACGTTCAATCTAAATTTGTTGGGAATGAAGGTTTAAATGTAAATTATTACTCCAGTCTTTGATTATGTCTATGTCAATCTGCCTAACAAAAATCTCCTTGTCCACTCATATTTCTGTATCAATATATACCTGAAGTATTATTTTCTTCCCTAATCACAATCTGACTAGTAGTTAGTCAAATTGATTGTTTCCCTATAGAAGTAGGATGTTGGAAATTTTACACCTTTCCTTGACCTGTATGGATGGTCTATCCACAAACTAGCATTTGGAATTTTCCCACATATCAGAAAGTAACTTCAGTGGCATGTGCATGACAGGAAATCTAAAGCTCAGCTCTCTCAGAGATGAAGGCACATGAAATCTAAACTGTAATTGTGCTTCACATCACCAGTAGTCCCAGGAAAGTTCATTGAAGACAGTGGCTCCCCTATTTCTAGCCTCCAATTTGCAATGATGTGCAACTTCTACACTGCTGCTACCCTGTGAAATATTTTGACTATCCTGCTACCTTAGGAACTTTCATGATATTCTGCATAAATTCTCGTGCTGTACTGTCACAGGGCATGAGCACAGATCAACAAAACTACCCCTATGTGTTTCAGATATAACCATAGATCTATTGGATTGATTTGAAACTGTTCCAGTGTTATTTGTTGAACAATCACCATCTTTAAAAAAGTGTGGGCTAAAGAGCAAGAGAAGCCTTTGGAGGATGGGAGAAGTAGGGTAGGATGGCAAGTTATATAGTGCACCTTTGTCTTACAGAGCAGCCTAGATAATTCTATGCAAGCCCTGAAATGAGTTTTTGCTTCAGGAATCGTGAGCTGGTAGCTCCCTATCAGTCTGTGAGTGGTTTTGTCCTTTGGGGCTTGTTTCAAACTGGGATTAATAAGCAAAGATTGACCTGTAAAGCTCACATGGATTGCAATTCTTTCTCCATAAAATGTTTTCCCTTTATATGGAAAAGCATTTTTTCCTGTCTGACTTTCTTAGGTTTTCTTTCTCTAGATACAACTTTTCACAGTCTGAATGTAGGCATGTGTAAAACATCAGGGTGAGAGGATTTGCTCTCTAGGCAAAGAAAACACTGGAGGTTAATTAAAAACAAAAGGAAGAACAACAAATAACCCCCACTCTTTCCTCCTCTCTACCCACATGGACCCTTCAAACCCAAGGGTTCTTGCAGGAGTAGAGTTAGCCAGGACTGGGATGGAGGCAAGAGCCCTGGAGGAGAAAAAGTGTTTGTAATCTTTAAACGAAAGAAAGGTGGGGGTAGACTATCCCATCAATGTAATCCCAGTGGTAATTTCATCTAGGCCTGTTGTTTCTTAATGAGTTTTTATCCATCTTTAATTTGACGGGTCTTCTTTCCCAAATGAGGGCAAAGATGGCAAGGGGGAGGGGAAACAGAATAGTAGGGCAGAGAGCCAGCCCTCCAGCAATATTTCTTTGTTTTCTTTGTTTCTTTCTCTCTTAGCTGATTGCTAAAATCTCTTTCTCACGCTATTCTCTGCCCTTTTACTAATATTATGGTTTTGTTTCAAAATACATGTTCTACATGAACACAGGGAAATAAGAACAGGTGCACCAAACCAGGCTAACTAGTCCAGTACCATTATCCACAGAAGCAAACAGCAGCTAAGAGTGTAAGAATGACAAAGACACACTGTGCTACTTTCCTCATGATGTAGGCTTAGGATTTCCTTGCAGTTATTTTCCCAATGTGGACTTTTCACCCATTAACGTCTCTAGTTATTTTTTGCACCCATATAAACTTTTAATATTTGTTCTTCCCTGCAGGAATTAGTTCCATGGATCAATTACACTTTGGGTGAGCAATGTTTTCCAGGTGTTCATTAGTATGCCCACATGCCACCAGTGACTCAGGGCTTAATCTAAAGGTGACTACAGTTAGCAGGCAATGTGCAATCATGGATAAGTTTTGCACATGGACAGGTGAATTAATAACTATTTTTATGACACCTTGTCACTTTCTATTGTTTGATCTTTTCTTTGTAAAGTTGTTCTGGGCTGGGTTTTTTTACTCATTCTCAGGCTTCCTCATGTGTTTGACCTCTCCCATTTCCTGCGTGTTACTCAGATGTGGAAGAAGCAAATGAGTCTTGAATAGGAAAGAACTATTTAACAGCAGTCTCCAAATGCCAGACGAAATTAAGATAGCAGTTTACAAACATTTGATGCAGTGCACAAAGTAATGTTCTGTGTGTGAGGAAGGCTGGAAGCCTAGAGATGGTCTGTTCAAACCAAGGAGCAAGAAACTTTAAAACATTTGATTGAGTAAAAATATTATAAGAAAAAAAGAAGAAAAAAAAAAGAATTCTTGTTTTTCTTGTTTATATCTCTTGGTCTGCACCTAACTGGTTACATAAAGCCTTAATAGTATTTAAAGGAAAATTCATCAAGTCCTCAAATTGAGGAACAGGCACATCTGGGGCAGAAGGATCTTGAGGGATACCCAGTCTTAGTGGCAAGCTTTAGATAAAATCTAGTCCTCACAATAAAGAATTGGGACATTTCTCCGCAAAAGCATTCATTACAGATTGAAGTCCAGGCCAAGCTGAAGACCAGGCTTGTCCTTTTTGGTTGCTGGAGTTTCACACCTCTTGTCTTCTCCCTCTTTCAGCCATACACATGCTTCTCATTAGAGGAGTAAACTTTGAATGAAATATTGTGCACATCTCTACCACTGCATTACATCCCGCTGGTCATGTCTTGACAGGCTGCATCAGTCAATAACGATGCAATTTTAAAGGGTAATGACACAGCCATGCAGAGTAATGAGAGAAAGCAATTTCTCTCACTATTTAGCCATTTACCAATCGATTGAATTCAAAACCATCAAGTCAAAAATACAGGGAGTGGGCTAAGTCCAAGAGGGGCCGACATATGTCCCTATAATGTAGTGGTTCTGCTCAGCTGGCTAACTAAAAATGTCTAAGCAAACACATTGAGTTAAACTCTGCTTAGGGTCTGAAGACAGAGCAGAGCAAAGAGAAGAAACCTGGGCATGGGTTTATAGAGTTAAAAAAAATATAAAAGTAAAGAGATGCTAAGAGTGTGTTGTTTGTGTCCATGCAGTGAGCATCAGTTCAGGCATGCATGTGGTTTCAGCAGAGTAATTAATACAGGTGTGTCTATTTCTATAGACTCTGTCTCAAGAGTCTTTGCAGTCCTTCCTCTGAGAATCTCTACAGGCTTAGAAAACATCTGTGGTTCTCATGAGCGGCCCCCAGAGATTAAAATGGACAAACTTCATTTACAATCACGCAGAAAGTGAAACCCAGATAAATCCTTAGATTAAGCAGCAGAATGAGAACAGGATCCTACCTGTTTTCCTTCCTGTGAAAGAGAGGACAGCCTTGGATTTGCCAGAAGCAGGGCCAGATGTGGCCACGAAAATGTCATTTGGAAAAAGGGGGAGACAGATGTTACGCATTCCTTTTTATATTGGAAATGAGAGCGAAATTTTTAAATCACTGCTCAGAAAGCAAGAGGATAAAGTTGGTAAGGAATAAGGTCATCATTTTTACTTCTTTCACCAGGCAACCTCAGGGTGATGTGACAGGACCCTTCTGTGCTTTCATTGCTTCTTATTTTCAATGGAAGTAACTACGTTATCTTTCCTAAAAAGCAGTGAGAACGTCCCATTCTAACATACCACCTAAAATACTGCTGTTTTGCAAAGACATTTATGAAACGGTCTGCACAAAAGATGCATACAACTTGGAGCAGCCCATCAGAAAGAAAGGTGGCAAACTCTGTTTCAGGGTGATTGTCACACAGTGATGTGCTTAGCTTTGCTAAACCACAAGCATCTTGTACAAGCTGCACCCATGTGGGCAAAAGGAAATACACACCTCATCCTAAGAGCAGTCCTGCATGAGGAGATGCCCTAAAATACTGCGTACAAGTAGCTGAGCAAGGCAGTGGGAGAAGGACAGGGTGGAGAGAATAAGGAAAAGGACAGGGTGGAGAGAATAAGGAAAATCACTCAAACTTCAGCAGAGATGGGTGCTCATAGGTCTTGGATCAAGAAGGAGGAGAACTCAGCACAGGAAAGGAAAGGGGTGAGGAGATGGTGAAGTGTTCTTTCTTCTCTTTTTTTATTTGTTTTTTTTTTTTTCATAGGGCTGTTTATAGGTGTAATTCTACAACTTGAGAGCGAAAATCCTGCAAAAGCCCTAGTGATTATTGTTGCTGGAGGACCCTGGATGGTTTTGTATCTCCTCTACTCTGCTTCTACTGCTGGAAACAGGGAAAGGAGGGAAGGAAGAAAAAGCAGGGGAAGGAGGAAAGCTGGCCTCTAGCAAAAAAACTGATCCAAAAGCTCAAATATCCTCCCAGATTTTGGTGCCTCAGCAGCACTGGCAAAATAAGGAGGAAGGAGGCACTGACTTCTTCGAACACTCTTTTTCTTCTCATGATGAACCCCTATACTGGGTGTGTGAAGGGAAATAAGGTGTGCTGAGATCCAGTACCCAAAGTTGCTGTAGTGGCCCAGGTTGCTGTGAGCAGGAACTGGCAAGGCTTTTAACTCCAGTTGTCTTAGTACTCAAGCATGTCCACCTGGCACATAGCAGCAGCCACAAACAAGGGTAGGGTCAGATTGCACCTTGCCATGCAGCCCTGAATAATCTGGTGAACTGTCTTAGGGTTCACACAGGGCATTTGTCTGGGGAGACTCACCAGTTTGTCAGATACAAAAGGTGACATTCAAGGGTCAAATTGTCTGGGCTGATAGTTCAAACTTCAGTAAAACCCAGAAGTATCACATGCATGTTTAAAAATATTTTATTTCCATTTTCCCTTTTTTTTCTTCATTGAGTCCAATTAGTGTTGGAAGAGGGGGCAATCTGTCACTTCATTTGGGAGCCTGGGACTTGCTCATAGAGTGTCCCCAAATTCTTTATCACATCAAGGCACCTCTGCTGCTGTCTCTTGCTGCTTTGGTGGAGCTCCCAAACGGAGACACAGGATGTGTGAGCAGAGGGAGAGCATTTTTGTGCTAATAGAATATGATGATTTCTTCAAGAGATGCAAATGAAGAACACAGAAGCAGTCTTTTGCCAGCACTGCTGCATACAGGATATGGTCTTGCCCATGGAGTGGTGCCAGCTCAGAGAGGACAGGACATAGCGCATCCCGGCAGTCTCCTTAGCTAAATGGGCTGCTCACGCCTTGGGATGCATCTGTGCAGCACCTAACCCAATGGGGCTTCTAACTGTGACCATAATAGAAATAACATATAGCAATAAAGTAAATAGACGGTAAAACTGTCTTCTATAATGTTATTCTCCAGGCTAAATGAGATGCCAAAAAAGAACAAAAAGCCTCCAAGTGATATTAAAATGTCTTTCATCTTTAATAATTTAAGGGACATACTATTGAGAAAGATAAGGAAACTTTAAAATATATTCTTTTTCTGCCTCCTGGACTCTTCTGCAGACTCCCTCCTGTCTGATCCACTGAGGACTCATTGATATATCCTGGGCTGAAACAGAGCATTTTAAAAAGTTATTACAGCTAAAAGTTGTCCCCTTCATTTTATTTTATTTAGCAAATTTGCCTTTAGAAAAACTGTTTTGGGAGATTTCACTTATTTAAATAAATTTCCTTTCCTCCCTCTATCCTTCCTTACTGTTTTCATCCCTCTCTCCCATCCCTTTTTTCACTCCCTTCCTTTACCTTACTCTCCTCCCTCCAACATATCTCTCCCTCTCTTTCTCTCATTCCTTTTCGTAGTTCAAAAAGCCCTAGACTGTCTCCTTGAGTGTTAAGGACAAACTGGCAATAATTTATGTTATAGCTTGATATGAAAAAAATTACATTACACTATAAATTATAATATGAAGGGTGAAATGCCAGGAAGGATGCCAAATGCCGGTGGAAGTCCCATTAGACAACAGAGTTCTATTGCCTACCACTCCCCACAGAAATCTTAGAAGGTTTTCATGAAACTATTTACTGTGAGGGGGGAGAGGCTAGAGGGGGGAGGAAGAAGAAATATAATATAACAGATAAAGTGTATAATCAGTCAACTGGAGATAGGAAATTTTTACTAATGTCTAAAAAGAAAGGTGACTTCTCTACAGAGCTATAGCAATTTTGAATTTCGACATTCGGGATGTTGTAATGCTGCCTCAAGCTTGAACCAGGAGCTGTAGAGATGAGGATGTGTTGTGTGAGTTGTACAGTTATTTGAGGGGTTCTTGGATTTTATCCTCCCAGATAAGTCCCTATGGGACTAACAGAGACCCCTTGATGTTTCAGACACCCCTGCCCATTGCTGTAGATGCAGGGGGCTGTTGTCAGAGGCTGTCTGAAGCCACACCAAGCTCTGGTGTTTTTTCACTGAGAATAGGACTAATCAGAAGTGGAAATAAGGATGGACTCTCAGAGGAAAATGTTGCAGAGGGATAGATTGGAGCCTGGAGCCCAGGTCTGACCTTGTAGTGTGGAATGTTGTTCAGGAGGTGAGATGGCTGGGGAAGTACAGAAGGGTCACTCCTTGCTACCTCACAACTCTTTAATCACCAACCACTAGCCATTAACACTCACCACTAGCCAGCACTTGAAAAGATCCTGGGGACTCGTGGGCCATGAGGCAGACCTGTGCAGTCATCTTCAACTACTGGTGTACTGTCTGGTATATTTATGTTATCTTCCCCCTTGCTATTATTCAATTCAGGCTTTCTAAAAATCTTCACATGCTGTCACTTCCACCTGATCTCAGCCTATGCCTCCTTTTGTTCCTTGGATATGATGAAACCAAAAATAGAAGTTCAGACAAATGAACCGCTTTGAGCAACAGGCTATAGATCGTCAATAAAAAGAGGGTCAGTTTACCCTGGGTTGCAATGGCTGTTGAAGCTGCTATTTCATTCCTGTCTCCTGTATGTTGAAATAACTGTTTGAATCCAAAGTTATGAGCTAAATTTTAGAACACTGCAATGGCAGTGGAGAGGCTAGAGTCCTTTCTAGACACCAAGTAAAGAAATTAGATAAGTTCATTGTAAGAAAGAATATTTTTGCAATGTACAAAGAATACAAATATGTCTATTTTCCTTTAAAGATAAAATAAGTAAAAGATGGAAAAATAGATTATTATTTTGCTTTCAAAAAAACTAGAAAACCCAATCCCAATCAATGGAGAGAAATGCAGCTTTGAGTGCCTTATTGAACTGACCTAAAGAAAAAGCTTCAGAGCTTCAAGCCCAAACAAGCCCCTGATAAGATGTGAAATGCAATGGAAAAATCATTTAGAGAGAACAACCAAGAAGCTGATTTTGCTCTAGTTTTACAGGTCAGTTCAATAGAGGTTCCTGAACTCTCTTTTCTGTGTAATTCTTAAGAAGGGTCAATTAATTAATATATTTATCCAGAGGAATAGAAAAGAAGAGCACAATGGGAGGAAAATAAACTTAAAACAAAGACAGAGTGAGCATTGCAGGTCTTGGTCGAGCTGCCTAGCACAGGAGCATTCCCTGGGTACCCAGGAGCCTCCCTCCCTTCAACACTTAGCTTCATCCATTAATTTGGGGCATAAATTCTCACAAAAAGTGACGGAATCCAGATAGAAGAAACATATCCAACCACATTTCTTACTCATGTTTTCCTTATTCAGCTCTTTGTGATTAATTTACTGCATTTTCAACCAACCCTCCTGTTTTTACGAGAAGTTAAAAGACAGTGCAAGTATTTTATTATCTTGCTGCCAGCCTCCAGAAGAGTATCTGGCAGTATTCAGTACACTCCCTGCTGTGGGACATGCTGATGTAAAACTGTGGGGCTTGATTGTTGGCTCTGCAACATCACTCATCTCCAATCCCTCTTCTTTGCTGCCCATTCCCCATAACTCCAGGGTATGGCACAGCTGTGTGAACCTCAGAGCACCCTAGACTCCCTGAGTCCAAAGCATCTCCACAGACTCCAGTGGAGGGACCTCAGGCTGAAGCTCTCTCTCCATGACTTGACAGCTCTATTTCTCACGCAGGCAGGGCTGCTAAGGGGACATGCAGAGACACAGTTCACCTGCCCCCAAGTTTGGGCAGGGAAGATGATGCCCATTTCTCAGTGCCCAGTGTGGGACAATAAACAGGTGCATTTGATGATAAAAAAATCTTATGTCTCTGCAAGATCCTGCTTAACCTTGGCACCAGACCTTTTCACTCTATGGCCTTAAAGACAAAAGCTCTCTGTAGCCCCAAAAAACTGAAAAGGGCCACTTGTGCAGCAGCCTGTGAGCTATTACACTACACTTGATCTCAGCCAGAAGGGCAATGAGCTATCTAGGCCACTGTTTAGAAACTACAGTAATAACAATAATAGCAAGTTTTTGCATGCAAAAATAGTGTAAAATCAGTTAATATAGTGTGCGGGCCCTCTGGTGTTGCTCCCCATTTAAAAGTCATGCTGGTGAAGACAACAGTGCATCTGGAGCTGGGTCTGGCATGTTTGTGCGTGTGTTATAGCTGGAGTTATTGGTACCATCTGTGTTCTTATAGCTTCTCCACGTATTTTTTGTATCGCTGAAAGATAGAGACCATTTACCCTCTGCTCCCTTCCTAACACCACAATAATTAAAAGGGTGTTCTGCACAGAGGGAGGAGAAGGGTTAACAGAAGAACTTTTCAAAGTGAAAAGGAGAACTAAGCCTTCATGCTCTTGTGGAAATTTAACTGTGAAGAAGTGGGGGGAAAATGCTTTCTTCCTCCACCCTGCCACAATGCAGTCTGTCTCAAAAAAAGGGAAAGATATTTTTTTTCCATGTTCTTCCAAATATCACTCCTGCTTGTCACAATATTTATAAAAACCCTCTTGCTATCTCAAGCTGCACAGCCTTTGGCTCAGGTTCCTGCTTATACAAAACAGGGTCATAAACATGTCACTGTGTATTTGATAAATCCATCTTCCTCTTGTCATTGTCACCAAGAAGCTGAGATGACGGGAGATTACTCCGTCAAATCGCCGTGGAAACGCCTGCAGAGTTTATGAATTTTCATAGGATGTAAGTCCTCTTTAATGGGAAGTGGGACCCAGTGAAAGCTTACTATTTTTAAGGAAAAGTGTGTGCATCTATGTGTTTGCAGCTGTGTGGGGGAATGTAATATATGGTTAAATCTTTACCTAGCGTATATGAGGAGTTACACCAATGCATCCCAGCTGAGAGCATTACTGTGAGTTTGTGTCCATTTTGTAGCATCTATTTCTTTCTCTGTGACCTCAATTCACATTTATATTAAGGCTGCCTTATGCCATAGTGTACATGTAAAAAGGATGTTAAATAAGTGTAAATGCCATTAGAGTGTATTTACTGATCTAACACATTTCCTGTGAGCATTTCCATTACCACATTTTGATATGCTTGTCTCTACCTCTGTCCACCCCCTACTCACCTTCTTTTTCTGCAATCTAGTAAAGATACCAACCTATCTTCAGTGAGAATTGCCTCTATGTCAGGGTTCAAAGGCCAGCTGGCTTTCTCTTTTTGTTGCAAAGCTTAAAAGCAAACACATTTCACAGTTTTCCAGAAAGAAGAAGTGTCCTTTTCTCGCTCCTCACTAGAGTAAAAAACGGCTGAAAGAATGATGCTCCAACTTTAGCAAAATAGGAGAAAATATATAGATACAGATGTTAACCTTCAAATATGAAACTCAGTTATGCCAGGCACTGAACAATGTCAAGGAACTGAGATATCCTTTGGTGTGCCAGCATGATGCTCAGTGCAGGACAGGGCTCCTCTCTGGAGGATGTTAGTGCATCATGGTGAACAGACAGCTCATGGAGACAAAACAGAGAAGATTTGGCAGCTACTTTGCAGTTCAAGGAGATACCAGCTAAAATATTGTGGGGAACTCAACTGGAGCGACGGTGGGAAGGGACTTCCAAAGGTCTTTCCAGCCTCTCCTTCAAAGCAGAGATCTCACAGAATCACATAATCACAGAATGACCTGAGTTGTAAGGGATCCACAAGGATCATTGACTCCGACTTCTATCACTGCATAGGACAATCCCAAAATTTGCACCATGTGTCTGAGTACATTGTCCAAATGCTTCCTGAGTATTGTTATACTTATTCCTAATATCCAGCATAAGCCTTAGTGGTTACCTCCTTCTGCTATTACCTTTTATTCTATCCTTGATCACCAGAGACAATAGATCAGCGCCACACAATAGTTGGGCTAACTATGTCTTACTCTAGGTGTTGGTCAAGAATACATGGATGGAACTCGCAGTTCCCAAGTGTCTTATAGAAATTCAGTAAGGTCAGATGTCTGAGACTTCTTCCTCTTGTCTCCCTTGGGAAGCTGGAGATGGGGATCGTGTCTGATTCCTGGGCCCAGCGGATCTCAAGTTTTATGGTCACACAGTGAAGCCATTCTCAAAGCACTACACAGGTCAGACATAATCTGAGATGTTGCCTGCATTGCAGGGGTGCAGCCTATGTGGACACACCTGAGCCATCCCCCACCACCTTAGCTGGCAGCTGATCTCTGCAGCAACACTGAGTTCAGGACAGATTAATGGCTGGTACTATCTTCAGCAGTTCAACAGGATTTTTGGTGACTTTCCACTGCCATCCATGTTGCTGCAGCAGTACAGCTAAAACCCCAAATGGGGATCTTAAAGCTAGCTCTGCTATGTAGACTCTTCTTTTCAAGACTAATTTTTATTTATGCTTTGTGCCCTATGACCCCGGAGCCTTCTCTTCGTATTTAAGTTGTGTTGCCTTCACTTTTCAGCACGTTAGAGTAGAGCAGCCTCCTGCTGGGGCAAGAGTAGGAAAGGCTTTTAAGCCAGTACCTCTGTGTTACACTGCTATTATCACAGCGCTAACAAAATCAGAACCCTCCACAAACATCTGCCCAAGTATGAAACTGCAGAAAAGAGAGGATATAACTGTTTCTTAGCATCCTGAAGCTTAAAGGGAGCTAACCATATACTTTCAACCCTCATGGCAGTAGTTATTGCAGTGTGTACAGTATGTACTCTGCTGCACACACTGAATGAGATGCCTTCCCTGGTATCTTAAGATAGTGCTGTACATTTCAGCAGTTTTCAACATGTTTTAAAGATTGCACACACTGAATTGCATTAACAAGCCTTTAGGAAGTAGAGCAAGACTAAAAGGAAAAGAAGGGAACTCTGGCAAACTACCACCTAATATCACAATTCCATATATTTCCTAGAAGCTGCTAATAGCCTTATATTTTTCATTTGAGGTGAGGTCATACGGCATAAGGAAGTCTAATATAAGCAGGAATATATTCCTTATTCAGTATTTTAAACAAAAATCTTCTTTACAGTGAAGGCTGGGATCCTATCTCTTTGTTTGGCAAGAAAACAACCGCTTATCCTTTTCAACCTTAGTTGCAGGATGGAAGTAATTTTCAGAGTTTACAAAGAAAGCTATTCATTAGCTTATAAGTTAAAATTAATTAAAAATTGGATTCTTTTAGAAATGTAACATCTGTCTCACATTCTCTTCACCCAAATGATGTCAATAAGAGAATAGCTCAGACTTCAAACTTTCTGTATAGTTGCAGTTAATTGAATTCTTATGCTTGGGATACTCTTGAAGAAATTAGGAAGTAATTAGGCTATGCTATTAACAATTGCAGCTAATTGATCTGATGATATAGCCAACAAACAGGCCAATGTCAACAGCTTATTCAGCTCTTAAACTTGATGTAATCTCAGAGATGATGCAATGGACCCTGTTCCCTCCTCTACTGTGAATTCGCTTGCTGTAGTTCTGCTGGCTGTACTGGGAGTTATGTTACTTGGTCGGGGCCAAATCAGCCTTCTACCATATGAAGTCCACCACTGCATTCTCAGGTTGAGAATCTATGCTTGGGAGACTTTATATGAATTTGCACCTCAGGATGATAGGCAGAACTGTGACAGCTTCTCCACTCCACCTGCAGTAGGGTATCCAATTATCTCTTTGTGTGGTTCTGAACCACGTCTCTACTTGTAGAGCTAAACCAAATGGGCAACTCTTAATGCATAAACCAACTGTATGAGTGGAAAAGGCTGTCCTGGACCTTTACACACCACTAGCTCAAGTTACCCAGTCACTAAAATTGCAATCAAAAAATAAAGGCTAAATTCAGCAGTATGGTTTGGCTGCTCACATGGCTGTAGCTCTGAGCAGTAGTTACAAATCCAGTTTAACAGGCCAGTGCTCTGACTCTTTGCATTGATCCAGCACACCAGTGGATTTGTTCTTAAAGAATGAAGTCAAAACTCACTTTGGCTTTGCCAAGGTCTGGCTTGCACCCTGCAGAGCTACAAATCAATAGAAACATTGCAAGGCAGAACTCACTGTAAATGCCTCTGAAGGGGGAGGCATGGAAAATGCAATTACCCAGAGAAGGAAATAACAAGACAAGCTTTTTTTATTTGCCTTTTCTTTTTTTTATTTTTTTTATTCTACTTTCCCCCTCCTGATGGAGAGTATTATACCATGAATAGACAAGAAAAAGCATTTGGAGCATTTCATAATTCTTCAAAAATTAAACATTATGAATGCAAAAAATGTTCTTACAGACAGAATTACAAAGATTCAGGTGTGTGACACCTTAATATTTTTGCAGTCTGTTCACCAATGTCATCATTAGAAAAGATCACATATCTGTAAAAAATGTGATAATGTGAGATTAGAAGAACACAATCCAGTTACTTCAGATGTCACAGATAAACAAGCATCAGTGTTAGTAGTGTGTATGGCACAACAGTTTTCTTCAGATGCCTTAAAAATTGAATTGTTATTAGGATTATGATGGAACCTATTTAAAAATATTAATGCTAATTTTCTAGTATATATTCTTAACTTTTAGCATCATTTTAATAGAGACCTTGGTTTTGCCTTTGTATGCACGTTGCAGGGTGCTGCTTTGGTGTTGCTCTTCTTCACTTGGGTCCCTCTGGAAAAGGAAGGAACACAGGACATGGTTTTCTGTACAGACATAGCTCAATTCTTGTGTTTTAAATACAGCTATCTCTGGGGTTAAACACGACAGCTTTTTAACAGCGTTCAGGAGTGAAGGATAGCTTCTGCAAGTCAAACTGATTGAGGGCTATCTGACAAGGGGAAGGGGGAAGCAAACACCATGAATTATAGATGGCAATCTGTCTATTTTACCATTACATATCCACAGTTGGAGCAGATTCATTCCTCTTGCACCTCCCATTGTGCAGTCGTCCCCACTGTACGTTCATTTCCATTGTTTCTCCTTCCATGTATTGTACATTCAGACTCCGTCTGTCTCAACTGTTCATTCAGGCTCCGTTTGCAGGAGATCCATCCATGGGCTCAGCTGTTTCACAAACAGATCTAATAGCTGTAGTGTGCTCAGATGAGCATGATGGGTAATAGCAGAGCAGATTGAACTATATTGTCCCAGGAGTTCATATATTTTTATACACTCATAGGGTACACATCATCTTGCTATGACAATGAGGCTAAGTCAAGCATCTCGGGAATGCAATAAAGCAGATTACAATACCGTTCTTTCACTCATTTTCAGTACACTTCCCCTCCCACTTTCTTTTAACGACGTTAATCAATGCCAGGCTACTTTACACCCAATTCCCAAATGATGGCTTTCTCTACACCCTCCCCCCCACACCCACTCATCCATACAAACGTTTAGCTCTTATCCCTTCTGAAACAGGCTTCCATGGAGATAACGCTAGGAATTTGTTAAATATCAAACAAAGTTAAGGACAGGAATTTCAGCAGAAAAACTCCCAACAATTCAGGCTTAAAAATGGTAAGGTTAATCTCTTTTTCCCTCCCCAAGCAATGTCACATTATTAAGGGAAATAAAGCTGACAAAGGATGTCATATTCAAATAGCCAGCTTTCTCATTTACAGCATTATTATTACCATACACCCTTCTTGTGGGGTCCTGCCAGGCCATTAAGAGCCAATTTTGCCATAAGACACCGATGAGGGTCTCCCCAGCATCTCAGCATGAGCTATGCATGCTCCTCCAGAAAATGAAGATATGACCCCAGATGGATGAATCACAGACTTAGCCAAAAGCTGGAGGAGACATCCACTCCCAAGTCTGTACCTGGTTAATCAATTCTTGTCATCTGATGCTTTGCACAGATTGTCTGCTTCCGGTATGGCCAGAGTAATACTAAGTAATACTCAGTTCTCATGTGCATCAAGCAGGTAAATTGGCCCATGCTGTTCTTTGCTGGTTCTGAAAGTAGTATTCCCAATCCCAAACATTAAAATCGGGAGTCAAGCTTCACAGAGGCACAAAAGCTGTTTAAAATCCTGAAGTGTTTTTTTACACACACATATAGCATTCTTTGAGACTGCATTGTGCCTTGCCTTGTCTGTTCATTTTTTTTAATTCCTCCAAGAGCTGAGAAACAGGAAGAAAGGGAGGTCTAGTGATTATGATGCTTTGAAACTTACTGTAAAAATAAGCATATAATGTTCACTTCATTACAAGGTTGCTGGTGCAAGTTTTAAAAAAAATTGCTTGAAGTGATAAAAGTTATGACAAAGTAAAATTTACTACTGCAAATGACACACTGTATAATGGCAAAGTCAATGAAAAGTTGAAATCCTTTGTTCACACAGGGCATACACTCTCCAGGACTACAACCTGCAAAAGCAGGATAGACAAACTTTTGTCCTGAACAACACAGATATAGCTGATCATGTCTTCTCACAAGAAAAATGAGCTCTTTCTAGATGCCTCCTAGCCCGACAATTTTGACAGTCTGTGCACTCAATTCCACTTTGCATTCAGATAGTCTTTCCCACCTTGAAAGATCCCACTGAGTGCAGCAAACCATATATAAGGAAACACATCTTCCCAACACTGACATCCGCCCGTCCCGAGGTAGCCACAAGCATCTATCTTAATGACCCGCAACACCACCAGACAACAAATATCAGAGAGAGTCTGAGATGATGGGCTAGTGTAAAATGAGCTGGAGCAGGCTCTGTATAGATTTACACCAGTGGAAACTAGGGATCAAGGACAGAAAATCGTTACTATGTGCGATGGAAAGTAAATGTGTACCTTGGAAGGCCAAATACTGGATTGGAATTGGAGATTAATTGTAACATAGATGGAGCTTTAGAAAATGTATCGAAACGTACAATCATCCTTAATGATATTGACTCCCCTCGCAAGGGTGCTGTGAAGCTTCGTGGGGTCATATAAGAGAGGCATTCAAAGATGCTCTGCAAGCAGGAGCCAGGAGCCATAGAAGTGCAACTCAGAAAGTATACTGCTGTCGTCTTAATGTCCCTAGCAATAAAGAAAAAGAGAGAAAAAGATAAAACTGGGAATGGTGGAGAAATAAGTTAGTTTGACAAACTGGCTGCGATTTTGTATCTTTCTTTTCTACACTCTTTCTACTTCATCATTCATCTTTTCCCTTCTGGGCCCAATAGACAAACACAGAAGTATTAATTCCCCTGATACACCTGTCTTTACCTCCCTTTATTAAAAAGAAGCTGTAGTGTTCAGGGTAAAACATATGTAAAATAGACTTAGGATAGGAGTTAAATGATATCTAGATATAAGAGGACTCGCAGTGGAAGCTGAGCATGAACTGAGCAAACATGCTCCTGAGAAGCACACAACATTGCAAAAATCTTCTAAATTGTGCTCAAAAGTGACAGAAACTTCCCCATATCATGACGGCAATCAGATGAGGTTTAGCATTTTTTGTGAGATTTTTACCTGATAAAGGCCAGGTGGATATGAAACAACAGACCATTCCTCCTTTCCAGGTCTCTGATTCAGGCCACATATTTTAATCTTTACAATGCACTCCAAGAGCCTCTTTAACCCAGTTAGAAGAGTGAGTCATTTTGTGGTATACAAATGCAAATACTTTTCAGTCTCATTTCCCTCTCCTTCCCTTCCCTTTGTGAATCCTCCCCATATATTATTATAGTTTATTTCTTTATCAATAAGATAAATATTGGAATTCTGGAAAAAAGATATTGATCCATTTAGTGGTAAATTCAGTGTATGTCCAAGAACACGTACATTTCCTAATCCCCATGCTTCACGCTGCTAAGCCAGTTCTGAATCTCAGCCCCTGGTCAGAGCTGCCTTCATCACACTCTCCACACCAGATTTATGACCCAAGTTCTGTACCTCACCAGCTTTCCTGTAATCAGGCTGAGTCTATCCTACCGACACAGAGGTATTTGAGCTTCTTGTACCTATTGGCCATGGATTTCTATTCAGCCTGATGTGCCTAAAATGGATGTGTTGGCTGCACTGCTTCAGTACTTTCCTCTGATTGTTAATGTTTCAGTTCCAACAGAGAAGCACTGGTTATGCTTATTTTTCTTTTTTTTTTTTTAAGACCATCTGATTTTGTTTGCTAAATCAGATGTGACAGGTGGGGATTTCATCATGGTTTTACAACTGCTTGTTCGCTCACTTGCTGTGCTGCTGAACCTTTACTTAGACTAGAGCAGAGGCAGTGCTGCATGTGTCTAAGCTCCACAGTTCCTCTAAGCAAAGAACCTGGCTCTTTTCAAACCCATTTCCCAGCATTTAGAAATAAATTACATAGTTCATATTGGCTGAGTTTTGGGAAGGAAGGAAAGAAGGAATATAGGGGGGGGGAAATAAGAAAATGAAGTGTAAGATACAGAAGAGTCACAGTGAGCTGTTAGCAGGACAGAGGAAGATACAGTTATCTTTAAATTTTCATGTCTTGCTGTCTTATTATCATTACCACATGGTGCAATCTTATAACATATACCTACACTAGTAAATTAAACCAGCCAAGACCCATTTTCTGGCCCGTGGAACTAGTGATGCAGTAAAGCTTTCATTGGGTTAGTGAATCTAAATTTCTTCCTGAAAAGGATGCCTGACCCATAACAATCTGAATGGCCACAGCACAGTGCCTGGCCCTGTACTTGATTTAGTTTGGCTGACAGATATTTTTAAAGCTATAGTGTTAAGCCTTTGTTCCCATTTTGTAATCTGGGGAAGGAGGAAAAACGCATCCTTTTGTATCTGTGAACTCCCTTTCAACTTATACTCATATACCTAGCTGTAAATTCAAGAAAAAAAACAAACTTCATAAGACAGCTCCAAGAGAATGAGATTGTCATGGAAGTAAAGAATCCATGTGGTGTTCAAATCCTGATTATCAAAAGCAGAGCAGAGCCTAAGTCATATCCAGACAGAGATTTGAAGCCCCTACATACGGGTATCCTCGGCTTTATGGCTTAAGCCCCAAACTTTGCCTAAGCTCCTCCCAAGTACCAGATCATCACATCTTTGTGAAGCTGTCCATTTCCAAAAAAGTGCAGAATTTACTACAGGGAGAAAAAAATGGAGCCCAAGTGCCATTAATAGGATCTATGGCAGTATTCTGTAATACATCAGTCCTACTTATAACATAATAGCCATATAACTCATACAAGGCTCGGGCGCATGTGAGGCATGGAGGTCTGCATTACACAAGGGAGGAATAAGCAACACAGTCACATATCCTGTAGCTGGTAAGATTACAACACAAGCAGTAAGCTTTCCAGGTCTTAAATGCTGGAGGAAACAACAAGGCATAGGAACAGTTTGATCCCTGATTTTTATGAAAGTTAGGGCATTTTCTTTGCAGGAGAACTGCAGCAATTCGCTGCAAAGCTACATGTGTATGTGTGTGTGATCAGCAATAATTGTTCGTTGCCTTAGCAGAGAAAGCAAGGAATGAATCAGTGATGGGAATTAAATTTTCCTTTTTCTTCTCTCAAGAGGTGATGCTATTAGTGAATGAAGAGGTGAAATGAGACATATTTTCGGATGCGGTAAATTGCTACAGCTCAGCTGAAGCTAAGGGAGCTCTGTTCCTTTATACTAGCTGAGGATATATGAAAGAATATAAATATGAGGAAAACTTTATTGTTACAGACCAGGTTTCTTTAAGGAAATATAGAGAGTTCTGAACTTGCAGTATGACAGGGTTTCTCACAGCCCTCAATCCACATGGTTAGGCATAGCGGGATGACCAACTTCAGACCAGCCACAAAACACACACAGTCTGAATCTGGGCCTTGATTTTTTTTTTCTTTAAGACATGAATTCAAAGCTTTGGGTTTCCACTACAGCAGGTGATGAACATTACAAGTAGCTACAAGTGAACCTTTAAAGGCCTGAGCTTTTCAGAGAAAGCAACCTTTGCCATGGAGACTCAGTAACAGACCTCAATAATTCATGCATTTTAAGCCCAGAAGAGACTGGTGTGACAATCTAAGCTAGCTTGCTGCATAAAACAGTCCTTCAGACTTCTCTGAATTATTTCCCATTTCAAGTCCAAGACCTACTGTCAAAGTAATACATATTTTTCAGAAAAACATCAGATCCCATTTTAAAGTAGCCAGTGACAATTTATCTCCTATAGTCCTTGGTAAAGATACTAATAGCTAATCACTCATAAAAAGGAGGACCTTATATCCTCTTTGCGTGTCAGGTTCTGTCTTCTAGGATCTGGTTCTTTCTACATACCCATCTGCTAAAATAAGAAGCCCTGTATTCTTACATTTCTGTTCCACAGGAAGTGATTAAATCAACTCTTAATTTTCTCTTTGAGGAACTATCTGTTGCCTTTTGTCTCTCATGATAAAGCTGGTGTATGACAGATGTAAGTAAAACTGAGTATCTAAGGGACGGATGAATAGAGAACAGTCATTCACTGCTTCTCCCAATATAATAACTGAGGACCATCGAAAAAAATTGTCAGGCAGCACACTTAAAATGGACTAGGGAAGTTAATTTGTAATGGAACCCAGTCAGGTGGTGAAACTGTTTTCTGCAGAACATTTTAAAGAACAAAAAAAGTCATTAGATGTGTTCTCCTTATCCTGTTTTGTTCCCTTTCCCTGCAGTCCTATGTCAGTGTTGCATGTGCTTCCACTTACATACAGGTTTAGATGTTTTGTGGATCAGGTCCAAGCTTCTAATTGGGAAATGCTTCAATGATAGATAATAAAGAAAAGGATCTGTGTCTTTAGCAGGGTTAGTTCTGGTATTTTCCAAATGTTCAAAGTAGCACAAATTGCAATGACAGGGCTCCTTTCTGTGCCCAAAAATTTCCTGGCTCAGGTCCAGCCCCTAAGATCTTAGTACAGGCTACAGGTTCAGTAGAAAGTTTGAGGTCCTGAGTGGGAGGTGAGAATTATGTGGTTTTGTGGACATGATCTGCAAAATCTATCCAAAAAGGTAGTTCTCATGGATTATCTTCTTCATCATCAGGCTTTCCCTGCTTGTCTTCACTGGCAGCCTGGGTTTACATGTATGAAAGCAGGTGTGAATACACCTGCTCTGCAGCTGGCCAGAGCAAACATGCACAAGAGGAGAAGAATTAGTATTGTCATTCTCCATCCTCAGCCTGGACCACAGGGAGGGTGACTTAGAGCTACAGAGGTTAAAAACTAGAAAGCCAACCCTGGAATTAAGTTATAATGTCTAGCTGGACAGGGAGAGGAAGAGTGGGATGCGGATAATTGCACCCATAGGGCAATTAAAGTTACAAGGAGCAGTCGAGATCCTCTTAGTCCCAAGAGTGTGATTAATTGGCAATAACAACACCCCTGGAGTTGCCTTATTGCTTTTATGAAGCCAAGTCTTTATTTTTTATTTTATTATTTTTTATTTATAAATGAAATATTTAAGTGCGTGACTTTGATCGCCAGGATATACTAGTTAGTGCTGGCTTCAACCACAAGGTGCCAAGATTAAAGATTCATCAAAGGCAAAGGATTAACTAACCCTACTAGAATGCCAAGTAGCTGGTCGAGGAGAGGATGCTGCACTAAAGGACTGAATGAGGTCCTTCTTTGCTTAGCTTGTTCTCTAGGGCTATGGATTTTGTGTCTCCCCCTTCACTCCACCACTGCTTACCTTATTTACCCTTCTGTACCTGTAACTTGCCTAGGAAGAAGAGGCTGACACTGATATTAAAAAATACAAATACTGTGCTAGTATGTGTTATCCTTTTAAAGAGTGATGGTTGGTGCAAAGATGACATCTGACACTGTCTAATACTGGGGATGCAACCTCCTGTCTCTCAATGTGTCTTATGGAGATTAGGTTCATATGCCACCCCATGCACAAATCCCACAGGTCCAGGTTTCGAAAAGGAAAGAAGCTCCTAATAAGGAGCACAGATGTCTGGTGGTCTTCTTCAAAACCAGCCAGAAAGAGAAAAGCAGAAACTGCATCATCCCTCTTCAGGCATAATCGCCATACATTCATACTTTCCCTTAGAAATCTGCTTTGTTTCTGTGTGAAAATAGAATATGAGGCTGAGATTTATCTGAGACTTCTGGGTGCTTGGTGGTAAGGGCAGTTATATGGTCACACCGGTTGCCTCTGTGCAGGTCAACGCTGAGGTTAATGCCCAAGCTCCATGGTTGTCCAGTAATCCATGACAGAGGGAAGGGATGATCTCTTCAAAAGCCTAAATTTCTTTGAAATCGCTCTTCCTTATTTATAGCTGCTGGCTTACAGAACACACATCCACATGCCAAGATTCACAAAAGTGATCAGTAGCTTTTTAGTCTTTCTTTTAATTCTCAGGTATACTAAAGTGGCATTGTTGCTAGAGGGAGTATGTTTTGTTACTTTTGAAAGTCCAAAAACATCGCCAGGGTCTTAAACTGCAAATCTGAATTTTTGTCTCTGTCCTTTAAATCTCCACCTGCTAAGGTGCTGCAAGCACTAAATTGTTTCAACAACTCCCCCTGCCCCAAAAGGGACCACAGCAAGGCAGAACTGTGTAAGCATCCACTCCTTCACAACAGCCCACAGGACTGCAAACTGGTTAACTCACTGCTTAGGTTAATGGGATCAGTCAAGAGATGGAACAAATGGGGCAAGAGAGGAGCTGCCTTGGACATGAGTTCGTTCCAATAAGCTCTGTCTGTCTGACTGCTGCCTGCCTGTCCCTCTGCACAAGTGGGGCTCATTCCATGAGGAGGATAAATACCTCTACTCCTTGCCTCATACACGATGGTGCTTTTTCCCCTTCATCTTCCCCTTCCCTATCCCCTCCCCCTTCCCCTTTACCTTTCCCTCTCCTTTATTTCTGTTTAAACCTATTTGAAAATCTACGTTCTTCTCAAATGTCTGTGTTCCTGCCAAAATAAAATAATTGGCACGCATTTGGGAAGACTTAAAATTTCGCTGGCACCTGGTTAGGTAATGTTTCCTTCTCTATTGCTCTTCCCATCTCTCTCCTACAATGTAGCTAAGGAGCCCAGCAATCTGCCTTCCTAGCCAGATACCATCATGCAATGGGAAATACTATTGTTTTCTTTAGGCAGATGGTGATTCTCATCCTTTGATCCTTTCACTAAACTCATTAGAAAACCTGGACTCAGATCAAACCTTAAAAAGAAGAAAAAATCAGAGATAGACATACATGCCAGAACGATGAAGGTAGTATCTAATATGCTAGATGGAACAGAGTAGAAAAACGTAATTTCTCTCTGCTTTTGTCACAGGGATTTTGAGTCTCTGGCATATGCAACTTTTTCTACTACTTATGGGATTCCATTGGTCTTTATACACACATGCATACAGACATATTTGTGTGTGTGTGAGCATGTGTATGTATAAAAGTAATCAAAAGCATCTCCACTTTCTTTGGCCCATATGTGGAGTATAAGAGCCTGGTATGGGTCTCACTGCACTGAAGTGTGTACTCCTCCGATACACTTTGGTGTGTATTGATAAGGGTTCTGCTGTACTTCTCATTTTGAAAAAAAACCAGATTTTCAGTGGTTTGGGCCATAAGACATACAATGAATCACTGCAACATGGCAGCTGACATGGCCTCTGTGCTTATCAACCTGCATCCAACCCCTCTATACCTGGCAATGCAAAGTGAGCACAAAGAGCGTGCCCAGCCATGAGTTATCAGCATAGCTCAATGCCCCTCCCTTGTGTAGAGATAGATTTATTGTGCTATGCAGGGGAAAGGTTCCAAGTGTGTATTTGTGCCCAAATCAAGGTGGTGTAAATGGCCACAGATGAGTGCAAGCAGGAAGTGATTCAAGAGTGGTGTTCTCCACACTGTCTTTTCTGCTGGGGTGAGGGAAGAATGTGGAGGGATATCCTCAGAAACCCTAAAAGAAAACAAAAGCATCTGTCCCAGAAGCAATGATCATCTACCTACATGGTACCCCATCTCACAGGCTGAGTTAAGAGGTGCTAGACACCTGCAGATCCCATCAGCAGGGGTACAGTTGTGTCATTCATCCTAAATAACAACCTCATGGGGTTTGCTCTGTAGCAAGTACTGGAGTCAAATACTGTGACTGGACTTTTTTTTAATGGATTGTATAATTTTATGACTGTCAAGATGAACAAATAATTTGCAATGAATAATTTAGCCAACAGATTTTGATTCTTTTGCAGCTTACTGAATATCCATGAGCAGACCTCGATTTCAGCTGGCTTATTTATTGTTTGAATTTATTTGATGTGTTGCCCCTTCTTTTTTTTTAAAAAACACTATCAACTGATCAGAGACAGCTCCTGAAAAAAAATCTGATAGTCTGCAGTTGAAATTAGTTGCAGCAGCCATGAATCAGAGGGTGGACAGTCCAATGTGTAGAAATTTCACTTGAGCAGTTTGGAATTAATCCTCAGACCTTTTATAGGTTTCCAATGTGACCTTGGTCAAAGAAGCTGGGAACCATGTTGCCAGTAAAAAGCTGTCCCTAAGTGACTAATCCAAGGTCTGAGATGGGGAGGAACACAAGAGTGTTAAGGCTGGGGCATCACCAAATATCTGCCTTGCCTGGTATCCCGTCTTTGATTATGTTCAAGTGTATATGGCTAAGAAAAAATATAATATCAGGTTAAGCAGACTGTGATTCTTCCCTAAAATATCCATCCTGTCTTCCATGATCTGTAGTTAAAAAGTTCCCTGAGCCAAAGGTGGTGTCTTTCTATTTGGTAGCCCTTGATGTATTTTTATTTCACATTAGGGGCATGAACCAGAGGCTGCGGAGGACATTGGCCTCTGCTGTAAATTCTATGTTTTATTCTACCACAAACTACTTGGGTTACCTTGATCCAGTCAATTAGGATGGTATTTATTTACATTACCTAACATTAGCTATTTAAAAGACAGAAGAGAGTGCGAGCTAGCTAGCCAGCTAAAGATGGGGAGGAGTTCAGATACCCTGTTTAGGGAACCGTCATGAACCCATTACCCAGATCAGACTGATGGTTGCTTAAGAGCATCAGGGTGCAGGCAGAGCTCTACTCATTACAGAAGGCAGGATGCTTCCCCTCCTCCAGAGATTTTGATTATCCACATGTCAGGGGTACACAAGTAAGTGGAACAAACAAATAAGGCAAGATAACAAACTAAACAGTACTGAGAGGGAACACTGAATCCAGGATTATGTCTGGCTTTGCCCATGAGAGGTAGCAGTGTTTTGAAGGCACTGAAGCAAGAGGTAGATTTTAATTCAGGTTCTTCCCATATGCAGGCTTTCTGCTGAGATGAAGGAGGTATTTTAATCCCCTGGGAGCAGAGCTATCAAATTGGCTGGATGGGTCCCTCTGTCACAAACAGCATATTTTATGCAATGTACCCACAGTCTGATATGTTATGGTAAATCAGCTTTTTCTTCTCCAATGTTGTTTGCAGTTTTGCATAGTTGGGTAGGAGGAAGGAGGGAGAAAGGAACCAGGTGGACACAGATTTAAAAAGCTCTCTTGTCCAAAAGACTGCTTGTGAACAGGTGGAATTGAATAATGCTTGACGTTAGATATCTACACTGGCTGCTAAGGGGAGCCCTGAGAGCTCAAGACCAAGAAATCACCCTCTGTGCAGATAATGAGCCTGTGAGAATGGCCTAAGGTGTGTCAAATATACCCCGCTTACACTGTGCAAGAACTTACATGCCCAGGAATACCCGGAGAGTTAGTGTGCTACCAGGCAGGTCCAAGCAAACTCTCCACAGGCAGACAGTCCACAGGAGGTAGAGCATGCCATGTTTCCTGCTGCTCCAGATGGTGCCCTTTCAGAGTAATATAGATGTAGCCACCGAGGTCCTGCCGAGAGACAGCCCTCTCCTGCTGGGCAGCTGCACATAAGATCAGCATTGCTTTCCAAAGAGCTTGTGTACTGGCCAGTCTGTCCACACTCCAGTCAGGAGGGATTGTTATCAGTCCTCTCCTAGGGAACAGGATCAGGTCAGCACGGGGTGCTTTTGGGAATGAAAATGGCCCTGTAGTTCTAGAAGCATAAGATTCTCTCTTTCAGGTGTCTGCTTTCACAAGGTCACTCCTACTATTCTGCAAAAGGAGCAGCAGGGAAATAGCAGATTTATTCTCATCTTTAGGCAGAAGTTTTGGAGTTTTTTCTGAGTAAATGCAGGGGTGGAAATATCAGCCATTGCTCTTTCTGTCCATTCTTCATTGATAGCAAAGAGGACCATCTGTGCCAGAGTCACAATGAGAGATCTCCAGCCTGAGATTGTTTTCAGACTCACTGTGGGCTGAGGTGACATCAGAGATACAAAACCACTGCATTGTCTGCTTTTTTCCTTCATCTTTATGGACTCCCATTTAGTTTTCATTTAAGATCTCAGCAGACTGGAATAAATCAAGTGTCCACAGCACTTCCCTCTACATCTTTCTTCTCTGTAGAACACGTAAGACCTCCCTTGTTATCCTTTCTCTTATGTTTTTCTGTCTATAATGAGTACTGCTTATGCCCAGTGAGCCAATCATCCCTCCAGTACAAGAAGGCTCTTTTCTTCTAGGCTGGTGTATTTGTTTTGGAGGTTGTCTTGATTCAGGTGAAGAGTGTTTGTGGCCTGAATCTATCAGCTCCTCAGTGTTGCTCAAATTACTTTCAAAAAGTAATTTGTTGCTGATTCCCACATCCAAAAACTTATTGTCAATCTCATGTTCTTGGTGACCGTCTCAGTAAAAGATATTCACGTATCCAAAAGTAGAACCTGACTCTTGCAAACTCTGGGGAAATAAACCTGAGGTGCAAATAAAAAAGATTTTTAGAGACAAGTATAGTCTGTTTCCAGAACTGTCTTTGATGACTTGGCAGAAAGCAGTCTCCAAACTTTCAGCGGCACTTCTAAGCAGGTTATGCACTGCAGTGGCATCCTGTGGTTTCCTTCCTATTGCTCTTAAAGACATGGTCTCATTTGCACATTGTATCCAGGAATCAGCAAATACCAAGGGATCTGACACAGAGATGATTGCTAGTATGCCAGCAGCAGGGCTTGGGGGCAATCCAGGCAATCCAGCTTGGGCAAGTTTCATCTTCCGTAATTTAGGTGTCCTGAAAGCCAGATGTCTAATCTGGGTTAGTTATGTCAGGCTTTCCTTAGTTTTGAATTAAATCAAAGTCTTTTTGACACCACAAGAATAAGGAGATTTTTCTGAAAATCACACTTATATTCTGGAGGAAGGGAAATGTTTCATCAACAACATTTAGGCGCTTTTAGGAAAAACTTACCCATTAAAAGGTTGGGCTTTGATTGAAAAAACATGAGTGAAAATGTCAAAAACATGTACATGGAGTCTGAGCTGAGGGAATTGCAACAACAAACTGTAAGGCTGAAGCAACATAGACCCAAGGTCCATCACTTACAATTAGCTTGTGATGCTGGCAAGCTCAAAATACTTATATATCTATCACAGGAGTCGATACGGAGGAGGGGTAATGCTTTCTCTTCTTGTTTCATCCTAAAACTCAACAGTTTGTTATTGCTCCTGCTGGCATTAGTGCTGGGAGAAGGCAGAATGAAAACCCCACTCAAGGGCACTTCTCAGCTTTCTCTGGCACAACAAAAGTCCAGCTCTGTCTGTCCTCCAAGTAAAGAACCTCCAAGTCATTTAAAAAATCACAAGTATTAAAATGCACCCGTGACATTTACACTGCCGTCTACATCCATTGCAGGGAGTCAGGGGCCATTGATAATACTGATTGGCTTAATCTCTCTGATAACGCAGGGCAGAGCTGTGAACCAGTACTAAAAATAAAGATGGTTCTCATTTACAGAGAAGCAGTTAAATATGCAGAGTGAAAAGTGTATCAGGTGAAAAGAAGAACAGACTTCTGTGTCCCAAATCATCCAGTTTGTTGTCAGCTGCCTACTCCTTTGCAGGTGAAGGAGGTGCTAAGAAGGATGGAGGTTCCTGTTAGCAGCTGCACACCTGCAGCTCCTGTAAGCGTCAGTCACCTTGCAGAAAACAGCCACAGGATTAGGTCCTTCAGGAGAGATACCCACTTTTTTTTTGCCCTACATGTCAAGATCCTGTATATAATCAAAATATGCCATGGGATTTGGCCTAATCCAACAAACCGACCAAAACTTACTGTGCTATTTTCATTTGCTGTAGGTTTCTTGACCTGCAAGAAGCCTTACTCCCTCCAGCCCTAGTTCCATGCTTGTACATTTCTGCTGCCAGCCTATGATCAACCATGTAAACAAGGAGGTCTAACATCTGGGAGGGAACCAAAGTAGCATTAAGGCTAAATAAGATTTATGTTAGTCAAATTAAAGGAAAGTCTGGTGTCTCCTGACTCCTTACAAACTTTGTTCCATAGGAAAAGCTGTCCTTGGTTTTCTTCATAATGATTAGAAAAGATGGTGCCTTTCTTAGATATGGTAGTCTTGTCAGCCTCACCAGGATAACACTGTTCCTCTGAGTTGTGCTTATCTTGCACACTAAAGGAAACATGATATTTACATTTCTAAAAAAAGTAGAAGTGTGTACAGGTATGTACCTTGCCCGATATCATCTCCCCTGTATAGGAAGAAGCATAAGATTGGCCTTGTTCCAAATCATGTTGAACACACCACCTGGAAGGAACAGAGACATCTGGAAAATCATTCCACAGTCTCTGAGGAAATTACAGGAGAAATACCGGATGATTGGAAGAACAGCCCTTTGTGGGATTCTTGCTTTATCAGCCAATTTCACTTAGATATTTTTTTTCCTGAGTAGCATATGTTCAGAACTTTAATAAGAAATCTTTGAGTTCTGGGGGGTTATTTATTTGCTTATTTAATTTTCCTCATAAATGAAAAAAGTTTTAGAAATCTCACAGGTGGCAGGGCAGGGGGTGGGGAAAAGAAGGAAAAAGAAACATAGCATAGTTCACACAATAAGATGTGATAGTGGAAGGGATTGCTCCCTCACCTAGTGCGTGGAGCAGATTCAGTAAGCCCCCAGCAAAGCTCAACATGGCTAGATTGCAGCAGATCTGACTAGAGAAGGAAGACTCTTTGGTCAGTGCTTCTCAAAACCAAAGTCCTCCTGCAGACAAGCATGGTTGTTTCAAAAACCAGGTAGAGATACTTCTGGTAAGAATGAAGGGGTAGGTAAAGCTGAACCTCTGTGTGCCCAGGCAGAGCATTGACTACAATGTCCTTTGGAATGAGGGGAAAAGAACATCATTATATGAAGTGTTCTTCTAGTTTCCATGCAATTCCTCTGATGCAGAGCTGCTCTACCATTGATTGTGCTGCAGTTATTATACTTTGGGCTATATAGTCAGTATTGGAGCTATATACTCCTACTCAATCAATTTCCCCTCTAAATCATCTTCTAAAGCACGAAAGTACCATGAGATACACGTGGACAGCACAGGAGGAGACCCCAGACTGTGTCAGACAAACTGCTCTTTCATAACACTAGATTTGATAGCCTAACAGGAGAAAAGGGGGGAGAAATCCAGACCCCCCCAGTTTCATCTGAACGCATTTGCTATTCAGTGTTTCATTTTTTTGTAATTAGAGGAGGTGTGTAGGAGTGTGGAGGATGGAGGATGACAAGAGATAGATTCCACTTCATAAACATCTTGAACATTTGGAAGCTTTTAAGCAGCTGGCAAAGTATTTCTGAACCAGCCACCTGCATATGCTTTCTGTTTTTATTAAACTAAACTCCAAAGATGAGAAGATACAGGTGTAAGCTTTGAGCTCCATCCTTTTCCCCACCTCCCCTTGTGTGTTTTAATCCTAATCTGCATCAACAAAAATCAGCTGCTTCTTTAACACATGCAGAAATTATATTGAGGCCCATTGAGGACAAACGACGAGCTTTGATTCCATAATCAGTCGCTAAGAAATTCATTAGTGCCAGCACAGATCTTTTGTGTGGGAGAAGATTTCCCAATAGACCTGCCTGCATCAGAAGAGCTCATGAGAAGCCGTTCTCTTCCATTACACTTGGCTTTTTCTTGTGCTGGGGAATAGCCCCTTCAAGGAAGAAAAGCTCAGGAGCTTGAAGACTGAAAACCCATCTTCACTACTGGCTGCCCTTCACAGCTACTCTCTCTCTTATGATGTCTCTCATCTCAAGAATGAACACATATCCCAATTGCTCTGGGGTCATTAGAGATTTGTAAAACAAGTATAAGAATGATGCTCAAGCGTAAGTCCCCTTATGGACAAAGTATTCTAAAGGATGTACCTACTTTTCTCAATTTACGTTTTGGACCAAAAGAAATAACCAAATTTTCAGTGTTTGTTAAGCACCCATCAGTTTCCAAGGGTTTCTTTGAAAATAGATGGGGAGGCAGCACTGTTAAATATCAGGGACAAGACTTTCAAAAATACCTCTGATTAAAATATCTGCACTGTGGGTTCATCTATAAGACTTACGTGATTGTGTTTTGGTTTGGGTTTGGTTGTTTTTTGTTTGTTTTTTTTTGTTATTCCCCTTAGGTTATGTGGATTTTATTCTAAAAAGAAGCCAAACAAACCAAAAACAAAAAAAGAGAGAAACTGCACATCCCACCAATACTCACCCAATACTTATCTACTTAAATCACTTAAGCACTTAATCCTAAATATCTCTAATGTAATTAGGTATCCTCTCTGTTAAAAATGTTGGTTAAGATAGAGGTCTTATCCCTCCTCAGCTTCTTAGTTAAATGTGGGGGACTATGCAGTATTTATCTTAAATGCCCTCTTGCATTAACTGTTAACTCTAGCTTTGCCATTGTTGTGTGGTGAATAGCAGGAGAAGCATTATCTGGGGTCATAGAGGGATCTGAGGAAGCCGAACCATATGAAATATAAGCAATTCACAGGGATCTCCACGTAAGAGGTCATGCTTCTAGATTTCATTCTACACTTAACATTAACATTTAGAATTCACTTTTTTGAAAAAATTCTGAAAATTTTCTGCACTGTCTATTCAACTCGCCTCAAAATTCACGAATATTCTGGTATCTGCTGGTGCTGTTTCTGACAGACTCACACTAATGTTCTGGTTTGCACATTTTTCCTCCAGTAACCTGAAAACATTTCTGGCATGAAATTCATGTTATACTTTCATATCTGGGGCAGGAGTCACCCTCTGGACTGAGGAGTCTGGATCTTTCCACTAATAATGGAGAGAGACTGCATGGTTCAATTTGACTTTACTCCAGGTTTTTGGGTATTTGATGCTAGGTGAAATAAGTTCCAGAGATTCTCACCCAAAGAGCTTGGAGATTACATTAAAGCCCAGTGAGGACGAGGGAAAGACTCTATTAACTACATCACAGTTCAATCCAAGCCCCTAGCAAATTCAGGATTCTGTTGTCTTCTCCAAGTTATCCAACACTCTCACAAACACCTCCTCTGACCTGAACCATGTTCATGGCCCAGCAAAGAAACCAGGTGCCATATGCACCCCTATTTTTTTCAGGAGACATATTTAGTACCAGCAGCAAGCACACACAGCTGCTCCAAGGGAAGAAAGGATACTTTGGTTTGTATTTATTGCAAACTCTGAAATGTAGCAGAGCAGTGTGTAGACTGAGACCAATGCTAATCTCTGTGTTGTTTATCTGCCCACACACAGTCTTGGAGAGGGGAATATGCTGTGAGGAGCTAGGGAATGATGGCACAACTGTAGGCCTGAGGTTTTTTTGGATGAGGCAAATGCATGGGGATCCTTTATCCTCTGTCTGGAAAGCCAAGAGAAGCAAGAGAAAGTATGCTAGCTGAATAGCTTATCCAAACGACAAGCTTTCTGGGTGCACGGGGACTCCCTTAGTGCCATGCATGTGAACACATTTAAGATAATCCTGGCCACAGAGGCACCCACTCCTTTTGACAAAGCTCTTTCCTTCTTTTCCTCTTCCTTGACCTTGTCATTCAGTTCCTTATGAAGGAATGTGAAAGCATCTGTTGTTTCTTTCATTTAATTTGTAAATACACTGCCAGAGGGCTGGCAGAATGCGTGCAAGCCTGACACCACAATGTCAGTCATTGCTTCCAAAGGCAGGAATGCAGGCTCCTGTCCTCCGGGAGACATCTTCCAGCCTCCTGTCCAGTGCTGCCAGAAAGATGTTTAAAAAGCAGCTTGGTAGATTTCTCCACGAACCTGGTGTGTGGGTGTGGCTGAGGGGCCATGGGGAGCTGTATGAATGCCTGAGGTACTTCTTGCATAGCTGGACAGGGTGGTTAAAATTGATCTCTACTGAGTTCCAATGCATTATGTCTGAGATATATTTTGCCAAAAAAACTTCTTATGTTCTCTATAAATCACAGTCATATCTGTATTCTAGACAAAGTTATTAAGCAAAAAAATCCCACCCATCTGTTTTTATTACAATGCATGATAAAGATTGCTATGGCGGGAGGGAGGGTAGAAGAAAAAATTTGGGTGTAGAGAAACCTTTCTCAGTTGTATTAGCTAAAGCAAGGAGACTCTTTGCATTCACTTTGCTGTATTATTACTGAGATAGTCCTTGGACTTCAGTTCAGTCATTTACTCAGTCCTTGAGACAGCAAACTTGTCACCAGCTTATGTGGTCATTCTGCTCCACAAAAGACTGTTAAAGGCCTCAAGGTTTCACCCATGATTGTTATGATTACTATAAATTATCTTTTTATTGCACATTGAAATCCTCAGACACTGAGCACCTACAAAATCATGTTTCTTTCAAAAGCAGGTGCAGGCTTTCAGTTCCTGAACTGCTTCTTACGGCTGCACAGACAGCTGAGACAGCCATCCAGAGATGCGGGAAGGAGTGTACCTCCTTCCCCAGCTCCTTGGCTCTTTCACTGTCTTCACGCCTGACAGAAACAAGCCTTTCCTCTGCCTGGCAGCACACAGACTTCACAGGAGACATTGCTTGTTCTGCTGGGTGCTTCCCCCACTAGAAATCCAGAGGCAGCATCTTTCCCCATGCACTGAGCTGACCAAAAACAGGGACAGAAGTCTGGTTCCCTCATCTTATGCTGACAAGCAGGTGACATTCTTAATTAGAAAACATTTCAAAAATGTGCCTTTTTCCTTTGTAAGTGGGGGAACTATCAAATCAGTATAGACTGTCAGATAGCTCTTGATCATTTTTCCTGGCTATAATTCCAGTTAATTGAGAGTGTGTAGTGCTGATGGGGCATTTTACAAGAACCATGTTCATCCCCTATATGACAACGTTGTAACGTGTTTCGTGTCATTTTGATAGTTTTGGTCTATTTTATTATTAATCTTCCTTCCTCAATCCTAGCACTTCTTTCTCCTCTTAGTCTTACATAGCGGGAAACTGGGACACAGAAGCATGGGGCAACTTGCCCAAAGTGAGCCAGCGGGAAAGTGACAGAGACGGTTTTATAAGTCAAAAGTACAAACCCCTTGACTCAGATCAACACTTCAGTCCTCCCAGCTCTCACTTTTTAGCATTTATTTCAGTCACTTTTGATATGAAACTTGCGTGTCAGCCCCACCAAAGCCAGAAGCCCAGTGAGTGTAGAAGGAACCTTTCATAAGCAGTAGTATGTTTACTATGTTCTACCCTCTTTTACCCACCAAATGTGTCATAATAAATACACAGAGACTGTTAACACCTTTATAGAAAGGCCCCCATATCAAGAGGGATTTCATTCTTGCATGCTGCTCTAGAAGTGGCTGATTGGCAAAGGTAGGCAAACCTGTATCCTTCATCTAATAAGATGGGAGAATGATGTGGAAATCAAGAAACACCTACAGACCTCCCAGGTACTAAGGCTCAGGCTGATTCAGGCCCTTTCAAGTTGTTTTATCTCCAGAGATTTGGACTTCCCTGCCTCCCAGCCCTTCACTACATTCCCATTGCTGCCTCCAACTCTGTCTTGCCAAGTACTTCCACCGTTGTTATTATTTGTGAAGCATGAGGAGAGTTATGACAAGGGAGGGATGTCATTAAACCACGCCGGGAGGAGATGTCAGCCGCCATGCAAACATCTTCCTGACACTCCACTTTCAAACGATTTCAGAAACTGCACTCAGATGATTTCAGGTTGGGTAGGCCTGTCAACTCGGATGGACGCTATGCATTGCTTTGGTGCTGGAGACAGCTCCAGAGCCTCTCAGCCGGCTGTTGCGCACACACGTATACAGCCCCATCCCTGCACACACAACTGCACATCATTATTTTTATGCCACTCCAAGACAGATATCCTTGAATGCCGTTGGAAGCATCAAACTTTCAGTGCAAGTGAAAGCTTTAACATTTAGAGGGTTCTTGTGTAATGCAAATGAACAGGAAAGGTAGGAAGGCATCCCAAATGCCACTCAATGCATTTATAAAAAGATAAGGTGACTGTGTCCTACCCTACCATATCACTTCATTACTGAGTGTCAGCAAAGAGCCTGGCAGCTCGATTGGTTGATGAAATCACATGACCTAAGTGTTATCTTGCAAAAACACACGAAATTATTAAGCTTGAACAGCAAAGATGTATAAATAGCCCCATAGTTTATTCTCATCAGCTAGTCAAAGACTATGTATTTCTTTATTTACTTTCATTTTTTCCTCCCACTGGGGAAAAAAATGAATTTCCTCATCTAATTTGTAATTCAAGATATTTTGCTATCTAATATATTTATACTATTTTCTTCAATATCTAATTGAAGTGCTTTGTTTATGCATTATTCATTTGATCTTTGTTTTCCATCCTCATTGTTAACTTCCAATGCAATTTTAATAGGCTCATGGTCAGAGATCAGGGTGGCAGACACTTTGATGCTGTGTTGATTCACTGACAAAGGGGCAGGAAGAAAGTGTGAGTAAGGAATCCTTTAAAGCTATTATATCTGATCTAGATCTGAGCTGTCGCGTGTTTGTACGTGCCTAATTTTCACAGGGGCAGATTTCCTGGCTTTGCTGTGGTAGTCAGTTAGGTCTTTGGGTGTCATGCTAACAACAAGAGAGAAGAAAAGCGTGATTATCTGAGCTTCTGCAGAAATGGGACATTAGTCAGTGGCTGCTGAGTTCTGTGGAAATAACTCACTCTGCTGCTTTTCATCCTTTCAATGTCTGCTGAACTGTTTGCACAAGTAAACAGAGGTGAAGGTGATGGATGTGGCATACTAGACAGGAAAATAGGTTGGTTTTCAAGATTTTCTAGTAGGTAGGGCAGTGCTACACAACCAGGAGTATACCCTAGACTGGAGTAACTACTCTATAAACTGTAATCTGCCAGTAGACCACACAGTCTTCTATGTGCCTAACAAGTATTTTAACTGAAGGCTCTTGGGTTTCATACGAGTCTGCAGTCATTCATTGACCCCCTATCAAGCTGTATTCCATGAGCAAAAAATCAGAACTTCTCTGTTAGCTGAAGTATTACAGCCTAGCTTAATTGAGATATGAAAGATAAGGGATAAGCTTTTACTCCTGACAAAAGCTTACTTTCAGTTATGTTCTTTTCTTCCCAGCTGATCTCAACATTCTTAGTAACCAAAGACTTAATAACAGTGTAGGAATTATAATTCAGCCCAGGAAAAACATTTTTGGTATTCTTGGCATTTCAGGTTATCAGCACAGCTGTAGCTCTGTCTTACCAATGAACAAATAATCTTGGCCAAGACAGCAGCTAACACAGCCCATTAAACGTAGCTTCTGTAGGAAGAAGGGCACGCAGCAAGCAATGCTAACTTGAGTTTACAACTGCTGCCCACTGAAAGTTGGCATGGACAGGTAGTGGAAGTATTAAGTGATAAAAGGCATAAAGCATTGAAAGTGACAGGCAGCAGATGTAAATAGAGGTAATTTTGTGCAATAACCCACCAAATTCCATTTTAATGAACTTAGCTCTCCAGTTTCCATGAGACGAGACATTGCTAGACAAGAGAGAATGAGAGGGAGGTCCAGAAGTAGTGTCATAAAGACAGAGGCTGATAAGAAGTTCCAGCAACAATCCCACAGAGTGCACACTCATACAAGTAAACCCACCAGTTAGCCTCAGTTTGCACCAGTGACAGGAACGGCAGTAACACCAAGGATGCCTATGGAAGAATATGTACTCACAGGATGATGAAAAGAAAGACATAAGGAGTAAATTATGCATTGCACATTCTAACAAGAAACTTGGCAGTGGATGGTGGAAATAAGGGAGATTTGTGCGAGTCATTGTCTGGTACCAGTGTGCCTTTGCCTTCCTTCTTTCTTTTGTTTCGAACATTTATTCCCCCTTGAATTAATTCATGGATGAGAAACAGATGCCATCAGGATTTAAAACAATATTTTAAGTAGCTTGAAAGTGGTGCTTAAATGGAGGATGTGGTGATTTCCTCTGAATTGTTAAATCAGTGGCATTGTGACGAGGCTATTGTTTATACGTGAAGTTTTCTATTAGAGTTTCTTCAGGTCAGTAGCTTACAAATATTTTTCAGAAAAATATGGAATCAGTTTGAGGGGTTCCCTCTATCCAATGCTACATTGTTTTCAAGAGCTGCAAATAAGGTAGTTGAGGTGTTCTGGAGTTTCCTATTGAAATAAATCTAAGTATTTTCTGGCGCAGAAATTCCTGGCTTTGGTTCCCTTATCCTCAAATTTGACTGACAGTCATTGACGTACAGTTGTGAATGAAGATTCACTGTCTATCTGAACTCAATGGCCTAGATTTTCCCCTAGATGAATATTCAAATTATCAGAAATCTATAAATCTCAGAATGGAAAGTGCAGAAATGGCATTTCATTATTCTTCTGGTTCTTTTTTCTCATCAAGAACATGAGTGTCAGATTTTCCAATGTAGTAGCTGTTTCGGACTCAGCATTCTCATCCTCAGTGTTTGAAATTATATCGCTTTAGTCTTTGCATGTGGTTAGAAGAGATGGCCATGAAATCTCTGTCAGAAACTGGGTTTGTACAAAATGCATCAAATGCATATTAAATATTTTCATATAAGCTATTGCCAGATTCTTCAGAACCACATTGGTAAGTCTGGTGATGAACACATGAAAGAAGCAAAGTATATTTGATGGACTTAGCATGAGGGGAAAAAAGAAAATGAAAATATCAGTGAAAATATTACTCCTCTCTGTTCCCCTCAACTCAATTCCCCTCATCTTCTATCTGTTGTAAAATCAATTGTTTTAATAAAGCCATGTCCTTCCAGAACCTGGACAGCACTCCAAGTTTAATTTTCTGTCTCAAAAAAAGTTTTGACGGCAATTTTTAAACCTGCCCTGAAACAGCAATTGTGGTGAGACAGCTGTCTTAGTCAAGCTCCTGGTTGTGCTTGGTTGTTCCTAAATGTTGTTAATGGAAATGCAAAACAGTCATAAGCTTGTCATGTAAAAAGCAAAAAGTCATCAGAAACTTCATATATAAACAGAAAAGGGATTGCCTCCCTTTCCCCATGGATCTGGTGCTTTCCCAGGGTTCAAAAGAATTTGACTTCATGGTGGGTAACTATCTTTCTAGCATGAGAGAAGGAGTAAAATGGAGAACAAAAAAAGAAAGAAAAGGAAAAGAAAATTCCACTTGATTAGCTTCTTAGCATCAGTTGGATGTGACAACTCTTTGAATATGGATGAAGTCTACAAGAGGGATCATCTGCCAGCAGTAGTTGTTACCAAGGAAGTAAGTGATGCTGGAGGTCGAAGGGCACCTGTCTCGCCGGCTAATGAAAGAATTGTGGGAGACAGAGCTTTTCTATCTGATTAATATAAAGGCCATAATTCCTGCCCTTCCCCTGCTTAATATAAGGGCCATAATTCCTGGCCTTCCCACCCCCACACCTTCTCTGCTCTCTCTGTTAAAATGATACGAAGGCTATTGCTGTTGTTGTAAGTGGGATGTGAAAGAGACTGTCCTAGGAAGAGCTTTGCCACTCATAAGTGATATTTTGGCCAATAACTTGTGCCAATCTCATCCTCCCACACAAATTCTGGAAGGGAAAAGCAACTCTGTGCTTTATTCTCTGCCAGACTTTTTTTTTCCAATCATGCTGGGAGCTGAAAGTCACCCTTGATTTTCAAGGGGGAGAAATACAGTGGTTAGAATAGGCTGATTAAGCAGGAACATGTATATGGGGGTGGAAGACTTAGAAGAAATAGTTCAAGTATGCTTTATTCCTAAAGGTAACAAAGATATTTTAGGTTCTAAGTGTTGCTACAGTGCCTCTGAATAAAAAGGAAATTAATTCAGCACCCTTTCTCAAGCACTGACCAACAGCATATATTTAATAAAAATAAGGGAAAATATAATTAGTGATCTGAGATATGTCTTCTCTGTTTAGGGAGTTTTAAATGTGGATAGTATATCCATTCAACAGTGAAAGTTTGAGTATCCGGCTGATACATTTTAATGTAGACAAGAGCTACATCCATATCCTGTGCATGCATTCCCTGTACATAAGGCCAAATGGTTGCATGCTCACACTTACAGTGCTAAACTCTTCATTTTCACAACAAAGAGTGCCCATACACATACTGCAGACTGGGAAGACGTTTGGGCCTGTGCTAGCTCCTAAACCATACCTGGATGAGATTAAGAAAAGCCAACACTGCGCTAACAGCAACAGACTTTTGGTAGTCATGGAAAAATGACTCAGCCCTTTTTCTGACCCAATTTAGCACAGAAGTAACTTAAATAAACACATAGGTAGTCCTCCTTTTAGGTACCCTAGCACCTCCATCCTCATCCTTTGCAAAATCCACACAGGCATGAGCAGATCTTTAGACAGCACCATGGGCACAGGGCGAGAACTGGATATTTGAGGGAAAAGTGTCTGAAAGTCTGACTCAAAAGCAGACTTAGGCATGTAGCATTGTACACTATGCAGTGCCTGCTAACCACTGCCACAGGAAGGCAGAGCATACAAAGAGAAAGTAACTGTGAATAAAATGGACCTAGAACTCAAAGGGATCAGTCCATATTTTCCAAAGAGAGGCATAAATTAGAGCCTTCTGGTTCCCAGGGAGAAGGTTTCTATGGTTATCCCAAGAGTACTCACTCTCTGGCTTTGAGCTTACTCTCAAACTTTCTTTGAGCTGCAACTCTTTTACTGAAGCACATCCTTTCATAGAGTGCATCAGTAAGCTTCAGTATAGTTTTGGTCGTTTTCAAGAGCAGATTAATTGATCCAGGTATTTCACAGACAGACCAATGATTTTGCTTGACCTCTCTACAGTAGTGTTGGGTTGACCCTCTTATTTGTTTACTTAGTAAATGCCAGTCAATGAATTTAAGATGTTGTCAGAAAGTCTCAATCTACACACAGATCTTCCATAGCAGGATCAGGTTTCACAGAGTTTAATTAATGCTGAGGATAAGACATTTTCCCCTCCACTGAGAGTGGAAGAGAGAGAGGGAGTCTGGAACTTCTCCATTGTAGAGCTATCACTCAAAAACTTTGTTACACCATCAATCGATACCGTGCAATTGAGAAAAGATGCATACAGCAAGGCAGCTACTCCCATGATAACACCCAAACATGGATAGTTATAAGGGGCTGCAGTGAAAGATACATTTATCCCAAGGTACTGTGACTGAAGTGTCCTTCTTCAGATCACTTTGAAAGGTACAGAGAGATACTTAAAACCCCCTTGGCCTAACTCAAGTCCACCAAAAAGATGTCACTGCTGTTCTACTGAGGCTGGATACAATTTAATCTCAAGGTGTAATGTTTTATTGGCTCACACTTTCAAAGATATTGTAGCAGAATTTATTAACAGAATTTATACGCCACTGGTGTGAAAGTCTTTACTTGCCACCTGATAAAAGCAAAAGCTGGAACAGGGTTACAGATTGCATTTTTAAATGGATTTTATATAGTTTACCTCTTTCCAATGTGTGTGCTTATATAACAGTGGGTGATGGGGGAAAGAGAACTGTTTATATCTCACTTCTTTTAATTTTTCTACTCAATTTAAGGTCTCAATAATATTAAGAAAAAGAAATGTTCAGTAGGAAAGGGACACACCTAATACAGTTTCCTTTATGGAATATTTGCACTTGCAGATAGCAAACTGTGCATTATTGTACACATTTGGTAATTCTGCCCATAGGCGTTCGATCTGAAATCAGAAGTATTTATTTACATGTGCTATTGCACAGCCAGCTTTAGGGAAGCCATACTCCTGTTAGGTTCTGCATAATCCTGTTAGTGTCCTAAACAGATTTAAAGAAGGAATTCACTTTTAAACTAGTTGGGCAAGTTTAATATTCCCTGAATTTACCCACATCTAAGACATCTAGTTAAAATGTAGAACCTTCCATCTGAGCAGGTCAGTCAAGTCTTGCAATGTAGAAAGCGGAGAGAAAAGTACTTTTTTAGGGGAAGCGTGACTTGGCTGAAAGTAGATGTCTGTCTTAGGACGAGATTTGTGCCCTCAACTTTGCAGACCAGATCCCTAGGGACTAGAGAGAAAGGGAAGGTGATTGTCTCAGCTGGAGGCATACACAAAAGTTTCTCCAAATGGATTCCACATATTCAAAAGCAAATCTCTAAATCTGCAGATTTAAATCAATATTTAGTTTCCTTTGAAGATATAAGGGAAGATTCTAGTCTGGATTACAAGTAAGGAAGGATTTTGGTCAAATACTTTACTCATTAGAAAAAAACCTGTAGTTAAACATTGAGTGGAAATATATGCATGCTCCTATCAAATAATAAGATACTCCAATCAATTCACTTGAGTGAAAATGCGAAACTTCTATTTTGCTGAGGAGGTATTTTTTAAACAAAGCTTTTTCTTTTCCTTTTTACCGATTTCTTTTATTAATCTGCTCGCTTGTAATGAAAAGGGAACAAAACATAAAATGAAAATGAGTTTGATTTTGTGTCAGGAGACTCACTCTTGCAAACTGGAAAACAATTCTTTAAGATTATTTTTTTATGTGCATTGTAGACAGTGAAATAAACAATGAGGTATTCAAACACATCTCTCAATCCACATGTACAGTGGCTGGCACCCACTCATAAACCTGGGGACATGCTGCATGCCCAGAGAAGCCTTTGGGATTGGTGAAGGTCAGGGGTGTGCAGAGCCTGGGAAGTTAGGTTTAAACAGATGTAGGGATGCTATGTGGATACACATAAGATGAGAAGAAAAAGCACTCCCTGGGCAATTTTGACTCTCGGTTTCCTTCCACATACAAAGATACAGTTTGCTGTGGCAGATGGGACCAGCGATCCATCCAGTCAGGAACCATGCCTCCAGCAGCAGTCTGTGCTTGGTGTATGTGAAGCCCTCCCTCGCAGCAGCACCTGGCCAACAGTGGTGGACAGAAAGGACAAATTTCTCCCAAGGCCCTGCAGCACTGACCTTATGTCCTATTGACACACATAAAGACAAATATACTGGCCAAATCTTTGGCTGATGTAGGTCACCTTTACAGCTGAAGAGTCAAGAGAGCCCTTTAGGTTATGCCCAGTTATAACTTATGGACACAGGCAGGGAGCCCCATAGGCAAAAGGCCTCTTGGGGACTGAAATACAGCCTTCAGAAACAGCCTGCAGCAGAGAACAGCCCAATCCTAGGACATGTCCCTCCATTGTGGTCTGATCATATCTCATAGCAAGAGCTCTTGAAATGGAGAATGAACCTATCCTTAATTCAGATTCTCTGAGGTTTCATCTTTCTGCTTTAAATTTTAGGATGATTAAAATAGTTGGTTACTTCCAGTCTTTTTCAGCAAGTAGCTGGTTACTTGAGTCCTTTTCTGCTGATACCAGGGCATGAAGAAACTGGAATAGCTAGCTGAGAAACTGCAGTGCAGAGTTGCACTGTGTCCTGCCTGGATGGTCATGTCTGCTGGGAACAGGAGCACAAGAGTCCTTTTGGGCACCACCTGTAAAACCAGAAAGGGCTTTCAGCTCTGCTTTCCTGTGAACCTTTCTGTCTGTCACTCCACCACCTTGCTCACTGTCCCCACTGCCCAGATCCCTTTTCCCAGCCTCTCAAAGGCTGAGCTCTCAGTCCCTGCACTCTCCTCTCTGCAGGTTCCTGTCACCCCTCACAGCAAAGGAACGTTTTCAGCAAACGAACCCCCACCTCAATGAATGCACTTGCCTGAATTTGAAGAGCAAAAAACCAGGGACCCTTGTAGACATCAGGCAGAGCACCAGTGAGGGAGAGGAGGTGGACAATATACTCAGTTCTACTCAGCGCCACAAAGCCCGGTGCTAGGTCCAACTGTGCCACGCTCAGAGCAGACGTGTTTACCTTGGACGTTCATTATGAAAGCCTCCTTGCAAATGGTTCACCCTCATGCGTAATCAGGATTCCTTGAGGGAAGGTTTGAAGGAGAGAGGACGGAAACTGGGTTTTCAGATCTAGTGGGTGAAGAAGGAACACGTTAGGAACTGGATTTTTTGATCATCTTCTTGGAAAGGATCGGGGGGTGGGGTGGCAGGGGAGGGTGCAGGGGAAAGTAAGGGAAGAACAGTCATTCAGCAGTTCAGCTGACGTCTCCATAACACTTTCAAATGAAGGCATTTCCACAGAGGCCATTTTATTCCCCGGGACACTCGAGCTTGAGCAGAAGGGATTTGCATCTCTAAAAAGGCCGGAGATAAGGAGACAAGGCTTAGCCTTTGTATCCCTTTGGGAGGGGGAAGCAAAAGGAGAGGGGGTGTTTGACCCTCACCTGGGTAGCAAAGAGACTGAAGACAAAGCAAAAACATTTCCTCCGATAGGCCCATCTCCCTTCTGCTCCCCCAGGTCTAGCAGGAAAATCAGAGCTGCAATCTCCTATTGTCAGGGGCAGTAAATAAATAAATAAAGGCTCAGATTAGATAACAACAGCCACAACAACAACAAAACATGTAGCAGCATCAGGGGCAGGAAGGATCAGCTTCTACTTTAATTAAAAATCTGCCTCCATTGATTTTTTTTAAAAGGAACACGTTTGTAGGGAGATGAAGAAAATGTTTCCCCCCCCCACCATCTCAGTTCAATGAATGGTGTATGTCTGCTGTTAGCTACAAATAAGCCTTTGATCATTTTATTGCTGTCTGTAAAACTAAAATAATTTTGCTGTGTATTTTCCTTTTTTTTTCCTTTAAATTGGAAGCATTAGGAAGGGAGTGGCAGTAGACAGATCTACTTGGGGAAACATCTGAATGAGGGTGGAGAAAGGAGAAATGAGAATAAATACACAGTTCTGCAGCTGGCGAGGTGAGATCAGACTGCCAGCACCCAGGAGTTGAGACAATCAAGCATACTAGCCCCAGAAAAGAAACCTCAAAATACTGTTCCTACTGCTCCCAGATGCCTACACTCATCTCCAAACATTTACAACAATTAGAAGTAGGTATTTGTATTAAAATTGCAAGAAAGTATGTATTTCAGCCCAAATTCAGGTGAGTTGTTTCATCATGCTCGTCCTCACAGGAGGACCAGGGGATGAGGGAGGTAGTGTGGAAGTCACTGGTTTCTGAGGTGGAGGGAGCTTTTCTTGCATGAGATGGCACCTGGCAGTGCAAAGCCAAGCATACAGAGATGGAGGTGGGAGGCAGAGAGCTGCCCTCTTGCCTAAAGAAAGAGCCTAGGTAGATGCAATATGGGTCCAACATCTAATGCCAACATGCTCAATATTTGTATGGAAATCACTTGTGTTTCCTGCTGTAAAATGAGCTTAACACCACTTTGTCTGCCTCCCAGGGCCTCCTGAGGTTAAGGAGATTAAACATTTGGAAACATGTGGGCACTACGGCAGTGTGGGCCAGAGGCCGGCACAGCACAGCCTGCTCTCGGGGGGGATGTGGAGTTTATTGCAGCCACGCAGAGTTGGAACCTGCTGCCTCAAAAGTGGCCACGTTCAACAGCAATGTGAGAAGTGCTTTGCAGGTGGTGGCACTGAGGCAAAGTAGGCTTGTTGCCTGGCCAGGGACTGGATTTTAATGCATCTGCCATCTACCTCCCTCCTGCCGCCCCAGCAACAGCCGCTGACTTGGCATGCTGGGGCTGTCTCTGCTGCTCCGTGAAAAATCCTTCCTCAATCTCCTGATAGAATCAGTGACCCATGCTAGGGCTGGCCCTGCTCCCTTACATAAAGGGGAGGGCAGGAAAAACATCAGTTTGTCTTACAACGCTGAGGAATCCGGATCTGTACTTATTGGGGAGGCACGGGGAGCAGTAGGGAAGAAGGAGGGACTAAGCAAGTACACTTTGCTGGGGACTGAGGGGTGGCACAAAATCCTCCAAGACCCCCAGAAGTAGATGTCTTGTGCCACTTTTGTCTGTGGGTTTCTTTCTGGGCAACCACTGAGAGGTTTTTTTTTTCCATGGACACACATCATCACGACTATCAGTCTATGACCTGCCAAAGGCTTGGAAAGTGCACAGAGTAGGACATGTTGTGCCATCAAACAATTGCAGTTTCCTAACACAAAATGCTGACCAACACCACCATTATATTTTCTTTGTGGTTCCTGCCAGAGAGAGTGGCAGGGAGGTTTTTCTTTCCCTAGAGACACCATGGCATGGGACACACAACACAGGGTCAGAGATCTGCTGTGTGGCCTCATCTCGATTGGCTACACATCAACCATTCATGCACAGCGAGGGCAGCATGAGAGGGTGCGTGCATGTGCATGTGTACCCACTATATTAATACATATGTATGTGTATTTTTACATATCAGTTCTATAGGGCTCAGGAACATCAAAAGGAACCTGGATAATCAGAGCAGAAGATATAAAAGATCAAACAGAATATCTTTTAAACAGATCTGAGAAGCTTAATTTTCATCCAATGTTACTGCAGGAGCTTTTCCTTCTCCCCCCCCCTCCCTGGTTTTTTTTCCCACTTCCATGAGATTCTTTGATCTGTTTTGATGTCTTTTTCAGCTCCTCTTTCAAAAAATTCTTTTAAAACCTTTTTTTTTCTTTCTCTTTCCCCCAAAGTCATGAAGGCTTCTAAGAGTAAGAAACTAGCTACATGCAGCATCTCCCCACACACTTTCCTCCCCACAATGCTCATGCACTCTATAGTCCCTGTTCTGCTCAGAAACCTTGGACTCCAGGGCAGAGGGATGAAATTAAAACTGCACCGAGTGAAATGTTATGTCCTTCATGTCAAGGGTTTTCAACTTGGTCACTTTTGAGCCCTGTTCAACGTTTGAATTGGACTCCATTTGTGGCAAAAAACTGTTCCCTCAGTTGTATGTCTAGCAAAAGGCCAACTTCACAGACAGAAACCCGGCAGGCTTCATTTCAGACCTGTGCTATCAGTTCGCATTGACAAGGATGTGAGCATAGGGTCAGGTCACCTGGGTTTTTCCTTTGATTTCCTTAAGGCCTGGGCAAAGTTACTTAACTTCTCAGCCTAACTGCTGAAGAAGTTACTAACTTCTGCAAATCTGCTATGCCTATAGGCAACAGGAAAAATTAAATTTCATCCATGGATGGAAGTCACCGGAGAGGAAATGCTCTTTCTTCACAGCTCTGTGGCACATTTTCTCCTGGTCAGGGGCACTCTAGAACTTCTTCCTCTGATTCTCCCAGATGGTTTAAGGTCTGGGGTCCCTCTTAGTTCAAATGCCCCCAAAACACTTAAGTACCAAGCTCCCACACACAGTATTTCCCATAGCACACTTAGATGTACTACTTCAACCTTGAAATGCTGGCACTACCTCCTGGCATTTCTCTGTGTCCCTCAGCCACATGTGGGGAAGCTGTCATTCCCCACATGCTCCTGACAGCCTCCTCTCTCCTGGCTGCCTTTCCAATTCTTGCTTTTTCTCCCCTTACCATAGCAGACACACTCGCAAAAAGCCTTTCTCCTGTGAAGGGAGTGCTAACCAGGACTTCAGAGCAGGCTTTCCACAGCATGCACCAAGCACAAGCAAAAGCTAAACAGTACCAGTTGAGTGAAGCCAGGTTGAATTTACTTGGCAAGGCACTGTAGGAGATGACTGTCTGCTGGGGACAGGGCAGATAAAGCCAAACCCCTTTTACACTGGCCTTAAGCAGACTGCAAGCAAAGTCTCCTAGATGCTGAGGCTTGCACTTCCTGCATTAAGGCTTTCCCTCCCTCAACAGATAGTGCCAGAGCAGTAGGTCTGCTGGTCCTGTGCTTCTAATTAATATGATTTCAATCTCCCAGATATCCTCAGAGCCCAGATAAAATGTGGAAAGTATAAATACTGTGCACAGACATACAGACTCACCAGACTGCCTTGTCTTTCAAGCCTAGTTAGTCTTTCTTGCAGATGAGCTTAGAAGAACTGGAAAAAAAGACTGAGCTATTACAGCACAAGTTTTGTGTGAAACCAAAACTGCCCCGCAGATTGGAAATCTATTTTCAGTCATTCTAGTTCCTTCCAAAATACTAATAATAATAATTGACATTCTGAGGCTTTTCAAGTAATTTTTATCCACCAGCCTCCTCTGAAGTACAAAGCCAACTCATGCCTGTCAGGCCAGCTGGGCTGAGCTCAATCCGAGACACAGGGTGCCAGAAATTTAATCCTGAATTTCCCAAATCTAATCGAAACAGCACAAGCTATGATTAATAATTCACTACTTTATTACTGATACGATGCCTCGGACTATCACAGCGTCTGAATAATTGATTTGCCAAGAGGGGCAACATGTCCTTTCCTAAAGCAGAGAAAGTTTGACCGAAGAGTTGCCGTGTAAAGCTGGCTAAATGCTTTTAAATAGTTTGAGTCTAGATCACTGACATTCACTTGCTGTCTAAGGACAAGTTGGGTAGAGGCAGCTGCTAAGTTTTATACCATCCGCTACTGTGCAGGTCATATGTCTAGAAACGTGGTCAAAGAGATAAGGTATAAAACACTGCTTTATGTGTTAGGGGAAAAAAAGAGATGACAAAAAGACTAGAAGAGAAAGAAATTAATTTACCGGAAGGAAAGAAGCTTACCTTTACATGCCTATGCATAGTAGGAATATTAACTAACTTTATACTTGATTCATTAGGTCTATGACCCTTTCCTCCCATTCTGATACCCATTCTGACTCAGACTGATTCTGATCTGCTGAGTCTAATGAATGGTGAACACCAATAGAAGAGCTGAGAAAAACTTGGTGTAGCACCAACAGACTTCGTGTTTTCTCAGTCTGGAAAGCTGATAAAAATCTGGGTGACAGTCTTCCTGTGCCTTAGGATCAGAGGCAAATTTGGGCTAGAAAACATGTTTCAAAGCTCTCCGGAACTGACAGCCCTAGATCTGAACCCTGAGAAACCCTAAAGATGAACAGTCAGTATTTCAGCTTGAACAGAGAACAAAGGCTTCCATCTCCCATCAAAAGAGGACCTCAGTTTTGACAAGTTTCCCCATTTGTAAAGTAAAGATACTGGGAGCAGGTGCACTCATTTCCTCCCATTTGTCTGGAAATAATTGCTATCGTATCAATTGATACGGGATGATGACAAAATCATAGAGGCAGACTTCTGAGGTACCAGAGTGGCCTTGGTGAGGGTCCCACTAGGGTACACCATGACCCTGCATTTACAAAAGTAGGATTTTAACCTTTATCTCCTGACAATTATGCCAGACAATAGCTCTGCCAGGAACCAGTACTATCTCCATGCAGTTTTACAGAAATTTTCAGACCAAAATGGTGGCATTGGCACATTCAGGGAGCAAAATACAACAAAAGAGAGCATTTTATCTCCTCACTGAAAAATCATTCCTCTGCCTTTCTGCTCAGTTTATTTTTACATGGACATTTGTACCTATAAAGCAAGTAATCTCCTGAGCTAGTAGTGAAGGGGTTAACATAATTGGGGCTGTTTTCTTCCTCACTCCACTTTGCCCTTGGTAGTTAAATCGAATGCAAGTGGTACTGCCTTATTACTATCATTGTGGTGAGATATTTCATTAAAGGAGTTTAGGGTTTCAAATTGAGTGTCAAATATAATATCACAGTGGAAACTTGAAGTGTGCAGCTGAGCTGCTCAGCTCCAGAGGGTTAACACCACCAGTCTATCTGCCCAATAGCACGCTGATCTCCACTTCAGCCCACTGAGCTATCTTCAGATGCTCACCAGGACTTGCAGGCAGGAGAAGGGGGCCCTGATGGATGTCAGGCATCTGCAGATGGAAGGAAGGAGAGTTCAGTGTAACAAATTGATTTCTGGGGGATTGATTGGAGTTTTGTATAGCCTCAGCTGTAGCAACGGATCATAACTAATCAACTCTTCGTCACTTCAGACTGGAGCAGCATCATGCTTGGACCAGGGATGGAGAGAATGTCTTTCATTTTCCTTGGTAGAAAAGTTCCTTATTGGAAAAGAACCGTGGCCATCACCATATGATTTTTGTATCTCAGTGCACAGAAGATGAAGCATTTAATTTTGAAGACATTTTCTAGGAGTGCAGACACAATATTGTCAATGCCTTCCCTCAGTTTTTTTTCTCTTAGTCTGATTTATCCTTTTTCTGCAGAGAATGTTATTGACATATGCTATACGATGAAAAACTGCATAGTATCACATACTGAATTAGTATTGCACACATTTTTGTCCTCCTGTAAATGTGAACAAAAATGTATTAATAGCAGGGTCTGTGTCTGGAATTGTTTGGAAGAATCCATATGTAGCTCATGGAACAAATTCTTGATGAAGCAAATTTTCATTCAGTGCAACAAGTTGTCACAATAAAGACTTACTAGTGTTAATCCTGTATTCTGGTACCTTTTCTTAAGTGACTGGGGGACTGCCAGTGTTGTTCATCTTCTCCAGTTGTTTCCTCCTTATACCAAAGCAAGAGTTGTTCAGAAAACTCATCTGACACAGCAAAACTGTCCTTCAAGTGCTGTGATAATCCTAGGCTTAGCTTATGCTTCTCATCTGTTGAAAGCATTTGAAAGTATCCTAGAAATATTGTTCATAGTCTTTGGGTATGCTTACTTTGAGGATCAAGGAAAACCTCTTCTCATCTCTTTCTCTTTCTACTTTCCTCATATAACCTCCCTGAACAGTGCCCATGTAGAACTAAAAGGTGCCTCTTCTTCTCCATTCACTAAAAGAGCATTTCCTAGGGTGTTAGAGCCAGTCTCCAGCTTACATTTCAGCTCATCAGCAACCTCTTCCCCAAGCTCCCCAAGTCCTAGGTGAGAAAGTTAGACAGGACACACCTCTCAAAGCACATCCATCCACCACATAACTCTGGTGCACGAAAACTGCATGACTACCTGCTGTGCCTGTCCACTAATTTACACACTTGAAATGGAAGCTTTAACCTCTTCATATTGACTATTCAGAAACAAAGATGCATGTGTCCCTAAGGCCATCCCTGCTCCCCAGGGAACTTAAACACATGCTGGACATAAAGCACATGCTCCTCCATACTCAACTTTAAGATAGGTTCCAAGTCACCCATGTGTCTCAATGCTTTGCTTACGAGGAATGGAAAATGTCAAACTTCCCCTGAGAAGAAACACAGTTCATTGCAATTGAGTAATTTTGCATTTAACATCATCTTTTGACTGTAAAAACACCTATTATCAATATAAAGTCTACTCATCATATGAATTGTGGTATACACACTGTTAACCACTTGCAAATTAAAAGAAAATTTTACTTAATGCAAATTTCTGTAAGAGAAACAGAATACACAAAGCAGGTGGAAGTGTATAGATACAGCTATAGTGAGAGTCTGCTTAGAGTGAAAACACCTCATGTAGGAAAGCCTTGGATCAATTCTACAAGCATGATTCCATTTTTTCCTTTTACTACTCTGTATCATTGGCATACAATGAAGAAAGATGGTAACTTTAGTTGATGCTTTGTGTTTGTTCACTGTGTTGCACATTATGTTGTAAAAGATTAAAAACAAAAGAAACCTAAAAACCTATGGGGCAAAGTTAGAATTTTATAGCTCTGTTGGGAAATAACATGACAGGAGCAGCAGGCTCATTCTACAGATGCATTATATTTTGTGACAAACTCTGGTGCATGCAGAACATCCATCAATCATAGAGATAATTTTCCATCTCATCAATTATGCAAATTAAACCACAAAAACTATGTTCAAATAACGCTAAGGGCCTGACATAAACCCAGGAAAGCGAGGCAACTTGGAGCGAAGGTTGAAATCCTACCCTCCCTTCACCCTGCCATGCATTGGCTTTTCAGGAGACACGCTGCGCTTGACTGCGATGGCGAAGCAATCTTTTTGTTCCTGCCAGCAGCTCAAGTATCAGCAAACCATGGCATGGCTGCTAACAGGAGCTTGAGGGACAGAGCTTGTGATTTCTTTGACTAATATTCAATGTCCATTCTTTCCAGCCTGAAGGCCAGGACCAAACTCGTGTTTGTGAGGGCTTACCATGGCCTTTAGCACCATGACCTGAAACACTCTGATGCAGATGGTCTGACTGAGCTATGATCTGTTCACTGGGTGTGTGGGGTCAGAGGGTGGGGGAGGAAGCCTCAGCTTTTAGTAGCTGAGTTTATCACTCAGAAAGTCCCAACAGAATATACCTCGTAGTGTGGTGGTCGCCCACCTCTCTCATTACTTACTCCTAGTTTTCTTCTTTTCCTTTACCACGACATGACTTAATAAATGGAGTAACACCTAGGGGGAAGAAATTTATCCGTTTTGAAACAGTGGTGCAGGTCTTACACAGGTAGCAGCCATTGCTGATGTGGAGATATTTGCATTCTCCTAGCAGATCCTCTGAAAAGCAGAACAGCGTAGTGGAAGTTAAATATCTCAAGCTCAAAGTGACAAGAGTGACACTGAGTAAGGTATTTGTTAATTTTTCTGGGCTTTGGAGCAATCGTGCAATCAAAGCTGCTGTTTTCTCATGGATGTTATGTTGTCACCACAAGGCCTAGAAGAACTACAACACCAATGCAAGTGGTGTAAAGTAACTGTTAAGTTATGAAAGAAGGAAGACTTCCTGGTACACTGGTTATTGAATAATAATAACAACAGCAAAAATAACCATATAGTAAGGCCTCATCTTCCCCAGTTTTATTTACCTCAAGATCAAGGCAGTGATTCTTTTGACTAAATATGTGTGTCCACAGCAAATCTGCATCTGAGCAAATCTTTCTTGGCTGCTTCTGTATTCAACAGTAAGTTAGGTAGTATGGTCAGAGGAGTTCAATCAAAATGTATTTCAGTCCAAAGTAGATTCTGCCATTTGGTCACAAGAATTATATTCTAAATAACGCTGACTGTATTGATGAGATTACAGTTTCCTATCAGGACATCTGGACACCTGGCTCAAACATTGACAACTACACTGTAAAATCTACTGCTAGGCAGGGTCCACTTAATGATTTTTCTATATCTGAAGCATCTAGTTTTAAGCTCTCTCAAGTTATTTCAAAATAGAGATCAAGTCAGTGGTTATAGGTTTCCTCTGATTCTGCAGCACGCTAATCTTGAAAATTTTAAGTTTCTTCCATTTTTCTGAGAACTTTCCAGTTTTCATCAATAGCATAATGGCACCATCTCAGCCAGTATATTGAGCATTTTCAATGCAAGAGTAGTCCAAAGAAAATATACAGAGAATGAAATGTTACTAAGTTAAAAAAAACCCAAACCCTGCAGATAGAAGGATATACCCATTCACTTTTCTTGCTAAAGTACAAGATAAATTAAATTCCAAACATCATAAGATGAAAATCCTATTTAAAAAAATCTATCTTATCTATCTATCTATCTATCTATCTATCTATCTATCTATCTATCTATCTATCTATCTATCTATCTGCCTGTCTATCTGTCTATCTATCCATCCATCCATCCATCCATCCATCCATCCATCCATCCATCCATCCATCCATCCTTCTATCTACATACCTACCTACCTGTCAATGCACCAGAAAGTTTAGGAAAAAATATAGACATTCAGAAAGATTGCTTTTATCAGTACATTCACACCTCAAAACTGATTTTCCCCTTGAAATTATAACTAGTAAAGCTATTTCATTGTTTTTAGTTTCTGCCCCTCCAGTTCTGATCACAAATGCATTGCTTGTACTCCCTGTTGGTCAAACTCCACATTCGGTATGCAACCACCATGTCTTAAATGTAAGTGAAGAACTACACTCCACTGATTTGTGTCAGTGTAGTTGTATTTGGGAGATAATTGTTCACTGGGTTTATTTATTACAGTCACTCTCACAGGATCTGCATCACAGTATGGTCACAGCATGTCTCTGGAAATAAAGCAAAATGAATTGTATAAATAAATCGGGTACATTAACTCGACATGAGCTTTGCAAGCAGCAATATAGTCAATAGAACACACTAGTGAAAGTGACAGGACATTATATATTCAATGACACATGCTAACGAAGGTAACAAGAACCATTTATTCCACAAAGCATACAAATATCATGTAGAGACAGAGGAAGTTTGAGCCACATCCAACTAAAATGGCTTGTTTCTGGCAGGTGAACTGCACTTGACAGATGTCCTCATATACAGCAGCACCTTGCAATGATCTTTGTACCCAGCCCAACTCATCTCTCATTAGCAAGACATTTCATTACCAGTCTGTGGGATCATCCTCTCAGCACTGCTGATTTCTGTCTGCCCAGCAGAAATACTGTCCTAGCCAAGAGCTTCCTGTAGGTGACTGTCTAGCCAGAGAGGGAACTTGGCACTCAATAAAACTCGCCAACTCAGGAGGCACCTGAGGCACTTGCAGTCATGTTTCCTGAATATTACTCACTGCTCTCTTTTCTGAGAAGGTAACTCTACACCTTGTAAGAGAATAATATTTCTTATCTATTCTTCATCTTTTGTGCTTCCTTCCCCTACTCTTCACCTCAGGGAAACCTCGTAGTAACACACTGATATCCATTTCTCATTGTGAGGAATATCCACTGATGAGGTCTTCTGGGCTGGATGGGGAGCCTGGGAATAGAGAGAGGACGATATTATAAAAGTTCTGCTCCTCTCTCTGGGAAACAATCCCACTCCTACTCTGTACGGGTATGTAAGGAGTTACCATAGGAACAAGAGGAACAAGGGTTTGTCAAGTAGAAGTAAACCTTACCCTAGCAATGACTTGTGACTGCACTAAAAAATACAGGCAGTTCCATAATGGAGACTGCCATTGGTCTGGGAAAGAGCTCTTTGATCACTTTGGGTATATTGAACTTTGGTCCATTGCTGGTTTGTCATATTGTGTCATACTTCACACTGTGATAGCATGTGGGTAAACTCAGCTATGCTATTTGATTTAGATTTTCTGCTCACCTTGTTTGGGACAATCACTTTCAAGAAAACTCATCAGAGTATCTCCTGCATTGGACAGATGTCTTGTTTTTCATCTCTAGCTCCTCAGTGTATGATGCAAAGTCCATTGAAATTAATGGAAAACTGCCCACAGAACTGTCCTAGGTGTAGCTCAGGCTTCATTTGCATAAAATCTTAACCCATTGCCTCAACCACATCTTGGACTCCAGCATTAGCACAAGCCAACTGGAAGTGTCCTCCTTATGACAGTGCAGAGTCCAGAAGAGATCTATTTGTGAAATGAGCCTGCTGAGGCTCAGACAAGGGAAGAGTTAGGTGAGGTTCAAAACTTAGGTAATTATATGTACTGATGATTGTTCCTGTCTCAGGAAAGAGATTAACATTGACGTGATCACGGAGAAAGATTTCTTCACGTTCTAATTCTTACATACCAAGAACAGAAACAGCAGTTTATTTATCCCTCTCTCCCTTCTGCCTTTCTTCCCTGTTCCTAGTCTATGTTCATGCACTAAGCCTGACGCTGTGGTATATCGAGGTGGTTCTCTACAGAACTTATTCAGAGAACTTGGACCTCAGATAGCTGCCAGTGACCGCAGTAGCACCCTAACACAATTCAGTAAGTTCATTAAGAAAACAGCTGATTTGTGCATTGATTTTGCCAGAATGCTGGAGGGATAGTGTAGTTTAGCTAGTGGACCATAAAAGCTACTTTACAAAGTTTTCATTCTCTTTCTTCATACTCAGCTTGATTCCCTCAGCCATAGGTTTTAATTAGAGAAAAACTTTGTTTTGACAGTTTTCAGGCTGTGAAAATTTTGTAGACGTATAACAATGGTGATTATGGGCTCAATACAGGAATGGATTGTTGTATGAAAAAGGAAGTATGTGTATGTGTGCACATGTGTACCACTGTAATTGACAAAACTCAGATGGAAATAAAAGCATCAGACACATCCTGATGCAGCTCCAATCTACCAGGAAAAAAGCACAATTTTATATCATTGAGAAAATACACAAATTATACATAGCATGGTTTAATAGCACTAATCCTCCTTACTTCCTTTCTCTCATACCTGTTATTCCTTTTAAGAAGTGATTTACCTTTGAATCATTTTCTATTCAAGATCCACAAACTGAAGAACAAAGAAATGCATTCAATCATTACATTTCCATTGTTACTTAATGTAAACCATATAATTAAGCCCAGGGAAATCTTTATCCCATCAGTTATCAAATGGTCCTTTTAGGCACTTCTTGGGTACATGACTGTTACTGTGCTAGAGGCAGTTCAGATCAAAATAGACTGAAATCCATGCATTCAAAGCTTCCAAAACCAAAGACAGTCCCTAACTCTCTTATTACAGCTTGTCTTCATTCTGTTCTATCCCATGTCCCTGCTACCCTTGCTCCCCAACACCTTACTTCTCAACATCTTTGTTCCTCTGCTAAGACCAGAAGCACATGCTTTTCAGCACACCATGAAGGGAAAAGGTTGATTCTTGTTTCTCTGTCCTCTGAACTAAAGGATACCAAAAGCACAACACATCCATCTAGCTAACAAAAGTCTTCTGAGAGCCACTACTGTTGGCCAAATCACCCTGTGATTTATGTTCATTAACATCATGAACATTACAGTGAAATTTGTTACCTTTACACTGTCTTCTTCAAGCCATAAAAAGTGAATGACTTCCACCAAAAACACTTTTGTCACAGCAACAGGAAAACCATTTTCTGAAAATGTGGTTACTCTGCCTTGGCTTGGAGCAGAAGTCAATGCGTGCAGCTCTCTAGATTTATAAACATTTCTTGGAATTAATTTATCTGTGAAGTCTAACATCTTCCATGTAGTTGTACCTGTCAGATACAAATGATTCAGCTATGCAAGGTGAAATCCCAATATGTCGATATGATCTACTGTAGAAACAGGTTATTTTTCTTTCCTCTTTTTCCAATATTAGGTAACTAAACAAAAGAAACCACACAATATACCCAGCAGTATTCAAATGCAATGTTTAACAGTAGCCTAACAAATGGGATGAGTAATAAAACAGTGTTGGTTTACAGCATCTCAGCTCTGCGTATTTTTCCAAACACAGGTAAATTTCTTGTTTCTGCCATATTTTTCTCCAGAGGTTATTGTCTTGGCGATGTTTGGTTTGTATCTCTCTGGTCCATACTGAGATAGTTCATCCTGGGCTTTTGCTCCTTTGTCACAGTTTTCACTTGGGTTTCTTTTTGCGGTACAGCTGTGGTTACTAAAGGATTATAGTAGATATGGCTTGATCTTACAGGGCTTTCTTATCAATTTACAGCAGCCAAGTTAAGATCTCATATTCCGATTTGTGGGAGATAATCTTCAGAAATGAAATTTGTTGAAAGTTCATTTTGTATCCCTCATGTCAGATGCAAGAAGGAGATGAAGCACCTTGTTTCCATTTCTGTAAGAGTCTAAGATTAGAAGGAAAAGATACTGCTCGTATTTCATTTTCATGTGGTCCAGCCTTTGAGGTCAATTTGTCTTCTGTCATCCCAGAAACACATCAGCTGTGAACCATGGAGCAATGAAATGGTTTGGGAAAAGCTGCCCCCAGATTTTAACATCTCTGTAGTAAATATGTGGCATGTGCAGAGTAAAGGTCCAGTTATGCATAGCTGTGATATTACTCAGTGTGTAGAAGATTGTACTCTTGGGGGGGGGAGGGGACAGAAAAAAAAGAAGTGTAACTGAACAGACAAGTGCAGCAAAAATATTCAAGAAGAGTTACTTATCACTTGAAGCAGTGAAGGTATGATAATTATATGAATGTGAGGGAGCAAAGTGAAGCTGTGTTGTTCTTGTGAGGTACAAACAAATTGCAATTAAGGGAAGGCTGACAATGAAGAAAACCTCAGAGAGAGAGTATAAGAATGATGACATTTTTTTGATGGTCAAACAATGGTCACTCCAGTGAAGTGGCAGCGGCTGTTCGGATGATGTTGTCTAATTTGAAATTGAATCAGAAAAAGTAGCTAATTTCCAGTAACAACAAGCGGTACTAAAACCTGAGATGAGTTAAATTATTCCAATGAGTTTTGGGAACAGAAAGAGGAAAGAGTCTACTGTGATGATCAAGGAGTTTTACTTTGAGCATCACTGTGCAACAAATTGTTCATTAGAATAGCAATAACTTCTGTATAATCATTTTACTTAAATATTTCTGAACACAAACAAGAAAAAGTTCTGTTATCAGCATTAGCCTACCTGTATCCTTTTCATTTTACACCCTGACCATCTACAATGGAAAGTGGACTGATCGCAATATCTGCATTATCCATCTTAAAATTAGTCTTTACTGCTCACTCTCAGTATTTGCACAATCATGCCCCATCTGAGGAAATGCTGGTACCATCACCAGCCCGTGATGTACTGCATAAATACTTAAGAAAGTGAGAGAAAAACACATAGCTGGTGGAGTTGAAGCCATAATAATAATAAGTCAATTCCCTGACACAGGGGTGTTCTTAGGATCAAAAAGTACTTTACAAACATTCAACTATTAAAGTCTGCACAAGCTTTGATAACATGTGTTCCCACGATTTGCATTCTGTACTGCTTCTTGCTAACACTATTAATAATACTGTTTTGCATTAGAGCAGCAAATAGAGATCTTAATCAAGGCCTGGAGGCCTCTTTCACTAGAGCCCACAAACGTATATAATTAAAATAATTACTAGTTTCAGATCTACAGCTTTACAGTATTTGGGTGGGATTTCTCTCACCTGACTTTCACTATCTGAAAGCAGGGATCACAAGGTTGTAAAATGAGCATAGGTGGCATGGTTAGCAGCAGCCAAGCTGTGTTTCAGCTAGCCACAACTTAAGTAGTAGTTTGGGGTATCCAGGGAGTGAGATAACAATATGGGTTTATGGATTTTTAATGTTGTAAAGCCTTCAAATGCAGCAGTCTGATTTGTGTGTGTGTATGTATGTGTACTTGAAATTGGTTGTGTGTCCATCTGCACACAGAGATATATATACAGATAGATGGATATTTTTATATGACTCATTCCTATAGTGCCATTTTTTAATGGATGCTATTTGCTTCTTTTGAAACCACCCCTGACTAGCGTATCAATCTATATTATGTAGACATCATTGAGAGAGGCATAACAAGAAGCAATGGCTTGAATCCTAAAAAGGAAACATTTAGCTTAGACGTTACTTAAAAAAATCTTAATGATAAGGCCAATTAGGCACTCGAATGAGGCACTAGAGGTGTCTTCAGAGGAGGTTAAAAAAAATAATTGCATCAGTGGTAAAGAAGAAAATTTTACTTGGAATACAAGTGTTTCAGCAAATAGATAGATAGGTAGACAGACAGACGTGGTTGTATTTATGCACATGGAACATGTATAAACATCATACTGTATTTTGAATGTGTACATACAGATATGCGTGTATGATAGGCTCTGTGTGTGTATTTACAAAAGCAAAAATGCATCTATACATAGGAATCACAGATAAGAATTTTACAAAACAGAACCTAAGAAATCAAGCAGAGCAGAAGGTTTTATTTGTCTGCCAATCTGACTGTTACAGAGCTTTTTATATTCAATGAAAAGCAAAGTGTATGGAGTTCAGATGAAATACGGTGTAGCAGCACCTGTACCTCTCGGCTCCCAGACAATGACTTCTTCAGTGGTTAATGCTGTCTGTATAACCCATATCTAAGGAGTAACTATGTTAGAAATCCTTCAGCTTGACCTTCAGCAGTTGTTCAAACCAATGCTCCAAGCCTTTCTTGGTTGCTATCTCAGACACAGGCTTCTGTTACCTGACTGCCTAGTCCAGATCCTCTTGTGTGTTTGTCCTCTTCAGTAATTGGGTAATCTTCAATGCCTGGGTTCTGTCTCTTCTCTGTCTTCTTTCCTCTGTCTGAGATAGATATCTTAGAAAACATACAGACAGAGATACTTTTTATCTGCAATTCAGAAGCACTTATTAGATAACTGGCTCAGGAAGTGTGATGAAACACAGCACAGTGCTTGACTTTACAGTAGAAAGAAACTTTCATATAGATGTTTTGGATCTGTGAAGACAATCACCCTTTGGGTCTAAGTTGCACTGCAGTCTTTAGGAAACAGTTTTGCTAATCTTGGCATGTTTAGTGATACCAAGATGGGGAAGGAAGGTGTTACGAGGTGCAAAGGAGATGCTTTTGTTCAGCCACTTCAGCAGAACTTCTGTTTGAAACAGTTGCACACAAATGGAACCTACTCCAAAATCATCTGCTTCTAGCTCAGCTTCAAGGCTACAGGATGCTGAACAATCTCCCCTGACCTAGCCAAGCATTTACACACATGCTTCACTTCAGGGCTGGAGTAAATCCTGTGGATTTCAAAGGAAAAGTAAGCAAATCTGTTCACAAAAATTTATTTCTGGAGAAAAAGAGTGGCTTACCTCAGGCCTCAGAAATTTGTAGCAGAGCCAAAGGCTAATTCCAAACCTTTTAAAATATTGTTGTAACTGCTGAAAAGCACAATTTGTGCAGCAGGAAAGGACCATACAGTTGAGTGTGACCAACACTGAGCAGGTCCAAAAGTCCCAGTCTGTTATTATATAGAGAGAAGGTGGAGGAAGAAAGTTACGTTCCACTCACTGTAAATCAATCCCTTTCAATGGGTAAGAGATGGACTACATATATGCTCATGGCATTCCTAGACATCTTTCCTAAGCAACTAGCATTTTTGTGCCAGCAGGATCTGATGCCCAGCACAGGCACACTGCTTCACTCTGGTTTTCTTGGAAACGGGGAGCCAAAAGAAATCTCTGGATGGCAGCCTTTGGCACTCAGCTCTTCATATTTCCCTCACTTGCTCTTCCCATCTCTCTTTTCTCTTTTTAATTTCTTTTGGACTATGAGTTTCATTCCAGCTGGAAAGGACCAAAATATAACTGTTGGATATGCACAGAAAAAGAAGCCATTTTGTAGGGGGAAAAAAGTACAGAAATAGAGATACACCATTGGACTCTGCCAAACTAACACTGGGAGTGTTTCTGCATGCATTTGCATATGTAACATGCATATACGTGTGCACAGATGCCATTTAATTTTCCAAACCAGAAGTAAACAGTCTTCAAATTGTCCTTCCCTGTTGTGCCAAGTAGCCAGACTATGAACACCCAGCCCCAGCAGACTGGTGTCTTCCATCAGTAAACTTAATGAACAGTGGCAGAGTGGCTGCTCTGTACTATTTCCCACTTTTTAGTGGTTCATAGAAATAAGAAGAGACATGGTCAAAGCCAAATATTAGCTCTTGGCCTTCTGCTGGGGCTGACAAAAAGTATGCTAACATAGTGGGGAATTTTTGGGAATACTGTTCCTCTGAAAATTAAATATTAGGAATTATAGGCATGAAAGCGTAGTGCCATCTTTGAGTTAGTACAAGTTTTCCCTTAGGCCAGTGCTTTGTGTCACCAAACCCAAGCAGCGAGTGCTTTACCAGAGAATATAGTTGTGCAGTCTTAGTCCCTGAGCTTCCCTGCATAGTTCAAGAACCTGGTGGATCCCACCACCACGAGCAGTTATCACATTTATCTAATTGACTAGGCAGCATGATTGAAAAAATACACCTTTAGAGAGCATAGAAGAGCCTCCAAATGATATATTCTTCCTTATACACTTTGTTTGGTGTAGATCCAATGCAGCTATACCAGAATCAGCAGTATTGTTTAAGAGTTACATCAGTAAAAATCCCAGCAGCAGCTGGTCGTGTCATGGGATATGAAATTTAGGAAGGACTTCAAATTGCATATAGGCAGCCTATGAAGCCTTAGGAAGGTCAAACTGAGAGGTTTCATAGAATCATAGAATCTTAGAATCTTAAAATCATAGAATCATAGAATAGTTTGGATTGGAAGGGACCTTAAACATCATCCAGTTCTAACTGCCCCGCCATGGGCAGGGACATCTCCCACTGGATCAGGCTGCCCAAGGCCCCATCCAACGTGGCCTTGAACACCTCCAGGGATGGGGCATCCACAGCTTCTCTGGGCAACCTGGGCCAGGGCCTCAACACCCTCATGGTGAAGAAATTCTTCCATATGTCTAGTTTGTCTAATTTGTCTGTGCCTGCACTGTGCCTGTAATAGTGAGAAAACAAATACATTTCAGAGGGAGGATATGAGATTAATTTCATTACCACATTTTATGTAATTCCCTGACAGGGACTGAACAGTTCTATATATTTAAGTGTAAAGTGGTATGACAGATGACTTTGTGGTAGCATTAATGCTAGGAACAGGGGTACAATACAACTCTGAATAGTAAGACTCCTTCAAACCACTTTACTTGTTCTAGAAGTCCTGGCTTGCAAGGCAGTAGTGCTGGTGCGGAACCCACTGGAGATCAGTTCTGGCAAGAAATTTCTTTTTTTCCTTCTCCCCAAATTATGTAGTGAAACCACACTGAAAAGTGCATAACTGTCCAGTGCTTTGCTGTCCAGGTAGCTGGTCACCTTAAAGTCCTTCTTTTCAGCACAAAGTGACACTTAGTCATATAAATCTAAAATTACTCAGAAGAAACTCTCTTCCTCTCCCTGCCTATTTTGATTTTGTGGGTTCAAAAGAGGAGCAATTCTCTCTAATGAAGCTTGGCATTAACTAATTACAATCCACTGTCCGGCACTTTAGTTCTTCTGTATAGGTCTGTTTTCATAGTATTATGGAATCAACAAATAGTTTGGGTTATGAGTGACTTTTAAAGGCCACCTGGCCCAATCGCCCTGCAGTGAATAGCAACATCTTCAACTGGATCAGGTTGCTCAGCATCCCATTCAAACTGACCTTGAATGTTGTCATGCATGGAGCTTCTACCACTTCTCTGGGCAACCTGTTCCAATGTTTCACTACCCTCCTAATAGAAAATGTCTTCTGTGTATCTAGTCTAAATCTACCCTCTTTTAGTTTATAACCACTATTCCTTGTCCTATTGCAACAGGCTCTGCTAAAGAGCCTGTCCCCATCTTTCTTATAGACCCCCTTAAAGTACTGAAACGCCACAGTAAGGTCTTCCTGGAGCCCTGTCTTCTGGTTCTACAACCGCAACTCTCTCAGCCTTTCTTCATAGGAGAGGTGTTCCATTCTTCTGATCATTTTTCCTAGAATTTGGATTAATAGGCAAATCCTGTCTCAGATGGATTCTTTGCTTTGGCTTCCTTTCCTTTTCTTTAATGTTTCTGTAATACATGTTTTAAATGATTTGGGCACTTGGTAAAATAGCTTTATGTCTAGTGCCATTCAAAACAACTAAATAGATGGGCTTAAGACTGCTCTAAAAAAGAGCTGGATTGTATCTCCCCAATCTCTGATAGTGCTAAGCTCTGTGAACCACAGATGAGCTCATGTTTTAGTTAATGGCAGAGCTGGGGTTTCTAGATACAGATTTTTTCAAAGAATAGCTACAGTACCCTACATTTACTTAGTCCTTTCCACTCCAGCATTCCCCACAGCACATCCCAAAGGTCTTGTCAACCTCTAAAATACAGATTCTTTATTCTTTTTCAGCTGAATCTTTCTTTCCTGGCATGATCTTTTGCTTGAGTTAGGACTTCAAACTATGCTCCTAAGCGCACTCTGGTTTTGCTTTATAAGATACTCAAAGACAATTTCCTCTGGGATGATATACATCAGCTGTTTCAGCAAGAGAAAGCCACATATCTGCCCAGGGGTCTTCTCTCCAGCTGCTGTAAGTCAATGGAGATGCTTCACTGGGCAGAAGAGGTATCCCTTAAACATGACGTGAAGAACAAAGCAGGGAAGCCTTGCAGCCTACACAGTAAGGTTATTTTTGTTTTACTTCTTTTTCCTGGCCTACAAGCCACCTTCCTAGCAGACCAGTCAGAAAGCTTGAGGGGATTTATGCGATTCAATTTGGACAGTATCTTCCACCTTGGCTAGAGCTGGTATGAAAACTTTCACAAAATTGATTAATTTTTTTCCCCCTCTCAAAAGCTTGTGTTCCAATTAAAAATTGCAGAAATATTCTCACAGAAGCTCTCACAAGCATAAGCATGGCTTGGTTTTGATCTCTCTGTTCACAACTTGAGAAAAAAACATAACTCAGTCTTTCCCTCTCCCTCAACCAACTTAAGACCCTTTGTTTAAGGGCAAGTGTCCTCCAAGGAGAGAGTGCAAAACCCAAGAAGCTTGACAAGCAGTATTTGGCTGTTTGCAGAGAAGCATCAATAGGATTTGCAAGGGTGAACAGGCAACAGCAGTGCTGAAGGAAGCCTGATCTCTGTCTCTTTCCAATATTGCAATCCTCTCCCTCCAGCTTTCATCCATCTCTCAGTAAAACTTCTTTTTTAACACAAATTAATTGCTAATGCCAAAAGCACTGTTGTAAACAGCTCTTTGACCCCAGTGCAAATCAGCCTCTGTAGTACAGAAAGAAAATTAAAAAAAATAAAAGCAGTGGAAGGGTGATCTTATACAGTGTCTGTCAGCATGTCCCAGGAACATTGGCTTTTTGGCATATTCCTATAGCACCAAGGGCCTGCTCTAATTCAGAAAGGAGGGAAGACTGTGCTCTACCCATATCTGCACAGTGAGCTGGTGAGAATGTGACACTATAGGCAGAAAAACAAAATAAAATTCCTGTTTCTTGTCTTCTACTTGCTATCCTCATTCTCACAGACTGCAAAGAAACTCTCTGACAGGTCCAATAGAAAATCTTTCGTACATCTTTTTCAGGTGTTAGTGCGGGTTTCCTCTTCTGGTAATACCCCAGAATGGGTCTGTCCATCGGTCCAATAAGAGATGTCACATTGCTGTCTTGTTCCCTGTTTCTTAAGGGCCAGTATGGCTACAAACATTTCCTCCTGTCATGTCACCTCAAATTGTCACCCTGCTCAGCTCAGAAATGCAAATCACTGCAAACCCAAGTGCTGACCTGTCATTCCCGTGATAAACCAGGGAGCAAATGACACAGACATCTGCATTCTTGTCTGCTGCTGCCTCTGCCACAGCTTGCTACAGAGGGGGAAAAAAAAGATAGATATACATCTCATTTATAGCCCTCCCTCTAACCCTCCTTTCATCGTGCAGCTTGGATGAACCTGGAGCCTCTCAGAAGCTCTCTGGTTGCTAACTGAACTGGGCAAACTTCAGAGGGAATAAAAGGAGTCATGCAGGATTTCAAGAGTTTCTTCACACCTTTACTGAACCAAAGCTCATCCTTCCCACTATACCTTGGATCCTGGGTTTTGATGAAGCTTTCCACAGACAACCAAGCAATTTGGTCTCAGATTCAAAGTTTAGGGTGTTTCTGAGGGTATAAGTAACCGGCAGAGGAATTTAAATACACAGACAGATAGACCCTTGTATGAATAAAACTAGCTTACAGCTAGTGAAATAATACCTCTGACCGCCTATGCTTCCCTTTGGTTTTCTTTGTGCTGTTGGGAATATGTAACATATTAGTTATGTTCTCATTAGTGAAGCTTGGAGATGTGTTTGTGTTCTGATTTTAGCTCAGTTTTTTCATCTGCTCCTCTGTAGCTCCACACTCAGGCTAAGCAGGCTCAAACCTTTCATTGTCTGGCAGGATTGGGGAAAAAGAATTGCACTTGCCTTTTGTAGGAGTACAGCTATACTCATCAAGAATCCCCATGCTAAGGAAGTGAATGACAGGACTTTGTAAATGCTCCACGTGAATACGTATTTGCCCTCATTTGCCCTTTCCCATATACTGATGTAGTATCTCAATGCGCTTTGGAAGCAGGAGTCGGGGATAACTGATGAAAGCAGACACCCTATATGCTGAAAGCTAAGGAATACAATATTTTAATTATTATTTTCTTTTTTTTTTTTTTTAATGAAAGCTGGGTTGGGAATCCAGTAATGTTTGTTTCTAATTCAAGGCCTGACAGAAGTACCTGAATCTAGTTTCTCCAAGACGTGGCTTGACATTTCTGATCTGTTCATATCTCATCAGCAAACCAGTGTTAAATCTGGCCAAGGCAGGACTGGGAGAGCTCCAGGGGGAGAATTAGAGTTGGTGAATGACCGTACACCACTTCCCCAGTGTACTTCCTCAGTACAGTGCTGGGAATATTGCTGGGGTGTAAAGCAGATGGTAGTGCTTCAAAGGCTTCTCTCTTAACATGTGCAGGCTATTCTTTATTATCTGAGCTATATTCCAGCTTGGGCTATTGTGTCCTGCCAATCATAGGTGCAATGGGATTGAATATTTTTCTTTACTTTCCTCCAAAATCATACAGAACTGCAATACTGTTTACTGGATCCCCTGATGCCCTGCATAGAAGCAGCTGCATTTTGCAGGAGGTGGTTAAACAGGTCATTTGAGTGAGGGGCTGCAGCCTGAAGAAAAGAAAAATTCTGGGGACTGCCTCGACCCATGTAATAAGTGAATGCAGCCACAAGGAACTCTTGCACCTCAGAAACACAGCAAGCTTGATCCATGGAACATGTGTTGTCAGTCTCCATTAACATTTTGAGGTTTAGGGTGTTATTTCTGCTCTGAAGACGTTTCCTCATGGCCCCATGCCATAACACACAGGGAAAGAGAGAAGATAACACTGGATGTCAGCAGGACAAAGTGGCCTGTTATCTTCCATTTTCCAAGCAGCTGACAACCATGTATGCCATCCTACATTTGCCTATTGTTATTCTGAGACCAGCCTCTGTTGGCGCTCTGTAGTGTTTGTGCTTGTGTAGTGGAAAAAAAAAAAACAGTGGGAAATGATGGCCAAGAGAATATCCCTCTTCTTATTGTGGAAGTGGTAGAAGGGCTGTCCCAGCCTTTTCCCTTCTGAGCCCTGTGCAAAAAAACTCACTATGAAGTGTAAACTTTTTCTCTCCGACATCAAGGTGGCAACTGCAAGGTCTAAGCATTTATTTATCAAAATCACTGTAGATATTTTCTTCACTGGGAGGCTCAGTACTTCAGGCTGAAATCATCCATCACAACTGGGGAAAGAGAAAAAAGGGCTCTTCACCTTCATGGATTTTCCCCCTCCCTTCATCACACCTTATTCATGTTTAAATGAGTAGAAATTCATCTTTTTCTCCAAAGATCCAGCTGGCCACAACACACTTTGTGCTTAAACAAGCCACCTGCATCTGAAGCATTTTTCAGGCTCTCTGTCTCTCTGCCCCTATTCCCCTGGGCCCCAGCTGACATCTCATCTCATTTTTGTTTGACACCTCAAAAAAAAGCTTAAATTAATAGCCCCTATTTGTAAAAGAAAAGCAACTTTTCTCAAAAGCTTCTCACAAGAAGGTATGTAAACTCCTCCAAACATGGTCTTTGCTACCAGCTTTGGTAAGGTGGACTCTGTGCGTGTATGTATTTGTGCATGTGTGTCGCTATGTTTGCATGCAGTGTCTATATGTTTGAGTATATGTCCATGGTTGCAGCTTGTGTAATGTTTAATTTTGCCTTTCCTTAAAGCTTATATGGAACAGCAAACATTTAGTGAAGTTGGATGACAGACTGCTCTGTGGCTCAGAGAGTGGGATGTCTCTTTTATGGCAAGTGCTTTGATATAGCTGCCAGCTGCTTCTCCTTTAGTGGCCATGAATGCACTTCTGTGCTTACAGTAGGACACATTGGTTTCAGGTCAGGTCACCCCAAATATGCTCAGATTGTCTGGCAAAACCACTCTGAAATGTGAAAGATGAGTTTTTCTCAGTTATGTGGTTCTACAGTTATATACTTAGTGGAAACCGCTGAGGGATGCGGCTTTACGCTGACAAGTCTGATGGTGTGATGGAACCATGGAGGCTTCGGCTGTCTCTGCGGGGAGAGTAGGGCAGAGCAGTGCCACTGCTTTTACTTCAGCAGCCATGAAATGGAGCCTGTAGACTTGATCGGTTATGAAAGGTGATTGCATCCACATTTATTGCACTAGGAGGGAAATTATCACTCGGCAAGGGAAAAGGAGAAGAAAAGGATTGACATTCTTCTCCCAGGGAACATTAAAAATCAGCACATTGCAAAGCATCTCTGTTCCCACCTTTCCTCATGCCTACTTCTGTTTTAATGGGTTAGTCAGCTTGGGGTGAGACTGTCTTCCTCTTGTTTGCATAGGTCCTGGGAAAAGAGTCCTGGGGACCTCACAGTTTGTCCCAACAAATGACTTCTTAACTATCTGGGAGCAGCTGGGTTTTTAAAGCCCTGAATGGCACAGGGAGGTTTTGATTCCCATGGATCCACATAAACAAGCCTATCTCCTCTTCCATCCCTGTGAGAGATCTGCTGGGTCTGGAATAACAATATTCAGACACTCTGGGCTTTCTCATCCTGATGGAAGTTTCCTGTATCACCCCTTTACTCATTTACACATTGTACTACTGGTTCTGATCAGCTGTTTATGTATGTTACTAAAGACAGACCAATCAGCCTACCGAATAAAATGCCAGGACTCTCCAAGACACTAAGAGTAACAACAAGCCCATCTTCTGTCTTTGATCTAAAGATTGCAAGCTCCAAAGCTTCCAACTTTGTAGAAAGCAGTTTTCATAACACCAGTGAAGCAGCTCAGTGCCTAAATCATTGGCACAGAGAATATAGCCTATAAACATAAGTGTGTGGTCATTATAGATAACACAGCACTTTGGGGAAGGCTGCAACAGTTAACACCTTTTCCAGAGCCAAATTCTGATTTGAAGAGTCCGTTATGCCTATCTATATACCCATTCGGCACTGCAACTACAACAACTGGCTATGAAATTACACTCTGCATTCTGCCCTAAACACTTGCTTCTGTGGGTGCAAAGCATTGCCACAACTCCCTCAGAAGGAATGGAGGTTTTAGGCAAGAGCTATTAATCCTGAAAGAAAAATAGGGAGTGGACAAGATAGATAACAAAGCGACCTACAGCTTTTGGGGATATAGACATCTCTGCTTTTTGCCAGCACAACTCTGCACAAATTCATGTGATCCCAGCAGCCCATACGGGGAACATCACATTTGATGGAGCTAATAATGAGGAGAAGAGGTGGAACCTCAGAAATCCGTATACTAATCGCTACCAAATGTGTAGTCTTTAATGGGGCATTTCAGGGGATTTTACACTTTTCTTTGAGGCATTGATCTCTGCTGGATACATAATAATACTGGATCAGACAGCCTGAAAGTCTTTGTGGTTTACATCTCTTTGCTTATTTCTGCTAAAATGATATGAATCCCCTGAACATTAGAGAATACTCTCTAGAGCAAGTCAATCTTTTTCTTTTTCTTTCTACTTTTTTTTTTCATTTTGGGTTGACCCAAAATGTACTTTTTGTATGAGGTATGAGATATGTATTTGTGTTTAATTTGGGGGTTATTTAAATCATTTATGCCCTTTTATCAGATCCATCTTTAGATAAAAAATTTAAATATTAATTTGAAACAAGAATTCAGCAACTATTGCACTTTGGCCCAGAATCAAACATTTGCTCCGAGAAGGGCAATATTTTTAGCTAAGACTCATCAGTGTACCTTGATCCAAAATCACACATAATTTAAATTTTCACACAAAGTTCTCCTCTCTGACAAAAAAAAAATATCCATAAACTCAACCAGCACTTTTCCATGAGTCATTTGGCTTGCATATCTTATTAAAGTACTCTTATTTTACAGTGGTTACTTAGAAGCAACCAAGTCCGAATTCAGAGTGTTCTCGGATCCAGGTTTTCTCTCACATCTGAATGTTCTGGTAAACCATAGGTGCTGAGGTGTGCTGGCTATTTTGCATGAATATCTGAGTACATACACAGCAATCATAGTGAATGCTTCGCAGCAACTCAGTTTAATAACCTAATATTAGGGTGTAATTTTCTATTGGTGTCATTCTTCATGCACTGTTTAAGTAAGCAAGATTTCCACACATGAAAATCAGCTGAGAATCTTGACTCTGAATATGGTTTAACTGCTTGGTCATTAATTCAGGAGCCTTCCAACCTGGATGCAACTCGTATTTGTAGCACTAATCCCTAGCCATTCATCCCGTCCATCCGAACTCTCTGACTTCAAAAGGATCTTCATGCAAACAGCACTCTGAAATGCCCAAATTGCACTATGTAAATTCTATAAACAGAGAGCAAATGTCTTTGTTAAGTCCATGAGGAAGTGCAAGAAAATCCTATTTGCTGACGTGCAAAGGCTTTGTAAGGCTGAGCCCCCAGCCTGAAATCGCTTGATTTGTGGATCCTTGCGATTAAGTTGAACTGAATGACATGCAAAGCTGGCAATTGAGATAAAGAATCACTCCAGGCCAGGGAACAGCAGCAAAGATCTGAAAACAAAGACTGTTAATCTCAAGCTCATCATCTTTAAACAGCACATGTTAAAAGTGCAGGTAAAAACTCAGCTGATGCCTTCAGATTTACTGGACGGGATTTTGTCTTTTGTCTTGGCCGAGCTCATTTCGATTCAGATGTTGACAACTCGCCCCTTTCCCTTTCTCTCCCCGGCTCCCACCCCCTCAGGCGGAACATCTCATCCCAGCGGAGCCTGGCCGGCTCACGGGCAGGAAAGAAACCCTCTCCCCACCAGGGGAAGCTTTCTCTCAGCTCCCAGCCTCTCCCAGGAACTCAACTTCTTTCCCTGCCTGCCCCTTCCCTTTGCCCCTCACTGCCTGCCCGGGCTCTGCGCACACCGCGGTTTGCAGACAAAGCTGGTGAGGGGGCTGGAGAACAGGCCTTATGAGGAGCGGCTGAGAGAGCTGGGGGTGTTTAGCCTGGAGAAGAGGAGGCTGAGGGGAGACCTCATTGCTCTCTATAACTTCCTGAAAGGAGGTTGTGGAGAGGAGGGAGCTGGCCTCTTCTCCCAAGTGACAGGGGACAGGACGAGAGGGAATGGCCTCAAGCTCCGCCAGGGGAGGTTTAGTGTTGGCATCAGGAAAAGATTTTTCATGGAAAGGGTCATTGGGCACTGGAACAGGCTGCCCAGGGAGGGGGTTGAGTCACCTTCCCTGGAGGTGTTTAAGGGATCGGTGGATGAGGTGCTGAGCGACATGGTTTAGTGTTTTATAGGAATGGTTGGACTCGATGATCCAGTGGGTCTCTTCCAGCCTGATTATTCTGTGATTCTGTTCTTGCTGCAGGACGTGCGGCTAGTCTGTCTGTCAAACCCAGCTGCATGAAAACAAAGGCATTTGTCTAAAGTAGATGTGCACAGGCTGGGGCTGAATCCCCCCTCCCTGGGTTAAGCCAGAGGAGCCTTGTTTCTGAGAGTCACAGTGCTTCATAGAATCATAGAATAGAATCATAGAATCACCAGGATGGAAGAGACCCACCGGATCATCGAGTCCAAGCATTCCTATTATGTCTCGGTCCGTCCTTGAGCATCCCTATCAAATATGTGGGATCTTGGGGTCAATCAGTTAGCGTAGGTTGGCATCGGTGGTCCCAGACGTCTGTGGACAAGAACTATTGTCTTTGTGCACATTCCCACCATTGCAGGCTTTGGCAGCATCCAGCCACAGCAGGGTAATCAGCAAAGGGAGATGCGTTTAAGCAGTATTGGAAACATTAGAAACATTCCATTGCTGCAGGTTAAAAACTGCTCCAGGATTGCAAGTTCGGCATTTTAGGGATCAGTGGGAGATTTCTCTGGAGATTAAGAGCAATTGAAAAGATCGACTTCCTCTCTATAGAGAAGTTTTAATAAGGCTGAAAATAAAATGCTGTCTCCCTCAGCCTTCCTGGCAGAAGAGATCCAAAGCGCCCCCCTGATGTTTCAATAATTCAAACTTCAGCTTTAGCCAGCCAAATAGGCCTGAAATTCACCTGTGAATGTTCACAAGGCTAAGTGGGATTCAGAACAAACTCCTCTTGTTTCCAAGCTCATGTATAATGCAGTGAGGAACTTTGCTCAAAAACAGCTATGGCTTGCTGTTATATTTACGATCCTCCAAAAGAAAGAACAGGAGGCAAGCTCATAACACCACATCACAGACAGCAGAGTGGGAGGGGAAGGAAAGGGCACAGCCACCAACTCATAATAAGTTGACATTCCTCTGTAGCTGGGCAGCACCTAAATCTGCCTTTTTTCCCCTCCTTAAGTTGAGATTGCAGCATTGCCCAAATACAGAGAAGAGGTCCATGTCCTTCAGCAGAGAGCAAAATAAATACGTAAGGCAAGCACCAAAGAAGCAATACGATAAGGAGGATTGTTTCGTTAGCCGGTTGGCAGGGAAAATTTAAGCTCATGAACATGAGTGTTGCAAACCCATCTTTTTTGTTTGAAACATTTTTGTTTACACCAATGTAGACTTAAAGGTGTGTTGAAGGCAAGCTCTCCATCTGTCAATGCTGTCATGTCTGCTGGAGTGTCCTGGGGCTGGCCCTGGGGTGACCCATTTACCCCGGCAGAAGGCAGTTTTCAAGTATGTCCGTAGAGCACCTCTGGCAGATGGTACTGCATTGGCAGTGCCACTGACCAGACAAGGTGGAAATTTCAGCTTCAGCAGGATCCGTTGGTTTATTGAGAGCTATTCAGATAGTCCAAGATGTACGTCACTCGTTTTTTTTGTCCACAAACCCCATACAGTAGACCAAGAGCTCTGCCATCTGTAGCTCAAGACCAGCCAGTTGGCCACTTACCTAAGTTCACTGGAGACTTTTGAAAGCTTTTCTGTTGACATCAGCAGCCATACATTCAAGGCTGTCACATTTTAAAATGTTGAGAGCAGGTTGCTGCAGCTACCTACCTTAGAAAAGCAGCGTTCTCACAACATTAGTTATGCTTTGCATCTTTGCACGAAAAGGTCACATCTAAATTCACTTCTCTGGTGTGTAGCATAGGTGGCTCACCCTGTTTGCTTTAAAACTCTACCCTCATGTTGTAAATAGATTTCTTGAAACCTGCACCTATTGCCTATAGAGAGAATAGATGCGTAATTTATGGGTATCTGCTGTTAAGTAAGTTGAATCTGTGACAGGGTATTAGGAATCAGATTCTCTCATCTATTTGCATGATCATTGTTTCACCTAGGAAATATATGTAAGTGTTACACCTAATAATGAATTCCAGTGTTGATCCTTCCTTCCTTCCTTCCTTCCTTCCTTCCTTCCTTCCTTCCTTCCTTCCTTCCTTCCTTCCTTCCTTCCTTCCTTCCTTCCTTCCTTCCTTCCTTCCTTCCTTCCTTCCTTCCTTCCTTCCTTCCTTCCTTCCTTCCTTCCTTCCTTCCTTCCTTCCTTCCTTCCTTCCTTCCTTCCTTCCTTCCTTCCTTCCTTCCTTCCTTCCTTCCTTCCTTCCTTCCTTCCTTCCTTCCTTCCCTCCTTCCCTCCTTCCCTCCTCCCTTCCTCCCTCCCTCCCTCCCTCCCTCCCTCCCTCCCCTTCCTTCCCTTCCTTCCCTTCCTTCCCTTCCTTCCCTTCCTTCCCTTCCTTCCTTCCTCTCTTTTGTTACATCACTAATGAGTAAGATGTTTGTTGTTGTTGTATTCTTTCAAGTATATGATTTTTGTAGTTTTCTAGACTGGAGTAACTGAAGTGCAATGAGTGTTTCATTTGAAGTAGTAAATATTTAACAACCGCATAGCACACTTTTCTTCCAGATCGCTAGGTTCTTTCTAGCTCTGTTCATACTATATATAATACTATATCCTCTCTATGTATATACTACGCCATATATATGCTGGACAGCATATTTATTTGTCTTTGCCTTAGAAGTACAAAGCAACATAATAAAATACTAAATACTAAGCAGCTGTCTCTGAAGACATTTGACAATGCCAATATTAGGCCCACCCAGGCAAATTTAACTCTACTCAATTTTAATTCTCTTTCACGATTTCGTGACTCACTTTGAATTGCATAATCAGATAGGGGTTTTTTTGAGGGCTGCTAAACTTGAGAGTTAAAAAGCCAAAGCTGAAGTGAATCAACTTGATGTGTTTGTTCTGAATAGCATAGGCATATCAGGTTGTGCTGGACACCCTCTCACAAAAAAAAAAACCCAGCAATCATTTCTCAAAATTATGCTATTATTGGTGCCTTGTAGGCTGCAGTATATCAGCATAACAACCTCTGCAGGTCTAGGGACCACAATCAGTTGGATAGGCTTGGGGATAGGCATGCCTCTTTCTCACCAGGCTGTTTGTTGCTACTTAATGATTTAGCTAGGTGTTTTGAATGCTGATCATATTTGCAGGTTTGTTAAGTGTATCAGGGAAACGGAATGAAAAACTATGCTTCATAATATCTAGAAGCTAAGAGCTGAAGACATACAACAGAATTAGTTCTGGTGTAAACTTGTGAGAAGTAGGAATGTTGCATTTATGTTTCTTGATGAAACTGTTTCCTGCAACATTTGCTGCATTACAGTTAATGGAATTTATGAGAACGACATGTAATTCTCCAAAACTGCTTGGTGCGGTCATTTCAGCTAGCGTGATGTGAATTATGCAATAAGCCATCGCCTTAATTAAAACAAATTGCATTTACTGTATCAGTCCGTACTATAAATCACTCCCTAGGGCCCTTCTTCAAGGTTTGCGCTTGGCCTATTCTTGAGAAATGTTGACAGCAGCCTCCATTACAAAAACCATTTTTGAGCATTTTGTTCTAATATCATTCTCCACAATTCAGCCTTTGAGCTCACTGCCCGGATACAAAAAACAAATCTTACCCCAAAAGCAAGACAGAAATCGTATGAAAAAGTCAGAATATCTCATTTCCCTTTTCTCACCTGTTTTTGTGGTGTGTAATTCAGTAGACTGTGACAGTGGAAGTTGAAGTTTATTAATTGCAATAATGATAATAATAAAAGCCAAAACAGGAAACCTGCAGACTAATTGTTTTTATCCAAAGTTAGGAGGCACACGGGATTCCTCACGCTCCCTACTATAATTAGACCGAACAACCAGACAACCAGATTATTAGTCCTTTGTGTAGCTCCAGTTTAATAAAGAGAATGACCACTGGGTATTTATATTCATTTGAGCTCAAAGCAGCTTAAAATGAAGCGTTAAATACAGCATATCATAGTGAAGGATGAAGTTACTTTCCTTTTAAAGAGAAACCTTCATCTTACTTGTGACCTCTGATGTGGGAGGAAAGATTTTTTGCTTCATTCAGTTTGGATCAGGCTGTGAGGCCATTCAGCTCTACCTAATATGTGAGAATGTCTGCTCATTTTTCTTTGCACTGAGAACTAAAATAAGGTAGTTAAGTATTTTGTTCAAAAGAAGTATATTTAAGAGTCCTCTGAATTAGAATATTAGACTTAGAGTGGTGATTTCTGGTTTTAGTCATATTAGAGATACACTATTGCAATTCTGGAGGAGATGTTTAATGCAGTCCCACACAGGTTAAAATGCACAGGGGAATCCTAACTGAAGGCTAACACAAATTTAAAAAGCTCAAACAGACCTTCATAGCCCCTTTTGCAGGAGTTGCTTAACTTCTGCTGATTATGGGGATCCTGTAGGTGGAGCTGCTTTTGTAAAATTTATGAGGGAAATGAACCATTTATTTCTAAAACTGTTTGGCAACTCCAGTTACTTTGCTGAAATCTCATCATGAACAACTGGGTCATTGAACATAAAATCAGACCCTAGAGCCTGATTGGAAAGCCATTAAAGCCAATGAAAAGGGACCCACTGGCTGGAGCTAACATTGGAGCAGATCCACAGAGAATAATCTAAACTGAATCTGTCTCCATATTTATTTTCTTCTTGATATATATCTAAAAGAAGCCTAGGCAGATACGTAGTAGCCATAACAATAGCTACTTGTCTGTGCTGAAGATTATCTCAACTTACAACAAGGCAGGTGACCATCTTGCCCAAGAGTCTCATTCTTGCCATGTTAAGGGTTTCAGACAAAAGCATTTGTCATACAAACAAGCAAGACATATTCAAAGAACAAGTTTAAGCACTGAGAAGGAAACAAGACAATATATATACCTTTTCTTTCCCTGACAGTGACGGTAGACACAGTTAGAAACAGCACATGCCCAGGCTGTGACCACTGTTCTTCAGCCAAAATGGAAATAATTAGCATTAACAAGTATTATCAAGGAACAGCTGGAAACACATGTACTGAAAAGTGAGTGAACACCTTCACAACAGCAGACAAAACCTTAGTTTCATTTGCGTATATATTTGTTGAGTGGCTATGACTATTTGGTTTATGAATTCAAAAGGCAATTATTGATGCTGTAGTAAAGGCCCACTGCACAAAGGTCAGGAAACTCAAAATGCTGAAGCCAGCAAACCAGCCCCTTCAACCTCCCATAACCATAAGTACATTTGCTGTCTCTTACGGTTAGAATTTCACTGTATCTGAGTATTTTAAAATCTCCCATTATGTTTAATTTTTTTCTTCACACAAATTTCATCACAATAAACAGGTGTCTCATGGAGCCTGCATTCACTGTTGTTTTTGTGTTAAAGGGGGCTGAAAGTACCAGCTAACTTTTTCTTTTTAATGATCAGAAATAGGTGTCTTTTATTTTTGGGTTTTACCCTAAGTTTTGATAACTCCAAAACAGCTGTGGAGATCATCTTCCAACTTTCTAAATAAATTCACTGCTGGCCTGTGAATAAGAAAGCGTGAGAAAATTTCAACCCCCAAAGGTAATTTTGGGAGAAAGTTATAAACCACTGAAAACAGCAGCTTATAATGAAAGTGTCATCTCAACCATAAAAGGTTCCTCAATGCACTGAACAGGCACCGTAAAACATGATCGAAAGGGAGTTTTGAGATATTGCTAATGGCTCCGACATAAGGATTGTGGCTATAAAAGATGAAAAGATGCATGGCTAAAACTGCCCACTGCAAATCTTTGAAGAGCATCTAACTACCCAGGCGTGCCAGAGATGCGCGATTTCTAACAGAACTGGTCATGCAAATCTGCTCAGACAGAGAGACCTTCAAACACTTCATGCTTTTACTTCCTCTGAAAGTAATGCAGTTGTTCAGTGGAGAGACAGCTCATGTCCCCAGACTCATGCTGGGGGCACCGTATGGCATATAAACAAGGATGGAGCGAGCTGGGACTATCTCACTCAGCCTCCAGCTCTTGAGGAATAACTCAATGGCCAGGAATGGCCTGTGGTTAGAAAATTCCAGTGTCTCAGCAACCAACATTACAGGTTGCAATAGATTTGGGTCATTTTCATGAAATTGTGTAATTTTGGTTGAAATGGACCTCTGAAGGACACGCCGTTCAGCCTCCTGCTCACAGCAGGCAAACTTCAAAGTTAGTTTTGAAGTAGTTCTGCTATTCTGATTTAAGCCAGGCAATCTAAAGTTTAATTAATATGTGTAAAATACTTCCACAAGCTGAAAGTCATTTCATGGACTTCCAGAGTTTGCATTTGTCCATGATTACTTTACAACATGGTCCCTATGATATCTGTAGTGAAACCAGTGTTGGACTGTGTTGAGATTTGGCCAGGACTGCTTTGTTAAATTTATCCTACCCTTCAGGGAGTAAATTCTGACTAGAAGCTATATTTTGAATATCTGTAGGTCAAGGTTATACATGACCATGACTATGCATTTTATTTAGGCCATTTCACAAAGTGGATTGCTAGGTAAAGCTGTGTTGAAGACTGTGAGGAAGGTGGGATTTTTTTAATCACTAGTCAACAGCTGAAATAATAACAGTATGGCCAGGTGTGTTTTGGGGAGAAGCTAATCTACTTTGGTGCTACTCCTGTTTCTCTTTCTGACTGACTCCATGTTAGAAATATGAAACACTACATGCAAGCCTTTGGGGCATGTTGACCATGGCTGGATGCCAGGTGCCTGGCTCACTCCTCCTTCTCAGCTGGACAGGGTGGAAGAAAAAGTATGACTAAGGGCTTGTGGGTAAAGATAAGGGCAGGGAGAGATCACTCACCAGTTACCACCATGGGTTAAACAGACTCAAGTCAGGGAAAGTTATATAATTTATTATCAATGAAACCAGAGTGCAGTAATGAGAAATAAAACCCAAGTCTTAATACACCTTCCCTTCACCTTTTCATTCTTCCCAGGCTCAACTTCAATCTTGATTTTCTCTTCCTTCTTTCCCTGAAGCAGCACAGTAGGATGGAGAATGGAGGGTGAGATCAGTTTACTGCTTGTTATCTCTGCTGCACCTTCCTCTTTATAGGAAGGATTCCTCACACTCTTCTCATGCTTCATGTGGGGAACATCCTACAGGTGGCAATCCTCATAAACTTCTCCAGTGTAAGACTTTCCCAAGGGCTGGAGTTCTCTATGAATTACTTCAGCATGTGACTTTTCCACGGGGTGCAGTCCTTCAGGAATAGAGTGCTCCCTTGTGGGTCCCCCACAGTGTCAGAGGAGTCCTGCCAGCAAACCTGCTCCATGGTGGGCTCCTCTCTCCATGGGGCCACAGGTCCTGCTAGCTGCCTGCTCCAGCACGGGCTTCCCACAAGTTCACTGTCTCCTTTGGGTGCATCCACCTGCTCCGGCATGGGGTCCTCCACATGCTGCAGGTGGATGTCTGCTCCACCATGGACCTCCGTGGGTTGCAGAGGGACAGCATGCCTCACTGTGGCCTTCACCAGGGGCTGCAGAGGAATCTCTGCTCCCGTGCCTGAAGCAAGTCCTACCCCTCCTTCTTCTCTTACCTTGGCCTCCATAGAGTTGTTTCTCTCATATATTCTCATTCCTCTCTTCCAGCTGCTGTTGTGCCGCAGTTCTTTACCCTTCTTACATTTGTTATCCCAGAGATGCTACCACTGTCACTGATGGGCTCAGCCCTGGCCAGTGGCGGATCTGACTTGGATCCGGATGACACTGGCTGTGTCAGATACAGGGAAAGCTTCTGGCATGCTTTCATAGAAACCACCCCTGCAGCCCCCCTGCTACCAAAACTGTGCCTTTTAATCCCATTACAGTCTGGATTTACAAAACCTTTCCTATACACAAGCCTGCCCAAACTTGAAAATGTGGAGAATTTTCCAAAGTCTCCAAATGTTGACAGCTATATTTCTGATTTTTTTTTCCAAGTATTATCAGAGCTGAGGATAAAAGCTCCAGCCATTTGCTTGGTGCTTATTAGTAACTTCAAGGACTCAGAAAATGTGAGTCAGACCTAAAGATGTTGTGAGGTTTTACTTATTTAATAATAGATTTGAGGTTCCTTTATTTGTCTCCTGCTGAGCCTTTAGCTTGAACTTGGGTCACTTTCAAACTTTGGTACACTCCTGAGGTCTAGAAAACCAGGGATTTATTGAACAAGAAAGAAAAAATATCTCAAGTGTGCACATGACAGCAGAGGGCAAGGCCTCAAACAGCTTGAGATTGCTGTTAAAATCCTGATTGGTTTCTAAGCCCTATCATTGCTGCAACCCTCTAGCAAACACTACCCCTTATAGCCAGTTATGTTCCTCGTGGGAGGCTGCAAAGCACGCAGCCTTCCCCAGGGCCAAGTGGCGAGTGTCTCAGGAAAGATGCTAGCTTGACTTTTTTTAGAACAATTTCATATAAACTCTTTAAAGACAGAAAGAAATAAAGAAGGCCAACTAAACACAAAACTAATTCTCTATTTTTCAAACTATTTCTGAGTTCACCCTATCTGCCTATATTTGCAGTCAGCATCTCCTCCTCTTTCTCTCTCTCCTGGGTAAGGAGGGGGCTTATCATGGAAGGTGACCTACTCTATATCCCTCCAGGCTAGTGAAGGAGATGGAGGTGCAAGGCAGGGAGAAGACTCTTGCTTCAGTAGCAAGAACGCCTCTGAAAAAAACATGGACGTGATTTTATTTTTAGGTCACAGCGTGCTTCTCAGGTTGTGCTCAGTGCTTCTGAGAGACCTCCCAGAGCACAAGGATATTGTGAGGCTGAGTATGCCATGATGTGGGCCTGGCCATCAAGAGATTCACAGCTGTCAGGCACCATGTACTGCCTTCCCAGACATTTCTGATCTCTGCAGCAGCAGGAGGTGGGGGGCGAATAAAGTAGCTTCTACCCAGGTTCACACCAGGAGTGTGAACCTGGGCTGGGAAAGTGTTGCCTAAAGGTTGAAGCAGAATAACTGGGAGATGCTACTTTTACTTGGGAGAATTCTCTTCGCTGCCATTGGACCACTTCCTCCACGGCCCCAGGGCGGAGCTGTTCACTGAGGTGACCTCCTCATTGGAACACACATGTTCTAGTCTACATCCAGTTATGCACAGTTACCAGAGTAGGGAGACACAGAGATGAGAAACATTCTGCCCTACCAATATCACTTCTTCTCAGCAATGCCCTTCAACCCTTGGTGTTATTCCCAAGTCCTTCTGCTGGGAGAACTTATTCCCAAGAACTTCTGCTGGAAGCTATGGGGATGTATTTTGCCAGTGTGCAACCCTTTTGTGTCAGTATGACTAGTGTGAAGGTATAGTGATGCACTTTGAGCACACTCAGTGCTCCCCCATCACACAAGACAGGGTAGCAGAACCTCTGACTGTTTACCAGAGGCTTGGAGGTACTCAGGAGAAACAGGCAGCTCAGTGCAACTTTTTTTTTCTATGTGTTAAGACTCTAAAGGAAACCACGCATCCTCCTTGAGAGCCTCCTCTGTAAACCCATGTGTCTCTAATTGAAATAGGGTCGGGTCTGAAACCATAGGAGTCCACAGCTGCTATTTCAATTGTGCATGTCTGAGTCAAGGTGAAGAGAAAAGTCGTCAAAATATCCCACAGGGTGAATCCTCCATGTGCCAAGAAAGCTGACTCCACATTAAAGGTGAGAGCCAGAGCTCGCAAAGCAGTGATGGCCTGGGAAGACAGAGGCCTTGATTTCCTCCAACAGCCTCCAAGTGTTATTCCCATTAACATTGGCACTAGCCATCGCCCTGAATACCCTGTACACCAAAAGATGAGTGAGAAAGAGCAGGAGGGAGGAAGGGAGGTGATAAAGTTGTCAGGCTGTAGGCAAGTTTACGGTCACTGAGGACTCGGAAGTGACTGCACTTCCAGAGATACGTCCTGGGATGTATTTTAAAGGCAGATACATACTCAGGATAGGGCAGGTTTGCTAATCTTTCAGGGACTTCATCTTGCTTCAGTCTCCAGTTCACGGTGCCAGATAATCAGGGCTCTGCATTTCTCTTCTCCTTCATCTGTGTTACCAGGGAAAGAAAAGATCTATGTGGCACAAAGACTTTTGAGGTGGCAGAGTCACGTACATTAACTTCCCACACTTGACAAATTTCAGAATTCAGGGATTGCTGCAAACCCTGTAGCTTATATCTGATTTACAAGACATCAGCCCTGCATGCCACCATGGGTCAAAAACATTTTCAGCCCCCCTCCAGCAAACAAAATCTGTTCTTTGAGAGCACAGCCCCCATTTATACCATGCCATGGGGAAACAGAGAGTGCTGCTTTTGCACTGAACCTCTGCTTTGGCATTGAAAGAGCAGCACTTAAATAAACCCCAAAGCAGCAGACAGGACTGTGTGTTTCCCCGTAAATAAGACTACAAGCTGCAAAGAAATCAAAAGGATCCCTGTTATTAAAGACAAGATCCGACCTCTTTTAAGAGCAGTGTGGCCTTTCTGAAGGAGATTTAACAACAGATGCAGAATTGACAAGTGAGTCATTTCTCCTTTCCTCTTCTTCCTTCTGCCTCAGCACTGCAGTGTGTTAAGAAAGCAAGATGTCTGGAAGATGTCTTCTGGATCACTGCTGCTTCTGCAGCATCTTGTCTGCCTTCAGGCTCTGGCATCAAGTAGTGATCAGTCTCCTTCCTCCGACCCCTTACCCTGAAGTAGCAATTTTTAGACATGACCTTCCACCTTTTCACAGCTCCCTGTGTCTCTGAAATGTCCAGAGGTCAGCCCCTCGCTGCCTTCACAAGGAGACCTGTTATGGAGATTCTTGGCTTGCATCAGCCCCATTTTATGTCACTGTCATCTCCCATCATGTTACCAAACTGAGAGGGATACTAGGAGTTTAGATGGTGTCCTCCACCATGACATGGACTCATCATTTCACTATCTGTTGGGGAATGGCACCTATGCTCTGCTTGTGGAAAGGTAGCCTTGACTGACTAGCTAAAAATCAGGGGTGACCTAGCTGTACAACTTACTGCTCAGGAACAGTGTGACAAACTTCATCTTTCTTCACTGCCAAATTCTAAGGTTAGAGAGGGCTATTACCTGTCATGGTGGGGAGGAGAGAGACAGCTGTATGGATGTACCTGCCTGTGCATACAGAGGGGAAGGGGGGGCAGATGAGTGGCTATGCTCTTATTCTTTCTTTCCTACTTCGTTATATTGATTTTCAGTGGCTTGCACGCTTGGAATGCAATAAGGGAGCAATTCTCTTCTATGCTGGCTAGTAAACATTGCCTGTAACTTTATTCTGGGTCAGGAAAGTCAGCACTTAAAATTAAAAGTGGTTTTGGAGTAGGAAAGTCATATTTTAGGAAATTCCAGCTGGGGGTTCCTTGCCACTGTACTTAATTTTAGAATCCAATGTGTTGTGTCATGTCATATATGCCTTTAAAAAAGCATTTAACTGATATATAATCTCATCTGCTCTTTACTTGCAATATTTCAGGCAGAAAGTATTTTTCAAAAATCAGTTCCCCGACTCTCTGAATTTACAGCAGAGGCCACAGACTATAAAGTGGAAGAAGTTGAAATTAAGCCCAGGGGAAGAGAGAAGTGCACTGGAGAGAAAGGCTCATATGCCAGGTGCTTAAACACATGCATAGTTTAAATCCTGTGCTGTCTCCCTGAAGCCAATGGAGCTGCTCTTGTGTTTAAGAGTAACATACCCAGCTTAAGTGCTGGGACCTTAATCTCTGAAAGAAAGTGTGTAATGCTGGAGTATAGACTGTGATGCATGTAAGCTGCTCCAGGTCCAAGGTACAATCAGCTACAGCAGTTCCTTTCCTTTGTATAGAGCTTCTGCATTCAGGTCTTGTAAGCCAAAAGGGATTCCTGAGAAAAAAAAACCGCCTGTCCTAGAAAGACAATTTGAGGAAGGAGTGCCCCTGCTAACCTGTGGCTTCCAGATGTGGATTCTGGCCCAGGATCCAGTTGCTTGAGATGAGCCTTTTGCTGATGAGTTTCACCCAGAAGTTTCACTCATTTCTTAAAAGCTGGGGAATTTTCCTTGAAAGTCTCACTCTTGCAGAGCAGGCTCTCACAGCTAATGTTTCACATATAATTAGACACCAGCGGAGAAAATGTGGTGCATTACTTTTTAAAGGGACGGACAGGTATTTTACAGAGCTCTGCTCCTGGTACGGTAAAACCAAAGTGCTGTTGGAAAACATCAAATTTAGGAAGGAGGACTAGTGGCATGGGACACTGCTCTGTGGTGTGCCATCTGCTTTACCAGAGCAAGACCATGCCTGCACCCTCTGTCCCCTGCTTCCATCCTGTCCTGCTGCAAAAACATCCCTGCAAATCCCCTCTCTGCTCAGCCATGTATCCACCCACCCTGCAGCAGAGCTGTCACTGCTTTGTCAGGTCTCAGGGACGCCTGCGGCTGGAAACCCTGCTGGGAAGATGAAGGAAGGCTGGACAGTTTACGAGACAGCAAGAGGCAAAGTACATCTACCTGGCCCTGAACCCGTGGCCTCCCTGCTCCCTGCTTGACATTTACAAACAGTGACAAGCCCCATCACCTGCCACCCAATGCGACCATCCCAAAAACTAGGAAAGCCAGACCTGCTAGTAACAACTCCAGCTTCCCAAAAGAAAGCCCCAGACACTTACGACAAGGAGCTGCCATGACTCAGGGCAAATGCACTCATGTTAGGAAATCCCCACAGCTGGCTACCTGGGTGCAACAGCCTGATGGAAGGAAAGCAGAAAGGCAAGCAGACAGACAAAGAGGGAGGCAGATGGTGCTCATGTCTCATTCCAGCTCTCCTCCTTCTCCCTTGTCTTCTTATGAGGTAAGAAACCCCTGGCTGAGACAACCTCAGCTCTGGGAGCAGCATGAGCCACTGCAGTTCCTTGTATCATGCCTGGCTCTGGCTCCCTGTGTGCTGCTTTACCCACTTTTTCCTGTCCTATCTCCTCTAACCACAACAAAGTGTGTGGAAGTACAGACATCAGCACCAGCAGGTCATCTGGTCACCTCCCTGGGGTACTAGCCTGCTGGTTCTTCATTGCTCTTGGTATCCAAATTGCTATTTACTGCTGATAAATCACAAACTGGAATTTAGGGGCTCAAGAAGGTTGGGTGTTGCCTTCTCTAGGAAAGCAAAATCTGCAGATTTGCAAATCTTAGCTTTCTAAATCTCCTAGATTTCATGATTCCCAAACAGTTCTCACAGAGTAGCTACTTTCAGGACACAAAATTTTTCAGGCTGCTGCTGTTACTCGTTTCCATTTAAACTGTCATGCAACAACCAACACTTTCAAACAATGGTCTATTGATTACTTGCTTTGTTAACAATGATGCAGTTCCCTGGAGAAGTTTATTACTCTTGTTTTGTATTATTTTGTGCACTATGATTTGGTCACTAATGGGTATGCTTGCATTTCATTTCATTGTGACTGACTTTCCTGGTAGGAATTCTTGATGCAGTCCAAAAATGCTCATGAATAAATGTTTAGTGGCAGGAGGTATGAGTGTGTTGCAGGGCTGTATGGATGTTTTCATCCTGATGATGCAGCAGTAAATCAATTAAAAACATGATTGATTGTGAAATTGCGGCAAACTTGCTTTTGCCTCTGGATTTCACATTACCTAAGTTAGGCTGTATAAATCTAACACTATATTACTCATATAGTGATTGTCTTGCTGTTATCTACAGTGAGAAGTGCTATGCACATAGCTGAGGCAAGAGCAAAGGCTAAACCCAGCACCAGCAGCATATCCTGCAGCTCTTCTCCCACACAGAGCACAGAGCCCATGTCCCACTGGTGATTTAACTCCTTTTGGCAACATTTGACTAGAGTTCTTTTTACCAGAGGATAAAATACATTGAAAGGCCTCTACACAGATATACTCATTCAGATTAAGGTATCACCTACATTTCACATCGAGTAGTTTGCTTAATTAATTCCCTGTGTGGGTACTTTTTTTACAGTCAGACTGCTGTAGCCCATATTAGGTTAATCGACTTTGGATATTCTTGCTAGCTATTACTTTCTCTTGTTATTAAAAATTATGAATATTAGTTATCAGAAAGTAACGATTTCAGAACAACTCCTCACATTTAGGTATATCCCAAAGTCTCCAGTGGCATACAACGGGCAGTGTGTGAAAGCCCCCACACTCCCAGTTTAAAGACTTTGCCAATGGCACTGGATTTTTTCTGCTGAGCAGAGGTAATAATTTCAGGTTTAGAAACAGTTTAAAAATCTTTTGCAGTGAAAGTAGACCTTTTGTATCCATAAGAATAAGAGGGCCCAAAAAGACATAGGATGAGGCAGTAAACCACATCCCTATCTCCCACATACCCATCCAAGTCTTCATCCAAAACCCAGAAATGTCAATGTAAGTTCTCTGTGGGCTCTGAGTGCAGACCACAAGAACTGCACTGTGCCATGCTTCTGCATCTCCATGTGTTCAAGACACAGGCAGAAAAACAATGTATGTGACTGTGTGCTTGAATATAGATTTACAGAGACAGTGTGCATATATCTGGATAATTTATACAGTGCCACAAATACAAACAACAACTGCCACCCCTCTCCCTTCACAAACTCATATACACAAATGCACCTCAAGTATGAATAATGCAATGACAAAGTGAGCTGCATTTGTATGGACATCATTGGTATCAGCAGTTAGGAATAATAGTTGTCTAATTGTAGTCTTTCATTGTGTGCTATGTCAAAGCGTGGGCGAGTAATTGCAATCATCAAAACCCTTTCAGAGTGTGTGCAAAGCCCCGACCCCCATCACCTGCTGTCAAGCCTATCTGATCTACCACACACATGCACTTCCCGAGCAGATGAATTAGCTAGATGGGTTGTTCTCTTTTTTTTATTATCTTCTCCTTTTTTGTGTGTGTGATTTCCTTCCCTCAAGGTTGTATCTGGGTTGTGAAGCGTTGTTGGGCTTATTCTTATTCTTATTCTTATTCTTATTCTTATTCTTATTCTTATTCTTATTCTTATTCTTATTCTTTCTTATTTTTTGAAGTATGTAATCACTTTTTGGGTAAGATAGATAATTTAGACGACAGTCATCAACAATTATACAAAATAATATGGTAACCAGCAACTGAAAAAAAAAAAGAATAATTGATCTTCATGGGCTACTGAGTGTTACAATTTGAATGTCTTTTTATTAAAATCCTTGTAATAGACACAGAGAGAAAGCAGGGAGGAAGGGAGAAAGAAAGGGAGAGGGAAATCAGTTACTTTTCAAATATTACTCATAAGATGGAAGAGAGGATATCTTCAGAATTCAAGTGAGACTCATTTCCATTAACATAATCCCATTTCTGGTATTATTTTACTAATATAAACGTCTTGGATCGTAGAAAGCCTCCTGGATCATATACACCTACTGTATTTTGCATTGGGTTTAGGGAAAAATCAAGGAGAGAGCTAAAACATATTTGAACCTATTTGTTAGATTAATTCTGAATTGCCAGCAGTAAAGTACCTGAGTGGAACAGCAGATTTGATTACCAAATACAATTAAGGCCTGGTTTTGTCAGTGTGGAGTACCATGTAAGTGCATAGTGTAAATATCTGTCTAGAAGACAGCAACAGCACAATCATGTGGGCTTCGTACTCTGTCTTGCTGCTGGAGAGGACTTGCAGTGATTTTCTCTGGTTCAGCCTCCCACAGAAAGAAACTCCCTCAGGACTGTAATGACAACTGCTACAGAGACCACATCTTGTTCAAGGAGCACGTGGGTTCATGGCTAGATACCAGCTCTAAAACTTTAAAAGGTCTCAGCTATAACTTCTCTGTGTATGCCTTTGTGTGATAGATCATATCTATTTATTAGTAGTATATAATACCTTCAGAGATTCACCAAGGTATGTCCTTTTTGCTTGCAAGCATCTTCCATTGCTTAAGGATGTTCGTGATTTTCTTAGCTGGCAAATGCGAGAATCAATGGGATGTATCTGTGCAGTAGAACTTCTGCAATAAGACAATTTAGAATCCTGTAATTAAACTCTTTCAGGAAGTGGCAGAGACACTGTTTTATGTGCAAAGTTCAAGTAAAGGGGAATGTCATAGAATCATAGAAACATTTAGGTTGGAAAAGACCTTTAAGATTATCAAATCAACCACATTTATACAATTTACACAAAGGGCAAGAAAGAAAGTCCTCATTGTGAATTTTCTTAGTTTGTGGATGAGATCCCCAAGGGGAAGAAATGTAGCTTGCTGTTTGGAGTACTTAAAATAAGGATAGGCAAGATGGTTTTGACATTCGGTGGGGAAATGTCCCATGTATTTTTCCTTTCTGGTTACTGTAAGATATCTCTGTAGTGTTATCTGACAATAAGGACCTTACCCTGCTCACTTCAAACTTGCTTATATCTCTGGATGAAACAAATCCTAGTGTACCAAAATACACATATTTTATCAGACCTCAATTCAATCAGAAATGGTGATGGTATTAAAGAGAAGATGCTGCAAAATACATGATTAGAAAAGTTACAGTCTATAGGGCTTTCTTCAGGGAAAATTATTGCCACTGCAGAGGTCACCATTTCTCAGACAGCAGAACACAAGTCTGGAAATCAAAACGCAGAATTCTGGTTTCATTCTTGCTATTTTGTTTTGGCCAAGCTATTGCAGGTGATGAGTGGGGTGGATGGTGTTCATCTGCAATAACTTCTGTCTTATGAAGATTAGGTGGTTATTCTTAGCTGTTCATCAGAGATGCTTCAAGAATCAATGAAGAAGCAAACAGGTGCTCCCATGGGGTCATTGATTCACTCTTAGAGTAGGTGAGGACAAATCACTTCACATGGAAGTTCACCTGCATCTCTCCACACTTCCTCTAAAGTCTGGAGAGATATTTTTAAGTAAATTCCTAGATAACAAAAGTTAGAGGAAAATGTCTCCCTTAACATTTATTTTTGGTCCATGTCAAAGAAATGGAGAAATTCCCTTTAACAGAAATGTTGGATTTGAAGACTTATAACTTGCTTTCTCTCATCTGTAAATGTTAAGAGTTAAGCTTCCTGCAACAAAAAGTGGGTTCATGTCTTCTGATGGAGTTTCATAATAACCTCACAGTAATAATTTATTTTCATATTATAATCCTTCTTAAGAGTTAACTGTACTATACCTTCACCTTAACAAAGATCTTTTCTTAAACAGAAAGTTGTTACTAATTCTTAGTTCCATTACCCACTGTTCCCTGCCTGCAGAACTTGATATGGATGTATTGAAACATCCTACTAGAAAGCTACTTTCTTAAACACTTACTGTCCACATGATAATTGGTACTGGGGAAGATAATTTCCCTGGAAAAAAATGTTAGTTTATCGTGATTCAGACTTTGGGACAAAAATAGTGGATTTGATAAAGCTTCTATTGGGAAAGTTTCTGAGTTCTAGGATGGACTTTTTGCAGTAGCAAGATCTCCAATTTGTAAGCCATACTCTGATGGCATGGGAGGCACCTTCACTGCTGAGTTATCCTAATGTCTGTGCTCATGGGTGTTTGGGGAGGAAGAGTGATGATGTCAGCCCAAGCATTTCTGAAAGGTCATGGTCCGGAACAAAAATTATGTATGAAAACTTGACATTTTATGCTAAATGGGATTCTTGTTTTCCACCTCACTGTAATTAAGATAGTGCTGAGAAATGCTTGTCGAAGGGAAGGACTGAACCTTCCTAGTGCCTTTACAGAGACTAGTAAAAGCACACCCAGCTTCAATCCTAATATAATGCAAGGATAGTAAAAGAGACGATAGAGACAGAACCAGAAAATAAAGTAAAGAAAATAATGAGACAAGTACCATGGCAAGATGAGAGATGATTTCAACCCACTCATGGTCTCAGTGCTGTCAAAGTCATACGTGAGCATCATAGCAAGGGGGAGAAGTTTTGGAGAAATTTCAGGGAACATTCTGAGAAGGGATTGCAGCTCTCTTTAAGGAGCTCCTACTGTGCATAATGGGGTGGCATGGGAGAAAACAATGAGATACTTGTCTGAAAAATTCAATTACTGAGTGATAGAGGATGTTACCACAGGATAACCAAAGATGGGAGCTGGTATTTCAATAGCAAATAAGAGCTGTTAGGTAAGGGGGAGATAGGATATGAAGAGTCTTTCAGAGGTCCCTGTATGGACATTGAACCATAACAGCCACTCATCAGTGTTATAAAACTACCAGGAGCAGTATCCCCAGGCTGGGGAAGACTCTTCTTGGCAAGCTTGTGTACCACATCATGCCATCAGATAGAGCCTGTCCTATTGAAAACTGAATCCCTTCGAGTTCCCTGGAACAGCAGCAGCTGGAGGGGAAATAACAGTAAAATTCTATGGCCATAATAAAACGCATTAGCCATCTGAACACTCATTTCAATCAAATAATGCAGCCTATTCATATTTAAACAGGAAATATTGTTTAATGTTTATGGTAATGATCAAATCAAATTTTAAAAATTAAACACAAAATTAAACATTAAAGTGAGATTCCAACATTTGGCACTTGGGACACTGTTTTCAACCCACAGTTGATGGCTGCAACCAGAAGTGTCTACCCCCTTGCCTTCCCTTAGAATAATTTATTGAGGAAGGTGCTAGAAGGAGGCACTGATGTCATGTGAACGGCCACAGCTAGTGAAGGGTAGCTGATCTGGAGCTGATTGTACTAGCCTAGTTTCTATCCATTCACCTTTCCATGACAACAGGAGTTAATGGCTTTTGAGGGGGAAGAGGAAACCCAAAGGAAAAGTACTTTCATCTGCAAGAAGGTGAACGGGAGTTGTTTTTCAGCTAAGCAGAAGGCAGTGTGTTCCTGTTGAAACATTTTGGACTCTTTTTCCCAGAAAGAATAGGGAGCATAAAAGTTACATCGTTTTTTCCAAAGCACGAAAACAAGAGCAGAAAATGCCACTGTAAACCAGCAAGTCCTCAGATGTACATAATGGTCATAGAAGATAAAAATGCAAAATCACATCTAGCTGTACTTTAAAAAATGTCCCTTTGGGGTAGAGCACAGCCATTGTTACTCACCAGTAACTTACAGCCATTTCTTTAGTGGTAGTAACTGGTAGAGCTCCTGGGAAAAAATTGCTACTTTATGCCTTTGGAGGCATGAGCTCAGCTGAATAATTTAAGGTTTTGACATACCTGGCCAAGTTTGTGCTTAATGAATACCTTGAACCGATGGCTAGTCGCTAGGATATTGCTTTTAGACTACATCTTGTGTTACAGTAAACTCAGCACCAAGAAACAGCTTTCTCTCACATTGAATCTGGAGTGATTTTACTGATACTAAACCTAGCAATCCTTTCCCAACTCCCTCCATTTGCAGCCTGCACAGAAGCAGAGTTTGAAACAAAAAAGTTTTGGAACAAACCTGTTGTCCTTAATGTCCTTATTCTTTTTGGCCATGGACCTTATCTGTGCTTTGAGCCTCTGCTTCAGTTTCTTGAGATAAGCAGTGAGGTTAACCTTTTGCTCTAACTGTTGCATCTTTCAAGAAAGTATATCCTCAATGTAAATTAATATCAAATTAGTATAAATTAATATCAAAATAGCAATGATTTGGACCACCAGTGAATTGCATATTGTACCTTAGAGTGAAAAAACTCATAAAATGCAGAATCAATCTATCAATCCCCATTCTTATGTCTACTGCTTGCCCAAATTTATTACTGAAAGAGCAAGCACAGAAATTTCAATAGTATGAAAAAAATAAAAAAAAGACTGCATAAATTATCTAGGAAAGTACAGCAAAATGGCAAGATTCATCTTAACCTGTGAGTACTGCTTTCATCCCAGTACCATGCACTTTAAATTGGTGTGGTATCCTATAAGAGACTGTCAAGGATTGAATTTGTTCTGCTTGACATACAGATGTAAAACTGCATCTTATATTAGTAATTGTCTATAGTGTTAAGTTTGTACCTAGTTATTGACTTCAAAAATCAGGTTTCATCTATGCAGTTCCCTGATTCAACATCAGTCCAACCATCTCCAGCTCTATCTGTTCATTTTTCTGTTCACCCTCCTGAGTTAAAACATCGTCCTCTTTGCAAATGCTGGATTTTGGCTGGGTTTTGGGGACAGGAGTAAAGAGGTAATTTCCTTGTTTCGGCAGCATACTTGTATCCAGCATGTCTAAAAAAATTCACTGTGACCTGGCACTTGAGAACTTGGTGAATATTTTGCGGGCAAGAAGCATTTTCTAGGGTTTGGAGGAGGATGTTAACTAGCTTCATAACCTTTCTGTTTACTAATGGAACTATAGATTTTTGTGATCAGAGAGAAATTTCTGTCTGTTGGATGGTCTTTGAGCATATTCTGGTAAAAATTCAGATTAGCATGCAAAGTGTAGCAACCTTTTCTGTTCACACACATGCTGCAAACAGATCTCCTTGTAAAGATGGTTATTTTGTCCAGCACATCTGAAGAATTCCTCTAGAACTATTCATTTATTTTCTACTTCCAGCTGAAAATAACTTTGGATTTTTAGTTTCCATTTTTATAAAACAAATAAAACTCCATATTTTTTCTGGAAAGCAGGCACTTCTATGACATATTGTGCATTAGTCTAAATGACTGGTGCTTTCTCTGCAAATATGTTTCATGTAAGCTTTTTGTGCAGCTGTTTGGAGGAGAATTTCAGAAAGTAAGCCCTGTTTTATTCTACTTCTTCCTTCACTGATACATACTAGTGCTGTCCTGGGTATTGTACTAGTCTTCCACTTGCCTTAGCCCAACGAGTGAATGGTTCATTTCCATTCCCTGTTCCTGACAACATGAGCAATCACAGTTGTAGTAGGAGATGGCTACAGATTTGCCATGGTGAAACACTCTGCTGGGGACAGTTCTCCACAGGGTGTTGCAGCAGTCCTCCATTCTCAACGATGCAAATTCCTTCTTCGCAGGGAACGCAGGAATGTAATATAAGAACATAAGAACAATTATAGTCAGACAGACCAACAGTCATTCTCATATATATTCCATCTCCTAAAGTAGTCAATCATAAAGCAGATGGAAGATGATAAGAGCAATACCTCCCTAGCTTCCTGCAATTGGCAGCTCAGGGATTTTGTGAGCCAGTGGTGGTTTCTCCATATCAGTAGTTTTCAATGAATTTTTCTTATATGAGTTGTCCTATGGATTTTGAGTTCATAGAGGTGCTATAAGTGCTAGTTTAGCATCACTGACCTTTCTCACTGTTTATGCATGATGATTTGTCCCTGGAGAAGACAGGAGTTAGTCAAAGAACCTCGAGTCTAGCACCTGGTGCAATCATAAAATAATGCACTGAAGATTCGTTTCTGTTTCCAAAACGCTGCCAGCTATAGTCTAGACGTGTAGCATGGCAGTTTCAGAGAAAAAAAGCTGTGGATCCTGTCTGCAGAGCACAGTGATGCTTACTAGATGTCATTACACAAGGTGAACTCTAAAATCAGCAGTGATTTAAACTTTGAAGGAGAGCTATAATCCACTGGAGCACAGTAGTTGTTGTGTGAACAACTATAATAGTCCTGCAGCAGGGGAGAACCTCCAAGGCAAAGTTGGGTGGCTGTACAGGTGAACTGATTTCATCCTCCAAAGTTAAAGCCACCTCCAGTCATAAATGAGAATCACAAAACAAAAAGCACAGGGTTCTTGGAAGGTCCTGTGTCTCCTGTTCCATTTGCAAGTGATCCAGAAACACCTTTTTCTAACAGCTGGAGAGCAATGCTAGTTATACATATCACAGGCTGCACCCATGCCTCCTGAACAGCGTGACAGTTCACATTGAGGAAATTGCTCTGCTCTTAAGAAGAGGTGTATAGTTGGTCAGGTTTTGTTAGGAGATTAGGTGGTTTTTTTCCACCTATTTCTCTTTCCTTGTTCAGTTTTCAAGCTGCTTTAGATGATCAGTGTTTGCACTATAATGAAATGATGCTAAGGCATTTGGAAGGATCCACAGAAGCAGATACACTTGTAAACAAAGATGGTAATTAGAGTAGAATGCAGGTCTGGGGTTGTCTATTACGTCAAGAGCTGTGTTTGTGTGTTAGCTTTACTCCTGTGCCTCCTCTCTGAGGCATCTTTACTTCAGGGCTTCCTGGGGAACACAATATGGCTTTTGTTGTTTGCAATTTCTTTACTTTTTTTTTTATTATTCTTTGCTTTTCTTTATAGACTCCCCATGTGCCCATAACAATGCAGCAATCAACAGGGATATGTGCAGTAGCAGAATTTTCCCTTTACAAGTAAATCTACACAAATGTGGGAACCTACCTCAGGGCATCTTTCAAACCCGGAGAAGAAATGACAGAGAAGGAATCACAAGATGCTTCAGACAGAGTTTGCAGACATGTCTCACCTGACTTTGGAGGCTTCTCTTGCATTTTCTCTCTCTCTTTGCTCTTACCCTCTCCCCTTAACATACTTCTAGAAAGATAAGTGAGTAAAAATGACATGTGCAGTCTTCTGGGAGCCTGTGTGATGCCCAGTAGTTGAGGTCCGCCCCCAGAGGGATGATGTACAGGAGGGACCTCAGGGACATGTCCTGCTTTCAGATGTGCCCACACATCTGCTACTGGCCTCAGCTGGGAACTCCCTGCAGGCACAGCTGAGCAGTGGATTTGAAACTAAATCTATGTTAAGATAAAAAGGAAGCATGTCATCTTCAGAAGAATAGAAAGCCTGGGACTGCACTTGTTCAAGACAGAGGCACAGTGCAGAGCCCAAGGCAGGATTTGGCTTTGAATAAATTCCATAACCTTCTGTCCACAGGACTTGCCACCCACACAACTGATTTCCCCAGCCAAGAATTTGCAAGGAGCAAGGACATCTCCTAACCTTCACAGCAAAACAGAGTTTCCTCAGTTAGACTTAGATGTCCAGGAGGAAACGCAAGCAAATAGGTTCTGCCTATTTGACTTCAAATATTGACTTCCACAATAAGGGCCAAGTGTCTGCATGGAGGTGAAGGCAAGGAGGTCATCACAGACCCTTGCAGAAGTGGCTTTGGGGAACACCTGACATCTAGCTGACTTTGAGCAGCAGGGAAGATAACTTCTTGGAGTGAAGTGGGAACTAGATTTGGCCTCTGATGTCAGCCCGAAGTGTCTCTATAGAATGATCCTTACAAGACCTAATTACCTTTCTCAGTGTCTTGGAGGCTGCTTTTTCTTCCTGTTCTCTGCCACATTTCTTGTTCTCAGAAAGGAGAATATTAAAACAGTCTTATGGAATTTGAGCTATTATGTACCAAGGGACACGGATGAAATCTAGTACCATTTGACATTAATATACTAGGAGCAGTCTGAAAGACGATGAGACTTCAGGATTCCCAGACACACCCAAATCCAGCACAGCTCTGCAGGGACACAACTGGGATCTTACCATTTGGAAATACCTTTCTAGAGCCCAGGGCACTAGACCATAATGTTATAATATAAATATAGATAATTTTCACCCAGAAATAAAAATCAAGACACACTGTTAGAGCAGAGATTGCTATAAGTGAAAGTAGCCCAAACAGAGGGGTTCTGTGTAAGGAACAGAGCAGAAGAGAAGAGAACAGAATTGAATGGGATAATCTGAAATAATTTGTTTAGATGAAAATAGTATTTTCTCTTTAAATGCTTCCAAAATGCAAACCCCAACCTGTGAAGTACCTTTGTTACTTTAATGAGTAAGGAGACCACCAGGCACACCTGCAGAAGTCACTCATCTCTGACAACCCAAGTGCCATACACAAGAATTACCACTGCCTACCTCCTGTATTTGCCATATGTCATTCCTTTTTGTTCCCTGCCATTTACACACCGGCAGGTTGACTTTTTATTAAGGTAAAAGCAGGCTTAATATTTCAGGTGCTTGAGAGACCCTCCGCTTCACAGCAAGCTCAGCTTTCTCAGTTTCAGCTCAGGCTGCCATTATATCAAACTGTGTTTCTCCCCAGTGGGGACAACCACAGATTATTTACAAGATACAAGAAGAATGTCACACTTAATGAAGACGAAAGATGTACAGGAAGCGTGATTGCTGTCTGAGCCTTCTTAAGAACTGCTTATTAAGGAAATTGTCCTTTTTAGCAGCAAGCAGCCACCAGAATTTGCCATGTTTGATACTGGGGATAGGATCTGACCTGCTAACCAACACCGCCTATTGATAATGTTCCTCCAGTGGTAATGATGCAGATGCTAATGAGCATATTAATAATAGATAACAATGTGTGCATTTATCATGTTCTCTATTCAAGGGGTAGAAAATGCTTTACCAACAAGAAAGGGTGAAGTCCCAGAGAAGTTCTATTCTCCTTATGGAGCCTATTGCTACCATAAGCAAAGGGACTTCAGTCATATGGGTTAGCAAAGAGAAGTAATAGTGGAATCACTGGATTCCAGTCACTACTGTGCTGCTGATTCATGGTGTGAACTTGAGGGAGTTATTTCAGTGCTCTGAGTCTCAAGTTCACCATCTGTAAAATCAAGATAATTATATTTACAGTGCTTACCTTACAGAACTGCTGTGAAGATTAATTAACGCATATATATTTACAAAGTGCTTTGAGATCTTCAGGTGAAACCTGCTGCATATGTGTAAAATACTATTTCTCTACAATATCTTGAAACCTCAGGAGCTGAAGAGTCTTACCAGCTATCTCCACATTTTTTAATGCTTTTATTCTTTGTTTAAGCAAGTTGTTTTGCAAGTAGCAGTTATATACTGTGTTAATGGTAGGACACTTTGCAGATAATAAGGTTTTTTTAATTCCTTTTGACTTGTTTTTCTCTTCATATATTATGTGCAAGCAGCTTATGGGTTCATCAAACTAATTTCAGGTCATTATTAAGACACATATTTTAAGAATCTTTTTTACCTCTGTAGATTTTGTCACAAAGAAACTCCCTGTGTTTATTTGATATTGGTTGTTCCATCTGTGTTGGTTGATTGTGATTGGTCAGATAAGCTATGATAAGTATGTGTTCAAGCAGAGCATACCTGGAGGCACAGCTGGGGGTCTTAAGATTACCTGTGTATTATTTATGTGCTGTAGGCAGGATTGATCTCACCTATAATTAGCCATCTGTATATTAACTGTTAAGTTTAAAATAATTGTTTGAACTTACTTCGTACTTAGTTGAAAGAGATGGGCACTTGCCCAGAGCGGTTTGTGCGACCTTTCTTAAATAACAGTGTTGATAGGATGAATCAGCCTTTGGAGGCACAAATACCTCTGTTGACTGTGAAGGGACGTAGGAGTGATGTACTCAGATTTAGATGTCTGATGTTATATTAAAAGGCTGAATCCTGTTCTGCAGACCCTAGCGACACTCCTTGCCTTGGCAGAAGCTGTATTACATCAACATAGAGGATGGCTTGTCTGAACAGTAACACAGCTCCAGATTGACACACTTACCTATAGATTTGCACATATGGGTATCTACATGAGGGTGAAGAGCCTACGTTCCCATGGCAGTCAATGGAGATCTTGACAGTGCAGAATGGGGATGCATGCAGCTGGCAAAATATAGATGTCTGCCACAGGGAAAGTGGACCAGCATACTGAGCTCCTCTAACTGTACAACTCTTTCTCCACTGCCTGCAGCAACCTAAATGGCCAGTCTATTTGTAGATACAAAAGATGGGTATTTTAACCTGTAATTTAAATCTCACTCCAGAAGTATGGCTTATTCTTATCTCCACCTGTTGAATCTTTCCATTCAGTGGAAAATTTCTTCCTGAATTTGTCTTTTACATGCAAACAAAGTCCTATGAATCACATAATTTTATTCTTCTATTTCTTCATTCTTACACCTGTGTCTCCAGATAGCTGCCATATCCAAACACATAAGCTTTTCTCCTAACCTTTGCCCATTCTAGTCACCTTTGAAAAATTTCTGTATCCAAGATCAATAAGAGAGTGAAAAGAATATTTACACATGCACACACCTATATACACGAATGACTTGTAGTCAATGTATCCAACTCATACATGCAGGAAGCAAACAGGTAAAGTATATTTAAGTATCTTCATATACCATCTCTACTTCAGTGGAACTTTACCATTGAGTATCAGCTGACAATCTACCTCTATGTGCACATGCATACATAGAAATATGTGTGTGTGTGTTTAGATATAGATATGTATAAATTTACATTGGAGTCTTTGAGAGAATTCTTCTGATTTTCTCTGGACATCTGATGTTCCTTAAGGCAGTTGTCATCCTACATTAATTTGTCTTGTTCTGCCTCAGCTCACCCTTTTTTTTCTTAAATGCCATATTAGAAAATGTTACAAGCCCCCCGCCTCCTTTGGCATACCCACAATCCACTTGGGCACGTAGGGAGGCATGCCATGATCCTTCCTGACACATGTCAGCAAACATCTCATCAGGGGCTCAGCTGTGTCACCCCCAATAATATTGCATGGCAAGATCAGTCCTTGGCTACGTTACACCCTATCCTGCCCTCAGGGGACGTAGGAAGGACTATGCTAATTGGTTCTGACCCTCCAAGATCGAGGGGGAAAATTGCCTTCATCTGGTGCAACGTGCTTGATCTGTTCAATAGAAACCAGGGTGCTTCAACACACATAAACCCTTTTAGTGCCATAACAAGATGGCAGAAACCTGTGTCTGTGTGTGTGTGGTGAGATGATACAGTGTGTGAGTACTGTAGTTAGCGTTACAGAAGCAACTTATTTAAATTTATACCAAATAAATACAACAGCATCTTCCCAGTCACAGCACAAGAGCATTTCTCAGACTGGCTGCGGGGTTATAAAAAATGTGCTTGGGCCCTCCTGCATAGCTGTTGCCTTTGTGCTCTTCAAAGCCCCCTCAAAATGGCTGGTTTCTCTGCAGTCTCCTGCTCCCCAAGGACACCAGGAGTCAGTGGAGGTGACTATGAAATTGAGGAAAACTAGAAAATCAGTACATTTCAAAATACCTTGCCTGTTCTTTATGTTCTTGAAAGAAGGGAGGTTTTCTAGTTTGCTAGATGGTATCACCTATTCTGCACAGCCAACAGAATACTAATTTTAGGGAGACTCAGGAGTTCTTGATCTTGTCGAGGACTTGCCCTTAGCTTGTACAGAGACTGACCCTGAAGCAGCAGACCAGCAGACCAGCAGTGGGTTTAAAGAACTAGTTATTCTTTAACCTGTCTCTGTATGTCCACTTTGTCAGACACATACACTGTCACATTGCTTGTCACTATGCTGAAAGATAAATGTAGAAGTGCATACAGCAAGCTTTCCCCCATCATATTCACTCTTTTTTTTCTTTATCTCTCCCTCTTTCTTTTCTTTCAAGTGCTTCTTTTCCTGCTTTAATCATGCATCACTAAACTCCTGCTTGTGTGCACCTGATGTCAGATAATGTGCACAGGTTTGTGTCTTTAGGTTCCCCTAGCATGCAGATATTGCTGCTACATCCTTTGCTGGGCCAGAACTCTAGAGTCATCATCTCCCACAGAACCAGACCACTTTTCAGATTGTGCATGCTTAGTCAGGTTGCAGAAACAACTCAGAGGGCAAACAAAGGTGAGCTTGTTATGTGAAATAGTTAAAGCAACACTGGATCAAAATGGCAGGAATTGAATCTGGTAGCCTGTTTTCAAGCTTTCAGAAGCACCAGGTGCTCTAGAAGAAGCAGAAGGCAGTTTTAAGATAGACTCACACAAAATCCATTCCTTGCCAGTTTTCCTGAATTAGATGTTGGCTTTCATCCTGTGTGATAGATATTTTGTCTCTTCCCAAGTCTCAGAAACAACTAGTCCTTGTGGAACAAAATCTAGCAGGGAAAACTCCTTTGCACTGCACGCCAAGGCAAATAACTTGTTCTGTAACTCAGTGAGGAAGTAGAGGCTTCACAGGACCTTAATACAAATTGGGAAAGGTTGCTGGGTTTTTTTATTTAGTCATCAGAGGGATGCTGAGTAGGTGGTGCCAGCTTTTGATTGAACTGCCTAGGTTTAAACGCACACACACATACACACGCATATACACATGCAGTCGAGTGCTTCAGTGCTGGGGGAGTGAGGAGCTGTCAGGACTAGGTCATGGCGAAGGCATCCCATCAGCAAGAGGGGGAGATTTTCTGGGTCTTGGTTTGAGAAGTAGACAGATGACTGACAGGGGTTAAAAACTTCCTGCTTTCTTTTCCACACTGCCTCCTTGATGGTAAAGAGTTCCCTGTCCCTCAGACAGAAGGTGCTCTATAATTTTAAAGCATTTTGCTGGAAATACTGTACAGACTATAATAAGCTATTGTAGCCCTTGGCAGAGATGCCCAGCTGAGCCTAATTCCCCATATCCTTAACTCATCAACCACTGATCATAATGCAGGTTCAGTGTCCTAGAGGACCACTAAATACAAAAATACACACACACAAACCCAATTAGTACATTTCATGATGGTGAGAGATGTCAGACTGAGCACTCTGGGCAGAGCAGTCTTCTGCTTAGTCACATGACAGGCAGTGCAATCTACCCCCCAGTCTCCTGTGGACCTGACCCAGAGGACCTGAAACCAAATGGTAAAAATAAGCTTGGGCTCCTTAACTCATTCATTTTTCAGCTGCTGAGCTGAAGCCATTTAAGATGACCACAGTCAGTTGTGACACTCAGGGCATCGTCATGCACACTGGGATGCAAGGAACTGAGCACAGAAATCACAACCACAAATGTTAGAAGCAAGAGGGGAAAATATGCTAATAGCACAGATTATCAAAGGATATTAAGAGAAGGATTTTTAAACAAAAAGAAAAAGGAACATGCTTCTAAGTGGCTGTGTCTCTCCTGAAGATCATCATCAGAACTAATGAAAAACTAGTGGCATTCAGCTCTGAGAGTGTGATCAATATTACACAAGAAAAATAATAGAAAGCATCTAAGATTTCTTGCACAGCTTGAGAGAGCTTGGTAGTCAGCTATTCCTGAAATAGGCCCATACTCCCCACAGAATCCTTTGCAAGACCCCCTGGGGGAGATTAATTGTCTTCCTCACATTTAAACGGTTCCCTTTCCAGAAGATGTAGAGTCCTGTTGTCCAGCACTACTTTCCTTAGAAAAGACTGCATCAAACTTTCAAGGAAAAGATGCAGAAAACCTCACAGATTTCACAGACATGGAAGAATATGACCTCTTAAAGGTCTCATTGGTTCATTGAGCCTGAAGCTGAGACATCATCATGACACATGTGCTGCAAACACCCAAAGAGATGATATCTCAGCTCAAAAATCACACCCTCTGAGCTTCGTTATTTAAATATTTCTGTGCCTGAAAATAATTATGCCAGACAACTATCTTGAAAACAACTTCTTTTTATCCAGGAGACACTCTAATAGGCAGCAATAATTAGCATCCGTGACTTTTTAGCTCCCAAGTCTAGTTGGTCTAGTTGTTACTTTAACTATTGTCATTTCCAAGCGAAGGTGGGGTGGCTTATGCATGCTGCTCAGTCTTCAGCAATGTCAGGATGAGCTTTGCCAGCTAATGATGCCTTTGCCAGAGGAATACAGGTGCAGCTCAACAGTGCATGGCTTAATGTAGACTCTGACCCATTGAGTGTGATTAAATGGGTTTCACTTGGCTACAGCATAATATTAGACCTTTTTTTTTCAATTTGCAAAGCAAAACATTCAATTAATAAAACAGAAGCAGGAAAAGAATAAACATTATATTTCTGTATCTTTCTTCTATTAGTTCATTCAATTGGCTCTTCCTAATAAACAAGATCTATATAGGATCAACAGGTCTCAGGACTGATTTTCTCTTATTATCATCAAGGGGAGTCAGCTTTGTTGTTAACCTTTCCATTTATTTAAAATGCCCTGGATTTCATATTCAATTTTTATGCTCTGTTTCTGATTGTTTCCTTGAAATGGGAACTTCAAGGACTTTGATAAATGGATTGAAAGGTTGCCTTATTTCTCTGTCACTTCTGCCTTTGCGTCCTCTGCAAAATGCTATTTTGCAAATCATAAAGCTGGGAATTGCTCATCAGACTAAGGCACAGAGGGCTGCAGGGGCATAACAGATTAGATAGTCCCAGTGAGGGGCCAGGAGCAAGAGCGGATGGGAAATAGCTGTGAGATGAAATTAAGACAAAAGGACAGAGGCTGGATATCAGTGCAGTCTTTCTGGTGGTGATATCTATTAGCTGAAAGTAGCCTTCCACTGCTGCGATCTGTGGCGGTCTGGACGACATTGAAATGGGCCTTCATCAGGTTTGTGAAACGGTGGTGAAGAATTCATTTAGTTGCTTGGGACTCATTTACACTTTTTAATAGTAATTCCAATAGAAAGTGTGATAATACAGATACATGTGAGGCTGTGAGAGAGGCTGATTATGATCCATCGCTGCACAAATTGCCATCTAAAATGCAAATGACAACTCACACACCTCAAGATAGGATCACCATTGCTGGGATATTCAGGACTCCTTTGAAGGATGGATTGCAAAAAATTGTCTTCCTTAGAACGTGTCTTCATTAAACAAGTCACAGCTAACAGATTTAAGCATCCGATCCCTGTGCTTTCCCTGTTCAGGACACTAGGACACCCAAACTGCACCTCCCTTTAAACAATCAAATTCAGGGCTTGCATAACTCCAGAGTGAGAAGCCTTAAGAACTAACTAGGCTAATTCCTTCCACAATGAGCTGAAATTGGGTTTCCATCCCTCGTCCACTGATGCAGCCATTGCACTGGAACCCACACAGGGATCACCTGGAGATCTTGTCGAATGCCACAGTTGCCATTTCATATCAGTGTCAGTTGATATGAATCATCCCTGTGTCACCACACAGGAGGCCACTCTGCAGGGTGAACAACCAGGACTGCTGGCTTTCCTGTCATTCCCATGCTCACTTCGAGCAAGTCTCCCAGAGCCCCTCACTCCTCTTTACACCTCTTGAGCTTGTCCGGCCTTACAGTGAAAGGCATCTTACAGACACCACTGAGTCAAGAGGTGACTAAATCCACAGCCCACAGCACTTCACAAAGAGCTGTTTTCTCAGAGGAACATGACCACCCTTCATTACTAGTGCTAAAACAGCTGACAGCGAGACTACAAAGATCTTTCTAATTATTCAAATGTGTCATTATCATACTCATCCTTTCACACACCTCTGTTAGGGCAGCCAGGACCCATATTCCTTCTGGCTCTGTGCTTTTCACTCCCTTTCACTGTGTTTCTATGGCAAATGAGGCAAAATTCAGCTCCCAGCTCTAACTCATTGTCATCCTTCCAAAAACAAACATGTCCTGGACTGGTCTTTCACAGGAGCTGCTGAGCACACAGCCCAGTATTTTCTTTAGATTCTTAAGCTGCTACCTACTACAACTTGTAGCAGGAGCCATTAATGCTATTAATAACTCCTTTTGTACATGAGATCTTTTAAAACTGCAGAACCCAAAAGCACTTGATGCATTTTCCTACCTATGTGTTGAAAATCCAGGGCCTCCTAGGAATTTTGCAGCCATCACTAATGCAGGCTAAGCTCCTCTTAACTGCAGAACAGTGCAGACAGACCTCAGGTTGTCCTGCCCCAAACTCACAAATGCATTACCACATGAAAGAACAAGTCCTCTGTAGGACTCTAGCTACCTAACGGTGCTTTGGTGCACTACCAAACAACTCCAGACCTCTGCAGAGAGGATGGGGCTGAGTGTTCCTCTTCATGAGAGCATTTCAAGTGGTGTGCAAAATTCCACCTTCTTGGATCATATGTCCTAGCAGCAAACTACTGGTTGCAGTTCAGCTGAGACAGACAGACTCACCATGCAGGCTAATGTTGCATCCCAATGGAAGTCTCTGAGATTTCAGGCAGGCAGAGTGTAATCCCTTTAAGAATATGACTAACTTCTGGAACTTTCTAGTTCCTGTCTAGTCTGTTTGCCATTATATGCAACTGCCTATCCATCTAACCATCCATCCATTCACATAGTAACCCTTACTCTCAGTATAGGTGAGTACCTACAGTTTCATTGAAAGGGCAATAAATATTTGTTCATCAGTGGCCATCCCATTTCATTTTGACTTACTTAGAAGGCAGGTCTATTCTTTTTGCTTCCTTTCACCCACTTGAGCATGTCTGACCTTTACTTGCCTATGACTACTTTCAGCTGAATACCTCCTCTGAAAAGGGCTTGATTATGTTAAAACAACATTTGCTATAGGAAGCAGTAAATTTCTTTACTTTTGCTTTCCTAGGCAGTATTAGGACAAGGGCCACTTTGCCACACCCTGGGGTTTGAGAGCGAGTTGAGCTGATCTGCATTGAAGCAGGGCTGGGGTGACTGCATGTAAGTGAGGGAGGGATAGAAGGGAAAGATGGAGACAGAGAAACCGTGTCACTTTTACAACTGCTACTGCTCAGGAGAAAGAAGCAAAAGAAATATATATCTGCCTGCCTATTAATTTATATCTAGACCCAAGAAGAAGTCAACGAACTGTAATTTATGAGCTGTCAAAGCCTGAAAAATTTCTTTTGACACTGTATTTTCAGTTATTACATGCTTTCCTGCAAGACGACAGCGTAATTCTGTAGGGAGCCTTCTAGTGAACAGCACAGTGGCAGAGGGCAGTGGGGGCTTTCTTATTATCTTTTCTTTCCTCTTTCTTCTTCTCTCCCCACTCCTTTCAATCATCCCCCCTTTTTCTGCCTTGCCGCTCACCCAAAGAGTAGCGAGGAAGTAAATCATCAGCAGTCCCCTTCCTGCCAGTCCTTCAGCACCTCCACGACAGCACTCAGTGCCAGGCTGGATATGACAGCGTGCAGAGATTTCCGAGGCCTCACTGGATGATGGGAATGGAGATGAGGCAGTGACCTCAACTCCACCAAAGACAAGGGAAAAATACTCTTTCACACTCTATCTGGCATTTTAAATACTTAGGTTGGTTTCCCTCTGCCCAAGCTAGGCAGCCACCACTTTTGCTGTTGCACCTTTCAGCTGGGTCTTTCACGTTTGTATTAAGATTAATTGACAGCTGTCAGCTACCTCAGATCCCCAGATGTTGGCGGCCCTGTCTGTCTGGCTTGCTGCTCCTCTGCGAGGTGAACCAGAGCAGTGGCGAGCCCTGGCAGGGTTCTGGGTCACAGGTGCTATCCTGGGCATGGGCAGCTTTTCCTTTCCTAAGCCCTCCAGCAGGCTTGCTCCCTGGAAAACAATGCCATGCACTCTGCATGGAGAAACCATCACAGACAAGGACCTCACATAAAGCAGGGGCTGGGGAGGCATTTTGAAGGAATATTTGCTAGCACGGAACCCCCAAATAGATTGCCTGCCTACAGGTGTCTGCCTGCATCTACCTCAAGCTGTTGGGGGGGCACAAGCAGTTGGAGAGTGATAGCAGTGACAACCTTGTCCAGTGCCAGTTAATGAAGCAACTCAAGTGAATGCCAAATGAATACTGACCTGAAAATGTTTCTGTTGCCTGAATCCAACCTGAAGCTCCCCTGGCATCCAAATAATTTCCTTATCGCTTAGGGACAGGAATGGGGGAGGCATTTCACGACATTACGCCTGTATTTCCAAAGCTTTCTTTTTCTTACACACACAATTGCTTCTTAGTTTAAGTTCCTGGAGGTGAGAAGACTGCCTTTTTCTTTATATTTTCTTCCCAGCTTTGGTTTCTCACTTACAGCTCAGAAGCTCCTTTTAACGTCTATTCTTTGTGATAGGCACTTTGCCTTGTATTTAGGGAATCACACCCACACACTGCACGCATCCATATGCAAACATGCAGACATGCCAATGCATTTTCTGAGCGAACCAAACTCCAGATCTTGCGCTTTAGTATCATTTAAGCAGCCAGTGCAGAGCACTCTGGAGTTGGGACTATGGACTAGGACTCTGAAATTACCACAGAGAATTTCAGGATCCAGAGGAAAGGACTATAATTTCTGCTGGGTTGTGCTGCAAGGCAAACTGTTAGAACTCCCGGAGTCTTTTCCAGGCTATGCTCCTCTTTAACTTCACTGTTCCTCAGTTTGCCCAAATGTGAATTGGGGCTAACACCTACTACTATATGGGCAGTATTTGAATGAAAATGTTAGAACAATGTTATGGCTATGCTGTTGTTACTGTGATAACACGTCCTTCCATAACAGGATCTCAAAACAACCAAGGCCAAAATTCCCCTTGGTTGCAGATGCACAGGTGAAAAAGAAAAAAGGAAACAGATTTACCCAGCACTGCTCTCACATTTAATAGCAGAAACAGAGTGATAAAGGCGTTTCCTTAAATGTTTTCCTTAAATGTTTTCCACTGCCTAGAGAGTTGGGACAAGCTGTTGTGTCTTATTCATGAGTGGGCTATTGATGGGCAAACTTTCAGAATTTCTGTTGAAATCCACAAAAGCCTGCACCAGATCCTTCAAACCCTTGTTCTCTGGGTCCTAGCTTCCAGTCAGACAACTTGTATGCTGCCACCTGAAAGAAAGATGGGGCTGGTAATTGCCTGTAAGACCAAGGACAACCATATCATCTAGGGCCAGTCCTTACTCAGCCTGGGACCAAGTGGCTGGAACAGACCAAAACTGAGTCAGGTCAAGTCAATAGTTAAACAGTGTAAGAGCCAAAGCAGGGTTCAGTGTATGTTCGCTAACTTTCTTTTGGTTAACATTACATACACTAAATAAATGTCATCTCACCTGGGACCTAGGCTTTGTTTCTTGCTCAGAGAAATGTTCAGGGAAGCTGAATTATAAGAATCTATTGCCTTACATTGCTTCACTGTGCAGGGAAATCTCTGAGTGCATTCAATACAATTACTTCTGCTCCCAGGAAAAAATGTTGAGGTGGCAAAACAAAAAAACTATCTTGGGTTTCTCTTTGCATTAAAGACTCTTCAGAATTGAGACTTTGTTTTCCTTTAGTTGCTGGTCTTTTCAGCTCTCACACCCTCGTTGGGTGTAGAGGCTTGTAGAGTCTACTTCATCCCAGTATCCTACAGACATGGGATTGGTTAGCACATGATGATACAGGGTCATTCTTGTGGTAGCTGATTCACTGTATTTGCAAAGATAATATCTACACCTGCATAGCAAACACAATTTGTGAATGAACCAGCCATCAGCTATAAGACCTAATAATCCAAAGTGAAGAACAGACATGGCTAAGAACCATACCCAGCTTTTGTGACAATACGTGGAGAACGTGGCCCATGCTTAGGAAAATACAATATACATGAAATGTCAGTGTTAGAGAACTGAGCTGCAACAGAGGTGAAGGCCTGTTGTTCAAACCATCAAGAAGGAACTATGCCAGAGGCAAGGGAAGGGAGGAGAGGGGCTGTGTGTCTTTGAGATCCTATCTTCCCCTTGGCAAAACTGACTGATTGAGTTTTCCTTATCAGTAGGAGCTATAGTGAACTGCAAAGGTTGGATCTCTAGAATTGGAACTTCCTTGTAGTCCCTGCTGAGTACAGCATTCAAGAGGATGGATATTAAATGGATTAAGAAGTGGGTAATGGACAAGTCTCAAAATGCAGTTGTCAAACAGAAAGCCTGATAGAGTGAGGGTATTTGTAGCAGGGTTCTGCACGAATCAGTACCAGCTCTGATGCTAGTCAGCATTGTCATGAATGATGTGGAATTAAATATCCTCGCTGATAAAATCTGTGGATAACAGAAAATGGAAAATTGTAAGGACAGGACTCTGATACAGAGTCATCTGAGTCACTTAGGTCACTCTGAATGAGCTTTGGCTGGCTGAGGCATTATATGCGTGTTTCTGCAGAACCAAATCTAAGCTGACTCATGGAAGAATAAGGCTAAAAAACAGGCCTAAAGAATGAGGGGTTATATTTCATAAGACAGTGACCTAGAAAAGTACCTAGGCAATGACCTAGAAAAGTAGTTAGCACAGCCGGGGAAGTGAACATTATCTCCCAGAGTGGTGGTGGGCAAAACCATCTAATGGGACCTCTTGCTGGAGGACAAAGATGATTTTTAAGTGGATAATGTTGGTGGGGGAGTATTTTGGAAACTGATCCCAGCCTGGAATTCACCTTTTAAAAACTACTAAAGAATTATGAGATACCTTTGTAAATTAAACAGATGCCTCAAAGTGTCAGGCTTAAAGAGTTGTGCTCATCCTGGCCTGAAAGAGTTCCAGGAGACTTGGGTCTTTATGGAAGTAGGTTTTCTGGGATTAAAGAGCTACTAAAGAGGGCTTTAATCAGCTGGAGAGAGGCTGAACTTCTCCCTAAAACTTTTCTAATTTGAACACAATGCTGAACACCTTAAAATGAGAAGTCAGAGGCAGATGCTTGTTACAACAGGGTGCATATCATAGCAAGCTATGATTCTGACAGTTACTCTGCCTGTTGTCTTAGTAGTAAGGCTTGACCCCTCTCCAGGACACATATTTTAGCCAAAATGCAACCTATGGGGATAGCTGCAGGGCAGCAACAGAATGTCTTAGGCATGACTGTTCCATTGTGGTATGGAAACTCCTGGGGGCAGCTCAGTGGGCATCTCCAGTATCCAGAGGGAGAGACCAGATCATTGAAAATCCTTTTTTGACAATAACCCCTGCAAATCTCTGACTAGCTGGGGGCGAAAGGGGGGTTGGGAGGAAGAAGGGGTTGTAGTGGCTATCTTTCTTCCCGTATGATGCCCATCTTTGCCTCCTGACTGATGCTGCAGGTCACTAGAGAGGGTCTTTAGCATAGGGAGCATACCGAGACCATGAACTGGTTCTCTGTGTCAGCGTTATCGCTCTCTGTCACATTTCGAAAGAGGAAGCAAGTCTGTGCCACGCATGCAGAGAACAAAGCCCTCACGGAGCCGAGTGAGAGTTACAACTTGTCAGCACGTCTCTCAGCCTGCCGAGGGCCAAACATGAAACACAAAAAAGGCCTGAAATAGGGGAAAAAGAGGGAAATAATAGCACAGTGAGCTCACAAGCTTAGAAAAGGCTTGCTATAAAACAGCACCTTCACTCTTTGTCTCTCTCTGTGTCTCTGAGTCCTGGCTACTGATGAAGGGAAGAGATGACTCCCCTTAGCACAGTTACTGTACTCTTGTTGTCATAGGGACCACTGCCAGGTCCAGATCTGGCTTGCACAGCCCTGCTTTCACCACACACCCCGAAAAACATTGTTAGCCAAGAAGTATTATTAGAGCCAATGAAATCTGAAATGGAAAGACCCTACTGAGGGTTATGTTGTCCCACGTGGATAGTGAAGCTGTAGTAGCTGGAAATTGTTTTTCTGAGACTTGGATGTTACCCAGCATCAGGGAACAAATTTCTCTAGGTACTAACCTCGGGTGGGAATGGGATAACTGCTTTTTATGTTTGCTGACTTGGCCATAGCTGTGTTGGTGGATGAAATAATTTATCATTGTATGACATGTGTCTGTATTGTTGATTTATACCTACTAAATACTTTGCTTTAGGAAGCTTTATAGATTTATGCTTGCTGATCATTTGGTCCGGGTGTATAATTTTCTCTTTCAACTACTTTTGGCATGGATAATATAACACGGCAAGAGAAAGACGATAGTATGGTCAGCACTGTGCAGACTCACTGATGGTAAGACAAAGAACTAACTTCAGTCCATTGCTGTATGAAGTGAGTGGAGAAAATTGACTGAAAAGGGAAGACTGATATCCCTGCTTCATACGGACTCAGTCCTATACTGCCAGTTGTTGTTATTATAGTTGGTAGCGTATGCATCCTTCAGGCTCTCCGGTATAATTAAAATTAGATGAAGCAGAGTGCTGACAACAGAAAATTACCTAACAAATATTTGTCTTGTTCCTGTCATGGATGGCATTGTGCTGCATATCCTCCCTATGGTACCCAAGCTGGTAAAGTATTGAGTTCCTTTCTGTAAGACTCACCCACTGTTAATTTTCTATGTAGACTAAGAGATGCAGCTCCTCTTGCAGTTTTTGTATGGAAATGCTGTGCAGAGGTCTCTGGTCCTCTGCTTTCCCCATTCGCTTTCATTCATACATTGCATAGCGCAGGGTCTCAAGTATGAGCTTAGGAATGACACATGCAGGATGAAGTTGTGGTTTAAAGCCAAAATTTTATTTAACTCTTGGACGAGCAAGGAGTAAAGTTCCTGCTGAAGGAAAGCAAAAGGACAATAATGGTCATTCAGTGAGTGCAGGACCACTCAGCAATACCACTTTTACAGAAGCAGAGCCCTAAGTTAGTCAGTGAGAGTTAATAGGTAGTGTTGGGCTGAGCCATGAAGGATTTACATAGAGCAATGGAAAGAAAGAACTCAGCAAGGAGATAGGCAGGGCAGGAACTGGCACTGAGCACTCCAGTCTCCCTGCATGCTAGCGAAGAATATGGTGGAGAAAGGCTCTGCTGGTTCAAGCCACCAATTTGCTGCAGATATCCACTACAGCCAGTGCACATTTGCGATGAGTGCAGGCAGCAGCAGCAAAGATCAGTTGTGAAACTGTCCCTACAGTCCTGTCAGACAAGGGCTGACTAAACAGTGTAAGCAGAGAGGTCCCATGCCTTCTACCGGCCACACTAACCCCTGAAACCCACTTGCAAAAGGAACTACCAGCAATGTCAGCGCCTGGAGTAAACTGCCTCTGCAGCAGGAGGCTGTTTATGAACTATTCCTTACTGCTGGCATAGCACCCAGCTCATTTTCACCTTTCTTAAAGGTTAACCTCATTTCCCTCTATTAGTTGGTTTTAGCGAATGCCATTCGGCACGGCAGTTAAAGAGCTCTGTCAGCAGATGGAAATGATACTGGCATTTAAAGCCAGTCAGAGTTGAGAATTGGGAGGGGTGAGAGGGTGGGTGGAAGAAATAATCTTCAATAAAACATTTGCAGGGAGATGGCAAGTGACATCAAAGGAGTCTCACTTTTTCCAGTAAAAGGAGAGACCTTCAGCTCAAAGCATTGAGTGGAATTGGTGTCCCCTGAGTTTGAAACGAGCCCAAAATCCATGTAGATGAAGTGCCTGGGGGGCTCCAGACCAGACCACAGGATATCCCACATCTGTGAGTAGCTTCTTGCTGAATGCAGTAAGACTTGCTTCCAGCCAGTTGTGTACTGGATTTCACTCAAGGAAGGTTTGTTTGTGGGTATGTTCGTTGTAAATTTTACTGCAACCTCTGTGTTATGCGCTACAATTGCTGCCTGGCATTTCAGGCCACACTGTCTGGTCACAGTTTTCCTCCATTCTCTCACTGCTCTGCACTGCTGTTTTATTTTAGGGTCAGGCTTGCAGGAAAGTCTCAGAGGAAGGAGGAGTTTTGCCTGTCCTGGATCTTACCCAGGCTTTTGTTATTCTTTTCCTTATTTCAAAAGAGTGGTTAAAGGAAGCTAAGAAAACAGGCCAGAATTAGGGAAATACAAACAGAATCCAGACCTTAGCACATTAAAAGGTTTCATCAGCATCATTCAGGCTTTGCTATCCTTCTGCTCCATTCTCACCTGGCAGAAGTGTAATATACCATTCTATATCAGGGACAGTCTGCAATACCCAGCTGCAGTAGGGACATACTGAGCAGCAGTTCAGAAAAGTAAGGGTCTGATCCAAAGCCTGTAAGGCTCCATGACACTCTTTTTCATTAACTTCAATAAGCTTCAGCTCTAACCCTGAATCCCTGATGTTTATTTCAAGCACTGGTGTAGCATCACTGGAATAAAATGTTCCTTCTCATACCTACCTTGGGGTAATGGTCTAAATGAGTATGTGGATAAGTCAAGCCAGATCCTGCCAGGCAGCGTCCTGCAGCAAACCCATTTATTTCCTGGGTCATTTGTTGAGCTGGCAAACACATTTCAAAGGAACAGTTATCTAGCCAAACGTATATTTTTGTAAAAGGTAAAGCATTCCCCTGGAACAGGTCTGTTTCAACAAGATTTTTGCCAGGGGACATTTTTTAAAAAAAAATAATTCATCAAGTTCTCATTTCAGGAGATACAAACCTGTCATTTTAACAGGATCTTTTTGATTAATTTTGTTTCAAGTCTGTATTATGTTAAACCACTATGAACTAAGAGCTTCAGGTTTCAGTTAGACCAAAGGTTTGTCTAGTCCAGCATCCCTTGCTCCAGCAGTGCCCATGAGAAAGAGTTAGAACAGGGCTTTTATAAAGAGTGAACCTCCTCTTAATATCTTCTGGTTTCCAGAAGACAGAAGTTTAGTGACTAAGACAGATTCTGCATCTGGATCTTCATATTTAGTAACAGTGAGTGAACAAAACCACTACTAATCTTTTTCCTTCTCCTTGGAGCTAATTTATGACTTTTGTGTTCAGCAATGTCCCATAGAAGAAAGGCTTTCATTTATTTCTATAGTATGTGGAAACATACTCTCCCTTGTCTGGCTGAAAGCTACAGCTATTCTGCTTTATATATTTTATGTATTGAGATTTTTAAGACAAAGTCTTCTTATTCCTCTGAGACAAAAACCTGTAACATTTCACAACTGAAGAATTTCCATTTCACACGTACTTCGGCCTCTCCCATTCAAAGTGAAAGCACATGCTTTGAGACATCAGTATTTCCCATAGAAAGAAAATTCCATTTTTCATCCAGTTTCAGTCATTTCATTATATCAGTGTAATCGAGGGTGACCGCAACTAAAATAATAATAAATAAACAAACAACCCCCCCCCAAACCAGTAAACCTACTTGGGCACCCTGGGAAGAACTGGAAAGAATGAATGAAAGTTTCATGACAGTAGTGTCTCCCTTGCAGCTGAGCTAGGAGAGTCACAAGGACAGGTTAGGGATATCAGTCACCCTGGCCTCAGCACACTAATGCTATTGTTATGCCTCCATCTTATAGTTTAAATGCCTATAAGGCAGATGGTATTCCATATAGGAGAGGAGCCCAATTCTTACCTCCATTTCTAGCTGTAAAATCCTCATATTGGGACATCCACCTAGATAAAGAGGTTTATGCAAAGATACACCGTATTTTTAGGTGACCAGTCTTGTGGGGAAAAAATGTCATGAGTAAGGTCTCCTTGCAGTCAGTGGGATGTTCAAAGGATTAAATGGGTAGATCCCGGTTAAGTTCAGATCTTGAACTAATCACCTGCAACTGGGCATATGTAGTGCATGCCCAACTCCACTGCTCGCATCCATTGGTAAATCCTTATAGGATTTCAGCTGTTTCTCTGTAAAGCAGAGTGGAATTATATTTCTATATCCAACCTCATTTTTCTGTTTATAGTTGCAGTCAGGACTGTTTCTTTCCATGTATATACATACATCCTGACACACACCACTTTTCATTTTAGCTGCAGATTTCAGATGCAAGCATCAAAAAAATAATACACAAAACTTCTGTGTGAAATACGGCTTCATAACTGAAGTGAGCATTAGGACTGGAGCTGTACAGTATAGGAAAGGTGTTATTGAGACCTATGAGACATGCTGCTTGGATTCCTTTATTATTATTGTATTCTTTTGCCTCTCCTTCATTTTCTTTGTTTGTAGACAAGGGGATGGAAGGGAAGAAAGCCAGCAAGTTTATAAAAGCAAGACAGAAAGGAGTTGAGGTATTTTGTGGAGATCTTTAATGACATTCTGTATTATTTGAAAGTGGGGAGAGGAAGGGGGAGAGAAAAAGGGAATTAGCAAAAAACTGGCAAAAGAAAAGTGGAATGTGGAGAGAAGCGTGTGGATGAATTTTAATGCAATCAGAAAGCTGTAATAATGGTAATAAAGGAATATATTCAGACGTCAAGAGAGGGAGAAGGGAACAGGACCCGCGACGCCAGAATTTAAATTAGACATAGGCGTATAATTCTCTTTTCTCCCCCCCCTTCCTTCAAATGAAGGAAATGGAATTTTTAAGCACAGTGAAAGAGGGATTAACAATTGGCAGGTTTTCAGCCCTTTGTCTTTTGGCGAATCCCATTTAATCACCGTCTTTAATATTAAGGAGGCTGTGGCCATGCAGGGCTGTCTCAGGCTTGGGGGAAAAGGGATGATATACAGAGGAAAAGAGAGATAACACTTAGGTTCAGGCAATTGTGAGGAAGTGTTTCAATTACCTCCACTGAAGTCTTTAAAAACTGAAGTTTAATTTGATCTGAAATGTCGTCACAGCTCCTGCAAGAGAAAATATGTCCTTCCCACCCCTCTCCCTGCTTATGTCTTTGCTGTTCCAACAGTCCTCAGTGCTCAAGGCTGGAGTGCTACCACGGATTAGTGTCCTGGCCTTCTAGGCTTCTGGAAAGGGTTTCAGAGTCCTGACAGGTCACCAGTGAGATGAGTTTAGGAACTGAAACTTATTTTCCTGACATACCAGCCTTGACACCATTGACCCTGCGGAGTTTGTCAAGAAGCTTCTAAGCTTTGCTCTCAATGAGCGTGAAAACCAAACGGCCCTTCAGGCTCAGCCTGAGCCTTATGTGGCCACAAAGTGAAAAGGGAATGTTACACATAGGAATTAAGATGTGTTAAATCCCCCAGAACCAAAGGCTGTAGGAGTTGTATCCAAATCTGAGCTGTCTCTGAAAGATGAGTGTAAAAACATGATGTAAGTCAGTGTTCACTTGAGGTGTCATTTGATAGTACAAGATAGCCTCCTTCAACTCCTTCTTATGTGGGAAATCCATCATGCTGGAGCAGGAAAACATCCATATATTTGCAGGAAGAAGAAAGCCAAACAGTCATGGAAAATCCTACAAAATTTAGTTACAGCACAGCTGAACCCCTCACTACTTCGATGTTGGGTCTCCTTACACGCTTTTCTGCCATGAACATTTCCAGGGTGTTCCTTGGAAATGGGAACAGAAAGCTCATTTATTATTTGCTAATATCTAGGCAAAGTGGCCTGGCCTTTTTTTTTTTTCTTGATTGGAAGGCCTATTTGAATTCAGATATTCTTATTGTGGAGGTATAGGGAAGAGAAAGTGGTTGTTTGCGCTACACACTGAATTTAGAAAAATCAGATTTTTTACTCCAGAGTCTCTTCCTAAGAAGCATCATCTCATGAATCTTTCACAGCCATATTCCAGTTGGGTGTTTCAGATAATGAATAAACTTGGAAGAATTATGATCTGCCAGGCACAAATCAGGCAGAGTCTTTGTGCTTTGCATGACAGCAGGTTTCAGACTGCTCTCACCACCAGCTTTCCTAGGCAAGGGCTACTAATAAAGCGGGTCGTTGTGAGTTGTTTTCCCAGCTCAATATCAAACACCATAAAACCTGTCATTTAAGATTTGCACAGGGAATAGCATCTCTTGGCAATGGACAGTTGTGACGGCACTGTTCAGCAAGTCAGAACTACTGATATTTGTCTTGGGGTTATAATATTCTCAGTTGTACAAGAAGATTCTGCTGTTAAAAGAATCATTTAGGCTATGTCTTCATGGCAGGGTTCATTTGGCCTGTTGCCTAAGTTTTGTTCAGAACCTAAGTTATATCTGCACAGAGGAAATCTGAATGTGCTTTCATGTGAATTGTCCAGATGAGGCTGTAGGTTTAAGGTTGGATTTTACTTCGGTGCAGATAGGTAGCAGGTCTTGCCACAGCAGCACAGGACAGGCAAGCCCAGACAGCATTTATCCTCCTAGTCTGAACTTTCTTCTCCATATCCATCCGTTTTTTTTTCCTAGCTCTACACTTGAGGCATCCTGCTTATATGTCTGCTCTCCCAAAACAATTTCTGGACTTGGTTTAACAGTTGCTATAAACCAAGTATCTCTTCCAGTTCCCTCTCAAACAGGTCTCTCTGCTCATGAGGATAGTAGTATAATGTAGTAGTATAGATGAGGACTCTGAAAGTAGAGAATAGGCTAAGTCATATTTAACTTAAAAATATTATCTCAGACTTCGGTGTACCTGTTGGCAACATGTTAAATTTCTTTTTAGTTTGAAGGGCTAACACCAGTGTTCCCCTGGACCCAAACACCTGGATCATTGTGGCACTGTCTTTAGGGACCACACTGCTGCAGGACATGAAAATCTTTCCCTGGAAGATGACTTGAAGATCCACATTTTATTTGCAAGAGCATATAACATGCATCCACATGCTGTTTGCAAAACCAGGGTCATCCATTTAGAACTTAATCCTGCCTTTACTTGCACTCACCAGAGACTCTTATTGCATGAACCAGGAGTTGGGGAAGTTCCAACCACTTAAATCTCAGAGAAACCATCACAGGGTTCAGACATAGATGTGACCAGCAGCCTGCCATGTATTTTTTGTTATTATTGTCAGAGGTCCCTGTATTCCTGGCTTGTGGCAAACACGAAGGAAACTCAGCAATGCCCAATTCTGCCTGGTGCAGGCATCAATTATTCTTTTTTGCGAATGGGGAAACTGAGGCTTTTGCACTGTGTAATTTATGTACCCAATATTTCCACTGAGGCCACTGTCCTTGGCAGAGATGTATTGAGTATTTTGTAACAGTAACTGCATGGTCATCCATCTCTCTGGTACCAGGAATATCAAACCACACTAAGGGAAAAGCAATTTTTCCTTCCACAATATCCAGAGCACGGCTTGAGACATGACCCAGGGGTCCCAAATACCAGTCTGAAATTTACAGACAGAACCTTTGGCCAAGTTCTTGCACATTCTCATGGGTCCACTCTTCCATAAATGCATCAGGAGTGATTTCCACTCTGTTCCAAAACAAGATCTAGGACCTGTCACTTGAAAATGGTTTGTGACATGTTCAAAATAAACAAAAAGAAGCAGCTCCTAACAAACTCATGGTTAAGCTGCAGAAAGTCTTGATGCAGGATGTGGTGGATGCTCACCATTCACATAGGTTCAAAAGCCTGCTGAACAATTACATTGAAGAAAGACAATTCAATAACTATTACATATGAAAAAATGTGCACTGGATTCTAGAATATTTTTGGCGATTAACCTAATTGTTAACCCTGCTCTTATTGCCTTTCCTAGTCATCTGCAATTGGCCATTTCAGAGGCAGCACACTGAGTCAGACAGACCTGTTATCCCTCGTACAGTTGTTCTTTCACTCTGTATAGAGGATCTATGTCCAAGTCAAGGCCTAGAGTGCAGCCAAACAATTAAACAAGAGAAATCCTTCAAACTAGGTTTTTTTAGATGGAACAGTGGAGAATAATGCACTTGTGGGATGAAGGTTCCTTCTTTGTACAGGAGATTTATACTTCCACACCTGGGCTTATATTCATTTGCTCTTGTCCCCATCATACAGCTGTTCAGATTAGCTGCTGTTGTCTCTAGCCTGGGTGTCTCAAAGCCTCTGTCTCCAGCAGTCAGAAATCAGCAGCTGTGCAATCATATCTGCTAAGGTATGGGATGTAAAGAATCTGTTAAGTAAAATCTAACCAGGAGGGAGGAGGGGAAGAGATCAGCACAAAGAAATCACTCCTGCTAAGATGTGATTAGGGATGCCCCACAACACCCAACTGCAAGGAACAGGTGAACTCAGCAAACATTTTAAAGCCTGCAGCAGAATTAGCCCCTTGTGGGTGTTGTTTGATACAATTTGGGAAGTGAAAAGAGGGGAAATGGAAGCTGTTCACATGGAGGGAGGGTTCTGTTGCGATTGTTCAGAGTTAGGTAGCAGTAGGTTCCTGTTATTTCCAGAGTGGGCTGGGCTTTTGGTTGTTGCTGGATTTTTTTTCTCGCATCCTAATTTTTGAAACACCTCCATTTTACAAGGTTCATGTATTTTCCAGCAAGGTACCACAGAGAAGATAATTGGCTAATTTACAATTAGCTACAACAGAATTCGTAATCGCTTCCCCTGTGGAAAAGGCTGTAATCATCATCACAGAGCTATAGGACTGCTGTGAAAATGGCAATAGGAGTGTGCAGCCCCGGCCCCAGGAAATGCCCTGCTTTTAGCCTATTGATCTGCCTGATTAGCATGGGTTGAAGGGAGTGGTCGGATTCTCTGGCTCGAGAGGGGAGCCGGCTTGATCCTGCAGATTTGAGTTCAGATCTCAACCCGAACTTTCATAATGTTTGGGCACCTACAACTCACCCCCCTGCTCAATAGTTCCGCCTTTCTTCTTGAGTCTTAGGAAGATATCTTATCCACAACTGCCCCCCAAAAAACCCAGGTTTATAGCTCTTTTTCACTACTGTGACTTTGTTGGATTCCTGATCCCATTGCATGGACTTGGGGGTACTGGTGGATGAAAAGCAGAACAATATGTGCTCACAGATGTGAAAGCCAGCTGTATCCTGGGCTGCATCAAAAGAAATGTGGTTAGCAGGTCAAGGGAGGTGATTCTGCCCCACTACTCCACTCTGGTGAGGCCCCACCTGGAGGTCTGTGTTCAGTTCTGGAGTGTTATGTTCAGTTCCAAAGTCATCCGCACAGGAAAGACACAGACCTGTTGAAGCAGGTCCAGAGGATAGTCTCAAAAATGGTCAGAGGGATGGAACATCTCTCCTATAAAGGCATGGTGGGGTTGTTCAGCCAGGAGAAGACAAAACTCTGGGGAGACCTTATTGTGGCATTCAGTACTCAAAAGTAGTTTGTAAGGAAGATGGGGACAAACTTTTTAACAGGACCAGTAGTGACAGCAGAAGGGTAATGCTGTTAAACTATAAGAGGGGAGATTGAGACTAGATGTAAGGAGGGAAATTTTGCAATGATGGTGGTAGAACACTGGCACAGGTTGCCCAGAGAGGTAGTAGATGGCCCATTCCTGGAAACATTCAAGGTCAGGTCAGATGGTGCTCTGAGCAACCTGATCCGGTTGAAGGTGTCCCTTCTCATTGCAGGGGGGTTAGACTAGATGACTTTTAAAGATCTCTCCTAACCCAAGCCATTCAATGCTTCTATATAATTCTATGATGGAAACCCTCAGTGCTGCCTCGTCTCCCTTCTCTACCGAGGACCAGTCAGGAATGTGGGCAAGGAAGATCTACTCTGCTTTTTGCATCCTCTCTCACAGATATTGCACTTGGTCATATGCATTGGCATTTTCTTCTTACCCACACCTGCAGAGAAAACTTCTCTAGGCTGCTTGTTTGTTCTGTCATGGTGCCAAGGAGGTATGCTTAGAGGCCTTCCCAGTGCCTGGACTGAGGCTCTGCATCTGGTCCCTCACTGTGTGTGCACACAATGTTTGGGGAGGAGGGGAATAGCAGCAGGGACAAATAATTATTAGCTATATAAATAATGGAATTAATTAGCATCTGGTTTCTGAAACGAAGCCATGCAGCAACCTGGTCCTGATGTTTAGAAAGCCAAGGCATCGAGTAACATCAGAGAGCCGCTCTGGTAAATACCATATGCATACAGAAGATGCTTGTTCCCATACAGAAATATGCAAACACCAGTTTTGTTCTTGCACAAAGAAGCACACACTATCCGTGTGTGATGCCCTGGCAATGAACTTGGTATGAAATAGGGTGGCACAGAGGTTTTAGAATAAGGGGTTTTGTGGCTAGAAGGGACCGTCGTGATCTTGTCGTTCACCCTTCTGATTAGCTTGGGCCACAAAGGTGGTAGACCTGCCCCCCTTTACTTCCAAGGCCTTCGATGTAATGTTCTAGATGCTAAAGCTGGTTTATGCTTTCCTGATACAAGGATTCAACCTCTTTGTTTTGCGTGAGGAATACAAGAACAGAAGTGTATTTATATACTCTTATCTAAATGTACCCCCATGCACACACATACATTAGCGAGAGCTATCTGGATAAACACAAACCTGTGTCATGTCTCTCTGTGAGTGACCCTAATTTTCTCCTAGTCCCTCCACAATTGCTGTGATTCTTGTACTTGTCCTTTTGCTCCACAGAGGGTCAAACATCCTGCATCTCATTGTCCCTTCTGTCTCTTTAATTAGTGCCTGTCCTTCCCCTCACTCCCATGTCCCCTTTCCCATCTCTCTGCGTTTGGTTTGTAATGCTCTATTATTTCACCTTTCATGCATGCTGTCTCCTTCCCCGGGACCGTCTGACACCTCTGCCTTACGCTTATCATAGAAACATAACATTTAAATACAAATAGAACAGGGAATAATTTAACCCCTATTTACACTGGGGAAGGTGCTGAGGCTTCATATAAACACAGCTGGGGAGATTTATAGATGATGTATATTTATCTGACAAGTTACATTTCTTCACTACTGTGTGGTGCAGGCAGCTTTTTCCTGATGTGTTCAAGCCTCTGCAGCTGGAAGAATGGCCAAAAAAGGGGGAGCCTGGTTTTATGGGGATATTAGAAATGTCACCAAGGAGATCTGGTTTGTTGTTGCTGTGGCCTTTCTTTCTCTACCCATCTTGCCGGGAGAAACAGGGAGTGCTGGCTCCTGTTGTTTGTTAATCGCAGAACAGGGTAGACTTGAGCTGAATTTAATTGTCAATATTATGGAACTGCTCAGGTAGCTCATGGTAAGGGCTTTATGGTGTTCCAGCAGAAACCTCCTCAGCTGTTCTGGGTACTGCGGCACAAAGAAATAGCCATCTGTGGTTATTTCCATGGGCCAAGCAGGCATGATGGACTCAGATTGTGGAGAAAGGCTCATACTGGGGTGAATAGTAATGAGGTAAAACAAAAAAGTGTGAATAAGAGTCTTACAGGGACACCACATTCAAAGTCCACGCTGTGGGGCAGTGTCACTGCTCAAACTGCTGCTGTTAAGGGCTGACTCAACAGCAAGTTTAGTGTGTTTTCTTCACTAACACATAATATTTGGGTGTGAGTTAGAAACTGAAAATGTCAGTTTGGTGTGTGCAATAGACAGAAACCTAGACAGGCCCTTCCTGACAAAAGCAAAAGGGACATGCTCAGGTGTGCATCTGAGGTGCATCTTGATGCCATATGTGAGGTGTGCATCTGAGGTGTGCATCTTGATGCCATATGTGGCCTTGAGGAAGCTGAATAGAACAGGCTTTTATCACATCTGTCCTTAGACATGATCAGTAAGCTCATGGCTTTAATTTCCCTCATAGGGAGGAGATAGAGGCTGTTCCTGTTGGCTGCCCACCTCTGCTGTGCAAAAGATAGGATGGTACTGCAAGGTACCACTCCCTCTCTCCTGGCCATGGGTCTGCTCAGGCTGGAACACACAGTCACGTCCACAACCCACACTGGGGGCATCTCAGATCATGGGCTCCTACCCAGTCTCTTTTTGTCTCTTGTTGTGCCCCTGAAGAATAGTATTTCTATTCCCTTGACTGTATATTCACTTTGCCCTAGCACCCAAATCATAGAGGGCCTTGCCTGGTCTTTTACCACTCATTCCCACAATCTCAAATGAGGATCAGGCTTGGCAATGGAAGTCATAGGGAACTGATTCCGACCAGTGCTCAGAAATTCAAATGTGGAACCTGAGACACGCAGATCTGAGGTAGTGTCTCACTGAAAGAGAAGGAAGGATAGGACTTAGTAGGGTGGACCATGGGTGGTAGGAATGGACTCTATACCCTACATATGGGCAGAGTTCAGGGACAGCTTGATCTGGGAACAACTCCAGATTCATGTGCAGCCTAAAACTCTGGTTTCTGTGGGGTGTTGAGTGGTCTGAGTGGTAGTACAGCAAGGTACTGCCCTCCATTCTCATTTGAGGATAATGGTAAAGTCTGCTGCGGATCACCTGTGGTGTGCACAAGTGCTCAAACACATCCCACTGACGCCAGCATATCCTATCTTCCTTTTATTTTGGCAGTTTCATGGCCTTGGTCAGACGTATTTACAGAGCAGAAGTAGTTGCCACAGTGTCTGGCATGTCACCTTTGTATTTGGGACCTGGAAGAGCAGCCTGTGGGGACATTCAGTGTGTAAGAGGCTCATACCAGTCCCTGAGAGGATAAACTCATTAGCCAAGACCTGGACCCTCCTGAGGTTTAACAAGGCCAAATGCCGGGTCCTGCACTTGGGGCACAACAACCCTGTGCAGCTACAGACTGGGAGAAGTCTGTCTAGAAAGCTGCCTGGAGGAGAGGGACCTGGGGGTGTTGGTTGACAGCGACTGAATATGAGCCAGCAGTGGCCCAGGTGGCCAAGAAGGCCAATGGCATCTTGGCTTGTATCAGAAACGGCGTGACCAGCAGGTCCAGGGAGGTTATCCTCCCTCTGTACTCGGCACTGGTGAGACCGCTCCTCGAATACTGTGTTCAGTTCTGGGCCCCTCACCACAAGAAGGATGTTGAGGCTCTGGAGAGAGTCCAGAGGAGAGCAACAAAGCTGGTGAAAGGGCTGGAGAACAGGCCTTATGAGGAGCGGCTGAGAGAGCTGGGGGTGTTTAGCCTGGAGAAGAGGAGGCTGAGGGGAGACCTCATTGCTCTCTACAACTACCTGAAAGGACGTTGTAGAGAGGAGGGTGCTGGCCTCTTCTCCCAAGTGACAGGGGACAGGACAAGAGGGAATGGCCTCAAGCTCCGCCAGGGGAGGTTTAGGCTAGACGTTAGGAAAAAATTCTTTACAGAAAGGGTCATTGGGCACTGGAACAGGCTGCCCAGGGAGGTGGTTGAGTCACCTTCCCTGGAGGTGTTTAAGGCACGGGTGGACGAGGTGCTGAGGGATATGGTTTAGTGTTTGGTAGGAACGGTTGGACTCTGTGATCCGGTGGGTCTCTTCCAACCTGGTTATTCTGTGATTCTGTGATTCTGTGAATGGTCCTAGTTGCTGGACCCTTCTCTCTCTCTCTTCCCACTCAAGATGGGTGAGGAATGTTGTTAAAACGTGTTGCCGAGCTTCCTGGCAGGGCTGAGACATGAAAGGTAAATGCAGCACTTTGTTAGAAGAACCTCTCAGAGAAAAAGTCTTGTTAAACTGACTCATTTTATATCAGCCAAGTGTGTGATTGTGTATATTTCTGAGGTGGCAGATGTGACAAATTATTCCCCTGACAGCCCAAGGCACAGTTTTCCAGGAAGGAGACAGTGCACTGACTTGGAGTTAGGGCTGGAGGTGATGTCCAGGCAGTACTGAGTCCTGCTTGGCCATGAGAGGTCCCTTCATGCCACCTACCCCTGAGCAGCTGAACCAGCAGTCTTTGGGGAAGTGGTCCTCAACCTTGGCAGAGCCTGTTTCTGGTTGCCTGATGGCCATCTTGTGGGCAGCTGACCAAAGCACTACATCTCCTCCCAGATATCTCTGGAGACAGGTCACACCACTCCTAGTGTCCTGCAGAGATGCAGGAAAGGAGGCTAAAAAAAAAAAAATTATATATATATAGTGTTTCCTGAAACACTTGGTTTTAGCTTTGCATAAACTAAACCAGACAGGGCAGTTTCACCACAGTTCCACACTAGAGAGTTTTGCTGACAGAGGAGGGATGTGATTTTTTTTTAATGATACATTTATATTAGCAAAAAGCCTAGTGAAAATACAGTTATACAGCTATAGGAGTGCTTTTGCTGATGCAGCTTATCTCAAAGAGCGGAAACTGTATAAAGTACAGTATAACAGGCGCTTCCTCTCTGCTGGAAATATTTATTAGATGGAACTTTCAAGACAAAACCTTTTGCTAGTGGTGTTACCAGTTCATTCCCATTGCTCTTCCCCGTTCCTAACATATCTCCCATCTTCCAGGACAGCTGATCTCACTTGCTGGGCAAGTTTCCCTCCAGTATATGGACAACCACTGGAGTCTGGACTGGCCTTTTTCTCCAAGGCTTTGTCTAGACCTAGACTTAGAGATACACTACGGAGCACACACTCAACTTGAGTAGCTGCCTTTCTAAGAATTATACCTCAGCTCTGAGTGTCTCTTTCACAGGTCATTTTGACCACCAAGAAAATAAACTTTCCAGATGTCCAAAGCAACCCCTCTTGATGTGGGTACAAGCTACAAAGTATAGTTAGGGCTTTGTGAAGCATTGAAGAATGATCTTTTTGATGCCAGCAAAGACCTCAAGAAATTCCTTTGTTTAGTCAATTCCCATGTAAAGTAGGCATACTTCTAGCTTCTAAATTGTTTGTCAGAAGGCTATCTCCTCTTTTTTTCACTATCAGAAATGCACATGTACCCTTCTCAACCTATTTTTCCTACAATTTCAGCAACCTAACTGAAGGCAACAAAATCCTCATTTTCTGTGGGTGTAACACTTTTCATTCACACAGATAACTCTACTGCAGGATTAAAAGCTCTTAATATCCTCACTCAATATCCACTGCATGAAAAATTATCGTCATCCAAGGCTATAAAATAATTTGCCGATTTGCAGGTGCATCTCAGAGAAGGGAATTTTGATCAATCATTGGTTGAAGCAGAACAGATTACCTACACCAATGATTTTTCAGTGAACAAAAGTTACATAAATTGCCCAATGAGTCAGCCAGAAAAGGGTTTCTGCAAATCAATGCTTTGTTCAGCTTTAGGTTAACCTGTGCACTAAAAAGAAATAAATTAAAAAACTTATTTATTTATTTATTTATATTTCATCAAATTAGTGACATCTGCTCTGTAAACTACTCTGAAAAAACCTCTTGGTTCTCACATTTATATTGTGTTTAATGAATGATAAATAAGACATTTATGAATCATGTGCAAATGGCCCATATACATACACCATGTAAACTATGTTAATTTCTTTTTTTTCCCCCTTGATCTAATGGTACAAGTCTCTGAACATAAATTGGATATAGAGGCATCACTCAGTACCTTCTGAGATATTTGTACCAATTCTGCAGTCGTTACTTTGTTCTGGTTTTACCAACATTTTCTGAAGGTGTTTCATTCTTAAATGAAGATCTCCATACTTGGTATAACTCCAAGTATAAATAGCCTTCCTTATTCAAAATACAAATATCTACTAGCAGACTACATCCTGCTTTGATACGAAATACCATTTGCTTGAGCTCTTTCAGATATTAGTAATCATGCAAGTTTACATTATGTTTCAAAAAAACAATATGTGTTTCAAAAATGTAGGGCTTACTTCAAAAGAACTTCAAAAATATATCAAAAAAGTCATCCAAACTTGTAGGTATGTGTCTGTGAGTGGGTATGAATGACAAATCTCCATTTACACGCTGCGGCTTCCGTTATATCCCGATTTAACACAGCTTATGTTAAACATTTTTTTCCAGCAACTTATTTGGTATTGCAAGGGCTACTAACTTGTTATTTTTCATTTGGACTTTATTTCTATATGCTATCTTTATCTACATTCCTCTTGGATCGCAGTCTGAGCAATGTTGTCATTTCAGTTACTGCAAGCTGACTGCAAAAATTGATCGGAAAAAGCTGATTTGGAAGACTTAAGTGCCTGCATTTTGAGAAGCAGTTAAAGATTTTATATATAAACAAACACTTTTGGTTTGTGGCTTTGTTTTATTTTCTTTTTAAATTGCCAAAGTATTTTCAAATACTCTTTGAAAGTCAGATGTTATTAAGGTTTTTTGAGCCAGGCACCTGAAATGACTAACAGCTTCTGAAATATGTCACCTCAATGAAATCATCATTTGTTTTGCATGTGATGCTGAGCCATATTGGCTTTCCTATCTCTCCTAAAATATGGTAAGCATCTCTTTATTTTGTTCCAGAAGATAGAAAACTCTTTGTGGGCATGCTCAATAAGCAGCAATCGGAAGACGATGTGCGCAGGCTATTCGAGGCATTTGGCAACATTGAGGAGTGCACAATTCTTCGGGGACCCGATGGCAACAGCAAAGGTAAGACAGCTTGCAGCACAGTCTGGCTTTAGTGTCAAGCTAGACTTGGTCTCAATGTATATATCATTTTATGGTGTGACAAAGTCACTAGGAATCCTCCAGGGCAGCGCCTCTTACATTAGTAGGGGTCACATTTGCCAAGGGAGGCCAGTTCTTTGCTGGTCACTATCTACTTCTGCATGAGAAGAAAAAGATATTTGTACATAAAAACATATGTCCTTTGACAAGGTATGTCTTAGAACATGAAAACTGATGCCTATTGCTGTTTGCTTGCAGGGCAGAGGCTCTTCTCTGAACACAGGGCCCTTACGTTCACTCAAGATATGCTCTCCCCACCCCATTGAACAAGCCAATTCTTTCTTTAAACAAACCCAAGGCTGCTGCTTTACGCCTTGGCTCACCACCTCCACCGTTGTCTCTGCTTTTAATTACCCACCAGCCCTAGGCCTTGCCCATCCTCAGGTGGTCTTTGCATAGATACACATCAGGCAGTGGATCCTGATAGCAATGATGCAGGTGCTGATTTAAATAGCGCAGTCAGTAGATATTTACTGTTTGAAATATGCAAATGTTTCATTGCAAAACTGGGTGCCTTCCCTCCTTCTTGCCATCACTTGTTACCTGGATAGTACAAAAAAGCCTTTCTACAGCCCAAGTATAAGAATGAGGATTCTCTCTTGAATAAGAGGGTCATTTTTTTTTCCTATCACTCTCTAGACAAAGTAGCTTCAATTTGAATAGGAAGCCCTCGTTTCTTGACAGTATAATGTGTCCATTAAATATTGATCTGCGTATAATATTTCATAAACTGTGCTGGAATGTGCAGCACCAGGGAAGAAACCAGTCCTGCTGACGCAGTTCATATCTCACTAGATATTTTGACATGTGACAACATCAACCAGCATATATTTGCAACAGAGAGGAAAAAAATCCAAATCACAGTGATACACTGGAGAAAGATATTGCTATTCCATAAAAATCACTGGTGGCCAAAAAAAGTCTTCACACCAGCATTACAGGGCAGCTGTTTGATATAAGTCAGCAAACCTCAGCCTTCCTGATATAATTGGCTGGAAATAAACAGTAGTCACCTTTCTTCAATCATATGGCTACTATAGTTTCATGATACACAAACCTGGGGGATGCCACACCAGAAAGCAATAGACTAGGTTGACCTAGAAGAGCTCCAACCATCATAACAGACAGTTAAGCACTTCATTCACTGAACAAAACAGTAAATTGAAGAAAAACAAGAAAGAATATGTTTGTCTGCCTCCACCTGGAATTGTACAGAACAAAATCTAATGACAAAGGAGTTAAATGGAGTAATAATAAAGGCAATAATATCTGAGCTCTGTAAGAAACAGTTTCCAAAGGAGATCCAGCCCACAGACTTGTATTCACACTTGATCTATCTCTTTTTTTTTTTCTTTCCTTAAACAATTTCATTATAAGTCTGAATCTGAGTGGCAGCTCCATATTGCTAACCAGTTTAATTATTAGTGCTAGCAGGCTGCAGTCTCAGGCTTGCATTTCACTGAGCTGTTGAGGATCAATACCAAGCCTTGACAGAGTTAATATTACCAACTTCCATTTGCTGGTGCTATTTACTGAGAATGTGAAGCTTCTAATTTACACACACAGAGTTACATGCACACACACGTGCCCACAGAGCAGTCAATCCAACAGAAAAGTTAAGGCTAGTAGTGCCCTTATCTTAGGAGACAGTTAGGCAAGCCACAACTCCCACAAAGTTATTCCCAGTCTAATGTTTTCCATCTGCTAGAAACCAATATGTTACACACATTGCTTGTGAGCTGCTTATTTTGGGTAGAACCCATAAGGCTTAAATTCCATCTAAACTGAGATTTAAGCAGATTGTCTAGGTGTGTGATAGCAGTCAGATCCCATAGACTTAAATTCTACCCATCCTATGATGTGAAGCTCAACTAAGCACCCCTCTAAGTCTTCCAGTTACCTCAATGAAAGTAATGTTCTCAGAAGGTAGGTTCCAGCTTCCCACTTTAATGCCAGCACAGTCTGGTCACAGATAGAAAAGTGCCTGAACCTTGCCTGAAGAACATAGGTGATGCCCTGAGCCATGAGGCCACCCTTCATGTGGCCATGGAAATACCTCTGGCATGAGTCAACTCAGAGGTAGTCACAGTGGCTGGAGCGTGCCACCAGGTAGTAGAAGAACTGGCATGGAGGCGTTTCTCTGCCTGAAGGGGAATGCAGAGCCTGTCTGTTCCAGGAGAGGTGGGAGAGTAAGGAGCCTTGCTGCACCCCTCCAGGTAAAACTCATCAGTGTGCTGCCAGGTGTACAGGAGTCCTTAGCAGGAGTCCTTAGGTGAGAAAGCTGAAGTGGATCCAGTTCAGGATCCAGCAGGAGCTACGGGGTCTGCACTGCTGCTTTCTGGACAGCCTCTTCCCCCCACCCCTGCTTTTTTTTTTTTTTTTTCTCTTCATTCAGCAGTTATCTACTTCAGTAACTCAGAAAGTAAAGATTTCCCAAGGCACCAGAAGTTCCACAAGAGGAGTATTCATGCCCCCTGCAATTATAACATTATGCCCCGACTCCACAGTCTCTTCCAAGCTGCCAAGAGAGTCAGAGCAGTCCTTTCAGCTCTATAGTCTGGAAGTAAATAAAAATAAAATTAAGCACATGTATCCTCTGGTTTAGTAGAGGTTGTATATCTCTCTGTGTATCAAAATCCCTTCAAAACCCAGATCTGCCCCTGACAGAGGGATATAATTGTTTTGACGAGAGTGGCGTGACTCACGTCGTCAGCTCATGAGGTCATGGAGTTCTGGTGAAAATTGGAGCAAAGATTATGTGAGCATTTTATTTTGAGTACAGAAGCCACAGACAAAAGGTCCAAAATGGTGGGAATTCTGCCTTGCCACCAAACAACAGTGAAAGCTGAGTTTTCACTTGCCCTGCTGCCCTCAAGACCTACTGGAAGCAGTAGGAGGAATCCATTAGCATCTTGGGTATTCAACAAGATAAATGCCTGCTGCTCCTTTCATTCCCACCTTTAACCAGCTCCCTTGATCCATCAGGTTCCTCAGCACAGGGGTGAATTTCACCTAAAGAGAGTAAAACCTTCAGCATGATGCAAACAGTGCAGTCAAGAATCCTGCTCTAAACACGATGGGTGCCTGGAGCTGCAAAGCCTTTGTTTATTTGCTCATCAACATATTTTTAGAGGCAGAAAGTACAAAAGAATCTCTGCAAATAATTAAATACCCTAATTCTGGATTATCTGTGATTAATGAAGAGGAAGACGCAGTATCTCAGGAGCCTGGGAATGCTGGGCTGTGATTATGTCATAATTGATCCCTATTGTTTCCAGCTGAATTTTATCCATCTCGTTTTCTCATGATTGTCTCCTCTCAGCTCCTTATAAATTAGATCCAACTATTAGCAACCACTATTGTGCTTTTCCTGAAATACAGCCTGAGCTTTGTGCTGTGGGGTAATGCAAAGTGAAGGGCTCCTCACTGTAAGCTAATACTGTATGTGTGTGATATTTTTAGAAGGGGCTATCACTGTTTTCTTCAGCCTCGCTTGTATCATCCTGCAGTGATGATTTTGGGGATCTTTGGGTCTCATTTTTCTAGTTAGTAGGGTGTTTTAATGCTGCAGTTTTCAGCCTGCACTGTGTGGATACATAAGGGTGTGTGAACCTTCTAAAGGTGCTACAAAGGGACTAAAGGAGACTCATCCCATTGTCAGGACTGGCATCCCCTGCAGAGTGATCTGCACCACTTTAGGGAAACAACTAGGGCTTTGCAAATTGATTACAATCTCTTAAGTTGTTGGTAGTAATAGAAAGGGATGGAAGCCAGAACTTCTCAGATCTCTCCCAATCTGTTCCAAAAACCGCCTTAGCATATGGAAATTACTCTTCCTCTCTCTGAGTCAGTTTGCTTGTAGCTAAGAGCGTTAGTAATACCTTCCCCCACTTCAGTGGTACATGTGACCCTTTGAAGTGTTGATCATTTCTGCACTCCAGCACATATTCATAAATGCACCTTTCTGCCCTAAAATCTTATGTAAGAGTTCAGCATGAGATTTCTCTCACATGGCAATGCAGGCTGGAGATGCACTGCCCATATTTCTCTGATGTCCAAAGGACTAGACCCATACAGGCTTTTGCTCTGCAGCTATGAAAGACCAGGATTCAGTTTTGGTGGCTGCAAGATTATGATCATCCTGTGCAGGTCTCTCTCATTCCAGCTTCTTCCTCTGAAGCTATCTTATGCTTTCTCAGACCAAGGCTACCTGGAGCCAAGACAAGCTCTGAGCAGTCTGTCATGAGCTTACCAGACAGTGACACAATGAGGTACCTTGTGGGCTTGGAATGAAATAAATGCCTTCTGTACAACTATCCTGTTGTTGCTTGAAATAAATTCATGCAGCTTTCTTAACTTTTACACAATTCTTTACTGTTCTCGAACACCAGAGGGAGGAGCATCCAACATTCAGTTGAATACAAATAAAACAATTTCGATAAATTGTAAAATTCTGCAACACAGTGCCATGGAAAGCTGTGGAGGTCCAAACATAAGTGGATTCAAAATGTACTTGCTAAGTATGGGTGCATCAATGCCCATTATATACAGGGGATTTCTGGATGTAGGTTTGCCTTAAAGAGTCCTCAGGCTGCCAATGACTAGAGTTTGGGAAGGAATAATCAGGAGCATGTTTGCATGTTATAGTCTTTCTGCAACCATCTTTATTGGACAGTTCTAAGGGATGAGTTACTCAGCTACATGGACTTCCATCTTACCCATGATACCTTTCTTACCTTCTTTTTCTTCTTCCAGGGTGTGCATTTGTGAAATACTCTTCACATGCGGAGGCCCAAGCAGCCATCAATGCCTTGCATGGCAGCCAGACTATGCCGGTGAGTACCTCTGTGACACAGGCAAGTGAGGAGAGGTCCAACCTTTGCTGGCCTGTGGAGTGATAGAGGTGGAGGCATAATTTATCTATGCTCTGAAACTAATCTTCCTGGAAGGGTATATAACAGCTCAGACACGCAGGGCTTTAGAGTGCTTAACTCATCATTGGAAAGGCCAGGATGACACTGTCTTTTCACACAGGCACTGAACCCCAAAGGGTGCTGTGTTCTGTCACCAGCAGTTTTGATGACCTGAAGAAAAGGTCACATGATTAACAGATGCCAAAAACAGTGGGTCAAACTCACCATAAGCATAAAATTTCAAGTTTCAGGGGGAGGTATTAAGTAGAAACTCATGTCTGAGGGCTCCTTTATTTTCCATTCCCAAAGAGTCCCTGCCTCTAGGTGAAGGATAAAGAACTTGCTAGCATTCAGATTCATGTGATGGCATTAGAAGCTAGAGACAAATCACAGTGATGGGCACCACTCATTGCTACTACAAAACAACCTACCTAGGCATAAATATGGTCCTCTACATCCAACTTTTGACAGACAGTCAGACCAGGAATCTTCCTGGAAACATTTGAGGGATCATTCCAGTTGGAAAAATATCTAGTAATATGGAGGTTTGAGTCTAGTAGTTCAGGAAAGTAGAAATGGAAATGTATTTCCTATGCAAAATTATAGCTGTACACCATAACACAGACCCCACTGTCAGCAAGGAAAGACAGTCTAGTACAACATGTTTTAGTTTATTATAATAGTATATTATTTTTATTACTAATTATTCACAGTGTAAATCATGAAAGTATAACAAGCATGCCAACAACTTGGAAGGGATACAGGAAAGCTCAATAAAAGATATTTAAGAGTGTAAAATCTCCCTTTCAGTAAAAGACTCTAATGTAAATGCATTAATTTATCCAAATAAGTTTAAAGTTGGCCTGGCAGATTGTCTCTAGGTCTTTGTGGGGATGAAAATGAAACATTCTTCACAGGGGAAAAGGTTTCTAAATGTAGCAAATCATCAAGATCTCATTTTTTGGAACCCCATCTTACACAAATCAGGTTAAAAATAATACAAGTTTACAGTGATTATATTGAAAATATCCCCATACAGATGGGAAAGTCTCAGTATTTTGAAGTATTACAGTACTTTTAGGAGCCTTTTCTTAAAAGATTCCTTCTAACAAAACAGGATGCTGGGGTTGATGCTGACATCCCATACTGAAATATTATGGGCATCTTCCCTGAAACAAGTCAAAGACAGGTCACTTTTCATAGAATCACAGAATCACAGAATAACCAGGTTGGAAGAGACCCACCGGATCATCGAGTCCAACCATTCCTATCAAACACTAAACCATGTCCCTTAGCACCTCGTCCATCTGTGCCTTAAACACCTCCAGGGACTGTGACTCAACCACCTCCCTGGGCAGCCTGTTCCAGTGCCCAATGACCCCTTCTGTGAAGAATTTTTTCCTAATGTCCAGCCTAAACCTCCCCTGGTGGGGCTTGAGGCCGTTCCCTCTTGACCTGTCCCCTGTCACTTGGGAGAAGAGGCCAGCACCCTCCTCTCCACAACCTCCTTTCAGGTAGTTGTAGAGAGCAATGAGGTCTCCCCTCAGCCTCCTCTTCTCCAGGCTAAACAACCCCAGCTCTCTCAGCCGCTCCTCATAAGGCCTGTTCTCCAGCCCCCTCACCAGCTTTGTTGCTCTTCTCTGGACTCACTCCAGAGCCTCAACATCCTTCTTGTGGTGAGGGGCCCAGAACTGAACACAGTATTCGAGGAGCGGTCTCACCAGTGCCGAGTACAGAGAGAAAATAACCTCCCTGGATCTTCTGGTCACACCGTTTCTGATACAAGCCAAGATGCCATTGGCCTTCTTGGTCACCTGGGCACACTGCTGGCTCATATTCAGTCGGCTGTCAACCAACTGAATGTGAGCCAGCAGTGTGCCCAGGTGTACGTTCTTTCAAACTTTGACCCAAAGTGCAATGTGTATAACTGACATTGGGAACTGCAGTTCCACAAGGTGTAGTAGCACAAAAGGGTGCAATATAAAGTCAGTTCCTGTCCAAAAATCTTGCAAAATCAGGTGACAGAGATCAGAGGAAGATGGGAGAAAACAGACAAAACCCAAGAAGAGCTGAAAATTTTATCTAGATCTACTATACCAAAAATATCCTTATCCTTCCCCTGCCTTTATCCATTCTATTTTAAGCACACTTTAGATAAGAAAAAGTATTCACCTCTTGACCACTTGGGAGCAAATTTCTGTTCCATTATGCTGACGTCAACTGAACTCATGATGTGCAAAACATTGAAGAACTTGGCCCTTTAATCACTCGGGTTTTTATGGGACCATTTCTCCTGTTGACTTATTTGACTCAAATAGCAGTTCTAGAAACGTTCTTGAATAACTAAATTTGAGCATCTGAAAAACCATCACAGTTTAATCTTTAATAAACGCACATCCCAGATTCACAATCAAGTATTCAGAGCTTGACGAATTTCCATGAATCGGCTGAACCTCAGCAGGAGTGTATCTACTCCTAGTTCACAGGAAAAGCAAGTAGAAAATTACCAGTTTCATCCTCTTCATTATAAGCTAAGTTATGTGGCATTGCCTCATATCTCCCATGAGCTGGGAGCTGGCATGCGGGCAGTTACCTTGGCTTGGCAGATGAGTGAGAACCTGTCAAGTAACTTCTACTTGATCAAGACATGGAGCACGCACTGTTTTTCCCACAGGGCCTCGAAATCCTTAAGGCAATTTGAATGAGATGGGCCAAATCCTGCGATTTCTGTTCCCATCCTCATTTCCAGGGTGTGCAGCTTCTCTCAGGACTTGGATGTTCACAGAGAAATGCAGCCACCTCGTGGTGAGATGGCGATGTAGCCCTCGTCCTTGGAAAGAAGGGGTGCATTGCTGCCATATTCCTTCCATACCCCTTCCCATTTCTCTCGCCATTAGGACTGGCCTCATTTGTCCAGCTGTGATGCCAACTCAAAGTTGTTCCTGTGGTTCAGCCAATTCAAACGTCTTTTGCCTTGTCCTCATGTACTACCAACGGGGCATCCATCATCGTTCTTGTCAGGTCTCGAGCCGTTCACTCCTGCAGCAGACTCCTGTTTCGCCACAGCTGTCAGGATTATTGCTCTACTGTGACTTCCTGTTCACACAACATATGTTGCCTAATAGTTTCAAAAGGCAAATTTCTTTTCTAAAATTTTTTTCCTTTTTAATTTTTTTTTTATTAACCTTTCCTTGGACAGGTGCCTGCCCACCTCCATCACAAGACCATTTCTCTGGGCAAGGCACTCGTTTCTCCTAACGGCTCAACAACAGAGCTACAGCTTTCCAATTTTCACGCTATCAATTGCTTTGAGAAATAACTTTCCCCAAATCCCTTACTTTTTAGCAGCCCAAAGTTCTTCCTGTATCTACCTGCCAAGAAAGCTTTTCTTGGTCTTTTTAGATCATATTTCCTACCAACTCACCAGCTTTAGGATAGTGTTTTACTTGACCTCCATGTCCTCTTTTATGAGAGATCATAATTTTCATGTACTTTTACATTTGTTTATAATGTGTTCATAACAATTATATGCCCTGCACCTTCAGCTTTGGTTACTCTGTCTTCTCTTATCTCATTTCCCCATCCATATGGGGACGTAAACAGGTTTCTTCCCTTGATTTTCTGCCTTTTTTCCATCTAAGTCTTGTCCCTAGCAACTTTATCCACCAACACAAATTCAGCTACTATTTCTATAGTGACAGCTTGCAGATCTACCTTCTCTACTGAAGGACTGACTCTTGTCCAAACTAAAATCTTGGCCTGTTTTTCCAGCATCTCCTAGTGGATGTCTAGCTACCATACCAAGCTCAATATGTATAAAACACAGCTCTTGAACTTTCCTCCCAAGCCCTGTCTCCTCTCTCCTCCACCTCCATTCTAAGTTACAGAGGACAACATTGTCATCCTACCTGTCGGTCCCATTCCTACCTAGGCAAAATTTTCAGCTTGGTTTTCTTGTTCTCTCCATGTCTTCATATCTGGGCAACAGCCAAATGTTGAAGAGTCATTCTGCACAACACATCTAACACGTCTAAGATATGGCCTTGTCCATCCACCCACACAGAATAAACTCTCCTCCACACTTCATTATGCATGCCTAAATTGCAGCAGCTTTTATCATACCCAGGAAGTACACAGGGTTAAAAACAATAATACTATTGCACCTTTTTCACCATTTCACCCACCATGGCACCTCAGAATTTCTTCTGAATTTCTTTCAGATTGATTCCTGGAAGGCATAAAACAGTACTGTTATCTATATTGTCTGCATAGATGTGAGAAGAACTAAAGACCGTGATTCATGTCATTTTATCAGTCTAAAAGTTTATAATCTATGCAATTATTGCTCGGTGTTATTAGGTGACAGACTGTTTAGATCTCTAATTGTTGTATTTGATTTGTTTTAATTAATCAAGAAAATATGAATGACACAACACCTTGAACAAGGTTAATTTTCAGCCTCCATCCATGTTCTTTGGAAGTTAATCCATAGCATGCTAATTCCCAGCCAAATATGATTAATAGTCAGATGAAGGGATTTTCTTCTTGCCTTATACATTGTACTATACACTCTCTCGTACTGATTTTTGACATTAATTAAGCTGGAAGAATTTTTCAGCTGTTTAGTTTACCAAGTGAGAGTGACTTAAATATGAGATTATAAAAATTGCCCCAGGAAACAAATATCATTCTCAGTACATTATGTGCAGTGGTCCTCTTTCAAACTAATAGCAAATGGGGCACTGCTTTTCACCTTCCTGACTTCAGATGCTCAGGAACCCCATCAAAGAAACTAACCTCACCTCACATTCATGACTGCTATTATTATTGCTGTGCATTCCTACGGTGCAGTTACGACTTTGCGAAGCACAGTGAAGTTGTCTTCAGACACAGTCCCATTACAGAAACTGGCTGAGCAGCTGTTCTCACCCCCTGTCAACACAGCAGAGGAGTATTTATGTGAATTAGGCATGGAAGGGAAAGCAGTGAGAGTCTGCAGAAGGAGCTATGAGCAGGTGGAGGAAAGAAAGAAAATAGGCCTTTGTGGGCATGATGAAGTTGTAGCCTGGGCGCTTCACTTGCAGAGCGGCAGGAAGCGTCTGTTATTATGCGTGCACACTGGCACCAAAGCGCTGAGTCGGCAGAAACTCCCTGGGAGGAGCAGCGTGGCGGCTCCGGTGAGTGGGGGGCCACAATGCCGTAGATCAGCTGAGGTATTTTTAACAATTATTTTGATATAAACAGCTCTGAACTTGAGGAGCTCCATGTAAATGGGAAGCAGTGGGGCTTGTAATTAGATTTGTGTACACTTTCATAAATTGCTGGGAAACATCAAAGCCATGATAGAAGGCTGTGGTGCACTTTATTTCCTTCTTCTGTTCTTCTGTTAATTGAATGGTTGATGTGTGGATAGGAAGTGTTGGCTTCGCAGAGTACTATTTACAGACCCGCTGACAGCTGCACTGTGAAAATTAACAGGAACAGAGCAGCCTCTGTCACAGCTCTTCCCATGAGGGACTTGCTTCAAATTGGATCATTTCTTTCATAAGAGAAACTTTCCTCGTCTCTCCTCCCTTCTTCACAAATACACACACACATCCAGCTGCACACTCCCCTTCTCCCTTCAGGCTCGTGGCAGCCTTCAGTGCTCAGAAGGAGGCTTTGTCATTTCCACAAAGTTGAGGGAGTTTGACTGCAGTTCAAAACTTGTGGCGTTTTTCACTTCCAGCCAGATGCATCCTCAGGAAGCCAACTGAATCTGTGAGCTGGGTGTACAGAGCTTCGTGTTTGCAGGTGTGACCTCAACAGGAACATGCTCTTCACCCTCTTAGGAACTCTAGCAGATTTCCTCTCAGACTACTACCATTGGAAATGTGGTTTTTGTTGATCTTAGATGGAACTGCTGTATGCTAAGAACCATACAAACCTTGCACGGGAAAATTCCCACACTCCGCAGCTCATCGACAAAAGGTCAGGGCTGAGCGAGTTGAATTATATGAAATTGTTAGTCAAAGTATAAAACTTTGGGGTCGCTTTTAATCTTATCAACTACATTTCTGTTATAGCTGATGAAGAATGACTAGGCCCACAGAGAGACATCTGTCCATCCTAAGTAATCGATGGTTTAAAATTATACCCAAAATTACTGCAATTAGGTCATCCAAATGTCTCCCTAAGAAACAAGACAGAGAGGAGCAAAAGAAGCACGAATACAGTGTTTGACAATGAACTTCTCTTATACACAATTAATCAGTATATTTAGTCAGCTTGTGGCCAAACTCTCAGCAATTCTTTTTCTTGGTCCCAGCAGAGAAGTAATAACCAGTAGATACTTGAGCATCTAAATTTTAATATTTACTTACATTTGGAAAACATAGAATTAATAAAGTCACACTTTAAGCCATCATTCCACCACCTCACTTCCCAAGGGTGTCTTCAAAATATCCAGGTAACATAAACAGAACCTTAAACAAATCCATAGTACAAATAGATAACAATTAAAGAGACCATGATTCAGAGCATCAATTAACAAAATTTACTCTCATTTAGATTCCAGCATGGGCTCAAGTCCTCAGTTAATAAAAGCCACCTTGTGATAGTCAGCAGAGAGCTAGAGAGTCACTGACTCCCTCCAGCTGGCAGGGTAAATAGGAAATGGGAAGGTCATTAGAATTTAATTTCACATGAACACAGAAGGATAAAGCAGGGATTTTTCAAATGTAATTCTAGGTGAAAGTTGATAAGATTCCAGCATCTATGTGCCCTTCATGCCTCACAACTTAATTTTCTTGCCCAAAGTTTTAGTGGAGTATCATCAACACAAGTTTATCTGCTCAAACTAATGCGGAAGGCTGAGGTCTCATTTTTCACTGTTGGTGTTACAAAAGCTGGTAGAACAGAATGGAGATGCCAGCTCAGACCTATTTTTTCTCTTCACTGTTGATCTTCTGCTCTCTAAAGAATATGCACTCCATGCAATGTCTTTGTGTAACACACAAACTGGCTTGTTCAACTCAGGGCAAGACACAGCACACCCTGTTTTCTGTTAAAAAAGAAACAGCAGACCTCACCCTCCTTCCAATAATGCATGATTTTTCCAAATATGCCACAACATATATAAAGTCATGTGTTGTCTTTTGGGATGGAAGAAGCCATGGATGTGTAATACCGAATTTGCCATCATTTCTTTCATCAAAAGTCAATGGCTCTTCATAGCTCAACCTCACTATCATCTGGGCAGGGTGTTCTAGCTGGATGGAAACTAAGGTCTCACCCCAGTCCCACCCCACTGCTGCCACCTTGATAGTTGATTCTACAGCATTTGGGTCAAAAGTTTGCCAGAGTTACCATGATTTCCCCTAATTGTTTTCATGAAAAACAGTATCACAGGACTGTGCTCTCTGCATCCCCCTTGTCTAATGAACTAATATTTCACATGTTTCTGAGCTCCAGAGTAGAAATCCAGGCAGCCTGGCTGCCTGGCAGGTTATATGAACATCCTGGTACCAAAGGTGGCATTTACTTCTCTAGTCACACCTCCGTAGCTGTGAAGATACTCAGCAGGACAGTGAGGAGACCCATGGGATGTGACAGGCTTCCTTGCTCCCTCTGAACCACAGTATTCTTTGCCTCCAAATGGATGAGGGATAACTGCTTATGAGCCACACAGCCTCAGTCTAGACAGAAGGATGTAATTGGCATCATTGTGTCTCTTTACAAGTCCAGGGGCAGTTGGGAACTAAATCAACAGCCATGTAGGCAGCTGGGGGAAAGCAGGAATGGGGCTGGGCCATTGCTGAGCATGGCCCAGGTCCTGGTGCCAGCAGCAGCCCCTGTGAGGCTCACAGCACTCAACTCTCATCTCATTCAGACAAGAATGGAGATTGCAAGGGCTGAAATGTAAGCACTGACTTTTCTGGGACATCAGAGATGTTGACAAGCCTCCAGCCCTGGGAAGCTTAAAAGCCTCCCCATCAAGCAAGGGTGTTCCTAGCCCACTGGAGAATGCTCCATTGGCCATCAATACCTTCCTTTGTACAGATGTGCTCTTCCCACCATGAAGAGGAATGAAGATGTGAGCATTAGGTCTTTAACTCTCTGCTTGCCTTGGAGGAGACTCTTTCTTCTTCAATCTTCCCTTCTTCTTTCTTTTGCACTAAACTTCACTTACATCAGTGGGATTTCCCTTAAGTGGGCTCTGGATCAACATTAAAACACTGGATGCTTCTGCTTGTTTCTCTTCAATCCACTCTTTCCAAGCGCCTCTCAGGTGTGTAGTCTACATTGATAACACACATTTGTGTGTTTGGAAAGACCTTTGTAAATGTTTTGCTGTCCCTATGCAAAACATGGCCAGCATGAAGTGATTAAAAATAGATATTACCCAAATGGGTTTTACAAAGGCCAAAATGAGTTTTTGAAGGGGAAAGAAGTATTATCAAAACAACAACTTTCAGATAAGATCCTCAGCTGAAGCCCACACAAATTCACCAATGTGAGGTATCCTACCACACATCAACGACTGCCTCAGACAACCTTTGGCAAGTAGAATGTTTTACTTCCAATCCCAAAGGTCTGTGTGGTACTCACAGGAATAGTGGTCCTGAAGTCTCACCGAGTTGTACGGAGACATCTTTCAGTCTTGGTGGAATGGAATGCAAGGAAGACAGACCCCTCGGCCTTAGCCAGCTCCTTGTTCCACTAGGATTATCAGAGCTTCACTTAGTTACACCATCTCACAGCTTCACTGACCACCTGTTTCACTGTACTTAAGCACAGGTGTTCTTCCCTGCAAATGGTATTATTTATTAATAATGACCCTGCAGTTGTATACTGCTTGGAAATCTTTAGTTTAAATATCCTGCAAAAATGCAAATGATTTTTATTATCCCAGTCAAGCAAAGTGCTTTACACCAGGACAGCCTAGAGTCATACAGCGTGATAGTGATCTGGGATGCCCAGTCGTGTGCAGCATGTTTGCAACTCAGTGACGCTGAAATGTTATTTTATGTCACACACACAGCTGAAATGTATCTGCCCAGCTTGCCAACACTTTCTCAACATCTATTTATTTCCAAGTCATCTTAGGCTGTTCATGTCCTAATCCTGAACTACCAAGGAAGGGTGCAGGTCAGGCAAGCAGAGTCCCAAAGCACCAGGGGCCCCATACCTGGTTGTGATGCTGCGTTGCTGTGACAATAGACAACTCACTTCATGGCTCTGGAACTATACAACTTGTTTTCACCCTTGCCTTTTTAGCTAGAAGGAGAGATGATCCACATACCAGCTTTCGTGGGGCTCAATGCTGCAGCTACCAAACAATTTCTTTACAGTAATAATAATTTATTAAAAATTGCATCATCATTTGTTGATCTAAGAATATTTTTAAGGCAAAGTTTATTATTAGTAAATACAGAAATAGACGTATCTTATCTTCCAAACCATATTACTCCTATTGGGAAAGGGAAACCTATCGCATTTTCTTTTGAATTCTGGGTTTTAAGTTTTTCTTAAAAGAGGCAAAAATTAATTACTTATTGCTTTCATATTCCTAAATAGTGGTTAAGAATTTCCAATCTACCGTGACAACAACAATTTTCACTTCATAACACATTAAGGAAGGCAGATGATTCTGTGAGGACTTTTATCATCCACAGACTGAGCTGAAAAACCCAGAGCTGCTTGAAGACCTCTACTTTGAAGTTTAGGTTGTTTGGATACCTGGCTTTGATTTGAGGGGCATACTAATACCTGGGTTATACATTGAGTTCATTCTAATTAGAATTGGGTACAGTGCCACCAGGAGTCAATGATTCTGTTCCCTGCAGAAAGCAATAACTTTAGGTCAGAGAGACACCTGCTAAGTAGTGTATGGGCAAGTAAAACCTAAATCAAGCTTCCACTCCAAATAAATTACATCTTCATAGACCTGTGAAGTACTACCTGCAGCAACATTTTCTGCTTAGGCACTGCGTGAAGAATCCCCTCTACACAGGGAGCAGAATTATCAAAATGTCTGTCACTCCAGCCCTGGATGAATGCCTCCTTTCCCCATTCCAACTCTGTCACTCTCATCTCAAGTGTGTCTAAACCATCTCTCAGGATTGTACAGTGGAAATCGCTCCTAGTGACTGCCATCCTACTCATCTTTCAGATGAAACATGAAATTGAAGCCCTGAGTACAGAAAAACATAGCATATTTCACAAGAGGGGAGGGATGTTAGTCCTGGTCTCCTGGCTATCTTCCAGCATGGGTAATTACATTTCTACCTAGCTAAAATTCCCTCTGCTCTACAGTTTTAATTGGATAGTAGTTTCTTTCTTGCTTGTCTAAAATCCCAGGCTAGGGTCAAGCCCCTACTGTCTAACTCAGCAACCCTATTTTGAGTAGAGCTACTCAGGGATTTTTTTAAAAAAAGCAACCCAACTTGTTTTGTTTTCAAACTTAGGAGATGTCATAGCAAATGGCCTCACCTGACAGAGCCCAAAGTACAGAAATCCTCCTTTGGCTTTCCTACCCTAGAGTCAAGGATCTTTAGATCAGCACTTTCCCAGCTCTGCTTTGCAATTACAAAAGTCCCAACACAAGCAATTACATTCCTATGGTGATACTTGGGAAGGTAGTCTGATTGCCTCAATGAGAAGTATCCAGCAGCACTTCTTCATTTAAGAATCTTAGTTCGTCTACACATCTGAGATTTTGGAAGTTACTTAACAGGAACTGCACATTCAGATCTCTCGTACTCAAGAACAATAGTCACCGGAACTTCAATGTAATAAAAGCTTTTTTTATATGTATATTTTTGGCCCAGAACTTCTAACTGGCTTAATTAGAGCTAACCAAGATATAAAAGTCCACCTGTATGAGAGAGACACCCATGCAGTAAAGTATTAAGTGTATGTTTACCTCCAATGAAACATTCTAAAAATAAAATGTGATTGAATGGCTTTAGCAAATTAGGTCCAAATTCATCAGTTTTTCAAGAAAAAGATTTCTAACAATCTGTAGAGATCAGTCAAGTACTGAGTCAGAGGAGACTTATAAAGTTGACAGGAAAGAAAAGTCAGGCTTATATTCTGCAAGGAAACTTCTTCACAAAAGTTTCCTGATTAACGTTGTTCTAGGCAGAAGCAGCTTTCCCACATGCCTTGTAGTATTATTTGGCCTTCTGAGAAGCCTTTGCTTAATTTGTGTATGCACTCCATTTGGAAGGCCGTAACTAATGGGAAACGATCCCAGCAATCAGGCAAAAGATTTGTTTTCCTTTGCCTTTAAATGAAATATCAATGGATGGATATTTTATTTTTAGTTGAATATGAAATTTCACAACTGACCTGTCAAGCTGCTGTTTTCAAGAATGACTTTATTTCACACATCAAGACAGGCTGGGAAATTAGTTTTTCCCACAGAGGACTCTGATTAGGGATTACAAAGTGAGTGTGGCATTGGGTGATTTTTCCTCCATCTTTTCCTTCGCCCTGCCAACCTCAAGAGCATCTGACTCTGCTGACTAAGGGGAGCAATTCATTACCGTGCATGGGAAGGGTACGGGAAGCAAGGTAGTCATATTAAGTAGACTTGCTAGCCCAAGAGAAAATAGGGAAAGCATAATAATACTTAGCCCTTGTATTATTCTTTTCATCAGTAGATATCAAAGCACTTGAAAAAGGAGGTTGATATGATGGGAAAAAGAGATAAATGCCAATTCCAAGTACCCTACTGCAGAGGCACCAGCAGGAATGCTGGCTTTATAAGAGTCTCTTTTGACTGTGGGTCTGTAGGGTAGAGAGAAAAAAAACAGGTCCACCTTTTGGTAAAATACAGAATTAACACACAGATCTCAAAATACATTTCAAATATTATTGACTTACCCCCTATAATTCTCCTGGGGTTGGGGAAATGTAAGGTTCAACTGGAGAAAGCAAGAGGAATATTATGTGTTACTAACAAATGCACAGACAGATAGGACCTATTGCCTTTGTCAGCAGGCAATGGCTGATTTACACCACGGTTTAACTGCTTGCAGAAGCAATAAATAGTTCACTTGAAGGGCTCTGCTGTTTTTAGCCCATGGAAAATCTAACCCATTCTGGGGCATTTCTAATGTTATCCATTGGATTAGAAGGTGTCACTGGAGTAGAAATCAGCCTTCTGCTGCTGTAGATGAACAGTACTTTTTGTTTGGCTCCTCTCCTAAAAGTCCTGCACTGGGTAATCTGATAGAGTTTACTGCGTGATTTCCATCAGGCCACGTGAAAGGGCTGCACGTGAGGTACCACATACAGAAAACATCAGTTCCAAGGTCAGTCTTCATATTTAAGAGCAATGCAGCATCCCTACTAGCTACATATCTTTAACTACTTACAAAAACATCTCATTGCAGAGCACCCTTGAAGAAACTCCTTTTTTTTCCTCTTTCTTTGTAGTGTGTGCTCTTACTTGCTCCTATTTGCCAATGTTTTTTTCTGCCTTATATATAAGATAGTAATGTTCAAAGGGGCCTGAAGTCCAGCTGTGACAGGCAACCCAGAAAAACATCTCATAAGAGGCAATCTTAGACCCCATTGGGTCAAAAGTCTGCTCTGCAGTCACTACAAGTCACATCAGGAGGGAAGAACACTCTAGGGGCAAGAACTTCATATGGAGGTTACCCGTGTTTTCATGTTGCCTTCTACAATAATAGCTTGATTCTTAACAATGTGAGGCATCAGCAGTTTCCTAAGGCAGTTCTCTGGACGTAAGACTTCCAAGGCAAATAGAGATAGAAAGAAAAGGGAAAGGAAGAAGACACAAACTTATTTACACTTCTCTGTCCCGCTAACTAGAGCGGATCGCATCTTTAAAACCCATTTACAGAGATGAATACTCATTCACCTTACTCAGTTTCAAATTCCCCCATGTTGCATTGTGCCCACTATGCTTCTGCCTCTGCTCTGCAAATCATGACAACAGCTCCAAAGAGCCCAATCTGCTGTGGACCAGTGCCTCGCTCCAATACAGCTGCAAATAGGTTTAAATCATTAGATTCAGGTTACCAAACAGTCTCTTGGATCAGGGTTAATTAAATGAGTGTTGAAATCTAATTAAGGACTGGTCTAGGTGATAATTAGCAGGAAATGTATGCATTAAAATATTCATTTGTCGATGAGCTGCAATTAAGAGTGTGATTTGGGGAAGGATCAATAACTACATTGTGTGATTTAAAAAAATGAAAAGTTGCTCAGCCTTGAGCAGAAATGCAGGGGAATATTGGCTAGATTTTTTTTTCTCCCCCCAGCTGCTTTCTGTTTTGTTCTCATGATAACTTCTGAATAATGCTCTCCACCCTTGACTAGAGCATTCATCTCTCCATCCCTTTGTTTTCCTGAAGCACTTATTTCAACCCCTTGCTCCTTACCACATTGTTTGTGTGGGTTGTAGATTTATTAGAGAGAGACTAACAGGTCAAAAAGAAAGATTCTTTGCCAATGAAAATCACTTCCTCCCAGAACAGGCTGCTAATTCAGGGGAACATCACTCACTGTGTAGCCTTAGATTGTTTGGGTTTTTTTAGCAAGTTAATTCCTCAAGTCTTTATTCATAACTGAAGATCCAGAGAGGCTACTGAATATGTATAGCTAGGACTTATTGTATACGTACATCCATAGTTGTGTTTTACTACACTGTTCCCAACCTGTAGCAGAGTAGCTCTGCTTTCACTGAGACTACATTTTTCTAGTTACAGGTGGGAGGATGAGTGAACCAGCTAATTACACTCTCCCTCTGCAATCTCACCTCTGCTAGAAAAATGAGGGGCCCATAATAGTTCAGTTTCTCTGACATAGACCTGGTCTACCCCTGCTGCCATGGCCAGAGGCTGAACTGGCAGTTTCCCCACTAACTGTATTTCCATCAGAGAATACCAGAGTGTCAAAAGGGAAGTGTACCATGGGACTATGATGAATTCAGCTGCTCTTTGTCAGTCTCCTGACAGCTTACCTGCCCATCTCCCTGGACTCGGTGGCAGCCCAGCTCCCAAGGCAACTCTCTGCTTGCTGCCGGGGCTGCTGCTGGATCGCCTCTCCCCTGCACCTCTCTTCCCCCGGGAAGACTGTGCTGTGGGGAATCAACCAACCCATGAAGTTAGGACGTCCTTGGAGCCAGCTGGAAATGTATCATTGTCTTCCTTCCTAAGCAGATCTGTTTCTTCCTATCTCTGCCTCCTATGAGAAGTTTAAGAATTGCAGCTACTGACCTTTCATCTCATTTGGGGGAGGAAAGGGATTTTTTTATTCCCCAAAGCTCTACATTTTTCACAGACTTCTGCAGCCAGCTCTGATGATCAGCTGTAGTTCTGCACCAGTGTTGACTGCAGACAAAACCCAAACATTGTAAAACTTGGCCAGGAAAGTGTAATATTAAATGTTCATGGAGAGGAAACTCAGGTCTGTCAGGTGCGATTTTTGCTCCCTTAATTGAACAGTGCTAAAGAGATGCTGCTTGGTGGTGAGACGTACACCCTGCCCAGCATATTGAATCTTTTCTCAAAGACTATGCAGGAATTTCTCATTGGACATGAGGGCTACAAGATACAACAGTGTGAAAGAGAAATCCAGTTCAGGGGTTCTGCCATGCATAAAACTGACACATTCCATCAAAATGAATTGGTTCACAAATCCCACCACATTCATGCAGTGCAAGCTTCTACATTTTCCTACACTAAGTCCAGATCTTTGTCCTTTGATGAGGACGTTCTACTGGGCCAGAAAGTTTTCTGTGTATTGAAAGAATAAGGCAACAACTTCTACAGAGAGAACATTAATGACAGCCTGAAAGTTTGAATTACGGAGGAAACTAGAAGCTGGGCTGCTGGCTTCAGTTGCTCACCCTCCAGGGTCTTTTCCTTCCTTTGTGATGGTCTCAGGCTCTTGCAAAAGTCTAATTCAAAAGGCGTGGGAGACTTCATGGGAAAAATCAGCAACAGCTAGATCTCACAGTAACAATTCTTTTGTAGCTGTATGGATTACATAAGCATGTGCATACCTGGCTAATTAACTTGTGTGTCTCTTTTGTCTTTTGTCCTGCAGGGAGCCTCTTCAAGCCTGGTGGTGAAGTTTGCAGATACTGACAAGGAGCGTACAATGAGGCGCATGCAGCAAATGGCAGGACAAATGGGCATGTTCAACCCCATGGCCATCCAGTTCGGAGCATATGGCGCCTATGCACAGGCAGTAAGTATAGAAACTGGCTCTATGCATATTCATGGGAGTAGGCATAGCACCTAAAATTGCACAAAACACACATGAGCAGAACAACAGCTAAGAACAAGAGATTTCTCCATTAAACTGATTAAAGAATGGGAGCAGGCTGAGCCATGCCATTTGAGATAGCAAAGGACATCTCCCTTAGAGTTGCAATGTCTGATTTTAGCAGTAACCAAACTGTGGTCACCTGAGTACCAACACAAGACTGTTCTTATGGGATCTAAGCAGTTGCTCTCAAGTCCAAACTTAACTTATGTTTGAGTTTTGGATAATATAGGCCCTGAATTCAGCTCACAATAGTTCTCTGTCCCCTGCGAACACCTTCTTGTGCTAAAGAAGGTTTTAGATCACAGATACCTCTCTGGCCCTCCTGTGCTATAGGCCATGCAGACTGAGTTGAATGGGAGGAGATGGCTCTTCACTCTCTTTGCCCAGGCCCCTGCTACCCCATGCCTCATTATGAGTGTCTTTGAAGTGGTCACTAGATAAAATGGCAGCTGTTGATAGGAAAGCTTTTAGGTTCATGAAAGCATGCTAGTTAATACTAAAAGGGACAAGGAGACATACAGAGACATAAAATTGTGGCTCCGTAAAACAGTATGATTTAAGCATACTGGGAAAGCATATCAGCTATTTATAGCAGTGTTACGCTGTACAACTTTGAGTATCCTACTTATATATCTATCTTGGACCCTAGATCCTTGAGAAAATGTGACTGTACAGGGAGCTGGGTTCCTTATGAAGCCCTGAAATGAATGCTTTTAGCATAACTACTTTTCCTTAGGTTACATGACCTGCAAAACAAGATCAGATCAGGTACCTTGGTATCTGCAAGATATTTCAGAGGCAAGTAGGGGTGAACTCTGCTACAGGCAGACACAATACCGCCAGGTGACTTTAGCTGCCTTCTTGGGAGCTGATGAAACAGGAACATTTGCAGGCACTGACATTGAATCTACGTGTTTCATCCATTTAGTGGTAAAATGTGTCCCCTCTTGTACTCTGTGCTGGATTTTTGTGCAGGGGGGAAGTATTATTAATCTCATTTTCCAGAGCAGCATCTTCTGAATGAAAGAGACCAAATGTTTTAGGTACAGGGCCACCTCATGAATTGCATTCCAGTGTACCCATACTCTTTCTTTCTTGCCTATTTCCTTCTCATACATTGACGCCATGGACCCCAGTCACATCCACGTGATTTTTTTTATCTTGAGGGTCTAGAAATTTCTGTCATCCAATTAGTGCCATGTGCCATACTGGGCACTTGGCACAAACCATCCTGCCTTTTACCTCGTGGTGCTGTTTTGAACTAGGGTTAGGGGTTAGGATTTTGTCCTTCCTGCTATGAAAACTCTATTTTCCCCTACTGATTTTTATTCCCAGTGAAACAGAATCTTTCTCTGTTCTTTCATTCCCTGCTCCCCTCTTCAAGCAAGAGAAGAGCTGTCCCTTCTCTGCTCTGGCCATGTTTGATTGTCCTTCTGGATGGGGAAGACTGCAGGAAGGGGAAAAGCGACTGTAAATCGCAGCTGAGCCCAGGCCAGTGGCCAGCATCCTGGCAAGGGGATGCAGCATCTGTGCCTCCCTGTACTGGAGGAATAACAGGAGGTAGCCCATGGGCAGCTGGGGACAAACATCTGCAGAGGTTGTCAGGCAGGAGACGTGGTTCCAGAGTTATGCTGCAGGTATTGATCAGGCACCTGGAGGGAAGGTAAAGACACCACTCTCCTGATGCTCTGGACCAAAAACTCTTCTTGCATCTTTTTACTCTAGAGTAGTTCTTCTAAATGTCATGATATGAAATGTCAGTTGCCCCATGTTTATACGGATACAAAATAGGATGAGGTCTGCCCTTTTGCACCACAGAAGTCCCCTCCATCTATTTCTGAGCAGATAATACAGGACATTAGGTGACTAGGTGTCTGAGTGAGGATTTGTTTCAGAAGAAAGAGTAAAAACAGTTCCTGGGGCTGCTCCCACCCCACTTGAAACTAATGAATATTTTTCCTATTGATTTCTGTGAAAGCAGAATTGGACCCATCATCTTTCTTTTTTTCTGGTGAATATGCTAATAAGGGGGAAAGAATTAGTTTTACATTTTGACCCATTGGATATGACAAACTGGTGACACCAATTACCCTGGGGACTTCAGAGCTGTCTAAACAATGGGATCACATTTCCATGTGGCGCCTGTACACCCAGAGTGTGCTCAGATGCTGTCTCTCAATCAGCCTCTCTATCTGTGTCTCTCCCTATCTGCTTCATCTCACAGTCTCACACAAAAGGGAAGGAAGGGAGCACTGAGGCACTGTGATGTTCCTTCGGTCCGATTAATCCAACTTGGACTGCTGGCTCTCAGATATCAGGGTGATTGGCACCTCACAAATGCCAGCGGGAGATGAAAGGATCAATAGGGGGAGAGGAAAAAGGGGGGCAATTTTATTCAACTTAAACTGAAGCTGAAGAGCTAAGGCAAGTCAAGAGGAGGGAAGGTGAAACAGTGAAAACACAAGAGCTGGACAGCAGTGACAGCTGATGCCACTGCTGCTAGCAACTCATATGACCTTGGGTGAATCGTTTGACCCTCTGGTCTCGTTTCGCCATGTACACATAAAGCTGATGATCAGACTTAGTTATCTTCCTTTCTCCCTCAGGGACATGTCTCTCTCTTGTGCTGTCTATCCATGGGTTTTCACACAGGGATATGATGGGAACGCATCGAAGGACTGCCTCAGTGCTTACTAGTAAAGCCAGGACTAGCATGAGAACCTAGGCTCTCTGATTCACACTTGAAACCCATGCTGCCAGCTATATCACAGCAGTTCATGCTTGATCGATGTCTCCATATAAGAGTTCCCAAGCAATCCCATGAAAGCTGGTTAATCAGTAGTTTCTAATGGTCCATCGACATGAGGGAGGTTGGTGAATCTGCCCTAGAGAGGCATCACATTCCCCCAAAACATCTCTATGCATCAAGGTGGCCAGTGCAGCAGAAACCTACATGGTGCAGCAGTTTGAGAGATTAATAGGCAGCCACAGGTCTGCAAACCCAGCAGCACCATTAAGGAGTGGCAATGAGGGTGTCAGTCCATCCGTGTTTGACTGATAGTAATTAGTGTTGCCACCAGGACTGCTTTGGGTTCCAGCTCCTCTTTAAGTTACCTCCTTCGCAGCTCAGCAAATGGCCATGTCGTAGTTCACTCTCTGCTGCTGCTCACTGACAAGCCACTCGACTCAGCCTGAGCAACTTTAATCCTGATAGCAACAACAGCCTTATATTGGCTAAGTAACTAGTCCTTAGGTTCAGAAGCCATATGACCTCAAATCCAGAGGTAAAAAAAATCAGGAAGCCAAGGGGGTTCACCTCTGTGTGTGGTTTTTGTCTCCCCTCCTCATGTGTCACCTGCAAGCAGACCAGGAAAAGCTTGGCACTAACTCTGTGTGCTGTTTCAGTGACAGAGAAAGTCACATCAGACCAACCTCACCTCTTTTGTATGCAGCTCAAGGCAAGTCGTGGCTCCCTAAAGCTCCCAGAGCCCCTATACTAATTTGTTTCAGGGTTTTTTTTTTGATTGTTTTATTTTTTTTGCTTTTCAGCGACATCTTCTCATACTCATTTAACTTCCTGTTTTATGGAGCAATTATTTATTTTAGTTCACACATGGATAGGGCACTAGCCCTTTTTGTTGTCAGGTTACTGCGGATCTACATCACTTGGGTATCGATAGCTGTTTCCGTAGTCTCAGTCAAGGACAGCTTGAGGTATAGATCTGAACAGAGCCTGGAGAGGAGACTGATCCTTCACGGCTCTACTTTTGATTTGGTGCCAGTCAAGAACAAACCTGCAGGCACACACTCCAGCTCAGACCAGCTAGCATACCTTCGTAGTGTCTCGTGAGTGATGGAGTGGCCAAGTCCAAAATCATAAGCAGTAAAAATCAAACCAGACTATGAACAGGGGTAGTATAGTCCTGATCTAAATAAGCAACAGTGGCAAAAGTTCCTGCAGGTCTTCTTTCTATGAAGAAGGTAGCAAGTACTTAGTGGCTGTCTCGTGTCTCTTCTGTCCCACCATGCAGAAAAGGAAATCTGTACAGAACAAAAGCAGTTGGGAAGATGGCAAAATGCAGAAAAGAAAAGAAAAGAAAGAACACAGGGAGGAAACTTGGAAAGTGACAGATACTGTACAAATTATTTAATTTTTTAATTATTTAAAATGAGATCAAAGTCTTAAGCCAAGTTTGCATTAAAAAAAAGGAGTGGGAATGTTAGCCACAGTCTCCTGGCCAAATTTCAGCCATGGGACTGACTTCGTTCTGCAGCAGGGGGCATGCGTACGGTTATTGAGACAAAACAGACAGATGGGGACAGGGCCAACGTGGGCAATGGTAACATTTGCTCTCTGGCTTGAAGCAAGTCCTTTCCCATCAGTAAATCCAGCTCCCTTCATTCTGAAGAAGTACAAATGGCTGCAGCTTCTGTACTGCAGACAAAAACTGCAAGAAATACAGGAACATCCAGCATAGTATAGTGCTCAGTCCTTGTCATAAGTGGTCACCTTGGAAAGTTAGAGCAGCAGTGACTACTGTGTTGGCCATAAAAGCCTAGGTGCCCCCCTCTGCCTCCCTGTCCCAGCTCCTGTGGAGATGAAAGGACACTTCTGCTAACTGATCTGAAGTAGAGCTGAAGGGAAGGATCAGCTCCTCCAATATTTATTCAATTCATACTGCGAAGTAATTTTGGAAAGATACTTAAAAAAATGCAGCTAACTCTATGAAATCAGAGAAAATTTACTGATGATAGGCTATATGCTGCATATAATAGATATTATATTTAAATGACCAATGTGGAAAAGTATATTTGACAAATACTACCTGTTATGCAAATCACTTGTTCTGATCGATTCCAGAAGAGGAAGTTATTTCAAAGCCATAATACATTGTAGCAGGTGATAATACCGTGTTTCTGATTGTCAGCTCCCTGGTAATTCAGAAATAACGAACACTCAGATTTGGGCTTTACATACTCTTTTTTTTTTTTTTTTTTTTTAGGATGTGGATTTTTTCCACAGTTCTCAGGAACCTAGAAATCCAAACTAATGTGTGTCAAGCTCCAGAAAGACACTGCAACACATGAATCCAGATGTTGTACTTTCAGTTTTTTCAGTCTAAATTAAATCTAAATTTTATTTTTAAGCAGAAATTTATCTTTCCAAGAAGGCATTACAAATGTCTGAAATACCTTTCTGATTTATTTTTTTTCTTTTTTATAGAATATCTTCTGTCTGTTTGAAGGCTTAGGATATTTTTTTCATTTCCCAATGGCCAGTTAAGTAAACAGACATGAATTCATCAATTCTATGATTTTACTAAATATGAGTACTCTTACTGCTTGATTGATCACTTTGCTTACTACTTTCTATCACAGGAACACTGTGAGGATTAATTAGCTAAGTGTTTGTATAGAATGTTAAAGGCAGGAACCATGGGATGTTGTTATTACTTTTATTATTATTACTGAATGAATAATATGAAAATTCAAACAAAACATCATGTGGGTTGGAGACAAGGATAGAAAACAACACTGAAAAAAAATTAGAAGGTCATCAGATTGTTTAGAGTAAGCCTTCTCCAAGGGCAACGATCGTGCTATTTCAAAAAGAACACATCAGAAATAATCCTTTTCTCTCCTCTTTCCCTTCTTCAGTTTCACATGTATTTCTCTGGGGGGCAGGGAGGTGGGGGACAGCCTAGGGGAAGCAGGCAGTAGCATCCTTGTCCTGTTTCTAGCAGGAGGTTTTGGCCTTAAATAAGTCAGTTTATCTCTCCATGCACCTGTTTTCTTCTGCAAGAAGAGCATAATATTTCCTTTTGCTGAGTGCAGTGCTGTCTCATAGTCACTTGAAGACAGAGGCAGCCATCCCACTTCCAGCCCCACCTCTGGCCACATGTTCTCACTCTGTGCCCCTAGACTGACAGTGACCATACAGGGAACTGCTTTGAAGAGGAAGACCAGGAATAAGAACCATGGTTTTGTGTTGTGTGTTTAATGCTCTGCTGGTGTTGTTCCTGGGCTGGTGCTTGGCAGCATCAGGCATGCATCTGTCCTGGTGCAAACGTAGTAGCAAAACGTGGAGTGAGAAATGTGCTTCGGCAAGCTCTTGCTTTGATGCACCTGTGATGCAAAACTACATCCTTTGCTGCTTTTTATCTTAATCTTCTATGCTGGGATGGGATGGTTAAGCTTGTAGAGGTACCTATGCACCCATTGATGACAGATCTGGCTGTATTTTTGGTAGCGAAAACGTGTATGAGACAGATCCTACTGTCTTTCTCTGTTGACCAGACATCATTACCAGCCAGCCCCACACCTTGGATGGCCTTACCAGTGCCTCTCCAACTGCCTCATTGGTTTTCAAGCCCAGATATGGGGCTTGATTGGGGACTGAAGGTATGCAGATTGCAGTCTCACAGCTCTTGAGGTGCAGCCCATGGTCGTTAACCATTTTGGTAGCATTTGATGGTCTTCTTAGAGGACAAATATTTGAGCAATAGTAAAGGCCAGGTTGGAGGAAAGAGGGAATGAAGCTATAAAATTGGATGGGAAAAATCTCTAAATGCTGGGGCAAAGATCATGCCAAGAAAATAAGAGAAGCAAAAGGAAATACGTCCTTTCAACTGAGGAAGGGAAAAGCTCCTCTCTGTCCCCTTGGATCAGTCTGAGATAATAAGGCTCCTGCCTTTCTGATTAGTGCTCTGTGGCCCCAACCTAGGCAGGGGAAATCTGCATTTCAAATGGCATATTTTAAAGTACACAATACCCAGGAGCCCTGCTGGTATTGATTTGCCTCTGGTGGGGTCACTGCCTCACTTTCTACAGCTTTATTAACTGGGACCATACACTGGGCCCCTTTCAAAGTGAAAGGTGAGTAGATGGGACATTTGTCTTCAGGGGGAGCTGTGGAAGGAGAGCGGTGACTTTTATTTGAGCTCACTTGAGAATACCCCAGAGATTTTGTGAGGAAGAGTGGTGACCCCTATGGTACATGCCCTTCTTTTGTAAATTTCCCCAGAGCCATCCTGAGGGGAAGAAGGTAGGTCTATGCCATCAGACTCTTTCAAGGTGACCGAGCTCCCATCCTCCCACCCCCTCAATGCAGCTGCACTCAGCCAGGCTTTGGTCATTGGCAGCTGAAAAGGGCCCCTTCCCTTTTGTCACTGACCCCATAGCACCTCCAACCAGAGAGGGAAGGCTGTGAGTAGAATGTCAGAGCATAATGGTGACAGGAGTGTTGTCCAAGGGCTGTGATGTGGCTGAGACATGGCTGAGGTCTTCTCTCTAGCCAAGGAATTGAAGACATTTAGCTGGGGTTCATGGCTGTGTTTTGGTACAGGATGCTATACTTCTTCCAGCTTTGGAGGAGATCCTGGTTTACCCTTTGGGCTGGCCCTGTTCGCTGTGATAATGTGTACATCCTCTGGGTCACGAGATACAAGGCTCCAGCTCATTTCACCAGTGCCGAGTACAGAGGGAAACCCCCTCTGTATTCAGTTTGCTGAATCTGACAGTGGGAAATGTCAAAAGCATAGTCCCCTGCCTGCCCTAGAGGGTCTATGGTACAAACAGCAGTATGTTATCTGCCAGCCAGACTGACCATGCCACACATATGACCAGCAATGTGTCACTCTGTGTTTTGGAGCAGGTTTGTTCATATAGCTTTGGTCAGCTTTGGAGAAACACAGAGAAAAGACCAGACCAGAATTTTCCCCATCCGTTGAAATTGCACTCATCTCAGAGAGATGTTGCTTTAATCAGCAGCGCTAAACAGATCCTGTAAGCACAGATCTTCACCATCCTTTCAGCAGCTGGCCAGTTATATCCTCAGCTCTCCCCAGGTGTAAATACCCAGCACCGAAAATGAGATATGGGTCAGCATACTCAGAGCTGGAGTCAATCCAGTGTTAAAGATGGATGGATTCCCCCTTCCTCATCACTTCATCAGCATACTTACTAAAATCACCTGTCCAGTGCCTTCTCTGGAGGATAAACTCAAACGATTCCTAGAAACAAATGTAGTCCTTAAAGGGGAATGAGCATTATGTTATAATGGAGAAGATTGCCTAATCACTCCATCAGTGATTACAAAGAACAGGATATCAGTAATTAAAATGTGAAAGTGTTTTATGTGGGGTATAATAAAAAAAGGTAATTAATAATCAAAAGGATAGCCAGTATGTTGCCACCAATCTTCATTAGGCTACAAAAGATAGTAGTACTCAACTCTAGTACAGCATTCTTTATCTGTAGATCTGAAGGAACTCTTTCATGGAAAGACCAGTATCCTTTGTCCCATTTTATTGCTAGGGAAACCAAGGCAAGTTTACACAACTTGTCCACAGTTATACTAGAGGGCAGTGACACAGCATCCCTTACTTTGGTCATTTCACAGTATTTGAATGAGAGCAGAGATTTCAAGGATTTGTTTTGCTGTGTGTGTGTATGAACAGATAATTTAGCCAATATTCAGTATTAAACCAAACAGCAGGGAGCAGTCTGTTCCTTGCCATGACTTTTGAGGTCTGCTTAGTGCTGAGAAGCATGTCTTGTGTGCTTAAACAACAGCATCAGAAGGTGATTTCCCAGTGGAAGAGAGAGTGAAATCACAGAGAGCAGCAAAACAGAGGTTCTCCAGTTCTGGAGACAGCAAAGACTCAAGTCACTCCTAAAATCACTACAGAAAAAGAGTTTCCTTCTCTAATATTATCATGAAGTCACACACTATCAAAGGCTGGGAATTAAGAGAATGAGGTTTCAGTCTCTGCTTATCTTTTTTCCCCCACACTTTCTCTAAGCATCCACTATGGCTCAATAACAGGGGTCAGATGTGAACTGAGACATACCCCATCTGACTCTTTGTACAGCTCCGCTCCAGGGAAGGGAACAAGAGGCAGCTTCATCCAAACTACCATCTCCTTCACACCAGGAGCATTTTAAAAGCCCACTACAGCCATATATGAACGCATGATCTGCAACAACTGTGTGCTACCTTCACAGTGTGAAATAATGATAGCAAAGCTTCATTATAGCAAAGTCTGCTTTTAATGTCAGAAGGATTTCAAGCATTCACCACCTATGTGCTCCAAAATTTTTATCCTAAGTGCCTAAAAATATAACCCAGGTTCTTTCCTTCTCTCTTTTGTAGGTGCCCTAATAGAAGCAGCATTTTGGTTACTTCCTGGGGAAAATAATAAAATTATGGAAGTCTTCCTAAATCAATACCACAGAGAAGGGTTTTTTCCCTTGCATAGGATTAATCCTATGGGAGGAGCTCTCTTCTCTTATATAGCCCTTCCAGGAGTCTCAGTTTGGTTCTGTTAGAAATAGCGCTGTAATCTGATTAGAAGATTTGGCCTTGGTTTTGATCAATGCCTACCAGAAGCCTCCCAGTAACATAGGGAAAACTGGTTTTTGTCACGGACAGATTAAAACAAATCAGGTTATCACCAGAGAACTAGCTAAGCTTGCTGCTCTGGAGAGGGCATCCTCTTTCCCTACCTCTCCATATATACTGGTCTCCATCAGTTGCCAGTAGTGCTTTCCCAGATCTTTACTATAAGCACTGTCAGCTGTGAAATCTCTCTGCTCAGGAACATATGAAGTCTTTTCTCTGCCTTTGTCATCTGGAAACAGCCATTGAGTCAGAGGGCTGAGTCCAACTCATGGGAGGCCACCACACTAGGGAACATTTTGTGAGGGAGGGGACCATAAAGACCCCAAGATGGATGCACTTTATATCCAGCCCCTATAGCAAGAAGGAAGGCCAAGGCTAAGGGCTGCCACAGGCATAGCGAGCTGACATCTCAAAAGAGGAGAATGCCTCACACTCTCACTGGGTCCCTATCCTGGTGCCAGTGCTGCAGGCTGCTCTGCTAGTGACCGCATGATATTTTTTCCCTGCTCTCTTTGTTCCAGCTGATGCAGCAGCAAGCCGCGATCATGGCGTCAGTGGCGCAGGGTGGCTACCTGAACCCCATGGCAGCCTTTGCCGCAGCCCAGATGCAACAGATGGCGGCTCTGAACATGAATGGGCTGGCAGCCGCACCCATGACACCAACCTCAGGTAAGAGGCAGGGGGTTGGCGAGGGTCAAGGGCAGGACAATCTGGCTAGATCCCAGAGAAGACCTGGCAGGACATGTTAGATGATGAGTTCAACCTCAGAGGGTGTTTTACTAAAACATTGTTCTTGCTGGTGAAGGCCACCAGAACTGAGGACTGGAGTCAGCTACAACTTTTTGTCCTTTGGGAGAGGGAAAAGGGCAGAGAAAGGCTGTTACCCCTCTACCAGAGCTGAGGACAGCTGGGCATTAGCTTCTATGTTATGAAATGGTTGTAAGGGTAGAATCTCCTGGTGGAGGTCAGTGACTAGTGGTGTTTCTCAGTGGTCTGTAATGGGACCAGTACAGTTCAATATCTTCATCAATAACATAGACTGTAGGACCAAGTATGCTCTCAGCAGGTTTACAGATGACACAAAACTAAGTGGTGCAGTTGACATGTTTGATGGGTGGGATGCCATCCAGAGGGTCCTGGACAAGCTTGATAAGTGGGCCCATGTGAACCTCATGAGGTTTAACAAGGCCAGATGAAAAGCCCTGCACCTGGGTTGGGGCAACCTTCAATATCTGGTACTGGTGCATGAAGAGATGTATGTGAGCCAACAATGTGTGCTTGCAACCCAGAAAAGCTGCATCATGGCCAGCAGGTCAAGGGATGTGAAGACGTCCCTGCTCATTCCTGGGGAACTGGATCAGATGACCTTTAAAGGTCCCTTCTAGCCCAAAGTATTATGTGATTCTATGATTCAGTGAGCAGACAGTTAAACTGAGGTGGAGACAGTACAGACTTTCTTGGATTTGGAAGTACAAGAAATCATTTGGTCAAGGAACCAATAAGGCAGGTATTCGTGGAGTGGCATGTGGTCTAGTAGCTTAAAAGTAGGGTGGCAGGTAAAGTGGGGCCAAACCACGAGAGGAAAGGAGTTAGAATTCTGAGAACTTTGCAATGTATCACTGAGACTGACAAGGGAGGAGAAGACTGAAATGTACATCTTCAGCAGACAATTTCTAAGGGACAGGTTGTGATAAAAGGGTTCTTGATGTGATGTGGGTTGGTCCTATGAAAGACACTGGGGATGGGATTCTATTCAGAAAGACATGTCATACTAATGCCCTTGTGTGAACCTTGAAGCCTCCAGCTGGCCTGGAGGGGACCAGCTCGACAAAGATTTGAGATGAGACATGGGAGAAGTGAGCTATGCCTGAGCCAGCTGTGGTGCAGGGAGCATGGGGCAGAGCAGGATTTGGGATTCCAGAGCAAAGCAGTGAGAGAGGAGAGGAGCAGCTTCATTGCTTAATATGGAGAGGCCTGCATCAGCCCTGAAGCAGGAAAGGGCCATCTGATGAAGCAGCCAGGGAAGATGCCTCATGGCTGAGGATGGCAGGGAGTTAAGGGACCACAGCAGTGCAGGCTTGCGGGCTGTTCTTAATGAACTGAATTCTGCTAACCTGTCTGCCAAAGAACACCTTTCTGTTCACACAGAGCTTAACATCTCTTTGCAATCAGTAGCTGGGAACAATGTCAGCAACTACTGGATCAGAGGTGTAGCTTTTCCTTTGTTTATATTACAATATGAGTGGTGAAAAAAAAGGAAAGAAAGAAAGAGAGATGTCATTCCACTCAAACTTATAGGAAGCCAAGGAAAAGTACTTGACTCAAAAATATTATACCACACATTTTGAAAAACATGTTTACACAATGATAAATGTATAAACAATAAGTCAATGGAGCTACTGCAAATCCAAATAGAAAAGTGGCTTAATTATACGTGCACCCTTTAAACCCACTGCTGGACAGATTATCATATTTGCATTAGCTAGATTTGATTTGTGTTGGTGGGAGCAGGGAGAGTCAAACAAAGACTGCCTGGAATTCAAATGCTCTCAGGGCCTGGAAACTCAATCCAGGTGGTAGTTTGTGATGGCACCATCACAGAAAAGCACACACGATCTTTTGCATATAAGTCTTGGGAGTGCACGAGTTCTGTGACATAGATGTGTAAACACCAGTGCAAGAGCCAAATTCTGGGCCTGCCATGATACTCAGCATGTGCAAAATATCCTAGTCTGCCTTCAGCTTAAGTTCTGCTCCTTTTCTGATGTGCCCCATGCCTTTTGAGGACTGTTAAACTCTTACTGTCAGAATGCAGGAGAGGAAAGTTTATGGCTTTTACACAATTTCCAGGGCACCTGTGACTGGTCATTATTGAATATAAGATGCTGATTTAGATGGTTCCTTTACTCCTTTTATGGTGGCAGATTTTTCACTCTCCTTATGAAATATTTGCAATCATCAACACTATCCACTTTAGCAGTATTGCAGACCTAACCTTGAATGGGTAACTTCCTTCATGAAAAAACATTGTAATGGGTTGTGGAAATGTCCATTGATAATTATTCCTTGGGTGAAATGTTTAGAATTTGAAATGACTCCTTGTATTACTACAACACTCACAAAGCTTTTGATAAGATGCATAGAAAATGTTTCACATAATGTCTGAGCAAGCAAGCCTACAACACTAACAGGGATTTCTGAGTAGCCAGGAGATATCTGAAGCCTAACATGAATTCTCCTGCTGGCTTTTGTTAGCATTCAGAAAGCCAAATAGAAAATGATCATTCTGCTTCATAGCAGGATTCCCAGTCATTGAAGTATATCTTTGTTCTGACTTGGAATGAAAATGAAACATTTCAAAGTTCTCTGAAAACCAAGCATTAGAAAAAGTGTTTGGAACATTAAAAAAAGAGAAATGTTTTGATCTTTCCTAAGCAAAAGTAAAAATGTGCTAGAAAAAGGACGCTGGTAGCCCAGAAGTCCTAGAGGCTTTAGAGGTATTAGCTGAGCACAGTGCCTCTGTGCTGGTATCTCCAGTTCTCCTAATCCAGCTAGTTTTCCATGTATCCTGCCTCTAGCGGAGTGGGTTCCTTGGAATGTGGCTGTGAGTTCATTCAGGCTCGTGAGTTCACATGGGTCCTGGGAACTTTAAGAGTTTTAAATCCAGGCATATCTGATAGACTAGAGACAGGCTCCACCTCACTTGGCTTTAACTATAAAAAAGTTACGCATATAGTTTAAACTAGTCACTTGGCTTTCCTTCAGTCAATGGAGAGCAGTAGAGAGTCCCAATGGGTTATTAAGACCGTAAAACCAGTGTTGTCTGCTAGCATTTTGACAGTTCCCCATCAAGAGTCAGATTTATCTCACACAACAGTCCATAATTGCAAGGCAATTAAACTGACATCTCTCAAATTTGGTTCAAGTTTTGCATTTCTCCCATTATTGGTATAATTAAGGTGAAAAGTGTGTTTGCAGTGGGTCTGTCACTGCACAGGAGGGCCAGAAGTGAAATTTCATTTAAGATTCCTTCCTTGTCTTCTCCCTCCCTCCATGTTGTAAATCTGCAACTGGTGTAGCTGCAACAAGAAATCTCAAACCAAGGATGAAATCCACAACTGGCATGCATCATCACCATTTGTTCTCTGTGGTGGCATTATGCCAGTTTTACTCCAACTACAGCTCTGACCTCTCCAGGGTGGTTCGTTATAAGAAGAAAATTAAAGAATTGCAATGAATACGCCTAAACTCCTTAGACGTGCACAGAATAGTAAGCACAAATCCCTTGCTGCAATTTTAGAAAAAAATTACTTACATTGTCTATGCAAATAAAGGAGAGATTCAGAAAAGCAACTGAAATTTTAACTAGCCTTTGTGATTTGCAAGCTGATGGCATATGCTAAGAGCATTGCCTTTGGACTTCAGTTGCCACCACTGGCTCCGTGTACTTCTGTAGAGGATATTTTTAAAGGCCAACACCATTTAAATAAGCAGGAGGTTCTCTGCACAGGGTATAAGAAAAGAGACAAAATATTGCCTGCTTTTTGGGCTAGCCAAATGAGAACTTATTAAAATGTCTCGTGCATTTGTGTTGGATTTCTTAAAGCATAAACACAGATTTAAGCAGTCAAAACAGAAAGGGTCATTGGGCACCGGAACAGGCTACCCAGGGAGGTGGTTGAGTCACCTTCCCTGGAGGGGTTTAAGGCATGGGTGGACAAGGTGCCGAGGGACATGGTTTAGAGCTTGATAGGAATGGTTGGTCTCGATGATCCGGTGGGTCTCTTCCAACCTGGTTATTCTATGATTCTATGATTCTATGAATATAAGTGTCTTATTGGACTAATGTCATGGAACGCTGCTTTAGTGAAGACAATTTCTGCAATTAGTTTAAAAAAAGAGGTTACTACAAAAAAATAGTGCTATCAATCAGTAGTACACCTTAACACTAAAAGATAAGATAGCTTAACTTGCCACCCACAGCTAGCATAAATAAAAATATGATTTCATACTTATTGAGTGCTCATTTTTAGCCTCCTGAAACATCCTGAATACATTGCAAGAAGTCAAGATGCCCAGTCATTTTAAACATACATAGAACATGATAAGGTAACAAAGGGATGTATGTATCCAGTGGATGATAGTATCCCACCAAAAACATACGGACTAAATTGTTTTTCTGAAATAGAAGCATCATAGGAATTGTCTGGGAATAAGAGGAGGATTATGATTTCTTAAAATAAACAAATCTAGCCCAAATTTTCTCTCCTGTTGAGTGGGAGTTTGCTGATAAAACTCTACAAAGTCAAGTTTGGGCCAAAAAGTGACACTAAAAAAAGAGCATCACTGCTGCCTTTAAGCTACAAATCAACCTGCCAAACTTTTTAAGATTTTGTTGTGCTGAGCAAACTCAGAATGAGTTGTACATGAAACATGTATTCATGAGAGTAGAGACAGAGTTGTGCTGGAAATTGGTAAGCCCACAAAGCAGACATCTCCAAAAAGAAACTGGGAGGAACTTCTAGAAAGGTGGTACTGAGATTTGCTTCTGGTGCTAAATTACATCTAGGGAAAAAATATCTGATTGTTTAGCAATTTAAACAGGTAATACTCCAGGGAGAAATTTGAGGAGGAGGGGTGATATGTCTATAATCTTCTCTTGCCTGAGGTTAGCTGTGGTTCCAGTCTAGAGACCACAATCACCAAGCAAAAGTTTGGTTCTGTTGAAGATATTTTTGCAAGCCTTTCTTAAGTGCTTTCCAAATAGAAGAGCAATGCCAAGTAGTCCTTTTCTTCCAGTGACTGCTTGGGAGATTTTTCGTTTCTTGAATTATCAGAAGATTTCTGTGTTGTGGTCGCAGCTGTTGTGTCAGTAGTTTTCTCTGAGTAGTTATTGCTTCCAGCACTTACCAGCTCTGATTTTGTGCCTTCTCAACTTGCAGGTGGAAGCACGCCTCCTGGCATAACTGCACCAGCTGTGCCTAGCATCCCATCTCCAATTGGGGTGAATGGTTTCACTGGCCTCCCGCCGCAGGCTAATGGGCAGCCCGCCGCAGAAGCCGTGTTTGCTAATGGCATACACCCTTACCCAGGTAAGCCAAACCAATGCTGGGGCCACAACCTGGTCCTTCAGTCTTAGGGAGATATTCCATATCCATGGGCTTTGTCTGGTACAAGCCACATCAGAAGTATTATACCTCACACCACAAAGGCTCGCTGTAGCATTGGTGAATTATCTTATCCAGGTACAGTTGTTATACACTTAAATCTTGATGGTAGGCATCAAGGGCATGCTGGAGGGGGAAAATTTTTATGCTGAAAAATTGAGTGCTCATCTGCTGGATGACTTGTCTGGCAAATACCATCAGGACTCTCAGCATGTTTCGCTTTAGCTAAAATTCGATCTGAGACCTGACCTGTTCACACTGACAGATCTCCTAGCAGTATTGCCAAGGGCCTCGCTCCTGACTCGTCCTGAAGTAGCTGTTAAGCTTATTTGCATCTCCCATCACCCATCATTGCTATCTCCTGCTGAAATTCTCCTGCAGCTGTACAGCTCTGAGAAGATGAGTCTAGAGGGTCCATGTCGCTGCTGACCCAAACTGCTCCATGTGTCAGACCATGTGCACAGACAGTGGATTCTGGGCTGCAAAACATTTGCTGCATCCAAATCCTGTTGCCTTATAAGGCCTGGAGACTGGAGCTCCTTTAATATAGCCACAGAATGGGCATAGCTTCACCCTGTTGAAGCACACCACTGGACAGCTACTGCTGGAATTCACAGACTGTGACTAGCTCAAAAGGGGTGAAGAAGTGATTTTGCAAGCCCTAGAAGTCAGGAAGGAACGAGGGAAGTTAAAGAATACATACCTACATCTGTACTTGTATTTACAAAGACACGGACATTGAGGCTTCAGCAAGAACTCAGAGGCTTACAAGTCTTCAATATGCACCTAAATGTTTTCAGCATCCTCAGAGAAATAGCCCTCTCTCCCAAGCTGTGTTTCTGCTAGGGAGACAGTCCTTACCATTGCTGTACCCTTAGTAATAATAACAATCATAACAATTAAAATTTAAGTAAATGTTACTAATTGATCCTTGCCACCAGCTGGCAAAGGAGTATTTTACCCTGGGGCCTGTTTAGATTGATCTAGTCTGTTAGGAAATCAAACACTGATTCAAATGCTCCATCCAAAAAGCATGCAAAATCCCTAAGAAAAGAATTCTTTCAATCTCAACCAGTTCTGAAAACTCAGAAGATTCAATATCACAGGGGACTTCATGAGCTACTACGAAAAATATCTCATAACACAGAAATACAAAAGTCTTACCCTGTTACCGCTCAGACAATGTCACTGAAAAAAACCTGTGAATGTGGCAAAGACCAGAAATGTCATGAGTACTAAAAAAAATAGTTTTCATTTTCCACTTCTCCACCTTGTACACATTTAGGCATGAGTTCAGCTTTAATCAGTATTGAAATCAAGGGGCTCACTGTGCTAAAAGTTAGGCATGAGTGTTTGTAGCAGCTTACAGGGATGGTGAGATCTTGGAGGCTTAACAGAATCATCATAAGGTTAGGGAGAACCCTTAGTGTGCCCAGTGATCTCAGCTGTAGCAGCAATAAAGTATACTGCTTTTAAGGTTATACAAATATAGCCATCTATTCAACTTACCATCTATGTATCTACTTGTTTGCAAGTCTGTCATCTCTCTGTTTAATCATCTGTTTCTATGTCTGTCTTTTTTTCTGCTTTATCTAGCCCCTTTTAGGTAAACTTCCATGATCCATTACTGCAGATATTAGAGAAAAGATGATCTTTCTAGATGAATCTTCATGACTTGAGCTTTTGTTACTATCTCCAAATATCCCACATAATTAAAGAAAATTTTCAGTTAGGTATTTCATCCATGATTATATAAAAGTCAATGGCCTTAATCTGATTCTCTGAGTTTTCAAGAGACTTGCTCAGCTAACAATTCACAGCAAGTCCCTGCACAAACACCAACAGCCTAACACACTGAAATGTGATAGTCATCCTTGCTCCACCTCGCTGCAGGCATAGAGGCTCCTCTCTGCTGGTAAAGCTGACATCCAAATAATCTGCTTTGCACAAAGTTGGGATTGATCTCAATGTGTCTTCAGCAGTACATTGGTCTTTCTTGGTACTCTGCCTCCCCGTAATTTAGTGACATCTTAAGTTATAGCAGAGATGTAAAGAGAACAGTGGCAGGCCAAACCCTCACCTCTCATTCTCCTTCTGCCTATCTCCACTAGCCAAGAAACCCTGAAAACTAGTCCCTTTGTAGCAGTTTGGGTGTAGAACACATCATTTGTTTGTTCCTTCTTATTCTCTTCGTTCTCATGAGTATTTATGTACTCTCTAAAACTTTACTCCTTGCCACAGGCTTTATTGAAACCTGGAGTCTAGAAGCATTAAAAAAAAAAAGGATTAGAAATTTATATGGGCAATGAGAACATCCACAGTCACATCAGACTGGTTAAAAATGTAGAGAGGACACAAACCTTCATGCTTTATGATATACGCCAGGCACTAATTGCTTGGAGTTAGAAAGAAATTTTCATCACTGGGCAGCTTATTCCATCATTGTTCATTATGGGATTTTTTGCACTTTCCTCTGTAGCATCTGTTACTGGCGCTGTCCTTTGGTTCTGCATGTCTATGTTTCTAAATGCAAGGATAGAAATAAAATATTAAAGCTGAGCATGCAATTGCACGAACATCATAGAGAAGAAAAGAACATGGCAGTCACCATCCAATGTCAGCATCTTCCAAACAACTTTCTTTTATAGTGTATTTCTCATTCTGAAAGTGGCCAACAGTACTGCAGTATTATGTACATAACTATAGTCTTGCTATGATTATGACATGCCATATATTGTTTAAAGCATGAATTTTGCTTTCAGATGTTCTTTCACACTCCACAAAAGACTCAATGTGGGTTCACACCATTATATCCTGTAGCAAAATGTTCTTTGTTGCCTGAAAATAGCAAAATAGGACAATCAAAATCTGTAGAGTTGTGACAGTAACATCATTCAGACCTGAATAAATCCCATTAATTGTGCACTTTGTCTACACATCCACCTTTTTGTCTAGCTGTAATATTTTTGATGCTACATCTAAAGAACTCCAAAACTCCACAGTCTTCACACTATAAAAACAGGTCTGTATCATGTGATTATATTTACTTTGTAGATTCACTCTTTTTTTTCCTCTCTTCCCTTGTGCTATTTTTTTTTAAGATTCTCTTTGATTGGAGTAGGGACACACATGGTATCACTTGAGTCAGAATACTGAACCATCCATGACTTTGGGGCAAAGTCAAGAGTAGGTCAAACGTCCCCACTCATCAGGTCTCTGATCACAGCCCTAGTGCCTGGAGGAGTTCCCTTCTTCTGTGGCTCCCACAGGCTATGGATTCATGCAGTAGCACTAGAAAACCATTCCTTGCAGGCACATTCTTTGTAAGCCTTGTTCTCACCTTCTCCAAACTCAGCCAGTACATGACGCCTCACAGTGCATTTTGGCATGGACAGAATCAAAAAGGAGCAAATGCTTCCACTTCCACTGGTCTGAGCCCCTTTAGAGAGCTGGCCTTGTTGTTTATTATTACCTGCCCTTTAGTCCTTCAGTTTGCAGAGCTATTGAAGATGGCAATGTGTCACAATGTATAGTCGAGACAAAGAGCATAATCTGTTGTGCCGTGATCTTGTGCGTCACTTTGCAGCAGTGCAAAAGCATTTGCCATTTCCACATTAGCCATAGAAACAGGACTTGTGCTCTCCTGCCAAAGCTTTTTAGCCACCCAGAGCCCAGTGCCTCTCTTGTAACACTGTGTGATGAGCAATAGAAGTGGAGACCATCTGCACCAGTTTCTGCTGTGTCTAACACGATAAGCACGCTCATCTCCAGTAACCAGTAAATGGTGAGAGCAAAAGGCAGCAAACAAGAGAAAGAAAGAATTAGTTGTCAAAGGATCAGTGAAGTGGGATATCTGGAGGAAGGCACAGAGCAAAGCCTCCAGAAAAGTGTAAGGACTGTTCCGTGGTCTTCTGCCCAGTGATAAGCCTAGAAAGAAGCAAAAATATACCCCATAGCATCCAATAGCTCCAAAACTAAGTTATTCCTCCTGGGCCAAGGGATGTCCAGCTTGAGCAGAGCCAGGGATGGATCCAGTGGTATGACAGCTTTATGGAGCCCCAGATAGCAAATGCTTTCCAGGGCACGTAGCATTCTGCACCACATTCAATCTGGCCTTAGGTTGCTGAGGAAAACAAAAGCAAATTTCCCTTGTTTGCTTATAATACATTATAAATGTGTTGCCTCATCTACTGTTCTCAGGCACACAGTGATGCTGTTTCTGCCTACCACTGACAGGACTAGCTCTATCTCTCCTCTCTGCACACACAGCAGAGGTCCTCCCACTCCCCTTTGGTCACACTGTGGGTACATCGGGGCTAGCAAGATGTCAAGTTCCACTTCTTATCTTATTTGGGGTCAAGCCCTCTCCAGTGAGGACTAGTTGTCAGCACAAATGGGCAGCCAAGCCTTTATGCCCAGACGTTTCCAAGCCACCCTTGAGACTGGCAGGAAAGGTGTCCCCCATGGATGAATTCCTGTGCTATAGAAGCTCATGTCTTGGGAACTGAACCGAGAACATCAATTCATTTTCCTTGGCTCAACAAAGAGCTATCAGGCAGTAACCAATTTCAACTACTTCCAGCAGAGAGAAGATTCAAACTCCATCTGTAATTATTATCATTACCCAAGCTAATTTTGTAGGGGCGGAGTTGCCGGAGTGTTAATATGACAGCCTTACCTATTATCTTGTCAATTAGCTAGTGGCGCTACTGATGGGCAGGCTGCTGCTCTGGACCAGCCAATACAGGACTAGTCCTGATCACAACAGACACCATCCAGTGACATTTGGCAAGATCAGGGCTTCCTTTGTGCACGCAGAGAAAGGCATTGACTTACCACACCCCAGTACACACCCTGACAATGAAGTCCTGAAAGATGTCAGTCTAGAAGGGTTTAAAAAGGAGGTGAAACAGGAGAACAGAAAGAGTGACCTGCCTGCACCTGTAAAAGGTACAGGATGAAAACCAAGACCCACAGCATTTGGTGCAGACACATAACATGCCCTAGAAATGTACCTACCTTAGCATCCCTGAGACTAAGTTACTTTCTATGGCTTCAACTGTGTTGCATTTGTCCACCCTAAATTTCCAGGTGAGAGCATTCACATTCATATTTTGTATCAGCAGTTCCAAAACTGCAACAGTTAGCACCTGAAACATCATTATGACTAGGAAGCATTTATTTGACCCATTTGTAACAATCTGCCATGTGCCATAAACCACGCTTTATGAGTAAAATAAATAAGTGAAGGAATGCACTCATTAAAAATATAATAGCAAGTTGCCATCTTCAATTGTAGTCTAAGCTACTTTAATGATGCCATGTACTTCCAACGATCATGCTGCAGCCATAATGAATGAGGTTGTTTAAAGCAGTTGTGGGAGCCTTTCCAGAGCCAAAGTGTTTTCTCCTCTGATCTGGAAGAATGTGTAAATAAAAATCGAGCTCTCTGCTAAGGTTTTCAGCAGCACCTAAGTAAGTTAAGACCTTGAGCTTTATTTTCAAAAAACACTTAAACTAAGCTCCCCAATAGTATAGAGTTAAGTGCCTTAATAGCTTTTAAAACCTGACCTTGATTTATGTGTTTATGGCCTTAGGCAGAGGGAAGGGAGTCTGGTCCTGAGTTTGCTGTTGAATTAGCTTGTCACCTTGGCCAGCCACCTCCAGCTTTCTGCATTTCTGAGTCATCTGTGTCTTTCTTGCTTCATCTACTGGAATTTCTTCATGGCCAGAAAGTACCCCAACTGTGTGTTTGCACAGCACCCATCTTAGCAGGGCCTCAGTTAGGGATGTGGCCTGGAGGTGGATCTACTAAGAAAATAAAAACCATAGTTCTGATTTCCAGGGATAAACTATATGAACTTCATAGTAGTTCCATTTGTTGTCTCAAACAAATATCTACAATACCTGAAGATGCTGCTAAAAGGGATTTTCCAGCTAACAGGATGGAGCAGAGGGCACAAATGCTTTGGGCTTCATGGTTCCTTTGACAAGTCAGGGAAGTGATAGTGGGACAATGTGTCTTTGACTAAGTGGTGTCCAGCACTTAAATAGCAAAACGAGACTATAAAACACAGGATCAGTCTCTGTTTTCTGCCGTATCAGCACATTCTTTCTGTTATTGCAGTTATTGTTGTGTCTGAATACCTAATTAATTACAACAGTAAACGCTGGCTTCTTTAATCACAGCATCAGCTGTCCTAATCAATCTTAATAATATGGAATCTGTACTATGGCACCCATGAATTTTAATCTACATAAATTTCTTAAGACCTCTCACAAGCTTGTTGTATGAAATGATATAATTATGGATATAGATTAGGGCTGTAGAGAGTGATTTAAATTGGATTTAAGGAGAAGGTGAATAGAACCCTCCCACTCATTTATTTATTTATTTATTTAAATCCTGGGCTTCACATAGATTTTGTTTTTCTGCTATCTTCATTTTATTTCCACCACCAACACTGACTGAATATTGATGCCTCTCTTTGAGGGCCCTCCTCCATCTACTCTTCCAGAGGTGATAGTGTCCCAACTGTGGCTCCTGGGAGAGGTATAAAATACCTCCAGGACAGTGAAGAGAATGAACAGATGAGACAGAGCACAAATCTCTGAATCCAGGTGATAAGACATTTTTGTACACCAGCATAGGCAGCAGCGTTGCAAAACAGATTGAAATAGATGGAATGTCTTTCGGGAATTGCTTATCCAATCAGAAGCAGGGCTGAAGAGGATGTCGTAAAGCTGTACAATTTGCTGGTTTCTTCCACCAAACTTAAGTCCCAGAGTGTTTCAGAGGCCCCAAATATACCAGAAACTGCTTTTGTCTTCCAGAAAAACTGGACCTCTCTGATTTTACACAGCAGATTTTCTTGGCTTTCTCTTACCCCAGGCTGGGACAGGAACACTGTGGAGGGGCTCTTGATGTCTTAGGCAGTAACCATTTTACCTTTTCGTCACTACCTCCACTGGCTTTAGCGCAGATCCTCCTGATTTAGACTCCTAACCAGTACAGCAGACTCCATCCCTCTGTCTCCTGCAACCATTTTCACTTGAGGCACTCATGTAACAGCTGTCCAAGGCCAGACACAGTAGCTGAGTTACTGGCATCTCAGAAGGGGTTCTTTATAGAACACCACTTAAACTGATTTTATTTATTTTTAACAACGTGCTTCATTCTGCCAGCTCCACCCTCTCATTCTCTGACAAAAGGGAAATGTCTGCCTAACATTAGCAGAGAGCCCCTTTAAAAAGTTGAATTTCAATCTAGAGACATATTAGTAGTAGGAAAGCTTCCTGATGTTAATTTTAAAGCACTGGTATTTCATGCTGACTTGGGAAATGATCCTTGGTTTTTGGCATCAGGCAGAGGATTCAGAAAGTGACATTAACAGATCTACTTTCTTTGAAAGACTTGGGAGTCATTTCTTGACTTCTGCCTAATGAATAAGTGCTGCCTTCGTTAAATTTATATTTATGGCCAGACAGTAGGTCATTGGCTTGTTTTATGTCTGCAGGTTTATGGAAGGTTATCTGCCATGGTCACCTTGTGGCATCTTGTCTAAGATCATGCTGCAAAGAGACAATTGTATCTAAGCAGGATTTTTCTCATGGAGATATGGAAATGATCAAATTTGTACAGAGGCAATGTCCAGGGATAAGGATCTTGCCTTGAGCTGCCAAATGCAGTTACTATTAGCATCTGTTTTCACAGTACACCTTTAGTTTGCCCTGGCAACACCAGATCTTCAGCTCCTGTAAAGCAGCAAGGCTACGTGGACTTCACCAGGGCTGACATGATGGCTTTTCTGGCTTTTCTGGCTTTTCAGGAGCCTCTCTTCTTCTTTCATTTCACCAACAGATCCTCAGTGTGCACATTACATTATGTTTAAGCTCTTAAATATCTGTATGTTGGATATAAGATATGCTTGAGTCTGACCATTAGAAAAGCTATTTCAAATGTTATCTATGGGCATATTTGCACAGATAGTCACCAGCACATCCGAGGTCTCTTGATTAAGTTTTAACTTAGAGACATGCTAGCTCTGGTCCAAAAGCCCCTTTAAAGTGCTTTATGATACTTTATGATACCTATGTCCCTCATTTCATGTCTTCTGTATACCCATAGCTCTTACAAGCCCTTACTCATTTATCTAGCTTTTGGGCCACAGCGTGCTTATACCCTGGCACAGACAACATGCAGATGAGCTAAAGTGTTCTCTCAGCCCCACATGCTCGTGTTCAACTAATGTTTGCAGTAACAGAGAAGACCAGCCAGCTCGATGGGGAGGAAGAGTGGGTGAATGGGTGACACAGTGTAAGTCCTTCCTTATCCCAGCATGATCTGTGCAAAGGCCACAGCAGTACACACCCTATTAAGACATGTGTACCTTATAGAGGAATAAAGCAGCCTTCCATGATGGTCTCATTGTGCTGAGGCACAGAAATTATTTGATGTCTCCGCACCACTTTGTATTTTAAGATTTGGTGTGTTACAGTCTACAGTCAAGTGTAACCCCTGGAGCAGATTACCTCTGGATCATGAGCCCCTCACAGGTTTGAGCCCTTGCTGAAATTCTCATCGGTCATTAGAATGTAGAAAGACTTTCATTTTACCGAACACCACAACTTCCTCAAATGTCTAATCTGTGTCTTAAGATTTCCGGATCTGTACCAGCAATTGGCTTCTTCAACACTACAGCTGGAAGCACAGGCAATTATGCCCTTCACTGGGTTTAATTCATCTGGCAGATTGAGCAGCAGCATGAAGATATGTTCATGGCTGCCCAAGACACGTTGGCTTCATGCCGGGGTATCCAGCCAGCCCTGGAGTCTCTGTCCCTGCATCTTCATAGGCTGTTTTGGCCAACTTGGGTATATCCACTGTACTGAAGTCCCATCTTCATTTGTTAAGTAAACACTCAATTCAAGCTAAGGAAGACAAGTTCTTCAGTGAGTTAAAGTCATCACTTTTGTTTTTCAGAGCTGCCAAGTTAAATTCCTGCAGGTGGTGACTCACCAACACTTCTTTTCCCAAACAGCCAAAGTAGGGTATGAGTCTATGAATAAAACATATAGTACCAAGCAAGGGATTGCAGCCTTCCTATGCTGTCTGGTCCTACAGCCCAGGGATGCTCTCAACTCAGACATTTTCAAGACTGTCCACAGATGTTTAGGTCAGTGTTACAGACCAGCTACTTTGCATCTTACTTACCTATGAGTAAGTGTTTCCCAGCTTGAAGCAAAGCTGACTGAAATTAGGGAAGATTCTTCCCACTGGCTTGCACGTGCTGTGAGCCAGGAGGACGTTACCTGTGTGGTCTGGGGCATGAGGCAGCATCTTGAGAAAGAAATACCCGGTTAGATACCAACCTTGATGACCAAACTTTGAGACTCAGGAAAATAATGAAATCTAAAAGCTTTGCGTGGGAGTGGAAAAGGATGCATTTAAAGGCTTGTTGTTCCAAACCCTTTAAATAAAGCAGTTTTCTAGTTTTACTATTTAATCCTTAAGGTGAACCGTGATTTTCAGTGTATATTTACTAGGCAGGAAAACTTAGTTAGGATGAGTAGAATGTGGGTCCAAAGGCAAGCAGGCTATCCAAAGATACAGTAAGGAGAGAAGGTCTGCAGTAAGCCAGATGGTCCTGTTCAGGACATAGACTCGGCTATAGCTTTGAGAGTGGACAGTTTGCACATGTGCCCAGATAAGGCAAAGAGTAAAGAAAAGGACCACAGTGAGACCGGTACTGCTCAATGATGTCTCCTATATCAACGAAAAGGCAACCACTGCTGATTGTCAGCATGTCAGAGAGAGAATGAGCATTTCCGAGTCTAGCCCCAGCTGGAGAGGAAGGAAATGCTGTGAGTACATCTTCTGAGCACTGAAGACTGTATCTTCTTCTAGCTCTATAAACAGAAGAGTGCAACCAAGGAAGAGCAGTTGCCTTTGGGGCAGACACGGTAGATCGTCATCTTTATTACAGACTGCAAAACCATGACTGTCTTACAAAGATTTTTCTCCCTTTTTCACATGCCCCCTCAGCTTCCTTAGGTGGTATCTTCTACATCACAGGACCTGGTCGTTTTGGGGGATCCAAGTTATTAAGATCCATTCTCCCAAAGGAAAGTGGGAACCACTGTATCTCTCCACATTTCATAACCATTCAGTTTTCTTCTGGAGCAATATGTTTGGCATTCTGGTTTTAGAGGAAACCAGTTTTAAGCAATAGTTAAAAAAGAATAGACTTCATTTGCCTCATTTTTCAAGAAGGTAGTAGTAAACGGAAAGTTTCTATGTTTTCCAAGCATTTCTTCCAGTTTCCTGGAGCACCTACTCTTTAAAAATATAGGCTTGCATCCTTACTATGCCTTCCACTGATCTCCCACAGATTTTAATATATTCTCACACCCCTTTTCAAGAAGTGAAAATCCTTACAGTAGGGTAGTGCTTTCCCATTTCACATACACACATATTGAGGGACCAGCCAAAAGTCATGTAAGAAATCAACCAAACAAATTCTAAACAAAGACTGAAATCCCACTTATTTCTTCCTGTGAATACTCCATCCTCAAAGTCCTTGCTATCCAGTAAGGCCCATAATAAGCAGGATTCTCCAAGCCTTGGTCAGCTAATTGGAAGTGTGCCCCTAAAGTTTGGTCTTCTCACAATTCCTCTTTGTATTTTGGAGGAAAGTGCAAGATCTTGCAGGCTTCCATCATAATCAATGGTGAACTTTGAAGTTAAGGTTCAAGCTACTCTCTACATCTGTAAGAAGATACTTTGTTCATGTTCCTTGCATCAATAACGCTCATGGTTGCCAAACACCCCACACTCAGGCATACAGTCAGTGTTTCTCCTTGGATAGGTCAATGGCACTAGACTTCCTTTGTGTTCTCCAAAACCTTGTCTCCAGCTACACCTCTGTGCTCCTAGGAAGGAAGAAGGTGGGATGGAAGGGGTCAGGAATGGCAGTGGCAGTTCCCTAGGAGATCATCCTACAAGTAAGAAGCTGGAGGGATTGCATAAATGTAGAACAGTGCAGCACCAATAAATACAAATTAAACTCATAACAAGAAGTGAAATACTAAGGCCAAGGTGACATTTGGACTGGGGGTTCAGCCAAGCTTTGCTTTAAATATTTTATTGCTGCAGATAAAGAAAGAGCTTATCCAACACGTTTCCCTCTCTCTCTTTTTCTCTCCGTCTCAACCAAAGGGGAAAAAGAAAAAAAAATCTTAACTAGCTTTGGCTGTATTTGAGCTAGACTTCAAAGTTTCACAAAAATAAACAGTTTTAGGGGGGAGGAATGCACACTTGTAAAGAGAGAAAATGCACTTTGAAGCCAGCAAGGGACTGCATGTCTTACGTAGAGATTCACAGCATCGTCCCTGGAGTAGACAAGTGGAGTCCCCCTCCCCTTCAAGCAGCATCTCCTCTCTCACAGGGAGCTGCCTGGCAGCAATACAGTCCTTCGAAGGGATGTTGGGATGGCAGGAGCCACTGCTTTGTTCTGTTCTCCTTCCTCCTGCTCTACCCCCGTTGTTTTCTGCTCTGATTGAAAGTTTCATGTGACTGTAGCTGTCACTGAGATCTGAGTTTGCACAGCACCTAGCACAGTGTCAGTCCTGGCTTAAGATGAGGGCTCTTTGCGGTTGATTACTGCAATGCCAAAAAGCCGCATGATCAGAGGTGGGCTCCATAATTTAAGCTTGGGAAAGGAGAGGAGAGGTTTGTTTTCCCCCTGCTCCAAAGTCTCACAGGTTGACGGCTGAGAGACAGAGCCCTCCTGGCCGTCATGGGGGGCTCTGTGCAGTCCTGTCCATAAAGTGAATGAAATACTCATCTTCTGGACCTTCAGCCCCTGAGTCTGTCTGTCTCACACCACATATTAATGAAGGAATTAAAAAATGAGAGTGCCTGCCGTATTTTAACCTCTAAATTCCTTCTCTCTTTTGTGTCTTTACAGCACAGAGCCCCACTGCAGCAGATCCCTTGCAGCAAGCCTACGCTGGAGTGCAGCAGTACGCAGGTCGTTAGTATTAACACTTTCTCCCAGTAAACCTTTCTCTTCTTTAAATCTTTAAACCTCTGAACACACCTGAGGGGGCTGGGAGCAGGGAGGTACTTGCTGATACAGGAGTAGGCTGGGGGCCACAGACATTGAGATTAAATGTGTACTTCTTGTGAAAAGAAATATAAACCCAGAGTTTTCTTTCCCAAAAGACGGAACGATCTCCCTTTCCCCAGGGAAAGGCTCCCACTGACCTGTACCTCAGAACAGCTCCATTGGCAGGACCCAGTCCAGTCTTCTTAGTACAGTGCACAAGTGTAAAATCAGGCCACTGATTTGGAGGCCACTTTCTATAACAGGTCTCCTCCTGAGTGCTGGAGCAAGGAGCCCTGCAGAGCCACTGCTGTTGTGCCTGGTGGGGTAGCTATGTTTCCACATACCTGTATTCTAGGGTATGTCTACGCCAGCCATACTCCAGCTAGTTAGTTTGAAGCTTGCTTAGGAGCTACGCAGATTACTTCTGGCTTCCCAGCAGCTTTCTCCATAGCTCCCAGTGAGTCAGCTTCCATTCAAATTGCCCTGTATGCTGAGCAGCTCCTTTGCAGTTGATGGACTGACATCAGCCAAAGTGACCTAGTGCAGACCACGACCCCGTCGTGTTCAGCCTCCCCTCGTGAGGTGTCCATGACCAACATTGCGAGGAAGCTGCCACCCCAAAGTCATTATTTCCTGTGGTAACTGGAGCAATCATGGGCTCCCACTGAGGAATGGCTATTATCTCATGTCAGCGCTGTATCTGGAAACTTAATTTAATTCTCCATGTAGGGCTTCATTTGCCAGTGTTTTAGTTATTGTCATTTATTGCTTGTGAGGTTTGATAGATGGGAAGCAGCTCAACCCTTTGAGCTGTTAATTAACCTCTCTGCGCACACATGGCCCCTATCCCCCTCTCTTTGGGCTTGCAGGCGACCCGTACTCTGTATTTTTAGCAGCGAGTCACATCATCTACCATCTGTGGTACTGAATGGCTCCCCTTGTCTGCTTGGTGGGGAAGCTGAGGTGGGGAAAATTGTTTAATTGCTGCACACTGTTTCGGCGGTGTTTGTGTGAGAAAGCGGGAGTCTCTACAGACCTAAGAGCAAATGTATATCCGACAGTGTATGTGCAACAGTGCCTATAAAGTACGTGGTCATATGAAGGTTAGAGTAAGGGAGGAAACACGTGTGAACTGTTTTTATGAGCATGTCAGTTAATCAGAGTGCAAGAGGGATTGCACAAGGAAATGTGTGCATGAGCTCTGCTCGTGGCTGTCAGCATGGGCATCAACATGCTGAGCTTGTGAATGAATGTGTTTGTGGTGCCATCTGGGATGGTTATGCATCTCTGCTGGGAGAGAGAGATCTCAGCAGAGACCCTCATTTACACTATGTGGCTGTCCTCAGTTTTACAGCTGATGAAGCTGAAGGGAGGGTGGGTGCTCAGGGCACTGGCTGGAGCATGACTGTGGTGCTTCTGCCATATCTCACGCTGCATGAGATGACCCTTCCTAGAGCCAAAATGTAGGGTGAAAGCCCATCTCTAGCTTAGTATGATGGTTTGGAGTGAAAGCTTGTTACTACCCAGCACTGAAATCTTTCCCTGTTTCTTATCTCTCTTTCTATCCCCTATAGCTGCTTATCCTGCTGCTTATGGCCAGATTAGCCAAGCGTTCCCACAGCCACCTCCCATGATCCCACAGCAACAGAGAGAAGGTGAGTAAATGGGCTGCCCTCCTTTCTGGCTCCAGCATGCCATCTCCATCACAGTGGTTGCCTCTTCACATACCTAAAGAGTATCCATTAAGCACCTGATTGCTTTGAATTCCTTGTCCACCAAGTCTTTTCTCAATTTCCATATGTAGAACAGCATTATTGGCACTAGGAGTAATACGTGGGAGCATCCTCACAGGAGGTCACTGCTGAAATCTTCTCAGTGCCCCGGGGAAGGGAGAATGCTGGTGTGCATGGTCCGGGGAAAGGGTCCCTAGCAACATAGGCAATAATATCAGAAGGGGTACGGAACAGGACTGTCCTGTGTTAGAAATTAGTAATGAGAAGACAGATAAAAATGCAGTTGCACTGGAATAAAGAGTGTAATAGAACACAAAGCGCTGGTGGCCCTTCATCAGAATCCAGTAATGTGATTTCAGGCACTCGCTATTTAGAGGAGGACCTGCTATTTAGAGGAGCTGGTCTAGTTGTTTCAGATTCCGTTGATAACTCAGAAACAGAAATCAGCCCTTTTAGAGCACAATCTCTATATCAGCATGACATTAAGCATATAGTAAAACTACCTATTTATTTGCATTGACTGCAAAAGGAGCCTGACTTAGCTAGTGTGCAGGACAGCATGGCTGCACTGGGGACATGAAAAGTAAGGAGAGGTGAATCTGTCACTATTTCATGTAAATGTTTTGGGAGGCAACATGCTATGTGATGTTCTCTTTACAGTCAGTGGGGAGTAGTTGGTTCCTCACAGATAACCCACTCAGGTAGCCCCAACCATCCTCCAGGAAGCCCATTGCTCCTTTTTGATTAGAAGAGGAGACTGCTTGCCTAAGTGAGGCATTTAAGTCAGGTACTTCAGCTTAATGTAGAGACACTCATTTTAAATAATTACATTTCAACTTTTATCCTCTATTAGATCACTAATTCAGATATATTCTATGTTATACATGTTATTATATATATATAATGACATTTAATATTTTAATATAGTGTAACAGTCAGAATGAAATGAATCAAGATTACACTATCAAACTAAAACATTCTGATGGCCTAGAACTACTTTGGAGGAGAAATCTCATTTTGCAAGAAAATTAGAAATGTCGGCATTTCGATCTAATTTGGAATTAATTTTTTTCCGATGTCAGAATTTCCTGGGGAACACAACTTCCAGCTCCTGATTAGCTCTAGTACACGTCCCTGCTGTGAGAACAGATGCACAGACCTAACATATCATTACAGAGATGTTTCCCCCATGCTGAAGGACTTTGCTTTTTATTACTTACTGGGGCTAGATTAAGCACAGGACAAAATGGCGAGCAGATCATTGCTTAGCGTAGCATTGTGCCAGAAATCATAAGAAGCAAGGGATAGATGTTGTGCACACTTTGAAGACCCACTACCCAAAGACCCCTGGTTTTGTGAGGCACAGTGTGGCTCTGTAGATTGAGGGTAAGTGTCACCCAGCAGACCAGTTATCTCGTAACTTCCCACTTTTTCCTGTAAGCAGCTGGTATGGAGGTTGGTGGGGGGCCAGATACATTCAATGAACCACCAATCTAATGCAGGTTGCTGTTCCCAATGCCCTTCATTTTCTAGCAGTGTTTAGATGCTGTGGCTTTCTCTGCTGTTTGCTAGAGGGAGAAACTCTAAGGCACAACACTTCTTTTTAGCAGAGGGTCAAGACCTTTAAGCATCTCTAACCTTTAACAGGAAAACACAGCAAGAGGGAACTCTAATAATAATAATGCTCAGAGCTGAGAAGAGTACTTTATGTTTGCAAGGATGTGCACAAACATTGATTCGTTAATGAACCAGCCTTACCACAACAATAACATCGATGATCACATTGTTAATAACAATGCTAACTCTTCTCCCGGATCCCAGTTGGATAACAAGCCCAGAGCATCTTGGCTGCTGCACCGTTCCTGTAGAGATTAGTCATTACTTCTGCATGAGCACTGAGGCTGCCGGCAGCTGATGGGGTGCATAGGGTGGAACAGATCTAAAAGCTAGAGATGAAGCTTTGATTTAGGCCATGTCAACCAGGCAAAACTTGGGAGTAATTTTAAATTGGTATGGCATTACTCATCTTGACATAGTTTCTGAAACTCAGAAGTACTCTTAGATATTAAAATAAAGTTGTGAAGGCTTGTGACTCTCATGCTGGAAAATGAATAGCAAGCAGACACAGAAAAGGTAATGAAATTCCAGCCACTGAACATTTACTATAGAGGTGACGAGTGCAGCTGACCGAAGGGCTGCAGGCTAACTTCATACAATCTTATGAGACAGCCCGCTTTTAATTACTGTTTGAAGAGCAGTCTAATCATAGACTTATGACACTGACTCACAGTGTTGGGCATGATAGCTGATGTCAGCCCAGCTATGTGAAGTTTACTCATGTTGATAGTGGACGTCCAGGTATAGGTTAGGTACCCTGCTGTCCCTATGCTAAATAACAATTAGCAGGAGGGTAAGGAACACAGGCAGAGCAGTGGCTTAGCAACTCAAATCCAATCAAGCCAAACCAGTACGGGCCCAAAACAGAGTTCTTTAGCATATGATCCTATGCCATCAGTCACGGGTTTTTCCATTACCCATTGTGATTTGCCTGTGATTTACAAAGCATTTATAAACTGTGTGTTCCTTTAAAGTTTTCTTTACTTTTTGTCCGAATCAAAGCTATCTGTGCTTCTTGTGCATTAATGAATGGAAATGAATTTAACTTAAAGGCACAAAACTAAGAGCCACAGTAGATGTCAGAGTAGAAATGAACCTTGATTGTCTTCTCATAAGGTGTCATGAGAGTTAGATTTTGAGGTGACTTACAGACCTTTTGGAAGCCAAAGTAAAGAGTCTGTAAACAACTTTAGTACTGTATTCAGCCCTGCCAAGTATACTAAGCTCTGATAATGCAGTAACTCACTCCAACACAAGGCCTTTCTCTCCAGCAAGACAGCTGGAGAGACCACAGCTGTTGTCTTCATGTCCCTCCAGTGATCCTGACTGAGTCCTTTAAGAGTCATTGCATGTGTCTACTGAGAACTAACTAAGCTCTTGATAGCATTATAAGCTGAACAACTCATGCCTTTGGTTCTTAAAACGTACACGAAGAAACAGCCACACATAGAAACATGTAGTATTCCATGGAGTTACCAGATTAACTTGACTCAGGAAAAAAACCATCACAACAAGGCAGAAGGGCTGAAGCAGAGAGAGCTTGTTTCATGAATTCTTTACTATGGAGTCTAACTGTGACTGGTAACTCATAGATGGATGGATTTAACAAGAAATTGCTTGTTAAATTCTGATGGCAGAATTTTCATATGTGAGGATGGTAAAACAAATCAAGCTGCCCCAGATTGTTTCTCAGTAGCAGGTGGAGTTTTCAGCATTTGAAAGTAGCAAAAAACTTCTGTATTTGGGAACAGAGTGGGTTTAGCTTTGAATGTCTGAGTTGGTACAGGAAGCCACAGCATGGGTTTCCCAGCCACATTTCAGAGACGAACTTGGATTTTTCACATCCTCCCTGGTCTCTCCCTGTTGGTCACCAAGCAGTGTGAGGCAAAGCTGATTTCAGGGTGATCTAAGGATTGTTCTTTCCTTGAGCCCAAACTCTAAACCTGGTGTAGATGAAGTTGCCTGCCTCCTGGTCTGCCTTACTAGGTGTTTCTCAGCACATGCAGGCAGAATCCCTACTCATGCACAATGCATCCAAGACCCCAGGAAATGCAGCTGGCATTTTTGAAAGAATTTGCCAGTTTTACAGAGCAAACTGCTGGCTCTGGTGATGTCAGTGGGAATTTTGCCACTAATTGCAGCAAAGCCAAGATTTTACCCATTCTATTATAATGTGGATCTCAAATCCCACAGCAGAAGTGCTCTGGGGCACGTTCAGATGAAGGAATGAATTTTTCCCTGCTATTCTGGACCGTGGTCTTCTCCTGGGGAGAATTTTCTCAATTCTAACAGATGCCTAAGGGAGTCAGTGTTTGTTTAACACTTTCAGACTGTTTCATATCTAGTTCATCATGCCAGTAACTCCACATTGTGTGGAAATCAACTGCAGCAAGGACTGGAGAAGGGATAGTTGCTCAGTGAGGAGACTAAGGAAGAGGCAGATGGGAGGTCAGGGAAAGATGGAAAAGCTTGGCATGAAATAGGGGAGCCTGATTGTGGGCCACTGAGGTTCAAAAGTAATTTAGCTAAGCAGATGACCGGATGCCTAATTAGTTAATTATCCCACCGTACCACTATCCCTCCCATTTGGAAGAAACCCTGTTACCTTCCTCATGACCTCTAGGAAATGCACAAGATGCAAAGGATCAGCTGTTCCTTCATGACAGTCCTTTTAGCAAATTAGTGGGGAAAACTGTGCTTAACAAATATTCATTAGGGCTTCGTTTTCCATTAATCCAAACGGAAATGTGGAGAGTCTGTGACTTTAATCACGCTGAGGCCCAGGAATTTTAATGAGTTTTAAATGGGCATCTGTCAGAATCCTGACTTTGCCTTACTTCTCCTGCCAGCCGGGGGGATGAGTAATGGCTAATAAAAGGTGGGAGCATCTAGGCAAATTCCTCTCCCTAACAGGAAAGGCAAAGTTGTAATTTGCTGGTTTATGACACTGTAATTATCCCCTAATGAAGAAAATGACAGTACTGAAAAGCCTTTTCTTCCCCACACTGTATCCCAGATGCAAATGGGGGAAAGTTGGCTGTCAGGTCACAGGACTGTAGGTACATGAGATAGAAGGAAAGAAGGAGGAAACCTTCTTTCCTTCTGTTCTCTTACCTTGCAGCAAGGTGCATACACTGTATCCCCTGTAGGCAAAGCCGTGCTGGATTTATCTGTTGAGGTCAGTGCAGAGCTGAGCAGCAGCTGGAAGTGTCTTTGGAAGTAAGACCATGAAAAAAACCAATCCCTGTCTCCTCAAAATATATAGTTTTCTGCTAGTGAACACTGAAGAGTTTTAAATGTTGGGTTTTTTTTCAACAAAACCACTTGGACACACCTGGTCCATTTTGACTTTTGCTAAAGTAGAGCATGCTTAAAAATAAAATTCATATTCAAATGTTTTATCCTAGACTATTTTACCAAAGGTAGATTCTCCTTCTTCTGCCACAAAATACAATTTCAACAGAATATTTTCTGAGGGTCTCTACTTTAACCAAACTGTATATACCAACTAAAGACTCCTCTTTGCGTATTTTTCCAACTACCCTCTGAAGTCTGTAAGAGCATGTGGTATAGCACTGAGGCAAAAAAGGCAATTCCTCTTGTCTAATAATTTGGATTGAAATCCATGCTCTCTTGCAGAATCCTCTGGAATGGCTGAAGTGGCCAAACTGTCCAGATTTGGGGGAGTCTTCATGCTGAGTCAAGCTGGGGGGGATTGAATTCAAAATTCTACAAAACAAAATAAGCCTGGGGGTTTGTGCATATCTTTCTGCTTCTTATCACAGTCCTCATACAAATACAAAAAGGATTATGAAACTTTTGCATGCAGACACTGAGAAGAACAAGGGTCACTCAAAACTCTACATATTAACTAAGATTATGAGGAGCAAAAAAACCATGAACTGCATTCTTTCATTCTTTTTATTCTTATTCCTCCATTCTGTCTTTCCATGGCCATATGCACAGCTGCGTTCCTCTTTCTCTAGAGTTCATCCTGGTGTCCATCCTGGGAAAATTAATGAAGTTAGAATAGCCTTCTCACTTCCTGGTCTTCTGCTTTGTCCATTCCTCTGAGAGTCTACAGGTCTACAGACTGCTTCCTAGAGGTGACCCTCACAAGTCAGAGAGAGGGGATGCCAAAGTAAAATTCCACCATGTGCTTTCTCATATCCTATTTCTCTCCATTCATGGGTCTTCTTTTTCTCTTGATAGGACCAGAGGGCTGTAACCTGTTTATCTACCATCTGCCCCAGGAGTTTGGGGATGCTGAGCTGATGCAGATGTTCCTGCCTTTCGGTAATGTCATCTCCTCGAAAGTGTTTGTGGATCGGGCGACAAACCAAAGTAAATGCTTTGGTGGGTAAAGATAACAAAACAATTAGATTCATCCAGGAAAGGGCTTTCTCTGAATACTTTACCTTTCAAACTGCTTTCTTTCTCCTTAAGCTTTATGATTTCTCTCAATTTACTCCTGTCAATACTTTCCCCCTTCCCTCTCTCTCTCCTAATTGTCTCATGCTCAGAGTTGTGTGTGCTGCTTAGAGGTGAAGGTCTGGCATTTCACCAGCACTAGGGTTCTGCGGCTGCTGTTGGTGAGGTGGGAAATATCCCCTCTGTGAATGGGAGATGGGAGGGTACAGAAAAGACAAAAGTACCCAGAGTGAAATGGAGAGGGCTGAAAGGATAAGTAAGGTGCTGATGGGGTCAGCAGCGGAGCATGTGGCAGAAGGGGAATTTCTATACCCAAGGAAAAGGAAAAACAGATAATGGTGTTGAAGGGAAGACAGAGCTTTGAAAAAAGGTTTCCAGCAGCTGTGATGCATTAGACTGCCATGGGATAAGAGCTGAATATCAGCCTGCTTTTCTGGGTGGATGACAGCTGGGTAGACCATAGGCAGACACACTCTGAGCTCACTGAACTCAAGCCAGCACCATAGCAGGTACAGATAGATGGAGCTAACACTATGCCTCAGCTGAGAGGCTGGGTTTGAAAGCTGCACCATGCTCACATAGCTCTGGTCTCACTGTTGGCCTTACCCCACCAGCTGGAGCATGTTAAAAGCACAATTTCAGCTGCCTGTAAGCCTCCAGCTCGGAGACATCCTGAGCTGCATCTACAATGGGAGAGCTCAGCCAATCGACAGATACATGGTGATGTGTGCATGGGGCTTCCTGCCTTTGCAAAGGTGTTGTGAAGGGACCCTTCTGGCAGCATGGCAATATGGGGACCCTGCTACATTGGATACCATGCTGGCTGGCAGACAGGGAATCTCCCCCATCCATGTGCCCACCGCTGGGATATGCAATCTCTAGTTCTCCGCCATCCTATGCTCTTTGCAGACCTTCCTTGAGAATTGCAATGGGTCAAATTGTTGTTTTTTCTTTTTCATTATTTGCAGCTGAGCTGGACTCTATCTTTCAGGCAAACTACCAGAGTTAAGACTTACAGGAATCTCATTTGATTTTAAAGCCACTCTCAGTCTCCATACTGTCCTTCCTTCCATGTTGCCTTCCCCTTTCCCATCCTGGAGAACGCACCTCCCAGAATTTTTACTTCATCCTTTGTTAGCTATGGTGCATGTCAGACTACTTCCAAGAGTTTCATGACCCTTTTCTATCCATAGTTCCTCCTGCTCTTTCACAGAGGTTCTTAACAGGCTATTTTCCCGTTTGATTGAAGGAACTTTGCTCCCTGATGTGAGGGGACACAGTGATCCCCTTCATCATTAGTTATCAAGTTGCTGCACTTCCAGGCTCTAGAGGAATAAAGGATAAAGAGTTTGGTGTGAAGAGGTATTGGGAAATTGAAATGAGGAATTATGAATCAGCCCCATTCTCTCCAGAGCCCACCTGCTTTTTAGAGCTTTAACCATACAAAAGTTGGTAACAAGATGAGCAGACAAGCATAGCTCTAGGTGACATCGAAAATTAATGCTTCAAGGATACCCACGGGTTAAAACATAGACCTTTGGCAATGAAATCACCATTCCTATCATAAATATTTAGGGAACTACTAAGCCTGGTTCTCCACATATCAACCAGTGGAAAGAACAAAGATAAATTAACAAGTGAGGTGAGCGCCAACTTCAGTAAGGGAGAGTATCTTCTGGACAGGTATTTATCTTATCTGCCCTAGGCTCAAAGGCTCTCTGGCTACAAGGCTTAAAGAGGACAGCAACGCACACCTAGCTTGTGAGGCAGAGTTGTAGGGCTGGCTTTATTGCTGCTTCTAAGGTCATGACTGATAGCAGTACAGGAATTGGGTGATCCTAGCAGAAATTTTTCTTAACATTGAGTCTTACTGGGAGAACCTAAACATCAGCTTGTTTAACAAAGTAACCTCCAAAATTAATGGGGGGATATTTCAGCCTGAAAGCAAGATAGTGCCCTGTGGATGTGTAGCCTTAAGTGCACAGGCAAAGAAATTAGAGATTGGAGGCAGGCAAAGGAATTAGAGATTGCTAATGGCTTTTAGAGACTTACTTACATTAGCTTCTGAGACACAAATATCAAAGCCCAGTCAGTTTTGGGTCCCGGGTGTCAAGCTCCACTTTTCTCTGGCTTTGACTTACTTTCCCATTGAGCTGAGTGCCTACTGTAGCTGTTGGCCTCAGACGAATATGTTAACTGTGCTGCTACACACATCACTTCCAGAAGGACAGAAACAGCAGAAGTAGAGGTAGCTAATTATCACAAGTATGTCACAGGGCTCTCCAAACCTCCCACCCCGCTGACCTTCAACTTCAGAACAACATGAAAATGTGCAGGATATTATAGAAAATCAGGCCTATAATTTGTTTTGCTAAGTCCACTGGAACTGGCACTGATTGTCATTTTCTGTTCAGAAAGTCAATTTAAATAGCAAAAAAGTGAAAAAAAAAATAGTTTTTCCTAAAGGAAAGATTTTGTTAACTTTGAAAGTAAGAAAACTCCTTCCTTTTCTGCTTAAACATTTCCCAAAACTCAACATGTAAAAACATAGCATTTGCATTCTGTTTCGCCTTTTTTTTTAAACCCAGCTAGAGCTCTCCAACTGGTAGCCTGGGGGGACAATTCTGTCTGGCCCCAGAAAGATATTCCACCATTATATGACCTTTTAAAATGTATCTGCTATGCAGATCCCAAGTAAATTGCTGTAACAGAGTCTAGCCCCAGGTTGTCGAGAAATTGTCAAGAAGTCCTGCTTTAGACAAACTTAAAAAACTCTGTGGAGAAAAATGTCACCATGTTTTTTTCCACGGGAAGAGAAAATACTTCATTTGCTGCTCTTGTCTCACTGTTGAACTACCTGTAAACAGCTGGCCCAAAGTGTGTGAGTCAGTAAAGCAGCATCTCAAAATAGGACTTTCATTTTCTTCTGGTTGGCTCTGAATTCTCCCCTGCATTTCCAGCAGAAAGTTATCTCCTTTGGCCACCACTAGCAGGATACTCTAGGGGCAGCCATGGGAGTCTTAGGAAGAAAGCAAGATAAACCACAAACCTTGCTTACGGTTCCCAGAATTCACGATGCAGCAGAGAATCTTTAGCAATGAACATGCTGAAGAAACCATGTTGTGGTCACGAAGCCTTCAACTTTCCCAGTTTAGAGGCCACTGCCTCCTGGCTGACAAGAAGCAGTGAGGAATGCATGGTATAGTAAACACCAGTCTCATGTATAAAATGTTAAAGTGCTTGATAATATGTCTATTGTTTTCCATAGCAGGACTGCTTGCTGTAATGTGTTAAGACTGCCTGAGAAACAACTTTGACTTCTCGCTCATACAGTCATTTAAATTGGGAGGTTCCTTTGCCTTAGACTTCCCTTCTGCTGCGTATATTCAGGCTAGACTCAAATCCTTTCTTTTCACTTATAATTTTTGAAACCTCTGTCTTTTTTTCCCCCTCTACCCTTATGCTGCTGTAATATATCAAAAACAGACCACACCTCTCCCTCCCATTCACCAACATCCTCCCTATCCCCATGGCCTGAGCATCCATCACACCAATTGTATCAGCATCTCCTTGGGTTTCTCTTCAGCTGCTGCCTTATCCACCTTCTCATATTCAAACTTATTGATTTCACCTCCACAGGTCTTCACCATTGTGTCCTCCTCTCTAGTCTCTCACTAGTCCTTTACCCAATGCCTAGCTGATACCCATAGCTTCCTCCCATATGCTTCTTCTACAGCCAACACGTTTCTCCTCACAGAGCCATGCTGTCCATTCCCAGTGAAATGGCAGGGCTACAGCAGGAATTGCTGTCTCACTTGGGGAAAAATTACACTTAATCAGATGCTCCTTGAAACCAACGACTCCCATTTTTACATCAGGCTGACCTGGGATGTCTTGCACATAGGCACAGTGTGTCACAGACTGAATATCAACTTCTGCAGGACCCTGCAGCTCTATCTTGTCTCTGGGCAAGGCAAACACTGCACTGGGTCTCTCACCTTCCCACTGCAAGTGTGTAAGTTCTTCTGTGTCTAGGTACCAGAACTGTCAGAGGACATGCAGTACAACTATACAGTGGTTGTAATGGTTCTGGTGATAATTCCCCTCTCAGTTATACAGATAGTTTAAATGTGATTGGTTTCTGTACAAAGCAGAAAGAAAATTCCATTAATATGACACTATTAAGGCTGTTAAGGCAAGAGCCATTCTTCATGCTGCCCACACCCAGTTAACTGAACCACTGTCACAGGGTGATGTTACAATACAGTCCTAATTTCAGGAGCACTCTCTGTTGATGCATAAGACACGTCTTGAGAAGGCATTTGGAAATTTTAAACTACTGAAATACAAAGAAAGACATGTTCTAGGGAAATGTTATAATAGAGAAGAGAGAGGAAAGGATAGGTTTGGGCAATATTAATTAGGAAGACATGACAGAAATTAGAAAAATGAGGACATGGATGGAGCAGCAGAGGCCAAATTATTACCCCAAGGTGTCAAATAAGATGCAGATAAATTAAAGCTGGAGGAATTGCTTTGCTGGTGGAACTGGAAACTCATTCATCCACTCACCTCTTTCTGAGAGCAGTAAGCACCTGGATCTGCCAGCTTTTTGTGTGCCATAGAGCAGTGGATACTGTCAGGACAGTTTTGCACTGTGCCTCCCCTTTATGCCTGATATGTGTGTCCTTGGCACATGCCTGTTCTGCATACCAGCTGGTGTGGCAGCTTCAGGTTCACCCCATGGCATAATGACTCTAGGATGCTGTGAAAAACCTCTCCTGTGTCCACAAAGACACCATGATTTCCCACCACTCAGCTCGAAATGGTTTATCACTCTAGGTGTGAGCAACAACAACTGCAGGATGTTTTTCTCCTTTTCTGTGCATTCCAGATGGACTTCCGCACTGGCAGTAGAGATATTCCATGCTTTTTTGAAATGTCACACATTAAACATAGTCAGGAGCATTCTAGCTTCTACTCCAAACTTCATGAATTTCTTAGGACCATAGATTTATATGGTCTAAAGGAAACATCTTCTTTGATTCTTGGTAAAACATGGACATTGTGTTTCATTCCAGATTCGTGCAGGGAGTCCACTCAGAGGTAGCTAGTGGGGCACCCCATTTGGAAAAAAAAAACCAAAACAAAAACCAGCCTGTTTTCTCTGAAGTTGCCAAAAGAAGAAGATAACACCACTTTGTGAGGCTCATGGTAGTTAATTACCTTCACTGTCAATTATGTCTATTCCCTACTGAACTTCTGGCTCGTAGCTTATGAAAATAAATAAGGTAGCCAAAGGAGAGAGATTAAAGGTGAGAAAAGCAGTGAGGAATGAGAACTGGACACAGTAGGGGATGAGGCTCAGGAGAAAGGCTGATGGCTGGCTAGAGCTTTTAACATGTTATTAAAAACACACTGTGGCAGTTCAAGATTGCAATGTGGTGGCAGAAAGGTGGAGTGGGAGATGCAAAGCAGCAGGCAGGTTGTGATGGTCTATGGAGTTTCAGCCTGGAAGCTGAACAGAAAGAAGAAAGAAACATCAAGAGACTAGGATATCAGCAATGCTCTGTAGGGCCCTGGGACCAGGGTCATTGCGGATCAGGTCTGAAGTGCATTGGTAGCACTCTGTAAGACATAGGAGTGGAACAATGGACCCTGAGGTACATCAGAAAAATATTGCTCAGCACCTGCTCACAGTGTGCCTCCGAAACACCCTGCCAAATCTGGCAGTTTCTCATTTAATAAAAAGTACCTCAACTCTCCTTAAGTTCATGCAGAAAAACGAGCAAGTCCAGGAGTAAGGCAGTGTAAGGGTAAGAAATTCCAGTCCTGTCTTTCTGCCCCATCTGGATGATCAGGAGTCAACCTGGCTGTATGTCTTGAATTTCCCCCTTTGTAGCAGGACACTGATTTCTTTGCACAGTATTTTAGGATCCATGGATGAGGAGGGTTATTTATCAGCTCAAATTTTGGGGGGAATTTTTTATTTTTTGATTTTTGCTTTGGTAAGTAGGAAGGTTCTCACCAGAGAGGAATTATTAGAGAGTACCTGGGAGAGAGCTGGATCTCTGCTTGCCACTGTTACCACTACTAAGATTAAATTTGATATTTTTTTCTTTCTACTTTTAACCTGATTTCAAATTTCCTAACACAGATCTCTACCCAGGCCTTTCTCTTCTTAGCACATTAAATTAGACCGTGTTCCTTATTTGCATGACGTAGGGGCAATACATTTTGTTTCAGGTCCCTGGACAATATCAGATTGTCATCCTAACATAGCTATGAGCTACAGATTAAAGCTCAAAATGGAATGGAAGAAGCCACTAATTTGAGTGCCTGAGCTGAGACAAGGCAGAGGAGAATTTCCAGATGTTTCATCATGACTGACCCTTGGGATGTTTTGGTTCAGATCGGTACTAGTTTGTTGCAGTCCTCTCCACTCTGAAGGACCTGGTGCAGCTAGCCATCCAAGGAGACATTTTTGAGGTATCCAGCTTAGTTGGAAAGTAAGCCAAGGAAAGAGTGACACCATTAAAGGGGGGCTTCATGAGGAGGAGGAGGCACAAAATTTTATTTTTTGCTACCTACTCTCTGTTACACACTCAAGTAGTCCGGCTCTGAGACTTCAGGTCTGCAGAGTAAGATGGGACTCTTCTCCAGCTGATAAGAAAAGAGTTGTGTGAGTAAGAAAGAGAAGGAGCTGTTCATCAAACTCACTGCGCAGCAACTCCAGCCATTGCCGTTGGTTGGGGGAGGGTTAGGGGGAGGAGGAGGAGCAGGAGAAGTATTAGGGCTGTGAGCCACTATTCATTTACAAACTATAATTAATTTGATGTTTAGATTAATTTCTGATGCACTCTCAAAGGTGCACTGAAAGCATTTTTCCTTTATTATAATGTTGATTGCTTATTGGGGAGATAAATCTAACTGTCAGTTATGCACTGACTTACCAAAACTTTCAGACCAAGCAAGCATGTATGCATAAGGAACAGCTGTTTGCAGCTCTAGAGTTAAAGAAACAGCTCTGTCTTTTCCCAATAACTCACATTAAAGAAAATCTATACTTTGTACACAGGGATTTCTGCTTTCTTTTGTAGCTTAACAATTTATTAGACAAGAATAAGTTAGAAGAATCCATCTTCCATTTATCTGTCTGTCCATGTGTCTATCACTATTCTATCTATCTCTTCACAGAAGCAATAGGTACAGTCCATCCAGAATATGCTTAGAAGTTGTGGATATGTTTTTACGTATCTACTCACATTCACATTTATACAATCACTTTGACTGTTTTATCTCATAGTGTAATTCAACAGAGGGACTTATTACTGCATGGCATTCATGGCTACTCATTTAATGACCTTCAAGGTTGTATGGCCATTTATGTGACTAATGGAAATAACTGATGTTAAGAGTTAATGCCAGAAGAAAGAAAATAGAAAAAAAAAACAGAACCCATTTTTAAGGAGATTAAAAACTGAATGCTCTGGGCTTCAAATCAATCCATTAGCATTGAGAACCAGGAAAAGAACCTGATCAGGCTCTCATGTGCCTGCACAGCATGCTATCTGCTGCCACATCCTCTAAAAACTCTTTGAAATTAGATAAAATAGATGAACTTGAATCATATACAACTGCTCCTACATGTTCTCCAAGGATATTACAGTTTCAAATGCGAACATCCCTATGAGCAGAAGTGCCAGAGGAGGGTCTCCAGTGCTACTTTCATTCAGCTCACATGTTTCTGTTCAGAACTCAGAAATAATGACCCATCCAATGGGAAGGCCTATTTCTCAATTCAAAGGGGTAGATAGGCAGAACACAAAATCACCACACCCTGCACTTGTGAGACTGCAGACCCACCACGGCATTTTGGCTACCTGTCTGCCTTTGTTTTTGTTTTCCCAAGATCTCTGTCTTGTAAGGTGAATTTGAGCTGTAGAGTGGAAGTGTCTCTATCAGTCCATCCAATCATCCATTCATCCCCCCACATATCTACCTTCAACTTCTTTATACCCATCTATCCTGCCTCATTCACTGCACAGGACTGTTCCTCAGCATTTTGAAGTCTGTCAGCTAGCTAGTTACTGAGCAGCTGTTCAATAGATCCTCACAGCTCTGCACTTGGCCTCAGGCCTTCCTTCCTGCACAATATTCAAACCCTGCTATGAATATGAATTTATTATTATTTCCTCATCTGTTTTCCTAAGGCCTTTCCCAGTAGAGCATTTGAAAGCTTCACAAAGCTAAGTAACAGCATTATCACAGTGCTCCTGGTGTCCTCATTCCACCAAGGGGCTGATGAGGCATAGAAAGATATTCAAAACTATTTATTAATTTTGGATGCCTAATCTGAGACACCATGAGCCTGATCAGCCTGTTTGCTTGTTTTCTCAAAGTATTTAACACAATGCAGGGCATGCTACGTTTGTGTTCACTTCAGATGCAGGTACAAGTAGCAGTCTTTCTGCCAGTGAGATTTCAGGTCATGCACTGTGCACCAAGAAAAGAGCAACACATAGTAAATCTTCATCTTCACTGGCAAACTAACAGGGCAGTATAGACAAGGCACCCTTTTTTGAGGGATGAGAAAGTTTAGTCATGTAGATACAAGCTGTGATGTGCCAGTTGCAGTCAGAGCCTTCTTTATTTTATTTACTAGTAAAAGAGTAGCCTAGGATGTCTTATTAAGGAATTTTGTGATATATGATTTACCCTGCATAACTGAGATGTCATAGCAGAAATAGAAATAGGGATCAATTCCAGTTCTCCAAGGCAGCATTTGGTTTTACAACTGCAAAACCAGCCTTTCCCTGCCTTTTTACTGTCTACGTTCCAACACTTGCAATAATGAATCTGATATATTACCATTTTCCTCACCCGGTTACGTTATTCATTCTGTACAGTAATTAAAACAAGGATGCTGTGAAAAAGAAAAATACAGAGGTGTGTGGTTAGAAGCAATGCATTAATGCATATACAAAACAATACAGGATTAAAATTTTATAAGTAACATCATTTCTTGCATTTCTAACTTGAGTGCTTCATTTTACAACCGTATCATTGTTCTAATGTATTGGTGCGTGTGATATCTTCCCTTTTCAAGCAAGCAAATCAAAACTAAAAAAAGATCCACAGATGAGATTAACATCTTCAACCAGTGAATACTGACAGCTTCAAAAGTCATCATCAGGGTAACAACTTGCAGATCCCTATAAAAATAAGTATACCTTTCTTAACCATTTCTGGTTTCACCTGTCTCAAATCCCCTACCAAATTCAACCTTATCTCCACTCTCTCCAGTCTTGATCTGTAAGATACCACATATGCAAAGAAATTATCTATGTCTTCTTGCTCTTGCAGGGCAAGAGCTCCAGCCCTTGTCCATCTTGCAGGCTGAGCTCACTCTGCTTTATCACTATCTTTTGTATGCTGTGCAGATGGACTGCACAAAACTAGGTGTCCAGGTGTGGCCTAATGAGTACTAAGTAGAGACAGATAATCACAACCCTAATTGACTGGCTGTGCTTTTGCTAATAGAACTCAGGATGCTGTTGACCTTCCTTGCAGGCCAGGGCACATCTTTAATGAAATCCTCAGTGATATAACCCATGGAAAACACACAGACAGGGAGCCATGCCCCTTTCACTAGCTAAGCTTCAGTCCCCTCAATATTTAGACAGGCATTTTATTGTTATAAAAGGGAGGAGTTGTATCTAGCATCTAAAAGCAGCTGCTATCTTTGGCTACTTATTAGGCAACAGGTTTTTCTCCCTTTTTGGTGACATGACCTACAAATCTGATTGTGTTCTGACCATTTAAAGGTGAAATTATATGATTGTTCTAAAGATAGATCCCTAATTAGCCTTTTAAATCCCTCTTTAGAAGGGTTTCCAGAAATTGTAACATACTTACCCTGCTCATTGTGAAACTCCTGACATGGTTGAACAAGCTCCAGAAGGATTATTGTGTTAGCAGGCTATTAAAAATGCTGATGAGGGAAGCATTTTTGCTTCTTGATTTTAGGAGCCTACAAGAGCCACGTTTTTTAGGGCTGAGTCACATATTTACCCCACCCCTTCAAACTAAGATCCATGTCTAAATTATCAATAATCATGCTGTTCTCCTTTTTTGTTCACTAAAACACAAGTATATTTTCTCATGCCCTGCCCAAGGGTGGATCAAGAGTGCAGACACATCACCAAGCAAAGTCCAGAAGCCAGGATTAGATTAGATTTTAGGCAATCTGTGATATGATTCAAATCCCACAGACTGAATGTAACTCTTCTGAGGAACTACAGGAGCTCATCACGGAGTTCTATTCAGAATACTTTTTGAAGACTGTTAGCAATGAATGCTCTGCTGGCAAACCCAGAGGAATTTATAAGCAGCCACATTATAATATGAAGGTGTTTCATTTCCATTGATGCTGATGACAAAAAAAAAGCCAGCTGATCATCTCCCTGTCTTTTGTTGGTAGTGGAAAACACAGAGGTCTTACACTGACACTGAAAGGACCACACATGTAGCAGCTGGTTGGATCTGGAACACTGTGTTATCTTCCAGCTTTAAATGGAGTTGTATAATTCTTTCCTTTCTCCTCTTGGTACCCAGCATAGTTCAATGCCAGTTCACAACCTTCTGGTCTAGATATTAAGAGATTTTCTCTCCTCTTTTTCTTTCTCAATGACTCACTGAATATGAGGAGCTTTTCCCCTGTTGATTTCACTTTTAGTTTTGTTAGCTGGTTTTCACACAATGACCTAAATATAAAGTAAAGTATTTGTTTGAAAAGCATGACCAAAAACTAATTATCACTGCTTCTGGCTTCTGAACAGAAACTTTCAGACTGTCTCATAAGAGAAGCTTTGAGTGTTTCTATATCCATTGGGTTGCCCCAGTCTACCCATAATGAGGTATCAGTTGTTCAAAGACATAAAGGGGAGAGAAGGTTGGTTGTCCACCTAAGCAGTGATCAGCAGGAGCAAGACGGTGAGATTCTGTACATTGCTAATCAAGAACACGTCTATTAATTTCAGAAAATCCCTGGGACCTGAGAGATCTGATAAAAAGTAGTCACTAGTCACTAGTATAATCGACGGTGCACCTTCCCGATTGGTGTTCCCTGTTTGGTTTTCTTTTACTTGGTAACCCAGGAAGGAATTTAGTTCCCCACTATGAAATAATTTCAAAAAGAAGGTCCTTTTATGATGCTTGTTTCTTACATATCAAGAAGGACAACTGGTGATTTCTGTAGCTGCATTGTTCATACCCGACTATCAAGAACCCACAAATAGAGTGGGATCCAAGAGAGAAACTGGGAGGCACAGAAATTAATATTAAGATAAGAAATGGGTTATGACATGGCCAGTGGGAGCGTCAGCAGTTATTTTCATCTTGTTTATTTTGTACAACTGCAACAAAATAAATGTGAAAAACCCTTCATTTTGATTCAGCAACACTCTAAGCGCATCCTTAACTGAGTGTCTACTTAGATCCCAGTCATAATTTGTGTAAAACCTACAGTAAGCTCATTCTTTGATTCTGGTTTTACAATGGCAGAAAAAGTATCTCCCCAAAAGTTCATCTACTTTTTCTAGCCATGTACTTCACAAACTGATACATCATTACATCAAACATTTACAAGGAAGGCTCAGAAATCATGTCAACATGAGTTCTTTCAATTTCTGAAAGCAGTTAGGAAATTGCTTCAGTTCAAATCTTCATTCAGAAAAAGACCAAACATCGTTCATATATCTGTGGGTCATTCCTCACTGTGTAGTTTGTTTGTTGCGAGGAAGATCATCATCATCTGAGTTGGAACAATATACGCCTTTTAAAAGAACGACAATGCTTCATGTTCGTAGCACATATGTATGTATATTGGTTCTATATTTGATTTGGGTCTCCAAAGAATGGCCAAAATGTGAATCCTTCATTTCTTCCATCTATGCCTTAGACAACTCCACTCCTGCTTTGCACAATGGGTAGAACCACAGCCTCCAGCATCAGACAAGCAGTTTTTCATCCTTCAAACAAACTCTGTTTATGAGAAAAAGAGAAGGTTCTAGTGTTAGGATGAGATATTCTTAGGATGAGAAATCTGCTGTGATTTTATAGACCAGTTTTGTAGTTTTTTCTCTTTCTAGAAAAAGTTCCTGTTTCCACGTATATATGAGTCAAAACCCTAGATTTGACTATGCAGTAATTTAGACTATCAAAATTTTAGCTTCATCTTGAACCTTAGCCTTGTGCTTTCAATTTGAGTCAGGACAGCAATATCTGTATGAAAAAAACCAACCAAACAAATCAAACAAATTGTGAAAGAGAAGACTTATAGGAAGAAAAGTCCTCTTGATTTGAACCACTATATTCAGGGTCAGCATCTACACACTTAATCTTCATCAGAGATGATACTGTTTCTTTGAGGCATTGTATGGAGAGCATCCAGTTGACAATGTACAATAACAGAGACCACTTCTCTGCACTTTCCAGCTCATGCTGCCCCAGTGTATAGAAGGAGATTCATGCATTGGAAGATGGAAAGGTGACATAAGGAAGACGCTTGTGTATTTCAAGCTACCTTCTGCACTGGGTGTTCTGACCTTTAGAGAAAGTTAATCATGCCATCTACTTTCACTCTTCATTTAATCTCCCCTTCCCATCTGTTCAGTTTCTCTCAGCTGGAAGTAAGATGAAGAACGAGTACCAGTCATCTGTCTCAGTGGTCCACAGCCCACAATTTGGGGCCATTTATTATAAGACATTAACATCAATTGTCACCTCTATCATGACTGTTACCACAGTCCACGCCAGGTTAGAAGGCAAGAGCTGATTTTCTAAATATCTGCAATGTGAAATGAATAGACAGTCAGACAGATATACAGTATCAGGAGGGACTGTTCTGATCCTGTAGACTGAACTCTGAAATAACATATGCCAGATGCTCATGTGACAGGTTCAAACCTTCTGCTTGAGTCGTAGTAACCCTTTTAGAAAATCTCTTAATCAAGATTTCATGTGATATGTGCTCCACCCCTATTGCTAGACAAGATGTTCCAAAACAGTTAATTACCTTCACTATTTAAAAAATGCAGACTCGGTGTCTTATTTCCATTTTAAATTTGTTAAACGTCTGCTACTATCCAGAAGAAATCATCAAGCTCTTTTTTTCAGTACTAAAAAATCCCACATTCTATTAGAAATTATTTATAGACTTTGGTCAGAAGACTATTTAACCTTCTCTTCAATAAACTCTTTCAACTCTTATTGCTTTTTCACACTTGTACATATTCTTGTAGCTGTGAATAATTCTTCAAACCTATTTTTTTCAGAGAAATCACCAGAACTAAATGCAGAATTCCAGTAGGGTTCTTTCCTGAGCTGTACTCAGAGGTAATATCACCTTGCTACTTCTAGAGGATAGTCACAGAGACTGGCTTCATCCCAAGACTGTGCTGAGTCTTGAGACTTTGATTATTTCAACATAATCCTAAGAGATCCTTAATTTGACTGTTATCATGACACCCATGTTCTTCTTAGAAGCACTCTTTTCTAGTAAAGATTTCTGTCTTTTGTGAGTGACCCAGTCGCTTTTCCCTACAGGTACTTAACTTTGCATTTGGTTGGATTAAAATGACCATTCTCTGAGTCCAGCCTACAAAGTGATCCAGGTCAACATGACTTACTCCGGTCATTATCACTTCACCATTTCATATGACTGGCAAATTTTACCTGTAATTATTTTAGATGTTTTCCAGGTAATGTTAGAACACAGAGCTTTCAGCATGCTCCTGAAGGAGCCTTCTAGAAAGTACTCAGTATTGTAAGTCACAATTTAACTTTTTTTGGTGGTCTTAAAATTATCCATTTTTAAGACATTTGATACAGGCTGTTTTCATTTTCTATAAAGAACGCTCTTAAATACTCTAGAAAAGTTTAGTTATACTCTATGAAAACTTGCTTTATTAACAAAACTTGCAATTTCGTGCAATCAAATTCATTTTATAGATGTTATTATCGGTGAAACTATGATGGCTGGTATTAATTGTACACTTTTAAATTATTTTCCCTAACATCTCCTATCAAAGTTTTCATCATTTTCCTCAGGCTTATGAAATATTGACTAGATTTACCAGGTCATCTAATTTACATCCTTAAAAATTAATGACAGATTTTTTTTCCTGGAACACTTTTGAAAGTTTTCTAATATTCCATAAATTTCTAAAATGAACATTAATTGTTCAGCAAATTTCTAAGCCAATTCTTCTAATATTCTGAGGTTCCAATTATCTCATTGTATGGTTGTGAAATATTTAATAGTAGTTGTTTAGCATAGTTATCAGTTACTGACTCTTCATACATTAAAAAATGGGTGGATGAATGGATGGATGGATAGATGGGATGGATAACTGGATAGATGGATCTCATTTGGACATGATTAAACATCAGTAGAATGTTAAATATTCCAAAAAGTCATCCAATCCTATTAGACACTGGAAAACAGCTGAAGTGCTATGCCCTTGATCTGCAGATGTACTCCTTTATTGAGTATTCCAGTACCCATAAATCACCTTACAATACAATACCTTCCAATGCATACATACATTATAGAGCTACTTACATACAGATTGTATCCTGAAATTCTTTACAGCACTAAAAAATTGCAAGACAGCAGCTAGTACATTGTGTAAAGAACATGGCAAGGTAAAGACCTTGCAAAATAATCAAAGGAAAACTTCCGTTCTCTGATTAGTCTAATAAACATGGAGAAAGAGAAACTGAGCATTCTTAGAAATTAAATGCACTGAAGTAGCAGGGAAGAGCTGAGAGGCAGGTCATCAGGTCCAGATAGGGGCAGAAGAGTAGGAACTCTTCCCTAGCACCCCTCAGGAGTCTTCTGTAATTTGAACACGTTATCATTGCCTTCCGAGGAGAAAATGCATCTCTGGCATACCTAGATCTCACTCTACACTGGTTAGTAACAAAAGCAAGGAAGCCATGCTCTAAGAGGACAGTTATATTAATAACTAAATATATTAATAATCAAATATACTAATTACTAATTCCTTAATTACTTCTCAAATGCTTGGGGGAAGGAAAGGATCAGAGCCTCTGGTCTAACCAGTTGCCAATGCTTTCTGCAGCCTGCTCCATCTTAGTAATCTGTCTGAGGCCCCATCTTATATCCTGGCTAGTAGCATTTTCAATAAAAGGGAAGCAAGGTGCATGGACTTCTCTTGTGCTAGTATCTGGACCATGTGCAAAGGATTTCCCTTCTTTCACCATATGGGAATTTGTTGAGAGGCAGAGAGGCTGAGAGGCAAATTCTTGCTCTTCTGTTATTCTCATTTTCCTCTAGTGAGATGAACATGGGTTGAATAAACAGGGGGAAAATTTCAGAAGAATGAGTTCCTCTCCTCAGCTAGTGAATTTCATAACTGGAGAAACAAGAGGTGCCAAGAAAGATCCTTCATGAAAGTCAGACTAATACACTGACAGCCAGAACCACAAAAATCTATTTCTGGCATAAGGAAGCTAGTGAGCACCAACATCTATTTGTTTTTGTTGCGCTCTCTTGCAAAGTGCATCTCTGAGATGGTGGGTTTGTGCAGCAAGCATCTGGAACACAGACCAAATAACTATTCTTTGTTCTACGACAAGTTAAAATTTTGTTTCTTTGAGGTTTCTCTTTTTATTTCCATTGCCTGAGACCAGCCTAGTCACGTGAATGGACCTGCTGTAGGACCATCTGCCCCCAGTTCAGGAATCTGGATCAAAAGCTTGCATCTGGACCTGTCATTCACTGCAGTCTTGACTTCTGATTTAGAGGATGCTCAGTATAGTTATCAAGCATTGGGCTCTGTCCAGAGGAAAATTTCTGCTGAAGAGAGGCATCATGTTATTCCAACCTCATAATAGATCATCAAAAGCCTGTTTTGCACATTAACCGCTAATTCTCCTTGTAGTGTGCAAAGAGAAACAGAAAACTCAGAAAGACCAGTTAGGGAATGGGAACTTAAAAATGTGCTCATTCAGCACTGCACTTAGTGCACAAGCTAATTCATAGCCATGCCGAGAAACTACTCACTGTGAATGAAAAGTCTGCAGTTGCAAAACATTCTTCAGCTGCACTCTGAGGCAGACTACTAATTCCCTTCCTTATCATTTCAGTGAATTAAAACAAGAAAACAGCCCTTGAGTAACAGGAGTTGTACAAAGCCACTGGTGATCATGCTGGTATCCTGTGAAGGGCATGAAGTCTTCTCAGCGTGCCCCACTACCCAAGACTTCCTGTGGAAGAAATGGGTGGAAACCAAACCTCCATCCAAAATGCTACCCCAGTTTCTGCCACCTAATCACTTTTACAGTCATTCAGGAAAAGTGTAGGCCAGCAGAAGTCATGGACTCCATTGTCAATACTTTCCTGGAAAATGCTGTGCAGAATCAGGAAGATTAGGTGCCCTAAGCTGCAGTCCTAGCAGATTTCTTCATTCTTTGTGGTTTTGATAAATCATTTATTAGAACAGCCTTTTTACATAATCCTTGGGAAGAAAAAAAAAAGAAAGGAAAAAAAGAGGAAAAAAAACAACATCCCCCCATAAAATAGATTTATCACAAAATCCTGTCCTCCTACCAACCATCTTCAGACCAGAACATATATTTCTCTGATTATTAACCAACTGATGCACAGAAACAGCCTTAAGCTTTTTAACCTCTCCCTTTCTCTTTTGTCCTTCAAGAGTGTAGATGACAATTCAAGGGTGGCATTCAAAACAAGGATAGCTTCCTAAGTAACTGACTTCATGCTTTGAGCCCTATAGTTATAAGCTCAAGCAATAAAGTAATTCAGAAAGCAAATGTTTTTCCAGTTCATACGTTCTGTTCCTAGTCATACATGTTTAAATTTGGCACACTACCAGTAACACTTCTGACATTGATGCAGAGTAAGCAAAGATAGTTAACTGCCAACAGTGCACCTAATAACAATAAAAAAAAAAAAAAAATCTACCAGTAGGTATTTGACCTGAAAGACAAAGGAATATGATATTGTTAGTAGCTTGTCTGTCTATCTACATATCCCTTATCACTATGACATCTTAATTTTCAGGATAAACCATTTTTCCTTCAACAATATGAAATACAACTCCCCATAAATAACATAAATAACAGGAAGAGGGAGACCCAAATGCACCAACAATTCTGAGCATGTCAAGCCCTCTGAAACTAAAACAGCCAGATGGAGCTAGAGGAATTTGTTGTTCTATCCCTAGGATGTGCTCACAAGAAAAATACACAATTTACCCACCTTCTCTCTTCCCAGCCCTCCCACTCCACCTCCCACCCCAGATCAGCAGCTGCCAGTGGAGATTTTTATATTACAGCAGTGGATATCAGGACAACTGAGGAGAAAAAAAATAAACAATCCAAATCTGGTCCAAATCTGTAGGCAACTAAAACCTATCAGAGTATCAGAGTATAACTCCCAGCTTCATTATCTAGCCTAAATGAAACATGGTGAGTAAATGCACTTCTGATCTCTCTTATTAGTTCCATTTGTTAAATTGGTCTATTATTTACAGCTTTGCACAGAATGAGGAAATGGCCTTAGAATTCCATCTCAAAAGCAAAGTGATGATAAGAACTAGTGTAGCTTTGTGAACTTCTCTAAAGGCAAGGTTCTTGCAGAGGTACAAGGGTATCAGCATCCCACCACCAGGGTTTATCACCCAGCTAAAGGCCTAGTCTTGGCAAAAGAAGACAAATAGTAGACTTCCTTCAGACTTGGCAGCATTTCCAGTGAGGTTTGCATGCTTTAGGAGTTTGATTCAGCAATTAACATTACTTTGAGGAGTGACTCACTGAGGCACTAGGCAGTAAGCATTTTACCTTGAGATGTTAGTCCCAACTGCGGAACCAGGTAAATCCCACAACAGATGTACCTTCATTTAAACTAGGTTCCTGCCTTCACTGCAAGCAGCGCCAGTCCCTACTACACAGCCACCGTGACTTCTTTCATTTGAGCACAGCTAGGAGTAGCCTGACAAAAGAGAGAAATCATGTCCTACACTCCAGTGAATATATTGGCTAGACCTCCACTGATTATTTTAGGATCCCAGGGTGATTTGTTCACAAATGGATGCAAATGTAGACACACTTTAGGTGTACATGTTTAGTCAGTAAAAGGTACATTGCAACAGGATGAATTACAAAAGTAGAATTCAAAGTTCACAGGCAAGCTAGTTCTCTAAAGGCATGATATAAGCAATTATCCAGCTGCAGCCAACTCAGCTTTGATTCTTGATAGCTATGTATATATTAGTAAAGTAAACATACCTGGCACTTTGCCTTAGCACTGGGGCCAGCTGGCACAGAATGGCCCACACCCAAACTATTACATTTTCTTGCTTTCCAGAGTATCATGGCCACATCCAAACTAACTACTGAAAGCAGTCTCCGTTCTGTGCTAATAATCAGATTTTGTCCAGGAATTGCTTGGAGTTAGGCACAAGACAAAACTACGTCAAGGACCTTTCTAAAGATTCAGCAGTACAGGTGATTGGGTTCCAGTTTCCCTGAGCTTCCCTGCCCCAGCTTTGGTTTACTGTTACAGACCTAGCTGATGAGTCTCAGACAGGAATGTTAGCAATCTAGAGGTGATTTTAAAAAGAACTGGCTTTCACTACAAAGTCTATTCAAAGATTTGGGGTTAACTAGGCAGCAAATTTCAAGCTGAAGCTCAGGTAAAGCACTTCCAAGGGGCCTCCATCAGTATGTAAAGACTGAATCAACTCTGGTGAAATCAGGAGCTGTTTGGTTAGTTCTTTTCCTGAGATCAGATCACAAGACCTTGTTGACTGATAGGTTATTCAGCTACTCAAATGTTAACTGGGAACATTACCAGGTGCTTACTGGCTAATAAGAGATTGCAAAAGAAGTTCCATTGCCATTGGATAATACCCAGCTCATTACTCACCACAGCTCTCCAGTATTCTGTCTAGAGATTGATTACTGCTGTGAGACTCGAGGAACACTTTTGCTGACATCTTCAGAGCTGCTGTATTAGTACCTCTTCATCCAAGTGGCTGGCAGGAAATCTGCATGGGTAGCCAGTTACTTGGAGCCTTGGCTTCGAGAGGGGAGGGCAAAGAGGAATGTCTGTTTATTCCATGGACCTCCATCTTAAAACCACATCTGTAGTACTCAGTAAATCTATTGTCTCACTTTGAGACTAAAACCAGAGGTGTTATGACCTCTCATAAACTTATTTTTTTAGCCAAAGGCAGGAAGTGCAGCTTCAGTGCAAGAGTGGGAAGGTGTGCTTCAATACACCTGCATGTGTATGGATGTCTTCTTCAAATGCAAGCCACCTTGTCTCATCTGTGAGACTTGCTTTCGAGGACAAACCAGACAGGAAAGAGGTGCTGCTGAAAGCATTCACAGTACAGCACAAGGCTGTAGGCCATGCCTGGTGCTGTTGTCAGGAGCAGGTGTATACCTGGCAGCAACTGCTCAGCATTTGCTTTTTAAGGAGCTCAGCCTGTACCGTTGAGAGGCACTGGGTTCCTACGGTTGATTTGTGCTGCCAGGGCTTTGCAGGGGTGGGAAAACAGATGGCTTTGTCTGGAGTCCAGGCTGGTCTAGGCTAGTCTCACCTAGGGTTTGTGCTCAAAAAATTTGTTGGCAGACAGGGATATTTCTGGCAAAGGTAGCAAAGGCAATCTTATACAATGTGATTGTCTCCTGTTTCACTAATATCTCAAATCCAGATAAAGTCATATATAGTCTGGGCAAATGAGGCCCTTTCCTGATGATTAAATAAAAAAGAAAGAAAAAAAAAAAAAAGAAGAAAAAAGCCCACAGCAAAAGACCTCCTCAAAGCTGAATGTGTTAGATACATTGCATCCTGTATGGTTCTGACCTATCTTGGCTCTTCCAGTTCCCACAGAGCAAGTCTTCCATTAAGACAAAGTAGGTGTTTCTACTGCTGGATGTGCTCCATGGCTGATTGGATGATTTGCTGGTGAGGTATGAAACTACTTACAGAAATTGTGTTAGGAAAGCACTAGTGTTCATCTTTCTCAACTACAGAGTCAACATAAAGTCTGCAGTAATTGCCAGTTAATAAAGTTCCTCGTATTGCTAAAGAGGCCAACAATCAAACTATTCATACCAATGAATACTGTAATGAAAAATTTGATAAATTCACATTTTATTTATACTGTCGTATTAAGGAAGTAGCAGTAGATATATCAGGTTCCCTTCCTCAAAAATATTGGAAGACAAAGGAAAGATTATGTTGGTGAGTCTAGAGATTTACCCCAGCCATGATGAAGGAAAAAAGAGCAAGAAAGAATGCCTTGAGACCATGCATCACATCTGCTGACACACAGCTCAAAGGTGACCCAAATCTTATGTGTGCTGGTGCTGTGGCACCAGCATATGGATCCCTGTGCTTCACATAGTTTTATGTCCAAACTGCACTCAGACCAGGCACAGTGTCCTGGGACACTGATCTGTAACAACCTCTCCCTACCCTTTGTCTCCCATTGGCAACCATCCTCTCACTCTCCTGCCTACCTGCCCACCCTCCTACCTGCTTAATCCCTCCCTCCCACTGCCCTCACCCCCTTCCCCATGTTCATTCTCAGTGGTCGTTGCATGTACGTGCCTTGGCCCCCTACAGGCCATTAAACCCCCTGCCTTGGGTCATGTTTTGACAGGTTTTGTGAGTTTTGACAATCCTGCCAGTGCCCAAGCTGCTATCCAGGCTATGAATGGCTTCCAGATTGGCATGAAGAGGCTGAAGGTGCAGCTGAAGAGGCCAAAGGATGCTAATCGTCCTTACTGAAGAGTTATGAGAACCACTGGATACAAAGCACTAGCACAGGTAACTGCATGGGGAATAGGGCGTCAGCTGTGATTGTAGCCTCTTTTTGTGTTGTAAACTTTCAAACAGATTCAGTTCTATGACTCTCTAGCTTCTGCCTTTTTCACTTACGTCTCTGGTTAGAACCACACTGCACAGATACGCACTCACACATGAATCAGGAACCATTTGTGTGTGTGCCCCTTTGGAAAAAGAGGTGGAAGGATGCTTAACAAGGGATGAGCCAAGTTTCCCAGCGCCAGGGCATCTTGCATCTCTAGGAAGTCTTCCTGGTCACTAGAGGAGAGCCAGAAGCTGCCTGATTGCCCTAGCTCAGCCAAAGAGAGCATTTCTGGTGGCCGAAGAAAATCCGCAATTAAGAGATGGGACTGGGCTGCAGTTGAATCCCAGGTGACTGGACTGGGACCGTGTCTGTCTCAATAGCACTGTGTTGCAAACATTTTAAAGTATTCTTCATCCCTCATACAGTATGGTCTGTATATAATTTCATCCTGGCATGATAACTTTATGTAAATATGTCTTCATGATAACTAAATAACCCCTAATTTCTTTCTTCCCAAGACCAAGAAATTAATAGGAGGATCCATGCTCACTTTTTGTTCAGTTATTGTTAACTTCTTTGTGTAGAGAAAACTCAATCAAAGCCAAGGAAGCTTTGCTTGAGTGAGGATCTAGACAAATCTGAATGAGGGTCTCATTGTTAGACTCATGTACTTTGTGTGGTTGGAAAGGAGTCAACTTGATACTCCAAGGGAACTTCTAATGCATCTAGCAGTGTCAAAAACATCAGAAGAAGTAGCTTGTTTCATTGGAATCCCAGCCTATCACCTATAACAAAAATGGAGATGTTTCCAAAAATGGAAATATTTTCCACCCCGGTTGGTATTTCCATTAGCTAATACTTTGAGAAACAGAAATACAAAACTGTACAAATTTGTTAGAGAGACAAGAAGTCTCCCTGCTATTAAAATTGTTCCACACTAGACATTCCCCAATAAATCCAGCACACGGGGTGGCCCTAAACTGCAACAAGCAGTCTGCATTCCTGAATTAGTGACAGAGAGATGGGTTAGTTGACATTTCTAGACCATTAGAGCTGTAACCTCTAAGTTTCAGTGGTTTTGATTGAAGTCTTTTATTGAACCATCTAAGGTACCCTATTTTAAACCTTCTCGAAGAACCATGAAGTCTTCTACTTTTTAATTGATATCTTTAATATCTTTGAAAAATGTATTATTCTGGTCTTGAGAGCAGTATCCTTTCCACTGAGAATTAAGGAATGGGATCAAAATGTCTTTGAAAGAGGTGCTGCACTGAAGACGATATGAAGCAGACTAAGAAACCATTCAATATACATAATAGGTGCATGTGCAAGATACAGCCTCCATGGTTTAGATTCTACTTTATATGTGACTGTATGAGGATATCTATCAATGCATTTTCCTCCTTCAAATACCTCTTTTCTTTTCCTTGCTTATGATGAGGCCTCTTAGAAGCTTGAAATCAAAATATGTTTCCATATCCAGCTTTTTGCTTCATCACACTGGCTTTTTACAGCAGGTTTTGCTGGGGAATGAGCAGGAGTTGCATGCATGCAATATTCTTAAACCAGAGACTGTCTTTGCTGGGGAGGTTTTCAACAACACCTGTACAGGGATCAAGGAACATAAACATCTCCTTAGTTTGGCACCAAGCAATAGTTTTTTATCGTAGCATAGCTGCAGCCATTAAGATTATGCTTATTTCTTACAGCTGTGTAAGAAAGTGCAGGGCTGTAGATACTTGTGTTGTTAAAGATTCACTGGTATGAGTCTATGGTGTTTTCATTATGAATTGGACTGCCTCTACCTGAGGTTTCAGCTTGCTTCCTACAATAAGAGTACTTGGTAGGAGGACTAAGATTTGTTGTTCGGTGTTTTTCTACCCCTAGTAATTATGTAAAAAAAAATCATCTGGTAAATGGCTATAACATTCCATATTTCTCTCTTATAGCATTTTTCTTTTCCTTTCCTTTGTTTCTGCAAAGCAGAATGGTCTAAATAGGAAGTCCTTTAGCCTTCCTGACTTAAATTCTAATGCTTATTGTCCAGAAAAATCAGCTTGGTTGTATCACCCAATCACTTCCATTCTCTGGTTGTAGGAGCCTTTACTGAGGTACAAACAGTCCCTACCAAAATGGAGAAAATACATCTCAGGGGTCCTTATTCTCTTGTAGAATCTTACCGTGGTAAGTCCATTGAAGGAGCTGAAGAAGTACTTGTCTTTTAGCAGAAGAAAGGTCTTAAGGAAAAAAAGTTTTATATGGTTTTTTTGCACCTAACAGAAGTGATTAGCCAAGTGCATGTGGCCACAGGAAGACAGTGAAGGAGCACATCCCAGGGAAGGATCTCATTTAGCACAGGGATTACTATGCCAGGTTAGACTGGAGAGGACACTTGGTGACAGCAAGCATACCTATAAGCTCAGAAGGGCTTAGGCCCAGCTCTTTCTTCAGGTCATATGTTTTCCACTGCTTAGAAACATTCATACCAGCACCCTAGAAGCAGACAGTGGATATTTAGTCACAATGACCCCAAGTCAGTTTCTGGCCAGGGCTGTGCAACAGCAGTCAGCTCAGAGCTAAGCCCTCAGTAATGAGCCTTACTTAGAGATGGGTCAGTTGTTCTTGGCTCAGCATGGTATTGTTGGACCCTCATGGCTGGTTTGATGTGCAACTTCCAGTTAGCTTCCAAAACACCGCTGGAATTCTCTGAGTTGCCCACTCAGTGGGCAGTGTCATTACTGCAACGACTTCCCTAAAAGCACGAGTACAGAAGCCAGCTAGGTCCATCACTATGGCACAGCTATTGCAAAACTTGAAAGCAGGTGGCTCCCATAACTGGCAAAACCACAATAACTCCAGTATGTTTTTTATCTAGTTTTACTTTGGTTGCAGCTCTTCAGGGTCCTTAATTTCAATTTGAAGCATATGCATAACCATATTGACATCAGGGCAATTACTCATGTGCTTCAAGAGGATGCTCAAGAAACTTTTTAATTGGGATATTTTCTGAGGAAGAGCTTTGTTTTATTGAAATCATTTCCAAAACTAAGAAGCTGCCAACAACAAACACAAGCAGCACCCATTTTGATATAATACACCGGAGTATTTTTCCCTAACCAAGAAAGATCTCTCAATTTTAATGCTAGATGTACTTCATTTAAAACTTATAAATCTCCCTTTTGAGACACAAACAGTCTAGGCCGCAGTGGTTTGAAGTCCTTTGTTTCCTTCTAAAGTTGCTGTCAAAGACTGAAAGGTCTCTGTGATGTGGCAGATAAGCCCACAAGCTGCAGCAAGCCAAAGCCCTGAAGAATTCAGATAGCAAAATGTGTCCAAAATGGCTGCTTCTGTTCTCTTTTTTAGGTGATTTTAGGGAAAAAAAGAATAAAAGTGGGGTAAAATGAAAGAGAGGAGAATCATTTGAGGCAACTCTGCCAAAATCAATGTGTTCTATTACAAATCCCCCCTCAGGACCAGGAAACAAGGATTCAGAAGCAATTCCTGTGTCTTTCAGATAGTAAACACACAAAGTAACTAAGAAAAAAATACCCTGAAATCCATAGCCCCCTTGGGTGGCCATTCCTAGGAGCCCTTAATGACCCTGCAATATGGCAAAGTTGCAGGTACAACCTGTAGAACCTGGGGGTGCGTGTGAGCCATCACCGTGGAGGGCTGCTTGGACAGGCAGAAAGACAAGCTCCTCTGATCCTCCCTACGACAGCAGAAATGTTCAGTGTGATGCCAGCCCTCCACATCAGGTCTCAAAGATAGCTCCCCAGTGTCCCATCCTTGCTAAGTCGGTAGTAGCCATGGTAGGAAAACATTGCCTAGAAAACCCCATAATTCACAGCTCTTCCAGAATTAAGGACTTAATAGAGCAGCACAGAGGCATCCAGCTGATAGATCAATAAAAGACATCGCAAAAAAGAGCAGTGAAAAACCTGTCCGTTCCCCTTCTGCGGCTCCATTGCAGTGACTGGTCATTAGCAAAGTGTTCTTTACCGCCTCAGACAGATACTCTGCTGTTGGAGGTTTATTTAAATCTAAAGATGGTGGGACATTTGGGTAGGACTGGCTTGGAGCACTGAATGGCACAAAACTGAGTGAGATAAACTGAGGGAAGCAAAAGTGAAACAGAAGAATGAAAAATAAAATATGTTCAAGAGTAATAATGTTTTTTTTCAGCTGGGCTCCTAAGAGTAGTGGCAAAACATTAAAAGAGTGCTTTGTCTAGGCAACCTACTTCTCCAAAATGCCTGGGGAAATAACATGGGCCAAAGTTCGAATACAAAACCGAGATGTTTAAGTCCTCCTTCACAGCTTCTTGAACATGTGCAGATCTATGGTTCATTGTAGAAGGTGTGAGATGTTTGTTTTTGCAACTAGCTAGTACAGGTGATATTTTTCCCAGAGGAAATGTCATTTTGATTTTCATTTGAACGTATAGCTTACCAAATTGGAAAACTTTGCTTTTTCCTTTTTCTGCACTTTGATAAGAGGTGTGGGAGGAAACCGACCCAAACCCCCTCATTTTAAATGAAGCAGACATTGTCAGCCAAAATTAAAACAAGTAAAATTCCAAATGCCTACAAACAAAAGATGTGAATGGAAAAATTCTGGCTGCCTCTTGTTGTTTCAGATAGCTTCAATGCCAACTCTGGTGAAAGGGTATTTTTTTACTGAATTCTGAGTTGCTTTTCCATCTCAGATAGGATTGTATTTCCTCCACTGAGAGGCTGTTCTGCAGTTGCATTGATCTTACTGTTGTCTATTAAGCTGTTCATCTTGAGAGTCAGACTAACTATCCTTTATCAGGATCTAATACCATTTCTTGTAGTTATGCCTCCTACAATCATGCTTACCGATTCGTTTTCCTCCTGCACAGGTTATTGTCATTTCCCTCCTCTAGCCATCACATAGATCATTTAGGACTTGTTTACATTACAGAAATTTGCAAAAGTAGTATTACATCAAAACAGTACTTCAGCACAAGTTTTAATATGAGTGAATAAAGTGAGAACAAAATCAGCACAGCCTCATTTGGGAAAGAGAGTTTAGGTACCGGAAAAATATCAGCTCGGCCAGTAGTTTTTTCCTTTGGATTACTTTTGCTTTTGATTTCCACTGATGACTATGATTAAATTAAATGTCCCTTAACTTGTTTGTCACCCGAATTTTGCACTGTTGGCTCATACATGAGAGAATGAAATTGAATGTTACTTGTGGAGACTGAAGCAGAATTACAGGTGTTTGCAAAACTGACAAGGAAACATTTTCTTTTCTGGCTGATCATTTTTAACCTGTCTGCCCATTTAAATTACTAATAATTTTGTTATGGTAAAATTCTCATGTCTGTTCCATAACCCACAGTTTCAATACCAGAGCATGCAAAATCCCATTTGCTAATTATTGTAGTTATTCTAAGATTGGCACACAATGTAACGCACTGATGGAAAACGACAATAATTAATTACTGCATTTACTCCAAAATTACAATCAGTAATTACTGCTCTGAGACTGAATTCCATTCAGCAATATTTGGAACTTGTTCTTCCTCAAAGCAGAGCAGCTTTTCAGGAGTATTGCTATGTTTGCATCTAAATGAGTCCATGTAGGTCACTAACAGATCTGCACTATTTGTCGTGGGAGTGATAGAGCAGCACAATGCAACACTGTAACACTTTCCTTCAGTTTGGAGCATGAATTCTTCATTAAAACCCATGTCCCCAATTTTTTAAAGTGTTAGATAATGCAATTATTTCAGAATTAAATAACAGATATGAAAGGAGTCTCTCATTTCTCATCCCACTGCAATGCAGTGGGTCCTGATGTTCTAAAATAAACGTTTGGAGGCTTGCTCAGTCAGCAAAGAACCTGTTGAGTTGTCCCGACTGTGAAAAGACCAGGAGCTTGGCATGGCTGTGCCACTTTCAAAGGATTCCAACAGCAAATCCACCAAAGCCCAGAAGCTGACCTTGGAGTGGTAGAGTTATATTCAGCCAAATGACCAAGATTATCATGGGATATCACGCGGTCCATGTCATACAAATTAACTGAGTAGGTCAGATTTTGGGCCTTTCTGAGATAAACTGTGTAAGCTTTGATTGCTTCAGTTCATGGGCTGCTGCAATAACCTGAAGACAGTAAGTTTTGAAGGGACTTTTTTATTAGGTTCATCCAGCACAGAAATTTTCTGGACCAGTGCACAAGGGACTGCAGCTTGAAGGAAAACTGGGAAGTGGAAGAAAAGGAAAAAGAAGTTTTAAATAGCCATGATTTGAAATCAAAGCCAGAGAGAGAATAATGCAGGAGACACCTATAGCCAAAATGTTTGTTTCAGCAGCAGCACACACTGACAGAATTCAATCCTCTGCTAAATAAAATAGGTACAAAGAGAATGAAATAGTGGAAAGATCCACAATGAAAACAGCTTGTGAAAATTCAGGATGAGTTTTAAAAACAAGTGTGGTCATTTTCCTAAAGGATCTTCAAATAAGTGACAACTCAGTGAAATCTTTTGATACTGAGGCACTGTGGGGAACAGTACGCACTAATGAGCGGACAGGAAGGGAGGATGTTATCAATTTGCAAATGCAAGTACTTGAGGAGAGAGCAAAGGGCAAGTTGTTTGAAGCTCAGTGTATGAGACCATAAAGGTCTAAGACTTCAGGCAAGAGATGTTCTTCTTAGGCTGTCCTGCGCTTTCTGTGTTTGAAGGTTGATAGATCTGTCTCTGGTGTGTTTAGTCAAAAGAAAACATCACCATATGAACATGCTCTTTTTGTCCAGATAAAGGTGATATGAGCAGTATAGGCCAAAGGCAGGGCAGAGCCCTCTGGCCTTAGGGAAAAGTGAATTTGCAGAGAAGGTTAATGCAGAAAACTGGAAACTTCCAATAAAGGCAAAGTTACGAGTCAGCTCCAACACACGGTTCACAGGACTCAGGTCACTTGTGTAGCATTGATCAGTAGGCTGAAAATGATCTGATCTTTCTGCCACTGACCTTTGAGAGCTACTGCAGAACCACAAATTGAAGCTGTAGGGGGTAGTGTTTGGCACTTACACTGTAGGTATAAAGAAAAGGGAGGCTAAAAAACTCCATGAAATTTACTCTGCAGGGGAAAACTGCTACAGGAGTTGGCCAGAATCTTAATAAAGGGTTGCAGAGTACTCCATCAATGTGAGCACCTTAAATTGATGTCCTTATGGTTTGGAAAGCATATACAATCAGCTGTACTAGAACACTGTTTCTCATTCCCACAGTTATACCCAGTGATATATCAAATGCAATAATTGCATATTTGAATAATTCATGGGTACGGTAACTTTGGCCAAATACAAGTGAATATCAAAAGTCTGGTCTCTGAAGTGTTTGATTCCACTGTAGCAGAGAATTGAAGGTTTGCAGTACAAACCTTGTTTCTCAGGTATCTTTTGTCTTGCCCTGTGACTATAGTTAAAGAAAAGACAGTTTTTATTTCAAATAGACCATTTTTCCACTTAGCTGAGCTTCAACCAACCTTTTTGAAATACTGGGTGGAAGGCTGAGATGGAGGGGGATGGAGAAGAGCAGTCAAGTCATTTCCCAACCAAGAAGCATGGAATGAAAACTCGGTGCTCTGCTTGGAAAGGTACTAACCACAATCATGAGCAGACAAAGTTCTCAGGCAGCATCAATCACCAGCTCCTCTGAAGTCAATGACATCACACTGGTTTACAGCAGCCAAAAATTCAAGACCACTATTACATATATAACTCTAAAAGTTCTTCTAGTAAAGAAGGTTCAATTACTTTCAATTCCAGAAGGACATGCAATCCTGGCCACTTTGGTCTTTTTAGAGCAGAAAGACTAGGGAATTAATGCCTTTCTCCAAACACATCCTTTTGGCTTCTTTTAAAAATCCCTTTATACAAGAAAGACTTACAAACAGAAGAAATTCTCTTGCAGATTTCTCTGGAAAATCCTCTTTAGAAAGCATATTTCTACCATTGTTGAGAGAGAGATTCTTCCCCACCCACGTCTTTAGGTGCCCTGTGTAGGACAGATCAAGCAGCTAGTCTTTCTGAAGCACCCATTCTGTGCAGAGCAGGGAAACTTTAAAATCCTTACAGCAACAAGGTGCATGCCTTTGAGATTTCTGGCCCAGTACTCTAAGCCAACAGACATCTTTTGCTTGACTTGGGTATGCTGTGGACCAGGGCCCTGGTTGTCATGGTAGAGTGCTGTAATAAAATATCTGTCTTAAAAAGCAAGCTATTACAAAAGAATACAGATTTTCATTACCTCAGTTTCTAAAAATTTGGAAAATATTTGTTTGGAAACCCACAGGCTGTGCAGTCAGCTATAAATTTATCTTTGCTGGTTATGTTTCTCTTTTTTTTTTTTTCTCCCCTCTTGAAGCACTTCTGCTCATCTATAGAGGTTTCATCCCATGTCCTGTGACATATGACAAGCAAATTCTAGCCATGCTCTTCATTTTCCACTGAGCATTCTCCTTGCATGGCACACATTGCTCCACCATGGCAGACTGGATGCTGGTAAAGGGAGGCAAGCAGGCAGCCCAATAACTGCTTTAGGAAACTGAGCTTTTACATGTCCACCCTTAAGAGATTTGGTTCTTTCAAAAGGGTGTGTATTTGAGGGTTTTCTGTCTTCTGCTCTTAGCTTGCAAGGACAAGAGAAAGGTGCACAGATCCTGATCAGAAGTAAAGGAATACCTTCCTTCTGGAGAAGTGTTCCTAAACTTAAACCTGGATGTAGAAACTAACTTCTGGAAGTAGCTCTGGGGTGCTGTTGAAGATTAAAATTAAAATAATTTCTTCCTTCAGAAATGCTCTAGAATGAGTTTCCCTGAGGATGACAGGTAGATGGAGAAGTGCTGGGCCTGCCCTTCACCTGGGAAATAGTGGTCTTTAACTGAGAGATGATGATTTGTGCCAGCTAAAGTCTTGTTTTGGGATTTGGCCACTTATGCTTAGGGAGCAGAAATCTTCTGCTTTTTTTCTTCTGATCTTTCAAATTGCCTCTGTAATTTTTCCCCAAGTTATGTGTGCTCAGTGTGTTCTGTTGATGTGAGAAGTGGTAATGTCACTCTGCTAGGTGTTTTATGGTTCACTGAAGGTAGGATTTGTATTGAGATAGACAGATAGATGGATGCCTGGTGCCTGAACACAACATATTACGGAGATTGACCCAAAATTTTCAACACTAAAATCCCAAATGATAAACTGAGGGGATCTCTGTCTGGGAGAATTCGGATGGGTTTTATCTCCTTTCTCTGATTAATATGAGCCTTTAAAAGCGTATCATCTCTGTCCCTTTGCCCAAATAATTGGAGAAGATCAGAGTAAAGGAGGATCAATAGCAAATAAGTAGTCTACATTTTCTCATATGTCAATGTAAAGGACGTCAGATGCAGCACACTGAGAAGGGAACAATACAAAGTTAGGGTGTCTGTTTTACATTTGGATAAGGACTATTCATCGTTACAAAGGAGAAAGTGAATTCTGTTGCCCTAGCAAACACAGGAAAGGTAGCAGTGATGCTTATGTCCCACCAACAAATTCATCTGAGGACCACACCGAGATTTGGGCTCTCTCTGTTTGTGAGGGGGAAATGGAAAGCAGCAGAAGCGCTGGCTGATGGAGCAGTACGGACACCACCCTGCCAAGCTGCCTGTGGAGCCTGGAGCTGCCTCCTAATGAAGGCAAGCGACTGGTCACAACTGGAGGCGAGCTGTTCCCCATTTGTTTGTGCTCCTCAGAGTGGCAGGGATCCGCTCTCCATCAGAATAATCCAATTGAACAAAATGATTCATATTAGCAGGCACATCTGTCTGAGGCCAGAGCAGAACCCTGGTGTTAGTTTAATAAATGGCATTCATTAAACTCAGCTGAAAATATAATCTGGAGAGACTGATGGGGTGAACAGAGCAAAGAATAAGCAAAAGGAGTTAGCAATTATCAGATGTCATTTGTTCTACTGGTACCATGGAATTGGGGCTTGTTTGCTGAAATCTTAATTTCATTTTGCTGAGGCAGAATCCATCAGAGAAGCTTATGCTGCAGCTATGATTCCTGTTTGTCAGACCTTGGTACGGAATGGGGCACTTTTCTTTTTCCATTTTCTACCAAACAGAAAACTGAAGGAGCACAGAGCCCAACAGAGAGCCAAAGGACAAAAAAGATGGAAGGAACAGCCTTGCCTTTGCCATTAAAAGATAGCTGAGTAGAGTTCTCTGTGCTGCAGTGCAGAAAGAAAGAGAAGTTCCTTAGGGCAGGGACCCTTGACATTTCCAATGCAGCACCTGTCATAGATATTCCCAGATCCTCTGCCATTTTCCCTTCATACTGAGGATGTTTGTAAACACTCTTCATTTGGCTTTAGGAGCATTTTTCACTCTACAGGTGCCAGTGGAAAAGATTCTACAAAAGTAGGGATCTTCATATCCAGTGGCCAGGTCAGGGTAATGCCTAGCAGCTCTACACTGGCTGACAGCCCCAGCTGCATTTTGTGGAGTATTGAGGAGGAGGCATCGGCACAGAGGTGCTCCAGGCAGCCCAGACGTTCAGACCTCAACCCTGATGGTCCCAGCCTGCCTCCTTCAGGCACACCTCATGCCTGGCTACCAGCCCAGTCAGTTGCTTGGCATTAGCATTCCTGGCCATAAGTCTTCACATGAAACACTAAGTCCAGAAAGCCTGCTCTTAGCAGGGAGAGCTGCCTTTCCCATTTCACATTGAACAGAGACAAGCTTCTTGGGCCTGACTTATAGCTATTTATGGTCAACACTTGAAGATTGGCTGGACAAGCTGGTTTTTTTGTGAGTTGCTTTTGTTTGGTTTAAATTTCTCCCCACAGCTATTCAAATGGTCTTTGATGTGCTCCAGAGGAAGGCAAGAAATGTTTTTATATTTATAGACTTTCCAGGGCAGCATTCAAGTCACAATCAGTCAGAAAAAATCAAAAGAATAATGGAGGAGAAAGGAAACCTTGACCTCATAAGCTTTCAGCGTTGATTAGTTTGTTGGTGTCAGGAACCTTTTCTTGTTCAGGGCAGATTAGCTGTGAAACAACTTCTCCTCTCCCACCGCTTTTCTTTAATCCGTCCCCTGCATTCCCATGGAGAAGGTGGAGTCAGTAACTGCCTTCCTGGAATTCTGCTTCAGAGGAAGCAACCAAATGGACTTACACACCAGCAGTGAGGTGCTAGGGTTTGGATTTTTTTCAGAGACTCATCTTCTCAATGTACCCTTTGGCAAGAGGCTGAGCACCTTCTATTTTCTATGAAATTAATTAAAAAGCACTTGCTGACATAAGCTGCTCTGGAGATGCTCAGAGGTTGTTCTTACCCTGGAAAGTGCAGGAGATGGGCAGCGAGTTATAGAGATGGACAGCATCTTTCTGGCATTTGCCATGGACTCCAGCATCATCAGCAGGCTTCATTCACAGCATTCATTCAAGTGGATGAGACATGCATTTAAAGCCATCTTCTATTCCACCACCATTCCTCACTCACGTAAATTGCTAGCCCTTAGGCATAGGGAGGAGCATAAAAGTTTAGGCTAACTTAAGCTTGTCATTTGTACGAGACCAGTGAGAAACTTGCCCAATTCATTGCAGCATAAGAAGCTGCATCTGACATCTCACTGGTGGCCCATGCAAAACAAGGTCTTAGGTGTCACCATGGTTCCTCCTAAACACTTCTCTGCAATATGCAAGCCCTGATTTCTATGCAAGTTGGCAAGTGCATTTGCGAGCTGAGGACTAGGAGACGGAAGAGAGTTGAAAAGCTGTTGTGCCCTTAGGGATATCTTCTCTAGGCACATAGAGAGCAAAAGCTCTCACTGCGCAAGTCTATTCATGGTCACCTTTCACAATGTCTTTGTCATGTTGGCATTGAAAATGTAAAACCAAAAAAAACTTAAACAAAACATATTTTGATATGTAGATTATAGTCTCAGAAATAACTACTATAGGTATTAATCCTTTCCTTGGTTCTTTAGAGCTCTTTTCCCAGAATTTCAGAACCTCAGATGACTGCAAGATTTTTTCTAAATTTCAAACTAATGAGACCATTAATATTAGCATTAGGGGATGAAATTATGGAACTAGAATGTCAGGTAGAAGATCAGACGCCTCTGCATAGCTTTTGGTCATAGCCACGTGTCAAGTCCCAGCTGCAGAAGATCAACTGGCAGGATTTTCATAGAATCATAGAATCATAGCATAACCAGGTTGGAAGAGACCCACCGGATCATCGAGTCCAACCACAACAAAGAAAAAGTGAATGATGGAAGGAGCCTAAGAGATCTAAGTTCAGCCTCAGTTCTGGTTCACGAGATAAGGTGTTCATGTGGAATCAGTACACTTGCTGCAAGATTCTGTGTTTCTTCCCATAGTCAGAGACTAAGTAAACAAGTAATTGGTGTGGAGATACCTCCTCTATAAGAGTAAAGGAGATCAGCATGAATTGTCATGTACCAGTTGTGGCCATTGTACCAGTTTCATTTCAAGCTGCTCAGTATCTCACCCAACACCTCACTGAACAGCTGAATGGCTTGCATGATAGCTTCCTGACGTGTTTAAAGTCACCTGGACTGGTAGTGACCTGTTGTCTCGGTCATTAAAGGTGAACAGGTTGATTTAGAATAAAATGGGTTACAAAACAAAGCTCAACAGCACAGATAAAGAGGTCCAGCCTTGGGATTCAGCTCTGTGTGACCAGGGGAGGACAGCAATCCTAGTCAATACAGTTGCAGGCACAAAGGGCAGGCTTCGTAAGCAAAGGCTGTCTGAGGTGACAATGAACCAGAAAACCAAGAGACTGAGATGGATCAGATATTTACTGGACGCAAATGGAATTAGGATGTTATTTTCAATACTTTTTTTGAAGTACATTGAAGTAACCTTATGAACTAAACATCATGGGAATGAAGAAATCAGCTCATTAGTTTTCGATGCTTTCAAAACAAATGTTTTGGTTTGGATTTGTTTTTAAATTCTCCGACAAAAGTTTTGATTATTTTTTAAAAAAACATAATGTTTGACTGATTACCTGCATTTTCTTCAAAGAAAGACTTTGAAGAAAAATGTGATACAGCTTTAAATTAGAACCAGATAAATACCTCTACTATAGCAGTGAAATGAGTCATATACATAAGTGACAAGCATGAGAGGTTTCAAAATCAAATTCTGTGATACTGAAATTTGCCAAGAGCTGTGAATTCTTGAGAAGCCACTCCAACTATATGGAGGAATTCTTGTTTTATCTTTCTCAAACTGAGAAAGAGTTATCATCTCCTTAGCCTTGTTTCAGAAACACCATACAGAACGTAGCTTCAGGAAGGGCTTTTTCTTTTAACAAAAAAATTAATAACATCTAATAATTAATAGAGCTATGTAAACTTATTGAGTCATCCTGGGCTTTAATCAATATGAAATATTTGGGGCACCAATTTCCACCTTACTGCTCCTCACTGGAGGTACATTAGAGTTTTAGTGCAATTAAAACGAAGCAGGAAATATTTTTAGCTAATTGCACTGTGCACCTTGAAGGTAATTTGAAGCTGCAGGCAAAAAAAATAAAATATCACAAGGAGTAATTGAGTATTGCAAGCTGGGAGTATGTGTTCCTGGCTGCATTCTGATTTAGAGGGATACAGAGGCTACAGATGCTGAATAGGCTTGGAAGAACAAGGGTGAAGTCTTACTGCTATAGAATGGTGCCATTATATAGTACAGGGAAGCAGTCCCACAAGTACGAGGCTTTATGTGGAAGATGTTACAAGGTACAAGCCCTGCCATTCAGGGCAGTGAATGCATATGAATCAGTATTTGCTGCACTGGGGAAGTCTTACGTGATGGTGAGGCATGAGTTAACCCTGCCACCCCAACTATGGGCAGGCCAGGTAGCTCCCAAGTCCAGCCCTGCCTCCTGGCGCAGGCACAGGACCAGGCTTGGAGGAGTCACCTTGCTAGTGATTTCAGCTAGGAGGACAGTCAGGATCTCCTCCTTTCCTCAGCACTACCCTAAACAGGCACCATCCCAATAGCTCCTTCCTGCTCCCTGTGAGCAACTAGAGTCCAGACTCCTCACCCCCAGCCTGGCAGAAAGCTGTGGGCTCCCATGTCTCGTGGCAGTCACTTGAGTCCCAGGTAGGGTGTTATCAGGCGTCCTATTTGGAGGTCACAGGCAGTGTAACCCTACCTGCTGAGACCCATGAGCTAGGCTTGATTAGGAGTCTTGAGATCATCCTAAGATGCCATCGTCTGTTGCAGAAAAGTAAGGGAGAATGTGCATTGTTTCTCTAACCCTCGGCAACAAGAACAGGAGAGTGAAGCTCTGGGTTCATCAGCATTTTGATGAGCTCTAGTCAATCTACAGAGGGAAACAAAGCAGAACCAGTGGAGACTGGGCACAGAGGCTCGCTCACAGCTTCCCAATTAGATTTGGTTCTCAACCATGTACATTTTTTTAATTAAACTATTGGTACATTGCTCAGGAGATAGCAAACTCCTCGAGGCCCCCTTGCAATAAAGAACCTTTCATTATGTGCAGAAAGGTAGCTACCACACAGCTTAATTTCCTCTCCAATCTAATGTTCACCAGCAGCAAAAGCAGGAATGAGCACTCTGTATGAGCTAGAATAAATATCCCTTAGGGCACAAGACCCGGTGAGCTGGCCAATGGGAGTGGAAGAGTCTACAGGCTTTGCTGGAAAAGTAGCCACATAACACACATTTGACCTTCCTACTGCCCTGATTTCCAAAATGGACTGAGTTTATTTCACTGACCTTTGTCTACGAAGCTCTTGGTTGGTAAAACACAGCTGCAAGAGGAATAGGAAGCCATAGCTATATTTGCACAAGCAGTAAATTCTTGACGTTGCTGAGAAGGGCAACCAGGGCTGTAACTGCTCAGCCCTTATCCATTGCTCCCTGCCTCAGCCCGAGTGCTGGGCAGACTGGAGCTCCCTCCTCCATCAGCCCACCCTAAATTCCCACTCTGTCCCACCCCTGTGCTTCTTATCCTCCTACCACACACCTCCATATCTCCTTCAGGGTGCCTCCACCACCCTGTGATTCCCGTCACGCTGTGCCCACCTCTCCTGCCGCTGCTCAGTGACAGGACGAGAAAAGGCAACACCGCACCGGGAACCAGTGACATTTTCTGACCGCTCAGGCTAGCTTCTCCAGGAGCAGCTGCTCCATTGTGGTGCTTTTTCATCCGCTGCTTGAGACTAATGGCTCTAGAAAAATAGATAAATCAGAGGTGACACGGCTATTGCTGCTTGGCATTTTTTCATCAAGCTCGCTGTGGGAGGAGGGGGTGACCAAAAAGTGACATTTTGACCAAACTGGATATTTCCACAGCAAATTTTCATTCTAGTAGATTAAAAAAGAAATGCCAACAGCACAAAACCCAAAACTGTCTTGATTAAAAATGTTGGCCTTCGAAACACTAAATTCCTGTTAAAAAATAGACTGGTTTTCAGACTGATTAAAAAAAGACAAAAATTAATCTATTCCTCTGGCCACCTCTTCCATCCCAGATTTATTTTGTTTTTTAAACAAAATATTCACAGGAAAGAAAACCAAAATAATGACAATTTTCCCCTGGAACATAATTGTCATTTTTCAACCAGCTCTTAATGTAACATAGTTAAATGAGAACAATCCTAGTAACAACACTGCACAGCAAGTCAGTCACACGGTTATTTGAAAGAGAGGCATTACAATTTTAAGAGCTAATTTTTATCGTCACCGTTAATTTATAAGTGGGAAAAGTGAGGCAGGGCCATCAAGCACCTTGGAAAAAAAACACTGAAGACATTAGCATTTGAAATGCTGGACTCCCATCTCCCTGTTAGATCACACTAGCTTCTCTGTCTATATATGTGTAATTGTCTTTGTGGATATATATGTATATACAGTACCTCTGTATGTATACATATGTATAATATGTATGTGAGCATATTCATGTATATAAAGGTTCATATAGTCCGTGTAGTCTGTCTCCTTTTTAACCTTTGGATATTAGAACTGAAGCATCTGACAAAAACATTTTTTTTTTTTTTATTCCTAAAAATAGCATCCCAAGAGTCCAGGTAAATGCATCGATTTCCTTTACTGCACTGCCCTTCTGACTCTAAAATATTTGGGCTTCTAATCTTGGACTCCCCACAACGGCCTTAGCAGCAGCTCTCACAATGATGGAGCCCAATTTGGAGAGCCCTTCCTCCTTTCTCCAGCTCCACCGGGCATTTGGGAAGGAGTTGGGAAAGCAGACATCTACATGGATTGGTATCAGGGTACAGTGAAAAGGAGGGCTGAGGCAGAGGGAAAGCAGAGCCATTCGGGATTGGAAGAAAGTTGGTGCAGAGGCATAAAACAGAAGGAGAAATTGCTATAGAAACAAGAAGAAAGGCAAGGGAGAAAAACACAGTTTGAAATTTTGATAATATTGATCAGGCTCAGAGGCAACAGCTGTAAAGATCTGTCACCTGTAGGCAAAATATCTCCAGTGCCTTGCTGCAGGTGTGCTCAGGCACACGCTTTGGCAGATGGAAGGACAGGCTCCTGACTGCAGTTTCTGATGGGCTCACAAACATATTTCTGTTTGTAAACAGAGACTAACATGTAAGCATAAATGTAAAGAAACCTATATATCCTGTGGGCGCATGAGCAATATTCAGCCAGGATCAGAAGTTTAGGTGTGAGCAACAGGTGCTTGTCACTTTGCTGCTGAAAGATGTGATAGCCTTTGAATTTCTTTGGAGAAGTGTTCCTTGCCTCCAAGACAGTACAGGAAAAGGGTGATTCTTGGAGACTTGGCTAGAATGGACTGGGGGGAAGGACACAGTAGAAATAATGAGGGATAGGAGGCAGCACATTTAGCAGTAGAAGAGGAACTTCAACCTGGTAGCCCGTCATCACTGAGGCAATGATGGGCCAGTTCTGTGGTCCTGTGGAAACACAAAGCAATCTTGCACCTGTAGCTGGTTGCATTTGCAAGTTTAGCACATACATTCATACTCTGGCAGTGGGTAGATGCCCTGTGAGTAGTGTGCAAGATGCTGCACAAACCCAGCAGTCCCTAGACTATATAGTGAATGTCACAGAGCACAGGAGGTGTGTACTTTTAAGGAAGATCATCTGGACTTTCTTACTTAATACAGTCTATGGGAAAGTCCTACCCTTCTCTCACTTTCAAAAATTTGTTGCATAGATAGACGTGAATCTTTGCTTATGTAAGAGCTTGACTTTGTCACAAGAATATTCACTAGCAAGAGTGCCTAGCCTTCTCCCATTGAACCTGGAGAAGTTTCCCATTAGCACCAGCAGGAGACAGGGCAGAATCCTTCCTATTGTGGACAGACCTGGATTCCAGCCATAACTACCTACCAGACTCGTGGTGTAAATGGAACCTAAGCTGGCTCAGCACCTTTTTCTCAGTCCTTTGGTAAATCTGTTTTTGGAAAATGATCCAGACATCTTCATCATACAGCCTGTTCTATCTCCAGACCCTCAGGTTTATGGCTGTCAGGTTACAGCAATAACTAAGCCCTACGTATAGCAGAATAAATAGGGATGAAGAGCTGAAAACTTAGAATCAGTTGCAAGGGACATTGTTGCTCTTTAGCAGGACCACGTTCATATAAAGTAGGGGTGGAAAGTTTGAACAGATAGTCCATTAAAGGTTTCAGTCATCTTCTGGGGTAACCACACACCACACATGCAGTTACTCGTGCAGAAACAGTGAAAGAAAGCAGCCACAGGATAGCTTTCCACAGGCTGCTCACATGGCCTAAGAGACTTACTGAGTGGCCTTAAATGTCTTTTCTAGCCTTTGCAGAGTAAGAGAGACACCTTTGAGTTCCATTCATTCCACTGATAAGCAGACTTATTGTTCCTCTTCACCTCCACAGACTTTAGAGTGCTTATAGTAAAAGGACTCCTAAGCTGAGTTTCCTATGATGCGGAGCTGATCCCTGCAGTCTGGATAGAAGCTGCTGTTAAAAGATTTCCTGTGACAGAGGTGTCAGTACGCCTAGGACTACTGTGCTGACCACACGGGTTACAAGGAGTTGATTAAAGTGATGTTTTCTCTGACCGAGGCTTTGACTAAGATTCATTTCCCTTTGTGTTGTAGACTTACAATATAATTGCCCCCTTCACAATTGGTCACTCAAGGTCCCCGTTGTAACTACCAGAGAGATACAGGCTCTTTCTGGCTATGGTTCACAGTCTCAACAGGAGCAGTCATTTAGGACAAGTGAATTGGGACTTACAAGCCCTGCCTGTCTCCACTAAAATGGGCCTGGAGTGATTTGCTCAGATAGTGACGTCTGTATATTGAATCCTATAATTAGTAATTTAAGCCATTATCAGTGGCTATTCGATGGTCAAGAAGAACAGTCTCAGATTCCACTGAGGTGCTTCAAAGAAAAAGATGGTTTGGAGGAATACTGGCATTTATCAGGTGTATTTAAGCTACCATTTGCTCAGTGAAACAAGTTCTTGGTCCGTATTACCTGCAGCAAAGATACTTTCCATATGTCCTTGTGTACAGACCTGAACTGCTCATAAAGTATATTCTTCCTTTATCTCCATGGTACTACTTCTGAACTAGGCTGTGTACACTTGTCTTCATAACCTTAACATTTTAGCTCACAAATTTACTTCAGCAGTGCCAAAAGTTAATACTTGTTCTCAGCAAAGTGAATGGCTTGTCTTAAATAGATGAGTTTGGCTGATGTCCAGTCTATCTACCTAGCCTCTCAATTTCAGGCCACTGATGAAGCAGTTCTCAGAAGGCAGGCATCTAACTCCCCTGCCTAGTCAAGAGAGAAAGGCATTTCCCTCTGGATGCCTCCAGAGGGGAAGTCTATCTGTCCAAGTTTAAGACCTGAAAAAGGGATTGTTCACTTAAAACATAGTTTCATCTAACTCAAACAATCACCCTAAATACATAAGTGCTTATTACAAATCTTGCCTAAACCCAGGTACATCAGCTATGCAGGCTGGATATGGCCTTGGAGACCATCAAGGGGTCTTCTCCTCTCCAATGACTAAGTAGGTGCTGTAGAGCCCTGCTTTAGAAGGACAGCTTCACTTGGTGGTTGAAATACAGACTTGTTAGGCAGACAGGAAGACCACAGGTGACTTTCATGTAAAAATATTTTTTCTGGGTTGTTTTTTTGTTCTTTTAGCGTCAGCAAGTCCTAATCCTTCACCTATACATGTATATGTTTTTGTGTGTGTGTGTATGTATGTGTCTCACATCCACAGTGTCTAAAGGGGTGTGCATAGGACAGGCAGAACAATAGTAGCACCCACCACAAGTCCAGTGGTCAGCGACAGACCAACTTGGTCCTCCCTGCTCTACCCATAAGGCAGATAGTTTTCCCTTGCCAATGTGATGTCAAAGAACCCCTCCTCAGCTTGATGGTTGCCTGGGGTTTGTCTGTCACCCTGATCCTGCAGCCAGTGCCATCCCATACTCCAGCTCCAGAGAGGAAATGTGTATGGCTGTCACTTCCCACGGATAGAGCAGAATATTATTTCTTCCATCAGATCTCATCCATTTCTGCTGCCTCCTTGCTCCTTTCAGGGGAGCAAAGCCTGTCAGCCCTCTTCCTCATAAAGCCTAACCCATACTGCTGGCGTGGCTGAGGTAAGGGAAGAGGCTGTTCTTGCTCTGATGGAAGCTGTCCTTCCTCCCCGACCTGCTCTTTTTCTTATGGTATGGTATAGCCAAAAAAACCCTGAGGCATAAAAGCGATGCCAGAGGGCTTTTCCTCTTCCTCATGCACAGCCTGGACATGTATAGCTGATGTTACTTATCTTTGGGTACTTATGGATACAAGCTTTACCCTGGGTCATCTTAAAACAGACAGTTTTCTCCCTCTTGGCTTGTGAAATATCTGTAGACCCAGATCTTGCATCTGCCTGGGCAGTACCAGTCTATTGCCTCCACTTAAATCCAGGATACTCAGGTTGATGCTTCCAGCTCACCAAAGGGCAGGGCACTGAGGTCAGGCGATCAAGGAGTCTGCTCCAACCAGGGCTGCAACCAGCTAAGGGATAAGTGTGGAGCTGAAGCCAGTGCTCCAATTAAGGTCTTAGTTCGGCACCATCTCTTGTCAGCTGAGCATAAGTGCTGTATCCAGAAAGCATGTTATATTTCAGAAAAAAAAAAAATTAGTAAAAAAACCCAAAAATTGGAGAAAGAATTTTCTCTAGCCAGCATGCATGACTTCAGGATGAGAACTGCCGACAATATTCTTGTGACACCCAATCGCAAGGTGAAATTTCAGTTGTGTGCAGTGACTTTTCAGATATAGGCTGGGAGGAGAGATATGAGCCCCGCCAAGGGGATAGAAAGGCAATACTTGAAGAACAGGGTGCAGAGCTGCTGACTGAGACAAGTGTATTGTTGTGTGCAGTGATTTTTGGTGTTTACTGAGGCAAAACTCCCTCGGCCAATAAAGGGACATTTTACTTTTGTAGGAGAGGAACAGAGTGTTTCTGGAGATTGTAGCAACCAGCCCCTGGCAGTTTATTTTTTATTTTTCTTTTTCTTTTAGTTTTTCATTTTCTTTATTTTCCTCTTTTCCTTTTTCTTTCATTTTTTCTTCTTCTCTTCTGCTTCCTCTTCCTCGGTCTTCCTCTTCTTCCCTTTTTTTACCTTTTTTTTTTTTTAAATTCTGGACAGAACCATACACTAAAGGAGTAAATGTAAATGTTTTAATGATGCCAATTTAGAGACCATTGTATCATCTAAGTTCTCCTGCAAGTCTGCTTCCCACACCATACCAGCATTGCTGTGTTTTGGAGCCTGCCGTCCTGTGAACTGCTAACTGGACATGCAGAAAACAGCAGTAGTTGCTTTACTTTTTCCTCTTTTTTTTCTTTTTTCTTTTTTCTTTCCTTCTTTCCTTTTTTCTTTTTCTTTCTTTCCTTTTTTTTTTTCTTTTAAATTCTCAGTAGCCAAAGCAGCTCTTGGTCTATTACTTCCTCATGATTTTAACCATGGGATGTAATCAAATTAGAGCGATACCTGCTCTGGAGTCCATCCAAAGTAAGGGAAAGGCTCCCAGGGGACTTTGGCTAGCTGTCCAGTGAAGCCCAGGATGTTGGGGGTGGTATGGGAAAGCCTGGAGCTAACAAAAGCATTCTGGTTGGCAGCGAATGTATTTATTTTCCAGACTTTGCTAACCAATTCGTGTCTGCACTCATTCATTCAGTGCATGCTATCTTCAGCAGCCGCTGCATAACGTTCTGTTACTGTTCACTGTTGACCGTGTGTCTACATTTAAGTGTGTGTTTTACGTGTGTCTCTCAGGCTAGGCCTCCTCCATCCTTTTTTTATTCTTCCTTCCTTCCTTCCTTCCTTCCTTCCTTCCTTCCTTCCTTCCTTCCTTCCTTCCTTCCTTCCTTCCTTCCTTCCTTCCTTCCTTCCTTCCTTCCTTCCTTCCTTCCTTCCTTCCTTCCTTCCTTCCTTCCCTCCTTCCTTCCCTCCTTCCTTCCCTCCTTCCTTCCCTCCTTCCTTCCTTTCTTTCCATTCAGTTAGTTTGGTTTGCTCTACTTCTTGTTTCATTTTCTATAGTTTAATTGCAAGTATTTCCATTAGATCTTTTTGACTGATGTTGTGTTTGTAACTTTTTTTAATTATTATTTTTGTATTTATCTTCTTTCCCCACCTTTCCCTTTTTCCACACTATATATAAATATATATATATATAAAAAAATCTTTTCTTCTTTTGTCATTCAATCAAATTCCAACAAAACCAACCAAGAGCCAGTCAAATCCACCACAGTCTCGCGCTGAGCTAGGAAAAAAGTTCACGTAATGACATGAAAGTGGAGAATACAGTCCCCCAGGCCGTAAGTTCAAATCAACTCAAAGTTGAAAGTGTGACATGATGGCGTCATGTAACAAGCTAAGAATTGGTTGCATGACATGCCGTCAAGTTTCGTGCAGGTGCCGTGATTGAAGCATTTTTCTTGGATGTTGTATCAGTTGATGATTGGCCAGTCATGATCACATGTGCCTTTTTTGACTTTGTGCTGCCACAATTTTTGCTGTGCTCATTTTCGTTTCGTTTTTGGTGCTTGCAGTGGTTTCTTTATTTGTCGTTTGATTTCTCGTCAGCGTTTTATGCTTCTTTAGATGTCACATAGAAGGAAAAAAAAAAGATGGATTCCTAATTCTTTAGAAAAATGGGATTGTTATAACTACAGATAATTTGGAAAAAAAAAAAAAAAAGAGAGAGAGAGAAAATGTGTGGTTTTTGCACTGAAAATCTTGTGATTTTATTTTTTTTCCGGAGAATTCGGGGCCTTTTTCAATTGACACCTTTTTTTTCCCCTTAGGATATTTCAAATCACTCTCTAAAATTAAAAAAAAAAAAAAAAAAGACAAACAAAAACCAATAACCAAAAAGAGTAATGCTAGTAATGCTAGTTCAAAAACTATAGCAATCCAAAAAAAGCAACCCCAAGAAAAGCCTCATTGTATGTCTTTTCAAGAATTCCTAATTCTAAGGTTACGTATTACAGCAACTCCAGCCAAAATCAATTGTTCAGGGGGAGGGAGGGATTGTTTTGAGTGGGAAAAAAACCATCCATATCAAAAAGCAAAATGCATCTTTTTGTTTACAACTGAAAAAGGGTCCTTGACGAGTGTTCTTTATTTTTTTATTCTATTATTATTTTTGGTGTTGTAATTGTTTAGACTGCTGTGTACGGTTTGCTGTTTGTTGAACCAACAGTGTGAAAACCTGCCAGCATGGATTGATATTCCGCATGACACTTTTCCACCAGAGTGGACCTTTTGCAGTTTCTAAGTTTCTTGATGTAATAAATCACCGAGTGTATAAGAAGAACCTGCTTGCTAGAAAGAGATAAGAGCTAATCCTTAATGATTAAGCATCCTACTTAAATGTCAAGCCTAGTCGGATCATGATTACATTTTTTTAAAATAACTTTTTTAATTAAGAAATGTTAGCTTTACATTTTTTGCAAAAAAAGTTTATTCCAACAGTCTTTTTTTTTTATTTAACCTCCTATAATTGCCTGTTCAAAGTCCAACTTTCTGACATTCACAAAAGAGTAGATGTTATTGGCAGCTATGCCTCCACAGAAAGCCCATACATTGTCATAGAAGGCACCACATTAAATGTTGAACAATTCTTTCTCAATGCCTTTCACACTAAATAGCCCACCAAGCAAGATTGTGATCTGGCATTGTAAAGTGGTACTTAAAAATAATTAAAATGCAGCTAACTGCACATATATAGTGATACAGATTTACGTAGAAATGCCCTATTGTTATTATTATTATTATTATTATTACTACTATTATTATTATACTTTTAGCAACAATTGTATTTTTCTCTATCATGATCGTGACTACCTTGCTCACTTTGGATTTGATCCGGTTCTCACTGAAGTCAAGGGGAATCTTTCTGTTGACATTGAGTGGGAGCAGAATCAGAGCCAACGCCTCCAAAGCAAAACACGAACCAGAAGCCCCATCCTGTCCCAATTGAAGGGAGAAGAAAACACCCATTACTTTCAACAGGAGCAGGATTGGGCCCCAAAGAACAATCTTGGTTTTAATTTCCTTTTCATTTTTTAGGTCTTTTTACCCCCTGTCCCAAATACCCCCACACCTTCCCTACTCCCCCCGCCTCTTTTTGATTTAATTTGCAACAATCTTCTTCATTTTTTAGGGCAGCAGCTGAATGGGCCACATTTAGAAAAAAAAAAAAAGTATATATATATTAAAAAAATGGGAACTGTTGGATTACACCTTTGACATATCAGCAAATATCAATCAAGCTGAAGACTTCAGATTTATTCTCTCTTTGATTGTTTAGACTGTAACATTTCTTCAAGAAAAGTATCACATCTGCTGACTTCGAAGGACATGCGCTTGAAAACAAACAAAAAAACACATAAGTAAAATCAGAACAGGAACAAGATCAACCAGGATTTATGAAGAGACACTGATATCACCACAGCGGCTTTTCTTCAAACAGGAGATGCAAACCTGGATACTGAAAAAGGAGTGCCTGTTTGTCACCAAGGATGCAGTTACCATGTGTGACCCATGGTAACAGTCTCTGAGCATCTTTATCTGTCATTCCTTAGCTATATAGGGACCAAAGGACAAAACTTTTTACCGCAGACTTGTAGCTGTATGTAAAATATGGAAGTTCTTTCCTTTTCTCTAAGCTGTTCCTAAAACAGTTTTTGAGAGCGATTATATGAAATATGTAAAAATTAAAAAAAAAAACAACAACAAAAAAAAAACCACAAAACAAACAAACGCTTAAATGCTTTTAAAACAGCAAGATAATAGTTCTTTGATACTTTGGGAGGTTCTTTGGTTATACATTAATTAGAGTTTATGAAGCTTTCATATGGTTTTCTGTATAATAAGTAAGGATCGCGCTGTTAAAGGCAAGTAAGATGGATATCTATGAAAAGCAAAAAAGTAGATAAATAAATACATAAATAAATACATAAAAAGGCATAGAGAAGAGAAAGGAAAGATGGTTGATATTAAATGGAAAACAAAGAAGGTTTGTAAATGCTTCTAACTCTCCCCATTTAAAATCCTAATAGTTGTACAGAATTTAAAAAAAGAAAGTTTAAAATACCTATATAATAGAAAAAATTAGACAACATAAAAAGAAAAAAATACAAAAAAGCAAAAAAAAATAATACTACATAGAAGTTAGCGTTAATGCTAAAAACAAAGATGTTGTAGAACTGTAATTTTTGTAGAGTTTAGACTGAGCATTAATTCCTATTCTCTGCCAATGCTCTTGGATGCTGTTATTTATTAAGGAGATAAAGGAGATAAATGGCTACTTCGGCAGCTTTTTTAACTGCAAGCATTCCAGCTATTAAAAAAATAAACAAACCACAACTCAATTCTGTAGACAATGCAAACGGGAAACAAAACAGCTGTCTTTTTATCAGACGCTAGTTCTAACTTGAACAACAAAACACAGCTAAACGCTTCATGTCTTCATGATCTGCTATCCGCAAAATTCCCATCATCCTATGCTTCAGTAGCTTCCATATTTGCTCTAGAAACCTTCAGGGCAAGGGGTTAGCCTAGAACCTTAATCTTAAAAAATAAAAAAATAAAAACAAAAAAAATAAAAACAAAAAAATAAAAAAAAAACCAATCTCTTTGAAGAATTTCTGAAACTGTTTACAAGGAATTTTGAAAAACAGGGGGTGTTAAAAAAAAAGATGCTGGCTCTGTTTTTCTGTAAATAAATTTGCATATTTTGTAGGACTTTTAATTGTAATGATAGAGAAAAACAAGGAAAACTATTTAATGAAAGCACGATATTTATCTTTGGTAAATGACTTTAGAGCAGTTAAAAATAAGACATTGCTTTAAAAATCTGACTCAGAAAAAACGATGAATTATTTTAGAATGCATATATTTTAAAGTATATCATATTTATTATAATTTATTTTCACACTCTTAAAACTTGATTTACATCATTCTCACACTTGTTTGGATTGATTGAGCAGTGTGATAATTGTTTCTGATTCCTATTTGATTTTAGTCTGTTTTAATGTTCTTGTTCGGGTTTTGTAGTATTTTTTATCTTGATCTTAAACTTATTTTCTCTTTCTTTGTTTTTTTTGTTTGTTTGTTTGTTTGTTTGTTTGTTAGTTTTTATTTTAATTTCTATTTCGTGTCGGGCCTGTTCTCATGGTCCTTAAGCTGTCAGAATTCCCATGGGGATGTTGCGGGTATTTTGGCAGAGTAAGGGCTGTCAGGCAGAGCCCTCAGCTAGGAAGTACAGATGTGTAAAGCAGCTGCAATTCCATACAACTGCTCTTTCACTCTCAATTCCCTAAAACTCCTTGTAATCTTCTGTAATTATTGAATGACGCTTTCCAGCTTAGCCCTAAATAAAGCACAGTTTAAAAAAAAATGCGATGTTCTTTATTTCTTGATGGCTTTCCTTAATGTGTTTGCTTTGAGAACAAAATGAATCTATTTGACTCTTTCATTAATATACATTGTTTGAGCATCAGAACAAATCCCTTTGTTATATAAAACATATCTCATTGGATTGAATTAATGACACAGTTTCATTTAATGTTTGCTTGATATTCCACTGTGATTTACCTTAAACCTAGTAGGTTAGAAGATCAAATAACGGTACATACAAATTAGAGTCATTGTAGCTCCCATTTGAAGCATGTTGTTTGATTTCACGCTTATGGTTTTTTCATGCTGGTAAGTATAGAGGCCACAGCTCGGGACGTTGTTCCTTTTGCTGCTTTGGGACAACCTTGTGAAATTCAGCAGTCTCCAGAGAAGAGGTTCAATTTCTTCCTGAGCATCTCTCACATCTTATCTTTTGAATGATTATTTTTTTCCGCTCAAAATGGCTGCGCCAGATCAGCTGAGCTGAGGCTGGGTCTGAAGTCAGGAGCCTTTGCATTTTCTTCCTGATTCTCACAGCATTTTGACAAGTTACACTAGCTAAAACCATCTCTAAATGGGACTAATGGTGCTTGTCCATAATTTGAACTCCACAAATGGAAGGAGTTCCATTAGTAGATACTCTGTTAGTACTGTTATGAGTTACTAATGTCTGTTCAGGGCTATAGAAATAAATTAAATGTAAATCAGGTGATGAATACAGGGAGGGAATATGATCAGTATTTTCTTTTCATCTGAAGGTAAAGGCAAACATAGAAAAGCAGACAAATTGACCCCATCTTTTTCTTTGGCAGAAAGGATGGTCTGTAGGCTAAAGGTGTGAGAGCTGGCCTCAGATGTGATTGAGCTAGAAAATGAAGAGTTGGTCTCTAGTAAGAAGTGGTTTCTGCCCCAAACTCCATTCAACATCCTCCCTTGAACTCCAAGGACACAGAAGGCAGAGACACATCCCCAGGCCCAGGCTAGTTTGATGGTTAAGGCAGGTGGAGCTGGTGAACATCAACAAACAGGCTCAATTTCCCACACTGTCGCAGCAAAGGCAGCACTAATATTTGTTGCCTGATGCTCTCCTAATTTCTCAGGCCACCTTCCCTACTCTCACTTGTGACCCCCCAAGCTCCCCAGAGCCTTTCCTTTCCCACCTTGAGGAAGATGCTCTGTCTCTGCAGTTGTTTTGGGACTGTGAGGTACATCCTACTGTACCTGCAAGGACATCACTGCAGGGTCTGAGTAGGACAGGCTGCAACTCTGGAGCATCCAGCTGGGGACACTCCTGGCCACTGAGACACAGCTGGAGTCTGTTGGCTGGTAATTGTAAGATAAGATTTCAGAGTCTTTCAGGTACACTGCAAAACACAGAAGATAAAATATACAATGCTGGGGTGCAGCCACCTTCCAAGGGGAGGCCAGAAAACATTATTAAATCTGCCTCTGTGGCCCAGTAGCCTTAAAAATATTTGTCTTCACAGAGTTACCACTGGGATTGCTGAACTGGGAAATCTGGCCAAGAGGACCAGAAGGGACAACCAATGGAACAGGAGGGATCATGCATGGTTCTCGCCTTTCTTTCAGCGCTTCCCCATGCATTGTATTACAAGCTCAAAAAGTGGGCAGATCTCCAAGCCTCGTCCCCAAAAAGGCACCACAACACTATCAGTCCACTGGAGGTTCACTCATTCAGGTGTGCCAGGGAATAAAGCTCTGCTATGACCACTTCGCTGCCTGAATTAAGTAATGTTTACTCACCACACTCTGCTCTCTGGTTATGGTGGAATCATGGACTCAAATAGGGCAGGCTGAAGCACAAATGTAGACATGGCCTAATGATTGATTTAAACGCCTTTTTCTGGGCTGTCCAAACATACTAGCCCTGATTTAAGACCTAACTTCTGGTCATACAGAGTCTCCATGCTTCTATCCAAAGGACGTTTACTCCTTTACATTGTAGGTGCAATAAGGCAAAACAAATAAATCTTTCAAGCATGGGTCTGTTTCAGCATGGTACTATTCTTGGGGCTGGCAAATAGCCAAAGGAAAGCCCCACTATGAAGCAATGAAAATGAAGAGAGAGGCCAAGACAGCCTGAAAGCTTGTAGCTGCCTGCCCACCTGCACCAGGATACAGCAGATTGGGAACACTCTATTACAGAGGTTCAAAAGCCACTGCCTGGTTGCTGCTGACTCCTCTCTCTCATTTGTAGCTGATAAATCATATTACATGAAACTAAAGGTTTATTAAAGGTCAAATACTCATCCTTCACCAAGGTGCTCCATGGCACCATTGTGATTACCATAAGCTGCAATGTCACCGCCATGAATAGCAGGGGGCAACCTTTGGTACAAGGACAAGGCATGGTTTGCAGTCATTCTTTCTGGAGTCCTATGGAGACACCTCAGCCACTAATCACATTTCTGTATCTCTAATAAAGTAATAAATCTGCTCCCGGAGTCACATTTCCATACCAGCATTCCCTGATGCAGCCACAGAGCCACTTTTCCTTTGCACATGCAAGAGGAGACGATTCATCTCCCCATTTCTGCCTCATTCCCACTCCAGGTTGATGTTCATTAGACACTTTCTCTTATTAAGAGATTGTCTGGGCTTTGAATGAGGTTATGGAGCTCTCCTGGTTTTCTCTTCATGTAATTAACATTGTGATACCATTTGGAAATGTCCTTGAGAAGCAATGTCAGGGCTTTTCCACTTGACTATTCCCATTTCCAACAGGACATTTTCCCTGGTCCTGAGCATACCACAGCAGCAAACACCCCATGAGTCTAAGACCATGCAAGGTGGTTTTGTCTCTGGTTTCAGGAAGACCTCGCATATCACTGGGTTTTGGCAGAAAGGCAAACACATCACTGGGTGCTTCAGTGCAGTATGCAAACAAAAAGCTTATGCAAGCTCATGTACAACATCACTTGGAGAAAGAAGCTGTGAAGCTGTTGCCTAGGAATGTCCCTTAACAAGCTCCTTTTGAAACCATCTGGCTTGCCCTACCACTCCAGAGCCAATGAAATAGGAATTGTCTCAAGTTAGCCATCTGTGGAGCCTGAAGATGCCTATTAGAATGTCACTGCTGTCCTATTTATTGAGGAAATCAGCCCTTAAACAGGTTTCAGTCCCATAGCTTCCCTCTCACTACAGTAAGCACTCACAATAGAACAAACACATCCTCAGAACTGTTGAGAAGACACAGGATCAGAGCCCTTGCTCTTCATTTATTAAGAGAACAAAGCCACTCTGGTGTCTCATAGAATAGTTTGAGTAGCAAGGGACATTTAAAGGTCACCTAGTCCAACCCCTCCTGCAGTGAGCAGGGACATCATCAACCAGATCAACTAGTGCATCTCTTTGCACACTTCCACTCATCGCTGATATTGTACAAGATTTCATTAGTGCTCACCCAACCTTAAGCAATTTCCACGCTGCTGCTGAGGAACCCGTATAGCACTATTACTGGTAAACACACAACAGTATCTGGTGGTGAGAAACATCTTTGTAGAAACATCCTCTCACCATGGTATTCATAAACCATCTTGAATTCTGGGTCTCAGTCTGGGAAGTTTGAACTTGGCGTGGACTACCTCAAGTGAGCACAGACTGGGGAAGGAGGTTCCTTGCTCACATAAAGGTAAGTGTGCCCTTTTCCTGCAAGCAGCAGCCTCAAGGTGTGCAAGACATTCACACAATTTAAAATAAGATTCAGCTTCTTTCTCCATCCAGCTGGAAACTGAGATTTGTCCCCCAGACTCCCATGATGAAGAACGTGGCCCTGATTACACAATCATAAAGCAGCCCATGAAGGTATTCACAACTCCCCTCATTGATCTACTTGTTTGGTATTTGTTGTTTTTTAAAAAGGTGGAAACATAAATGGAAACAGGGACCAAATGACTCCATAACCTCTCCTAGGAGACCCAAGCTCCTAACAGTACTCACATGAATGTGACGTACATCATCCAGCACACAGAACACCTCGAAGTGAGAAAGAGACACAGACTCCCACTTGGTATACCTTAGCCTGCTGCTCGCAGAGCTCTGATGGGGTTTACGCGTTGCTAGTTTGCAGCTATAGCTTCCAGCTCTAAAAAAGAAGAGATACAAACACAAAAGTTTGCAGGCAGCTGCTGAGTGGGTTGGTTAACATGCTCCCAGTGCAGAGCCAGAGTATGACATTCCCAAGATGGGCACTTCTCATCCTCAGAGAGACAGAGGTTCTAAACTCTCTCCACCCTTTGGGGCAGGTCAGATCACATTTTACTTTTTCCAAACACAGCACAGGAAATGCAATTGACTAAATCAGTGTTATGAGTCCTACCATACAGCAAAGAACCCACAGATTAGTGGGTTGTGATGCCTCCTTCGAGAGTCCCTCCTCTGGAGGGCAAGGGAAGAAATTCCACTTCAGTAAGTTACAGAACAGACTCCAAAACTGAAACATTGTCATAAGGTACATTGTACACAAATCCTCCTACCAACTCCTACAAGGAAAGATTACCTTCTTTCAGTTAGCTCAATGAACTATTGAGTGAGACAATGGGCTTAGCAGTGTTGGAGAACCCTGTGTCAAGTGTTAGATATTAGCCATATCTTTTTTAAGCCAAGCCAACAGAAGCCCCTGAACACTGTTATAGCAGCATATAAGCACAGATGAAAAGTGTCAGCCTGATCTTTCCTTATTTTAACTCCTTCCACTCAGTCTGTTCTGCTGATTTCTGGAACAACCCCAAGGCATGCGTGAGGTTGGTTTGAGGGCAGGTAGCCAGAATACTGATGACACAGAGACACTTGTCCCTCTGGACCAAACACTTCTAATCCCAAGGGGCAGCTATCTAGAACATCTGCATTAGCATTTCACACCCAAAGTACCAAAGACAAAGGGGATCTGAGTCCCTGTGCACACCTCTGATAGCTGCTGACACGCATCAAGCAGCTGAGTTTAAGATACAAGAGAAAACAAGAGAACCATGAGGCTGAGGCACCCAAGAACCTAGGAAAACCTCACTGGTCCTGTGTGTGGGACCAGTTATTAGCCTCTTCTGGCCAGTCTGAGCACCCAACTCAGGAGATGATTCGGGGGATGACCACCAAAACTCCTGTTCTGATGCCAGGGTTGCACAGAGCACTTGAGGCCAAAACAGTTTAAAGAATTAGAGAGTTGCCTGGATTTCCAGATTAAGCTCTGCAGTTTAAGCAGGAGTTGTCCTATATCTAGCTTATTTATATCTCCCAATTTCTAGCCCAAAAACCTGATTTTAAAACTTCACTAAGTAAATATTTTCTCTCCTCCACTACCAAGCTTTTGCAGTGCTGGGAGAGAGCTGACTTCGAGTGAAATACTGGATATTTAAGTTGTTTTATTTTTCTACAGGTAGGGAATCCATGTAAAGCAACACACTTGTCTGAAAGACTTACAGTCCTGATCCAGTTCAGTTGGAGACTGAGGAATTCTTCCTGCTGTGGAGGGGCCGATACCACCAAATGCTAAGTTTTAGAAAGGGTTTTCATCCATCAAATTTAAAGGAGAAACTCCTCCCCATTGACTGAAAATGGTGAAGAAAAGTAGGCACAGGTCTGTGGAGCTAGGGACAGCTGGGGTGAAATGGCAAACTTGGCCTGAATGGACCTTGCTTAGCCTCTTTCCCATATGATTAGTGATAGGTACTTGGCATCCAGATAGTCACTAAACTTTCCTAATTGAAATCTTTTGATCATCCTGGCTCAGAACGGTTTGTATCACTCCACATTAGCCCAACTGGAGCTTTTGTTGCATTTTTAACAGAGTAGCCAAGAAAGGAGTGAGATCTCACTCCCCAGGGATTAGTCCTCCAGGGCTTACACACACAGATTTGCCTTGTCTGCCCCACAGGTGATGGATGGTCATGACCAGGCATTACACCTGACTGAATTAGGAAACACTTCACTCTGGTAAAGAAGGAAACCACTAAATCTCAGCTGGGAGGTAGTCACTGAGAGAAGCCAAGTGCAGCGGGAGGTAAAACAGATTAGCCATGGTTTGTACTTACCATTTGAAACAGCCTCAGAGACTGCACATATGTTTGGGTTTTGTGTACTGAAGAGAAATGCTGGAGTTTCTGTACACGCCTTCCCTGAGCTGAGCAGTAGCAACTTCCAGCCAAGAGGTTAGAGGTACTTTAAGACAAAGAGGCCATAGGTTCACAGGAAACAAGTTTCAGGGCTGTGAGTCTGGCTTCTTTCCCTGCCCAGAAAAGTTATTTCAAAGGCAAAGGCAAATATAGACCACTTCAATAAAACAAAACTGGAATATGATCCAGAAGGGCAGTTATTGCTCATTCTCACCTGGCAGGAACAGAAATGATATGGAACGGGGACTTTGAGATCTTCAGCCATTTGACTGCATGACTAAACTGTACAAAGTGACTGATGTGGAGACTGAGTAGGTGTGACAGTGGCATGGATAACTGCACATGCAAAATAGATATTGAAGCTCTTACATGACCTGCCTTGGTCACCATGAAGTTACACAATTTTCATGGTAACTAGAAATGCAAATTAAGAAGGCACCTGCTTCTCAAATCTTTCCAGTGGCTGGTCCTTTGTGAAGCTCCTTCTGGGGTTTTGCAAGTGGTGTTGTTAAAAGCTTTCAGAAACAGCCTCTTTCTGCAGCAAAAAAGTGAATAGTAATATTTACAACTGCTTTCAGTGAACACCATACAAAAGTCAACATGAAACTGCATCTTTTTCATGAAAGTAAAGGTCACTTAGCATTGGATATAGGCATTTTAGTATGTCAAAGAAGCCAGAATATCCTGTCTCAACATGCCCATCTTTTACACAAGAAAATACGTGATTAGTGTGACAAGTTGCAATAGACAAACATCTATGCTTCGCCATTCTTCAGTGTGAAAAAAACCTTTAGCCCCTTACTTTATCAGGCCCAAAGTCATTCCTTTGGCAATAAGATCAACAGAAATATCTGCATTTTTCTTCCAACAGTTAAATTATTTATGAGCTTTGAAAATAATCCCACTTTGTCTTCTAACCCTAGTTTTGCATATATACATGTCTTTTTCCATGTCAACCCCTGTGAATTCTTCAGCTAAAATATGCATTCATTAGAAAAACATTTCAGGGTATTTTTTTCTCTCCTCTTTATCTACTTGTTTGAATATGTTGTAAACTTGATTAATGTTGCCTTCTAATCTCTTTTTTTTCTAGAGAGAACACCTGGAGTTCTTTTAACCTGCTTCAAATAAAAAATAAAACTCAAAATCCAAACAACCCAAAATGCAAAGTCACACCTTCACAACCCTTTCCTTTCCCTGGCCATCCATGGCTCCTCTTCTAAGAAAGTGGGCACGGGCAAAATTTGTGTCAATGAACCTACAGAGTCATGGATTCTTCTAAAGCCCCCGGTAACCTGCTTAGTTTTTTAGCCTCTCTCTGACTAGAATAGTTCGGGGAGATTTATGACAGCAATTCTTCTGGTTCTTTTCACAATGTGTTTTCCGCTATTCTCATCTATCGCTCTGCCAACATGCATCATTTATTTAATACCAGTCACTAGCCACATTAAACCTTTTTTTTTTTTTTTTGAGGACATTTCCTTCTCTACCTGGGGAAATTGTGCAGGTAAATAAAGTCTGAGCCAACAGTCTTGGAACTGCCTTTTCTGCCTTCATCCAAAGCTTTCCGTAGGCATCAATCATCCTCGAACTAGGATTCTTCTCATTTTAATTATGCTAATATCACCATAATTTCATTCTCGTTAACAGCAATTGAGTTTCAGTCTCTGCAGATGGTGGAGCTGGACAGTTACCAAGCCACATGCCATCTTGAGAGGAGTGTATGGACCAGTGCTTATCCTATGGCAGCGCTACTTATCACCATTTCTGGGTTGCATCATTTCACTTTACCCGTTTGTAAAATGACATATGCTTTTAGTTTATCTTTGTTTTGAGGTTTACTAAAGAGTTTTTCAAAAATACAAACCAAAGTCCATTGTCCACCTAGGACATTCTCATTAAAATACTTCCTTGTCTTCTTTGATAACTTCAGATGAAGGTTTTAGAGGAAATACGTTATCAGTTTAAAGTGTGGCCACAAAGAGGACAGAGACTCTCTTTACAAGGAGCTACGCAGAGAAGACATGGGGAAACAGTTACAAGCCGCACCAGGAGAAGTTTCACCTCAGTAAAACAAATAAATTTTTTACAGTGAGATCAGTCACTGGAACCGTCTCCCCAGGGACATGTCAGTGTCTCCATCACTGTAGGCTTTCAAGATGCAATTGGGCAGAGCACTAGATAATCTCATCTAGGTTCCTTTCACCATGAGAGGTTGAATAAGTGATCTTTTGAGGTCCTTTTCAACCCAGGATTCTATGTTACTACTATGGACACTATTCCTCTATATTTCTCCAACAGAGCAGGTATGGAACCCAAATCATAGTGATGCTGATGGGAAGGGACCTCTCTGGTTTTCTCATCCTACTTCTGACTCAAAACAGGTCTGTCTTTTGGTCTTGCCCTCCCACTGTAGAGGAGGAGCAGGTTTGTGACTACCTGAGGAACCTGGACATGTATAAGTCTATGGGATCTGATGAGAGGCATCCCAGAGTCCTTAAGGAATTGGCTAATGTGGTTGCCAAGCCACTCGCATGATATCTGAAAAGTCACGACAATGAGAAGAAGTCACTGGTAACTGGAAGAAGAGTAACATTGTGCTAGTTTTTTAAAAGGGTAGAAAAGACGACCCTTGGGAACTACTGACCTGTCAGCCTCATCCCTGGGCCTTGGAAGATCATTGGAACAGATCCTCCTAGAAGCTGTGCTCATGGAGGTGATTAATGGTAGCCAGAGGCAAATCCTGTATGACCAATTTAGTGTCTTTCTATGATGGGGTAACCACATCAGTGGACACAGGAAAAGCAGGTGGATGTGATCTATCTGGAATTCTGTAAAGCCTTTGACATGGTCCCCCACAACATCCTTCTTTCTAAATTGGAGAGATATGGTTTTGATGGGTGGACTGTTCAGTCGATAAAGGACTGGTCGGATGGTTTTATTCAGAGAGCAGCAGCCAATGGCTCTATGTCCAGAAGGAAGTCTGTGACAAGTGGTGTTCCTCAGGGGTCTGTACTGGGACAATTGCTGTTTAATGTCTTCATCAATGATATTGACAGTGAGATCGAGCACCCTCATCAATTTTGCAGATGACACCAAGCTGAGTGGTGCAATTGTTACACCAGAAGGATAGAATATCATTCAGAGGAAACTAGACAAGATGGAGAAATGAGCCTGTGGGAAGCTCATGAGGTTCAACTAGGCCAAGTGCAAGGTCCTACGCCTGGGTTTGGGCAACCCCCAATTTCAGTACATGATGGGGGGTGACATGATTGAAAGCTGCCCTGTAGAGAAGGACTTGGAGTACTCATTGATGAGAAGCTCAACATGAGCTGGCAATGTGCACTCGTAACCCGGAAGGCCAACCTGTCCTGGGCTGCATCAAAAGAAGCGTGGCCAGCACATCAAGGGAGGGGATTCTGCCCCTCTATTCCTCTCTTGTGAGACCCCACCTGGAGTATTGTATCCAGTTCTGGAATCCCCAACAAAAGAAGACTATGGAATTTTGGAACAGCTCTAGAGCAGGGCTGTGAAGATGATCAGAGGGCTGGAACACCTCTGTTATGAGGACAGGCTGAGACAGTTGGGGCTGTTCAGAGCAGAGAATAGAAAGCTTCAAGGAGATCTTATAATGACCTTCCAGTACCTGAAAGGAGCCTACAAGAAAGCTGAGGAGGGACTTTTCAAAAGGGCTTATAGTGACAGGACGAAGGGAAATGGCTTTAAATTGGAGGGGGAAGATTTAGATTAGATATCAGGAAGAAATTCTTCATGATAAGTGTGTTGAGGCACTGGCACAGGTTGCCCAGGGAAGCTGCAGATGCCCCACCCCGGGAGGTGTTCAAGGCCAGGTTGGATGGGGCCATGAGAAACCTGGTCTGCTGGGAGGCGTCCCTGCCCACGGCAGGGGAGTTGTAACTGGGTGATCTTTAAGGTCGCTTCCAACCCAAACCATTCTATGATTCTGTGAAAACCAATGTGGGTAGGAAGGCTGCTGAGCACAAAAGCATTTGCCCAAAGAAGTGTTTTGTTGTACACAGGGACAATGACTTCAGCACACACTGTGAGGAACTACTCTGCCCCAAAGAGTAGCTCCAGTTCCACGCAGTGAAGAAGAGGTGGCTTCTCACATGTACAGTGAATAGCTTATCACTGGCTGCCCTCATCAGGCCAAGCCCAGCATTAATACCTGGGAGCTGAAGCCAGGACATGATGCGTGCAGAGCCCTGATGCTACAACTCATCTCTAAGCTGACAGAAGGGTGACTTGAGGAACAGTCAATACCCCTTGGCTGATATGCTGAGGAGGCTTCAGCTTAGACCTGGCTACAGGTCAAAAATCAGTGCAGTGTAGACCAAACCACACCAATCCTGCAGGAAGGGCTTGACATTGTGACTGCAAGCGTGAAGAATTATATTAAAGGGATTCAATGTTTTTTTTATTCTGAGTACAAATTCTGGCACAGCTGATAGATATTATGATGGACTGTTACAGCCTTCTGGACTGGAGAACACGTTAAAATCTCTTCAGGAGATGATATCTGACCAGTTTCTGATGCAACTGCTGCCTCTCCCTACTCTTTTTGACAGCTGACATCCCTAATACTCTGGTAAGACACAGGTGGTAGCTGTACAACTGAGGCCAACACTAAGTGGTCTCTGACAGCCCAGAAGAGTCACAGTTTTTCCATCACTGTATGCTTAGAACACCCTAAATCAGATAGCCATCTAGGATCCCAGCCAGACCTGTTTCCCCCAGGCATTCAAAACGTGCAAGAAATGAAGAGGTACTGTGTTTGGGAGAGTGGGAAAATTTCACTCAGATTTTGTGTTGTAGCAGGTCTTCTGCAGACACCTTTAGGATATAATTTTTAATCCATGTCAAGGACTTTGATTTTCTTCAATAATTTAATATATTTTGTAAACAGAAAGCACCAATTAAGGGAAATCACATGCAATGATAGTGAATAAATTACCTACTCATGCTTAAAAGCTAGTGGCTAATTTGGTGGGAAATGAAATAAAACATGACAGAATCTGCTTTTAAGGGCAAGAGGTCTTGAATTCTGCTTCCTGATCAGTATGACACCAATATTTAAGTCAATGGCCAATAAGGGCATTTCTGACTCCAATTTCATTTCCAGAAAACACTAATGTTACCCCACAGTGTGTTATTTGAATAATCGCATGTTGCCAGAGGTTGAATAAGATGGTTTCTCCACACTCTGCAATGGAGTACCGACACTTACTAAATTATGCTGTTAAATACTGTAGTATGGCTATAAAATACAATGAAGGCACGTGGAAAGATGCCAGCCCTTTTCTGAGAAAGAGAGAGCACTTTTTTGGAACCCTGCCTGTGGCCCGTAATTTTCACTTCCTCCCACTACAGTGTGAAGTGACATAAAAGGACTTGTAAAGTCAAGTCCAGGAGACTGGTGGAGATTTGAAGGAGTAAAGCTAAAGTTAGATCATCAACGTTAACATTTGACCTACTTGAACTTTCTGGGGAAAGAAGGAGGGAGCCAAATCTCCCACATACCTCTCTAGCAGACCTCACTGGAAAAAAAAAATTGAATTCCAGCCTGCAAAACATACATTTTTCAGCCCAGATGGGGCCAAAACATTTAAAATATATAAACATTTAATGGGGAAACTGTTGATTCACAAGCAGTAAATCTGTCCAGGAAAGTTGTGAACTAGGAAGATATTTCAGTATTTCATAGGAGGCTGCATTCAGTGAAGAAGAAAGACCAGTGGAAGAGGATGGGAGCATAGTTTACACAGACCAAGCCTCTTGCAATGTACTGCAGTAATTCACATGAAGCCTTACACATGCAATCAACAATAAAGTCTTTTAAGTCCAGCAGGCTCAAAATTATTTTTTTTTTCCTTATTAGTAATTACCAAGGAGGTGAAGGATGGAAAAGGAATTGAGATAGACCTTTCTTCTTGGAAAATATTTTAGTAGGAAAGATCATCCTACTCCAGTGGCCTTCATAGAACCATAGCATCATAGAATGTCCTGATGTGGAAGGGGCCCACAAGGATCGCTGAGTTCAACCACAGTATTCACACCATGTGTCTGAGGGCATTGTCCAAATGATTTTTGAATATTGTCAGCTTGGCCCCATGACTACTTCCTCAGGGAGACTGTTCCAGTGCTCCACCACCCTCTGGGGTACAGATCCTTTCCTAATATCCAACCTAAACCTCCCCTGGCACATCTTCCTGCCATTCCCTCAAGTCCTATCATTGGCTGCCAGAGAGAAGAGATTGCATGTGCTCCTCTTCCTTCCCTTGAGAGGAAGCTGTAGACTGAGAAGAGGTTTCCCCTCAGTCTCCTACTTTCTTGGCTGAACAGACCAAGTGACTTTAGCTGCCCCTCACACGGCTTCCCTTCTAAACACTTCACCAACTCTATGGCGTTCTCTGGACAACTCTCCAATAGCTTTATATCCTTTTTATACTGTGCACCCAAAACTGCACACAGTACAGAATGTGGAGCTGCATCAGCACAGAGTAGATTGGGATAATCACCTCCCTTGACCAGCAAGCAATGCAGTGCTTGATGCATCTGAGGACAGTCTTGGCTTCCAGGGTACACTGCTGGCATATATGACTTTTCACACTAAATTGGTGCCTAAAATCCTTCATTGCAGGAACGCAGACTGCGAGACTCAAAATCTAACTGAGGAACAACAAAAACAAAGACAACAGAAGTCAACTATGCAAGTCAACAGAGAAATATCCTATGACAGTGCCTGTGAAACAACAAAAGCAATACACCACCTGCCTATTTGCTACCACATTTCTGCAGAGGATAGCTAGTTTATTAGTGTAAGTAAGAATCAAAGATAAAGAATTATGAGGTGAACACAGGTGAGACAAATTCAATAGGACTTGTCTTCCTACAGTGATGCATTATTTTAATATATACTTATGTTAAGTATTTTTAATATATTTACATATATTTTATATATCACACATATACTTTAACACCTGTAAATTTATAAACAAACATAGCACCCAATCAATCTCTGGAAAGAGAATAACCTGTCAGGTTAAATGTGAGTTCTTCATTGGGTGTTGTCTTCTTGCGGATGGTCAAAACTAGAGAGCAGTAGAATTTTCTAAGTGACAATGTTTAAACAGGGAATATCTGAGACTTGTCCAAAATGCCCTATATTCATTTGCTGGGCCTGGTGTCAGTTGGAGTTGGCTTTCCTTAAACAGTCTCTAGAGCAGACGGAGCTTGAGGCATGATTTTTAAATTCATTACAAATTCAGAACAGCTCTGGTGGCTGCAGAAACCCTTCACAGAGTTCCTAGGGATAACTGTCAGCAAAGCTCAGAGCTACCTTATTCCATCCAACCTACTTCTTTAAACTCTCCACTCCAGGCACATGTGGACAGTGATTGCTAGAAGAACTTCTTAGGAAAAGGATTTGAAAGGAATTATTAAGGTTACTGATACAGGGCAATGTGGAGAGCTCATGCTCAGCCCCTCCTGCCATTATAATGGAGGAAAATAGTGCTAGAAAGAGCTTTTGCCTTAGTGCCAGGATCCCTGACACATTCACAAAACATGCGTGTATCAAGCAGGGAAACACCACAATCTTCCAGAGTGCAGGCTCAAATGGGTAGACCTGAAATGCAGCAAATGGCGTTAAAGAAGCTGTTAAGCCCTGTCACCCAAAATAAAGGTTATACCAAACAAAATCCTCCATGCTAGCAGTGTAAAAGTCACTTTTTCCTCCTCTCTTTAGGTTTTCTTCATCTCCACTGCACTCATGGAATAAAATTCTCATAGCAATTGGTCATAGCAGTTCAGCTGGGGACAGAGACAAGTATCAGGAGAGAAATAAAGTATGCAGAAGGACCCCTTTCACATTTTTAGAGACACAGACTGTATTTGCCCCTTTCCCTCAGGCTCTGTCACTTCATTTTCAACTCCTACAAGTAGCACTTGGAGAGCAAAGAAAGTGGGGGAGAGGTGTGAGAAAGATGAGCCATAAGTCTGGAGGAGAACAGAGATTTGGGGCACTGGCAGATGAGCTCTTCAAACATTGCTATGGTGTCCTCAGGTCCTGCAACACACTCCTGCATCTTCAGCCCCTGCCAAAGGCTTCCTCACACATCAGGGGTGGTAGAGGGGGGTCCTGGAGTCCTGACAAAGGCAAACAGATAAGATGCCAGACTGCCAGAAACAGGCAGAAGCTTCCCTCTCTGCTGCTAGAATGAAGGGTTGGTAATAAACCGCTGGGGATAAAAGGCAGCACCTTCCATCACCACTGCTGTCTACTCCATGAGTAGCTGTTGGACCGTGACAGCGAGGGCAGAGAGAGGGATTTAGTGAACAGCTCTGGCCTTCCTGACAGCATGCATCAAAAACACTCCTCTACACCAGCCGTCTGCAGACAGGACTGGTTTTGGCCTGTGGTTTGTCTGGCTGTAGGAGGACATTTATTTCTCTACCTCGTATTTCGCAATCCGACAATTTCCTTTTAGCACGAATCTCTTTCTTCCACCTCCTTCTCCATATTATAAATATATGAGTATGTGTGTTTCTTATTTTTTATGCGATCTCTCATAACTGCCAAAAAAAAATAAATCTCTTGACATAAATCCTTTTGGCTCAGGTTTCTTGACAAATATGTGCTAGTTTTTCTTTATCCCTCACACCTCTCTCCTCTCCACAAACTCTCAGCAAGAGTTTCTGCAAACTCTCAGCTCTTAAGTCCTTTTCGTGAAACACCTCAGGAGAAGTCACTGGGCTGAAGATAGGGTAGGAGAATTCTTCCTCTGCCTGCAGAGACTACGTGGGGCAGGGAGTGGCTATCTGCAATGTACTCTGCCTCCTTAGATGTTTTAGTTTCCTCCATTGCCTATATCCCTCCAAGCACAGTTAAGGTGAAAATGATCCCAGTCTACCTTCCATCACCTTCATCTGAGCCTGAGGACTACACCAGCATTTGGGTCAGCAGATATCTCTAGTCAATGGACATAGCTGCCTCATCTAATAGCATGCACAAAACTTGTGGCAAAGAGCAGAACTGGGACACAAACCCCAAACTTTTGTTCGTTTCTTGAGTGCTTCAGGCATAAGGCTGCTCTGTTCTACTTTTCTTGGCTGTACATTGGGAAGCAACATTCAACTGTCCATCTGAACTGATACATGCTCAGAGGATTCAGCATGAAGTTGACCCATGTGCAAGTCTGAACACAAAAGCTTCCCTCTACATGCTAGAGTTGGCAGTAAAGCAGAAAGGAGGCAGAACACATGCAGCATGCAGAGAGATAAAAGGAGGCCCTTGCTCCTGGCATCAAGGGCTTGATGGAATTTCTGTGGGTCCACGTCGATTTAGTGAATAGTTTTTAATCCTCTACAGAAATTCAAACAGAACTCACAGATCTTACTGGCACAGAGGAACAATGAAGTGGAAAGGTTTTGCTGAGACTCACCTGTACCTAAACTTTGGGCAGTGAGTGAAGGAAATGCCTGTATTTCCCATCTACTTAATGGGGACAGACAGGTGTTTTTCAAAGTTTCAGAGAGACCTGTGTTACTTAAGGTCACAGAGAGGATCTTGCAAAAACACCCTCTCAGATGGCTGGCTAGCAAATATCAATGCCTCTGCAAGTGCAATGGCTTTACCAGCTACCTAAAATACAGAAGTAAGACTGGTACCTAAGCTAGACAGACCTGTTAAATACTCAGCTTTTGTATTTTAACCTCACCAGAAGCTCCTGTTAAGGTGAAATATGTGGGGCAGCAGAGCACAGCAGCAGAGTTAGAGCCCATAGATCATAGAGTTAAATATCCTACTGTGGGCTAAAAGTGAGTGTGCACAGTTTCAGCCCACGTGTTGGTTGAAGTTATGAGCATGCGAGAAAAGGGGATTTATAATGAGAATGGCAATTCAACCTCAATTATAATGCGCTACTGTCTGCATACTATAAACTGGAGTTTTAATAATGAGGTAAGTAGGCTGAAGGAGAGAATTTCATTGTGTCTGTTTCACAGCCTAGAATTCTTACTAAATTCATCAGATCACTTGAGTTCTCCTGACAACTGTAGCAGTATAACTAATTTTAAAGGGGGGTTTTTGTACATTAAGGCTGCAACAAAAGATACAGACAGAGAAAACCTCACAGCGAAAGAGAACTGCAGATTGAGGACTATAATGTATATGAGATTTGAAAGAAGTAAGTGCTAAAAGATGTAGACAGCAGTTTTTCAGGGTCCTTAACCTTGATGAATAAATGAATAAAATCCCTTAAAAAATTGCAGTGTTTCTTTCAAGTGATTTCCAGCATGTTAATGATCAAGAAAAGCTGAGAAAATTGCTGGGAAAGGAGATGACTTTCCTCAATATGCTCTTACCACAGAGACTATGAGACAGACCTGAATTGTAAGCAAATAATATGCATTGCAAAATATGACAGAGGAAGCAAAGAACAGAGGCTCTTTAGCTGTCCATAATGCATTTGCATACAGGTTCGTTGACTGCAGGACTTTGTGATGTTGCCAAATCAAAGCTTTAATAGAGACTTTGAGCCTTCCAGTTGTTCCATATTCAGGCATTTGGACAGGACTCTTCTGTATTCTATTTTCTTACCTTACTACCCCATAAGAAAGAGAATGGGACCCAAACTGAAAGAGGGCACAAGGAATACATAGAAGCCTTTATCTACCCCTGTGAGCATCCCACCAACCATGTGCAACTCCTCACCAGCTAGTACTGAATGCCAAAGGGTTACTCACCTCCCTCAATTCTATCAGCAGTCTCCTAGGTGCTACTGGAAAAGTTAATGACACACCAGTAGAAAGCTCTGCATCTCACCCCTCAATGCAGTCAACAAAGGAGACATCTCACCACCTTTTGCAAGACAAGAAGAGGGTGACTTGTCGGTCTCCTGGCATGGTCTTACCCCAGAAGGCACCAAGGACTGGGGGAAAGTGCAGCTGAGACAAGGAGCATCAGGCACAGATGGGCAACTTGGCCGCTGAAAATGCAGCTGTTCCCAGATTTAACAAGGTGTCAAAGGAAATGGCAAATGAGAAATGGGTGCTGAAGACTGAAAAGTGTATCATCTCCAGCGATGTTTTCACCTCTTAGCTTTACTGTCTGATAGTGCTTGAGGACAATGCTCTTGTCTCTCCCTGTCTTTGAACCCTCCCCAGCACCCACATCATCCCCACACCCCTTTCCTCTACTGGCCCCACCAACCTCTAGCTAATAATGTAGCTGATTAGATCTTTCATCATTTTTATTGTTATCCACCCGCAGATTAATAAAACAGCGCTCTGGCTGTTTCTGGCTGACCACACTCCCTAATTTATCATAAAGACTTCGCCTGAAATACTTCCATGCGACATGCGGGGAGAGCTGCAGTCCCTCCCAGCCAAGCATATCTGTGAGACAGCGCAGCACTATGGTCCTCAGTGATATAGCCCGTATTCTCACCACACAGAGCAGAAGTTAACGCTCTGCAACCAAGTCACTAAAGCAAAATTACCAGAGATTGGTACCAGAGGCACAGAGGTGGAAAAATGGGGAGTTAACTCCAGCTCACTGGAGCACACTGCCTCATACCTGTACAGTCTCTTAATACAAGCGAATCTGCTTTTAAAGCACTCCAAATTTTCTTTTTAAAGACAGTAATTACAAGGGTGACTTAACATGGCCTCAGGGACTATCCTGCAAGAATTGGAAGACTTGATCCCTTTAAAGTCAAGAAGCTGGAGGAATCATGAGACTGGAAATGGATATTTTTTTCCTAACTTTCTTCTTCTTTCTTTCCCCTTCCCCTTCCCCTTCCCCTTCCCCTTCCCCTTCCCCTTCCCCTTCCCCTTCCCCTTCCCCTTCCCCTTCCCCTTCCCCTTCCCCTTCCCCTTCCCCTTCCCCTTCCCCTTCCCCTTCCCTTTCCCTCTCCCTTCCATTCTTCAGCACACTGATTTAAAGACATGCAAAGCACAAATGTCTTTTTGTTCAAAGGAGGATTTGAGCCCACAAATTCAAAACTGAACTCCTCAACATAACATGCAGCTCTATTGAACTCATGGTGCCATCCATCTGCTTTGAGCCCATAACATTCAGTAAATGTAGAAGAGTTCATCTTTGTGTGGCTAGTGTTATGCTGGGGCAACTGATACCCATTTACTACCTTCCAACACAGAGTAAGAAAAAAGTTTAAAACTTCTTTCAGCTAGACATGTTCTGTAGGATTTTTCCTTATTTAAACTGAACAACATAAACAATTTTTGAAGTACCAAGTTTGAGGGAACAAAACCAAAAAGGTGAGTAACTTTTTATTAAATAAAAAAATGGAAAATTTCTACAGAACTGGTAGTGTTTTATAGAAGGATTCCATTTAATGAAAAAGTTCACCTTCCACTGAGAAGTATTTTCAGGGGATACATTTCAAACAGAACTGTCAGCTGTTACTCGCCTTTCAATCACTGACTGATACCCTAAGTCACATTTCCTGTGCTAGATACTGTGCAGAGATGTAATAAACAAACTTTTGCTTACTGAGCTGGTATCTCATTTTGGAAAGAGCTGAGTGTAACAAGAAATGGTGTGAAGGTGCAATAATGGGATCCCAGGAATACAGCAGCCAAGATGCGAGAACAACCGAAGGGTAGAACAGTTTGAAAACAAATAGGTGCTTCCCAGACTGCTGTGCCCTTGCTGACTCCATGCAAGCAAACTCAAAGACATCTGGCACAATTTTCAGTGGAATCTTAAGAAAACGTTGAACTGCCTGTGAACTTCCAAGTCAGTACAGTAGCAGTGATGTACACAAGGACGTGCAATGACAATGGAGCAGGAACTAAAAGACCCAGGAACCCTGGTATCATTGGATTTGCACAGTGGACAGACAGGGAATATGAGATATATTCTCCTCCTCCTTGACACCATACAGTTGACTTGCACTGCTCCTTGGTAAAGCCAGGCATCCTTATCCCCTGTAACGCAGGGCCATGGAGAACTGCCATGATTGCTCATCTAATTAGGAAAGGTAAATATATCTCTGTGCAAGCTGAGAAAAAGCAGGAAAAGCATAGAGCTTCCACTCCCATCTGAGGAAAAAACATTTTTCCTGCTCCTCCAGTATCTAAAACATTGACCTCAATTTAATCAGCTTCTGGTGCAGTTACATATTTCCTCCTTCTTTTGTTCATTTTTCCCTAAGTCCAGTGTCTCCTCCTCACTTTCATCTCAAATACCAAAAGTAAGATTTTCTGTGAACTGAAGAACCAGACTGATTTCCTATGATTTCTTGACTCAAGGCATAGTCTTTATGTGTGTGTGTGCATGCACATCCTTCATTATCCTACGTGAATTCTGTGCTTACCATGACCTATCCATCAGCAGGAGGAGTCAGAGGACATAATAACTGTAAACATCAGTAGCAGCTTAGAGAAGACTTTTCCTCCATGCGGATAACAATCTTCACAAAAAGTGCAGGAGCTTAGTAACTTTCATGTTTCTTTCTCCTTTAGCTAAAACTTCTGTGAGGCAGCTAAACATGAAAATGAGAGAAGCAGCATACCAGCACATGCAGTACAATTGCATTAACCCTTCCATCTTTAAGAAGCCAGACCTTGGTAATGCACATCCCCTCTTCCATCTGCCTGACAGTCATTTTGTGCATCGTGCCTAGCTGCCTCCAGATATGGGCCCAGCTCTGCAGTGACAGATGCTGCCTGGAACTGAAGGAGAAATGATGATGCGGGGCCATTTCCTTCGAGACGCTGTTCTGTCACCATGGAGGCAGGCAGCACACTCTCAACAAGTTTATCTGCAAAGTAACATGAAAATTCCTCACAGCAGGAGAGATTTGACCGTACGTGCCTTGCACAGCCTTATAAAAACTTTTCTTCAAATGCTTCAAAATCCCATGCATCTTTTTCTTGCTTTATCATCCTTTTCAACATTCTTCTTTCTCTCGCTTTTTCTTTTTTGTAATGCCTCCACAAGGCAAGTTTATCAACATCAAAACACATTCTCGTGCAGTTCAGTTTTTTTCCTCCGAATCCACTCTTGCAAACTTCAAACCTACTAATACTCTCCACACTCAGTGAATTCACTGGGAGCAAAACTTGCCTCTGTGGATGAAAACATCTTCAAAGTCTGGGCAGTATCAACATCCTAATGCAGAGACAGAGTTCCTTTACACCTAGGTGGATTCCTCTGAAAGCATTTGGAGTTGATACTCCTGTAGACTCAACTGTACTTGGACTAAATATTGATGGCTGTCCCTTCCACACGTTTTTCCTCCCTTCCCAACCAAACCACACCACAGACAAACACCTGATTGTAGGCTGTATTAAGGAGGCTCAACCCAGACAATCGAGTGCTCTAGTTCTGTGCTGTTGCCACCAGAGAGACGCCTGAGACTTAGTCCTATGGCTACACTGCTCTGTAGGCAGCCTGAGCTCGGATAGCCTGCAGGTCCCATCTGCTGTAATGACAAGCAGTGGTCAAGTCCTTCCAGACCAGTTTCACTACCAAGCACAGCAACCCAGCCTGCCAAGATACCAGGTCTTTTCTGAGGGCTTGCTGAAGATATGGCAATCATGTGTTTCCTTTTCATGTGATCCTCAGGTTTCTTCTGGTGACAGTTAATCTAGGAATACATGTCTATACAGCTGATATGAAAACAAGCTTGGACCCAAGGACACGTCTGTCCCATTCCCTCAAAGCTGCATATCTGCTGCTAAAATTACTCTTCTTCTCCCTGCCTTCTTTTCATTTTAAGGAAGTGTTTGGCTGTGCTCTATCAAGCCCTAGACTCATGAGTGTGTTTGCATGACATAGGTAGGAAGATTTTAGAAGCCCAGCACTAGTCTGCGACTGTATTCCAGACAATAATGCTTTACACAGGTCTGCTTTCCTAGTATATTCTTATTATTAAAAAGACCAAAGCAAGACCTACAGGATTGTTTCACTGCCTTTAAAATCTAAACCTGGATCCCAACTGAACAGTGAGAGAGTCTTCATCCCCCAAAATCTTCTCCTTTGTCCTGTTAACAGCACATGACTGGGTTTGTCCCTCTAGTGTCTTCAACCCAGGAAATCATGCTTCTTTTCCTGCCATCTGCATTTAATAGAGCCTTAAGTGTTCTCTCCTTGACACTGGCACTGCCATGGGGACAGGCTGAGCACAGGAGCAGCCTCAATGCGGATCTTTCTACTGTTTGGCAAATTCCTATCTGCATCCAAACTCGGTATTTTCAGACCTCTGAACGCCATATTTTGGTAGAGGTGCACAACATGAGACTTAATTATATCTAGGTGTAATTAGTTCAGAAGAATCAGCAATGGGAATGATGGAAAATGAGCTAAAGGATGTGTATTCACTTTCCTCAGTGCGTAAAGGGCTGTGTGTTTTGGGGTGGTGGTGGGAGGAGAGAAGGTGAAAGGGGAGTTGGAACTGTGAAGTTTGAAGGTGAAAAAAGTCTTTATATCTGGATTAGTGGAGTCCTGGGGCCTTCAAAAATAGTTAAAATTCCCTTTTTTGAGTAATGGAGAAGTAGTTTGCATTGATCTTAAGAATTTGCTTATAGTTTTCCCTGGAGTTCAATGTACTAGGGAGTGCAAAGCTGACACAGCTCAAAAGTTTTATGAACCTCAGGTAACAGCGTGAAAGGAAATTTTAATAAATATTACATTTATTTAAATTTAATTTTTTTTCCTTGTTAATAATAAAAGCCAACCTTGGTCTTCTGGGCTTTTCTCATATGCCTGCTTAATACAGCAGCCGAATCGTGGAATTATTTATATTTTAACTTCGTTTTCAGTAAATCGTCAATCATTCAGCTTTCAAAAGCATTAAATTCAGAGATGAACAGCAGGGGAGAGGGAGCCTGAAAAATAAATATTGACTTTCAGGGGTTTGTTTTGTGTTTTTTTAAACACAGGGTTACAAATAGAAGCTGTTATGGATGATGAGTAAAAGCACAGAAAAAGTAAAAGACATTTGTGCTATAGATTTCTTCCCATCATAGACCTGCAGGTCTATTTCTACTTCATTTGCAGGAAGCCACAGCAGTACCAATGGGTAGTGGATCTTGCTGGCTTAAAGAGGCACTTGCTTGAAAATCTGGGGTCTGGCCGTCATTGAATTAATGGCCTTCCTTACAGAGGACACTGGCTGCTAGCCATGGATGCTGGCATTATGAGCAGTAGTTGAGATCCCATGGACTTTCTAAGCAAAATAGGCATGATAGAGTTGAGAAATCCATCAGGATTGGCATATAGTGACCCTTATGCTGTGTGATGACTCCAAAGATTCTTTCTTTTAAATTCAGCAGCCCAACAAATGCCTAGAGATAATAATGATGGACTCTAGCAACTGGTCTCTGTTGTCCCCTAGGACAGAACAACTACAGCCAGTCAACTGTCCGCTTGGATGCTCTAGAAGCTTCCTTTAAAGTTTCGTGCCTTTCCGTGAATGATGGTACCTCTTCAATCCCCAAGTGACATCAGTGTCAGCTACCTTCTGCAACAACCTTCCCTGTTACTCCATCCTCTAACCTACCAGAAACCCTAAACAGAACATCAAGAGAAGCTACGTACACCCTGTCATGTACATGGCGATCAGGCAAATGCCATACATTCTGTGTTGTGCTCAGAACCACTTCAGAGACCTCTCTAGTCAGAGCTAAAGACTACAGCAAGAAGAGTCAAGCCTGCAATCTTGGACATCACAGGTGACAACACCACAGTGTGTCATCTGCCAAGTTGGGTTCAACTGCAGTTGCACGGTCTTGATTCAAAGACATCAGAAGGTGGAATCACTATCAAGATCTATGGAAATTTGTTGTCAGCAATAATGACCAATGAAACAGGTGCCTGGATTCCTGCTCACGTATATTTGTGTGCTCAAAGGCACTGGTCTGTCTTGTGCCTTTCTTTCTCTTTTAGATTAGAGTCTTTTTGTATCAGGTGCAAACACACAGCAAGCCCCCACTTGAGTTTGTTGATGAGCTGAACAAATTGCTCTTTTGGAAGCAGTTTCTCCAGCCCAGTTTTATGAGAAATTCTGTATCCTCTCTGATTTCTCATTGTCCCTAACAAAGAACAGGTCCCCAGACTAGAGACGAGTTTCTGACTTACACTGAGCTAAAATTACTCCTGTCCTTCCACCAGTCTCCTTCAAGTTGTCATTAGCTGGCTTCACTACCACACTAAGAATAGAGATCCAGATTAAGGAACTTCCATTAGGACTTCTCAATCTTCTTTGGAGTCGTTGCCTTCCGGAGGGACTTCCCCACACCATTGCACGCAGGGGGATGGCCAACTGGAAAGCAGCTTTGCTGAGAAGGACCTAATGGTCCTGATAGACACCAGGTTTATGAAGAACCAGCAATATGCACTTGTCACAACCAAGGCAAATAGCCTCCTGGGTTGAAATTAGGAAGAATGTTGCCAGCATGTGGAGGGAAGCGACCTTTCTCCTGCACTCAGCACTACATAGACGCATGTAGAGGGTTGTGTCCAGTTCTGGGCTGCCCAGTAGAAGATACATGGGAGCAAGACCAGCAAAGGGCCACAAGGGCAATGAATGAACCGGAGCATCTGACATTTGAGGAAAGATTGAGAGCTGCAACTGGCCAGTGTGTTGAAGGGAAGGTGCAAGGGAATATTATCAATATGCATACATATCTGTTAGGAGCAAATAAAGAAGACAGATCCGAACTGTTTTCAGTGGTGCTACTGAAAGGACAAGAGGCTCAAACTGAAACACAGGAAATAATACCATTGAAATGTAAAACAAAGCTTTTTTTACCATGAGGGTGCTAAAACACCACAAGTCACCCAGAGAGGTTGTGGAGTCTCCATCCTTAGGAATATTCAAAACACAACTGGGCATGGCCTAAACAATCTGCTCTGATGATCCTCTTCAGTGCAGAAGAAGTTGGAGTAATTATCTCCAGAGATGCATTCCAAGGTGAGCTGTTCTGTGATTCTGCTGTTTACCACTTCATAGCTGTAACCTATCCTCCTGGTTCCTATTCTCTCTCACAATTTGTTGTTATGTAAGTGTATGATCTATGTGCCTCTGCTACTGATGCACCCAAAGACCTTTCCACACACCCTCAAACCAGTATCAAGCACTCCTCCAAACTTTAGGTTATCTGTGCATTTTAGCCAGCAGCGCTGTTCTTTATTTCCAGACCATTGATGGAAATATTAAATTGCATGTAAGCTATGACTTCCTTCCCAGGAACACCATAGAAAAGTGCTCATTAAACAGATTTCCTGCTCATAATTTCTGTCCAAGATCTGTCAACTACCTATTGCTTAATCTATTGAATATTAGAATGTAAAACTCACATAGATTTCCAGTCCATATAGTCTCTATGTTCTTTTTCTATCTATTAACAGCAACAGACATCTAGGAAATGACTGCAAGAACTGCAGTGCACCCCTCACTTATTCTTACAGCTTCTGACAGGTGGAGGTTCAGGAGACATTGTAGCTGTGGTAGCAACCATACTACTGTGTCCTATAGCTAGAAGTGGACCTGAATCAGTCTACTTTTTTAACCTCTTAGCAACTTAGTTGTTCACTGTTATGATAAATTCTCTAACAGGTTTGTATGCCCTGATGAAAACTACTTCCCATCTTTTGTTTTCAACTTGTGTGGTTTTGCACTTGATGTCCTCTCCTTTCTGTGGTATTGGAACAAGTGCATTATCTCGCCTTCTTCGTGTAATCTCTAGTACTCAAGATTTCATAGCCTTCCATTCAGATCATCTTGCTGAGACTCATCAATCACCTTGTGATAGATTTGTTCCAAGGGAAGATACTCTGTCCTTCACACTGCTTCCCAAGAGCTGGTCTTGGACATCAGCAGGCAGACAAAAAGGGCAGAGCTGTCACCCGACCCCACTGCTTTCCCAGGTCCAGTTGGCATGAAACCACTTATCCAGCTGGGATGAGAGTTTTCAATTGCAAGTGGGACAAGAAACCTCTCTGGTACATAAGGAAACAGGTACTGGAACACTTACAAACTTCTGCCCTTTGCAGAGACGTGTTTTCCTTCCCTGCCGCCCTCCCCAGGCAGTCATGCAGCATCTCACTATGTGAGCAAGCAAGCAAAATGGAAAACAAAAGTTAAACAGAGGTTAAAGGAATAGGAGAAGAAAAACAGATGACCCCCCAGAGTCTGAGGCCGAGGGGCACGAACAGTAGGAGCCCCTGGAAGCCAGCTCATCCATGCGCACTGCCCTTGCTGCCTTCCAGTTCCCAGGAGGGGGCCTAATAAATTTTACAAAAGAGCAAACAGCTGAAAAATGCTCGTATTTAAAAATATATTGAGAGAATTTGCATGTTGTTCCCTTTTGTGTGGGGATGGCATTTATACACCCAGCGCTCCAGCAGCACCGCATCTCAGAGCACTTTACATAGCAATTAATTACACACTGGTAGTGGAGTGACTGTCTACAGGCAACCTCATCAGCCATTATCCACTCAGCAACATCCAGCATACAGCTGTGAACATTTGCATTAGCAGAAAGTCGTCTCAGCTGCCATTAGCAGGGTGCGGAAATGTCAGGGAGGATGCTAGGGGTCAGCTCACCCACTGCTCCTTCCCAAAAAGCCTTTAACAGCTACCATCACAACTTTCACAGTTAAGCTTATGACCCTTCCCTCATTTCACCCCTGCTTTGGACCAGGGAGATGTTATCAACCTAAAGCACATTGCAGTCCAGTTCCTGCGCCATGATACCACCTTTTCTTACAACTCTGGGAACACTCCTGGGTGGGAACCTTCTGAGATAACACATAAAAGGTACAAATACCATAGCTGTACAAGGAATGCCTTAATGATTCAAACTTCTACTTCGTAATGTTTGGTGTAGCTAGCCACCGAGCAGCCTCCGTGTCCCATGATGACCTGTAGCACTCTCCAAGCCTCTCCACAAATCAGCTTACAAAGACACTGCAGACCTGAATGACCAACTTCTGATGGCTTCCCATGGCCCCAGTGCTATTCTGAAGTACTTTGCAATGCCAGTTTCTCTCCTGAGTTCCCTTTGCCTCTGCTTTGCCCACACCACAGCAAAACCATATGTGTGACTGTCATCAAGAGATTAGAGGAATCCTGTTGGCAATGGGTAACAGGAAGAATCCCAGCAGTGTGCTGACCTTCAGAGGAGACCTGACGACAAGAGACCAGTCAGCAGCAGTCATAAAGAACCCAGAGGTATTCTTGCTAGAGCCATAAGTTAAATTCCCAGGCTACATATTTAGCACCAGAATTAACGGTAGCAAAAATGTCCCTGGACATTAGAATTTGGATCTTCTGTATTGTAAGTTGTTAAAACACTACCTGGCATGTCTTTGGCACAATCTAACTAGCATTTTCCCAAATGCTGCCTAGGCACAGCCTGGGAATTAGCGCAGTCTAGTGCCCATTCTCAGTAGGCAATTTGGATGCAACCCCCCTATTTTGGAGGGTGAGAGAATTTAATAGTACAGATGCAGGATATCCTGTGCCAGCTGGCCTCTGCGCAAGAGAGCAGACACAGCTACAGTTCATTTACAGGTATAGACACAGCCTCAGAGTCCTGGACAACATCCAGACGATGATTGCCTCCTCCTCCTTTCAGTTCTACCAACCTGAAATGCAAAACAAAGCGACAGTGCTTCTAATCATCTAATCTTTAATTGCTTCTATGTACCACTGAAATGTTTCTGTCTTGATCCTGGACATCTTTTAATATTTGCAAGTTAAGGAGTGTATGAAGTCTTTGGGGTTCCTTTGAAGGGTCTCAGAAGATATGCTTGCAGTACAAACTACTTGGGACTCTTTTCTTTCTATCTTGTTTTCGGTTTGTATGTGCTAAAATAATAAAAGCAGTATTTCAATTGCAAGACTGGAATGTCTGTCTATCTTGCTTAGCCCACCAAGCAGCTTTGGTCACCAAAAGATCACAGAGAAGCCACAATCAGGATCATTACTGTCATTTGATAAGTAACAAAGCATACCCAAGCTGGAGATAAAGTGACTTTACAAAGGTCAAGTCTCAGGCCAGGAGCAGACCTAAGCAATGAACTGAGATCTGACCAGAGGAATGAACCATTGAGACATACATTCTCCTTTCAAACTTTGCTGATATATAGGTGGGAAAACCATGATTGAAAGCACGTTCTTCAAATAAACATAAGCAAAGCCTATCCACTAGTTCATTCTGCTCCCTTTTAGCCTGAACAACTTGTTGATACAATTCACTAGGGCTCTCTTAAAAAGACCCCGCAACTCAGAACATATTGTAAGCACCTTATCTGTACCCTTGCCTCAATTTGTCTAGCACCCACAATTTGTCTGAGTGGAAGTCCTGCTTCTGCGTGCTCATGTTTTTGGGTTGAGCTCCTCAAACTTCTATAGTCCTGCAGATAAAGCAGGATGGGGAATATAAGAACAACCTACAAATCTCTGTCGTGGTAGCACAGGTCTCTTTCCAGTTTGTGACTTGTAAGAACACAATAAAGAAAGCCTAATGGAGTAGTGACAATAAATATGGCCTTCTAACAAGTGCTGTTTTCAGTGTGCAAACTCAGCTCTCAAGCTCTGAGTTTCCTCTTACTAGAATCCAAATAAAACAGGGTGCTGGCAGCATGGGACTTGCCTGAATGCAGAAGAGGTCTCTCTGCTCAGTCCTCCTGTCTATTCTCTCCATAGCCTGCACTCACTGTCCAGAACTGCAGAAACTGTGGCACTAGAAGCAAGCAGGCACGATCTCATCGCAGACCCTTTTGCAAATAAGAGAAGGGAATCAGTATTTCAGTGACTGGAGAGGGGGGAAATTCTTGCAAGTATTTAGTTTACAGCAAAAGCACAAAGTCTTTGGAAGCAGAATAAGATAATCTCTCTGGGGTTTCCTTTATCTTCTCTTTGCTGCCAGAGCTAATTTCCTGATTTCTAACCCCTCCTTGAGATATGCATAGACACATTTTAATGAGCTTTTAGGAGATAGGGTGCTTATCCCACTCTTATCCCACTCTAGGGCAGGCTGAATCCAATTCTACGCTTGCCTGCTATTATGTCCGTCTGCCTTTAATTACCCACTGGTTTCTTGTGTTTCACAACTTCTTCCCCAAGCACACACCAAACTCTAAACTTCTTCAAAACCCTGGCAACCTACAGAAATTACTAACTGCCCTTTAAGCTTTCAGTGTCATGTCCCTGTTCAGGGACTTCAGTGCCGGGAGTGAAACAGGTGAGGGAAGAGATTTTTCTGAAGAGGTGGAGGATTTGGGAACATAAAAGCCCACAGCAGTCTGTCCTTAAGTCATATGTCCACATAGACTTCCCTTGAGCAACAAGCCACCAAGCTTGACTTGGGAGGACTCACCTTGGCTTGAGGGATTCTCTTACCACAGGCTCTTGGAACAGTTTCTACAGTTGAAGCAATGTTTTTCACATTAGCACTGCAGGAACTGGTATTAAACCCATATATTTTCCTGCCCAAGAATTTATATGAGAACAAATCTGGATCCTACAGCTGTAGGGAAGGGTGTCTGATCCCCTGGCTCTCACCTGCTGGTGGTAGCCCTCTCCACAGTTGTCTTGTGGAGAGAGGAAGAGAGCTGAAGGTGCATTTTCTGTGATGCACGGCCACATACTGGGAAGCAGAGCTGTAAACCACCAGACAATTTCACATATTCCACTAGAGACCATTTCAGACAAGTCACTGGGCCTGATAATGCTGATTTACATACCGGTAAAGCTTCTCCCCCCGTTGCGGGAATTGCTGGGTGACGTTCTCTGGCCTGTGCAATGCCAGAGGTCAGGTTGCTGATCACAATGGTCCCATCTGGCATGAAAATCTATAAATTCAGATCTGGATGAAATTGGGCAATTTTGGATTTGGATAAGCATTCATGAATTTAAATGAATAAATAATAATATAATAATAAATCATTCATCTTGCTGTCTAGCATGCGAGTCCCCTCGAAGACCTGCAGTTCAGATGCAGCCAAAGTTTGACTACCTCTGCAATTACAGCCAATGAATTTCAAATGGGGGGGGGGACCAATAGAAATTAAATATCTGGGGGGAACATTTACCCAAAATGACTCTCCTCTCTCTGCAGGCTGTTCAAGGACTGGATGCTAGCAAACTCGTCCCACTCCTGACTCAGGGTAGTGGCACAAATGAAATCTTCCTTCTCCCACTGCATACACTCAAGACAAGCAGCACCTATAAACACACCTAGTCCCAGATGTCCCATGCTGATAAAAATCTTGCTGTCTTCACAGCTAGCTTCACTGGGCTAGACTCAGGAGTCCCTACTTCCATCCCAGGTGAAGATTTCTGGCAAGTACATTCCTTTAAGTTAGTTATTGTTGAAAAGGGCTTTAGGCGGCAATTTATGCTGTTGCAAAAGCTGTAACAAAAAACATTCCTCACCACACTAGAGCAATGCTATGCACCACTCCAATTCAGGCTCTTTCCCATGAGCCAGAGTTAAATTTACAGGCAGTCACCACAATGGAGAAGAGAGAAGACAACAGGCTGCTCTACATTTACCATGAGCAACCTCCGTATCTGACCTCTCTACCAAGTACTCTCTCTTCATTACTGCTCATGGGCCTTCATCAGTCACTTGTTGCAGTCCGAATGCCTACCACTGTTTTATCCTTCTTCCCCTCATGCCATAGACCATTATATTCCCTCAAGCCACTCCAAAACCAATTCTGTCTTGATTCTGCCCTCTGTGTTTCCAACCTCCCCAAACCTTCCTATCTGATTTTCACTCTAAACTAGCTCTTGCAGCTTTCCCCGGTGTAGCCTCTTCCACTCATTTCATTAACATGCTGTTTACTCCTGCTTGTAGATCATTAGCAACAATATTAAACAACTGGCAATTTGCCCAGGAGGCTGCTATCTCTGGGGTTGATGACTTGTTTTATTTTCCCTCCCTGAGAGAGCAGCAAAAGTGGCAGAGAAGGGTGGACACTGAAAGGCCTGAGCCACGAGCAGAGATGAGAGAGGCGGCTTGCTTGCCTTTACTAATAAATCTCCCACTCTTCTTTTTCTTTAAACTCCTCACTCCAGTCCTCCTCTGACGGACATGCTTCTGATGCCGTTATGTGGACCTTTCACTTGAAACAAGCTCCTGCCACCCCTTCAGCTCTTTAAAATCCCTTGGTCTGGAGTGAATCCATAGGGCACCTCTTTCCAGTGAATCCATAGAGCATTTCCTTGTGTCATGTAGCCTTTCATTTTTCCAGCCGAAAGCTGAACCAACAAACTTATTGACTTATTTTAGCCCATCTTCTAACCTACTCTGGATCAGGGATTTAACTCCTTGCTGGAAAACCCACCTCTTGAGGTTTTCATATCCCTCCCACAGGCAAATTCCTCCAAGAAGACAAATTCCTACAGAGATGCAGGGAAAGTTTACATTCAACTCAAGAACTCAGATAATCTTTTTAGTAACCCAAACCAAGTACGAAATGAGCCCAAGGCAATCTGCAGAGTGAGGATGAAGCTCAAACAAGGGCGAGGGGGCTTGGTGCCCTGCAACAGCTCTTCTGTTGTGAACAGAGCAGAGATCTGGCTGCAAATGTTGATTAAATATTCATACTTTCTCATTCTAGTGTGATTTTTTGCGAAGGTGGGGGGCAGGAAAAGCTGGAGGGAAGGAGGGGTGAAGGGAAATTGACAACTTCAAAGTCTTCCAATATCTGGGAAAAACATCATCAGAAAAGTCACTGGGAAATTCTAATTCAGATGATTTTGACCATCTCTGATTATTTTTCCAGTGTTGCCACGCTGGACACTTGTGCTGTTTGACACCTCCTCTTTGTACACCTAGACTAAAAGGACTTTCCACGTAGGACTTGCAGGGACCTACTTGAACCCATTCAGCTTCTGTTAACACTGCAATAATATTGAATGCTAATTCTGAGCCATCCTCAGAACATTATCCTTATTTGCTCCTTCTCTTTTCAAGATGTTGCAAGTCATCACCACAAAAAGGTTGGAAAACTACATCTAGGTTCCTCACTCAACTCAAAAACAGTTTACACCAGTTTGTTTCTGCTCTGACATTACCATGTATCTTTTCTCCCCTCCTCTGCCCACAATGGTGCTTATGGAGAACCACTGGATCCTTTCCTTGGCCCCCAGTTAGTTTGGCTAAACAAGCCAAACTCTTTAGACCCTCTCCACCTGAAGTACCATGACTCTCCTAACAGCCCATGGTTCAACAGGTCTTGTCATTAGGAACAGATATGGTGCATTGAAGCAAAATGCCTCCTTTCCCAGTTTTGTGCAGTTGCTTCTAAACGTCCCTGTTCTGTTCAAGTAACTCTCCTCATGATGCACTGGAATTTCAACCATGCTTGGCAGTGTTTTCCAGTCAAAGGCCATTCATATGGGGCACAGATTTTTTGCAATATTTTTGGCATTATTTGTGATTTTTCTTCTCCTTCAGCTTCCTACCAGCCTTCCTAGCACCTTCCTGGCTGAAGACATCATGCACTATTCCAGATGTGTGCTACTGTGTCCACCACGCTATGGACATAGACCACTACATCTCAAAATTCAGCAGTGTATGGCTAAGCTGTATGACAGATAGAAGTTGTTTGCCCTTCAAGTCCAACATCAGGCACCTAAATATCTTAACATGGCCTTTTATCTCTGTTCCCCTGCCTATTTGTATTCGCTCATATCATTCCTAAGCCAAATGTCAAGCTGAAATTCTCTGCTTGTCTTTCCAGCCCCCTCAGATCCTTTTGTTTTATTCCCTCTGTCTAAACCAGCCCCTCTAGCTCCTCCCAGTTTAGCTGCACCCACACATTTCATTAACATGCTGTTTATTTCCACTTCTAGATGATTAGCAAAGATATTAAACGATTGGCAACCTGCCCAGAGAGGCCATTACCTTTGGGGTTGATGACTTGTTTTATGCTTCTAGGAGTGATGAGAGCAGCAGAGATGGGCAGGCCTGGAAGTAACTGAATCACGGGGGGAAGGTCCAGAGGAAGCTCCACGTCTCTAGATGTTCACATTCTCAGTGCACTGGTGGGTTGGTGCTTTCACCTCACCACCATGAAGAGCCACCACATGCTCTGGGAAAGTCCTAGTCAGTAGCTTTATAAATGTGGGCACACAGACTTGAAGAAGAGAGCTGGGAGAAATTCTTCACCTGGAATTTCTCTGCTCCCCAAAAACTGGGGGTTAAGGAAGGTGGCAGCTAAACACAGCACCAAGAACAGGGAGTTGAATAAAATCTCATCATAAAGCCTCTCAGCTTTCCCAAGTCCAAATTCCAGCAGGAATGGGAGTTGTTATGTATGAATTTTGGAGGTGATGGTCTTACTGGTGGGTCCTGGGACAAATGTGGGAGCTACGGCCTTGGCCCTTTCTAACCTGCAACCTGGGATCTCTGCTTCAGGCCACTTCTCCTGCAGTGGGAACAATACTTTCCCTGGATGAGTTCATCTTGTCAAAGCACCACCCAGCACAGGAAACCCTTCAGAAATCAACTCACAGGAGGGAACCATGTTTCCTGATGGTGACCTCACTTGATTCAACAGTCTTTGGAGCCACTTAAGCAAGATTAGTCTGGATTGTCACTGCAGTGTCTCAGGGCAATGATTTTGATCAGCAGCTGTTGAGTACAATAGTTTCTGTACCTCATGAGGTTCAACAAGGCCAAGTGCAAGGTCCTACACCTGCGGTGGGGCAATCCACAGTTTCGGTACAGGATGGGGGAACAATGTGATTGAGAGCAGCCCTGCAGAGAAGGACTTGGGGGTGCTGATTGATGAGAAGCTTGACATGAGCTGGCAATGTGCGCTCAGAGCCAAGAAGGCCAACCGTATCCAGGCTGCCTCTGGGTGAGGGAGGTGATCCTGCCCCTCTACTCCACTCTTGCCCCTCTACTCTCACCTGGAGTATTGTGTCCAGTTCTGGAATCCTCAACATAAGAAGGATATGGAACTTTGGAACAGATCCAGATGAGGACTACAAAGACGACGAGAGGGCTGGAGCATCTCTGCTATGAGGCTGAAAGCATTGAGGTTGTTCAGCCTGGAGAAGAAAAACCCCCAGGGAGACCTTCCTGTCCCGAAGGGGGCCTACAGGAAAACTGAGGATGGAAATTTTACAAAGGCTTGTAGTGATAGGACAAGGGGGGGTGGCTTTAAATTGGAAGGGGGAAGATTTGGATTAGACACTAGGAAGATATTCTTCACTATGAGAGTAATGAGCCACTGCCACAAGTTGCCCAGAGAAATTATGGTTGCCCCATCCCTGGAAGTCTTCAAGGCCAGGCTGGATGGGGCCTTGAACAGCCTGGTCTGGTAGGAGGTGTCCCTGCCCATGGCCGGGGGTGGAACTCCATGATCTTTAAGGTACCTTCCAACCCAAACTATTCTACAATTCTGCAATTCTGTGCTTCTATGTTCCAGGTCAGAGACCTTCCACACATGAGGAGTTACATTTCTACCATCTAGGCTGCTTCAGTGCAAGGAAGATGCTGGTCGCCCTTCCAGAAAAGCACTCTCTTTGGGGGCTCTTGGAAATACAGGTCTTACCTGCCTTTTATACTCCTTTAAAGAACAAGATGCAAAGCAATCTCTTCCCTGATGAATAATATCACTAAATTGAAAAAAAGAAATGTACCAGGTGGCTCCCACATTTTCCCACCTTTAAAAAGAAAAAAAAAAAGAAAAGAAAAAAAGGCTTTGAGCTGTTCTTCAAAGGCTGTCTGATTTACTTTGAATAATATAAAATTATGATGGAGGGAAAAAAGAGAATATTAAACTCAAGGCTGTAAAAGCTCTGTGCTCTGTGCTCAGCCTCAGCCACTGAAAAAGATCCACATACACTTTACATAAAACAACCACAACAATCCTTTCTTTTCTCTGTAACAGCTGGACGATCAGCAGCAAGGCAGAGCTGGGTCCAAACACAGCATCAATATAAAAAGCCAGGGTGCTTCTTTGCAGGAGATGTTTCTTCTTCTGGTTACATCCACGTAACCCACACCTTGCTGTGGGTACCTCCACGGGAATTCCCAGTGTGGACCTTTCATAGACTCACAGATTCATAGAACCATAGAGTAGTTTGGGTGGGAGGGGACCTTAAAGATCATCTAGTTCCAACCTCCTTGCCATGGGCAGGGACATCTCCTACCAGACCAGGCTGCTCACGGCCCCATCCAGCCTGGCCTTGAACACCTCCAGGGATGAGGCATCCACAGCTTCCCTGGGCAACCTGTGCCAGTGCCTCACTACTCTCATAGTGAAGAAATTCCTCCTTGTGCCTACTCTAAATCTGCCCCTCTCCAGATTATAGCCATTGCCCCTAGCCCTATCCCTTTCCAGGGCCAGAGCTGCAAGAGATGGAAAGCCAGATGCAGAGAAGAAGGAAAGGAGAGACACACAGGAAGAATGGGAAAATGAACAAAAATGTATTTTCTTCTTAGCTCCCTCGAGAAAATTAGTGGGAAGCAGGAAGGAGCTGATTGCTGTCAAGGCCTGCCAGGGCCCAGATAGCCGGCCACAGTCCCCAGGCACAAATGTGATAATAGCCAACAAGCTAAAATCATTAACAGTAACGATTGCTTCTGAAAAGACCCCAACACCTAGGAGGAAAGAACAGTGACAAGAGAGAAAAAAAAAATAAAAAGGGAAGGAAACAATTGTAATTTCTTCTTAGCATTTCTGCACTCTGCTTTCCCTAACCCTCTCATTCTAATAAATACTGTCTTAGTCTGGCTTTCCCCAGCCTCCAGTCCTATGGCCATTTCTTCTGCCTTTATTTGCTGATGGGAAAGCAGAGGGAATAAGGGTGAGGGAGGACATGGAAATATTTGGTGAAAATAACCACCACCAGCTGGCTTTCCAGAGATGCCAACTGACAAAAAAGTGATCTTGCAGCCAAGAAAGCCAACCATATGCCTGGCTGCATCAGAAGAAGTGTGAGCAGCTGCTCAAGGGAGGTGATTCTGCCCCTCTGTTTCTTGAGACCTCACTTGGAGTACCGTGTCCAGTTCTGGGATCCTCAACACAGGAAGGACATGGATCTGTTGAAGCTGATCTATGAGGGCCATGAAGATGATCAGAGGGCTGGAGCACCTCCCGTATGAAGACAAGCTGAGAGAGAAGGCACCGGGGAGAATTTATAGCAGCCTTCCATTATTTTAGGGGTCTACAGGAAAGCTGGGGGGGCTCCTTATCAAGGAATGCAGGGACAGGACGAGGGGTAATGGTTTTAAGCTGAGAGGGGAGATTTAAATTAGATACTAGGAAAAAATTCTTCAGTGTGAGGGTGATGAGGCACTGGCACATGTTGCCCAGAGAAGTCGTGTTTGCCCCATCACTGGAGGTGATCAAAGCCAGGTTGGATGAGGCTTCAAGCAACTTGATCAAAAGGAAGGTGTCTCTGCTTATTGCACGGGGATTGGAACTGGATGGTTTTTAAAGTCCCTTCCAATACAAACCATTCTATGATTCTTCTACTCGGATGAGTGAGGCCAGTCCACAAAATAAACATCTGGGTTGTCCCTATAGGTCATGACATATGACAGAGAGGAAATGTAAAAAGCCATTTCTCCAGCAGATATCTGGGATTGCTTTGGAGGCCCTCTAGGTGGTCCTGCACACGCCCAGGTCTGCTTGTCTGGAGAGGTGAGGAGCTCAAGGTTATGCATACCTTCCCGTATCAACTCTGAGATCCATCAGCCAGAGAGCAGTAGATGCCATTTACATCAATGTTCTTGGATCCAAGCTAGGACATTACAGTCTGGATGCACGCAAAACCAGACAGCGCTGGTTGAAGAGCGGGGATTAGCAGTTAAGAACGAATGGGTTATGCTCAAAGTGGAAGGCGGTGGTAAATGAAGTACTGCAGCAGCCTGTTCTGAGACCTGTGCTGTTTCATTTCTTCAGCAGTGACCCAGAGGTGACAACAGACTTTACAGGTGACACTGGATTAGGGAGACCAGTCTGAGTTAAGCTGAGACAAGAGAGGTTCAGGCTGGATAGAAGGAAAAAATCACCCATGAGGAGAGTCAAGCATTGGAGAAGGCTGTCCAGACAGCCTGCCCATCTCAGAGCCTATGTCATCTCCATTCTTGTAGGTTTTCAAGACCCAACTAAAGCCCTGAGTGACCTGGTCCAACTTCTTTTAGCAGGAGGCTGGACTACACACATCCTGAGGTGTCTCCCAACCTGAATTATCCTGTGATCTGGATCAGATGCTGATGTCTCTCCTTGTGGGTAGTACCCTGAAGCACAGCCAGCTTCATCACCCTTGCTTAGCTGGAGAATCTCTGTCCACTCCAATATCCTGATCCTCCTGGGAATAGCTGTTTCGTACTTGAGAATTCTTCTGCAACAAACAAAATTGGGAAGTCTCTATGCTCCTTCTGCTCTGTGCCAAAAAGAAACATCCTCAGATTAGCCCCTCATTTGCATAGTCCCCTTAAATCTTTAGCAAGTCACACAGCAATCTGTGAAAGCTCAAAAAGTTTCCTCTCGCTTCTCAATTTATCCTGTCCTGGTCTTCTCATTTTTTTTGTTCTTCTCTCAAAGCAAACTCTATGTAGGCAGACTTTGGTCAATCAACTGCTTCTAAGAGGAAAAGAAAATAGTATCAGCTATTAAAAGCAAAAACAACAGACTTTGGCTCTGGTTTAATTTGTGAGAACATTTATCTGGCACTGAGGCATGGGATTTCATGATTTATCTTGGTGCAGGTTCATGTACCAAGCAGCTGTGCCCCAGGGGTAGACGTGCCTGGGATGGGAAGAAAGATAATTATGGGGCTACTCCTAAAGCACACTCTGCGCAAGGAAGTGCTAATACCTGGGGAGGAAGGAGTACATTCACCCTAAAAAGCCCCAGTATAATGCAAAGCTACATTTACTATGCTCTCTTTGGACCTATCTGCCTTTTCGGAAACAACAATCCTCTGCAAAACCATGGCCAACACTCAGGAAAGAGCAATGAAGTGGAGCACCAGGAGCTTTTTGCACCAGTCAGTGAGTCCATTGCTAAGCTGCTTTGTGCAGAAGTTGTAGAAATCACGTCCCACGCTGACGCTCACCTTCTTGGGGAGCTGATGGGGAGGACTCGGTTCCATTCCAAAGATTGTCAGGGCTCAGAAAAGCATTTAGTAAAGCCACACTAAACCTGCTTGGATGCAGTTGGAGTTTGTAAAATGGGAAACTCTTCTTCCAAAATTAATTCCTGGCTTTGAATTCGCCTGATGTAGAGAGTTTAATTTTCCAGCTCAGAAATCTCTGTGCTGCTCCTCCCATGAAGGGATGGGAAAGGTCCCCAGTCTCTCTGCCCAGGACCAGCAAAACCTCCAGGCTGCTCCTGGGGTGTTTCCTCCTGCAGCTCTTCTGCCCCACAGAACACATCCTAGTGTCCTTAACGCTCAGACTTGGGCTAGGAGAACATTATATCAGTAGAAACAGGAACAAGGAAATGAGAAGCTGCATGACTTGGTAACAGGGAAAACAGGTACTGACCTGTGGGATTTCTATTAGCTCCTCCACAATCTGATAAATGACCTTTAGCACATCACACTGCCTGACCTCAGCTCCTCACCAAACTTGTCAATGCAGCCCACCCCACTCAGCGCTTTCAGAGCCCCTGTCACATCCCACAATCCACATGATTCCCCAGTGGCCTTGGTGCAGCCCACCTCAGGTGCCCAAGCTCCCAAAAGTACCAAAAAGGCTGTGGCCTTCAGCTGCCTTTGTCATTTCCGTGGGCTCCACGAAGAGCTTGGGCAGCTCTCCCACAAGGTGTTCCATCCAGTTTCTCACACTGACTTCTGGACTACTGATCAGGAGACATGAGTGGGTTATGGGGTGGAGTGGTGCTTTTTGGGGTCTGTCTTTCCCCAGCTGGACTTCACACTGAGAATCTGAAGGCTTGCTGGTCTAAGTGGGGCTTGAGCTCCAAACACAGGACGTTCCTCAAATGCACTGCATGCACTCAAACTCATGAACAAAACAGCTTTGTTTGGAAATCAGGAAAATCCTGTCTGAATATGCATTGTCACAATGCTCGAAGGAGTAATCTCAGTAGTTCCCCCAATTTTCACTACGCTCCGAACCTCTCTACCCAGAAAGGTGAGTTGGCCAGTTTTCTTCTTCAAAAGAAGTGTCCACAGATACTTTACAGATTGTCTTCAAGACATCGAGAGTCACTCATGTACTCATATCCTGCGTTTGAAGAAAACTGAAAGGGTGAAAGAAAAAGATAAAAGTAAACTGAAAAGTTCTTCTATCTTGAAATAGGAACCAAAAGGTGGAAAAATCCCACACCACCGACTTGATTCACAAATCTTGGCAAGGTTTCAGACGTCAGACTTCACAGCCAAGTAACTGATGGCAGGGACAAGAAACTGTCAGAAGTATATAGAGTGCACACATCACCTTGGTATCTAATTAGCTAAATGAATCTGAGTCTTCACTCAAAAGTAAACTTTTCCCACTGTTCAAAAAAGCTGATTAAACTTCAACAAACAAACAGGAGACCCAAATTGAAGTTATATGGGACTAAACTTGGCCAGAACAGGAAACATTTTGGAGCTATTATATTATCTCCAGTTTACTTTCTGTATTGAGATTTCCCATCCCCGAAGAAAGATCTACAATTTTTAATTTTTTTAAGAATACCTCAGGATATTTGCTCAGCCTGTGAAAACTCCACAGCATCACTGTGGCTCTGTACAGACCAAGACTGATTGTCTCATTTTATAGAGCATCCTGATTCTTACACACTTTCTGTCCCGCCACAAAACATCTGGGAAGGCGCATATTCCCAGTGCCATCACGCCCAGTCTGAGCATCTCAAGGCTTGTCTACACTAGGTCATTCAGTCTGAATTAGACAAGGCATAATGCAAAATGGATTAGTCAAACTGCACCAGCAGCTCCTCGCACACCATCACTTCATGTCAAAGAGGTCTCTCATCTCTTTCTGTTCATTCCCTAAAATGTAAATTAAAGGGGTCTTACTTCACCTTATCTTAATTCTGAGTGTTGAAACAGGGTCTTGATGCAGTTTAATTAATCCCCTTTAAAAGTGAATTTGAGCTAATTCTCCCATGGGTCTCAAAGTAGACAAGTGCCCGGACTTCACTATAAGGCTTAATGTTTGGCATGAGATGAAATTCTTTCAAGGTGAGCTACTAAACCTTACATGAAGATTTCGTTTTCCTTATTGCTGGATGTTGGAGGAAATGTTTTAATTCAGAGAGCAATTATAGGCAATACTGTCATGTTCATGGTTTGATTGTAAGCTTGGTGATGAAGTGGAAAGGTCACAACTCTTGGATTCAAGTGATAGGATGATGTTCCCACCTGCCCCATACGCTTACAGTTCTAAAAACATCAAAAAAAATCTTTAATGTGTGATCATAAAAGCAGAAATAAGACCTCAAATTTATTAGGATTTTTCCAAATCCTTTATTATTTTCATACTTGTGGTTGGCAGTATAACACACAATAGCATCTGCAAAACACTAAGTACTAGTTGAATAGAACAAATGCTTAGGAAGGGAGCCAGAAAAATGTTCATAGCAAAATTTACCAGCCCTTAAATTTAATTACAAACCCAGAACTAAAACTGTGTTCAATGAAAATTTCGCTGTGGTGGGTATAGTAGAGGTGAGTCGGAGCCAAAAAGTAGCAAACAAGCAAATCCAAACCTCAGAGATGTGTTTCAGGCTGGGATCATGGATGTTGCTCTGAGCTTCACCACCATGCAACAAGACTGAAAACATGGACCTGACCACTGTCCTGTTTTGAGAATTCAAAATCTATGTCAGTCCTGGGGCTCCTCAGTTTTCACATGAAATGGGGTCACCCTGTGAGAAAGTCACATGAGACTCAACAGCTCATCTCTCTGCTTTCTGGAAGATTTATTTAAATAACAAAAACTATTCTCTCACCCAAATTCACGATACACCACATCCATTTGTCTTGTGTCTTGACACGAGCCCATACCATAACGTATTGCCTCATCTCTAACCCTGACAGGAAAAGTTTGTTGTATGCCCAGAGGAGGCAAACGGGTGTCTGCTCCACTGGAGTCCCAGCTTTGCCTGTGTCTGTTCACCAAAGAGCATTTTCAGAGGTAAGGGACCCACTGCAAGCCCAGGCACGATGTCTGCATCCCTCTTCCCTCCCGCAGGTGCCACCACCGGCTCTGGTGGGCACTGCCAGGACCACCGAGAACTTGAAATTCAGCAGCACCACACGCATGCAGTAGGCGGACAAGTGCGATCTGGCACACACCAACAAATCCACACTGACAAACATTTTTGAACAGTCCTTGCCAGCCAAAATCTGACGGTTTTTGACTGTTTCTTTTTCCATCCCTCCAGTACCTGCCCACCTCCCCCTCAGCACCCAAAACCACAGTGCCTGTAGTGACTTTGAAAAACTCTTTTTTTTTTTTTCTTTCTCCCTCTAATACATCTCACAAAGGGGTTGGATGCCCCCATATCTCTCTTCAGGGCAATTAAAACAAGAAAAAGAAGAAGAGGCATCCCCCTATGCCCACGAGCCTCTGCTGAATATAACACCAGGCCCTGGGTCACGTGCAGTCCTGTTGTGCAGAGATCATCTAGACAGTCTTTGAGCTCCACAAGACTATCCACATTTATTAAGTGAAACCACTGCCTGTTTTCTGCAGCATAAAAAGTGAGGTGAAGCACAATACATCTATTGATCACTACCAAGCACACCCTGGACCTTGCTCCCCCTCTCCTGTCTGTTCAAGCAGAGCTCAGAGCACACACAGACACCTGCACCTCTAGCAGAGCATCCAAAACTGCTGCCCAAACCTTTGTAATTCACCTCGTGGCAGAGGTGAACTTCCACAGAGAGGGTCTAGAGAGACAGAGTCACGAGGGAGAAGTGGGAGAATTGAGCTGGCAACGGACAGGAAACATCTACTGCAGTCGGCAAGGAGGAGACAAGGGGTATTAGACCCCTGGGGTTAAGAGGAGAAGCACAAATGGAAGGAACCTACAGACACCCTAATGAATTATATCTGCAGTTTTTCCTGGGCTCTCTATCAGAAGCAAGAGAAGGGCCGGACTGTGCCAGCAGCAGAAAAAGGTGCCAGAAAGGACACCCAGCACTGCAGAGGTTGGAGGGGACAGAGTAGAGAAGCCAGGTGCAGGCACAGCTTGTAAGCCCTGGCTAGCCTGGCAGCGACTCCTGCTTTGTTACCACTCCCTGACACCCTGGGGAGCCACGGCAGAGAAAGAAGCCCCTGGATTTATCCCCCTTTTCCAATTAGCCTCATTCCCCCTCCTCCTCTCCCTCCGCCCTGCTGGAATCAATCCTCGTCCTGGCATTTTAAAGGGCAATGTGCACGTTTTATGGCCGTCCCCTATAAAACCATTCTACATGATAACACATCCAGCCCTTTATTAGGGACGTTTGGCAAGTTTATTGGCCAGACATTTTTCTGCACTGACAGATGAGGTCCTGCCATCACTTCTGTGAGCACGCGAGGCCCTCTCCCGTCCCCTCCTCCCCTCTCCTGAGCCATCCAGCCTTGTGGTGTGGGCAGCTCACAGCCATCCTCTGTGCACTGCCAGCCCCAGCCCCAGATGCTAAAGTCCTTGAGTGTCCTACATTGCTCCAGCAGCCAGGCTAGGGGCAGGCAGCAGCAGGGCCACCCTCCCCCAGTGCAGAACCAGATGCATTTGATTAGCCCCATAGCCACCAAAGAGCAATTAACTCTTTAAAGCCAGGGAAATGCTCTTAGACCTGTGCCGGAGCATCCAAGAGGGCAGATTTTCATCTCTGTACCCATCACAACAGAATGGCTGTTCAGAAGTCCTCATTTCTCTAGAGCCAGGTTGTGCACTGGGGAGCTGGAAGGCTTTTAAGTATCTTGGAGCAATAATCACTCTCATTAGATACTAGGGAACCAACTGGCCTTCACAATTTCAGGTACTGCGGTGCTTTGCTCCTCTCAGCCCGAATCCCAAGATCACCACAAACATCAGACCCCTTTCCTGCAGTGCCCCATGCCAAGATGAAGCAGAATGGGGCACAAGAGCTCAGTGTATGTTCACATTGGGCAGAGGGGGTTTGTTTTCGAAGAAAGCTACAACTGCGCAGCTGGAAAGTGTTTCTCTCAAATAAATTCTAGTGTCACCAATGCTGTGTGTCGAGCTCCTCCTCCACTTGCCCATAAGGACCTCTGTGAAGACAGGAGGACTTGATGTTGAAGCCAGACGTGGGTTTTATCTTCTCAAGTTCACAGCTCTCCATGTAACAGCAAGTGGCAGGGCCGGTAGGAGTTTAACAAGGGGTCAAGGATTGACAACAGAAACTGAAATTTATCTAAATGCTTATCTGGAGTCTCCTCGCTGCACTTTGGGGATGCTGGCAGCTGCTGAGGGATCTGCTTCCCATGCACCATTGTAGGCAGGGCAGACGAGGTCCCCAGGAAAAGGCTACAGCAAACACCTGAGGTCAGCAAGGACAGGGTGACCTCAGGCTTGAGAAGCAAACCTCTGGCTCAGGTCCTGCTCCTGTGAGGCCGTGGTTCAGAAGCTGCCCTCCCAAGTCATGGCAAGATGGTCCACATCGCCTTTCACAGAATCACAGAATCGTAGAATCACCAGGTTGGAAAAGACCCACAGGATCATCAAGTCCAACCATTCCTATCAAACACTAAACCATGCCCCTCAGCACCTCATCCACCCGCCCCCTTAAACACCTCCAGGGAAGGTAACTCAACCACCTCCCTAGGCAGCCTGTTCCAGTGCCCAATGACCCTTTCCGTGAAAAATTCTGGAACAGGCTTGAGGCACTTCTGGAACAGTGGTTGAGGCACTTTCGTCATGTGTTGCACAGTAAAATGGAGGCAAATGTAATACTGTGCCGTGATTCCCACCCTGCAGGGAGCTTTGCGCCCAGCTCTCAGTTTTGCCTGTGAATCTTGACCCAGTGTCATTTGTTGAACTCTCAGCCCTGCCACCCGGAGCGGCATCGGGATCCCCGCACTTGCCAGCCCCCTGCCTGGTCTTGGTTCACATGTCACATTCTGGGGCTGTGTTATTCTTAAGTACTGTAAATCTCTCACTATTATTCTCCCACTTGATATAGTGAGCTGTGTCATTTTGAAAGGAAATACATAACAGTATATTAAAGAAATCATGGATCTCCTCATTCATGTTTAAAACAAATTTATTACAATGTAAGAAACCCTGAATAGCATGAATTTATTATAATGATTTAAGGCTCCTGGCACTTGAGTTAAAAATGTCTCTCAATAAATAACTTTCCCTTGAAAACACAGCAAATTAATATAGTTTACCATTTCCAAAGTTATATAAATCCAAGAGGCTTAAATCAACAGTATGCTGGATAAGATTACTCTTGCTCAGCCAGACCCTGGTATCGCAACTCAGAAGGGTGCAAAAAGTAGTAAAAAACGGATGGCTTTCTTTTTTGGTCACCTTTCTCTCCCTTCCACCACCCTAGGCTATGTCTGTTCTATGAAAGTCAGACTAATGTGAAATGGATGAAAGCAGCTGTGGCCTTTGCACACAGGTATCATTAAAATAGAGCAGCTACTCCACCATCAGACTCAACAAACGCCGCTCTGATATTTCCCTGAAGTGCCTCTAACACACACAGCCCCTCTGCTTTCGGTAGTAGCGTTTTAATTTGACTGCATAGCCAGGAACTGAGATGCCTCCAGCTCGGCTGCCTCCAACACTGCCGCGGTCTCTCACGTCCAGGGCAAACCCAGGGCTGCCTCCTCTGCAGCCCTGGGGAGCACGTGAGGCAGCCCTGGTCTCAGTCGAGGTTTTAAATAACCCTCACCACAAGGTTGCTGTGCAATCATTCAGACGGGCCACCTTCCCTCTTCTCAGGGGTCTCCAAGTCAGGAAAAACGGAATGCAGCAGCTGCATGTGTTTGGTAAGATGTGCATAAAAGTACAAATTAAGTGGGTTTGTGCAAAACTGTAGGGCAAACGTACGCACAAAAAAACCCTTATATGCATGAAAAGAACTATGTGCACAAACACCCACCCACAATGCGGTGCAGGAATCCCCACCAGTGAGGCAGCAGAGGTGTCATAGAATCATAGTATCACCGGATCATCAAGTCCAACCATTCCTATTAAACACTAAACCGTGCCCCTCAGCACCTCATCCACCCGTGCCTTAAACACCTCCAGGGAAGGTGACTCAACCACCTCCCTAGGCAGCCTCCACCACTGCCCAATGACCCTTTCTGTGAAAACACTTTTCCTAATGTCCAGCCTGAACCTCCCCTGGCAGAGCTTGAGGCCATTCCCTCTCGTCCTGTCCTGTCAGGTCAAGGGGAGAGCCAGCCAGAGAGGGCTGGATCCCACCGCGTAGTGAGGCAAGTGAAACCCCATGTGCGGCAGTAGCCACCAGTGGGGCTGGCAGGGGTTTGGCCAGCACAGAGCTTGCCCCAGGAGGTGCCTGCAAAGCTCAACAGCTGTCAAGGACAACAATCTGCGCACATGTCTGCATGCTGGAGGGCTGTGGTTTGGCTCAGCTGCATACACAGCTCAGTGCCATGAGTAACCACCACACAGGGAAAAAGACTCCCTCTGCATAGACCTTTCCATTTGACATGTCACTGTGTGGGCAGCAAGGAGGGTTCAGTATCACTGGTTGAGCAACCTGAGAGCCCTTCCCAATCAGCCTTGCTCTCAGCAAGGTCTTCAATGGCTTTTTATTTTATGAAGGTCTAATTCTTTTCCCTTTACTGTCAATGTGTCATTTTTTTTTCCACAAGGTGGCTGATTACTTTTTTTTTTAAATAAAGTGCAGCACCAGTGACATTCTGACAGTGTCAATACAGCCAGAATACACCCACCTGAGCTTTTCAACATGGAAAGTTAGGGCTGTTAAGGGTCCAATTGACAGCTGTGGTAACTTCAAGTCCTCTGTATAGCAGACGAGAAGTTATTAGATACAGACAAGGCTTTCAGGTCACCCAGTCCACCTCCCACCCCACCTTTTAATTGTCTCTCTCACCCAAGCTATAAATATCTGACTCTTCTCATCTTGTTTCCTCATTATGTCAATTCTAGCAGTCCCTGATCATTTTTATTACTCGTTACTGAAATCTGCCAGTAAACTCTCTGGTAATGAGATCCCTGTGCTGAAGGCATCCGTGCAAATAGAGGGACACCAGACCCACTGACAAGGAGCCATTTCCTCTGCAATTTGGAGGTGTCATCACCTCCTCACCTCCACCTCAAAAGCCTTCTCGTCTGTTTTTGTTGCTATCAAATATAATCACCTCATGCTTTGTTCACTCTTCTCCTTCTAAGGGTTTCTGCTGTCTTGGTCTCCCACATCTCATCAAGCATGTGTCTTTCAGATTGTTTTCAAGGTGGCCGAGTTTGCAGATGCTGCACCCCCCGGTTCATGCTCCATCCGAAATTGAATCCTGCAATCTCTTTTTTTCTGCTTGATATTTCTACTTGACATTATTTTCTTCCTCCTCAACTCTTCTAAATTTAGTAGGGTCTCCATGCTTTACTCACAGACTTTCTGCTTCCAAGACAGAGCCATGATCTGAAGAGCAAAGAGAACAGGTACCCAGCCCAACAACTACAAACAAGGCTTCTGAAGAAGCGTCAGAAGGGAAAAACTATGCAGATGTGGCCACAGCGCTCACAGCACCAGCACCTCCTCCACTGTAAACCCTTCAAGATGCATAAATGCTAGAGAAAGCTCCATAACAGGCCCCCCATAGCACCCAGAGGCTGGAAACCTGACATTAGGACACAAGGTGTGAAGGACCCCATCTCATCAAAGCAAGAGTTAACCACTGTGTTTGCCGTGCTCATTGTTTGACAGGAGGGGAACTTTGCAATCTTGCATCCAAAGGCACAACTAAGTCCAGCAGTAGGAAACTAAAGTTTAGAGAAATTCAACCTCAAAATAGGGCTGTTTTGTAGCAGCATGGATAATTAAACATAGGAAGATTCTGATGAGGTGCTTCTAGAATTTTAATGCAACTTCCTTGCAGCCATCTCTAGCTTGAGAAAGGACCACCTACCATGTCTGTGAACACATCTTGTCCATTCCCTTTTTACCACGTCTAGGAGAGGAGAGGAGTTACCACACTGTCCTTAATGCTCACAACACGCATCGTTTAGTGACTAGACAATGGCTTTAATCAACTCCACACTTCAAAGTTTTAAGGCAGTCACCAGTAAACAACCACAAAAGATAACTTTTTCAATTTTTCACTTTCTTCTTGCTTGCAGACAGGAGGCCAGAAAGAACGAACTTACACTCTAAGACTGGTTATTGAATGTTATGACTGAAGGGGTTTTTTTCACATACAGAATAACTTCTGAATTAAGGAAACCAGGAATTTATGGCTGCCATTGCAGCTTACTGATTGGTTTGTTTGCTGGGCCCCTCTGGGTATCTCTAACCTCATGTATGCCAAAGCCTCACCTATCAGAAACACCCAAGTTCTCCAGTCGTTTCTCAATGCCTGAAATCACCCCTTCAAGTCTCAAAGTATAAATCTGACAGCTTCAGCTTCTGTTAGATGGGAATGTCTGGCCAACACACTTCTGTCCTAACAGCTTACTGTTCACAGACAAATTGTTGGTGGGTATGTCCAGTGCCTTCTGCTGTAGGAGCTAATGTAAGACTCTCCAAGATGTGGTAGAGAACACACCGCACCAACAGAACCCAAAGAATGCTGCAAAGTGGCTTCCCCAGAAGCCACTGAATCAAACCAGTTCCCCCACATCCCCATCCACTTGCTGAAGCTGAGATGCAGTAGCATCCCCTGTGAACAACTGTGGTCATCAAGCAGCAAAACTGATCAGACCAAGTTGGGTTTCTTGATCTATTTTAGCTGACTTATGTTTCCAAACACCCTCCCCAATGAGGGTGAAAGCTCTGCTACAACCATGTCTGTAACACACAATGTAGCCTGCTCTCTCACAGCTAAATGGAGCCAAAATATTGTAAAACATTTATTGTCACTGTGAGCAGATAAGCTTTCAAGAGGTGCACAGAGCAGCTATGGATAGGGAAAGGCATCTTCCAGGAGAGTCATCCAGTCGAGCAGACTTCTCTGTTTCTGCTGGTTTAAATCACCTCATTCAATATTCTGTGTTGTCTTATGTAGCATGCAGTTATGTAAATTTATAAATCATACACTAATTAGCACACAATTTCATAAATTTAGTGAGTGAAAAACGAGGTTTCTAACTAACTAGGCTGTGCTCTCTCCCCCTCAGGTGGTACAAATTCAAACACTGCCTGGAGGTCATTTTTAAGAAAATATCTGCTGCAACTTTTAGAGTTCTAACCCCAGGCTCATCTACGCTTTCAAGGGATATCTTTTGGTTGTCTGGAGCTCAAACTCTCTCAAGCATAACGAAGTCCTTCCCCTCCTTCCTTAACACCAAACCTCCACAGCTCATTGGATCACTGCAAAGTGTGGTTTGCTTGTTTCTCCCATATTCAGATTCTTGCTATATCTAATCTCACATTCTTCTGTCATCCAAGCCCACACCACCATCCCTTGCAAGCAATTAAATTCAGTCCATGCCTGGGTTCGCCCCAGGTTCTACCCTATCACCCCCTTGTGCTCTGGCCTCCCTGCCTAGATACTCTAAATGGGAGCAGCTAAAGTTAGGTCATTTCCATCTTTCTCTGATTTATCAGGTATCCTCAGGCAGTTGCTCCCCATATGTAGGAACAAGATCTGGAAAAGGAGTGGGGAATCATAAGCTTCTTCTGGGAAACAGTGCTGGATTGAATGTTTCATTCCAGGATGTACACGCAAAATTCACCTTCATCAACTCACTATGTTTCAACAACTTGTCTCTACCTTCTGTCTCGCATCCACTCAACCTATTCCTTCTACTGTCGGTTGGTACAGTTCTCTGCCTTGCATTCTTGTCATTTCTTGCCTTTACCTCCATCCTTTCTTCCTTACCCTTTCATTCCACCTTTTTTGTCCAAAAGCATGGTGCTGGCTCCCCCCTTCTCCTCTCTTTTCTATTCTGAGACCTTTTCCCTACTTCATGCTCCAAAAGCAGTTTTGCTCCTTCTCACAGCAAAACCCATGTCCAAGAGAGGAAGAGAATCACAGAAGACTAAAACCAAGCTCCCCATGTATCTTAGTTAACTGGAGATTCACAATATATATGACGTGATGATGTGTAAGCTGGAACATATTGTCAACAGCAGAACGGACACCTGAGCTGGACAAAACAAACCAGGACATAAGTCAAATAAACAGTAGTTTGGAAGATGAAACAAAATCCCCAGATAATTTATTAGATTATGACCTCACATACATACATAAACACATGCTCAAGATGGGATTCAACAGTGAGACTGGAGAGGCAAGAAGTGGAAAGTGTGTGACTGCTACAGGTTCACAGTGTGCAAGGTGCCCAAAAGCAATGACTACACAAAGACTTAGCCTGTGTGTGTGTGTGTGTGTGTGTGTGTAAGAGCCACTCAGGAAGGACACAAAGTGAAGGCATGGATAGGAGCCTTAGCAGAAGTCATATTGCTTCACAAAGCCTCATGTAAAACACAGCCCAATGTTTAGCTGAAGCATATTAACTGCAAACGTTCTGGACAAACAATCTATGGCTGGACTGACTCCCCAGCGGCAGCTTCCTAATATAGGAGCTTAAACTTAAAAGGACACTGTCAAGTGATTGCTTTTGCTAGTTTAATTTTTGCATTTCCTCTACTGTTTTAGCAGATGGAAAACAATTCCCCTCCCAGTCCCAACTACTGATTTTGTCCTTTCCTATTTGACAATCATTGATTTTTTTTTTCTAAGGCTATAAATGTTTTAATAACTTCAACTTTGTAGTGCCTCATGGCAAAATATCTTTGCTTGCACTGACTGCTAAACACTATTCCTAATGTACTGCTGATAACTAGAGCAAGAGCCAGTGTTATAAAAAAATCATTTTTCACAGAGTCTACCAAATTAATAGCTTTTGTTTCTTTGTCCACATCTCACAGACAGTTAAAACTGGCAGGTCTTCACCCATCAGACATTTCAACCACCTTAATTGTAGAATTCTTGGCTTTCTAAAAGTATGCCTCTCGAGTAGCTCTGACTGATGGACAGCACCTCAAGCGCTGAGCCCACAATCCTGACAATGTCCTTTTAAAAAGAGCTACTACCAAAATATAGATTCAAGTCAAAAGTCACCAGCAGAATTAGAATTGTTAATGAATAAAATGGATCATATGGAATCCTAAAGCAGTCAAATATTGGCACCCACAAAGAACCAAAGAACAGAATGCTCCCATGCAGTGTTCTCAACCGGGTACACAAAGGCACCTTTCAAGAGATATACATGTATTTTTTGCTGTTTCAAAAGGTCAGTTAGCACTTATTAGAAAAGGCAATTAAAGTTTCAGTCAAACTGCAAAAGAGAAGAGAAGCAATTGGACTGAAATCAGAGAACTGTTTCTTTATAAATGTCAAACCTTAACAGAAAAAAAACCCCAAAAACTAAAAAACACCAAAAATCAACCCCAAACCCTAAGATCTATGTAATGGTCATTTCTTTATGGCTTTCCACTATCTTCCTGCTGCTCCTTGTACATTTTTCTATTCTTTCCCTTTCCCTGCCCTCTTAAAGAAGCAGACTACTCAGCCAGCAGAATGATAAAATCTATTTCCCCACCTGCTATACTTGAGTCAGGGCACCAAATGCCTCCTTGGGTCTTTAAGCAGAAACCTGTGCCTTTGCAGCCTCAAGGGGGAACAAGGGGGTCAATCAACAGTAGATGGACCTCCTGGAAAGAACAATAATACTTCACTGACGGCAGGACAGACCAAGCAGGGTCTTTTCACATGAGTCATTTTCTGGTCCAGTATGACTGCTTCCCTCCTTTAAACTCCTCCAAGCTGTGTTTAAAATTCAGTTAGAATGTAAGAGAAGGATATCACCTAATTTGCGATTAAGACTGGGCATGAATGAAATGGCTCAGAGTAACCTGAGGTTCATCTTCCCCTTTCTCCTTTTGTTTCATTGCCATAAGAGCACAGTGCTGCCAGAGGTGCACGCTACATACGCTGTACTAACGCTCTCATTAGAGACAAATCATGGGCTTTGTTGCTGAGTTTTGCTAGCTCCTCACGGGGCACCAAACATTGCACAGGAGCAAGCGTGTGGGAAGCAGGCAGCAGCGATACCCCAAGGATCAGTACAGCAACTCGTTGCCGTTAAGATAAGCAGGGTTGCCTAAAGAGGCTGTCAGAAAAGCTGTACAGGCTCATGAAGTGGGGTTTAGGAGCAAATGGCCTAGAACTTGCCCGTACTGGCTCAATTCTACCTTTCCCTCACTGCAATTTTACTGTGCAAAATGAGTATTTTAGCCTCATATTTCCAGGAACACATGCTAGTGGCTACTGTTACAATAAAATATGAACACCGCATTATAGAGAAAATGACCATTAATCCTGTAATCTGCAGTCATTTTTACCAATTCGGCACATTTCTTTAAATAACCAAGTACATGCAGTAGGTGGAAGTGCATTTAAATAAACTGAAATAGATACAGCATGAATAATTAAAGCCGGCAGGGAAATGGGCATTGTGAGCCACTAGTGGAAATAATTACTGATTTGTCTTATTTACAATTGAGCCTGGATACAGGATCAAAATAGTGCAAGTTAGTGAAAATGTCTTAAGACTGTTCTTACACTACCACTGCTATATATTTCGTCTTGAAAAGTACATCAAATAGGTTTTGGACCACTCCCATGTCTGACTGTATTCTGTTATTTCAGGGTTAGGTTACCTACCACACAAATTCTCTTAAAAAGCACTGATTTAGACAGGAATATATCTCAAATGGATGCCTAGTACATGAACCTGCAACATCATCTATTAATGTTATGACACACTGTAGAGTTAATTTTACGATATATCCCCTAAAAACACAGTGTGTTAAATATCAGAATGTTGAAGGAAAAAGTACATCATAAAATCACTGAAAAAAGTACTAAAGTGCTTGTACCTTTATAATATGCCAGGTTTTAAACAGACTTGTTTAATTAGAAAATAATCTACTTTGAACGTGGTGGTTCCTGAATGTTAGGCAGTTCTGGCAAACTGCTTTAGAGCTAAAAATCGATAATGAAATATACTTCCGATATGAGGCTGGCAAAATTGTGACTTCAGTCTATTATAAAATATTGTAGATTAAAAAAAAATTCTACTTTAGAGTGATTACTTGGCACATGAAAGGTTTAGGAAAAAAAAAGGTAACGCTTTCTGTACCCAAACAATGTTCTTGCACTGTGATTTCTAAACCCAAAATGCTGATTAACCGTGCTTTAGAAGAGGGAAAACAAGCAGTTGTCACTCAAATAATTTAAAAATGATACTTTAACACAAGCAAATCAGCAGTATAAAGTTCCTAAAAATTCTACTGGAGGGATGTAGACCAATGAGGCATGTCAAATGAAGAAAATCTCCTCGAGAAGCCGGCTCTCCTCTAGCTCATCTGCTCTGCTTCTGGAATGGCAGGGGGCGTGGCACCAAGACAATGGCCAGCTGCTTACAGGACGAGGCGTCTGCATTTTCTTCCTGTCATAAGATTCTCTGCAGAGGTATCCTGGGCCAGATATTGAACTCATAGCTTCAATCAAGTCAAGAAGACCTGCTTCGTACCTACAAAAAAACACCAAGAAAATGGAGCTCCATTAAGCATCACAGCATCATGCAGGAATTGAATCCAGTCTTCCTGCCTTCATAACTCAGACTGGACCTAGATTTATCTGATGAGGGCCACCAGCACAGAACAAATTTTGCTGCATGTGTTCCTATGAGGAATACCAACACAGAGGTAGTGAAAAAGTGGTGAGCAAAGCATGGGTGCTCAGGTTTAAGCTGTTTCATCAGCTTTTCCATTTCAGTTGTGTAATGTCTTAGTCGCACTCTGGAGACTGAGGACAGATTTCAGAAATATGACAGCCAAATGCACCGAGCAGGTACATGGCAGACCCACACAGGTAATGGTGAAGTGACTTATACACATGCTGCACTTTTTGGAATAGACCTCTACACTTGATTTAGTTTCCCAGGGATTTGAAAACAGCAGGAGACTTTATTATTATTGTCACAAACTACACATGCTTCCTGTAAATCTCTATGCACTATATAGAGTCTGTCTGGTGGAAGCACTGAAGGAATATAATCTAAGCAAGGCAATACAAAATCAACAAGTCAGGCACCAAGAGAGAAGGCAAAGGTGCTGAACATTACTCAGGCTGTCCTTTAAGTGTGAGTACAGATGTGTGGGAAGGTTGCAAGAGAATGTTGGCTGGTAACACACACTGAATAATGGCAGTTACTTCAGACAGAGAGTTCCTATTAATATTCACATAAGAGAAACCTGATCTAAATAGTAGCACAAGACTGATCATTACAATATATTTTCTCCTGTCCAGTTTTAAACATCTTAAACGATTCCATTTCCACTGCTTCCTCAGGGATGCTGTTCTCCAATCTAAGAGATATCACTCAAGAGTTTCACGCAAAAGTTCCCTTTGTTCCATCCTATTGTTAACACCAACCTGCCTGATGTTCCCAATGCTGAAATAATTCACACATTCAATGACTTACATGGACAGAACATTATTCACAGCACCCAACCTAAGGTATTGGCATAGCTGTCTGGTTTCCATAGTCTTCTGTAAGCAGAAGGAGTTCATCGATAGTATGACAAAACATCTCAAGCTGTTTCCTGCTTTAATAAAAGCCTCTGTTTTTCCTTTCAGGACAGTGGAAGCCTAGAAGACTAAGCAACTACGTAAGATAGCTAGGGCAGGTTCCTGAACTCAGAGGGGATGAACAAGTCTTAAGTACAAATACTCAGTTTATTTGTGTGAAAGATTAGTAGCAGCTAATATATTTCCTGGAGGCAGACTACCACTTCCACTGCCTAATAGCATCATGCAGCAGCATCAGCTAAAAAGACTTCCTCCACTAAACTAGCAACATCATGCAAAATATCCTTTGTTAGCTCCAGTGGTGAATGTTACGTCCCAACCATCTTCAGAAAACTGACCAAAGCGTCATAACTAGTTATGTCCGAGACAAAAATACATGTCCTCAGCTCAAAGGAGTTAACAGTAGTACTGATGGGTTAATAACAATGTTAAGGGCAATCACTGAAGTTATGCTGTGATTGTTTGGAAAAGTCAGCTCTCATTTCCTTCAATTTTTACCAATTCTTCCAATCTGACAGTCACTGTTTTTTCTAAAACAGCCCAACTTGTCATTATTGCCTCTAAAGGTTCTCTCATCTATTTGACTACCTATAGACTGTTCTATTTTCCCCTGGATGTACTAGATAGCATTTCACCCAAACAGAAACCCAATTTGCAAATTATTTTTCACATATTAAGTTTGTCTATGCATCTTGCTATTATCTGTCTCTTTAAATCACTCCTAACAGCCAAAAATAAGTGACTGAGAACAAAAAAAATATATATACAGCTTTAGCTTTGTTTCAATTGGACCATGTAAGTGGCTAACCTCACGCAAATGTGATGCCTTACAGCTACCCTGACCAAAAAGTTCAGAAGGACACCAGAGTTTTGGGTAGCCAAGCAAGACCATTTTAGATAAGTCTGTTGTTTGAATTAGCATTCAGAAAATATCCGCTAAAGACTGAGGCTCCTTAAAGATATCTCCAACATATGATGGAATAAGCTGCACTGATAGTGAGCACTAGTACATAGCTATATTAGACTTATCATGTAGAGAAAGTTTTGGACTAGACTTGATATAGATACACACAGATGCTTTGAACCCCAAAGAAACTCAGTTGACACATACACTGGTTTCATTAGCCACACCTAAAACTTCTTTTTAGATTAATCTAGTCTAGCACACAAAATGCTTATCTCCTCTGACTGTAGTGCTATCATAAAATTTCAATTTCTCCAGCAGCCACATTCAATCACAGATTAGGTAGGGGGAAACCAAACCAGCCAGTGCATTTATAGCAAACGTGCAGGCCCTAGATTTCAGCACTACCTCCGAGTTCATTTCTCCTGCAAGTTTATCTAAGTTTTACAGCATTTCTGCTATCAGGAAGGCTAAATGATTTGGCAGATTACAAGCACAGCAAATAGCAAAGATTATGTAAAAGACCAGGTGTTGTAAATCAGTCTACTTGACACCACAGTTATATATGCAATAAAAGTGAATGAACTCTGCTAACAGAGTGCTATCTGATAAAGAGAATGCTCCTTGCAGATATTTAGTGTTTAATCCCATGATAATGGTTTGCCCTGGTTTGGCTAGGCAGCATCAGACAGAGTCTGGCTGGAGGCAACAGAGTAGACTTAGAATGGTTTGAAGTTAGCAAAGACAATTTTCTCACCATCTATTTGTATCCAAATATTTAAAGAGACACAGTCAGAATGCTCAAATACTGAAATGCAGATTTCTTTAAAACCAGGATATGTATTCCTTGCATGATCTGAATAAATGCATAAGTAAAAACAGGGTTCATTATTATTAATACAACACTTAATGGCTTAAGTGAAGTCAAAGCTCCAGGATCAAGCACCCAAGAGTCAGAATATTTCAAACAGGAAAACTGATGTGGCAAACCTGCCTTGTGAATACTGAATCCAATTCTAATGCCAACCAACAGCCAGGAGCACCTCATATTGTTCATGCTTCCCAAGGAGAAAAAAAATCCCAAACATTCCTGAAGAAGTACCAGCATTGTACATTAAGCCACAACTCCTCATGTGTAGATGCTCACCCAAGCAACCAAATGTCCCATCAGTGCTAGATGCTTGCGTACATTTTCTTTGATAGGTTTTGCTCTCTCAAAGAAGGAAAATGAGGTGGGCAACTGTATCTTTAAGGACAGTGATAATACAGTCTGTCTTCACCTTTTTGGGACATTTGCCAGTGTGCTGGAAAGTCAATGAGCACCTCCAAAGCAGACTGGAAAACAAACTTTTTCTAAGCCTGGTTTTGACACTTCTCCATGTATATTTATTCACCTTTCATGACCTTCAAAGTCTGCCCATTTCATCATGGGAGAAGAAAATTTGTGAAGTCTAGTCTACAAGTTTGGACAAGAACTCTAACTAGACACATGAAGTTTGGTGAAAGTAATCTTCATAAAGTCTCAAAGAATTACATCAGGAGAGGGAACACAAAGAATTAGTATACAAAGCATGAGGAAGGTAAGGCCATGTGCAAGAGGACAGAGATAGGAGCAGAGAGAACAAGCCAAGGTAAGCTTTTAAGCTCTTCTTTCATTGACAAAACTTGAACTTTGCTTTTAATATAAAATGTAAACCTCCAACTATGGCTGAGAGAGCAGCATGGAGATGCCCAAAGTATCAGAGAGGTAGGTGTTACTGGGATCAAGCCAGGATAATTGGGTAGGCACAGAGCTGTGAGCTGGATGGCTGAATATGCCCTGGTCAGGCACTGCACAGTGACACAGTGACAGTATTCCCTTAATCTCTTCCATACAATTAACATAGGTTGCTGGAAATTTGGCTCTGCAGCCACTAAAGTGCATTTGGAAATTTTATTAGAAACTTTCAGTATTGGTTCCTAATTAAATAAGTATCTAGTCGAGTCTATACACTCATAATGTGAAAGAGTTTTGTAGTCCATCACTAAGGTAACCGGAACCATCATAAAGCATTACGATTCAGAACAGCTCATTAAATGCTCACACTTTAAAGAGGAAAATAGCACAAAAATAAACAAAGGTTGGCACAGAGCCCAACCCTTCCTTCCACAGTATTTCTGTTTCTCTGCCTGTGCAGCAGGAACACAATTCAGAACATCTACAGGTGCATCTTACTTTGTGCTCTGTTTCCAAACCAAATGGGAAGGAAGGCTCTCACATTCTTATGACAAACATGCAAATGCGGATGTTGCTCTGGGAACCATAAGACCACTTATTCCCAGGATGGTTGCTGATAAATCACCTGAAACCACTTGGTATTCTGTCTAATAAAACCTACTGGGCAATCAGAATTCAGACAGTCCCATAACGTACAGTACCTAAAAAAACAGTCAGATTGTGCCAAACTGATGCACAGAACTCATTACTGCACAGGATATTACAGAAAAGGTAAGCACAGAGCATCCTTGTATCAATTGGCTGAACACTGATGTTTGCTTATTTATTTAGACGTTTGAGATATGTCATCGAATTCTTAAAGTCTATTTCCCATTGCTGCTAAAAGATATTATATTTCTTACACACTGTTCAATTTTTAAACTACACTATTGTATTTTCATATTGCGTGGTCCCATTTAACTAATATCGTTTGTTCCTTCCTCTGAAAAAACAGCATAACCCCAAACAAGTCTGATATTTGGAGGAGCAGGTATTTCCCTATGAGGCAGAATAACTAAACTTATTACAGCCATAAATACTCTGGCAGTGAGATATATGTATATTTCTTTAAACAAGCCGTGTCAGATATTATTTGATCACTATGTGCAGAGATATCTTTTCATTTACAGTCTCTGAAAATTTATTCTTCAACTATAAATGTGTACAAAACACAGAATGTCTCTTCTGCAAGGTGATGGCATTTCAAAAAAGCATACCAGCAATATGGTTTTTGAGATTAGTAGCTGTATAGGCTTACTTTATTTAACTATATATACTAGAAGAAATAAAAAGGTTTATTTTTATACTACTGCTTATAATTTCAACATAAAGTTCAAAGTGATTTACTAATGTTACATGAATTGCCTTTGAATTACAGCACAGTATCATGCCTAAGTATAAAGCCTAACACTATTTTGTATTCATAAAACACTGCCTGCCTCCAAGCACTCTACAAATGCTAAATACAGCTAAAAACACATTCAATGGGAACACACCCATTTTACAGAAAAGGAAACTGAGCTTATTGTTATTATAAAGCAAATATCAAATCCCTATTTGACTGGAGTAAACAAAAGTAGAGAGAAAACAGATGCAGATACAAAGTGGCCTCTACAGTCAAACTGCCCCAAACCCTAGTGACACAACCTAAGCTTATCTGGAATGATGACTGATCACCCATCCCCAGGTTAACTCAGGTTCTGTGGGTGGGGGTAAGAACTGTACTCAAATTAAAGAGTCTTAGCCACTTTCTGCCGTCCTTATTCTTGCATCCACAACTGTTGCATTAGGGATGCTAGAGGCATGTCCCTGGCTCGTCCTTTCAACATTCACGCACCAATCTGTTGTCCACAAATTTGCCTAATTCATTTTTCAGCCTGCAGCTTCCACAATCTTTTGCGACAGCAAGCTCAGGACGATCATTGCTCTTGAAATATATACTTCTGTTGATCTGTTTTAATCTGATATCCTGCTAGTGTCATCCAGTGCATTTTAAGGATTGACTGCAGTTAGTCCTCACGTGGTGGGATCTGGTGAAAAACCATTGCATTTTAAACTTACCCACCACCAGCACAACTTTGCAAACCCTGATCATTTTCTCACTCAGGCTTTTAATATCCAAACTCATACCCATTGGGTCTTTCCTCGTATGGCAGCAGCTTCATCACCTCAATCACTTTAATTGCACCTTTTCACGCTTCCACTATGTCTCTCTGAGAGGCAGAGACAAAAAGTACATGGAGGAATCAAAACATGAGCACACCAAGCCTTTTGTATCCACAAGCTTTTGTGAAGCTCTGGAAAGCTTTTGACTTGCAAATCGTGTCCACCTGCTCTGAGTTCAGTATCAGACACACATGGTGCTGATGACTCTTCCCTAGGTAAATTAGCTTTTAGTCAACTCATGGTTTTTATGGGTTTTTTTTGAGTTTGTTGCTATTCACATGCCATTTGTCTATCTGTAGGAACTTAGTATCATCCACAAACTTAACTTACTACATCATGCAGAAGATTTTATTGCTCACTTCTTGCTCCAGGTCACTGATGAAGAACCAGTCCAGTGGGTTCCTGGGGAACCCCAATGACAATTATTCTGCATCATGAAAATGAATGCTAAGTCTTTTGCCTGCTATCATTTAATCAGCAGTAATTCCATAGAAGATTTTTTCCTACAATTCTGCAGAAGTTTGATTTCTTTAACAGCCTTCGGTGTAGAACCTTGGCAAAGGTATTTTGAAAATCTGCACGTATTATGCCCACTGGCTCCTCTTAGTGTCACCAGATTTCTGGATTCATGATCTATAGGTCTGGGCTGATGTCTCAAATTCTTTCTTCTCTTTCTCCCTTCTGTATAAGCATAAGCCAGACTTTAACTAGCAAGTTATTTGGCCCAGCAAGCCAGAGATGTACATGCCAATGAACATTATAGACTGGTTGGGCAGGAAATAAAAGGTGCAGTCATTCCATGAAAGGCTACAAATCAGGATAGCGGATCTTGCCTTTCATATGTGAACTGCACCTTCATTGACCGAAAACCACCCGTAGGGGATATCCCAATGTTCTGACCCCCAAGATGCCAGAATGAAAAAGAGAACAGAGAAAAAACAAGACGAAATGAAGAACCAGAGACAAATGGATTTTGCCAGTTAGACTGAGATTTCCATTTTATTTTCATGCAAGTTGGGACTCTGAGCAGACACTTCACTGTGGGATACAAGAGGAGGCAAATTCAACAGTGTATATATGTATTTAAACCAACTCCAGGTTGGGATGTATTTCTTGCCTGTAACAGGTCTGTATTTTCCAAAGGCATCTCAAAGTTTCTTAATTCTTAAAGAAAAAGATCAGTCTGCAGAATATTTCAAAGCAATTAAAAAAAGATCTGAGCCTTTTATTTAAAATACATCACACAATGTAAAACAGAATATATTTACATAGTGTCCTCAGCAAGAGCCTCCCGGAGTGCTGTAAAACCCACACCCACATAACAGAGAGCTTACAGTATCAGAGACTTTTAGAGAACCCTCCGAGGTGGTATTCACAGAATCATAACCTAGAGAAGGAAAAGACTTATTAGATCATCCAGTCATCTCCCAGCTGACAGAGAACCATTCCCTACAGTGTGCTTCCTCACATTTGTTGCTAACAATCAGCCTCTCGCTGTTCTCCTTGGGAAGTCAACTATACCTCACACTATCATTACCATTATTACTTATTTATAGGCTACAGTATAACCTAAAGGACCTTCATCAGGATCAGGGGGACCCACTCTATAACCACTTGTAAGAGTCATCCTCTCTCCAAAAAAGCACACAGCTAAAGTCTAGGGGGAAAGATATACCATACAATTAAGGAGATCAGTATAGCATGGAAAGTTCCATTCCACAAATGTTCCATGCATTTTTGCTTCGGATTTTGTTAGAGGGAAAATGTATCTGTCATAAACAAGAACATGTTTCTAATAGTCAGCTAGAGATAAACAAAGAGGATTTTCTTCCTCCCAGCTTCACACTATTAGTTATAGCTAAAGATCTGGCACAGTACTGAGAAATCCATCTCCTCTTTTTGGTGAAAATACTCCTTAACTATTAAAGCAATATTACATTTCTCCCTTCTCCTCCAGTCTCAGTCAACATTTATCTGAGCTACACATATTTTAATCTTCTCTCATAAATCAATACCTCTAGCAGAGCAACAGATTTTGCCACTCTCCTCCGATCTTTGACAACATCTTTTCAGTAAGCAATCACCCAGAAATGAGTACCACATTCCCCTGGTGGGGCTACACAGAAGCAGAGAGGAGATCAGCTCCCTCCAGCACTCACACCATGCTTGTCTGTGCAGATTCAGATGATGACTGCCTTTTTGCTGCCACTTCATCGCTCCACAGGTCCCTCTCTTCTAAGTATGTATTGATACACTGCACTGCAACACATCCCCGCATGCTGCAAGTCCTACAACACCAATGAACTCAATGCTTCATTTTCTGGAGTTTACTAACAACTATCACTAAATCTTGTGCAAAATGGCATCAGATATTACAGCCTTTGCACAGGAGAATCTGGAGAGAAGCTGTGGAATTGAGTAATGACATCACACTTTTCCTAACTGAAATGAACCATGCTCGGCAGCGTTACAGGACAACCCTCCCTCTCCAGTGTGATAAATAGTATTAAAGAGCTAAAGAGGACTTGGTCTTGAAAAGGGCTGAGCACTGCTGGTTTGCCCCTAGCCTTTTGCATTCCAAGCTTAGACAGTGAACTTAAGGACACCAGATCCAGCAACACCATCTCAAAAAATTTGTGCTTTAAGGCAGGGCTGATAAGAGATTTCTCTTCCTCAGTTTTCACCCTGGCTTCACCTATGATCACATGCAACCAGCTGTTATTACTGAAATAAGAGTTACTGCTGCTCTCATCCCTCTTTGCTGCACAAACAGGCCATTTTCACTTACCCAGTAGTCAAAGACCAACACCTGCTTTCCTCACCTTTCTCCACACCCATCTCAATGCTCACAGTCCTCAGTTATCTTTCCTCTTTGCGCCTGGTAACTCAGACTTTTCTATTATTTCCTCATTGGACTTTTGCTGAGCCCCTGCTGCCATGTTACCAATCTGTCAAATATAACTGAAAGGTCTTTCTTTATTGTTTTTGTTGCTGTGTACTTTAAGTAGCTAAAAAACAACAAAAACACTCCGGATTGCTTATTTTAACGTATGGCTGCAGGCAGCTGAATTGGCATAGCTGAGGTTGTTATAATCCTGGAAGGGGGAGGGTGAAAAAAGACATGAGTACTGGGAAGCAAAGAAACCTTTTAAATCAGATCTTCCAGTGACAGAATAATTTACAATGAAGTTTTAGTACAAAAGATAGAAATTACAGAACCACAGAACCACCATGGAGTTTAACAACCACCTCTGCAATCACTCTGTTTATATTGTCCTTCTCTTCCCTCCCACACACCCTTTTCTATCTCACAAAGTCTGAAAGCTCTTCACATCAGAAAATGAACCTTAGTATATGTATAGCACCTGGGGCCTTGATTTTGCTGTGATATTACATAATAACTTTGCACTTCAGAGCATGCTTAGCTTTTATTCCCTCTAAGCACCCTGTCATCACAGTATATCTTCAGCAAGATCTTCACCCTTTATTGTTCTGGGCCAAAACTAAGCTGTCATCATCTTTGCTGCCATACCTCATCCCTCTACTTCTCCTGCCTTAACAGCCTTTCTTCTCAATTTTTTGCTCTTACAAGTTTGTCCCCAAGCATCCTTGCCTGAAAGCAAGCTCTAATTCAAGTAATATTATTTAAAATTGTGCTTTTTCTTTTATATTGTACTAAAGCCTGACAAAGGGTTGCATACATAAGTCACCGTGCAATTTCACACCTTCCTTCTGACACACTCAGTGCCCCTTAGTTTTGATTTCTTTTTCACAATTCATCTCGTTCTCTTAGTGTGCTTCTGGCAATGTTGGGACTACCTTACATCCTGCACACTGCCTAGAAATTTGTGGGTACTTAATAAGTATAAAAAGAACTTTAAGGGGCATGGCTTACTGGAAAAAAAAAAACCTACCACTACAGCTGGCAAAGTCCATCATCATTTACATGGATTAGCAATCTGTCTTTTTTTTTTTACAAGCTCAGTCCAAATTCCCAGCCTGCCTGATAATAAATCAACTTTTTGCTTCAGTTGTAGAGTCACTAGGAGATCTGCATAGTTTTAGGTCAAGCACTTATAACCGTTTTATGATTCCAAAGTTTCTTACCTTGCCATTTAGTTACTGAACTGTGAGCTTTCATTGACTTTCTAACTATAGTGGCAAGAACTGCTAATAGCTATGCAAGATTTAAAACCTCATTGAGCAGAGGAGCAAAATCGGACTGCAGTAGTTTTAAGTACATATTGGGGTGGAATTGTGACCCTGTGGAAGCCAAAGCTGCCACTGGTTCACTGGGGCTGGGTTTCTTCCCTGCCACCTGCCATTTGTTAGGTTGGGGTGACTAAGTATTGCAGGCTCTCTATTTTACACCCTGGAAATGAAATGCCTCAGGTAACGCTTAGAAATTATTTATTTTATCTTTTTCTTCTATCTTTTTTTCTATCTTGGTGAAATATTTTACATGCAGTCAATTGCTGTACCTGAACACCAGCTCATCTGTGGATCTGTATGATCTTTTCTTTCCTGCTTGTCAGCTTAATTTCTTCTGCAGTGGCATGGAGTGTTTAATAGCAAAATCTAGCACTCAAATTCTTTTGTTTCATAATTATCTCTGCCCTGTCAACTATATCAGTGAAAACAAGTTACCATTAGACAATTCAGATACCAGTAAACACCAAGTTGTGATAATACAGAGGCCTGTATTACTGTGATTATAGAAAAAGCTGTTTCGGAAAGGTTTCAAAAAAATGTAAAAAGCCCAGCACTTCTAAATGGCCCAAAACCTAAAGATATCTTAATTATTCTTCAATATCTTAATCATTCTGTAGAATCATGATCTTGTATAATGGCCATTTTAAATGAAAGGTTTGCTGCTCTGCACAACTGCCACTTCCTTCTAATTGTGAATTAAAGCACAATTTAGCATGGCTTTATGCCAGCATGACTAGAAAAAATTACAGATACTAACTCTGGTTGAAATAGGGGGGGGAAAGCAGTTAGATTTCTTTAAGTAATAGAAAATCACTCACCAAGTTGTACTTTAAAACAAAACACTAAAGCTTAAAGTTGACAAACTGACTTGAATTAAACCACATAAAAAAGTGCTTGCGCTGTAAATCTTACAGGGCAAAAGTGACGGTAGGTTATCATTCTATTTATTTGCATGCACTTTGGAGAGTTCAGGGCAAGTATGGATACGCATTCATTCCATTTTACGCCAGACATTACTGAAAACACATTACCCATAAATAATTCATAAATGCATTGTCTGAAATTTCAGATTCCAAAAATACAACATGATTTTCAACTTTATGGTTGCTTGGTCTTCAAAACAGAAACAGACAATTGGATGGATGGACTTGGCAAACCTGATAAGAACCCATCAGTCAAAATTACACTCCAGAAGTAAACGCAAACATCTCCCAGCTCCTGATCCCTGGAACAGCAAGGCCATGACAATAGCCCCTGTGCTTGTCCTAGCCGTCCCTTGGTAGGGAACAGGGAGAAAGTGAGAAAATCAAGTAACAAGACAGTGAGAAGAAAGTGTTGAGTCAGACGCTTGACTTTTAAAAGAACACTTACTAGGCAAACAACACTGCATTGCTGTTCTCTGTTCATGAGTTGAGTGTATAGCCAGAGAAAAAGGATGATTTACAGTACAGTGGGGGTAATAGGTTGAAAGTGCACAGAAATCCAGAGAATTTAAATTTAAGGTATAGTAACAGTCAAAATACAGAGAACGGACACACATTGCCTTGCAAAAAGCCCATTTCTTTGGCCAGACTGCACCACAAATTAGAGTGAGTAAGATCCTGCAGTTCATCTAAGTCTTAATTTCTGCAGGAGACACAACACTCACGGAAGAAACTTCATAGGTCAGAGCACTTAAGACTTGTATGCTTTGTGATCCTCTATCTTGCTGACTACATATACACGTATGCTCAGTTTAAACATATATATATATATGTTTACACTTGGTTGCTTTTTTTCCTTCATGATGTACTCAGAAACCTCAAATCAGATAGCAACTGCTTTTCAGCCAGACCTGCTGAAACCCTAACTCTGAAATATTTGTTCTGCTCTAACCACCTGCCCTGTCAGAGGCACAATTTTGGGTACCATATCTAATGAAACCCTGGCTGCCCAGCCCTAACAGAACAGCCCATGATCACCCAGTTCACCAGCTTTTATTTGAGTCAGTTCACTCCAATTTGCTTGAGAACAACTGTTGCAACTGAGCTCAAATGCTTGGCATCCCGACATATTGGTTGCCTGGACACAGACCATACATAGCGTCATGGAATGGTTTGGGCTAGAAGGGACCTTAAATATCATCTCATTCCAACCCCCCTGCCAAGGGCAGGGACACCTTCCACAAAATCAGGGTGCTCAAAGTCTTGTCCAACCTGGCCTTGAACACCTCCAGGCATGGGGCATCTACAGCTTCTCTGGGCAACCTGGGCCAGTGCCTCACCACCCTCACAGTAAAAAAAATTCTTTCTAATATCTAATGAAGAAACAATGCTTTCATAAAAATTGCATTCCAGTACCCATCTGCTATAAAACTTTGTACTTGGCACTCAGTGTGGAAGGGTTGGGACTATCTGCTGCTCTGCTCATTTCCAGGTGTGCTAAACTCTCTGGGGTAATCTTTAAATCAGCTGAGATTTCATACATCAAAGATGAGGATACATAATTCAAGAGAAGCCACTGAGACAAAACAGTAGCTGTAAAAAATGCAGCATGCTGGGTGTCTGGTTTAGCATGTCAAAGAGCCATGGCTGGTGAGGAGTCGTGTGCCGTCGGCACAAGAGCATAACATGTGGCAAAGCGGGTAGAGTTGTTGTAAGCTTCGTAGGGACATAGGCTCTGAATAGGCTTGATACTGTGCAAGTACCAAGTTAGAAGGCACCCTACAGAAAAAAGCAGCAGTAAAGCACAGAGTACAAGGCTCTTGGGCCTGGTGTCCCTTGGCTGTAGTCATCGCACGCTAACAACCTCTTTCAAAAACTTTACACAGGTGGTAGGTGTCCCACTGAGATAAATTACCTACTTTCAGTTGCTGAACAGATGGGCAGGGAAGTGAAATTTTAGTTTGTTCATTCCCAGCAGTAACTAGCAAAGACGATCTCAGGCTCTGTAGGATTACTTTTCGATAACCATACACCTCTGGATAGTCCACGTTTCTGTCAGGAACTACATAAGGTCATGGATACGCTACAAAATAAGGCAGAGCATTTAACAGCTCAAGAGCCTGATGCTAAGTCTGCCATTCCCATATTCTTCTGAATACAGTTTAGGCTGATAGGGGACAGAAAGCATACAAGGAGGGACCTCAACAGGCAAAAGAAATGGGCCCATAAGAATCTCACAACGTTCAACAACAGGAAACGAAGTCCTGCACTTGAGAAGGAACAACACCAGGTTTGACTGGCTGGAAAGCACCTTTAAGGAGAAGAAACTGGACACTTGCTGTCCTGGTAGACAAAAAACTGAACGTAAGTCAGCAAAGGCCAGCACTGCCAGCAGGTCAAGGGAGGTGACCCTTCCTCTCAATTCAGCCCTGGTGGGACACAGCTGAAGTGCTGGACTCTCTAGTACAACAGAGACATAGACACACTCAAGAGAGACTAGTGAAAGGCAATGAAGATGATTAAGCAATAAAAGGAAAATCTGAGAGAACTGAGACTGTTCAGCCTGGAGCAAAGGCAGCTCAGGGTGACCTTATAAATGTGTATAAACACTTGATATGGGGAGGAAAGAAGATGGAGGCAGTACCTTCTCAGTGGTGCCCAGTGAAAGGACTCAAGATAACAGGCACAAACTGAAATACAAGAAATTCATTCAGATGGAAGAAAAAAAAAGCATTCTTACTATGCAGGTGGTTGAACACCAGCAGGGGTTGCCCAGAGAGGTTATGGAGTCTCCATCCTTGGGGATATTCAAAACCTGACAAACAGTCCTGAGTAGCTTGCTCTAACTGACTGCTCTAGGCAGGAGCTAGGAGTAGAGTTTCTCCAGAGATGCCTTCCACCCTCAGCTATTCTGGGACTTCGTAGTGGTGTATTTCTCCTACAAACACATCAGACCTCACAGACAGCAAATGACAAAAGGGCACAACCAGAAAGGGCCAGACTCTGACTTACCCACCCATACAGCATGGGCATGGTGCAACCAGGGAAGCTTAAAATGTGCCCTCCCCCCCGGCAATCCAGGAAGCTGTCTAAATCAATCCAAACTTTAACAAAGTGCTTCCTACCAGAAAGATTTGCAACTCTTTAAACCCAGATTGGAGGAATGGGAAACATGACAACGTATTCAAATAAGGGTTCTCCCTCCCTTCCCCACCTACCTTACCAAATTTCTGGCATTTATTTGTGTACAAATACATCATAGCGTAGAATACAATCGCACATACGTTTTTTCTTTCTGAATAAGAAGGTTATATCCACACTTTAAGAAATTTAGTAAAAACACTTTCAGTATCCTCACTTTAAACTTGCAAATATTTTTTCTGGCAGAAATCCCCAGCTAACTTTACAGCAAGACCTCTCAAAGGAAACAGAACTCTTACTTAGAAAAAAAGAAACCATCACACTACAAAATGAATGTGACCGAGGGACTTACCCTTCTATGCAACAACACGAGCAGGGAGCACAGAGACAGTGAAGTCCGCAGGGCGTGAAATTAAAATTTTCACACAGATACAATGAAGTAATGATACAATGTTACAACCTTGGCACAAAAATCTTCTGGTTTGAGTAAAGTCAATGTCATGTGATGTTACGGTTTGTGCACCAGTAGAAATGGTCTGCTGCTAAAAAGTTCATAACAAAACAGTAGGAGTGAAAGCAAGAAAATTGTACTGATAATTACAATAGGCCTATACATTCCAGTGATCTAGATGTTCCTTAAAGATGCCCATCACAGTAGTATCTAGCTGTCACTGCAAGCTGAGTTAAGAAAGCACACTTTTCTTTCATGCCTAGAAATCTAGGAGCTGAAATGCCCTATAAGATAGGAAAAAGAAGACTGAAGGAAACTTGAACTCGGTGAGGAAGGGGGAGAGAGAGGACATCTCTTATTAGCTCAGTTTGTGGGCTATAAACAAGGTGGATATGCACGTTCCAAATTCCAAGCATATGGATAAGAACAGGGATGCACAGAGCAATTAACAGAGTCAAGCAAAAGCTGGGATGAGCAGCAGCTGGAGCACTGTTAAAGTCCTTCTAGGAATTGCTTCACCTGTTACAGTAAAAAGGGAAGGCAGTGCTGGAACAACACAGGCTCCTCAGCAAGGACAAGGTCATTGGAACAAAAGTGGAGCTTGAAAAATTCCTGGTAGATTCATATACAGGGGCACAGACAAAATTACAAAAACCTGCCACACCAGACTTGCAAAGCAAGTTTCAAACAGCACCTTTTATACTACAAACATACCCACACAGCACAACACCAAATTATCAGATCATCTGCATGGAGCAGGAAACATTTTATTTCTAAGAATATGAAAAAGTCTGCAAACTCATAAATCACAAAGCTGCTTGCACATTATGATATTTCAGATACCTGATAGACTGACAGACATGCACACATTCTACAAAATGTATTTATAGGTCTGAACTAAGGGGCCAGGGGGGGATAGGAATCTGAATTCAGTACCACTGCTCACCTCAAACCACAATTCCATGATCACAGGCATACAAGTACTATTGGTAACGCATTTCCAGTAACCTTCTGGAAATGTAACAGAAAAAGTCAGTCTAACAGTGCAAAGGTCGTTCCTTACACGGCATCTTTCTCAGCCTACTGATCCAAGATGCTACACACAGAGAAACACATAGCCAAATGGGACTTAATAAAATCTTCAAGTCTTCAGCTTATTAATTTTTTTAAAATTTTTCTCATTTCATTCCAGTGATTTCATTAGGTTAGACTTCTTCATCTTTATTAAAAAATAATCAGAAATGAAATGTTTCAATAAACCCAATTTCTGTTTTAAGTAGTAAAAGATGATTCAATGCAGATGAAGCAAAAATGAAAGTTAAAAGTACAATGGCATTAGAGGCTTTGAGAATCTCCTTTAAAAGGTTTTAAATACATATTAGTACTCTAAGATGTCTTTGTTTCTTACAGAAAAAAGAACTTTAAAGGCTATTTTTTCATAGAATCATAGAACAGTTTGGTTTGGAAGGACTCTTTAAAGGTCATCAAGTCCAAGCCCTCTGCAAGAAGCAGGAACATCTTTAAGTGTATCGTTTTCACTATGTTCTCTAACTGTATGTATCAAACCAAAATCCTTTAAAAGTTACAAGTAGGAAGAACTAAAGGAGTAAAACAACACTTAAGTCACTACTATTAAAACAAACAGAGCTAACTTTGTGCAGGACAGAAGACAAAGACACAATACTGTTCGCTGTAAAAGGTTTAGTTTTCCATCACATTTTCAAATAATTATCTTTCCCAACACATTCAAAGGATTTTCTTGTCTGACTAGGGAAGTCCTGGCTGACTGGGGAGGTTCCACTTGACTGGAGGCTGCTTGATGTTGCGCCCATCTACAAGAAGGGTCAAAGGGAAGATTCAGGGAACTACAGGCCTGTCAGTCTGACCTCAGAGCAGGAGACAGTCATGGAACAGGTGATCTTGAGTGCTATCATAGAGCACATGCAAGAGAACCGGGTGATCAGGCCCAGGCAACACGGGTTCACAAAAGGCAGGTCTTGCCAAACTAACCTGTGGATGTGTCTTCTTGGACTTCAGTAAAGCCTTTGACACAGTTTCTCACAGCATTCTGCTTGAGAAACTGTCAGCCTCTGGCCTGGACAGGCGCACACTCTCCTGGGTGGAAAACTGGTTGGCTGGCCGGGCCCAGAGAGTGGTGGGAAATGGAGTTAACTCCAGCTGGAGGCCAGTTACAAGTGGTGTCCCCAGGGCTCAGTGCTGGGTCCAGCCCTGTTCAATGTCTTTATCAATGACCTGGATGAAGGCATTGAGTGCGCCCTTAGCAAGTTTGCAGATGACACTAAGCTGGGTGGAAGTGTTGATCTGCTGGAGGCTCTTCAAAGGGATCTGAACAGGCTGGACCGCTGGGCTGAAACCAATGGATGAGGTTTAACAAGGCCAAATGCCGCGTCCTGCACTTGGGGCACAACAACCCTGTGCAGCTACAGACTAGGAGAAGTCTGTCTAGAAAACTGCCCGGAGGAGAAGGACCTGGGGGTGTTGGTTGACAGCGACTGAACAGGAGCCAGCAGTGTCCCAGGTGGCCAAGAAGGCCAATGGCATCTTGGCATGTATCAGAAACGGCGTGACCAGCAGGTCCAGGGAGGTTATTCTCCCTCTGTACTCGGCACTGGTGAGACTGCTCCTCGAATCCTGTGTTCAGTTCTGGGCCCCTCACCACAAAAAGGATGTTGAGGCTCTGGAGCGAGTCCAGAGAAGAGCAACAAAGCTGGTGAAGGGACTGAAGAAAAAGTATTACAAGGAGTGGCTGAGAGAGCTGGGGTTGTTTAGCCTGGAGAAGAGGAGGCTGAAAGAAGACCTTATTGCTCTCTACAACTACCTAAAAGGAGGGTGTAGAGAGGAGGGAGCTGGCCTCTTTTTTCAAGTGACAGGGAACAGGACAAGAAGGAATGGCATCAAGCTCCGCCAGGGGAGGTTCAGGATGGATATCAGCAAGAAATTTTTCACAGTAAGGATCATAGGGCTCTGGAACAGGCTGTCCAGGGAGGTAGTTGAGTCACCATCCCTGGAGGTGTTTAAAAGATGAGTAGATGAGGTGCTCAGGGACATGGTTTAGGGGCAGATAGGAATGGTTGGACTCGATGATCCACGAAGTCTTTTCCAACCTGGTGATCCTATGATTCCATGAAAATTAACATACATGACCCCAAATTACCTGGGAGCTAGAAGCATGTTCCCCTGAGAAATATAAATGCTAAGTATAACCAGTATCTAAAATAAAATAAATGGTAACAACCCTCACCCCCCAAGATACTGTTATCCTTTATGTTTATCTAATTGTTGTGGAACTTTGGTGCTCTAGTCACAGCCCATCACAAAGTCAAACTTAAGAATGTTCTATAGTATGTGTTTTTGAAAAGGAAATGTGGTCTAGGAAAAGAAAAGCCACACCTACAACAAAAACATTTCTGCATTCAGCTTGAAAAAAAATCTGTAACTAAGCACTACACCATCAACTCTTGGTTTCCTTCAAATTTGTATCAGAAATCTGAAGGTATGTTACATGATTTCGGGTTCCCAAAAGTAATGCTGAAAAGCCTGTGAAACAAAAGCATATTTAACAGTTTAATACTCTTTACACTGAAACAGTGCCGTGACTTTCCCTACCCCAGTGTGGAAGACCCCTTAGTTATTTCATCACCCTACCCAGAAAAAATCAGGATACAAAGGTACTGTTACTATGTCCTACTGAACTAATTCCAGATATATACCAGCATGAGATTCACTTAAACCCAGATACTGGATTTTTCCACATCAGAAATGCCTTGACAAGGACATTAAGAGATGAACATGTAGTTATTTAAAAATCATTATTATAATCCATATAATATGGATGTCTTTATCTGAAAAGCTCTACAAGTTATAGAAAACTACAATCACAGAATCACAGAACAACCAGGTTGGAAGAGACCCACCGGATCATCGAGTCCAACCGTTCCTATCAAACACTAAACCATATCCCTCAGCACCTCGTCCACCCGTTCCTTAAACCCCTCCAGGGAAGGTGACTCAACCACCTCCCTGGGCAGCCTGTTCCAGTGCCCAGTGACCCTTTCTGTGAAAAATTTTTTCCTAATGCCCAGCCTAAACCTCCCCTGGCGGAGCTTGAGGCCATTCCCTCTCGTCCTGTTCCCTGTCACTTGGGAGAAGAGGCCAGCACCCTCCTATCCACAACCTCCTTTCAGGTAGTTGTAGAGAGCAATGAGGTCTCCCCTCAGCCTCCTCTTCTCCAGGCTAAACAACCCCAGCTCTCTCAGCCGTTCCTCATAAGGCCTGTTCTCCAGCCCCCTCACCAGCTTTGTTGCTCTTCTCTGGACTCGCTCCAGAGCCTCAACATCCTTCTTGTGGTGAGGGGCCCAGAACTGAACACAGGATTCGAGGAGCGGTCTCACCAGTGCCGAGTACAGTGGGAGAATAACCTCCCTGGACCTGCTGGTCACGCCGTTTCTGATCCAAGCCAAGATGCCATTGGCCTTCTTGGCCACCTGGGCACACTGCTGGCTCATGTTCAGTTGGCTGTCAACCAACACCCCCAGGTCCCTCTCCTCCAGGCAGTGACAATGATATTGGAGTATGTGGAGTTAAGAACACAATAACAACAAGAATCAGGAAACAAGCTGACTGGATCTCTGGTCTGTACCTAAATGTTGCACACTCTGAATGTGTCATCTCACAATTCTGTCTGACGGCCACCAGTTTCTCCAGCAGACAAGAAAATAAAGAATTGTTCCCAATTCATTTTCTGCATGTGAATTCCGATTTTATGAACTTTTATTAGTATCCTAAACTTATCCACCTCTTTTCTAAGCTGAAGAGTCCTGCTCTGCCAGGTTTTTCATTCCACAAAGCGTCTCTTACATCCAGGGCAGTCCATTGCACTGCTCTGACATGATGAACAAAGATTAACAAAGATTAGGTACATTCAACATGTCTATGGAGCAAAATTTTGCTACCACAGTCCTTCACTTCACAAGCAGAAACAATAAAAAAATGAGAAAGGCTGTTGGAAAGAAATTGAAAGAGGCAGTTAAAAAGGCAAAAATATTTGCAAATGGTACACGTTTGTCTAATATACTAGAGTTCCAGAAAAGGACACACAACCTATGGAGAAAGACTTCATAAAGATTAGAGTTATACAGTTAAGTGGAACAGTAAAGGAGACAGTTATGTCCAGACCAGTCCAAATAAATAAAATAGCAAACAACAAACTGACAGATGGAGTAAAAAGCCCCCAACAACATCAATCCCCTAAAAAAACCAAACAAACCAAAATGGCATGAGGTTTAACAAGGCCAAATGCCGCGTCCTGCACTTGGGGCACAACAACCCTGTGCAGCTACAGACTAGGAGCAGTCTGTTTAGAAAGCTGCCTGGAGGAGAGAGACCTGGGGGTGTTGGTTGACAGCCGACTGAACGTGAGCCAGCAGTGGCCCAGGTGGCCAAGAAGGCCAATGGCATCTTGGCTTGGATCAGAAACGGCGTGGCCAGCAGGTCCAGGGAGGTTATTCTCCCTCTGTACTCGGCACTGGTGAGACCGCACCTCGAATCCTGTGTTCAGTTCTGGGCCCCTCACCACAAGAAGGATGTTGAGGCTCTGGAGCGAGTCCAGAGAAGAGCAACAAAGCTGGTGAGGGGGCTGGAGAACAGGCCTTGTGAGGAACAGCTGAGAGAGCTGGGGTTGTTTAGCCTGGAGAAGAGGAGGCTGAGGGGAGACCTCATTGCTCTCTACAACTACCTGAAAGGAGGTTGTGGATAGGAGGGTGCTGGCCTCTTCTCCCAGGTGACAGGGGACAGGACGAGAGGGAATGGCCTCAAGCCCCGCCAGGGGAGGTTTAGGCTGGGCATTAGGAAAAAATTTTTCACAGAAAGGGTCACTGGGCACTGGAACAGGCTGCCCAGGGAGGTGGTTGAGTCACCTTCCCTGGAGGTGTTTAAGGCACAGGTGGACGAGGTGCTGAGGGATATGGTTTAGTGTTTGATAGGAATGGTTGGACTCGATGATCCGGTGGGTCTCTTCCAACCTGGTTATTCTGTGATTCTGTGATTCTGTGAAAACCCCACCATAAATCCCAGCTAAGGATTAAGGGTCATCCTGCTAAAAGCATAATGCTTAATAACAAATCCCACTTTAAAACCTCAAAAATAGGAAGTTTGAGTATCTGTGAAAGACAAGAGAAGACAAAGTTAAAAAAGGAGCACTAAGTTTCATAAAGGCATAGCAGTAGAGCAGAATGAGCTAACACATGTTAACTATGCAGGAATTTGGGAAATTTCTGAAGCCACAGAGGACCTGGTGGAAGACTTGTCTCAAGTAGAAGTGTCATATAGATACATTACAGAAAAAATCAACAGAATGAACAATAATACATTGCTAGGATCAGCTGGTATTCACTCAAATTTCTGAAGGAGATCAAGTATGAAATAGCTGAACTATCAACTGTACAGTGTAACTAATCGCCTTAAACTGTCTCAGTTCTGGGGCACTGAAAATTTGCTACTGTAAAGTTCTTAAAAGAATCTAGAGTGATGCAGAAATCTAAAAATGAAGAGGTCTGGTGTTTAGAAGAAGCAGATTGGTAGGAATTATAATAAAGACTCAATGAACATACTGGTGAAGAATCTATATTCAGTCATAATTCACTGGGGACCTCTACTAGATTTGTAAAATCATCACGCATCTGAAAAAGGAAAATATAGTGTATATAGTCTATCTGGAGTTCCAAAAGCATCCCAGAAAATCCTTCAGCAAAGACTTAAAAGTTGCCATAAACTAAGAGAAAAAGCCATTAATGAATAGATAACTGGTTACGAGACAGGAAATAAAGAGAAAACATTAAAATTGGTCTGCTATAAAGCAGACAAGGAGGTCACCAGTGGAGCCTCACAGAAATCAGTTAGGGCCTGAACTCTTTAATGCATTCATAAGTGGCCTAGAGAAAGGACAAATACTGAGATTACATTCGCTGTTGATACTACGCTACTCATGGTAGAAAAAAACAAATGCTGATGTCTTTACTGAGACAGAGAGTTAGAGTATCAAAGAAGAAAAAAAATACATATATAACAGTAAATGGGGCAAATCAAATAGTATAAAATGCTGGTGAACGTCCTTACATGACAGAGAGTTTCAGAACTTGTTTTGTAAGCAGGCAACTCATCAGCTCGAAATAATTGAGAAGACAGAGCTGGGTCTTCGTGCTGAAACACCTCCTCAAGCACACTACATTTAACCAGCAGAGGTGGAAAATTGCTGGTTCAAGACCCTGCTCAGACCACAGAAACACTGCAGTATCCTGGTCAGCTATGTCCAAGTTACAGGGCTTCACCATTCTATGTCACTTCTAAACAGGATTCTCCAAAGCACTGACAACTTCCACCCTTCACAGCTTCCCAATACCACAATTTTTATTAAACACCTTATCACACCAGAAACTCATGTTCCTCTGAGGAAGATGCTGTATGTTCACAATCATACATATCCACTCCCTCTCCCAGACAGTTCAGTACCTAAAGGCTCTTTATTTATAATGCAAGCATTAAAGCATGTTAATAAGCAAAGCATTGACCATGCAGCACAAACGTTAACCCTGCATTCGCCTCCAATCCATAATCAAAGTATGATTGACAACTCATTTTTAGTTCCATGCATTCTGCTATGAGAGGGATAAGGTGTCAGTATGTGTTACTACAGGCTTATCTGACTGACCAGAGGATGACAGGTATCACCAAAAGGTAGCTTAGCCGATCTTAAAATAACTCATGGACCATAAAGGGATCCAAGGGTAACTAGCTCAGTTGTCTCAAGATAAGCAAGATGAATTCCACTCTAACAACATTAGCATCACATTTTTGCATGGACCAACCAAGCAAAGAGAAAAAGGATTAATACATAAGCAATGTGGTGGAAGTATGACAGAGCCATATTTTGAGACAATGGTTTCTCAAAGTAAGATGCAATTATTCTGTATATATTATTACTCAATTCCTTACGAAAACAAAGAAACAAACAAATCAACAGAAGATTCCACTGAAGGAAGAAGAGCAGAGAAGTGACTACAGAAGAACCATGAAGTACAGCTCCTTACAGAACCACAAAGAAAGGAATCAAGACTGGTCTTAATTTCTCAAGCTCTACAGAAATTGCCATCACAGTAATTCCAAGGAAATGTTTAAAAGCTAAAACACAGAGCACTCGCAGTATCCATGGAGGAAGAAAAGATAGTCAAATCAGTTTTTGTCACAAAGAGGGGAAGCGAAAAACAGAAGGAACCTGAAAATACGTTTTCAAAAAAACATGATTGCTGTGATTATGAGTGCAAATGGGAACCACATCCAATGAACCAACACTCACTTGAGATTTAATGTGGTATTTGAGAACCTGCAAGAGTATTGTGGGGAAAAAAACCTGTAAAAAAAAAAGGTAATTAAGATAACAAAGAAAATGATGGTAAGAAGCAGACTTTAAGAGTTAAGTCAGCTTCATAATGATTTGTACTCTATTTGCTTTGCTTATTATTACTTTCAAACTACAATCAACTTATTGTCATACCACTGAATGATGGAAACCTCACCAACTACTTCAAAACTGACACATTTTCTGTTGCACTGAACATTCCCAGAAGACAATTCCCCTCATTTTAATACAAAATCCTGTCAGACCCACAGAGCTGTATAAAAAAAAAAAAAGAAATGTGTAAAGGATATGTAGTTGTAATAGACCTCCCCCAACTAGTCAACTTCGGAATAAAAGACGATCAAAAAAGACTCAAAGATCCAGTGCTAGATTAATGCAAATATCTGCCTGTTTGCAAGTGTACGTTTTGATTAAACTGGCATACATCAAGTACAATTAGAAAGGTTATTTATAACTAAGAAATACATAATTCTGCATTTTAATGAGGGTGACAATTACAGCCAACAGTTGCTAATTAACATTAATCCTTTTGCACTGCAAGTCAGAATTTCCCAATATGATTTTCATTGTCAGCAACGGACACACCAAAACTGTTATCGCAAAGCAGCTATTAGGTAGGCTGCTTTGACACAAATAGGTGTTCCTGTTACACACAGTGAAGAAAAAGAAGCTGATGATGTGTTAAATTTGATAACCTCAGATGTAAATACAGAATGTAATTTCAAAATTTACTTTATGTCGACAACATGAAATACAATCAAGGCTTATCATTTTCATGGCTGAACCCAATTCCAAGTTTCCCAAGAGCCAGGCTTCACAGGTTAAATCTGATTTCAACACAAGCTTGAAACTTCCCATTGTTAAATTTGGTTTTGATCCCACTCCTAGGTTCACATCTGCCTTTCACCCCTGAGACTTCGGAGCGTAGATAAGAAATAGTGTTTGCCTAGTCTGTATCGGTTTCTGAAGTAAAACTCTGGAGCAGGTACTGAAGATAGGGAATCAGTCAGTAGTCATCATTCCTACCATAGCATAGCCTTATCACAAACCTTTTTTCTTATGAAAAGCGTCAAGAAAATTTTGGTTCTCAAACCCACCAAATTTTAAATCCTAGTCTTCCAGAAATCCTCTGAATTATTTCTATTCATTGATTAAAAATTGCTCTGTAAAATAAATGCCAAGTCTAAAATAAACGCCATAAGAACTGTTGACCTAACTAAACACTTCTATTTCCGATAGCTATAATCCTTTAAAAGAGAGATGATTTAGATTTGCTATGCATGTCTTTTCCAAAAGAGAAGTTATCTCTGTTTTAGCCTCTCAGCCATCTTCTCTTCCGACAGAAACACTTAGAAAAGTATCTTAACAAGTCTCTTTTCACAGTGCTCTTTAACAGGAAGACAGACCTGCTCCAAACACCCTCAGAGGAACAAGACTATAAATGCAGCCAGTAAATAAAGCCTCTAGAAGAGTACTGAGGTGCTCACCATCTGGGTCAGGCAATTGGAGTGGGATCAATGTCAGATATAAGTAAATGAGAAGGCAGAAAAGGAGAATTGTTCACTAAGCAAAGAAACCTATAATGCACTTCTTACAAAGCGCTGTAAAATTCACATTTATTTTGTAAGTATGAGATAGATGGGTTATTTCTACATACAGAGGTGCCCAACTAAAATCAAGATAAGTGATATTAATGTCCTATGGTCAGTATTATTGAACCTCGAAAGCAATAAACTATGAGTCGATAAATATTACATTTGCAACATAGTTAACATTCTTCTACTGTCTCTGGCACTTATTACACATTGTAACCGCAAGTCTACAATACATTATTCATATTTGGGGTGTCACTGAGTGATGGATTGCTGTAAGAGAGGCTGTCCTTTAAATAAATCAACAAATAAAAATGCAAATGTTAACATTTTCAGCCACAACTTTTTCCATCTTGAATGGGGAATGAAAATTTCACATTATATCGACAGCCAGCAGAGAGAACAATTAACAACCTACACTGTGAATAAGAGAGATTAATTTACCAACGTCTGGTTTTATCACTTGCATATGGAACTATATTGGACTTTTTGTGCTACGGGCTTTGGCAGAGAGCAGGCAAAACTTGCATCTCCCACCACACCCAGCATCTGACTCCCCACATCACTCTAAACATGCTTTTACTCCCTCTAAATATTCCTAAGTTAGACCTGCAATGAGAGTTTTCCCCTCCAATCTCCCTTTTGAACCTTGAATGGTATCTGAACCTAAATGAAAATAAAAACCCTACTATTTTGGTAGTGCTTGCTTAGACTCTACAGGAGAAGGAACTTCACAGTATTATCTTAAGAAAAGAACCATATTAAAAATCCAACATGCACAGATCTGAAAGGCAACTACTGCGTAAGTAAGGCAAAAGCTTAAATCTCATCACTGTCATATTTCCTAGCACTCAGCATAACAGATCTACTCTAGACTATTCCAGTGTGCATTATTAAGTATACAACTCTGCACATTATATTTTACATCAGATATTAATTTGCTTAAAAGTCCCTGAATACACATTCACCTGAGATGTGCTGGGCAATTGGGTAAATAGTTTTGTTTTTAAAATGTCCCTAAACACAAATTTACACAATACAATCTGTTTATAAAAACTCCAACAGGCCAGTGTAGTCTAACAGATAATAATATACCCTGAATATAGTATTCATATTGCAGTGAATATAGTATTCATACTGAAGAAACTTCTAAGTCACTTATTTTAATGGCTACAAGAAACTTCACTCCAAGACAATGCATTCAGCTAGCATTAAAGCTCTGATTTAAAACAGCAACAAGAAAACACAAGCTTAATGCTGAAATCCCAGACTATCACTCAATCCCTTAATTTACTTAACTGTTCTTAAATTCCCTTCTTAGATGTCCAAAGCGAAAAATGTAACAGGAGAATTATCTGTTTCCGTAGTGAGTAGAACAACCTTTCCCTCTGTCTTTTTAAGTGCTTGATTATCTGCAGTGTTATAGGACTTATTGTGCCAAACTCAACACTACTGTTTCTGCGTGGGGCGAGCCTGACAACTGTACCAGGGATTTAATCAAATTAAATGGTCTTTCACAAGGCACAACTTACAACTTCCCACCCCCCGCCCTGGCCAAGGAAAAAATAGCTAAATACTTTGATTTAGAGCAGTTTCATTTCTGTTTTGCAACACAACACTTGTTTTGTTGAAACCTGTACCTAAGGTAAGATTACACCTAAGTTAAGACCTAGTTTATATAAGAACTTCATTACTAAATGAAAGTAAACAAACACCACTACCCCCCCTTTCTAGGTAACCTTCCAGCTCACAGCCAAAAGTCAGTCTTTCTTATGGGCAAACAATAATTATGACAAAAGGTCTCTTGTCAGCTGAAAAAAGGCAATATTTAAGACAGTCAGAGAAACTATGCTTTTGGGGTAAGGGACAAACTTACTCTTGCAAATTTGCCCAGCCCCAACTTTGCCTGTGAATTTTTTTCTTGCAAATATATCGGCTTTGGTCTAGATAAATGAGCACATGGAGACAAAATGCTTTCCAAACCTGCTGTGAACATAATTTCAAGGGGTTCTTGCAGGTGTAGACACTTGGCTGAAGACCATTGGATAACCAAGATGCAATGCTTGGCTGTATAACGAAAAGCAGAGACAGACATGCGTAGAAGCATGATGGGCAAACAAATTCACTATGAGCCGGACTCAGGATGCCAGATAAAGAAATATTATTTTGCTTTCAGAGAAATCACTGAAACCACCTCATGCACATTCATTCTGCGAGTCTGGTCTTCTTCCAGGTCGAGCACTAAGGTTCTCAAATCACACATCTTTACCTTCTAAAGGCCACTTATTTCTTGTCCCAGACATGAGTCATTTTGAAAGAGAGAGAAGAAAGTAGGACTGCAGTGATTCTTCATCAAGCAGGAGGTAGCTGTAGCACACTGAAGCCTCCAGTTGAGTCCTGCCAAGACAGGCTATCAAGCCAACACATTTTCTACCTGCCATGCCTGCTTATCCAGCCAGCCCTCCCCAGAAGCTCTGCTAGCACCCCGATGCCTTGCGCTGGCAGGGAGCTTCTGTCGCTTTCCAACACCTTCCCCCTGGCAGGCTTTCCATTGCTGCTACTGCTGGGTGCCAGGGTTTGTGCTAGTTAAAGCTGGCACAAACATGAGTTGAATCTAGTCCTATAAATTTAAATAGTCAAAAGTAATTAGGTTTACACATAGTGCCAAATAAATAAATTTGCTCTTAGGCTAGGGCTTTGTGCTGCAAGTTTCAAGGCCATGCCAACTGTTGTGGTTAAGCTGTTAACCCCCCCTTACCCCCGCCAAAATCACAGATTATAACGAACATGCTGACAAACTCTAACTTTAGTGGCACAAAAGCAGCAATAATTCTCAATATTGATTAATTTAGTTAGTTAAACCTGCAGTCTAAGCTTATAACCATTCTGTGATAAATTGAGACTGACCTGCTGCTCAAGCAGGTTTTTTGATGAAGGATAGGATCAGCTTTAGGTCTCCACAGAAATACTTGTCCATTTACCATTTTCAATTAGAGAAGGCCATGAGTAAGGGAAAGCACAACATGGCTGCTTAAACTGGTCAATTATACTTACAACACCAACAGAGAGAAAGAAAGCGAGGAAGTGTAGGAGAAAGCACCCCAGAAACACAGGATTTATCAAAATTTGTCACAAACTGGTAAAGCAAAACTTTAAGGCTGACAGCTAATCAGACTCCTTTTACTGACGATTTCATCTGATATGATTTCTAACAGCATATTTCAACAATTATTTTACTCTCCTCTGTGAAAAAGAATGGACCATCAATCCCCTTGAATAGAATTCCTTTTTCTAAGCAGTTATTGTATGATGTGAATAATTATGTCTATTCCGTAGTGCTTGAATGGAATCTCAACTTATCACTATTAGATGGTATGAAGCAGTATCTTTACACACTCTGTATCTGATATTACCAGCTTGCAAAGGTAATCTTTGTATCTAAGAGAAATGCTTAGGCAACCTTGTGGTTTCTGTTTGTTTAAACACACAGTTACTTATGGGAAACAGAGCCCAATCTATCTCAGTTCTTAAATCCTCCAAGAATTATCATCCCTTCCTTCACAAGAAAAAAAAAAAAGTGTTTCCATAGCAAGTAAGTACAAATTTGTCAATATTGATAGTGGTTTTTCACCTATTATATATCACAAGTTCTCTCAGAAGATAGAAATAAACTGCCAGCTGCTGCCAAGAACAGAGGGATGATATCAAGCATACATTTTCCTAGTCCACTGGGCCAAGAGAAGATTAAATCTGACTCAAGCCCTCTCTTTCTCGAAGAAACATTTAACTCTTCTTATGAACGGTCATACATCGTTGTAATGCCACTGCACAAAGTCATCTAACCAGTGGTGTAAAATATAGCAAATTCATACTTTAATCTGCATTTACTTTGTTGCTTAACTAAGGTTTTATTATGAAAAAATGTGGGATATGATAAAGAAAGGCAAGGATTGTACGCTGTTCTTCTAGGCACTTATTGCTAGAGTTGTAATCCTGCCTGAAGAAGGCAAGTTGGCTTTAGACTCATAAGTGTAACAACAACGCTGCTTTCTGTTTCTCCATTGGAGCCAAAGTGCTACTGCTGCTTTTCCAGTACATTTATTGCAGGTATACAGTATAATCAGGAATTGCTGACTTAACGTGATTTTGTTGCTTGTCAGTAAATATAAAATAACTCTGGCACAAAACATTTTAAAAGAAATGCCATTTGATAAAATGGGTGGGGCGGCTAATACAGGGGGATTAAAATCTTCAAGTGGATTTAAAACCTAACAGTGGTTAACACCATCCATTCAAATTATTTACAAATGTATTTAATGTGTCAGGACTTGGAACATAAAATAATTTCTGTTCAAAATCTAAGTAAAATTAAAATGTTAGAACTTGGCATATTCCTGCTTTTCTTATTCTAACAAGCAATTTAAGGCTTACTATAAATGTCAAAAGGATATGGCAGTTTTTAGTTTATATTATCCAGCTCGTGCTAGCATGAAATATCATAGAAATTCAGCTATTTCCCTATAACTAGGAGAATTTGATGGTTGTATTTGCAGCATCTTAAACCAGAGATTACCTAGCGGCTTACCGTGAAGTGTCATGCTGGATTGGTGATGTGGCTGTGATTGCAAGCCTTTTGCTGCTGCCTATCAGCCCAGGAGACGTGGCTGCATCCTTCCTAGGTCCTGAAGTTGTCCCTGTGGAATGAAGTGAAGACAGGCCCGATATCAAAGGCTAGTAAGTTTTGCACAGATGTTTTGTGATTTCGCATTATTACAGAACACCGGAAGTAAAAGTTGTCACACTTTTGGAGTCCCATACATGCAGTGAAATGGCAATCAAAGAACTCGTCAGTTGGCAGTACCATGCACACAATGCATTTCAGGATCACACAGAATGAAATCTGTAGAATAAGTCACACTCGACAGCCTCCATCTTACTGTCCAAAGTTTGGCAGACTTGCACTGTTACGATTTATAGTCGTCCACAGCATTCAGCTTGTTTCACATAGGCAGTTCTCACAAAATGCTAAAAGATGTTAGTTTTCCAAGTATAAATATCACTATAGCAGTATTTTTCTTTCAATAAAATAGAACTGTTAGTCCATTCCTCCTTCACTGTCCCAATAACTCTTGAATACAAAATAATTTAACAGGGCCAACAAGAACATGTTTAAGGTACTTCTCCAGTTAGGTTTTGAATGTCTCCACCGACAGTGAAACAACCTCTCTGGTTCTAACGTTTGACCACCCTCACAGTGAAAAAAGTTTTCTGAATAGATAATCAGAATTTCCCAAGTTGTATTTTTTTCCCATTGTCTCTTGCTTTGTTGCTGATGACTTTCAGCCTTATTGCCTTTTCTTTACACCCTGCCCTTAAGCAGCCGAAGAAAGCAGGAAGATCTGCATGGAATCATCTATTCTTAAGGCTGAACGCACTCAGCCCTCTTAGAATGTCCTATGCTCCAGCACTCTGCCTGTCCTGGTTGCCTCTACTAGACTCCCAAGAGTTTGCCATTGTTCTCCTTGAACTGTAGAGCCCCAAATGGACATAACACTCTACAGATACAGTCTCAACAGAGTTGATGAGAGGGGAAGTGACACCTCATCAACCTGATGACAACAATTTTGCTATTATGGCTCAGCAGGACAGGCATATTGCTGACTTGTGTTCAACTAGCTGTTCAATGGGAAACCCCATTCTTTTCTAGCAAAACTGCTTTTTAGGTTGTCAGCACACAGCTGGTCCTATTACATGAGATCAGTCCAACCTAGCTGAAGGAACAGGCACTTCCTTTTCTTTAATCGAAACAGGTTTCTGTCAAAACAGTTTCCCAGGCTGTAAAGGTCCCTTGAATACTGGGCCCTACCCTCCAGCACACTGGCAACCTCCCCAGTGAGTGCTGTCTGCAGATTTGCTGAAGATGCATCCCATCCTGCTGCCCTGGTTGTTGACATTAAGTAGTTAACCACTAGCAACTGACTCTCAGCTGGACTGATCGCAACCCTTTCTGAGGCTCGTGGTCTAGACTACTTTCTACCCATTTTCCACCTTTTACTCATCCATCTGAGAATCAGGTTTTACTTATAGTACTTAGACAACTTGCATATACATAGTCAGAGGTAAGTGGAATAGGCAGATTAGGAGTAATCTGTTCTTCTACATAAAAGCCTGTGCATTTGAGCTTTTTCAATCTAGCCCAATTAGTTCTGTCCAACCAACATCACTTAACTGAATAGTATGTATAGGAAAAGCTACAAGTCTCTGCAAAAATTAAAGTCAAACCAGTATTTACCTTTTTAAGTGATTCTCTTATGCCTAAATATTTCTCAGCTCTGTGAACAGCAACTTAGCTACCATCCACGCCGAAATATGAAGCAACACTACAAGGTTGTAACTCCAGCTTTGGCACAAAATTTACAGATTTCCAGGGGACTAAGATTATGTAAAATATAAGACATATTTAAGATATATACAAATGCATACAATCTAGTAAAATCACATTTTTTTAAGGTATATTCTAGGGAGGCTAACAAAAAAAATGGGTTCTTCTTGCCCTGCTATAAAGCATTCTGCTTTACTTTCATATAGTTAAAAATTTTTGCCTAACAAATAGTTAATTATTAGTGAAGGAACTCCTAGAAATATCATGGAAATATACATTGATTGTGTGCCCCTGCGAACTAGATAGTGTACCAATCCATGATAAGAAGACTGGGTATGCATATAAAGACTGGAAGCCTCTTGCTTAGACTTTTGGCTTTATGATGGAATACAAGATACTTAGAAAACATTTCACGTGATAGTGGAATGAGGCAGCTGGATTTTAAGAAACTAATATCAAAGTAATAAAAACCTGGTGAGCATGGGAGAATACATTCAATTCCTAATACGAGAAAAGGCTGGCACATTCTCAACATAGTACATTCATAATAAACTAGATATATTTCTCTGGAAAAGAAAATACATGGACTCGGAAGAGGCCAATACAGCCTCAAGGGGACTGTTCAAAGACCTAAGTTTGAAAATATTACCAGTGCTAGAAATGGAAAACAAGAAAAGGAACTAAGTAGGGATATACTGAGGCTGTTAGGCTGTGCAGACATAAAGGAAGGGGTAGCAAGAAATCCTGAATAAGTGTACATATAAACAAAAAAAGTGTTTAAAAATACATCCTGGAAAAGGCATGCAAGTCGACTGAGGGAAAAGAAACATCAAAGAGCAAGCAGGTCTATGAATGTACGAAAAAGATTAAATCAATAATGATCCTATAATGGCCAGGCTACTCATAACTTCAAAATATACTATGAGAAAAAAAATAAAGAAAAGTAATATTGGCAAGTACGAGATAATGAAGACCATGTTGATGTATAATACTTGTCTATGTAAAGCTGATGAAAGGAAATTACCGTGGGGGAAAAAAGAAGATACAAATTCTTTAGTCTGAAGGATATATATTTCAGGGCTAAAGGGAATTAGTTAATGAATTTATGAAGCGACTGGTAATTATTTATGAAAAGTCATAGAGAACTGGGGTGATACAAATGACAGCAAATTAATTAGATTTGCAGGTGTTGGAAGACAGTATGAGACTGGAGACCTTGCAGATGATCTAGAGAAGAAACATAGAAAAAGAATAGACACATTCACTCTTGGAAGAAAAAAAAAAAGCTCATATATGGTGTGCTAATCTAAATCCTGACACTGATGCAAAGAACTTGGAGTAGCAAAGAATTGCAAAAAAACCAAGGCAAGCTACCCCCAAAGCAATTAGAGATGTTTTCTAAATGGTAATGTTAAGAATACTATTTTCAATTTGGTTAACTTGGTTTAAGAATGATTTAAGGTAGATTAAAGAATCATTTGAGTAAATTTAAATAGCTGTATATTTCTGCTTGAGAAACAGACAAGTAAAACATGAAGAAAGTGGGGAAATGTAGTAGTCTTCATTTTGAAAGTGTAAACACTAAGAATGAAGAAATACAGTTGAGGCTGGTTTGAGCAGTAATGGGATGAAAGTAAGCAAAGGGAAATCTAGGTTGAAAATCATGAAAGAAATCTTTATGAATTGAATAATACTAATATTCATATAGCTTAACATTTATATAGTACTTCACATCTTCAAAGTGCTTCACTAATATTAACTAATTGCTCTATTCAGTTGTAGGGAAGACTCTTCCCTCAAGGGAAGAAGTTCCAGATCCTAAGTCCCTAAGAAGCTACATTAGAGAATCTACTGAAAAACAAACACTATACAGAAAAATCAGCCCCTGGAAAAATACAGATTCTAAGAGCTAAAATAATTCTCCTTCTCTGGCTTTTCCCTTTACATATAGAAAGAAAAGTCATGTGAACGAAACAATATCATGCAGATGCCACATCCTCCAAAGAGATACAAAAGGGGAAAATAGTTCTTTGTTTCAGTGCAGAGGTATTTCAGGAAGGGTGTGAAAAGAAGGGCTTTAAACAGTAATGCCGAGTGCTAAAGTGCCCAGTATTGCAGAGTGCAATGGATAGAATCTAGTTCAGTTTCCCATCCAGAAGCAAAATTTTCCAGGGCAGAAAGGAAGAGAAACACACATTTCTGTACTTGAGTGCTTTTTAACTAGACAAGTTGTTAGATTTTAGTACAAATTGACATAGCTGCTGGTGACACCAATAAAAACAATTTACTACTGAAAAGATCTGAGACTTGAGGATTGCTTCGTCTGCCTAAAGTTTTGCTGGTAAAACTAAAAAAGTTTGTCTACATGACAGAAACACCTGCTAAACCAAAAGAATAAAAATTAAAGAGCAAACAAAAAGCAACAGTGAGAGAATAAAAGCTGATTGCCTAAGTTGTTCCAGTAGGCTTCTACTCTGAAAAGAGGGAAGTGTCTTTTTCACTTCACAAGGTGATGAGACCAAGTTAACAATACCCTTCTCCCCATTACTGCAGGGAGAAAGGAAAAGTGGGTTTATTAGGAAATCACTCTTTCCAAACTCACTGCTCACACACTAAGTGAGCAGTGGCCAGTAAAGCCTTCCACCATTATAGCTTGGGAATGGTTTCCTGATTAATCGATCTATTTACCAAAAAAAAAAAAAAAACCAAACCAAAAAAGAAAAAAAAGGAAAAGAAAATCTAAGAAAACAAACACAGTTGAAAAAGGCAATGCCAAAATCTGGTGTGACTGCCTATGGTCTGTGTTGCTGTGGAGGGACACGATACTGAGCTCTGAGATGCCTGGTCCACTGTGTACACCTACCATTCCCAGTGGTACAAGGGGTTTACATACGAAAGCCAAGGGCCCACATTAGCTTTGTTACTGCAATAAAGTGTGCTTGGAGAGACTCCCCATTCTGAAGAATTTACAATTCAAAGAGACAAGACAGATCAAGGTATAAGAAAAATAAACCTCTTTAGCAATACGTTCATATCTGACTCCAGGAAGTTTTCAGTGGGCCTGTTTCTGTACTCGGTATCCACCACTGATGTTTACTGACCAAAACTCCACCCTAAGGTATGTGGCTAAATAACACAAAGTTTCACGTCTCCAGATACCACCATGTCAACTTCATTCCCCTGCCCCACACAGCGTGGCTTACCCAGCGCTCGGTTAAATGTTCTGCAGTAGGGGGCTGACTTCTTATCTGCTACAGGTACTGACCATGCCCGAGCAGCCCTGCAGGCTTGCTGGCTCAGCACTCTGACACAGTTGGGCAATACTGCATGTTATAGAATTTGCCACAGAAAACAGAGATAGCATTCCTTGTTTTATTTTTTCAAGATGCTACATAATTGCTTCCTGAAAAAAAAAAAATAACTCTGATGCAGAAATCCCAGGTCAGCAACAGACAGGAGCATTCAGCGAAAGCAAGGACAGACAGAGCTAAGTCCACAGCTAACTAGAATTAAAAAATCTTGACATTGTACCCTGGTGATCCCCAAAGATGTCAAAAACACATTACAAGTATGTGTGTATGCTTGTTAAAGGAGGCCAAACATATAACAGAGGGAAGCCAATTAAAAAGGTACTAAATACAGAAGACTTCAACTTCAGTGATTAGTGCTAGGTAATTTGCCTTGTGATAAACAAGCCATTCAAATCAGTAATAGACCTGAGGTTGTTCCACAGCTTGAAAGCATTTCTCTGAACTTTATCTGGTATCACAGCAAGTGGCAGTGTTTATAAGTTAAATTTTGCCATGCAGCTCTACATCTTCAAAGCTAGCAATCCCAGTAAGTCTTTGCAAAAGATACCCACCATCTTCAGACATTATGCTGACCACTACAATTACTAAATCAGCATAGGTGCAGCTCCGTTGCTGCACGCAATAGCCAGATGCAGCTTGTAACTTCTCCTAAGTACTACAAAATGAAATGAATGAATGAATGGAAGGCTAGGCTGTTTTTTTTTCCCCCAAACCTACAGAAAATAAATTACTTTTTGGGGACTATCCCTATCCAAGGAACAAAACCCATCATCCAACTGTGAAAAATCTCAATTTCATCACTGCAGCACTGAGAAGGAAGGGGGAGAAGAAAGAGGAAAAGAGAAGAAAAAAATAATGATAGCTGAAAAAAACATAAAAGAAAACCATCAGTGAAAATTGCCCCTGAAACTTTGCAGAATTGTAACGGCTTTCTCATGCTTAAATTGATTGGTGTAGCAATGTTATAAAATGACTATTAGGATTCATTGTGCACAACAGAAAGTGTGAAATGTCAGCAGACTATACAGCAAAAGTAATGGGTCTTGAACCCCTGTTAGTCAAAAATGATTTTGTTTCAAATTAGAAATTGATTTTTTTGGACACAAGCCCTTTACAGGCTTCCAACTTTTGTAGCTGTGCCTTGGAAGAGATTAACCTCAGCTACTGTTTGGGTCCAGGCTGATGATACCCTTTTGAAAGTTTCTTCACAGGGACTGCTTTTTAATGTTGGTACGGTCTTAACCAATAACACAAGTTATTTGTTCCTTTGAGAACTGCACCACATTTCTTCTCATTTTGCCATTTTCTTTATTTTTATGCTGACACATACGGCAAACTGGCTGACAAGTTAAAATAAAAAAAGCTAGCTCATAATTGAACCAAGGATTATGTTCAAGGCTCAGCACTGAAACATCCAAGCTGTTTTTGTTCCCAACCCCTTCTCTTCCTAAGAAAGACGGCTTCTTGGACCTGTAAGTGGAAGTACTAAGCTAAGAGCAGGACAGATCCTAGCTGTACAGACAGCCCTGTGTGGCAAAATATCACATTGTGATGGTGGAGCCATTACTTGGGGAGGAAAAGTATGTGAAGAAGATTACATATCAAGAACAGGCCCCACTGCACTTATTCACTGCTTGCTGCAAAAGGAGAAAATTGTTGAAGTAGATTTTTAAGGTTAAAGGGCTATTTTTCCCTTCCATGAGGAACACCAAACAAGCCTTATTTACAAGGCTTTCTATGCTTTTTGTTACTTTAAATCTAGCTACTTTCTCTTGATTTTTAAGCAATTTGCAATCCCCTCCAACTGTGCATTTTACACATGTGCTCTTGGACATCTAGATGGAACTTCTAAATGACATCAGCACACTCGTGGCCCTGCAATACAGTGTGTGCTACCCCTTACCTTTCCTTGACTTGGTGCCTTCCCTTTTCGTTTGTATCAGAAGGGTTCTTCCATCTTGCACACTTGCACCAAAACCAACCACATTCTTCCCTGAACTACCACCACTGCTCCTTGGTATTCTGGAGCTTCTGCTTATTGGAGGTGTCTTCAGAAAATAATCTTCATGTTTCAGCATTGGTGCACTGGGAAGAAAGAAAGATAACACTATTACATGATGTATTCAGCCCTTTTAGCACTGCACCCAGCCCTTTCCCCAACTTTCAGTTGCCAGAAGCGTAACCATCATGCTGCTGGTTGAACTGTTGTTGAATCCATGTTCAATATCTGAAAGCAAGGTGTCCAAGGATCGAAGAATTACTAACCTACTTTAGCAGGATTCTTTGGTTATCTGCAGCTGGCAGCACTCTGACAACTACATTTGGAGTTTTGCAGTATTTGTCACATTCCCTAAAGCATAAGGTCCTGGATTCCCCTAGTGGTTAGGACAGGATAAGTGGGATGAAGATAAAGTATTTTGTCCATCACAGTAGACCAAGGTTGGAAAAAAAAGTAATTAAAAAAATGTTCACTTACCTAGGATAAAGAAGAAAAACAGAAGAATATGTGAAAACTGGAGTCATCATTGCAGAAGGGAAGCAGATGATATATCAAGAAGAAAAGGGATGAGCGGAGAGGAGACAAAGAGAAGTGAGATGAATGAAGAGAGTAACTAGTAAGCAAGATAATGTATGAGGAAAATGGAACAAGACTATCTTGTACAGCAGGTGCAGCAACTTTGGTAGAGTAAGTAAAGAGGAAACTAACAAGAACCAGTTCTGCACAAGATCATACATAGTGTGCTGATAGAGCTAGGATGCAAATTTGTTGGTGTAGAACAAGCAAGACTTTAATTGCTGCAGACACAGGCAATCACAAAACATTTTGGGCAGTCAGGAGGTTATGGAGACCCATCTTTCAGCAAGGGCAACCTGTCTGTTCCAAATATTGCTCTCTGGGAAACAACTACTGCTTTAAATGAGGATTCCAAACATGCATGCGTCATTAGTCCTAAGACCATTATAAAAATCAATTAAAAGCATAAAAAATTCTTTGCATTATCCACATGAAGGAATACAATTCATCCCATGGTTATAATGCTCTACTTTGGGGGTGACACACAGCTTTCCTAAATTAACAGGACATTACACATTTTCCTGTTTAAGCACCAATTTTACTTGGGTAACCCAAAGACTGCCACCGCATTTTTAGTAATAGGCACACAGCTTTCTGGAGACTGATTCACAAGAACCTTTTACCTAACAGCTTACACCACAGAAGTTACTGCTCACCTGAGGAAAAAGCAGATATCCGATTCTTCCATTGGAAAATGATAGCTAAATTAAACGTTTCAGATCAATGTGCTGTATAAGCCATTGTTTAATAGGGCCCACTGTGCCTGTTGGACAATTAGTATTACTCCTGTATTATTAATGCAGAACATTATATAATGGCTTATGACCTATAATAACTGGCTGAAGTGTTGGATAAAGCTTCTCTGAATAACCTCCGTTTACTTTAGGCCTTCAAACTGTGTGGCAACTGGTAATATTGCAAAGTGTTATTAAAATTTACCATGGACTAAATTAGCCTTATTTGAATTATATGAAATTATTAACCTACTAATTCTGGCAACCTGGAGTACAGCAAGAGGTGGGTTTGGACCCTAATTGCTGTTTAAAGAGGCTTAGAGGTGTAATACTTGACCAGAGTTCTCTGATAATACAGGACTTGATATTCCATTTGCCTGTACATGGATGATTAATAGCAATTATAAACACTGAGGTTGTCATTATTTAGGTGCTTTCTGGGTTTCTGAAGTACATTTAATTACAACCTACATATCTTCTGTGAAGACTGTGACCTTTGGCTTGTAGATGAGGAGACAAGTACTCTGCTGGTTAACTGTGATACCTTTTACATGGTGCTGTTACTTCTAGAATAATGAGTTCTGGTTTAAATAACGCTATGACAGAGGCAATTCAAACAGAAACAGACACCAGCAAGTTGTTACAGAAGTTATGAGGAAATATGAAAAACAAGCATATTTGCATTTATAGCTCACTAAATTAATTAAAGCCTAATTAATTCTTTTGTTTTAATAAAAGAAAGCTCATGCTGAAGTTTTGCTCAAGCAATAAGACAGAGAGTCAAATTCTAAAACTGCAAACAATCCAAGAGGCGTGCAGATCACGGAAGGCAAGGGATAACACAGACAGATACAAAAATTCAACAATTAACAATGTACCAAAAATAAACAAAGAAAATGCAAGGAAAAAAAATAATCTATTCCACAACACAGCTACTTATTCACGTGTGGAGTAATCGGTAAAATGAATGCTGTGACTACTGCAACCTGGAAAATTTGAAACATATGGTCCAAATGCATCAGTTATGCATACCTAGAGACATTAAGTGACAAAACAGGTCTTTCTCTGTTTTCAAATCAAACAATCCACCCTATCATTCAAATATAGCACCACAATATCCAATGAATTTTCATGTTATTCCCTGAAACTATGCAACAGAGAAGACTGTCTAAATAAAGACCTTATTAACCTACCCAACCTACAAACTAAGGCAGGAGTTGTAGAGTAGCATCACCAGAAAAAAAGCAAGTCTCAGCACTACTGCTTCCTTATGAATATCGAAGTACATCACCAACAAAGGAAAACACACCTTGAACGTTCTTTCCATTTCGTCTGAGCCTCATATCGCGATATCCCTGCTGAGTGTGAATGGCAAATTTTAAATGTCATTCAGGACCCATTGAACACTGCGAGTATTTGCATTCCTTAAAAAGTAGAAAAACATTAACCTTTTGTTTTATTGAATTAAAATGCCATGGAAATGCTGATGTAGTCTTCAGAGACTGAAATACTTTTACAAAGAAGAATAGCTGTCATTTATTAGACACAAAGAACAATTACTTGATAGGATGCTTTCTGACAAAAAGCAGATTGGTATTCTCATCATAGAAAAGGCATTGTAAAAAAACTCAGCACAGACCTCTGAGACTTGAATAATTTAAAGCTGCATTTGGTGCAATTTGAATTTTTCTTTAGGGAGGCAAAGTTAAATACCTTTAATTTGTTCTAATTATTTCAAATTTGCAAGTTAATTATGGCTGATCATTAAATAACAAAAAGGACTATCGTCTCCATAGAGTTTTACCTCCTACCCTCTGCATTACTTAAGCTAGATTTTAGTATGCATGAATTAACTTTCTAAATAATCACACGGTTTGACTAAATGGCTCAGTAAAATGAGCTCTGATCCTCAGAATAAGCATTAATGGACATTAGAAAGGCTATTGGGACCCATGTTACTTACATTATAAGTATTTTTAATGGGGTCTTATTTACTAATCTTTATGTACTATTCAAGTTAGGGCACCATATAGATACATTATTCTGCTTTAATAGAGGAAAGTCAGTTCTTCAAGATACTAAAACAAATGTACATTTAGAGCCAACTAAATTCATTTTTAAATTAATGCAGAAAAGCTCTGATAGAATTTAACTTGTTTTAGCTGCTCATCCTGATGAATCAATTCAACATAATGGTAGCCTTGGTCTGCAAATGGAGTTTTACAGATCTATTGACAACTCTAGCAGCTAAGACCCTCTCCAAGAGTAGCATTTACTACCAGCATGTGTACACCCATGAGGTTTCACCTCTTCCCTGCTCCATACCTAATGCTCATCTGACAGATCCCCAGTCATCGATCCCAAATTTGGATGCTCACCTTTCACTGAACTCTGGTCTGCCCATGCATTTTTTCAGTGCAGAGCAGTGGCATCCAGAGAACGCAACTACATTATAACTAGCCAGAAACCCAAAACGTGAGGCAATTCATGCCTCCAGTATATATGTTCAACAGATGGCCGCCTTAATGGTACCCTACTGCACCCTGTTGAGGCAAGGGCTTGTGAGTTTAACCATTATCAAGCTAACAGATTGCTGTGGTAGGTTAGCTCCAAAAGCAAACATGTTGGAATGTTATTTTCCTGTTCTGCAATTTCTATCTTAAAAATAAAATAATTAACAGTTCATGTGTGCAATCTGCTGCAATTATATCTGGCCAAGAACGCATAACACTTAATGATGCAAAACTGGTGATAAGTAGACAACCCAAGCAATACGTTTTTGTAGCTGGAACCTGTATTGCCATTTCAGACGCAGTTTGACAAACAGGCTGAAAATTGCTTCCCTACCCCCACGACTCTGGCTGGGAGAATTTTCAGCCAGACCACAGCTTCCGAGTCAGCTCAGTATAAAGCAGCAGTATCACAAGTGCTGGGACAAAGACGAAGGTGTCAATATATCACAGGATCATCTTTTCAGCAGAGGTCTGAATTGAGATCAGTTTACATCAAGTTATCAAACCACATTTTTGAGAACCACCAGTTCTAAAGTGGGACTGTTTGGGAAGCTGGTTGTCTGCACAACAAATAAAAAAAAATATTCACAGGGAGAAAAGAAGGACTGTAGGCTTGGACAAATAGATCTAAGAAGCAACAACAGCGGTGTCCTGAACAATCACAATTTTTTCAGTCTTCTCAAGTGTATTGCGTTGTTCTTTGGAAGCCCCAACCTCCAGAACTACCAAGCGCTCCAGATTTTTAAAGTGTTTTTTTCCAACAATATGTCAGGTAGGGCAGTGTGACTCCCCTAATTCTCAAGGCAAAGAAGATAAGAAACTGGTGGAGTAAATAAACTGGGCTCCTGGACAGCAAGCTGATCAGGAGAGAGAGAAAAGAACTGGAATCAGCTGACTGAGAGAAGGAGACACCAGAAATAAGTGCATACAAGCATGTGTGTCTGCTTAGAACTAATCATGAGAAAACTGACAAGTGGGGTAGAGCTTACAGTCCTCCTTACCACACCCACATCTGCAAAGAATCACCTGTGCAAATCTTAAGGATGGCTAAGTAGAGCTGAAAGGGAGGTTAAGAGTATTGCAGGCGAGGTGGAGAAACACAGCATGAAGACCATCGCCCTTCCATTCCTCATCGCAATAAAAAAATCAGCAGAACGACAACCTTAAAAACACAGTGTTTTAAATATAAAGTCTATCATAGGAAACAAAGTGTGCTTGAAAAAACCTAAGCTTAACATTGTTCTGCTCCTTTAAAAAGCCAGAAAAATATCCTATTCTAATACGGACCTTGAAGACCACATTCATGCCTAAAGTGAGATTTCAAGGCCCAATTATGAAATCTGGCATTTTGAGGCTTACATTAGATGCATCAGCATGTTAATCACACTGCTGGGATCCACTGCATGTTAATAAGAAACAGCTGCTCTCCTTTCTAGAGAGCCTGTTATTTTATAGTTTTGAGATCATGGAATTGTAGAATGCTTTGGGTTGGGAAGGTCACCTGGTTAAAGGTGACCTTTGGTTTCAGGTCACCTGATCCAACCTCTCTGCAATGAGCAGGGCCATTTTCAACTGGATCAGGTTGTTCGGGGCTTGGTCAAAAGTGACCTTGAGTATTTGTTTCCAGGGATGGAACATCCACCAGCTCCTGAGCAACCTGTTGCACTGTTTCACCACGCTTCTGGTACAAAATGTCTTCCTCCTACCTAGTCTGAATGTCTCCTCTTTTGTTTTACAACCATTACCCCTTGTCCTGTCGCTAGAGGCCCTTTGAAGACGTCTTCCCATATCTTTCTCAGAAGCCCCCTTTGAGCACTGAAAGGCTTCAGTAAGGCCTCCCCAGAGCCTTCCCTTCTCCAGGCTGAACAATCTTAATTTTCTTAGCCCTTCCTCATTAGAGAGGTGTTGCAACCCTTTGACCATGTTTGCAGTTCTCCTCTGGACTCGCTCCAACAGGTCCATGTTGGAGACTGAGCTATCTCCTTTTTCACGTTTTTCTAGGCAAAAGGCAGGAGGGCAGGGACACGTAGGGGAACATTTCAGCAGCCAACAAGAGTTCTGGAACTGAAATATAAATATTATCAGATCTGCTTGTAATGAAAGGATTTTGTCATAGAAAATAGAAAGTGATTGCCTGCAATCTATGTGTTACTATGCATAAGAGATATTGCTGGGGAGCAGTGCAGAGCTTTCATACCTTACAGTCCTCTTCAGGCCCAGAACCATCAAATCCAGCAATGCTTGTGGCTGGATCAGGTTTCTCTGTTTTGGGTTTTTTCCTTGTTGAACTGTCTGTCTTGGACCTACTGTATTTGGTTTACATTTGTCTTACCTTGGAGAAGTTATAGTAGCCACCATACTATAAACTTCTTCATATATGAAGCTGTCCCATGGTACATTAATGAATAGCACAGGTTTTCCAAACCACTCTTTCAGAGACCAGTTCCTTCCCCATACTCACAGCAACTGGTGCTCAGATATTTAATTTCACTAGCAAGAATTGAGGCCACATATGCTCTTAATTAGCAATGACCTATTAGATCATACCAGCCATAGGTGAAACCCTGGCCTCACTGAATCAATCAAAATGCTGCCTTTATCTTCAATGAAGTCAGGATTCACTTAATACACACAGTTAGAGGTCCATTTGTAGCAACTACTAAGCTAAATTCCACCTGAAATTATATTCATGCCTTCCCTTTGAAGCCCTGTCCTTGTTCTGCTTTAAGTTAGCGATATGTCAACTCCCTACCAGCACCTTTCCCACATATCTTCCTTTTCCTAATAAACAGCAAAATGAGCTCTGATTACTTTTCTCTCTTCTCTTCTGAATCCGAAGAAAATTCCAGCATAATGGTTTTCACATAGTCACAGAGAAATGGCCACAGAAAACAGACTGGCAAAGCTTTAGCAGGACAAAATGCTGTGATTGTGTGTTTGGCCTTTCTTATAGAGCAGAACAGCTGTCGTTCCAGCAAGCAGTGCTGTCAGCCTTCACAAAAGAAAGTCATGTAAATGTCAAGTCACAGGTATAAAAACAATCCTTCAAAATAGTGTCTGTATATCTGAAAAGCCTGCCTAGCTGTCACCAGTGAAAGCATCATAAAGACTGATGCAAAAGCCTGTTTAGGACAAACAAAGTTTTTGAACTAAATCCAAACTTCTCCAGCAGACCAAACCATGTCACACTCTCCTTCAAAAAGAGAATCACGTGCTCTTCAGTGATATGGTATCTTAGTGCCTTATGCAGAATCACTACTGTACGGCTGAGAGTCTGCCCTATTCACAAGGTGCCCATTGAAACACCATATGCAAGCTACCTCCTGAACAAACATCCCCCAAATTATATTGCAATTTTGTTTTGATAAAGACACAGAAGAACAATGCATCACCCCTTCTCAGCTGGGCTCAACCAGAACAAAAGACTTTACAGTAGATGGGCTGCACTGCAAACCAGACTGTCACTGAGTTGTTGCTGCAGAGATAGGTCTAAGTGCATAGGTAATTGCCTGCTTGGTGCAAGAGTCCTTCTGCTTTCCTTCACCAAGACTACTGGTACCTAAGCACTCTCTCCTCCATAGCAGTTTCCAGACAGACTGATAGGTGTTGATAACAAGAGCTTTCAGTAAATGAACAGAAATTGCAAAAGCTCTTTTTCTGATCATGGATCACATCGTGGAGCAATCATTTGCTAAAAGTAAGTGACAATACAGCAAAGGATACAATAAGAGTTGGAAAGTAGGTACTCACACAGTTTCTAGTGTGCCCTACTAACAAGGCATTTTGAAGAGATGCCTAATTAGAGCAGCAGATATTTGAGATTGCACTCTTGTGTGCACGTATTATAAATAGTCATATGCACAGAAGAAATTCAGAGGATCCTGTAGTGCCTACATGCAGACAGAAGAGTTACAAAAGACATAAAAGACATCACATCTACTACTGGTTCTGTTCACAGACAAAGTCGCACCTCATAGATGCAAACTTTCAATACTAGTAATACTGGCATGATAAATTATCATCCCTGGTTTCTAAGTGAGGAAATAAAAGAATCCAGAGCTACAAATTTCTCATGCTGATAGCAAAGAAAATTAATAACCACTAAACTGGGCACATATATGTAGTCCTAAGAATTCTGAGACGACCTTCCAGGTCATTGACAGCTCCTCTGATACCAGAGAACGTGTTGATGGAAACACCTTTCATAAATACATCAAATTCCATGATAAACACAATTAGAGGTTTTACCTTCTCTGTTCTTCTGACGCTGTTGTCCTTGAATCAGATTTCTCTAGTGATTAAGAACCATTACAACTGAAATTAACATTGGAGCACCCTTACAGGACCCATCTTTTTGCATGACATTTCTGTCCTCTTATTCTAATTGTCTTTATCTGTATGACATGATGATTGAATCAAACATTTTAAGCACAGATTACTATCAGGTCTTAGGGTTATGTAGGTCTATTAATGTGGAAGTCTTACAAATCTTGGGACTGGTGAATCTGGAGACTGTAATGCAGGTCCTATGCCCAAAAAAACGCCAAAGGCTCAGTGTGTCGACCACAAGTTTAGTCCAGGTAAAAGGCACAGCTCCAACATGACACCAAAGTGCCACTTCGTACCACAATGGCTCCCCAACTAAATACAAATCTGACCTGGGTTTTGATTCTTATTTTATAGTGATCAAAATGAATGACAGGCAAGAACACAGCCAGGTTTGCAACTATAACCACACATGGCATCCTAAGTGCTCTCATACTAGGTAGGATCTTTTAAAATAGTGTCATATGTTGCCACATGACTGTTGGAATCACGCATCATCCTGATGCGTCTTTACACTTCACTGGCCTTTTTTCCATGATTAAATCATATCTGTGGGACATGTTCATGCTATTATTAAGGAGTATACTAATGATTCAACACTACACTAGTACTCATTTATATTATATTGCTTAGTAAAATGAAAACACTGAGATGGTTTATTGATCTGCTTTTGAAAAAACCCTATAGCCCAAAAAGATGTAAATAGACAAGCTAGACTTTGGACTTTACTCAAACTACTGAGCTACCATGCCAAACAGATACAGATTTAACAAGGTAGTTTTTGGTAACAATATAAAATGCCAATCTAGCCACTTCAATTGCCTTGAATCCACCAAAGTCATATATATCATAGAGAGTGTTTGATGGCAAGTGACTGAAAAATCAGGTATTTATTGCAAGTGCAATACACACTTAGATGCATAACTGAAGGCAAACTGCTCTAAAAACCACGGCCTTGGCCCACAAAAAACCAACACATTAAAGATTTCCTTTCAGTATATGGAATTAAAGTGAATGCGACAGCATCACCAAATATTGACTCAACCAGAATGTTTACTGAACAGATCTAACACTTTTTTGTACTCTCACTTTCAGGAAATAAAGGGACGTAACAGAATTAAAACCACACAGAAACCATTGCTTCACTAAGAGACACATACCAGTGCAATGCATATTGGCACACTCTGATGCCCTGTATCAAGGGAAGAGATCCAGGCACAAGGTTGTGTGCAGTGAAGCTGGCGGATCTGCCCAGTCTCTGGGCTGCTTGTTCCCTGTCCCTAGAAATGGAATATGACAAATATACGGTGTACTTTTTGTAGTTCAGATAAAAGCAATTCTCGCCATCTTACAGCTACAGCCATTGATCGTAGTACTTGCAAGTCTACCTTTGGACAACTTTGTTACAACCTGTTCAGAAATGTCTGTCCAGAGCTGCTGCCCTCAGTGCCAGCGTGAGTTGGGCTTAGACGCTTGCATTATTTGTTTTGCTGAACCACTTCAGCCCGACTGAGCCTACAGACAGTAAACAAATTTAGCCCATCTCTCAGACACATGATTTTCTCAAAAAGAATGCAAGATATAGATGGAGATTAAGGGAGCACAAAGTCAAAAAGAAAAAGAGGATTAGCTACTCATCGATCAAACAGAAGGGCATGTAGTTACACAAAGAGATGAAGCCTGGCACTATTGACAGAAGACTGAAGATACTTGCATATTGTTTTGTTTCAAACTCTTGTGTGTGCTAGAAACCATATGTAAAAACTTCTACACAGAAGAGCTGATGACTTGTCACTGCAGTCGACTTCTAATTCTTTTCACCCTAGGTCACCAGTGGTAACTTTTGAATACAATTTAGATTTTATGTGGACTCACCAAGCGGAGAACATCTTTGTGGTCAGTGGAAAGTGATCCATTAGTTTGAAACCCATCAAACTAGAATTGAAGATGGGGAGGAAAAAACGCATTCAAACTCTGAAAAATCTCTGATAAAACTCTAAAAAAATCTCGGGGAAAAAAAGGGCTTAAAGAGGTAAGGTGTGAAACAGAAAACATATAGACAGAACAGAGGGAGGCAGAAGCCACCATGACATGACTCAGTGGTTCCAAAAGCTAGAAAGAATTAGGGAATGTGTCAGGAGCATATAGCTGAAGAAGTAAAGATGAGAAAGTGGCAGGAAAAAAAAAATAAGAAACAGCTTTGTGACTCTCTGCCAGAGCTCTGCAGATTGATGTAGACCACTGACCTTAAAAGGAGGGTTTCAGAAAAGCAATGGTAATAAGATCTGAATAAGCAGCCAAAGATACTCATTTGGAAAACTTATTTTGCAGGAGGGTAATGAATATTGAGCAGTCAAAGAAGTCAAGATGCAAGGTGAAGGACTACAGCAAGTGGATGTTTTCACTGTTGCACGCTGAGGCACGTGTTTGCTGCAAAGGAAAACGAAGCTGCAAGAGCTGTCAGCAGCCCAGATGCATATGGAGAAGGAAAGTGACCCTGAGGTTACAAGTCTGAGTGACAGGGAAGATGTGGCGTTATCAAAATCAGAAGTGAAGAGAGATTTGGAAGAAAAAGTAAGGAGTTCTGTTTTGGCCAGATTAGGAATGATCTGAAGGCAAAACAACCAGGATTATGTGTCAGGCAGGCAGTCAGATATGCAAGACTAGACAGAACAGAGCAGAGGGTTTAAGAGTTATTGGCAGAGAGATGATAGCCAAATCCGTGTAACTGGATGTTGTCATCCAGGGACATGGGTACAGAAATCTCCAGGCAAATCAAGAAGTGACTAAATCCCTTCTCTGCCACCTCACAGACGTTCCTACCTAGTTTCAAAAGAAATTATCTAAAATAGTGCTGCAAAAACATGCATAAAAAAACCTGTCTCTCCATAAAATCTAAAGATCATACTGTTTCTAAAATTAGGGCAACCACTAAATGAAAGTTAACCCGAACAATAACTTTAGCTAAACTTCAGGTCACATGCATTTAATATAATGAGATGAAGAATATGAAAAGGCCATTCATAATGGAATTCATCGAGCTAGGAATGCCATGCTTAGCTGCCTTATAACATATAATTAATGATCCTATAAAAATCCAGCAGTACGAACTCTCCCGGCTGCCCGCAGAACTGTTCTTTATGCTGGGTAGGGCAAGCAAGCATCTGCTTCCACAAATACTGCCCTTTGAGAAGCAGAAAAGCTTTTTTTCCCCTGCTCCATCAGGGACCACACTGCCATTTCCATGACACGCTGAGCTTTGAACCGTTACCCAAATCAGACTATAGCATTTGGCAACCCAATACACATCTGTCATGATAGACTGGTTATTGGTGAAATGTTAAAGAAAAAGTCATTAATTCTTTTCCATTGCTTCTAATACCCCACCTTCCTCTAGATTATTTATAATCCCCACTAAACCCACCCTCTGTTTATAGTCTTTTAACACAATAGAGAAATATATACTGTCTGGAGAGCTGTCTTGCCTTACACCACTGCCAACCATTTGGTACAACAAAAGACCTTCTCTCTCCATCAAAAGGTCTGATCCCTCCTGAAGCCTTGATGCTCAGATTGAAGGTTAAAGGATTAAGGCCTGAAGCATTGAGTACCAGAGGAAAGGAAGCCAAATATCAAAAGAAACACAAAAATCAATCCTCTTCACTGCAGGAGCAGTGTGAAGAACAAATCAGCTGGGTTGAATCTAAAATTTTCTCTGCATGGTTCTCAAAAATTAGCACCGTTATAAATGTAATGGGTAGTTCTGCAAAGCCTCGGCACCCATGCAAAGCCACAGAGTTCAGCTCAACACACCAGTACAGTCTGGGAAGCTTTATGTCAGAATAATTCTGTGGCAAATACACAAAGTCCACTTCAGAGAAAGGGAGAGCTGGAGAGCAAGCAAAAGCACACGTGCAGTTATCTTTATATGTAGTCTGTATATCTGCAAGTAGCAGAATTTAATATTACTAGAGTTTGCCTTTTGCTTCAATTCTCTGTGTGCTGAAGCACAGCCAAGGTCACAGGAGGGGTGGGGGAGTGGGTTTAGCTCAGTGCAGCTGTAATCATGGCCAAAACAGCAGGGTGCAGAGGATTTCTTGCTTAACTTTGTAATACCAATAGCTTTTGTTCTTAGTCCTGCCCCATCAGTTCTGATATAAGCTTTTAAATGGCGTGAAAGTTGTGCGGGTGGGTTTAAAATCTTCTAATTTAAAACTACCTTCCAGAACAGTTTGTTTTATAGGATTTTTCTTAACTTTTCCAACACACAGATTTCTGGGACATATGACTATCTAGATTAAACATAATTTTCTCTTCATCCAAGATTACATGCAAAAACAAAACCTAACAAATTGTATGTCTGAAAAAGCAATCCACTCCAATCTATAAAAATAGAATTCAGGTTTTCATAATTCAATTCAGACAGTAAACAGTGCCTACATTTTCCTGTAAAGGAGGCATCTGCAAATGACTTGCAAAAATGTCTCTCACTGTCTGCAAGTGTTGGCAAGGATCAAACTTCTTCAGGAGATGCATGAATTTTAAATCTTTCAATGCAAGGAATAAAAAAAAATCTCTGAGCATTTTCAGTTCCGATATGTGGTATTACAGAACCATTCCCATGCAGAAGACTGGCAGGAAATGCAAGTTTTGCGACATACAAAAGCACTCAAGTTCTAGCAAGCCTGCTTTCACTGACTGCCATACTATGCTCAGCAGTGTTTCTGACATCAGAGTTTTTGTGCTTTTTGAAGACCTCATGTACAGGTTGGCTCCATCTGCCTAAGGAAACTACTTATGGTATCTCCTACTTACATCTTGTACCTCAAGCCTATCAGTAGGCTTTTCTGTTCAAGGTTACTTTAGACTGCAATGGAAATGATGTAATACTGCTGTGTGCAGCATACATGATCATGAAAACAGAATAAGCATAATTGAGGTAAATGTAAGACAGGCAACTTCAAAACCCTGTTGCAGCTGAAAGCAAACCTGAAAATGAGATTAATGAAGCAACCAGGTCAGTGGAAATGAACTCTTCTTTCCCTAGTCTAGTAAGGATCACTGCCTACCTTAAAAAAGTAATAGTAAATACAAATATGCATGCATAGAAATACATAAAAAGATTGTCACGCACTACCTATTCAGCCCCATGAGAACAAAAGACTTCAGCCTGCACAAGAAAACTTAGTACCTGCAGAGTCTGCACATGGCCCTAATGAAGCAAAAATACATATCTAACTCCAACTACACTCTCCTGTTACACCACAACTAACTATGGCAGCCATCTGTTGCAGGGATGCTGTGCTCATATATTGCCAGAAAACTCTGTGAAAGTAAGAAAAACTCATCTCCACACCTAACACAGCATTCGCACTAACAGATCAGCAAACACTTTTTTACTGGTCAAACAATATTTGCTCCACAAATATCCTATCTAAAAATGATATAAACTTCAACATAAAATTATCTGAAACAGGAAAGTAACTTGGGTGTTAAAAGGAGTACTAACAAGTGTGTCAGCAGCTTCCAGAGACACAGATTTTATGGGTCATCTGCAAACACAGTTGATTTCAGCCCAATTTAATGCGCCAGTCTGCCAAAACAGCAAAGAGATGAAAAAAGCTCCCAACAAGCAGTATTCAATGTATTCCTAAAAGTTGGCCAAGTACTATACAGATGCATCTCAAGAAATCAAGGACAACTCACAGCTGAGCTGCAGCCAGGGAGACCTTGTACAACAAGCCAGTTGTGGCACTGGCGATGGTTTCTCCTCCAGAGGCTCAGGACAATAGTAACATTAGGTGACACACACTGGTTTAAAGAACTGACAAGAAAACTCCAAATAGGAAACAAAATGGGTGCTACCATCGCCACGGGTTTTAAATAGCAGTTCTCTTCAAAACAGGAGTAATGGGGGCAGCGTAAGTCAAGTCAGAGGTGGCAGAGCTATGTGACTGCCTGTGATTTTTACTTTATTTTTAAATTAGTCGCAGGGGGGTACTATGTGGACAAACCTGGATATGTGTGGGACAGCAGGGGGAGCTGCGAGTCTGCGTTCCTCTGCATGTCAATTTAATTGCATTGAATATTCTCACAAAAACACAGAAGTATGCTTGCACATCACTATAGAAAGATGTCTGTATGTCTAACAAGCCACAAAAACAATCGAGTTCATAACAAAGCATTAAGCAAGGAGCAAGAGATAATTGTCACCTTCTCTCACAAGATAATAAAAATAGTTACACCATAAACATAAAAATCTTTTAAAAGACCCCTGACAGCATTCCCTCTTGGAACTATCACCATAGCAATGAGCATTCAAACAGAGGGAAAGTACTGCTGAATTCTGTGTCTGATATTTTCAACTAACTAAAAATATGAACTTGAAAAAATACACACGGGTGATATATCGTAAAACACACAAACATAAAAAATTTCCATGAAATTAAAGGTGACAAATTCCATCTTTAAATCTTTAATACGCCAAGAAAGAAATCCTTTAACCAGGGAGGATACACTGAAAGAGTGCCTGCAGATAACTGTAAACCCCTTCGATAGCTGCTGTATCCAACAATTCCTATTTATAGTATTTTCTACAGGTCAGTGTAGAGGTGCAGTGGCAGTATTGTGTGAAATCTGAGGAAAAATGCACGTTAGAAAGAAGGCAGTAGAAAGCCGGTCTGGCAGAGCCACGCAAGAAACCTAGGAATTGGAAAAGCAAGGAACTTTGTATGTTAAGATTTAGGCAGACAGCACAGCTCTGGGGAGGGAAGCTTCTAGTAGGTGCAATTAAATATGTCTTATTTCCATGACATTCAGACCCAAAGTTAAGATTAAATGTAAGAGAGAGGAGTGAATTGTTTTAAAACTCCTCTCCAAGATGCAGAGGTCAGGAGCACACACAAAAGCAGGTGCTGGGTGTATTGATCCTACTAGTGGGTACTTAAGCCTGTACCAAGCATCTGCATCTGCGAGATGGAAAGTGCTTTGTAACAGGCTGTTTTATGCAAAACAAATGTATCAGGTTATATTTTTATTTTGAATATTTTAAAGCATCTTGCACAGTGGGGTAGACTTGAAAAGAAATTACACAGGCAACCAGACAAGTTGCCGTTAATTGTACAAGTTACTGTCTCCATAGCTGAAAATTGGCCGTGGGCTCACTAAGCAGATCTCCAAGCTGCTGAAAACAATCGTCAATAAAACCTGCTCTGATTGCTTTGCCTTAGAGAACTGAAGATCCTGCATCTGAAGACTCTTCAGGTCCCACGCACCAGCCCAGCTGCACACAGGCAAAGGGACAGACACATTTCTTCCCACCAGCTCCTCAACAGACCCAGCAGGGAAGTGACAAATTTTACACTGCAAATTCATACTGGGACCATCCAAAGAGGTTGAGATGGACACCACTTGCTAACATTGATAATGAAAAAATCCCATAATGGCACATTTAGAAGAGAATACAAACCAGGCATCCATTAGAAAACTTGGCTGTAGCTTGTGGTAGTCCCAGAGATAAAAGTTTTCCTTTTCACTAACAGGCTATGACTGAAATGTTTATCAGAAATCAAACTCTGTACTGTATTTGCTCATGGAATCTTTTTTTCTTTTTTCAAGGAGGCAAAAAATTAATCCCTACAGGAGATGACAAGATGCCTTTTAAAGTACATATGTCATTTCTGACTACAATTACCTTTCAATAGCCTGGCACAGCTGCACGCTCCTATTTGCTTTTTGTTTTTCATTAAGGGCTCCTCTATTACTTGTACCCATCCTATAGCATTTATGCTTGGCAGTAATGCATATTCCCTTGCCTACGATTCTTCCCACAGATAGTGGAGAATAAATTGCAATTAGATTTTCGTAATTGTAGATAATTAACTCAAAATGAGCTGTTAATTATAAAAAAAAGCTTTGTTTTTCACTTCTTGATTATATTATTTATTTTACTTCTAAACTCCAGCAATCTCACTTCAACAAGTTTAGTATTTTAAAGGACTTCCACCATTTCCTTTAAGATGACAGGGTATTTTTAAGCTAAGTTTTGTTTATTTGAAGACTGAAATCAAGTTTCATGCTGTGAGGTTTGTTAAAGTAGCTCTCATACATGAACTGGAAGTCCATGTTTCTCCATTAGGGTTCTGAGAACATTTGCTGTAAGAATAACCATTTGGAGGGTCAATTAAAAAACTAATAACATAGACACCAAAATACCTAAATAAAACAAAACAAAAAAAAAACCCAAACAAAACAGCTGACAAAAAAAACCCAAAAAATGGCTTTTAAAAAAAAAGTATGCATTCCTACTAGCTCCTTCTCCTTTCTAAGCTCTAAAGACACACACACACACACATTCTCTCAACACTGAAGAAAACATCACTTACATATTCAAATACATAAAAGAGACAAATGGACTTGTCTTCTGTAGCCTCTTTCAGACTTACATTAGAGTAAATTATTTAGGGACAATTCATCTGGTAACCTTTGCAAAACTGAAGATGGCATATAGGAAGAACAACTTCCAAGTGCTTTTCTGCCAAACTTTGGAACCAGCTGGCATGGCAACCTGAGACTGCATGAACACATATTAACTTTGAAAAATTACAGTAAATTAAACCAGGGTAATGAAGAGAGAGTGGGGAACCTTTTGAAATCTGGAACTCTCATTTTGTTAACGGCACAGGTTTTCCTCATTTTCCCTGCCAGGCTATGTAGATTTTGACAGGTTTTTGTTAAATTGTTGCCAAGAAGCCCTACAGATGTTCTAGGTTACATTTTTCCTCCAAGGGGCTTAATGCTACTGCATCTTAAACATACCATGACTCTCTCTTTTGTTACAGTGCTTACACTTTGGTAACTTCAGTCTTTGTGAGAACAAAACACAAAAGCATTAGAATAGGATGAGGATATGCCAGTAATTCACAGCAGCCAAACACCTGGTTAAGCTGTGAAATATTCCAAAGGAAACCAACAACTTATATCTTTCTGAAGAAAGAATTCTTACCCCTTTTCAGAGAAGAGGTATCTCAATAAAATACAATAAAAGCAGTAATGTAACTAGTGGTAAAGAAAAAATAAAGTATTGAATGATTAGTTTATAAATAACAGTTCTTCCCGTACTCATATAGTGGAGGGAAAAGCTCATTATTTTGAAGTTTTCTCTTGTCACTAAAGAAGGCACCATTCAAACGACACAAGAAGCTGTTACTTTTTGAGAAAGGGAGAAAAACTCTGTCAAATCTACAGTTTTTATTTACTGTTTTTTTGAATGAGCCTGAATCTTCTTCCACTGTTAAAAGGAAATGTGACAGGGTAGGACAGAAAAAAAACACAATAGTGTATTGATTAAAGTTTTAAATAGCATGCAAAATTGAGATAAAGAGCTAAATATTGGCTTAAATCTGCTTCCAGATATTTCAGTGGTACATTGCTCTAATTTGCATTAAAGCAGAGGTGCAACACAGCACTGTTTAAAAACAAGTAACTGCCACCAATTGTAAAAGACAATTTCTGTCCAGGAGTTAAATAATAATGTGTTTGTTACATCAGGTCCAAACCAAGACTAGAAACACTCTGATCTTAATTGAAAAACGGAACAAGCAGTACCTAGGACAAAGAACAAAAGCTAAGATTTTATGAAAACTCCATTTTGCACTGGGCTTGGTTAGGTGTCCTTAAAAGACAGCACACAAAACTTGAGACCTCTACAGGAAGTCAACTCCTAAACCTTGAGCAATAACAAGTCAGCATAACTATTGAGTAGACTCATAAAATTCAACAGCCAATGAATTTTACCTTTTCTGCAGAAAAAAAAGCTCTTAATCTGAAACAACCACATGAACAAATACACCTGGCAGCCAACAGCACACTGTCAAAAAGATATACCGACACTGTGAAGTACTTAGAAGTGAAGAGAGAAATTACCTTAGCCCCATGCTGTTGCCATTCATCATCAGAGTGAGTTCTCCAGGTGCTTCATCAACAGGCACATCTTCTGAATCAGGCACATGGCCTCTAAACCTGAAAAAAAGCAGAGTTAGCTGGTTTTGCAGCAGGTCAAATCATCAAACCAGAAACTCACCACAAAAAAAGTGAGTTTTGTGTTTACACACAGGGCACTTAATCACATTAAACACAGAAGCTTTCATGGCTGTTTTCACACTTTCAAATATCCTTTTGTACTGTAAGGCTGACTTATGTCCAGTGCTTTTGCTTCTACTAGTTTCCAGTTGAGAAAAAGATTAGAAAAATTTTATTTACTGATTTCCAATGACCAGCTCCCTTAAGAAAACAGTTACAGCATCCAATAACAAAAATCCCTGTTGGGCTCAGCAGCTCCAGCAGCACCAGAGCTCAAAGGCATTGTGTGTAAGCTGCATAAAATGTAGCATTCATTTGTGGTGGTTGTGTCTCGCGAAACTACAGACCCACACATGATGCTGCATTTTTAACAGATTTCCCCACCTTTTTCTTTCTCCCTACTGAAAACAGAAAAGTCAACAACATAGGTATTTCTCCCTTTTTATTTTGACAAAATTCCTGTTTCCAGGATTTACCCATATTTGTCTACTCTGGTGTGGCTGGCAACAGGAGAAGTCACTGAACTGCCCCCTTCCTGACACACACACCATTTCTGACAGCTGAGCAACTATTTCACATAGAGAGAAAATTCAAACTGAAAGTACTATGCTCACTTGAGGCTAAATAGGGAAATCTGAGAAATTAAAATGCAGTTACGATGCAGCGTGGCCAAAAAAATGATCAATTCATACTTTCACTAAAAAAGCAGAAGAGCTAACAGCCAATAATTACAAATGGTCAGACCTTTTACTTGTCATTCAATGGCAATACTTCCAAAAAATCAAAATGGACCTTTACCAGCACTCCATCCACGCAGAAGGACAGACAAAAATAAACACTGTCTGGAAATGGATTTTTGTTGCATTTTTTTTTTTAAACTGTCATGATGTTAAGAAATGAACTAGGTTAGACCCTCCTGACAATGAGAAAAAGGGTATTCGAGCTTAGCTAAACAAATTTTTATTGTTTGTCGTGTATAAAATTACCCTGTTATCAAGTACTAATGTGAATTATGTACCCAGAGCTGAAATGGAGCTGTGATGCCTAAGAGATTTACCTGTAAAAAATAAAGCATTTAATTCTAAAGAGACTGAACATTTCTTAAGAGTAACCACAGCACATTCCAGTTACTTTTCTTAGTGAAAATGTGCTTTCACTTGCACCTCTGAAAAGAGATCACAAAAATACTGAGTTCTCAGACTGATCATATGTGATTTTCTTTCATGGAATTCATTTAGGTAACTAGAGCTCTGTAAACCATGACAGTTTTTTCAGAAAAAAAAAACCAAAACCAAACCCACCTCACCCCCCAACCCCTAAACTATGCATAGCAGCATTAACAGGCACATCATTATAGCTATATTTAAGGTCCATTTTTTTCTAGGTTTATGATGCCTCAAATGCTGAAAAAAATCAATTACAAAATATCCACCAAAAACCTGAGTTCGCATGTCCTTCATATTCTACTTGTTTTTCATCAGAGGGATGCATGCATAGAATTAAGGTTTTTGATGATTAAGAATCCATCTGTTCCTACTTAATTCTCACCTGAAGTCATAATCCTTTGTTTGTGACCTCAGTCATTTTCAACACACACAATTGTGATTGCCTTTAAGACAGTTATTTTTAAAGCTATATAAACACATTATCTTCAATGTAAGCTACAATCCAAGACAACAAAGACCATCTAAATTACAGTATTCTTTCTTAGAGTTTGAAAAGTAACCAGGGGGCTGGGATTAAGAAAAGAAACTGATACGTTTTTCCATGGTGGTTACAATACAATCCTTGTTTACATGGAAGCAGGCTATGTAATGCAGACTCTCATGGGACACTGTCAGCAGTTGCCATATTAAAACAGTATAGAAATAAGCGTCCTTGTGAAACCCTCCTATTGTATCTTCAAAAACAGTGCTAGATTTTTTTTCCTCATTTCTTTCCCTTCCTAATGCTGAAAAGCTAGTACTCAACCGAGTTAAACTGGCTAACTCAATTTGCTTAAACCTACTCCCTTCTGCTGTTCCTCTCTACTCAACTAACATGATACCAATAAACCAGTTCTCCCTCCTTCCTAGAGTTCCCATTTACATTGTCAAAGGTGTTTCCTCACCTTCTGGTGAACTCATGGGCCTTTTAAGACATACCATATTTCTGTGGTTACTGTCTTTCCCTTCTACTGGTTTTAAGCATGCACTGTGTCTCAGTCTTGACACTCTCCTTCCACAAACACCACTGGAAAGAAAATATCCTTGCTACATGGAGCTCCTTTCCCTTTTCATATATGCATATGGAGAAAAAAAATGTATTCCATATATATATTCATAAAGAATGATCTCCATCTTTTCTGAAAAAGACACTTCTTCCAGTCCCTACCTAGGAAGGTGCAATATTTCAAAACTGACCTCTTCAACGAAAGAAGGAGGAACACTACATCTAGGACATCCTTGCTCACACTGCTCTCTTGCCAAACGTCTGTATTCCTTCATGTGCTGCACAAAGATCACCCTCTCATTTTCTTCTACTGCTTTCCTTTTCTTATCTAGTCTCTTAGCAGTGTTTTTCTTGTGCCTTTCTTTCTACCACATACTGTTTTCCTGTGCTGCTTTCCACAGCTGTCATGCTGTTTCCCAACAGTATATGCTAATTACACTAAAAAGTCTCCTCTAAATCACTGTTAGAATTTGTGCCACAGGTCTTGCCTATCTTATCAGTTCTGTTCTCTCACTTCAATTAACTATTGCCATAAGTTCATTAGAAATTTTAGAAATTTCTTTAAAATTATATATCTCAGAATCACCTGTTATAATCCATACGGGATTGGTGTAGTTGCTGCTGTTTTAGGAGCAGGTTTGCCTCTTGCTTAGCCAACAAATGCTGAAGTTGTTCCTTTTCAATTTCCAGCTCCATCTTCTGCAGAAGCAGTTTCTGCCTTCTTTCTTCATACAACCTTTTGGCCTGCTCTGTTTGTCTAGAACCTGAGTTCATGCTGTCATTCAGCCCAGAAACTCCGGAGCGCCTAGAGGAATCACAGGTTTTCTGAATTGGCCGAGGGTGTCTTCCAAGTGCCAGGTTGACATGGTGGCTCTCTTGCAAGTTCCCTGAGCTCCCCACGTGCCTGCAGGCACAACTGTGACTCGCTTGCTGGGGGCATGTGCTCTGAAATTCATTCACTTTCTGGTCCATCCCCTGATTTGCTTTCACACAGAGAGGGCTCCTCTGCTTGGCTGGGGAAATTATATTGTTACACTTCCCATGCAAGCCATTTTCTAGTGGATATTCCTGCTGACACTCATGATGGTTGTAATGGATTTCAGCCCTGTAATTGTGATTATTCCTGCATGGCTGAGACAATGCAACATGGGCTGGGCTTCCAGCCTTTGATGCTCCGCTGTTCTTATAGAAAGTCTGAGGTCGCCCAATACCCAAGTAGGAACCATCTAGCTCCAAAGGCGGTTGTTGGCATGAGCTCTTCTTAATGGACACCTGCAATAAGAGAAATAATTTCCTGTGAATTACCAGAATTGTTTCTGCTCATTAACTTCACTTGGTAAACGTGTTCTCTCAGAAACAGACTTGCTGCATCACGCTGATGGACATACAGCCAAACTTGAGAAAATGTTTATCGGAAGACAGACACAAATCTGCTATGAAATCTACATTTCATTCCATATACACAAGTATAATAAATGTAAAACTACTGCCTGCAGGATCCTCAGCATAAAATGAGTCGCTTCAGAGTATCAAGTAGTAGTGAGTATCCAGGGTTACATAAAATCAAGTTGAAGAGTGGCAAAAAACATTAAATGTTAATGTTTGAAAATGTTTAATTTTGAATACTGAGCCAAAAAATCCATTCAGCCACTATAAATACTCTTTGATTGGCCATTACACAGCAGGAGATTTGATGTAAAACATTTCACCTTGCACTGAATGGGATATTACTTACCGCTGGAAATTTGATGAGAGTTTTTGAAATATCTTTACAGAAACACAGATAAAAACCAACTAGTTTCTGTAAAAAATGGTTGTACATCAAAAGCTGTCACTTAAATACAAAACATGTTTAAATTCAACTATAAACGTAAGTGATTTTTCAATTAAGTTGGGCAAGTGATTATACTCTGATAAAACTCTGAAGAAAGAAAGCAACTGTAATTCACATTTGTCAACCCAGTGCAAGCAAATTCTAGTGGTTCTGTTATACTTATGGATATTATGTAACAGACATCAAAATCCTGGAGTATCTTTGCACTATGGTTCAGCTAGCAGCAGTCACACAGCTTTTGCTAGACCTGTGCATTAATTTCAATAACACACTGAATTCAAAAGCGTCCAGCCTTTGGGACCTTCTACAAAGATCTAATTTTTTTAATTACAGAAGCCAAGTTTGTTGAAGATAAAAAAACCCCACTGCAGTCATTTTGTAGGGAAATTTGGTATCCACCAACAGAATGGAACGTATTAATTGAACTCTGGTAATGCTTACAACAGATAGCTGCTGTCTACACAGAGCAGAAGACAGTCAGCAAGCCCTAAAACATGAGAAGTTAGGAATGCAAGCAAGCATCCAGCAGTCATTAGAAGTGAGAGATAATCCAAATCTATGCAATGTTTATATGTATAATTTAAATTCTTTTTTATAAACAAACAAAATACCAAATATACTCTACTGCCCTTCAAAACAACCAATTACAAGTTTCTTGTAGACTTCACAGAATGTAAATTAATGTGAATTAGCACCTGAATACTGATATTTTATTATTTCCAGTCTTGTGGACACAAATATATCCTCCCTGCCCTGTGATTGAAAGCCAAGGATGTCGTGTTTTGCCCCAAAGGGCCCAGTGAGCCGGAGGCATTTGCATTAATGTCAGTGCTAAATGTCTGACGAAAGTCTGGTGCTTGGACTGGGTGAAAAGTGCAGGACATTAAAATATTTTAAAGTCAGAGGGGCTGGCGGGGCAACTGAGCAAAAAGCAACATGCTGCCAAAAAAAGGGAGTTTTGTAATTTACTGTTTGTAGTGTGCCATCCTTGTCTGCAATATTTTCTAGATAAATAAAGGCTACATAGGTCTTTTAATCTAAATGAGACAATACATAAAGAAATGACCAGCAACAAGAAGAGATATTACAGCAAAGGGAAAGCAAGAGAATCCTGTGGTTACACGCTATCTCTTGTTTCTCACCTCATCTGCTTCTGTTAATGAAGCACTTAGGGCACCAACAGAAAGAGGCTTTCAAGGTGGCCCGTTTCCCGGCTCCTAGGAAAGCAGCAGGGTACAAACCTGGATGTATCTTGAAGGTTCCTATCAGACCTGGCAGCTCAAGGCCATCTACAGAAAGGATACACCTACCTTTCTACAGCCCAGAAATAGAAGTAAAAAGGACCAAAATAAAGACGATTCAAAAGCTGAAATAACTGAGAATTTTTTTCTTTTAGCAATTTGTTTTATTAACCGAGAAGACAAGAGAAAGTTAAGAAATCTACGCACACAAATGAAGATGGTACAAAATAATCATCAGGTGCAGGTTTAAGAATAAAGGCCCACATCGCAAATTAACTTCATGGCTGAGACTCTATTAAGAGTCTCTGAAGGCCCTAAAAGAGAGGTACCAGTTAGCATTTGTTGACCTTGGCCACCATTAAATCTGCCCTGATGGTCTCAGAAATGGCATTGACATTTAAAGACTTCATAACAAGGCAGAGAAACTTTAATGTTATTTCACAGTTACAATATGTTTGTGGGGGGGAAATTCTGATTAATGTCATTGAATGCAAGTGGGGGTTTTATTTCCTTTAGAAGAAAGAGGTCAAGCTAGGCAGAAGACTGAAGTACAACATGACTTTCACAGCTATTCAGTACTTTGCACAGTCTAATCCTGAAAAAAAAATTAACTATTAGGAGTCAGAAGCTAGTCAATGACTCTTTACACAATTTGTGGTTTTCTGTTAATGCTTTAATTGAAAAGTACCGCTGAATAGTAGAGGCTGCAGGGAAAACTGACTGACATTTACACTTAAAAGGGATTAGATGACACCAGAGCATGCCATGACAGATCTGTAAGATGCAAGCCAGGTGAAGGGGAAAAGCAAACAAAAACATAAAATTCCAAAGACCCAACCACAACCTTGAGTCTAAAGATGCACAAGCATAAGGAATTGGGTAATTTCACAAGATGAGTTTAAGAAAGATATTGCCTAGGGGATACATGGAAACCATGACGGACCATGATGGAACAGCTGTGCTTTCGCCTCTGTGGAGCTCTTCCAGGCATGCTGTACACTATTTAAAGATACAACTTCCTTTAACTGAGGCTTAAACAAACAAACAAACTCAGACTGCTCCTTGCAACATATGGAGTTAATAAGACTTGATCCGATGCGAAACTCTTGCATGGAAACAAGGAGATATTAAAAAATAGTTCAAATAATCTTTAGAAGGATTTAAAGAGGAAGACATGGGGAGCTCTATGAAATCTTTACTGCAATCCCAGTAATTTTTGCTCAGGGATTCAGACTAGAGCTTAAACAAACATCCAGTCCTTAAAACTTCCTGCAAAGAGACAAACAGCTCACCAGTTTTATGCACGCAGCATAACAGCATCATGATCTCTGCAAATTCTTCTTAAACATAACTTGTGCGCTCTGCAGTATTAATTCACAGTGCTGGTAGAAAAGACACGTTCACAGACTGACTCTACCACACAGGGTTCTTCACTGCAAGGGATGAAGTAGTAACTGACCAGATCTCACAATCTCAACACAGGCAAGGTCATGACAGATTTCCCTAGCAGCTCTGCATACACAAAACTTGTTTAAGAAAAAGCCCCCAGTCACTACCTCAAGAACTCTTGCACTCTGAGGACAAAAGCCAGGGTCCCAGCAAAATACAGTGCTGTTACAGTGAATGGCAAAGTTCCTATAGATGGTAACAGCGTTAGAGATTAAAAGACAGTATCCAGCTCTGTAGTTCATAGCTGAAATATATTTGAATACAGAAGAAGAGTCAATGAACTAAGATTGTACCCAATTGTATCTTGAGAACAGTTCTCTAACCTGAATCTTCTGCTGTGGGATTTCTTTTCACAGAGTGGAAACAGAGAGGACTATTGTGGTGGATGCACTCAACACTCCTTAACCAAACCAGCAGCAGTTTGGTTCAGGCTCCAGGGGATGCAAAGGCCTGAGCCACGACCAGACCAAGAAATCCTTCAGAAGACCCATGAGAAGCACAGCAACGCAACGAACACCAGTAACCTGTGGGTATAAGGAGCCTCATGCACACCTCTCCTATTGTATGTAATTTGATTACAAATCAACTACTTTTATCCCATAAATATGGCAACCTGAGTGAGTCATCCTTCAGCTCTCCCTGTGAGGCAGTGTAGCTGCATCATCCCTCACAGCGGGGCACCTCTCAGGGTTGCTCCTCAAAGCAATGAGATCTTTAACCAGTGATAGATAGCAAGTAAGCCCCATTTGAATCCTCCTTGGATGGCAGCTGGACTGCACACCAGGCAACTCTCCTATTTAGCAGGTATTAGTTGTTTAATTTAAATAAGTAAAATTTTAAATAGAATAAATCACTGAGAGCTACAGTATTGTATGATTTAGTATGCTGTTTGCTTAGCTTTGCTCATTTAGCATGAGTAGCTAGACTTGCTGAAGCATTAGGCCACAAGCTGTAAATTTCATTGTAAACTTGCAGCAAACTTGTACCTATTTAGTCAAAACAGGGCCTCCAGAGCCAAAATAAATTAGAATGTACAGAGGTTTCATGGACCATTAGCAACAGCTGCAACTAGACAAGATAAACAACCTGTTTGACAGACAGCAAAAGAATCCAAAAAGACCCCAGACCCAAAAATTACTACTGGACTAAACCACGGCTTGAGGGGTGGGTAAATAGTCTGTAAGGGTACAACTGCTCAGAGATTTCCCTGTTCATGTTCACCTTTCTTTCCACAGCTGACCATGCTGCTGTACCACTCTTAAACTATTGATTTAAAATCTGATGGATGACAGTATGCTTCACAAAATATTGGATTCAAACTTCGAAACAAACTGATGCCAGACACCCAGGTGGAAGGTAAGTGAAATGGGGAAGCACAATGGAACTTTGAAACTGTAGCTAAGTGACGCAGAGAATGGGGTGTAGGCATACAATTCTTCAGCTGTAAACACATACAATCCTTACCCTCTGAATCCCTTAGCAATAAACTGTTGACCAAGCTGGGGACTTGGATTGGACACAGCTGTACCTTGACTCCTCTCTGATCAGGAGTTTAGAAAGCAAGGGGGTCCCTTTCTGAACGCCCTTACTCAACAGGAGGGTCTCCCTCCCCCTTTTGCATCTCACGTCCCTGTGTGAGTCAGTCCAAATAGATTCTACTCAAATTTTCCATCTGTAGTAGTAGTAAGCAGTAGGGTAGCCGTGCCATCAAACTCTGTGAAGTTGCACTTTACCTAAAAAATTCCTTTGCGACAAACACATGGGTTCAGAAATAGTCCATTGCACTGGTCTGAGTTTGGATCCAGAAGGAAGCCAAGAAGAATGAACAGAAGTAGCAACCAGAGGAGAAATGCAGGGATTTAAACACATTTAAAGATGAAGCAAGAATTTCTAAATGGACAAATTAGAGGCTACCATACACAGAGACATCTTAAAGATCACCGTGGACACATATTAGTGACCTGTGTGACACACACACTAAGGTACACAACCTAAACCCAGAACTTTTTTGCCATTATGATGCATGGATCTCATCTAAATAAAACTTGGCTTTGGGTCTGCAGGTCTATCAACAGTTTAAGCACTTGCTTTTGTCAGTAGAATGAGGAGAATACAGTATAAGCAAGCTCAGGTAGAATATAGGGGCAACAGAAATGCCAATTTAAGAACAATTATTTCAAATGATAGGACTTTTGAACTGCATTTCTAGTGATTAAGGAGCTATTCTTTCCAAGAGGAGAATGTAAAAAGGTAAAGATTTTAAAGTAAAATAGTTGGATCTACTGAAGTCTATCAATTTTTTTTTCTTTAAATCATTTAATCCTTCACTAAAATCTCTTCCATAAGTAATCTAATATCAGTCATTACAAAGTGCTCACATAATAGTTCAGCAACTGTCTGTCAGTACCTAAGATAAACACAGTAGATAACTCTGAAGTTAAGCTGACCATTTTTCAAGCAAGAAATAAAGCACCATTTTCTGTAGAAATTATGTACGGCTATGATTGCCATATTCCACTGAATAAAAACAAGTGGTCTCAAATCAAAGAAACTATGTGAATGACAGTTGCAAGCCTGTATTTTTCCTGTAAAAATCTACTGAACTCAATATACTGAACAGGTGTAGCAAAAAAAAATAAAAAAAAATAAAATAGGATCACATCACAAAAAAGTGATTCTCTAGCTGCTAGCTGACAGCAGAGGAACACCTCCTATGTTTGTGTAGCTTTCAATTTTTTTTCTCCTCTTTGTTAAGAAGGTTTGAGCTCAGATGCCAGGTGTGCCAAAAACCTGCATTCAAAGTGGCATGTGAGCATTTGCTGACACTCAGCTTTAAGTGTATATTTTGCATTCATAAACACACCACCCTTCTTTTCCAGCTACACAAATATTGTAGATAATCTCTAACAAATGCCTCCATTTCAGAGCAGCAAAATGATTTTATGCTGCCCAATGAGGCAGTCATTAATAATACAGTGCTCCAAGAAAAATAAAACGAAGCGCCTGTACCTTGAGTCTTGGAAGTCACTGTGATCAGAATGCCCATATGAAGCCCAAACAGTACCTACATATGGCAAAGCAATACCTGACCACTAAAATAAAGCAAACATGTTTGCTTTCTGAAACAAAACTATATGGGACCTGTTTGCACTGTAGACAAACGCCACTATACTAATCTTGACAGCACCAGTTCTAACTATTAACATTCCACGTGCTGCCAACATTATAAAAACGAAAAATCACAATCCTCTGACTTCAATTTTTTACTTCTGCCCTTTATTTTACTGAAGAATCAGTAGTTCAAGACCTAGATAAATATTTCAAAAACTATACTATTTGCGAGCAGAGCAGGTCACTACCATTTCCCAGTGCATTTGGAGTTCATGTGAAATAAGGGCAGAAGAGTGATGAGCTGCATTTTTAACATGGGCATACACAGAATAGTTGTCTAGCTGATAGAGAATGCGTAATGCAACATCTGCACAGTACGCCTTGCCAAAGCCCATCCCAAATAAATGTAGTGCATTCTCCCTAGTGCAATTAACTCTCATATTCTGGCAGGTTTTGCTAGAAGATCATCAAGGTAGATTACCTTCCAGCATATGAACTAAATACTTACAGGTGTTATATCATCAGTTATTACTTACAAACTTCTGCATTTAACAAGACATCCAGGCAAATGAATGATCTAATTTATGAATTATTTATAAGAATTTCACAGCATGCTCCTGGCGTCATCCATGGCCTTTTCCAGGTCATATGACACCAATTAGAGCTGAATTTTAAATTATTCAATAACCTGAACTCTCTTGTCATTTAACATATAGATATCAATGCAGTAAACAAGTTAAGTCTAATGGGCCCTGGAGGTTTGCGTTCCTCCACCCATCAGCAGCAGAGGCTGTATGCTACCACTGGAATAGAAAATAATAGAATGCAGCAGTCAAAAACATTTGCAAGGTTTTAATAAGTTATTTTGGCTCCCTTAGGGATTTTAGTATAACTTACAAGCACTGAATCTAAAACATATTAAAGTCCTTAGCTATATGCTTTTAAAACAAAATTAGGACATAGCAAAAGAGCAAGTCTGACACTAACCCTAATTTAGGCCCTTAATTTGAAATGTAGTGGAAATTATGGAGTAAGCAAGATTTACTATGCACAACTCATTACCTTCAGGCTGTCCTACAGTACAGCCAAAAATACCCCTCTCCCAACACACATACACCTGTCTGTGAAGATAAGGTTACATGCAGGGAAATGGAAACATTAATTTAAAAGCTATCAGTGGACAGGAATATCACACACTCCTTAGCAATTTGGTGGAGAAGAGACCTCCACAATTCTTCTAACAGCACTGGGGAGATTGGTCCTCTAGAAGCCCATCTGAATTTAGGTATCGGCTTCAAGGTGTACCAGTTCAGAGAAAAGGTTTAAGGGCCTTTGCAGCACATTATAAAAAAAATAGAGGGGATATAACAGCCTCTGAAGCAGAAATGCAAGAAAAGACATCCTAAAACCATTGTTTTCCGTGATGACTACGAGAATAACAAGAAGATACCAACACCGAAGGTACCCAAGATGAAAAGCACAATTTGATACTCGATTCTGCCTCAGTGTAAAGCCTTCAAGAAGTATACAATAAGTGTGCCTTATCCTGGCTCCCAATAGCTGCTCTCTGACAACTCATGAATCTGTGAGCAAATGACCGAAAGCAGGCACACAGACCTCTGTCTGCTGCTGATCTAGCCTAAGAAAACCAAAGCATGGTGGAATACTTATGAGACTGGGTGCAATTCAGTACAAGCCTAAACCATGCCTGGCACCAACTGACTGATTTTCATGGCCTCTGTACCTCAGCTTTCTGAACAGTGCAGCAGTAAATCTGTGACCTGCTCCTGCAGATGGTCACTTGGAGACCCCCACTATTGTAGGACCCATAGAATCATAGAATCACTTGGTTGAAGACGACCTTTGAGATCATTGAGTCCAACCATACCTGCCCACTACTAAACCATATCTCTGAACACCTCACCTACCCATCTTTTAAATCCCTCCAGGGATGAAGTCTCAACGACCTCCCTGGGCAGCTGTTCCAGCACCTAATAACCCTTTCAGTGAAGCAAGTGACCCCACTTATCTGCACTCACAGTTATTTTGGACTTTTATTGCTTTGCAAGGATTAAAAATTTTCCTCAGCTCTACCCAACAGCAAGAGGAAAAGATGGAAAGGGAGAAGAAGTAGGAAGAAGTTTTCTGGCTACCGCTGTCAAGATGAATGCCAAAAAAACCCCAATGATGTTGGGAAAACATCATGCCAAATAGGTAAAAACACACATATGCAAAATGTCTAGCCACTTTAGATGGAATAAGGATTTAGATAAAAGAATATAGCATTAGAATTTCTGCCCCCTCAAAAACTCATCATAGAAAGGGGCTGCAAGAGAGCTTATTTTTTAATTTTTTTTTACGAAAAATAACAGAGTGGGCATAAAAAAGACAACTGCCTAATCTCACAGCACACGTTTTAAGAACATACAAAAATAGCTGTAAGGGATTTTATTTTGGTGACCAGCCAGATTTAGTTTCTTTCCTACACAGGGCAGCATTTGATTATTTCACATTAAGGGCAGTAACATGTTGGATGATGAGAGGAAAGTTCATATTGGTTTTCATTAAAGTGTAATACCCACCATGTATTTGGTCCTTCAAGGTAACTTTTTCAAAGTTATTTTAAAAAGCAAACAAGTTTTCTACTTGGAATCACAAGTTCAGCATATCAGGGGCAACACATGCTCCCTGCTACTGACAGTCTCTTTAGATTTCAATCAACATTTGCTCAAAAGTCATGCTTTGATAGCTCCAGACACAAGACAAAAGGGCAAATATACCGTGACCCTTCTAAATAGCCCTGATTACTGTGATCAAACAGAAGCCAGATACTTATGTGGATAAGAACGTGTAGAGTTTGATGTGAGAAGATTACCGCAGGAGTAGACATTGAATCAGCATTTGCCAACGTGTACCTCACCATGACAGCCAATATCACCTTTCCCCTGTATTTACAGTAGGGATAACTGTGGTACCCGTTGGCCAGTGATGAATTTTAAGTAAGAGCCAGTGCTCACGCAGAAAGATCACCAGAAAGTTTTACTTCCTTTAAAAGGTACGTGTCTCCTGCAGAGCTCTGGGGGTATGGACATAGGCTTTGAAATATCTTTGTTGCACAAAGAAAGAATTAAAATGGAAAACATCTAAGAATTAAAAGCATGTTCAGAAGTAGGTACAGCGTTTGGGAGAAAAACAACCAGAAAGTTATTTAAATAAAACAGAAATCCCACAAAAGCAAAACAGATAATCTTTTGACTTTAGAAGAGTGGAAAGGTGTGCCCAAGCGAGCGTGTTCAGTCAGGAGTGTCTTTGCACTAAGAACCAGACAGCATTTAGATTCTGCTAATGATCTCATCTCTGGGAAATAATTCATAAAAAGTAAACAGTAATTTTCATGCGCCTGCCCTTTTGATCTTACATTTGTAGGGAGTATCCTGAGGCTAGCTGTGGGCGCCCCCGTGGCTCTGGCTGATTGACCTCTAATCTGCCCCTCAAGTAACGATCATGCCAAGGAATGACAACAAGAGTTGCATGTAAGCAGACGTTTCAATGCAATCCCATTAAAGACAGGCTGACTCATTTCATCTTGTCAAAGAAGAAGTTTCACATACAAAGAAAGAAAAGCTCTTTAGAAAGCCTCTTTTTTTATTTTGTAGTGATGCTGTTCTTTAGAACAAAGACCAGAAAAAGACTAACACACTGGCACCTGACTGGTACATCGTTTTACATCAACTGCCCAAATGCTAGTGCAACACAGAACGACAGGCAGACCCAAGATTGTATGTTAAATACTCTTGATGGGAGAAAATTACCAAAATCCTTGAGAAGGGGCAGATCAACCATGGTATTTGACCTCACCACTTTTCAAAAAAGTATATATCCTTCATCAGAAAGCAGTTGTCTAAAGGCTTAGGTTCTGACTGCTTACAGTCTCATCAGCTTTGAGAACACAGCTTGCATGCTTTTACCCAACTCTAACCCACAGTAAACAGAAGGCACCATGTATGAGGTAGCTTATGTCTCTGTCACTAGGAATGAAGTTAAGAGATAAAACAGCCAATCCAGAGCAGCTGACGTGCCAAAACTTGCTGTCATGCCGAAGTGACTAAATCACCAGGAACAATTTCTTTAAATAAGGGAGTGAGGAAACTATAAATTAACCTGCTAGAGTACACAGACATTGGAGCACAGACTATTTCTGTTTTACAGTAATACTGGAAAAACATGTATACTCCCAACGCACTGAAAGGTACACTGTAACAGACAGATGGATGAACTCGTAGTTAGGTAGCATTGCAGTTGGCATTTCAAAGGCTGAGTCTTCTCCAAACAGTGGCAGATACGGGTAGATATTACATATATATTATGTTACCAGCTTCTGTTTCAGTCTTTCCACATTTAGAATCGTAGAATAGTTAGGGTTGGAAGGGACCTAAAAGATCATCTAGTTCCACCCGCCTGCCATGGACAGGGACATCCCACTATATCACGCTGCCTAAGGCCCCATCCAACCTGGCCTTGAACACTGACAGTGATGTGGCAGCCACAGCTTCCCTTGGCAACCTGTGCCAGTGCTTCACTCTGATAGTGAAGAAACTCTTACTCATATCAAGCCTAAATCTGCCCCTCTCCAGTTTATACCCATTCCCCCTCACCCTACCACCACAAGCCTTTATGAATAGTCCTTCCCCAGCTTCTCTTCTCCAGGCTGAACAAGCCCAATGCTCTCAGCCTGTCTTTGTATGAAAGGTGCTCCAGCCCTCAGATCATCTTTGTAGCCCTCCTCTGGACCCATTCCAACAGGTTCATATCCTTCTTATAATGACAATTCCACAACTGGACACAGTACTCCAGTTGGGGTCTCACAAGGGAGGAATAGAGGGGCAGAATCACCTCCCTTGACCTGCTGGCCACGCTTCTTTTGATGCAGCCCAGGGTACAGTTGGCCTTGTGAGCTGTAAGCAAACACTGCCGGCTCACGTCGAGCTTCTTACCACAAGCACCCCCAAGTCCTTCTCTGCAGCACAGCTCTCAGTCACATCATCCCCCATCGTGTGCTGAAATGGGGGATTGCCCCAACCCAGGTGTAGGACCTTGCACTCAGCCTTGTTGAACCTCATGAGGTTCTCACAGGGCCACTTTTCCAGCCTGTCCAGGTCCCTCGGAATGAGGGACTGTCCTTCCAGTGTGGCAACTGCACCACTCAGCTTGGTGTCATCTGCAAATTTGCTGAGGGTGCACTCAATCTCACTGTCAATATCATTGATGAAGATATGAAACAGCACTGGTCCCATTACAGACCCCTGAGGGACAGCACTAGTCACGGATCTGCATCTGGGCTTTGAGCCATTGACCACTAGTCTCTGAATACAACCACCCAACAAGTTTCTTATCCACTGAACAGTCCACCCATCAAATCCATATCCCTCTAATTTAGAGAGGAGGATGTTGTGGGGGACCGTGTCAAAGGCTTTACAGAAGTCCAGATGCATCACTGTCGGTTCACCCATGTCCACTGCTGCGGTTACCCCATCATAGAAAGCCATTAAGCTGGTCATACAGGATTTGCCCCTGGCTGCCATTAATCATCTCCATGCCCTCCATGTTTTTTAGCACAGCTTCTAGGAGGATCTGTTCCATGAACTTCCCAGGCCCAGAGGTGAGCCTGACAGGTCGGTAGTTCCCAGGATTGTCTTTTCTACCCTTTTCAAAAATGGGCACAACGTTGCCCTTCTTCCAGTCATCAGGGACTTCTCCTGACTGCCGTGACTCTTCAAATATCATGGAGAGTGGCTTGGCAACCACATTGGCCAATTCCCTCAGGACTCTGGGGTGCATCTCATCAGGTCCCATAGACTTATATGTGTTCAGGTTCCTCAGGTGGTAACAAAGCTGATCCTCCTCTACAGTGGGAGGGGGTTTGCCCCCCTGGTCACTATTTTGTTGTCCCATGACCCAGGAGGGGCGAGCAGAGCGGTTATCAGTGAAGACTGTGGCAAATATGTTAAGTACCTCAGCCTTCTCCTCGTCTGCTGATACAAGGTCACCATTCCCAACCATCAGCAAGGGTATGTTCTCTTTAACCTTCCTCTTCTGATTAACGTTCCTGCAGAAGCCCTTCTTATTGGTCTTCACTTCCCTTGCCAAGTTCAGCTCCAGCTGCACCTTAGCCTTCCTGATCTCATCCCTACACAACCAGGCAGCTTCGCTGTACTCTTCCCAGGTTCCCTGTCTCTGCTTGCACTGCCTGTGCGGCTCCCTCTTCTTCTTTAGTTCAACCAGCAGGTCTCAACTCAACCATGCTGGTCTCTTCCCTTTCCTGCCTGTTTTCTACATACAGGGACTGAGAGCTCTTGCTCCTCATGGGAAGCACTCTTAAATACTTGCCAGCTCTGTTCCGCTCCCTTGTCCCCAAGGACTATGTCCCCATGGGTCCTACCAAGTAATTCCTTGAAGAAGAGGAAGTCTGCTTTCCTGAAATTTAGGGTCCTGACTATACTCCTCACCTGTCCCATATCCCTCAGGACCTTGAACTCCCCTAGGGCATGATCACTGCAGCCCAGTCTGCCTCTGGCCCTAATTTCACTGATGAGTTCACTTGTATTAGTGACCATCAGGTCACTAATCTCAGGTGGCGGTCTCTATCAGCTGGACTGAGAAGTTATCCTCAATGCACTCGAGGAGTCTCCTGGATTGCCTACAGCTTGCCATACTACTTTTCCAGCATATGTCAGGGTGCTTGAAGTCCCCAAGCAGGATGAGAACTTGCAACTGTGAAGCCTTCTGTAGCTGGAGGCAGACAACTTCATCAGTTGGCTCTCCTTGATCAGATGGCCTGTAATATACACCAACCACAACGTTCCCGTTCATTCTTCTGTCTTTAATGTTGACCCACAAGCTTTCAACCTGTCCGTAGCTACTCTTCAACAACAGCTCTTCACATTCTATCCCTTCCCTGAGATAGTGGGCAACGCCTCACCTATATCGTCCATATATATCTGTTTAACGAGACTTTTGTCAGATTCTCTTGCATTAGTATGCACTCCATTTCTTATCAGAAGCCAACATCTTGTTTACAGTTACACAGGAATTCTGAAGTGCAAATGGTGTCCAGAAAAGACATGAACACATTTGATTAAGAATAAATGCAGCTGGAAGTTTTGTGCAGAATACAACCAACCCTGGAGAAGTTCCACCAAAACAGATCTATGGCATGATAACTCATAATCTGTTACCTATTCAGACAATCTCTTCATTGGATAGCTGTCCCCTGAGACCTCTGAGTAACAAACTGTCTCACTTGAGTCTGGGAGGCTTGGCTCCCTCAACATAAAAATTCAAGGTCTTCTTGGCATACAGGCTGTGATTTCAGTGGGAAGTGAAATACCTCTTATTTGGCAGACTTGCAGTATCTCAAACAGGTACATAAATTAACTAATGAAAGGTAGCAGGAAGTTGAATCAAGGAATGGAAGCAAGCGTGGAGCAAATAGCAGTCTCTCATTCCCCAGGGCTTAGCCAGCTGCTTCCTTTTGAAGCCCACCACAAAGACGCTGACTTCAGAATACTCTTGCCACAGTTTAAATGCCAGTGAGAATACCCCAGCAGGCCTTTCGTCTATGGTTGAGATGCTTTAAGAGTTGAGGCCATTCTGCTGTGGTTTAGTACTCTTGAAGGTAGCAATAGCTGACACAGGGAAATGACCTCTGATATATCAAGCTACAAAGATCAACTTCTTGACCCATGGAAATGATCTTTTATAGTCCTGCTTGACACCATAAAGTATAGCAATGGTATAACAACTATTATTTGCATAAAATCGCCCTAGATGTGGTGTAGAGCAGTTTGACAGTCCATCCGGATGAGTCTCAGCTGCAGAATATTGATAGAAAGGATCTTCTATAGTTACCATAGGCCATTAGGTTGTCTGAATGGACATCCATCACTACCAGCTTGTGTGAAGGAGAACATTAAGTTAAAAGGCATAAATTGAAAGGCCTTCCACTACTCCAGGGCAGCAGTGACCTTGTGAGGCAATCACCTTCACTCTAAGACACTGCAATATGGACAGACAGACCAAGTAAACCGCACCACACAGGTTTATTAAAGAGAGTTTAGTTTAGAAAAACTCAAAAATGTCAGCATTTGCAGCAGTCAGAAAGGAAATACTTGCACAAAGCTAGGCCTTTGTTATAAGCAGACAAAAAAAGGCAAAATTAACATGTGTTTATAGTCTTATATTAACAGCAAGCAAAAGACTGTGTCCTGCTTACAAGCTGAAAGACAGGGGACAGTGAGGGACAGTTTCCAGCTACAAACCCCTCCAGTACGTCCCTCCAAGTTAGAACGGAGATGTAGACCTTCCTTTCAACAGAGAACCATTATTCTATTGTGCTGTGCCAGTCAGAGCAATGGCTTGAGTATTAGCTATGAGTAAACTTTACATCCCTATTTCGCTCTTTCCAACTGCTCCCCACATGTATGTCGTATATCTGCTGCGAAGTTTGACCTTAATTATTCTCAAGGAGAAAACAAATTTTTGAAGGGAATTTTTTTTCTCAGGGAGAATTGTAGAAGTTTCTATTTTTACACTGTACCTTTGCTCTGGTTTATCATTCCCAATTAGCAAACTTAATTGGTACGACAAGTCTGCAGAAAAGCAGAAAGCAGAATCAGCCCATGATGCCAAAAGGTATAAATTTGGAAGTTCTGACAAAATTCTAATGCCGAATGTTAAGGTTCCTCTATCTGGGTTCCCAGGACACTTCTTTGGATAGAGTTGGTTAATAAACATATTCCAAGTACCTTGCTCAAGCCTTCCTTATTCCATTTGAAAGAGCTGCACTTCAGCTCTCCTTCATAAACTCTGGATTCAATAAAGAATAGTAAAGCTGAAAATCTCCAAAACCACTTGGTGCCAACTTTCAAAGGAGCCAAGTTAGGTTAACAGTAAAATTCACAGCCTCCAGGAACTGAGTTGAACCGGCCAGCTGAGCACAGAAGAAATTCTCACCATGTGTTTCCATATCTGCAAAGACCTTTGGGATTTGTAAATAGCAAATACATAAATAAGTAAATAATTTCCAAACATTGCTGTAGAGCAGAAAGCTCTATCCTGCTGGAGAAGCAACACAGAGCTTGAGCCTCCCTCACGGTTACATATTCAATAAGTGCATCTTTTCAAGTGCCACAGACTCCATAGCAGAGAAGACAAAGTTGCAACTATTTAGAGCAACAGAGTGAAAAAAATGAAGAAGGGCCAAGAGTAAAGAAAAGAAGAAAGCCAAATCACCTTGGTTCAGTCAGGTATTTAAAATAGGTTTTCTTTAATTAGCTAAGCTGTAATACAAATTAAAACTGAATTTCTTGTTCACAATATATTCATTGGAGGGGAGGGGATGCAGCTGGCTATTTCCGAAAAACAGACACAGTTCTGCAGGACAGAACAGAAGCCAGTTTCCATCCTTCTCAGAAGACTGAAAAGCAACTTGGCAGAGGAGAGTCTGACTGCAAGCTCCATCTCAGAAATACTTATGAAGCAAGACAAACCTGTGGCAATTGTGACTGAACTCATTAAAATCACTACAGATTATTTAAGCCCTCATGCCTGACATTCAGGTCCTTTATCATGTTTTAAATGCCTAGGAAAAGAAGCTGTAAACATAGGGCAGAAATGCAGGCTTCAATACCACAGCTGATAGTTAAGTGACCAGTAAAAGGAGTTTGGTGCCATGCGGTATTTTTGGCATGAAATTAACGTTAAAGAGAATTGATTGTAGAATTTCACTTTGGTTTTGATATTTTTTGCTTTCTGATGACAGAACTGTTGATGATATAAAAGCCCAAGCCCAGCTCATTCCGGATAATGACCAGAAGCAAAGCAATCAGATCTCTTGGATCAGTGTCTGTTTCATGATATGAGATAAGATTAATAGTTTCATGCTGATTTGCCATTTCCTAGAGTGGTGTTAAATTACAAATTTACAGGGAGACGGGAAAGTGTACTGTATGAAACTCTCAGAAAAGGGCAAAACCAAAGCACAGTTATCATAAGATAAAACCATAAAACAATCACAGCCCTTGGGGGACCCAAAGCTCTGTGCAGCCTCTCATGTGTCAGATCATCTCAGGGTGCCTGGTTATTTTATGATAAGATTATCTAATGTTAATCTCACCACTCGAATTGCCTACAATGAAAATGTTACCAAGTTTCTAATTTTAATTACTGGGATCCTGAAGATAACTAATTCACTTCTGTTTAAAAAAACACGCTCCCCATGGTTTCTCTGAAGCTGGGAATAATTCAAATATCAAACTTGTGGACTCGATGGCTTTCAATGTCATAAATTCTGTGATTATTAACTCCTTTCTTCCCTCCTACTTTCACCTAATCACCCTGACACAGGACACAACTACGTACATATAGAATAACACTAAATGTAATTTTGCAAACTACAGAAAAAAATCCACACTATCTCAAAAGAAATCCATAATGCATCTATAAGTAGGCATTCTTGAAATAATGCAGATGGGGAAAAATTATTTCTTAACCCAAAATTGTCATTGTAATGACTTTAGGATTAGCTAGGAGAAGCGGCAAAAGTAGCAACCACAACTGTAACAACTGCAACAGCAGAAGCCCACAAGCTGATTACCTGCATGAGATTTCTATTGAGCAATCTCTTCAGGAACCACTAACTTACTGAAGAGATAATCGCAAGTACTGGTTGCATAAGCTAGTGTTATAACACACACACATCCTCCTTGCATTAAAATTCTCATACCTGTACAGCTTTGTTTAGCAAACATCTTTCTCCCACTATTAAAAGAGCAAATGACTGCAGAGTCACACAAGCTATTTATTGTCACAGGACACAAACCACAGACAAGAAATTTCAAAAGAAGATATTGCACAAAAATCCTGTAGTGGAACAGTTTTCAGGGGCAGTGGGAGCTAGGGTTCCTCAGGAACAAAAAGGAAGTGCAACATTAAATAGGAAAAAAATCCCCAAGACACAGGCAAGAGAACTTCAGCAATTTCAAGAGCCTCCCATTGTATCACAAGAAGCTTGATCTGGTTCAAACCCACACTCTCACCAAGGACCCCAATTAACTCACTGGTAGTCCACAGATTGGGTCTGACTATGTTGTTATCAAACCTATGTTGTAATCAAATCCAGGACACCATGTTATAACAAAGGGATATGCAACAAGTCTCTTGTAAGAGTTGTAACATGGGAAAAAAAAACAAATAACTATGTCCTAATCACACTGTCACTGGATATTATCCTACTATTGTAATTTTCTGTAGATGAAACTAGAGAATGAGAGCAGTTGAAAACAATTTAAAGAACAGATTTGTCATGTTACTCACTAGTACAACGCAATTTGCTTATACATCAGTTATTTTATATATGCATACATAATCTATTGTCTGCATTTCTCTTGTGCTTTTAGCATAAAAATGGTTAGAGAAAAATCTAGATGTGTATTTCTCCTGAGTTCACCAGTTCCTGCTGTTTGTTTCTCACCTGAAGTCATAATCCTGTCTTTGACATCATAATCATTTGCACAGCCACCAATTGAGATGTCACAAATGGAGGATTATGGCCAGGTGGGGAATAAGCAGCAGGAGCAGATGAACTCTTAAGAAACAAAAATCTTGTTTTCATGCAAATGTCCTTCATAATAGAGAACAAAAGAACAAAGGAAGAAAAATACAATGGAGAGAAAATACCAGAAGCTGGATTGTTTCTTAATACACGATCTCCCTGAAGTTTCCTCTGAGGAGTCAGCTGCTGATTAACAACTGCATAAATCATTACAAAAATAAAACAAAACTTGACATCTCACAATTGACCTCCCCCCACCACCACCACCCATACACACAGTTTTCTACTTAACATGAAATCAGCAGAAACTGGAGGCACTTGGAGAGAGCTTGTAACCTTTAGAGGTATTTATATACATTATGCCTGAATAATCCTGGCAGTAACTAAGTACTGTTATCCTTGTTCTATAGACAAAGACACTGAGGTCAAGGAATACACAGGACTTCCCTGAATTTTAGGCACAGCACATCGCTCAAGAAAGAGATTGAAAAATTCAAGGCTGACATGGCCCAAATTTAGGAAGAACAGAAAATCCACAGCTCCAGTTACAGTCCTGCCAGAGGCTGTTACAGAAGTGCTACTGTGAGTTAGGAGTTCCAAAGATTTAAAAGAACAGTTTTTATACTTCAAAAAAAAAAATCATTCATAAATTAATCTGTCTGAAATTGATTCTAGCTATCAATCTGAATGTCAATATGTACACACTGAAAAAAATAAATAAAAAAATCAAAACTGCAACCCAGATCCAAAACAACAGAATCATTATATGTAAGGAGAGATCCAGCCAGCTACACTGATAGCATTCACACCATAACGTTGCTGTAAAAAGAAACCCATCTATCAGAAATTCTTCTGGTTACATTTCTAGTCTCTCCCTTCATTTAGCTTTGGGTAAGCAGTGCTAAACTATAAGCTGGTTCAATCACCACGTTCTTTAGCACTGCTGCTATACCCATATCAGCAAAATCAGTGTTTCTCCACCAGTCTAATTAATAAATATAATAAATTCATTTTTGGAAACAGTAAAATACCATAGTGCTTCTCATACTTGTATTCTGCCTCACTACTGCATGTGATGATGCTGAACGTATGCCATTAAATGTGACAGCATAGATAAGCCTACAGCTCAAACAATTCCATCATCTGCCTGTATTCTAGCTCCCATACAGTCTTCTGGACATATCCTGTCCAGATCTTGTCACAGCATAGCAGATGTGGCAGCTCATTTCCTCAGCAGTAAAGCAGAGGAGGAACCTTAGCATGAAAATTGTGCTGTCTGTCGTCTTATCTTCCCTTCTCCAATTTGCAGGGCTGAAGTATCAGGACTACTTCAAGTTCATTTGAATTGTCCAAATAGCCTCCCTGTAAATAAATGTGCCATTTGACAAAGGAGTTAATTCAGTAGAAAGAACTTCTTGGCTATGCCCATAATCACCTTGTATTGTGGAAGCAACCTCCACTTTTCTCCAAACCAAGCAGAACTTCAAACAGCATTCTAGCTTTTACATGCAAACAGGCATGACAGCAGACTGCTAACAACACACAAGAGCCTGGATATCTGTACAACACAATCACACTTGAAAACAAAGCACTATATACAACCTTTATTTAAGACCTCAAGTAAATGAGTGGCTGAATAACTCAAGGCTAACTCAGGATTTTACTCTTGATGGACAAACACCTAACTATCCTAACTGGATATGAACCAAACTGTAATTGCTCTCAAGCTGCATTTACCTTTGAAATCTCCTATTTCCATTTCAGACTCAAAAAAATTTTAGCTGCCCAAAACCTTGTTAAATTTGCCAGACATCCCAGTCCACTTTAAAAAAAAGATACGACGTCTACCTAGAAATCTTGCCCCACATTTGCTTTTATACACGTGCTATATATTTTTAAGCAGCATCATTCATCCATGATGTGTTTCTGAGCATCTTCTTTAAACCTGTCACTTGCAGAGTCCAGCTGGTAAAAGAATGTTGTGCTTTGGTATAAATTTATGTATTAAGTATTAATAAGGCTGAAATTCTTTATTCAGAAAGCAGGTATGGATATTTACGAATAACCTAAAGAAAATTACTTTACAGAGAATACATTTAAATTCCTCCCTCCATTTTTATAAAGGATGACAGGCAGTTTGTTATGCTAATAACCACTCTGAACATGCAAAGTGATGTTTAACTGTGCTCATGTGTCTTACTAGTTGCAGTTACCACGCTCACAAAGCTTTTTCTCTTCATACTAGAAGTGACACACAGGAACATCATCAACTTAATATCGAGTAGCAAGCAGTGTGGAAGCCATGGTTCTATCTCACCTGTGCTGAAGCTTCTCATCTAGTGGGAAAACACCAATACTTTTAACTTTCACTTTTGTAAGTACTTACAGATATGTACTGAAAGCAAAAGATCTATCATTTTTTAAAAAGAGCAACATAGTGTTCATATTGAATCTTTACTTTTAGGTGGAGGGAACACCAGGTGGAATCAATTCCACACTAAATATACATCCAAATCCTGTATTTCCTTAACACCTTTATATGGTGAGCAGCACCCATGCTGAGAGTTACCCACTGAGAATTCCAAGACACAGCTTCTAGATAACATGCTGCAACAACGGATAATGGATAGTCTAGGAAGAGGCTGATAGAAAAATGCCAGTTAAAATATTTCAACACCAAGGAGACTATAAACCTTTAAGAATGAAAAAACCTTGTTAGAAACATAAGCAACCAACCACATTGTACTCTGCCCAAGGTAAAAAGAACATAGGATGCAGAAACCATACTTTTGAAGCCAAGGACAGAAGGCCAGTCAACCACACCGGTGGGCAGTCTGAAGCATCAGCATTTCATTCCTAGAGGCCATTAGTGTCTGCCATTAAAGGGAAAAAGTCTGCTAGGTAACAGTATAACCAATATGCCTCACAGCCAAAAATCCTTACTATTACAAAACTGATTGCTAAGCAGAGCTTTAAATAAAGTTTGGAAGTTAAATGCTCTCAAATGTTAGCCTGTGATTTCTGAAATTAGAGGTCAACTCTATTACCCCTTGATGCTTGACTTCTGAAATTTCTTAAAAATATGGCACTTGCGTCCCATTTTCAGGAATGCACCTCATGCAGTGAAGCATATGGAGTCAATAGAGGTGTCTCTTCATCTGCCACCTGAAGCTTTATTTTTCTCACTTATAAATTACAACTGGTTTTAGTAATAGCAATCCCTGTACACATTTGAAATGCACTTCCATTTGCCATGTTGCAGAGCTATATGGCTTAGTAAATACACGCAATTTAGGTTCAAAACCATAGCTCCAGGCACTACATATCGAGAATTTTATATTACTGAAAATTAATGCCTTTTTTGCATATGCTTCAGCAATAAATTAAAAAGCCATGTCTTATATGCATCAATTGGGATTTTCTAGCCTTCATTTTTAAAAAGAATCATGCACACAGAGTTGCATTTCAGTTTTGTCTCTGGGCTTTTAATAAGAGAATATGAATTTATTTCAATTCATCAAAAGCAACTAACTAGAACTCTAGGAGTCTTGTATTTTGTACTGACATTTGTATGTGTTCAACTGCATCATTATCAATGTCTGAATTCAGTTCTCCAACTGAAAAAAATAGGGACCTGAGTGAACTGTACTCATGGCAGTACCCAAGTAGAATAATCAAAGTAATAGCCATTATTTCTTCTAGCACAGAAAACTACAGTCCCCATATCAGAGATGGGTGGAAAATAAATGAGGTTATGATAATTGCTGGAAGCAGGGCACAAGGGCTAAATAATGTTTTGAGGCTGTTCTTTCTTGGAGACCTCTAATCAGTCCCAAAATCTCCATTCTCCCATTCTCCTGTGTACATGGAATGGAAACTCTTCTATCTTGGTGCTGCTGATCAAGACAGCAGGAGACTAAGGAGGTATGCAGGATTTTCTTAGGCCACATGAAGAGAGAACTCGGAACAGATAACTGAAATTGAACTTTTCTTTCAAAGTTTACCTTTCAGGCGCCTACTGCTTTTGCCTTTCTTCAGCTTGCTACCAGAATCATCCCTCTTGTTACTTTCACATCATATGTGACAAGCAGCAAAAGAGCATAAAAAGAGCAAGTTTTGTGTAAGCCTTAACCACAGAGCCTGTTTAGCAGCTAGATTTTACCATTTACTCATGCTGGCTTTTATCCAGTGTATGTTCTGATAGACTGAGCTACATATTTACTATCTAGCTACCTACGGCGATGCGCATGCACATCTATCGATTCCCTAATCTTTACACATGGATTCCTGCTGTTGTCTGGAGCTATTCCATCTCTGAAGTGACATTTGTCCTAGGCACTTGCTTTATATTTTACAATTAATCCTGCCTCACTTTGCTGAACAAAAGGCCTTTTTTCATTAGGCTTTCACCATCACCCAGTATTACTCAACATTACTCTCTTTGTTTAAAAGCCTCTGAAATGCATGAGTTTCCCTGCAGATGCCATATATAACATCACTTAAGTCCGCATCTACCACCAGCCCCTTCAAAAAAGATGCAGGTCGACAATTCTTTGTGACCTGAACCTTTGGATAATCTGGCTCAGAATTTTTTTCAGGAACATGAAACTGCTGGTCCAGGTCAGTGCAGGCATCAGTCCAGGCAAGTAGCTCATCTCTAGCTTGGTGCCTCTCAGTGATGACAAGGAGGAACTGCTCTTGATGCAGAAGTCCCACAGCTCAGGGCTCTGCCCACCGCTCCTGTGTGACCTGCCAGCCACTAAGAACAATGCTGCTGAAATATGAGCCGTGGGGCCTTGGAAATACCTTCCATTTTACACAACTGAAGAGAAAAAAAAGAAATAAAACCCCAGACTCAGTGGGGCTTAGAACTCTGGAGAACTGGCTGTATTTCCTGTTCAGGCGACAGACTACACATGGGATGTTCTGTGAGTCTTTTACTCTCATTGAGGCAATCATTTGAGGTTTTCTTAAGACAAAATTACAACTACAACTCAATGCTTATTGAAAGTGCTTAAGAAACAGGGAAAGAGTTTTGCTTTCTCCTTGCTAACAACCTTCTGCTGATTTCTTTCCCACCCCAGGCTCATCAGTTAACAAGGTCTGAAGGCTGCAGTGAGCCATAACTTGGGGATCCCTTAAAGTTAAGGCTAAAGTGGAAGTGGTCCAAAAAGATGGCCATGGAAAGAGCTTTGGAACAACCACCAGTTCTTACTCCTCTCCCAGTACCTGAAGGGGTCCTACAAGAATCACAGAATCACCAGGTTGGAAAAGACCTACAGAATCATTGAGTCCAACCATTTCTTTCAATCACTAAACCTTGCCCTTCAGCACCTCATCCAGATGCCTCTTAAACACCTCCAGGGAAGGTGACTCAACCACCTCCCTGGGCAGCCTGTTCCAGTGCCCAATGACCCTTTCTGTGAAGAATTTTTTCCTAATGTCCAGCCTAAATCTCCCCTGGTGGAGCTTGAGGCTATTCCCTCTTGTCCTGTCCTCCATCACCTGGGAGAAGAGGCCAGCACCCTCCTCTCTACAACCTCCTTTCAGGTAGTTGTAGAGAGCAATGAGGTCTCCCCTCAGCCTCCTCTTCTCCAGGCTACACAACCCCAGCTCTCTCAGCTGTTCCTCGTAAGACCTGCTCTCCAGCCCCCTCACCAGCTTTGTTGCTCTTCTCTGGACTCGCTCCAGAGCCTCAACATCCTTCTTGCGGTGAGGGGCCCAGAACTGAACACAGGATTTGAGGAGCGGTCTCACCAGTGCTGAGTACAGAGGGAGAATAACCTCCCTGGACCTGCTGGTCACGCCTTTTCTGATCCAAGCCAAGATGCCATTGGCCTTCTTGGCCACCTGGGACACTGCTGGCTCTTGTTCAGTCGCTGTCAACCAACACCCCCAGGTCCTTCTCCTCCGGGCAGTTTTCTAGACAGACTTCTCCTAGTCTGTAGCTGCACAGGGTTGTTGTGCCCCAAGTGCAGGACGCGGCATTTGGCCTTGTTGAACCTCATCCATTGGACTCTGCCCAGTGGTCCAGCCTGTTCAGATCCCTTTGGAGCCTCCCGACCCTCCAGCAGATCCACACTTCCACCCAGCTTAGTGTCATCTGCAAAATTGCTAAGGGTGCACTCAATGCCTTCATCCAGGTCATTGATAAAGACATTGAACAGGGCTGGACCCAGCACTGAGTCCTGGGGAACCCCACTTGTAACTGGCCTCCAGCTGGATTTCACACCATTTCCCACCACTCTCTGGGCCCGGCCAGCCAACCAGTTTTCCACCCAGGAGAGCGTTTGCCTGTCCAGGCCAGAGGTGACAGTTTCTCAAGCAGAATGCTGTGAGAAACTGTGTCAAAGGCTTTACTGAAGTCCAAGAAGATACATCCACAGCCTTTCCCTCATCCAGCAGTCGAGTCACTTTGTCATAGAAGGTGATCAGGTTAGTTTGGCAAGACCTGCCTTTCGTGAACCTGTGTTGCCTGGGCCTGATCACCCGGTTCTCTTGCATGTGCTCTATGATAGCTTTCAAGATCACCTGTTCCATGACTTTCCCTGGCACTGAGGTCAAACTGACAGGCCTGTAGTTCCCTGGATCCTCCCTCTGACCCTTCTTGTAGATGGGCACAACATTAGCCAGCCTCCAGTCCAGTGGAACTTCCCCAGTCAGCCAGGACTGTTGGAAGATGATGGCAAGGGGTTTGGCAGCTCCCTCAATACTCTTGGATGGATCCCATCCAGCCCCATAGACTTGTGAGTGTCTAGCTGGGCAAGCAAGTCACTAACTGCCTCCTCTTGGATCATGGGAGCTTTGTTCTGCTCCTCTAACTCCTGGGTGTGTAAACACAAGGAACAACTTTCCTTACTATTAAAGACTGAGGCAAAGAAGGCTTGTGGGTGGGACTTTTTACAAGGGCATGGAGTGACATGACAAGGGCGAATGTCTTTAAATTGGAAGCGGGAAAATTTAGATTAGACATCAGGAAGAAAATTCTTCACGCTGAGGGTGGTGAGGCACTGGTACAGGTTGCCCATGGAAGCTGAGGATGCCCCATCCCTGGAGGTGTCCAAGGCCAGGTTGGATGGGGCTGTGAGCAGCCTGGTCTGGTGAAAGGTGTCCCTGCCCATGGCAGGGGTTAGGTTGAGATGATCTTTAAGGTCCCTTCCAACCCAAACCATTCTATGATTCTATGAACTTGTACACAACCCAAGTTCAAAATAAAGTTTTGGGTTTGGGTGTTGGGTTGTTGAGGTTTTGGTTTGTTTTTTTTTTTAAAAAAATAAACCTTCAGATGATAAAATTCAGAGATGTATTTTGCTTGTGTTTTTCCAGAAGTGGAGTCTCCCTGGAAAAGAAGCCATGCCAAAACCCTCCATTGCCACAAGGAAGCAATGGAAGCCTTCCTACAGTCATCTTTTTGAAGGTAACTTTCAAAGTCTTTCCCATATAACAAATATACTAAATGCACCAAAACATAATTTTCTCTAAATAAAATGGTATTCATCAAATCTTCAATCTATTATCCCACATTCTCTTCTGGAATAGACACATCAATAGAACAGCATCGTCAATCAACCCGATAGATTTTGAGAGTATCCACAATGAATCTACCCTGCAATAAATTGGCTTGAGTCATTTAAAAACTCATATCTTAATGTTAGGAGAAGAAAAATTATTATTTTGATCTATTCCTCCTCCCCTTAAAGCTCCTTGGGCAAGGACTAAGCATTAAAAAGAAAAATAACCAACAGCTGTATTACAGCAATCAAGCCTAAATAAAAATGACTGATCAATCCAGAGGAGAAAATATAAAACACATCATTCCATATAAAATACACACAAAGATTTTAACTCAGAAGTTTTCAACTGTGTCAAATGTGTCACAGTAATTAAACAAGCAGACAGGGTGCCAAAACTGTAGGTAGTTAGAACACCCACATTTTCCCCCTTTCCAATCTTTCTCTCTAGATTACCAAAACATTTAAAGTTGTATCCTTTTACAAACAGTGTTCCATTAAGGTACTTACTTAGCAAGAGCACCGTAGGAAATGATGACCTAGAAACAGCTATGTGGGTTTCTCTGCTTGTATCTACAGCACCACCACAAGAATAGTGCCCAGGATTCTCTGCTCACTTCTTTCATTAGGCAGGAATTTGGAATTCCTTTTCCAAAACTACTCCCATTATAGCTCCTCCTCAGTGCATGTTGCATTACTTCTCTTGGATGAATCCCAGCTATGTTTTACTGCATCTTAGACTCCTATTAGTTCACTTCAAAAGCTTGTTTCCCTTCACAAAATAGCTGTGCCTGAAAACACATTTGCCACTTAAAAATATCGTAATTCACTGCAATTTGATCAAATGGCACTGATCAATTGCTTAGCTCAAGTTAGAAGGAAAGAAGTTTCACCAAGAGATAGTTTCTGCTGGCCATATAAAAAAACCTGTCTGACATTAACACAACTTAGTACTTTTGAAAGGTGCTGTGGAGCTGAGTGCTTCAGTTTTCACCAATTTCAAAGAGTCAAGAACACTCAGCATCAGCAGTATTAGTTTAAGCCCACGTCACATCACTTTATCTGAACATATATTTAAACAAGTAAAGCAAGCTACAAAACCAACTGAAAGCAGCAAAGTGCACAGAACAATTAAGAAGGCAGAGAATTGCCTGCAAGGGAATACCAAATCACTAACCAAGAAGATTCTCAAGCCAGTATTCCCCTAGACATGAAGGTAGGCAAACCTGTCTCTAACCCTTCTGATACTATAAGACCACCCTAAGAAGTTTCCCCGAAGTAACTTTCAGACTACATCTATCATTCTGTTCAAATCAATTCTCTTCAATGCATTGCACTAAGGAAGACTGGCTGCGATAAGGCTAACATCAATGACAGTACCATGAAAACTGAAAATTACCTCTAAAAGGGTTTGAGAAGAAAATGCTCAATATGTATTTACTATCACTCAATTTATTTTAAGCCCAAAAGAAAGCATGTTGTTCTGTAATGCTATTTCAAAGTCCTACCATTAAAAAAAATTTAAGATGTATTAATGATAAGACTGTAATATAAAACACCAGTAAGCCAGTTAAAAGAAAAGCACTTAGGGAACGAAAAAGTCATAGCATGCACTAACAGATTATCAACAGGATACTAAAAATGGGTGTAATGTTGGCGAAACAGGAAACAAGGGCTATAAAAAAAGCTTTCTGATAGCCAGCCACAGAAGAAATCTTCCATGGGAAGCAATGCAAGCTACTTAGGCAGGACAAAAATGTTTACAAAAAGATCTAAAAAATCCTGCAGTGGGTAGAAGGAGGGGAAGATGAAAAGTTTCGTCACAAAAATAGATAGAGAATGCAAGGATGAGATGAATTACCGGAAGTAAACTGGAAGCTTGGGAGAAGCCTATAAAATCGGGAGTGGTAGAGAAGGAAAAAGGTAGAGAAGTTCTTTGCCTCTAATGTTCCTGATTTTATATCATTTCTCCATTTCAATGAAAGAAAGCAATGATCCTCAAGTAGAATTAGCCACCACACACAGTGGCAATAAATATGAATTCAAAGTGGAACATCTAATAGGAAAAGTCCTTCTCTTTCCTGCAAATGGAGGATGATGACGATTCAAATGAAAATAAAAAACATAGCAAACAATATTCATAATATATGGTTTCTGCAGGCTACAGAAATCATTGCAAGGTGCTGTATACTGCAGAGTTTTATGACATTTTTTGGCTGAGTTCATGATTAGGAGATTACATAAGCTGTTTATTACTTGCTGCAGCCTATGGAGTGCAAAAAAATGAATCGGTCATTTAATTTACACTAAATTTGTACCAGACAGTAGAAAAAAGCAAAGCAACTCACTGAAGAGAAAGAAAGCATTAAAATGCTGTGACTGAGGAAACAGCACCGTTTTCCAATATTGTGTTGTATAGAGTAAAGAAATAGTTTGGTAAAAGACAATTAGTATAAAAAAGGGTCTTAAACTCTGCCTAGGCTTATGGGTTAATGCCTAGCAACAGAAACGTGTAGTGTAGTCACATGCACGCATGCATGAGCATAAGGGTTGTGGATGGACAAGGTAAGAGCTTGAGAATGACGGGGGAAGGGAGGAAAAGAACAGCAATTCCGTTTTCATGTTTCCCCAAAGTCTCAACTAGAACTAATCAAAATGAATTCATCTGAATGTCTGCAATGGCCAAAAATTTAGTCACACACAGTCTGGCTGTCCAAATGAATGGTGAGGAAAGGGCTCACATCAATCAGCTTCATCTAAGAAGATTGGCACAACTTCAACAGGGATTGACAGAGTTCAGTACTTGCCAGACTGATGAGCCAAGCACCAAGCTGAAAATGTTCTGACTATTCATAATGACATTGCAGTCTAGGGCCTTTGATTAATTAATTCAGGAACTAAAGTTTTCAGTTACTGTAAGAATACTTGAGGTAGTTGCTTCTCACTCCTTGCAGTACATGAAATACACAGCCCAGCTTTTCTGGGCAAAACCCACCACTCGAGCCTGGGTTGGTTCCCATTACTGGAATGTCTTTGCTACTACGCAGGGTTTAGTGTACACTCCGGTTCCTCCCCTCTATTTACTTTCCTACAAAATAAACAAAACAATGCAAATGTTGAGTGTCTTGCCTCTGAGAGGTTTTGCTAAATGAGCCTTCCTCAAGCCACAACAGAAACATTTGTCTTAATTGTTACTAATAATGTTATCTTTCAGCATCCTCCAAAAATCTCTGACCAACAGCAGGGCCCTTGCACAGCACTGCTAGAAATGTTACTAGGTAGCATTGTACATGCAGATAATTAACAGCTTAAAACCAAAAAAAGTTGATCATTTTATTGCATTATTGTTCAGACAGAAGAAAATTAATTTTCATTAAGATAAGACCTTTCCACTCATTCTCAGCCCTAAATCTGGTTAGAGGAAGGCAAGGTGTCTGCTTTATTAATGTATTCCAATTAAACAAAATTGACTAACACAAATAGGAAACTCAAACAAGTTGCACTGAATTTAGGGGGCTGCTGCTACACTTTCTTGGGAATCCAGTCACAACACCTGTGTTTAACAACAAACACTGAAGAGTGGAAGACACCACACAAAAGTAAGAATGAAAAAAATCCCTGGTCTTAGCTCTTTCCAAACTAAGTTATCTCACCAATATTGTCCATGTATTTGAACAGAGTACCCAATACAGACTCAATCCCAAATGCAGTTGCCATTTCTTTCTTCCAGTGTATGTTGGTTTATTTTTTTAGTAATGCTGCTTTCTAAAGTGGCACAGGAAAGCATTTTAAAGGAAGCAACAAGCTTAACAAGCAGTACAAATGAGATCCCAGATAAACTGCAGCAAGGAAGAAAAACAATGAATAAAGCGAAGAGAAGTCATTAAATTATCTCACTTCTCCAGTATTACCTTCACACCCAGGGTGCATTTATTTTTTGGAATTCCACTCGTTCAAGAATAAAGACATGCATGCTCCTTGCTGGAATAAAGTCCACCACCAACATGAATGTGGACCTTTTAAAAGGCGAAATTTTGCTATAATCAGACCTGTGCTGCTTTGATATGAAAGCAAAGAGGCTTCTCCTTAGTCTTCATGGCTGGCTAAATGGTCTTCTTGTTTTACAGTACGTCTCATGCCAGAAGACCATTCAGCCCCAAAGCACAGAGGATTCTCAGTGCAGCGGCATGAAGGGTTGCTAGAGGCCACATAAAATGAATGCCTAATAGAACTACACCTGGCAACAGAGAACACTTGCAAACTACCTGGTTCTCCACATGATAATCCATTTCTAAGGGACACACAAAGACTACAAGGTTTGTTATAATCCAAAAGGCATATTTATAGGCTCGTGGCTGTTCACAGTTTTCAATTTAGATTTAGAAAGTTTCAGCTTTGCTCTTACTGCAAATAAAATATTGCATATAGAGACTATTTTCTTCTCCTTAGCACCGGGTAGCATGACCTTTAGGACATTCTAGCTTAGTTCAAGCAATCTGGCTGCATTTCTCTCTTCCCTCATTCCTTCTCAACTGAGGGTTATATAATTCATCTTCAATTGCAAAGCCTAAGAAAGCCTACAGGTAGGAAACAGTCTACTAATCTATTACAAAGCAACAAAGGGTAAAGAACTATTTACTTCCTCTTCAATATGAGAGTGTTTAACAATGGTCTGCAGCAGTTTCTTGTATGTAATAAGAGAGTCTGCAATTCCAGCCCTTAATTTAGAAATCATCTTAAAAAAATCAGAACAACAGTCATTCCAGTGTAGGAGGACGTGCACAAGACACTCAAGGAAACAAAAAGACTGCTAATTTAAACTGAGTTATTGCAATCGAGCCAAGTCTGGATGCAAATGAGATCATCAATGACTAAAGTGAAGTCATCTCATCAAAAACACCTATACACAGGCCTGTACTCATTCCATTTCAACCATACATAGGGTGACACTTTCCATTAAACTGCTAACAGTTGACATGGAGAGGAGACTTTTAAAATCTTTACTCCCTTCTTCTACGCCGCTGTCATTGCTGTGCACTTCAGCCTCCCTGGCTCTTGGCACAGTCACCTCCATGAAAACTACAGAAGTATTGCAAATTGACTAACAAGATTAGCAAATCTGCGCTTGACTTGTTCAATAAAGTGTTGATGCATGCAGATATATTTGCCGAAATTACTTCATCCAAGCAGCATCAAATCTCACCGGAGCCCCTTCTATTTTCAGTCCCTAATCTCTAAACCTTTCTAACCTGCATATAACAAAAAAAAAAAAAAAAGGAGCTGAAAAGGAAGGCGAGGAGATAATGATGCCCGCCACGAAGGCAGCAGATCAGGCAGTGCCTCCCCCAGCCCCTGCACACACAATCAGCACCAGCTGTAGGCCAATTAAACCCAGCCGCTCACAGGTGTTCACAGAAATGACTAACACAAAAGAAATTCGCACTTCAGAACTGCAATATTTAAAAGCTTTGAGGTGGAACCAAGAAAGATAAAAGCCCGAATTAAGTTTATTGCCACCTTGTGCTTCACTCTAATGCAGGTTTTGAACAGGGCCTCCCATTGGTATTAAAAGTTGGATGAACATCTGCATTTAAAATAGAGGAAACTTAGCACGTGAAGTGCTTTTAAAACGCCAGTTGCCATAGTAGATAGGGGGCTTTAGTCTATGCACATTTATTGTTATAGTTGTATGGCAATATGGTAAAATATATTTGCCAAGTGGGCAATACAAACTCGACTCTAAGTCAACATAATATGCTAGATTGCTTAGATTTTCATAAATATTTTGGTGCTTATTTTCCCTAAACATAACTCTCATTTCCCAAAATAACAATTTCTTTAATTTTTAATGAGAACAAAACCATGGTAAGATCTTATCATGCTCTCTTACATTCAGATTAAAAACCACAAGAGGGTAGAAAAAGGAAAAGAGAGGCAGGCCCCTGATAACTCTCCATGTTCTCTTAAATGGTCAAATGACAGGAACTATCCAGTAAGTGAATTCTCTCCCTCCCTCCACAGAGCAGCAAACAAAGTATCTGTAAAATGAATTTCACTTTATGGTCGAATACCAAAAATATGTATACAAATTAACATCCAAATGTCTTTAATTCCCATGATATGTCTATTAAGCAGCAATTCTCCATGAGGCTGTTTAACTATCCAAACAGCAGCCTAAAATTATCATCTCTATAAGCTTTCCATAACTTATCACTCCATTCCTATGAAAAACCATTAATTTTGGCCTCTCTCTATCTTGGTCTCACAGGAAATATTCTGCAAAGGGATGTAATAAAAATGTGATTTCTGCCATCATTTCATTAAAATTCTCTGTTAAATTTCTATCTGAACAGTGTACATAATATAAAAAACTCAGGGCTCTTATTAATGGTGCTGTTCCTTATGATACGGACTTTAAAAAATAATGAAGACCATTTCTTACTTGTAAGAATATTGTTCATTTTTCATTCCTATTAAAATTTAATCTGGTAGTTGTTTAAAAATGTTTAAGTTTCATTACATTTCAACATCTTAAGAAGAGGAAAGAGCTACCAAGTTCATGAGCAGGAGTGCTGTCACTCATCTGTCTCTTCCACTGATATCGCAACAGTAAATCACTCAACCTACCAAGATACCAATTTGCAACAGTTTACAACTTGCCCATCTCATGAAAGTGCTGTGAGACAACGTTTTCTGAAGAGCCTCAGCTCCATGGATGCAGGATGGTAGAGAACAGAGGACCACATTACTTCCTCTATATTTGAAGTTGCAGGAAAGGGGTTTGGGAGGTTTTGTTTGGAGTTGGTTTGTGGTGTGAGGGGTTTTTTTGTTTGTTTGATTTGATTTGGGAGGGAGGCAGTGGGTAATTTTGCAAGATTTAAGCAAGCTGAAATCAATGTGGAAAATTGTGGTCAATACACCCTAAAAAACACATTACAAAGCCACGGGATCTCCAATATCAGAGCATTCTTAGCAACCACCCTGCTGAGATGCAAAACAGAATTGCCTTTTTGAAACTCGAGAATCAAGTTGTGCAGAAGCACAACCTAGTTCTCAAAAGTGGAAATCATGCAGCTCTCCCCCCGGCCTTTCATAGCAACACCAGGTTATTTCACATTTTAAGAGCTTTTTAGATGGTACTAGCAGTCCAAGCTTAAACAATCTTTGCTCTGCTTCCTTACCCCTAAATACACAGTGGTGAGACAGCGTTCCACACAGGTACTGTGGAGTTCCACCTACTCCACTGCAAGGGTACCTTGCATGGGCCACATTCCTGCACTCACCTCAGCAGTGCTCAATGCACTTAAATCAAGGGAATTAGACGTTTTGTGGCAACACTGAGTTAAACAAGCTGACAGTAACCCACCAAGAAAACTAAAATTAAACTACCAGAACTAGGACATGCATCTCTCTACAAACATTTTGCTTAAGCACTTTCTACAATCAGGTCTTTTATTCAAGCGTCTAATTTTAGACATCTAAGTATAAAAATTCTGGCCCATACATTTAATAGAAGCGTGCGATTGCCAAGCTGAGAATGTTATATCTAATTTTAGTTTTTCTTTGCGTACTTGTTTTTTCGCACAATTTCTGCAACTGAATAGAAAAATATCTGTGATATTTTCTGGACCATATTCACAATACTCATTTTAGCCGTTGCATTTTGAGTAGTTATAAAGCTTACTCCAATGAATTAGAGCTGTTTCATTATTCCCACTGAGACCAAAATTTCATTCTCTGCAATCAAAGTACTTTCTGGTAATTTTTTTTTTAGTCCTGAAAATATTTCTATTAAAATTAATGTTAATACATTGCGATCTGCGCACATCCTAAATTAGAAACTTACACTTCCCTGAAAGTCTTCCTTTTAGATCTTTTTATGCAATTATCATCTGGCTATTGTGCTACAGGCAAATTTTCGAATTTTCTTCCTCACGTAGAGGGTTTCATGATGGATATATTGATTTAAACGAGTTTCATTACTACTAATGCTCTGCTAAATTTTAAAGACAACACAATATTGAACAGAATAATATGTTCTATTAATAAGCATGCTATTGAAATACTGAGTAGATTTATTGCATTTGGATGTTCAAATAAACACTAAGATCATTTTCTATTAATCACCTCCTGTCTAAAAAGATGACTGAAATGGGATTTGATTTTCTAAAAAAGTAATAAAAACAATGAAAACTCATTCGAAAAATTAACCAATGGATTTTAATCAAAAAGAGTATTCTCTAATCAGATGTGTTTGGGCCTTGTTGAGAGCAATAGTAATTACCACAGGTACAAAGGACATTTAAAGCCACTGGCTGCAGCAACACTTTGAGGAAAGAAGTTTAAATAGAGATTCAAGCTCTGTTTTGTAAATGAAACAGCACAGAGATGGCAAAACTTTAAGTCCACGCTGCAGAGTGCTTGGCTCCTGCACGCATACTTAAGCTGGCTCGGGAACCAGGAGCTAAGTATCCATGTCAGTGCAGTATCTGCTCGAGCCTGCTAATTAAGCTTGCTGAGAATAACTAATTACTGATGCAGCTCTACTGCTTCTGGGAGCTGAGCTAATACCACTATGCGGTACAACACACCAGCCCATTTGGAGCGGGTTCAGGTACCCGACCAAAGCAGGGCACAAGCATGCCCTTAAGTAATTCATTTCTGATATCAAACAACAAATAAAGATTCTGTTTCTTAAGCAGTGACCCAGCATGTAATCTCCCACAGGCTCCCTCTTTTGTGCTTCATCTGCCACATATGGAAAACACTCTCAGAAGAGTGCCTGAGCAGGGAAGGACTTACTGAAAGACAGGAAAATAAGCACCTTCTGATTGCCAGCGTAACTGCGACTGAGGGTTTGCACACACTGAAATCTTCTTCATTAACTCAGCAACAAAGCATCCTCATTTCCTGCATTTTTGATTGCCACAAATATCGTACTAAGTGCTCAGGTTAAAAGAGAATGCTTTAAGCCATTTTCCAGTACGGATTTCATGTGCTATAAAACATCCGCTTCCTATCTTGCTCTAACAGTTCTCCATAAGAATACTGCTAAAATTACATAGGAATCCAAGCTGAGGGAAAAAAGCAAGATTGTAATCAGAATAGAAAGTCCTGCTAGGGCTAACAACAACTGCCAGTTACTACTGCTAGAAGATAACTGCGAGGCAGGCACAGAGCACTGCTGTGCACTCAGCAAGCACATAGGGCAATATGCTTCTGTGGTCATCCTGTCTTTCCATCTCTGCTATCATCACCACATGTTTTCTTTCCTTTCTCTTGTCTGCACCCCAAACCATAAGCTTTTCAGGGCAGAAACTGTGTTTTATTTACATGTACAGCACCTGCCTAAATGATCCAAGATTGACGACTATGGTGCCTCCATTTCCCAGCATCTCTGCAACAAAATAAATATACTAGAAAATCTCTGAATTTTGTTTCTAGTTTATTACCTCAGTTCACAAAGCCTGGCAGTTCTCTCTCCGGTTTGTACACGTGTTGAGGCTTGGGACCCTGTCACTCAGAACAGTGCCATGCTAGCAGCAGAACACCACCGGCTCCTTTGCCAAAGTGCTACATGTCACTGCTTGCCTGCTTAGTACAGAGCCTGTGTGCTGGTGCAAGCATCAAGCTGTGCTTCTGCAAAATCACAGCATGGGCCAAAAGTCTCTATCTTCCTTTAATATTCATGCTACACCTGAAAGAATGGAGCTTGAGCTTCTAAGTCCTATCATAATACAAACAACTACAATAATTTTTTACAACCTGTCACTTCTGCTTGCACACACAGTATGGCCTACAAAAGGTTATGCATATAAAATTGTTAGGTTACAGTTATTATGTTGTTAGAAAGAGCATTTTAAGAGTGTTTGAGGAATGAAAGGACTTCCTTTTATTAATATTTCAGTAAAACTATGACAGCGTAGTACTTGCTTCTCATGTAGAAAAAACTCATTTCAACCCAGTAATCCAGCATAACTCCATCCACAAATCCCAACATGTGTCCACAACCTTAAAGACATAAAACTGGGCCATGGTCAAACTCTACCTCAGTTTTTGCTACTTAGCAGAGAACTTCCACTGCCTAGACAAGTTCTGTAATTACAGCTATGTGGAAATTTGTCTGCCACATGTAAAATCTTTATAATCCAAATACTGACTAAGTGTGTTTTTTGAAATGTTCCTAACAATTACTGTCATTCTGGAGGACCTCTTATTGGCCTGTGCAGCAAACTGTCTACTTTTTTTTTCATTCATTTTACTCCCTGCCCACATCCCCTCTACAGCCTACCACCAAAGAAGTGGTTTTGGTTTTTTTTTATTAAATGCACTCACCTTCAATGGACAGCTAAATTTGGTAAACTTATGACACCCACTGTGCAGGAAAGGTATAAACTTCCCCTTACTTGCAAAGTAAACGTCAGAGTTCCTTCTAAGTTTGAGAAATACCACCTCAGGATCTCCACAAAGCCCTTTAACCAACATTACATGCACTTACAGATAATCTTCATAATGCTTATCTGGGAAGATTATCCTCGCAAGAAACAATAACCTGGATGAATTCTTCTTCTCCTGGGAGCTTCTACTGACAAAGCATTACCATAGTCCATAAATACCATCAACAGAGCATGGCTACATCACCTCCCAATTCCTCTGCTTGAACATATCTCCCTGTTTCCACCCTTCACCTTTTACTTATTCTAGTCTTATATTCCTGTTTCCCACATTTACTGTCAATCTCAGACAATGATTTCTGCCACAAACAAGTTACAACGAGTGCACTACGTAAACATTATGTAAATGTCAGAGGTCTTCTCCTTATTTTCAATCATTCTCTATCTATATTGCCTTATTGAGTGCATTATTTGCACATTATTATTATCCCTCTTCTCACTTATGTCCTAAAATAAGGTTTAGGAATTAAGTTAATAAAAGAAACGAGGATTAAGCACACCAGGTCTCACTAACATACTGAGTCTTTCATAAGTCACTCAAGTTTCTTCCATGTGCTCATCCTTAAGAGGCACAGCCTTCTCAGTCAGCATGCTTCAGGAAGCCTTCCCCTGACCCAACCCCTCCCTGTGCAACTGACTGGGATAGTAATGGAGCTGACCAAGTACCACTACCAGCTGCTAACACTTTTAATTCCACAGACAGGCACAATTCAGGCACATTACTACACAGTTTGGTCAGATGTGAAAACACAGGTTCTCACCTTAGGTTCTTAGGCTTATTTCTGAATAAAAGGAGAAGAAGCATTTCAAAGCCGCAATCTGAGGAGAGTAACAGCGCCGCTGGCATTTAAATGGTTTGCCCTTTTGCATGAGCGCTTCTTATCGCTATTTTATATCTCATAAGCAGGAAAAAATTAACAGACTTGATTCACCACACTTACTTCAGCACAACTGTGCTCGTTTCAGTAGAGGGCTTTGGTGCAAAGGAGTAATGCCATCATGAATGATGACTTTGCACTCATGGTTCCACACAAAGAACTTGAAAAGCTCTACAACCATTGGTGGGAAGCACTGTTAACTTCAGAGTACAAATAGCAAACTTAGGCACAGAAAGCCAAAGTAATTATCCAAAGGTCAAAGAGTGAGTCAGTAATAGATGCAGGACAAGAAGCCACTTATATTCACTCCCAAATTCTGTAATGGACCATCACCCCTTTACTGCAATGAGGTTTTAAGTCTAAATCACTGAGGTCACTGAAAACTTTCTGCATGCAGATTGTAGTGAAGCCACCCTACAGGAAAGCACTGACAAAGGAAGGTGCTTAATGAATTTTTAAGCAGTCCTTATGTAAGGATACAGCATTCCAGGAGGACGTGAGTAGAGAGGAAGCTTGCTCGGGAAGCCCTGTAACGCGGCTGCAGTGACAAATCATTAGTCCCAGAACACTGCTCAAGGAAATGTAATGCTGCCGTTTTCCAAATGCTGGGTTATAAAACCTTTCACACATACAATATTTAAAACCATGAATTACCTTCAAGAATGTATCCAAACATCTAACAGTATCAAGTCATGCTAATGGTTATCTGTTTATAGGTCAGAAGGGCAGTAAATTATTGCAATGGGAAGTAGTAAAGCCTGCATTGTATCTGGTTGTGCTGTTTAACAGGTGATAGTGAAAAAGTAGGTGATGCATGGAAACTTCAAGTTTTTATAGCTCCTGTCTCAATCTGTATTCACTTATATAAAGATGTCACATTTTTAAACATTTAAAAGTCAAATTGTCTGGAGAATAGATTCATATAAAATTTATTTTCAGAAACCGATATTTAGCCTACTGCTATCAGAGTTGATTGCTCTTATGTATAAGCTTTATTCAAGTTTCTACAGGTTTGAAAATACAAAGACTGACATTTCAGATCCCATACTCAAGTGTGTCATTAACCAGAAATTGAAATGGGAACATTTCCACTTTCTCAGAAATACTCAGTTTGTTAGGGTGATAACTGCGTTAACTGCTTTTGAGTTTTTGGGAAGCTACTAAATATGACTCTACTTCAACACAGACAGGAAGGAGGAGTCACAATGGCAGAAGAAAAACCCTGAATTGGTGCCTTACCCAGCACAATATGCCCCAAGAATTGAACAGTTTCAAAGCTCTGCCAAAATAGCTATTTGTAAGTGGCTAATGGCAAAAAATGTTTTATTCTGTTTATGTCAAAGACATGTTTGTCAGGCGCTGGACAGCCAGACAAATCAGGGTCTAATTAGTTCAGTCAATTCCTCCAGTTTTATCCTTTCAGTCTACATTGAGTTATTAAAGCATCAGAAATAAAATGCTACTGAGGCAGTAATAAGGGACATAAGATGTCAGAACTCTATTAACAATGGCATTTTCAGGAAGAAATGTAAATACAAAAATCAAATTTATGCAAGAAATACATATCAGTAAGTAACACTCAATATAATCATCCTGTATTTATCTTTAAAGCAGCTTTCATCTCCAAATGATTTTAAAAAAAATGCTTCAATACATCACCATCGTGACTTCTTTGGAACAGTGACCATCATTCAGATTCAGACGCCTACCTAGTATAATAGGATATTGGTCCCCAACCCAAATACTACAGTTGTACAAATAACGCTATGTGAGTAATAATTTATTCCACCCTTGACATTTAGCCAGCTCAGAGAGAACGTGTGACAGTTAAGCAGTTTCAAGATAAAAAGAACCGGAAAATGCCACATTCAACTGAAATGACAGGAAATATTTAGGTAGACAGAATGTAATAAATTTGGCAGACTTACAGGAGTTTAATTGTCCCTTTGTGGAAATGGATAAGTACATGCAAAACCCATAACCATGAGGACCAGTTTCTAGGAGGAGGAGGGGTGTCTAAATCTTCATTAGTTCATTATGACCATCACAGAAAGAAGATTTCCACATCCCATGGCTGTTATGGTTGTGTTGGTGGCAGTGCCTCCCAGCTCTGTGCCTGGCTTCCTGCAGGCACCAAGAGGAGAGCAGGAGAGAGATGGATTTAACAGATGGCCCACTTGGTGGATAAGGAATTGGCTGGATGGTTACATTCAAAGAGTTGTAGTCAACGGCTCAATGTCCAAGTAGAGATCAGTGGCAAGTGGCATTCCACAGGAGTCGCTATTGGGACCAGTTACTTCAACATCTTTGACAGAGGCATGTCGAGCAGGATTGAGGGCACGCTCAGCAAGTTTGCTGATCACACGAAGCTGTGTGGTATGGTGGACGCTGGAGGGAAGGGGTATCATCCAAAGGGACCTGGACAGGCTTGACAGGCGGGCCTGTGCAAACCTCATGATGTTCAACAAGGACAGACAAGGTTCTGCACCTGGGTCAGGGCAATCCCAAGCATAATTGCAGGCTGGGCAGGGAATGGATTGAGAACAGCCCTGAGGAGGACGACTTTGGGATGCTGGTGGATGACAAACTCAAGGTGACCAGACAATGTGCACTTGCAGCTTGGAAAACCAATCATACCCTGGGCTGGCTACATCAAAAGAAGCATGACCCACAGGTCAAGGGAGGTTATTCTCCCCCTTTACTCTGCTCTGGTGAGACCCCATCTGAAGCCCCGGATCCAGCTCTGGTGTTCCTAACAACGTAGGACAAGGAGCTGTTGAAGCAAGTCCACAGGAGAGGCCACAAATGTCATCAGACATTTGGAGTACCTCTCTTATGAAGAATAGGATGAGAGACTTGAGGTTGGTCAGCCTGGAAAACAGAAGGCTCTCGGGAGACCTTACAGTAGCCTTCCAGTACTTAAACACTGCCTGCAGGAAAGCTGCACAGGGACTCTTTATCAGGAGTGCAGGGATAGAATGAAAGCTAATGGTTTTAAACAGAAAGAGGGGAGGTTTAGATTAGCTATTATGAAGAATTTCTTCACTCTAGGGGTTGTAAGGCACTGACACAAGTTGCACAGAGAAGTTGTGCATGTCCCATCTGTGAAAGCGTTCAAGAACAGTTTGTACACCAATCGAGCAATCTGGTCTAGTGGAAGGTGCCCATGGCGGGGGGTGGGGCTGGAACCAGATTATCTTTAAGGTGCCTGCCAACCCAAACCACTCCATGATTCTATGATTTAATACATGCACTAGACCACAGACAGGTAACCAGGCTGTTCTAAACCATAATTACATGTAATATGTATGCAGTCTTGCTCTAAGTGCCACAGATGCACAGTCTGTGCTGATGCCACCTCACCAGATACATTCTGCTTATACAGGGAAATGAGTCCAGCTGAATCAAGAGATTTACGACTTTGTCCTATGGTGGATAAAATCCCAGGAGAAGAGTCCTTATGAACTTCAAATGGAAAACTGTACATCAGAAAAACTTTAAGTTTGAACTTATTGCAGCACAAAATGGAAAATTCAAGCTAAATCTTAGGGTATTCAGAACTAACTCGAAGAGATATTTCTGCAGGCAATCATCCTGGTACAGACAGATAACGAATTCCCACCTTCTTAGCTGAAAGAAAATTACAGCCCTGGCTCTCGTGAAAAATCTTTCTGACATACAAAGACCAATCTAAAGTACTCCGAACTGATAATCACCTGGCTTTCATTAAATAAAGACACTTCTAATTAAACAACCTGATCAACGCACAAAGTATGTGCTTTGTAGGCAAGAGATGGTACATAATTTATCTTTCAAAATAATAATCACTAATATCACACTACTTGGAATTTAAACTGATGAATAAACATATTTAGGTTATGAAGTCCTAGACTAGTCTACAGCGTCTATTCATTTCAATAGCAACTCTAATATTTTCCAGTTTAAGAAACAGGGTTCTACTTGTCAGACTATTGCTACTGGCCCAGAAGCATTTTCACTTTTTACCAAAAATAGGTTCTCATGGGATGATCTTTCTTTTAGAATAGAGTTGGTAGGGAGAGAATGCAGAATAGTCACAGAAAGTGCAGGCTTGAAGGAAACTCTGACAGTTACCTGGGCCAAACCTCACCAAAACAAGGCCACTTTTGAAGTTACACTTAGTTGCGTGTTCAATTAGGCTTTGAAAGTCTCCAGCGCTGGCTTTCAATAAGTCAGGAACTTCAGAAATATAATTTTGGTCACAACATACAGGATCTGCCACACTAAAAGAAATCGGACAAGTCTGATAACAGGAAATGGTGAATCAAGGAGGCAGCAGGATGCAACAAACCAATTTCCAAGAGTCCTTACTTCCAAGGCCAAGGATAGCGGAACCAAAGGGCATAGGTCAAATGGACTATACAACTGAAGTGCCACCACACATACACGTAAGGCAACTGGGATGTTTGCACTCCTAATGGCTGTCAGTAAACAGGTCCACTAAGTGAAGGGTAGAAGAGAAGCTTTGTTCCTCAATGCCTGTAGCATAACACAAAATAACTGAAAGTGCAGTCTTATGAAGCCTTGCATTCACTGAAGAAGCCTCACTCTCCCTTCAAAGGCAAATCGAAAGGATGCTGCTGAGTATGGCCACAATGATCTCTCCCAAGAGCCATTACCAGGGTTATACTGAAGAAATTGCAATATGTGATCTAAGAGTTTGTAAAGTGCTTCTCAAGGACAGCAGTCCTGCTATGAATTTCTTAAATTCTCATAAAGAACCAGAGATATTATTTCACAATAGTAACAATATCAGAAGTCTACAAGGCCAAGAGAGTATTTTGCTGGAAAGGAAGACATTGTCTTCTTTCCAGATTTATTCCTAGCAGAAAAAACACATACCAGAGATGAGTGTCCACCTAAGAGAAAGATTTCAACAGAAGGGACAATTTTTAAAACCAAGTGGATGAAAACAAAACAAGCACCTTCACAGAAAAGAAAATCAAAAGAAGCTAAGGAGACTAGAGACAAAGCTGATTAAAGACCATAGAACAAAGAGACAGTGAACTGCCACAGATCTCTGTTAAGCAGTGAACTGCTCAGACCTCACTAAAGCAGTGAGCAGAGAGTAGAGCACTTATCACCACAAATACAGCATCATTCACAGCATGCAAGAAGACCAGCTTTCACGGGAGCCAAATAGCTCTACTATGGCACACATTTCCAGAGTACTGATTGCAGGTGGAGTTCTGTAGTGAATGTTAGCAATAAGCAGATATTTCAATACTGATGTTTCCTTTTCATTTAAATATTTATGTCCATCTGCACTGCTGTTTGGTATTAGCATTTTTAGAAAAGACAGGTAAATTAACTACAATTTCATAACCTAGAGATGAAAGGAAAAAACATCATTTTTCTTCATCCTATTACAACATAGTCTACTCCAGACCACCCTAAGTTTGAAATATCATTGCTAATCACTTTGAATACACATGAAGAAGCACCCAAAACCTGACACTCTCAGTAGAAAACAGAATGAATAAGGACAAAAACATTATCACCCTTTTACAGATAAGAGAGGCACAGAGAGAGATCAGAGGATTTGCCAAAAGTATCACACAGGTAAGGCAAGGCTATTCCCGATATTTACTCATGCTAAAATTCTGTCTCTGTCTGGCTTTGTAAAATTATTCCAATACCCCTGGGTCCACAGTAAATTAGTTCTTTATTTATTATCCCAGTTCTCAAGTATCTTTCAGATGGGCTCATCCATTGTTCCCGTACAGCTGGGTAAACAGACAAAGTCAATTCTATCATGCAGGTTTACCTTATAGCATTCAAAACCCTTTGCATATGTGGGATTTTTTTCTTTAAGCAAGCTAAGAATGTGTTTAAAGGTGACCTGTACTGAAAGAAAAAGAGGAATAGGGAAGTCTGGAGACAACCAGAAAGGAAAGGGCTTCTGCAGATTGACTTGTTTCAATTATCTTTTTCGAAGGTAAAAAAATAAATCAATTAACCAATGTTTGAAGCTTTACTATCATCCTTATTAAGGCAAAAAATGACAATGATATGGACAAGAATTTTAGTCACTGACATGAAAAAAAAGTGAGGCTTTCTAGTCCTTGCAAGAAAAGGCTTCCTTCATACTTCACTATGAAATGGCACTGCAACTGTGTCAACAATTTTTAAGATGAACAAGTGATTAAAGAGAAATAGTAGCATTAAAAAGTAAAATAAAATCAGCATCCCCCTAAAAACTGATGATCTTAAGATATTACAGTCTTCCCAAAGCAGACTGTGTCTTTTAGTATGGTTGCACAGTGCTTAGCAGACAACAGTACCACTTTCCTGATCATAACCTTGGGAACAGGAACACAGATATCCCATTGAAAACATTCCATTCTGTCTACAGTCCCACTCCATTTCTACAGGGGGAGAGGGGAAGAACCGAAGCTTAAAACACATACACAACAATAATCTATGTTAATCAAGGGAATTAGCAGATGTGTTGGTAATCTTCCACAAATAAGAAACAAAAGCTTCCAGCTGTACTTATAAATTCAAAGATTAACATTAATAGGCAATACTGAGACTACAGGTACTATCATTCTTTTAGGTGAAGCAGCTCAAGAATTCCAGTCCTGCAGAAACTCAGCTGTCTGTCCAGCTGCTGTGACTCAAGTCCTACCCTAAACTGTATAACATCCAGATGCGTCAACCAGAAACTTGCCAAAGTAAACTGGATTCTTGCCACTGTTTGAGATGGCAGTGAAACAGAGGTTGTAACTAGGCCAGACCTGATTACCAAAAACAAGGGCAATTTTCTTTACATCTCTGTGTAAAGCTTCTGAAAATGGCAAAAACTGAACATTTGGGAGATGCAGAAAGAACATAAAAAAATCATTTTTGACAGGAGAGGTTTAACTACATTTTAATATGGATGGTATTTTCTATTAAATACTATTCATATTAGTTCCCTACCTTAATTGCGGTGACTTGTTATTAAAGTATTTAGTTCAGTAGAGCTCTTCACTTCCTTTACACAAGAGCTATCTCTTTGAATCTGCACAAGTCAACTTTAGTGACCACTTTAATATTCACTTTACAATTAATGCTTCTTTTTATGGGTTGGTAGAAGGTAAACCAATTTCAGTTCAGCTTCTAGGTATTGAATTTATTATAAAAAGTTATGTACTTAAAACTCCTATAATGAAACCAGAGGCATCATGAGATATTAACCTAGAGTTAATGCTGAGAAGGCCAGTTTGAATAATTCAATTCATGTCACCTTAAGTATCTTTTCAAATGGAATTAACTTTATCTCACAAAAAAGGGAAGCTCCATGTTCCAGTTACTGATTATTGACTCCACAAGAGTTCTGTCTTAAATCATCTCGCCACCATCTTCCCAGCAATTTTATTTCACTACTACCAGAACACTTCTTCAAATTTTGAGGGCTGACTTTTGTTATAAAGAAGCAATATTAAGCAAAAGGAAAATGTGATTGCAGAATTATTCTACTGTTAGGTGATGCAAAAATAGGCAAGAGTTAGCACCAAAGCAGCTGCAATAGTTCAGTACAGCCACAAGCCAGGGCTGCATTTCAGCCGCATGCACACGGCTACTGCAGTCCTTTTCCTCTGACAGAACTCCATCTCTTTTTGCAAAAACGCTATATATGTTTAAGGCAGTTTTCTTGCCCTGTTAATTGTCTCATTCTAACATAAAGTGCTACATTTAAACACTGTGGGGAAGTGCTTTCAAATACCTGTCTAAGCCCAGGAGAAAGTGATGGCTCATTATCAGCATTATTGTACAGTAAGGAGGGAGCCAGACAGGTGAAAAGCAGGTGATATTAGGATACAGGTGTTGCTTTAGAAATTAATCAAAACAAACAACTAGGAAGAAAAAGATAAAAATTAACAGGAATAGGAAAGAAGAGCTCACAACCAGCAGAACAAAGAAGTATATCAGTACAGGGTATAACTCTGCAGTCTCGTGTTCTTGCAAGACACAGGAAAATCAGAACAGCATCTCACAGTGAAGCGCAGATGCCCTGGTAACACCAGCAGCCACCTGACACAGGAAACGCTTTTTACCTCTCCTAGGCAGTTCAAAGAAGTGAAAAATAGGCAGCAAGCTAATATCTATTGATTCAAAGCCAGACATATCCAGGATTTTCTTAGCCCATTCAAAAAACAAACAATAGGGAAAAGATTCCAAATGGATCAGGATTCAAACAAATCTCAGGAAGACTTACTTCAGCCTAATATTTAAACAAGGTGACTTTTTTTCTAAGTCCACCTTAAAACAAAAGGTAGAGAGAGCATTAAAGCTTCAGCAGGTCAAAGAGAGCTAGCACGGGCAGCACTTAGAGCAGGAGGAAAGTTTTCTGGGTCTGGCACCCTCCCAAATCTTACTTCACAAAACTCCCTCCCTGCTACATTCCCCTGTGGCACTCCCCATCCAGGAACACACCAGAATGCAAGCCCTATACCTGCCTAAACACTGTGGTAAAACAACACTCAAGCAAAAGAAAAAGAGACCTATCACGACCCTAACAGCTCACAGTTCAAGTATTAAGACACGAGACAGAACATCAGCCACAAAAAAGGTGTGTGAATATAACACAACAATCCAACAAGAAGCAACACAGTGACTTCTCTTTGGCTTTGATAGCTATCACATCAAGGAGGGTCAGGGAAAGAGCCAAGACAATGAAGCAGTCCTACAAATCTGAAAGAAACATAGCATGAAGTGCTTTTTTGGGAAAAAAAGGTAACAATTTATACAGCCAAATGATAAAAACGGCTGTATGCCTACCAGCACTGACAGAAGAAGAAAACTGAAGAAAAAGGCTAGAAACATTAGAAATATTTTACAAGCTACAAGAAAACACAGTTGAAACACATTTGATAGGCTTTAACCTATGCTTATAAAGCTTTGCACAGGGCAAGAGGGCCAGGGTAATTTCAGACCCGCTAGGCTGGAGCTGCAGACCAGGTAACTGTAAATAAAATGTCCAGGCAAACCTCACTATACTATCTGCATTTGCATTGGTGAGCAAAAAAACCTTTCAGTATAGAGAAAAAACCTAATAGGATCAAAAAAAAGCTTGACAGAAGTTTGCACAGGAGACAGAAAACAAGTTCAGAGAAGTCTCTTATGTACATTGATACAGTAGGAGATGAACATGCTGTACCATCAGATGCTGTTTTGACAGCTAATGGGCTGAAGGTTTTCTATTACCTGCTTCTACGTTTTAGCACTGTAGATGTGATGACACCAGATACCTTTATACTAGGTGCTAACCAAGTACATATGTGTATTAAAGTTGAAAGGATGAAGGTGAAAGGTTAAGCACGGCAAAACCTGATCGAAGTATTAGCATCATTCCAAACACAGCTGCCATGGTGCTGTTGGACTATATGTGCTCCTCTGGATTCTTTTCCCACGGAGATCCCCAGAAAGTTGCATATTACAGGCAAGAACACAGGCATCATCCATTCTCAGAGAAAAAAGTTCTTTGTTTGAACTCAATGACATCAGAAAATGGATGGCAGATAAAAATACAAAAGAAAGGAAATGAAATGTTTATAAAGGCTAAAAGCCTGACAAACAGCTCAATGTCCAACAACATATTTTACAAAAAAAACCATCAGCAGGATAAAAAATGATTCCTGATGCCGATGAAGTCAGAGAAGTATTGCTACCTGTTCCCTGAACAGAATTAAAAATGCACTCTTTCCTTCACAGGCTCCTGAGAAGAAGGAATTGCCTGTTCAGTTTTGTTTGTAGGGAGCCACTCAGAGGCCAGAATCAGAGCACCTCTGGATATTCTGTGCTGATGACTTTACTTTTAGCCCTATTATTAAGCCTAAGATCAAGCACCCAGCCTAAAAAAAAGGCATAGCTTTAGGTAGGATAGACTCTGGAGATCTGCAGATGTAAGCCACCTAAGGAGAATAGCAGGTAGGGACATTAGGTAGAGAACTTGCATAAGTAGCCTTCATTTCCAGGGTGTAATCTGCTATCAGCAGGGATGCAAACCAAGTACCTAGCTATCAGAAAAAAATCTCAAGCAACCATGTTTTCAAACCTTTGCCCATGTACATCTGAGAAACATTTTACCACTTAATTTCACACATATCTCTAGTCAACATTTTCTGGTTTGGTGGGTTGTTTTTTTCCTGCATATATAATTATAGGGCTTCTATGAACAGCTTAAATCAGATGGGCTGACTTACAGGCTTGTGAAAGCACTTATTGACCAAATACATCATCTGTAATGTCCTTTTCAATCATCAAAAGCCACAGCGATAATTTAAAAGGCTATATCTATAGCAATTGCAATTATTTTACTGTTTAAGAACCAGAAGGACAGAAAACAGAAAAGCATCTTAACTTTTTCCTTAGCAAAGGCAGGGATTCTTATGATTCCTATTCCATCACAGCATGGCCAATTAACTTCACTCATTTTATTGATCCAGAACTTAGGTGGTGTTTGTTTTCTTGCAATCCATGTATGAAGGAAAGGACTCTAGGAAAGCCAGTCATAAACCAGTATTCAACACTGTATAGGGCAAGACAATGCATCTAAAGTCACAGTTCTAGTAAAAGAGAAAAGGGCTTTCAAAGATGTCACTAAAAAAGGAGATGGGAGACGAGCTTACCTTCTGCTCCTTTTCCTTGGCAGCACTGAGTTCAGAAAGGGAGAGTGATAGTTTTTCCTGCTGCTCAGCTAGGTACTTCTGATAAAGGCTCAAAAGTTCCTGGCATTCTCTGTACTGCTGCTGCAGAGGTGAGACATCAGAAGTTAAGGGAAAAATACTCCTCAGTGAATAGTTAAGAGTCAAATATATACCAACTTGCTCCATGTAAATCTGATTTAGATCCATAAGAGTTCAATTTAAAAACAGATACCGCATGTTTGAGTACTGCCTAATAATGATAAATCTGCCTAGAGATACACGTTCAAGTACAATCTTCTTTCTACTCAGAGTGTGGAAAAAGAATTGTACCAAATTCTTTTATCATTGGAAAAGGGACAGCAGTAGGAGGCAGGTGACGACATTGTTTCAGTTGGAACAATTACAGCCCTCTGATTTGTATTCAGCAAAGCCAGACACTACCAATGTTTATTTATAAATAAATAAATAGCCAGCCAAGTAAGTAAATAGTCCATTTTTAAGCACAGACATGGATTCACAAGCCCACGTACCCAAATCCAATCTCTTCGCTTGAGCACCAGCAGCTCCAAAACCCAGAGCCACAGATGCAGCGCTACAGGCCTTTCAGCAACCAGCAATGATTTTTGGACAGTAATCTGGAGAAGCAGCAACTGTGGTGTTTGCAAGGATATTAGCAAGCAACAGTGCCCTGCCTTGCTTGCAGCATTGAAATTCCAACAGGAGATAAATCTGCTCTTCACCTGTCATTGTGTAATTCCCTCCCTTGCTCATGTAGCATGGTAAACCATTTATGCTCCCCTCCCTCCCCCCTCACTTTTAATTATGCATGCAGATGGGATAAGGGCTCGCTGTCCAAAGAGATTACTCTGAATAAATACTTTAATAACAAGTCACCGCAATTAAGGTAGGGAACAAAAACTTCTTCAATCTATAAAATGGTGTTGAGTTACAGATTTCCTTAACATTTTTATGATCTAATCATTGCTTCTGGGCAAATTCATGTTGCAATCATTTTTGCCAATCATGCCTGCATAAATAACTCACTGCTTTGTTATTCCCTGTTATGACCCTGAAGTTGGAGGGTTTTTTTCCTTCTTCTTGTTCTTCTGGGGGAGGCCTTGCCAGGGTTTTGTTTATTTGTTTTTTCTTCCTTTAAACAAACGGCTACACAGAGAATGAGCAAAACATTTTCAGAAAGAATGGGAGGTTATTAAACCCCAATGTTTAAATCAATCAGGAGGGCTCCTAAAACACCTTTGCTCAGCTCCTGGAAATACAGGAGGGTACAAAGAATGGTCTAAACAAGCTAATTGCTTTCCAGAGCAACCCTGCCTGAAGCCTGAACTGTTTTACATTTCAGTTCATTTCGTCAGAGAACACCAAAAGGCTGAAGTGATTTGTGGTGGTCTCAGGAGTCTCTGCCAGCTATGATGTATATAAAAGGAATTTTTTATTCCAGTTGTAACCATAGGCAGTAATGTTTATAGTAGGTGAACATATTAGCCTGGACGCAGGGCATGAATTTTACTCTAGAAAAAGCCAGTTCATTTATACAGCCTAAGAGTTAAATGTTGGTATTTGAAGACAAATTATAGGGAAATTCATTTAAGCTCATCTTATGTGGCAGAATATAAAAACAGACAGTCCTATCTTTATCAATTTTTTACAGCCCTCTTAATTCATTTCACTTCCAGCAACCCCTTCCCCACAAAACAGATTCTACCTTCTTTTCCCTCCAGCTAGTTCACTGCTGGCACAAGGAATGAGTACCCTAAAAGGCCTTGGGGCACATGACTGATGGTCGTACACCTACCTTCACTCTTGCCAGTGTTAATATCAGTCCTGCTGGAAAGCTAGGCAAGATTGCCCTCGTTCCCAAGCTTTGCACATACACGGTGCAAGCGTACTATAAAAGAGATGCCCAAACTGCGTTTTACAGACTGCAGAGCCCTTGCTGTGAACATGATGCCACCACCTCTTGCTTGCAGTTGGTGCATTTATATAAAACACAGCTTAAGACATGATATGCAAAATTAACATTAAAGAAGCACGCAAGTAAATCCCAATTGTCCAAGAATCAGTTACGTGATTAAGAGTGGGAAGGGCAACAGCCAACATGAGCCTGAATGGCAGCAGAGATATCCCTAAAATCTTCTAAGATCTGATCAGCACCATAACTGTTAAAAACTTCCTTTATTAGAAGATTAAAACCCTCTTCATTCACACAATCACTCTACATTAGGTAACATATTTTTACACACACCATAGTCTAAGAGTCTAGAGCCTCACTTCGCTTACTAAGTAAGTAAACATGAAGCTTCAAATAGGAAAGAAAAAATACATTCATTTGTATAAGACACATGCAGAATAGCTCTAAGTAGGATAACTCTCTATAATGTGCTGGTACATTTACTGCAGAATATGCTTTTAAGAAAAAAAAAAGCCTTAATATTAGATCTTACTCTTCCATTCTACCGAAGTTTTGCTACAAGCAGCAAAATAATTTTTTTTTAATTTTTTTTTTTAGCCAGGCAATGCATAATACTGCCGCAAAAATATTTAAGTCACCCATGTGTAAGGGCACACATGTACTATGGCAATTCAGTCTCTAGACAAAAACATAGTTAATGACAATTACCTTCATAAACCGCTTTAAAAAAAAAAGAAGTTAACAGTGTGAAAAAAAATCTATAGGACAACCAGTCCCACGTATTTGCATTCCACAGAAAAAGTGATGTGCCTAAACGCTTACATCAGATATTTCTTCATGTGTTCAGAAGCACAAATATTGGATTTACAAGATGTTAGTTACCCGAGAGAAGTGGTACTTGGCATTTCACTAAACTAGTGGTTTTATGTCCAAGAAATATGCATGGAAATGTATCCAAGTAATACTTTTTATGCAGTTTGTTAGTAAAATATTAAGGTTCTACATGGGGGGGCAGGGGAACAAAAAGCTCACAAAAAAACCATGAGAAACACAAAGGTTAAGATTTCAACAGCCACATTTACATGTCATACTTCAAGTACTATATATTCCATAGGATAAATCAGTTAATTATGTAATTGAGCATAAATTACAGAATTAAGAGCTTATTTATGGCCCTTAAGAGATAATAACCTCAGTGGAGATAGAGTTGGCTTTGAGAAGAGGGACTGCTAGCAAGCAGCAGTGTCACACTTACAGAGGCTAGGAACAGATTTCCAGGAAGAGGGGCACTAGGCAGGGAACAAACAGTTTTGAATTTGGGATGAGGTTTCATGAGAAGGCACACTCAAACTAATGCTCAACTGCTGCTAATGACACACTCCCCCTCACCCCATGGAGTCTCACTCCATCCATCCTCATCGGCTCTGTAGCTCTCCCAGACTTCCCATTCATTCTCAGGGTGCAGCACACTGACCCAGCAACACAAAGAGTCAGTTAAGCGCAAAAGCTGGCATGAACTGGGCATAGGGAACAGTCTGCCTGGAAAGGGGGACACCTCTTCCAACAGCTGTGACTTTACTGGTAGGTCTTACAAAGTCTCCAACTGTACTCCCTCTCCAGCTGCATTCTTAAGCTTCAGGCTTTTAAGCCTACACCAACTACTCTCAGCTTACTCAGTGCTGAAATATTTTCAGCCCTCTTAAGCTGAAGTAGGACTGACAGCTACAGTTCCTTGTTTCCCCAGAATCCAGGTGCAAAGGTGGGGAAAAACGTGCCAATCTCTTGCACACTCACTGACTTACTGTACTGTTCTCAGTACTCTGCATCCAGTGCCTCTTTGACTTTAAGTGAAGAGCAGTTTCAGATCTGAAGTGCTTTGTTTTAGACCATCCAGCAACTTCCTAGAAAGTTTTTTGTTCTAAATATCAGCCCCTACTTGCTTCTGTGAGCAATGTTCATGCTACAGTGGTTCAAACACCCACTGGTTGAGGTTTTCAAAAACACTGCCAACACCAGGTCTCTCTGCAAGGGCCACTTACTGATATTCTGCCTTTCTCAAATCACTTCTTGTAAGGGTGGGTGGGTAAAACAGAGAGATGACTTTCACAGAATCACAAGGTTGGAAAAGACCCACCGGATCATCGAGTCAAATCATTCCTATCAGTCACTAAACCTTGCCCCTCAGCACCTCATCCACCCATCTTTTAAACACCACCAGGGAAGGTGACTCAACCACCTCCCTGGGCAGCCTGTTCCAGTTCCCAATGACCCTTTCCATGAAAAAATTTTTCCTGAAGTCAAGCCTGAACCTCCCCTGGTGGAGCTTGAGGCCATTCCCTCTTGCACTGTCCCCTTTCTTAAAAATGAAGCTTTTTTTTCAGACTGTATCACTCATTGAAAACTGTTTGGTAGCCTCTAACCACAGTGATCTGTGGCTGTAAAAAGTTTCTAGAAACCCACTATCGAGTGAGGAGAATGAAACCATTGAGATTCTTTTTCGTCAAACTAATAACAAAGGCCTTGCATTTTCAGAGCGGTAGTGACAACTCCTCACTTAGTGACTGCCCAATGGTTTATCACAAGCATTTTGGAGACAGGCATAAGCTCTAGTGTTCCCTTTTTACAAACTGAAAAACTGTGGCACAGAGTCTTCAAGCATGTCTGTGCAGACTGGTGCAGCCCAGCAGTCCCATGCTCCACACACCAGCTCAAGGACACAAGTCTCACAGGAGGAGGAGCAGTTAGCACAGCTAAGGTGCAGCACTAACAAGCAGATTCATGTTGCACCTAATTAGCTCAGAGTGCAAGTTTACCTGCATTCATCCATGCAGACAAGCCCTAAGAGACTTTCCAAGCATTGAAAAAAGATGCCCAGATTCTTAGAATCCCAGACTGTAGCTCTGACTTAGACCGTCCTTTCATTCAAGGCTGCATACTCAGATCTATGTCCAGAAGAGAACACAAGAGCTTTAAATCTCCATCTTCAGCAACAAGTTGTTCCAGTCCCATCAGCCCCTCTATCCAATGGAAGATTCTCCAGAGACTGAGAGCTATTACAGAGATATGCAAAGGTGAATAAAATTAGCAAAGGAAGGGGAAAATCAAACAGGCACAAGTTAGATATAAATTTAAATAAGATAGCAGTAACTTACACTTTGCAGCAGAGATACAAGAAACCTTCAGGGATATGATTTCAGCACGTGATGAAGAAAGCTTTTTGTCATCTGCAATCATGATCTAGTAGCCACAGAAAACTTTTTTTAATCCCTGCTTCAGGACACGCATCTAGAAAGCTAACTAATTATCATCATATTGACAGTTTCAGCAAAGACCAAACTCCCTTCACTGTCTCAGGTAGCCCCTTCAAGACAAAGGCTGCATAAAAACTAGACTGAGGCTGAGAGGCTGAGGAATTACCATGGACACTAAGGTGCTGAATCCAGGCAAAGCAGTGAAAGAGAGGTCATCAGTCTTCAAACAAAATATCTATTCAGGTAAGTTGCAGGCAGACCTGAGCCTGTCTACCTGCCCTCCAGCTGTGTGCCATATCTGTTCAAAGAGCTGTGCACAGTCACAGCATCAAGCACATCATGCCTGATCTAATTTACCTTGCTCTGATGTTTTTCTGGGGTTGTTTTTAGTTTAGCTGCAACACCAGCACTACACCATTTCCAGAATGTGGCTGGATTGTGTCCGGAAACTTGAACAACGCCAAGGCAAACTCACACCTGTTTAAGAGACACATCGCTGCATCTATAGTGTTGGCACCTTGTACTACTACGGCATCCCACTCCACTGGTACTCAGTAGCCCCAAAATGCCTTAAAATGCTGCTGCAAGAGTAAGAAAACATATCACCAAACATCAAGCAAAGGCTAAGACTCAACACAGCTGGGTCCCCAAATAATACCACACCTGTATCTACAGCTAAGGCTCAAGCTACATTTAAGTGCTCACAATATAAGGGAACAGAATTTGCAGCCTGCAGAGCCCCAGAGGCCCACAATAACCTTATGGCAAACTCTGCTAGAAGTATGCTCAGTTTGAAGTGTGCCCACATTTTTCCATGCATCACCCAAGCATATATTTTTCTGTATTCTGACACATGAAGCAACGGGGTTTATTTTCTACCTTAATATTTTGCATATCAATAGGAGAAAGATACCGTGCCTTTTGGGAAAGAAGCAATATGTATGTCATTCTGATTTCCACCTGCAGGCTCTCTTCTTCCTAACCAAAGAAAGGATTAAAATAATGCAGCTTCCACTACTTACATATGAAAAGTCATATGAATATAAATAAAACTGCTGGTATTAATGAATTAACATCTAAAAGGAACACTTAAAAATATACGCTAAGATATTCTAAGCTCTTTCCTTTAGCATTAAACAATTACATACTTCAGTGGAAGCTGACCCACATTCAATTTTAAAATACAACTTGTGCTTAATACATATACAGTCTGGTGCTTTGATAGGCTCATCTCAGAAATCAACAACAGGACTCCATTTCAGACATCAAACTATTCTGGCACAGATCAAAGTCAACCCTAACACGTTTCTCTTGCCTTTAAAATTAAGACAAATAAAATAAGTGGCTTGAACCTACGAGAATCATTGGTCTGTGAAAGGGTAAAGACTAGTAACTTCTATGAAGGTTTATTATCTAAACTCTGAAGATGCTTCAAAGACTGAAGGTTATAAAATGTTTTATGAACAACTTCACTTCACTCCTTCCTATATAACTGAGTTTATGTGGACTCCTTAGCACAGTGATGCTAAGAACCTGTAGGGAACTTTCTGCACATTCACTTTTCAATGTATTAAAGAAATCATCTGGTGCAGTGTGAACCTTATGAGCCTTCAATTCAAAACGCAATCCCTTTCTGAGCCAAAACCCTCAGGAAGCACATTTCTGAAAACACTATGGAGCAGCAAGTCACATACAATAAGACAGAGTGATCTCTGATCTGAAGCCCAACAGTTACATTTTAATTTACACTTGAATATTTTAATGTTGTTATCCAGTCAGTAAATTTACTCAAAATGCAAGAATAAAAAGGGAAGATGCATAGGGGAGAAAGGCCACAAGGTCCACAAAAGTTAAAAACTTCACTTTTGTTTGAAGCATCAGCATTATATTGTTGAATGCCACAGCTCTCATATAAAGGAATTGCTTAATACATTCCCATTCTGTTTGAAGGGAAATTAAATTTACATTCTTTGGGAATATGGTATTGTAATTAGTTCATGACTTGATTACACTTTGAAGTGAGCCAAGACTGCATATGGCGCATACAAATCAGTTAAGTTATGGTTACCTACTTTAAAAGCTACAGAGTTAAGAACAAAGTTAGGGACAAAACCAGGGCAGTCCTTTGGAGCTTATAAGAAGCATATATAAAACATCAAATTCAAATCCAGTCCCTGGACTTACAGATATCTCAGGTGGGAACAGAAATAAAAAACACAGTTTCCTAAACAGCTGAATGATTTGTTTTCAAAAAAATAATCTTTCCATCTCCACCCATACCACCCGCAGGACAACTGTTAAAACTGATCCTAAAAAAAAGGCAATAAAAGATACAAGATTTCCCATCCCAGTTAAATTTGCCAGTGTGATTTATTCCTAGAGCTTGTAATTTTTTTAATTTCTTTTATAGACAGCCTGAGTTTTATAGCATCCACCAAGATGTTCTGTTCCACCCAGATGATGAAATTGCCAAAGTTCACTTTAAAGATACTGAAAAATATTAAAATGCACAATACAAATATAGTGCATCTAGGATCAGCAAAACGAAAATATATCCAATTTTATTTAAACAGAGCAAGAAAAGCATTTAAACCTAAAACTAACTCCCAACATAGCAGATGAACTCAAAGGAGTCTCTATCATGCTTTCAAAATGTAAAAGCAGTCTAGGGTACAGGATTTGATCCTACGTATTGAAATCCTTTCCACAGGATATGCCAATCAAACTGGACAGCTTATCTGCCATGTTCTCTGGTTCAAAGGTGGGTAAGGACAAAAATATCACACACCATCATATGCCAGCAGATGTGCCTGGATCAATAAATGCAAATACCATCTTCGAGCTTGCACTTTCCATTCCAAGTGGAAAACACATCTCCAGCCTTATCTTCATTAATACAAACAAAAGGATACTTACAAGCAAAGGAAAAAAAAAAGAAAAGAAAAGTTTATTCTGCAGCCTGTCTGTGCTAATAACTTTTTCCTAGTGAAAAGGAGGGAAGAATGCAATACACAAAAGGCAAGTTATGCTAGTATACAGGGTGGTAAAAACAGGCATTTTCATAATAATGAACATAAAGAATACGATGACAGAATACCTAAGAACCTGAATATACAAAATACAGACCCCAAAGATCATCATAACAGGCTACAGGTCTTGACATGGGCCGTACGTTTTTGTTGCTTTTGGGTTAAGAATTGCCTTGACAGGAGATTTTCCTTCACTGGTAAGAAAGACTTTGTTCAAAACACACTCACTCCTTTCAGGGGATTTCTGCCAATGACTATAGCGACTTTAAGGATTTAAAGATTTCCTTTGGCATTTGCTTAGACAGCACAGCTACCCAGCCTCTTCCGCTAGAAACTGTTAAGGAACTTGTTACTTATGTATTTGTCTATCAGCTGGTAAATGTATGATCCTTTCTTACAGAAAAAAGGAGCCTGGAGATTCAGCCATATGCAATTTCTGTGCAAAACAGTCCCAGTATCTGAGAACAACACTACCCATTTCATCACGTACGACAGAAAATAATCTCTACCTGTGCTGTGTGAAAATATGAAGCCAAAAGAATGTATTGCACCCATCACCATCCACACACAAATAGTGCTATTTTTTCCTTTTACATATTTTGAGCGCAAAATTAAACAAATAAAAGAAACACTGCATAATTTAGCTTTCATTTTCTATTAAATTGCTCATAATTGTAACCATAAAATGATAATATTCTACCATATGTGCATCTGCAAAGCAGACAGCAGTACTGGTCAGTCCCTGCAAGAGGAAGGATGGACCTGTCGCTCCACCTAGTGACCTCGATGGATATTACCGCTCTTCTAGCTCCACTTCCACAGAAAGCTTGTCAAATTTGAGGGTTAACTTTGTTACAGAGAGGGATCCTACACATCACTCTGAAGCATGAAAATTCCCCGTGCAATCCTCCTGCTACCGTTCCTCCTCAAATCCCGCTCCCTTCCATCCACACAGGCAGGCACGGCTTTACATAAAATACCTATCTCTGAAAATACTCGCTGTTTTAGTAGCAGGCCTTTGTGAGAATCAAAAAAAATCTTCCACAGTAGCCACCATCACAGCTTACACAAAGTCATTTGTCGTATCACTACTACTTGATATTAAAACAGCCATGTTCTTTACTCTAATTTGACAACAGAGCTCCTGACAGAAGCATGAGGAGAGATAAGGTGCTTTTAGCCTATATGGGAATGGAGGTATCTGAAAAAGAATGCTCAGCCTGTTATGTTTAGACACAATAAGAGGAGTTATTTAACAGGATAAATATGAACTTGGAGTCAGACACATAGAGGAAAGAGGATGAAGAGGCAAAGGAGAAATGGAATGTAAAACCTGAACTTACTCTGAGCAGAGCTACAGCACCTCCATCTCAATTAAAAAACATGCATAGTAAATCAAAAAGGTGTCTGCTTTGCAGGGAATGAGAATGTAAGATCACAAAACATCAACTCATTCTATAACAAAGCTAATCAGGTTTGGTCTCAGTTACCATCAGATTGGGCATCACCTGAGAATACACAGTGGTGCCTGTCTCGTTGCTTCCTTGCAGGAAACAATCAATCATCACTCTTAATTTTATATACCTGATGCCTCTCACCAAATCTTTTCCTTACAGCCCTCAAATGGGAATAATGCTGTTGGAGAAAAGCAGACTCTCCTGCAGCCAATCTCCCACCACACTCAGAATAAGATTCCTCGCTCACATCTACACAGGAAAGGAAACCTGTCCACTACAGGGAATTCTTTTGTTTGCTGCTTCCTCACATGGTTGCCTCTCTGTATCAGTCTGCATCCAGCTCAGGTATTCCAACTTTCTTTTTTCACCATTTCAAACTAGAACCTACCTGAACAGGAGCACGTAGATTTTAATCTGACTATCTGCAAATGGTGCAAGCAGCGAGATGAAAATCTGTAAATGTTGCTGGACAAAAACAGAAAAAAAAAATAAATACCAGCAAGCCAAGAAACCTTGCCCTTCTTACAGAGCTGCCTTCAGAGCTATAGCTAGAACAGTACAGAAAATAAAAATCGCAGTTCACTCTAGATAACTTAATTTTTCCTCCTAAAACTATTGCTATTTTGATGGTCTTTCTAACCTTGCTAGAACACAATCTGTTTGCATGTTGTTGATGAGAGAAACAATGCTCCTTTTCCTAGAAGGCAGCTGAGGTCAAATCAAACTCCACACAAGGACACTAATACTGATTTTGAGAGGAAGAGTCCCCAAACCCAAAAAAGGAAAGTATTCCATGTCAGAGTGCTCCAAAGATTTGGTTTCTGTCACGTGCCACATCTCTAAGCATGTCAGAAAAACATCAAAGGCCTCAGAAAGTTGGCCCTTACTTGTAAAAGCCAGCCTTAAACATGCCAAACTGAGAAGAACTGGTTTTGCTGAACTGAAGCCAGTGAAGAAAAGATTTAATAACAGCCTCATTATAAGGTTCATTGTTGTAGGACTATTTAATATACAAGATTAACACATCTTATCTCCCACTTTCACTGAAACCTATTATACCCCTCATTAATACATGCACATTTCTACATCATTTACAGCACTGAGGTCTCAAACAGTATTGTTTGAAACAGGGTGTGTTCTGCTGCTCTTCCTGGTGGTAGAATTTTCTTTGCAATAACAGTACTCTGCAACAAGCCTCAGCTCAAAATGGAAAACATAGTAAGGTAAAGTACACAAGGCTGTTTAAAAGTGAGAGAAATAAAAAGTAATTTATTTGGCCAGCACTCTGGATTTGACTTCTTGATTTCAGTCTCCTCACACCCAGAATTAAAAGGTGACTCATCCACATACTGCAAGACAGGAAACTTCTACCTTTGCACATAATGAATAATGATATTCTTTCCTCCTAACAATTTGAGATTTAGAAGTAAAGTGAACCACAGCTCCTAAAATTAACAGGCATTTAAAAATTCTTCAGATCTCAATCATCAGAGAAGGAAGCTGTGTGGCACAAGGAGTACACCTTCCCAGATTATAGATTTCTGACCACAAATACACTAGGACAGACCAGAACAATGTACCTTAATATTATATGAAGGGGAGGGAATCAGATAAGGAAAAAGACACGTTTTTATGTTCTCAGTAGACCAAAGAGACATGGCTGGCCCTTATCCTTGCACAAACAGAACTGTTATAAGCCAGACAAATACAGAACTCAGCAAGACAGAAAATTTCTATTGGAAGCATTTCAGAACAGAGAATATGCAGTTGTCCAGCAACTGAACAGACAGATTCAGGTGTTTACAAGCTCTTCTGTACTTCTACCCACCAGGCTCCAGACAAAGAAGTGGAGGTGATTTTTCACGGAGTTCCCCTAAGCTGGGGAACTGTTCCCACAGAAGGCTGTAAACCTTTAAAGTTTACATTGACTCAGCTAAACAAATTCATAACAACAGAACAATCCATCCAGTCCTATAAAACACAGATAAATATTCTGATTGCATTTTTTTAAATTCAGGTGTCTGGACATTGGGAGACACTTGGAGGCAAGTATTACTACTTGCTTATCCTGTCCTTATACTTTTCCATATGCTTGTGGCAACCGTCACTGTTAAAACACCAATCTTGGTCCTTTAACATGGTACAGACATTTTATGTTCTGATCATACTACAGTTAACAGGCTGATATTAAAATTTGCTAAGTATAGTGAAGATACCTCTTCTCCAAACATGTTGGAATAATGTTAACAAAATTCTTTTTCCCTCAGACTTGACTTTCTGAAACTACCCTATGCCAATTAAAAGGTTTCCAAATCAAATGGTTAATACTTACTGAAGCAGAAGATAACTAATGACCTGGAATGATTCTACTGGGAAGTATTGATAGCAGAGGCTTAACTTCCAGGACCAAATGTACAGCTCCTGGGATTTTTCTACAGTTCTTAGAGATAAAGATGTGTACTCTGACTGATTAGTTTTGTATTAGAAAAACGGTTTTGCCAGGACAGGCCTATACCCAGAGTAACACTGATGCATTCACATTTACTATTGTCTTTTGGGAGGTCTACATGCCTTCGAGTAAAAACAAATTTCATAAGGCTCTGGAAGGGCTATCTCCCACAAGAAAAACTCATCTCATCCCTGTTTCGTCATAGTTATTACTACAGAAGAATAGCTGGCATTCTGAAGATCTTCTTGGCACCTTACATGGAGCATACCAAGATATCCAGCTGCATGTGTATAAGACAAGGGTCTAATACATTGTGGGGGAAGAGCGAGAACATCTTCTCCACACACATGACTTTTCTTTCCCCTGTTATAGCTCTCCATTCCACTTAAAGAAACGTTGGTAAATGTTAGCCTTGAGGATATCAATGCTGGAGGGATGTTACTCCAAAAGACAGGAATTCCAAAATCTAAACTCAGAAGTGCTCATCAAAAGTAAAAATAGCTGGAAAGAATTTATGTAAAGACTGTTACTGGCAGCAAAGAAACGATAGTTTCAGAAACCCTCCCCTCACAGAATTAATATTTGAGTAAGCAAATAGTTCTTTGGCAAACTCTTTACTTACTGCAATATAGTTAGAATCAGTCAGATGCCTCCGTGCATACAGTCACTCTTGACAAAAACAAAACGAGAAAAATCTGTGATCCAGTGGGTCTGCAGTTATGCAGGGCTCACCATACATGTTTAGAAGAGCTTAGTTAAGCCAGGTACAGAAAATACCTCCTTGTAAAATACATTCCTGTGATTATAATAAACTTCTGGGCCATCAAACCAAAGGTACTATAAGGAAATGGGCAAAAATATTCAACACTAAACAATTTTATAAAATAGAGACCTATAAAAACCAGATAAATTAGGGGTATTTTCCAGACCAATGGTACATCAGTGTAACCTGCACATTAGCCTATATGGGAAAGCTCATTGCTTGCCAACAAGTACAAAGAAAATTAGTGCATGTGAACACCTTGCAAGGACCCTAGACAAGAAGTGACCGGCTTTCAATAAGAGGACCATAAATAAAAATAAATACATACATACATCTAGAGAGGTAGCTTCCTTACAGAAGTTCAACACATAAGACAGGGAACTGTTCAGTGAACAGTTCACTGAACCGGAATACAAGATCCTGCAGGTCTCAAGTGATACTTCTGCCAAGCCCAAGGCATAAAAGCATGAACATTCAGTGAGGTGTTCTCACTGATAAACATCGTGGAGACCATGGAGGAGTGATAGCCCCCAAAGAATTAACTGTTGAAGTGCAGGATAATTTAGAAGCCAAGACTGCAGCAGAGCTGCTCAGGATCTCTCTTTAAATTCAGCTGATCAAGGAAACACCCATACCTTTTTTATGTCAAACGGAAACTTACTCCTGTGCAAATAGCTGTGAAGCTTCACCGCAGCAGATGAATAGCTTACAGGTATCAATGGACTCACTGTCATCACCTTTATATGTTCACTCTACAAGTAAGGTCACATTTCATAAATAGGAAGGCAAGCTACAGAGAAGGGAAGAGATTTACATAACTTCACAGAACTCTGTGCAGCGCAAGTAAGATAATTCACATCTTAGATCTCAGAGTGGTTCCACAGGAAGTTGCAATGCTATTTGCTCAAGAACATTTTCAAAAATGTTGTGCCCCGTACTGGTTATGTAGCTTTGTGGTCAGTCTCCCCAGCAGTCTGATCTCTAGCTAAACCAGAAAAAAATGAACCTGAACTTTCCTCCTTTTTTAACAGTTTTCACCAGTAAGACACTTCATATATTTTTGCCTTCCCCTTCCAAGGATTAAGGTGAGAGAGAACTGAAGCAAGATATTGGCAAAAATTAAAGCAGTAACTGTACCATAACACATCTACCTGAAGTGAGAAGCAACAGACAGCAACCAAAACATCTTCAGATCTGACAGGTCGCTCTGCTACCAATCTGCACTAGCAGGTGAGACATGTCACTCCATGACAAGTATCAGAAATAAAGGAGCTTAATGCAACTGCAAGTGTTTTAAATGATTTCTCTCTATCATGCAATAGGGGATGACAAGCAGTTATAACAAAACACGTGGAGATTTTTCTCCCCTGAGCTGCAAAGCTTTAAAATTAGCACTTTTTGTATGCTTGTTCTTTTAATGTCTGCATTTATTAAGGAGCAAAAACAACCATGCATCTGAAATGCCAGAGAAATATGGATCCATAAATAATGCCACATTCCTATTCCCACCTAATCTAAATATTTATGTAGTAATTTACCAGCAAAAGATGCAAACTATTCTTTAAATGTTATATGGTACTAAAGGTTAACCACACGACAAGTTTTATTGTGAGGCTCTGAATTACGTTTAAGACAAGTTTTTATTTTCAGTGGAAGTTCTGGAGTTGAAATGGACAGACAGAGGCAAGAAAGTGTAGTCATCTCTCAAAGATGAATGCTCAAGTTCAGACTTCTTCAATATTTTTTTCAGTCTACATAGCCACAGGCCATGCAACTCAGCAACATACTGATCAAGAGAGGAAGGGCCACCTTCACAACTAGAAGAGCTAGAAATAGATCTATTAGTAAGGCTTGGTGCTTCCATCAAGACTGATGATGCTAAGTTTCACCTAGAACAGCAGTCTCTACTGAAATCAGCACCAAATCAAAAGAAGCTGTGCATACACCCCTAAGAGAAATGTCAAACACAACAGCAGAACCACCCCCAGTATAAATACATGCCCTAGGACTTCATAAGTGCTAGATGTAGCCCCATCTTGTCACTGATGTAATGCTTCTCAGTCTCATACTTCACGCAGAAATTTATGATCCACTCCTCACTCAGTCTAATAAAACCAAGCTTCTCTTTTACTTCATATTCTGCTACAGTCACCATCATATATTTATGGTCTTAACTGTTCCTTTTGGTTCCTCCTTGAGCTCTCACCTTCATGTCTTCTGTTCCTAAAACCTTTAATATTAGACAGTTTCCAACTTACCTTCTAGCTTCTCTCTTATACAAGGCTTTCTTAGAAATATTACTTTGCTGACTTTGTTTCCAATTCTTTTGATCTCTACGTGATCTTTCACACTGAATACTTTCTTCATGTCATCACTTTCCTCAGACGCAAGACCTTTGAAGCTCAATACAGACTTAGCCATGTAGGAACTGATACAAAGATTTTTCTTGTGCTTTCCTTCTTCACTAACAGAATTGCTTCCATTTACACCACACCAAGCAAGATCCACTCTTCTGTCACTGTTTTGAGCCTATCAGTCTGCCAGAGTTTCCAAGGTTGTAAAAATATAGGGGGAGAGGGAAAACCACACTTGAAGTGGTGTTTCAAGAGTTAAGTATTTTTCAGTTTGGAGAGCAAGAAAAACTTGAGCACAATTGCTAATATTTCCACTTTCCACCTTGAAACACATGTGAGAAAGGGAATTCCCCAGCTCTAAGCACAAGTTATTCACAAATAAACATTACGACCCTTTTTAAATGTAGTCAAATAAGTATATAAACAATAAGAACAGTTAGAAAACACTGTTCAACTTCTTCACATTTCCTTTGTGACTGCTAAAGCGCATACTTCTAACTCATCAGCAGGAAAGGCTTATTTTTTCCAGATAGCTAATCAGAGTAACATGAAGAGATGTATTAACGTTCCCTGCTTCAGTGGGACATGAAGTGCAGACTTACTGGGGAATCTGCATTTTGGGTTCTCATTTGTTCTGCTTGAATAAGCTTACCAGTCTAAGGAAACATTTTCAGACACCAGTATTTTGAACACCATTGGTCTCCGGGACTACCCTTTTTCTCCACCTCACTGTATCTAGATCAAAGAAGCCTTAGAAAAAACATAAGAAGCCGGAAGCATAAATGTTCATTCTTAAGACATAGTAAAATCCTTCATTTTAATGGTATACAGAAGTACTCAGCATGTATTACAGCTGATCAATGCAAAAAAGAGCTATAGAATACCACTGAAAATAGACCTTATTTGTATGCACACCATACAAATATGTTAAAATATGTAGTTAAATATGTTGTTGGAGTTAAATAGCTTTCATAGAAGCGAATCACTGCAATTATCAGTGGTAATAGCAAATCCTCTCTGATATAGATGTTTACTTCCTGTTCCAAGAACTAGAGCAGGGAACAGCCCTGCTAAAAATATTTGTCTAGCACAAGCCATAGTGTTCTTATTTGTTAGCCTTTAGCATACAACCTGAAACAAAAATAGGTAGGTTTTTTTCTCCCCCCACAGCATAACTCAATGTATTTAAAACATTTAGTCAACAAACAAATGTGGGCTCCCATATTTTGTTACAAGCCTTCTCTGACTATCGTCCTATCTCAATTTACAATTGGAACACTGAATTAGTCATCTCTAGGAAACAGATAGCATTAGCTTTTCATCACAGAAAGCTCAATTAAAACCCATTTGAGAGAAGCTGAGCCACTGCTTTACTGTATTTTTTCCTTTCTCTGCTTCTTGATAGTGAGGCTGAACTTAAACACTTTTAACTGATGGAACACTAATATGCAAAGCCTGTGTGCAGATCTGTCTATAGCAAGTGCATCTACAAGCTCTGTCACACAGGGAAAAAGAGGCGGGGGATGGCATTGACATACAGACACAGTTCCTTCCCCAACGACCACACATTTACTTCTTACATATTTCTTTTGGAAAATGGTAGAGGTGGAACCATCCATTCAATTTCCTAGATTTCACTGTGCACCTTCTATTTCTTAGAACATGGCAAATACTGTCTCTACACAATACCCCTAGTACTTATAATGCAAAACACTATGACACTTCTAGCTCTGCGAGAAGAGAAAATGAAGCATGAAATAAGAAATATACTGGCAGAACAATATTCATTGACACTGGTAAGTCTGTATACTGCTGCACTGGGAAAGTATTTGTATTTGTGGGTTTAGGGTTTTTTTAATATGTTTGCCCAGCTTTTCTGATGTCAATGGTATGTCAGCTCTTGCAGCTTTTTCTCCTGTAACAGGCAACCCAGAAGCCAAATTCATCAAATCATGCTCAAACCCAGCAGATTTATATGTTCTCATTCAAATGACAAATATTTTTTTGGCTATCTGAACTAAGAAATTCTCCTCGCAGTTCTTCATAAATCCTCCCACCCTTGCAAAAAGCTGATCAAATTTTTGGAAGAGCCTGAGCCTAAACAGAGAACTAAGAATAATCTTTTCTTTCCTAGCAAGAGTCAAGATAACAGATTCACAAACAATAATGCCCTGATCACAGAACAAAACCCATAAAAGACCATCTTGACAGACCAAAGACTAACCTAAGTTGAAAAAGGTTTTAAAATTCATTGTTCTTCTCCCGTAGCTAGTACAGAAATTGAAAGAAAATGTCGTAAAAAAAAAAAAAAAAACATATTCTTAAAGCCCAGTACATACAGGCAATACACAATTAGTCTATGCTTATTTGGTCAGCCTTACATTTATATTATATAATATGCTCTTGCACCATTTTTAATTTGCAAATGCTAAAAATCCTGCAGAAATATATACAGGTAATGACTGAACTATAAAAATGGTCACATCTAACAAATAAGATTTTGGCAAACTACAATTAAAAGACAATGCATTGCAGACAGAATAATGCTTTTCAGAGCAGACTTCTGAATCTCATTCCCAAGCAGGGAGTGACCCAGATCACTGGTTTACAGAACATCCTCATCTGGCGTTTGGAAGGAAAGTCACAGCAGACTTTACCATGCCAGAGGAATTGTATGGAGGCTGGCACTTCTGCAGCAGGTATCCAAAGCAGAAGCAGAGTTTTTTACATCAGCTAAACAAGAACAGAATGAATCGTACATGGCCACCTAGTGCCTCATGTTGCAAATTCAAAAACAAATCTGAAAACCACAACTTGCTTTTCTTTTTGTCTATAGTAACCAGTACAAATCCATTCAGATTCCACTTGCACTGCTGTCATCTTTCTAAGAGCTCAGGGAAGATATTCCTCTTTATTTTCTTTTTCATGGGAAAACCCTTCAATATATTAGAGGAAGGGACAAGACAGATCAGCACACTAATGGGTGAACTACAGTTAGAAATTTGGCTAGAAGTCGTTACAGCTAACCGGCAAAGGCTTAAATCTTTTATTACTGATTTGCTTCAATAATACATCAGACTCACACTAATGTAACAGGCAGCTTGGAATACGCAGCCTTGATTTACCATGGATTCTCTCATCAGTTATTATTTAAAATAAAAAGGTATAAAATAAAAAAACAAAGATAAACGTTACAATATTCATTACCGCCAGGCCCAGCACAGTACTGGCAGTGTCATAGCTACAGTGCTGGGAATTTACACTGTGAACAAGTAATAAACATTTAAAAAACACTGCATTTATTTCCGCTTTTTTGTTTTCTTTCACTGTCTTGGGGAAGGATCATTCACATCTGCAGTTCTACCCCCCTTAAAATCTACCTGGACTTTCTTTGAAGGAAGAAGTTGATATTTCACAGCTTCTAAACCACTTGCAAAGCCTACCACATTGGTCCTGATATATTTCCAAAGTACAAAAGGAAATATCCCACCTAATCTTTACATACAAAAATAATATAACTACACAATGTAGAACATCAAAAGAATTTTCTCATACTTTGCAGCAGCCTTATTTATAGCCAGCCACAAATGGACAATAGCATTTTATTCAGTTTCCTTAAACGAAGAGGGATGGGATGCTGCCAAGGGAGAGAGCAAAACCAAAAGACTACTTTCAACATCCAGTGTAGGGAATGCTATAAAGGTGCATTTTTCATTTTGCTCCCCAAAAAATGATGAAGCCTTACTCATAAGGAGCAGTATAGAAAAAAAGGTGTTTAGTGCAATCCTTGGATTAAGGATAGTATACAGCTGGTACAAGCATCTTACATTTCTTGCTGCACTAATGAAGATGTTGACTAACCGCCCTAAAATAATGTCATGCCACAAACACCCCATACTCCTCATCACAGCTGAGATGCTGACATTTGCTGCAGGGCTACTCGTGCTGCACTGAACTTAGGCACATAATCCAGCTCTTTTCTAATTTAACTAGAATCTATTCTAGTCTGTATAACTGCAATCTTAACTGCACAACATGTATATTTTTCCCTTGATTGCGCCTACTTGTTCTTTCAAGGGCATTCCCATTAGGAACAAACACTTCCCCATCCTCTCTCTCCCTTAAAGCAGAGTGAAAATAATCATATCAAGGGAAACTTATTACTGTTTCCAAATTGCGTCTGGCTCTCAGCAGGCACACTCTCCAGGCAACAGTTTTGCCGCTACATTATGACTAATTTTTTTTTTTCCAGATGACATTTTGTACTCTAAGTAGGTAGAGGAAGGACAGATATATGTGATTTGGGATGAGACAGAACCTCCTGAGTCAAGTGAAATAGTGCCTCCCCTCACTCTGCATCCTCCTGCAAAGAAATTCCGTTTTCACTCTAGAGAAAGATTTCTTAGCACGCTGCACCAAGCAGAAACACAGATTCTTTCACAAATTAATTTTTTAAGAGAAGGATGAAACCTGTAGTTTCTTCTAATTTTAAGCTCTAGGTTACTTTGTATAACGAAGAAATGAAGGAAAAAGGGAAAGGAGAAGAACAAAAGAAACCCAAAAAGCTACCATTTGATTTCTGGCTACCTGGACAAAGCAGACGTTGTCTAATGCTGCCATCTGCTGTCTACATTGCATGGCAACGCAGCTCTGGCTGTGAAAACTAGTTTTCAGGAGTATTATCCAGACTATTCTCTTCCAGAACTAGTATCTCCTGGATCACCATTTCGAAAGAAAAAAACCTTTTCAGTTCCTTTTCAATTTATATTAATGGCTTTCCACAATGCTTACAAACAGACATACCAAAGTGTTTTAAATAAACAGTGTGTAAAAAAAAATCCGCAAAACCAAGCCACATTCAACAGAATAAAATGCTGTGCATGTGATTTTTAGGGAGCAGATAAAGAGCAATTTTAAAATTAATTCAAACTAAAGCCACTGAGCCTGCTTCAAGATCAGTTAACAAAAATGCCTCAAAGTCATAGGCAGTATCAGTGAACAAAGAGAAGCTTATCCAACTACTAGCCAAGGAACCTGAGGTATCATTTCTGGCTATTTAAAGAGAATATACACAAACACACAAGTTTTACCTACAGAGCTATGCAAAATTTAGCAACCATTTGAATCAATACAGAGGGCTTGATATCTTAACAAATTCCAAATTCTTCTGAGTAAAATAAACAGGGGAAATAGATACTTCTTTGGGGACAGGACAGAGACAACTCAAGAACAGAGGTACGTCAAGAGCAGAAAGCTATGTATGTCAGAATGCCATTTCAAATCAAGATCGAAGAGAAGTCAGGAGCCAAATTCCAGCCCTTAACCTGTAAATGTAAGAAGAGCAACTCTTAATTTACCTATAAGAAAGGTTATATATTGATATTCTATTGACCGGTAACCCCTATAGCCCATCTCCTACGTGGAAGTATTGTAGCTTAAGGGCATGTTCAGAGGTATTATTTATCCACATCATACTTAACTGAACATTATACTGTTCTGCATTTCACCAGCCTCCCAAAGGAACTTAACAACCCACTCCGATGTCCTCTCCCACCACATGCACTTGTATTCCTGACCTAAATAAGGTACTTGCTCCTCACCACATCTCCCCTTCCCCATGCAGAGGCATTTCTAAAAATTTGGTGCACTCCTCTTTATTTCTCAGTTCAGGCACACAACCCTTCCAAATTCACAGCATGCACACCCTTTTGGAAAACCAAAAGCCTACAAAATGCAGTCTGTTAAAATTTTAGGAATATGTACTACAGGCTTGATATGAAATAAGGACTTAGTTTAAAGACAGCTCAGTAGCATCCCAGGCCTATTCTCTAGATGATGCTTAGATCCAGCTTCCCACTTTCTGCACAGCACCTTTTCATGTCAAGTACAACATAGTTATAAGATAGTTGCTTAAAAATCCTTTTGGCCAACAGAGAGTAACGTTTTATAAGTAAAGTCAGGAGAAGAAAGTAGTAAGAACTATACCATAGCTGAAGTTTCAAATTTGAAAAATTACTGATGCAGTCAGTTTTACATTGGTGCCACAAAGATTGTCAGGAATGACAAAGCTTTGAAGCCACAAAATTCTCTTCGAAGCTTGGCTCCAAGCAACTATCACTTTTAAGTTTCAGTTATTCTGTACTGCAATTTTAAGTGAAAGGGCCTGGCAAGCCTGAAGCACTTTGAATTAAAAAAAAATAAATAAAAAATAATAAAAATGGAGTCCCTGTGATTTAGCTCCTGCTTCAAAAAATACAAATAAGATGTCTCGTGCCAGGCTTATTTCTTTAACTGTATGGAGGGAAGGACTTTGTAAAGTACATGCAGATTTTTTTCCTAAGTAATTTAAATACTGCAGATATGAAAGATCATACTGGTGAAATACAGGCCTTTCTAATTCTGAATCCTGTTGTCATGACTAGCAGATATCATTGAGCAGATTTAGTTATTTGTTCTTCTAATTCTCCAAAAATAGACTGACCTTGGTCACTAAAATCCTTCCCTTGGTTAAGTGAAACAGAACACTCATTCCTTATGAACTTGCTGCATCCTTCAGTACAGCATGCAGTCCCTGTATCCTCATTCTGGCGCCCCTTCATTTCCAAAAATGTCACAAGTCGGGAGGACAATCAAAATCAAATCACTTTTCCCTCAGCAGGTCTCCATAGCACATTCAGCTTGCTGTGTTTGCCATTGTTTTAAATCTGTAATGTCTTCTTCAATTTGTAAGTTTTTAATTGGAACCACAAGACAAGCAATTGTTCTCCAATTTCTGTAAGTCATGGGGGCCCTCACTAGGGCCTCATTATTGAGCTCCATAGGGTCTGCCAGTTCAATGCAACTGTTTAACACCGGGGATTTTTTTTGTCACAATCACTAAACTCAGATCTCTACCATCCCATCACTCTTTTACTAGAGAGTCAGACTCAAGTAAACTTTTATCACTGTTTACTGCCTGTGTCACTCTGACTAAATACCTGCTGCCTTAGAAATTCAGACACAAAATGGCAAGACGGTCCTCGTTCCAAATAATTTTCATTTGAATGGAAGCTTTGCAGTAAACTCTCCACCTTTTTTCTCTCCTCATCATGACCATAAAGACAACTGCTGAAGCTTGTATTTTTTCCAAAACACGTTCCCCAACCCTAGCCCGAATTAAGTCATCTAAAGGAATCCATTATCTTAGTTCGATCTAAGGCTCAATCTTGATTTTGTCTATGTCTCAGCTGTCACTTCTTGGCTTCTCCAACCTCTTCCTATCACTTCAGTGTTCTGCTTCTCTACCTTGCCACTCATATTGTTTTCAGCCTTTACTTCCATTGCTCTTCGGACTCCAAAGAGAACCCACATCTGCTTTCAAAGACATTCTGCATAGGAATTAACATCAGCTTGCCCTCTTCATTAATGGTTACTCTACAGTCTCATCTATTAAGTTGCCATTTTTAATTATCTTTATTTGCAAGATCTATGGATAGCAAATGTACTTGTAAAACACTGTAAACACGCATGATTAACATAAAAGCAGAAATATAGTTCCAAGCAAGTCACATTTGAGCCAGAAAATATAAGGCTGCAGAAGTAAAACACCAGTACTTTGAATTAAATTTCAGATGAAACAAGGCAGTAGATCAGAGATCTCCAGTGTGCCATGCTCAATATAGCTCACATTGCTACAATAAGCAGCAAACAGTGCTCTAGCAGAATATTCCAAATGGCTTTCAAAATAAATCTCAAGTAGGGGGTGTAATAATCAAGTTGGTAAACTCAATTTGAACATGAAACGTATTGATTTCTTCTGTGGCTAATCACCATCATGATTCTAAATTATAAAGATCAGAAATTCTCTTCTCCCTCAATGCATACAGTAAATTGCAAACCAACAACAGCCCATAGAGCTATAATTGCTATCCTGACAGGATAAAACCGCCTACTTGTCCTATTGTTTTTGTCAGTACATCTCCTCTCTACCCTTCTCCTCTACTTGTTTATTTTATGTGTTTGCTCACTGCAAATGTGAACTTTGGGGCTATGAAAATGAAGAGTCTTTTCCAGATGTTGCCACAAAGCAACATAGATGACCACCTTCTCATTACACAAACAGGTTATTTCTTTGGATGCCCCAAAAATCTGCTCTTTTCTGCACTAACTCATTGCACATTCTCACTTAGTCAACAACCAAGATTAATGACCAATGTATCACACATATTCCAGTATTACTTCTTTCAAAGTTACACTGAACACCATACAAATACAACTGAGTAGCTTCATGCATTCCATTAAGCAAATCCCTTTGTCTTTTTTTAAAGCACGGTTATCCCGTTTCAAGTTACTCCTAAATACAGGTTTCCCTGAGAGTCCTGCAACACTTAACCAGGAAGATAAAAATCACTAGGGGTATTCATTCAATCTCAGAACTAACCAGCTCCATCATAAACATCATTACTCTGTTTGGGCTACCTTGTCTCATTTCAGCCCCCAATTTCCACTTCCAGTACCTATTTATATGCTTTCGTGGTCATTACCAGTTTGAAGCATCCAACACTTTGGATACCATTAATATATACCTACTACACAACTTGGATTACTTTTCCCAGTTCTAATAACCTGTGATTTAATACCATAGTATTATTTTCTACTTCTGCTCTCTTGGTTCTTAAAAGAGAAAATCTATTTCATAAAGGTAATGCTTCACAGAGGTAATGTTTGCGCTATTTGATGTGTAAGGACATGGATAACTTAGATAAGTGTGGCTGACAAGACACCCATGAAGGAAACTCTTACACATCCTTGTTCGGATTATTGCAGTAGAAAGGTGAACTCTGAGGACAGTACCTTCAAGTGAAGTACAAAGATGACCCAATTTGGGGGCAGGAAGAACAGCAGAGCTTTCTTTTTGCTTTACTAAAAGATACCATCATACAAAGCATTAATGTTGAAGATGTTCATTCTGAAAAGAATCTGCCACATTCAGAGATCAGGACACACCATATGGGAAACCAGACTCCAGTAAATAACTGAGTAACTCAGATGCAAATGAAAGTGTGACCCCCCCTGAGGTTTACTAGAAGGTCCTACACTATGACTGTCATCTTCACTGATTAAACAAAACATGATAAATGTCACTCTCTGGTAAAAAAGTATCTTGGAAATTATAGAAGGAAAAAGTACTATATATCCTACCTTCAATTATTTTCTCAACAGCGATCTGCAAAGGGAAAGCAAGGCTGGAAACTGTGGAATGTCTTTAAGAGAAATAAGACATCCCTCAGATGGTGCTTACTCTCAGTATCTACAAGATAGCTTACCCCTTCCCATTTTAACCTCAAAACTAATATTTCAGCATAACTGACTACTTTAAACAAAACAAAAAAAAAGCAGCTCCTTTGAACAGAACATCCTGCCTCTAGCATACAACACAGCGTTCTTGTTCAACCACTGTAGATGATGCTTTGGGGGAAAGAACTATACTTTCAACCAGGGCAACAGACACATTCTTCCGCCCTAGTAATGTTCTGGAGCTTTACAGTTTCTGCTAGAACAACCTACACAGAAAGGCTGAAGACACAGGGACTGCCTACCTTCCTGCACCTCTTACTGTTTCAAGGAACACCCTTTCATCCTCACCATATTCATTCTATAAATACTCAGGTGTCAGACTCCCTTCCAAAACAATATTGGTTGTGACTTCAGCAACTCCAAAGTCTTCAGCAGCTAGATACAGCTTTGGCATTAAAAAAAACAAAGGGATGCCATCACTTGAAAGGAGTCTGTTGGTTGTCATTGTCCCTAGCATTTGCACAGATGAACTGCTAAAAAAAGAATAGAGGCATATTTTCATTTGAACTCTAAAACATCCCCAAAAGCTCCAATTCTGTGCCAGAAATTTCATCCTCGTGGGTTTAAGCAAGCACAAAGAGGAATTGATTTGCATTCTGCATACAAACAAGCTTTAACAATCAGAAGAAAAGAAGGCCCTTCCCTGATGTCAAGGAAAGAGGACTATTGTTCAGATTCCTTTTTATCCACAACTGGCTGCCTGCTTAGGTGAGGCCCAGGCCAACTTAATCATTCTTAGGTTTTGATACTGTGAAGAAGTCCTGCTGAGAATTTGTTTCCAATTTTAAGTGAATTCACATTTTCCATACCTTTCACTGTCTATATACCCCAAAACTACTACTTCTCTCCATCTGCCAAACCGGGACTATTACATTTTAGAAGTGCTCCATTAGATCCCTACAAATTATGTCTTCTGTTAGGCCTGGATCTCACCCAAATCTGCCTGCCAATGGTAGCTCCCCTCTGAGACGTAAGTAAGGTAAATTGCCCTAGCACTATCCACTTGGTCAATTCTTCCACTACATAATTACAGCTCAAACAGATATCCATGCACCTCCCACCAGCCATGCAGGTTGGGTCATAAAACCCTCTACTGGTACACAAGTCTTTTCTTTCCTTCCCTTGGCAGGAAGTACTGCTTAATCATTGCAAGAACACAACATTGTATATAAAGAGAAAAATTACAAAAGCATACTCCAAGTATCTGGAAGGTAGAGGGGTAACTCAACAGAAAAGTCAATCATTTGCAACAAGCCAACCATTCTTCATAGTTAATTTTCCTTCAGAGTTAGGAATACAATGTGCTATCTTTCCAAAACAGAAAAAAAAAAAAAAAAGAGAAAACTAGGGTTTTTTAATTCATCAAAAATTTAGGGACAGTGATACAATTCCCCAAAAGTCTTTGGACTTGACTTGTAGGTATACTGCAACCAGTCAACAAGAAAAGAAGGCTGACTGTTGCAAACATGTTCTTGGACACACTGAAGTAACTTCATTCAAAGATACCAAGCGCTGCTAAACAGAAACAAGAAAAGATGTCCCTCAGCTTCCTTTGCACTTTAAAATAACTTCCCTCCTGAGAAAGGAAAGTTTCAACTTACAGGTACTGAGACATTTTCTTTGATGTAAATTCCTACACCTAGAATGACCACCTCACCCAAGGTGACAGATAACATATTGCACTTACTGTAAATCAGATAGATAACAAATCAAGTTTGCAATACAAAGTTGCTCAAGAACAAGCTAAAATATCAGCATCCACACATCCAAACAGACACTTAGCACCGAAATGACAAGAGACACTGCTTCAATTTTCACCATTTGATTTTATAGAAAATCCACAGCTAAGGAATTAATGTACACGTGCAGACAAACAGAAAATGCTTCCACAAGGCAGAATGTTCCACAGAGATTAAGGCCAAGTCTGACATGAAAATATAGGAAGACAAAAGCAGCAGTAACTTGCAAGAACCATTGTCAGATAGGTTCCTTCAGCTTGCAGAAAGGTAGTCTGACACCAACAGGTTCAAAAGAAACAAAGCATCTTCACAACTTAAAGACTTGGAAAACATACAGAATGGGGACTGTAAAGCCAGGTTGCCTAGATTAGCAATAAGACTCATCTTCCAATGTTTTCAGTGATGTCCCAGGCCTTTTGGCTTGAGTAAAGGCAGTTTCCAGCTTATAGTGCAAACTCAGAAACTAGACAAAAACACAAAGGAAAATAGAAATACTAGAATAAAGATATTTGAGTTTTAAACATAGTTCTGTTACAGCCCTCCTTTAATATGTTGTAAAAATTCTTAAATTTATACTTCAGTGGGGTTTTTTTCATTTTTATGAAGATGAGATGGCAGCAATACATTTTAACTCACAGGATGAAGACAGAATTATGAGCATTTGCAAACCACTCTGATCTCCTTGAACGAAAGGACCTAGATTAGCACAACACATTATATCAGTCCTTAGAATGAACTGATTTTAAGTAAGCAGCAGCATTATGCAAATTAGTTACAGAAAGTAGAAATTAGAAAGAAATTATTCAAATACAGTCAAAAGGTTGAGTAAAGACAGTAGACGGAGTTCAGAACAGACACACATGCATTGGCTCCATATACTCATTTTCTATTTGCACAGACTAAATGAAAGTTACCACATCTCCTAATTACATTCCAGAAGAAGCTGACCATTCAATGAATTTCAACTGTTATTTTAGTTCAGTAACCTTGTATGTTCCCATAAAGCATGAAACATTTCTATAGACACATACAGACACATCACCATTCTAATTCTGTAATCAGCAAAGGGAAAAAACACGATGTATACAAATCAAAGTTTCATACTTTTTTCACTGCCCACAAGCTACAAAATAGCCCTGAGGTTTCCCATCTCCTCAACAACACTACCTCTCTTCCTCAAAAAATTAGGTGTGATTCTGCATTTGAGAACACACAATAACTTCCCAGTTTATGTGGAGTTCTGTACAACATTAGTACAAGCTGAACAACTCTTAGAATTGCCAGAGCTTCCACACTCACAAGCTAAACTGCACAGTGCTGACCATGTCCAGAAAGTACAGTTATGCATCAGGTTGTTTTTATGGTTCATCCTCTGAAAAAGTAAGAAGTTGTATGGGAAAGCATATAAAATGCTAGGTACAGTTTAATATCCACAATTTCGTGTTTATGTATGCTTATCCAGATCACAAAAAAAAAGTGATAGCAAAAAATAAATCAATTTGACCTGCATAACCAGGATATAGCTGAGAAAAGGTCTATTTTCAGGATAGTCCCATGGAAATTATTAAAACTAGTTACAGAAATTAAAGATGTGTGAAGGTGCCTTTCTATGATGACAAGCCTAGAATTATTGCCTAGACAAGCAATAACGACAAGCCTAAAATTATAGATTTAGAATATAAATTCTTGTAGATTCTCAAGCATTTCAGTGTGATACACTAAAGTGGTCTCTTTCAAGGCACTGAATACTTTTCCTGTGGCTCTTACAGCAATAATGTAAGGGTTGTCAAACTTCACTGAGATACGTCAAAACCTAAGGCAAAATAAATGCAAAAAATTTAATCCACTGTTAAGGTTCACAATACAAAACTAACAAGCAGAGGCACACAAAAATTCAGATTTCAGCACAAACATTACCCCAATCATGCCACATATTCTGTATGTTTTACAACATAGAGTTCAAAAAAAATAATAAAATAAATGAATGTATAACTGAAAAAGGAAAAACAAACAAAAAACCATGCAATAAATGCATTAACACAGCAAACAAAAAATCCTCCACTGTAAGCAGGTCTAAAATTCCAAGACTGTTTTCACTAGCACAACCTCAGGGTATTCTGGTTCATATCACTGCATATTTAGGTAAACTACCAAATATTCATGGTCAATCTCACATCTGTAGTTAACAACTCCATACTTCATGTATCCTGTCCAAAACATGTATGTTCTCTTAAAGGAACTGAGCATCTCCACTACTATGGTCTCTAACAAGTCACGGCCACTTGGGGAACAATAACCACAGTTTTTCTGCTGCCCTCTATGCCTTTCTCATCAGTACATTAGCTGTATTCCAAAACTGAGAATCTGAACTTAAGCAAGACGACGCATGCAGTGAAGCAGTGTAAATCAAGGCCACCTCCATTCCTGTACATATGCCACAACAGTAAATGAATGCAGCACAACTTCAGAGAGCACAGAAATCTTTTGAAAGCCTTTTGAAACAATACAAGTCAAGCCTTTGCACTGCTCAACAGAAACAATTGCAAACATGCTTCAGACTGGCATTTAACGACCAACGTGGCTTTTCTTTTTCCCCAAACCAAAGTTTTTGGAGAAAAACTCCATCAAGTTCAGCTTTTATGACAGAACATGTGTACCCATCCCAAAATATTTGCTCCCACTTACTAATCTCTACAGTCACTCTCCTACCCCCTGCAAAACCCATGCCCTCATAGAATCATTTGGTTGTATAAAAACTTGGAGATCAAGTCCAACTGTATCTGTATACTGCTAAACCATATCCCTGAGCACCTCATCTACCCGTCTTTTACATTCCTCCAGGGATGAGAACTCAATCACTTTCCTGGGCAGCCTCTTCCAGTGCCCAAGAACCCTTGTGTTGAAGGAATTTTTCCTAATTTTTCCTCATCTGCAATCCACAGCAATCCAAGCTTGGGAATTCATGAGGCTGACTGCCAGCCCAGAGGATGGATGTCTTTAAAGATAAAGTTATGCTGGACATAACAGCCCCTCAGCCCACGACTGTTGGTTTCATCTTACTAGCAGGAATTTCTAATAAAATGCAAATAAAATACACACACTGCTGCAACCTGACAATATTTGGTTCATGCACACACACAATTAAACGGAAACAGCACAGTTACTAGAACATGAGCTTCTGACACAAGACTGATATTATTATTTTAGAAGACAATCCCCAATTTTCATTATAGCACTAGTCCTGTAATATGACATGGAACAGATCCTTCTACGCCTATTAACAAGTGAATGGAAGTTTCATCTATGCTCTTAATGTTTATTACAGGATCTCAGTTCTGTTCAAACAAAAGCTTTATACTCTGAATTTTTTGCCTAATTAGGAAAAGATAAAGCTACTTTGCTTATGAAGGACAGATTTGCCATTTGGATGCATTTCTGTAAGACAGAAATGGAAGCTAGAGAAATATACAATAGGATGAGAACTGCATTACATTCACATAAAGGGTAGTTTAATAATTCACGGTTTATTTGGAGGCTTGTTTGCAACTGTAGAAAAGGTCAGACCTTATATGAATAAGGTATTAAAGTTTGCACATAAATTCTAAGGTAAAGATAAGTAACAAGGCTTGTTTACCATCCAGTTGCTCAGAGTGTGCAGAGAGTTAAGGTTTTTAAATCAACACTGTGCTAACAATATGGATTACTGAAAAGATTCTGCATTGAGGTCAGCACACGCACATCAGGAGTTCAACTGGAAATCACAAAATCCGATAACATATAGATTGTGTGAGGGAAGTTTTATTGTTTTAAGAGATGTGTGGCTCTGAATTACACTTAGCATCTTTATCTTAAATTTCTCATTGCTCTCCCTTGCACTTCTTGGATTTAATATTTTACCAGGCAGACTCCCATGCTTTTGAATTAAACATTTCCCACACTGCTTAGTGGCAGCCAGATACAACAAATTGGTCAGTTTGAACCTGGCCTGTGCTGTTCAGGAAAATCCTCATTAGACCAACACGCATCTATTTCAGGTATCCGTAACTAAATTGAGAGACATATCCAAAAGGACACAGAGAAAAACATCCTCCTGCTCCAGGACTGGTGGCTAAGTATTTGAATACATATTTGAATACGTGCAGGTACGTGCACAGTTTCAAGTCTAGTTAAGCTCGAGCCAACTCTTACCAAAACAGTATGTCAAAAAAGATAGTGGAATGCTAAAAATAAACACTCAGCCTCTAGTATGAGCAGGAACTCAGACATCACTTATTAGTAGCCAACACATAACAAAAACATTCCACAGCTGTAAAAAACCACAAAAGTAATGTTTCAAGAAAAGGAAAGTCTGGGCCAATTCAGAAATGCTTCCACATCATCTATTTTACCTTGGAAGGAAAGCAAGCATGGAAATTTCTAAGCCTTAAGGAAGAATTGTTTCTGTTCTTCTAACCTTCTGTTCTTCTCCACTGACCAAATTCACAGAAGTCTTAATAAAATAAAATTAAATAAAATTTCATTCAAGCCTTTTTGCCTCTGGATCTACCAAATAGAAGTGACCGCACCTCCTGCAAACCTCTACAACCTATCCACAAACCATCCCCTCAAGTGCTTGTGGTAGAAAAGATAGAACCAGAAGAAATCATAACACCAGCAGAACAGGTCACAGCACTAGACTGCATTTAGAGAGTTCATATACTAGTAGGAATACTTTGACCATGTCTAATATCTCTCCCTCTCTTACAGGTGTGAAGCAAGAGCAGAGAACCCTATGTGCTCATTCAGCCAATTGCCAGGCTGCCGAACAGATGCATTCAGAACATGGAGTCACTAAGGCCAAGCGTCACCGTGTCAATGCTGTCCACGTACAAAAGAGGTGCCATTAACTGGGGGGAAATATACAGTAGGCATCGTCTGTGCAAGCCTCACATTCATCATGAAAGATTTCACTAGTCTGTGTCTATTTTAACCAAGAATCTGCAATTATTTTAACCCGTGGTTTTCTTTCTTGCACTTACACATCTACATGATTTTGTTCTGCAGCTTAAACATGACTTACATCCTCAATTTAACTTTGATTCATAGTTTCTATAACATCAGTCCATTGTCCAAACGCTGCAAGGGGACAGTAAATAAGTTTAGATGGTCTGGAGACTTTACCCACCAATGTTAAACATGGAATAAGTGGTTACCATATACTTGTTATAGATAAGATTTTCAGATCAGTGAAGGATAACTGTGATGTGCCTGCTATGGACAAAAAAAATAAAATAAAACTCCTGTTATTAGAACACATAAGAGGTTTTCGGTTATTCCAAAGAATCATTACACAATTTCATATAATATAAGAGCAGAAAAACAACCACAAACAACTGTTAACTTCTAGGAGTGCCTACTGTCCACAGCTCATTGTGACGTTCTGTTGTCTTTGCCCAGACTCAAGCTTGTTTACTAGCTGCAAGATGTTACCCTCGGGAGCTTATATTAAATTATTACTGATTAAAGGCAGCAGGTAATACACACACACACTCATATATACAAGAAATTAACACCATGCCTGGAAGATGCACAAGCTGGGTTTGAACCCTCCTTATCAATGGGTACAATTCTTCATAGAATAAAGAACATTGTAAAACAAAATGTTCAACATACAGGGGGTTTTTTGAAGTGTAATTTAAATATGTGGCACACTCATGATGTGCCTTTCCTTGATTAATTGTTAAATAAGACTTTTGATGTACTCATACATGCATCGAATTCAATAATCAGTAAAGTATTTAAACAAAAAAGAGAAGTCAGCAGATGGATAGACAAAAATCAACTTAAAACCAGAATTTCATCTGTACTAAATAAATAATCAGCACAACAGAAGAAGGTTAGAATAAGTGTGTGCATTCACAGAGAAACAAAGGAAACTGTTTCACATCTAGAAGCATAATTTTTTGCACTATTTCCCTTATAAAATTTAGATATTGATAAGGAAATTGTTTATGAGAAATCTGGTTTTTTCTCCTTTAATAGGGGATATACTTCTTTGTCCCAGCAGTCTGATACTTAGGAATTTTTAACCTTCTGTACTGCATATTCAGTTGCCTTTCATCCAAGTCTGTATCTTGGGTTTGCCAGCCAGTTCTTTTCTTTGCCAGCACTCCTTATTCCAAGCACTCTCCCAGCACAGTGTCATCAATATTTTGTGATAATACATTCCTGCACACAGCAATTCCAAATACAGCAAGCGTACATACGCCATGCTTGCACATGTATCATTAGAAGACTTTCAGGACCTTATCATGTCAAACCATATTAAAGTGGCATTAAGGCTGACATTCCATTTTCTCTAACCTTGCTTTGAGTAGACATTTAGTAAAAACCTCACCCCATTCAGGATTTTAATCAAGGGAGAAAATTAAGAAAAAGTTAAGTCTGCTATCTAGGAAAAAGATCTATTAGGTCTTGTCTGGTCTAGAGAAATGTATTCTTCTAAGAATCAATTCTGTCTTTGCAATGCACTTGTAAAATGTCACACCTTCACACACAGAAAGCATGGCAATATTGTTAAAACTAGTTTCATTAACTCTAAATGCTATTTCTGTTGGGCTGCTCTAACGCCAGCTAAGTAAAAGGTTTACTGGTATTGTAGTTCATGCTGATCAAACAGCCTGTCCACTGCTTTACTCCAAGGTACATACTTACTCGTGGCCCTTTGAAATTTGCCCAACTTAACGATACCTGATAACTCTGCCTGAAATCTGTAGGATAGGTACCCGAATTGCAACACCTTTCACAAAGCACAAGGGAGGATAGAGCAAACCTGCGACAGCGTGGAAGGCTTATCAGCAGTGGATGCTGTAGAGCTTAATCTGTTCAGTGACAAACAATTCAAATTCCTTACAAAATTCAGATTCAGGTTTTCTGGGGAAAGAACTGGAAGCCAAAGAGAAAGGCAGGCTCTGATCCATCCTCTGTTGGGAAAGAACAGGATGCCTGAAGTTATCATTCAGGTCTTTTTCTAATATATGCTTCTAATGTAACACCGACCTTTTGTCAAAACCACTTTTCCACCAGAAAAAGAAAAAAAAACATGCTGAAAGTTAAGAAAATCCTCTCTATTTCAAAGAAGAGGATATTTGGATTTTGCATCAAGCATTCAGTTGCTTGCTAAGATTTTTTATTGCCACATACAGAAATTGTCAGGTTTTACTCATTATAAAAACATCATAATGATATGGCAGTAGCTGAAAGTCTGAATGGATGACTGATGTTCAGTACTGGCAATACCTTGTATGTTGCAATGAAAGACTGACACACTTTTTAAAAAAATAAATAGATCACTTCCATTATGTCAGAGCACAATCATCAGGATAGCAGGACCACAGTACACATCTCGCACTATGCCACAGAAGAACATAAAACCAAAACATGGCATCACAAACATGCTTCAAATGTGTTTGAAATACATTTTAGTGGAACAAAATAGAAATATCAAAGTATTAAATATCCCTCCTAATATAGAAATTTAAAATTTTGATCAGCTCTAAATGAAAAGGATAATTACTTTCCTTTATTTTATTTTCATTGACTGCTCAACGAGCGATACCACGTAAGCAAAACAGCTAAAAGAACAGTTTTCTATTCTTGATCTATGAAATAACTGAAAGTCAAAGAATACAACCTGTAAGACATTAGAAGCTGTTCTCTTTTCTACTCAAGATGCATCATAATACAATGTTAGGATCAGTTAACAGGAGTTTCCTGACACTGCACCAAGACTGTCTAACCACTACATATTTTGTTATATTTTTTGCATATAACGGTTTATTTCACCAAAATGTTGTTGGTTCAAGACCATAAAAACTGTGGGAAACTCCTTCTGTAAATGAACCTAAATCAAAATCTGTTTTCTAGCATTGTTGAGTTTTCCAAGACTCTTAATATATCCTTTCTACAGAGTGAGGCACACAACATTCAACATTCCACAACATAAAACTATAGCAAAACTGACACTGTGGCAACAGAGACTATATCTCTATTAAACTTACAGAACAAGGAGCCAACTGAGTTTTAAATAAAAGATAAGGCACCACATGGTTCTACTAGGAGTCGCATGTCTGTCAGTGAGCCTGTTCCCAGCTGACAAGGGTTCTGACAGATGATTTGGTATGCCAGTTCATTACAGAGTCTGTCCACACACTGTACCTTTCATACTGGAGTTTTGTCAGGCCAATGAAAACAACCAGACAAACATCTTGCACTGTGACACCATCCTCTCTACGTATCCATTTTATTAATGTGCATCCAGTGCAATCTAACATATGAAAACGTTAGTGTGAATTACTCTACTGTTATCATAGACTTATCTCAGCACTAGGCTTGATGTTACAATTGATTCTGAAATTGGTTTCGTAAACATGAACCAATTGCTCATAGCCCCTTTTTTTTTAAAAAAAAAAAAAAAAAACACAACTGTTTTGATGACAATTGTTCCAATTTGGAAGACTGAAAGCAGAGAAGAACTGCCTGTTAGCCACACATCCAGACATACTCTAGAAGCTTCACTCTGCTTGAGATTAAATTGAGATCATAGCATCATAAAACCATCTGCATTGGAAGGGACCTTGGAGATCATCTAGTTCCAACCCACTGCCATGGGCAGGGACACCTCCCACCAAACCAGGCTGCAAACCCCCATCCAAACTGGCCTTGAACACCTCCAGGGATGGGGCAGCCACAACTTCCTTGGAAACCTGTGCCAGGGCCTCAGCACCCTCAGGGTGAAGAAAATCTTCCTAATGTCCAGTCTAAGTCTTCCCCTCTCCAGTTGATACCCATTGCCCCTAGTACTATCACTACAAGCTTCTGTGAACAGTCCCTCCTCAGCTTTCTTGTAGCCACTTCAGGTACTGGAAGATCACTGAAAGGTCTCCTCAGAGTTTTCTCTTCTCCTTGCTGAACAAGCCCAACTCTCTCAGCCTGTCCTCGTATGGGAGGTGCTCCAGCCCTCTGATCTTCTTTGTAGCCCTCCTCTGGACCCATTCCAACAGTTCCATATCCTTCTTATAATGACAGTTCCAGAACTGGACACAATACTCCAGATAAGGTCTCAAAAGAGAAGAATTGAGGGGCAGAATCACCTCCCTCACCCTGCTGGCTACACTTCTTTTGATGCAGCCCAGGATACGGTTGGTCTTTTGGGCTGCAAGCACATATTGCTGGCTCATGTTGAGCTTCTCATCAATCAGCACCCCCAAGTCCTCCGCAGGGCAGCTCTCAATCACATCATCCCCCATCATGTACTGAAATTGGGGATTGCCACATGTAGGACCTTGCACTTGGCCATGTTGAACCTCATGAGGTTCTCACAGGCCCACTTTTCCAGCCTGTCAAGATCCCTCTGGACAACATCTCATCCTTCCACTGTGACAAATGCACCACTCAGCTTGGTGTCATCTGCAAAACTGCTGGGGGTGCACACAATCTTGCTGTCTATATCATTGATGAAGATATTAAACAGCACCTGTCCTAGTACGGACCCCTAAGGGATACCATTTGTCATGAGTCTCCATCTGGACTTCGAGCTATTGACCGCTACTCTCTGAATATGACCATCCAACCAGTTTCTTATCCACTGAACCATCCACCTACCAAATCCATATCTCTCCAATTTAGAGAAAAGGAGGTTGTGGGGGACCATGTCAAAGGCTTTACAGAAGTCCAGATAAGTCATATCCATCAGTTTACTCATGTCCACTGCTGCTGTTACCCCATCACAGAAAGCCACTAAGTTGGTCATACAGGATTTTCCCCTGGCGAAGCCGTGGTGGCTGTCATTAATCACCTCCATGTCCTCCATCTGTTTTAGCACAGCTTCTAGGAGGATCTGTCCAATGATCTTCCCAGGCCCAGAGGTGAATCTGACAGGTCAGCAGTTCCCAGGGTCTTCTTTCCTACCCTTCTTAAAAATGGGCACAACATTACCCTTCTTCTAGTCACCAGGGACTTCCCCTCATTGTTGTGACTTTTCAAATATCCTGGAGAGTGGTTTGGCAACCACACTGGCCCATTCCCTCAGGACTCTAGCATGCATCTCATCAGGTCCTCAACATGGAGGAATAACTCCATGTGCTGCACTCATGAGATGTGCTGCGACTGGTTACTGCACTGGTTACTGCTGGACATCTCTACATTACAGGCATTCTCTAAACACATCGACTGCAGGCCAATCCATAGCACTGGAGATATGGCTGGTATCAAGGTGGGCAAAGCAAATAGTAACAAAGGCAAAAGTAAAGAATAAGCAAATTGGGCTACAATGCATCTTTCCAATGAGTTCAGTTCAGTTTAGACTGCAGAGACAGTAAATAGGTTATGACTTATCTTTATTACTAGCGAGGATATCAGAAAATCCCAGTGATGTATGTCCAGAGACATGATCTTGACAGAATGTCTGGAGTAGAAACTCCAAGAGGTCACCTCTAGCTTTCTTCCTATGTTGTAACAACACAACTGCAGTCTGCAAAGGAAAGGACTCCTTACGGTCATGCATGCAGTTACCCAAAGATACTCTAGGAAGTGTTGTACAGAATTCCTCCTGTAGTCTTCACTAAAAAAGGTCACAAGAAAAGCCATTACATGGCTTCAAAAAAAGTCTCTTGAAACCTCCTGCCACCTCCTACACCCATACTTCCGAATAAAAACCTTCACTCCAATGACAAGCAGCTAACTTGAATAAACCAGATGTTAAATTCTAAAAATATACAAAACTTAGATAGGTTATATGAATATAGTGATCTACATATTTGCCTTACTGAAACAAACTATAGCAAATACATAACAACCCTTTCAAATAAGCATGTAGCACTGAAATACAGATGCACATCAGGCAACACACTTCATAGATGGTTAAGATTAATTATCATCAAGGAAAATTCAGGGAATATGCCCAGCATAGTGTCTTCCTGAACAGAAAACCTCTCTCCTAGGGAACGAAGTTTCACATCATCTAGCAAGAAGATATGAAGAGCGAAGAAGAGTTTAACTATGTATAATCTCATATATTCTTCATGAATGTTATAAATAAAAACTTCTGGCAGATAGTAACTAATCTTCCATGAAGTCTCCAGATTTCATAGGCACTATTAAAATAAAATTCTTGACATTGAAAGAAAAAGTAAATAGAAGAACACCTTAAGCAATGCAGCATCACGAAAGGAAGACAAAAGAATGAAGCACCCTTTATTACAGCCCACAAACACATTTTGGGTTGCTCTTGAGACGACAAGATTTACTGGAGACAAAACACCACTGATTCAGCATGTGCACAATAATTTTATGTCAACTGTGAACTACGAAGCAAAGCTCCTGCAATGCAAGGGTTTCAAGCAGAAGCATAGAATAATGACTCCTTCAACATGACATAAATTGCAGAACTCTCCTTTCTTAAGCTGCTTTATGAAATATTAGCTGAGAATCTATTTTACCGTCTACAAAGAGAAACAGACACTCCAAAGAGAAAGGGCTGCAAATCATCCCCAAGAGTGATAGATGTAGACAAAAACTGAGCCAAACTAAGAACCCAAGGACAGCATTTAGCAACTTCAAATTAATAGTAAATTTTCCTATATTTTCTTTCAGAATGGTTTCAACCACATTTATTTCCTCATGCAGAGAAGAAAACTCAGATGAAAAGCAAGTGGTTCACTAGATGCATTACATAAAATATAAATTCAGATCAAGATCCCAAACTTCTGACTACTGTAGTAGTAGCATTTAAAACCAAAAAAAACCATGATGCTGGGGACTAAATTCTGACTTTTTTGTGGGAAGCAGCGTTAACAGATTTGAGAGACTTCTCTGGCTGAGCAAGACTGAACAGTATTCCTAACAAGAACTGACAAGACACCATTGCTGTGGTGGAAGTCAAGAGGTCCATTTAAAATCACACCATAATTTGACTGCTCAGTCATCTCCATTACTGAAAAGCACCAACCTTTAATTGCAGTATATATGTGCATCTAAGTTTGACCTTTGAGGACTTTCCGTAACACCAACCAGAACTTTTGCTATGTAGTTGTGCAAAGATGAACTCTACCAAGAGAACTTGCACATGCAAGAGCAAACAAACAAATCCCAATTAGCACACATTACTGTTCTGACCTTGCCAAGCTCCCTGACCTTTCCATCATAAAATTCTTCTTTTTACCATTTCAGCAAGACTTCCAGCCTGCTCTAATCATGAAGTTAGGCAGTTCCCATAATTCATACAACATGCATCCAAGTGAAAGAGAAACTCCTCTCACCTTGTCTTCTCTTCCCTCTTTGAGACATGGAATATGTCAATTACTAACCCCTTCTCCATAAATGTTAAATAGAAGGAAGATCTATTTAAGCAAAACACTGGCACAAGAACAAGCATGTTTAAGCCAGCTGTGACTGCGTCTAACTTGGAAATCAAAAGGTGCTGGAAAAACATTAGAGGATTTTTGAAGCACTGATTCTTCAAAAAATGGCACAGCGGAGAAGAGTAACATGTCAACCAAAGTAGACATTTACAGCTGTACAAACAGAAATAGGTTCTGGGGATTGTTCAAGAGCCAGAAGGTTCCTGATGGTCATCTATGTCCTGCAGATGAGCCAGGAGAATCTCCAGTACATTCACTATTCAGTTAGAACAATGCAATTATATTGTAATTTAATTCTTTGGATTGTCCTATGGCTGTTTCCAGAAAGAAGACAGTAATATACAACACGAACCTTACAAATATGACGTAAGTTCAATATAAACAGTCCATGAAAAACAAATAGGATTCATGGGCTGTGCAGACCCACAGACATCACAGCAGATGCAACCTAAGGCAGTGTACCAGGATGGCTTTCTGAGGAAACCAAGAGGCTCTTCAGGGTAACCAAACCCAGTCTCACACCACTAGAGACAATACCATGCAATCTTTTCCACAATCAAACTCTGTCCTGAAGGTATGTTTGTATTACTTGCTCCGATAGCTTCTCTCCGAACATGATTAGAAACGTATTTCTGATTTTTAATTTCTCTCTATTCATAGGACAAATTTATTCAGTGGATTTATTGGCAGGTTAAAGCAAAGACCATTGGCAAGTTAAACAGTTGGTTATTTGCATTGAAACAGAGCAGTAAGGCCTCAAAGGACTTGTCCAACTACCAGAACTGACAGCTGGACATTAAGAGCTGTGCTCACTTGAGTCTTACTCGGCACTATTAAGAGATGATGAGTAACATCTTTAAAAGCATCTAAGGATCTTTCATCAAAGTGGCTAACAATATTTATAGCTACCAAAAAGTTCTCCTTGATGACAATGAAATATGAAGAAATCCACATAAGCACCTGAGCAGCGTAACAGGAAGAGCTGACGTACCATGGAGGCTGTTAAGTGCTTTGCTCGCATTTTTACATAATTACTAAAGTTCTACTCTCTGAGGTAACTACATGAAAGCAATACCCTCTTAATTCAGCATCCTGCTCCCTGGATGTAAACAAAATTAGACCTGCCAATTATTATGACCACAATACATTTTATTTACCACTTTTTATTTTTGCATTTTGGAATATGAGCCATATTCCACTCCTCTTGATGCTTCATGAACAATTTCAAGGAGCCATAGCTTAACGTGCACAAACTCACTGAAAATAACAAATACAAGACAATAACTAAATAATCAATTTTCACTCAAAAACTTCATTTACAGGACTTCAGAGGACAGCAAGACGCTACTTCACTGTCAGATTCAAAGATGAATTTACAGAACTACTAACTGGGGAAAAAATTCATTTGTACTAACAAGGCCTTAAAATATGCAGAAGTCAAATGACAAACATTCACAATGGCATTTTCAGATTTCCGAACAGTAACGCTAAGTAGTTCAGACTGTAAATATGTGGTTTCATTTATCAAAACATGTGCCAATCTAACAGAAATCAATCTGTACAGGGATAATAAGAAGCCTGGCTGACTGCAAACTGCTGAAAGAAAAGACGCATTGCTAGATCAATCATAGTTGAACCTTGCTGGAGGTAGATGAATCCAGAAGCAATAGCCTTGGCCTGGCAATTAAGTTTAAACATAATCATCATCTAGCAGGCTTAAAATCATAGTTTAGGATGCTGTCACAGCATGCTGACTATTCTCTTGCTGTACCTGCACTGTATAAGACAACATCTCTTTTTGATTTCCTGGTTCCTTCAAAGGAGGGTTTGAGAAAGTTTATCAAATGATAAACTGATAAAATGATAAAATGATTTAGCCATGATTGGTTTATTCCAGATACCTGGGATATACATCCTTCAGCTGGCTCATTCTTAAATACCTTTAGTACTTAAACTGTCACACTTGATGCATAATCTGACACCACAGAGCCATAGTTTGAATATTTCAGTTCTAGTACTTTTAATTCTGAACCAGTTAATCATATTTTATTTAAAGGTAAAATGTTAATCTTCCGATGTTAAAAATCACCATACTTTACCTTTTTATGACTGCATATTAAAATAAGGATACTTGCCAATTACCTAGAGCCTTCTTTCCAGGATTCAAATGAGAAGTTGACAAGAGGTCAGCTCAAAATCTCTCCAGTACAACAGTCTGCTCTGCATGCCAGAGGCATTCTCTTTAAATTTCCCAGTACTTCACCACTGAAATCAGCACATCTCACCAACTGCTACCCCATTTTGGTATACTCTGTTTTAATCCTGAGTTAAAGGTTTACCAAGAGCATCTTGTTTCCTATAAACTGGTTGCATGCACTGTTGCAAACTCAAAACTGCAACAGAAAAACTTCAAAAAGCCAATGGTTCTGAGATAACGAAAGCAAACTTTTTTGTTGTTGTTTTAATACTGCTACTTCTAGTGACTTAAAATATAGCTCCACTGTTGAAATTCACACACACACCACCAGAATGAGGACTGCAAGCATTTCCCAGCAGGGAATTTTGTCTCTATACTTGTCTGCAACGCAACTAGCAAATTGTTAATTATATATAATTAAAGACACCATAAGCCCAGAATCCATCAGAGTATATTTCCAGTTTGCTCATGTGGTCCTTTTTGCATAAACTACACCATTTCGTTTCAGTCAAAGCACCCTTCTCCATTTGAGTGCCTCCTTCAAACATTCTTCTACGACACACTCAAGAAAAGGCATTCAACATTTATTTTTGTGTATAAAACACAATGAAAATGACAAATCTGTGTGACAAAATTTGCTTAGCCCTAATCTTTTGTTAAGATTTTCAGAGATACACAATGTTAGCATTGCTTAAGGCTGAGGGTGTCCATGAAATACCATAACTAAGCAATATGCAGATATTTAACCTTTCACGTCACACACAGGCCAGCAAGAAGTGCATTGAATCTTTACATAGGAGTGGGAGAGAAGACAGCACAGTTCATCAATGCCACACACAGTAAGTCAGCAAAAGCTCAAAACTGAGCTGGAGATTCACTGTGTTTCCATGCTCATTCATTCACATAGGTTAAATCTGGCTCATAAGCAACATACCACACAACTTGACATTTACTTTTCCTGTGACCACAACTGTGTACCGCAGGTTGTACTCACCTGCTCTACCTTGGCAATCTACTTACAACAGCACAGAACAAGACACGACATATTCATTTCATTTTTAAATGGAAGAAAAGCAGTGTGGTTCTAGTGGTGGTGCTGATTCAATTTATTTATCTATTTTTATTCTTTATGCATTCAGAACTGCAACTACTGGCGCTGTCTCTTAGGTTTTGATGCTCTGCTTCTACTGTTGACTTCACTAGAAGTCTCAAAGCTCTTACATGCACATGCACACTTAGTTAGCAAGGACTCATTGACCTCTGACTACCTACAGAATTACAAAACAAACAAAAAAAAAAATCTACTTTAAATATAAGTCCAAAAACCAGCATTGCAAATGCACTTCTGCTAACAAGCACTGAGTCTAGCAGCTGAAACTTCTCCCTTCCTGAACCTTCTCTACTGTGACAGTTTGCTATACAGAAAGCCAGTCAATGGACCACTGCCTGGTTAGGCAGCTTGCTCTGTAAGGCTCCATGCCTTATACATGACGCAATCTCAAGGTTACAATCTTTATTTTAACACGTCATTACCTTTTAAAGGACTCCTCCTCCTTCTTGTGGAGGATGGTCTTCCGCCCCTCATAAAGAAGGTATCTGTTACAACATTTGGAAGTGTCTAGTAGGGTGAAAGCTAAGCTTCTTTTCTTACAGATTCTTTAGAATGAAACAAGCTATATCTAAAAAGTGCAGATATGCTTTTTTATTTCTTTTGCAGTTCAGAGAAGGGGGGAGGGAAAAGCATCTCTGATTTGTATATTAAAGCGCAAGCATCTGTCCTACTGATGATATTCTAGGGAAGCACATTAGCATAAAATTTAACGATGTCAAATAAGTGGATGTGAAATAGGGACTGCGTAAAGACACTATTTCCAAGCCTGACAGAAACATCACTGTTTAGAAATGCAAATGAAACCATTATGTTCAATAATTATATGAAAATATGAACAGTTCAGCATGTTTTCCAGCCCTGATGGCGGTTAATGGGATGTACGCTTATGTAAATAACTACTATTAAAGCTAATGCTGAAAAAAACTAATAAATTCATACTAAAGCAACTGATTTAGTACGCTTTTAAACCCCAGCAGTGCTCACTTATTAGAAAGGAGTGCATTCTTATGTTTAGAACTCATTACTGTTACAAGTCACTGCAACTCCATCAATTACCATGCATTAATGAAAATGGGACACATACAAAAAAATTATTGCCTCTCAGCAGTTTTCTTTAAAGACAAAATATAGGGGTATTACCATCATGGGGCCTTGAGGGGAACTTATCAGCAACATAATCTTTATTACTACAACTGTACTCCCTGTGCTATAACCCTGGGGTGTTTTTTGTCCCAAGTAGGGGCTAACCTTTATGTAAAACTCCTGACATACATGCAATGAAAGTGACCATACTGCCACCAGTAAAAAACATTTTCACAACTAAAAAATCCATTTAAACAAACGTATACATACTAGTATATGAACAGAAAAATGTGGATGCAAAATAAAAATGACAATTCCTGAAACTATAGCAAGGAGGTATAACATGAATGGAGTTAAAGATAAGGTACGGATGGAGGTCTTCTGTGAAGTTCTTGTACCTGGATAAATTCTACACAGTTTTACACTTATACTTTTAACCACCACCTAGAGAACCATGGAACTGAGACTTCAAGGATACTATTCATGTCTCTTTGGATGTTTTCTCCAATTCCATGGCATCATTTGCAAAATTTTTAGTCTTGGTTAAACTTCACGATTGATGCTGGAAACAAAACCAACACAGTGCTGTTATAGTAATGAATCCCTCCAGAAATTAAAAGCTGAGATTTATAGAATGCCTGTTACTCCACAATTTGCCCACTTTCATTTTTTAAGCAGTTTCTGAAGATAAGACATTACTATAAGACCTACAAGATCCTAAGAATTTTATTAAGGCTAAAAATACTTCTATATTTGTTATTTTTGACTGGCAGTTCAGAATTAAGTATAGGTTTGAAAAACCCAACAGGACATTATGGACAAAGAATGGATGCCAAATGGAGAAGGTTTCACATAGGACAGTTCTACTTCCAGCCTCAGCTGCTGTAAAACTTCAGTCCAAAATGGCACTCTGCTAGTAAAAGTCACAGCAAAGACTTTGCAACTCATCTTACTACAAAAGCATTAACAATAAGAACTACAAAATCCCACAACAATAGAAAGGAGGAAAGAAATAGTGCAGGTTTTCATCATGCATCAACAGTGATAAAATTCATAGAGCCCAATGTCCACTATAATAGCCAATGTAAAATCAATGCTATGTTTAAATGCCGTGAACTCGCCACAGAGTAAGGCAAAAATAAAGGCTACTGCAGCCTGAAAAATTCAGTCTAAAAGCAGGTAGCAAGACCAGGCTTTCACAGGGCCTACAGCTGTGAGAACACAACAGCAAACACACACATGATGACAGTCACTGTGACAAACGTTTGATGGGGGAGCAGCAGAAGAAGAAAAAAACCATAAAACTATCTGATTGCTTTCACTAAATCTCTGTTGAAAGAGAGGTATGAAGTGTTTTGCTATCTAGACCATTAAAACTGCTTCATGAGCGAAGGCCACTCTAAGGTTAAAAACAGTAAGACAAATTTGCTACTGATTAATAATAAAGCCATTCATTTTATTCTTCAAATCTAAAGTAATTACAAGCCAGAGCATGGCAAATGGATTTAGCAGAAGCCATTACATCAGAAGAATCCTTTAAAGAAGAACAGTAATTTAAAAGACTAAACTGAATAATGAACTCTCCTGAACAACAATTATTATGAGATTGATTTATTGAAAGTGTATTTAATCATGCAAGAAATGTTTAAACTTTCCAAAATAGTTCAGGAAGACAGAGAAACCAATAGCAGAGTCAGCCCAACGTCCTCATTATAGTTGAGAAGCTGAAGCAGATGGAGAATTCATTTAGTTTGAAAGGATAAAGTACATCAATTTCTCTGAATCCACATTTCTAGTCAATTTGTTACAGTACCAGCTTCAACAATTAATGATCTCATTTTCCCATTTGTGCCTCCTTTTAAGAGATCTCAGTCTTTATTTCCAAATGAGCCAAATGTCATAAAGGAAAATTTAACTCAAAAAACATCACTTTGAAAGCTTACATGCCTAAAGCCAAATGTTTCAGCAACAGCCACAAAAGCAGGGGCCAAATTCAGTCAGGTAAGTACCTTGCTTAGTTCTAGTGCCTGAAAAAATATCTGCCTTTCCTCGAGATACAGCCCTTCTCACTAGCCTGACTTCTACCGGGAAATACCTTTTACCTGACCTGATTCAGGCTTTTCTGTTACAGTAACTGATGTTGATATACATGACTGCCACAGCTGAAGCTGCATTTCTAATGACAATCTCCCACATTAAGTTCAGAAAGGGGAAGCTCATTGTTATACCCATGCTGAGATCCAAACCAGACAGTCTGTACAGATAGTATCAAATCTATGCTTAAGATACCATTCCTCTTCCAGAGCTAGCTAACAGGTGGTCTGTGAAACATATACCTACCAGCAGCTACCAGTAACGTGGCGAGGCAGAATGCTAGCACTTTAGCCTGTAAGCCTGCAGCTCAGGAACATGAAGATGACCACAACATAAAAATATCACAAAACAAAGGAGACGCTAGAACGCTACAAGCCCACAACCCTCATCCCAGTGGGCCTCCAAAACGCCACATCGGAGCTGCTGGGTGGGAAAGTTTTCTCTTCAGTCAGGCACAAACATAACAACCTCCTTCCACATTTTGCAGTATAAATTACAAACTAACTCTGCTTCTTTTATCTCACAATTATACTTCTGTATTGACAGTACAGAAAGATTTAAAGAAAAATGCCTGTATTACTTATATGCTACAGAGGCTGATGTTGACTGTTTAGATACTGCCTGTTGGTTCTGGATAATCTCACATGGCCAGTGCAGCTAGCCTGTGCTCTCAGGCACTAGCCAGGATTAAACACAGAAAGCTGAGCTTTAAACAAATCTCCAGTCATTGATCCATTTACACACTCAACATTACAATATGTTTCACCTTGTTTTAGTTTAAAAGTTCATGAAAAATTCAAAATATCTTATTTACCCAATAGTCCTTGACTGATTCTTCTACATTTAAGAACTTCTTAAATACATACATTATTTAGCCAATACCGCTGTTACAGAATAGCATATAAATATTCAGGGACTTTTTAATAAGTTCAGCTTTTATTCAATAGACCATAATGGTTGCTTAGAAACATTTACTGGTAGGAGACTTACAATAACAATAAGGGAAACACCTTCAAAGAGTGAAGCAGTTGCAAAAAATGGAAGAAAGGAGCAAAACACTAATTTTTCATTCTCCTCACATGCCTTCAAACAAATTACAACGCACAAAGACGTATATAGTATGCATTCACATATGAAAAATAGGAAGGGAAAACTTTAAAACTATAAGCTGAGGGAGCCAATCTGCAAAATAAAAGAGAAACAGTAATGGCCATTCCAGTCCCTCCGTTCCTAAATTGTCAGAAACAATACTATCAAACTGCACTACAGAAACTGCACCAAAAGAAAAAACAAAAAAATCACATTGAAACTTAGCCAAAGTTAAACTCTAAAACTGTTACAGAATTTTATATAAATAGCCTGAATTTCAAGAGCACCTGCAAAACAGCAAATTTTATTGCTGTATAATTTTTATTCTTGCCTTTTATCATTTGGGGGTGGGGCACCAAGGCAGCAATCAAACTCTCGTACGTACACTGTTAATTTCCCCATTCCTATGAAGCTCTGCATTGCGATAGTGAGTTTAGACTAACAGTCCTTCAGCAAATGGCAGCACCACAGAGGCACAAACTGGACTACAAAGCATACTGCCAAAAGTTTTCTATGCAAGACCTACTGTTTTGCTTCTTCACCTGTAATGACTAATTCGTGGGTCAAATTAAAAAAGAGAAGTAAACAGGGAAAGTGTCTATTCCTCTCCTCATTTTCCGAAAAGCAAATTCAACATTACAGAGGAATGTATGTTCTGTATGACAGAACAAACAAATAAATTCTGTGCTCTGATATGTGCTTTTCTATTTTTTTCGGTTTTTTGGCATTAAGCTCCTCAACAACTCTTTTCCTTCTGAAAAATAATACTAATTCTACATTAACACAGAAAGACAGGAAAAGGAGAAAATACATAAGGAGCACTAATTTATAAGTATATGCAGGAATAATGTAATGAAGAGCACCACGGCAAAACTGAAAGCATTTTATTAAAAGCACTAGATAGTGCTTTAAAAGCAGCCCATTATTCTTCCAGTAAATTAATATTCTGTCTCTCATTAACAATATCAGTAAATGAACTGGTTTAGTTAAATTAATATTCATGTTAACTGCATGCAAAATCAACTCATTAAGTAGTCCTAAGTTATAATATTAAGACATATGTAAACAGATTCTGTGATTGTTTTAAGACTAGCCAAGTAAATGATAGGTGATTTGTTGTATGAACTTGGCTGGGGCTTCAAATCAACACATCACATTCAGTGAGAAAGTAATTACAACCAAAGTAACCCAGGTACATTCTAAGTAAAAACCAAAACAGCAATTTAGTAGGGCTGATTAGTTTAAATTTGCAGGAAAAAAAAAAAAAGTTTGTAATAAACAATCTTTTCTTCCCTTTACCTCTCTATTGTCTCCAAATGGTAATTCAATAACCAGGTTTGCTTGGGTTTTGGGGGTTTTTTTTGGTTGGTTGGTTTTTGGGGTTTCTTTCTATTATTTTAAGAAGCTTCCTCTTCCTCACCTAATAAATCTTCACAGAAATGCTAAGGCTGGTTTTGCTTCTTCATTTATGCAGCACCACCAAATTTAGATTAAAAAAACCAACCTAATGGAGATAAACAGAAAAGCTAAAGACCATAACGTAATTTCTTTGGGCTTTGAAATAACAGTAGCATTTGTTTCTTAATAATCTCATTATTATCATTTTTTTCCTAAGACATCTATCATGACAGTACTGGGGCATCTTACAAAAGATATTTTCCCATTTCTTAAATTAAATCTTATTTGGGACCTAAGTTAATAATAGGTGTTTGAAAATATGCCAGAAGAAAAAAAAGGAAAGGCAGAAGCTTTTCTCATAACATCTCCTAACAGAAGTGGAAAAAGGGGCAGCACAAGTACCCTAAGAAGCATAATACGGTGCGAGCTGCTCATCCCTTATTCTGAAAATTTAATGAAACAACAAAAATTTAAAAGAACATTGAAGTTGCAAGTCACACACTCCAAAGACAACACCAGAATTTTGATTACCCCTGACGACACAGTTCAGTCACCTGGAATGTGTCCATCACAATCTGGGAATACAGAAGCAAGAAGACAACTACTAAGAGCAGATCCAGAGGAAGACACAGAGTCATGTTACATGCTGTGAGCCTTCTCACATGACCTTAGTCCCAAATTCTGTTTCAAAGTTTGGAGGGTGCAAAAATGCACTGAACAGACAGATCTCTGATTTCATCAGCCCTGATCATAGGCCACCTGCCTCCATCTGAGCTCTTCCTTAACCATGACTGCTTATCCCAAATACTTTTGAACTCATCATTCACAGCCTTTACTTCTCAGCCACACTCAGCCCAATCTCCTTTTCCATATCTTCTCTTCCAGCCATGTCCTAGTTCTCACTCTCGCAACACAGCCTCCACTTATGCTTTCACCTCTACCTCCTCCTTAATCTTCCCTCTCAGAGGAGTGATTTCTCCCACTACTTTCTCATCCTCACAGCTATAAAACGCTTTCACTGTGGAGGCCATCAAAAGATTAGGAGGACCCGTTGCTGATTCTCCAATTTGGTCCTGCCGGGTGGATTTTAGGAAGAGCATCAAAAGATGGCATCACAGCACACACACCTCACATCACTAAGAATCACATCTCTAAAGAACAGTGGTACTAGAACTGTTTAGAAAAAAGGCTGCAAGAATTTATTATAGACAAAATAAAGATCTGTTCTTCTTTTGAGGTTGGAACTGGTTAAAACACTTTAGAAGAGGTTGATCCTGAAAGAAATCAGCTTCAAGTGGAACACCCTGGGAAAAACTAAGCCAAAATATCTACTTTTGATCAAATTGTAAGATAATAGACAGGTCTAACGACACTGCTTTAGGGAAAAGAAGTAGACTTAAGAAAAGTACTTGAAATCCCTAGTTTTCCTTAATTCTGTAATGAGTATTTGGCAACCCTGACAACAGGCTGCCCTATTTATGATTCACAGCATGCTCATCAGGGTTGTTCTCCATTAACTGCATGCCCTATTAAAAACCACTCACATTTCCAAGTTTCAGCCACAATGGAAGGATAGAATCGGCTTTTAAGTTTGCATGTAAATTTACTCTTCATTCCCTATCCAAGACAGCATTGACCAATTCCAAAGAAAACGTAAGCTTAGGCTGCAGACAGGTATTTACTGAAAGACAGGTAGTTACTCAAAGTTTTGCAGCAAGATCACTGCCCACCACCTGCTCCCCTGCCTCAACAAGCTTTTGTCACAGTTCATCAGCAATGAATTCAAACAGACAGGTCCACACAGGCTCTCAAAAGAAAATAAATCAATCAACCACAACAAAAGGAGGAATAACTGTCTTTAAAGAAGGAATTTCAAGCACACAAAGCGTATCTTTGCTGCAAGAGTTAATATGAAAAAAACCCACAAAACACACACTGCTGGGGAAAAAATTCTATTCAAATTCAGCCTTTACCAAGTTGAAATTACACTTCATTGGATAGCTGCAGTTATATCAGAAGCACCGATTTATTCTTGTAGGGTAATTTTAAATACTGAGCTAGATAAAGTAATTTTATAGATAATAAATTAGCTTTGGGGGAGAAAAAAAGAAGGTAAGTAAAACTGATTTTACTAGACTTGAAGATTTTTTTCTTATGGTATTATATTCCTGATATCTTATTTGCTAGTGAACTCTGTACATTTCAGAAGAACTTGAAGAATTTCAAGTTGCTGCACTTCAAAATAGCTAGAATCTGTATTCAACTTTGGTAAGTAATTTCTACCATTTCTTGTCTCCGCAACAAGCTGTGAGATAAAAAATTAACTGATCAGAGGTACATTGAGGATCTTGAATCATTCAGGTATGATAGGCAAGTATTGCAGTAGTTAAAATTATATTGTTTTAAATTATAACCCTGTTTTATATTTCTAGGTTTTACAGAGTTTTATGAAGTGTAAAATTGCATGCATTAACCTTCTGCCACATCTACGAGACTTCTGAAAAAGTATTCATCCTTGTGCAATCTATTTCTTGTAAAGGGAAAAAAACATGCAAAAAACCCACAGAAAAAAGCAAGCATGCCTACTTCCCAGTAGACAAATAAATCTCATATGAATCAGTGAAAGCTTTATGTGTATAAAGCAAAAAATATCAATCAGGAACATACTTCCCACCCACATTCATGAGCTGACTGAATACGCGAGACCTAATACTTGACAAATACTGACTTCAGTGAAATCAATGTGAAAAAGTTGCAGTCATATGTTATGGCTCTTAAGTACATCACATTTAATATCTTCCAGGAACTGTTCCATGTCAAGCTAAGCCTGTTGATGTGCATATTATTCCGTACAAACAGACCAATTTCTTTCAATCAATGTAAGTGCCCCTGTGCTACAAGGGATCTTCTGGGTCATCAAGGGCAATCCCCACTGACAGAGACAACATATCACTGAATTCCTTTCATAAGCCAACCAATCTCCATCATAAAAAAGCTTTTTCTTCGTTAAGCCTTTCAGTGCTAAACTGTGAAAGTCCAATTGCTTGAACTTTCAAGAACACTCCTCTAACTTCATGTTTAAGTTTGTGGACTGTTTATCTCCATTTATTTCTGTTCCAGCACAGGCCTATAGATTGAACAGTCCTTTTGCCTCAGCATCACCTCTCCCCCTACTAACCTTACCACCATCTCAACCTGCTTATGACTTGCCAGTCCCTCACAGGCATACTAGTCCCTTCTCAGGTTCTCCAGGCACCCGTCACCTTAAGTGATCTCTACACCTTTTCTACAACTTTTGTTACTAACTTCATTTTTATCTTGAACACAGGATGACTCAAGACTTGAAACCCGTATTGCACATTATGTTTTTTCCAATGCATTTTAAAATAGCATTAGTATCCTCCCTACTCAAAATATAGTTCCTGACAAATCGTATACTATTTGCTTTTGCTGTAGCTGCAGCACTGTCTCTTCCATATCCACTGAGGTCAACCATTAGCCTTTTGAGGAATTAGACAAGAAAGCATCAATATTAAAGACTGGTAAGATAAACAAACAAGAGAATTTTGTAAAGGTATATCACACAAGGAATGAAGGAAAACTAACTCCTGCAATATCAACTATGCTTGCAATAGTCCAGGACTAGTAGTAAGTATACATTGCTTAACAAAAATGGAAGTAACAGTCTGCAAGAAAAGAGAATTAGGTTTTTATATTAAAAAAAAACCAACAAATTAACAGGAGCTATACCAAATCAGTCTGAACTGGCTAACCCTATTAATAAATATATACAGACTAAATGCTTTCAGTGTAGCTTGACTTTCTCCGTACATGGAGAGCACTGGAACACTATGCAAGTTTTAGACCTCAATTACAACAACCTAACAGGATTAAGTAAAAAAAAAATAAATCTATAACCATATTTTAATGCATAAATTCCTTATTGTCGTTTTTAGTTGACAAATATCTATTTCATAGCAAAACAACATCATAGGAACAGCTGGATGGCAGTTTTAAGCTCAAATGAAGCAGCATCACATGCTGACAAGTCATCTCTCTGATTGCTTTTGAATGCCAGCACATGCAGATTTATTCTCTGCCATAAATTAGAACAATTATTTCTCTGTAGTTCATTTTTATTTCAGACAGTGAGCCCCTGCACATATTTTTAAAGGATATCTTCCCTTTCCTTGATGATAAGTTCATTCTGTTCCTCTAGGTGTCTGATCTTCTTCTCAAACGACTCCTGTTCAGCTTTCAGCCGTTCTTCTGTCACCTCCTTTTCTTCACTTACCCTGAAAAGAATTTGAGAGAAATAAAATATATGCCCATAACCACAGTGCCTGACTTGAAACTCCTTTGCTTTCCAGGTAAATGGATATCACTGTGTCTACCCTTATCTTATTAGTTCTTCATAACTTTATCTTACCTTATTATGCTGGAAGACACATATGACTTCATGCAACAGATTATGTTTTCACAGACCCTGGTCTCACTAGAGTACATGCATATTAATGGACAGTATGTAACAACAAAGCAAGAACAGAACCCACAATTAGATTTGTGCAGCCTGAGTCCCTGCAGCCATAATGAAGACTCACTGGGATCCTTACAAACCTAGGGCACGTAGACAGACAACTCAAATAGGACAGCTCAGCTGCTGAGACAGGAATGAAACTGAAAAACGTTTTTGTTTCTTAATCTATAAACTAATCCTCCTTTCACATTTACCGGTAAAATCTAAGTCCAGGACAGGCATCATTTTTCTTGTTAGTTTTCTCCAAACAAAACAGACTGTCCTCTTCAGGGGATATTAAAATACCAAGCCACAGGAGTAAATTTTCCATTGTCTGAGCCATGGTACACTATATCTTGCTGCTCAGTGTAAATAATTGTATCAAGATTAAAAGATGACAATGCGAGAAAAGTTTACAATGATCATTTATTCTGCACCTCAAGTGCAGGCTGTAAAAACAATTACTCTGGTATCACGTAGGCAAGATGATCATTATGCACAGATGATCTTGTAACTATGCTAAAAAACATGGCTTAGAAATCATGGTTCTATAAAAGCTCTACAAAAATAAAGTAACGAGCTTAGACTAATAAATATTATTGCTCTGCACTTAGGCAATTTCTGTTGCTGAAGGCTCTTAAAGTTCAGCCTTTTATGATGATGAAACAGCTGCCACAACACAGGTGACAGGAGACCAAAGCAGTACAACTTTTAGAAAACTTCAATTTTAACTTCCTTTAAGGGGAACAGTCCTATAGGGAGGGGAAAGAGAGAAAAAATGTTACATGTATTTATACACGCACACACACACACTCAGAGAAAGAGAGGGAGAGAAAGGGAGGCACTGGACTAAGCCTCCTACGGGTCCCATCAGACTCACTCACATTCCTGAGGACTCTATTTGGGGACTGAGCTATGCATTTCACATCATGATGTTTCCCGTACAGGGCACAGATTTGTTTTGATATTCCAGTGGAAAAGTCATAAATACCACAACTGGGTCAGCCCCTGGGGTGAACTACAGACAGGCAGCGTTCTCCAGCTCTAAGATCAACCCACAGCCCTTCCCACAAGAGCTCCAGCAGATTGCATGAAGTTGGAAATAATTAATAACACTGAAATTCACATCTTTTCCTCTACAAACCTAGAGAGAGAAAAATGACACATAGCATATAAACAAATTATTTAAATTGAAGCTTCTTGAAAGCTTGAAAGTTTCTAAATCACACAAAAAAACCATAGATTTAGCATAGAAACATTTTGCCTTGCATATGCCCATGGTCTCATTTACAGCACTGTCCCAGACAGTATTCATCAGCTAATTCCCTTCCCCTCCACTCAAAGGCTGTCAGAAGGTAGTGCACACATCAGAAAATAAAAAGGGAACCGGCTGAATTAACTCTGGGTCCATCCCAACACATATGTACTCCTTCCGCAAGTAGCCAACAGACTCTCAAAAACTATCTACCAACACACACCTTTGCTCCCTGCGGCAGTTACAGCTATGGTACGTACACCACAGGCTGCAGACCCAGGCTCCTGCATCTAACCACAATCAGTTTGTTTTCTCTGAATCTAGAGCAACTGGATCAGCAACTTCAGCATGTATGACCCTCCTTCATGTAATCAATGCAAGACGCAAGAATGCTTCCTGTTTCTTAGGGTCAAAAAAAAAAAAAAAATAGAGTACAGAGAATAAAAAACATCAATTAGAAAAAGACAATGAAGACAGCAACAACCACACGAGTGACAGACAGAAAGGAAACAAGAACAGGGGAGGGAATAAAACATCAGAAGGAAAGGAGAGGACAAGCTTAATCTCCAGGGCACTATATAAGGAAGGATGGTAGCTTATTAACTGCAGGAGCGATGCTACATTATGAAAAGGTTAGGGACAATTGAAACACTGCGCCATGCTGGCATCTAAGAATATTGAAATCAAACAGCAGCATAAGAAAATAAGATACGGTAAGAAAGAACAAAGCACGAGAGAAATTAGACTAAACCTAGCAGGTTTTGTCCATCTCTCAAGTTTGTGGTTTCCTGCTTATACCAGTTTGCACCCCGTCCACATGCTGCATTTGTATTTAACACAGATCACAGCATATTCCCAGGCACACAAATACATTGTGCCACATATCTTATGTAGTAAATGACCGAGAACAGTAAGTGATTTAGAAGAAACGAGGCAGTACGTGTTTATGTATCACAAAGCAGGAGACAGTCCATAAAGGGCAGGCAAGATACAGAAGACAGTTACTCACAGGAGGAGGCAGAAGGAAGTCAGAGAAATCAAATACAAGAATGTCATTGGATTATGCTGTGTTTATGTCACATCCTATATATACCTCAGTGAGATTTTTCATATACTTATTTCTTTGTCTTCTGGCAGTAAAGAACAGATGATTTTCAGCAGAAATAGGAAGGACTTCACTAATGCCGAACAGAAATGTTACAAGGCTGATAATGCTCCTCTAAAGGATTTTTGAGCCACTTTTCACCTGCTTGAGGTCAGAAAAGAGCATTGAGAGAATGAAGGCACCACAACTACAAAGGGAACAATTGCTCCATTGGGCAACATGCTGGTGTCCAGCTCTGTTATTGTAGTTGCCAGGAACAAATAGAGGGCTGACAGCTGAGAGTGAAGATGACAAATCAGTAGAACTATTCCTGCTGTTCAGTGTCTGCAGCATCCCCTTGCATGCAATTTATGTTCACCTGTCTTCTGGCATAGGACACCATCTTTGTTCAAGATTTGTTTTAAATGTAACACTTCAAAGCTTGTGTAATTCCAGACACATCTAAATATAGATTTAATTTTATTTTACAGGAGCCATTGTAGGAATAGAAAAATTCATAATGCAGATATATTGACAAAAAACTCTCAGCAGTCGTAGGGTTGAAATTAATTCCTAATTCACCAGTTCCAATTATTGTGCCATGCTCCCAATTCCACTGCTGATACTAGTAGTTCAAACTGTCAGATCTGAAGAAGGAATTCATCAACAAGTTTGCTGATGACATCAACTCATTCCACTGAGTAAGCAGGATTGATGCTCTCCAGGTGGAATTTCTGAAGCACTGCACAGGTCAACAGCACTTGAAGTTTTATTTGTCTAATGAAAAACTGGCATGCACAAGAAAGAGCCATGATAATATTCACATCAACTCTACACTAGGGACAAAACTCAAAAGTAACTCTTCCTGACTGAAGTCACTTACAATCTTTACAAAAGAAAAGAAAAGCTAAAAAAGCAAATTAAAAATAGTATTTTCTATTATTAAAAAACATGAGAGCAAAAAGAACTTTTAACAAGAGAAATCCGAATGCATCAAGAACTGTGGCTGAGCAAGATGAGACAAAAGAAGAAATAAAAGAAGGGGCACAGATACTGAAAACTTCACTTAGTTCTATTCTCATTGGGAACACTTATATTCCAGAGAACACTCATCTTCCAGAGAACACTCACCTGATAGCAGTCTGCCAACTAGCTAGCAAAAATCAAGATATTTCAGTGACCATTCTCAAAACCACAACTTTTACATTCCAAGCAAAGAATGCAATCTGGAACAGGCGAGACCACAGGAGGAGTGAAAGCAGTGCATGGACCAAGAAAAAAGCATCATGCAGAGGCCAGCACACACACAACCCATGGAAAGAAATCAGGTATTCCAAGTGATAGATGCACTCCAGAAAGATGAAACAACAAGTTTTCACACCAGGTTTGATCACAACATGCCGCTGGCAGAACTAAACAACAAAGCAACTTCTAATACCAGCTCTGCAGGAAGACAGAATGGCAGTATTTTTTTGTCTAAGGGCACTGTTCACAAATTTGATACATTTTACTCAAGCATCATGGGCAGTTTATATAAATTAAAACAAATAACAAAAAAACCCAAAGATACCACAACATAATTGAAATTGCTGCACAATGGATACATTTTATGATATGCAACTTGCAAAATAATACAAAGCTAGATTTCACAGCATGAATTTATAGCTGCAAATGACTTTTTAAGCACAAAAGGTACGTGTGATTGGTGAGACAATAATCCTAGGCATGCTTTACCTATCAACAAGAAGTAATTTCCAGATGAGCTTAGGGATATCTCATTTGCAGTCTCACTGCCTGACCAATTAAGAGAACTGCAGCACAATATCTTCTCCTAAAGTTGCACATAAAAAAGAAGAATAAAAGATCTTGACATTGAAGTTAAAGCCAGGTAACAACTTTGTTAAATATGAGGTAGAGTAACCCAGGACAGAAGGCAACCCAAGAGGCCAAACACTGCAGATTTGTAATACAGGCTTCCACAGGCCAACTGTCCTTCAAAGATCCTAAGTGCTTGAACACTTAAAACAGCAGATATACGCTACAATAGTTTTACTGTCCTCCTTTGTAATGGTTACCAGTTCTGTAACCAAATTAACCTTCTGTTTTAATTCCCGTTTTCACCTTTCGTTGAAAAATTTCCCTTTCAGTTGGTCACTTTCATCTTCATATCAAGATAACAAGTCCATAGAAAGCAATGCCATTAGATAAGACTAGCATCCCAGTCTGCCAGCACCCTAACAAAGCTTTTAGGAATGCAAGGTCTTGGGAAGCAGGAAGCATTTTCTCAATGAGGAACAAAGGGGCTGTCTGAAGTCTGCTTTACCAGCTGCCAGATACAGGTCATTCTGGACATGCCATTGGTCTTTGACAGAAAGACACTAATCTCATACTAAAAACCATCTCCTAGCTTACTTGAAAAAGTTGATCACTCCTTCCCTTGGGCAGATAAGGGCATTGTGATACTTTTCTTCTTGAATTGCTTTCAAAGATTTGTTTGCAAAGACAACAAGGAGGCAACTTTATCCATGTTTAACCTATCTGAAGAAAGAAAGAATACGAAGTAGTAAGGTACCAATTCTTACCACTAAAAGCAAAAATTAAACTTTCACGAACCATTCTATGTCACTTAGTCAATGCCTTTGTTCATTCAAAACAAAACTGCACCATTTGAGTTGTACAGGCATATCTGAACTGCGCAGACAGGGAAGAAGTAGTATTTATGACGTACGTGTCATCATAGGAGCCAGAAAGTCACAGTACTATGGCTACACATCAGTTAGGAGTGGGGTGAATGCTTGCAAGTTCACACATGCTCACTCTCTCGGCAAAGGAAGTTATGACCCTCTCCATTCAGGTAAATGCCAAGACAGATAGAGCTCTCAAAATCTGCATATCACTTAAAATATTTCACTCCAGAACACTTAGTAACAATTCTCGGTATGAGACCTAGCAAGTCCTTAACGCTCAGGAGTCAACTGGCTATATGTCCCAGAGGACTTTGCGCTGCTCCCTCTTGGAAGAGGCTAACATGTCCTGACATTGGTGCAAAGTGTGAGGGTAGGAACCTTTCAGAGTCTTCATCATGTCACTGCTAATTCAATTACATAAACTGATGACTGCTTCAGGAGTAGCCTGAAAGCTCAGAGAAAGTCTTTTTTGTTGCTTAAAAGGACTGTTTGTAGGAAGAGCTAAAATTTGCTCTCACTGTGCCTGTCACTTTCACCACTGTGCCAGCAGTGCCTTGATGAAAACACAAAAGGTGCCATGCTGGTTGTTCCTGAAAATAATGGCTGGTCACATTCAAGAATTTCCCATTTACTCACAAAGCTCTTTCACATTCAGGTGAATGACTCATTCTACTCAGAAAGCCTCCAAAAAAAACCACAACAATCTGAAAAGAATCTGCTGACATAAAAAAAGGCTGAAATTCACAACATTTGAGTCTTCCAAACTTCGAATCCAGTTTGCCTCTCTCTTTTCACCTTAATAGGGAAGATAAACTGGATGCATCTGAGAAAAGCAAAATAATGGTTAGATTTACAGGTGGCAGCACAGAACAAAAACTAAGACTATATAGAATAGAAAGGATACAGCCAAGTCCTTTCTTTCAACCCAGTCTCAAAATTCAATGCCATGACGTCCCTAAGAGCTAATGTCATGTCAGCCACTGGAATCCCCAGGAACAGAGCATTATAGCCCAGTAACAGATTTTTTTTCAAAGGAAGAAATAATAATGCCAGCATCAGAATTCATTCAGACTGAGGCAAAGTCTGAAACTGCAGCTTATTAGTTACTGCACAGGAACACACCTTACCAATGTCCAAAAGTGCACTGGGAATGCGAGTTGGAGAAAGAGAAGGAAAAAAAAGAGAAAGAAAAGTACATTCTGTCTCCTTCACCAGTTGCAGAAGTCAGGAGAAAGACCAATAACATGCACTGCTTAAATAAAAACTTAGTTGAAATTAAGGCCCCAGGAGTTAATCGTATTTTGCTACTGATTTCCACACAGACAGAATTTTACCACTGTACAACTGTCTTCATACAGACAGCTACTGACGAATCTACTTCTGTCCACCACCCTCAGTAAACATGCAGGAATTAGTCACAACTATCATCATTTTCATTCATAAATAGCAGCAAAAAAAGAACTGTGAAATATAGCTCTGTTGAAGTGAGATCTTTATTATCCCAAATATTTACTGCAGTACACCCTTCCTGGAAAACTTTCAGCATCCTGATGGTTCTTTTTCTTCTCTGAAATAGCAAAGAATGTCCTACTGCATGTAAAAAAATCTCCATTATTGCACAACTATGGATGAAAATTATGGAGAGTTTTAAAAAAGTGACGAGGTGAGCGGAATTAAAGTTCAACTTCCCTATTACTCTGCAAAGGACTTTTAATTACATCCAATAAAAATATGATTAGGTTTAAAAATAAAAGAGAACTAAGTATAAAATAATAGTGTTCCACTAATTTTACTTTTCAAAATTAATGTTGCTGCACCTTCTATTTTTCTTCGAAGAAATGTCAGGCAGAAATATCAAACTGTCCTCAGGGAAAAATCACAGCATCTGAGATTTAAGAAGAATCCCATGCTTAAATGAGTTAGTGTACTACTATTCACTAGGGAGCAGTGTATTATGAGGAACAATGTAATAAAAGGCTTTTTTTAATATTAGAATATACCTCTATATATCAACAGTGGCAAGAGTGTCCGAATAGCTCCAACATCTGACAATTTGTAACCAGGCTTCCCAGCAATCTACTCTTTATGACAGCCTTAACTAGACATTTTCTAACACATCAGCTAGGATAAAATAGAGTTGCAAGCATGAAGAACTTCAGAAATTACTAAAATACTGTATAGCAAGAAATCCTATATCGGTACAAATTATTAGCAGACAAAATGGTCCGCTGGGCGAGGATAATCAGAGAGAAAATATTCCTAGCCGCACCAGAGACTTATTGCATGACCTTGAGCAAGTAACTTAATTTTCCTGCCCAAATTTTCCTATATAAAAAGGGCAGTAATGCTTGCCAATTATTGCACAGACACACAAAATCTATAGCAAAAAGCATTTCATTAATACTGGAGAGCTTGCATTTTGTTCTAGAAAAACTTTGCCTTTATCAGTTCTCAGCGTGGACACCAACTCCTAGCCCAAAGGATCGAACATCATCTCACGAGACTTTCCCCTCTATTGTTGTGCAAAAACCTACTGAGGTTCCACATGCTCCTTCTCAATTTTACAAACATTATGTAAGAAGCAGATACACCAAGATTCTGAACTGCTACAGACACAGAGGTTGGAGGGGTGAAGGGGAAATCTCCTCACTAAAACTCAGCCAATATTTCACATCACATATTTTCATGAATGCAACAAGCATTGGAATCAAACTTAGAAAAAACTTTTTGCTAAAGCTCAGAATCTTTTACCATTTCCACCTAGCCTTTCAAAGAACAGTGAGAACTTGAGGAAATTAATCAAAACAAAATAAAGTTTGGCTAGATAAATTAAAATTGTGCTAGACTCTTTATTGCTTTACACATGCAAACATGGACAAATACTGACTAATGTTTCAGCCACAAGATCACCAATACATGTTTAACGTGGCATTCCATATAAGAGCTTTCCCTTCACAAAGAAGCACTACAAAGCTTCATATCAACAAAGTCTGTCACTTCTAAAATATAATGTGTTCATTTAAAGCATATGATCAAAGAAGCAAACAAAGCCATGTGACTAAGTTTACACATATGAACTACAGGTCACTAAACATTGGCTCTTGTTTTCAATCCATTTAGGGAATTATGAGTCAGGAAGCAAGGAAAAACTGATCAGGCTGCTTTGCTGTTTGTATCTCTTCCAGTAAGAAAAATTACCTTATGCAAATAATCAGTTCCATAATGCAGTTCTACATTGCTTGGTGTTAATTAGAGGAATGATTCTCCTTAAATATAATGCATTTCAGGTGATGCTTATTCTCACCTGGCAAGTTCTTTAATTAAGTTTGCAATGCGTCTCTTGTCCTCAGGACACAAATCTTTTAAAGAAGCACTCTTCACTCCTCCTTCATTAGTGACCTGAAAATTTAAAGTAACACTTTAGAAGAAGTAACACTTCTTCTTTGAAGAAGAAAACATACTTCATAAGATATTAAAGGCATTTCAAGACATAATAATTCTAAGTTGAAAGTAGACAAATTCCAACTGGAAATAATACACATTTTTTAAAAAGTAAGTACTGTTCAGTGAAACAAATTACCAAATCACAGAATTCTTTAAAGAGACCTGTAACTCAAGTGCAAGCTCCTAGCTTCAATACTAAACATGCTGGGTAAAGTTTTAAGACAGACTATTCATGGATTCATGCTAGAAAAAGGGTAGTATGTTCTTGTGACTTTAAATCTAGGGCAGCAATATCCAAATCCAAGTTCAAACTTTATTATTTTGGTATCTTAAGATAAAGAAGAAGAAAAAGAAACATTCTGCACTTATGACAGAAGTATACAAAACAGCAAAAAAAGAAATGCAATGTATTGTTAGAGGATAGTAAGTCCTTATTCCAAAGGATTTTTTTAATATTCCGACAAGTGTATATCCTTTCACACATCACTATCATGTCGCTTCAATCTCTTATTTGCTACATTCATACTCACTACTCCTTCTCAAAACAAACCCTTAGCACACTCCAATACAATGGTTCTAAGAATGCATCCCTTTACCACACCTACAACTGCAGCATTTGGTGTGAGTGCCCACCAGAGGGCACATCGCGGTTGACTCTTGGAAAACTCCTGAGTACTACTGAGGCTACTGGCACTACCTGCACTGACTGTTCACAAGCAGGAAACAGTTTCAAATGCTAAAATTGTTTTTATTTACAAAAAAAAAAATCTGTCACGTGTTTCTCAGCTCTCCAGTGCTACCAATAAGCAGAAAATAAGAATTCCAAAATTAAAATGGCAGTAGGAGCTATGCCATTGTGTCCAAGATCCTGTCAAGTTTAAATTTTCACTTAATCTGACTGACTTATTTTCAGTTTAGACTTTTACAAACCTATAAATATAATCAAATCTCCCTGAGAGTATACAGTGCTTAACATGAGATGCAAGAATGCTACCAAATTCCTTGCAGTTTGGCCACGTTAACACAATACAGGACAAAACAACCTCTGAGCACACAGTGCAAAGCTGAGCTTCTCTCCCCTCATTAGCAGAAGTGGAAGCTCATCTACTCACAGAGAGGAAGTGCCCCTTTTCATTCTTAGCTAATTGCTTCTTGAACAGTGGTTTGAAACAATTAAAGCACTATGTTGCCTTTGATGATGATTTTATATGGACTGTGCTGACCTTTCAGTACACTCTGATTTTAACTTCAATGTATTTTCTTAAAAATTACAAGAAATTAGAAGAAAAAAAAAAGTTTCACAAAGATAATTCAACTTCAGGGCTTTGCAAGGGACAGTTTATTCCAGTCTCCTTCCAAAACATATGCTATTTACAGTCATACAAATGCAGAGAGAATGCCTTTAACTGAATTTAACTTCAACTAAACATACGATTGAAGGATCACAATACCTATCAGAATACAGAATAACCTTCAGAAGGAAACCCTACTGCTTCGAAATTTCTAATGCTATAAACTATAAGAAAAGCATCAACTGCTCTCTAATAGGAGTAGACCAGACAGTTAATCAAAGCCAAAGGTAATGTTAACTGACAAAGCTATTCCTACTACTTTGATGCATTTTAACTTAATATCAAAACTAAAGCTATTTTATCCTACTAAAATCAACAGATTTTAGCAGCAAAAAGGCCTCTGAAAAGAATTTCACAAGTTTTGTTTCTAACTTATATAACTTGGTTAATGAAATTGAAACACAACTTCTTTAGTACTTGGCTAGTAATGTACAGATCAGGGGCTACTCAAAGCTACACCCATCCTCTCCCTGTACACATACATACATAGAAATACACATAATGTGCTTACATAGCCCCAGTTTCACACCACTTATATAAATTAGCACATTCAGCCTAGGTTCTCTTTAGGTGGGCAAATAATCTCTGTGAAAAAAGTACTTTTTGCCAGCAAATCACCATGCAAGTGGGCAAAAAGTGGAAGAGATTGCAAAAATAACAATACTTTCAAACTGTTTAAAAGTTTTTAATGTAAAGATTTTCTGCCATATTTCTATCATCTGCAGTCTTATGAGCAAGAACTATTTGCCTTTACTGACCTGCTGCCCCATTAGATCTCCTGTACTTCTAACAGGATCCATGGAAACAGAAGCAACTGCTATAGGCACCTTTAGATTAGTTTCACTTTTCTGACACCTTGGCAAATACCTTGTTCTTAAATTTCCTTTTGTTGACAGTCCTGTAGGTAAAAGACAAACAGAACATACAGGTTATAAAGTCAAAAGGGACCCTTCTCTTACCTCCTACAACAGGACTTCAACAAGTACATCCTCACCTTAGCAGCTGTTTTTGAAAGGCATGAGCATTTCAGGTATATGTTTGCAGCTGCCCCCAGCCTCTCAATCCATAAAAAAAAATTAAGATCAGCAGAGCAGAAAAAGGGATGCAGGGCACTGAATTGCATCCAGCCACAATTAAAATTGAAGTAAATTCTGCAATGCACATGCTGTCCTCTAACTGGAGTCCAATAGAAAATCCGTGCTTGTTTAAGATGCAAAAGCATAAAATCAAGCTTCTGCTTAGACACTCAAAAACAATAAGGAACCAAGCAGCAGTAATGCTGTTAAAAGCACTGCTCATATGATAAAATGTAACTTTTTTGTTACACAGCCAACCCTCTGATTGCTCAGGGTAATTGTCTGCTCCTTTCAGGACCAGGAATATGAGTAGGGCAACACCACAGTGCACACTCCACAGATCACCTACAAAAAACCTTCCTGACATAATTAGAATACATTCGCCCCTACTGACAGTGCCAACCCTAAAGCACTGAACATCCCAGTGCTCAATTACAAAGTGCCAACACTGACACCAGCACTAAAACCTCCCAGAGACAGATGAAAGTACATAGCTCCTTGGTGCTGCCTCAAGGTTTGTTTGGACCGTTGAGAAGTGCAAAAACTTTTGAACAAAAGATATGAATTTATACTAGCAGATACATTACATTTAGTTAGGTAAAGAATTTTAGAAGTATGTCAGCAATTCAATTAAAAGAATTAAATTGTGAGCTTCAACACCTCCATGCTCATACACAAGGGAAAACTGTTTCTGAAATTCTCTTCCATGGAAGTGGAAGAATCCTTCCCAGAGAGAATCCATTTCCATCATTTTGGATCACTGCTTTCTTTCCAAAGCACAGAGCCCAGCAATCTGACATCACCTGCCTTGAACTATGCTAGCTGCTTAAACACAGAGCTGTTTGGCCATCAGTTTTGGAGGGCAATCATGCTACTCCAAAGCTAGAGAGTAGGATTTCTCAAAATTTATACCTGCTGGACAGAATCTGGACATATAAATAATTTTACTAGAGTCAATCATTCCCAGATACATTTTCAGGACCCAGCATCAGTGTAAAAGATGTGTTTGAAAACAAATAGAAAATTCTGAAGGGGGACTAACAACACCTATTTCTCACCAGGGATGTACACAAGGATGCAATCAGTAAATCAAGATGTAGAACACTAATTAAAAAAAAAATGTTATTTTTCTTTACACAATGAATCTTCAATTTAATTGTTCTCTTCAAAATTTACAAAATACCTAAACACCTTTGATGCATCAACACTTTTTGGAGATGACATTAAAAATTCAGCTTACCTTATAGATTGGATAAAACTATGCCGTACATGCAATAGAAACAACTCCCCTGAAACTATTCATCTTACGCTGCATGCTTATCTAAGCAGCAGAGCATAAATTCTTTACTATAATCCTGTACATCCCATTACAACTTCTGATGACTCTGTACCTTACATACTTAGGTACGCAAACCACGTACCTGAAAAGACATTGAAAAGTTTAACACTCACAGGAAAACCCTTTGTTTACAACTATGAGAAGGTCATACCTGAAGCAGATACTACTGGTTGTTCTTCATCAGAAACTGCATGCGGCTTTGTTAAAGGTCATAAACAAAAGGAGAGCAGGCTTGGTCCTTTAAACAGAACTATAAAATTAAGTATTTTGTCTCTTAATTTTAAAGGAGTTGATAAGGAATAAACTGGCAATACCTTGGGAGAACCAAAAGCAAGAAAATTTACTTGAAAACACAAACAACACACAGTTGCTAAAACAGAAAGCATTACTCCTTGTTCAATGTGCATTAATTTCCAGTCTGTGAAGACGATCGCAGAGGTCACCTTCACAAAGTCCCAGGGACCAGTCCCAGTTGCAAGGGCAATTAGTGAGATAATGCAGTAATAATATTTATTTAAGTTAGAGTAGGTTATCATTATACAATGAACCTCTTATTATGTAGGGATGATAAATTTCAAAATAGTGTATGTTCACATTGCAATGAAATACATTTGCACAATATACTCTGAGAAACATTAATGAGGATGAATGCAAAAGGTTTTAAAGGAAGTTGGTCATCCTCATCTGATCATCACATGATGAGTAACAGACAAAAGCCTGAGGACTGCTCTTCTTTAAGACCAGGATTTGTTCTTAAGTAGTTCCAAAAAAGAAAACAACTTTCAAATTACTTATTGCTTTAACTCTTAAATTACCTGATTGCAGAAAACACTTAAAAGTCACAAAGGACCACACGCCATATTATTTACGCTATGTTAGCAGTCACTGAGCTTGAATCCTTGCCTCCTAGAAGTTATTAAAAATAGGACTCAACACAATTCCAGGAAGCGTGCAAACTACAGCGTCTTCCTTAAAGTAACAGTTTCACTTAGAAAACGTAAAGAATTTATTCCTACGTAAGTAACTAACATTATACTAAAATGAAAAACAAAAGCACAGGGCACAAAATTCTGCTCCACTATCTTTAGTTTATACTTCTTTATTTTCATCTGCGTTCTAAGGCTGGCCAATTAACTCAACTACCTGATTTCTGTACTGCTTACAGATAAACACATTTAAGGTTTTGCACTTGTCTTCGTACAATAAAGTGAAATTGTGAAAATACTTCAAATAATCTCTAACAAACTTTTGCCCTAACTTTGATTTTGATAGTAGCATCTCAAAAAACTAATTGAATAAATCACTATATAGCGAAGAAAATTAGCAACAGCCCACAAGCTTTCCCCTGTGGACAGCAACTTCACATCTAATCCATCACACCACTGGTACTAGGCACACTGGAAGGGTTTGATCACAGGCCCACTTGCGATCTTGTTGCTCCACTGTATCACTTGTAGACAGTGATCACTCTTCAGACTTACACCAGTTTGAAAATGTAGTCTTGTCAAAGCCATCCCTCTCTACAAATGTTGATGGCTCTTCTGTTCTCTCTAAGCAGCAGCCTGATGGCTCTAGCCCTCACAACACAATACGGGGTCATGCCATGAACAGGTGAGGAAGCTAAATAAACTCTGAGCGTAAAGCACTAAGTCCCCTCTTTCCAAAAAGCACCAAGATAGATCAGAAGTAGAATCCAGAAGTACCACAGCCCAACCCAAACAGCTGTGTCAGAACAACTGTGACAGCAATCTGCTGGATACAGAGGAGAGCATCTTCAACTCATATAACTACAGGAAACAACAAACTTCAGCACAGACAATTGCTTTCTTAACTGACATATGGTTAATCTGTGTGTCAGCATATGGCTATAGAAAATAAAACAGATCTGCCTAAACTTTGGCTTTTGAAGCTTGTCTCCAGTATCAGTACTGCTATGGACAGATACGTCGCAGCAGCATGAAAAAAATTAGTCAACATTGTGCTGTTGGTCCCTGCAGCCACCAGGACCACTCTCTCAAGAAGGTTCGCAGCCCGATACACTAGAGCAAACCAAAGTCAGATCTGGTAACCTTAATTAGCTGAACTGAAAATACCAGTGATTCAGCAGCTGATTCATAAGCAGGTCCAACATCCCTGTCTCAGAGTGAAAGACTCAGGACAGTACCAGGAGCGTTTAACATCAATCCACTACCACGTGCTTCTCAAGATGCCTAATGAGGTGCCTGTACACATTATAAACCTTGTACTGCCACAGCTAACACTCAAGGCAGCAGCAGAGATAGTCATCACAGGCATCAAAGAAACTGAATCATCTTGTGATGCTGCACAGCTGCCCTGTAGCAAGCTAAAGATTCAAGACAGCGCAGCATGCTGGAGTCTGCCCCGCTATGCTGCATCTATGTGGCAATTATAAAGAGAAGCTTATTTTCCCAAAGCTATTAAACAAACATCACCAATCTACCAAATTTCCAAGTCCACTTTTTTAAAAGCATCCACTACTAATTGCTCTTGTGCCATAGGCATTAAACTTTTCCAAGATCAGAAGCAAAACTAACTACTCACAAAAACATTTAAAATGGAAACAGTTGTCACGAAGAGCTTTATTCCTTTGAGTATTATGACACATGAGGCCACTGCTGGGCTCAACAGACCATACTCAGTCATGGGAAATAACTTGTCACCCTAGTAATTAATTGAAAAAAATCACACTGCCATTTTAACTGCATCAACATTTTCATAACTGAACAGACTAGAGACAGTGTAGCAACAATTCTAACAATTCTAATGTGACTTCTAACCCTCACCCTATTGTATCAGAGAATGATGCCCCCTAAACAGCCCGCTGGATGGTTGACCCATTTCATCTGTGCATTGTTTTGCAGTGCATGTGCAATCAAACATAAATACAAGAGCACACACACAAATATTCTTCTTCTCAATCACTACTAGCTGATGCTGGAATCCTGCTCTCAGAGCAGTCAACATCGGTGCCTCCAGTCCTGTATAACTACAGCTAAACTGTGAGCTCCTAAACTTCTGCCAGGCCAGACTGCCAGTTCCACCCTTAACATCTTCATGTATCTGAGCCTCTAACTCAGCCACGTGACTGAAAACAATAACATCAATTCCTTCTGGCTCTCTGAACCATGCAAGTGCATCTCGCTCTAGCCAGCCTTTTACAGGCTGAACCACCAACCCCACAACCACTTACTCCATCTACGTGTCTATGCCCACATAGTGTCCTACTGCTGGAGCTTGTACATCTTCTGCAGACAAAGCCACCACACCTTCCCACTTGTCCCTGCTGGACAGAGCCCTCCAGCCCTCAGGTGCATGCCCCACAGGCTCACCCTAAACGTTATGTTTGTAGTCAAGCTTAGACACCAGACATAAAACACAGACCTTTTTCATAGAATCATAGAGGATCACTTTGCCCAAGGCTCCATCCAACCTGGTCTTGAACACCATCACAGATAGGGCATTCATGACTTCTCTGTTCCAGTGCCTCGCCACTCTCACAGGAAAATACTTCTTCCTATGACCTAAGCAAAATCTCCCCTCTTTCAGCTTAAAACCATTCTCCATCATCCTATCCTTGCACTCCCTGATAAAAAGGCCCTCCTCAGCTTTCCTGTAGGCCCTCTTTAAGCACTGGAAGGCTACTATAATGTCTCCCCAGGGCCTTCTCTTCCACAGGATGAAGAAGTCCAGCTCTCTCAGCTTGTCCTCATATGGGATGCATTCCAGCCTTCTGATCACTTTGTGGCCTCCTCTCGACAGGAGGATCCATGTCTTTCCTGTGCTGACTAGCACTGGACACAGGACTCCAGGTAAGGTCTCACAAGAGCAGAGTAGAGGCACAGAATCACCTCCCTTGCCCTGTTGGTCCCACTTCTGATGCGGCCCAGGATATGGTTGGCTTTCCAGGCTGCAAGTGTACATTGCTGGCTCATGTAGAGCTTCTCACCCAACAGCAACCCCAGTACCTAGGTTTTGCACGGTTTCTTTCTTTTGATGCTCTTAAAAGTTGTCATAAGCTGCATTAATTTCCTACGCATTTTCCTTCCCTTGGATGTCACAGCTAGGCCACACAGAACATGGACACTCAACTCTCCCTCCTCTAGCCAGCCACCTGTGCTGTTAAATCCCAGGTACGACTCCACTCTCCACACCCAGGCATGTGCTTAGCTCCCCATACTGGCAGGCACAGCCCCCAGACCCACTGCGCTGTGGCCACAAAACCCCATCCACCACACAGCTCCACAGCAGCTCTGGCTTCTCTATACCTACACCCCATAGCAGATGCCCTCATCGCCTGCCCTCACAGGCCAAGGCCAAACTCCCACCTCAGTTTCACCTCAGCTTCCCCTTACCTTCCCCGGAGCCTTCTTCACTGCCCCCTACCTCACCCAAAAGTAACCCCTTCCCACCTTCCCCACAGCCTTGTCCAACAGACCCTGCCCCCAAAGCAACAGACCCAGCCCCATAGTCAGATCCCTTCCCCGCAGGCCCCTCTTTCCCTAATACAGCCCCTGGCCTTCCAGCCCCTTACCCCCAGCCTTTTCCAAACCAGCCCCTTCTCCAGCTCCCCACAGCCCCTTGCCCTTCAGGCCTTTCCCAGAGGCAGCCCCCTCTCCCCCCAGCCTTTCCCAAACCAGTTCCCTCTCCAGCTTCCGCACAGCCCCTTGCCCTCCAGCCCCTTCCCAAAACAGCCCTTTGATTTCCAGAACCTTGACCTCCAGCCTCCCCCACGAGCAGTCCCTGCCCTCCTCGGCCCCCGAACAGGCAGCCCGTTCCGTTCCGTTCCGTTCCCTTCGTTCGTTCGTTCCTTCCTTCCCTCCCTCCCCAGCCCAGCCCCCGGGGCCGAGTTTTCCCTCAGGATACGGCCGCTGCTCCAGTAAACGCCTCCACCCGGCCCACCGGCCGCCTCCGCCATCTTGAAACAACCGCCACTCCCAGCGTGCCCCCCGCCCCCCCCGCTGCTCGCCGTTCATTGGCTGCGTGATGGCCCCGCCCCCCGCCGCCGCGGGCCGCTCGCCTCCTGTGGCGAGGGGCATGCCGGGAGTTGTAGTCCTTTAACCCGGGGCTGACGAGAAGACAGCCCCGCTGCGGAACTACCACGCCCATCAGGCCACCTGAGGCGCGGGGGAACTACTACTCCCAGCACGCCGCGCGGCCTCCGCGGCTACAAGACGGGAGGAAGGACAAGCAGGGTGATGCCGCCCCCACCGCGGCGGGTCTTGGTTGCAGAGTGTGCAGGGAGCGCCGCGGAGAATGGAGGAGAAGCCCCCCGCCGGCACCAAGCCCTACTTGGACAAGCTGACCCTGGGGGTCACACGGATACTGGGTGAGCGGCGGCGGTGGCTGCCGTGGGAACCGCGCGGGGCTGCGGGGTGGGGCAGGGTGGGGCAGGGGGGGCAGGGCTTGCGGAGGCCGCGCCTCGGGTCCTGCGCTGGGATTTGGGCCCCTCTCTTCGAAAAAAACACTGAGGGGCGGGAGCGTCCGGAGAAGGACAGCGAGGCTGGTGGAGGAGTGTTATGAGGAGAGGCTGAGGGGGCTGGGGTCGTTTATCCTGGAGAAGAGGAGGCTGAGGGAAGACTCTTATTGCTCTCTACAACTCCCTGAAAGGAGGTTGTAGCGAGGGGGTTGCTGGTCTCTTCACCCAAGTGTTGGGCGATAGGAAATGGCCTCAGGTTGCACCAGGGGAGGTTCAGATTGGACATCAGGTATAATTTCTACACCCAAACGGTTCTCTTGCACTGGAACAGATGCCTAAGGGGGTAGTGGAGTCACCATCCCCAGAGGGATTTAAAAGATAAGGTAGATGAGGTACTCAGGGTTATGCTTCAGTTGTACACAGATGCAGTTAGACTCAATCTCAAAGGTTTTTTCCAACCAAGCGATTTTGTGACCGCGCCCCGACCATGCTTCTGCACAAACACACACAGATCCTGCTTCCAGTGTTTGCATCAGCAGCAGAAATACAGAGCCTCTCAACTTCAGGGAGCCCTACAGCTTCAAAGAAATAAAGAAGAAGTGGTGTTTTATTTAGCTGGAGAAGAGGTTGGAGAAAAAGCATTGCTGAGGCCACACCTTGAATCCTATATTCAGTTTTGGGCCCTGTTACAGCAAAAAAAACATTGAGGGGCTGAAGTATGGTGAGATGAGGGCAATGGAACTGGTGAATGGGATGGAGAATGAATGTTATGAGCAGCAGCTGAAGGAACTGGGGTTGTTTAGCCTGGAGAAAAGGAAGCTGAGAGGAGACTATCACTGTAAACACATACCTGAAAGGGGGTTGTAGCAAGGTGGGTGTTGGTCTCTTCTCCCGAGTGACAGGCAATAGGATGAGAGGAAATGGCCTCAAGTTGCACCAGGGGAGGTTCAGATTAAACATCAGCAAAAATTTCTTCACCAAAAGGGTTATCAGGCACTGGAACAGCTGCCCATGGGGGTGATGAAGTCCTGATCCCTTGAGCTGTTTAAAAGATGGGTAGATGTGGTGCTCAAGGATATAGTTTAGCAATGAACAGGTACAGTTGGGCTCAATGATCTCAAAAGTCTTTTCCAACCAGGCGATTCTATGATTCAAAATTGTGCATCATTTCTAGCTTCTGTTGTATCATAGAGTCAGGAGGTAGCATCCCCGGTGGGCAGAGTTCAGTGTGGTGCACCCGTCTGGCAGCAGACTCATCTGTGGATCTGCTTTGGATCAGCTCCCTGCAGCTTGTTCCATACCCTGGGACTTCCTCCATGACACACATTGCTTCCCTTCTCTATTATTTGCTCAGATCTTGAGCCTTCTTTCATCCATGCAATTGCCTTTGAAGTTCAGCAGGAGTGCAAGGCATTCAGCATCTAAAAGTAAGGCCTCTTAGACAAAACTGTGCTTGTTACAGTAGAATCACAGGACTTGGTGAAAGCATTTGCATGTGTAAAGGATTTTATCATAAGAACTTTCATTTGCCAACAGCTTGGGGCACAGAACTCTCCCATTTCTGTAGCTGGAAAGCAATACACCTATCCCAACAACATTACAAATTGCAGTTCCAGAACTTCTTCCTGTGAATTTTAAAGCCAGAAGTGTCTCCTGTAATTGCACCTCACCCAGCCACTGTATTGCAGAACAGTGAATTTCTTCTGTTAAGCTAAGTATATCACTAATTGCACGTTTGTAGACCACTGCTCAAACAGATGAGATTAAAAGGTTGGGGCAAAATTCTTGCTGTGGGTGTCAGTGAGGACAGGATTTTGTACACAGTCTGTGTTCAGCATTTTCTTACTGACTCATTATTGGACCTCTTGGTGTTTTTTTTTGTTTTCCCATTGTGAGGTCAGGATAACATTGTCATTCTACTCTGTGAGAGCATTAAAAAGGTGGAACTACTGATGATCAGCCAACAACCAAATACTACTTTTAAGTAGCTCTTTGTAAAAATTACTAGCCCTGCCCAGATTTTCACCACTCAGCCTCAGCTGTGTGAGATCTGAATGACATTAACTATGCCCAAAAGTTGTATTGCCATATGAACTGTTTTGGAGAGGTGTGTTATTTACACTGGCAGGACATGGCAGTGCAGGTTTGGCTCCTAAATTCCTGTTGTGTCCCTTTCACATGGATGGTGTTGCCTGGCTTGTGTTTGGTTTTTTTGTCCTTCTGTCTGTGTTTCTGGTGACTTGTGTTTCACGGTATAGCTATGTGCACCCCAGTCCATCACTGTGATGTTTTACTCTGATTCTTTTCTCTGTTTCTCCACTCTTCCTAGGAATTTTGCACATTTTTTCCCCTGAAAAGTAGTCCAAAGCATGTAAATTGTCCCACCATATTTATTAGGATTGTGGAACTAGTTGGGAAACATTATCAATATTTTCAGTGATAGATTCTTTCCCGTAGCAAAGGGCATCTCATTCAGAAAGATGCCTTACTTGGTAGTTTGCAGAAGCTATTTTATTTTAAATCATCTTTTGGGAAGTCTCATGAAGACTGTATATACATTTTCTGCCTCCCGTAGCATAAAAGCAGTAACAGGCTTTTAACGTTGTCGAGGTTGTGAAACATTTTCTTCAGGATATAGAAATGATCATGTGCTGAAACTCAAAAAACTCCTTTGAAGCATATAATTTTGCACATACAGTGCATGGTAGCTTGAGGCCCAGTTTTCTGTTACCTTTATGAAGATTCGTTGCACTATTTCAAAACCTCTCCTTTAAACAAATTCTGTACATGAAGTTTGGAGGTAGTGCGTTGTTTTGGTTTTTTCTAACTCGTAGTCTCCATGGAAATCCCTACAAGGTGGGGGATTTCTTGATAGCATTATGGAGATTATAATTCGAGGGAAAAAGAGAGACATTTTTCCCATTGCCAGTATGCTTCACTTTCCTGAAATTCGATAGCTAATAGCAAGTTCCCAAAAGGTTGATTGCTCACAACCAAGTGAATGGAAGGTGTTAGCTGCTCTGGACAGCCCAGAGCAGGACTGTACTTCACTGTTTACAGGCTATATTAGATAAGAATGCAATTATTCAGACGTTATAAAAAGATGCGGAGAGTTTATCCAACTTCCAGGTGGCACAGGCAGTACCATAAGGACCGATAATGCTGCAATGCCCTTTTTTGGCTTTGTGTCTGACCATTATATCAACTTTTTCTGAATGATACTGCCAAGCATTTTTAGAAGCTCCCAGATGAAACGCCTTTAAAAATAGGACAGAGTTTAGTATGATCTTGACTCAGAATAGTTAGTAGGGAGGAGTCTCCTAAACTAGTTAAGCTTTGTCCTGTATCTTTAGTCTAACGCAGTTGGTTTCTTTATTTCTTCCGTCTGGAGGAAAAGGCAACCCATGACAGATTACTTCTTTTCCTCGTTAATGTTTAACGGAGCTCTCATCCATACCTATGCACATCTGTTAAACATGGTCTTCAGTTTAGCCAAAGGGTACTTTTAATACAACATTCAGGCTTTTAAAATGGAATTTCTCGTTCTTTTGATCTTGGATTTGGTTCAGACCTCTTTGGAAGTTGCACTTCTCTCATTCCTAGACATCTTCTTTGACTGATACAGTATTTAATCTTCCATCATCCCAGCCAAGCCGTTGTGCATGATGAATTAAATATCCGTGCTGTTTTCTTTGATCACAGAAATAACAATTACTCTGTTATTATAATCTCTTAACTTGTCATAAGGCTTTTGCATAGCTTAGATGGAAAAGACTGCTTATATCATAGGTTCCACACACTTCTTTAGAAGCAGAATGCATACAGACAGCTTATATTTGAGCAAGAGACAGATCCTTCCCTCTTGCATCCTCCTATTTGAATCATAACTTGGTGAAACATCAGCCTTCTGTATGTTGGGGTCCTGCATTGGCCAGAACTATGTCCGAGGTGACCTACTATGATTTTTTTTTTTTCTTTTTCCTGTCTTTAACTTGAAATTTGGGGTTCTGGTGCTCTGTTTTGTCTTTTGCGTTATTTGACAATGTAACGATCAATACTTCCAAGTAAAATGAAGTTTAGGCTTCCTGAGACTGTGTGCTGGTCTTTCACTGCCAGAACAGACAAGGGCTACACCACTATAAGAATTAGAAGCCCAGTGCTGGAGATAAAAAACAAACCAAAGCTCTCTGGTGTCTGCATCTGTCCAATGCACTCTGTGTGTTTTACCAGAGAATAATTACAGTATTTGTGACTATTTTAGGAGCAAATACCTCCACAGCAGAGCCAGTTTTGAAAGCCCTGCATGGTGATCACTTCTACTCCACAAGCCAGTGTGCTGGGCTTGCAGTTGCCACAAAAAGAAGTTAGTAGTCTTTTTGGACCTGATCCAAAGTGAACGAACCGAGTGGGAACTATTTCAGTTGTCTGTAGATGAAGTAAAACATTGCAAAACGTTATGTGCAAGGGGCATTGTTCTGCTGTGACACACCTGCAAGGACAGCACTGTGTAGGTCAGTATCTTGCATTTATGTAGCATTCTCTCCCATAAAATAGGGGATTTTTATAAATGGTAAGCTCAGTGTGCATAACAAATTTGCATATGTCCAGCTGCGATTCCAGAGAACTGATGTTTGCTCATGCGGGCCATTTTGGCTGGATCAGATTCTACATCTTCAAACCCACAGAATCTAGTGCTGAAGTGTGCCTATCTTTGTGGATTATGGTTGTTAGCAATTCACAGCAATGCTGCACAACCTCTTGTGTCAAGCTGAGAATATCCTGCCCAGCTGAAACCACAGGGCGTGCTTATAAGGAAAGATTAATCTCTCTTTTTGTGTTTGCCCAGGAACCTACAGTTGATTTTTCCATTAATTCTTTGCAAAAACTAACATCTTGAATACAAAGTGCATGTGGGTATACATGTATATATCTATTAAAACCATCAAAGGATGGCGTCATGTGCAGCACAAGGCATCTTCAAGCCAAGACATGCTGAGAACAGTTACACACAGAAAACAAAGCGACTGCTCAGTCATCACCACAGTGCTTACAGTCGTTAATGCCTTTTCCCCAGTTGTCAGTCAGGTTGACTTGCAGAATTGTCTGTCTCACAGTGTTTATGTTAGCTGCAAACATGCTCCTTCTTTACTTGTAGAGACTTCTCCAGGAGTTGCTGAGGTGTCGTTTGTGGAAAAGGAGCCAGCTGACCGCCACACAATCATTTCATGGGAGCAAGTGAGTATTTTCATGATAATACTGCCGTGAGGTCAGTCTGAATGTACAGCAGCCCATGAACGACATGAGAGGTAGTGATTACCTTGTTTGTGACACATCCTGTTACCAAGTTTGATGTTCTCCTGACTTAAGTCTGCAATCATTTTCCAACTTGCTATCAATCAAGTAGAAGCTCTTTAGTATTTTTGGCCATTAAAGGTAAAGGCCTCAAGCTGAAAAATACCACTGAGCCACCCAGTGCATTCCAGTAATCTGTTTCTCTTCTCAGTCTCACTTTTCACTTCCATTTCTCATCGCCCCTCCTTCCACCTCCTCTTTGGCCAACAGACCCAGTCTTTCGGCGAAGGCCTGTCCCATTGCCCATTCTGGAAGACCACAAAGGACACATGCTTCCTTGACTCCACTGTCTGGACAGAGGGCTTTTGAATACTGTCATGTAGCTCTGGTGGGCAGAGAAGCATTTCTAGTCCCGTTTTTGAATACGGATGTATTTATCAGTCCCATGACCATGTTTTCTGGGCATTGCTAATATGTAGGGAAGAGACAGCAGAAGCTGACTGGCCTTTGGAAAAGGGGTATGGCAGAAGATGGAGTTGAGTGAATCTTCCTCCCTCTGCTTCATCTCTGCCTGTGCCCTAATGTGCATTCTCCCAGAGACTGTGCTTGTTACCTTTACATAAAACTTACCCTTTGATGGCATCTTGCCATTTACAGTTTTTCCTAAGCAGGAGGGAACTATCTCATGTTAGGTTTGGTAACACTCTCTCCTACTTATTGATATTTATCAAGAATTCATAAATCCAGGTCAGAATTCATGTGATGTAAACCTGTGTTGCTTACAGAAACTTGTACAGTAGCCAGCAACTGTGGTCAGGCAGAGAAGTCTGGTTTTTCAGGTTCGTGTGAACCGATTCCTGATATTGTGTAGTTGTTGTTAAGGTGTTGGATCAACTGGGCTGGAAAGGCTGAGGCACCCTGACTGTGAGCCAGCTCAGATCTGGGAGCAGCAAAGTGATCTCTCATTTTGCTGTTGAGAGGACTCCTCTGCCAAACACAGTATGGCTTTCATCTTTAGATGCTGCCACTCCTCCAAACTGAATTTGGTTTGTTTCAAAACTGATCTGTTCTTGAAACACCAAATTTTAAAATGTTGTAGCCAGAGCACTTCACTCCAAAGATGTCAAAGCAGAACTGCTTTCCCCACTCACCCCAGTGATGGACTAAGTTAATTGCAGAAGTAAATGATGAAAATTTAGTAGGTATGATTGGGCTGGACTGCTACTGGTGAAGAACTTTGCTACCTGTTTTTTTGCTTTTGTTTCTAGTTGCATTAACAAAAACTGAAGTCTCCTTCTCAAAATAAATGATAATTTTTTAAACTTTTTTCTTGAGCTTTGAGGATGAAGTTTGATTTCTAACACAGTCTGTGCAATTGCAGAGCGTCCTATAGTGATGATTAAGTGCAAAGCACTCTGTACTTCACAAGGCTCTTGCAGGATGAACTTATACTTTACTTTTCCTCAAACTCATGCTGCTGTAATTTGAATACAATTTTATGTGTAATCAGTTTTCACTTTTATCACTCTTTTTTTTCCTAGCCACTAGGTGGCAACGCTTATGCACGTAATCATTTCTCTGTAGTTGAGCTCTTTAACAAGGTCTTGTCATAGTCTGTATTTCTAACGTTTCTTTACTTTGGTTAGGAAAGGATTTGCAGGGATTTTTATGTGATGTAGTTAAAATTTGTCAAACTATTTCCAAAATTACATTCTAGTCCCATGTCCCCTCCTCCAAAAAAAAATCCCTTCTCTTCGTTTGGTCTCACAAAATAAAAACTCTACTTTTAAGGTTTTAGGCTTTTATACACCTTTTTTCCAGTCCCATTTTGGTTTTGCAGAGGAAAGGTTTTTCTGCTGAGAGAAAATCTGTAGCGTTCAGAAACACTTAAATGAAAATCAGCCTTTTTAATGATAAGAGATTAAACTTGCAGTCTAATAACACTGGCAATATGTTTTTTCTTCAGCTATGTTAGTTAAATTGGGGTGAGCTCAGTTTGTGCTAGTATTCAACGGGATACAGCAGTGGAAGTTTAGGCCGGTTTGCTGAATACCTGTCAGCTACCATAAGGCTCTGCATGTGAAGGTGAGCTTCGTAACAAGACACAGTGCAGTAAGACAGTAGGAGAACAACAGATATTTTTCCAAGGTTTTCTGTAGAGGGAGACAGGCAAAAGTTGCTGATAAGTTTTACTCTTTGGGAAACCAAACCTGAAATCAATCTTGACTGTTATTTGAAATCAGCATGCTCACAAAAATATTTAAGATCTGTGATGGTCAAGTGTTTACATGGGTAAGTTGCTTCCCCAAAACTTTCAAGCTTTTAAAAACGTTTAGGAAAAACATATTTCATTTCACTTCTCCTGATATTTAGACCTACCAAGATGCTGTCTCTTTATCAACAAGAAAGTGAGGCAAGCGATAGAAGGGGGAGCAGAGAGAGTTTCCAGATCACTGGAACACCAGTGATAATAACTGCATATCAGCCTGTGAGTCTGTTCCCAGTTCTAAAACAAAGCTGGCAACTACCCTGCTCTCCTCCATGTGCAGTTTTTTAAAGTAAGTAATATACTACATTACTGTTAGCATGCACTTTGGCATCTATGGTGACAAGGTCTGAAACATGTTTTCTTCTTCTCTCAACCAGAAGAAAACCAAGTCATGCACATCATTGTTTTGATTTAAAAAAAAAACCAAAAACATAAAATTGCATTCTATTAAGTAGAGTTGGGGATCCCAGAGCTCAGCACCTCAGCAGGTCAAGGAAAGCGAAGGCAGTCATTTTTCCAGTTCCTCTAACTTGCTTGTTAGCAGTGTCTGAACTGGCTGGCTAAGCAATCCCTGCCTGTCAAACTGCTGGAGCATTAATATTCTACCAATGTACATGAGAAATTTGTTGTTTCTCCTTATGCACTTTGTCTATAAAGATTTATATTTCTGTAATAGAACCATAAAAATGCCCTGAAGCAGTCAGGTGCTTTCCTGTTGCAGACTGTCTTAGGCTGCAAGATAATTTAGAAGCTCCCTTTGCATCTAAATCTTAGCGGGAACTGCAGTGGTGGTTCCTGGCTGTTCTAGAAATATTTCCCATTCCTTGTAGCATACCTCTTTGTAACTCAGAAGTATACACAGAGGTGTGTACACCCTCAAGTGTCCTTATTGCCATCCTCCTTCAGCATTAGGTGAGACTGCCATCTCTGATGCTCAAGAACACAGGATCTGGCCATCTTGAACCTGCCTTGTGGCTCTGACCAGGAGAGAGGTGGGGAAGTGAATCCAGCAGAAGCAGTGCATGAGGAAAGGTGTGTTTCTTAAAGCTGCATAACAGGGGAGAGGCTGGAGGACTTCTGGGATATGGATAGTGTTTCTGACACTGTCCTCCTCCCCTGAGGCCTTATAATACGCTGGTTAAAAAATTGATTATAGGACATCATCCTCAAGAAAACTGCCAAATCCTATTCTGTGCCAGGAGGTGCATGTCTTCCCCAGGCCCATGCATTTCGGGGCAGAAAAATCCAAGCAAAGTGATCTTCTGGGAGCCCCCCAGATCAGATTTATAAAAGGTGCAACAAGAACGTCTCAGTATGTTACATAAATTAACGTCTTCCACATTCACAGCAAACCAATCATGAAGCTGCATGACATTAGGGAGAGAGAAAGGTGGATGCTGATGTGCTTTGCTACTTGGAAGCCCTGAGAAGTGACATCAATCCCTTCCTTCTCTCCCCAGTGCTTTGATAAAACTCACACAGTTCTTTAGAGAAGTCTCTGTAGAGCAATATGTTTTGATTGGTGTCCACTTCTTTAGGACATTTGCTTGGAAGGCATTGTTTCACCAGTGCTTTGAGTGAATTGCCATATGCCAGTGTTCTAGGTTTGGATCCAGCACTGAGCAGGTCTTGGCAGGAAAGCCACCCTGGTTCTAATACTCTTCTCTATTCTCAATGGACTTCTTAGGAGACTATTTGGGGATATTATGGACAATAAACAAAAGAAATAGACCTCACACACTATACTGGGCACTCGGGATATTTTGTTTTATGAGCCAATGAGTGTGGCCAGATGACTGAGTGAAAACAGCTGCTTGCCGGAGCTGAGGTTAAGCCACTTCTGGCACATTGTTAGGAATATTGTTTTTTATGGGGCTGGAGATCACAACCTTTGAAACAACCAGTTGAACAGAAAGACTACAGAGCTTGAGAAGCCATTTTTAATACATTATAGTGGCTTTATAGTAAAAACAATGCCATCAGAAGACTACTGTTTTGAAGTCATAGGGTCATGTGGCTGTGCATAATATGACAGCTCAATCAATCCTTTCCATCAGATAGGAGAAATGGGCATTAGTGAAACTTCCTTTATAGAAGTCTTTTCCTACAGACCCCAGATTGTTCTGGTACAGCATTTTCCACTCATGTATTTTACACCATCATTTCCAAAGTCATGCAAAGGGACGTGTCTGGGAGAATCCTAAAATAAAGTGAGGAGGGCAGCCAGTTGGAGAAACATGCACATGTTGATCTTTCCATCCAGAAAAGGAGGATTCAGAGGAGAAGACAACCTATCTAGATGAGATTTTTTTTTTTTTCATCTTGTCCTATTTGGCTGTATGTTTTAATTTGTGCTGTGTCCAGTTTGTAGTATTATTGAACTGGATATGATGGTGGAAGTTTTAAGATCTTATATTTTGTCATCCCAATGGATCTGGTCTCCTGTTTAGAGGAGAACACCCACTGAAGTGGAGAGACCTATTCCCATATGTATTTTTACTTCTAGGGTAGATTAGTTAATATTTGGGTGGTTGAACTGGACTAAAAGTGCTTTGTAAACATTTATAGTCGTCTGAGGCTTTGTAGCAGGTCTGTCCCATTTTCTTTCTCCATAGTTTTAAACCTAGTCACTGGGCTTACAGCTACAGTTTGACATTGGAACTGGTGAAATCACAGCATAGAATTATAAATATTTAGGACTGAGAAGATCCCACAGAAGAAGGTGTGTTCGTTAAAGGCATTTGAAGAACTTCAGATATGTCCATGTGGTTTAGTAATCTTCTGAAACTTAGCACAAGGGCCTCGACCATCAACAGGCTCTTATCAAGTGAAGATAAATTCTTCTCAAAACCAAGTTTCTACAGTATCAGATTCTCTGCTTTAATACCTGTTGCCTGGGTTAGGAACACACTGTGCCAGTGACTGGGGTGTTGATGGGGCAAGTGAAGTTATCTGCCCCACTGCGAGAAGCAAAGCCATTAGTTTCTGGGACTCAGCAGCAGCATTCTATGGACATAAATGGATATGCCTAGAAAGTAAGTTAAGGTGCAGGAGTGAAGGCTCTGTGTGGGTTAGAGGGTCCTGCACAGCATATATGCCACAGTTTAGGGGACAGGGAGTGTAGCAGCTCAAAGAAATTAACCATCAGTAAGGCTTTAACAGGCAGAAGGGCTGCACTGCTCCTAGGGGAGAAAGAGGATGTGAACAGCAGGAGGGCAGCACCTTCCTTTCCTCATACTAGTAAGTGATGACCAGAGACCAGCATTGCAGCTGGATGCACGGCTGGCAGGTAGCTCCTGATGGATAGATGCGTTCAGGCAACATCAGGGCAGATAACTGGATGTGCATAAGTTGCAGACTTGGAGAAGATCTGATCAGCATCTCTTGAGATGTTACAAATCCATGCCCCAAGTGAAATGGAGCTACCTGAACAGCAAGTCTCTTTTCTTTAGCTACTGACTACCAGAATATTATTCCTTTATTTTACAGGGCTTTGGGTATTGCATTTTCTAGTACGTGTAGGGAAGTAGTCCCAGCAGAGGCATATTATTGGAAAATTATTAACATCTGACACCTCTGCTTTCTCCAAAGCAATTTTGTAACTACTCCAAAACCCACTCAGGCTTCTGAGGCCAGGCTGTAAATACCTGCCTGGATAACTTCTTGACCTGTGGCAGGGTAAGCCTTTATGGGAGGCAGCACTGCTGACCTCTATGTGCTCTTAAAGTCTTTAATTCTGAATTTTCTTGCTTTGAGTGTTAAACTCACTACACAAAGAACAGGCCATGTGCAAGTCTTTAAAATAAGCTGGATGACGCAAATACATCTTTTTTAGACAAAAAAAAAAAAGAGAAAATCCTGTCACAAAAGTACTTGAATCAACAGACATACTATATTGCAAATCTCACATTATTGTTCTGTTTTCCCTGGGGAGTGTAGTTCTCAGGAGTCCTGTGATTATATGGAGGTCTCAGAGCAACATTTTAAAGAAATTGTCTTATCCTCCTGGTTTAATGACAGCTAGATGAAGCCACTGCTTATCTTTTAAAACTGAACTGTTAAACTGTCGTGAGTCTGGGGTTCCGATACTTTCTTTTGGAGTTTTGAGTTTGATGATACTTTAAATGCAAGCTCACTTCAATCTTTCTCAATCCCCTTTTTTTTTTTCAACAGAAACAACTGCAAACAAACCAACTCCTTTAGACATGTGTCTTTCTTGTCATCTTAAAACCGTCATGCTTCTATACTGTTTCATTCTTTGTTCCTAACACATCAAAAGGAACAGGGGGGCAGTGGTCTGCAACTAGTCGCGTGGCTAGGAGTAGTCCCTGCAATTGCCTATAGCTCTTTGGGCTTCTTGTTTTTCTGAGGATTAGGCCTTTATCCTTCCTTCCTCATATTTGTTGCGTAGCTGAAAGTAAGAAGGGCTCCTTCTACAATCACAAAAGGTACAGAAGAAGGGTCCTGGTTCTTAGACGCACTCTCACCAACTCACTAAAGTTGCTTCTTTCACAGTTGGCTCAGAAGGAAGCAGGCTTTGGAGTTTCAGCCAAGTGCTGGAGTTCGGTGGGGTGAAGCCAGACCAGCGGGTTTGTGAGACTGCGTCTACATCTGTTTGCACACATCCTGTTAAAGTGAAACATGAAACCTGCTTGAGTATATGCAGCTATTGAGCTTAAGTTTCTCTCACCTACCTGAACAGCCTCAGAAGAAAAGAGTCCTTGTGCTAATATTATTATGCATGCTTTAGTGAATCATAGAATCACAGAATAACCAGGTTGGAAGAGACCCACCGGATCATCAAGTCCAACCATTCCTATCAAACACTAAACCATGCCCCTTAGCATGGAACAGGTAGGTTTAGTTTGATGTCATTTAAAGCAAAACTTTACTTTTGTAAGCCATATACATGAAAAAGCTGACTGTTCTTATGCGTGTGATCTTGGAGTGGCTGCTAATGTCCCAGGGTGATAGGTATTCTCAGTTGCAAAACAATCCTCTCATAACCTTCTGATGACTGCTTCTTTTCCCAAGTCATCAGTTTTCTCTTAAGGTTTCTGGAAATAATGACTTTGTAGACTAGTCATATTTGCATACAACAGCACAGATCCAAGAAATATGCAATTTTCTTTTAAGGTTTCTGAATGAGTTATTCGTGCTTGTTTGAGTCGTCTTGGAATTGAGCAAAATGTTTGGTGGTAAATATTTTTGTACCAATACTCAGTTGCTCTTTGAGTTTGAGGCATGTTCTGCATTTCCCCTTAACACTTTTGCATCTTGTGAATTGCAGAAAAACTCCTGCATATTGCCAGAGGATTTAAAGAACTTCTATCTGATGACCGATGGCTTTCAGATGACCTGGAGTGTGAAGACTGACGGTGAGTCCCAATACCCCTTTCCTTTGCAGAATCTTTCTAGTTTCAAACTTAGTTCCTACTTGCCTGTCAGCAATCCTGCATTAGTCTGAGCAAAAGCGCAAGCACCAAGTCATTTTGAGTGGAAAAATTACCACCATTGCTTGGATGGAAAAAAAATATAGTAGTTTGTTTCTGCTAGACAGCTTGATTGGTGACTAGAAAGCTGACCTCTGCACAAATAAGTGCAGCACTGCATGGCATCATGGACACATCCTGGTGAGGAAAAAATTATGAGCACACATCAGAGATTGTTTCCTGATGCAACAGGGAAAAGTCTATTCCTTGCATGTGCTGGACTTTTGCAGAAGTGACATGTACACTGAACACTGGCTAGAAATCAGACAAGTCTTCATGACATAAGTACAATCCTGTAATACACTGGCTGTCTGTTGACAGTCAGATTTAGCTATGTAGGTTAAATCTAGTACGTGGACTCCCTCTGTAGTTCATGGAGAGACAAGCGGCTCTAGCACATTATCCTATCAAAAAGCAGCAGGATGAGTGGCCCTCTGATCATGTCTTTTTCTCATTTAAATTACATGTCTGTTTTGGAGCCTGATTCTGCTTTCCACCAGCTCATGTCCACTCCTTGGTGTTATTTCTAGAGTCAGTAGTGGAAGTGACAGCAAGACTGAGCTTTACTGTCCGTCCTTGTTTGGCAAGAGACAGGCAGTTTATTCACACTGCACTGACACCCTGCTGCTATTATCCTGGTTCTTGTTGCCATCAATAAGGTTGTTAAAATGGGCTGTGGATACTACTCACTTCTGGAGGTGGGTGTCAAATACAGGGTTTTCCTCAGGAAGTGGAATTTCATTTCAGAGGTGGTCGACCTCAGGGCTCTAGCATCTGCACTGAGTCCCGTCAGGTTTTAAATGGGATTTAGTGTCTTGTGACCTCTTAAAAATCTTGTTTTCGGGGCACATGAGTGCACAGAGCCCAAGGCAGCTTACATAACTCTCCTGTTTGAGCAAGCATCCAGTAAGTGCCTTCTGAGGCTCTTCACACTGGCTGAACAGCATGCTTGTTGACGTGATGTCTGGTACCAGTCCCCAGAAGGAGAGACAAGTGACAGGTCCTCAAAACATTTGTGCAGGAACACCCACATGCTGATATATTGATAAAATCCTGTGTGGGAGCAGGAACCAAGAGGACACACCCTGAGCAGGCAGACACATGGAGTAGAAGAGGATGAGCTGCCCAGTAAGCTGAGAATGGGTGAGGCCTTTTCTGGTAGGAAGGACAGGAGAAGAGTTTTCAGGTGGCGGCTGTAGCTAGCCAGGATTTTTAATACCTTGTTTTCACAGGAGTGTGCTAACAGCTGCAGCACAGGCATAGTCACAGAGCTCTGAAGTTATGTAGCATCACCTGTGAGTGTGATTCTGTGTTTAAAAAGAAAAAACATGAATTTGCTCCCATGGAGCCTGAGTTGTTTAAGTGTCCAGGCCTGCTGGGTATATCCATATCTTCTGCCCCTCTGTGTTTTAGGAATGAAACACCTCCTTGTGCTTTTCTGACACTGGATGTGATTAATGTTCAATCTAACTGCAGGTGTCCCAATGCCCCTGGGCTCCATGGTGATTAATGGTATCTCAAAGCTATGTCGGCTTGGGGGTTCCTCCACGTATAGTCTGCCTAATGCTCCATCTCTCGCTGACCTGGAAGATGACACAGATGAGGAAGGTAAGGTCCTGTTAACAGGCTAGAAAATATGCTCTGTTTCATCCCTTGTACTCTGTTAGGAGTGTTAGGATATGTCACATAGATATAGCAACAGAAAAGGTCAGTCCAAGACGTATCCCAATGTAGATCTGCTATATTTGCTATAAGTCCTCTGCAGACATGGAAGGTAGACCTGTATGTTGCAAATCTCATGAGGTTTGTTAATGCTGCCAGTCACTAGTCTTATTTGCATGAACTTCTAACAGCCTGGCAAGTCTTCTGTTCTGCCTTTTCCCTATTTAAATTTTTAACTGAGCTTCCTCCAGTGATTCAGTATCTAAAGTTTTATGTGATTATGGTGTTACATAAACAAAAGATAGTAGTTTTTGTCTTGTTAGTGTAAAGACAGCTGGATATGCTCTTTTGAACTGGGAAAAATAACTGGTAAATACATGTAGGTGTGAGGTAGCACTGGGAAATATATATTTCTAGACTGCATAAGAATGCTGGGCATCCTGCATTTTGGAAAGAAAAAGAAGAAAAAAAGCCCACTCTCTTTGTCTAGAAGAAGTAAGAACAGAGCCATGTGTCATGCTGACTCCTTAAAAAATTGCCATTTGATTTAAGTCTTACCTTTGAATCTCTATAGCTCTTGCAGTTTCTAAATGTATTTGAAAGTTTCTTTTTGCACATTCCAGCTTGGCTGTAGTCCTGATCTTTATAGCCCTGACTTTCATGGAAAGGTCTTCTGAAGAGTACAGCTCTTATGTCTCCCTTCTTCAGCAGCATTAGAATTTTAAGTTGTATTCTGCAAGAACTTTGAGCCACACCATCCCAAAATGGTCCTGTAGAAAGGCTGTGTAATCATTGTGGGTCAGAAATCAGATATCAGTCAGAACATGTGGCTGTTGTGAAGGATTCTGATGTTACACTGCAGTGTATGAAGTGTATACATCTCCTAGTTCATTAAAGTCTTCTACTGAGAGAAAAAGAATGAACTGTTTTCTCCCTATCCTCCTTAGAAAAAAAGATAGTGGGACACAAAAAAGAGGTGACAGATAGAAAAGAAATAATGGGCTTCAATTGCAGCAGGGAAGATTCAGGATTCACATGAGCAAGGCTTCTAAGTGATACGGATGGATTTGAGTTGACTGCCTGGAGATTGTGGCATCTCCACCAATGGAGGACTTTGAGAAAAGATTAGACAAACATGTCTCAGAAGTGACATCTGTAAAGTTAATCTTGCTTTATACCACGGAAAGACCAGAGGGCAGTTTTATGTGTTTTCAGCAGTCATATTTTGACTCTCATTTGTTTTCCTACCAGAGATGAAAATTTTTCTCACGTGTTCACTTTTTTTTAAACACAGGGACATTAATCCTTTCTAAGAAGTATAAATATAATAGTTCGATTTAATTCTTCATCAGGTGTTTTATTAATAAGCATCAAATAGATTGATTCTTTGCAGCTGAGTCACAGTTTTCCAGATGTGTTTCATGAAGACTTATTTCTGTTTTCAGGTAATGGAGACAAACCAGAGAAGCCACACTTTGATTCTCGTAGTCTTATCTTTGAATTAGACCCATGCAATGGGAATGGGAAAGTTTGTCTTGTTTATAAGCATGCTAAACCAGGTAAGACTGAAAATAACAAAGTTAGCCACCTCTTGTGGTGGATTGTATTTGGAGGCCTCATGCACACGTCATCTTTCATTTCTGATCTTCTTTGCAGTTTGTAGATGAACGTTTACTGGGACATTCTGCCTCCACTGAAATCAGGAACTAAATCTTGCAGAGAGTTCACTGCAGCTAACATGTTGCCTCATGTTTGAATCTCAGTTATAACTTATGGTTTCTGCACGCATAACATACTTGCAGAAAGTCATTCAGCAATGACCTACAGACAATTATATGGAAATAATGCAGAAGGGTAGAGCTCAGCTACTAATGTATCTCTGGTTCTGGTATCAGAATGATTCCCTTAAATTTTGATGAGAAAGGGTGTAACACTGCTTAGAAGCAAAGGGTAGATGGTAAAAGAAATCCTTAGCTGATTGAGACGGAGCTGGGCTGATTCTTTCACCTTCTGTGTGGATGCAGAGGCTCTAGGTGATAACACTAGGACAAAATTTGGCAGGAACAGTTGAGTAGGAGAGTGAAAGATGTGAGCTGAGCTGTTCCTTCTGACAGAGACACAGAAAGCTGCTGCCAATCAGGAGTTAGTGAAATAGATATCTGAGTCACTTATACAGTAGTTGTTATCTGACAGTGCGCAGGTCACCAGGTGTATGTGTACACCTGTATGCTTGCTGTGTAAGAGCATGCAGTTATGATATACCTGTTCCTAAGAAAACCATTTGGTTGTTATCTTGTCTCTTTCATTTAGTGTTACTACAGCTTCCAAGGCAGCAATTATTCTTTCTCTTGCCTTCAGTTGAAGCAATTTCTGCATATGGAGGGAATGTTGTTTACAGGTGTTGTCAGCACAGCAGGCAGGCATTGTGTTTAAATGACAGTGTTCAGTATCTCTGTTTCTCAAGTAAAATCACTTATTTTCATGCTCCAAAGAATATCACCACCAGAGAAATATGTGATCACTGTGGAAAGGTTTTGCAAAATGTGTTTTTGTTGGCAGCACACACTCCCATGACTTCCAGACTCTGCACTTTATTCAGTAATCCAGACGACTAACAATTGAGCTAGTTGGTTTTTGCTTTGTGGGATAGATAAATGTTTGCCATAATTGTACTTTGAACTTACACTACGATGTTGCAGATGTACAAGCACACTCCATGTAGAACAACAGTCCCAGGTTGGGAAGAAATAGCATTACATCCATTTTATGGTGGGGTAAAGTAATATAATGGCTATTGCACAAGTAGTTTTAGTAAGAAGCAGAACCAAGTCCTCTTCAGTGCCTGTATTCTGACTATTGACTCTGGATAATCATCTGTATTAGTCAGGGATGCTGCATCTTAGAAGCTGCAGCCTTTCTGGTAAGTATGTTGTGTCTCCCATCTGACAGAGGACAAGGTATGATCACTGCAGAGCAACAGTGTAACTTGTGGTTTTTTTGTTCTAGTTGTCTCCCCAGACACAGAGATATGGTTCCTGGACAGAGCTCTGTATTGGCATTTCCTCACCAAAACCTTCACAGCCTACTACCGCCTGCTCATTACCCACCTGGGTCTCCCACAGTGGCAGTACGCCTTCACTAGCTACGGGGTCAGCCCCCAGGCCAAGGTAGGAGAGCAGGATCCAGCTCATCAGTACTTTGTATGCGTACACATTGGAAAAACTTCTTCCCACGTTTGGACAAGTAGTCTGTGGACTCAAGTGAGCCATGGGAGAGGCCATGAGTCTTTCCCCTGTAGCATGTTAACAGTCATTTGTTTGTGTTAGTGAATTCAAGGGGGGTCAGGTTGGACACTAGGGAGAAATTCTTCACTGAAAGGGCTATCAGGTACTGGCGGAGGCTTCCCAGGGAGGTGGATTGAGTCACCATCCCTGGAGGTATTTAAAAGGCAGGTAATTTATGTGCTCATGGATATGCTTTAGTAGTGGACAGGTACGGTTGGGCTTGATGATCTCAAAGGTCTTTTCCAACCTAGCGATTCTATGATTGTGCTAACCCTGCTTTTCTCTCCCGAGTTGGGTTCTAACGTTGACCTGGTGGCGGAACTCTAAGTATTTCTTTGCTTTCTTGGCTCTGAAACCAACTTCCACTTCCATGACTGCTCACAAGTGAAATGTTCAGACATTCATCTGCACAACTATGTAAGATTGGTCTAGGTCAGTTTTCTGGGCATAACACCAAACATGAACCTATTGCTCTCTGAGTGGAGGGGGAAGTCCAAATACCCCTTATATGAGACAGAAGCCCAGAGGAAGACTATGAGCTTGAGCTTTGCCAAGAATATTAATTCTTTTGCATCCTCCTCAGTCGTGAAGAGTTGTCTTGATAAAAACAGTGCCCAAAAAGGGGCAATCTAAATGCCAGCAGTCCTAGAAGTAGTTATAGGAGAGTTCAAACTGCAGCCTTGTCACCATTCAAGCCCCTTATTATTAATAAAATTGCTATTCTGCTCTGCCAGAACCCTACTGTTAAAGGGTCCTGCCATTCCTCTGTGCTTGACTGAGCCCTTCACCTGTAACCCTGCTTCCATCTTGTGAGAGGTCAGGAAATGGATATGACAGTGCTGCCAAACACAGCACGTAAATCTTTGCAGTGTCTGTGTGCATCTTGCCAAGGCTTGGCAGGTCCCAGTGAGTATCCTGCACTTCACCCAGTGATAACGCCTGTTCTGCCACCGTAGCATTCCTCAGTCCTGCCTCAGCCCTGTGCACATGTGTACATCAGAACTAGTCACTAAAATCACTGCTGATTTCCCATCTATCAATGGCTCTAGAAACCAGCTTTTTGCATTTCTGGCATCTTCCCTGTTATACTGTGCTCTGCTTTTTCAGTCAAGGCTGTGTAAATGATACTCCAGCGTATGCCTGCATTCTGCCTTTCTGTAACTTTCCTACTAGAATATTTAATTACGTTCAGTATATTCATAAACCTTAGTGAAATCATTCGTGTATTTTCTAATCATTTGCAGCCTCTGTTAGTTAAAATCCTCCTGATATGTTAACCATTACCATTTTTTAAAGTCTTCAAGGGTGGTATATTAAAGCTGTTTTCCATTAAGCGCACATTAGTAGATTGCCATCTAAATTTTGGCATTGATCTTTTGTTTATCTTGTTCAACACTTTGCTGATGGTTTCACTGGGATTATACATAACCCCTACAGTTTTATTTCCTGACCTTGTCAATTAAAAACTGATAGGAAAAACACTAAGAGGTGAGATCTGTAGGACAGAATATTGTGGGGGCATCTGAGAACCAAAAAACCCATTGTGGTCACTTCTAGATGTACAAACAGGCTGAAGAAAAACAAACAGAAAATCCTTTGTGTAAAGAGTTAAAAAAAACCTGCATTATTTTGTGTGAAGAGAGGGAGGCTATATTTTGAGAAGTTCAACTAATTTGGTTCCAGTTTACAAGCACTTTTAAATTCCAAGGGTTTTTAAACTCTTCTGCTTCTCTGAATCTAAATAAATAAATGTGGTTTAGTTTCATATCCTCCCTTTGCTTTTTTCTCTTGTGCTTTAAATTAGGAGTTGCTCCTGATGGGAGTTAGACTGCAAGAAGGGTAGTGCTAGGTTTGTGTCAGGTTCTCCTCTTCCCTGTCTGGAATGTGGGGCAGTTCCAGAACTGTAGCTGTAGCTGTAGCTGTGCCTTGTGTATCCTTATCACAAGGCACTCTGCACAGTCCTGTAAACTGCAAACTGATAAGTGGTGTATGATTAAAATCAAGTCTCGAGGGTGAGGGGGGACAGGATGCAAATGTCGAATTGCAGTTTGGTTTTAACCTTTTCCTTTCCCACCATCCTGCCTTTCAGCAATGGTTTAACATGTATAAACCCATAACTATCAACACAGCTCTCCTCTCTGAAGAAGCTGATTCGTTTGTGAACAAGCTGGACCCCAATAAGGTATTTAAAGGCAAGAATAAAACCCCAGTGATCAAAAAGAAACTACCTTCCCAGCCAGCAGGCTCACAAAAGAGTCACACAAGCATGACCTCGTCCAAGGCATCCTCACTACCTGGGAATTCTTCAAGGAAGTAAGATGCCCAGATATGACCCTGGACAGCATTTGAAATAAACTTTGATGTTCTCTGATGCAGAGTCTCAGTGGTTGAGTCCAAATTCCTTGTGCATGAATAGCTGTGCCCATGGAAAATACTTTTCAACATTTGCATGAAATACAGTCACAATGTACTTTGACGTGGGAGGGGTATCGTTCCTGGAGACTCTCAGAAAAAAACTTGAGGCATTGATTTTATTCCCTTCTGGTACTTGCAGTCTGTACTTTTCAGAGAGCACGAAGAAGCCCTTGATGTCGCTGCTCTATAAGGAAGCTTCTGTTCCTGTACAACTGTAGCAGTGAAATGAAAGCAAATTTAAGTCACTGTTACTTTAGTAGACCCATGCTGAAAAACAGTGTATGAAGATATTTCTGCCATCTCCTTTGAATGAAACCTGTCCTGACCTTGCATGGTATGGGAGCAGGCTGGAGCCTACAGAAACAAAGAAATATCTTATGCTTCACACAGAATCAAACTCCACGCTTCCCTGTGGTCCTTCCAACTTCTGCTCTGAGATTCATCGTACAAAGAGACCTGGGGCCTCCATGTCTCTGCATTTGCCTAGCTACAGACCACTTTTTGGCCTTTGTTCCCTCTCTTTTCCAATAGTGAATTCTGTGTGATGGTCTTCCCAATAAGCCTGAAGGCAGCCAGAAGCTGCAAGATCCCTTATTGCCTCTGCTTTCTCCTCTTCTGGGAAGTGCTGAGCAAGGGCAGGTCAGTGACATTAAGAGTCCCTTAAGCCAGGAGGACCCCTTGGTTTATCACACATTCATTTGCAAAGTTGACCATTCCTACAGCCTTTGTTATATTTCAGTTAGGCCAGGGGCCACTGAGATCCTACAGCTTTAGAAGCCCCCCTGTGCTGTTTTCTGTACTGTAAGTTTTCAGGTTAGAACTGCACTTTAACCTATTCACTGCTGGTTTTTAGTTATGTCTGATTGTTTCCTTCTCTATGCCATTCTGTCTTCTTGGATGCACTGGGAACATGGGGCAGCATTCAGCACATTTTGTGCTTAAGCAGGGAAATCAAATGTACTGTCTTGAAAGAACATAAGGCCTGGAGAACAGGCCTTATGAGGAATGGCTGAAAGAGCTGGGGGTGTTTAGCCTGGAGAAGAGGAGGCTGAGGGGAGACCTCATTGCTCTCTATAACTACCTGAAAGGAGGTTGTGGAGAGGAGGGAGCTGGCCTCTTCTCCCAAGTGACAGGGGACAGGACAAGAGGGAATGGCCTCAAGCTCCGCCAGGGGAGATTTAGGCTGAACATTAGGAAAAAAATTTTCACAGAAAGGGTCATTGGGCACTGGAACAGGCTGCCCAGGGAGGTGGTTGAGTCACCTTCCCTGGAGGTGTTTAAGGGACGGGTGGAAGAGGTGCTGAGGGACATGGTTTAGTGTTCGATAGGGATGGTTGGACTCAATGATCCAGTGGGTCTCTTCCAACCTGGTGATTCTATGATTCTATGAAATAAGCGTTGATTATTTGAACAGCATTATCTTTTATTTATGGAAGAGTCTCATGATTACATAAAACAAACCTACCTCACAGGGATGTTGTGAGGTTTCCATGAGTATTTGTATGGCCGTTAGAAAGATAAAGCCACCCTGTAAGTGCTTAATAGTATTTTAATAAAGATTTGAGTATTTTCCTCCAGAATGATTGGGTGTTTGATGCTTTTGGGAGCAAGGATGTGTGGTAAGAGTGGGGTACAGGCTGAATTGTTTGAGGGTTTTTAATGCAATGGAGAAACTCTTGCTGAGAAGAGCTGGGTTTTAGTTTTTCAGCTTATCCCATCTTGAGCTATTCTGAAGTTCCCAATTCTCACAGACCAAGACTCAGCTGTGTGACAGCTGTTCCACTTCTGGTCAGAATCTTTGTAGCCATCAGCCTCAACGCTAGCATGCTTGGCTGGCTCCTGGCACTGCCCAGGGCTCACAGTCAAGTATAATTGCTGCTGCCTTCTGCCACCCCCAAGCAAGAGAAAATCTCTTAATACTCTTTAGCCCTCTTAAGCTGGTGCATGTCTTGTTCTGGCTGAAGATCTGCTGTTGCTGTTCTACTAATATAAGGTCAGCACTAATGAGGAAGCAGTGATGTCAGTGCCAACCACCCCACCTCATGACATAATGATACATTAGTAGTTCTTTTAATAGTGAGATGTGAATGATCATTAGAGCCAATGAATGCCATTCTCTGGAATTCTGTGCAGGAGTGAATATTCTATTACTTCCCGCTCTTTGAGATCCCTGTGTTGTGTGTTCATGGTACCCAGCCCTGGGAATGCAGTCACATGCTTGACACCATTACTTGGTTAAGTACTTTCTGAAAGAGTTAAGACTGTTGTCACACTCCTCTGGGAATAGGCAGCTTATTATTATTCATATTATTTTACTTCTAATCCAGTGATGTCTCAAACCCATAAGCCTGTTGCTGGTCCAATTCGTCATTCAGATGAAGGTGGCACAGTTCCTCCAGGATCTAGGCAGCCAATTCCCTATTTCTCCTGTATTCAGAGTGGATGAAAGAGGGGTGGTTTTCTTTGAGCATTTGGAGATGCTGCCACAGAAGCTATCTGAATCCTTTCATATGATGGCAGTTATTTATCAAGTCCAATCGGTAACTCACGTGTTTCCATGACGCAACATATTCCAGCAGAGCTGTGCCCAGATTTGGGAGACCTTGTAGTTTAGTTTGCTAATTTTTTGGTGCTTTCTGAATGCTCAAATTAAAAAGCAAAAAAAAAATAAAAATAAACCCCACAAAACTAAGCACGAAAAAGAAAAATCAGGTTCAAGTCTCAGAATGTCCTTGCTCTTCTTTTCTCTGTGTTCTGCCAAACTAAGTGTCAGGAGCAAATGGAAGCAAGCCTAGGCACCTGATCCATCAGTGTAGTATCTAACTCTTGCCGAAAAATATTCCAGATTTTATTTAAATAAATTAAGATGTTTCTTCTACTGCTAGATCCTGTATTTTGATTTCTGTGACCATCTGGAGTCTTACAGTTCTGCTTTGCTTTTCTCTAGAATGTGATGGTTGGGTTCTTTGGTAGACTTTTGCACAGGGATATTGATTAATTTCTTTGGGTCACAGACAGGCCTAGCCCTACCTGCATCTGCCCAGTGTCTCAGAGACCCAGTTTGTCTGGTTAAGCAGAGTAGCTTTATTGAAGACTAGTCCCTCATTTCTCCACGTGTGAGGCAGAGAAATAGTGTGCTCCAGCTGCATCATTGCACCAGCCCTTATCCCCTTGGTCACCCTTTGACTATCAGTCCGTACACCCACATAGGCTTTGATGTCAGGCCATTTTCTTGGCGCACGTGGCAATCACAGCTTGACTGACTCCAACACTGGCTGTCGTTTCTCATTTCCACTTTCCAGAACAGGTTGGTTGTGAAAATCAATGAAGAGTTTGTAGATTAAAGCACCAGCAAGACTTCCCAGAATTGGAGCTGTGAGTGGGACCCACCACCAGTGATGTCCAGCCCTGAAATAAAACACAAAAGAGGCAGCTGGTGAGCCAAACAGACCACTGTGGCACAGCGTGAGGTGAGCTGAGTTGAGTCTGCCCGGGCAGGAGTGAGCAGAGGTGTCCATTCCCATCTCACTTACTGAGCCCTGCAACTGACTTAGGCCTTAATTCTCTATCCACTACTATAATTGCTGGAGGGAGGGTCATTTTCCCCATTGGCCTAGAAAAGTGGCTCTGCACTGTCAGCAGGTTTCTTGTTCCCCTGCAGAAATAGTCTGTCTGATCCTAGTGAGTGTGGCTGTCAGACAGAGAGACCACAAACACATCCAGTTTCCCTACCCATTTCCAATAACATCTGCATCTCCTCCACGGTAATTTCTGGAAATTTAATGAAAATGGACAGCCAGAACAGGAGACACTGCTAATGCTCTCACCATGGAAGCTGTAGTGTGGCACCATACTACTAGACAGAGGAAGGCAGGGTTTCATCTCCATGTACAGACATCCAAGTTTTGGAGACCTATTCACCAATCCAGCTGTAAACCAGACTGACGTATCTGAATGTCAAGATTAATCACCTGCTGGAGAATTAGTGTACCCCAAATTTTGTGTACATCATGCACAGTGCTTCTCTGTGCACAGGAGAGGATGGAGAACGCACTCTGCAGTGATACTATCACTTGGTCCAAAGGGAAAAAGGACTTTATAAACATTTCATCTTGGGTTTATCTCTTCTGCTTGTGAGGTAAGCAGTGTAAAAGCGCAACAGGTTACTCACCTGAAGACATCCATTCCCCAGCCAGCAATTGCCGTGAAGATTCTGGGGGGCAGGTCCCGAGAAGGGTTTATGGCGTAGCCTGTGTTCATCCCCATCCCTAGGCCAATGCCCAGGACCACAATACCTGTGAGCATGGCCTGCGTGCCTTTCAGGGCTGCGTTGTTTTTCTCATCATGGATGATCAGAATGCCCAGGATCAGCATCACTGTCGCCAAAAACTGCAGAGGCAGGAAGTGGGGGGGGACAGTTCAGGAGAGAGTAATGGGAAGGCAGAAGGATCCTTCAAAGGAGAAAGAAGACTGCCCAGAATGGAAGAGCAGGTGGGATTCATAGTCTGATAAATCAGGGAGGGAACCCAAATACTTTTTCCTCCTCACAAATGACCTGAGAAAGAGTCTTGACTCTTTTCCCATCAAAGATACCACAAAAAATGCTCTAGGACTGATGTGAACTTCTCAGCACTGTCCTCTCCCAACACCTTTCAAGTTAGGGAGATGGGTTATTTTAAGTAGATTTCATCTAACAGAGACACAGCCATAAAAAAACTGCTAATAAGACAAATCTGATCCTCCCTAGAGGGAGCAATGTCTTATATAGCCTGTTACATCAGCCTTTCCAGGACTAAAAGCAGATAACAGACTCTTATCTGGGAAACTGAATCTCCCATCTTTGACAGTACATAGCTAGATTTGTAGATCTGCAAGGCCCAAGACATCAGGAACTGTGATTTGGATAGAGGTGATGATTCCTGTCACTTTCTGCTTCAGAAAATGCAGTGGACAGCCTTGGACTGCTTGCAGAGATGGCAGCAAAACCAGAAAATCTGCAGCTCTTGGCAATGCACTGCCACTGTTGTTTACTTTCTTGTGCAGCGAGGACGCTGCATGCTCCACAGGAGGCTGAGGGATCAAGTCCCAACTCTAGGCTCTCCAGCTCTCACCATCCTCCTTATCATGCCCACACAAGGGTTTTGTCAGCTCAGAGCCAAAATCACAGGCTTCCTGAGATTTTAACTGGAAGTGAATCTTCCTTCTACAGTGTCCCAGGGCTCCACGTCCCTTGCAGTATCCCCTTCCTATTTCTGGGCATCTGGACATTGTGTTGTATGCTGGGAATCAACTGTACACAGTCTAAAACCCAAAAGGTTCAATCCAGACAGGCTGTGCTTGTGTGAGGACAGTTCCAGGCCATCCGTGTTTGTGAGAGACAGCCAGAAGATCTGCCTGGCAGCATGGAGCAGGTGTAGAATCCAAAAAGAGGTAGAACAGCTCAGGGAAATGAGCCCACAGGAGATAGTTCCTGTTGTAGCTCAACTTCTCACCTCCCTTTGCTCAGGCTGTGTGCAGGGAAGCTCTTTGGAGGGTACTCAGACCAAGCTGCAGAGCACCCTGCAGGCATCACCTTTTAGGCTTGTGCAGCCACCAAGGTGCCTTGGATCTTACCTCTCAGGCACTTGCCCGACTGATGGGCTCCTTGGAGGAGTGTCTGTGGTTGTGTCTGCACACACAGCACTGAGTCTCCTGCAGCAGACCTGTTACCACCCACCTTCTCCTGGCACATCACAACAGTCCCCACTGACCTCTGAGAAGAAGCCCCCCAGCAAGGATACATAGGGAGCGGGGTAAGTGGAGAAGATCGATGCTGTGGCGTTTGGTCCCGTCACTGTAAAGTGTCCTCTGTTGTAATTGTACAGAGCATCTAGGAAAAACGGGTATTACGGAGTTAGCACAGAGTGCATCACACATGGCACAAACACAGGTCCACCCACTGTGGCCAGCATGGACACCAAGCAGAAGAGAGCCAATGGGAGATAACTCTGGAGGTGACACACCCCTCACAGGGCATGATCTCATCGATATCTGTTACCTGCAGACTTTGGTCTGCATTGCTTCCTTACACCTACCAGCTCCCTGTCCTGGCTCCAGAAGCCTGGGGCAGGCTGGATGCTCAGGCTGTACTGGAAGCCTCCACCACCCAGCCCCTCAGAGACTGGGACATGCTGGCGCCAATGCTTGGTGGGTTGTCTGCTCACAACTCAAAACTGTGGATGACTGCTGCACTGTTTTCTGCAGACAAGCAGAGTTCACCAGAGCTCCAGCTGTTCTGAGTACATGGTAGTCCATCTAACTCAAGCCCTTGTAGACCCTGGAAACAAGCAGCTGACGAGATGCAGCTACTGGCCTCTGGTCAAGGACAAGTTTTGGCAGTGGGAAAGCCCTGTGTTCTCCAGGAATGACACATCATTCCCAGAGATCTCTGAGCCTTGAGCAATAAAGGTCTGTCCCACAAGCCAAGAACTCACCCTCCTAACACAGACATTGTGCTGAGTGCTGTAAAGGGAAATAGTTTTGACAAACTGTGAGTTGAAATGGTGCCCAGAGCAGCCCCTGTGATAAAAGACACAACCATACCATAGTAGAAGCCAAAGATGGTGGCTGCTGCTGTAAAGGAGCCCAGGAACTGGCCGATCACATAAGCTGGAAGCTTTCTCCAGGGGAGGTTTCCTAAAATGCAGTGTGTAATGGTGATGGCAGCATTCAGATGAGCTCCTGCAGAATCACAGCAAAAAAAGAGTGGCCTCAGCCCTGATTCAGCTGTTTTGGAGCATGCCCCATACCACACAGTAACCACCTAGACCTTACTTAAGAACACGGAGACCCTTGAGGGATGCGTCTCCCTTCTGCACAGGCTCAAAACTGACCTATCTTCCCAGGGCCGCTGGATGGTGCAGGGCAGAGAGCTCCTAGCTTTAAGCTGCTAAAGATTCTGTAGACCACAGGCTGCATCCAGGCGATCTCACCTGTCAGAGATACCTCTCTTCGGCATGGCACGAGTTTCTCTCTGTGTGGGCTTCTCTATTCAGCTTAAAGGGAACCCTGAACCTAGACACATCACCTACTTTTTATATGGGCATGGGCAGATGAGGCAAATCTTAACCCAAACTACTGCAAAGCCTTCTGACAAAATCTGAGAGACAGGGAGGACTTCATCCTGGCAGAGCTGAGCACCCCAGGTGATGGGAGCTGCAGACCCCTTGTACATGAGGCAGGCAAGGCACAGGACACCAGGGAAATAAACTGCAAAATGAACCACTGATGCCCCTTAGCTTCACGTCTGCAGAGCAACTCCCACAATGGGCTATTAGCAGGGACTCAGATTAGCTCTTAGATGTCATTGCATTAAGAAGACATTACCGTGATGGCTAATCCTGCCCACAACATCATTGCTCCCACTAGTGTGGAATAATCCTGACCTCCCCTTGCAGAATTTATAATCTCAGGCTGCATTTTCTTACATCTTTTAGTATGTGACCTTCATACAGTGCAAGACCAGTTGTCTCCTGTTTTGAGGAGACATTTTCTGTGGAGGACGTTGGTATCACAATGGTTCTTTTGAAGAAAGACTAAGTGGATCCAGGTTTGGTGCTCTCAGTGCAAACTTATGTTCTCCAGGCCTCATCTCCACACAGTTCCAAAGGAAATATTTGCCTTGCTGCCTAGTAATGTAAACTTTGTGGGTCAACAGATGCTTCAGCCTCAGTGGCTATTTCCTTCTTCAAACTCAGAAAGGGGTAAGATGTAGACATGCACCGTCTCATCAAAGGGCAGGACAAAACAAAGTGAAAGTGAATGTACTGCCTGCTACAGTTTCACAACCACAACTGAAATGGGGGGAGATCCCTTTTTCTTTAATCCTCTGATTCTTTGTGGGTATGACCAGCCATTTCAGAGATCACAAGAAGTATCTTGTGATACAAATAATTATTCCTGGCATTACAGTGCCAGGAAGCCCTGAAGCTGGCTCCAGAACCAGACTGTCACTGGCAGACCTGAGACCCTTTCTCCCACCTCCAAGCCCTCAGCAGGTCAGCTCCAACTCAAATGCCACTTGGGTCTGCAAGGACCTACTTTCCTCGGAGCACTTTCCCCAGGATGTTTCACCAGCTCCTAAATGACAGTGAGATCAAGAGCTAACGGCTCACATCAAAAATATTTCCTTTCCAAGCCAGCCCCAGTCTTGGACATCTCTTTGGTCCAACAGTTCAAGTGCAAGGTCTTGCTTTAATTTTCTGCCCACTAGAGCCCTTAATCTCTTCACTTGGTGCAAATGAATGCATAAATAGCACAAGGCAAAGGTAACATTCTGTCATGTGAGAGATACCAGCCCATGGCCCTGATACGCCACCTCCTGTGTTTGTGTGGGTCATGTGTGCACGGGTGTGGATGATAAGGAGAAAATTTACATACCATTCATTGTTGCAACATCAGCAGTAAGCTCTCCTTTGCAATATATTATTTACTTCCCTGTGGGTCACGTCAACAATATGTATTCAGAGCTCCATGTCTCCTTGGGCAATAATGGCATATCCCAAGCACCTAAAAGGAGCAGTGCTGAAACCTGGGTCTTCTGACCGCAGCAGGGGGGCATGGCCAGAACTCTTCCACTCTCCCCGTCTCACTAGCCTCTGTCTCAGCTCTGGACGTGCATTTGGGATCAGCATACCATGGGTGTGACCGGCCATTTTGGAGATCACAAGAAGCATCTTGTGACACAAATAAAACCGCATTACAGTGTCAGAAAGTCATGAATGTATGCAGTGCATGCCTTGTCCCCTGCTTCTCCTGGCCTTACCATGCCATCGTGACTCCTTGGCTTGACCTCAGACCTGCCTCCCCCCTGCAGACCTGGCTGTGATCACTGGGTCACAAGTTTGACCCTGATTATGGTCACCAGATCTGCTCTGCTCTTCTTGCTTGGGGACCCTAGGACTGCCTATTTTTCTAGTGAAGGTAGTGCTCCACCTCACCATGCCACCAACCCCCCTCTGCAGCCCACTTCTGCTGCCCCAATGCACGTGGCCTTCACAGGACACAGAAGTGTCCCATGCTCAAGTGTCATGCTTACCAGAGATTCCTCCAGCTGCATGGATGCCCAAGGTAACGCCAATGCCAAATCCCAAATTGACGTTCAGTTGCTGTCCAAAGTCTCCTCTTCCTAATACCACTTGTGCTGCAGAAGACAAGCCAAAGACCTGGTGCATGGAAAAATAAAGAGAGAAAGGAGTTAAAATTAGTGTTATTGCTGTAATGGACTGAGCTTCATTATTACTTTATCTGCAAGACTAAGAAACAGGAAGCAAAAGTGTACTCACAGTCAGAAGATGAAGAAAGAACCACCAAATTGAGGCAATGCCTGGATTATTCCTCATTGATGTCCATCACACCAAACCAAGCACTTTAGTGATGGTTGAGTATGTGGAGACAAACCCTGATGAGGCACACAGAGCTCAAAAGGGATCACTTACGCAGCCACAATAAGGGCCTCTGTGCCTGAAACCAGGGACAAGGGCAGGGGACCATCAACGCAGACTGCCTGGAGACAGTGCCCAAGATGGATGGAAGAATTTTTTTTTTTCCTGGCATGCAATTTAATGACTAAAAACGTAGTTTGGTCAGGACACAGCTATTTGCCAAACTTGACTCTAATTTTGGTAATTTATTCTAGAAAAAAATAATGGGCAAGGATATTCTCGTTTGACTTTTCAACACATACACTTTCAGTCTGAAAACAACCAAAACTTCAATATTTTTTTAGTGACTAAGGGGGAACTGCAAAAAAAAAAATAAATAAAAAGGAAAGTAAATACTCTCCAGCAGGAAATTACTCTGGCCTGAAAGTAAGCTCTATTTCACTCTTTTAATGTGGTCAGAGGGTGGAAAAATCAGTTCTTTGCACAGATCTTTCTTACATCGAAATCTGGAGGACAAAGCTTCTCTTGAGGTCTCTGCCTCACAAACTGCTTAGAGCTTGCAGAATGTATCCAGGCCCTTGGACTACACTCATGTTTATCCAGGAAGACATACATATCCCTCCAACACAAAATACTCAATCTAAACTTCTGCTTTGGCCTGTCCTGTTTTGACTCGTATCTTTATGGGCTGCTCTGTCTGCATCCAGATTTTACCTCCTATGCCTGCTCTCCCTCTTCCTTTTCAGTTATCATAAAAATTCCCTGTTCCCCAGAGACACTGCTATGCTCTTATCTCTCTTCTATACACAGACCACACTCTGTGCTCTGCACAAAGATAAAGCCTGCATGGTGTGACCCCTTCTCTGTCTGCCTCAGCAAAAGCCTCCAAAAGCAGTACCTGGGGTGTCTTCCAGTGTCTGCAAACCCCTTACAGAAACTTTGCCTATTCATCTCTGACTTTTAAAGCCACATCCAAGACAAGCCAAATGCAAAAGGCACAGGCTTTGCAGGATGGCACACAGGTGTAGTGATAGGGGCACAGGGCAAGAGACGTGGCTGTTGCAGCTGAACACCACTATCCTGGAAAAAAAATACAGGACAGGGCACAGAATCTGTTTCTTAGCATGGACCCAAGCCTCTGGTCTCTTCCACTGTCCTCAGAGCCCAGAAATAGCTTTTTTCCCCCAGACCCTGCCTCCCTGTTCCTTGTGCTGTTTACTCCCATCTACCTGGTTCCCTTCTTTATGACCATCACTTGTCCATGAAAGCGAGAGGCCCCATCTAAGTCCTATCATCCAAATAACAGCCAACCAGGCATTGTAGAGATGCACTCAGCTGCAACACGGGCCAAGGGGCTGCTGAAAATTTGGCTGCTGGAAACTATGTTTGAATGCTGGATACTGTGTGTTGCCAGCTTTTAATGGGGAGCCATGTGCAGTTCCCTTCTCCTACTCTATTCCCCAGCCGAGCTCAGAGAGGGAAGAGCCACTGTGAGCTGCAGGCTACAAAATTGGATGGTCAGATTCCAAAGTGCAGAGGAAGTCCTTTCCTCAGGCTGCTCCCTAGAAACGTCATGGGCAAGACAGCCCTGAATTTGTTCTTTATCACTTGGCAACCTCCACCAAAAAAGAGAGGAGAGGAAAAAGGAAAATGGTTTTGCCCAGCTTCTATTGAGGAGTGACATATGTGTGTACTCTGACTTATGTCAAAACTATTTGTGCGGCAGGAGCGAACTTTTAAGAAGCTAGATGTATGCTGTGATAAAAAGAAGCATCCTTTGCATGCGCAGTTGTTGTCCTCGTGAACAAGCACGTTTCTCTGTAGAGACTGCCTTGCCAAAAGGTCCCCATGCTTACAGAAAAGCTGTCTTCCTCCTGTACAAATCTCCAAGCACAAGTTATTTTGGTTATTCCCAGCCCTTCCATGCCGGTCTCTCTCCAGTCCAAAGTATGTCAGCCCAGGTTAAGCCAAAGAACAGTAAGTTGGCACAGACAGCTACGGGACTTTTTCAGAGGGAGAATCGCATTTTGCTGTGATGGTCCAACATACAAAGATTCTGCTCTTGGTCAGCACATCATCGACACCGGGGATCAATTCTGACCACAAAACTTTTCTTACTCTCTCCCCAAATACTTCCAATGCAGTGCAAGAACTCAAAACACTTCGCTTTTCTTGTGTGAAACAGATCCCTCAGGCAAGGGCACAGTTTCAGTATTGCTTGATAACCACTATTCATTTGCCAGCATAAGAAAAACCAAAAGTGAAATCCTGGTATAGTTTACGCCCAGTAATTACATTTCCTAATGGTGGGCTGTGGCTCTGCAGCGTTTCACAGGCATTCCTTAACCCGGCAGCCGCAAGAGGAATAAGGATGAATGTTGTTCTTGTTTCACAGAGGCTGTCAGTGGTAGAGGAGTCAGAATCTGCTCCCCAAGCCTGTACAGGACCCCTCCAACCACAGCATTACCTCTGACAGCAGGAAGAGAATCTTCAGTTCACTGCATGGGTTGTTTCAAAGGGTTTGGCACAAGCATTGCATTGCCCTGTCTGACCAGACACTGTTCTTTGGTTTCATTCACAATCTTCCTTGCTTTTCTCCAAGGAGAGAACTAAAACAATGGCTTATCCTTATCAGCTTCACCCTCTCCCAGCCCCCACCTGCCACATTGCTTTTATTTCGAGAAGGTTTTTGACAAGCAATCTACCTAGTGGGAAGCTGCTGCCCTACAAGAGCACAGGGGTGAGCAGTAGCAACCAGCTGCTGAGCAACCGTGAGGATGTGAAAGGAAACCTTGCAAACGCTTACCCTCTCACCCACTCCACACACATGCAGCCACACACCCATGCAAGACATGCAGATCTGGGGCCATCTCCATCTTACCATGAGGATGAACATCCCCAGTGCTTCTGCCAGCAGCTCCCTGATGGTGCCATTACGAATGGTGAGTGCCTTCTGAATCTCCTCCAGCATTTTTCTCCCTGGTTCCAGCCTGTTGCCCCAGGAGCTCCTGTTATGACAGCACACTTCATTGGGCTGAGCTAAGTTACCCTTTGAAACTTGGCACCCTCCCTTCGCCACCCAACACCTTCATTCATCTGGTTAACAATGAACAAGCCGATAAAGTAGCAGCTATCTTCAAAGTCTTCCCACATACGCATGCCATGCTTTTGAAACTAAGTAGTACGGATGTAATATTTCTGACACAGGGGCATTGCAATCACTATGCCTTCTGCCCTGAAGCAGCCTTTCTCCAGAGTGGTGGAGCTATAACTAGCCTTGGTGTGCTTCTAAAGCCTGTCTTTCTCCATAACCATTTCACAGGATTTTTTTCCTTTTCACAGGAACAGGGATTTTGGCTCTGCTGTGCATTATAACCCACTGGCTGGTGGTTTGGTGCCATTTTTTTTTTCAGAGAGGGGAGTAGGACCACTTGCCTATTTGCAGGACTATTTGGATGCCTGGCCTGCAGTGAGGATGCTTTGCCCAGACCTGATGTGCACAGCTGTCTGTGGCTGAGAAGACTGCAATACCTTGAGCTTCAGGTTGAACGTTTGCTCTTGCTGGATGCATTTGTGTCTGCAGCTCCCATTACGCTAGCCACTGCCATGGTGTGTCCTTTCATATGGAGCAAGGAGGGACCAGGCTCAGCAGTGGTCCCCAGACGTCTTCAGTCCCATCTGGCTGCCAGAGCAGAGCCTTAACTGTCTTGATTCCTTCAGCTCCTGATTCCATCTGCCCGTCTACGTGCTCATCAGGTGCTTTTACCTCTCCACCATGAAAAGGTTTAATACCTTTCCTTAATCACTGAAGAACTTAAATCCACTAAATGGTCAAGACATTTTTCTACGAGCCTTGTCTGGTTCCTTGATAGTTTTCTTCTTCTTTCTCTCAACCTGCTGCAGCCGCCCCAGTGGGGACGTAGTGCTCTGCTCACGCTGGCCCTGGTGTAGCCTCCCTCTCCACTGCTGCGCTGCAAAGGTTCACGCGCTTTTCTTTCACCTGCAAGACACTGAACAGGTGCACTGAATAACCTGGGGAGCCAATTCTCCTCTCTGCTCCATAGGTGGTTGTGGCTTGCAAGGATTTTATGGGCTGGGGTAAGCTCTCCTCCAGCAACAGGTTAACTGTTGACCTCAGTGAATGTCTGGCTAAATACACATTAATGTACCTATCTGATACCAAGGACCATCTAGTCATGACAGATGATAATCATGTTGCTTGCAAGGGCATTCCTACAGTGTATTTCTATATGGGGATGGTTTTTGTTCTGTAAGTCTGTGAGTCATGCTGTGGCACAGGAAAACTGGCCGATAAACCTTTCTAGGTCATTTCATTAACTGCCATGGAATTATTTGTTGGTAGAGCACACAAACACAGGCCCTGGACCTTCAGGTCAGGGTGGTGTCAAGAGAGTTTTTTCTACACATAGTAATTTTCAGCTGATATGTAAAGCTGAGGTCCTGGCATCAGCATGTGTTGGAGATCTCATAGCCTTTCTCAGATGGATGGTGTGTGAACGGGTTGGTATCCCCCACAACTGGACCTACAACATTGTTTTTTACTCCTAGATCTCAGGAAGCCTTCCAAGTGGATTCCTCCCTTGTAGGCAAATAAAGCAGCTGTGTCTCCGAAAACTTTGTCTCCTGCATTCAAGCATTAACTGTAAGCATCTCCATATTCTAATTCGGGCTGAAAAAATGGAGAGGTATTTTCTGGGAACCAGGCTCCCATGGACTTGCAGTATTCTTGGGGAAAAGGGCAATTCCAGTTTGTAACAGAAACCTTTGGTTTGGTTTAGCAATAATATCTGCAGCATAATCCCTGGTATTACCACCAAATTCCCTAGAACTCCAGTATGCTTCTAGGATGGCACCACAGATCACTGGATGCTCCTCTTGCCACTGCTTGTCCTTTTACACAAATCATTCCACAAGATGGCACTGAGACATTAATTTTTCCCTTAAAATTATTCCGATGGGCTCCTCTATTCGCTGCTGAAAATGTGAGAACGCTTTAGTTTTAGGGTTCCTCTGGGCATTTTTAAACATTAAAGAAAGGTGATCTGCCAATGTTCAAGGCAGGAACAAAAAACACTTTTCTGTGAGTCCTATAGAGCAAAGCACCACTACTCTGAGTGCACACAAAACCAAAATGTGTCACCTTACACTTGATGATCAGCAGAGAAACACAGGCAGCTCTAAAAAAGCAGTTAATCTCCACATAAAATATGTATCTGAGGCCAGACCTATGAGTCATTTTGAATGCAAGGGGTTTCCCTCCAGTGTCTGTACTGGGCATATAGACTGATCAGCTTCAGCATACACATCCACATGGAGGTATCAGCTGTCAGATGAGCTGGATGCCCTTCCTGCCTGCATCCAGATGTGATCCTGAGCAAGCACAACCAACCCTCAGCTTCACAACCAACTGCCAGCTGCCCAACATGACCTTTTCATACTTGCATGGTTTCACTTATCTGCAGGGCTGATGAGGATCTCTGGGGGCATCAAATATAGTCTCCTGATAACATAAGCAGCCACACTACAACCCTTTCATGACCAGGCCAGTCTCTCATTTTAGGGGTCAGTGCTTTTTGCCTCAACTCCTCCTGCTGAAAGCCTGTTACCAGAAGCTGTTGGTCTGAGGATTAAAAACTTTCTTCTAATTTCCAGACAGGTTCTCAGAGCTATTTGTTCATGAGCCAGCATCGCGCCATGGCAGTCTAGACTTAACTCATTTCTTAAAAGTTCTATCACATAAAGTTTTCGTTTAAGGTCTGTTGCAAGACGAGTAGCTGCTTAGCTTTGCACTACCTCCTGATATTTACCTTAACTTGGTGACATGTTGGAATATCACTCAACATTGACCCTACAATGATTTTACCATATTTTTCACCACACATTAAGCAACCATCTGCTAAACTGAACCTATTTCTTCCCTAAGGCAAGGAAGCTTTCAGAACTGATCATAAAGGCCTCCATTTGGAGAGGAAAATACTGGCACAGTCTAGGCTCAGTAACTGTGCCAGTGTTGTTACCCATAGTACTAAAGAACCAGGGGAATTAATATCCTGGAGCCTGCTAGAGCAGCCCTGGGAAGAATGAGCACCCTGAGACTCCAGGGTAGTCATGCTTCTGCAAGGAATAACTTCTCTCACTCAGTATGACAGTGCATACCTTCCCTCTGCACCCAGAAGCTCGTTTATCTCTTAACTGCACTAAGCAACAGCTGGAATATCACCACTCCATTAGCTTCATCCCTGCTGGTGGAGCATTAACTTCTTCCCAGAGGCTGAGAGGAGCATGAGCAGACACCACAGCAGAGGAGCTCCTCACTGTGGTTGAGGACAGCTTGGTCCTCCATCAGACAAAATAAGCACGGTGTTGAAACATATCCAGCCTCCTTTAGGAAACAAGATTAGATCAGAGGGGCCAGTTCAGCACTGGTATGATCTTAGCCATCCAGGAAAGACTCCACTTGATGTACTCTAAAGCACCCTCATCCTATAAGCTCACAACTATTACTCGTGGTCTATCACCTCCTCTCCTTTATGGTGACAGGCACGAAGTGAGTTGCAGATACCTGAAATGTTTGTCTCTCACCAGGTGACTTTGCTCTCCAAGCTGGTTACCCAGCTCCACATTCCCAGGACACCATTTTCCATGACATTTCAGCTCACCCTGAACACCCCTACCACAGCCCTGCAGCTGGCCAAAGGCTCATCACCCAACCTTGCTCCTTTCCAGTGGATCAAGCTGGCTCTTACCGTGCTGAGAAGTGGGAGCGGAGGTTACAGCTGGAGGAATGCGGTGACACAATGGTGGGATCCCTCTCCAGTCCACAGCCCTCCACGTAGCTCCTCAGGGACGTGGTGCCTTCCCGCCCCAGACAGATAAAGCTTGCTTAGCTGGAGGTAATCCGCAAGATGGTGGTGTCAGCAGGAGGGGAGTTACATGGCTTTTGTTGGTTGTTAGGGTGAAAATAGGGCTGTCCAGGAAGGGGTTGTTGGGGGTGATGCTTGCCCTGTTGTTGGACGACAGAGTGGAGGGCACCTGGGCTCCCCTGACCTGGGACCAACCCTCCCTGTATTGGGCCACCCTAACCTCCTGCCCTCCATCTAGCTTTACAGATGGAATGGAGTCAGTTCTATACATGGCAAAACAAGGTGATATTTGAGGCTCCTTGCTGGCTTCCATCTGGGCAAAGCCTTGGGAATTCTCACCCATGGACAGGTAGAGCCATTTAACAGATGGCAAAAGAGAGGCACAGGGGCATCTCAGGTACCACAAGAGACTTGGGGTCCCTATAGGATATCCACCAAAGTCCTGCCAGCTCCTCATCTGCTGTCCTCCCACATTTTCTGCCCCATCCCTGACCTTCGAGCATCCTGCTCCCCTGACCTGTTCAGGGCCTGGCTCTCACTGCACCCCTGTGTGTGTGAGCATCCCCCACCTGCCCCAGGACCACTCTGTGGGGCTTCCCCAGACCCAGATAGAGAGGGATAGGCATGTGGGTGCAGATCTTCCTGACAAGCTTTGAGTTGCCTGCTTGAGCCTGCTTTCAATCCACAGATAAGATGAAAGCTGGGGAAACCACAGCACTTACAGGACATCATCACCCTGGAGATAAGGGGAGCCAGGCTTTTCCCTGAAGGAATGTGAACACCTGTGCTCTGAAAGTAGAGATTAAACAGGAAAAGCTGCAGACTGGAAGGGAGACACTGGGTGAGCTCAATGAGGTCTTGAAGTTTCAGAGTCTGATGGAGCCAGCATGCTGGTCTAAATGTTTCTTTGCCTCCCACTGCACCCAAGAGACAGCACAGCATTGCCGTGTCCTCCCCTCAGTACACAACAAGTTTGCCTCTACAAATGCTGCCACCAACAAAACATTAATGTCATCTCCTCTGCTCCATCCCTTCTCCAGATGCTCCAGTCCAGAACAAACTCTTGGGCCCACCAGCCCATCATCCTCCTAAGCGGCACCAAAAAGTCACAAGCCTCTTAACAGACCCAAAGAGCAAAACCAGATCAGGGGCCAATGACACAAACACAGCCATACCTGCTCCCTCTGCGCTGCTAGAGGAAGGCTGAGCCAATAGTCAACACAACCCTTCACAGCCACCAGATGTTTGAGAGTGGGCTGCATCCATACAGGCCACTCTCACAAGCTACGCCTATAAAACCATACAAGAGATGATGCTACACCCATACAAAGACCGCTAGCTGGCTGTGATACGTATTTTGAGGGGTAAGGAACTAATGGATGGCACTAATCACTGCCCATATGTATAATTAGTGAATTTCCCAAACCCAAGCTGTCAGCCACATGACTGTTCTCTCACACCACTCCTGCCACGGAGGGTCCAAAGACCATTCAGCAGCTGGCATAACTCACACTAGTGGTGAGTAAGGATTGACATACTGGATTTTTCCTTGCTTTCTTCATAGTGGAGGGAAAAGCCAGGATGTAGGAAGCTGGGTCAGCTTTTTCAGAGCCAACTCACACCAGACCAGAGGGCTGCTGCTAGCACAGACATGAAGGTATCCAAAGGAAACCCCTGATAAGCTCCTGCTGTCCCAGCAGGGAGGAGATACCACAGATTCCTTTCAGACACTTGCATAATTCCCCTTGGACACTGCCCAGTCTCTCCCAGGCCTCAAGAAGCCCTATAGGCCTTTTTATGGGGGTGGAGATTTGTTCCAGCATCAGCCAGACCCCTTCAGTCTCAAGTCCCCTCAGCCCCTTTGGCTTCACCTGAGCTGTTTTGGGAGAGATGAAAGAGAGGACAGGTATGGTGGAAGTGGATGGTTCCCTGGTCATTCCCATCCTATCAATTCCTCCATGAAAAGCCATTGACCTAGAGAAATCTACAGAATCTGAAAATTCATCCATTGCTGTTGCCTGAACATGAGATAATTGTCCTTGCTCATGTAGTTTCCCAGTTTTGTGTGACAGCGGTGGCAACTTCACAAATCGGCCCATATTAAACAAAGCACCAACATACAGTTTATTTCCCAAAGCACAGAACATCACACATTAACCAGCATTTGCAGATGTTCCTAACCCATGGCAAATACTAAATATTATCATTAGTCTTCATTGTCCCTAACTTTTTTTTCACATACGTGCACAAACGTGCACATGCCTATCAGCCATTTCCTAGTGAAGAAGTAACTGTTACACATACCTTCTCAATTTTGACTTCATAGGAACCTCCTTGGAGTCAAAATATCAGTTTACAATCTCATAAGAATGGCAGGGGGTCTGTCCCTGCTCTGGATGTGAACGTTAGAGATCTCTGGAAGCACCTCAGGGCATATTTGCACAGGACCTGACACAACGGGCCTCTAGTCACAACACAGTCTCCAGGCTCTGCCCCAAAAGCAAACATTCACACAAATCACAACAGGTCTGTGAGGCCATAGATACTCATTTTTTCTCTCAAAACTTTCATGCATGTGTCAAACAACAGCATTAGGCACAGCAAGTGCCTGGCTGGAGCCCTCATCTACCAGAGCAGGCAGTTCCCAGTAAAATCTACCAGGAAATGTGTTGCTTTGCTAATCTGGCTTTGTTTACCCAGAGTCAACTGAACAATAAACTCAAACTGCTTATCATGCGCTGCGGTATGTAGTCCATCTCTAGCAGTCCTTGACACGAGGTACAGTGATTGCTAAAATGGAATCTAAAGATCGTTTTACAAATTCATGGAGGTAAAAATGACTACTAAACTTGGACACCCCTCTACCACATGTGGTCCCTGAGCTGTGACTTTCTAGGGAAATGTTTCATTGACACCCTCTTCTCCCCTAACACCTATGATCTCCTCCTCAGGTCCAATTTGTCTCAGTGACCACCATCCGGCTGATTGTGGTGCCCAGGGGACTAGCACATCCACTACTTGTCACAGGAAGAGAAGACTGGCAACCTTTGGTAGCACATTCTTGAATTTTTCAGTCGTCCTTAGAGGGCATGGGGAGGCTTGAAATATAATCCCAGCTCTGTTGCTCACCAGTGTTTCCTGAGTCGCCAATCCTCCTCCGTGCCCAGTACCCCATCCTTAAAGGGTGAATACACAACCTTACTCAGAAGCAGCTTGGGGCGGGCAGAGGAAACATTCACGACTGCTCACAGCATGTTGTGTGATCCTTGCTAAAACACCTGCCTCAGCTTGGTGCTGGAAGTGCCATCAGCATCCTAAGTAATTCACCTCCTCATTGCTCTCTCTACCCTTGTGCAATCCAGATAACAACCTCTCCCAGTCCCAAGAGAGGCAAGGACACACGTGTCTCAGCTTGTGCTTCATCACTGGTGAGGCCAATGGTCAGAAGAGAACAGCTTTCACACACACACAGCATGTCAAGCCAGCAGGATGGCACAGTGTGCTCATCAGAACACTTACTTGTAATGCCCACAGGAGTGCAGCAATTCAGCAGTATTTTAGATACACCAAAAGCTTTAGAAAAGGGAGATGTATTGCCCTGTGGTGGAGTGTCCCTTCATCTTCCCCCTCAGGAGCTGGAGAAATCCACATCACGTGTATCATTTATAAGCAGACTAGAAGCAAAAGGCATGGAAAACTCACCATGGGGAACAATTGTGCTCTGCTTTAGGTCAGTAAATAACTGACATTTGTCTTGTTCATCTCTTGTTTTATTGCTTCTGCTGTTTGTATAGTGCTTCATGGGAGCAAGCACACTCACAGAGCAGAAAGCTTATTGTTCCCCTGCACAAGCAGCATCTACCCTCCTGCACTTTGTTTCTGCGCAGCTCCATGAGGCAGCAGCTTTGGACATGTCACTATCTTACTGCAGTCACACAACACTGACAGTAAGGGCTTGGGGGTAAAAAGAGCACCAGAGCCATGGGAGTCTTGCAGGATCCCTGCGAGGATCCTCCCACTGTGCCCAGTGGCAGGGCTCGAACTTTCCTCCCTCCTGGTCAGTCTGGACCCTAGTCAACCTGCAAGCTATGTTCTGGGAAAAGGAGTCTCAAAGCAGGGCCTCACTCCCCTGCAAGTGACATGATTCACCATGTGTCATCCAACTAACCATTCCTTTATGCAGGCGATGCCTGAAAATTTAGAACGTGAACAAAATCCCCTGAAGTTTCAAGACCTTTTTAAGCCCACACCAGCCTTAGAAGAAGCAAAGGAAAAATCTTACAACCAACAATTTTGTGGGATAAAGTATGTTTGTTTTATGTATCCATGGGGTGGTATAGGGGAAGATAGATACACCTAACTTCATAACAATCTTCTTGGACTGCAGCTGGATTCTACAAGCATACGTTCAAGAGCTTTGGTTAAGTTCTCTTTAACTGTTCTTTCTGTTGTCCATGTTTACTGGACTCTGATTTGTTTGCAAGCACAACCAAAATAATCCATCACAAATGCCTTGAACCTGTAGGCAACAGCCTGATGGAAGACATCCAGTCTTGATCAGCATCTCCACAGACCAAAATATGAGCCAGCAGTGACAAAAACATGTTTTGTTCTAGGCTGTTGGCACCAAGGAAAAATGCATGTTTGTAATCCACATTTGTTGATTCACATTTGCCAACATGATAAGAAGATCACTCAACACAGAGAAACAGAGATTAATAAATCATAATCACCTTTAAGTTCTCAACAGACTGACCCTAATCTGTAATCCAGGGTCAAAGTCTGAAGTGTTTTGTCTACATGTCTGTATTAGCTAACTCATAAGAGACACATAAACTCAACGCCCATCTATTTCTTGGAATGAAGATATATCCTTTTGCGAAAACAGTTCTGATGCCCCTGAATTTCTTCCTGCTTGCTGACAACCCAGAAACTGAAATAAACTACAAATCCAGTGGAAGAACCTACAGTATCAGCTAGTGCCTTGACCTAGATGACCACAAGTCAAATATATAACAGAGACGGTGCTCCTACGCCCAGCGTCCCACCCAACCAGGTGTCTTTGGAAGGAGTGTATGCTTCCCCAGATGCTGTCATTGCTTGCTGTAACACTCAGCTTCAGTCAGAGGTTTCCCTTTCAAGCACTGACCTGTCCTGCCGGATCAGTCCTGTTTAGCTTTCAGCACCTGATAGGATCGTAAGCTGAGGCAAACGTAAGCAAAGGGTAGAAACAGTGGATAGAGATCTAGAGTAGGCAGTTACACATACAGCAATGTTACGTTATGCACAAAGGTGCATGAAATATGTTTAAGAAGAAAAAGAATTCTGTATAGCTAGGAAAGTTGCTCAGAGTCCAGGATATTATCAGATCTGGAAAAATGCCATGCGAATGAGTCACTGGAGCATCCGTCAATGGTTGCACACAGAAAATTCTTCAAAACTGGCTGCTGTATTCCCTCTCCAGTATTTATACAGTACCATTTCACGTTTTCCATAAATGATTGACAAAAAAGTCGCACAGGCATTCTTGCCTTATAGTTATCTACCCGACTACCGTGTTCCAGTCCAATCTCTATTCATACCCTCCTCTTACTTAATAAACATGTTTTAATAAAACATCTTTTTCAGCTCCTCATTGGAAAGAAAATGAAGGCCCTTGGAAAAATATTTTGCATATGCCTTCCACAGCTGCCATCCAACAAACCTGCTGGTACAGTTATGGGGTAACTTGATGCTGAGATGGAACACAAAATGTGTCTGATCCAGGAAATTTATATATACGTCATTCCTTCAGGAGCTGGAGCAGAGTACCTCAGCTCCCCAGCATTTGGGACCAGCACAGCTTAATAGCTGGAGGTCTGCAGACTGAGAGTGGAGTCCTGTACCCAGCATCGGGTCCTGGGGCGCAAAGTGCTTGGAAGTCAGAGAAGGTGCCTTCAGCTACAGCTAGAAGGTGACAGCCAAACTGCAGAGGTTCCATAGCATTGGTGTTAGGCATTGTAAGTATAACAGCTCAACACACAGGTTTTGGCTGTCCCGCTACCACAGGATGGGTCCTTGCTCTGAGCTCTGTCCTGGGCTGGCTTCAGGCCGGCAAGAACCTTCACATCATGGCAGACTTCAGCTCAGCTCCCATTTCAAACACCTCAGTATGGGCAGGGATAAAAAAAAAGAGTATATAAAAAAAAAAAGCCAGGGGAGATCTGAATGGGAAAAGTTGGGAAACAGAAGGACCCTGTACTCAGACTCATTCGATGCTACTAATGCAGCTGGAGAACAAGAAGCAAAAGCACAGAATAACACATGGTGGCTCCTGGATCTTCTGGTCTATTCCAGGAGCTGTAGGTCTTATCAGATTGTTTTTGCTTTGAGCCCCACAGGAAGATAACCGGGAAAGGTCAACAGGCAGAGGTGCTCCTTGCCACTGTTGTGCTCTGGGCAGCGTAAGTGAGGTGATGTTTCTTACACTGCCCTTCAGAATTGCTGTTTCCGCTATGCATACATTAGCGGGGTCTGGGACTGAGCCCACCCTCCCACAGGTACTCAGCCCAGGAGCAGCCCCACACCTGTACCACAGACTCCAGGAGAGACAGCAAGGGCAGGTCTGTTCTCCAGGCTGCATGCTGCAACCTCTCACAAAACTGGAGGTGTGCTCCTCCATCAGCATGCAAGGTCTTCTGGCCAATGGAGAAGGGATGACCTGGTCCTGGCCAAGCTCCTGGCTCCAGGACCCTCTTCATTACTCCAGAGGGGAGTGCTTATCATCAGGTACCTCCATACCACATTTATTTACCAGGCAGCCACTTGAATGGCTTTAAATGACTGCATAACAGCTAGTTTCACATGCAAATGTGAACAAGAGATATCCAAAGGCCGACCTGTTTAGCCCTAAATTTAAAATCCCCTTATGCCATGGAGGTCTGACCACTCAAGTCACTCAGTCACCCATACAATCCATGCCTTACTGTTAATCAAATCAGAGCATGCCTCATTAGTCTTGTGTCATGCCAATCTCCCAGCCCAGGACCTGCGTCATGTACAACTGACACTGACAGGGAAACCAGACCATGTCCAGAGGCAAAGATGCAGACATTTCACGTATACAAGTCAGCTGCAAAGACTGCTTCACTGTTTGCAAGGTAGAACCAGTCTGCTGGTACAATGAAGGATGCTGTGGTGTTTTTTGCACAGATTTCCTGTGTGTCTTGTGTTTGAATCTGAGCCACAAAAAGAAACACACAAAACAGACGTGTTTACATGCGCAAACATAGTGCAGTGGAGGGGCAGTAACTCTGTTACTGAGATACTTTTACCTGCCTGAATAATAAATACATCCTCTATGTGATAAACTTATCTGAAGTCCTCACCACAGGAAGAACACGGATATGTTAGAGCAAGTTCAAAGGAGGCCACAAAGATGGTAAGAGGGTTGCAGAATCTTGCATATGAGGACAGGCTGAGAGAGTTGCGCTTGTTCAGCCTGGAGAGAAGAAGGCTCAGTGGACACCTTATGGCAGCCTTCCAGTGCCTAAAGGAGGCCTACAAGAGAGCTGGAGAGGTACTCGTCATCAGGGAATGCAGGGACAGGATGAGAGGGAAGGGTTTTAAGCTGAAAGTCGGAAATTTAGATTAGATGTTAGGAAGAATTTTTTTAGTGACGGTGGTGAGGCCCTGGACCAAGTTGCCCAGAGAAGTCATGGAAGCCCCATCCCTGGAGGTGTTCAAGGCCATGTTGGATGGGGCTTGGAGCAAGGCAATCCAGTGGGAGATGTCCCTGCCCATGGCAGAGAGGTTGGAACTGGATGATCTTTAAGATCCCTTCCAACCCAAATCATTCTATGATTCTGTGTTCCTTCATTTTCTCTGCTAATGTAAAGGCAGTTGATGGAGAATCCATATCTGAGCAGAGTATCTGACTTCTATCTTCATATCACACTCTTCAAATTGATTGTAATAAGCTCTCTGGAACATGAACTTACTCTCCTAAGTCAGACAGAGCATAGAGGTACTGTCTTAATAACCACCTGCGACAACGTGAATTGAAGCAAGGATGTACAAAGAGATTTTTGCATTTATTACAAATGAGTGAGCATATGCCCCATGAACTCTGTCTGTTAGCACACTGGAGGAGCCATAATAGACCATAGAAAACATGTTTTGCTTCTGCGGCTTTGGATGCTGTAGCAAGACCCTCATGTGTCTCTCTCTGCTTCCGTATGTTGTTCCCTCGAAGTGCTGCTGCTTGACCCCACGAGGTGATGCCCATCAACCGTGGTCTCTAGGATCCAGCCAAGTGCCAGCTGTCCTCAATCCTTGGAGCACTCGGAGACACAGATGAACCAGGATTTTTTCCATCTGTCCAGCCCAGCCGAGTGACATATAGACACGACTCACAAACTGAGCCAGATCAAATGTTGCCCAATTTCAGTCCTGTTTTGTCCCAGTGAAAGTCAAATCCTCTACTCCTTATTCACCAGCATTTTCCCTAAATGAGTATCACAGCTACGCATGTTTACAGGCCATTCCTGAGTATCCTCAGGTGTTCCTGAGTTCATGAGGTTAATATGGTTGGGATGGAATGAAATAATTCTTTAGAGAGTGGACCAGAAGCCTCATAGACCTTCAAAGGTGGTGGTGACCTTAACAGGAAAGACAGCAGCTCCTGAATCCAGTCTGGGTCCATCAGATACCCATCTCAAGAATTAGGAGAGCAGATAGTTCCGGGGAGTTCCTCTTGCCTACCAGACACACTCCTGTGCATCCCTGATTTGTCTTCAGGAGTTCTCCATGGTGGTTTTCTAGCTTTGTAAGTCCTAGTGTTGTCAGAGTCTATCACCAACTGTTGTGAGCTATCACCTCCTGTTTCTGAACAGATCACAGAGGACCAAGGCTTCACTCAGGCAGCGAGAAGGTCACCTACAGTCCTCAACATATCTCATAGAGACCCAGCACCTCCAAATCTGATTTCTGCTCTTTCCAGTTCAGAAACTGCCACTAACATTTGCTGCTGCTCCCATATGGAGTAGACAATTTGCTACTGATGAAGGAAACCTCTTCCCTACCGCAAACGTACCCCTCTGAGCCATTACTCCCAAAATAACTCAGTGCTTAGATGGACAGGATTGGCCATGGTAGGCTTCTTTTGAGGTCTAGGCTGCTACAAGCAACAATATCAGCTGCTGCCACATTCCCAGAGAGCAGCAAATCGTAACTCCCTCTTTTCAAAGGTCTTGGTAACAGGAGCCCAGCTATCTAAAAGAAAGTCTGTAGCATCAGGATGAAGGCTGCCCTTGAGAGTGTTTCTCCTCTGGCTCCTTCGAGTAGTAATGAACTTTGTCCCTCTGTGTACAAAGAAGAGTCTGTGTGGGCCCAGCTACACACTGCAGAGAAAAAATTTTCCAGAACTAAAAGCCATCATGAATCTCCCTTCCAATGTACCTCCACAAGCACAAAAGAAGAGCTCTAGACGTCTGTCTACATGTGTGTTTCTGTGAAAAAGCAAAGGAGAGACTGATCTGGTGCAATGAAGATTTCAAACAAAACAATTTAATTACACATATTTTCACCTCCTGAGCAGGATAAGAATTAAATATGCAACAGCTGTTGCTTAATGCATTCTTAGATAGCACAAAGTTATTATGCTGATAAGTACCACATAAGAACCGAGACAGAAAAAGCGAGGAAGATAAGTAATGTTGTTAGTTACACATGGAGCAGGTCAGATCTTAGTGTAACTTTAAAGCAACCTGGTTTCCATCTCTTCATTTATTGGAGCATTTACAGCCATGCATATGGCTGGGAAGCATTTCAATAGCATTTTAGAGGCAGTAAAAGCTTCAGAAAAGTGACATTCATTGCACTGCTGTACAGCCACCCCTGGAAACTGAAGAGAGCCAGATGACACGCACCGTTTAAAACCCAAATTGAAAACATACCCTTTAAAAACTAAATGTTGGTATGGATCCTGTGCTGGTTAAGGGTGTTGATAAGAACAAATAAATTACACCTGTTTCAAGTCTTTGGCCTTCACCAGAGCACAGCTTACCAGGGGAAAGGTGTGAGCAAAATGAAGAGGTGACCACCCAGTGCTTCCCACACACTGGCCTCTTCCAGTGCACCACAGAGCCTCACATACTGGTATCAGCTCTTATTACTAGCTCCAAGAGGTGGCAGCAACAGTCCTGTCTTCGGGAGATAGGATGCATCATCTCCTGCCCTGGGAACAGAAGGACTGACACCCTGGGGAAAACCAAGTGCACACCGACCTGCTCAGATATCCTCAGCATTTCTAAGCTGAGCCACCAGGTGCCATGGGCCCAGCTGCAGACAAACATAGTACAAGGCAGAGGGAAGCTGTATTAAAAAAAACCCAAAACACAACACAAAAAAAAATCCAAACACAATTCTTTCTGGGTTTGAAATAACTCATCACCTCCAAGGGGAAGCTTGCCAGCATTGCTCATTACAAACACCTTTGCAGAAATTTCAGCTTGCATTGGTTCTTTTCAGACACCTTTGAGACTGAAGGTTGACGACAAAGACAAAAACATGGTCAGGAAAGAAGAAAGAAAAGAGAAAGAAATATAGATTTTGTCCCTAGGACAGTACAACCTCAACAGAACATATATGGGATGGGAAATAAAAATAAGAATCAGAACATAGACAAAAGCTCCTTGCATCCTAAGACAAAAAAACCATCCCACCCATTCTCAATACAACCCTCCAGTGACAAGATTTATTTGGGAAAATTAGCAATGATATACATGACAGCAGGTGCAATTTCTGCCCTACTTGTGAGTGACTCCATTAATATCATCTCCGTTACACTGCTGGGATGGATGAAAGGAACAACACTAAAATGACCATGTATGAATATAGACCTCATAGACTTACCAAACAGTGCCCTGTGGTCCCTATGTCTGACAGCTTCTCATGTTTTGGGACCATGTCTCACAGCCACTCTTTATCTGTCAAGCTAGAATTGCAGCCCAGTTAACCCAACTTTTGAAATTGCTAATGAAAGACCACAAGTTTCAGCAGCTCAGAATGTCTCCAGGCTTATCTTGACATGAGCTGATGTTAGTTTACTTTAACTGTGGCTAGAGGTCAAGTGACTTCTGCACAACCTGTTCTAGCTTTGTCTCTGTGGTGCCACGTAAAGTAAAATAACAGATGTAGTTAGACACTGCGTAGTAAAAAATAGCCCTTTATGTTGAGTGAGACTGGGGGAAGCTGTTGTGCAACTTTCAAACTTTACTTGGAAACCACCAAGAAGTAAAGAGACTGTGATGAGAAAAAACAAAAATAGCCCCAAGGTCACTGCAAGCCTGTGGAGGAAGGGAACCCCACCATGAGCATTGTGCATCTTCCAGCGATTCACAGAGACAGTCCACCATCTCTCTACTTGAAAAGGCTGGTGCCACAAACCATGAGATCCAGAGGGACATCGGAAAGCAGGGGTAACATTGAAGAAGAGGGTTAGATATTAGTAAGTTTTCTTTCATTAAAGCTTTAAGAGTGCTATTATTAATGAGGCTTTTCTGGATTAATCTGGATTATATGAGTGTTAATATTATTGCAAATGGACTAAGAATAACTTTACTATATCTTGATTAGGCTAAGATTTTAATTAAACTTTTGGCTCTGTAAGAATATAATGTGTTTGTCTTTGCCCATGGCAATGTTCTAAGTACATCATGAGGGAAGCTGTCAGAAACCAAAGATTCATTGCCAAGCAATAGAAGAACTGAAGAAACCTTACAAAATAGTGACTTCAAAGACATGAGTGAACCCTACACAAATCATTCCCCTTACAATCTGTCCTGCTCCGTTTACCTATTTGAGAATGCACAGAACAACTGTTACTTTCACAACAGCCACCAAACTCCAGATACCTGTGGGAATCAGGAGCCAAAATTTCAGTCAACAGGCAAGGCTGACAGGCAGTAAGAGCTGCAGCTCTTCAAAATGCTCCTGCTGGGCATTTTCCAGACAGCCTTAAACAAATATATCACCCACTCCCAGCTTGTGCCCACGCACATACATGTACCCCCATCACTTCTCTGGCTTTCAGTTTAGCCCTTAATTTATCCAAACTGATCTTTCTCACAAACTCTTATTCTTCTCAAAGAGCTGTGAGCTGATATAACCAATGACAGATCACTTGCACCCAAGACAGTGTACAGACTTGCTGTTTTTGACCTGCCTACAGTTAGTTCAGGTTTAGAGTCCTTCTTTGAGATAGTAATTCTGACTGAAGAATCCCAGCCAGATGTGGCTGGAAACAAGAGCTCAGAAAGAAAGAGAGAAACATTTTTCTTGCTGACATGCTCATCACATTGTCCTCAGACTTTGCCTGATATCTGTCTGCTCTAACTCTGCAACCTCCTTGTCTGTGCAAGGGTGAGACTGGGTATCACTGAAGACACATGAAAAGCCTAAAAAGTGTCTCAGAAACCTCCTTGTCTCCCAAAACTCATTGCCACCATCCAGGCAGAGATCAAAAGCATGATAACATGTCACTCATGCAAAAAGTTCAGATGATAAGTGTCATCATAGACAAAAGTAGACTGAAACTTTTCTTGTTAGAAGCTGTGGCAACTTGAATCAATTCAGATTTTACTGTCAAGCTGACCCAACAAAGTTACTTAGTTTAAATTTCCCAGTGCTGAACTTCTGCTGAAATAAATTTTGACCTAAGAAAAATGTTCATTCTGTGAGATTTTCACTTTCTGACAGAAAAGTGTCATGTGGAAATTCAAAACTTTTCAGCCATCCTGGCTTTAAAACATGATTTTCAGCCTTCTCCACTCTTCACAGGACAGTTCACCACAGTTTGTAGAGTACAGTGTTCTTCACTGTGCTCACAGCAGCTGACTGAGTGTTTACCCATTTTTAGACATTATTCAACAGTGGTAAGTGTCATTTTGTGTTGGAATTTATCATTTCAGATATTCTGGAGGCTCTCTTCCTATGGCTTCCAGCCATCTCTACTATATGCAACAGCCTTCAAAGACTATTCCTGATTTTCCAAGGACAAGGAGAAACACAGTTCCAGTCTCTCCTTTCTAAAATAGGCAGAGGGGAATGGGAATACGGAGGAGGAAAAGTAGGAGGGGTATCTTTGTTAAAGGCCCACCTCAGACTGACTGCACAGACAAACTGCAAGAAAATGGAGGCATCCTGTTGGTTTCAGACTCATGTTAAATGTATGAAAAAAGGAATCAAGAAAGTCAAGAAAAACATAGATGCCCACATGTTTTTACCTACTGGCACAAATCAGATTAAAATGTCTGGATTTTTAAAAGACTAAACTTGCAATATAATCATAAGATTTGTTCAAATAATACTCTGCCCCCAACAGATCCATTGAGCTTTGACCATTTCCAAGCTCCCTCCCAGTTACATTGCAACTTGAGATAAGCCTCTGGAGGTTTTCTGGAAATATTCACACATGTTCATCACATATTCTAGCAAGCAGTCCAGAGGAAGAGACAGCAGGTTCCTCAAAACCTATTATATTTACTTAAACTGAAGACTGCAAATCAGCAAGCAACACAGCAAGACTTTATGTGGTAGAAGAAAGGAAGAGATGATTCATCTTCTGCTTTACCAGCTACAACAGACAGCAATACAACCCCTTCCCAGTGGGTGTATGCTCAACTCTTAGTATTGTCCTCTAGGACTGTTATTTGCTGCCCATGACTTTCCCTCGTCCAATCCACACTGAAAAACAAAAGTGAAGATTGCAAAGCAAATTCACCTGCTGCACAAGGAATACAGCTGCCTGACTTCTGCTGACACACTGCACAATGCCCTCAACAGGAAACAAGTGGAATCTCCCAAGGATATACATCAACGTCTGCATAGGCTCAAATAAAGCAAATAAAGGAAAATATCTTCCCAGCTGCCCAGTTACCAAAGATGCAGCAGATGTCTCAAGATGATCAGTTGCCATTGAGGCACAAGAGAAGCAGTTAGATACTCAAAGGAGCTCAGCATCTGATGCCAAGCAGGGTCACAATGTTAGTCTTTTGAAAGGTGTCCACTGCACTCTTTCTAATCCTATGGTTTTCTGCGCATCTGCCAGTTTGTAGAGCATGTGGATAAATGGTGATTTCAATGGGAGCCAGGGATGACAGGAAAAGGAGCTGAGGATCAGGTCCAATAGTGGAGAGGACATTTACAGCACCTTGGTGGAAGCCAGCTTCTTCCCCTGCCTTTGGTCTTATAAATTCATCACAGCTCCTGCCAGGCATCAGCTTGTCCACTTTTATGGCTTTTCTCTGTGGCCTCTGACAGCTTTTGGCACTGTGCTGCATGCCCCAGATATAGCGCCCAGTAATCCAGAGCTGACAGAGCTGCCAAGGACAAGAGAATTATGTCTGGAAAGGGAGAAGAAAAGGAAATTATTCCTAGCCTCATGGGAGAAAGACACTATTAAAAATAAGTTGTTCCATGACCAATGGTCTAAACAGGGTGTACTTTCCTACATTTCCTGCTCCAATCTCTTCCATCGTGATACTCCCAGCTCCTTCTGTAGTCCTCTGCTAGTATAGTTGGAGATGTGGATTCTGTGCTGTGACTGGCCTACTTGGGACTGTACCTACATGTCTTTGTTAGCCAGGACATAAGTGCTCTTTATCCAACAGGCAGCAGTACCACAGGCTATATATTGCATATTGTGCTGAAATCTGCCTTTGGATTGTGGGGAGGGAGCAGAGAGTAGCAATAGTATTTCTATTCTATCCAGCTGTCAGTTTTCACAAAACTGTGAGCAAATTCAAATCTTGGAGGTGTTTTACTAGATGAAAAATACAGTAGAAATCATATTACAGGCTCAAGAGATTTTTGGGAACATTGTGAGGGAAGGGGAAACAAATAGAGGGGAAAGAGTAAATGCAGAGCTTCATTTCCCTAGGTAATTAGGTTTTTTAAAACTGGCACGTGGCACTAATGAGGACTTTACACACTAATTTAGCATGGGATAGCCTGCAGATATCAATAGAATTCATTATCATAGAATCATAGAATCATAGGATAACCAGGTTGGAAGAGACCCACTAGATCATCGAGTCCAACCATTCCTATCAAACACTAAACCATGTCCCTCAGCACCTCGTCCACCCGTGCCTTAAACACCTCCAGGGAAGGTGACTCAACCACCTCCCTGGGCAGCCTGTTCCAGTGCCCAATGACCCTTTCTGTGAAGAATTTTTTCCTAATGTCCAGCCTAAACCTCCCCTGGCGGAGCTTGAGGCCATTCCCTCTTGTCCTGTCCCCTGTCACTTGGGAGAAGAGGCCAGCACCCTCCTCTCTACAATCTCCTTTCAGGTAGTTATAGAGAGCAATGAGGTCTCCCCTCAGCCTCCTCTTCTCCAGGCCAAACACCCCCAGCTCTCTCAGCCGTTCCTCGTAAGGCCTGTTCTCCAGCCCCCTCACCAGCTTCGTTGCTCTTCTCTGGACTCGCTCCAGAGCCTCAACATCCTTCTTGTGGTGAGGGGCCCAGAACTGAACACAGGATTCGAGGAGCGGTCTCACCAGTGCTGAGAACAGAGGGAGAATAACCTCCCTGGACCTGCTGGTCACGCCGTTTCTGATCCAAACCAAGATGCCATTGGCCTTCTTGGCCACCTGGGCCCCTGCTGGCTCATGTTCAGTTGCTGCCAACCAACACCCCCAGGTCCTTCTCCTCCGGGCAGCTTTCTAGATAGACTTCTCCTAGCTACCCTGTAGCTGCACAGGGTTGTTGTGCCCCAAGTGCAGGACCCGGCATTTGGCCTTGTTAAACCTCATCCCATTGGTCTCTCAGCCCAGCGGTCCAGCCTGTTCAGATCCCTTTGAAGCCTCCCGACCCTCCAGCAGATCAACACTTCCACCCAGCTTAGTGTCATCCACAAACTTGCTAAGGGTGCACTCGATGCCTTCATCCAGGTCATTGATAAAGACATTGAACAGGCCTGGACCCAGCACTGAGCCCTGGGGAATCCGACTTGTAACTGGCCTCCAGCTGGAGTTAACTCCATTTCCCACCACTCTCTGGGCCCAGCCAGCCAACCAGTTTTCCACCCAGGAGAGTGTGCGCCTGTCCAGGCCAGAGGTGACAGTTTCCTAAGCAGAATGCTGTGAGAAACTGTGTCAAAGGCTTTACTGAAGTCCAGGAAGATACATCCACAGCCTTTCCCTCATCCAGCAGCCAAGTCACTTTGTCACAGAAGGCGATCAGGTTAGTTTGACAAGACCTGCGTTTTGTGAACCCGTGTTGACTGGGCCTGATCACCCGGTTCTCTTGCATGTGCTTCATGATAGCACTCAAGATCACCTGCTCCATGACTTTCCCTGGCACTGAGGTCAGACTGACAGGCCTGTAGTTTCCTGGGTCCTCCCTGCGACCCTTCTTGTAGATGGGCACAACATCAGCCTCCAGTCCAGTGGGACTTCCCCAGTCTTCCAGGACTGTTGGATGATGATGGAAAGGGGTTTGGCCAGCACATCCGCCAGCTCCTTCAATACCCTTGGATGAATCCCATCTGGCCCCATAGACTTGTGGGTGTCTAGTTGGGTAAGCAAGGCCACTTCGTCTTGGATCATGGGCACCTCATTTTGCTCCTCTAGCTCCTGGGTTTGTACACAGATGGAACAACTTTCTTTACAATTAAAGACTGAGGCAAAGAAGGCATTAAGTACTTCAGCCTTTTCCTCATCCCCTGTCACTGTTGTTCCTTCTGCGCCCAATAGGGACTGTTTGGTCTCCCTAGTCCTCCTTTTATTATTTATATATTTATAGAAGGATTTTTTGTTATCTTTCACAGACTTTGCCAATCAAATTAGGGATACAGTGGAAGTGTGAGGTCACGTTTGCTGCAACCCATAAAAGATCTGCTGGGCCCATTAAAGTCCCTTTCAATCCAATTTTAAGCAAGTATGAGTAATTACCAGAAAGGCCAAACTGAGAGAGAGGGGGGAAGAGAAAGAAAGAAGACAGGCATAGGCTGAAAGACAGCCTCTAACTGGCCACTAAATTGTGTATGCTTCTAGGCAGGGAATTGTGTATGCTTCCATGGCTGAGATAAGTGGAAACCCCCTTGCCCATGAGTAACTGAGTGGGCACTGGGTTGGGGAATTTACCTCCACAAGAAGTCAAGAGATTGCAGCCTAACTGGATGCTAAATGTGACACTATTTGAGAGCCCACCGGGTCCCGTGGGAACTCCGCTTTCCCTGGCCAACAGCTCCCTAGAGAAACTCAGAGAAAACCAGTGAATCCAGAGGAATTGCAACTTGCAGCACTGCAAAAGCGTGTAATATCTGATGATTCTCAAGGCCCCATATCACCTTCACCTCTGTTTTCTGAGGTACTATGTTTTATTCCTGAAGGTGTTGAACATTTGTCTTTTGAAAAGCAGCTCTGAAGTACTGAAAGAGGAGACAGCCAAAACTATCATAGAAAGCTGCATCCTCTGCATCTGCTGCAGTTACCATTACAGTTTGTTTGCTGGGCTGATCCAGGGCACAAGGATGAGGATGAGGATGAGGATGAGGATGAGGATGAGGATGAGGATGAGGATGAGGATGAGGATAAGGATAAGGATAAGGATAAGGATAAGGATAAGGATAAGGATAAGGATAAGGATAAGGATAAGGATAAGGATAAGGATAAGGATAAGGATAAGGATAAGGATAAGGAAGGGACTTCCACATCCTTAGCATGTGGCATTAAGATCTGTTAACTGCCTAGTCCATATCAGAAAATATCCTGCCTGCCAGGCTCAATTTTGGTTTGAAATTTTGATTTTTTTCTCCAGACTTATGCCATATGTTTGCCCCTGCCAGTGAATTTTATTCCAATTATTTTACTTACTTTCACTTCTGTCACTAAGGCCTACTGATGTAATAGCTAGGAGAAGAATATTCCAATTCCGGGGACCAAAGTTCATTCTCTTTCTTTAAGTTTCCTCATGGGACTACTGTCCTGATGAAGAACTCCCACTGTTATTGAAACTCAAAAGCCAAAATGCAGAGTGACAAAGTGAGTCTGGTGCCAGCCTATGTCCTACCAGAGAATCCTCCTTGAGAAATCTGTACTCCTTGTTCCAGTCAGCTAAAAACCACATGGGTAGGGAGGTGTTGACACCAAACAGGAAAAAAAATAGAGGGATGAACCTTCCCAGAGAGTTGCCAAGAACAACAGAAAAACATCTTTTCAGAAAAAAAAACACAAAACTTTTTCTATTTTTCTCTTCTCTGTTTCTCTTAAATGTGTCCTGCTTGTTATTTCCCCATGTTAAGCGGCCAGACAGCTCTCATTTCAACTAGAAAGCCTAAAATTAGAAACCCTATACCAGCATGACTGCTTGGATTTTAAACCAGCCTTCCTCACTCTGATTCTTTCCCAGGGGTTGTGTTGATGCATCAAAGAGCTGAAAAACTGATCTGATGTGGCTTTTGTGGTAGTGCAGCTCAGCCACAGAGGGTTTGTTCCAGAGCTGGGACTGCAGCAGCAGCATCTGTAGATGCAGGGGAAGGAAGAGCTTGCACCAGAAATAGATGCCATGGTCCAGCAGGCTTTGCAGAATGCCAAGCACGCACCATCTTCCTGTAAATTACGGAAAAGGGAGAGTCAAGTAGTTCCTCATGTGCCCCAGATGGGCTGCAGAAAGAGGAACTGAGAGGATGAGGATGGCAGGGTGGGCAGAGGCAGAGAAGAGGATGGATATGTATGGGGAATGTGCCTCCAACAGTCTAGTAGCTCCTGATCCCCTGTCAGCCCTTCCCCAGCTCCTGCTCAGGACTGCCCTGAACAACGTGGGAGTCTCCCTCTGGGTGGTTTGGGTCATCATCCTTATTGCTTAACCAGCCAGCACACACCAGAAGCAAGAATAATTCTTCATGAAAAATGAGTGAGAAAGACATACGCAAGATGCACAATTTGGGTCTGATCCAGGATGGTTGGGTTTTCTGCAGGGACTGAACTCCAACCATCTGGATGTAACCAGGAGTTTCTGTAGCTATCTGTTGTGGTGTACCCTTTAACCTCTCCCACTGGCTAGGAGCTAACTCCACAGACAGGAATTTTGACACAAAACTTCAGGAAAGAGAAGCTGGAAATGGAAAATGATGTTGGTTAATGACTTCAGAACACTTGAATGACATTGGCTAATGACCAGGTCTACTTCTACTGTACAGGGGTTTTATATTTCCTGCACGTCATTAGAATCCTAAGCACCATCTGCTCTCAGTCTGAGGCCATTTATGGCACATGGTACTTGTTAGTAGTTTTGGCAGCTTACAGCAACTCTGGTGCTTAATTTGCCATTTGGTCAGTTCCTGTAAACTGACAAATCTTGTATCACATCAATGAATTTCTTACAGCATCCTCTTACCGTCACACAAATATCTCAGCTTCCATTTTAGGAAAAAAGAGTTTCCCACGCTTCTGTCTGCAAATTTCTCAAGAGACCACAAGGCAGATAAACCATGCCATAGCTACAGTCTTAACCCTAGGGAACTGAGTTACACTTCTCAAAAACTTCTAGCCAACACCACCATCTGTCAGACCACTGCCACTCTGTGTGATTACTAGGCCATAGACTCAGCAATACAGTAAAGAAAAAGCACAGGGGGGATATATCAACTGAAACATCTTAAATCCCTCATTTTACAGACACCTTGTAAGGGAACTTCACCACATAATAAAAGCCTGACTTCTTAAGCATACCCTGAATCTTGCACAGTTACTGTAGATTTGCATCCTGCAACACTACCTGCTAAATCTTCCACCTCTCCAGAAGGGAATCAGCTCCTACAGCTCGAACAAACTCCTTCACTGATTCTGAGCTTTCAGCCAGATATTTTGTATAGGTTGTGAAAAGCTGCTTGACAAATTGCATGAACACTTTTTGATCCAACAAAACCTATCAGCAAACACAGGACAACCAAGTGATCAACCCAGTCAACATGGGTTTATGAAAGGCAGGTCCTGATCTTCTTCTATGACAAGGTTACCTGCTTAATGGACAAGGCAAAGGCCATGGAGTAGTGTACCTGGACTTATAAAGGCCTTTGGCGCTGTTTGCCACAGCGTTCTCTTTGAGAAACTGGCTGCCACTGCCGTGGACAGGCTGGGTAAAGCCAGCTGGATGGCTGAGCTCAAAGAATCGTGGTAAACAGAGTTAAATCCAGTTGGAGCCTGGTCACAAGTGGTGTTCCCAGAGCTCAGTGCTGGGTCCAGTTCTGTTCAATGTCTTTATCAATGACCTGGACAAAGGGACTGAGTGGACCCTCGGTAAGTTTGCAGATGACACTAAACTGGACAGAAGTGCCAATGTGCTTGAGGACAGAAAGGGTCTACAGAGGGATCAGAACAGGCTGGATCAAGGGGCTGAGACCAATGGGATGAGGTTTATCAAGGCCCAGTGCTGGGTCCTGCTCTTGGGCCACAGCAATCCCATGCAATGCTATAGGCTTGAGAATGACTGGCTGGAAAGCTGTCTGGAGGAGAAGGATCTGGGGGTGTTGGTCAATGGCTGGCTGGGTATGAGCCAGCGGTATGCCCAGATGGCCAAGAAGGCCAACGGCATCCTGGCTTGTATGAGAAACAATCTGGCCAGCAGGACCAAGGAAGTCATCTTTCCCCTGCACTCAGCACTGCTGAGGCCGCACCTCAAATTCTGTGTTCAGTTTTGGGCTCCTCACTACAAGAAGGACATTGAGGGGCTTGAGAACATCCACAGAAGAGCAACAAATCTCTTAAAGGGGCTGGAGAACAAGTCTCACAACGAGTGGCTGAGGGAACTGGGGTTATTTAGCCTGAAGAAGAGGCAGTTCAGGGGATACCTTACCACTGTCTATAGCTTCCTGAAAGAAGATGTAGTTAGGTGGGTGTTGGTCTCTTAAACCAAGTTAAGAGTGGGTGGGTGTTGGTCTCTTAACCCAAGTGACAGGTGATAGGATGAGAGGGAATGGTCTCAAGTTGTACCAGGGGAAGTTCAGGTTGGATATTAGGAAAAATTTCTTCACAGAACGGGTTATCAGACACTGGAAAAGGCTGTAGAGGGAAGTGGGCAATCATGGAGATATTTAAAAGATGAGTAGACAAGGTGTTTGGAGGTATGGTTTAGTACTAGACAGGTACAATCAGACTCGATCTCAAAGGTGTTTTCCAAGCAAACAATTCTATGATTCTGTGAGATGGGTCTTCATCTGGGAAACTAAATAGACTTAGCAATTTTCTAGAGTTGCAACCTCACAGCTCCCTTCAACCTGTACACAGCCCAAAACCTACAACCAGCTACTTTTTTGGTAATCAGCTGTCAATAGTTTTCATATTTCCTCTGGCAAGCTACACTATCCCAGGAGGTCTCCCGCAGAAACCTGCTTGGCAAATGTATGCTGTGATCTGATAGTCCCTGCCTGATTCTTCTGGAGCAGAAAATCTCAATTCATCACCACGACAACACTGGGTAAGAGGACCAAAAGCGTGTTCTCTGGAGATGAAATCAGACATGAGGTATGACCATGGGAGGTAGTGAATTGTTGAAGAAAGCTTTCCCTTCCTGTGATCTGCAACATCCTAAAACAGAACAACCATGTCTCCAGTGGCAGCAACCAGGCACCCAGTCCCAGCATTGACTTGCACATCCTGATAAGTCTTAGAGATATGGGTGTTGGAGCGACTTAGGTGATTCCAAGATAGGCGTGGGACTGAATTTTATTTTCATTCTCTCACCCACACGTGAGCTGCAAGGAGTCTGAACAAGATGGCCTAGCATAGTTTGGCTATATATAGGGAGAAACAGATACTTCTTCACTGGAAGTGTTCTTGGGCACTGGAACAGCTGCCCAGGGAGGTGGTTGAGTCACCATCCCTGGAGGTATTTAAAAGTAGACAGTTAGATGAGGTGCTTAGGGCTATGGTTTAGTAGTGAACAGGCACAGGTGGACTGAATGATCTCCAAGTTCTTTTCCAGACTAGTGATTCTATTATTCTATAAGACAGCAGAGTTGGAAGGGGCAGGTTTCCATCCAGCAGAGGTGTCCAAGGAGTTAGGAGATGACAACACGCAGCTTTTGACACGTTATCCTGTTCCTTTGTGCAGTGGGCTGTGGAGCATTTGCTCTCTGCTCTTCTCAGCTCTAAGGTAAAACACATTCTCCAAGAAAAAGACAGGACCCTGGGGGTGGGATCCTTAGTGTCTACAGAGGAGGTGCTTCTCTCAGTGGTGAGTGTAATTAGAACTGGAGAACCTTTTCTCCAAGGGCTGTATTGACTTAGTCACCACAAGAGTTTGATGACATGTTCAGACAAAGACATCTACTCATTGCAGAAGCCCACATTTGATCAGATGTCCCAGTCCTGCTTTCTTTTCCAGAAAGAGGCAGGAAAAAATTATTTAGCTTCTGGTATGCACAGGGTACATGTTCTTCCTGTTTGCAAGGACAAATGCTTTTTCACTCACTGTTTGTCTTCATTTTTCCTTTGAAGAAGTGTAATCCCAAAATTCCTACTGGACCCAGGATGCTGGAGAAACTTCCTTATAAGACCCCTGGTCATTATATAAAAGAAAGACAGCAACAAGTTTGCATGCCTTTGCAAATACAACCCTGGGCCATGCTCTGGCCAGATAAACTCATCAGCTCCTAGTGTCCCAAGCTCCTGGTGTGAAACTGCTGGGGCAGGAATGCCTCCCAAGAAATGGAAGGAAACTGTTCCCAGCTCCAGATATGCTGGGAAGGAGCCAAGGGATTTTAGCATCTGATAAGAACTGCCTTGTGTGATGCATGACTGTACAGAGGCACAGACCCTTCTCCCCAGCAGCTCCTGACCCACTCCTCCCCATCTCCTGACCCACAGAGCTCAGGGCCGTGTCCACTAAATGCCACTCACATTCTTACGTTCCCTTGACCAACAAATCACCAGCCTTTTTCTTGAGCAAAATTTTGTTGAGCAAAATTTCTGCACCTCTGTCTCCCTGTCTCAGATCACTTGTTATTTTTCTGGATATCACCAGGCTTTCTGATTGGCTCAGCTCTTTTGGAAAGAACAAAACTTCAGAGGAGAGAGAGAGAACAGCAGGAGATGGCTAGTTTTCCTCTGTCTGAGGAGAGAAGATTCTAGTTTGTGTCTTCTTCGAATAGCAAAGATCAAAGTTGTTGTTGACATGATTGGTATAATGGGTAAGGAAGGATGGCAGCTTCCAGCCATCCAGGGCTGTGGGCATCTCTATCTCACATGTCTGGTAGCTGAAGTGTCTGCAAGATCTAAGGAAGGATCTGGTACTTACATGTCTATGTGTGTTTATCTGTATGGGAGTAAGGTTTGTATATATTATACAGAGAAAATGCAGATGGAGACAACTGAGGCTGGCATGTAAGTCCTAGTTCAAAGCCCCAAAACTAACAGGAACCATTCCATTCACTGTGATGGGGTTTGGCCACATCTCTCCTTGCCCCTTCCCAACGTGCCTATGAGCTCAGGGCTGGTCCCTGCTTCATATCCTTAATTAAATCCTGCAAGCAACGGAGCCTCCCACCTTCACTGTGGTGGCAGTTTTACAGGGAATCACTGGAGATAACCCCTTCCCTGGTGTTCACACCCTGCATATAGAGGCACGGGTTGTTCATTCATTACTCCTTGCTCAAGATAGCAAGATCTAATTGTTTGTTTAGGTTTTGTAATTTGGTGACACCAGGGTTTTTTTTCTGTCTTCTGTGTTGCTTTTATCTAAACACACTCCAGCATCATCTCCCTCCCTAGGAACCAGATTTGAGATCAGAAGGGCTCACCATCTCATCACCATCTATCAGCTCTGGCTGAACTGCCTGTAAACTGTCTGCAGCTAAAGCACCCATTTCTGAAAGGCTTTCATGCTGGTTTTGCAGACATCAAAAACTGATGACCTCTTTGTTCTAATGAATGCAGTCTGTGTGACTTTTTCTCCTCGGGATTTTTCAGGTTTCTGTGACACTCTTAGGTATGAAAGAGCCCTTTAAGATCTTATCATTGCCTTACAACAGTGTTTATAGCCTGTAAACAAGCTACCTCTCAATCTTCTTTTTTGTAATAACTTCCACTGTAAGGCATTTTATTTCACGCTTTCTGTTTTTAATGCCCTTTAAAAATGTGGATACTGGAACAGGACCAAGCACTGGTATATCAGTCATATAGATGCAGGGTTGTTCCTACTTATCATTCCTGCATTTATACAGCCACAATGCAACAGGGTTTTTGCAACAACATTGAATTTGATGTCAAAATTGAGCTGCTTCTCCTCTCCACATCACAAACCTTTGTCAGAAACATGGCTGTCCGCTTTCCTCCTTGCCCTCCCCTAAATACCACCCCACCACCACGGTTCTCTGTATGTGTGTCACCCAAGTCTTGACCAAGCTGAACAAACTCATGTAGCTTTTCTGTTCCGATAACATCACAGGTCAAAGTGGAACAAACAGAAAGTGAAGGGTTGAGTTATCAAAGTGGATCAAGATCTGCCATGGGGTGCCACAGACAGTAATATAATGTTCTGCATGAACGTGCAGGAGGTGTGTTCAGGGATAATGTAGTTGTACAGATAAAGAATTTTTTTAATTCCAGCGTGTTATCAGATCTGGAAAAATGCTGAACAGGTGGGTCACTGCAGTATCAGTCTATTGCTTCACCATGAATGGGGAGCTATATTTCCTCTCTAACATCCACACTGTAATTGCACAGCTCCTGCAAATAATTAACTGAGCATAACCAGACTCTTTTCTTTGCATTAAATATGTATTATCAGTTCACCTCTACCCCCAAAATTAATTTTCACTCTTAGACCCACAACATTTTATTATAACACTTGATGTGATATTGTCTCCAAAATAATTTTGTTGGAATATTAAGAAAAATGAAGTCTCGGCCTGTTTGGGTAGAAGAGAAAATCTGGGTGAAACAGAAATTGCAAGAAGTCAGTCCCCATGGTGCAGGTTAAAAGCTTATCATACATATATTCATGTGTACATAGGTAGGCATAGCCATTTCACTACTGCCATGCATTATGGTCTGGTTTCAGCAGCCAAGAATTACCATGGTGCTTTCTGCCACAGTATTGAACAATGAGATAACACTGCTTTGCTTGATCACTGTAAGTCCACATGCAAAACACTGCTCACTTGCACTGTGAGCCAGGCCTACTGAGGATAGCCACAAACATGCATTTCACTTAATAAGCCTGTAGTCTCCTCCAAAAATGGGCCACTCATACAGGAACAGAAGCACAGGGAAACCCTGAAGTTTGCTAACATCCCTCCTACACTCTACAACCCAGAATCTCCGAGAGCGTCCACTACTTTACCCTCTTGCCCACAGCCTGTGTTACCTCCCAGGCACAATGACGGTGCGTGATGAGATTATTTGCTTCGGTGCCTTTGTGTGGGACCAGCCTGAGGAGACCCATTAGGGCAGCCTGTGACAAGAGCAGAATAACCAGGTGGTGGTGAACATAGAAGAGGGGAGGCTACACCAGGTATGGGTGTAGCTTTGCCAACAATAAGCATTGTGTAAAGCTTTCTATTACTTGGACGCCCAGCAGTCTGTCACCATAGAAAACTGCCTATTTTAAGAAATTAAACCCTCCTAAGGCAAACATTTAATCCAGATAATCATGAAACCAAAGACAGAATGGAAGAGTGTCTGGTAAGGCAAGAAAAACAACCACAAACAGAAAGGTTCTTGCCAGGAGCAGTTTGCTTGTAGCAAAGGGTTGCTGACTCTCCTCTGAAACAGAGACTTCTTCAGAACTGCCTAGAGGCCACAAGCAGCCCTCTAAGTTGAAGGATTTCCCCTACTATGGACAAATACAATGCAAAGAAGGGAATAAAGGGCAAGCTACCTCTCTAGCCAGAGGAAACCACTCAGGAACTCACCTCCAGTCCTTTTCAGAGCCTAGAAAAATGGCTTTGAAACTTACCCCTTATTCTGAGATCGTGGACATAGACTCTAAGGCGGTCCTGAGAGCTACTGTTGCCTGTGCAGTTTATAGGCACCCCATGTCTGCCAGTTCCAGTGTGAACAAAGCACTCAGAAAATATAATATGAAACTGATAACACTTGAACCTCTGAAACTTTAAATTAGATTAAAACAACGACAAAGCAGAAATGTAAGAACTGTCTTTATTCTGTGTTATTATAAAAGAAGAAGATCTAATCTGAAAACAACTTCCCACACAGGAGAAGCCACAGCAAACAGGGCTCAATGCAAATGACCGCTAGAGTTCATGAAGGGTTTTGCTTAATCTGGTAATAGAGAGAATCAGAAAAGCACCTTCTCCAAGATGAATCCTGATAGGAGTGGGAAGAAGAGGGCGTTTGGAGGGGCAAACCCAGAACTCACTTTGTGCAAAAGAGAAGCTGGTTTGCATTGGAACTGCCTTAACTTTATGTCCATCATCCCCAGATTGGTTTTTGCATTTTTTGCAATACTGCATTCAGAAATGGTGGTACAGCCCTTTATGGCAGCTTTTAGAGACAGTCCACCTAGACAGGGGAAGAAATATGTGCCATGCATTAGGGGAACCAATCTCCATAGCTATTCCCTCCCTGGCCAGCAAGTTCAACATTTCCACCCCAGGAGCTGCCCATTCCTTATGAAGTAAGGAACACCCCTGCCCTTTTTTAGCTTTAAGCATGTTCTCTTTCAGTTCCATGTCTCTTCCTCTTTATTTCCTTCACATTTTTTTCCCATATTTATTTCTATGTGATTCTTCACCTTAGACTGGTTTCACCCATTTAACCAAAATGATGAAAGACAGCCCCAAATAAAAGGCAGTTACCTGAATTCATTAATCCAGCAAGGTCAATGCACTGGGTTTCCAATCCTGTGCAGTTAACGATTTCATCACTACACTGAAAGGAGTCCACACTGTAGCAGGCAGGACACTGGTATCCATTGGGCACATTGTTCTCTGGTGGCACTGGAAGAAAAGAGATGGGCCGTAACTGGTTTTAATGAGAGAAGAAGAGCAACAAGCCAGGTGAAGGCTTAGCCTGGATAGCCTCACCTCAAGTGAGGAGAGACAGAGAGGGGATGGCGTATAAGGAGAAATGGAGCTTACTTGAGATAGACATTTTCTGACACTCACTGCCCTTGCAGCAAGCTAAGAGGCTCCTTGCTTTTACCTTCCCGTAGTTCATAGTGATAGGGTCAAGCTGGCAAACACTGGATGGCATGCAGGTCTTGAAGAATGAAGGGATTGCCATTCCCCCTGTAATGAAGCGGAATGCAGCACCAAGTCCTTAACCACAAGGTAACTCCCTTCCCCCTCCCATTAGTTCCTACAGCAGCAACTTCTGGGCAGCCATCCTGGGGCCTGTGAAAGGTCTAGGGGCAGCAGAGTGACCCCTAGAAGCAGCAATGATGATCCTAGTGATCCCCTCAGAGCAACAAGTGTGCCATCACATCTGAGCCGCTAGTGAGGAATTTCTCCTTCTCCACATTGTTTGAAGGCAGGAGGAAAGCATAACTCCTCAGAACCAGCTAGCAGTGCAGCAAATGCTCACCTTAGCCAGAATGCCCCAGACACAGAGCTTATGAGGTGACCCACACACCTCTGACCTGCAGTCCCCACCTCTTCAGGCACAAGTCTATTGCAGCCACAAGCATCCAGATACAGGCAAGTCCAGTCTTTCCCATGGACCAAACCCAAAAGGTGTAAGAAGGAGCAGATCAGTTACACTGCAGTCTACCGAGGACCCATCAACTCTACAAGGAGGAAAGAGGAGGCAATTCATGCACTGGAACTACTAGCACCGAAGTTGGTAGGATATAAGATAAACTCCATCCTAAAAGCCAACAGCTGCATGAATAAAGTTGAGCAATGACTGAGATGGCGCCATTAACACAACCAAGTGTGGAGCTGTATCAAGGCTCAGCACCCGTCTTTGGCTTATCAACCAACTATGGGGAGAGTTCTGCCCTGGCAGTGCCACCAGGCTGTCTAATGCCCCTTTCCCTGCTCAAGGAAGAGAGACAGATAGAGGCTGGCTTCTCTCTCCATCCATGGCCAGCGCACCCTCAGTGCTAGATGCCAGCAGCCTTGTGTCACAGTCTAGCCTCTCAACCCAACTACTCACCTTAGCCAGAATTAAAAGCCAATATTTTCTCCTACTCTGCTGACTAAATACTTCCCTCCACAACTAGGAACCAAACCCTCCCAGAAAGAAACTGCTGCTCAAGATAGAGGAATATGAGCATTTCCCATCTTGGACCCTCCTCATCTCTGGGTTCTCTATCAGTGAAAAGGAAAACAAACATCTTACCCAAGGACTTACCATAAGGACAGAGACAGAGGTGTGGAGACAAACTCATCCCCCAGCCTCACTCCACAAGTAACATTGGCACAGAGGCATACTTGATGTCTCACCTACCTATCAAGATCTCGTGTTGAATGATGCCACAGGTATCTTCACCATCACTACAGGTTTTCATGGGGCCAGAACACCTTTTTCCCATGCTGTGACAAACCTCACACTGAAGGGAGGTCCCTGGGGAAAGAAGAAGGACACATTGCTGGGTAGCAGTCATGAAGGTTCTCATTTCCCCATTCATTGATGTTTTGGTTCAGCATTTGATCAGCACTTCCCACTTTCATCTTACCTTATTTTCCATTACATAACTCAGTTTGTGGGTTCTTTTTTACTATTTCTATAATCATTTATTGTAATACGAACTTTAATTTAGACAAGTGAGGGGAAGGCTTTTTGGGATAGAATTTTACATTTTAACCACCGATACCCAGCCAGCTTCCCTTGTGTCCTACCCAATTATGGTTTTAATTTTTTTTCTGGTTTGCTAAGGAAAGCATCCCCACAACCACCTCCACCCTGGAAGGCATTAAAGTGTCCCTAAATTCCCAGGTCCCAAATCCTCTCTTTGCAGTGAGCAGGAGCACCCAAAGGTCTGGAGATCAAGAGGCTGCCAGTGGGTGTTGACTGTGCTATGTACAAACTGTGAAATAGTGTATCTCCTTGTAGACATTAAGAGAAAACATGTTACCAATTACGTGCTGGAACGTTTTAAGCAGACCACAACACCAGGCAGTCATGAGGAAATGCTTAGAAAAGAATGGAGTATGTATTCATAGAGGACAAACAGAATGCCTTCCTTGACACACACTCATTGGGACCCAAGGGTCCAGTATGCGGGTTGAGAGCTCTAAGAAATGTGCCAGTTCCCTAAACCTTGGTGTCATGCAAGGCACCCTGCAGTGCCTGTGACATCTACATGGGATATCAGGTATGACACAATACCTCCAATACACCAGGGCTCTCCTGGAGCAGAGCTGAAGGACAGCAGAGATGACATTTAAATTTAAACTGTCACATGCCCTTGTCTTTGAGAAAAACAAATGACCCCTAAGTTTGTAGTAATTGGTATCTGGAGGTGGATTCAGCCAACCAAAGGTCTGTTTGCCTTAGAGTAACCCAAATCACTCCCATGGCTGTCCCAGATGGATCACCAGTGACCACCACGGAAGCTTAGACAGCTGGTTCACATTGTAAATGCCTACACCTTCATCTCATCTGCACATTGGCTCACAGCACAAAAGATTCCTCGAGACTGGTCACTCTTCTGCAGTGCCAATTTGTCTGGATGAGAGTTTCCTACGGCTCCAAAGGAGAAACAGCCCCATGCATTGAGCAGTTACTTCCAGGCCACTTCCACATCTCGTAGCCCCACAAGTCCCAGCAGGAAACTCACCTGGGTCCAAGAAAGCCAGGAAGAAGCTGAGACCAAGAGATATTTTCATGCTGATGGGATATAAGAACAGGCAGCTGCCAAGTCTTGCTGAACCGTGCACCACAAGAGCTTTATAAACTGGAAGGAAATGGAGCGATTGGGGGAAGTAGAGGTTCAGGAAGCGTTCTGAAGGTTATAGACGTTGCAGAGCACTGGCATCAATGTCTGGCTTTTTTTCATTTAAAGTAAAAGTTCTGCCTTTTCCTCCACACGGACAACATTGTTTGACTTTCCCTCATGTACATTATGTTGCCTGTGAGGAAAGACTGTCTTTCCTGGGACTATTTTATATGGCTCTGGTACAGACTTTAAACAATACTCAGCCTCTGCCAGACATATGAATGACAGAGAAGATACCATGTGAACAGATCTGTTGTGCTTTCACTGTTAGGCCCAAAGAAGCAGGGGGTAGCAAGGGCCTGCTGGGAATTTTCCTTGTGGCTGATATTTTGCTGGCTGGTTTCCCATCTTCCTTCCCATCAGACAGTCAGGAGCTCTTATACCCTGAGCACAGTGGCACAGCAGGTAGAGTCCTCTCCAGGCTGGCATGCAGCTTCTGTTTGCAAAATAACTGCCAATATACACCTTGGAGCTGGCTCAGTCAAGGATTCCTGGGGCTGAATATGTCAGAGCTGCAAAGCAGGTCCTCCAGGGTGCAGGTTTTGATATAAACCAGCTGAAAGTTGATAAGAAAATTTTCTATTGTACTTCTGGGCTTTAGATTAAACCAGCCAGCGAGGAAAAAGCATAAATGTGGCTATGAGACAGCCCAGTCACAGCTTGAGTAATGTTTTAGCAGGTTTTCCATGCACTGAGATGTCATGATGAGCTAATGCCAGGCAGCAATTATCAACTTGCCATCAACCCAAACGTTCCCTGCCCTGTGTGCAGGTTTTATAAGGACATGCTGCCTCACTGAAACTGTCCCCTACCCTGTAGATATCATCTATACTTCTGGCCTGTACTACATCAGATAGTTTATGGCCCTCTTGGACTTTTTACACTGACAGCAATAAATCACAGGAATGCCCTTATGCCCTCTATCAGCAGCTTGGGTAAGATTTTGCTCCACATAGACTTCTCTCTGTGTCGCACAGCAGGATGCTGGGCTTATCTGGCCTCCAGACACAAGGGCAATCCAAAACACAAGTCCTCCACAGCAGGACCATGCAGACTACAAGTACAGAAGGGTCATGAATCACAAGTATGAGTTGCCAGGACCTTCCAAGGTTCACCCATCCCTTTCCGCAGCCCAGTACAGCTCTAGCCCCACACAAGGGCTGCCTGTAATGGTGTGCCATGCAATAGGGAAATGAGGGGGAGGAAGTCCCACCTTGAATCTGACAAGGCTGTGTGTTTGATGAAGAGCAGAGGGGGTTTCACTGCTGAGATTTCCTGCCGATATACAAATGAGCTAAGTGCTGCTCCTTATTCTACCAAACATTTCCTCAAATCCATTGAGAAAAATTTCAGATCTCACTGATGTTTCCACTCACTCTTACTTTAATTTTCTTTTTTTCTCTCCTGCTTTACTGTCTGCTTTCCCCATTTGGGAGTAACCTCTTCAGAGGAAAAGTGGTCTTGTGACATTTCCATATTGAGCAGTCCAGTGGGACCTCACGCAGGTTTGTGGCAGAAAATGCCAGTAAGTTTCATAGAATCATAGACTCGTAGAATAATAGAATAGTTTGGGTTGGAAGGGACCTTAAAGTTCCAACCCCTTTGCCATAGGCAGGGACACCTCCCACCAGATCAGGCTGCCCAAGACCCCATCCAACCTGGCCTTGAACACCGCCAGGGATGGGGCAGCCACAACTTCCCTGGGCAACCTGTGCCAGTGCCTCACCACCCTCATGGTGAAGAAATTCCTCCTTAGGTCTAGTCTAAATCTGCCCCTCTCCAGCCTATGCTCATTTCCCCTTGTCCTATCACCACAAGCCTTTGTGAACAGTCCCTCTCCAGATCTCCTGCAGCCCCTTCAGGTACCTGAAGGTCACTATAAGGTCTCCTCAGAGCCTTCTCTTCTCCAGGCTGAACAACCCCAACGCTCTCAGCCTGTCCTCGTATAGGAGGTGATCCAGCCCTCTGATCATCCTTGTGATCTCCTCTGTACCTGTTCCAACAGTTCCATCTGCTTCTTATGCTGAATATTCCAGAACTGGACACAATACTCCAGGTGGGGACTCATGAGAGCAGAACAGAAGGGCAGAATGACCTCCCTCGACTTGCTGGCCACACTTCTGATGCAGCCCAGGATATGATTGGCTTTCTGGGCTGTGAGCATACATTGTCTAGCTTCTTATTAAGCAGCGCCCCCATGGTCTTCTCTGCAGGGCTGCTTTCAATAATATCACCCCCCATCCTGTATTGAAACTGCCGATTGCTCAAACCCAGGTGTAGGACCTTGCACTTGGCTTCATGAGGTTCTCACAGCCCCACTTCTCCAGCCTGTCCAGGTCCCTCTGGATGACATCCCATCTTTCTGGTGTGACAACTGCACCACTCAGCTTGGTGCCATCTGCAAACTTGCTGAGGGTGCTCTCAATCTCACTGTCCCTATCAATGAAAATACTAAACAGCACTGGTCCCAGTATGGACCCCTGAGGCACACCACTTCTCACAGATCTCCATCTGGATACCAAGCCATTGACCACTACTCTCTGAACGTGACCACCCAACCAATTCCTTATCCACCAAACAATCCACCTATAAAATCCATCTCTCACCAGTTTAGAGAGAAGGATGTTGTGGGGGATAGCATCAAAGGCTTTACAAAAATAAAGGGAGAATGCCAATAATGGCTTCAAGAAAGAAGAAGAGATATCAAAGCTAAGGACAAACATTCTGATAGTGAGATCAGCTGGGGATAGGAAGAGCACCCTGTTACCGTGATAAAACCCTTGAGAATATGCGGGAAACCTTGGCTAGTTTGAGGAGTCAGAGTGTGTGAGCTTAACATTGGACTTGAATAGATGCCCATGTATCCTTGGAGAAGCTGGAAGGCACCAAGAAAGTCTGAGTAAATAAGATTAAGAAGCTGCCAGGCTGCAGGTGGAATCACCCGGTTATGAAGTTACAACTGAGAAGGAGTCATCCAATTATGAACAGTTGGTCTCTGGCTAAAGCAATCGTGCATGAATGTGCAGCTCTAGAAGGGGTATAAAAAGTCTTGTAAAATCAATAAAGATGGCCTTTTGCCCACAACTTCTACGTGTCATGGATTAGCCCAACTGCAACAAGAATAAACCAGAACAGCGTGTGCCTGGGTCACGGGCAAAGCCGGTGCATCCCTGGGACCATGCAAGCACGCAGTGGCTGCTAGATCTCCAGATCTCCTCCCTCACAGTTACTGTGGCTCCCAGGGATAGCAACACCATGACAAAGGACCCCCTCCCAGAAGCTAGCAACCAAGCAAAGCATTTTCTGCAATAGCAGACAGAAAAAAGAACCAAGGAAGAAGCCCTTGCAATGCAACTGCTCAGCTTGAAGACACAGCTTATGTTGGCAATCTAAATCCAACTGATGTGTGTCACTAGAAGTTTCATTTGCAGATATCCTAGTCTGCAAAAATCCTTTGAGGAACTAGTCATATTTATTTGAAAATCACTGGGCGTCACTAAGTCTGTTGAAAGCACATCTGATTCAGGAAGCTCCAACACTGAAGCAGCTGAGGCTAGCAGAACAGTACAGAGACAGGAATATTGTGTATCTTTGCTCTGCTCTTCCTTAGGGCTCTGCTTACATCCATGGAGGGGAGGGGAATGGTGGTTTGTTGTTTTTTTCCTAGGCTCCTAGCCCCAGCAGAGCTTGGGTACTGCACCCTGCAGCTGGGTCTAGGGAGGAGCATCACTTGTTTAAGGGTCAGCTACCCACCAGCTGCAGCAGCAGCTTGACAGGATTGCAGTGGTGGATATTTTTTTCTCCCCTTGTGCCTGCTGCCACTGCTCCTAGCTGAGCAGAGCTGTGCAGCCAGTGACGCTCAAATCAAAGCAGAGCACTGAGGAAGTATATGGTTGTGTGCATGCTCCAAGTTATGATATAGTCAGATGCACATCACTTTGTTAGGTTGCAGTCCTGTATGCAAGGTCCTTGCATGGCCTTTATGCTCAGCTAGTTCCAGAGGGTCACCCAGGTTAGTGGCAGCCACAGCAGTAATGTCCCTCAGTATCCCAACATTACCAGGACACAGCTCCAGAACCAGGTTGGACAGGCCATCACACCTACAACATCAATTTTTAACCAAAATGTGCCTCCTTTTCTTTTTCTGTCAGAGGACAGCCCTGACTTTTAAGCCTGGCTATACTAGCGTTTGGGCTATGCTAACATGGAGCTGCCTGCGGCTGCAGGACCTTGTACATCTCAAACAGTTCTAACACCACCAGTAAAAGAATAAGTGCTCCAAAAGCCCAGGCACTTTTACCTCCTATGCAAGATGACAGGGCCACAACATATTGAGATAGTTCAACAGCGAAGTCATCCACAGCCGACAAAAAAAGCTGCAGAAGAATCAAACCCACCCATTTTCTGAGTTGATTCCTTGTTCCATAGAACAGAAATCTGTGAAACCTGCCAATCTGGTTAACCAGGCAGGGAAACACAAGACAGCAACATTAACCACATCCTGCAGGGATTAGTATGTCCATCCCAAGGGGTGAGAGCAGGACTGTTTGCCGGCTACAGGCTGAAGAAGCTCTTAATTGTCATTTATTTCAGCTGTGATTGCACTAATTAATAATCCAGCCAGGTGTTGAGATGAATATAAATTTAATTGCCCCACCTGGTTAGGATCTTTCCAACATCTCAAAAGGCACCTTGTAAGCTGTGTTTCCCCTGCAGCACTTCACCACCTAACCCCAAACCAGAGAGGAGGGGAGTTACTGTCTCTTCTCACCTGCCACTGACTTGGGCTCAGTGGTTGAAACAGGAGCTGGGGAGGGAGTGCTGCTGACTTCCAGATGGTTCAAAAGAGCAACGTTATCCCTGCTACCTCCATAGCAGCTTGCAGTCCTGGGGCTTTCCCAGCAAGGAAGTTGGTGCATGCCTGGAAGAGCAGCATGCCTGTAAAAGGCAGCTAATCGTCACACTTCAACTTCCACGTGGAGGATTCCTCAGCACACAGCCATCTATTCACTTTGAGAGTGATGCCACTGTTGCTAATGGAGCACCAGCAACGTGGCAAGGGGGAACCACACCCCAAAACGGAGCTCAACAGCAGCTGAGGGGAGAGGGGCTGTGATAGCAATGGGCTCCCCCAAGGCAAAAGGGTCTCTATCGATGCTGTGCTGCTGGCCCCTAATTGGGTGCGCTGAGACCCATCCTTGTTCCCATCCCCAGCCACTCACTCCAGCCACCCAGCGCCTGACCTGTTCTGTGAAAACACCATTAAGGGATGAGTTTCCAGTCAAGTCAGTCCCGTAAGGGACTTTGTCAGATCCCAGCACCAAAGGATTTGGGAACCAGGGAAGAGAAGTCAAATGATGGAAATAATATGGATGTAATAATGTAAAACTGCTGCTTACATGTTTTCTTCTGTGGCTAAAAAAGATGGCATTTAACGTGTTATTGCACATGTGCAATACTAATGAAAAAAACACACAATCAAATTACTGAATATTATGATATCGTACAACTTCATTTTCAAGAGATTAGGATATTCAAAGGAGTACAAGAGAATTTTAAATCACCTTTGATCCTACGTGATTTATAGCAACAGGTGCATTAACAGTGATGAATTATTGGTACTCTGGCCAGAAATCACCTATTCAATTTAAATAATTGCCAGCTGCTTTACAGGCTTCCTGGAATGAAAATATATCTGCATGCACATTAACATGCTGAATAAGCTTTCTTTTTGGCATGAGTGACAACAGCAAGTACTTACTACACTAGTGGATGATGTAATAACTGAGTCCTTATCAGAAATTCACAGTGCCTATCAGACATTCATATTTCAACCTCCTCTTTACCATGAGCTGCTCCCACATTTGCCAGCAGCAGACATGGTTTGCTAGGAGAGTTCCAGGCTGGCAGCTGAGGCAGTCCAGTTTGCAAGTTTTAACTGGTTCATTAAGACAAAGCTCATGGTGCCATGGGCTGGTATCAATAGGCAATGAATGTATAAGAGGAGAGAAAGTCTTTTAATAAAATATTAATATCCACACATTTTACTTCTTGTTAATGGCAGTGATGAGGACCCTCAAGATGGAATAGAAATTCAGCATTTCAGGGGTCATTGCTAAGTGGGCACTCAAGTAATTTGTGTCTGCTTTTGTGACTTGGAAAACTGTCCTGACTCCAAATCTCTGGCAACTTGACTTAGCATGTCTGAAAGTCTCCTTCACTTCTAAATGTCTTTCTTCTTTGCTGTTTTCCATAAAAAGAGACCTCCATTCCATATCACTGACACTTGAGTTTCATGACAAAGGTCTCAAGTCCTGGGAAACACAAGTGGCTGCCTTTTGAATCATGCTGAAACTTGTGAAGGAAGCAATGAAAAGAACAGGAATTTATAAGCTTCCATTAAAAGCATAATTTTGTGGGGAAAACAAGAAGACAGCCAAGGCACACCGAAGATGAGGCATCCAGGAACTGCAGGTGCTAGTCTGATTTGAGGGATTTTGGAGGACAAAGATTTACTCAGTCCTCTACACATCCACACTTTCTGGCTATCCAATGCTCCCATTTAGGCACTTCTGGCATGGAAAGCCACCTTAAAACAAAGCACAAAATACCTGGCAACAGCTGATGTGTATTGGGTAAAAGGATTATTTTTTTGCTCTTGATAGCATTTGTTCTTAAAAAATATGACTTTATAACTTTCCCATCCGCTCTTACCATTCAGTCAATTAGTAACAAACTCCCAACAGCAGGAAAAAAGATCTTATCATGAAGAGTAGTAGTCATGGCTGAGTAAGATCTGCCTTGGAAATGGGCAGATGCAGCCAAATCAGAAAAATGAGAAGTAAATGTGTTACCAGTAGGCTCAAGACAAAAGGCTAGGCTGTGTCTACAGACTCTCCCCATGGTGGGAAGTATTTCCATGCAGCTATTTCTTTGATGCAGCGGCCCTGTTTATGCCAGAGATCTTTGAAGTATGAAGATCCAAACAACCTAATTTACCCCCTTTTCTTAAACTGAAGTGATCTGGAACTGCCTGAACCCTCATTACAATTTTTGGCATCTCATCTCTGAGACGTGTGACCTCACTCTGTCAATGACATGCTTTTCTGTTGTAGGCCTTTTCCTGTGTATGCAAAGCACATGTCATTTCTAAGAAGCCCAGGTGTTGTGTACTTATCAGTGCCAGCTTCTACCTGCTCTTTCGTGTCCCTTATTGAGAAGCATGCCATATTGCATAAAGAAGAGTCTGGAAAGCTATGCCCTGCAGCACCAAGAGACACAGTCCCAGCCTTTCAAGTGATGGTCATCTTTCCCATCACTTTTCAATCCAACATTATTCATTGTGTGATAAGCATCATAAAATAAAGGTAGTCCCAGATGATTGTGTCACACAGCAATAAGAAGATGATTGCTCAAAACTTGCATTGGTTTGGGCAGATTTTCAAGTCAAGAAAAAGCAAAAGCTGTTGTTGTGCTTCTCTGGTTGTTTTTAAGAGCTGAAGAAAACACATTCTTTGTTCTTGCTTTCTCTTACACATACATGAGGAAATGCATCCATTGCCCTAGGCAAGGTGAGCCCCAGGCAAAACAACTGTTTGACAAGTTGTAATACTGTGGGATGTTCAAATATTGCAGCAAACATCAGATAAATGTCCATCAATGAATGGCATGGGGGAAAATCCAAGCAAATCTCCGCAGTAGTCAGTGTGGAGACACCTGTGGTATCTCAGCATGAGCTGGTACAGCTCATGGTACAGAACAGATATCAGCTCCACAGATGTGGAGATGTCAGCTCAGGTCCTGCAGGCATTTTGGGTGTGGGGGTGTCGTTCTGACCCCCAGATCCAGAGCAAAGGATCCAGAGCAAAAGGTGCTGCCCGATATAGCATGGAAGATGCTCACACAGCAGCACTTACACCAGTGACCGGGGAGTCGGAAACTAGTGGCAGCTGCCGGTGGTCAATGTCCAGACCTGTGTACACAACAAAACAAATGACTTTTACATTTATTCTCAGCTGGGCAGACTGGAAAAGACCAAGCAGAAGAGATGAGCAGAAAAAGATAAGTGACTTTGACGAGGACAATCAAACAGTTTCATGGATGCCATGCTCCTACCTACTCAGCCTAAGAGATGTGAACTGGGGTTTTTCACTCCCTAATAAACACCCATCCCAGCTAGGAACTCTCTCCAGGGTTATGTATGATAATAAATACATAGGCACTCACTCCTCTACGCCAACTGAAAAGCAACTGGTTTCAGCAAGTCAGGAGACTAGGCTACAAGACATCTTGGAGTCCCTTGTAAACTGTTTGTTTATATAAAATCAAAGTATTACAACAAGAGTATGCCCCAATAAAAGGTTTCTAAACATATCAGTGACAGATGCAAACAACTTCCCCCAAACACGATCTTTAATTGGTCTGCCTTACATCTTCAGACCAGGGATATTATAAATATACCTGAGAGGGGTGATGTAGTGATAAATGGATGGGATTTGTGTGTCTTTTAGGCCTAGAGGAATCATCTGGGAAACCACAAGATTTTAATGAGCCTGCCTCAGAGACATTAGGTTTTATGGAAACAGATTACAAGAATTTTACTTAACTACTTAATCATGCAGCATAATGAGTAAATAAAAATAATGCCATACAGATAAGACATGGGAAATTCCAGTGCTAATGATATAAAATGTATGGAAATGATAACTATGCAGATATAGATGAAAATGAAAACAAATGTGGAAGAAGAAAAACAAATAGGTAAAACAGGGATTATAAGATTATTAAAAGACTAGGGCAGTTTCATATTAGAGAAAAAAGAAGTCCTAATGTATTTTTTTCAAGAATATTTATGTCATCTTTAGATTTGAACTTCTACAAGAATATAGAATGAAAGATTGAGGAATACAATTTGGATCCAGATCTCTGCATTGTCTTAATGAGATTTTAAAAATATCTTTATCTCAGTTTGAGGAAAGCCAAAATTACATTCACTGATAACATGGAAAACCTTAGCGTAAAGGTGACACAAACTGTGGCACACTGGTGCTGCCTCCTTGGGAAAGGCTCTAGGGCAGATCTGGGGGCTGCAGGAAGGAACACATTGCCAGGAAGGATCTTGGTGAGACCACAGGATCAATATTACTCCTCTTCATGATAGGACCTTATCAAAGTGGCAAACCCAAGGATGACCTTCTGACAATGTACAGATGTCCCTTGGGGCATTCCTGGCTGAGAGAAAGCCAATAATGCAAGTAATGCAAAGACTGCTCTATCTATTCTCCACTTCACTAACAAAGCTGATGAAAATAGGAAGCAACATCTTTTGGATCTAGAGAGAGATTCAGTTTCACTTTAAATGAATGTTTTAATGTTTTCTCCCTTTTTTAAGTTTTGACCATTTCTGAAGTGAAACTATCCTTTCCTGAAATAGTCTCCAAAACATTACCTCCTCGACTGTCCCATCCAATGCCATTCCAGCATACACCACCTGTACGTTTCTTCATTAAAGGAAAACTTATTTCTTCCCTAGAACTTCTACCTGATGCCCACGACAACTCATGCACCGGGAAGTCAGCAGCAAGCAGTGGGGAACTCTGAGCAAGCACTCTGAAAAGCTCCATAGCTCCTGGAGAAGACCTCCAGGCTCCCTCAGAGGAATGGCAGAGCCTATCCAGGCCTGTTTCCTAGTGTTATGTAAACTCTGAAAGCATGTAGAGTAAAGGCAAGTAAGTAAAAACTTAATGAAGTTCGGTTTCTGTCTCCAGCCTGGGGATGCAGATTAAGATAAAGGAATTACCTGTGCTGGGCAAAGGAGATTGGTGTACTCTCTTTTCTCTTGCAAAAGAAGATGTTCATGGGAGGAAAAGATGAGCTTCAATGGAGTAATTACACACTGTATCATGCAATGATAGCACTTAGGGAGCTGTGGCCATGGACAGTGTTAGCAAATATCACAATGACCCTCCTGCAGGGCAAATCAGGAACAGGATCAGTGCAGACCAGCCAACCAAAGAAGGCCTCTGAATGTCCCGGCTCTGCAGATCCAGTAGTCCAACAGCTGAGCTTCTGTCATGAGGCATGGCTCAAGTCATCAGGCCAGGGAGCAATTTCTGAAGAATTGTCTCTGATTAGACTTGAACACTGAGATGTACTGCTTCTTTCTTTCCCACCTGTCTGCCTGACTCAGACACAGCAGTTCAGTTTGATAGAAGTGGGCAAAAAGCTCAGAACATGCTGGCATGAAACACCAATACTTTCTGGTATGTTAATTACAGACATATCTGTGTTTTGAAGGACTAGTCTGAATACAGTTGCATCCTTGGAAAAAAGTGTGACATCACTGGTGAAAAAATATCACATGCAGCTCCGTGCGTAAAAGCAAAAGAGGATGCAAATAAAGATGAAAGTGAAGACAAAGCTGAGGCTTTGAGAAAGATCTATACACCCTTCCTATCAGACATCTTAAGACTGAACGGAGAAAGAGATGAAGCATAGGCTCTGCACACCTCAGCAATGAGTTCTCAACTTCTCTGTCAGTTTTGTGGCTGATGATCAAGGAAGGTGCTAATTTTGGGGGCAGCACAGTGATTCGCTGGTATGGGAACCTGAAAAGAGTTGTTGAGGTAGGGCTTAAAATCTGTTGATTGCTCCCTTTGAGATGCTATGCTGAGCTGCTGTTATGGATTTGCTTTAATTCCTGTGTCAGGTGTGACAGCCACATGAGGATTTTTGAGATACTGTAGGGTGTTTCAAATGGCACCCTAATACGTGATCCTTAGCCTGTAAGCTGAATCTCATCTGAGGAATCTCTGCGTTGTACTATCCCTGGAGATCCTACAGTGTTTCCAATGTTCAGGGATCCAAAATTATTAAACCCACAGATTCAGAAGACAATTTGATAGTGATTTGCCTAATAGAATCCCTAGGGAAATATAACTGCACCAATATACAGCTATGCCAGCCCTGCGTGTGTGTATAGAAAGAGGCAACACTAGGTCCTAAATGCTGTTGTGACGACACCTACATAGAGAGAGTTAAGTGGCTTGCTTATGGTCTCATAAACAGCATAAGTGCCTTGCCAGAATTGATCCTGCAGTGGACCTGTTGCCTGTCTTCCCAATCTGACTGTGAAGACAACCCCGTGTGGCAGGGTTAGAGATAGTAAGAATTTTCTCCTCCTCTGAAAGCAATCACAGGTAAGCCAAAACACACAGCATCATACTAGGGTTGCTCCAGCTACTCCAATCTAAACATATCCCTTGTTATACCACCTGTTGCTAAGGGAGTAGCTTTTGTGTTTCACGTGGGTTTGGACCCATCAAGATCTGCTGTTTATGAACCAAGCAGAAAATAGCCATGGGAATGCAAGCCTTAGCCTGTAGTCTGTCTGTGCCAAGGAATAGATACTTCCTGCCATACTGGCCTGTCAAAGCTGAGTTGTTGATGGAGCTGGTTAAGGAGAAAGCCAGCGCCCTCTCCATATGCATCCAAGGCTTCAAGAGAGCTCCTAGTTCCAGAAAAAGAAAGTGCACACACATGAAACAAAGCTCTGGTGCAGCAGAAATTTGCAGTTATGGCAGAAATGTATATCAAGTATCACCTCTGATCTGGCAAGCTTTGTTCTAGATCAAATGACATGTCATCTGACTGCATTAAGCCTATGTAAGCAACACACCATGGCAGTTAAGACAAGTTCACTACTTCTTTCTCCCATGCTGTCTGTTCTGTGTGTCCTCCTCCTACACATTCTACTTCCTCTTCCTTCTTCAAGGGGACTTCAACCACCGTGATATATGCTGGAAAAGTAGCACAGCAAGCTGTAGGCAATCCAGGAGACTCCTGAAGTGCAATGAAGATAATTTCTCAGTCCAGCTAATAGAGACACTCACCCGAGGAGATGCAATACTGGACCTGATGGTCATTGATACAAGTGAACTCATCAGTGACATTAGAACTGGAGGCAGCCTGATCTGTAGTGATCACACACTGATGGAGTTCAGGGTCCTGAGGAATATGGGACAGGTGAAGAGTAGAGTCAGCACAATAAATTTCAGGAAAGCTATTCAAGGAATTACTCGGTAGGACCCCCTGGAACGTAGTCCTCAGAAACAAGGGAGCGGAACAGAACTGGCAAATATTTAAGGACGCTTTCCATAAAAAGCAAGAGCACTCAGTCCCTGTACATAGAAAAACAGTCAGGAAAGGGAAGAGAGCAGCGTGGTTGAGTCGAGACCTGCTGGTTAAACTCAAGAAGAAGAGGGAACTGCACAGGCAGTGCAAGCAGAGACAGGGAACCTGGGACGTGTATAGGGACGCTGCCTGGTTCTATAGGGATGAAGTCGGGAAGGCCAAGGGGCAGCTGGAGCTAAACTTGGCAAGGGAAGCAAAGACTAACAAGAAGGGCTTCTACAGGAATGTCAGTCAGAAGAGGAAGGTTAAAGCGATTGTACGTCTACTGATGGTTGGGAATTGTGACCTCGTATCAACAGGTGAGGAGAAGGCTGAGGTACTTAACAACATATTTGTGACAACATATTTGCCTCAGTCTTCACTGACAACCGCTCTGCTCACCCCTCCTGGGCCATGGGACAGCAAAATGGTGACCAGGGGGGCAAACCCCCTCCCACTGTAGAGGAGGATCAACTTTGTTACCACCTGAGGAACCTGAATAAAAAACAACCCTGGGAACTACCGACCTGTCAGCCTCCCCTCTGGGCCTGGGAAGATCATGGAAGCTCTGCTAAAGCACATGGAGGACATAGAGGTGATTAATGGCAGCCAGCAGGACTTCACCAGGGGAAAACCCTGTATGACCAAATTAGTGGCTTTCTATGATGGAGTAAACGCAGCAGTGGACACAGGTGAACCAATGGATGTGATCCATCTAGGCTTCTGTAAAGCCTTTAACACAGTCCCCCACAACATCCTTCTATCTAAATTGGAGAGATATGGCTTTGATGGGTGGACAGTTTGGTGGATAAGAAACTGAAGTGTGGCCAGCAAGTCAAGGGAGGTCATTCTGCCCCTCTATTCCGCTCTTGTGAGACCCCACCTGGAGTATTTTGTCCAGTTCTGGAATATTCAGCATAAGAAGCAGATGGAACTGTTGGAACAGGTACAGAGGAGATCACAAAGATGATCAGAGGGCTGGATCACCTCCTATATGAGGACAGGCTGAGAGCATTGGGGTAGTTCAGCCTGAAGAAGAGAAGGCTCTGAGGAGACCTTATAGCGACTTTCCAGTACCTGAAGGGGCTGCAGGAAAGCTGGGGAGGGACTGTTTACAAAGACTTGTGATGATAGGACGAGGGGTAATGGGTATAAACTGGAGAGGGGCAGATTTAAACTAGACCTAAGGAGGAATTTCTTCACTATGAGAGCGGTGAGACACTGGCACAGGTTGCCCAGGGAAGCTGTGGCTGCCCCATCCCTGGCGGTGTTCAAGGCCAGGCTGGATGGGGCTTTGGGCAGCCTGATCTGGTGGGAGGTGTCCCTGCCCATGGCAGAGGGTTGGAACTAGATGATCTTTAAGGTCCCTTCCAACCCAAACTATTCTATGATTCTATGATTCTTCCAGCTTGCACCACTGCCACTGTTCTTGAGCACCCCTAGCAAGGCAGTGCAGGATCCATCTAGCAGTCACCCAGCAGTGAAGAGGGCAATATGGTCAGGCTGTGTGGCCAAGCTGGCAGGAACAAAGGGGACAAGGTGGCAGCAGACTATATTAGGTTCGGCTGACATTGACAGGGAGCTACACACTAACTCCACCTTCAATATCGTGTGTGTTCTTGGTCAGGCATGTCTAAAAACATACATGCTGCCTAAACTCTGTGTTATGAATCCTGGCTAATTGAATTTAAGTTTATTCAGGCCCCAAACCTGTTTTTGTTCAAATTCATGTTATGACATGAACCAGCAGCATACAGACCTGATACTGGGGGCTATGGAAGCACAAGTCCCTTCTCCATAGTTTTCACAGTCTTTGGCTCTTTTGCTGGGACATTTTGCACAGTCTTGGATTCATCTTTTGGTATACAGGCACACCTCCACCACGGACAGAACAACCCAATGGACCTTCTGTGAGGGAAGCTAAGAAATTTATTCTTTGTCATGTAAGACTGAACAGAAGCCACTCAGTACTTGGAAATTCAAATGTTATAGGACTGTTACAACATTGCCATTCCAGGAACTGGTGATTCTGATTTCCTAGGATTTCCTATGCCCCAGGCTGTCCAGGGTGTGACTTTCTGTACGTTCAAAGATAAGAACATGACATTTAAGCTTCTCATGAATAACACAATGTACATATAACACAGGATCCCCTCCTCTTCTGCACTGGGTGGGCTGGCACTCACATCAAGAGGAAAAATGTTCTTCCTTCTCCTTTTGCTCCCAGTTATGGACCCATAGTGTCACAACCAAAGAAAACTGTTTCTTCCTCTTACAGACTACAGATAGAGGAACTGATTTTTATAAGGGACAATGAAGAAAATCCACATAGAATCAAATCCAGGATTAAAACACACTATTCTTGGTTAATAGGTCAGTACCTACTGAACCAAAGTGCCTTTGGCCCCAAAGGAAGTAGCTGTCTAATTAATGTCACTAGGAGGGAGACTTGTGCATGGCTCACATGTGCTCTTTGCTGATGTTACAGCTGGCAAGAACACACTTAGACAAGAGCAGCCTGCTGGCAAAGCCCTACATTTTCCACAGTGCAGAAGCACATGAGTCTCCTCATTTCAGAAATACCTTCCACCACCAGTGGGCTACCCCTTCCACTTTGAGAGCCCCACCGACATACACTGACCCCTCCAGTGTTAGCCTCTTCTTCTGCCAGAAAAGGGAGCTGAGTCCCTTACACAATATTTAACAAGCCCTCAAAGATCACATCAGAGATGTTCCTGTCCTTGTTTCAGCCTAGAGCATGGGTGCAAGACTCAGCTAGCCCAGAACTTTAACAAGGCATCACCAAAATGAATCATTACTACCAGGTTATGTGATTACTTAACATTCTGTACACATAACTGGATGAAACCAGATCTATCCCCTCTTTTCTTTCTCCTTGTCCAATCTCCCCAATTATCTTCACCTATTGAAGCCAAGATCCTTTCAGTACTTCCAGCCTGCCAGGGAGAGCTGTCCCAGCTTGCTAGCTGAATTACAACACACCCTCTAAATAAGACTCTGGCTCAGAAATCACTTAAGTGAGAATATCCCTTAAGTACATAACAAGAAGAGCACGGTAGGATGAGTAATTGATTCAGTTTGGATTGAAATGGAAAAATCTAGTCAGGCCCTACTCTCAGTTCTCTCTTAGAGTACTTGAACACAGTGCAGCAGGTCTGTTGTTGGGGCTCAGAGATCAGTTGAAGATTCTGGTCTAACCTTTCCTAGAGGGCTCTGGGCTAACTTCCCTGCAAAGGTTGGCTAGCTCAGAGTCACTACTTGAAAGCAGCTATTCTCTCATCACTAACAGAGAGCTGGGAGAGGGAATTCCAGGACTGCGTGGGTAGAAAAGATATAGTCCTTCTCTGGGGGCTTATCTGAAGGGCTGCTCAGACTTTCAAGACTTGACAGTGAGCTGTAAGGTTGGGAATAACCCCAAAGCACAGCATAGACATCATTTTGGATTCCTGTTGATTGGGGAAAGGGATGACAAACAGGGTGCCAAGTGCCTCAGAGGGGGCAAAACGGGAGGATGTCAACACTGCAAGAAAGTTGAGGAGGTCTCACACTTTCTACTCAGGAAAGTAATTGTAGTAGTACAATTCCTCACACCAAAGATAAAGGAAAGTAATCTGCATTCCTCTGTGCCCGCATGCAGCATGAAGATCAGCTAAAAGCAAAGATGAGGACCCAGTATGGAGTGGCTGTCACTATCCTCTTGTCCTGCTTTGACCTCTCTGTGGCTGTAGGATCTCTGACAAATCTATCATTAAATGCACATCAGCACCTGGCACAGAGGAACATGGAGTCCAGAAAGGATGCCAATCTATTAAGAAAAATAATAAACACAGTAGATATAATCTCAAAGAATGCAGAGCAGAGAGAAAAAGCCTCTGCCATGGCAGGTACCTTTCCTTCTGCAGTTCAATAGAGATCTTCAGCAAAACAAATCCATTTCAGCTTGCTTAATGTGTAGGGAGGAAGGACTGTGCAGGAATATGCAATACAGGAGCAAGAGTCAACTTAGCGTCAAAGACCGGATAGATCTTCTTGGCCCTGTGGCATGCCTATCTCCAGCTATCCTAGCAGTATTTCTGCGTTTCCTCTGCAGATAGCGCTTGAATGTTTTAATATGTACACAGGCTGTAAATGCTGTATGTACCAGATCTTTCATACAGAGAGTCTGGACCAGTAGCCACATTCCAGTAGTGTTGTATGCTCACATTATTGCTGGCCTCCCATTAGTGGTGGCAAATAGAATACCTTCCTTTTTCCCGAGGAGGAACAGCAAGCACACAGAGACAAAAGTCCATGCAACACCCACCAACAAGGTCTGGAGAGAACATAAAGGTCTTCCTAATGAGATTTGTGAAGAGTTTTGCAGAAAAAATTGTGGCATGCTTTATGGCACCATCCACAACGAAATCCTTCGTGACATTTCCCCTCTAGAAGCAGCACAACCCAAGCTTTCTTTCTGTACATTCAGGCTGGCACAGCTCGAAGCAGGAAATTGGCTCAGGACTTCCTGGGGCAGAGGAGGAGGACTTTTCTCCAAACATTGGTTCTCAATAGACTTTTGTGTCTCCTTCTTAATCTTATTCTGTGCACTCTTGATTCCCACCACTCATGTACCCTGGGGGCATTCGTTTGAGTGTTGCCATTCTATTAAATGTGAATTGAATTAGGCAGGAGGCAATTATCTGTGCTGGAACTTTCCCAGGGTATCAGAGCTAACATACTCGGCAATATCTGATGAGATCTTTACAGACCACAAGCAGCACAAGCATCATTTAAAATGATGGTGCTTCCCACACTGCTCCTTAACATGTTTTTGAGACACTATGCTGCAGAGTAAATCAGAGGGAAGAGTTAAATTACAGTGTTGTGCACAAAGCGTTAGGATTTTCTTTGAGACCTCCTTGAGTGCAGAACTGCTGCTCTGGATTTTTTGTTCATGTGTGGCTGAAAAATAGTCCTTCAACATAAGCCACATTTGGTGTCCAGACACTAAGCACTAGCATCACCACACTGCGCAGTCTGGGGAGAAGCGTTCCTGTCAGTACAGGCACTTCTGAAGGATTTTCCTGTCCTACCCTGACCTGACCATGATATCTTACCATATTTTTAGTGTCAGACTATGATCCACTGATGTGCTTTCATTGCCATCTGGACAAACCAGATACTGGGGTACATTAAGACAGTTATGGCAAGCAGGTTGAGGGAGTTAGTGTCTCCACTGCTGGGCCATCAGTTCAAGGTGAGTATCAAGAAACTGGAGAAGGGGCAGTGGAAGACTGCCAGAATCAGCAGACTGAGGACGTATCCCAGAAGCAGAGGCTGAGGGAGATGGGATTATTTGGTCTGGTGAAGAGGAGGCTGAAGGGGAGATCTTGCAGTAGCCAAAAACTAGTTGAAGGGTAGCTACAGTGATGGTATAGCTCAGCTCTTCTGTGCAGGGCCAGATGATATAACAAAGGGCAAGAAACCAGAGTTTAGGAGGTTCAAGTGTTCAAGGAGAAAAGCTGTTTAGCTGAGAGGGAGGACTAGCCCGGGGCTGGTTATAAGAGTTATCTCCATCCTTAGAGCTTTCAAGACATGAGTAAACAAATCCACAGCCAGCCTGATCAACTGTTGGGGATAACCCAGCTAGATGGAGTAGCAGGTTGGAGAGCAGATCTCCAGAGATCTTTTCAGACCAAAGCTCCTGTGGTACAATCTTCCCATCAGATTTGTCAGCTTCCTTTGTGGTCACACAGAGGGACAGTGAACTGCTTTAGTCGAAAAATTAGCCAGAAGATTATGATTTGTTTCACACAGATCGATTCTATGAGTTCCCAGCCTGGGAACAGAGATGAGTGGTCTGTAGCAGACAATTTTGACGTTGCCACTATACCAATAAAATACATATGGGACCGCTGGTATTATAACAACTATATTCAGAGAAGTTTATATTTTGGGACTAACGCAGCTTGATATCTTCCTAGCTGAAGCAGTTTCACGCCCACTTAAACTATGAATGAAGGACTGCAGCCCTCAAAACCTGGGTTAGGGATCATTCTCCCTCAGCCAAATCATCCTCGTCTTACTGCTTGTCAGTCTCAATCCAGAGCCTGTAATGAGCCACGTGTGTGAGTACACATGGGAGAACATGAATCCTGCCTCACCTTACGATAACAATTCAGCATTAAGTAATTTCACAGGGAAAAGACTGCTTCCTAATCAGGTCAGTAATGAAATAGGTCGTTTGTGGGGACAGGGAGTAAGAGTTGAATCACAACAGAATTTCACATTGAATTTGTGTACAAAAGGAAGATAAATATTGAAATGTGCATTTGCTCCCAGGAAGGATAATTTAAGGCCACAGAGTTTGTATAAGTAAAGCACAACAAGGCAAGTAGGGAAACAGATCCTGGGTTAGCTGTGTGATGCACAGCAAGAGAGATCATGCAGGCCAGCCTTAGGATGAGTAGTACAAAGTGTGGTTTTCTCTTATTCATCTCTTTTTTTTTCCAGTGCATTCAACTCTTTTGTTTGTTTTGCTTTTATAGACAATTTTTTGTTTGCTTTTCTTTAACTTGATTGGCATTTCATCTCTTGTTGAATTAGTTGCCAAGAGGCAATCTCCAAAGGCTTCTCCAAGAAGACCGTGCCAACGGGTGTGATAACACCATCTCCTGCCCATGATATTACAACACTCCAGGAAACTGAAGGGCTATAGGCTGTATTTCACTCACCTGCATGGACCATTACCTGGGTTGGTAATGGAGAGGGCATGTGAAAAAAAAAAAAAATGTTAGCCAGGAAAGCTCTTAGCAACACATCAGGACAGGGGGGAGAGCTTCTGAGGTCCCCCAGGAAGGCTGTGCTGGGAATCTTACAGTGTCCGTGACCTGCAGTGGCACTGGCTTCATTTGGAACAGTACCAAGGTACAAAATGTAAGCCAATTGCTCATCTTTTTCCTTACTTTTGAATAACAGCATTGCCTAATCTAGGAATTGTGGTTCATTTCTAGTTGTTATGAGTCCATGGCCAAAGAGATGATGACAAAGAATATCTTGGCAGATGTCTTGGCGGCTGGGGCCACACAGTTATTGCGGTTCACCTCAACTCATTCACCTGTAGTATCTTGATTGCGGCCATTCACATGCCCATAGTCCAGGGTGTACCAAGATTGGAAGGACAATCAGGAAGTCTGAATCATCATCACATCACATCACCAATACCAACAGCAACAAAACTGCACCATACAGTGTTAATTACTACTCAAGAAATATTTTTCCAAGCTAGATTCCAAGAAACAAGCGTCTGAGCAGTGCTGGAAGAGAAAAAGTCCATGGTGGATGTATAGTGCCATACCAGTTTAGCAAAGCCTTGCATGGCATCACCCATCCTGGCCACACTTTTATGGACCTTGACAACTACCATGACAAGGACTGATCAGATAGCTAGAAGGATCTACTGGACATTGGGGTGACCGGGAGCTATTGTAACCACCAGGATGTGTGATCACTTCCTCCAGCTGGTCAAATCCCATGTGGGAAGCGACCAGGAGTCACCACAAAGAGTTTGGCTCCCAGCTATGGGTAGTCCAAGTACCCTGTGCCATTACCCGCTGGTTTTCAAACGTGCATTCATCTTTTATCTTATTACCCACATTTCCAGAGGAATGTCCTAAAAGACAATCCATGGAAACCTCACATCACCATCCCCTCACCTTCTGATTCCCCTCTGTGTTCAAATCATTATTTGTCAGGCTGAAGGGTCTCACTTCCTTCTTCTGCCCCACAGGTCTTCATCCAGCTGTCAGTTCTTGTTTAACATTGGCTGTGACTACTATGAAATGAGCATGTGTCTTTAAGTGCTTTGAGGCACAGGGGAGTCTTCATCCATGATTAGGTCAGTTTTTCCTCTATTAAAGCAACAGAGAGGAGGAGCTAGGGAAGAAATGTGCAAACACTGTAGTAAGTCTAGGAAAATGGGCTCTGGAGAAATCCCAAAGCCTCTCTGGTTTTAGAGTGAACGTCTAACAGTGCAGTCAGTCAACATTTTTGTTCAAATAATTTTCCAGCTAAATGTGTCCTTCTTAGGAAACGGGGAATTTCTGCAGAAGTTCTGCCCACATCTCAGGAACTCAGTGCAGAAGGAGCCAGGTAATGCTCCCCAAGGACAACCACATTAGGCAAACCACCAACTGCTGCTAGCTTGCAGGTCTGGTCCGTATAGCTTTCTACCAAGCCTTGCTGGGAGGAGAATAGCTGCCTCAGACACAGACAAGGCTGGAAGATACAATGTGAGTCATCTCGTAGCTGTGTCTGGTCTAGCTTCTGTATATGACATTAATTTTCCACCAGGCACTGGAACTGTAGCAGCTGACAGGTAAAAGATGCTCAAGAGCCAGAGGTGGATCTGCTGAATAGGAAACCTGTCCAGCCCCAGAGGTAAAGAATAAGAAGAGAGATCATTTAAGAAAGTGAAAAAACCAGAGGGTGAAGAGGAGAATGGCAGAGCAGAAAGGAATTGCTGGCTTCTCTTACCAGAGCTCCATACTCTCACTGAACCAGAGCCACAACAGTCAGCCAGTAACTAACTTTAGGCATCATTGTGTTTCCCCTTATATATCATGCATGTGTCTTGGAGACCTGAAAAAGTCTTCTGTCCAATTATCATTTGAGCTATGGGCTGGGATACAAACCGGAGGGTGTTGACCAAACACCTGAAGCAGGATGCCACAGGTTTTGTGCCTTGGACAGAAAGACTGAAAAACCTGGAGCTGTAGTTCTGCAGGCCAGGGGCCGAGGCATCCACTAATGGGGGAAAAAGGGTGAAATAAACATACATCACCCCTGAAAAAAAAAAAAAAGGTTTATTTTCTGCTATAAATATAGATGAGAAATAGATTTGGTTTATACTGATGGCTTTTATGCCTTGGAGAATGATGTACTCTAAGACTAACTGTGCATTCATGTATTGTCGAAAGTAAATATTTGCATTACCCAGCTGCACTCAAATGCCTCAGACAGGGACGCAAAAGGGGTCCCAAGAGGACTCATCAGCTCCACAGCTCCAAGTCCTTCATGCGAGCATCAAAGCAGGGCTCAGATTAGGAAGCAGCAGCAAGAAAGTTGCTTTTCCTCCCCACTCTGGGGCTTTATTTCACTTCAGCCTCCCCAGAGACGTGGCCTCTTACCAGCTGAATCTCTGCAACGTTCTGATGACAGGATTGTGTTGCCTCATATCTGGAGAGCATCCGTGTAATTCACCCACAGTTCCTCCAGGGCCTTGAAGCTTTGATCTTTGTCCTCATTGCTTATAACAAAGATAACTGACAAACATATAAGATAAGGAGTCTGCTCCATGGCCACCAAGTGCCAAAGATACAGGCGCAAGCATCTAGCAGCACTGAGTGATGGGCAGATGTTGTGCCTGGATCTTGTACCAACGTATTCCATGAGCCAGGTCTACTCCATGGAACAGCGCACACTTTCCTTCGAAAACATAAAGACCAATGTAGTTGCCTTCTTCCCAGGTATGAGCAACAGCACAGAATCACAGACATTTCTGAGCTGACTTACAGCAGTAAGTCAAGGTTTGGTGTATGGGCCTGGTTTGCCCAAGGGGAAAAAGGACACCCTGAAAGAGCGAGAAGCTTCTGGGGACTGGAAGGATTTAGTGCAGAGCAGAGGGGCAGGCTGGTCAGCATAGATCCTTGCTTTTGTGACTACAGGTAAAATGAAGTTCTCAAGTAATGAAACTAATAGAGGTTAGCCAGCAGTTTTGATTTGCTGAGCTACTGAGAATCTGCCATCATGAAACTTTCTTCTTTTCACCTTTTCTTTGTCCCCCTTTTTAAATTTTTTTTCAATATGTGTATTTCCACATGGAGGAAAATAAGCAAGAACTAAGCTGCAGTAATCAGCTGAATACAGTGAGGATTGTGTCTAACCGGATGGGAGCCATGAACTAGAATAGCCAAAATCGGCTTTCCTCTCAGAAAAGACTAGTCATCTTTTCATCAATTTTCATCAGTTCCATTTAGAACACGAGAAGCTTTGAAACAGATTGTTTCCAAACATTGTGTGTATGTGATCATGCCTATAACTGTCTTCCACAGCTCTAGGATTCTCTTGTCACAGGCGACTACTTCTCAGCACAGTCCTAGGGACTCACACAAGCGTGATGCGATTTCTTGGTCTTACCAGTTCTCCATGGCTTTAGTGTATCCATTGTCCCTGACTGAAAATTACCATTTCTGTGCATAGCAGAGATCTGTTTTCTGATTGCTTACATGCATACAGAATCACAGAATTGTTAAATTGGAAAAGAACTCTTAAGATCATCAAGTTCAACCATGACGTCTGCCATCCTATAAACATCATTCTTAGTAATATCCCCCTCAGTGGGTTCAACAACCATCTCAGTCCTCTATCCAGCCAGAAACTTTGGTGAAATTTGTAGGAATTTATTGCTGCTGCTCTTTCTGCCAGTATTCCATGTTTGCCTGCAATGGGCCAAGTGTTCGAAGGCATCAGGGGAACAGGCAGACAGACACACACTCACCCCTTTGCACACCAGTCTGCATGATCACATAGTGCTGGCCTTCTGGGCAAAACAGATAGAAGCTGTTAATCATCTTCTCTTTGTACATATCAAAAATAAAATTATCCCCCACAGGAGAGAGAAGTTCTTTTGTGGGTAAATTTCCCTGCCTGTGGAGTGCTCATACACTAAAAACATGAGATGAAGAGTGCCGTGTGAACTCTGGATCCAAGACAGAGACAAAGCTTGTTTTGAAGGTGAAGACAGCTCATTTGTACACAGAAAACTTTAGGAGATTTGTTTTCCTGGGTTTGCTTTGAAGAAGCTAAACAAAACATAGGAAAAATCACTGAGAATCGTCTGCATATCTGATATACAGGTCATACTGCAAGGGGACAAGGGAGCAGTACAGAGCTAGCCAACTTTTAATGATGCTTTCCACAGAGCACAAGTGCTCTTGGTCTCCAGGTCTCCAGACACCAGGAAAGGGAGGCAGGACATGGGCATGACTGAGTTGAGACCTGTTCGTCAAACTAAAGGGCAAGAAGGAAATGCACACGCAGCGGAAGCAAGGCGGAGTTAGGTTTATGGTTGGACTCAATGATCTTAAAATCTTTTCCAATCTAAATTATTCTGTGATTCTTTATAGCCAAAAGCTAATCTGCAATCCAAACCTTCCCCAAGAGACACCTGTCTGCCCCCTTTGGTGTGGGATATCTGTGATGCAAGAAGGGAAATAAAAATTGGAGGTCAAAGCTACCAGAAGGGGCATGCATCAAGAAAGATCTCCCTCTTTTCATTCATTTCCTTGTTCATGCTTTCTCCTGGCTTTGAAGAGGAGTTTCTCAGTGATGTGCTTCATGATACTCCCAAATGTGTGCAAGGGAAGAGGGTAAGGAAGGAAAAGGAGTTGATACAGGCAGGTTTCACACCTCTCAAAGGACCCTGAGAGCCTGCTTCTGTGTTTATACACATGCAGCACTTCCAGACATGGTGACAGGAAGACAGATGGTCAGCAGGAAAAAATTAGTTAGAAAGTGGCCTGAGGGCTGAGGGAATGTGAGAAATGGGTTAGGAAATAAAGATGCTACCACAAGAGCAGAAGCTTATTGCAAAACACTGGGAGCATGCAAAGAGACTTAGCTGTGCACTAAGGATGGAGAAACAACCTCCTGAGGGCATCAGGTGAAGGTGCTCTGGTCCCAGGCTCACATGTTGCCCCAGGCAAGGACATAATGTGTTATATGTGTGGAGCCAAGGCAGGGACAAGCAGGCATCAGGGGATGGGAACTCACCTCCCTGGGCCTCTGTTTGCCTTCACTGTGGAAAAGCCCTCATGCTTCCCTGCTGGGTGAAATCCTTTTGACATAGGCTTCAAGAGGAGGGGAAAAGGAAGAAGGAGGGAAGGATTTGGATAGATCCGCTCAAAGCTCAGTGGAAACAGCTGAAACAAATTGCACTGGCTCAGCAACAAGAAGACAGCGAAGACCTCCTTAAAGAGGAAGGTTTGGGCACAGTGGGAGGAGAAGCCTGGTCAAGGTCAGAGAACATGGAGGGAGATGGAAGGAAAGGAGCAGGTGAAGGAGCAGAGCCCAAAGGGTCCACAGGACAGCACACACGCTGTATGTCTGATCCCCTGCCATGGCTCTTTCCTCCAGTGACCAGGTCCCAGCTCAGCGTCCCTGAGGTCTAAGCTTGGTTCCCACGTGTTTAGGGCATAGGTGGCCATAAAGTTCCATTACCTTGGCTCAGGAAGAGGCTTTCAATACCCCTGCTCCCTTTGTAGCTTATTTTCCTCCCAGGGGCTGACAGAGCTGCAAACATTTCCTCTCCAAAAATGAAAGGAAGAAGTCATGAAGAGACCGAGACCTGAAGGGAAATAATAAACAAACCCATGACAGCATCACCTCTTTGATAAAATGCTGGGAATATTTTATCAGAGCTCCTCAGAGAAGCGTGGCTGGCTATTAGTCTGGAACAAGATCTTCCAGATTCCCTGTGCTCCCTAGTTCCCAGCTTGTTTCATCAGGTCTGGTCCTCTCCCTCCCTCCTCCATGACCCACAAGTATAAAATGGGGAGGGGGAGCTCTGCTAGGGCTGAGGAGGGAGGAGAGGAGAGAGAAAAACTGAAGAGGAGGAAGAGTGCCTTAATGAAAGAAAGGAGGAGGACAAAACCTGGAAGACAAATCAATCTCAGAAACGCCAAAATACGGAAGAGGCACATAAGAGGGCTGAGTGGAGAAGAGGTCATGGGAAGCGAAAATACCAAGCCACTTAACCAAAATGGTTAAATAGCAAATGTTGTGTACAGGCTGTCTCCATCAGCACACAACACTATCTTCAGCATACACCTTTTCCCTGTCCGCCCAGGGGCAGGGTGGTGCTGTTCTCTCTACTTTAAAGGAACACAAAGGCTCATGCCCAGACCAGAAAAGGGTCTCAGGCGTGGGAAAGCTCCGCGTCGCTGCTCCTCACTTCCCAGCACCTGGCACGCACACTTCAGGAGAGACACAAATGCTCTATAGCACCAATAGGGAAAGCCACCCCTCCCAAACCAGCTCCCATCTGCTGTGACCAAAGGCAGCCCCTGAGGCTTTCCACCCTGTGCTGTTCTCCCCTTGGCCACTAATGCAAACCATGCATTTTTTCCCTGGTTCTGCAGTTCATGACTTACCCACGAGCCACTTTTTATTTGTTTAAATCCAGCCGTTCTCACCAGGAGTGGGATTCAAAGCTTGAAAGTCACTGAATTAAAATCAAGCAGAACTATTGTCCCCTCACTCTTTCAGGGTCAAGGTCTTTCTCGCTCTGCTGCTTTCTGCCCCATGGATTTTCCTCCAAGTAATCCCAACTTCGAGAGGAAGGAAGGTGGGAGACCATAGCATCCAGGCAAGAGTTTTGCCATTGAGGCAATTAGACATCCCACAGCCCTTCTCATGACCACTTAGATTATGAATCTCAGTGCTGGTACAAGAGCCAGCTTATTCTGGCCAGGGATCCTCCAGATGTGCTGGAGAAGCATTGCTGTCCCTACAGTTTAGGGAGCAGATGAGCTGGGATTTACTGGGCTGTGGCTTTCCTGTGGACCAGGTGCTACCACTTCTCTTTTCCTGGCCCAGGGAAAGTTTTTTAAGCATGGCTTCTCCTCTCTGATCAGCTTCTGTCCTCCTGAAGGGCCAATACAGCTGTAAACATTTCCTGAGTGAGCACAAGGTAAATGAGAGGAAAGAACTCAGACATGCAACAATTTGGCTGGAGACTACCTAAAGCAATGCAGCAAGAAAGGGAAGGCAAAGTTAAAGGGCAACAGAAAGCCTGCCCTTCTGTGCTGGGTGGAGTTCAGAGGTTGCGAGTGAGCCCAGGAGGTTTAAGTGAAAATGTAATTGTTTCAGGGACTGAGCTGACGCCCAACAAGGCACACAATTCAACTATTACAAGTTGTTCCAATGACTCATACCTGAGAGGTGAGTGTCACCTAGATATTAGCTATTCGAGTTAGTTAGCCAGGCTCTGGGTTTGAGGCTGCTGGCTGTGGACAGGGTACAGTCATAATAAAAGTCTGACACATGAAATGACATATTTGTGTGACTGATGCCCGAGTGTGCTCCATTCAGATAGGACAGTGAAACCAGCCTGTCTCATTGACACAAATTCTCTTTTAGCTCCGATAGCCCAGACTGAGCCTTAGCTGCTGCATCTGGCAAGTAACATCCACCTGGAGCCATTTCCCAATGATGGGAGCCAGAAACCCAAGCGCCTGGAGTGTTCCCTGCAAGGTTGCCCAGAAAGGTGTTTCTATAGTCTCAAGTACAACTTAGAATAGTTGAAGATTTCCTTGGACAAGTCAAGCCTGCTTGGCAGGGTAGTTGTCTCTGAATGAGAAAATTAGAGAAAGAAAAGTTTTAATTATGAGACAACATCAGTGTTTCTCCCTGGAACAGCGACAGAAGTTGCCCCTCCCTATATAAACCAAAAAATCTCCTTTCAGTTAGTATGCAAATGCAGTGTTACTCCGGCTCCTCAGGAGAGCTGGTCTCAACCAACTCTGTCACAACTCAAACCAAACCAAGATGAGTATTTGGGAGCTCAAAAGCCACCTCATCCATGTGGTTTTTATTGCTCCCCATTGCAGCATTCCTAAAGAGGGTAGGAAGGTGTAAGTGGTTGTTCTTGTAGACAGGGCACAGGGGCAGGCAGACTTTTCATCTGTTCCCTGTACTGTTCTTCAGCCTCTGTGGAAACAGGCATCTCACGATGACGGAAATAGAAACAGGGAGATTTGTCTAGTTTTTGCCTCTGCCCAGGCCATAGTTTCCTTGCAAGGAGTTCAGATCCAGTTCAGAGATCTCCAGGGCTTGACCCAGTTGCAATCACAAAAGACACTCAAAAGTGTTAACCTAGGGTTTAGACCCAGGACACTGGTTCTGCAGGAGAACTCAAGCCTTCTGGAGTGGCAGCTAAAGCTGAGCAAGACTCCCCAGGGCATCTCAAATGTTTCCAGACCCCTATAATTAGGTATCTGAATCGAGCCCATAGTCAGCACAGTCAATTAAGCAATTCAGTTCTCCTTGGCAGATGTACTCAAAGTTTGAGCTGTCGCTCGTCAGCCTGAGCAGCATCATGAGCTCCCAGAGTTCCCTCAACTGTTATTTGCCCCTCTTGCACTACGCTTGTCTGGTAGCCACAGGCAGCAGGACAATCAGCTTCTGCCCCCATCCCCTGTGCTGGATACACTCATCTCTCCATCTTTTAGACCCTGGAGGCAGCACAGAGGACTTCTCAGTGTTTCACATTTTGTGTCTGAAGGCTGAAGACACCATCATCTTTGTCTCATGTCTGGAGGGATCAACACCTTCCAGTGTCAGCAGCATTTGTCACTGTGCTGTGTTTTTCAAGTTCAGCTGCTCATCCGGGTAAGCACAGGGTTGCGGTGCCTGATGTCTGCTCAGCAATCGCAGCATGTGGACTAGGAGGTAGCAGACACAGGTGAGAGTTTTGGCAACATGTCACTTTGTGCCCCTGTTGCTCAAAGATAGAGGAGACTTTCTTACCTTGCATTTCCACCAGGGATGGAGCGGCGCATAAGCAGCGTTCAGACACAGAGAAGTGGGTAAACATTAAATGTCCTAGGTTAGAAGAAGGTAAATCCTGCGAACATACATGTATCTACTCTACAGTCAACACTTTCCCTGGAGTAAAAGAGTCTCTACGATGACAAGACCTGAGCAATCCCCCAGCTATCTTTCTATGTGACCCCATTCTTGCACATTACAGACGCATTGCATATGACAACGGTCACAGAATTCAGAGACACATTTTTCCTCCTGGAGGTGGGTAGGTTAAGAGCTCGCTGGCACTTCTCAGGTCTCTTGACTTATACTTGGGTCTCAGGTCCAATATCTGGCTTGCAGCTTTTCAGCTGCTCCCAGAGTAACACAAGAGGGGCACCAAGTCAGCCCATAACACCAAAGCAACCAATGTGGGCACCCATGGCACTGACTGTTGGGCAAGAAGGGCAGCAGGTAAAGTGTCGTTATCTAACCTGGAGGCAGGAGGAAGGTCCCACCCTATATTCTAGACCAGAATTTTCTTCCACTCTCCATGGGTCAGGGTGGTTAGCTGCCTTCCAAGGGTGCCTGTTCCCTTGTGTGCCAGCAGCTACAAAGTCTGCCACCACTTAGACGTGCAGGTCCTGTGAGCCAGCGCGCCTGGGCTAGACTCATGGACTTAGATACAGATGAGCTCTTTCTCAGTGCTTTAATTAAAAGGTTTTATATAAGCAAGCAAGAGAAGTCAAAGACACTTTTATTGAGCCAATCACAGTGCAGAAGGGAGTGAGGGATAGTTTATGTGATCCTTGTGGTTTCTTTCCAGCTTGACATGTTCTATAATTCTATAGAAGGTTTTATAGATCCAAAGGAAGATATTTCAGTTGTTTCCAGGTGAGCAGAAGGTGACAGTAGAAAGAAAATTTATATCCTGGGGAGGTGGGGGGCTATAGAAGATGGAGCAGGTGGGAACAAGACAGATTCCTTGCAGGAGCTAAGGTAATTTGTGATCCTGCAACCCATAAAACCACGGTCTCAAATGTCTCAAGCAGCACATTTCTTGTTGCATAATATTTTCAGAGGTGTATTCTAGTTCATAGTCTTTAGCCAGAGAGCTTGTTCTCCTTGTCCTCCTCCCATTTATTTATTTCTCTTTCATTCTTCTCCTTTGTCACATTCTCAGCCCCAGCTGGACAGGTTCTGCTAAGGAAATGCTTTGTTAATAGCCATTTGTCTTCAGATCAGCTGGTACATAGACACTGAAGGACAACTAACTCAGGCTCAGCTAAACTTTGTCTTCTGGAGCAGTTCAATGTGAAGGCTGCAGACTTTTTAAGTCCTCTCCCATTCCCTGTGGTCTCTCTGGGCAAAGGGGAGAGGTACTGCAGGTGCTAAGGCAAGAGCTCAACCAGCCAGTCCCCCAACAGGGTTCTTGGGGAAAATTTTACTTCTTCAACTCTAAATGTCCCTCAGCCTGTTAGACAGAAGATAAGGGAGTAGAATTTGTTGCTGTACAGGGTGAAGTCATCATTGCCCTTCCCTGACACTCTCCCAGGACCTTTAGCTTGAGAAGGGACCAAGTCCCCAGAACAACCATGGAAGAGAGCACTTGGAGGGCAGAGAGAGGGCTGGCCCCTCTCACTGAAAGGATCGATTCTGGCAGTGGACCCCTGTAAAATACAGATGTATATTGCCACAGAATGTCTCCAGAACAAAAAGTAAGGATCAAAGAAAGACCTCAAGGCAAATATATTCAAGGATGGTTACTAATTTCCATGTTCTTGAAGCAACCTCTAGCTAAGAAAGGCCCTGTCATGAGGTTCACCAGATGTGGAGGAAGTATAACAACCAAAGGAGAGATTCCACTGCACTTGTCCTACCTCCTAGGCTTTTCCACCACAGCACTAGGACCTAGGTGACGGCACCAGGCTGTGGGAGCTGGGGGTGAGATCTTATGTCCTGGCTGCATCTGCTAAACCAAAAGACAGTCATGGGCATGTTGCCATGCAAGAGCTGCAGCCAGCAAGCGCAAAAAACTTAGGCATCATGTGTGAAAGCTGAGCACCAGAGGGGAGAAACTGCAGCAGCTGAAGGGGAAGCGACCTCCTCTCACACAGGAGTGGGAGTGAGAGGGAGTTCGGACCCCTGCAAGAAAGACTGTTTTAAGAAGGTACCTGAAATTCCCAGTGCACTGATGGGGGGATTAGAAGAAACCCACAGTAGACTCCCACACTACTTGCACATAGTTTGACCCAGACACTTAGTGTGAGCACAGATACCCACTCAGTGAGATCTGCAAGCACATCTAAAGGGATAGGGCCACACTGTCATAGGCTCCACAGGTACAGGAATCTGTTTGTTGTTATTTTCCAGTTGCTTCTCCACAGGTATTACTGATGTACCACTGAGTACCTCTCCCATAAGGGAAAGGATCCAAAATTGACTCTACCCTCCCATTCATGTTGATATAACTTTTCAGTAAGTGTTGTTTATGTTGGATTTCATAACCTGCATAATTCCATATCATACAGTTTCACAGGCATCTGTATATCTCATTCTATGCCTGCTCTGTGGAGCTGGTTTTACTTCCAAAATACCAGACACCTCTGTACACTTACTGTCTGTAAAAAAGAAAACAAACAAACAAAAAAAAAATCCCAAACTCAAGACATACAGCACTGCATCGCTGCCTGAAACTATGGCAAATATGGGATCAAGTGTTTCCTTCAGTGGCACAGCAGCTGTTGGCTTGAGTGTGTTTCAGTAGCGTAATCCAAATGTGAATGCTGACTTTGAGCAGTTCATGCAGTCTGTGCTGTTTCACTTGTAGAGGCTTTGATGCTAGCGGAGATGTGCTGCTTACAGCAGCAAAGAGAATTTGATATCAAGGTGGGTTTATGGAGATCAGATGCTGATTTTTTAAATATTATTTATAAATCTTAGGAACAATAGATCAAAACCATCATTTTAGTCCTCAACTTATTACACATTTTAACAAGGAAACTCCAATTTTGTTCTTTGTGTATACTGCTATTAGAGGGCTGGAAATAATCTTAAAATAGTCACCCCAGATTTGCAAGTAAAAGACTTTTTGAAGTCTTTCTTTACTAAAGTTTGAAACCACCTCTGCACTCTAATTTGGTACTCATAAACACAAGCCACTCTGCATCATAACTTGCTGGCAGAATATTTCATCTGCTTTGTGAATTAAAGTGTTGCCCTTTAAAATGATTGAGTCTTTCTCTCTGTGGCTTTCGCACCTTTGTGCTACTGACCTTTCCCTTTCCAGTGTGGCTTTTTTTGTTACTATTGCATGGTTAGAAATGAAAATATTTAAGATCTGATAAGCTCATTTGGCTGTATAATCATTCTCCACCCACCCTGGAGTGAGATGGTAGTGCTTGCTTCTCCAGTCAAATTAGTGTTTTGCAGTGACTGCAAGCCACATGGCAGCAGCTGGATTGCAGACACGTTTGCCTGAAGTTCTGTGAAGGCGTTCTCACATGCGCACCCTACACCCAGAGAAACCCTCACGGAGGACATTGTTCCTGAAGCTTTAGTGGGGAAGAGTTAAGAGGAAACTCCTGCTCAACAAGTTTGCGGTGCCAGGAAGGGATTTTATTATTCTTCACACAGTAAATAATACATGAGGCAATCTAATTAGAATCATAGAATCATTTAGGTAGGAAAAGACCTCTAATATCATTGAGTCCAACACTCATATCCAAGGCTCCTACAAGACTTTGTGCCCAGGTAGCCAAGAAGGCCAATGGCATCTTGGCTTGTATCAGAAACGGCGTGACCAGCAGGTCCAGGGAGGTTATCCTCCCTCTGTACTCGGCACTGGTGAGACCGCTCCTCGAATCCTGTGTTCAGTTCTGGGCCCCTCACCACAAGAAGGATGTTGAGGCTCTGGAGCGAGTCCAGAGAAGAGCAACGAAGCTGGTGAAGGGGCTGGAGAACAGGCCTTATGGGGAGCGGCTGAGAGAGCTGGGGCTGTTTAGCCTGGAGAAGAGGAGGCTGAGGGGAGACCTCATTGCTCTCTACAACTACCTGAAAGGAGGTTGTGGATATGAGGGAGCTGGGCTCTTCTCCCAAGTGGCAGGGGACAGGACAAGGGGGAATGGCCTCAGGCTCCGCCAGAGGAGGTCCAGGCTGGACATTAGGAAAACTTTTTTCACAGAAAGGGTCATTGGGCACTGGCAGAGGCTGCCCAGGGAGGTGGTTGATTCACCTTCCCTGGAGGTGTTTAAGGCATGGGTGGACAAGGTGCTGAGGGACATGGTTTAGTGTTTGATAGGAATGGTTGGACTCAATGATCCTGTGGGTCTCTTCCAACCTGGTGATTCTGTGATTCTATGATTCTGTGACTACAGAAGCTCCTAAGGAGTTCCATGCCCACAGACTCAGAGGACTTGGAGACATCAGGACTGTGGGCACGTTTGTACTGGGCAATGGGCTAGGACTTCTTTCTGCCTTGAAACACAGGATGAGGGCAAAATCTTTGGCTGTGCAGGAGAGCTGGCAATTCAAGCATGACCTGAGCATGCAGAACTACCAAGGCCTTAAAGGATGCATCAGGGAATACAATAGCCTTCATGGCCTGGGCTTTGCTAATGTTGTCCTTCACTAGAGTCTACTCCTTCACTTCCATTTGAGGAGGGTAAGCAAGGAACTTGTCCTTCTCACCTGCAGGTGGTCAGCTAAGTGCCGGCTCACTCCTGCAAACCATCACTGGGTGGAGAACTGAAACTCATTTTGGGTTTGAAGAGCTGCACAAAGGGAGGCTGTGCCATTCTCCCATCCACACCACGGCATCATCTCTTTCATTCACGATGCCGCTTTGCACCCACGAGGTGAAGCAGAGCAGAGTCTGGAAGAAATCAGCACTGCTGCCGGCACTTCATGGACAGACAAAGCAAACAGAGCTGGAAGAGCCTCCTGAAACCTGAATCTTAGGGCACAGTAGGAATGGGGAGCTACAAGCATGTTTCCCTGGGTCACAGCCAGCATACCATTGTGTTACAGCACTTGCAGTGAAAAGCTTACATCAGCTGAGAACCCAGAAAAACTGAATTCTTGGCCACTTTCAGACTGCCTTGTAAAACTTGTAGGTTTTAAAATCAGAAGGGGCAGTTCCTGTCAATTTCATCTTCTGTAGTACAGAAATCTGGGAATTTCCTCCCGTGGGACTTGCTTTTAAGAAAATGGCTTTCAGTGTAACTCAGAGACCTGGCAAGGCAGCTAGTCTTAACTTGAAAACTTCACACAATAGAAAATCTACATCTTTTAGCATTTTGTTCCAGTGACAAGTTACTCCCCCTGTCAAGCATGAATAGTTTAAATCATAGATTAATTTCTTCCCACAAAGTAAGTATATTTCAATGGCTTGACAGCTGGTGTTCATCTGACCTAAAATCCCTATGACTATATTTGGCCAGATGAGTCCTACTTCTCTAGTGGCTCCAAAAGCATTAGTTACGAGATGATTCATTGCCTTTGAAATTTAGGTATGGGAAAAAAAGAAAAAAAATCTTCTAGTTTACATGGGCCTGCCAGATGAATAATTCCCAGAAGTGCTCTAAAAGCAGCTACACTGGAAACAAATAAAACCACAACTTGTGGCAATTTCAGGGTGCCTGCTGCCAGGGAAAATGCCATCTTTCCCTCCCCACACTTTAGCAGCAATTCTAGAGCTCTTTAAATCCGGTGCATCAAGTTGCTTTGTGCACTGCCCTCCTTACATGGTAAGCAAAGAGCTGTCCTAATCGTGTCTCACAGGCCAGATCCTTCTGGAAGCAAGTCTAGGTTCTCCATAGCTTTCCCCCCGCAGCTCGTGGTGGGCTGAGCCTACCCATTTCCACATAGTGATGGATCTACTCAGTGGTGCTTATTGCTCCTCCAGCAAATCCCAGAAAAGCTGAAGTTTACACATTGGGGATGAGGTTAAGGCAAAAATTCTGACCTGAAACTGTTATTTCATTGCAGTTTTAAAAAGGGTAATAACGAACAACGATTAAGGCATGAGTAAGGCAAGGGTACATGCCAGCTGGAAGCAGGAGGGAATGCATAAAAACTGGAACAAAAAAAAAAAGGAAGAGAAAAAAAAACCCAGAAATTAAAGAACCCAAACAAACACAAACCCCACACCTTTAATGAGAACTCATAAAGTCTGTTGTAAGAATTTTAATATATTGATCAAGTTATTTGAAGATACCACGTGATAGAAGAGTAGAAAAAGAGCTAACAGTCCTGAAAAGAAATGGGAATTGACCTCTGCAGCTATGTTAGCTGATTGCATTGATATGCAACAATGATTTCAAAGTTTCAAGACAGAAATGGAATAGAGCAGCATGCTGACTGGAAACATGGCATACCAAACAAACTCCGCAACTTTCTTGCCACAAGGCATTTGATTTCCAGCTGGTGAACTGCAGAAAACTGCATTCATCCAGACTTCACTGAATTGTTCAGTTTGGCACCATATAGGAAGTTATGAGTTATTTTAAGACACTACAATTAATACAGGAAAAATACAGCAGGACACAGATCAGACAAAGGGCAACAATAATTGCATTTACAGAGGATGCAGGCTGGAAGAAAACTGTTTGTGTAATTCTGAGAGCACTGGATTCAGGTCTGTGTTGCTTTTCCTTACATGGTATAGCCAATAAAAGGATATGACTAGTGAAATATGCTGGGTGATGCTGGACATTATGCTGAATGCTGAGTAGAACTGCATGCTCAGAAGAAATGCATTAACTGAAAGCATAGTAAGAGAAGTTAAATGATACGAAGTGCAAGGGACAAACGCTGATGTGTTCCTTTTGCCTGAAGAACGAGATGCCTCACAGCAGTTCATCTCCACCTTCTACCTTAGCCTTTGTACTGAGTACAGGCACCCTATCTCCTTACACCTGCCCCAAAAGCCCAGCCTGAAAGGGAAAGGAATAAAACACAAATGGAGCAAGTAGACATATAATCTGAAAGGGTTAATTCCATTTTGCTGTTACAGGCTAAACAGAAAGAGGGCTTGAGGAAACTATTGCTACAGATTGCTTCCTTTCCATGGCAAAATTTACTGACAGGTACTTAAAAATACAACCAACACCAGCATTTTACAGTGCGAGTATTGACATTTTATTTTTTAAAAAATGAAAAAAAAAAGAAGAATACATCATTTTAGTGACTGGAAATGTGTACAAAGTTACATATTTCAAGGAAATCACACATTAAGGAAACACGTTTTGAAAGAGTTTCTATAATGCAGTGACATGGGATCTACAAATTCTTTCGCAACTGATACTTCTTATTTCAAATATTCTGCAATGATATTGTATTGGGAGAGTTAGACATCCCCTGAGATGCCAGAACTGCTAGTACAGGAGGTGTCTGACTTCAGACCCTCAGCCATGAGTACTGAGGATACACCAGTAATTCTGCAAAGTAGAAAAGGAGATGCTCTAACGGCACAATGCCACATTCTAAGGCCACCCAAGGAAAATCCAACAGTATCTCAAAGCTGTCAGTGAACAGGCAGTTCCCACACATCCCTAAATTAACTCATCCCAACCTTGGTATTTAGTAACAGCTTTAAGGAGCATATTTATATATAAATCTATTTTTTAAAAAAACCAACACTATCGTGAAATTCACATGAACACACACATCTTTAGCAATATCATGTTTCCAGTGGAATGTGCCTATTAGCTGCTTGCAGTTTATATACAAAGCTGGTTAACTAGAAAGGCTGCTACAGGGAGCCAAGCTTTCTTCCCAAGTTAGTCCCTGTCTAGAACATGATTTCTTACATGTTATCTTCTAGGAGTTGGTAATATTAAAAATTATGATTACAACACCAGGGTGTAGTGGTTTGTAAACATTTTGTCTTAATATTATACTAAAATCCAGTGCAACCTCACTCTGCTCTGACATTACTGATCAGCTGATTGATATCATGCTCTAGGAACTCATGGGAGGCATAAGAAGTTTGGCCAATAAAAATCCTTTAGATAAGTTCATTCCTGCTGCCAAGTTGACTTAGAGCAGCAACAAACATGAACTTTATACGTAGTAGAATCACAAGCAAATATTTTCTGGGATATAGGATTATCCTTTCCATGCTAGGAAAATAATTTAAGTTAAGTTTTGCACGATCTCCACTCTGTAGATGGGGACACAGATTAGGAGGGAAGCATTTTGTTTGCCAAGCTCACCGGCAAGGCCAGCAACACAGCCCAGAAGAGCTCCTGATTCCTGAACAATTGGCCCATGTTGGAGGTGTTGGACAGCAATGCCCACTTCTCTCCTAGCTCCAACAGTCCTCAACCCCCTTGTACTAGGGAAAGATTACATGATACTGCATTTGGGGAAAAGCTCACAGGAAAGTGCCTAAAGCAAAAGTATCAGGGACATATATATTTTTTTAAAAAAAGCGCTAGAATATCTCAAGACAGGAAAAACTCTTCCTGTTGTTCTTGAAGCTCTTCTTAACCCCTTCCTCCTCTTTGCCAGCTGCAGTCCTGAGTAATAAATGTCTGCCAGATCTCGGTGGCAGTTTCCTTAGACCCTTTCCTTGTGTTTCACGTTAGCCAGCTTGACCGTTTCCTGCTCAGAAGCAGGTGGAGAAGGCTCATCATGACATCCAATCATCAGCTGATAGACTGTCACTCCTGCAATGGCCCCAAGGAAAGGAGCAACAACTGGAACCCACCACCACTGTTTACCAGTCCTAGAAAACAAAAAGAAAATCCACAAGGTAAGAACAGAAGCCTATACATAAGGATATTCATACCTGGAACACAGTGAGCTCTAGTCATCTCCAAATATCACCACTAATGTGCAAAAGGCAACAGTAATCACATGTCCACAGCAATTTCCAAGGTGAATATTGCCCCCCACTGCAAGTTCAGCTGACAAGCAATTCAGAACAGCTACTTTGAGGACTTCCAAGACTGACTGTCCACCAACAAAGGAGAGAAGCAATTGCAGTGCCTGAGCTAGGTGTCTTCACTTCCCTCCCCCTGCTTGCAGCAAAGCATTTTCTTGATTGCACGTAGTCTGTAATTCTTGTGGCTCCCTTAATTTTCTCCAGAAATGTAGTCTGTACTTCTCATGGCTCCCAGTTTTCTCCAGGAACAACAAAATCCAAGTAAAACAGATTCCCTACATTTTCTGCTGCTTAAAAAACTTACAACAGGCTAATGTTCAAGGTGCACCTAAACTTCTTACGGATGCTTTTAGATTTCATCCTCCCTAATAGGAAAGTTAGGTCATTTGCTCTCACTGCTGGAAACTGCCAGACTTTTATGATTTCTTAAGAAATCAGAGCACAGCAAACAGTGGCTTTTAAAAGTTTTTATGAAATCCAACAATACCTCATGGGTGCTAAGACTCTTCATGATGCCAGAGCTACCACCTACTTGGACTTGCATTTTTTCCCCCCAATACACGAGGTTTTTATTATCAAGCACTTACCAGAACACTTCAGTGCCCCAGCCAGCAATGGCTGTGAAGAGACGAGGCCCGAAGTCCCTGGCAGGGTTGACAGCATAGCCGGAGTTGAAGCCCATGGAAGTTCCAATAACAAGGACAACGAACCCAACTGTGAAGGCCTCCAGCCCCGTGGGGACAGGGTTGTTGTAGGGATCAACAATAGCCAAGACACAAACAATCAGGGAAGCTGTGCCAATGAACTGGGGAGGGAAAGGGAAGAAAAATTTGATCCAGAGTAATCTTTTAGCCAAACTATTTAGCTGCTCTGAAGTCCCATGCATTTAGGACTCATTCTTTAAACTGAAAGAGCTGCATTAAGCCATCCCATGGTATTATCAGACCATAGCAGACTAAGCAACAACAAGAACAGTAGAGTGGAATGTGGCCCTAGGCAGCCCACAGACTCAATCAAACCCACACATTTTTCTATAAACAACAGTCTGAACAGCTAGAAATGCTGAAGGCATCTTCCAAAAGGTGCTTCCAACCTGCCATAACTGGGTGGCTGCTGTTCCTTTGTGGTTGATGATGGATTTAAGAGACAGTCTTCTCCAACACCAATCACCACCCCACATCCAGTTCGCCTCTGGGTTGTGCATCAGCTACACTCATACAGTGAAAGTAAGCAACAGCCATCCTTCCTCACACTGTCACTTTTCAGGGGCTGAGAACAAGTGGAATCCTTTTGGTTGATGTCCTGGCCAATCTTGTGCAATCCCCTTAATATGAGTCTTTTTGCTGTAAGGATGCTTTCTGGCTCTGCTCTTCCGATGGGCCAGTGAGATACCCATGTCAGCTCTGAAAACCTTTCTGGCTGCCTTCTGTTTAATTTAATTTCATTCCCTAACTAGCGGAGAAGCCCAACCCCCCCCCAAAATATTCCCCTTCAAATGCACCCTCATCCTCCCAGCACCCTCTTACCTGGTCGAAGAATCCATTCACAACATTCAGATGCTGAGACGGGTAGGTGGCAAAGATGCCAGCAGTGGCATTCTCTCCTGTTACGTACAGCTGGTTGCTGCCAAAAGCCCAGATGGCATCTGGAGGGGGCACAGAGGAAAAAGAAATGTGGAGAGGTCAATCATTTTCCAACACACATCAGAGAGAGTGCCCTGCTTGGCAGATGACCAAAACGTAGGCTGAAAAGCCAGGAATATTGAGACATAATTCCTTGAGAACCTCATTACTACATGTTGCAAAAACATTTGCTGTACAGCCCTCATTTGGAAAACTTAGGGTGTGACCCACCACAGCATTTTACCAGTCAACCCCAGATGGAGATGACCTGAGTCCCTGTTCCTGATATTTCTTGTTTGCTGGGCACCAGGAAGGAGTTAGAGCCAAATAGTAGACACTAAGCTGACTCTAAATCTCTTACAAAACTTACCCAAATACCTGTGATATCAGTCTTGGTGTCAAGACATGAGATATGGTTATGGATCAGATCTGTAGCAAACAGGTTTTGGGGTCATCTTGCACTTTCCTCTAAGCCAACATGCAATTAGTTTCACCTCTCACGGCTGTCTTGTAGAGCAGTCAGCCCCTTGCCTGCCACTACGTAGAAGCCGGATAACTAACCCAGGAGAGCTGCCCAGAATTGCTCCATGGTTAGTTGAGAAAAAACACAGGTAGTTTTGAAGTCATGTTTTTAGTTTAGGCAGCTAAAATGCTATTAACTTTCCTGAAGAGGGTTCTTCAACCCACCAACTAGAAAGGTAACCAGTGTTCTGCTGGAGTCCTGATGATGTTTACAGAAATGAAGGTAGGTCCCCCGCTTCTCTCTAAAGTGAAAAGCAGTTGGTGCTAGTGCCAAGGTGGCAGTTTCCTCCCTTCAAGTGGAAGCTGCATTGACCTAGATGTTCAGCTCAGCCACAGGGAACAATCCTCCTGGCAGACATCAGGAGGCAAACTAAGCCAAAATGTCACCCTTGATATTTGTGGAAGAGCAATTTCCAGCACGAAGAGCCAGTTCTTGCCTACTGAATATTGTCCCGTGATGAGGAACACTGCTCAGGAGGAACACATGCATGAGGAACAGAATTTCTAGGATGCTTTCCAGGGTATAGAAATATTTTGATAAAGGCAGCAAAAACTGCAAGAAATATCATTTTCTGCAAGCTAAAATGAAACAATGCAGAAAACATCCAGGGTGAGGTCTTTAGTTTTTTAAAACCAAGGAGGATAAAACAGCTCTGGAGCAATGCACAGGTATAAAATGTACGTTGTTATGAGTCATTCATCAGCCTTTCCAAAACATAGTACCTACAGCAGGAACATGCGGCGGGTGCATGTTATAGCGATCATTACTCAAGGGCAAAGTCTTATACATTGACAATTCTTGTTGACCTTCAGATGGATTTGAACCCATCATCATCAAGAGAACAGGAACGACCTTCAAGAACCACAGTAAGGAGGTTTGTCACATCTCTGCTTTGCAAGAAAAAGCTTCTTTCTGATTTGGGAGCCAGCTTCGCTGCAATGAGTCATGAAGAGCATCCATCTCACCCCAAAAACCAGAAAGCTTCTACACTTACCGTAGTACAGTCCAAAGACTATGCCAGCTCCCAGGAAAGCCCCCAGGGTTTGAGCCAAGGCATAAATTGGTAGCTTGATCCAGGGCTCCCGGGCCAAGAAGCACATGGCAAAAGTGACAGCTGGGTTCAGATGGCCACCTGCAGAGAGATCGGAGGTTATTGTACTTCAATGGGCAGAATCTGAGTCCCAAAGCTGAGCCAAGGGACACTGGTTTCCATACCCATGCAACACAAGGAAAACACAGCAATGCAGGCCTACATGACAACAGCTATAAGTGAAATCCAGCCCAGAGGGAGCCACAACGTACCTGACACCTGTCCTGCAATCAAAATGCCGAGTGTCACAGCAAAGCCAAAAGCCAAGTTAACAGTCAGGAAACCTCCATGAGTCCCTCTGCTGAGCACGATCTGCGCAACGGAGCCGCAGCCAAACAGCTAGGAGGAGAAGAAGAGGTTGACATGACATTACTGCTTCACATCAGGACCAGTTGCTGGCCAGTGCCTGCAACTGCTCCACTTAGCACTTGCATGCACAATCACAGCCCACCCATGACTTCAAAGCTTCAATCTACTGCCTAAGTATTTGTTATGTCCAGGGACACCAGGAAAGGAGAAAGGACACAAAACAACCTTACCTCCTGGCAGGGGGAAAGAAAACCAGGGAAAAGATCAAAAGCAAGATCAGACCACAGTTCACATATGCAGGAGACTGGAGGTCTTTGTCAAACCATCTAATTTTCAGATCGGAACTGAGAAGGATCACACAGACAGCACCCTGAGATATATACCATGCAGCTGTTCAGATGAGGGATCCAAGTACCTTACTGTAAAAAGATTAATTGTTTGATGCAGTAGCACATAGATTGGTGGGGAACAGCTTTGCTAATGCCTGAAAATACAGGTACGACTGGAGAAGGTCATATGCAGCCTAACATTCATGGAGTCCTCTTCCAGGTAGCACTGGCTGACACAGAGATTTGGGCTACCTTTTTGGTGCTGAGGTATCTGCAGTGGTCCCAGCCCCAAGGTACTCTGTCTGCTGCAGGCATTCTAAGCGTATCCCATGCCATCCCAAACCAGCCATAACCTTCCTGTGGCAAAACCGTGTAAGAAAGGATCAGTGCAACACAGCTGGCCTGTATCTGCAGAGCCAACAAGGTGCAGACACCATCAAGAGAAGCCCATATTCCACAGACAGCCTGCCACCAGTACACACCAGAGGCTTGGCCTTCTGTTGAAGATCAGAGGTGCAACAAGCACTCTGGGGACAAAAGTTGTTTCTGCTGGATGATAAGGGGTGTTTCCTAGTAGCTAAGAGACACACGTGCTCTTGCACAAAGATGACTGCCCCGAACAGGTGGTCCTTCCCAATCACATCTAAAATCATCCTTCCTATGCTCGCTCTTAACAACACAGACCGGTTTCTGTTTGCAGTTCAGTCCATCACTCATCCAGCTGGAGGCTTTCTGCATACCTAAGTTTCTCCACTACCTACTATGTAATTTAAGGAACCCTAATTCTGATCATCTATTTCCTTTTACCGTCCACTGACTCCAGCTGAATTGATTCTTGCTGTATACTGGGGATTACAACAATAGCAGGTACTGAGAACATCTTTAAAATAGGACAGGGATTACAGCTTGTTCCCAAGACCCTCAAATCTAGGGATCAAGGCTTGCCTTATTTCTACTGACCACATACCCATATCTACATGTGCATCTGGACTTTCTGCTTCTGTGAACTTCATGATCTCAGAATTACTTGGTTGCCACACAAGCAGTATCTGTTCCAAGGCCGATAAGCCACCAAATAGGCACCAGAGCAGAAGGAGTGGCTCTCTTCACCTCTTCGGACAATACTGGGCATGCCCCTTGAGCAATGCACAATCCAGATAAAGGACAAAGCCAAAATACACCTAACTCATCTCCCATACCCCTGACAACTGATTGGTTACTAATAAAGAAAACACTGCACTCAGCCTGCTGTGGAAGGAGCAGCCAGGTAGGCTGCAGAATGATTCATGAAGTGGACACTGTACACAGCCACCTCTTGACAAGGAGCCAAGTCCCCGACACAGAACAATGTACAGAAAAATGAAGGAACCTGTAGAACTCATTAGTTAGCGAGAAGGGACATCCAGCACTACTCTACACCAGGAGCAGTCAGAATGGCCCCTTCAATGTCCTAACCCTGAGTTGCCCAGCTGCTAAACCATGGCAGAGAAGAGTCTCAGGCAAAGGCAGAAAAGATATGTCATGTTTGTTGTGGAACAAACAGGACCATCCTAAGCAGCTGTACCCAAACCACTGAGGGATGCACAGCTCCAACTGAGCAAATAAATACTGGCTAATGACCAAGGTGACATCTGTTCCTTCCCTTGTCCCAGAAGAGCCCCAGTATGTTTTAGGCAGATGTTTGGAGAGGGTACTTGGCTGCAGTGTTCACCTCTCTAATGCCATACAGCACATCAGGCTGACCAGGGACAAGTCAAAGACATAAAAATCTGAGTTTGGCAGCACTGGATGCAGGTTCTTCCATTTGGTGAAGGTATTTGTTATTCAGTCTGAAAGAACTGGCAGTTCCGCAAGTGGAGGGTAGTTGTCTTGTTAACCCTGCGCCTTTTTGACTGCAGAAACCACAGAGAAATTTTTCCCACCTCCACCCCTGTGTTCACCCGCAAAGGTCTTGCCATAACCTGGAGGAAGGCCAGATCTGCCATTTCTCAAGAGGTTGATCCCCATCCTTCTCTCCCTCTGTCCTACACTTGGCAATAGCTCTGCAGCTTTTCCTCAGAAGAGAATCTATGGGCCGTGCAAAAACACCCTGGAGCCACTCCGCAGGAGCATTACAGTTATTTATCAGATGAGCCCTGAGCACTGTGTAGCTTAGTTCAGCATAACAGTAGAAAACTTGACCCTCGGCAGATAAAAAAAGGTAATATTTAGGGATAGGTTTGATCTTTGATATGCATGCGTGTGATTCCATCCTGCACCAGTGGAGACCAATAAGCCTGAACATTTATTCTCATGCGTGACATCCAAGGAGCTAGCTTGAGTTGAAAGGCAAAGAAGGTCAAAGAAAAGCAATTCGGCATCTATCCCAATGTCTTTTAATTCAATGTTACAACAATATGATCACAGACAGCTGTGCACACCCAAGGCAGAGGTGACCTCTCATTCTTGATTTTAATAATCTGCCTCCAACAAGTCTTTTTTTTTCCATTCAAAAACATCTCAAACATTACTGGAAGAACATCCCAGCCAACAGAAAAGCAGGTTAGAGCCTCTCATGGTAGTTCATGCAGCAGTCAACAGGTACATCCCCATGATACACTAACCAAGTTCAAAAGCAGTTCTAAAGTGCTAATAAAATGATTGCAACAAAGCATTGCTGTAACTTCTTAAAGCTACTCTCCAAGGAATTAAGGTCAACGCACCCATTAACAAGGTTAATGGAAGCCTGTTCCCTAATTTCATTTTACTGGCTCTAGCATATTGGAGGCCTCTCACTCCTCTTCCCTCATGAGATAATTCAACTCCTTGCACTGCAAAAAATAACAAAATACGTGTTTTGCAGGATCCAAGAAATGAACTGTTTCAAGGGTGGAAGGGCTGACAAACTCCAAAGCCTGCACAAGGGCAGGGATGGCCAGAAGAAGGAGCAAAACCAGGAAAAGGCAGCAGTTTGCTGGGTGAAACTTAACACTTTTGGAAACCTTAAACTCCCTATGTCCAGGGCATGTTTGAAGACTGGCTGTTTGGCTTTGTCACCCAAGGTGAAAACAACCTGTCACAATGTCTGGAGACAAGAAAGCTCTGGAGCTAGTCGGAGCTGGTAGGAAAGGCCCTTGGAGGACCAAAAAAAAAAATTGAAAAAACTAGTGAAGAAGGGAAACCAACTGAGTTTATAGGCAGATGTTGCGAAAAGCAGCTTTGGACTTGAACTTGAAATAATGGTAGTGTTCAACACCCCCCTGCACAACAGCCTGACTTCCTACCGGGCTTGCCTCTTCTTTTCTTTGCTGGTGCTCTTTTTCACCTTCAGGCACAACACAAAAGGCTTCAGCCAGCAAATAAACCAGGGATTAGGCGAGGAGCCCTCTGTAATTCTACCCTAATAACCTCGATGAAAGGCTGCACAGCCCTCGCTGCATCCTGGTTAGTGGGGAACATGCCAGGTGGACAATCATACCATGGATCTACTCAGGCAGAAGAGACCCTGAGATATTGATGGAAGAGTTTAAGCATTAGACACAAAGGGACACCTCTCTTCATATCAGAGTAGGATTTAGCACTATGCTACAGCCCCTTCTAGGTGGCAGAGGACAATATCCCTTTACTACCTCCCAACTCCTTTTCTGTAGCTCAGTGCAAGAAGGAGTTTACAGCACTATAAGTCTTCCCCATTGTCTCTTGCTGCCCTCCCCAAGGACCATGATTGAGGTGGGTAGATCTGAAGACAGATTCATCCCGGTTGCTGTTTCCGCTTAACCAGCATGCAAAGATCTTCCTCAACTCCATGGCCCGTGTGGCTGGTATGACTTCCACCAGCCACAAAGGCAGTGCAAGGAGTAGAGTCATTTTTGCCTTTCCTCAATGTTGTCTCTTCAACAACCAGACTAGTCATCATTTACCATTTGCAAAGCAAGGAGAAATGGTAGATCCTCCAGTTGGGCTTCTTGTCCAGCACAGCTGGAGCCAGCCTGGACAGAAGCAGTCCTACAGGGAAGGGCAAAGGCAGATGATCCGTCACGTTACAGCTCTTCCTGCATCACACACTGTCACACAGTCAAACAGGGCTGTAGGGGTCAAGAGCTAATAGGGTCTAAAGAAAGCTGTGCCCCACACACACAGGACGTGCTACAGCAATGTTGTAAAAATCTGGAGAGACGAGTCACACTCAGTACAAGAAAACTGAGCAACCAACAGCAGAGGAGTTGGAGGAAAATGCACGATTTATCTTGTTCCTAAATACAGAGAGAAGCAAAAACACTTATTCTCATATCCCTGATATCCCTTAGATCAGGAGGCTGTAGGTCTTAGAAAGACCTGTACTTCTGGTAGGGGTTTTGCCACAGGGTTGGGCTCTGCTGGGGAAGAGCTGCCTTCACGTTGAGGGCAAATCTTGGTGCCTGAACTATTCCATTTGCAGTGAGGAGAAACCTTCCTGTTCCTGAAAAGGGACAGGTTTGGATGGTTAATGAAGAGCTTCAAGCTCTTCTGGTGGAAGAGATAATAGAGAGCAGCAGTGGTGCCACTTCCCATGTGTCCACACCTAGCAGGGAAAGTTCAACAGTATTCAACATGCTTACAGCAAAGCTTTCAAGCCCTTTTCAAATCCTTGAAAAGCATTAATAAAAAAACAAAACAACTAGTTAATAAACAAAACAAACAAACAACTAGCTAGATAGACAGACAGTTAAAATAAATAAATAAAACCCTATTCTCCAAATGTGAAGAGCTGGGTTCAAGCAAAGCAGCAAAAAACAAAAAGTGACTGTGGGAGTTTCCATTCCACCCCAACTGGCTGTGCAATGAGTGTCAGCTTTGAGCTCTGCACTGCCAGCAGTTAAATGAGGCTTCCAACCACTTTACTACTTTGGTTTCTGTGGTCTACAGCACACTCATACTCTAAAAAGCTCACACCTAGCCACAAAGTAAAGGCAGCCCTGATTGAAAAGCTGTTAGGAATTGTTTTGTTCTTTCTTTGTACCTCTACAGCAGTGAATCACAGTTAGTCTGATTTGGAAATCAATTATAAACAATAAGTTCCTTATCCTGCAAATGCAAAAACCAAACAGAGCCAGCTTTGGTATTTACAGCCAACAGAGCAAGACAAACAGATCAAGCCTTTAAGGGAGGCACGGAGGCCTAACACTGGAAATCTGGCTTTAGTGAGTTGCTACAGCAATAACACAAACAGCAAGTGACTTGGAAAGTGCCTTCAGCATTGCATTGCTTAACTATTGCCAGCAAGCGGTGCTTCCGACACAGGTATAAAGTTTGGACTAAAGTACCACCCAGGTATATTTTGAAGGGGGGAAAAAAAGTCATTTTAATTATTAGAGAAAAGACAGAAACAATATTATTATTCTTGTAACAGTAAGGACACTATCACAGACTAAAACCATGTTGTCCAAGGTGCTGACACAGAAGAAAGTAGCTAGCAAGTAGAGAGAACTTCACCTTTGCTCTGTTCAGGGCTTGGCTGCCTTAGATTATTTTTCTTACCTTAGAAAAGAGGCAAGTTTGGGGTTTTGTTTGGTTTTTTTTACGTTCTGCTACCTTTACAACCTCCTTCAAAATATGAAAAATAAAATTAAGCACTAGGCTAATTCTTACAGGCAAAAAGAATTTGCAGGGGTCTGAAGTTGCTTTGCTCTAGAAGTGTTTGAAAGCAATGCTGTGGTTATGCAAATGAAGGGGGGAGGAAAGAACTGATTCCATGCCAATTTCCATGGTGGGACAAGTTTTACTTTACACAGCGAAATCTAAAGTAAGCTGCAGACTCCTTCCCTTCAGCTTAGAAAGTTAACTTCAGTGTGAACCATCTCAAACCTTAAATCTACCCCTAATATTGTTCTGTTCTAGACATGAATGCATGCAGTCAGTTCCATCTCCTGTGAGGACAATTTCCTGGATCCCATATCTTTCCTCGGGTGTTTTATTGTTTGAAGCCCATAAGGGATGTTTACTGGGCTGAAATGCAGCTAAACGCATGCACACTCAGCTCAGCCTGTGTCTACCGTGTTTGGGACACAGTACCCACACCCCTCCATCCACTACAGTTAAACGTGTCACTGAAACCAACATTTTCTCGTCCTCAGACCCCCACTCAGGAATTCCTGAAGAAGGTGAGGGATCTGCTTGTACATTTGTACAGACTCACACATACACACTTTAAAACAGTGTAGGTGTGGTGCTCCCGAGCATTGGGGCACATGCTGTCCCCCTTCATAATGAATCATTCAGCTTTGCTGATGGGTTCCCATTGACACCCTCATTTGGGGGGCTGGTTATGATTTTGGACCAAGCCCTTCCCCAAGTGCCCAGCACATCCCAGACCTTCTCTGCCCGAGAAAGGCAAGGCTATAGGGAAAAGTAATCTCTTCCACACCAGCTAATATAGTTGGAAGAAAGAACAATATTTTTTGGATCATAAGTCCTTCTGAAAGCTCATATCCACATGACTAAAGGCTTGCCTTCTTTACTCCGGCAACACAAACTTAGCTAGAAGGAAACATTATTCCTCCTTACAAGACTTACCTTGCTTCAATCCTGAGACTAACTGCAACAGCATCAGTGCTTCATAAACAGAACTTTCTATCTATTAATCACTTCCCTATCAGCTCCTGCCCACCTTAATCCCAAATAACCCTTCCCTGAAAAATCAACAGGACTTGTTTGCAAATCACCAAAGCTAGGTCACTTTGGTGATAATGACATTGCACTGTGCAAAGCTGCTTTCTTTTAAGAGTGGCAGCATTAGGGGGAGTCAGTTGAGCCCCCTATCCTCCCACAGGAAATCCAGCAGCCTCCGCTTCTTCATCAAAAAAAAAAAAATCTTGTTTATTAAAACATAAAATAAAGTGTCAGTGCAGGAGCACATGCATCTTCATCAAACATTCTTCTACTTTCAGCTCCACCAGCTACTGGATTCTGCCTGAACGGTGCTACCACCAGTTACAAAGAGGTTTCAACTCACTGAAACCTATAGGAGTGCTCTGGCTTTAGAGCACTCCAGGGGAACTTTCACCTGCAAGTATTCACTGTGTGAACACCAACTCATTTCTCCTGCAACACAGCAGACCTGTTGCCTGTTGGGCAGTCCTGCACTTTTGGATGCAGATATCCAAAGCTAGATAACCCTATCTGAGGTTTTCTATACCAGTATTTTCTCCCTAGTCCTCACACATAACCATCCCAGATGTTCACATCTGGCTTTCACTTCAAAGCAAGCCAGGGCCACTCAAAGCACTTTCAGACTAAGTTACTTATACAGCTATCCACCCAAACTTATTCCTTATATCCCATCCCACTGAAAACTGAGCACTGAAACAGACACAAGTGTTTTGTGGCCATTTACCATTTAAAAACTCATAGGGCAAGCACAAGCACAGTATTGTGCATCCCCACTGGTAAGACCCTGGGGAACTTGCAGCCAACAGCGTAAAAATACAGCAACTGTTCAGATTCTGGCTACTACTTCTCCATAGGATGCACAAGGAAAACAAAGTGAGATAAGGAAAAATTTTTCATTTTCCTGGGTAATAACACTTGAAGTGTCTCAGTGCCAAGAAAATATTCCAGGGCAGACAGGAAAGGAGTTCTGTGTGGTTTCTAGTAGAACACTTGCTGCTTGCGCAGATACATTTTTTGCTCCCTGCACTTTCACAGACACACTCAAAAGCTCCCAAATGCACACCAAGCTCTACAAAGCCCACCTTTTGCCATCTGCCCCAAAGCTCCCCTTGCAACACCTTGAATGAACTTTTTTCCTGTGAATAAAGATTTCTCTAGTCCCCACGGGGCAGGTTGCACTGCAGCTGGGCTCATCCTCAGTTCAAATTCTGGCAGTAGCACGGCCCCTTCACTAGGACAATTTCCCACACAGCAAGGGGATAGAGAGCATCCTCGCACCACAACATAGACTCACCACCAGGATAAGCGTCCCCAGACACTCAGCCAGCGCTTGCCGCACTAGTTTATTTCTGATCCTCAGGTGCTCCTCAATAGTAGCAAGAATGTCCTTTTGCCTCCCCATTGCAGCAGAGGTGCCCTTGAAGCGTTGTTGGGGGACAAGCAGCAGCTGACAAAGTCTCAGCAAGTTTTCTTCCCTAGCAGAGCTGCCTTTCCTTATAAATAAGTTCAGCAATGCCTGACACACCTCCTGGGTAACCACACCCCTTCCACCCTCTTCAAATCCATCTTTTTCTTTTTTTTCTTTTCCCTCCTGTTTAGCGTGAGACAGAGTAGGTTGTTTTCTTCATTTCCTTTATTGCTTGCATAGGTGGGCAAAGATTCAGGAGTTTCAGAAGAAGGACTTAAATGAGAGAAAAACTTCTTGCTCAAACCGCTGCTGTTTTCATCTCTTACCACCTGAAACACTGGGCTGTACCTGCCCCTTTCCAGCTTCAGCTCAGGTCCTAAAATCTAGGTGCATGGGACTAAGCAGTGTCTTAAACCATTTGTGTAGTCACGGTACCCTACTTTGAGCTTTCTTTCTCAGATACGTGCAGGATGGCAAAGTGATGAGTACTCGCGCTGATCCAGAGGCTACTGGTGCTTTTGCTGCAAAACAGTGGGGTGGAAAAGTTTGATTCCAAATACCTGTACTGCGGGCTGAGGTGAAGGCACCTCCTGACTCCAGCAATCATGCAGCTGAAGCTGTACCGAGAAGAAAGCCTGAACCTCTCTCTGTGAAAATCTGCACCTGGATTCAAACTCTTGTGTGTCATTACAGTTTCTCTCCATTTCCCAGAGCTTTGGGAGAGAATTTCCAACCTAGTCTCCATTAAGGTTATGCAGAAAAGTGGTGAGAGATCCCAAGTGCAGAGCCAATCCCTCATCACAGGGCCTTGACAAGGAGATCACTGACTCACTGACCTTTGCAGGAACAAACATTTGCTGCTTTTTCATTCTCAGTAATGTCCTGTATCACCCCAGGACAGTTCTATGGGATAGTCTGAATAAAGCTGTCCCACTCAGTACCATCTGGGTTGAGGGCTGCTAGCAGGACATGCACCACTTGTGGCATCTGGTTTCTGTTAAGTGAGCAATAAAAATTCTCCCGACTCTCTGACTCACCAGGGATTGATGCAGAGCAGCGGGGTTGAATTTGCAGAACTGAAGGGGACCCTCTTCCTGGATTTTTTTCCCCTGAAAAGCCACAGATGCTCAGCTTTTCCTCTTCCCCTTATTTAACCACTGGCTCTCCTGTTGGAAAAGCAAAGTTTTTTTAGTGCAGTGGTGAATGGTTCTTTATTTTCTATGAAAACTGCAGGCAGCCCAAAGAGTGGAATCAGGAATGTGGTTAAGAAAGCAGCAATGTGTGAGGAATTAAATTCAGGGAAACACTCTGGTCCAAATATAATTACAGGGGCAGGAAACACTCCTCATTACTTTGCTCTCAGGTCTGGTCTGGTATCACTAAGCATCAATGGGGTCCTCTGAACTACAGCAAGCACTGCATCAGCCCCATGTGTGCTCACTGTAGCTGGGATTTGAAAACTCCTTGCCCTCTTGGTGCACATCACCCAAGCCGTGGAGGATCCACAGTTGTTCCTCTGCCTTGCTTCCTCCTGCATTCCCCTCTCCTTTATGCTCTGCTCTAACATTTTCACTCCATATCAAAGTCACCACAGCCAGAAATTAAGCTGTATCTTGGGGTTTTTGCCTTTTGGCGGTTCATGAGCTAAGGTTTGTAGGCTCTTTTGCCACTTGTTGAACCACCAGTATGCAGATCCCATGTTCTGTGTAATAGGTTTATTGAAATTTATTTAGAATAGGTCCTGGATTCCAATCCTTCCCCAGTGGCTGGGACAAGGTCATACGACCAGAGTGAGGCAGGTGAAGAAAAAGAGGCAGGAAGATGTGATGTTTTCCAGGTAGGTAGGTACATTTCTCCTGTCTGCAGCATCTGAGCCCCTCTGGGTATGAGTTGAGGATACAGACATTTCCTCAAGACTTCTGAAGGGAAGGGAGATGTCTAGGATCCCAGGCTGATGGCAGAAGATGGTGGTAACACCAGCTTCAAAGCTGGTGCTTGGAAAAGTCTAGACAGACACAAGCTTGAGGAGCCAGGGTGGAGTGGGCGCTCTGACACCAGCTCTACTACTGAGTCACTGCCTGACCTTAAGCAAATTCTTCACCTTTCCACACCTCAGCTTCTCCATTAGTAAATTGGAAAGAGTGGCATCGGATTCCCTTCTTGGGGCGTTGTGAGGGTGAATCACTCCAGTCCAAGACCCAATGCCTTAAAATGAGCAATAGCAACTTATGCAATTGTTTTCCCAACAGATAGCCTTGTTATTATCTAGGAAGAAGCTCAGCAGAGGGACAGTGATATAATGCTAGAAGAAACAGCAGATCTTTTCAGAAACAATAACTAATCTAAGTGTGGGTAAAAGCTGAAAGACCCTAATTCTGCAGCTTCTCTGCGCCAATTCAGGAATTGCCCAGCTACACTCTTCAGCTGAACTCCATGGACACATATTCTAAGCCCAAATTAAAGACATGCATCAGCAGCAACAGGTTTCCAAACAATCCCATCTCCTGCAGTAACAGATGCCAAGGGTACTGGTAGCCATCCTGGTGGTTAGAAGAAATTCATAGGTCAGTAGAAATAAACAAGGAAGGATGTAGTAAGGCTAACAAGATAGGTCCTCAGAGCTGCTGAGGTGCCCTAGAGTTGAGTAGACACAGCAAGATGTCCATGCCTCTAGCATTGCCTTGCATGGGCATTCACACAAGCTCTTTCACACAGCACAAAAGCTCAAAAAAGGGAAATTTCCAAAACCCTGTCACAAAAACTCATGCCTGACCTCCTGGTGGCAGTGCCAAAGCTACTGTATCTCAAGCAAGGGGTTCCTGCTCTCAATCAAGGACTCATTCAAACATCAGGTGTCAAAATACCTGGAGTGAACTTCCCCTATCAGTTGTACAGGGCCAAAAACTTAAGGCAGGGGAAGGAGGTGGAGGCAATGTAATCCCTTAATTTATGGAAACTGCTGATTGCCCAGAGAAAACTCTAAGAGAAAATGATGCTCAGCTCAGCAGGGAAGTCACAGACAAAATTGTTCTGTTGTGCTCCTTTCATAAATCTTAAACTTTTAGTCCAATATCTTCTGGGACCAGCAAATGTAACAGTACCAAGGAATAAACACAGATATGAATCCTCACAGTCCAACAGAACACTTCTCCGTAAAGTTTATCACTTTCTTATTCCTTTCCTTTCTCTCCTGCAGAACCAGGCAATGTACCACAGGAAACTCATGGTGCTTTGGCTGTTATTTCTAGACAAGATCCAAAACTAACACCCAGGTTCCAAGTTTGCTGTTTGCATTTCAGCCCTGCTGCTTGGCTCCCTCCCTCATTGCTCCACTCCAGGCGAAACACACAGGTGAAATTTTAAAAGAAAAGCTAATCCTTGGCTGCTCCTCTTCAGCTATTTGGCTGGCTCTAGGGACACAAAATAAACTCAGGCTCCTAAACTCCTTGGCTTCTGCAGAGTGATGAATCAGCCTCCAGCAAATTTTCTTTCCTATTAAAAACCAAGTTTAACAAAGTAACCAGACTTTTTCTTAAGCAGCTGAATGGATAAAGCTGGACTGATGGGTTTTGCATCTTGTCCAAGCCAAATTGTTTCACACATCCCAGGATGGATGGAGCAATACATTAAGGATAAAAGTGTGAATCATGCAAATCTGTAATGAGTCACTTGTTGCAGTGATGGATGGGTCACCTGGTGCAGAAGCCGTTATGCCAGGTGAGGTCACTGGGTCAAAGCATGACAGGGTTCATCATTGTGAAATCTCCCTTTGGAAGACACCTGTGAGCATCTCCTTCCCATGATCAACTTGACAGAGTAATATGGTGACATGTTCAGAAGATTTCATTAAAAATAAAAATTATAGCTTGCCTAGCAAGGCAGGGTAGGAAGTGAGTGGGTAGGAGGTTCATAAGCTTTCTAAATCATTCTAGCTGGAGGGTTGAGTGCAGCGATTTCAACATTCTTCCTTGAATCTCCAGATTTGCAGAGCCAGATGTACATTTCACATCAGGGTCTGTTTAGCCCTCCACAATGAGTTAGAAAAATGGAGAAATTCTTCCAGGTAAAAGTGGCAGCCGACTCAGCTGAGAGATGTTGATGGCACTTGTGTTTTGAGAGACTTAAAGTGAAATTGCAATCCTAATTTACGTTCCTTGGATGTCCAAGAGAGGCCTGGAAGCTGGCAGGCTGGGTTTGAACTTGAATTATTATAACATATAGTAATGGGAATAATACTTAAAATGCCTGAAACAGTTCTTCATTAAGTCCATTGCTTAGGATTGAGTTGGGGAAAGGATGACCCTGAGCTGGGTCCGTATCTCATATGATTCCGAAGTGTCTCACAGGAATGGAGACACCCTGGAGTTATATTGGAACGTGGCCCCAGAGCCTGTTCCCACTGGCAGTTCCTTGTCATATCTGAGTTCCCCCTCATCCCAAAGCTGGTCTCAGTCTACAGGAATAAATATTGTTTATCTCATGTTATTCCTGCAGAGAAGCCATTTTCCAGTATAAGTAGTTGCATACCACAATAACTACTCTACATCGAAAAAAAACATTAGTTACTCCAGAAGAAAGTTTTTTAATAACACATCTGAAAGGAAAGCTATCACAAACAACTCTCCTGAAATAGTGTTTTGGCAGGAGCTACTGCCATAAACTGCTCTGTGTAGACAGTCGCTCTTTTGAGAGCTGCAGAGCCTGTCCTGACTTGGAGACATTCCTGCTGCTGAGCATCACAGAAGGAGAGTTCAAAGACCCCGAAGGCAGAAGACACAGAAATGAGGTGAAACTCCACCAGCCCAGAAGCAATGTCAAGAACTTTCCCTGCTTGGTGAGGATGTGTCTAGGAATGGAGAGTATGGCTGCTCTCTAACCTAACCACAGGTAGTCCTGGCACAGATGTCTCTGGGCACAGAAATTACCATTTTAAGAGCACAATACTTCTGAGTTCATTTTAGATGTCTGATCTGTGTGATCACCTTAGAAGCATCTATTTCTTTTTGTTGACTATAAAGGAAAGCTGAAACAACTAGCCCACATGGAGAAAACCGTATAGGGCAAATGCAGCTCATCCCCAGTCTCTAAGGAGGTACAGACCTGCAAAAGTGAAGTAAAATGGGCTGAGGCATTTGCATTAGGAGCGGGGAGGTCTTAATACAGTTGCACAACTCACAGCAGGGGCTCTCTTAGCAATACCACACATATTTCAAGTCACCTATTCTCAAGAAAGACAAACTGTAAGTGGAAGAGGCACAAAGAAGTACCAGAAGGATAAAGAGGTGAATGGAGTCCCTCCATTCCAGTATGGGACAAAAGCGCACAGGTAAGGTAATGCAGTGAAATCAAGGCCAAGCTGGGACATAGCACTGTCAGTAAGTACATCAGGAAGAAAAGAAGCTCTTTGTGATGGCACAAGTGCAACTAGGGATGAGGAAGCCATGGATAATTTTAGGCCGGAGAGTAGAAATGATAAGAGCATGAATGTTGTCTAGATATTTTCCATATTAAAGGAAGATGTTTTACTTTCCCAGGATATGCAAGGGCAGAAAGTATGAGAGGGTTAAATCTGAAAGGAGGCATGGAGTTCCCTGAAGTAGATAATTCCTCCCCTCCCCCAAGTCTTTTTTTTCACACCTCTAAGTCTTCCGTGTCCTCATACAGTCTCTGCAAGGGAATCCCTGCTCACCCACACCCTTAGAGAAGAGAATTGTGCTCCTGAACTGCACAAGTGGTTCAGAGAAAACTACACTTTCTTCTCTTATGGTTTCAGGGTGTTGAAGGACTTTAGCTACCAGTTCACCTGGACGCTCCCTAAATCCACTTCTGCACATGCAAAGTGACCTTGCCAGAACATGCAGCAAATAAAAACTGAGTCTGCTGTCCTCTTTGTGACATTAATTCCTCCAGTTGATTTTAAATCAGTCTAAATCCTGGGGGAATTTCCATACTGGCCTATTTTTTTTTCCCTGGGTAGTTTAAGTATTAAATATCTTCCTTAAGCAAGCAGGCATTAAGGAACTGCATTGTAATGGGCATTTCTGAGATTCCATAATGCAACAGGGGTTTGGCATGGACAAGCCACCTAAGACGAGCACCAGCAGCTGTGGAAATAACAGGGCTGTAAACGGAAGGGCTGGGCTGTGCAGTGGATGCAACACCCAAAGTCTGAAGAGGCATAAGCACCCACCTCCCAATTCACCGGGAGAGCCCCTCTCCCAGAGTGAATATCCTGTTAACTGACAGCTCCTACACAGACAGACATCAGCAGGCAAGGGACATGAAACGGCTTTGAGCAATAGCTTTTGAATTGAATCTAGAGGCCTCAATGAAGACTTGATCTCATGGATGGGGAAAACCAAAGAACCTGAATACCACTGTGATGTGAGCCACCGTTTTCCACTCCCTCCCCTAGGAATTACGTGGACCCTGTGGCTGACCTGGAATATCCCAAGGGTGATGATTCAATAATTCCTTAGAAAATGTCCTGGCCTCTTTTTCTTGGCCTTCCCAGAAGGAACAAAAGTGGGGATTTACATGTTGAAATACCTGAAGAAAGTCAACAGAAGTAGACACCAAACTACGATGTAACAGATATTCAGAATTACAGTCCTAGGAGCACTGAAACAGGGCTAATCCTGTGCCCAGGAATATATCAGTTCATTTCCATGTGCAGACAGAGGAAATCCAAGCCCTAGTTTGCTTCAAGACCCAAGTCACGGATGGGTTTTATCTTGATAAACTCACTATCAAATCTAAGTGGTCCAAATACTGGAGTTCCACCTCCACCGCAATTCATTTCCAGAATGGAGAAGAAGGAGCAATGGGAAGTCAACAAAAGCAGCAGTGGGGCAGGTTACCCCTTCCCAGGCTGTTAGCAGCCTTAGGTGTCCCCATCACAGGCACTTCTGCTGCACTCTGTGTTTTGTGGGGTAGTAGCAGCAGGGCAATGCAACCAAGATACAAAAATACCCAGTCTGCAGCCAGGTATCTTGGCACACACACTGCCTAGGAAATTGTTTCCCGGCGAAATCCGCTAATGGAAGTCTATTGTTTGTAGCTGGGGCTTCCCATGTGGGTGCTTTCCATCCTCAGGGGTGCAGGCAGCATCTCTTGTGCTTTGCCTGGTAGTATGCATGTCACGGATGTACCCATTCTTCAGTTTCAGGCTGTGGGTATCAAACCCCACAGGCCCTACTGGGAGATGCAGGTGATGGGTCTTTGATGTCCATTCCCATCCCCTGCACTCAGACATTGCACTCATCCCTCTTGCACCCACATCCTGCAGGAAGCCCACGGAAGCCTGAATCAGACCTGAATTGGGCAACTGGAGTCAGCAAATTGGATACCTATTACTGAACTACGAGATAAGATCACTTAGAGTCATTTTGCTTGTGGCTTGGGGAGTATCTGTTGCAGGCGCAGAGCTGGGGCATTCGCTCAGCCTTGCAAAACCCCTACAAAGAGGCACCAGCCCTGGCTCCACACATGCTCTCCCACCCCTCCCACAATGAATAGACTCAGCTGGCAGAAATGACGATGCACGGAAGGAGGGAGTGTGTCTTGGCATGGCCATTGTGCCACTAATTTTTAACTCCTCCTGGCATGCTGAGTCGACAACGGCAAGGGAAGGGTGGAGAGGCAGAGAAAACTCAGTGGGACACCCCAGTGTGGACCACTGGGGAGGAATAGGACATACCAGTTGTTAGTGGAAGATTTCCATAAGGGATGTGCTGGGAAGGCTTGGTCCCAGCTGCTGCTAAAGAAATCATGGGAAATCTGAACTCAAGGTTCTTATTTACCTATATAGGAAACTTTCTGCCTTGATTCTCCTCTAGGGCAACAAAGGTGTGCTTGAGGTGGAGGAAAGGCAGAAGTCTTCCTGAGGTGGGGTTTGCCATCCCAGCACATCAGAGATCCCCGAGAGGCAGGAGCTGTGCCACCCACACACTCACCACTGGCACAAGCAGCTTTGTAGCTTGAGGCACAGTGTCCTGCAGCTCTTCCCGTGGCCATCTCTGACGCCTTGTTGCCACAGCACAGGGGTGTCAGCGTGGCAGCCAAGCTCAACAGGTCTTCAAGCACAAGTTGTCTGTAGTCAGCTCATGCAGAGAATCAGCAAACAGTGCCGGGTTTTCAGCCAAGGGCCATGGGCTCTGAGCAATCCACAAGGAACCAGATTCGGGGCATGTGGAGGGCAAAGCTCTAGCAGAGGAAATAGCCTTGGTGGTAGTGGGATCTGCTTCTTGGAACTACAGCCCTTTGCTGCTGTGTCTCATATTGTTCTGAGGAACAGCCACAGCAGCCCGTCCTCCCTCCTTCAGAAATAAGCCAGGACTCCTTGCTAGCTTCAGTCAAGAGACCGGAGGACTTGACAAGTTTGGGTCCACATATAACCCATGCTACCCAAGCTGGAGAGACAAGGTAACCCTCAGCTGGGTTGTATCTTTCAGAAGGACATCAAATGGAGCATTAAGACTTGTGTATTAGAAGAGGCACCGTGCCTTTACTCCTGTGGGGTCCTAGGAAGGAATTACAGACATACACTCAGGCTGAACGACCCAGCTGGAGTAATAGCAAGCCCTGCTGAGAGTGGGGCTGATTGCTGGTAACTCTTCCCAAAGCCCCAAATCTAGAAAGGAATTAATTTTAACTCATTGAAAGGAAGTTTCATCAGAGGCCGGGGAGGAACACTGCTCCCTTGACACCAGCCCTGATCATTTTCTGCTCATTGCCGTTTACTGTAAGGTGCTTCAAAGATATTTCTGGAATGTGGAGTGCCCTGAGGATGACTCTGGGCTGTGAAACTCTAAACCAGCTCATGGACCTCCATGGTAAATGATGACATCTTTCATTATTACCTCCAGCTGCTCCAGCTGAACTTGGGTTGCTGCTCTGTCTTTCATCACTCTCGTTTTCACTGCTTGGTAAACAGGTAACTTTCCATCCCTGTTTCTGGGAAAATACATCATCCAGTGGATGCATTTTATATTCTTAACTTAAATAACAAGAAATGCTGGGCTAAATCCTCTCTGTGTGTAAACTGGGGTGTCTTCAGCTTTCAGCAACAGAGATTTTGGCCCTAAAACTTAGCTGCCCTGGGTCCAGGGATGCTCACCTGTTGCACTCTTCACATCAGCCTATAAGCAACACTACAGGTGGTTTAAGACATGTTTGGTTGCTGCCCTAGCATGTGTAGGAGCCCTGGTCACTGCCTGGGATTATAGTTCAGCTATTGCCTCCTTGCATGGGAAAGAAGACGGAAGAAAGCAGACACCACGTGTGTACTGAAGCTGAGTTTTGCTTGCTTCAAACTTTAGCTGCAATAAAGTTTGAAGAACTCTGCTCATGACTCTGCATGGACATAAGATGCACTTCTTGGTGATGGAATTTCCAGCAATGCAATGTTTTTCTGGTTCTGCATCCACATTCCCTGCCAGGATTGCTAAAACCGTTGGCACATAATTGCAAGACGTGTAGCCATTAGAGTCCTGCTGTCCTGTGAGTTGTCTGGTCACTTGGACCAGTTTTTAAAAGACTATGGCTGTGAAAATACTGTCACTGTAGTGTCTGACATCCTCATTGACATTGTTTGTGTAGTAGAAATCCACAAGTTGGAGGTTTGTTGGAGCTGGAGGAGTGTGGAAAGGAGGGGAATAAAACCTCACATGATAGTAGATCAACAAGACAGGAGTAACCATACCCAGCCCTCATGAGTACAGGGCTGTGGGATTTCAGGTTTTGTTGCTTATTTGAAAGATGTTAGAAAGTTAAAGGCAGTAAAGACAGCAGCAGGAAATTTACCCCAGGGCTAAAGCAAATACCCTTTGCAGGGAGAAGCTGAGAGTTCAGCATGTTCAGCCTTTCAGAGAAAAGATGGAGAAGCGGCTTGATTATAGAGTACAAATACCACTGCGGGGAGAAGAATCCAAGGTCTCTAATTTCCACGAGAAAGACATGTCAAGCAAAACAGATTTTAGCCTTGAGTCAGGCAAATACAAATGAGAAGCCCAGGGATGGGGATTCAGACTTCCTCACCACAGTGCTGGCTACCCTGGGGCAAGTGAGCTTGTGGGCTCGGCAGGAGGGTGTCTCCTGGGAGAGAGGGAAGATGCCACTGCAAAGACCTGGAAGACTTTTCTAGCTACCCATTGACTCTGTGTGCTGCTGTTCCACAGCATGCTCTGTCATGTCCCCCTTTGAAAGGAATATACACTTCAGTGGAAAGAGACATGAGCAGAAGCGATTTACTAGCCTGAGGCTTAGCCAGGCTAAGCTTGTGTTGCACTAGTTATGTTGTGTGGCATCCTTGAGCTCTAGGGATCCAGAGCCAAGACAGAATAATTAATTGTGCAACACCCTTATGACTGGGAAACCTCCCTCCTCTCCTTTATGTAATGGCAGCACCCAGGAGCGAGTCATCCACTGACTGCAGAGCTGCATGGCAGGGAGCAACCTGCCAAGCTGGGGGACAAGCACAGACTACAGACACCCCTAGTCCAGCTACATGAAGGACAGCTTGTATTTGAGTGATGAAGCTGGTGAGGGGGCTGGAGAACAGGCCTTATGAGGAATGGCTGAAAGAGCTGGGGGTGTTTCGCCTGGAGAAGAGGAGGCTGAGGGGAGACCTCATTGGTCTCTACAACTACCTGAAAGGAGGTTGTGGATATGAGGGTGCTGGCCTCTTCTCCCAAGTGACAGGGGACAGGACAAGAGGGAATGGCCTCAAGCTCCGCCAGGGGAGGTTCAGGATGGACATTAGGAAAAAATTTTCACAGAAAGGGTCATTGGGCACTGGAACAGGCTGCCCAGGGAGGGGGTTGATTCACCCTCCCTGGAGGTGTTTAAGGCACGGGTGGACGAGGTGTTAAGGGGCATGGTTTAGTGTTTGATAGGAATGGTTGCACTCGATGATCCAGTGGGTCTCTTCCAACCTGGTTATTCTATGGTTATTCTATGATTCTATACCAGGCTGCCCAGGGAGGCGGTTGAGTCCCCTTCCCTGGAGGGGTTTAAAGGACAGGTGGACAAGTTGCTGAGGGCCATGGTTTAGTGATTGATGGGAATGGTTGGACTCAATGATCCTGTGGGTCTTTTCCAACCTGGTGTTTCTATGATTTGCAGGGCCATGCACTGAGATGAGGAATACTTCTCTACCCCATAAGAGGATGAGAAATAAACACTCCAAATAAGAATTTCAACCAACCCAGGACGTCCATCTGATTTTTCTCCTTATCCTCTCCATTGCAGGCTCCTACAGTGATCTTCCACTCTTCCTCTCTCCGTCCTTCGTGCCACATGTGTGCTACCGCACACAGCCAGACTGCTCACATCAGGAGGACACAGTGACACAAACAGGTCCCTGTGCACTCCCCAGGGCACAGACAGTGCCCTCCCTCTGCTACACACATAGTGCCAGATAATGCCCTTCTCCTCTGCTGCCAGGATTTCGACCTTACAGGGTGACTTGTTCTGCTGCCCTGAGAGGGCAGGGGTGAGACAGGAGCGATGCCCAGGCCAGGGAGATGTGGGTGTCCGATGGAAGCCAAGCTGTGCATGCATTGCAAAAGTGAGAGCGGGACGGGATATGTGCTCTCGTGCGGTCAGAGTTAGCCTCGCTGACATGGGCAGTGGAGGGCTCTGTTGCAGAGAAAGTAGTTCTGGGCAAAGCGGACAAGGGATGCCTTTCCCTGTGAAGCCCAAACATCTGCTTGCTGTGCCTTGTCAGCATAGCTGCCAGCACAGCCTGTTGCTCTGCTCCTAAGCTTGCCCATAGCGTTGCCAAACAGGCACTGCTGGGGGTAGAATGTTTTCTGCCTTGTTTTTTTGCCTCAAGCACGCATATACACCTCTCCATGCCAAGACAATTTCTATACTTCCAATAGTGGACTAGTAACAAATTTTTCCCATCTTAATCTGGGCTTTTGCCCGTCTTAAAGTCATACTTGTAAAAGTCTGGGTGACCTTGTCATGGATCTGAGACTTGAGATATAATTGGAAGGCAGAGATGCTTTCGCCCGCTGGTGAAAATCCACCCCAGTGCAGTCTGGATGCAGCTCAGGTGACCTCTGCATGTACCTGACAGATTTTTGCTGACAAGATCCCCCTGAAATTCTGAAATTCATCCACCTCTTTTCTGAAAAATTCTGCAGCAACTAGAGAAGATAAGACCACTCATTGTTCCATGACCACAGTAGAAATGGATCTGTGCCCTTTGGCTGGCAGCTGCTAGTGGCTACGTGGGAGAACATGGACATCAAGGATGAAAAACAGGGACTTATAACCTTTCCTGACTGTGCTTTCCTCTGTGACATGGTGTCTAAGAGGAAGGAGGATTATTTGAGAGGTAACAAACCCAAACTGGGGTGGAGGAGCAAGCAGACCATGAAATGAGCAGTAGTGACAGCAGGACTGGGAAGGTGGAGGGAAGCTCTGGGATTTAGAGAGGGAGACCAAGCAAGGAAATGGAAAGGGGAGGGATGAGAATTCAGAGGGGTTATTGGATGTGGTGCCTGGGGAAGCCTTTCTTGGAGAAACCACCTCATGATTCCCCAGAGAGAAACCAAGACAGACAAGAAAGCAGTGGGACCCAGAGGTGATCATAAGGACTGCCACACTGTGGAGGACATGGGAATGGGTGGAAGGAAGATTGGAAGGGCTACAGAGCAACCTAGCATCAGAGACACAGCACCTGCAACAGGAACCATGGAGAATGCATGCATGCAGCTGATAAGGGACTCGGAAGAAGTGCTAAAGGAACTGAGATCAGCAAACTGTTCAGAGGCACTTTAAATGAAGAGCTTAAATTGAGAGTTGGGCCTCACCAGATTAACAGTTTAAGAAAGGGGGAGGGAGTTGTCTTTGCAGAAAGGCAAAGAAGAAGGGAATAGGCACTAATTTAGGGCTTGAGGAACTGAGAGCCTTGAACTGGGCAGGGGGACATGGAGGAGGATAAAAAGACTGGGACAGACTGGAGAAGATGCTCCAGCAAGGAGTGAATCTAGGGAAACAAGCATTCATCAACCACAACAGACTTGGCTGCTGAGCCCCAGAAGAGCCATGGGTCTCATCCTGTCCTTTGCTGTCAGCAAATACTCATGAAGGCCTTCAGGCGAAACATGTTTCAACCCCATTCTACAACAAGACCAGGGCGCCCCATCAAAGAGTCATCCTGGGCTCCCTCTGCTCTGATGGAAGGGGAAGTGGTGTAACGATTCATGAGGACTGAGTAAGACCTGGGTTTCGATCAGCCAGGTGGGTTTTTTAACCACAGACAACTGCTCCAGATGCCTGCACTAAAATAAGTTTGTTAAGCTTTGAAGTCCAGCCCTCCATTAAGAAGAGTCAGCCTGAAGTTCACCTGCACAGCCTTGGTGTAAAATAAAACTCCTTTGAGTTTACACATGAAGATATAGTTTCTACTACCTTCCCTTCTTTAGAGAGAGCAATGGGCAGTGGTCAACTGCCGAACAGCTCTTGCATCTTCTGTTCTCCTCTTGCTGACTCTCACTTGTTTTCAAACAATTCAGCCCTAATCCAAAGGGCCACCATCACCTTGGCTTTCCAGTCTCCAGCTGAAGCAGTTCATTCAGGCCCCTTCAATCCTTGGGACAGGAGTGTGGAAGAAAGATATTACCTCCTCTTCAGGCTAGGCATGGAATAAAATCTTATAGGTCCCTTATTTGATGCTCCCCAGGCCTGATGGATCAGAGCATCCAGTGCTGTTACATTCAAGCTCATATTGAGGTCCAGCATTGTATGCTGACAGTGAGACCATTAAGACAAAGAGCTGTCAATTCAGCCTTCCTGGGGGGAAAGATCATGTAAATCCCTGGCAAGCAAGGTTAACAGTTGGAGAAGACAGTGCCTGCCCATAGCAGGTAGGTTCCCTGGCATATGCATCACTGGCTGAGATAACTAAGATGTACAGGCACTTCCAGAGAAGAAAGCAGATCCATATAGTCCATGTGTGCACTCAGCTATGAAGTATGGGGACACTCAGCTGTCTCTAATCTTCTCTCACCCTTGTCATGGAGTCCTCCTCTAAGTGGGAAAGACATATACACAAACAAGAAATGAGCTCCAATAAGATGACACTAATGGAAACCAGGACCATGACTGACAGCACTGGGGTACCAATGTCAGTCTTGATAGTGTTAAACCCTCCTGGTGATGCTAATTTCAATAGAGCAAACACTGGGATGTGAAGGATACTGGAGGAGAGACCTGGTAGGCAAAGAGCCTTAGGGGTGATAGTGGGATGACTGAGGGCTCTGAGGGAAACAGTAGGAACCACAGTGACCCTGTTTCTGATGCACAGGTACAGCAGCATCAGGCACACAGAGATCTTTTCCAAAGCTCCTAAATGACTTGGGCCCAGAAGTAGAAAGTAAATATAGGAACTGCACCCAACAAAGTGCTTAGACTTCTCACCCAAAGAACTTCAAAAGACTTTACAGAGGGTGTTCATGTCACCTCACTCAGCATCTGAGATAGGGCTACATTGTTAGAGAAACAGATTTGGATATTGTGAAACACATGCTGGATATGCAATGACAACAGGCCACTAAGCTGGACATCCAGTGCAGAATTCAGTTATCCAAGACTTGGTGTATCTGAGGTGCCCTGAGGTACCTAAACCAACTGGCAGGTCTGATATGGTACCTTCAGAAGAGCCTTGTTCCTTCCAAACATCAGCCAGGGGTCAAAAAGGACATCCAGATCATCTCCAAGAGCCCTGAATATCTACATTCAGGCAACTCGATCAGTCTTCACATATGAGACATTGGTGTGAGTTTGTAAATGCCGTTCAAAGTCTAGACATATCTTCTTTTGCCCAGATACTTTGATCTATATCTGGCTCATCAGCTGGCTGTTCAGCACTTTTGCAAGAATTTATCTCTTAAGTCATTTGGATGGTTTGGCAAATGTTTTCTCTGGACAACTAAAACATATGTATGATATCAAGCCAGATCCAGCCAAGGTGTAGACCCACCACACTCTTGCCTCTGTTGGTTGTCTACCTCACCTGTTGCACTTGGAACTTACTGATTTGCAAAGTATCAAACAGCAGCAAAAGCAAGAAGAGCTAAAGCAATGGACAGGCAGAAACTGGCAGGAACTGAGGTTTCTGCTAACGCCATGGTGATCTGTCCTGAACTCTGAGGGGCAGGGCTTTCCCCTTCACATTGCAGCCCTAACTTTGTCTTTGGTGTCTTCAAAATGGGACTGCAGTAGGTTTAGAGAAGCACCAAGGCACTGAAAACCCTTATGATCTGCCTGATCCTGGTATTCCCTTCTGTCTCAGCTTCCCACTCTACCCAATAAAACCTTATCTATCTCATAGACTATGCAATGATGACTAATTAATGTTAATTAAGTGCTTTCAGATCACCCAAGTCAAGGAGCTATATGATTGCAAAATATTAATTACTGTTTTCTTATTATCAACAAGCCAATAGCAAAACCAGCTGTTTATCTGCCTCAACCATGAGTCAGAAAGGGTATGATGGCTGATAAAGATAGAGGTGTAAAGTCCAGCTAGTCCTGTACAGTGACACACGTGTATGTGCATGAGTGTGTGTGTGTGTGTGTGTGCACGTGCAAAGGCAGCTGACACAGCAGGGCCAAGGCCAAATTAAGCCATACTCATGTCAAAGCCATGCAGAATGGAAGTCCATGGTAACGAGGAAAATCTCATTTTGCCAAAGATCTAGTTGGGAAATCAGATGTCTAGCAATGATTCACATTTGAAAATCATGTTCATGAGAGAGACCATGCACCACAGAGAGTTACAATAGTCAAGGGTCCCATAGATTACTGCAAATGACCAAAATGTTGTTGCAAGCATAGACTATACTCACCGTGTGTTTGAAAACCTCATTGTCAAAAATAACAAACCGTATGTGCAGGACACGAGAGGAGGAGGTGAGGAGGGCAATATCCAGCAAAGCAGAACTTGGCAGACAGTTGGACAAGAAACTGAGCTTAATGTTTTGTCATATTGTGTCAAATTCTTGCAAGATAATATAAATAAGTTTTATATTGGACCCCCTGGTGTCAGAACGCTGGAGCAGGGTGGGTATTCCACAAACAAGGACCACACATGTGATGTCCTCTGATTAATAGACCGCATTGATTAATTTTACTGGAAAACACACAGTTCTGCACAAACTCAGGATTTAGGAATGACCCTGAAGAGGGAGGAAAGGCATTGAGCTTGATGCAGCTTGTTGAGACTCCAAGGGAGGTTGAAGGGCTCCCTTTGGTGGATCAAGAACAGTTGTGTTTTCCAAGGAGCACCGAGGAATAGAGGAGAAAACATGGAGGAATGCAGGAGTTTTGGGTTAAGGATGTACTGGGTCCTAGACATCCATGGAGGAAAGCAGAAGCTGGATTTGGGAAATCCATGCCATCGATGAAGAACAGCCTTACATTACAAAGCTTTTTAGACATTTACACATATCTAAAAATTGCCATCTGACCTCAGAGGCCCTACTGAATCCTTTAGGCATTCTAGCATCCTCAAATTGCAGCCACTCATTTACACTGACTTGTAAAATTGTCTTTCCTGTGAGGGCTTGAAAGAGTGGCCTGGAAGCCTCTGGCTGCATCTCCTGCTTGGCAGCTTGCAGAGCACTAGGTGCCTCTGAGCTGTGGTGGCTTTCTCCACAGATCAGTTCAGAGCCAGGCGTACATACTGCTGGCATCCTGAGCAGCTCTCCTACTCACACACCCAGGGAAGCGGGATAAAATTCCCTAAATAAGTCTTCAGGAGAACAAGGGTTGTTCTGACCTATAAAAGAAGGGTCTACAAGTCCAAGCTCATTTGCTTTCAAGGATCTTTAGTTAGTATAAATTACTCTCACCTACTAGTCCAAGGGAGTTAACACAAGTTGGTGATACTCAGTGAGGTGAAAGATGGGGCTGCTGATGTGCCATGGAACCAGAAGAAGAGCACGAATGTTTTTCTTCTCCTGCTTTGTGACTTCTGCCTAAATCTCCAGGAGAGGTGTACAGCAAACAAGCAGCTCCCGTCAGAAATACACTGCTGCTTTCCGAGACACAATGGCATAGTATTGTCTCTTCTCTGATCCTAGTGTCAGGATCTAGCTTGTGATTCTATCACCACCTTGGACAAAGAGGTCTAGTCTAAGGAAATACACTTAAGTTTCAGGGTGTCTATGAGATATGATCAGTCTGGAAGGCTCCAGTCTGATGGGGAATTTTCCTTCTCACTGTGCAGACAAAAGTTCAGAGGAATCAGAGCGTTTGCCCAAAGCTATTCAGAGAGTCAAATGCATTTTGGCTGTTGTCTGAGTCACCACAATAATACCTTTTGAGTCTATTGTGCCCATTCTCCTCTTCATAAACTGCTTCCCATATATCCCTGGCTTTGATGGAGTCAGTTTTTGCAGCCTGAACAACACAGAAGTTCAGCAACATGTTTTGCTCGTGGCTGTAGTGCTCTCAGAACAGTTTGCTCTTGGCTGCAACATTGCTTTTAGGAGCAATATTCTTCCTTAGTACTTTCCATCACTCCCTTGAGATTCTGCTGAGTGTTTCATACTGCCAGGATCCCATTGTGCATTTGGGATGATCTCAGTCATTCAGAGAGAACAAACTATTTAAATATGGACTCATTTTTTAGGGATATTATTTTACACAGCTACAGCCCTTCTTGTCCCCATCCCTCAAACCCGTGGAACTACATGTTTCCAAAACATCTCAACTAACCAGCTTTTAAAGCCTTCCCAATCGCATCTGGATCCAGATCTCCAAGAGTTCCCCACATTTATTTGGTTTCTTTCTTACAAAAACCAGCTGCTTACCTTCACACTGAATGCTTCTACCAGGTTTGACTGAAAATCTATGTCTTAACAAGCAGAATTTATTCTTACAGCCTCTTGCCAAATCTGTTTTGTTGCCACGAATAAATCTGGGTCATGTCCATATTATAACACTATCTCAATCAGAAAGCCTAAGGAAACAGATTTAATAACTTCAGTATAAATAAAACTGTGCTAAACAGAAATAATTAAATTAAAAGATAGGTGTTGTGCCCTACTCTAGGCCCAGAGTTTGATTCTCTTCTGTCTCTTCTGCCTGGAGGTTCTGAGAAGAGACATATCAGTGGCCATAAACACTGACATGTGTTTAAAAACAGAACTTGCCTGATCACCCAATGAATGCAAAGACAAAAAGTAAATTGTAGACATCCAATCTGTCTCTTGGTATCAAAAAAGGAGAAAAAATAAACAAATGATGAGTCACAGCATCTTCCTGTTTATGCCTCTTTAGCTAAGAGGAGATAGATTTCCATCTGAGCAGCTCCTCCCCATCTGCATCTATTGTCCTGTTTGTCCTGGCTCCACGCTCACTACTTACACACTCTTGCCCTCTCTGCAGCATTGTATCCCCTCCCCTGTCTCTGTGTTTGCTGAATGGCCAGCCCTCACTGCAGAGAAGCCCCCTAACCACCCTGGTGAGGGCACCCCACCAGCAGCAGGGTCACACAAGTGCTTCCAATACAGTCCTAATAGTGGACCTCGTTCTAGGGTTTCTATGTTCCCCAACACAGATCTGCTTATGAGGGCAGATCAGACCTAGCCGTATTTTATCAAATGGCAACAGCAAATTGTCCTAGACCCTTGGATGCTTTGGGATCATGGAAACATATGAACTACTTCTGACGTGGACCTTCTGGTCTAGCTAGGTTTCTTACCACAGTGAAAGTTGTAAGGTAAATGCATGCCGAGATGAGGAAAGAAGAAGAAAGGAAATCCAAGTGGCCTTGTGATGGTGAAGTCACTTAATCCTCACCTTCCACCATCTGTCAGATTCCACAACTTCCTCCTCTAAGAGATTCCTGCTGGCTCTGAGCAATGACTTTACAATGGAAGATGCCTTTGTGTCAAAAAGGGCTGGACTGACAGCTGCCCTCAGAGTGCCAAGTAGAAACTTTGCCTTGCATTCTGCAGGATGGATAAGGCCACAGCAGAAAAGTCAAGGTGGACTTTATTTTTCTCCATACATACCTCAGTCCTTCACCAGCACTCCCACAGCAGTGATGGAAGTATTAGTAGTAACAGAACTTGTGTGGCAGCAGCAGAGTAAGGACAGTGGGCTTGAAAGAGGGGATTTCAAACATGGATGAGTGAGTTTCGAAAAAGGAGCAGTCAGCAATCTTGGCGAATTGACGTTAGGGGAATAAAGTCTATATCAATAACACAAGTGCACGAGAGCCTATGTGCTACCACAAGATGCTATAGATGTGTTTACTCATCGCAGGAGATGAATTAGTGCATCGGAAGTCATTACTGCCAATAAATTAATGTGATAATTGACTATATGCAAAAGATCAGTCCATTGCAAATGTGATAAAAAGGGTTTGCTTAATGCAGCTGTGAAGGTATTTAAACTAACTCATTTAATTTCACAATTAGAACAGGGTTGAGGAGACGGAGAGAGTCAGTTATTGTGTTTCATCTGGCAGGTAATAATTTCTTATGATGTATTGATTTAATTCTCTTGCAATCATTCAAACATGCCCTTAATTAAGCACACAAAGGCAATCTGTCCTGATGAGCAGGGGAGAGAGGAAGTACAGTGAGAAATGACAGTGATGGCATCAGACACCGAGAATCAGAAAGGAATTGTACAACGAATGGAAATTCTCTCCTATGAGTAACGATGAGCAGGAGGGAAAAGCCCAGACGGGCAAGGATAAATCCAGGTAGGATTAAATACCTGAAATGGACTAGAAGCTACAGAGACAGAGAGTTTGCAGAACAGGTTGTTGAATTACAGTGGAAGTAAGCAGAAGATGAAGAAATGCAGAGTTGCAGTTTACAGGGAAAGAGAACAAGTAGCAAGTGACTGAGTGAAAGGCAGTATGGTCTGTGCTATGCTTCAAATGCAGGAAAAATTTGACTGGGACAAACTACCAACAACAGAAAATGTTAATAAGGGGTGTGAGAAGAGTCCAGAATAAGAAAAACAATGGCTGAAACCAGTGGGCAGCTTCTAATAAACCAGGGGTACTTAAGGAAGCAACTGGAGACGCTTCGGACCTATTAGTAATTATCTCTGAGATCTCTTGGCATTCCCACAGGACTTGTGCAGGGTAAATATAATATCTATCTTTAAGAAGCAGGCCCAGGAGGACACCGGGAACCCCAGCTTGGTCAAGGCACCTTCTGTACCAGGAAATATCCCTGCCTGCTCTATTAACTGATCCGTTTTTAAGTGCTGCGAACATAATGAGGTGGTAGGTGCAGCCAAGATGATTTTGTTGAGAACAAATCATGTCAAGTCAGACCTGTTTCCTGGCAGATTACTTCGTAGTCTGGGAGGAATCAGAAGATGAGATACCACTCTTGGCACTGTCCTGCATGAAATCCTAATACAAAATCAACAGAGAGCAGTTGCAGTTCTCGTCAGAAAGGTCTGTGTTCAGAACCTATTGTGCGAAGCATGCTCTCAAGTCTGGGAATGTCTCAAAAAGATGGTCAGAGAGGCCAGCCTTGGGCATCCTTTTGGTCTGCATTTTCACTGATTCCCAAGCACAAAAAGAGAAGGCTTAGAAGTGAGTTTGTGAGGGCTTTGGAGAACAGGCTCAGGTAGGGTATAAATGACTTCAATGAAAAAAAGGCCGTAGTGCCAAGGGGAAAAAAAGTGGCTATTGTGTGGATGGTAAGGACAGGAAAGCCAGAACTGGGTCATGGGAAGTAATTATTTTGCTTTTTCCAGCGAAAGGAGTCCAGCGTCCAGCCGCAGGTACTGCACCTCTGAAACAGCACAGACAGGCCAGAGGGAGTCAGGACAGATCAGCAAGAAGTGTTGGAGGTTTCAAGTGGACAGTTTTGGCTGAGCTGCAACCTGCCCAGAGCACAGCTCCTGGCAGCCCAAAGTCCAGCATGAAGACCACAAGCGTGGCACAAGCCAGGGACATGCAGACAGGACTGGGGCAACCAACAGCCAAGGACAAAAAGAGTCCTGCAGGCATTACCGGGTAGCTGGTGCTGATATTTGTGGTCTTCCAGCTCCAGCATGCGTTGGTATCGCTGCCTCCTTTTCACATGCCATCTCCAGTGTTTCATGACAGAGTAGCTGCTTTTACCGGGAGCTTTGTGAGTTGCTGCTGAGTTTAGGGGAAAACAAAAACTGTGTATGCAAGGGCTTTGTATGGGAGAGACATCACTTTCCCCGCACAGCTTTGGACTTCATGGCTTCCACAAGTTACTTATAGCACAGACTTTTCTACCAGTACTTGGTGAGAATAAACCAAAGGGTGTAAGGCCCTGGCTGGGAACCAGATTGTGATGAACATATTCAGCAGAGGGATCTAGGAGGGGCTGATGGGAAGCCTATGAGAGCAAGGTAAGCAGAGTAAAGAGAAGAAGCAAGGGGTCACTGTTACCCTATTACCCCAGCTCCTTGACTAATGTCCCAGCTAAGATAATGCAGGTGATCCAGAGAAAGGGGCCTGGAAACTGCACCCCTCTGCTCAAGCTCCTCACAGGGTCCCTGTTCCCCTTGGTACCCCTGCTGCCAAACCCAGATGGGATGAGTCATTGGGCACCCAAGGACCCGCCTGTCTCCATGAATCCATTCCCTCCCCAGCACAGTGCCTCCTCATCTTGTCTTCAGTCATCCTATGACAAAGAGACCTCACTAGTTATGATGTAAGAGCATTATTCATCAGCATATGGGAGAAAGGGAAGTCAGGTTTTACTTTCACAGCAATTTTTTTTCCTAATGCCCTTCACTTCCCCAGGGGATGCCTCTTCATTTGGCATTAAGTAGGATAAGCCAGGACCATCAAGCAACAATCCCATCACCATAGGGTTGAAGGGCATTTTCCCATTCCAGGGATGCTCATGAGCACATCAGGCTGCAGCAGCAATAACCCAAAGAAGATAGCGAAGGAGGCCTACTCGAAAGGTGGGCACGTACCCAAGGAATATGTTCATACCGATACACAGGGCCAAGCCTAGTGTCATCTGCACCCAACCTGAGCCACATGAGCTACCTTGCTTTCTCCGTTTATTTCAAACAGCCTGCACCCCAGCTGCTCCCTCATGCCACTCATTGCTGGAGCAGAGCCGTTTGGGGATGGCTCCGTCTTTCAGAAAAACCCAGCCATACAGGCCATTCAGTGCAAAGCTACATAGTTTGCTGTGCCCCTGCTTATGAGGTGGAAACATTTAATCCAAATCACTCCTCAGTCTTCTCCCAGTTTTTCATTAAATTTATAAAAATGTCTTGTACAGTAGCTTATAAAACCAGAGACTCATCGGTCCAAAAGGCAAGCAAACAATTAATGTCTTCATTTGAGAAGGCAACTCCTACACACACAGGGCATCAGATTTAGTATAGACACAACATCTGCATGAGGAAATCAAGCTTTGTAACATATTTATGTTTTTCAATGAGCTATTATTGTGCAAGAAATCTTATATGGCTTGTTGGCTGGGAGCAAAGATGTAGGAGGGTGTTACTAGAGCCATCACAGCCATCAGCTATGCCAGAAAGACATGAGCCTACATTCTGCTTGAGAAAGAAGTTAGTTTGAGAAAGACGCTAGTTTGAGAAAGATGCTAGTTTGAGAAAGACGCTGCTTTGAGAAAGGCACTAGTAAGTATGGGCAAAAGGTGCTGCAGAATTTTTATGAAAAGTATGTACTCCCAGAGGTACTTTCTCTTTGCTTCCTGAATATCTCAACCCAATATATGGCTGGAAAAGTTTCTACAGGTGTTACCTATCTTTCTGATTCAAGATTCTAACTAGCCTTAGTTATTCCTGAACTGATTGTGATGGCAAAATTCTCTGAAGAAGTTTAGCATGAATTTTTTGTCACCTTATATAAAACTTTGTGCGTTTCACTGCTTTTTATTTAGGTAAATATGAGAGGGTTTATGTTGCATATGCCAAATTCCCCCAAAACACCCCAACTGTAGCCATGATCACCACCAGAATATAGAGTATTTATAAGAATCAGGAAATTATTTGTCTGGCAGCACATAGACATCTTCCTTAGAAAATTCAGAAGGATCTGAAAAATGCTGGGAAAAAAAGATGGTGGGATTTTTAAAAAGAAATTAAATATCAAGAATTTCTTAAAGAAATAATATCATTAAAAAAACAGCTTGCATGTTGGAGGACTTTTATGCTAATATTAAAGTTTGTTTGGTTTATCTGGAACAAAATCTCCACTCCTGTAAGACCCTAAAGAATCAAGAATGGCATTTCACTACATTGAAATCCATTCAGATAATTTCTCTATTCAAGGAAAAAAGAGCAACAAAAGTAGTTTCTGTAAGAATGAAAGAGTCCCCAAACCCATGAGCTGAAAATTTCAGCAAGCTAACCCCAAGAGGATACTGACTCATTGTAGGGACACGGAGGCAACACAACAGCTTGCTTTAAATCCAGACATACATAGAAGAATTGCATTTTCTTTGGAAAGAGGTGATCATTAAAAAACCTCTGAACTGAACATGTAAATTTGTCCTCTAACCTCATCCCTCAGCACCCATCACACCCTCTCTGCAAACAACCTTTACAAGAGGAACAAGAGAAATAATAATAATATCATATAACACAATCGTCAGGCTCAGCAAAGTTTCAGGAAAATGACATCTCAGAGACTTCTGCGTTCTAGGTGGGGCAAAGCATTTATACCACTGCCCACAAACCAGACTGACACCTTTATAGATGTTAATGATTTTTTAAACATACTGGTTAATTCAGTATATCCCTATTAATCTCCTGATTGGAACATGTTTTCCTGGAGATGAAACACAAACAAAATTTCAATGGGAGAGAAAGCCAGTAGGATTTGACTGTGCTTTGGCTAGTTACTGAGATTTGCCGTCTCAAGACAAGTCTTCAGATGACTTATTCTGAATAATAGGCTTAGAGGATTTCTTTGATTTCATAGGATTTATTAATAGCACTTGTGCTTGTCCATTCACCCTGAGTTTATTCTTGACATGCCCATAAGGATTCTCCAACAAGGAAATAGAACTGCTGCCTGTGAAGCCTCTTGGCTACTGATGATGCTTGTAGCAGCTCTTCTACTAATTTGGGCAAAAGGGTGAGCCTGCTTAGATCTGTAGCTCCTGCAAGGATTTTCTGCAAAGGGGTTGCACCTAGCATGAAAAACTGTTTGCTTTCTGCTTACTTTAACAATAAATCACTCTCCAAACTAACTTTGCCTTTGATTATATTGCCCCGTAAGGCCTGGGCAAAGATACCTGGGAAACCCTCTGGAGTGGAAACTCCTCTCTGATGAACCAGAACTAAAAGAGAGTCTGTTAAAAAAATCAGGCAGTGTATCTGTGTTGTCATGAGTTGTGTCCACATTGAGGTGAGATGCATTTACATCAGTGATGTGAAAATAATATGAGGCAATAAGATATTGCATGCCAAAGTCACAATGACTGCCCCATTTCTAAACCATGCCTCAACTACCAAAGCCGTTCAGATCTGTCAGCCAAGGGTCCAAGAGACAAAAATCTTAAAACAGCAAATGAACAGCAGTGAATGCAACTGCATTAGAAAAAAACCAGAAAAAAATATATATAATTTCCTTGCTCTTGCACTGCAATTACAGAGGTCCTGAATCTGACAGTGTGGAATGCACGTGTCTTACCTCACCTGGCTCATCCTCATTAAATTTAATATTAGGGAGATTTAGATTAGATATTTGAAATAAATTCTTTACTGTGAGGGCGGTGAGGCACTGGCACAGGTTGCCCAGAGAAGTCATGGAAGCCCCATCCCTGGAGGTGTTCAAGGCCAGGCTGGATGAGGCTTTGGGCAACTTGATCCAGTGGGATGTGTCCCTGCCCATGGCAGGGGGCTGGAACTGGATGATCTTTATGGTCCCTTCTGACCCAAACCATTCTATGATTCTATGAAATACTCTGTCCATAAACCACCCTCCAAGCCCATCAACTCTTCCACTCTTTCTCCTACCTCCTCATCAGGTCCTCTGCACAAAGTACTGCCTCTCTAAAAAAGCTACACATACGACAAGGCTTTAACCGGCTTTCAAACCTGTCTCCTCACTAGCAAAGAGAGATATTGCAGTGAATAACCAGCTTTTGCTTTCTCCAAGCCACAGAAAGTGGTTTTAGAGGAATGGGATACTTGTCAAACAACAGCAGCGTCACAGACAAGTTTTCTGCATGCAATTCTGGGAATTACCTTTTGTCTCACTGCTACCACATAAAATTCAAGACAATGCTAGTCAGGGGAGAGGTAGATGATATTCAGAAAGATTTGTTTGTCAGCGCTGTGAAAAGTTAGGATCAAAGCAGATGCTGTAAAAAAAAGACTATCTGAGGCCTCTGTATTTACCTCCCAAAAACAACATGCCAGTCTTGTGATGCGGAATCATAGAACAACAGACTTGGGGAGGCCTGCCCAGTAATTCATTGATACCTGGGGCTGAATTGGTAGATTAGTATTGCTCAATATACTTTTACTAATCCAGAAAAGGAAATGAGCAGTTAGGTGACAGCTCACTCCCTTCTCAACTGTGTTTATGAATATATTAAATAACAGTGACCATAAATTAGCACTACTTAGTTACACAGTCATGTAAAATTGGGATGCAAAGTGACCTTGAGAGAGCGAAGAAAGGGTCAGCCCTAACCTTGTGATTACGGAGAGATGTTTATCAAGCCTGTTCTTTGAGATTCCCTGCCAGGAATCTCATGCCTGCGTAGATGACACATTCCAACACCTAGAGATCCTACTATCCATAAGATTTTACTCCCCCATCTGCATTGCTGCAATGCGCTCTCCTAAATCTCTGTCCCTTCAGCTGAGAGAACAGCTTCTTCCTTCAGCTGTATTTAATGCATTTGAAATTTTGCACTTGGTCCTTTTCTGTCTTCTTTGTGCAACATCAGTGGTTCTCTGTCTCTCGCTTCAGTCTTGCACCCTGAATAAGTTCTCCTGCAAGTGCAGAACCTTTTAGAGATATTGACTCTGCAGACAGCGCTAAGGCGTATAGAAACTTGCTTTCCTTACTCACCTTTTCCACACTTTTTGAAAACCAACAGAAGACAACATACAGTTTGAAAAATCACTGCTCTAGACTAAACAACCACAGTCTCATCAGTCCCTCTCCATGTTTCCTCACCCTCCAGTCACTTCTGTTGCGTTCCTCTGGACTCTTTCCGACTGGTACGACTGGTACGTATCTTCCCTGAAGGTCAGTGCCCAAACCTGATCATATTACTGCCATATAGTCATGTCCTACACCAACAGATTGTTGGAACTGTTTCGTGTATGCTACAAACAATGCTGCTGTTTATACATTCCAGGATTTTTTAACTTTTCCTTTCTTCTTTGCAACACTATGACACTGTGGACTTAATAGTCACCTGATAATTACTATAACCACCCACAAAGCCTTTTCTATACAGTGCCAGTCTACCCAGCTGTTTGCCTGCCTCTCCCCTGTTTGCACAGAGGACTGCATCCACACCGAAACCTGCGCCATCCTCCTCAACTTGCATGGTCAGGACTAATGAAACTGGTGAGCAAAGAGGGGGCTGGGCATGGTGACCATACAGTGATCTTTAGTGCTGGCAGGTGGAATTCTATAACACCAAGGGAAAAATCATTTGGATTTTCCAAAACACTGCTTAGTTCAGCCTCTCTGCAGGGACACCTGACCAGCACAGTAGACAACTCAACCCCTATTCCATCTGTCATGAGTCACATTATTTATTTTTTAATTAAATCTCTGCTTATTAGTGGGAAACTCTTCCAGCACCTCCAGATTCCTTGCTGTCACCTTGGAAGACACAGGTCAAATAGCACATGTCCCATAACAACCTAAGCAAAGGAGAATGTGATTACAATGCAGGCACCACACAGCTTTATTCATCTCTGAGGAACAAGGAAGTTCAGGTAGGGCTTCCCAGAAACAACAGTGAAAGGGGGTCTTTCCTAATGCTTGAGCCACTACCCAGCACAACCTGCCCCACTGCAAAAAGTCCATCTTGATACAACACCCATTTTCACTTCACATTTCACGTGTGGAGGGTAGTGACTCTACAAGGTCCCAGCAAGGTAGAGCGTCAACTTCTATCTGGAGGCTCTGCACCTAGGCTGCTTGGCAGCTGAGGTAGATAAACCATGTATTGAAGTCTCTCAAGAACCATGACAAGGAAACCCATCAGAGCCACCTTGGCTTCTCCTACAAACTTCAGCAAAAGCTGAAATTCAACATAAAATAGCAGCAAGAAACAGAAGCATGAATAAGGAGGAAGATTCACAAACTTTTCCAGCTTTAATGAAAGAATTAAGTCTGGAGACTTTTGACTGAATACCTTTATCCTGAAATACCTATGAATCACAGTTGTCTGGGATGTTTCATGCAGGATACAGACCTCTTGTACAGACCATCCTCACCAGCGAGACCAGGGCACTCTACCTCCTGCAGGGGTGGTGAGGACAAACCAAGTAGATCCATGGAGGAACTGGTAATGCCTATCTCATGAACTTTCCCTCTTTTATTTCTCTTCACACTGAAGAATATTTTGATTGACATCAAGCTTCTAAGCTAATTTAGATCATAGAGGAAGACAGAGCAAATATCTGTCAAATTATCTGTATGTTTTCTTTGTTCTGTATCAGGATCTCCATATCATTAGAATCTGCTTTACTAATTTGACCTGAAATGGCTGAGGAGCAAGTGCTTTAGCACCCAAAGCCCTACAGTTTTCACAGCTGTAGTTGTCATTGTTTCCTCACCTGACAATGCCATAAACCTCCTAGCTCACAAATGGCCAGGTATCAGGTTCTCTTGCCATTGTGAAATATTTTGGGTTTAAAGGAATACGAAAGAATAAAAAAAAATCCCTGCTTATCTCACATGCACAGCTTCTGTAGGATGAGAGAGTATTGCGAGGGCATTGGTGCTCGGTGAGATGGATGGGGCAGTCCCACCTCACCAGGAGGTGCAAGCCATGCCAGACCATAGCACACATGCAGCATAATTCCATCAGTCTCAGTAAGAAGGATTCACCCTCTTTCACAGTACGAGAGGAAGGCTGGAGAGCACTAACAGGAGTATCAAGGAGGTTCTGGGATGCTGCAGCACCCCATTTGATCACCCATTTGGACAATTCACGTGCTGGCCACGCAGATCCTGCTTCATGAGAGGGCCCCATAGTTACTTTTCTTCCACTTGGCACCTGCATTGGCTGTTTCCAGCCCATTAGCTGTTCTGTTGCAGCCTGGGTGTGGATGCTTCCATTCCTGGGTCATGGATGAGGCCCCATTGATGGATTAACCACTTCAATGGGCAGCATGAACAGCAGGCATGATTTGTATGCTCAGGCTGCAGCTGCCAGGAGGAACTGAATTTTAATCTCATGCCGCAGGGGTCATATCCCGAGCTCACAGCCTGAATCACATCCTTGCCTCCCATTTCTGACCCACTTTCCAGCACAATCCAGCCCCATTTGCAAGGAAATGGAGAGGGCTAACTCCAAGAACATCCCTGAGGCATCTAAGGGGAAAACCGTGATTGAAACTCCCACTAGAACTGGTGGGAAATGGGAGCAGCTGACATCCCTTTAGGCTTGGCCCTCAGGAAGACAAATTCAAGACCTCCCTTCTTCCTTTTTAAGGAGAAAAGAGAGAACTTCTTGGAGATGGACATGAACAAAAAACCATTGAACCCACAGCTGCATGGATTTGCTTTCCTACCCCTCTCACACTACACCCTCCTAGGCGGTCAGCAGCCCAGAAACAGCAAACCCACCTGCGCCCCTCCACTTAGCCTTCTCCCATATAATCGGAATCAGGTCTGGTCCTTGATTTGGCAAATGCCCTGCAAATTACACAAGAAACCTCTGGTTACATAAAGTGCATTGCACAACACGTTATATAAAACACAGGTCACAGCCCAATCAACCAGCACTCAGCTCCCTTACATCAAGAAAAATTAATCTGAGGAGCAGCAAGGTAGGGAAAGAAAGAGGAGGATATGCTCCTTCTCTTAAAGACTCAAGGAGAAGTTACAACAGGCATGATGGGGCATACGGGTGTGCGCAGACAGCAGGGACGCAGCTTTCCTCCTCAGGTGATGTGAATGGGGGAGAATAACTCGGGAGACCTTTCTTTACAGCCAGAGTCCCCATGGGTCAGGTCAAACAAGTCCTCGGGAGTGGAGGTACCACAGACAGATCAATGTGCTGCAGCCTGGCTGGGGCACAAAGGGAAACTCATACCCTTGGAGCCTGCCTGAGCTCAGCAGTCACTGTGACCGCTGGGTTTGGGCTGATGGGCAGAGGTGAGGGGGTTGCTCCTAGGTACTCCTTCCACCCATCCTCCTTTTCTTCCAAAAATGGTGTTATCTAGGGATTATTCAACATGCATCGTCTTTTCTGTGCCAAGGTTAGTTTGCTGAATCACCAGATGGAAACAAATCCTATGCCACTGTGGAGATAATGGATGTAATGCAAGAGCAAGAGGGCTCTTGCACAAGACTCTGGGTTCCCAGTGATGACTAGCCCCACACCTGGCAGAAAGCTGCAGATTTTCACACTCCATGTAAAATTCCCAGGGCAGACATGAGATGCCAGTCCTTGGGACTCATCCGGTCAGGAAACTTGTCGTGCAGCATGACCAAGAAAACCTGTCCCCAACATTGCCTGCACTAAATCCTCCATTTATGTGAAACAACATTGGAGGAGTGATTCCATTCACGCTTTCCCCAAAAAGACTGGTGTGCAACTCACAGCTCTGTCTCACACAAATGGTGTGTTCAGGCAATGCCAATTTACCAACACAAACGCACTTTGCACTGTGACATGTGCAAGGGGAGATAATCACGAGGTCATGTTATTCTTATTAAGCTCTGGTTTTGAAGCTCATATTGCCTGGAGAAGCGAAGGCTCCTAGGAGATCTTATAGTGACCTTCCAGTACCTGAAGGGGCTACAGAAAAGCTGGAGAGGGACTGTTTACAAAGGCTTGTGGTGATAGGACAAGGGGCAATGGATATAAACTGGAGAGGGGCAGATTTAGCCTAGACATAAGGAGGAATTTCTTCACTATAAGAGTGGTGAGGCGCTGGCACAGGTTGCCCAGGGAAGCCGTGGCTGCCCCATCCCTGGAGGTGTTCAAGGCCACATTGGATGGTGGCAGCCTGGTCTGGTGGGAGGTGTCCCTGCCCATGGCAGGGGAGTTGGAACTAGATGATCTTTAAGGTCCCTTCCAACCCAAACCATTCCATGATTCTGTGATTCTATGATTAACAAAAAGGTCCCATCAATGTGAAACAGAAGACAGCAGAATTTGACAAAATAGTCTCACATATGGTCCCAGCAAGTCTTCAAGACAGTCAAGTAATCCAGGAACCCGTTTGATATGCCGTCTGATGCCTCATGGGGGTTTATCACTGTGGGTACCACCACACAACTGCTCTGATGCATAGGGGACGTGAGACCCTCCAGCTGCAGAGGAGCCCTCCATGGGTCACAGCAGAGGCGAGGCAGGCTGGCACTTGTTTTCCTTCACCAGAGAACCATGAAAACACTTCGTACCAAAGAATAAGGCTCAGAGGAGAACATCGAAACCTGTTGAGGATCAAGCTATTCACCAAAGCAAGTGACAGAAATTACTAGAGGTGCACACCTGGCCAAGGAATGACTGTGTTGGTACAACACAGGCAGTGAGTGAGAAGAGTTCCTGGCAAGGCACTGGCCCATCAGCCCATCTCCCAGGGCTTTGTCAAGCCTCAGATATGATGCAGAGAAGTCAGCACCGGCCTCCTCCACCCAGCGGTCTTCACCTGAAGAGGGATCCATACCCAAACCTCTTCCCTCCCTGAAGAAATCAGACTCCAGACTGAAAAGATCAGCCCCTGTGTTAGCAGCTACCCTGAGTGTCAGGTGGCCATGGGTGAGATTTCCACATCTCTCCTTTGGAAAGCTTTCCCACTTTGCATCCACTTTTTGAGAAAGAAGATGCCACTTCCATCAGAAAGAGGATGGCAGGAGAGCTGGTGAGAGCCCTTCTCCTCAGTGCCCTGCTAAGTCCAATTGAGCTTTCACGAGTGACTTGTGTTTAGGTCTCTGCAGGTGGGGAAGAAGCTGGACCTGGCTCTTCTGAACACTGGATGGGATAGAGAGGTAGAAAGGTAAAAATAGGAAAGCAGATAAAGAAAGAAGGGAAGCTAGTTGTGGGAGAGGAGAGACCAAGGCTACGTACCCTTCCCTGCCTGGAATTAAGGGGGATTTAATTAGTAGGTATTTATCTTAAATTCTCTGTTATCAGACTGAAGCATTTGGGGAGTTTTCAGAATCCCCCTGCCGTGCACTGTTCTGTGCAAATGCGACAGGGCACATGATGCTGTGTGTCATGGTTTAGCCCTTCCACGACCAGGTGAGCAGGTAAACATGAGCAGTTGTGTTCAAATCCAGCCCCTCCACAGGGAAAGGGAAATGAAAGACAGAGACTTCTGAGTTGAAAACTAAAACCAAAACAGCTTTAATGAATCAATAATAATAACAATAATAAATAAGAAAAATAATATTAATAAGAAAATAATAAAATACATACAAATATATGAAATCGAAGCCCCCAGTGACTATACAACACCACTGATGCTTCAAGGCAGACATGGGGAAAGGTCCCAGACTGGATTTGGGCTCAGGAACTGGATTCAGGAATGCATTAATCTGAGATCAGGGGCAAAAGGAGAGATGCAGTCTGTATTAGATGCCAGCCATCAGAGAAGAGGCTTGACCCTCATGATCCCACAGTTTTATACTGATTACACTGTATACAGAATGGAGTGCTCTGTTGGTCAGTTTTAGATCAGTAGTTCTGTCCATTCCTTCCTGCAGGTGTGATCCTTTTTTGCCCCTTTGACTTAAGACATTCCACCAACTTAAGAATACCCTTGGTTTCCACAGGGAAAAATGTAAGCTATGGCTTTTCTGCATACCAGTGCCCCCTCACTTTGGTGATAATCGTAAATTTTAAGCATTATCACTTCTAGAGACACACACTGTCTGAAAAACATGCAGTTACCTTTCAGAAAATGAAGTTGCTTAGACAAGGCTTAGCTGAAAAGTTAGAAAATTACTTCTGCTTTATGTCAAACCAGAACACTGTGTTTCCTAGATGGGAAAGGCCACTGGGATTAGAGATGTTCCTGTCCCACAGCCATCTTCTTCCCCAGGCATCCCAAGGAAGCCTTGCACAGGTTGAAAACCACCCCTATGGAGCTGCTGTGCCTCAGACTGTGCAGGGAGGGATGTGGAGAAGAAGACCACAAAATGCTGGTGAAGTAACACTCGAGTCACCTACAGTCCAGTGCAGAAAAGACCTGGTTGCTGCTGCAGGGTCACTAATGCACCTACTGCAGTTCAGGGTTATTTATGGTGACATCTTAGAGAGCAGAGGCAACTACGTCTTGTAGGTCCAAAATCACCCTCTGTATGACACCAGCTGACCCGTAAGAAGACCCACAACTGTGTTCACCCCTCCCCAGGCTGTAGCATTAAAAAAACATGTTGCTTCTTCTCCTTGTTTCTGGGGTCCAGTGTCATGCTAAAGAATGACAATGGACGGCAAAACACGCATGTAGGAAACAGGTGGTGGTGACATTCACAGTGATAGTTACCATTTGATGTAGTTATATTGACATCATTGTGTTTTTCTTGCCAAAATAAAACATTTGCCAGCATTGTTCCGTCATACATGCTGTTACCACAAACGTTAAAGTATTTTCAGGCTGATCTACATGCACAAGGCCAGGCACAGGCATGATGGAAATTATCCACACCATACGAAGGAAGGGTGCCCAAGGGATTTGCAGAAGGTAGGAACTTGTTGTCTGGTCCAACTCAGTCAACAGAACTGTGGATCTAGTGTCATGCTGAAAATCTGTGTGGGATCCATTGCCTGGCAGACACTCTGCCAATAAGTTGCATGCCTGGTTTTGATCAAAGCAGATGCAGCATTCACCGAGGAGTCCAGGCAAGGAGCACTGCTGACCCAACGTGGTGATGCCCTGCGTGTGGCATGAGACGGACAGCCCTTGCGCCACCACGATTACTGCTTTCCTCCTCGGGCACAGGAGAAACATCAGCACAGCACAGAGGGAGGCAGGTTGTCAGGCAGCTCAACAAGCAGCTCTCTTCCTTGTCATCTTTATCAACCTTTTACCTTTTTTAATTTATTGTTCACCTGCTGCTAGAGGTTTTGGTTGCCCCTTGCTGCCCAGCCACAAGGCCAATGAAGTGTTACCGGGCAAGGGAGGCTGACACCTTCTCAGAAGAGGGACACATGGGCAGCCACAGGCAGAGCAGAGCAATCGTGGCTGTAATATCAGAGCACTCACATCCTCTTCCTCAGGTCAACCAGGCACTCCTTGCACCTTCAGCTGTTGCTGTGCACTCTCCTATCCCTGCATGTGTGGACTGGCTCTTTCTCACATTGAGATCAACGATAAAAGTGGGGAATAAATAAATAAAGTAACTTGAGAAAGATCAGCTCTTCAGACCAAGTGCAAACAGTATCTAGTCATCCAGAGAGCATTTTGTAACGTGCAAACAGGAACTGATAGAGATCCTCTTCCAAAGGCTGAGCCTACTCATAACTGGTGGATTCCCTTAGCCAAAACCTCCTCCTGCATATCTGGGTGTGAGCACTGCTATCTACTGCTGCATTGTGCACAGCACAGATCTCTCATAAGCCTTGGGCAATTCTCAAATTAGAGAGAACAGAAGCATCAACAGCGGCAGATCTGCTGTCCTCATTAGTCCAGCATGTCAGGGAGCATTTCAGGATGAAAGAGAGGAGAAGAACATCCATTTTTATCTTGTCACGTTCTTGCATAAAGAACAGAAGGGTTGAATCCCTGTGGTGAGTTCCCCTAGCTGACCAAGCCTGGATGCAGGACCTTCTTGTGGATCTCATGCTACAGTCCACTGAAACATCACCTTGAGAACAACTCCTGGGGCTGACATCTAAAAAGGGCTCAGTGCCTGACAACTACAATGGTGGATAAATAGCCTCACTAAGGAGTCAGGGCTCTCAAGGCACTGCAAATTTCTTCACAGCTAATCTCACGGACAGCAGGTCAGATTCTTCAGCCCAGGACAGGCCACGTAACTATGTCCCATTCCTGGCATTGTTGCCAGTGACCCCTGTGATCTGCAAGGCAGATGGACCATAACCATCAAGGCTGACCACTGGCCTCACCCAGGCCAAACAGCTCCACACCCAGTGATTCCCACCCTTAGCCCGTCCATCCTGCTTGGTGGAGAGTGTCTCGCTTCCAGAAACACACCAGACCTTTTTGAAAGGCTGTGCTGTGCGGGGACACTTCACACAATCTCTGCCTGAGGGAGGATGGTGTTAGGAAGCAGCTGGGAGGTACCACAGGCAGAGCAGCCAGCTCACAGTGGGGTGCAGCACTCAGTGGCCCATCCTTGCCTAACACCTGCTGGGGTACCTCCTCTCAGCCCCACACAACCTCCCCCAGCCCCAGCACTGTACCCAGGAATTGCTCAGGGCAGGGGAAGAGTAAAGGAGCAGAGAGAGAGCATGACCATGCTCAGCTTGCTTACGAAGGGTCTGGAAGAACAGAACCTGCCTCAGCTTGGCCGTGGAGTTGTAAAGCAACATAGACACACAAAAGACAGTTAGGACATCATAAGCTCCTTAGCTATGTATTACTGTGCTCACCACCTCAGAAAGGTGAACAAAGAGCCTTGGCTGATCGGGGACCGTCTGTTTTCACATCTCCTCGTGATGCCCCCACCGTGGTGCCCAACACACCCTGTGACTCTTTGCACTTTTTGGTTTAGGATTTTGCACCTCTCCCTGCTGTTGCCTTCTCACCCAACCCACCTCTGTCTGCAGCCTTACCCTTCCCAGGCCGATCGCTTCCCCACCACGCAGCGAGGGCATGACAGGGTCAGACTTGGGATTTCAGACTTGGAGAGGTGACCCCTACGAGCAGGGAATTGCCCACAGATGGGGTTGTAGAGAGGTGGGGTGAGGGTGGAGAGGGGGGGTGTCCTCTGTGCTTTTTGCTTGAGCTGTTCCACCTCACAAGACAAAAAAAGAGTTTTTTGAGCCAGAGAGCACATGAAGAGCAAGCACAGCTCTTCTGTGAGTTATCTCTGGTTTAAGACAGGGAAGTAAAGATGATGTTTCCCACACCCTGAACACAAGGGACAGTCTGGCATTGCCACATCAAGCTGAGGAAGCGTATCTTGCAGGGTAAGAGAAACGCAGCCTCTGGTGACTGCACAAGCCATAGATCAGCCCAAGCTGAGCAAACATTGTGGCACAGCTGACCTGCGCGCTCCAGCTGCACGTCTTCTGTGACATTCATCAACAAGCCTTTGAAACCCCATCTTAATGGAGCCAGGACCCAGCCTACAAACACAGAGCACGGTCATCATCCGACCATCTGCTGGAGACCATTCCTTGGATGTGTTACTGCTGAAATCCTGCGAGGATTAAAGATGCATATAGGAACTTCCCACACTACTGCCACACTCCCACTAGAAAAATTAAACTAAAACCTACCCTTAGAGCAGCCCATGTTCTTTGTGTTGCTGCAGAGAGAGCAGCAAAAGAAGTTTCTGCCTGCTCTGCTCTTCCCAGCATTTCCTCCCATGTGCCAGGAGATGTTACCGGATGCAGAAGCAGCATTTGGGACAACTGCTTGTGGGACCCATGGCACTCAGGATCCCAGCTAAGGCCTCTCTTCTCCCACAACAGGACTGGACAGTGGTCACCCAGTCACCCTAGAAGGCTGGTGGGAAGCTAGATACTGTTCTCCAGCCCTCTCAGCTTCTTCAACAGCCAAGCAGACACGGGGCTCGAGGCACAAGCTGGATGGGCACAGGTCGTTCTCCTCTCAGGGCTTTGTAGAACTTTTTGGGGATAACACAGGTTCAGGCTGTCCTATTGGGCAGTGCAAGAGTAACCTGAAGCTCAAGGGTTTAGCTGGAGCTGGGAATGCTACAGAAGGCAGCATAGAGGCAGCTTGGGCAAAGCAGAGGGCAGTGCAAGCTTTACAGTCCTCTCAGTGTTACATCTATGCCTGTCACTCCTACTCTTAGGTTAGGTATTTTTGTTGGCAATCCACGCAGCGTAGATCTATGTCTTCTTGATAACTCAGTATGGGTGAACTTCAAACAGACCTCTGCTCCTGTGGCACCACTTGTGGTGTTGTGCATGCTGCACTCCTCATCAGAGCTGCTCAGACCCCAGAAATTCAGGGACAAGAAAAATTACTTTCTCCTCTTGGGAGACCCAAATGGCTGCTTTAGGAGTGAACTCATCTTTGCTATCACTGGCAGCTCCCAACAGAAGCTGTTGAGTTTATTTCCAGGAGATCAACACATTCCGAGGGACTGCAGTGCATGTGCTGGCAGAGCCAAGGTCCACCCTGGCTCATGCCAAGACCCATTTGCCCCAGGGGTACCAGTTCAAGCTGTAAATCCCAGCCCGAGAAAGGCCTACCAGTTCACATGGCCCAGCCAAAATTCCTGAATAAAAACTAATACTAAAAATTAAAGGTTTGCTGGAAGTGCTGGCAAGAGCCAGACAGAGGTTGCTGAGTTTTGCACAGAAACATGGCAACAGCATTGTGGTTTCAGATGAAACTCAAAACACATCAGTTCTTCATTGGAGTTCCACTGCTGGGATTCAGTGTCCACCTAGGCAGCAGGAACCTGCCACTGGTGCAGGATGCAGCACCAAACTGATGGCTGGGAGTGCAGCCACCTCCCTCAGCCCTTCCAAGCCTGGAGCAGCTGGGCTGGTTCAGGAGGTGGAGGGCATCTGTTTCTCCCTGTACCTGTGATAACAGGGAGCCCCAGCACTGTGCAGGTCACAGATTTTGGCTCACTCCTCATAAAGTGGCAAGGAGGCAGCCCAACCTTCTCCAGTTTGCACCGTGGATGTAGCAGAGGCACATGGGGGAGGCACCTGGCTTCCAAGGCACAAAATGCAGCTGAGACCTGGGCAGGCAGCGCGGGCACCCAACCCCTACCAGCCTGATCCAGTGCAATGCGCATTGTACCAGTGCAACGCGCATTGTACCAGTGCAACTCATGCTGACCACCCTCTCTGTCATAGCCAGCAGCGCTGCCGCTAGGAGCTGCAAGCCCAAAGCTTCATCCAGCTCCTCAGTCTCTCACCCTGTATCCCCAAAACACTGAAGCTCGTGGGTTCAGGGCTGCTCGCTGCTAAGCATGCTAGTTTCTCCATCTCTCATCATCAAACAGATTTTCCCCCATGCGAAAATGCAGTCAGGCCTCCCCCTACTTCCAGGGGTGATCAGTTCCTTGCAGAGGAAACCCCTACACTCAGGCAGGGCTTTTCTGCCTTCATAGCAGGAGGGACAGCATCTTTTCAGCATCCCATTTCCACAGAGCTGCCCCGCGGCTGCAATCAGAGGTGCAGGAGAAGCTTTGCAGAAGTGTGTTACGGGCTGCTAGTTTATCTTGGATCACTCCTGAGCACCGACAATCCCACACCCCTTGGGAGAAAACCCTCTTGGCAGCTTTGAACGTCACCCTTCAGGTGCAGCAGTGGGCGTGTGGAAATACCTTCATGTTCAGGGACAAGTTATCTGTGAGATGCTGCACTGCCCTTTCCAGCCTGAAAAGCCCCGAGGCACTGACAGCTTGTTAGCAGAGGGGGCAAGAGTGGTGGAAGCCACGTCCCAGCTCCCAGCCCTGCAGCAGCTCACCCAGTGCCATTGGCCTCGTTGCCTCCACAAGCCGCACAGAGGCCAGATGAGATGGGAAGATAAAGGCAGCCCCGCGCTGTGACTGGAAGACAGTGTTACAGTGCTTTTCGCTTACAGGCAGCATCGCAGCCGTACACGGAAACCCTTGGGTTTACCCCTATCCCAGCCCTGGGAAGGTGGGAGAGCCGCTGCTGCACTGGGGAAATGGGCGCTCAGGTCTGGAAAGGGACAACACGTTTCCCCAGCACGGTGGCAGCATCAGTGCTGAGATGGACAGGACATCACGGGGTGAGCAGGGGTGCCAGACACACTCTAGGACGCTTTTGTTGAGGGCTGAGGTGAGGTCCATTTCCAGGGCAGGGTAAAGGGCAGAGGAAGGTGCCCCGCAAGCCCACCTCGCTGCAAGCCAGCATGACTAGAAAGGGAGCCACCCTCCTGCCTCAGATGACAGGACAGGCTTCCCCCATTTTCGGGGTGAGTCCAGGACCGATGGCTGCAATGTATCACACCATCCCTGCCCTGGACCCTGCACTCACCCCCACGCTCTCTCTTTATCTGCTGCTCACACCCTTTATGCCTCATTCCACCTCCCTACACCCGTCAGTGCTTCAGGGCAGGGAAAGTATCTTGTTGCCTCTTTGCGATGGGCTGTGGCAAATCGCTGGCACTAAACACACTGCAGTTCCTGATGGAAAACATCACAATCATGGGGCAGGAGCTGTATTACTCACCCGTGGAATTGCTTTCAGCTGTGTCAAAAGGGGCCAGGAGCGGGAGCTGCAGGGATGGAGGCTGGGAGCCCTTGCTCTCAGCTGCTGGCCAGTGGTGAAGCAGCACAGGCCACCAGTCCTCCAGCTACCTGTGCCAGGGAGAGGCATGTGCTCCCCCAGCATCTCTCTGTCCCCCAACACGGACCCCCAAAACAGTGACAGAAAGACATAGGCATACCTGTATAAGGTACAGGGCAAGACATTGCCCTGTGTCCATGCAAGGAAGGGACATGAAGGTTTGTTTTGCTGAGGAAATGGAAAGGTTCTTGGGCTGGGACTGCCAGGGGAAGAAGGGACAAGGTCCTGGCACCACTGCCACAGGAGGAGGGTTAACCTTCTGCAGCCCCAGGCTGGGTTGGAAAGAAACCTGAGATTCAGTTGCCCATTATTCCACCTGGCTGAGCCTTTAGCGAAGCTAATCCCCACTGACAACACCTAACAGTGAGAGCTGACTCAGCCCTGCACTGCAGAACACCCCTAACACCAAGCAGTCCTGCCCTGATTCCCCTGGATGGAGAAAAGACATCACCACACGCTTCCTCCACTCTTCCTTTGGTTTGGAGGAAGAGGGGCTGCTCTGGGTTGGGGGTTGGCTGCTCTCTGGCTGCACTAGGGAGCTGGTGAACCACACCTCATCCTTTGCCCTGCAGTATTACTGAGGTCTCCAAGCACGGTTGCCCTGTGGCAGCATCTCCAGCCCACAGCCACGATCTCGCCCTGCATTAACGTGAGGAAGGTTAAGCATTCAGCAAAAATAGGCAATGAAGTGAGCTACAAACTTGCAGCCCAGTGGAGGCACCACTGTAGTTTTCATCCCAAACTCTGCAATCCTCGATGTTTTAATATGCAGAGAAACAAATGGCAATTTAGCCAAGAGAGACATCAGCTAATAAGCCAACATCAGCCCAGGTTCCTGTCATGCCCTTTGCTGGAACCACGTTCCTCCACCTTTCCAGGCACATCCAGGAGCAACATGGACAGGAACACTGTCTGGTATCTTCACAGCAGCGCAGGAGCCAAAAGCATAAGGTACACCTGTTTCTGTGACCACTCATGGCCACTGCAAGCCCTGAGCACCTTCATTAGTGACCGCAAATGAAGCCCTAAGGAGCAGATCCCCTCTCTCCCACTCTCTGGCAGGAAGAGGTCATGAGCTTTCTGAATCTGGGCAAGATGCTTAGCAGGGAAGTGGAGTAATGGAGAGATCCTTGATGCATCCCTGGTTTGTTCTCCTGCAAGAGCCTGCCATGGCATCACCAACCACACAGCAGCTCACCACCAGGCTCATGAACGATGCTTATTTTTCTCCTGGTGGCTTCTGAGCCTTGAGCAGCTGGGTCTGGTGCAAAGACTTCAAGGCACAGGAGGCTACATCTTTGTGCCACCCCATACAGTTTAAGCAACCTGCAGCATAGCCTTGGGATGCCAGCCGCCAGCATCACTTCTCCCATTGCCAAATTGACTTTTCTTTGCCAATCCCAGCCCCTTTCCAGACCACATTTCTCCTGTTTTTCAATTCCCCCACTGGATCTTTTGATTTTCCTCTCCCTGTGATGTACCCAGCACTGGCTATGTGCCACCCTCGTCCCCTGAGCAGCATCACTTTACCTTCCTAGGAAGACTATACACAACAAAAGCTGCCGCCTGCCAGAGCTGCTTCACTACTGGTGCTCCCCAAAAGCTGCTATCTTGGCTGGGAAAAATCACTTCAGGGCTAGAGCATTTACCTGACAAAAGAAAACTCTGCAAACGAGCCATCCTCCAGCTAAGTGGACAGAAAACCAGTGGAAGATACTCCCTTTCTGTGCCAAAAAGCAGCCAATTGCTCCTTCCCCAGCTCGCGATGCAAATTTAGCCTAAGTGTTCTATAACAACCAGTGATTGCAGATGCCTCAGCAAAATGCTGCTACAAGGGCCTTCATTTCCAGGAGACACATGCTTCTTGACTTCAGGGGATCAGCCTGAAGTCAAACAGCTACATTGACCCCAAACCACCTCTAAAATGGTATTGATGAGCAAGGGCTGAACAGTTCAGTGGGCAGGGAAACCCTACAATGTTCAGCCTGCTCCGATCATCCCATCATCCCACCTCTGTCTCATCAACTTGCTTCTCCAGCTTCCTTCCATAAATTTTGTAATTGCCACTCAGAGCTGCCAAGGGAGCCTGGCAAGCAGGAGTTTGCTGCAGAAGAAAGATTCCATTATTGACCCCTTCTCCAAAGTCAGCACAAGCTGTGCCCCAACAACTGTTTTTTCAGCCATCATCCTTGTAAAGCATAAGAAGATTCTTCTAGGAGAAAGTTGTCCAAAGGGGGACTCGGGTAAAGACCCAGGAGGACATACCAGCTTTTGGAAAGGTCTGCTAGAAAGCAGTTACCACTGAGCCTGGTCCTGGCTGACCCCATCCACATACCAAGGGTGTATTAACATTGCTCCAGACCAGCTTTGCATTCAGAAAAATCTTTGTGCACAGCAGACTTGCTGTAAAGACCTTCAAAGGTAGCTTTACAAAATCAACATGCAGAATCACAGAACCATAGAATGGTTTGGATTGGAAGGGACCTGAAAGCCCATCCAGCTCCAACCCCCCCCTGCCACGGACCAGGACACCTCCCACCAGACCAGGCTGCTTACAGCCCCATCCAACCTGGCCTTGAACACCGCCAGGGATGGGGCAGCCACAGCTTCCCCAGGCAACCTGTGCCAGTGCCTCAGCAGCATCATCTGGAGAATTTCTTCCTAACGTCTAATCCAAATGTTCCCCCTTCTGATTTAAAGACATTCTCCCTTGTCCCATCACTCCATACCCTTGTAAAAAGTCCCTCCCCAGCTTTCCTCTAGCCCCTTCAGGTACTGGAACCTGCTCTAAGATCTCGCAAAAGCCTTCTCTTCCCCAGGCTGAACAACCCCCACTCTCTCAGCCCGTCCTCATAGCACAGGAGGTCCAGCCCTCTGATCAGCTTTGTTTGCCTCCTCTGGACCCGTTCCAACAGCTCCATATCCTTCTTATGTTGGGGATCCCAGGACTGGACACAATACTCCAGGTGGGGTCTTAGAAGAGCAGCGTAGAGGGGCAGAATCCCCTCCCTTGTCCTCCTGGCCACGCTACTTCTGACGCAGCCCAGGCTGCAAGTGCACATTGACAGACCACGTTGAGCTTCTCATCAACCAGCAACACAGTAGGAGTGCCAACGCATCAAACCCCATTGTAATCACCTCAGCTCTAGCATTTCCCTCCTTTTCCCCTCATCCCACCTCATGCGACAAGACAAGGCACGGGCTCTCTGGGGCAGCTCCGTGTTTGTACAGCTCTTGTTTATGGACAGGTCCACAGCTAAGCAAATGCCTGCAAGCAAGTGCCCACTCACTTCTCTGGAAGTGGAAACCCAGCACCGGCTGTCAAACAAACGTGCTCTGAATAACCCAAGCCCTACCCCAGCTTTCACAATAGAAATTAGTCACGGAGCAAAGGAGTAAATCAGGAGATAAAGGACAAAAGGAGTAAATCAGGAGATAAAGTTGAAACAGAGACCTCACTTGTCCTCTCTTATATACCTGAGACATCCCCTTTCTTTGGACCTTTCCTTTCCAGACCACTAAAGAGGCAGAGAGACCCTCTGCTATGGAGGAGGAGGTGATTGTCCTTTGCTTCAGATACTAACTGTTGCTCAAGAAGTCAGACAGCACCAACACCTCATCTCTTAAGTGCATCCCCAGGCTTTCCAGCTAAATGTCAAGGTGGTTTTGTTTACCCACAGTAGCCTGACTTTAGCAGATGAAAAAGCATGACCTAGAATCATAGAATCACCGAGACTGGAAAAGACCTCTAACATCCTCCAGTCCAACCATTAGCCCAATACCACCATGCCTACTAAACCATGCCGTGAAGTGCCACATCTACACACTGTTTTAACAACGTCAGGGATGAAGACTCCACTACTTTCCTGGGCAGCCTGTTCTGATGCTTCAGCACTTTTTCAGTGAATATATTTTTCCTAATACCCAATCTGAACCTCCCCTGGTGCAACAGACCCACAGAACATTCATAATGTTTGACTATCCAAACAAGGGCTCCAGAATGACTCAAATGTGCTTTTACTTGGATACTGGGGGATCTGGGGCATTGAAAAGTTACTCTTCCTCTGCAAGAGAAGACAGGAGCCTGTAGATCAACGATGGCTTTGGCCACATGAGGAACACCACAAGCACAGCTGCAATAATGTGCTACTTGGGTAACTTTTGCTGAAACAGATGTATGCCCTCCACATTATGTAAACTGGGCTAGCAGTGGTCAGTTTTGCCAGTCTCCAATGCATTTATTTCAAGGCCTTTTTGCTGTGGTACCTGTATCTATCACCAAAGTGGCCCTTTACACCACCAAACATCTGAAGCACAAGCCTGACCAAGGCTCACATCTGGCTGCTGAGCACAGGGGCATGACCTTGTACAAGTACCAGCCTGCTGGTGTTTGACAAGGGTTTGGTTACAAGTGAGTTTATTTATGATTACTTGTCTTGGCATCACTGTTTTTGCAGGTGCCCAGCCTGGACACTTCCTGCCCCTTTGCTGCACACTGCAAACAGCAGCTTTACCCAAGGGCAGGAGCAGAGAGGGGATCGAACAGAAGGTAGCTTGAAGCTACACACCGATTTATGTCTTTTTAAAGGCAAAAAGTAGTACTATGATACCTGACAGCATAACAGAAGCAGATAAAAGCACAGGTGCTGCAAGGCTACCCCTATAAGGGTACAACCTTCCCAAACCCCACGAGCGACCCCATTGCAGGAGCTGGGCTGGGAAGGACAGGGCAGAGGTGGATCACAGCACTCCTCAGCACAAAAGCAGGGGCCATCTCTCTCTAAGTACTGCCAGGCAGGGAACAAGCCAGAAAGAGGCCACTTCCCATGACAGCCCTGGGGGAGGAGGAGCAGGACATTCCAGTTCACCTGGTGCAGCAGTGGGACTGAAGGGGCTCTGCTCCTGTGTCAGCTAACACAGGCTTTAGCGCACGCCTCTGCCCTAGGGAAAAGCACAGATATACACACTGAGTAGTGACCCGGCCCAAAACCATTTACACCCACAACAAGGCAACAAGGGAAACAGCGAGGGCAGGACAGGGCATGGAGGACAAGCAACCAGTGCAGCAACACTGCAGCAACACGAGTGTTGTCCAACAATTGTGTTGGCAAATTTACAGGATCCCAACGTCAACTTGCAGCACAGGCAGATGGCACAAAGAGCAGGAACAATCTGACTACCGAATAAAATTAAAGCCATTGCTGAAGGCAGGTTGGGCGATTCCAACATCTAAAGGATGATAAAACAGAACAAAGAGAAGCTTAAAAACTAATCCCTGATTAACTGCTCCTGAAACCTGTCGAAATCACTGCCTGCATCTTGTTTGCTAATGGACCTGTCAGCAGCTTCTTATGCTGCAAGGGACACGGTATCAACAGAAAGCACTGCTTTGTTCTCAAGTCTGGTGTCTGTTCTGCCCACTAAGTGCTTGTGATCTTCTCAATTTCAGTGTACTGAAAAAGCTCTTGCAAGGAAAGCACAGGCAAAGGATTTTACCTACAGCCTCGCTCAGCCACTGACAAAGGAAAGAGAAAAATGTTTCTTCTAATTATAAGATAGCAGATATATCCAAAACTCAAGATGCTGCACATGTGTATCTATCCCACAGGACACACTGTGCCTCCAAATACTAGGGTGACAGCATCAGCCCTGTGCCACATCTCTGCCACAGTCCACTTTTAAATGCTTCAGAGTAAACATTTGGAAACAAGTTGTGAAACTCCTCCACAAAGCTTTGGAAAGACTGCCAACAGCTGGAAAGGCCAGTAGGTCTTGAAGTAACAAATTTAGCACTCCATCCAAAACGCTCCTTTGCCAAGCAACAACTGCCTACAGTTACAAAACTGCTTTAACATCCACTTGCCTTTCCAAGCTTGATCTGTTTCTCACTTTCTGCACTATCAGCTCTCATGAAGTCTGTTCTTTACCCCACATGCAATATACAACACAATGTATACAAAACATACATTTATACAATATACACAATACCTGTGCTTTCCTGTAGGAACATGCGTGCTGCCTCCATCAGCAGAGTGGGTGGGACTAGAGCATTCATTTGGTCCTCTCTTCCCCCATCAGGAATCTTCATGGTCATTTCACTCAAAGAGAAATAATCCCACATCCTGTTCAGAGTAGGGTTACCTAGAGCAGGCTGCCTGAGACCACATCTAGTTGTATTTTGGATAGCTCCAAGGAAGGAGGCTCCACTACCTCCCTGGGCAACCTGTGTAAGTGTTTGACCACCCTTACACCAAAAAGTGTGTTTTATGTAGAACTTCACACACTACAGTTTACATTTCCAGCCCATCATTGAGAACCACTGCAAGGAATCTGGCTGCATCCTCTCTACTCCCCTATCAGGTATTTAAACATACTGGTAAGATCCCCCCAGGCCTTCTCTTCTCTAGACTGAACAAGCCCAGCTCTGGTACCTTCTCCTTGTGTGACAGAGGTTTCATCCCCTTTATCTTAGTTGCCCTTCACTGGACCCGCTCCACATGTCTCTCTTCTACTGGGGAGCCCAGCACTGGACACAGCTGCCAGATGTGTCTGATCAGGGCTGAGTAGAGGCGAATAATCTGGTCAGTTCTGAATGGCAAGGCATTTCTTTGATTTTGGTAACCACTAGAATAACAGTGACTGCTATGATCTCCGTATTGAACTAGGAAACAGCCTTCTGAACGCACAACTCAGCCAGAATCTTCAGGCTTTGACGTTTTCACGTGAGTATGGCTGTTTCCTGCAATAGGAACACTTCCAAAACTTTATCCCAGCTTTATATTTTCTTCAAAATAAAAAGGCATTTGTATTCTTCAAAACAATAACAGGTCCCATTGCTTTTCTGAACAAGGCATATAAAGATAAATACAATAAACCACACAGTTCTGTGATTTACAAAACCGAAAGCCTTTTCTAGGACCATCCCAGAGTGAACGACTGTCTGACATGTCTCAGTGGCCTCAGATAGTCCATTTCTCAGTACGAGCTTCCACACTTTTGACTAGGCCATCTCCCAGAACCTCGAAGTCCTCCAGAATTGCCTCCACGTTGGGAACACAGACCAGCTCACTGTTCAGAGTTGTCACCATCCTTCCTTTCATGTTGGAGACCTGCAGGACACAAATACTGCTCAGAGCTGCTTTGCAACCTCTGCAAGCCCCGAATAAGAGAAGTAAATTGCTCTCCTGCCTTGTTACATCCAACCCCCGCCATACCACTACACTACATTTCTAAGCTTCACTTATCAGCACAATCACTATTAGAGCTAGCGCTCTAATAATGCTCATTAGTAGAGCTAGTGAACTGCAAAAGTGGCCATTCCAAACTCTTCCAGAGTTCAACCTCGAGCCACAGTCCAAAGAATACAAGGGAAGAAGAGAAGTAACAGCCAGGAGCATGCTGGAGATGGGAAGAGCACATGGCTGCATGGCAGAGACTGTGTGAGCAAAGCAGATGGCGTACGCAAAATGGACCACGCTGTAAAACTGAGTAAAAGATGCCAGGGCTCTGCTCTTTGGTGGGTGTCAAGACCTCAAATGGGAAGAGATCCTTGGCTCCAATCACAAGAGAAAAAAAAATACTCTCATGTTTAATCAAGCCACACTCAACTCAGATGCAAACATCTCCTCCTCTAATTTCACCACTGTGAATAACTAGTTTTCGCAACTGCAGCTAGGCTGAGTGGCCAATGCCTTCCGGCCATGAAGAGAGGGGAGGTAAATCACCCAGAGACTGACAGCAGAAGAGCTTCGGATGCCAACTCTGAGCCATGAGTCACAAGTTTCTTTGCGTCTTTCCTTCATAGAAAGCAGGATGAATCACTCCAGTGTGCCTCACACCTAGTCTAACCACCCTCTAGAGTTTGTCAGCCCACACGCTGTAGCTGGAAGAAGTCCCCACAGGACTCAGGCACCAGAAACCTAGGCTTGCCACCCCAGCTTCCTGCATGCCAGGTATTGCTGGGTAAGACACCCAAAGGCACAAGAATGGGACAGCTTGCTGAACGCATCAAACATCTTTGGTAAATAAGGCAATGCTCAGCTCCCAAGAGGGGACCAAAGAAAAGCACCTAGGACAGAGAGCTCTGTTCTGACCCAGGATTATGGTGCTGGGGCTTGCCCGGGGACACATGTTCCCTTCTCAGCTGATGACTAGGGGCATGGTGGCCACAGCCCTGTCTTGGTTTCACCATTTCTAAGAAGGGACACAGGTATGATAGCCATTTCTCAAAGGGCTTCGGGTCTGATGAGAGTTACACAAAGCAATTATCCTGCAGAAAAAATGCCCTCAAAGCTTTCAGGCCATAAAGGTAACACGAAGCTTAAAACAGAGTCAAAAACCCACCTTAAAAGGCTGAGGCTGAAAGCTTAAAGGTTTCCACAAAACCGCAATCACTTCTCCACCATGCTTGTCATAGAAGAACAAGGCGAGGTCACTGAAGGCATCCTAGGTAGAAAACAAATCAGACGTTATGCCAGACATGCCAGAACCTGTCCACAATTCAATACCTTTACACAGTGACAGTAGCTCTTCACCAGCCAGGAGCAAGACTGTAACTCTTCCAGCAGATTCACAAGACAGAAAGCAACTGGCAGCCCATGGACAAGTCCTAGGTGCCTCCTGCTGCCTCGTTTTCCCCAGCCTTAATGGATACAGTGCACTACAGACCTCATCACTGACTACATCTTGCTGTCCAAGAGAGCAGAAACATGACTCATCACCTCTCACAGGCCTGTAGCAGCACCCAGAATTCAGTGACCAGCTTTAGGACACTAGACTGCAATAGGTGACAACTCACTGAGTGTTCCTCACCACAGTCCCCATCAGTGGGATCTAACACCACCAAGATGTCCTATTCCAGTATCCATCAGGCACGTCCAAGATTTCACAGTGCACCAGATGTCAAGAGGCAGGCCCTGCCCAGCAGGCAACCCTGCCACAAAATGTTTTACTACATGGCAGCACAGACAAACCCTTGGATGCCACCATCTCCAGCTCCACAATTTGTGAGCCAAGGTATTAAAGCTGCCTTTTCCCTCAGGATAAATCCCATGTGTGCTATCAGTAGACAAGGAAATGTAAGAACTGAAATTTTATGCAACACCAAGTCCTCTCAGGTGCAGGGAGACGGAATGTTCAGTGGAGGCACTGCAGGAATCTGCCCTTCTTGCTCCTGTGTTTCAGTGGCTGTGGCAGCTCCTTTGATGGTGCTGGGCAGCAGAGCTCAAAAAGACACCTCACATAGAGAGATGACTAACATTCACAGTCTGGTTTCCTCCAAACCCACGCAAGCTGGATTCCCAATGCTGCAAGGAGGCAGGAGATGAGCACTGCAGTAGAAGTAGACAGTGCTGTGTGCAAGCAACTTTTCAAATGCAAAAGTCTGGCCCTACAGCTCAGCACCAAGCACACCAGTAGCTGTAGATATGCATCCACAGCACAGCTGACCAAGACAGCCAAGTTCCTGCTCCCTAACACTGGAGATGAACATCAAAGGCTCATGTTTACTGGGCCGAGCAAACAGCCCCAGCATCGGTACAAAACAAGCTCCTGCACACGGCCTCACCAGATTCGGAGCAGCCTACTGCAAGAAATACAGACCCTCTGCTCCCTCTTCAGCCTTCCTCTCCAACCCCTTACTGTCCCCAGCTGCAATTCTGCCAAAGAGAGGTCTCTGCTGGCTTCATTGTATCATGAAGTTTTCATGAGGATGTACATGGAAAAAACTCAAAGGCAAGTTTGGAAGAGGTCCTGTACAGACATAGTAGCATTGCAGGAGGAGAAAAAGGCTGATTGGGTCAGTGTAAAAAGTGACACCAAAGGATGAGGTGGCATTGTAAGAGTAAAGACCTGATAAGGAGGGAGAGGTGGTGTTGTCTGCAACCTTCAGAGACAGATTTATGAGATCAGATCTGCATGGGAGAGTCTCAGTTTAGCCAAAAGGCAGGGGAAGGTGAAACTCAATGAATGGCAAGAAAGTTCAAGGCACACTGACTGCCAGCATGCAGCTTTTTGAACTAAAGGGGAGCAGAGCATGTGAGAACCTGAAACAGTCCTGCTTCTCTATAGGGTGAGGTCTCAAGTGCCACACGATGCTCCCTCCAAGAAAGGTATTTCTTTTACAGGCACGTCTTGCTGGACAGGAGCCAGAAGCACTTGCAGGAAAGGAGCCCTCCCAGGCTCAGCTCATTTCCCAATAAAACCACTGTTTGGCCTGATACCCAACACCTTTTATCTAGAGAACAGAGAGCAGACAGCAGATGTTAAAAGAATGGCATCCAGCTCAAAATCGCAGGAAAGGGAAGCTTTTGCACTTGCACTGCTCCCAGCATCACCCAGCTCCTGCACTTGCAGTCACACTGCTCCCAGCGTTGTCAGCTCTACCAGGCTGCGGGGGCGCACATTCAGCTCTTGGGAAACTGCAGCATGGAAAGGGTCTGATGTATTAGTCACCAGACTTCTGTTTGTACAGAGGCTTGGGGAGTAAAAGCAAACAGACTTCACCTCCCTTTCCACATCCCATGCTCTATGCCTAGTGCCACTGGGCTTGCCTGAGCCTGCAAACACCTTCCTCAAGGGAAAGTTTAAGAGAAAAGGGAGAAAAGGCAGGAGTGCATTTGAACACCTATTCCCTTCTTAAGCTGCTGTACTTTTGGTTGCAATTCAGCTTTAAGGGCCCAGGGAAAGCTCTCCCTGCTCAGAAGGATCAATTCCATCAGCAAAACCTACAGCTGGTTCCCATCTTGCAGAAACATGGGGGACCTGCAAGCTCAGAGCTGCAATTCAGAGGAGTCTCATTGTCCAGTGAATGAGTACATGATGCATGGAAGATTAACTCAGGATTTGTAAGAAGCCATCTGGGTTGTAAAAATGAAAGGATGGAGAAAGGTGGCAAGTAAAACAAGACCCTGACCTAAAATGGGATTACTGGATTAAGCAACTGGGGCTAAAGCACAGGTTTTGCAATGAGGTAAGCACTCATTGCTACTTAAGCAACTACATTAGTGTTGTTTAGAGATGGTTTTTTTCACCTAACCATTTATCCATCCATTTTTTCACGGCTCCTATCCAGAAAACAGGCTCATTGCATCACAGCTGCTGGAAAAGCTTTGTAGGGAGGTCTCTGCACCCAAAACAAGCTTAGCAGCCCTTCCTGGTGCAGCAGCAGTTCAAGTGGCAAATGCATCAATCAACATTTGCTCAGTGCTTGGAACATTTAAGTGTTCTCAGCAAGAGATCTACCAGTACAAAACCCTACTAAAGCTACTTACTTCTAACAAACAACTACATTTGTGGTTAACACTGAGGTTCTTGTCATCCTACTGTGACCTGCTCTGATGTTCACAGGTTACACGAGACAGACAAAGCCTTCCCTCATGCCCAAGCAGAGCAAGAAGCACTGTCGAGAAAACCGGGCTGAGGCTGCTGCTGTGTTAGAGAGGTTTTGAAGCAGAAAAAAACACTGAGTTTTGGATTCATCTGCTACAAGGTTTTTCAAACTATCCAAACTCTTCCACCTAAAAATGCTTTATCAGAGCCACACACATAACGCTGTCCCAGGGGTTTGGGGCAGCAGCAAAGTACGGCAAGGAAAAAGCCACCCGTGTTCTCCTAGCTGTTCACAAATCAACTAAACCATTTGAGACTAAACAGCCACTTCCTACAGGACAACTGCAGGACCTCTAGGAAGGCAGTACCAACACAGAAGAAATGCAGCCACAAGTACCCTGTGAGCAAAACCAAGGGACACAAGGGACTGATGCCTTGCTGAGCACACATGTGCATCCACCTTCAGCCCTGGGCTCTACGCTGAGGGTCACGTAGCTGCTTTGCAGCTGTAAAAGGCAGTGATTTCCTGCCAGCTCTGCCCCTTCAAGGGTGTAGATCCAGACAGGAAGGTTTCCCCCATGGTACAAGGGCACACAGAGCCTTTTCAGTTCATCTCTGCCTGCCTGGAGTCACCATACGAGGAGTCAACCCTGTCAGTCAAAACAGGAAGAGAACAGTCTGACCTGGAGATATTACCAGTTCCAGCTACGTTCCATAAACACATCTTATACAGTGTAAGAAACAGAACTTTTAATACCATTAATTCCATCCCAACATGCAGTACCAAGATACACGTTCCTACTCTAAGAGGAAGAAAGGAAAAGGCTGTAAGTCTTTCAGAGAGGTCTTGTCTGAAGGTGCAAGAAATGCAAAACATTGCTTAAGAGGGGAGTATGTTTACAATAAAGCAAGAAACATTTTCCTGCTTATATGCACAGGAAAGATCTCTCATTTACAAGATGGGCAGCTCTTCTGCCACAAGCTCTTCCACAGGCACGTGCAGCCAGAGGAAGCCAAATGTCAGTGAGAGAGAGCCCTTCACGTCCAGTGAACTAAGCAAGGCTAAAGTGCTGGTAAGAAATGTTAGGTCTTTTAAACAGCCATTATAAACATGCAGGTGGATGTGGCACAGACAGCTTAATCCAATTTTCCCCACCATGAGAGAACAGCTCTGGATCTCAGGGAGACCTCTGGGCTTTGAGAGCTCCTGAATGCATGCAGATGGGCATGATCCTCTGGATCATCTCTTGAGTACAGAGGACAACCAAGCAGCCCCGGAGCTAAAGCTGCCCTGATCAAGCCTTCCTATGCTGTGTCCCCAGCAAACACCTTTGGGTTCTGCAGCTCAACAGCCACCACGACAGACAAGCAGTCACAATGGAGATCCAATGGAAGCCTCATTTGAGACACTTAAAGTTAACTTAGCTTTGCTGGACAACCCCTGCCAGGACACAACCCAGGGTTTCCTCGGGACCATAAGCAGCAGGGAGGCTGGTGATGGGATGAAGCTCAAGGAAAGGCCTCTTTGAGGGATGTCTGGCACTTGCTTTCCCTCAAAAGCATCTGGCTGCAAAGGCTTCTTATCAGGACAGACTCCCAGAACACCCCTTTTCTATCAGATCTGCCCCAGAGTTGAAGAATTTGCTGTCTGAATCCCACAACTTTCATCTCTACCTAGAGGCTTCCAGGCACCAGAGCAACTCAGCCAGAACAGCTCCTGCAGGACACCTCCTTGGAGCAGGAAAAATTTAAAGCAGGAAAAAAAATTAAAGCAGTCAGGACTCAACATCTCCCCTTTCATTTTCTCCTGTGATTAGGCTCCCTGTGGAAGGCGTGCAGCAATCCTTTGGCTCCAGAGCACTCCTGTCTTGCTAACCCCTTTGATTTGAGAAGAACAGAGACCTCTCGGGAACTAACAGGTTGGACAGGAAAAAAGTGGGTTTCCTGGTTACTGGGCCAAGTAACTAGGAGATGGGGAAGAGGTACCTCCCTGCCCCTCTCAACTTAAGGCATTTAAATCCCTTTCTCACACAGGAAGCTCAGAAAAAGTCAGATGTTTCTTCTCTGCCCATAGATGAGACCAAAATCCCGCCACACTGCTGCACAGCAGATGTCTCCCTTCATTGCTATAAACCCACCACGGCTGCACTGTCAGCCTCGGCTACAACTCTGTTGCTCAATTCTGTGGTTTGTGCTATTCAGGGATAGCAAATTACTCTGAGTCAAAGCCAGACAACTTAACGTCCAAGGGCCTTCTCATCCAAAATCTCTCGTAAGGACTCACTGCCATGACCACACTACTTTCCGCCACCAGCTTCTTGATGCGCTTGGATCACCCAGTTTGCAGAGCTGAATGCTGCTTAGTGCAGTGAAAGCCTGGAGAGGAGAAACACAAGGGTGGCTAGAGGAGCTACCAGCCAAAGCCAGGTCAAAGCACAAAGGCAACGCCTTTCCTTCAGGCAAGAACACTGGTATGCTGAGACAAAAAGCCAAGTGGTTTCTGATGGAATAGTTTCTACTGACAGCTCGGCATCACCTGCTTGCTGGTGACCCCACAGTGCAAAGTCAGATTTGAGGCCTTCCAACAGAGGCGAGCACCTGCAGTATCACCTCTGCGATTTTTCCAGGAGAAGAAACACTCGTCTGCCCAGAAAGAGATATTCATCAGTGCCTTCAGGTCTGCCTACTACAGATCTAGAAGCTGCAAGAGACAAGTGAACTGGTACTGCAAGATACCTCCAATACATAAGCCACAAGAGAACACAGCCATACCTATCTTAGAGCCTTTAATATGAAGAAAAGCCTCCCAGACAGGGCTGCCGAGGCAGACTCCAGGCTTTCTACCCCACAGAGAAAATTGTGACCAGTTCCTGCTCTGCTGACTCCTGAGCACCCTTGGATCAAAGAACACAAGACACCAAACAAATACAACACTGCTTCCAACAAGGCAACGTAATCTTTGCTCATATCAATGTTTCTTCATTGGAATGTTAGTATATTGGATTTAGGACCAGCTGTAATTTGTAACCAAGCCAAATGCTATTCCAAGTCTATTATTACCTGTATTAGAGAAAAAAAGCAGTAAAAAAAAATCAGACAGCTTGGATCTCACTATTGACTGGATCAATTAAGTCATAATTGCTTATGTGACAATGAAAGTTGCTTTCCAAGGAAGCGTCTTCTGCACCTTTCACTTCTGAAGCCATCTGCTGACACTGAGTTGATCAGAAGCACAAAAAAGTCCTGTAAACTGCAACACACCTATCAGAGTGTGCTTCTCAATTGACAGCCTCCTGCTGGGCGCCCACAGTGCTTCACACTGACCCCTTTGGGGACATGGAAGCTTCGGACCTGAGCATAAAGGCACCTCAAGTGCCTTGGCAGCTGCTAAAAGGCTCTGTTCAGCTGTAACCTCACCTTCCATAACAGGGTGGAGATGGATTTCAGGCTTAAAAAACACCTTTTCCTACCCTCATCTATACCTCCTGGTTGAGGTTTCATGGCAGCAGGTCAAATCCTCAACATTTAGGGCACAGAAGAAAGAGGCTGGTCTTGATATTCCTTCCCAGATCCAACACGAGGAAAGAGAGTGCAATAGAGAACAGTTCCAAATCACCGTGCTTCCTGCTGCCTTTTAAGTCTTGTGCACAGTGTTTCTCCCCCTCCTTCTTGCACATCCTGGGCCCCAAGAAATTCCCTAGCGCTCTCTACAATTCACCTGCAGGATCTCCAGTATCTCAACCACCTTCCTTCTCAAAGGCAGGAGAACACTGAGCATCTCTTCTCTGCCGTGTCCTTCCAGCTAGAGAAGCAGTGCTACTTGCAGGGAAACTGTGGGACAATTTTGAGGTCTTCCTCAATTGAAAGAGGCCTTATACGCATTCCTGTCTTTCACTCCCTCACCCCCTAAGACTGTCCCAACCTGCTGGGGGGTGACAGGATTGAACCTGCACCTTGCTAGACCTGGTAGCTCCACTGAAACCACAGATGATTCCCATGGGCAGAGGTCATCATGCAGTGCAGCTGGCAGGCAGCTTGCGACGTAATAGGGCTGTGCTGGGGAAACCTTCAAAGAAACCCTTGCAAGATTTCTTTGCCTGTCTCCTAAGCTACCTGGGCTAAGGTGAAAGGGGAGCTTGAACTGAAAGGGCCCAGCATCCTCAAGCCTAGTGTTTCAATTCTGGGACCTTCTTCACAACAGTGGCCAAACAGGGTCAGCGAGGTGGGAAATTTCCAACACTGGAGAACATTAGTTGTTAACAGGACTGCGCTCTGTGCAGCCTGCTCTAATGTCTGCTGGCTCTGCCCTAAGTGAGGAACAGGCCTCGAGACCTCTGCAGCAACCCTCTTGCCAAAGCCAGCCTACAATTCCTACAGCAGCTCTTACAATTCTCACAGCACTTCTGTGGGTAAGCACCAATGGCACTTGAAAGTCAAGCCAGGTTTTCAAAAAGGGCATCACAGCCCCACCTCTCTGCATGCTAACATTTAATGCAGCTACCACACATGAAGCTGGGGAGGGTCAAAGGCAAAGGCTGCACATCTGCAAAGCACTGGTTGTGCAGATCCAGTATGGATTGCTGCTGCCACCCAGTATCTTCCTTATCTCCCCAGCTTGCTGAGGCTTTGGCATGGCCAAATGGTGGAAAGGAACAGGGTTGATGACTTGGAATGCTGATGGTCTTCATACACCCACACTACTAACCTTCTCTGCCATCATGTATGTAACCAGCCCAGAGAAACAACCCTGTGATCATTACTCACCTTCTATGGCTCCTGCCATTGCTCTGACAGCAGGAGCCCTATTGGGACCATGCCATGGATTCCTGTACATTTCCCTAGAAAATACGGGTAGTTACTGTTCATCACGCACTCCAGATGGTGCAAGAAGCCACAGAAAGTCAATTAACTGTCTAGAGGGAAATGGCTTAAAGATACTTCTGCATTGAAACAGAATATTCTTCAGCAAAAGCTCAGGTGGTTTGTATCTGAGCTCATTCTCACATCAGCGGCACTCCCAGTTCCATGGAATGGGCAGTGCATTCACCAGGTCTTCTGCTGAAGAAGAGACTTCAGGTGCACACAAAGACTGAACAACCTTTGCAAAATACATAGAGATGTCACCAACAAGGTCCTGCAGTGGCAGGCAGCCTGCACGCTAGCAGGCAGCTCCCTCCTAAGGAGGCAGCTCCCTGTGTCTCCCCAGTGGGCCATGCTTACTCTCAGCTCCTGGAGATAGCACTGTACAGGGTCATAATCCACCACAGGAAAGAGGATCTTCGTGGCAGTGCTGTTCTTCACCACGCCCCGGGAAAAGGACTTCAGCGGACGGTCCACATTCTCCAGATGCCGAGGAATCTGGTTTGGATTCAGATGGATTAGGACATCGTAGAAGTCCAAAGGAGGGCGGAAGACCATCTGCAGGGAGAAGAGACCAGTGCTACTCAATATGGGAGACAGGCAAGGAGGACAGATGAGAGAGATTTCCCAAGCCCTTGCTTGCATTTTATTCCTTTCTCCTTGGAAAACAGTAGACAAAAGCCAACAATTTTGTGAGATTAGCGTCAGAAGTTTGCCAGAACATCCACAGGAAAAACATGACTGCAGTGGAGCCACAGGATGCTCCAGCCCACACTGGCCACCCCATTCACTCTGGGCTGAGACACGTCCCCGTTCCAGCAAAGGTTCTGTTCAGGTCAGGACTTCACACCCCTAAATCCCATGCAAGTGCTTGCGTAAGTTTTGGCTGGAATAGAGTTGATTTTCTCCATAGTAGCTGGTACGGGGCTATGTTCCGGATTTGTGCTGGGAACAGTGTCAAAAATACAGGGATGTTCAGTTATCACTGAGTGGGGCTTACACGGAGTCAAGACCTTTTCTGCTCCTCACCCCACCAGCGAGTAGACTGGGGGTGCACAGAAGCTGGGAAGGGGCACAGCCAGGACAGCTGACCCTAACTGATCAAAGTGATATTCCATACCACGACATTATGCTCAGCATATAAAGCTGAGAGAAGAAGGAAGGGGGTGACATTTGGAGTGATGGCATTTGCCTTCCAAAGTAACCACTGCAAGTGAAGCAGCCCTGTTTTCCTGGAGATCACCGAACAGGTGCCTGCCAATGGGAAGTATAAAACGAATTCCTTGTTTTGCTTTACTTATTAAATTGTCTTTCTCTCATCCCATGAGTTTTCTCTCTTACAATTCTCTCCCCCGTCATGGCCCAGGGGAGTTACCAAGCAGTGCCGTGGTGCTTAATCGCCAGCTGCAGTTAAACCATGACAGAGCTGTAACAAGGGCTCTGTCAAAGACAAGTTGGTTCCACCATGGCTATCTCCTGATGGATAAGCTAAATGTCCTCTGGACCATCACAGCCCACCAGGAAGGACATGACTGATTGCCACAGTCCAACTGTATCGCAAGCTCAACACTTTGAGAAGGGAGCTGCTCCCTGTCCACTTCAGATGTCTAGCTAAGACTACACACTCTACCCTGCTGGATTCCCAGGTCAGCAGAAATATCTAACTGCGGTTCCCAGGACTCGCAGATGGTGCCTGGAGAAGAGCTTTCCACAGGGCCAAGATGGTCCTCTCCAGCCCTACCCACAGACCCCAGGAAGCCCACCTGAATGCAGAACAGTGGCGGGGGGCAGCCTAGAGAGGGACAGATGGTGACCTGAGACAGGTAACTGCGCACATTTGGCAGTTCCAGAATGAAGACTGGAGTTAGGAAGCTAACAAGGGCCAAACAACACTCAGAGGACCTGAGGAGCTGATTAATAGCGGGAGGGTCCCGTCTGTCCAACAGGAGTTAGCCCAGAGGGCAGCATCATCTTCCATCAAGCTGACAGAGGGTGAGAGCAAGCCCCACTAATGGAGGGAAGCAATTCCAGACATAAAAGTATTTGGACAGGCAGGATTTGGCACTGTGGATGCAGTTGTATTAAAATGGAAAAAACTTAGAATTACGTGTACATTTTCATGGAATAAATTACGCAAAGACATGAACAGAGGCATGGAACTCTGCTCAATTAGGCATTGGCAGAAAACCCACTGCTCAGAGCTGGTTTATAGCCAGGGTGGGGAGAACACACATGAAGAACGTCAGTGACCAGCCTCAAGTCCCAGCTCAGGTCCACGCAGACCCCTTTTTCCCAATCCAGATGACCAAGCCCATGGTTCTCTGTACTCCTCCTGGGAGCAAAGAAAAAACTTATAAATCTAAGTCTGCATCTGCATGAGAGTGGGCACATTCCCAGGTAACCCAAATGCAGAGACAAAAAAAACAAGCTCAAAGCTCCCTCTTAGATACCTATGAAGAGAAGGCAACTCCAAATTGCACTGCAAAGGCTTTTCCCTCCTCCCTGCCCCAAGCTTTGCTTACAAATAGATTAGCAGCCCTGGAAACAGAACCCTATGTTTATCCCTAAGAACATCACAGGCCTCAGAGGACACTGGTATGGACCACAGAAATACTCTGGGGATATGAAAGGATCCTGTTGCAATAGCCAAGAGGAGGGGAAAGGGAAGGAGGAACAAGGAGGACAAGTTGAAGCGTTGGGCGGATGCTAGGGACAAACGATGGTGCGGTCAGTTTGGAAGCTAACCACTCCCAGCTCATCCTGCATGTCTTGGATTCTGGCTGTGGTTCACACTGCAACTGCAACACATTGGACACATCCCACATGTACAGCATCTCACCCCTTCGCAGCCCAGTAACACACACTGCTACCACCTCAAGCACATCACACCCCAATAATGCTTCCAGTGCAAAATACAGTGAAACTGAAAGCAAAATCAATAAATTCTTTTTATATGGTTACAGGACTGGTGCCAAGACAGGGTCTTGGCTACTTAAGACAAGGGAATCGCTTCGAGGAACCTGATCTGCTTGGGGTTGGTGGGGTCCATCCATCAGAGAAGCATCCTTGGTCATGGGTTTGCCAGGCTGGTGAAAAGGGCTTTAAACTAAAACTGCAGGGGAAAAGGAACCTCAATCCATCCCTTCTACCAGTCTGATGCCAGCCATAGACACCCAGAACCTGGACAAGGACCAAAGGTCAGTAGGAAAGCACCTGAAAAGGAACACAAAGGAATTCCAGCCACTCCAGCCAGTAAGCCAGCTTTATCAGGGCCCAAACTTTAGTGCCTCTATGCAAACACACGGAGCATAAGGAACAAATAACAGGAGTTAGAGACAGGTGCACACCTGCAGGGCCATGATCTCATTGGCATCAAAGAAACACGGTGTGATGGATCCTATGACTGCAATATTGGAATGGAGGAATATAGGCTGTTTAGGAAAGACAGGCAGGGGAGACAAGGAGGGGACAAGGGCCCTCTATGTCAATGACTACTTGGAGTGCACAGAGCTCCACCTGGGGATGGATGAGGAGCTGACCACGAGCCTGTGGGTCAAGATTAAAGGGAGCACAGGGACAGATGAAATTATGGTGGAGATCTGCTACAGGCCACTGGACCTGGCAGAACAAGCAGATGAGGCCCTCTATAGACAGGGAGGCACAGCCTCGCATTCACAAGCTGTAGTCCTAATAGGGGACTTAAACAACCCCAGCATCTGTTGGAGGATCCAACATGGGTCCAAGCAGGTACATGAGGGTATAGCAAGGTCCAAGGAATCCAAGAGGTTCCTGGAATGCATTAATGGTAACTTCTTTCTCTAAGTGACAGAAAAGCTGACAAGGAGAGGTGCTAAGCTATATCTTATTCTTATCAGCAAGGAAGGGCTGGAGGGGAATGTGAAGCTCAAGGGAAGCCTAGGCTGCAGGGACCATGAAACAGTAGAGTTCAAGGTCCTATAGGCTTCTATAAGGTCTCCTTGAAGCCTTCTCTTCAGCCTGGAGAAAGCTCTGAGCAGACCTTATAGCAACCTTACCTGAAGGGGGCCTACTAGAAAGCTGGGGAGGAGCCGTTTACAAAGGCTTGTAGTGATAGGACTAAGGGAGAAGAGCTGTAAATTGGAGAGGGGCAGATTTAGACTAGACATAAGGAGGAATTTCTTCACAATGAGGGCGCTGAGGCACTGGCACTGGTTGCCCAGGGAAGTTGTGGCTGCCCCCTTCCTAAAAGTGTTCAAGGCCATGTTGGATGGTGCCTTGGGCAGCCTGATCTAGTGTGAGGTGACCCTGCCCATGACAGGGGGGTTGGAATTAGATGATCTTTAAGGTCTATTCCAAGCCAAAGAACCCTATGATTCTATGATTCCTAGGGCAGCAAGGAGGGCATGCAGCAAGCTCACTGCTGCGGACTTTGGTTGAGCAGACCCTGGCATCTTCAGGGATCTGTTTGGTTGGGTACCAGGGGATAAAGCCCTGGAGGGAGAGGGGCACAAGAAAGCTGGTTAATAATCAAGGATCACCTCCTGCACATTCAGGAGCGATGCATCCCAACAAAGAGGAAGTCAGGTGAAAACATCAGGAGGCCTGCATGGATAAAACAAGGAGCTCCTGTACCAACTCAAAGACAAAAAGGAAGCTTACAAAGGGTAGAAACAAGGGCAGGTAGCCTGGAAGGAACACAAAGAAATTGTTCAAACAGCCCAAGTTATGAAAGCTAAAGCCCTGGTAGAATTAAATCTGGCCAGGGAAGTCAAGGACAAGAAAAGCTTCTATAGGTACGTTGGTGATAAAAGGAAGACCAGGGAGAATGTGGGCCCTCTCCAAAAGGAAACAGGAGACCTGGTTACCCAGGATATGGAGAAGGATGAGGTACTCAAGGACTTTTTTGCCCCAGTCTTCACCGGCAAGAGTTCAAGGCACACCGCCCAAGGCACAGAATGCAAAAGCAGTAGCTGGTAGAGCAAGGAACCCTAGGAGTTCTCCTCACTGTAGGACAGAATCAGGTGTGAGACCATCTAAGGCACCTGAAGGTACACGAGTCCATGGGGCCTGATGAGATGCATTCAAGGCTCCTGAAGGAACACCGTAGATGAAGTTGCTAAGCAACTTCATTCCAGGGCAACCACATATGGCCATAGCATGAATCCTCTTAACACATCCCAGTGATCATCACAGAAGACCAGTATGCTTTGCCAGAGCCTGAAAAACGTTGTGCTGGTGCCCCAGCTGGTTACCTTCACATCCTGGTTGTTAAGTGGGTCCATGAGCTGCTCCTCCAGGGCACGTAAAGACTCCGAGGCCAGCACAAGAAGGCGCTGCAGGATCTGGGGAGGGAAGAAAAGTGAAACTCAGCCATCCTGGTTTTATCAGGATGTGATACTCACCAATCAGAACTCCAGCACTGGGAGCAGAGAACTGCCCCAAGCCAGGAGCCTCCATGGGGCAAGGACAGAGAATCCAGCTCACCTGCACTGAGGGTTGCTCCTGCGTCCACATGGAGCTCCACCGGTCTTTGGGGGTGGCAATGAACATTACAGGGAGGCGAGAGCGAGCAGCCAGAAACTTGCTCTTGATCTCTGTGCAGTCAGCGTCTGGAGAGGGCAGGCAAACAGGTGAGAAATGCCATCCACAGCCCTCCAACCTCCTCGCCCATGGATTGCAGACCAGAAAGGAGCAGTACAACAAACTCTATTCTCTGCCACCCTCATATCCCACAGTCCACATGCAACTGTTGCTCCAGAAAGACAGCACGTATCCAAAACACAATCAAGAGACAAAACACAAGAACAGTGCAGCACCACAGATCTGCCTGGATAAGCCAACATGCTCCTTTGGAAACGAGGAGCTTTGCAAGGAAATTCTCAAGGATCAGGTGGTAACAAAACCTGGAGGACTGCAGGCCTCCTCCCTTGCAGGTTTTGCAGTCGGGGCCTAGCAGATGATCCCTGTGATCCGAGTAGCTTAGTTCAGCTCTTGGAGCAGACAGGCAGCAGGAGGCTTTGAAGCTTCCTGTTTAAGAGCCTGGCTGCTCCCCCAGCACAGGTGAAGGTTTGGCCCCTGGGAGCCAGGATAAAGCCTCAAGCAAAAACACCAACTACGAAGGAGCAGAGGGCTTCAAAGACACCACCACATCCAAAAACAACCAGGTTTATCACAGATTTCAGTGAGAGCAGAAGCAGCAATGCATCATAATGGAAATCAGTTTCTTCAAAGGCAAGCAAGAGGAACAAAAAAAAAAAAAAACACACCACAACTAAACCCAGTCCAAAACCATGCTAAGCACAGCAGGACAGGAGTAAGGGAGTGGAAAACATCCTTGGCCCTGACAGAGGCTGTAACATTTCCATGTGTCCAGGACACCTGGCACTTGATGCTGACCAAGGAGTGCTCATGCCATGGCTCTGCTGAGTGCTGCCTGCTCACCTGTGAGGCCAGCATTCAGGTTGATGATCAGAGGGCTGTTTTTCCAGTCAAAGGTTGCCAGCAAGTCAAGAAAGCGCAGGAATCCCACCTGGGGAGAACTGTAGGCAAAGCAAAACAGTTCAACACTGGCATTTGCTATCCTGGTAGCAAGAGGGGCTTGGCTTGGGGGTGACTTAGTGATGACCACCCCATATGCAGCACATGATGGGATAGACCTAGTGGCAAAGGAAATTCTAAAACAAGCACGACACACTTCTCCAAACCATCTGGAGAAAATCTTTCCAACTTGTTCCTTGCTCCCCAGGCAAAAGAAACCAGCAGAAAGTGAAACACTGCTTCTAGTTGCCCCATCTCCTGACACTCTCCCCACTCAGCCTCCTGCTGTTAGAGCAAGGCAGAGGTACAGACGGGGCTGCTGCTCCCCATCCCTGATACAGCTCTCAACACTGGCCAAGTTCCCACTATGCCTCTTCCCCTGCAACACAACACAGGTGTGAAGCATGGCAGCTGGGAGATGGGGCTCCTGCTAGCAAGGTATTTTAGAAGACAAGAAAGCATTCTAGGCATCAGGCTATTATTCCTGCTACTTTTGGGAAGGAAATCAGACCCTGAGTGCAGGACAGAGTAATCTTTAGTCTCCATGCAGACTGAATCCACTTCCTTTAACTTTATTTCACTCCTCCCAAGTCGTATCCCACCCACAGGCCAAGGGCCAGCAAGCAATTGGCCCCACAGGGTTATTTACCAATGTGCTACTCTATTCAGCTCTCAGCAGCCACCCTCTTGCCCTTCCCTCAGAAGTCCTATCCAGGATAAGGGGAGGCTGCAGCCACCAGCATCACCACAACATCCCTTCCCAGGGAACCTAGAAGCCCCAGTGTGCTGGTAGCCACAATACAGCTCTCATCCCTGCTTTTCCTGGTCACAATCCCCAGGAGGCAATGGATCCCACCAGCCCTTAGGATGACCTAAGACACCCCATTGTTGTGCCACCAGGACCCAGAGGCCACAAGGACACTCATCCCCACCCTTACCTGCTTCCCACCTTTCTCTGCAGCACCCAGAGAGGGGAAACCACAGCCCAACAGCATCAAGCATTTCCACCTTCTCTGCCCAGACACTCCCAACAGGACAGGTTATGGCAGCATGGGGGCCTTGTACTCCCTGCTCTGCATCCCCCAGCACCTCCTGCCCTAGCAGAATCCCATTTCTCCTCCATCTCAGGTAAGAAAAGAAACACTAAATCCTCCTCAAGCCAGTCCAGACTCCTCATCCTCACCTCGGTGGCGTGAAGGGGGCTGGATGGACGAAGAGAAATGCCACAAGGAGATCCACACACTCCTCAGAGATGTTGTCGCTCAGGAGCTGGGCACTGATCCAGCGCTTGGCCAGACGGCAAGTGCTGCCGAAGACAGGATGCTGCTGCTGGAGCCTACGAAAAAGAGAAACAAGCTCAACCACATATCTCAGGATCCAGAACGGCCTTTTGACATGTTGCAAGAGAGAGGAGAGGGGCGAAATTCCGTGAGAAACATATGAATAGCATCACAAGCAAAGGGCACTCTGTGTATGTTGAGGTTTTGGAATAATGAAGGGGAAATGCTGTCACAAGCTCCCCTAACCATGCTGCTCTTTGGTGCTTGTCTTCCTGTAACAGTCACCTCTGCTCTGAGAACAGGGACAAATGGTGCTGACCCCATCTACATGTGTCCCTCCGTTCTCCCACAGGGCCTCTCACAACATGGGATGAAGGGGCACTTCCCACGGCGAGCTCCTCTTCCCACCACCACCCTCCAGCGCTGAAAGGGACCTCCACACTGCCTTCCAGCCACATCCCGTGTCCTGGCCCCCAGGCACTCCCCACTTCACCTACCCATGCAGCGAGCTGGTTAGATAGGGCAGATGCAACGTCTCCAGCTCCAGCTGCCGAGACTCCTCCGTGTCCTGGTACTTCAGCATTCCTTCTGGTGTGACCACTTCCTTCAAGACCAGGGGCTCACGGTGATAGGCTACTTGGAGACGGAAAACGTAGCCATCCTGAAATGGGAGCAGAAGATGAAGTCAGGCTGGCAGTAACAGACTGGGGTGCTACACTGCATCTCAGGGACACAACAGCAGCATCCTGGCATCAGCAGTCTCACCACGCTCTCTCCCAAGCCCACCTTCCATATCATGGGTTTGTCCAGCAGGACAGGACCACTCCCACAGCACCTTGCCTGCCTCCTCAGTAACACATCAGGTATGGAGAAGGTCCCCACTGTTCCCCTACCTTGTACACATCAGTGTGGGTGACCGCAGGCCTGCAAAGCAGCTGGTGCTGATGCTGGAGGACTTCAGCCAGCTGGAGGTGGAAAGCTGCCTTGATGCGCTTGATGGCTTCTTTGTCCTGTGGCCACTGGCCACTGCCTTCCATGTGGCAGATGACTAGAGGCAAAGCGACAGCAGGAAGCCAGTGAGCCCCATGCAGGAATGAGGTGCTGGATAGGGGTGGCAGGAAAGCAGGAGGAGTCGGGGCTCTGCTCCTGCCTGCAGCAAACCACTGCAGCAGTCAGAGCCAGCATCACTGCCTGCCTCCACCACCCCATACCAAATCAGCCCCAGCTTCCATCTCTCCCCACTTACTCTTCAAAGGGGCTATGTAGGCTGGACAGGGCTTCCCCTCCGAGGGAAGGAGCAAGTGCTTGGTCTTGATTCGGGTATGGAAGGAATAAATCGGCTTCATGGGAATGGGAGGGAAGACCTGGGAGAGAACAGCCACCTGGGGACTGAGAACAAGCAGCAGAAACCCCAGGGTATTGCATACCCCCTCACCCAAAACTCGTTCTCCTAGCAAACCTCTCCAGGCACAGGCGGCTTAGCCAACTTGTACATAGCCAGCCTGAGGGACAGGACAGCAAAGAGAAGGAACTTCTCTTCAGAGAGCTCTTAGGAACCACAGAAGCAGAGAATGACTGATTTTCTTTATCCCCTCCTCACACCAAGACATCCCCTCCCACCTCCCTGCAGATCCCCACACATGGGCCATGCCCAGGGACACTCACATCCGTGTAACGGAGGGCTGGATGGACACCCTGCACAGCTGTGACCGTCAGCGGCAACCCCTTCAGGTTCCAAAGCTTGCGGCTCAGGTCGTCGTAGGAGCAGACAACGCTGACCATGGCCTCTTCACCCGTCCCCGATACCTGCAAACACACAGGAAGCCTCTCCCTTCACCTCTCCCACTCCTGCATGGGCGACCACCTCACCTCCCTCCTGGGGTGACACTGCAGCCAAGCTCCAAGAAGCCAGTACTGCCATCCAGGGAGCAGCTTCTGGCAAGAGCACTCAGCAAAATGTGGAAGTAAGAGCAAGAAGCAAGACAAGGGCAAAACTGTCTGTGGCTCCCCAATAGCCAAAGGCATCCTAGAGGCTACATCTCAAGTGGCAAGTGAAATTATTTCCTATGCAAGAAACTATGGCAGCACCAAGAGTTGTACTGCCAGCACTGTCTCTAGGAAGGGAGAAGCTAAGAGTGATTCAGGAGTCAAGAGATCGCATACTGGCAAGGTCTGCTAATGCCTCCCTGTCAGGTACTGCAAATCCAGCAAAGGTGGCAGTTAACAAAAAACTGCACCAACTACATCCTTAGCCGAGGCAGAGCAGAGAAGCATAGCAAAAGCAAAGACAGAAAACACCCAGAGCATCGCTGAAGGTCCAGGGAAGGCAGATGAGAAGCACTGAAAGGAGAATTGGTTCTGCCCTTGCCACTTCCCTCTCCCCAAAGCACAGGAGAGGAGCCTGAATGAGGAGGAGACACCACTGACTCCAAATGGCTCAGCCCAGAGCACCCAGCCAGCCTTGGCTCTACGGCGGAGCAGCAGCACCCTCTGCAGGGTACACCACGAATAACAAAACCCACTTCTACCCATCTCTAGAGCTGGCTGCCTTGTTTATCTTCCCTTGTCTCCCATGTTCCTCAACCATCACAGACTCCCCAGGCTGCTTGCACACAAACAGCTGGAGAAGCAGAAATAGACACTCCTACCCACCACCCCTCACACAACATCAAGTTTCTCCTTTGCTCCTCAAGGACTGGCAACAACTGGGTTCCTAAATGCCCTTCAGGCTCTGGGGAAGTGCATGCCCTCACAGCATGGGCATTATCAACCCTGCTTGCCCCAGGCTAGCTTGCAGGGACATGGCACACACACAGATCTTGTGCCTCATCATACGAAGGGCTGTACAAATCAGCATCTCATCCCAAAACCGACATGCAGCTCTGACCAGACTGCAACTGGTTCTAAAGATTCTTTCACCTAATTTGCTCTCCTTTGCTCTTAAAAAGGGGAAAGGAAACAATTTCTTCCAACCATCCAAAAACCAGGCAGAAAGCTGCATTTAACAAAGACCAGAAAAGCGATACCAAACTGCTCATGGCTCATCTCCAGGCTTTAATTTCACAAGCTGGAGAGCAGAAGGAAGGAGGGGCACACTTCCCAGCCCGCAAAATTCATCTTTTCTGTCTCAAAGTGACATGTCATTGTTCTATCTGCCCATCCAGCTGCAGCACTAACTAGGGCTTGATAGGCATGATCTAGCACTTTGCAACATGACAGGGAAGATCATCCTGTAGGTCTAGTTGGGAAACGCAGGTAAAGGAAGACACCGAAGTGTCTGGCCCACATCCTGAAGCAAACAGGACCTGAAAGATGCAGCTGGAGGACCACAGTGGGACAGTGATATACCCTCAGACAAGACGGACATAGCAGACACAAGCAGAGAGAGGAGGGCAGTGGGATGCCTACAGGGAAAAAAGAGGTGTAGAGGCCACCAAAGCAAGAGGACTTCAGTGGCTATGCCTTGGTTGGCACAAAAGGCTTGGCAGATTCAAGGAGGGCACCACACTGCCCACTGAACTGCCCACAGACAGGAATTCTCCTTACCTTTATTATCTTAAGAACCACTCACCTACCTCAGGGTCACAACACCAAAATGACCTCCCTACAGCTCTCCCCACACCACCCTTCCCAAAGAAACTCACAGCCCCACTGAGGGACCAACCTTACCTCTTTCCCAGTACTGATCACAGATTCCAGCAGGGCTCCCATGTAGGAGATGGAGGATTCAGGTATGTCCGCGTGGCTACACAGAAGAAGACAACAGTGCATTATAGCTACAGCATGCTAATCCACCCATTCTGACACTATGCGCTGCACCACAGTCAAGGGTCAGTCCAAGGATGAGGAATCCCTCCATACAGGAACATTGCAGTGAGAAGACCAATCTCTCTGTGTTCCTGCCATGCCCAAGTTACCCATGCAACACGGCACAGCAACTCATGCAGCTTCAAAGGATTCAACATCAAAGCTGCCAACGTGCAGCCCCTCCTCAAAAAAAATTCCTCCTCAAGCTAGGACAAAGAGACCCAGGCAACACCTTCATCCTGTGCGACAGGGTCTTGATTTTGGCAGAAGGGATAAACCACCACAAGGAGGCTCTCCAATGCCACAGGAAAGCCCAGAAGGCACACACTGGGCCTTCTGTGAACATTACAGGGCATCAGAGAGTTTTGTGAAATGCCCTGGAAGGTCCAGGAGGCTTCTCTTCCAGCTCTGCCAACAGTGAGTGTCCCACCACCCCTGTAACATCTGCATGTAAAGGTAGGACCATGCCACCCATGCCCTCAGCATCACCACTAGCAGAAGCTAAGGCAGCAGGTGTTTGCCCTCCCGATCTTCTCTTGGGAAGCAACTCACAGCATCACGACCACAACTGAAATTACTTCCAGAATTCTCAAAGCCAAAACAACCCACAGAGTTAGCTTTCCACTTCTGGGGACAACGGGGATACCACAGACAAGAGCAGCAGTGACACACACACAGGTGCTGGTCCCCCAGCCTCAGGTGATGCTTGGCACAACTTACAGCTTCAGCAGGTGCCTGACGATCTGCTCAGGAATGAGGCGTTTCTGGGAGGCAGTGTCAGCCTCCCACAACACTGCCTCGCAGATGCTGCCATCCTGGAACCGACGCAGCTCCGATTTGTTCCCCCAGAAGGTTTGGAAGTCCAAAGCCTGTGAGAAGACATTGGCCAAGCCAGGCCATGGACACAGGTCACCACTGGGACCAACCAAACCATTCCCATGACTGTCAGCCAGCCCCACAGCCGTCTGCAACCACCAGCTCTGCTCCACCCTACTCAACACAAGCACAGCTCCCCTCACCTCAGGGTGATCGGCCTGCGGTCCCTTCTCCAGCACACTGGCAGCAAACCCAGGAGTAAACAGGATCCCAAATGTCAGGGGTCCAACATCCTTGTGTTTTGGGGGCTCAGCGTCAATTGGCCACTGTGGGAAAATGGGAAACATGAACCACAAGGACAGATGATGCAGCTGGAGCAGCAGCTGCTGGAATACTGGGCAGCTAGATGAACCTCCCGCTATGTGCTCACAGGTGCCTAGACAAGCATGGCTAGGCAAAGTGTGATTTAAGGGGTCTCCCCAGTGAAAATATCAGTTGTTTTCACCCTGACACATTACTGGGCCAGGACTTCTGACAGACCAAGCCTCCCAGCTGCACACCACACCCCAGTGAAGGGCCTCAGGTCCTCTATCCCCCACAAAGGGTACAGGCCTGTCTCCCTCCCCATTAAGCAAAGGTCCCCTCATATTCCCAACAGCGCCACAAGAACCCACGTGCTGCAAAGTATGCAGGGCCACTGCTGAGTGCATTACCTCAGGGATCTGGGGCAAGGAGTGAGCCACGAGCAGCGCTCTCCTAGCCAAACCACGGGCCAGCAGTGAGACAATGAAAGGAAGGGCTGTGGCCACATAGTTCCCACCCCGATCCATCAGTTCGTTCAGTAGCTCCATCTTCTTACAGGCACCTTGCAGCTTGGAAACATGCTTCAGGCTACAGGAGGAGAAAAGCTGGTCACACCTCTGCCACTAAATCCTTTCTGAGAGAGAGATACACTAGAGGATGGATGAAGTGGGGAGCTGAGGGCCCTGGCCTAGGATAGGGGCTACAAGAAGAAACCCTGCACTTTGGCATATCAAGATGCACCACAGGAGGTGCTTGTCCTTGGGACAGTCATCATTCCCAAAGGCCAAAGCATTGCCCTCCTCCTCCTGGGAGACCATCTAGACAGCAGAAGCAGAACGCAAGAAGCATCAGTGTCTACGTCAGAGCTAGCAGAGCCACCTCTCACTATGCAGGTCCGAATCCACTCCAGTCCTAAGCCAGAAGCAGCCCTCCTCTATGAACAGGCTCCTCAGCCTTACCCCACCAGTACAGCAAGACTCACTGGAAGACATGGTCAAAGGTTCTGAGCATGGGCTTCGCGGTCATGAGCAGCACCTGAAAGCCATCTACCATTTGATCATCCAAAATTTCCATGGATCGCTTGGCTTCAAACTGGACCTGAGCAGGTAGACAAGACAGAGAAAGAGCATGAATAGGAGGGTATTGGGAAAGCAAATTCCTCTAGCAGCAGTCATCAATGCTCCGCAGCCAGCCACAGTCATCCTAGCTTCATGGTCACTACCAGATCCTCATTCCAGACAGCCTCTGTCCTCAGCATGAAGCCAAGTCACCAACAGCTGTCACTACTGGCCCGACAGTCCCTTCTTGATATCCTTGCCATCAGGGTGGCTTTTTTCTCCTCCAGAACAGTTATTTCTGCTAAAAGGCCACTTAGCTTCACTCAAAGGTGTCCAGGAAGAGGAGAACAACTTTCATACATCATTAAAGCAAGACAGACAAGGCAGCAGTACTTGCAAGTACTTCATAAAATCCATTTCTAGGCTTCTGAGCTGGAGAATGACATTAAAAGCTTAAAAAGCAACACTGAACCCCATCCCTATGACCAACATCCTCCTCCAAGATGCCCAACCATGCTCTGCCTACATGAGCTCACTCCTAAGACAGCATCTCAGGTTGCCACCACAACTTGCTCCATACCTGGTGGTATTTGCTGGCAGTTATATCAGCACAGAGATTCACCAGCCCAGAGGGATCCACGAAGACCACTTCAAACACCTGGTGGAAGTCATCCAGGGTAGGCTGGAAAAGCAAACACAGTGCTACAGCACAGCACAGGCACCATCACCTCATAACATCACTGTAACAGGTACAACCCTGCCCAGGCAGCACAGCCAGACACAGACACAAGAGCCCTCAAGGGCTGCTCACCAGAGAGGCATCCACATCCTTTGCTAGGCTGATTCCCATCTCGCTCAGGTCAGTGGTGGCTGTGTGCAGACAGAAAGAAAAAAGTCACATCATCACCACCCACAACTCCCCTACTGGTGACACGTGCCAATACCACCATGGTCTCGCAACATTAGCAGTGCTACAACACAATGCTGGCCTCCACCTTGTGATGGGACCTACCTACTCCTCTGCAAGCTGGGCCATCCAGCCCCATCCTGCTGTCTCATAACTTCCTATCCATCCCGCACACAGGGTTTCAGCATCAGAGAGAGAAAAGCCATGATTCTCCCCTCCTTCACTGTTTGGGCTTCATGGAGAGATTCTGCCGACCCCAGCCTTTTGCTGCCATGAAAGGCCCCTGGAAACTCACCCAGGAACTGCAGGGTGCTCCTCAGGACCTGGTACCCACTCATCATCTTGACAATCTTGCGTTTCACCAGCAGGTAGGCAACCAGCATGGAGATCAAGAAGCCACTGAAGCACCCCAAGCCCTGTGAAAACAGAGGGCTGAGTCAACAAGAGGTCAGTGAGGCACCACAAGCCCCAGAGCCCACCCCGTGTGACTGCTTCTGGCCTCTGTCTTCACTGAGCCTCAGTGCCCTCAGGGTAAAGCCCTTGTACAACAAGCTGAGATATGGAACCCCTTGAGGGAAGGCAACACCTCAAAATTCTTTAGGAAATGGGACAAATTCCACCACCTGCAGAAAAACCATACCCAAAAAGACAATACATCATTCCAGGGATCTCAAAAAGCGTGACTGTCTGGTACACAGATTCAATTCAACTCACAGGGGAGGATGGAGCTCCTTGAAACCTAACAGAGCTCAAATGAGAGTCACAAGCCCACCACAAACACACACTAGGACCAAACAGTCATCCTTCCATGCCTAGGAAGGTAGAGAAGGGCAAAGGCAGATTAGCCAGGTGAGCAGAGCCTACCCTGTCCCCTGGCACAGGGCATACCTTGCTGAGCTGCCGCTGGTTCAGCCAAACTTTGAGAAGGGCCAGGCCATCCTTCATGCCTGGGAAGTCCGAGGCTGCGTTAGACAAGAAATGCAGGTGGGAGACCAGCACCGTGTCACAGAGGATAGAGTTGTTGTAGTGTGGAGTCGCGGGCTCAGCAAATCCTGTGTGGGTAAACAACAGCACGTTTGACCTAATCATAAGCCTCCGTTCACAGGAGTGCACCCGCTGCAGCAAACCCGCCTCTGAGTGCCAAGTGCAGTCTCTGGCTGAACTGAGCAGGCTCATGCTCCCCCAGCCCCAGGCCCTACCTTCTTTAGGGGTGCTCTGCTCCATGAACCAGGCTGTCCGGACATTGTTCTTGTTGGGATAGAAGCGGCTAGGTTTGAAAAGATCAGGGGGAGGACAGGCATGGAGTCGGACAGTAACCATCTTCTCATCCTTGCCTGTAAGCACCAGGGGATAGATGTGCAAGAAGAAGAGTTGTCAGAGACCAAATTGACAAAATAGGGAGCATCTCCACCTTAGGGAAAGGAAAACTCTCCTTCCCAGCAAAGCTCAACAGCAGTGGAAATCACCTCAGAGCAGAGAGTGACCTCATCCCACGGCCAACAACACCCTGAGGTCACACAGCTCATGTCCCAGCCCCACCTTCATGCGCACTGGCCGGCCTGGCACCCAAGCACTCTCCAGCCTGACCTCGCCTTGCAACATGAAATGCCTTGCCCCAAACCCACTATCGCCTGGGATCTGCATAAAAAAGCATCACCCAGCAGCCTATGCATCTCACATCACCTCAAAGAGCCAGGCTGCACAGGGCAGCCTGGGGAAGGCAAAAGGATAGTTGAGAGCAGGTATGGGTAGAGCAAGAAGGACAGAGCTAAACACAGACATGTTTTTGAAGGGTTTGCTTCACATTCTGCAGTACCTACAGGGTGGGCCAGCCAGCGAGGCCAAGGCTGGGGAGGTCAGCCAGGCTGCAGAGGGGGATTCAGAGGGGAAGAGACCTTAAGGACTAGTCCAGCAGGTGCTGGTCTAGTGGGTGCTAGTCCCAGTTGTTGTGTGGAGGGAAAGCACAACTGGGAGCATCAAAGCTCCAAAACTGATCACCAGTTGCGATGACAGCCCTCACCAAACGGCCTGTTACACAGCATAAGACCACTACCACCCTCCTCTTAACACCAGCACCCACTCACAGCTCCCACCAGAGCAAGGCACAAGTGCTACCTTGAGGCCTCAGGAGCAGGATAGGCTTGAGGTGATTGTCATTCATGTAGGCAAACTTCACACTGCTGAACAGCTTCTCCTTGGACAAGTGCTGCGCGATGTGGGCCAGGTACAGAGCTCTCTTCCGGTGGTAGCGCTGATTCAGGTTATCTTTGTCCTGGAAGATTTCCTGGGAAAAGAGGAATGGGGCAAGCCTCACCTGCCTGCAGAGCCTGGTTCCGCCCAAGGCACCACACCACCCCAGGTTCCTCTGGAACCCCACAAGAAATGCTATCTCAGGCATGTGGCTACAACCCCAAGGAGCTCCAAGGCAGTCAGGAGCACCACCTAGCTGCCAGCTCACCTGGCTCTAGGATCACAGAGCACAGACATACAGATAAATAGGGCATCAATTCATCTCAAACCATGAGAACAAGTCTGGGCAGGAAGGGGAGGGAGCACTAGAGGGGTAACAACCCGCAAACATCACCCTCCCTTTAACATAGAGTCTGCATCTAGAGCATAAGTGCAATACGGTACAAAGCTGGACAGCATCTATCTCCCTGGCAACATGGAAGAGGTTCAGGACAGATAGAGAGAAGGAAAATCCTCATGAGGAACTAAACCTCAAAGCAGCTGAAAGCTCTGACTGAGCGTGCGGTGAGGCTGCAGTGTCCAGCTCCCCATGGAAGCCACCACACAGCATGTCCAGATGCTGCAACCTCAGTCAGGAAGAGTGAGAACAGGATAGGGGCTGCAGGAATTGGAAGGACCTCAGCCGAGCCCCAGCCCAGTCAAGAGCAGGCATGACCAGACTCACCCGCGGCATGGTCACCGCCATGTCCACGTTGACCTCTGGCTTAATGCAGGTGCCCAGCAGGTAGCTGCCCACCACCTTCAGCTCAGCCGGTGGCAGGAAGCGGAACTTCCCCTTCACACTGAATGGCACCTGCAGGAAAGGAACCTTCACGCCGCTGGAGAGCCAGGTCTGATCGGTGAGCTGGGAGTAGACAGAAAACAGAAAGTGCTCTAAGCATCGCTAACAGCAGGAGCAGGGACCGGGACTCCTCTCCCGAGCCTGCAGCCCGTTGTCCCCTCTTGCCATCAAGATAAGGCAGAGTAATATCTTTTCAGACCCTTAGGGAGATCCTTGAGGACTTCTGCTTGCACAGCAACTGCCAAGCTGCCCCATACAGAGGTATTGCCAACATCTCCTTCATCCCTCTGGAACCTACCTCTGTTTCTGAGGTCTCTGGGATAGCATTGAGCAGGCTGTTAATTTCACGGAGGAAGGCATCAATTTTCTTCTTCTTCGTCTCCTTTAACGTCACCTCCTTCAGAAGCTCTTCAATCTGTAGGCAGAAAGGGGACCATCAAAAGCAGCTGCAATACTGGAATTGCTCCTACCCCTTGCCTTCTTCCCCCAGCACCAACCACAAGCCCGGTGAAGCGGGCAGCAGGTGAGCTGGGGAACAAAGCCGTGCTTCTCCACAAACGCTGACAGAGCTAGGAGTCAAGTCAGCCCATGGACAGAAGCTCCTGCCACGTCCTGTGAAGGACTGGATGGCAGTCAGCTCCATCCCACCAGCTTCTGTGTGAGTTCCAGCCACAAAATGCTGGTGTGATCCATGCAGGCACAGCCCTCAGAAAGACTAACAGCTAACACATGACTGCTTGCTTTCTTTCCCAAGACACAAATAATTCCCCCTGTTCCATACAGAGGCTGCTCACAGACAGGAGCCAGGGGCAGCTGGTGATGTTAATCCTCTCTCCGGTAAGCAATAAACCACTGCAGCGAGGGGTGTGAAGGCCACGCTCTCACCACACTGTATTTATGTGATGGAGAGGTTCAATATTCATGGTACACACGAGGCACAGAGCCTGGCGCAGCATGGTGACAGGAACTGCAGTGGAAAATATGGAATCATAGAATGGTTTGGGATGGAAGGGATCATGAAGGTCACCCAGTTTTAACCCCCCTGCCATGCACAGGAGCATCTTCCACCGGATCAGGTTGCTCAGAGCCCCACCCAACCTGGCCTTGAGTGTTTCCAGTGATGGGGCATCCACTACCTCTCTGGGCAACCTGTGCCACAACTCAACATAACAAATTTCTCCTCTTTACTTTCAGACTATTGCCCCTTGCCCTGTTGTCACAGACCCTGCTGAAAAGTTTTTCACCATCTTTCTTAAAAGCCTCCTTTAATTTTTCAAATGCTGCAGTAAGGTCTCCTCAAAGTCTTTTTTTTCCAAACTGAACAACCCCAGCTCTTTCAGCCCCACTTCACAAGGGAGGTGTTCCAGGCTTTTGATCCCTTCTGTGCCCTCCTCTGTACCTGCTCCAAAAGGTCCATGTGCTGTAGGATTCCAGGTGGGGTCAGTATCAGCAATACAGAACCATGGAACGGTTTGGGTTGGAAGGGACCTTAAAGCATGGACCTCCCACTGGACCAGGCTGCTCAAGGCCCCATCCAACCTGGCCCTGAACCAGGGATGGGGCAGCCACAGCTTCCCTGGGCAACCTGTGCCAGTGCCTCACTGCCCTCACCGCAAAGAATTTCTTATAAAGCATAGGAAGATTCCTCTAGGAGAAAGCTGTCCAAAGTGGGACTCGGGTAAAGACCCAGGAGGACACATCAGCTTTTGGAAAGGTCTGCTAGAAAGCAGTTACCACTGAGCCTGGTCCTGGCTGACCCCATCCACATACCAAGGGTGTATTAACATTGCTCCAGACCAGCTTTGCATTCAGAAAAATCTTTGTGCACAGCAGACTTGCTGTAAAGACCTTCAAAGGCAGCTTTGCAAAATCAACACACAGAAGCACAAAACCATAGAATGGTTTGGATTGGAAGGGACCTGAAAGCCCATCCAGCTCCAACCCCCCTGCGATGGGCAGGGACACCTCCCAGCAGACCGGGTGGTTCATGGCCCCATCCAACCTGGCCCTGAACTAGGGATGGGAGCAGCCACAGCTCCCCTGGGCAACCTGTGCCAGTGCCTCAGCACCATCATCTGGAGAATTTCTTCCTAACGTCTAATTTAAACGTTCCCCCTTCCGATTTAAAGACATTTCTCACTCCAGGCCCTTGCAAACACCCCGGCCCGCCCTGTCCCTGCCCGGATTCTCGGCGCTCGGGGGGCTCTTCCCCCGGGGATCCCTGGCCCGGGGCTGACCTGCAGGCGGAGCAGGCTGGAGTGGAACAGGTCCTCGGTCTCCTTGAGGCGGCTCAGCTCCTCGCTGGTGGGCGGCCGGTACAGCTCGGCGCGGCTCAGCTTGGCGGGACGCAGCGCCGGGGCCGCCGCCGCCTCCTCTTCCTCGCCGCGACTCCTCCTCCTCTTCCCGTCCCGCGCCGCCTCGGGAGAGCCCTGCGGGGACAAACCGGCTCGGTCGGACCGGGGAGCGCGGAGCCCCGAGCCCCGCGGAGCCCCGAACTCACCGCCATGGCCGCCCCGCACGCGCCCGCGCCGGAAACACGTGCGGAGCCGCCCGCCCCGCCGCGCGCCCGGAGCCGCTCCCCATTGGCTGCGGAGGAGAGAGCCGCGCGGCGATTGGCTGCGCGTCAGGGAACCGCGCTCCCATTGGCTGGGAGTGAGAGCGCTGGGTTTCTATTGGCCGGAAGTGAGAGCGCCGGGCTCCTATTGGCCGGGAGTAAGAGAGCCGGGCTCCCATTGGCTAGAAATGAGAGAGCTGGGCTTCTCTTGCCTGGTACTGAGAGAGTCGGGCTCCTATTGGCTGGGAGTGAGAGATCCGTGCCTCTATTGGCTGGGAAGGAGAGAGCTGGGTTTCTATTGGCCGACAGTCAGCACACCGGGCTCCTATTGGCCGGGAGTAAGAAAGGCGGGCTCCTATTGGCTGGGACTGAGGCATGCTGTGCTCCTATTGGCTGGGACTGAGGGATGCTGTGCTCCTATTGGCTGGGACTGAGGGATGCTGTGCTCCTATTGGCTGGGACTGAGGGATGCTGTGCTCCTATTGGCCGGGACCGAAGGATGCTGTGCTCCTATTGGCTGGGACTGAAGGATGCTGTGCTCCTATTGGCTGGGACCGAAGGATGCTGTGCTCCTATTGGCTGGGACCAAAGGATGCTGTGCTCCTATTGGCTGGGAACTAAGGTTGCTGTGCTCCTAATGGCTGGGACCGAAGGATGCTGTGCTCCTATTGGCTGGGACTGAAGGATGCTGTGCTCCTATTGGCCGGGACCGAAGGATGCTGTGCTCCTATTGGCTGGGACTGAAGGATGCTGTGCTCCTATTGGCTGGGACTGAAGGATGCTGTGCTCCTATTGGCCAGGACCGAAGGATGCTGTGCTCCTATTGGCTGGGAGTGGGAGCACCTGTGTGTAAAACTTCCCAGAAATCTTATTCGTATTCTGTAACTCCCCAAGGTCTGAGTTTAATGTTATAAACTTTACAGCAGTGAAGTCCCCTGCTAATTTGGAGCTTGCTCTGTCTCTCCTTGCACTGGTGGTGGAGAAAGGCTTCAAACAGAAGGGATTGCAGAGGGCACACCTGCCCAGCACATACCACGATGCATACAGAGATTATCATCTCCAAAGGGTGAACCGTGCCTGGAAAACACTGGAAGAAAACACGTGATCAGAGTGACATTCTGCCTAATTGTCAAAAAAATAAAATTGCTTAGATCAATTTAACTCTAGCATCAATCAAAAATATTCCACTTTTGGTAATACTATTTCTTGTACCAGGCTCCATATGCACATTCAGAGCAGGGCTGCACACACGTACACACACACACACACAGAGCAGGGATGAATGGACATACAGGGCAGGGATGAACACAAACACACACACAGAGAAGGGATGAGCGCACACACACAGAGCAGGGATGAATGGACATACAGGGCAGGGATGTACACATACACGCACACAGAGCAGGGATGAACGGACACACACACAGAGCAGGGATGCACACACACACACAGACACACAGAGAAGGGATGAGTGTGCACACACACACACACAGGGCAGGGATCAATGGACATACAGGGCAGGGATGTACACACACACACACAGAGCAGGGATGAACACACACACTCACACAGAGCAGGGATGAACGGACACACAGGGCAGGGATGCACACATACACACATGCAGGGATGAACACACACACACACACTCACACAGAGATTAGGGATGAACACACACACACACACAGAGCAGGGATGAACACACACACACACACACAGAGCAGCAGCAGGGCTGAGCGCAGACTCTGAGCAGCATCACCTGCCATTTGCACCGTGCAGTTTGCTGGGAATAAAATCAAAGGCCTGGAACACCTGCCCTATGAAGGGCGGTTGAGAGACTTAGGGTTGTTCAGCCTGTAGAAGACTCCAGGGAGACCTTAGTATGGGTTTTCACTACTCAAGTGGGGCTTAGAAGAAAGATGGGGGAAACACTTTGAAGTTTAAGCAGGGCCTGTAGCAACAGGACAAGGGGTAACGGTTTTGAGCTAAAATAGAAGAAGTCTGGACTAGGTGTTAGGAAGAATTCTTTTATGCTTAGCATGGTGAAACACTGTCACGGGTTGCCCAGATAGTGGTGGATGCCATGTCCCTGGAAACATTAAGGTCAGGTTGGACTGTGCTCTGAGCAGCCTGATCTAGTTTAAGATGTTCTTGCTCACTGCAGGGTGGTTGGACTGGATGGCCTTCATGGTCCCTTCCACTCCAAAGCATTCTATCATTTTATCATTCAAAAGGGCTGAATAGGGCCTTGGAAATCTTCCTTCTCTATTCAGAGCCTTGGATGGATCAGCAGCAGAGCTGTGCTGCTCTCTGATGTGGGGGGTTTCAGGCAGCCCTGCATTCCCCAGCATTTGCTAAACACAGTGAAGGCAGAACCATTCCCTGCACCCAGAAATGAGATTTATTTGCCAAAGCAGCCAGGCTGACCTGGTAGGGTGAGTGCAGAGCTGCTTGTGCACCAGAAAGCCAGGCACTGGTGTGTTGGGTTAATCAGGGTGGACGTCCCCTACGTGACATACAAAGAGCAGGAGCAGGGCAGCCTGAGCCCTGGAACAGGCACCAGGAGCAGGGCTGGGTTTGCAGCTGCCTACCTGTGTGTTACTGGAATGGGAGAAGTGTCCTCTTGTATATGCCATTACATATATACAGGCCTTTACAGAGGCAACTCCAAACCCCACATCCAACTGGATTTGGGTTGTCAGGGTGTTTAAATGCCCATCCCGCATGTGTCCCTGAATCAGAGGTCACAGATTTTGGACTCAGATAATTTTAGTTCTGTTTCCAGCTGTTTGACTGACTGTATAGGGTTTCATTCACTTTCCCGCACCCTGTCGTGCACCTGTGTGAAAAAGATGTTGTGACTCCAGTAGGACTGTCCTTTAGAAACACTCTGCTCTGGAATATGCAAACCCAGCCCAGAGCGTGTCATCTCCACGCCAGATCCCAATTCTTCTCCCTGAACCCTGGCCACCTTCAGTTCTGTTTTTTTTCCTGCACTGTGGGAACCCGATAAGCTGGATCTCTTTGAGAACAAATACACAGGCATGTTAAGACAGAGGGCAGAAGATCACATATCCATCCTGAAGGTAAACGTAGGAGTTCAGAGGACTCCCCAGTGGATTGGGCTGAGCTCCATTCCCAACACAGGATGCCTAGCAAAATCATCCCATTGCTGTGGGCAGTGCTTGTGGGAAATATGAGCAGGTTTAGGGGAAAACAAGCAGGTTTAGGGGAAAGATAAGCAGCCTCAGTGTTGGAGGGAGAAAAAAAAATAACAAGCTGGGTGTTTCAGAAGATGTTTGCCACTGATTTTCTGTCTGCCCTGAAGGTCTTTGCTGCATCTGGCTTGCAACAGAGCAGGGCATGCTCTCACCCTCACCTCTGCTAGGGAAAGCAGAGCGATGACATGTCCGCTGGTGCCTGTGGCTGCCCAGCTTTCACCCAACAGAGCTTGTTTGCACACGCTGCTGCTGCACAGCATCTCTGCCTGGGAAATGCCGGTGCTATGCTCCTGCTTAGGGCCAGGCATCATTCCCATTCCCAAAAAAGGGCTGGCATCATCCTACGTGTCTCCTGACCTGCTACCTCGCTGGGCATAGTCGCTAGCATCACTGCCAGGAGCCCCTTCCAGCCTCATATCCCCAATATTTGACAACTTCCATACAAGAAAACCTGCTGAAAGCCGAGTCTCAGCCTTGTGTCAGCTAAGGGACCACAGCTCATGCAGGTGGGTATTTGGCTCCTGCTTTCCAAGGAGAGTCTCCTGAGAGACAAGCTGACCTGTTGTTGTATTTAGGGACCACCTCCTGCACACACTTTGCAGGGGATACGAGTGATGGCTAAAGGTATGAGGTGAAGCTTCTGATCCCTGTTACTGCTTGTGGCAGCTCCTGCCTGGCCACTGTATCACAGCCTCTCAGTCCCAGCCACCAGCAGCAACTTCCACAGCCCTCTCCAGAGCATCCCAGAAGAGGGGGTTTGCCCTTTGTAACCTCTGAATCACTCCATCCCAGTGGCCAAGGTTGGGTCCCGGCCCCTTGACCTGTGGAGAAGACCTCACTTCCTTCACCCACGCCCATCCACACACTCCATTGCACTCCCTTGCACCCCAAGGTCACCTCCAAAATTGACTTCCAGTTAGTGTAGGTGTTTGACTCCCATCCAGTTTTGCAAGTAATTCTTATGCACAGCCCCAGTGACTGCACTGAGTGCAACTACAGCGTCAGCTCCTAACATGGGAGGAATTTGTCCAAAAGAAACAGATACTTTGCTAGAGAAGCTCCCGTTCCCCCTTCTCCCCTACCGCTCTTGACATGACCCTGTGTTCCAGCTGAGCTCCTTTCTTCATTCCAAATTCATCACGCTTCATCTCCACTGTGCCACACTCCTCCCCAAGACGTGATTCCCTGCCTGACACCTCCAGGTGCTGTGGGCATACCTACAGTGTCAGGCTCCCCTCTGATTTAAGGTGAGGGTAATTACTGCTCTGGCAGGATTTTTAGGAAGGCTGGGAAAACCAGTTTGGTCATCCTGGGCCTCAAGGTCACATCCTTGTGTTGCCTGAGAGCAAGAGATGAGGATGGACTCAGTCAGCAGCAGGTCCATGGTCACTGGGGTGCCCTTCATACAAACTCCTTGGCACCTCCCTTATCCCCTACCGTCCCCGAGATGGGTTGTAGTGCCCAGCTAAGGTGGAAGAACCAGCTCCAGGGCTGGCCCCAGGAAGGAACTGGATAACAGGGATGTGCTTGGAGCCTCCCCGGCCTCCTGACACCCGCTTCCAACTCTCACCGTCCCCACATTTCCAGCTGAAACCCTTTACCCCACAGCCTCCCAAACAGGCATGTTGCATGTGCAGACACAGAGATACACGTGCACATGTGAACGTAGTCCCTTCTTATGTTGGGGATTCCAGAACTGGACACAGTACTGCAGATGAGGTCTCACCAGAGAGGAGCAGAGGGGCAGAATCCCCTCCCTCACCCTGCTGGCTGTGCTGCTTTTGATGCAGCCCAGGATACAGTTGGCCTTCTGGGCTGCGAGCGCATGTTGTCGGCTGATGTTGAGTTTCTCATCAGTCAGCACCCCCAAGTCCTTCTCCACAGGGCTGCTTTCAATCACATCATCCTCCATCCTGTATTGAAACCATGGACATTAGGAAGTATCTAGACATTAGGAAGTATTTCTTTACCGTGAGAGTGGTACGACACTGAAACAGGTTGCCAAAGAAAGTTGTGGATGCCACATTCCCGGAGGTGTTCAAGGCCACGTTGGATGGGGCCTTGGGCAGCCTGATCTAGTGGAATGACCCTGCCCATGGCAGGTATTGGAACTAGATGGTCTTTAAGGTCCCTTCCAACCCTAACTACTCTATGATTCCATGATTCTATGATTGCCCCAACCCAGGGGTAGGACCTTGCACGTGGCCTTGTTGAACCTCATGAGGTTCACACAGTTTCACTTCTCCAGCTTGTCCAGGTCCCTCTGGATGACCTCCCGTCCTTCTGCTGTCACAGCGCAACACTCAGCTTGGTGTCATCTGGAAACTTGCTGATACATATAAACACATATGCACACACCCCCTCCCTACACACCCCTACACATACACATGCACGTGTACACACAGACGTGCACATAAACACACATTTGCACACGTGCATGCGCACATACAAATACACATTTACACACATACAGACTTACAAAGATGCACATATATGTACAGACACACAACTACAGATACATACACCACTCACTGCACTCGCAGAGGGAGCCACAGCAAGAAGCTGCTGGCTCTGCTGGAGCCTAGGGGACCTGGGGACACTGCAGGGAGCTCAGGGAGGTTAGGGGCACTGGAGTGGGTCAGCACCTGGATGTGTCCCCCTGGGGCAGCCAGGCAGCCAGCCTTGCAGTGGGACATACTACCAGTGACGTCTTTCCCAGAACAGGTTATTTACTGAAGTATTTAAGGACATAGCAAGTCATTAATTACAACCCATCCTTCTGCACTAATACAAGCAATAATAAAAAAAAAAATTTTACTGTATTCCACACCTTCTGCCCACCCTTGTAGGTGTGACACACCTCCCACGATCCCACCTTGCCCAAAGAGCTGCAGCATGGTCCCAGCTGCCCACACATTGCTGAGGTCCCACTTCCAATCACACTTCCTCCTGCATGAAACCCCCCAAGGAATCAGAGAAGTCCTTCCTCGTGACTCTTTCCCCAGGAATCTGCAGATTCCTATCCCAGGTGAAGTTACTCCTGGGTATTTCTAACCAAGGGTGCACATCCTCAAGCTATGTGTACCAGCATTTTCTCAGCATGGCATCCCAAAGCTCCTGCTTCCCTCAGAGGCACAGGCGGATGGCAAGCTATCATCAACAGACCCCTGGGAAAAACCCACATTCACACCAGCTGTCCAGACACCACCACCAAAATTCAACAGTGACATCTTTCAGACAGCAAAACTCCCCAAAATAACCTTCATATTTCCTTTAAAACATCTACATCACCCTAAAGAAGCCACAACACAGCTCCCCGCTACTTTCACAGACACAGCTAAGCCACCCAAATACCTGTTGCTGTGTCCTACACAGTCAACCCCAAGCCCCAGGAGGTCCATGCCCATCAAACTGAGAGCAAAACCCACAATCCATCCCTTCAGTCTACACAAATAGAAATCATGTGTGGGCAGCCTGTCACCCCACACTCGGACGAGCTAGTGCAGCAGCCAGTACATGAAATATCTCCCATAATGGTATTAGTGGCATAACAGGCATAACCCGTTGGGTTATTTCTGCTTCCATCTGTTCCTCACTTGGTGCTTCACCAGTGCTGGCAGGGCAGGGCTGTCCTTTCCCCTGGGACACGAGGCAGACCAGTGGTAATGTTGAACCACTGGCAGGGATTGCTGGTGTCCCAAAAAGGGGGAATTGCAGAAGAAAAAGGAAGTTGCTGCTCCCATCCACCTCTTTATGCCTGGCAAAATGAAAAATCTGCTGGTGATTTCTGGACACCATTCCTGCAGTTTTTTTTCAGGGGAACCCAAATCCCTTTGGCCTGCTGAAGCTTTTTTGAAGAAAGGTGCTAGAGACCCCAGCCCAGCAAACTCATGCCCCCAGCTTTTGAACCCACTGAGCTGATGGAGGGGCCACCAGGAGCATGGGGAGACACACGGCTGCTTGGTGCTGCCTTTCCTGGGAGCATCTTTCAAAAACCTGAGCACAAGCAAACCTCAGCCTACTGTAGAGCTGATGCCCTTGACCACGTGGCTTAAACCTCTGTGCACAAGCTCACATCCACAAACACGTCCATCCTAGCTCCCTTTGCTCCTACCCCCAGGAATGCCACTAGCACTGTACACATCCAGCGGGAAAGAGCTGCAGTCAGATGGGGCTGCCAAGCGTGTTTAGTCATCACAGTGACCCCAGCTCCTGCTGAGTCTGCCCTTCCTCCACACTGCCTCATACCACCCCAGGGCAATCCCACAAACACCACTGCTACAGAAATGCTCCAGTCCTATGGCAGCTGCAGGGAGCAGAATCTTGAGCTAAAACCTTGGTATGTCCTCAGGCTCAGCATCACCTGAATATGTCTCATGCTTCCTGAGGGGCAAAGCCAGCTCTTCCTGGTGCTCCCCCCACCAGACCCTTCCATCCATCCCTAACTTCGTTTGGCCACCCATGCCTGGTTTTTTTTTCTCCAAGCCCCCCAAAACCTGATGTTAGTGATAGTCCCTGGAGCGAGGCAGAAGGCCATGGTCCAGTCACGTGGGGATGTGGCGCTTCTCATCACTCAATCAATCCCTTCCAGCAGCTTTGCCCAGGTTTGATGGAGTTTCTTGCTTCTCCTGGGGAGTGGGGATTTTGTCCCACCTCAGTAGAATCTGCATTTCATTGTAGGATTAAATAGTTCCTCCCTTTGGTTTCTAAAGTACTTTCAAGTGCTTCAAATTCTCGAGCATTAATATATGATAGAGTCATCTGTAACTCCCAGACCAAAATAATCTGGTACACGGGGTGATGACACAAGAAAGCACTTCTGTAATGCTTGACAGTCCATCCCAAGTATGGCCATACCACAGAAACATGTAGCTAATGAACAATCTTCTCAATGGCCAAGAAGTGAGGGGCCACATCAGGGCAAAAAATAGGGTAAAGGAGATGTTTGTAGCCACTGAAAACAAAGCAAAACCCCAAGGGTTTCACCTTGGGATTCAGGCAGACACCCAGTGCATTCCTGGCAGCCACTGAAAGAAAACAGGTCCCACGAGAGCTGGAGCCCAGCTTCCAATTCTTCCCCCAAGGGGTCAGAGGGATGCCAAGGTCTCTCTCAGAGCTCAGGGAGGACCCAGGCAATGCAGTGCCATGTTGATTAAAACGAGTCTCAATCATCACTCTGTTGTTTGGACAGATGATGGCTCATCAAGTCTCACCTGGTTCATTAAGTGTTACCTGTCTGCATGGGGCTGGAGGAGACACTCTGCATCCCCCTGCCAGCTACAGAAGTAGCTCCAGGGCTTTACAAGGTTCACGGGATGGTACAACAGCTAGAGCCCTCCTAGGTGGGTCATACATGTACACTGGCTGGGTGCGTTTTCTGCTCCTTAGGAAAAAAAAAAAGTCTAAAAGGTCAAAAATCCAGAGATGACTAAACCAATCCATACCTACATGTCAAGGGTGGAGAGGGAGAGACTGATTTTGGCTGTCCAAAGTCAGTGTCTCTGGCAGCTTTATCTCAAATCTGTGGTGACCTAAATTACACAAAAAAAGCTAATGGGAAGTTGATATGCTTCCTAACATGCTAGCAGTGTTTTGCCTCCTTTTAAATCACCAATTTGCTTTCCACATAGATTGTTTTGTGCCCTTGTTTTTATTTTCCAGTCGCTTTTGTTTGCTTTCTGCAACAGGCAAGAGAGCAAATTTATCTGATTTCCTGGCTGTTGCTGTGGGCTTTATGCATAGCAACAAGGAGAAGAGAGAGGTTTTCTTTATTTTCTTTTTTTTTTTTCTAGTAGTAAGAAACAACCTCCAGCTTCCAAATATCACATTGGAGACACTGAGGGAGGGGAAAACCCTGTCCTCTTTCCTCTTGCAATTGTGCCATGTTTTATCAGCAATGGTTGCTTCGCCTTGTCTGTCCCACTAAAACAGCCCTCAGCAATCTCCCTGCAGTAGAATAGTGCTCTGTTTCCCCCCTCTCCCCATTGCCGTAAAATAAAAATTCAGTCTCCAGGGCAGCTCCTGAGACTAGATGTAGTGGAGAGAGCCAGAAACACGCAAATGCAGTATTTATTTATTCATGACTTAAGCCTCCAGGTGCCAAACAACCTGCAAGTGCTCACGCCCTCCCTCCTTTTCAGCCAAGCCCACTCCACATGGCACGGGCAAACGTCAGCAGAGGTGATGATTATGATAATGATGATGATGATGACTTTATTAATTGAAATATTCAGGCTCACCTGGCTCAGATTTATCAGCTCTAGCCCTTTTCTACTTTGCCCCAGCCCTCTCATCCCCATGACTCTTCAAGACAGGTATGGTTCATCCTTGCTGACTTGATGGGGAAACTGAGGCTGAGCAGGGTGCAGGAAAGCTGAGTCAAGATTGGCATGGGCATTTGTGAAATTCCTTCACAGTTCTCCATTTTGGTCTCACTTCCCACAGAAACACAGCTTGTGCAACTGAGTTGTCTGTCTGTCTTCCAGATCACCACATAGGCAGCTTCAACTCCAGATGTAGGTGTTTCAGGGATGTTTTGTGGAATTAGGCAACTCAGCTGGGAGGAGGAGAAAGACCAAAGTGTTCCTCCACTGGGAGGAAGACAGCAGGGCATGCTGACATGCATTACTAACCACCCAAGGCTCCACAGAAAAGGGTGTTATCAGAAAGCAGCTTCAAAGATCTGCCACTCCTGCAACATCTTGCAAAAGTCTGACCTTGTGGGTGATGAGGCTGTTCTCCTGGGCCTCCTTCTCCACATGGATGAGTCCCTCAGCTCAAGGGCTGCTTTGGGGCTAGAAGGACCCTGGCTTTGGGCTGGGATGAGCCCCTTTTCCCCAGACCCTATAATCCCTGCAAAGCTGCTCTGCAAGCCAGAGCTGTCATCTGCTGAGGTCAGGGATGGCTCCCCCTTCAGGTAAGACCTCTTTGAGATATACATGAGGGTTCTTCCACTACAAAAAAACCTGGGCACTGGCTTTGGGGAATCTGGGCAAATCTGCTTTGTTGCCCTTTAGCCTGGTTTGGCCTCAAAAGGTAGGAGTTACCTGCTTTTGCTTAGACACCTGGGAGAGATGAGATAAGTCAGGGGATTACAGGGCCTTCTGAAGGCTGAACAGGGAACCGAAGGCTTTGTGCAGTATAACATCCATGTAGATCCAAAAAATCCCAAATGCCAAGTGCAGGGGTGACAGGCATGCCTGAAACTCCCAGCTGGGTGATCTCACTGGAATATCTCATACTGTCCTGTTGTGGCTTACTAAATCATCAGCAGAAGGTTCCCTTGCCCCGGGAAACGAGTCTCTGTCCTGAAAGAAACTGGCTACTGCACTCGAGTTTTGTGCTGGAGATGATTGACTCTGCTGTCATTTGGGGTTTCCTTTGCCTCCCTTCTGCCTAGTGTAGGAGAAAACACAAAGAGACAGATTCCTCGGGCAGCAATTCCTGCAGTCTGGGTGAGGAAAGCAGCAGCTCCCAAGGGAGAAAATACAGGCAGAAGACAATTTTAAGTCATCTGGGAGATGGTGGACATCTCACTTTGGGGTATTTGCCTTTGATTTATCTTTGAAACAATTGGGGGTGGGGGAGAAGCAGGGGGAGTGCAACCAAGTCTCATGGTACTTATTATAAAAGGGATGGAGTCAAAGGGGAAATCATCTGCAGCGTAAGGTCTCTGTGTCCATAGGAGGAACAGCTGTGTAGGGTGGGACTGTCCCCAGAAGACATCCATGGGAAAGGTAATGGTAGAGGCCACAAAACTGTAAGGGGCAGAGTGTGCCTGGATAGAAAAGGACCACTCATCATCATCTCCACTCTGAAGATGAGGGCATCAAAAGATCTAGCAGGTGGCAGGATCAAAACAAACCAAAGGAAATGATTCTGCACCCAAACAGGTCGTTAGACTGCGCAGCTGTTTGCCACAGGATGTTGCAAACACTTAAAATTTATCTAGCTTCAAAAATAACTAAACAAATTCACGGGAGAAAAATCTACTAAAGACTATTAAATACAAGGGCACCTCTGACTCAAGGAGACTGACTCACAAAAAAATGCCAGAAGTCAAGGAAACATTCTGGGGGAGCATCGCTTGTCCTTTCATGCTTTCAAGGGTGGACTTTCAGAAAGAGAGCTGCGTGGCTAGATAGTCCATTTCCAGATTTAAGAGTATGGAAATACTCTGTGCTGAAATGTCGTGATAGGTCTGTTACCTTACCTGCTTGAACCTGCCCCAAGAGGTTGTGGCTGTGCTGTGTAAAGCATCTCCTGGAGTCATGGGTTGTGGGGAGGGGAGACACATGGCACCCAGCAGGTGGGGAAAGTAGATAGCACCCCGTGGGACTCATGCAGGCAGGTCCTTGGAGATAGGGCGACAGTGGGGGAGTCCTTCAGTGCAGTGCCTTGATAGAGCACCAGACGCTGGCTCTTGAGCTGAGAAACCGAGCCTGAAGGCCGTGAGATAGGGGGAGTGCAGAGGGAAAACAGCCCTTGACCTGGCAGTGGGAAGTTCTGAATCTCCTGTTTTGTCCCTGTGGTGCAGGAAAACAATAACAAAAAGGAAACTATTCAAAGTGGCTAACACGTGCTCAGCAGTTATAGCCCAGGCCAGCTGCCCCAGGCCCATCTGCAGGGTCAGGCTCTGAAGGCATGAGCAGGGCATGTGCAGTGTCATCATGACCTTCATGGCCAAGATGCCCTGAGAGCTGGATGGTGAAGCACTGGTAGGAGCTGGATTCGCAGTCATCTGAATGGATGGTAGCACCTTTCAATCTTCTGGGCTGCTCTCACCTCTGTATCTATAAAAGAAACAAGCTCATTGTCCCTAAAACAGCCTCTAACTCTTCAAGCTACCACCTACCTCCATATTACTGTGCATCCACTGAATGGAAAGAATTCCATCTTCACACCAAGGGCTTTGCAAAGTGTTACCATCCCTCTGTCTGTGTGCGAAGTGGAGCGAGAGTCAGCACCAGAAGAAAGCCTCAAGGTCTCAGGTCTGGCTCTGCAGCCATACCTAATGTCAATAAAATGCTGCCAGCCACATCACCAAACAGATGCCCATGAAATACAGTCCCAAGCCTCTGCAAATATGTTCAAGGATGAGAGCAGCCATGAATGACACAGATAATATATATGCCCATGTCCTGTGCTCTGAGAGACCCTGATAAAACATTATTTGAATGTTTATTATTTTTTACAAATAATCAGAATGTTAAAAGCATTTTCATTGTGCTATTTTATAAAATCCTTTGACAGCTTTTGCAGATTTTTAGACAGCAATTAGATGTGAAAGAAGCATGTATTTTTATATATTTCACATATATGTGAAAACCATAATGTTGATGAGTGTAAACAGAAAGGAGGATAGGGCAGCAGAATTAATGGGACAATATTTTCACATACATGAAAACAAAACTAGAAAAAATGTCCTATGATCAACTCAAGCTGAAATGGAGACGGCTCTGGAAGGAACAGCTTTACACTGTTAGAGAACAAGCAAGGTGTGATGTTACTAAACCCTCCCTTATAATTTCTTTTCCTCATAAGTGATCAGGTAAATGAAAATATGTCTTACTCTAGGGAAAAACTGCATTTCTGAAGATGAGCATGTGTTCTTCTGTCAAGGGAAGGATCTGAGTGCCCTGGCAATGCTCACCAGTGCTGCGCTCAAAGAAAAGAGAAAGGAGAAACATTAAAAATGGATACTGAGGGAAGAACACGCCTGAGATGGAGAAAAACATTTATCCCAGTTGTGTGGCCTCCACGGTATTTTGGCTTCTTCTTTGCAAAGGGAAGGGTTTGCTCCCTAAAAGATGCTCGCTGCTTCTTCCAGTTCCCATTTTGCAGCATCTGCTCCGTAAGTTTTCCCTTCGAGGAAGATGCTTTCAAGCCACCACTCCATGGAGCTTCCCTGCTTTGCCCCACTCACTCCCCTCTTACACCAGAGGGACAGCAGAAAGAGGGAAGCATCTAGAACTCATTGGTTTTGGTCCTTCCTGCCAGTCAGCAAGCACATTCAGGCTTTTTTCCTTCTCCCAGGGCAAGAGCAAGGAGGGGTCCTTTGATTATCTCAGAGATACAGAGCATGCAGACCAGAGCACGAGCAAGGAGGGGTCTTTTGATTATCTCAGAGATACAGAGTGTGCAGATTAGAGCACAGGATCAGGCTGCAGTTAGGTCACACAGCTGAATACCCACCCTTGCAGCACCAGTGAATGCATTGCCCTCTCCCACCCATTTCCCATCCCATACTAGAGACAAGAACAAAAGCATTTTAATTGAAAGCAGTGTTGAAATCAGGCTCCAGATGCAAAGGTATGAGTTGGCTCTTAAACTTCTTCCCTCCTACTCTTCCAGAGTCTTGGAACATCTGTACAAAGACAAAACAAACCTCTCTGAGATAAAATCAACAGCTGATATTCTGTGCAGCATCAGAAAACTTTTAAAACTGTGATGCTCCTGCAGAGGAAACTGCCCCTAGTGCAAGCGTGCAGCACAGAACTGGCTCACTTTCATAGAATCATAGAATAGAATCACAGAATCACTAGTTTAGAAAAGACCTTTGAGATCATCAAGCTCAACTGTACCTGTCCACTACTAAACCATATCCCTGAGCACCTCATCTACCCATCTTTTAAATCCCTCCAGGGATGGGGACTCCATCACCTCCCTGGGCAGCTGTTCCGGTGCCTGAGAACCCTTTCTGTGAAGAAATTTTTCCTTGTGTCCAATCTGAACCTCCCCTGGTGCAACATGAGGCCATTTCCTCTCCTCCTATCACCTGTGACTTGGGAGAAGAGACCACTATCTACCTCTCTGCAACCTACTTGTAGGTTGTTCTAAAGAGCAATAAAGTCTCCCCTCAGCCTCCTTTTCTCTAGGCTGAACAACCCCAGTTCCCTCATCTGGTTCTCATAACACTTGTTCTCCAGCCCCTTCACCAACTTTGCTGCCCTTCTCTGGACACATTCTAGGACCTCAATGTCTTCCTTGTAGCGAGGAGCCCAAAGCTGAACACAGTATTCGAGGTGCAGCCTCAACAGTGCTGTGTACAGGGGCACAATCACTTCCCAGTCCTGCTGGTCACACTGTTTCTCATAGAAGCCAGGATGCCACTGGTCTTCTTGGCCACCTGGGCACACTGCTGGCTTGTGTTCATGGCTGTCAATCAACTTTTTTGCTATCAGCCGACTTTGTGCTCTGCCAGCTCTTGTATCAACAGCCAAGGTTCAGAGAAGAGGAACAATCAATCCTATGGGCCAGGCAGAGGCTGCTGAGATGTGCACAAGGACATGGGATGTCCCAAACCTACCATGCATTGAGAGCTTCAAGTTGTTGTGGCCAAGTGTTTCCTGCAGGATGGAGAAGCATGCAGGTAACTAATGGAGCTATGGATGTGGACTGGGATGGCAGTGCAGTAAAGTACAGAGGCACAGCACCTGCAGGACACAACCGCCCTCTGCCTCAACCACAGCTCCTCCAGGAAAGTTCTCACAAGGCTGAGCCCTCCGGCCATAGCCATGAAAACTGGGAACTGACATGCTGGTGTTGCCCCAAGCTCTGCAACTGGGTGCCAGTTGAGCAAGGAGGACCAGAGAGGGGCCAATGGAAGGAATATGGGTTCAGGGGAACTGGTGGGGTCGAGGGCAAATGTCCAACCATCAGCCATTGGCTCCTGAGCCCCTGCTCCTGCAGTCTGGCATTTAGGCACCTGTCTTCTCCAGGAGGGCCTCGCTTTTCCACAAGGGTGCATGAGCACTGCTCTCCCACACAGACAACAGTGCAGGATTTCAGCCTTGTGAGATGAGACCAGTGGTTTTCTGGTTGTTTTTTCCCAGACCCTTTAGAAGTTCTTCCCAAATTTCCGCAGGACAGCAAGCCCCAGGGTGGGGATGACTGCGCTGCTCAGTGCATTTGGGCCAGGCAGAGAGACTTCTCCAGACTTGTTCGCCTGTCTGAGAAATTTGCATTAATTAATCCTGGTGATTCAGGCTCCTGCAGGAAAGTTCAGCCTTCTCCTCTTCTCCACGCCCAAGCAGAGAGAGCACTTTTCAGGACTGAGGTAACGATCACCCTCTCCATCCCACGCAGTGCTGCTGAGCAGGGCATCTCACACACCACAGTGAGGTTACCAGAGGTCATAGCCTACCTGTGTGTAGAGAGGAGTGAGACATTGCATCTGCCACAAAAGCCCTGCAAGCATTTTTGCAGAGGGATATCTCATTTTTAGGAAGCTGGAGGTGGAGTCTCTACGAGAACATCCCCTGCCCCAACCCCTTCACTGGACCTTCGCGCCTAAGGGAGTCTCTCTACCATTCAGCCACCCGAGTCTGTTGCCTGTACCTGGGGCTTGGTGCTTACAGTGCAGTTTGGTTTTCCCCCTCTGAATCTGTTCATATTTGTTGTGGGAAAGATCATTAAAAGGCCAATTTCAGCCTGAGCCAAACCAGGTCCAACTCAACTCACTTGGCCCTCCCTTTGTTTCCTAATGGAAATTATTCTTTGCAATCAGTTTACAAGGCCCTGGGAAGAACCTGAGCTGTGCACCTTCAGCTGGCCATGCATTTTAACAGGGCTGCTGGCAGAAGATGACTGCATCGTTACTGGAGACCAGCCCGCAGAGACCACTGGAGGTACAGCAGTGAGTGAGGGTGCTTGTAAGCTCAGCTGACAGCAGCCAATAATGTGCTGGAAGTTAAAGGTCTCGACCCACAGCGGATCATGGTGTTGACGTGCACCCAGCCCTTGAACCAGGAGTGATGTGAGACCCCAAAGGGCTTCCTCGTCCCCCTCACTTGCCTTCTGTAAAATGCTGTTCCCTCTCACTATGGCTTCTGCCCAAATACAACAAGCTGTCTGCTCTGAAGGTAAAATCAGGGTCTGATGGAGCCACTCACAAGTCCACTGGGCAGCTGCTCTGCGGGCTTCTGCTCCTCCACCACACCACCAGTGTCCACCTAACCCAGACGGCTCATCCACAGGAATGGGGACAGCTGGAAGTCCCTGCTTGATGGTCACTCATTATCAAGGGAGGAACAGTCCTAAAGATCTGACACTGCAGCAGAGGTGAAGGTGATGCACCAGGGACACTGGCTTTTTTTGGTGCCTCTGCCAGAGTGCATCCAGGGTCCAACATCAGCTCATGCCAGTGATACTGACAGCTGTGCCATCTCAGCTACACTAGAATGCTTAAGATAGGGGTGTCACATGCAGCAAGAATAACTTAAAACACCAGTCCCTAACAGAGAAACTACTACTGGGACTAAACCATATGGATATCTCCGTCACATCCCCATAAATAAAGTGCTATGTCCCCCAGACCACTGCTTTAGAGGGTACAACAATCACTTTGTGATCAGATCGTAGGCTCTGAGGACCACAGTATGTACCACCGCTGCTGTGTGCAGCTGGAGGACTGTCCCTGTACCTGGCAGGTTGAACAGGCTCAAATATTTCTGTGTGCAGAGGCCAGAAAAGGAGGTGTAAGATGACCTGATGAGTCGGTTACACAAACTCTTTGGAAATGCTAACCACTGTCTGACAGGCATAAGGTCACAGCCATCACCCTCCCCAGGCCCTGGAATCACAGATGAAATAGCGTTATAATATGCTTATAATTTATTCATCAGCTGAATGAGAGCAGCAGCAGGCATTTTGATGGGAGTCTTTTATCAAACCCTTGTGATGGACTTCATCCATTTTAAGAAAAGCAAACTAGAGTAGCAATGCAAAAAAAAGAGACAACTTTATTCTACCCTAATTTAAACAGGCAGGAAAACAGGCAAATCTAAATAAGGTTAAAAAACTACACTATATGTTTTTTTTTTTTCTCTCCCTGTTTTTCTTCTGCTTTGCTGTGGAATTTCCAAACTTCACATTTCTCTGCTGGTGACTACTTTGATGCAAGAGCCTCCTATTAACCCAGATGCTGCCAAAGCATTTTCTCAGCCCTGTGAAGAGTTCTGCCTAAGGATCATTTTGCCCAGTTTTTAGATGAAAGGGAACCAAAGGGTGAATTTTGGACAGCTCTTTATCCTCCAATATTCACATTCACTTTCTTCGAGTACTTGGATACTCTGCTCCCCAAATACAGGAAACTAGTGAAGGTGAGGACTGTTGTACACTCATGCACTCCCCTTTTCAGGACGCGAGCATCAGCCCACACAGTATTGTTGCACTGCTCACTTGGGCAGCAGAGCAGAGAGCTGCACCTTGATTTCCCACACCAAATGCTTGGGGAATTTTTTGAGGGAAATCTTTTCGTGGAAGCAGAGCATTAGTGCCTCATTTGACATCCATCACCGTGGTACTTGTCCACCTTCCAGTCTGGGACTGAAGCATCCAGTGTAAATATAAGTAATCTCAGATTCCTCTGTCACCAGTTCCTCCAGGGCTGAGAAACCAGCCTGCAAAGCCCCAAGTGGTGTTTCCTCTTGTCCCATGAGCAGCATGTGCTGCTGCATTGGGAACAATGTGCTGCTAACACCAGCTACAGCCTTAGCTGGAGATACGCATCCATCCTGGGCACCGGCACTCCTGGAAGAAGATGAGGAAATAATCCTGGAATCTCTCTCTACCTTCCTAGTCCTCATAGTGGTTTGGACAAGAAGAAATGGAATGAGATTTGCACAGGGGGCCACACCTTACAGCTTTCTAATAGGAAGGTGAGCTGAGGATAGAGACGTGTTGACCTAGGAGCAAATGAGCCTCCACTTCAGGCATTTGGAAGGACAAATATTAAAGAACTGGTGGGGCAAATATGTCTTGGGCTGTTTAGGACAGGTTGATGCTGCCTTGGGGCAGGAAGGTGATGAGGTGGATGTCCAGATGTCCTGCTGTGCTTCAGCACAGCCCAAAGAATAGACGGTGGTGGTTTGCATTACAAGAGTCTTGGAGGGGGTGTGCTGTAAGCAGTTTGTAGGAGAGATAAGCAGAGCTCCTACCCCCTGCCTGATATGCATCACAGGAGCATCCATCTGACTTGTCCAGGGTGAAAGGCAGTGTTGAAGTTCAGCCCAGAGTCCCAGGACTCCTGCGGGTGCCTCACCAGAGCAGAGGAGCAGGGAGCAGGCAACAGGAAAGCAGACTGTGTCATCTTTTAGCTCAGGCAAGTCCAGTTTCCTAGAGAAAGGAGCAGTTGTCTTGTCCTTTGAGCTACTCGGGAAAGAAAGCACTGAAGAGCATTGTGTGAAATGATCCTGCCCCAAGAACACAGTAGCCTAGGTGGGACCTGTCCCATCGTCCCACCTCATTTCCTCTCCCTCTGCTAGCCGGTGGGGCAGTAACCCTTAAATGTGGCACTAAGATGGCATTTGCATTTTGAAAGCTTCTGCTGTTGCTAAGCAGAGGAGTTAACTCTGTTTGTCATCCTTCACGAACGTGGCATGCAGGGAGGAGGAAAGAGAAGAGGAAGAGAGAGATTAAAAATAGATGATGAGAGTAAAGGAGAAAGGACTTTGGGAGTTTTCATCTCAGATTTATACAAGATGCCAGGGGCATCTTAAGATCTGGTTAACAGCAACAAGTCCCGCTGCTGAGGGCTGGATTATTGGCACGTGTAGCCCTCTCCTCTCCTGGTGAGACTTCCCCTTCCTGACGCCACGTGTTCCTACGCCATGGGGTCACGTGTTTCTACACCAGACTCTATTTCTTTTTTCTGTGAGCCCAAAAATCAAACCAATTCTTGCAGGTGGAAAAAAAAATGGACATAAAGAGGGAATAATACAGTTTGTGACAGAGCACACCCCATGGACAGCCCCGCTTGCAGGCAGGCAGTGACCATCTGTGAGAGAGCAGCTCGTGGAGGAGAACAAGTCTCTGTTCTTTCATTGTGATATATCAGGGCTAATTAGAGGGGAGAAATGCCATACGATAAACAGTTACATCAGCCTTGGGGCAGCCTGGGCTAGGGGAAGGGGACACCAGGCAGAGCAGCTGAGCCTCCCCAGGAGCACAGGTAAAAATGCAGGCAAGAGCCTTCGAGGGGCTGCCCAGGCTTCAAAGCGCTCTGTTGTTTCAACAGTCTCCATTTTATGTGAGCAGTGGATGTTTTTACAGGAGAGGGGGAAAAATATTGGGGGGGGGGAGGGTGAAAGAAAGACATTCTCTCTTAAAAGCACACCTGATGGAAAAATTTCATCCTGCCCTATTGAATACACCAGGGCTTTCTTTACTTTCTGCCTTAGATGATTACCTCTTTCCTTAACATTCAAGGCAGGCAGCAGGTGGAGAGAAGTCCTGAATAGCTCCAAACTTTGCTTCTTCCATCTCTCCCAGCATTAGTCAGGTTCAGACAATGCCTGCGCTGGAGCCTGGCTATAAGGAAAGGTGTTTCAATTACCATACAAATACGGGCAGCGCAATCCCAAAAGGGCTCAGCTCCCACCCACTGGATCACCCCAATGTTCTCCTCCAAGCCTGAGCAAAGCCATATTTCAGCAGTGAGCACGGATACCACATTAAAAGAGCAGAGTAGGCAGGTCCTTGCAGGCTGCCATCAATGAGGAGGGTCACAGGCCCCCAGGACAGATGTGTTGTCAGACTTGTTAGCAGAGAAAATGAGGCACATGGAGGGGCAGCTGGAAGTGCGTGCTGGGACTGGTGCATCTGGGAATGATGGTAGCTAAAACACTAAACCGGGGCGTTTGGGAGGTGGGGATGGAGGTGTGAATAGGACAGGCAGGGTCTGCAGGGCAATGAAGCATGGGCGGCTGGGACTGGGCTGTTGGGACAGGGAAGAACAGAAATGAAGCTACTTCTTGCTGACCCCTGTGGTGAGGCCAGGTGGGACATGGCAGGTGCTTTCTCTCTCCCAGAGGAAGCACCGCTGAGGGCATTGTGTCTGGAACCCTCCCAGATGTGGCCCAGATGTTGAGGTATTAAGAGGGGTGGCCAAACCCAGCAGTGATGGAAGTACCTGCCACCCAGAAGCCTGGCACCAAAGTCAGAACTTGGCTTCCACCCATATGTCTTGCCAGTCAACTTGATCCCTTACTGATGAAACTACATCTGTTAATGCAAGACAGGAGTAAGAAGAACACAGGTCTGAGCTCCCATCAGAACACACACTCAGCATGGTACAGACCAGCCACCAAGGAGTTCTTCCAACAGTGTTTTGCCCATGCAAGCGTTTGCAATCCAGCCCTCCAGCGCCCAGGCTGAAGATGTGAGAGCAAAACTAAGCAGCTCTCTGTAAATCTGAGCTCACTCCAGGATGATAAGGAGTGGGTGATGGTGGCTGACCAATGCCTGCATGTAAAGGAACACGCATTTTTTGCAGCACAGCTGGGCAAGCCAGGGATGGATGAGGCATGTTCCTCCAGACTACCCCCACAACAGTGAATGAGAGCTCATCCCAGCTCACAAGAAAACCCATGCCAGTGTCCACTGGGACAGTGTCCAGGTTGATACGGGATTTTGCAAGGGTGTGTGCCCCAACATGTCCAGCTGGTCTATTTAGAATCATAGAATCATTGAGGCTGGAAAAGACCTTTAAGATCATCTAGTCCAAATGAGCACTGCCCAGAGGCAGTGACAAGCCCTAGACCAGGTACCAGTGCTGGTTCTGCAGCATCTTTGGAGGAGGTGATGGGGGCCTCCTCGGTGAAAGCCCAAGAGGCAGGAGGAGGGCAAGCAGAGCTGTCACAGGGATGAGCAGGAGGATGCCATTCTTGCCACTGGGTTGACAGCAAATCTATCCTGGTAACAGATGGTGCTTTGGGAAAACTATCCGCCTCCTGCTCTCCTGCCTGTGTGTGGGTCTGGAGAAGGAGCTATGGCTGTCAAGTGCCAAATAGAGAATTTGAGGTTCACCTGCAGTGCAGACTGCCCCAGCTGCATGATCTCACACCAATGCAGGGAGCCCCAGCTGTCAGTCCCATGCCTTTGGGAAAGTCCGTGGCTCTGAAAAAGACAGGAGACAGGTCTAATGGTCACCTGTGCCCATGGGGCTGCCATTGGGACGGGAGAGCAGTGAGAAATGATGGAGGCAAAGGAGAGAGTTAAAGCTGCATAAGGCTGTAGGCATGACAGGACATTTCATCCAGCATGTTTGTCCAAGGAGTAGGGTGGAATAAGCCCTGCCACATGCAGAAGTTTGAAAGAAATGCCAGGTAGAAATGGGTTAAGCTTATCTCAAACATGAACTATGCAATAAATCCCATTCCTTTCTGTGTGGTAACTGTGATACACTCATTATCGTCTGAATAAATGTCTTGCCTTTCTGAACATCTGTGAGTTGTTGGATGGAGTAAAATCCTGCAGCAGCTGAGTCCTATGGTCTAATGAAACAAGAATGCACTGTTATCAGTTCCTACATTCTGGACAGTCCCTGTTTACTCTCCCTGTGTTCTTGCTGTCCTTGGTCACTTCGTTCCTTTAACTCATCTCTAAAACAAACACTCCTCCACCCCTCTCCTACAGCAGCATCTCAGGGTCTTCTACCATTTCACCTCTGGACTCCGCATAATCCAACACCACAGATTTAAATTAGGCCATTATATGATTTTCACTGTTACTCATCCCCAATTTTTATTTGCTCACAACTCCACAAACAGCAGAGATATAACTCAGATAATTCTGACATTTTGGAGGAGACATTTCAGTTAATATAGAACTCATCACAGTGAGTTAGTTATTTCAATTATTCCTTTTAGAACCACATTAATTCTTTAATTCTAGGAACACACATGAGCCTTCCTCTGCCAGGGCTCTTATACCCTTATTATTCTTCCTCTCTGGGCTGAGATAAGTGTCCTGCTCACAAGTGCATCCATGCAGCAGGTGCTGACTGATGGGCAGGGGCACTGATGTTTCCAGGAGTGACATCCACATTCATACCAGCTGGGGATGTGCTGTCCCATTTATCCTCCTCCTGGGTATGTTTTGATTTTTTTCCTCATTTATTTTTATAATAAGTGATATTTATGTTATTCCTTAAAGGCTTGCTAAGGAATAGGCACAAAGGTCCATGAACATCCATAAACAATTTTCTTCACTAACAGGATCATGGGATGGGGGGAAGGATTGAGGCCACATGTGCTGCCTGTAGATCCTCGCCCATCATCACAGAATCATTGAATCGCTTGCTTGGAAAAGACTTTTGAGATCATCGAGTCCAACAATACCTGTCCACTACTAAACCCTATCCTTGAGCACATCCACATTGCGGAGCCCCATGAACTTCACACGTGTGGGAGGGGGTGACTGCCTGCTCCTCTCCTCCTGCTGCAGGAATTTTAGGGACACGCAGAGTTGCTCCTGGGAAGCCACACTTTGCACAAACGCAGCTAGTTTGTGGCCATGGGTGCCAGCTGGCACAGCAGCATGTTCCACTTGTGCCCATGTATGAACCCTGCCCGCTGCCAGTCACAGCCTGAGAGGAGACGAACACAAGCCAGCAGTTGCCTAAGTGGCCAGGAAGGACAGCAGCATCTTGGCTTGGATCAGAAATGGTGTGGCCAGCAGGACCAGGGAAGGGATTGTACTCGATGCCGGTGAGGCTGCACCTCAAATCCTGCATTCAGTTTTGAGTCCCTCACCGTGAGAAGGACATTGAGGGGCTGGAGAAGGATCTGGAGCACGGGAGTTATGAGGAGAGGCTGAGGGAACTGGGGTTGTTCCATCAGGAGAAGAGGGGGCTGACAGGAGATCTTATCACTGTCTACAACTGCTCGAAAGGAGGTTGTGCGAGGTGTTGGTTTCTTCCCCCAAGTGACAGGGGACAGGACAAGGGGGAACGGCCTCAAGCTCCGCCAGGGGAGGTTCAGACTGGACATCAGGAAAAAAATTTTCATGGAAAGAGTCATTGGGCACTGGAACAGGCTGCCCAGGGAGGGGGTTGAGTCACCTTCCCTGGAGGGGTTTAAGGGACGGGTGGGTAAAATGCTGAAGGGCAGGGTTTAGTGTATGATGGGAACGGTTGGTCTTGATGATCCAGTGGGTCCTTTCCAACCTTGCAGTTCTATGATTCAATGATTCTATGATCTGCACCAGGGGAGGTTCAGACTAGATAGGAGGAAATGTTTATTTATCGCAAGAGTGGAGAAGCCCTGGCAGAGGCTGCCCAGGGAGGCGCTCAGAGAACGTGCAGCTCTGGCCCTTCGGGACCCGCAGCAGCAGCCACGGCGCGGCTGGCGGGCGGCTGCCCGGCATGAGGCCGAGAGGTCACCCCGCCTCGGGGACTCCATGAGCCGCATCCCGCGGGTCACGTGGGCGACCGCAGGGAACCGGCGACCGCGCGCCCGCCCCCAGGGACGCGGCGGAGTGGGCGGGGGCGTTAACACGGGGTGGGCGGGGGCGTTACCGGGAGCGGGCGGGGCCAGGTGAGAGGCGTGTGTGGGCGTGGCTTACGTCGCGGGGGGCGGTGCGGCGTGGGCCCGTTAAGGGACGCTGAGTGGGCGTGGCCCGCGGCCGCGTTGACCGTGGCTGAGGGGGCGTGGTTTCCGTGAGGGGGCGGGGCTTCGCGCCGGGGGCGTGGTTCGCGCCCCTATTGAGCCGCTCCGCGCGGAACCCCGGCGAGGGGGCGCGGTTTCGGGCCGGGGGGGCGTGGCCGGCGCGGTGAGGTCAGCGGCGGAGCGGTCGCCGTCACAAAAGGAAGTGGCGGCGGCGGCGGCGGCGTCAGGCGGGGAGGGGCCCGCGGGCAGCGGCGGCGGCGGCGGCAGCGGCGGCAGCAGCGCGGGGGGCGGGCGGCCGGGGGGCCGCGCCGCGCCATGGCCCAGCAGCAGATGAGCAGCTCGCAGAAGGCGCTGATGCTGGAGCTGAAGTCGCTGCAGGAGGAACCGGTGGAAGGCTTCCGCATCACCCTGGTGGACGAGTCCGACCTCTACAACTGGGAGGTGGCGATCTTCGGGCCCCCCAACACCCTCTACGAGGGAGGGTACTTCAAGGTAAGGCTTCCCCCGCCGAGCCGCCACCGGGCCCGCCCCGCCGGGCTCCTTTGTGAGCTCCGAGGAGGCGGGACCGCTGCCGCTCTTCTCCCCCCCCCCCCAACCCCGCAATCCCGCAGCCTCCCGGCCTGCCAATCCTCCTTTTTCACCCCAAAAGAAGACAGGTGGCTCCTGGCGGGGAGCGGATCCTTCCCTTCCCCCCGCTCGGCCTGGGTCTGCGCGTGTTTATTGCGGAGGAAGGGGCTCCGCGGCCCATCCGCCCGCTGGGGTGCCGAATTTGGGGTAAAGGCTGCGTTTTCCTCGAAACTCCGTGGTGTTTCAGGGCTGATTTTCATTCTCATTCTTCTCCTCCCAACCCCCTCCCCGGCCTTTTCTTCCTCTCCAAACTTTTACCCCGCGAAGGGCTGCGGCAGCACTTGGTTGGTGAAGGTGGGTAAATGTTTTCAATTCCTCTCGACCTTCCTGCTCATCCAAAAAAACTTTTGTGGTTGTTATTTCCCCTCTTGTAAATACAGCAAGGGAGAAAACTGGCACTGCCGTCCCGGGAAGGTACGGGAGGGAGCAGACAGAGATCCTCAAAACTACTGGAGAAGGAATTGCAAAAAGGAGCAATTAAACCCCACGGTGCCTGCAGAAGACACGTTGCATTGGGCTCACCCCTTTGCACTTGATGCACACTCGGTCTCTGGCAGAACATAGAACGGTTTGGATTGGAAGGGATCTTAAAGATAATCCAGTTTCAACCTCCCTGCCTTGGGCAGGGAAAGAGCCATGGGCAGGGACACTTGCTTCCCCTCATGTAGCAGTTCCCCAGAGTTAACTTTTAGTCATAGCTCCTGTGTCTCCCATTTCATGCCCTTTGGCTTCTGTCAACCTGAAAAAAACAACTTTGGGTGATCCCTTTGCTTGGCTAACGTGCATCTTTTGGCCTCTCTGGGTCAAGGTTTAAGGGCTTTGTTCCACAAAACCAAAATATCCTGTAGCTTGGGGAATAATAGATTTGAGTCACGTTTAGTTTGGCCTCATTGTTTTGAAGGAAGGGAAGGCTTTGGCACAAGGCTTGCCTTTTGTAATGAGCTGGCTGACTTACTCATGTAGGTGCGATAGGTATATTCTTAGGCTCACCTCCATTATTACTTATTCAGGAAGTTGCTAGAGTCTTGGTGTGGTAACTGGGTCATTTTTACATCCGAATGTCTTGGCGACCTCTTCCTGCACTGATATTATGGATCCATTTTTGTCAAAGAAATCACAATGGATCAAAATATTTTTGGTTGGTAGGGGAGCTCTCTGGACTCTTATGTATGTAACTGTTCCTGGAAAGGAGCTGAAGCATCATGTGAAATAACCCAAGGATGCATGTTAACAAGTGTAGGTTTAGGCAAGGCTGCCAGTTGCCTTACCTCAGTATTAGGAATGTGATTTCTTTTTTTTTTTTATTTGATGTCCTTGAACTTCCATGTCTTTCTTCTAAATTCTGCTCACAGATCCTGTGATACTTATTTTGAGAGTGGGAGGCTAAGGTCTCAGAGCAAGAAGGACTTGAAGCGTTTGGAGCAGGTCCAGAGGAGGGCCACGAAAATTATCTGAGGGCTTGAGCACCTCCCTTATGAAGACAGGCTGAGAGAGTTCAGCCTGGAGAAGAGAGGGCTCTGGAGAGACCTTATAGCAACCTTCCAGTACTTATAGCAGACCTCCCAGCCTTCCAGAAAGGGGGTTGCAGGAAAGCTGGGAACAGACTTTTTAGCAAGACCTGTTGTAAAGGGACAAGGACCAATGGTTTTGAACTAAGGGAGGGTAGATTTAGACTGGATTTAAGGAAGAAATATTTTAAAACTACAGTGGTGAAGCACTGCCACACGTTGCCCAGGAGAGTATTGGAGGCTCCATCCCTGGAAATATTCAAGGTCAGGTTGGATGGGGCTCTGAGCAACCAGATCCAGTCAAAAACGTTCCTGCTCACTGCAGGGGAGTTGGACTAGGTGACTTGTAAAGGTCCCTTCCAACCCAAGGCATTTTGTGATTCGATACCTTAACCTCTCTGCAGCAGAGGGATTCCCTTCCAGCAGGATGGCTGGAGTCTATTGTGTTGCTTCTGTATTATTTTTCCTCCTGGAGGGAGCATTTGATATTTGGCTATGCATCCTAAGATCTAAGTCACTGAAAAAGTGGTCTTAGACCCTCTCTCTGTCCCTAGGGAGGAGTCTTGATGCCTTGAGAGGAGATGATCTTGGCTTTTTTTGTATGGGGCTTTCAGGCAGACCTTTAGATGTGTTAGACTTGGCTTACTCTTATCGTTTAGAGATAAAATTTCATTTGGTGGTGTGACTTCTGTGATACAGTCATAGAATACACAAGGTGAGCACTAGTTCGGGTCAGCGTCTGATTTATTTTTCAGATTTCTTGGCTTCATGAGACATCTAGCTTCATCTTGTTTTGTATTTTTAGTTTCCTCAGATGAGGTAAGCAGGATTAGAAATATGCAATTACAGGATGTCATTTTTTTTTAAACTTTGTGGCCATGAGAGTTTGGGATTCTTCCGCTTGAGGTGTGGTAGGAACTGGTGGGAAAGCACAAAGCCTTCTAGTGAAGCTTGAGTATAAATATTTTGAGGAAAACCTGTGTTTAAAGTGAACTTAATAAAGAAAGTGTTAGTGATGGTTGACTGGGAACACAAACGCTTGGTTTGTGCTTATGGATTTATTAGAACTGGTAGCATCAGCTTTTGGCACCTTTTTTATTCTTGGAGAAATACAACCTTACTCCCTGGATTGTTGAACTAGCTGAATAAACTGTAATGAGGAAAATGCTCTCTTTGCACCTCCTTGACAAAAGCTACTGCTGTTACAGGCTGGTTCAACATTTCAACAGATTCTGGTTTCAGTTGTTAATCCCGTATACTGTAGCATATGATAAATTGAAGCAGAAAACGCATACCCTGCCTCAAATGTCAGTTTAAATGGGAGGTTATCAATACCTTGGTGCTGGCTGTGATAAAGTCAGGATCTGCTTAAATATTCAAGCACAGCATCTAAACATATTTTATCCACTAGTACAGCATGCTCAGATCTGCTGCAGAACTTCACACTCTAGGATCTTGCAGCAAGATCAAAAGCACAGCAACCTGTGAAGTGACCGTTGTGTGCCAGCAGCACAGTCGGCGAGGGATGGGAGCAATCCTGAGCCACAAGCCAGCTGAAGGTGCTCATCTGCAGTGGAGGTTCTAGCAACCTTTGCCTCATCTAGTGGCTTCGTTCTCAGTCATACTGAACAGCTGTGGAATGTTGCGGGCAACCCTTTGTTTTAGTTCCAGATTATCACCCTTGAGGAAGGAGCTGAGCTCCCTGGTTATCTCTCATACCTTACTGGCAAGACAAAACTAGCTCAAGGTCAGTGATGCTAAGTCCTCCAAAGAGGTCCAGTGATAAGAGCGAATGTCTGTCCTTCAGCTGGTGTCAGCAAGAAATTGCCAGTTTGACTGAAGGTTTTGGCAGAGTCAGTTGTATTGGACTACAAGTGCGAAATGCAATAGGTGAACTTTGGTTTTGGTCCCTGACTCCCTCAGAGGTTAAGTGTGTAAGTGTGGGTAGAACTTGTGTGTCTAAAATGTTGGTTTGCTTGGAGCTGATTTGGTTATTGACTTTAAGTGACAAAGGGAGGATTTTTCTCAGAATGAAATGCTTTGTGGTCAGTTCATAGATAGGGCCAGTTGCTTCTTCCTAGGCCAGGTGGGAAGGCCACGATGTGCTAAGACAGATCTTTAGATCAGTTTCCACCAGTAGTAGTAGTAGTAGTTCTGAATTGCTCTGGAAATGATGGGAATGTGTTTTTCTGGTTTTGCAGGCACTGCCTGAGCAGTGGAGAACAAGATTGTGGTATAATCTGCAGAACTGTATGTCAGCAGTTTGTCGATGCCACCTTTATGCTATAGGCATCTTCTGTTCAGCCAAGAGGGTTTTTTGCTGCATGGCAGGCGCAACTCTTCACCTTAATTCTGGCAGCTGATACCCACAGGGGGACCACGGCAACAAATGTTATTGAGCTGTGATCTGGTGATGGTAGGTGCTTGTTTGGATAGATTTCAATGGCTGAGGGTTGCTCACGGTGAAACTTTGACAACCTCAGTTAACTGTTGATAAGTCTCTGTCTGGCTTGAAATACAGTGTCTTTAGTGCTTGAGCCCAGAGGCTGATAGACTTCTGCCCAATACCTTGATCAAATGATGGTTTCAGGATACTCGCAGAACTGCTAGAAAGCTTTTCCTGATGGCTTACTCAAAGCTCTGTTCGGTGCAATCACACCTTAGCATCGCAGCTTTTGATTGTTTTTAAAAAAAGGAAATTCTTCCCATTTTCATAGTTGAATGGTGTTCTTGTGCTGGGAGCCTGTCTGCCAGGGAAGGTGCAAGTGTAAAATTAGACAAATAGAAACTTCATTATTAAACACATACCACTGCCCAGAAGCATGGTTTGACCCAGTGTCAAGAAGTGTGTTTGATGTAGAGCAAAAGTCAATATTGGGAGTTCCTTCAGAGGTGAGTTAGGCTGGGTAGATGAAAATGAATGTACCTAACATGAAAGGAAACAAGAAAAAATCACTGCATTGTTAGAGCTGCTATTTGATTGTTCTTAAAGGCAGTTTATTTCTTAAGGTATTTTTGCTGCTTGAAAGAGCAAGTCTTGACATGTAAGTTGAGGGCAGGGGGGAACCCAGGCATGGGTTAGTTTTTCTCAAGTAATTTAGGGGCTCGGTACTTGTCAAGGCACTGTTTTCCTTGCTTTTTGTTACTCATTAACCATGTGCTATTTAGAGTTCTTCATTGTTGTGTCTTGGCTTCTTCAAAGTGATTTGTTTTGATTTCTAAGCAATTTGCAATATGTGAGAATAATTTTTTTTCGGAGCAGGAAATCAATATGGGACTTACTTAGGGATAACCGATAGCAAGAATAAGCACTATGTTTAGAAGTTAGGTACTGTAGGCTACTTCCCAGAAAGCTTGAAATGAAGCAAATAAAAGTTTATTAAGCACTTAGGATTATGTAAGTGGTAGAACATTTAACTCCACATAAATATTTCTTGGTGCCAGGGAAAAAAAGCATGGCACTCTCAGCACAAAAGCTGCCTTTTGCCAGCCTCTGTGCTGCAAGGTTCTGCAGAGCTTCTGTCTCAATGTACTTTGACCATCTATTGTTGTTGCTTTTACAAATCTTTGATACTAATAGGCAGGGGTTTGATGCAGAAAAGGGATATGGAACTGCGGGTGGACAGTGCCCGGAGTTGCTTGCTCTGGGTCTGAAGAACTCCCGTTTAGGGCAGGCTGTCTACAAAGCAAGGGGGCCACTAAGCTGTCTGCAGACAGGGAGGCAGGGAACTTCTGATGTTACAGAATCACAAAATGCTTTGGGCTGGAAGGGACCTTTACAGGTCATCTAGTCCAGCCCCTCTGCAGAAGCAGGGACATCTTAAACTGGATCAGGTTGCTCAGAGCCCCATCCAACCTGACCTTGAATGCTGCCAAGGATGAGGTATCCACCACCTCCCTGAGCAACCTGTGCCAGTGTTCCACCACTCCTACTGTAAAAAAATATCTTCCTTAAATCCAGCCTGAATCTACCCTCCCTTAGTTTAAAGCCATTATTGTGCTTTCACAATGGGCCTGTTCCAATTTTTCCTGTTGGCCCCCTTTAGGTACTGGAAGGCTGCTGTATATTGGCTCACTGATCCTAGGCACAGCTGTCATCTCAGGCCTGGAGAGTATGTTACTGACCCTCACTCTGCTGTTGCAGTTCGGGGGTTTTTTTTGAATGGCTGCTTCAACGGGCTCCACAGAACCTCCCAGGCAACTTTCCTAGCCTGTAGCCTACTTTGGACAGCAGCCTGTCTTCAGGAGGAAACAGGCAAAGTATTGATGGTAACCAGCTCCCTGTCATTTCCCTAGAGCTCCTCTGATCCAGGCAGGGTTATTGGGTATGCCAACAGGCATAAATGGTGATTTCCATTTCTGATACTGCCTGAAAATACAAGGTCATGTGCAGTTAGGTCCTCTTGTATGGCAAGAGGAGAGCTGTAGTGCAGCCCGCCTCTGCCATTAGAATGAAAATTGAAAGCTTTCCATTTGGAAAGATTGAGGGCTGTCTGTTTCCATAATTTTTCCATTCATCAGCCCTATTTCCATGAGTTTACCTAGAATTATCCTTGGATAAGGTAAAATACAACATGATTTTTTCCCTTGGATAACAAAGAACTGTTTCTCTTCAAATTCCTTGCCTGGCTGCTCAAGAAATGGTAATGAAAAGCACGTAGATAGCTTTAAATTTGGTTCATTTCATAGGAGTTAGCAGAAGTTTTTGACTCTCTGGTGTTAGAAGGGTGTTCTTTTTAAATTTTTTTGTGTTAATCCTTAAAATCTGCAGTATTGCAGTGATGTTATGCCAGTGTGGGCCCAAATTTGTAACTTCTCAGAGGCTTAAACATTTTCTTACCTTCCAGTTTCTGGAGTCGTGCTTGCGCTCCCTGTATTGTACGTACATTTACACTAGGTATCTCCTCTTTAATAACATTTTAGGGCTACTGCATTATGCTCATTTTGCATCTAGAGCGTAGGAAATGCTAGAAAAAGAGTGCTTGCAGGACTTTAATTCTGATCTTTGACATGCAGACTGTTTATCTTATGGCCATCATTGGGTGTTCAGAGTAATGGGCAGTACAGACTTAATGGTGGAGGTTTTATGTTGAACTTCGTTGTAACTGAGTTAAAGTTGCAAATATGGCAGTTAATTTGACTAGAGGTTATGTGACTCATAACATAGCAGGTCCTCTTATAATTTGGGCTGCACATGATCAGATATATGCATACACATATGCACGTGCATGAAATTAGCTTGCTATTTCCAGAGTGCTACCTCATTTCTGAAACCTTAGTGTTTTACCCAGCATTATGAGTTGGAGGAATTGCATTTAATCTTGGTAAGCTTTTGTGGTAGAAACTTCCTGAGAGTGTCTCATCTCACTCGTCCAGTTTAATAGTAATAACTTTGGCATTGTGTAGCCTCCGCTGTGGCCAAGATGAGCCAAAATTGATCGATTGCTTAACTCCCTGTTTTCTGAAATATTTTAAATAAATAAATAGTTACCCAAAGTGGCTTACAAATAGGAGAAGAATGATGAAGCTACTGAATTCGGGTGCATGTAATCTCTTCTGGAATCTTGCTTGACTTGAAGAAATGTGGCCTTAAGACTTTCTGGATGCTTGGGATTTTCAATTGAGGCTGTCACTGTGAAAACAGGGGGAACATGAAGGGTCTGTCATAAGTGGGTGGCACTTCCAGGTATCATAGTATGTGTGATTAACACAGAGAAGACTCCCTGGCAGGCAGGCTGTGCTTTGGTCCTTAAGGTTTTGGCACTAAAAGCATGACACAATGTGTTCCCATTGCTCTGTTTTGGTGTCTTAATTATTTAAGTAAGTAGTTTAGAAATCCAGGAAAGGGTTTTTTGCTTGAGAGATGAAATTTAAATTCATAACAGTGTGGACATGTTTGCAATACCCGTAGGACTCTTCATCAAGTTAAGCTATGTGTCTTAGTTAAAGTCTTTAAAACATATGGTTTAGCATTCGTAGTAGCAAAATATTTGGAGGGGTTAATATGCAATTCCTTTTGCCAGAGTATGGAACAGTGTAAGGACCAGTGTTTAGCTAGTTGTACCACTTAGGTTAGATCTTGTGCAATGGACACTTGTCCATTGTGTGAAAATTCTTGTTTTTAAATTAATTTGTAGATATCTGTGCATCTGGAAACCTTTTGCTGTCAGATCCAACCAAATATATCCAAATAATATTGTCTTTTGCAGCCCGTCTGTTGGCCTTATTGAAACAAAAGCCACGCAATGGAGCTTTGACTGACAGTACATCCTGTGAAGACACATTTGGTCTTTCATGAATTTCACTTGTATAAGCCTGTAATTCATGGATGTAAACTACACTGGTGTGCAAGTGTTTGCTTATCTGGGGTAGAGTAACCATCTCTAAAAGCACTTACCTTTATTAAAAGAATGGGCCCCTTATGTATTGAAGAAAACTGAATTTCACCTTGGTGCTCCTGATCACTTTTCTTGCAAAACAGTAACCGTACCCACATTTAGTGGCTGAATGGCTTTCAGTGGTGCATTAAGCAGTATAACCTGAGAGGGTAATGTCTCTTCTGTACCTTTTAAGTGACTTGTAGCTATTATCTAAATCCTTTCTAATTTGTTATTCCTGTGGTAACAAAATGCCCATACCCAAACGTTTCAGAGGAAGATGCGTGGCACTTCTCAGTTAAGGTGGAAAGAAAAGGCCTTGCCTCTTCTTAAGGATGTTGCTTAATTCCTGCCTAACCTCATTTTTTGGTTGTTGTGGCCACAGTACTCAAAATGCTAACGAAAAAAGGCACTGAGGCTTAAAGCTTGTTGAAAACCTAGTATTCAAATTCAGTGGATGATGGTAATGTTTCTTCTGTTGTATAATTATGTAAGTGTCAAGGGGAGGTTTCTGGAGTCAGCCAGTCACATTTAAACAATTCTTTGTAGAGGACTTATTGTCACTTCTTTTTTTTGAAAGAACTCCTAAATGAAACTGAGCTTCTTTTTTATTGCTGTATGATCTCCATTGCAGCAGATAAAAATTAAAGTTTTGAGACCAACATATGGAATGATTTCCATTTCTCAGTGTCTGCCAGAAACCTGAAATCTTATGTGCTTCAAAATTTGACTGATAGGCTTTCTGTGAAATGTAACTGATTTTTTGTTTTTTTCCTGCTGGTAGCGGTCTTTCATTTGTGTGGAAGAAGCTTATGTGCCTTTGGCCTGAAATACAGCAATAGAGGCACTTCTGGGGGAAGCTGGGTAGGTGGGGTAGACTTCACTGAGGCTATGAGCATTTAGGCTTCTGTATTTTGGAGTAAGATATTTTTGAAAATTTGTTTATGTTGAAGTTCCTTTCTACCCTTGGAGGTTTATGGGTAGACTGATAAGAGGCTAAAGACCAGTCTTGGCAGGGTCATTGTGGTGTGTCATTCTGGAGACCTGTTTTAAATGGCAATAACAGCCAAGTTCATGGTCTTGAACCCGTATCATCTATGGCTGCTCTCCAGCTGGAAAGAAATCACTTGTACTGGCTGCTACTAAAGGAGGATGGGGTAAGGCTGCTGGTCTTGAAAGTGGAAGAAATGCACTTTCTTGTGAATATTATGGAATAGGTCTGGCTAGTAGTGCTGCTAGAGATGACTTTGATTTCAGTGATTCGAAGCAGCCTGCTTAATGTTCAGCTTAGAAAAGTAATTGTTCTTTTTCAACCAGTTTGCAGGCTTATTCCGCTTCTTCACTTTTGTTCATGTCTGGTGCGAGTGATACGCTTATGCTTAGACTCTTCAAACAGGGACTATATTTTGCCTGCAAGGGACAATTAACTAATATGCTGGCAGTCAACAAAAGCTGTAAAAAGCCTTACTGTTTAATGGTAATGTCTATGGAGACCACAGCTGGGCTGGCTGCTGTAGGTGTATGCTGCCTACCTTAGCCCAAGGAGCTTCATGCTGGGAGCTGTATGCATGTTGCTGCGTGGTGGATCAGAGCAGGCTAGGTTAAGGATTGTCAGTAACGAACCCAAAGCATTTCATGGCCTGTTCCCAGGCCTCACGGGTGTGCAGTGAAATGTCACATGAGTATAGCTTCAGCAATCTTTGGCGTGTGCACCATATTTGAGATCTTGCCCACTGTCCAAGTAGGAAATGCCACGCGCTGTGGGGTCAGCTCTGAGCAATGGCAGAGGCATGGAGGAAGGTTCTACTATGCTTGGCCGCAAAAGACCTGTCATTGTGGTGCCACCAGGCCTTTTCATCTGTTTTGGAGTGTCTGAGAATCCAAGCCCATCTCAAGTGTCTCCCTCTTCCTTCATCTCTTTTCCTACACTGGACTGACTGCACTTTGGGGCATGACTGAGGGCTGACGTAAGGTCACCATGTCTGATCAGGGCTCCTAATGTCTCAGCTTTGTTCAGTTTTATCTTCCTCTCTGCAGCTATCAGCTTGGCTGACCACATGGATGACTTTCACCTGTTTCCAAGAGAACAGCGAAGTATTTTTGACCTGCCTACTTCTAAGCCATACTAAGGTGGCTAGTTTCTAATATTAAAACAAAATAAAGTTTGCTGGTGGTGCTGGGGAGGGCCTGAATTATACTTCAGCAAATCTAGCAAAAATGGTTGGAGGTTAGTGGAAAGAAAAACTTTTCATGTGTTGGCATCTGCATCAGTTCTGTTGTATTTTTAACTTCCATGCACCAATTTATTTGGGATCTCCTAGCTGCTTTGTTCAACATGCATTAGTTCGTAGCTGGGGTTAAAAGTATTTTTTATTTGGGGTTTTCTTCCCTTTTCTTGTTAAATATAGAGCAGCAGTTTCTGTACTCTTGAAAGAAGAATAGATTCAGTATGTTTCCTGTAATGAACTCTGTATAAATAGTGGGGTTTGCAGTGTTGTCATCCAAACTCTATTCTAAATCCTTACATTTAAAAAAAAAAAAAAAAAAACAAAAAAAAATCCGAAAACCCACAACTTTGAAAGAGATGTTATTTGGCAGGTGAACTTAATCATAGCACTGAGAAGGAGATTCCCTGTTCTCAGAAAGGACTGGAGTTTTGCTAGACTATATTTCTGTGATACATAATTTGTGCAATGGTAGTAATGCAGAAAAAAAGAGGATGAGAAAACTTAGGCTAAGCCTGAAGCCTACTACTAATGCTTGGTTGGGTGACAGGCTGAATTTGGATCTTAATGTGCAGATTAATAACTAGCTGATGCCAACTTGAAGTAAGAGGGTTGTGAGAAATCAGCTTCTTCCAATAATGGTTTGTCTGTTGCTAGGTGCTTTTAGGGCCAACCAAATGTTGTCTTCTGCTAGGTAGCAGCCCACAAACTTTCTTCGGTACATGTTTAGTTGAGCTTTGTTTGTAAAGCTATTAAACATTGCTGTGTCACATTTACTCTGAATGTGAATTGCTACGACCCGATGTAAGACTGAAAGGGATGCACAATCCAGAACTGATCATCTGTTAGGCCCTTTGTGTGGGTGAAGCATGGCACTTGTCGAGAACAGTCTACGGATGCTACACAAACAGGATGAGAGAGCCAGTGCAATGCGTTATTCTAGATCTGTTGGTGAATGTAAGAGGTGCTCATCTGAAGGACACAGGGCTAGGACTGGAAGAGTCATGCAGAAGTATGCGGGCTTTGTACAGCTTTGAATGTGAGATATAGTCAAAATGTTCTCTGACAACAGTAAGAGGCAGTATAATTTAGTGAATAGGGTAGGGACTAGAAATCTTTCTATCTGTAATGGGTTTGTATTCATGATCCTGGATAAATTAACATTTTTATATAAAATGGGTATATCTCATAATAGCATAGTTGACTAAATCTGTAGGTAGAAAGCATTTTGCTTTTTATAAATAGCACATGGGAAAGCTTTCTTCCAAAACAAGTTCAACTTGTATGTTTACAAGTACAGTATTTAAAATTGGAATAGCTGAAGAAATTGTCAAGTGAATAGCTATCAGGCTGCTTGAGCACAAAAGCAGAGAGATTTTTGGAACAAGAACTTCTGATTATTTCTGTTTTTTTAAAAATAAAGACCCGAGCAGTTTCCTGAAGCACCCCAGTACAGATCCTGATGTACTGACAAGTCACACTCCTCTGCACAGACCTTGTCCGTGAGGCAGCTGCAGCAATTCTCTAAGAGCAAAAAATAAAGCTGGGGTTGTGTAACTTAACCTGGGGGAGGAGAGAGACATTCTTGGTGTGGAAGACAGAGCCATCAAGTCAAGGCCTGGGTATGTAGGCTTGCTGGGGGAGATGTGTGCTATGCAGGCTTCACAAATAATTCTCAGAAAGAGTGTATCAGGGAGAATCTGGGTGAACTTCTCATTGGAGGAGGCAAAGCTATGCCTTGGCTGCCCTGTTTGAAATGTCAGAGGGTTTTGCACTGATTTCAGAGCTACTCAGCTTTTTTACCCCATATCTCTGGGATTTCTTTCTGTGTTAATTTCTCCATCTCCTTGTAACCTTCTACAGCCATCCCAGGTCTTCTCTCCTATGCTTGGAAGATAAGGTTCAAAATAAAGCCTGTAAGCATAGTGAAACCTGTGGGATTTGATGTCAAGTGTGGAATGGTCACAGCTCCATAAGAATGGCCAGGGAAACAGCCTGATGTGGCACTTCATGGAGCTGACACATTCACAGTGCGAGATTTGGTTCTGATAAGTTAGGACTAGATTTAAAGTGTATTACTGACATGCCTCCGAGTTCTGTTGTGCTTGTCACCCTGAGTGCAATTACCCAGGCTATGCCACAACACTGAGCTTAAAACACATGGGCAGAATGCCAAATTCTACACTTAGCAAGCACTTTAAATAGAAAACTACAGCACAACTGACCTGCAGGTACCTTTCTTTTTATATGGAACGCTGAAGCTTCTGTGCTTTAATTGTAAATGCATTTATCAAAATACTGTTTTATAATACTTATACAGTAAAATAACATTTTGTCACAGCTTAATGCGATTGCCATGTAGAGTGAGTTTCAGGCAGACTATGAAGTCTTTTCCTGCTCTAGTTTTGTTAACCTTGTATTAATACAGTGAAAGAAATGCTTGGGGCCTTCTCCAGTGACACTGTCACTCAGAGCAAACCACCACGGTTCATGGTACTAAACTGTTGAGATAATTTTGTAGTTTTTAAGTATGCCTGCATTGCAGTAGTTGCACATTTGACCTGTCTCAAGCGCAATTGTAGTCTGGTAGCAACAGCATGATAGTTAACACCAGTTGCAAACTAACCCAGTTTACAGGTTGATTTTGCAGCCCATATTTAATCCCATGTTGCCATGGCTAGACTGCTACCAGTGTCCACATTAATGGATGGAAACCTTGTACACTCGCAGCTGTAAATCTAATTCACCGTAGTGAGGGCCAGGAACGCAAAACTTGGAAGCTGTTGTTGGTATGGCTTCAAATGCTGATGGTAGAAAGACACTGGTATCTTTGGTGGTGGTAGAACTGAACCAGCCCTAGCTTAACTGTTTCTGTTGCTTTATCCCATATTTTATAAGATGTAAATTGTCATCAAAGGTTTGTGATTGAGGCTGTGATGCCTCCTTTTCTGGGTCTAACATAGATGGCCTGGTGGAAGAGGTGCTGTGCTGGGTATTACTTCCCTACTTTTACTGTTGTGAAACTCCTAGACACTGTGTTGTGCCTTCTGAGGACTTCATTGCTGGCAGAGCTCAGCTGAATTGAGCATCAGGTTTTGTAGGTGCTGCTGCAGGGGAATCTCACAGTTTACACCTCACTTAAAATGTGCATATAGTTATGGGGCTTGTCCACTTATCAATTTCTTTGTGGAAGTTCTGTGATCATTTTTAATAAAGACACCTGTGTGGGCATGTATTTCAAGGCCTGGCTGAGTTTGATAAGTATTATAAGGAATACTGAGTTGTTCTTTGCTTCTCTTGGTAACAGAAAACAAAATAGAAGGAGTCTTCAGTGAGTTACTGAAAGCGACAGCACAGGCATGCATAAACCTGGTTTGCATATGTACCTCTGATTTGCATCTTCCCCTTCATCACCTCAGTCAGTGCCTTGGAATTTAAGCTATCAGACTTCTAGGTTTGCAGGAAACCTCACTTCTGAGAATATAATTAAAACTGATCTGTTCCTATGAAAAGAACTTGATTCTTAGGACAGGAGATCTGGACATGTCAAAGGCTACTAAAAGGGATTTTTATTTTTTTTTCTTAAAAAAACCCCAAAACTGATTTCAAAATTATCATTTGTGGCAGCTGATTTCCTAGAAGTCATGGTGAAGGGAAGCCCAAGATAGATGAGCCGAGGTACTGGTGTTGACTGCAGTTGCCAAGACAACTGCTTCATCACTTAAATATCTCTAGGAACATAGCTAGCAAGTGTTAAGCTTGAGAAATGCGGATGGGTTGAGAAGGACCAAGAGCAATGAGCAGCTTGAGGTTTGTACAGGGAACTTATTTGACTGCAATAGGAAGCTGATGTTTTTGGTGGTGGAGTTCTTGAGTGATGCAACCCTGATGGTGGTTCTTTTGTAACAACAGCGTGTCTGGCTGCCTTCTTGCTGCACAAAGCAAGATCCTTCAGGAGAAACACTGACCTCCCAAGATATATTCGTTCCCAAAGATGTGGCTGACGAATGTGGTATAAATTCAGGTTTAATACTACTGGAGTTCTTCATTTTAAGCTGAAAGAGAGGCGGTTTCAACCAGATACTACGAAGAAATTTTTTACTGTGAGGGTACAGTGGCACAGGTCGCCCAGAGAAGTCATGGGAACACCATCCCTGGAGGTGTTCAAGACCAGCTATGGGCAACCTGATCCAGTGGAAGCTGTCCCTGCCCATGGCAGGGGGATTGGAACCAGGTAATCTTTAAGGTCCCTTCTGACCCAAACCATTCTGTGATTTTTGCAGCCCCACTGTTCAATGTAGTTATACAAATACTGCAACAAAATCCAGTTCAAAATAAATTCTGCGTGCAAGCAGATGTAAGTGTGGCAATTGTATTCTGTGACAGAGCTGAGCTGCAGAAGCTACAGCTTTCAGGGATTGTTTTGGGTCCTTGTAGTGCTTATCATGGTGAAAAATAGAGAAATCTTACCATGTGTGTTTTGCTAATCATGATTGCACATGCTGTTCCATGGATCTTTAGGTGAAACTAGTAAGTTTTAATTTTTTACTTACCTTATGGAGCACTTAATTCTTTTTCACATTGGCACAAAAAAGCCTCAGAGAAAGCCTGACTAAAATGAGTGGAGTTTAAGCCAATTGTTTCCTGCTGCCACAAGCATATTTGTAACTGCCAGCTATGACAGGTATTTCTACAGGCACTGAATCTTAAGCAGAACACCGGGTGCTCGGAGAAGTTACGGAAGACTAAGTGTATGCTTTCTGCCTCTCATCTAATAACTGGTTTCTGAGCTTCTCTTTGTGTAGTAACTTGTGAAAAGTCACAGTCAAAACCTTTGTTCAAGTGTAAGTGGAAAACTCATAAGCTGCTACTTGCTGCAAGTGGTGAAAACTGATGGTTGGATCAATTCTGATCATATTTTTCTAGGAAAAAAATCCTTCCCTACCAATATATATAATCCTTTTCTTTTTTTTTTTTTTTTACTTGAACATTTGAAAACTATCTGGTCCCACTGATAGTGGTTACTATACTAGGCAGATCTGGTGTTGCTGTAATGCAGATCCAGTTCAGTACTCTGGTTATTTCATTCAAAACTTCAATAACTTGACCAGCTATTTCTGCTTAGCCACATTTTTTAGCATGGGTAAAAGCTATTCTAACTTTATTTACTAGCCGTGTAAGGCAATGTTATAGTTAATATTTGATCGGACTTCTGAAGCCTTGACAAATTAGAGGGAAGTTTTCTTCGGTGAGTGACATCAACTTCTGCGGTACTTAAGTCCCTGGTGTAACGCAAATACTGATGGTGGGCTTTGTATTCCTGAGTAGCTTTTGCTGAAGAAGCAGTGGCAAAAATGCTTTTTAAGGTTTTCCCCTTTTCTGATTTATAAGCTTTTAACCTTTCTCACCTCTCCTGCTGACCCATCAAGGTATTCTTACACAGAAAGTGCTAATCTTAGACATGGTGCTGCAGACTTCTTAAGGCTTCTGCAACTTCATCTGACACTGATCAAGAGATTAAGCTTCACAAATCACCTCTGGAAGTAGAGTGGTACATCTTCCAAATATTTCCTATAATAGGCAAGGAATATTCAGTTCAAATAAGTGAGGAAGCATGGGATGAAACCTGGATCACCTGATGTAAACTCTTTGAATTCTGTACTTGTAGTGGGCTGCTCTGCTAGTCGAATCTGCTATTCTTTATCTACTTTCACTACTTCAGCAGCTGGAAGTTCCAAAAAGGCATGGTACAATCAAGCCCACCCTCTTGTCAAAATGAAGCTCGCCATTGGGAGCTTTGTAAACTAGGCATATGAGTAGTCTGGCTTTTCTGAAGACAGCATATGGTAGCTGACACTTCAGCTGAAGATGGCTTGGTAATTATAGCTTCTTTGTCTGCATCCCTCTGCCATTTCATGGGGCTAATGGCCAATTAAGCTGCTTTTGGTAGAATCAAGGAAGGAAGGCTGCTAGAAAATATTTGGTTTCTGCACATCTTTAATTATCCTCTCAGGCTTGCACTGGGCCAAAAGCTTGGAGTCCAAGGTATGAGGTCAAAGTGGTTAAACGGTTCTAAAAAGAGTGAGTAGTCCTGCCACAGGAGAAGAGGGTGACAAACCCTCTTCTGAATGGAAGAGGATCTCCATTTTCTGGCTGATCTTTTTTCAGAACAGGCTAAAGCAAGCCTGTTGTTAGACACCTTTGTTTTTCTCTAGCTCCAAGTAGTAGCTGGTTACTGAAATCAGCAGAGAATTTCTTGCTTAGCTGTTTTCTTGTGGTGGTCTGGGTGTTTCCTTGTGATGATCTGGCTTTGAGGGTGAATCACATTGACTCCTGTGTCTTAAACATCTCAATTCTGATTTAATGTGTTGCAAGCATTTGCTAGTATAAATCAGCTGAAGTTTGGCATGGGTTGCTTTTATTCCAAAGTAAACATACTATACAGTTGCTCAGGTTCAAGCTTCTCTAGTGAACTTGTTCAAGTGAAATATGGTTTGATTGTTCTTTGTATGCTGATCCTTGGTGTGATTTCGCCAACAGTTGCTAGAACAATGGGCATGATTTCTACTGTTCTACACCAAGCAAAACAATGAGAAAGAACAATTTATCTATGATATAGTGGCTGACTCATGCCACAAGACTTGGTGTTCTTTTAATCCTTTTATAAACTGTTTTATCCTAACTAATGTAATTGTGGATGTTCTTATTACCTATATAATGCCTAATCCCATTTGAATTATATTAAACTGTTGGCCTTAATGTTGCTTAGCAATAATTAGTAAAAGACAGGTGGTTTGTGTATTGTTTAACTCTTGATCAAACCGTTGATATGTTGTTTGTGCTGACCTGTTACGCTTTCATGTTGATAATTCCAGTGCTGAACAACAAATGGGAACTCTTTCTAAGGGATAGTTGCGTCAGCCTGATTGCTGGCCTTGAGCTTGGATCATTTCTCAAGCTTGTCTTCAAAGCTCTTGTGCTGGGTTTCCACTTGACATGGCAGACTTTTAAGAATATTTGATAGCCTCCTTCCCAAAGTATGGAGCATTTTGTAGGAAGCTTCACATTCAGCAAAAAAAAACAAAGCCTCTGTGTCCCTCGTAATGCTAATATGTGAGTTGCATTGCTGGATCCCATTCTGCTACTTTGAGTTTAACCGTCCTCTTACACATGGCTGTGATAAAGGAGAAATGGTAGGCAGCATTCAGACATTTTTAATGTTTGATCTAAAGATTGTTTAACTTTGCCAGGATGCTGGGGATGCCTCCACTTCATGGGTCGCATATTCTTCCTTTCTCAGGTGCAATTTTTTGTAGGCAGGTTTAGGTGTTCAAGGTCAAAGTTCTTCTCAAAGTTAAGGAACAATACAAGCTTCTCAAATGATCCCTGCTATGCTTTTGTTGCAATATTTTTATCCTGTACAATGTTGTCTTGTAACTCTATCCCAGTTTTGGAGGAATCTGTGGTAAGTAGGGTAAAGAACTAGAATTGTGCAGAGGTGCCTGAAGTGCCAATAAATTCAGTACAGGAGTGATATTAAAGGCCACCTCACTTATTTTAAGTGCTATGCAGTGGGATGTAGAGGGGTTCTGGTGTCTCCTGTCTGGTGACAACTGTGCTCTCAGGGCTTTTACTTGTACAAGAAACTTAATATGTGGCTCTCGTCTAAAAGCGTCAGTCAGTCTAGGCTTTTTGTTTGGAGATGTGTTTTGTTCCCTCCTCATCTTGAGAAGACTAAGCTATATCTTCTGGTTTTTGAGGGGTAACAAAGCCATCGAGCTGTGAGTTTATGCCTGCTTCTGGTTGAAAGTTCTGCCTTATAGGTTCTTGGCTGAATAGTGTGTTAGGGCGAAAGCCCAGCCAGCAGCAAGGGAATGTGCCTTTGCAGCCAGAGGTGCTCACCTGGAAGGAGGGATTGCTCCTGTTTATCAGCTCACTTTCCAGTGTGAAATATTTATAATCCTGACAGCCTTTTTTCAAGCTCTGTTCTTTGAGCAATCAGGCTGCTTTTATTTTCTGGCTTGGGTTTTTGCATTCCTGTCTGGGCAGTGGCCTGATGCCAAGGGGAAAACGGGGGAGAGCTGTGTTTAATGCCCTTTAGGGTAGGGCATCCATGCAGAAGGTGGAGGATGCAGGTTAAAGTGCCTTTGGGCGAAATGCCCCAGTGCCAGCTGACTGAATAAGCTGTCCCAGTTTAGCTTTTTTGAGGAAAATAGGGCAATCATCGGAACAAAGTGCCCGGTTAAAGTGGCCATGTACAGGATTTGAGGCTCTGAGTCAGCCTTATGCACGTACCTGCATGTAACCTTAAGTTCAGTATCAAATTCCCAGAGTTCAGTGTTCAAGACGTGTCAAGGCAGTTCCTTCTCTGCTGCTTCTGTTGGGCAGGCCACCTAGCACTACTGAGAAAGAGAATATACAGAGAATCCTGGGTTTACACCTGGCGTTTCCCTGGGAGGGTCCCTAATCAGCACTGGCTCCTGAGATGTACTTTGCAAGCACCAGGCTTGTCATGCTCACCCATGCAAATGGTAATCATGTCACTCCTGTTCTAGCAGTGTCTAGAAAACCAAAGAGTAAGCTCCTGGTAAATAGCTATTAAATAATATCTTCTGCAGAGTGCAGGATCCTTTTTTTTTTTTTTCCTTTTTTTAGATGCCTGTTAGTATTTCTTTGGAGGACTCTTCTGTTCCATATGGAGTAAGGAGGAACCCTTACCCAGTTCAGGTTCTGTGATCAGTGCCTACTCATGTATTTATGGGAGAAAATCTTCCGCTGTAACAGAGAGATAACTAAAATCCATTCTTGTAAACACTTTGTCATATGACTGACATTTTTGACTGACTTTTTCTTGCGTATTCTTAGGTTTTTTTCCAGTAAAACTTTTTTTTTTGTTTGCTGTACCCTTTTGAATGAAGCTGTGATTTTTTTTAAGATAACTTCATGTTGGAAGCAACTTCAATGTCCTCTGATAACATGTACAAGAATGTCAGATCAGTCAGTGTTTAATTTGCAAATTAAGAACCTTGTTGTTTTGGCTTTTTGTGTTGAACTACTGAACTGTAAGGATAATGAACTAGTGATGCAGACCTCCGTGATCATTAATCTGGTATTGCACAAGCTGTGTTTGAGACTGGCTGTTCACAGTAAAAAAAAAAAAAGCAAATGAGCTATGTGTTACCTTAGATATAATTAGATATGCTGCCTTGTATGTTTATTTTGGGGATTAGAGCAGAAGCATAAACCTCTCTGTGATACAGGCTGCAATGCCCAATGCAGAAGTGATTGTACAGTGAACACAAACTTGGCAGCACATACGGCTTAGTGCACAGTTACCCTGCTTCGGATTTGCTGAGACTTTTTTTTTCCTTTGCTGACAGAATGACAGCACTTTAATCCTGATGACTTCAGCCAGTAAAAAGACTCTATGTGAAATACAAAATCTGGTGCCCGCAGACGTTGTATCCTGAAAGGTTGGGCGGCATTGCAGAAAACATGTTCTTGTGCTGAGTATGTCATTGCTTAGATACTCCTGGGGTCACTTTCCCAGCATCAAGCTCCTTGATTTTTTCCTCTGAGGAAGATCAGGCCTCTTGAGCCTGAAACATTGTCCCACTTGCTCTTAATATGGGCTGTGAACAACCAATGTGTTCAACGTTTGTACCTCTGCAGGCTTTCTGTCTTGAAAAGATGACATGCCTTTGCTGAGCAACACTAAACAATAGTTAATTATGTAGATATCTTCAGATATTTGTTTTGAAACACTGTGAAGCCATAAAATGTACTGGATGTGCTGCAAAGCTGCCAGTATATTTGCTTGTAGCACAAGAGCCATCTTGCCAACAGGAGAATGTTTTTTTTTTTCCTTCAAAGCTTTTTTTGTTGGTTGTGTTTTGGGTTTTCTTAAATAGCAGGTGGAACTGACTCTGTAGCCATCCAGTGTTAGTTTCAGCATCTGATTATATTTTTTTTCTGCTTTTGTGCATTGATACTTTGAATGATGCTTAGCCGGAAAGAGGCTAACTGAAAACGCGGAGTAACTTGAGTAGCAAACAGTCTGATGCTCAAATGAGGCTAATCTCTGCATAATGAGGGCGAAGGAGCATGTTTTGAAATTGGTCTCCTTTTGCAGGAGGCACTCGGTTACACTGATGTGTTTTAAGGGCAAGGTATGTGTTCCTGCTTGTGTGATGTCCAGTACAGTGAGGCTGTGGCTTGCTAGGTGTGCTCAAACCTGCACAGTTAACCCAGCCCACCAATGCAATAAGGGGTTTGTGGCTACCAATGAGCTGCGAAAGTGATGGTTACTCTACAGCTTGTGGTATGCAAATAAAGGTAAATTAGAGCTCTCTTGAAAGCCATTCTGAAGGGTGGCGATAGTGATTTTTCTGCTGTAACTAGTCTGTGTAAGAGCTAGCTTCTGGGGAGTGCTTGCTTCTCCCACTTTACCAAAGTCTTAAGCAGGGGATGTTAATGACATGCTCCGTAGAGATGCATGTGCTGCTGAAGCCATAATTTAAAAATCTACCTTGTAAATCAGGTGGTCAGTAAGTCTGGTCAAAAATTGCTGGCTTGGCTATCTTTATCATTAAACAAGAAAGTAGGTCACTGATTTAACTTCCTTTGATTATTTTTTCCTGCTGCCATCCCCCTGCACCACAGCTGCCAAGATACTGCTCAGGTATTAGGAAAGAAAAGGAAGGAAAACCCTGGCTGTTTTTAATTTCCAGTGTAGAACAGTACTGCTAGAGTATATGCATGCATGTATGCAGTTTTCAGGCTATCAGCAGATTATTAACACTTGAAACCACAGTCAGCAGTAATCAAAATTGTCCTGAGTTTTGTACTGGGAAGGGCATTTCTGCAGGATTTCAGTAGTGAGCAAAGGCTCCTGGTTGGGGTTTTCTCCTGCATGTGCATCCCATGCTTAGGGAAATAACCAAGTGGCTGTTGGACTAAGCATGCCCTGCCTCAGCTGTTGACACTTAACTCTCTAAGTAGAGGTGAAACTGGTTACTTCTTCCAAAATAAACCATTTAGGTTAAAAATGAGGGCTTTTCTGGTTATTTTCTTACCTGGCTGCACAATGGTGATGCCAGGATGGGTGGGAGGAGGAATGTCTGCTGCAGCGTGTGCTGGTTTGTTCTTTACGGCTTGCTATGGGTTTATAGTGCTTGGATGCTAAAGTGTTACTTAAGATGTAATACTGAGGATTTATTAGACACATAGTTGATTGCAAGAGGTAGATAACAACAGTTTGTACTTCTAGTTTGGGGGCTTCACCTACCAGTGTCTGTGATGCCCTCACTGTCATTATTCATCTGGTTCTTAATAATCTGTCCCAGTAATTCGGATTGCCACTTGTGTCCTAGTGGGACAACATGTTCACTGTGGTGCTTGATGGGTTACCCTGAGCTGTCTAACTGGTTAGCTGCTTTTACAGTACCTGCTAGTCCTCACTTTTTTGCAAAAGCTATAAATCTAAGCAAGCGCTGGGACTACTTTGACATTGAACTTCCAGCGCTTTGCCATTCCCATTAATACTTGTTTCACTGCAGCGGTGTGTGCACAAGCATAACCACACGCCTGAGCGTCGTAATAGCTGCTACCTCAAATGTCTGTGGCAGTGGAGGGGCTTGTTGATAGTGAGCAAGTTTGGTACTGAGAAGGTACATGATGTTCTTCAGAGATACCTCGGGAAGGAGGACAACCTCATTAAGGGAAAAAATACAGACAAAGTTCAGATTTCTTGAGCTATTTTGAACTTAGTTTAATAAAAGTTTATCAGATTGCACTGCGGGTACCTTCTACCATCATTTCTCTTGGATGTCTGTAACAATAAAGTTTACAAGGATACTACTTCCTTTTTGTAATACCTTCTTGGAATTGAAATCTCTCTTCAACTGAGAAGTCCAAGCCACGTTTTTAATCTCCTTTTAAAACTAGATTCCACCTGTGCTTACCATCTAGTACCTCTTGAGCTTCCTCAATGCTTTAATGAGTTCACCATAACATTTTGTGTCATTTCAAGCAGCCTCCTCGGTGTTGACAGGCCCTTCATGCTACCATACCGTGAAGATGACTGCATGAAAAAACAACTTGAAAGAATCTCCAAATGTGGTTTTGTCTCTAATATGAAGTTACTTCCAAATAGTTGATATTTGAATCAAACTGTCATATTTTAATTCGTTGTCCTTCCCAATAGTGATTTGTGCACTAAACTAATTGCTTATGTCTGCTCAGTCCTCTGCTTTGGTAAGTTTTAATAAAAAACTTAAGGCAGCTGAGCTTGCATTGAGTGTTTTGCTAGGGAGGAACAGAGAAACAAAAGAAAGGCTGTAAATATGGTTTGGTCATCCCTTGTCTGCACAATGCCTGTATTCGTTTACAATTAGCAGTATATTCAGATGTTAAAAGTAATGTGTAGACTGGGAGCCTGTCTCCCAGAGATGGGCACCAGGGGTTCATCTGGAGTCTCCGCAGAGCATTTTAATTGAGAATACCACAGAGCAGCTTAGTACTGCTGATCTTTCATGTTAGCAGGAAGATAATTTACTGAATTTCTCAGTTAACCTTGTAAATCTTAATTTCCCCCACAGCCTATTTTATTTTGCTTTATAACAGTTTGGTAAGCACTACTTGAACTTTGTAGGACACTGAAAAATAATATTGGAATAGATAAGGTTTTCTGAAAACATCCCCTGAGAAGAATACGTGGGTCTAAATGCTGGCTGCTGGAGTGTGGGTAGTTGATTTGTCTTCTCTGTGCTTTTCCTGTACACAGAAACTCTTCAAGGCTATGAAGTGGCAGACTGAAATTGCACAGATAGTACCTGAAATCAACATGGTTTGTTTAGACTTATCTAGGTAATTTAGACTATTCTAGAAGGTAGTGACCTTGTTGTTCAGTTGGAGGAGACCAAGGCCATTATGGGATACTGAAATTACAAATTAAATATTGCCAGGTAGAAAACCTTCCAGCTGATGCTTATTGCTTATATTTTTGAGAAGGGCTAAGTGGGTTTAATAAAGTTAAGGCAGTTTTCTTGAGTTAGAAGACCTAGGGTTGGCTCCAAGGAAGGGAACTGTGTGACCATCTAACTTGGGACACCCTAGCATTGCTTGCTGCCTTACTTCATTAGACTGCTTTGCACAAGTGAGCTAGGTTTTATATTAATGCCTCTGCAGATATCATGTAGTGAGTGTCTGATGATGTAGCCAAAACATCTGAGATGGGAGCACTCTGACTGCCTGCACATGCTGTGCTGCTGCATGTGCAGTTCATGCTTCAGATTCTATAGAGAAGCTGCTGCTCTGCTTTATGAACACTGAGTAGCAGTTGTAGAAATGCTGGTTATGAAAGCTGGATTGCAGACATTTTTGCCATAGTACACAACTTGAACCAAGCAGGTGCAGCTGGTTTCCTGGGATGCCAGAGCAGAAGCCACCAACAGATTAGATGTTGTTCCCCTTTTGCTCTTGGACTCACTGACTGGGTTGTTAGTGTTGTTTAATCAACTTACATCACAGGTTTGTGTGGAGTGTACAATATTTGGAAAAGATTAGCAAAATCAATATGCTGTAATTTACTTTGAGGCACATGAATTAGAAGACTAGTGTTGCAGTCAAAGGCAGGCATGTCTATTGTTCACTCTAGTTTCTCTGCTAGATACAGGTCTTGTACTTGTGTAGCTCCCAAGTACCCTGTTAGGAAGGTTAAGGGTTCCTGACAACACTTTGTGTTAGAGTAAATGTCTCTTAAAATGAGATACAGGGGATAACTTGTCAAGCATTCTGATTTGCTTTTTTTTGATACTCAAATGAGTTGTGTGCTGCCTTTCTTTAATAGTGACACTGAAATGTTGCAAGCTCAGACCTGAGCCCTTCAAATGTTGGGAATATCAAAAGCTCCCTTGAAGGAAAGTGATCTTTTTTAGAGCTTCTCTCTTCACATAGTGAATACTGAGCAGTAACCTTCAGAACAAAACTTGCATAGTTTCTGTAACAAGAATTTGTAGGAAATCTCTTGCCACTTGTGGTGGTAATTGGGGATTAGAGAGGATGACTTTTCCAAACTTCAAAGCATAGCTTGCTAATTTGGAACCATATTGAGTGTCTGGAATTGCAGACTCTGAGACAGATTCTTACGCTGCTACGGAAACCTAGTTTGGTTTGAATGCATTTCTTTAGCGTTGGTGATACTGATAGTGGACTGAAGTTAATAAACTTGCTAGTCCTTCACTACACTGAGTAGAGATGAGGAGACTGAGCATGAAGGAATTTAGCTGAAGGAAACCTGTTTGGGAGGGGGAAAATCCATGGTGATAAAGGTTGGGTGTAGGTTTTTTTTCTCTCTTCTTACTCTAAATCTGACTTGAAACAAAACTATGTATAATTGATGTCATAGATACTATGTGTGGATTCTGCTACTAACTGGGATAGTAATGGCTTTGATTTCCTCTCCTAAATTCACATGACAGTGCTAAGTGGGCTGGTTTGCTTTCCAGCAGGTTTTAGAAAGCACTAACTTCTGCTGACCTATTTGATGCCAAAGGTGATAATTAAGCTTTCTGAAATGCTCTGAAGGCAGTCTTATTAGAGTAGGCATTCATGACTGTACTAACAGATGGGTGCAAAGTGGGAGTTAAAAGGGATTCTCTTATCTTTGTGTGATTGCTTAGCTATTGCTGTGCAGGGGAGGAGACCTCCACTGTTATTGCAAAGCTCTTTGTAGTAAGGAGGTGTTCATGTTAAGATATAAGCATTGTGCTCGAGTTTTCAGGTGCAGAGGTGGGTTTTTTTTAAGGAAAGGTGGGGATTGCAGTTTTATTCTTGTGCTTCCAAGAAACACGTCCATGTATAAGAGCAGTGTGAGGGTTTTTATTAAAATTAACAAGTTCAAGATGGTAGTGCTTGAGTGAAAAGTAATGTTACTTATGCCTAAGTTTGCTGCATAGGAAAAGATACTGTGTTAACCTGTGCTGTTTTGATGAACTATGCTATCCTTTAAGGTCTGGGAGTTGTTGTTTGAGGTGTTTTGCATTAAAAAGCAAGCTCCTTGGCTTCAAGTAGCATGGTGTAAACGTCTGCTTCCACTGGGACAGTTAAAAGCCAAGTAAGTTTTGGACATCTGCGTAATATTCTGTATTGCTCCAGAACCAACAATATTAAGTATAAATCAACGTAATGCTGAGCAGGCAGGAGTCATGTTAAGGGTCAGATATGCAGAGTGCTTTACAGACAGTTGTACTGGGTTGAGCTGTTTTTGTACATGATACAGAAAATCCAGGATGGCATGGCCAAGGTCATTGTTGTTCCTTCACAATGGGCATGTAAGCGTATCTTGCTTTTATCACCCCAGATCCTCCTGGAGCTGCACAGACGGAGCTGTTCCCAAGAGGCATATAGTTTTTGTCACAGGGCCAGCTCAGGGGAGGCAAATTGTACTGATCTGGGAAATGCATAACCTTTCTGATACAGCAAGGGAGGCTCTTGGATCCGATACGTGACTTCCCAGGCTGCCTTCAGCACCCCTGAAGGTTAGTGTAGCTGCAGTCTCTGGTGCAGACCATTTTGCTCAGCTGAAAAACGCTTTTCCTTAAAGGCTATGAAATTTGGGATAAGGTGGGGTGGAAGTTACTTGAGTAACACTGAATGTCCAAGAATGGAAACAAATGGAACTTTTTGGTTTTTTTACTGGGAAAGTGCTTGTAATCAGTTCCTGCAGTTATCCCCCGTGCCACCACTCCTGTAGTGTAGGCTCTTCCTCTGCATGTGACCTAAAACTCTCTGCAATGTAGAATCACAGAATCATTTGGTTGGAAAAGACCTCTGAGGTCACAGTGTCCAACTGCACCTGACCACACTAAACCATGGCTATGACAGGTTGCATAACCTGAGATGGGCTTTTACTCCACTATTGAACTGTTGGAACGGGTCCAGGGGACACCACGCAGATGACTAGAGCACTGGAGCACCTCTGCTATGGGGACAGACTTGAGAGAGTTGGGGTTGTTCAGCCTGGAGAAGAGAAGGCTCCAAGAAGATCTTATAGTGGCCTTCCAGTACCTGAAGGGGCTCCAGGAAAGCTGGGGAGGGACTTCTTGCCAGGGCCTGGAGTGATAGGATGAGGGGGAATAGCTTTAAGTTGGAAGGAGGAAGATTTAGATTAGACATTAGGAAGAAGTTCTTTCTGATGAGGGCAGTGAGGCACTGGCACAGGTTGCCCAGGGAAGCTATTGAGGCCCCATCCCTGGCGGTGTTCAAGGCCGGGTTGGATGGGGCCATGAGCAGCCTGGTCTGGTGGGAGGTGTCCCATGGCAGGGGGGTTGCAAGGGGATGATCTTTAAGGTCCCTTCCAACCCAACCATTCTATGATTATTGCCCCTTGTATGGCTAGGTGCTTTTAAAACTGAAAGCCCATATATCGCGTAAGGCTTTTATTAGGCCGGCATTTCCATCATGTAGCTGCTCCTGTATGGAAACACAACTGAGAAGTACAGAATAAAGCAGCTAGTTGAGAACAGAACTCCTGCTGATTCCCTTGCAGTGTTCTCCTGTCCCTGTCAATACTGTGATCTCCCCTCAAATCTGCCAAGACATACTGAGTTAGAGCTCTTAAATGCATGTTGTTCTCAGTGGCATCTGGAGAACTCTAGAGTTCTGGGTTTTTTTAGGAAACTAATTCCATGCAAGAATGCGATTGTAGCCAGGTAAAAGTATAGCTTTGTAGGCTACACGGGACAGAGAAAAATTGTATTTGACTTCCAGTCAATTTGCAGTATAATTTTCATCCAGAGATCTAACACACAGCAGCATGGTTTATTATATTTATAATTTAAATAACACGAGACGATGCTTAGCTTTTTATATATTATTTACAAGGCAGAGAATGCCTTGAGGGCTGTACTTTTTATTTCTCTATATTCAGGTCTCCTAAAGCAGACCCTGACAAGTGGCAATCACTGCAGATGTACTGGTCATGCGTAGATAGCTTTTAATTTAGTTTGCAAACAGTTGTATAACTCTTGGTAGTATTTGGGGGGAAAAAATAAAAGCATCAATTCTGTTGATGATTTCATTATGGGGAAATGTTACTCTGCATGTCAGATGGAGTCATAGGGAAGATAAACCCATAGTTGTCAGACAGATCTTCCAGCTGCTTAAAAACAAACCTCTGAAGTACTGTGACAGTGTCTACTCCGCAACTGTTGTTGTGAAGTGCTGAAACAGCACTAACTTTTTTCAGTGTCTGAACCTTTTAACTACCAACAACAGTTGGCTATTTTGTTTAGTGCTTGATGCCAGATGAGCCTTTGAAGTCCTCCAGTTCTTTAAGGGAACGTACTGGAACCTATATGATGTGTGAGTGGATGTGGGCAGATCACTGAATGTCAGGTTTTTGCTTTTCTTTTGTGCTGTGCTAAAGAAAGCATAATGTCAGTATAAATGCTTATCAAGCTGATGTTTTGGGGGGTTCCTGAATGAGTGGAACTAGCTTTCTAGTTTTTACAACTTCTGGCACAAAAAAGATACTGTGCCTGTAATTCTTTCTATTTAACAAATTAAGAAAATCTGCTACAATCATCTTCGATAGTTCCCAAGTTGGCACACAACTGCCAGTTTCCAAAGCAATTCAATGGATCATTTTCTGAAAGGCTGTTGAAGATCTCCCTTGTTTTTGTTTTCTCATCTACTGACAAAACATGGGTTCGTCTAAGCAGTAACTTGATCTTCAGGAAGACAGGTATGGCAAACAGGGTGGGTGCTCAAGCACAGTGATGTTATTAGCTAAAAACTACTTCACAGATGAAGCATTGTAGGCTGACACACACAAGGGTAAGAAAATGCCTATGTTTGAACACGCATCCACTCATACAAAGTGGAGCAATCGCGTTGAGCCTTGTCTAACTGGCAGGTTAGAACATGTTTTATAAGCATCTGTGTCTCTCCCCTCCTATTCCTGAATCCCGAGCTGTAGGGCTAGTCTCAGGTTTTGTGTGTTGGACCTTGAGTGCCACATCAGTATCTTGTCTTGTCAACAGGTCACAAGCTTGGAGAAACTGTATGGTTGATACCTGCTCTCGGGCTTGCCAAATAAGGTGCAAGCAGAACTGTTTCCAGTTGACACTGTCAAAACAAAGCTCATGCTCTGGATAAGTCCTTTACCAGTAGCAGAACATTTTTGATACCTGTGGAAGATAATTGCTCTAATGTCTCCTTAAAATTGCATGAACAATGTGTTTCTGCAGTGCAAATCTTAAATATCCTTACCTTTTGTGTGCATAGACACAATTTAATTCAAGTGGTCTACCTGTGTCAGTATGTAACTTGGTGCAGAAATCAGGTATGGGCACTGCTCCCTGTTTTAGGAAACTTTCAGGATTCTTTATTCGATTGGTATTTTACTGAACGTTATCTGCAAGCTGAAGAGGACAAGAAGTGAGCTGATTTATTCCCTTATTGAATCAATACAAGGTAAGCTTGTAGGCAGAGCAGTATTTAAATCATTCTACTTGGTACTGTGTGTGTGGCTTTTAGATGCCAATCACTGGTCACCTGGCTAGAAATAATGCATCTGTGGGTTAGTGTTTTTACCAGTAAGGCTGCTAGCTTATACTTGAGCATCTGTTAATTCATAATCACATCTCCTTTATCACCACTAGAGGCTCCTCCAAGTCATGCTTTGGATACATTTCTGTGTCAGGAAGCAGCTCATTCTTTAAGTATCACGCTGGTGTCTGAATCTGTCAGTGTAAGACCTCTTTACAAGCAATGAATTTTTTAAATCAACATAATCAGTTATCCTCTTGATGGTGTGGTTGAATCTGATTCATCAATTTGAAATAGTTACTGATCATTAACTGCTGCTGAACTGTAGAGCAATGTTGACTGGAAGCTTGTAGTGTTGCTAGCAAGTAACTGGAAAAAATAAGCATGAAGGTATTGGTAGTGAGTGTAGGTAAATAATTTTCTTAACGTTGACTTATTTTATCTGAGCATAGATAAGGCTTCAGACATTTCCTGGTATGTCTGGGGTGGGTTTCCCATGATAGGGCTGTTCTTACTCTTGTTTTCTCAAAACATTGTCAACTGTTCCTGCAAACTGATTATTACTGCATCATAATTTGATAAGGTGTAGGCATCTTGCATCAGGTGCAGAGTGGGATTCAGGCTCTGATCAAACAGCCTAACAATGTTAAGACTTAAGTTTTCAAGAATTTATCTTATAAGACAGGAAAGAATATCATCACAGGATCATGGTTAGCGTACAAGTATGGGTGAATTTTCTGTTCTTTTTCATTCCTGAGTTTTAGTAGCCACAGCTTATTCCATGCGCAAGCAAGCAAGTCCTGTGCTCAGGTCTTGGGTTTTTGCAGATGTGTGGGTATCACTTTTCTCTGAAGGGAATAAGAGATGAGCCAGCTTCCAAACTGACTACATAGATGCTACGATTTTTGAGTGTGGCAGTATGGTGGGGCACTGCACTGGAGCTACTGAAGATAAAGCATGCTTTTTTTGTAGATTAAGCATCAGTGATCTCTTTAGTCATAGGTGCTTATATGTGATGATCCTATTATATAGAAAGTTGAGGAACTTTTAGATGAGTCTTTGCAGGAAAGCAACAGCTTGTTTTGGGGGGAGGGGGAGTGCTTCAAAATTAGAACATGCTATGTGGCATCTTAAACTTTTCTGCTTTTTTCCCCACAGTTGTTCAGAGGCTTTTCTTTACCCACACTCCAGTTCTCACTAAAAGCAGACTGTCAGTCTATCATAGATCTTCTCCCTGGTCACACAAATTCCTTCTAAAGTTAAGTCAGATATGCCACTTCAAATCAAGAGTAATACCTATGACGTGCTTAAATACCAGAAGAAAAACTAAATGAGTTGTAATTTCCCCCAGTTCCTTTCTTAGTTCTGATAGGCAATGCTGTATAGCGTTAGAGCCATTCAAGGGTTACTATTAGTTGCGCAGTTGTACAAGTTTCCTCTGACTTCTCTACAGGATTCAGCTTTCTCTGTCAAAATGATCAGATCTCTTGCCTGTATTCTCACCTTGCATTTGTCTCATTAAATTTCTGTCTTGACCTTGAAATCCTCTTGACCTGCGGTAGCTCAAAGTGGTTCTTCTTGACTGCTACTCTTACCCTGTATACCTTCAAACTTAATGTCAATGGTTACCAATAATTAGATAGAAGATTGAATTTCAAGGATGTTCGCTCCTGTACCAAGCTTAGTTTGATTGCTCTGATTTTGCTTTTATCAGTACCTTAAATATCTGGGCTGAGCTGCAGATGAATCAACCTGCTTTGCACCCTTTTACTGGTTTTCAGGAGATATTTCAGCAAATTGACGAATAGCGCTTTATCTGGATGTCATATTAGTCATTGACACAGCAGCTAGTTGCAACTTAGGTAGAAATATCAATGCTAGCTTTCTGTTCAGGTTTGTACTCTTTCTTAAATATCCATCTGGGCTGATAAATGTCTCTAAACATCTGTTATTAATAGTCATCAAGAAGGACTATGTAGTAGGTGGTTCTTGTCTAGCCATGTTTAATAAACTTTTTAAATAGAACGTGGCTGTTACAGCAGGGAGGTGACTTCCTGATGATCTGCAGGAGATGAGGAGTTTGTGAAGGGCATGTTCTTCAGTAACTGTTTCCTTAGGGCTGTGCTGGGAGTGGAAGGTCTGTGTGGTACCTAAAACAGGCAGCTTGAGATGTGGTTCTCACAACAGTAGTACTTTGGAGCCACTGAAAGCCAAAGCATTTGAGTGTCTTGTCATTGTGACTAAAGCAGTAGCCTCTGATATGCTTTTTTCTTGTCCTAAGCAGACATTTAGTGTAAGAGCTAGTCTTCTGCTAGGTGTAGTGCAGTGATTGCACATACACATGCAAGAGCTGGCACTGTGGCAGATTGAGGCTGGCAAGCTGTCTTGCCCCTAGCCTGGGCACCACTTCCACCACTTCCCTGAGCAGCCTCTTCTAATCCTTGACAAACTTTTCTGTAACAAAAGTTTTCCTAATATCCAATCTAAAACTCCTCTGATGGAATTTGAGGACATTTCCACTTGTCTATGTGTTACTTGGAAGAAGAGACCAACACCCACCTCACTACAGGTAGTTGTAGAGAGCAATAAGATCTACCCACAGCCTCTTCTTCTCCAGGCTAAACAGCCCTAGTTCCCTCAGCCACTCATCATAACGCTTGTGCTTCAGACCCTTCACTAGCTTTCTTGCTTTCCTCTGGATGTGCTCCAGCCCCACAGCCTTTTTTTTTTTTGTACTGAGGGGTCTGCAACTCAACACAGTGTTTGCTATGTGGCCTCACCAGAGCTGAGTTCTGGGGGACAATCCCTTCCCTACCTCTGCTGGCCACACCATTTCTGATCCAAGCCAGGATGCTGTTGGCCTTCTTGGCCACCTGGGCACACTGCTGGCTCATGTTCAGCCAGCTGTAGACTAGCACCTCCAGGTTGTTTTCTACTTAAGGTGCAAGTTTCGAGGTCATTAAATGAATTAAACGTTATTTGACCTGATCTCCCTTTCCGTGGCAGGCCAAAGTTCAAACTGAGACATTAGTCCTTCAGTAACATTGTGGAATTTTAGGGGGTTTGTCTTTTTTTTGAAAAACTAAGTCTGAAATGTGAGCTAGAATTCATCTTAAATTCTCATCCCTTGCAGTACAGCTTACTTACAGCCAAGTTTTTGCTGCTCGTGAGTAAAAGCTGCACTGGCTGTAATGCCGTGAGCTCCAAATAATGTAAAGCACAAAGCAGGGGTTAAAAGAGAGAGTGACAGAATGCTGGATGCCTCTTAAATTTCACTCCTCACTAGCAAAAAACACCCAAAACCTGTTACTGTAGAAACAATAGCCTTAAGAGCAGGGATGAGTATGTACCTAATAAGTCTGCTTATTTTAGCTTAAACTTTAAACTTACCTGTTCAAAGCAGCCTGTGATAATGGAGCCAACAGGTGCATCATTATGCAATAATGTGAAAATACGCTTTTGTCTCAAACACAGGCTTATCACTAGCAAATACCTGCTGATAGAGTGCCGGTTTCTGCGGTGAATGGGAGGATGCTTAGCCAGGAGGCAGCTTGCATAGGTGTGTCAGGCGTCACTGGTGCATGTAGGGTTATAGACACTTGCACACTGGGGCTGTGCATAATACAGTTGTATCAGTTTAGGATTTTAAGTACAGACTAATACAGTGCTAATTGTGTCTCCGCACTAGGAGATGGTGCGGCTGTGTTTAGCTCTCTGGTTGCAAGTGGTACACCCCGCTAGACTTGCTTAGCGCTGCAGAGTGTTACCTGCATCTGCCTCGATTTGCTGCCTGTGACCAGCTCTGAACAGGAGGATTCACCATCAGTAATGCAATGGCAGAAAAAAAAGTACCAGGGCTGTGTAAGTGCTTAGTTGGCTTCTGTGTGGCAGCCAGCATATATAAGGTTTCAGCTGCAGTTCCCAGGTGCTGCCATTCAGTTTCTGGAAACCTGTATCCCTTGTTTAAATAAAGGCTGCTATGCCAGCTTCAGAAGTCTTGTTGGAAGAACTGCTGCCTGCCGAGCTGAGAAAGGCAAAGTTGTGTAACACTGCAGCACAGCGCTATGGTTTACACTTGCAATGCTATAAATATTCCTTTCCCCTTGCTGCTTATGAAAGAGGTGACTGCATCAGGGCCTGCCCAGTGTTTTTAGCAGAACATGTGACTGGCTGTCCCTGGAGGAGAGCTTTCCTCTTACATCTAGCACGGCTTGCATATGAAGAGAGTTGAGGCAGTTAGTCATTCACTGACTCATGAATGGTGCTTGCTTAAAAAATTGTCTAAAAATAGTTACAACGGGCTGAAGGAAAGGGTGTTTGCATATTGAAGTAGCTTGGCCATCTGTAACTCTGCAGTTGCAAACAGTATTGGTTGCTTCACCAAACAGTGAAGCAATCTGCTATGTTTTGGTGAGCTTGCATAAATAGGTGAGTTCAGAGAAACTCCAACAAGCTTACACAAAATGCCATAAAACTGGGATGTGCTTTGGTCACTATCACTTGAATTTGAGCAAATTAAACTAGAGAAATGGCCAGGTTGAGGCTGGAGTATATCAGACTCTCTTATGCTCAACCATTCCATAGGCATGACTGTATGTAAATGTGCTTCAAAAAAGTAAATTGCTTACCCAAGAACACAATCTCAGCACAAGGCCTTCAGCAATGGCAGAAGTCTCTTCGTATCTGACCTGTCACCATATCTATTACAGAATCATGGAATCATAGAGTCACCAGGTTGGAAAAGACCTCTTGGATTATCAAGACCAACCATTCCTGTGTGTCCCTAAACCATGTCCCTGAGCACCTCTTCTACCCATCTTTTAAACACCTCCAGCGCTGGCAACTCAGCCACCTCCCTGGGCAGCCTGTTCCAGTGTCCAGTGACCCTTTCCCTGAAATTTTTTTTTTCTAATGTCCAGCCTGAACCTGTCCAGCCCTGGTGGAGCTTGAGGCCATTCCCTCTTGTCCTGTCCCTTGTCACTTGGGAGAAGAGGCCAGCACCCTCCTCTCCACAACCTCCTTTCAGGTAGTTATAGAGAGCAATGAGGTCTCCCTTCAGCCTCCTCCAGGCTAAACAACCAGAGCTCTCTCAGCCACTCCTCGTAAGGCCTGTTCTCTAGCCCCTTCACCAGCTTTGTTGCTCTTCTCTGGACACACTCCAGAGCCTCAACATCCTTCTTATGGTGAGGGGCCCAGAACTGAACACAGGATTCGAGGAGCGGTCTCACCAGTGCCGAGTACAGAGGGAGAATAACCTCCCTGGACCTGCTGGCCACGCCGTTTCTGATCCAAGCCAAGATGCCATTGGCCTTCTTGGCCACCTGGGCCACTGCTGGCTCATGTTCAGTCGCTGTCAACCAACACCCCCAGGTCCTTTTCCTCCAGACAGCTTTTTTAAATACATTGATTCCGAATTTTTTTTCCTTATAAGATCAGGCCTGGTCCTGGAGTGGAGGGTGAACTGGGGGAAGAACCTAATAATTTTTCAACTTGGGAATTCCTGGGAAATTACAGAAACTTCAGTATGATGTTAGCTTTCTCACATGGGAATCTGAAATTGCTTTAGTGCTCAGCTCCTTTGGTCAAAGCTCAATAAAGCTGTTGAGGTGGCAGCTTGCCACATGGAGGAGGACCAAGTAGTTCTGTATGGTGTTAGGTCATACACAGTTGCTGGTAGTTGCCTTTTCTGTGATGATGTGGCAGATTAATGCTAAAACTGAGTGAAAATGGGCAGGTTATAGAAGACATATTTGGGTGGCTTGGGATGCCACCATGTCCTACTCTGTATCTCTTGCTGGATGCTACCTCTCTTGCAGTTGTTGCAATTGTGTTTTCTGTAGCATTGCGTGAAGTCAAACAGACAACAGAAGAAATGCAAAGCTGGCAGTTGTTAGCCTGATGTAAATGGAGGCTCCTGTGATCTGCTGCTTTATCTAAGGTTCGAGGCCACTGGCCTGTGGTTTGGGAAAAAAATATCATGGAATCATAGAATCACAGAATAACCAGGTTGGAAGAGACCCATTGGATCATCGAGTCCAACCACTCCTATCAAACACTAAACCATGTCCCTCAGCATCTCGTCCACCCGTGCCTTAAACACCTCCAGGGAAGGTGACTCAACCACCTCCCTGGGCAGCCTGTTCCAGTGCCCAATGACCCTTTCTGTGAAGATTTTTTTCCTAATGTCCAGTCTAAATCTCCCCTGGTGGAGCTTGAGGCCATTCCCTCTTGTCCTGTCCCCCGTCACTTGGAAGAAGAGGCCAGCACCCTCCTCTCTACAACCTCCTTTCAGGTAGTTATAGAGAACAGTGAGGTCTCCCCTCAGACTCCTCTTCTCCAGGCTAAACAACCCCAGCTAGTAAACAAAAGTAACAGAGCTGTGCCTTAAGGATTTGTATTAAGGAGTTTAGAAGTCTAGCTCTGTCTGGAAATGCTCTTGCTTTGCCATTGTCAGCCGACATAGGGCAGAGGCAGGAAAAACCTCTCTGTGAAACCATAGCCAGTGCAGTGCTGAGCTGTGCACTCCTGGGGATGAGCATCTGCAGGCTCCATGCTGGTGGGGCCATGCCCGGTGATGTGACTTGGGAGGGGGATGACAGCTCTAGGAGCACGCATGTAGCCTGTGGCCAAGGGAAACTTCTTATTTGGCTTCTGGCCTGTTCCCAGCAAGCTCTCCAAATGAGAGCGCTAACAGCTGCCCTGCCTGAAGCTGATGCTCCCTGGCTCAAGAGCGCTGACAATGAGTGTTTCTGGCCGGAGCCAAAGTAGTTGCCACATGGTTCAGGCTGAATGGCCCAAATGTCTGAGCAATACCATGGATGGTCCTTGCAGTAAAACCCGCTGCAAGAAAGGAGTGGGTTAACTGCTTAACTCCTAACTGTTGAACTACTTGGTCTGAAACACAGCTGACTTGTGCAGGCTAAGCAGCAGCTGTGATCAGTTATCATGAAGCCTAAAACCTCCGAACTGAGATTCTAAATTATCAAAGGGAGATAATACTACCAAAAAAAAAGATCCTTTTGGTTCTTTTGAGTAATGCTAGAAGAAAATGGCTTGGTTTCTAGCCACTGCTTGTTCTAAAGTTATTGTTCAGAGCTGTTTTATTTACTCGGATCCCTTGAGATGTGGCCCAGGCAACAGGAATGTGAATGTACAAGTTTGCAGGAGCTTGGATGCAAACCAGCTTAACAAGGCTGTAGGGAATATTTCCCCTCTTACGATTCTGCTCAACCCTGTTTTCTCATCTGCTGTTAGTCCTGATTTCAGATCGAAGGAGCAAAAGACTAATATGTGGCTCAGAGCCCTTTCTTTAAAGGTGTAATTGTAACTTTGGCTATTGTATCACAGGCTTCCTGCTTTGGTCCAGGTTGAGTGGCTTAACAACAGTCCCAGCTTTATGAACATACATCTGTGGACAGAGGAATATTTCATATTAATTCACGGTTAAAAGAAACTCTGGGAAAAGGAAATGTAGTTTGTAGAAGAGGAGTCTGCCACTGGAAATGACAGCTTTTAGTAGTGCTCAGATGACTAAAATAGGAAGTAGATACAAGATGGGATTTATTGTGAAGCAAGTATGGGCTCCTGCCTGTTAAACTGGTCTCTGCTTTTGGAAGTTATCCTCGCTTCTTGACTCGTCATTGCTGTGCTGACTTGCGGCTCTGTTTTTCTAGTGAAGTAGCTTAACATTCTTTTTGAGATCCAGTCCACTTTTCACGTTCAGGTCTTTGTGGTCTCTGATTTTAAAATCCTTCTGAAACAGTGGAGGTAAGACAGAATATAAGGTGTTTGCTGCTCTTGGTGTTCATCTGGACAATGCAGTATCAAGGGATTTTTCAGGACTCACAAGCATTAATTCACCTATTCACTCATCTAATGTGGTCCTCCTCTGAAAGCACAGCAAATGTAGGTAAGCATTGCTAAGGTGCTGCCTGGAAATGAAGCCAGAACTGGACTAAATTACCAGGTTAATTCCCAGCTTTGCCACAGGAGATGACTTGGGTCAGAAATGATAACATCTGGAGATGAAACAGCAATGTTTTACCTTGCCAGATATTTGATGCAGCAGTGTGGCTAGCTTTAATGCTGCTTTACAAGTTCTGAAGCTGAATGATATCAAGGTGTTTTAAACTTCATTGATGTGAGAAACAGATTGTGAGTACTTACTGCTGACCTCTACTGAGCGTGTTTTCCGGCACATAGCATTTCATAGTGCATCCACTAATCCAGGCTTAATGTGCAAGGGGAGAATCCATTAGATGAACTGTATAAATGCTTGATGCACCATAAGCTGTAATGGGCGTTTTGTGTGATTAGATACTAACCCATAACCCAGGAGTGCTTAGTGTTCCTGTTCTTGTTGGCTTTCCTGTATATTAAACATTGTTAGCAGCACGCTGGCAGGAGGCATTCATTAGGTGTGCAGCTACGGGAAGTGATGATGTGCACAGCGAGGAGCCTGGTGATGCCTGTTAGAAAGAAAAATGAGGGGGCTTTGTGCTGTCTGCAAGTGCTGTACCTCTTACTGGGGCATGGTGAGGGATATGTAGGAGACTTTGGTGGTCACCAGAAGTTTCTCTGTGAGCTGGCTGTAATAGATAATTATAGAAAAGCACCAAGTATTTTTAAAAAAATCAAATGCTGCTGTTGTATCTGAACTTAAATTCAGTTTTCAAAGGATGCTCAGTTTCACTGGTGAAATGTTTTCATAATGCTCACATTAAGATTGTGATGTTTAAAATAAAACTTATATATAACTGGTGCTTCCAGAAACAGATGCTTGTGTTGTTCTGTTGGCCACTGTAAAAACTGCTGGTGCTCCCAATTGCCCTAAATCATGTCAGTCATGATGCTGGTGGCTTTCCAGGAAATGTGTGCTCTTCCCTGCATTGCCTTTCTGCAGTGAGCAGGTAGGATGGGTTCTTTATTCATTCCTGCCCTTGCTACGTTGGGGATCTGGGTTCTGTCAGCTGAGAGGACTAGAAAGAATCATTTTAAGGATACGAAAGCATCATATATAGCTAGGCTGGAATAAATTCTGGATTTTTAGACATCTGAGGCTAGGAGGGAGTCCTTCCCACATTGGTGTTCCCCACTAAGAGGGAGATGATAGTAATAAGTAAGCATCAAGTGAAGTGCACAGCGGCATCTCCAGAAACAGTCAATGTAGTGGTTACTCATAGCAACTGAATTAGAACTTAATTTAGTGGCTAGTAGAAATATTAGGTTTGTATTTTCAGTCAAATAGCATAGTATCTAGCAAAACTTGATTTTTCTGGCATACAAAACTGTGGCTTTGTCTTGTACAAATAGGAGAAAAACAACAAACCTGAAGTGCAGTCACTAATGAGGATGCCAGGGAGCAAGGCAGTAAATCAAGAAACAAAGGGACTCTGCTGGTAGCAGTATTTTTGAAATACATGTCGTAATATAACTTAAAGGTTGAAGTTCTTATGCAGTAGCTGTAAATGCTTGTTAAGGACTGAATCTTCTGCCAGTCTGGCCTATTGAGTGTAATATCAGGGAATTTTTATTCTTTTCTGGGGACTGTAAGTATGGCTACTTCCAAACTGGAGAAGGGGGAACAAGTTGGTGACTGTGGTCTCCACTTCCTGGAGACTGGATGTGTTCAGTGGCATCAAAGAGATGTGGTGAGCCAGCAGCTGAAAACAGAGCACCGAACTAGGATTACTTTTGTTCAGTTTCAGCTGAATGGAAGGAGTCAAACACATGGTGAATGTGGTAGTGGTTGGATACTTGTGGGCAGGGAACTCAGGTGCATCTTTAGTCGCAAAATCACTAGGTTGGAAAAGACCCACAGGATCATCGAGTCTAACAGTTCCTATCAATCACTAAACCATGCCCCTCAGCACCTCACCCACCCATCTTATAAATACCTCCAGGGATGGTGACTCAACCACCTCCCTGGGTAGCCTGTTCCAGTGTCCAGTGACCCATTCCATGAAAAATTTTTTTTCTAATGTCCAGCCTAAACCTCCCTTGGTGGAGCTTGAGGCCATTCCCTCTTGTCTTGTCCCCTGTCACTTGGGAGATGAGCCCAGCACCCTCCTATCCACAACCTCCTTTCAGGTAGTTGTAGAGAGCAATGAGGTCTCCTCTCAGCCTCCTCTTCTCCAGGCTAAACAACCCCAGCTCTCTCAGCCGTTCCTCATAAAGCCTGTTCTCCAGCCCCCTCACCAGCTTTGTTGCTCTCCTCTGGACTCGCTCCAGAGCCTCAACATCCTTCTTGTGGTGAGGGGCCCAGAACTGCACACAGGATTTGAGGTTCTGTCTCACCAGTGCCGAGTACAGAAGGAGAATAACCTCCCTGGACCTGCTGGTCATGCTGTTTCTGAAACAAGCCAAGATGCCATTGGCCTTCTTGGCCACCTGGTCCACTGCTGGCTCATGTTCAGTCATTGTCAACCAACACCCTCAGATCCCTCTCCTCCGGGCAGCTTTCTAGACAGACTTCTCCTAGTCTGTAGCTGCACAGGGTTGTTGTGCCCCAAGTGCAGGACCCGGCATTTGGCCTTGTTAAACCTCATCCCATTGGACTCTGCCCAGCGGTCCAGCCTGTTCAGATCCCTTTGGAGCCTCCCGACCCTCCAGCAGAATGACACTTCCACCCAGCTTAGTGTCATCTGCAAACTTGCTAAGGGTGCCCTCAATGCCTTCATCCAGGTCAGTGATAAAGACGTTGAACAGGGCTGGACCCAGCACTGAGCCCTGGGGAACCCCACTTGTCACTGGCCTCCAGCTGGATTTCACACCATTTCCCACCACTCTCTGGGCCTGGCCAGCCAACCAGTTTTCCACCCAGGAGAGTGTGCGCCAGTCCAGGCTAGAGATGACAGTTTCCAAAGCAGAATGCTGTAAGAGAAACTGGGTCAGAGGCTTTACTGAAGTCCAGGAAGATACATGCACAGCCTTTCCCTCATCCAGTAGCCGAGTCACTTTGTCATAGAAGGCGATCGGGTTAGTTTGGCAAGACCTGCCTTTCATGAACCTGTGTTGCCTGGGCCTGATCGCCCGGTTCTCTTGAGTGCTATCATACAGCACATGCAAGATCACCTGTTCCATGACTTTCCCCGGTGCTGAGATCAGACTGACAGGCCTGCAGTTCCCTGGATCCTCCCTGCCACCCTTCTTGTAGATGGGCACTACATCAGCCAGCCTCCAGTCCAGTGGAACTTCCCCAGTCAGCCAGGACTGCTGGAAGATGATGGCAAGGGGTTTGCAAGCACATCTGCCAGCTCCCTCAATACTCTTGGGTGGATGCCATCTGACCCCATACACTTGTGGTTGTCCATCTGGGCAAGCAAGTCCCTAACCACCTCCTCTTGGATCATGGGAGCTTTGTTCTGCTCTTGTAGCTCATGGGGATGTACACCGAGGGAACAACTTTCCTTGCTATGAAAGACTGAGGCAAAGAAGGCATTAAGTACTTTGGCCTCGTCATCATCCTTTGTCACAGTTGTTCCCTTTGCATCAATAGGGACTGAATATTCTCCCTGGTCCTCCTTTTATTGTTAATGTATTTATAGAAAGCTTTTTGTTATCTTTCACTGACTTGGACAATCTGCGCTGTGGTTGGGCCTTAACCCTCCTGAATTTAGTCCTCCTAAATTAGTTTGTCCATCTGGAACTGCGTTAACTACAAGCATTGGTAAAGGCTGCCCCAGGAAGTGGTGGAGTCTCCATCCCTTGGTGGTGTTCAAAAGCATGTACACATGGTACTTTGGGACATGGTTTAGTAGGCATGGTTGTTTTGGCCTGGCGGCTGAACTCAGTGATCTTAGAGGTCTTTTCCAACCTTAATGATTTTGCCCTAAAAATTCCCCTTCTCTCTGATACCTAGCAGCCTAGATGAACTTAGCAGAAATAAGTTCAGATAACTGATTTGCCTTACAACTGTGAAATTGTTGAGGGAAATTTTTCTGTGAGCTTTAGTCAAAAAATATGTTTGTTGCCTAATTTGGTATTTTTTTTCTGTTAACATGTTTAGAATTGGGCCTTAGTGGGGAAAAAAAAAAAAAGTAATCATGGCTGTTGCTGGATCTTTGCAAGCAGTCTTGCAGCTACTCCTGGAAATTCTTGGCTGGTTTAACCCACTCAGAAACTCGAATAGCTTTCGGGGAGAGTGGGGTGGGCTTACATAACTTCCTGTGGTTTCTCTTACAGAAGAGATGGAGAATAAGTCTCTAGTAGCTGTTTGTAATGCCCTGGAAAAGCATTTGGTTTCACTTTTTAAATTCTAAATGATCTCAACATTGTTTGGAAAAAAAAGTCCCTGCTGGTAATGTGGGATTTCCTACTTCAGTGGCTTTTGGCTCTGAAATTAGGTTTGTAGAGAGGCTCCAGTTGCTTTGTACACCAGTACAGAATCTCTGTGTGCTAAACATAGGCCAGTTAGAAATGGCTTGTTATGAAGTAATGTGATTCTGATTTCTGTAAACATAAGACTGGTTAAAGGCAAGCTTGGGTCTCATCTGTCTCCACATGAGAAGAAAATGTTTTTCTAATTTCTCTCTGATTTTGCATTTTTGGTACCGAACTCAAGGGGTGTCCTTCATGTAGCAAAACACCTAGAGTTGAGGCTGCAGAACGGGATTTAGAAGTTTCAGTCTTCAAAGACCTACAGCTTCTTCATGAGTCTGCATCACATACAAAGGTGATAAGTGGTGTTCTAGCCTCATCTGATGCAGTGATCTTCTTGAGACTAAACCCTCTGAGTTAGACAGTTAGAGAGCAGAGGGTTTATACTAATAGGAACAAGAGCTTCTCCCTCAGCTCCTTGACTGTATGTGTTCAATGTGAACGTGAAAGTGCTGGTACACTAGTGGCAGTAAGCTTTTTTGGTCTCCTAGGAACTATACCTGTGTAGTAGGTGCATTGATTCTGCCAAGGAATCTTGTAGCTAGCTTGATTGTTGAGTTTTCTCTCTTGCATTTTTAATCTCAGTCCTTAGGCAGTTTTATGTCTTGAATGTCGTGAAACTGCGTGTAAGCACAGAAATGGGCTTTCTTGGGAAAACCCCAGTATTCCAGAGGAGTCTGCAGCTGCATGATGGTAGCACTTGAGCTGAAGTGAATCTGCTCTGCCCTGGGTAAATTTCTGCTCTACTTGCAGTGCAGGGTCACACATCCCAGAACCGGCTGTGTCCTTGCTCCAGCAGCCACTCTTGTCACTGCTCCACTGCAGCGGAAAGGCATTCAGTTGCTCTTGGAGCAGTGCCATTTGTGTAACTGACCTTAACCGTAGGCTAGGATTGTTTAAGTGGATCATAAATCCTTTGGTTGTGAGCTTGCCATGGCACACAGCTGCGGGGTGGGAACTCAGTGCTGCTGTAAGATCCCCCACATACAGTCAGTATCGATAGTGGGCAGAGTGTAAAGCCACATGGGCTGCTGGATTTGTTTCATAAAGGTGAACAGAAAACCTTTTCTTGGCTACCTGGCACTCTGGCCTCATAAAATTTGGATTGCAAGGCAAAGACATATGCCAGTCTACATGTAAAACTGTAGCCAGGCACTTAACCACCCAGTAATCCAATCTGGTTGCCTGCTTCTCTTTCTGGGAATAAAACTTCCCATAGTTTGTACTGTTGAACATGGTCAGCACCTGTGTCCAAGCAGCATAGTGAGATTCTCAAGTGAAGGGGGTGACCTTGGATTCTGCTCTCACCATGTGCATAGTGCCTTTTGGGATCTCTTCTTGCATTCATTTGCACGTGAGTCTGGCTGCAGTGCAGGGTCTGGGAGATGCTTCTCTGGAGAGAAGACTGGTGGTGGAACTTCCTTGGTGGGTTGAGCAGTGCTAAGGGGAGGGTTTGTACTCTGCAGCACAGCAAGAAGTGTCCAAGTACCCCTTTCAGAGGAGAATGAGTTTAGCACTTAATCAATCCAGATTCAGCCCTCTTTCTTACCAGCTGGCTTCTCTGATTGCTGTGAATGGCAGGACAGCACAGAGAAGTTAATATCCAGCACTGGGAACTCTGCAGTCTTCTTACAGCTGACTCTACTCTGAGGGTCTTGCCCTGCAGTTGGCAGCTGACCTCAGAGGCACTGGAAAGTCATGTTTGCTGTCATCACCCATCAATATCTGGTTCGTCAACTTGCACTGATTTATTGAACAGACACAGATGGCATTCAGACTTGGGAAATGCTTGTAGTGGCAAGAAGTGTAGTATTTGGAACACAGGTCAATTGACCAGCTTAACTATTGCACAAGAAAGGCAAAACACTTTGGATCTCAGTAAAACAAGTATCTAATTTTTTTTTTTCTGCAATGAAAGAGTAACCTAAAATATTTGCAGTGCCAAATGTAAAACAGGTCTATTCACCTTAGCAGACATTTTTAGTCTGCTTCTGAACCCAGAAAGACAGCAGTAGTATCTTGAGTTCCAGTTTTTCAAATCTGTTTTACCCTGTTTAACAACCGTTGTTGGATTAGGACGCAGCAGATACCTTTTGGGCTTGTTTTCTCAGCATTTCCAGCTCAGGTCATTCCTGGTGTTTAGATTTTTCTTGTTGAGTTAGTGTCTTGCTTGTAAGAGATGGTATAGAGTTATACTGTGGGACCATGTGAGGGCTGGTGTATAAAATGAACAATTTGATGGGCTTAATTGAATTTTTCTTCTAGTGTCTCACTGTTGCTTGTTGATCTCTTTTCTTTTTTTTCTGTTTGATAACTAAAATATTTTGCTTTTTTGCAGGCCCATATTAAATTTCCTATTGACTATCCATATTCGCCACCTACCTTCAGATTCCTGACCAAAATGTGGCATCCCAACATTTATGAGGTAAGGTGCTTTTTTAAAAAAAAACTTGTGAGAAGGCTTTCTACTACTTTAAACTCTGGAAGTACTGAAGGTACAGAATATCTCTAGCCGTTACTAAAGTGATTAGCTGTTGGTGTTAGATGTCAGTGTTATGGTTGAGCAGTTAAATCCTAGCGTGGCAGGAAATGCTGTTCTTGTAGGTAGAGTGGAGCCACTCTTGTACCTGCAAGTGCAACAGGCAGCCCCAGCCAGAGTGCCATGCCGTGAGTGCTGGCAGCTTTAGGGGATTCTTGGATCAAGGCTGGTGTGTGGAGTCTTACCCTATTGTCATTACTTAGGCAACCGTTACTCTCTGTACACAGTCTGTATTATTAAAGTATACTCAAATTAGAGTATATCCTGTGGATATGATGGAAAACGGTCTTCTACAGGAGTCAGCCTACAAATGAAAGGGTTTAGACTTGGGACGCTCTGAGTGTGGAAAGAACCAGAATTGGGCTGGAATCCAGCTTCAGGAGGAGTGATGTACAGCCTAGTTACCCTGGGGCCAGAGTGAATGGATACCTCTGGGGTTAATGCCCCCTAGCCAGTTTGAAGTGGCCTGTAGTTCAGTGCATGAGTGGGTCGCATTCAAAGAGTAATGCTGGGGGCTGTTAATTCCATAATTAGATCATGGTACAACTACATGGCAGATCCAGAAGGGGAAATATTTTATTTAGAAGGAATTGGTTCAAATTGCCAAATTTCTTAGAGCTCTCTGTGAAAGCTGAAGGCCTATTTTGGCTCAAAACTTGACATTTAGTGGAGGCCAGGCAAATCCTCACTAAATTTTTGGATATCTAAACAAGTATCAACCTTCCAGAACTATTGGTTGACTAGTCCAAGTAGCTAGATGACTTTCAGAACATTCCTGCTGATGCAGCTCTGTCAGCTTATCACAGGTCTTCCCGTGAGAGCATCTATAGGCTTCCTTTGAGTCCACTTGCAAACTGGAATGTCAGTTCTCTTCCTTGTTGTGAACAAATGATGGCTTCAGTTGATGCCTTGGGCTTAGAAGACCTGCTTTAATTGACCAGCCTGGGATGAGTATGCTTCACGGGTCATGGTGAAAACCTGCACTGATGATTTAGTAATAAACAGCCAAAAGTCTCTCCTGACTTCTGTGCAATCAATACAGGATTGTACTTACCTTTACCTGGATACTCAGGAGGATCACCATAAGCCCAGGAACATCCTGAAATCAGTCTTCTGACTTTAGTTTTAGCCTCAGCATGGAATCTGTCCAGTAGCCAAGGATGGTGTTTCTCTTCAAGGCTATATTTCAGTTACATGGGAGTTTGATCTTTAAATAATGACAACATCAAGACCTGCAGATTATTGCAGATCCATACTGTGGATGTTGGTTCTGAATCCAGAAATTCCCACGCAGGAGGTAAGCAGGAAATGGTTGCCAAAATGGTATGTACAAAACAAGTCCTGGAAAGGACCTCTCCCAGTCCTGGTGGGAAAGATGAAAAACTGGCTCTAGAAACAACTAAAGGTAGGAGGAGAAACCAACCCCAAACCTGATGGGTGTATTTTGGGGTTACTGTTCAAATACTTAGTGTTCATGACTATTTCTTGGAGCTGAGGGAATCTGTTTCCCTCAGAGGAGGCTGTTTTGGAAAGAGCATTTAAGCAGTGAAGGTGAGGCACTGGGATAACTCCAAATGAAACTAAGAATAAATCAGCAAAGGGCTTGAGGTTTAAGGGTTTGGCAGGAGGAGGAGGAGGGGAGGAAATCCAACCTTCTTTCAGCATAAGGAAGATGAAAGAAACTAGCAGTGTACAGAATCTGCTGGTGGGACCAGATGGAGAGGTTGGGTCTGACGTTCCAGGTCTTCTATCCATGAGACCTGAGTAACTTGTATGTTTTTCCCCATCTCCAGTTTACTTGTGACAAATAGTTGAATTCTGGTAAAACTGCGTTTTTATGACGTAACAGTTCTCAATCCGAATAGAATTATTGGCTGTTTCCCATTGGTAGATTAATACCCCATCCTCCTTGTTTGTATCTTTTAGAAACATCCGTAGGAAAAGGCTATCGCCTTACTTGTGCTGATTCTGTCAGGTCCCATGACACCTTTACCCTTCCAGACTCTAATACAGTGCTGCCCTGCTTGAACTTCCAAACAGGTCATGTTGATTGTTGCAAGGGGGAAGCTTCTCACATTCTTACTTCCTCCTATAATTTCATATTGTGAAATATCTGAGAGCTCAAGAAACTTCTTCCAAGTACCATCATGCTTTCTGCTGGCGGCCAGCACTGCCTTCTCCCAGAACATGTTTGAAGGAATAACTGTGTTAACTCATGGAAAGTATTAATAAAACCAGAGTAGGCCATAAATATAATGCAACAGTAAGGTTAGCTTCTCTTTTAATTATACTAAAAAATATTTCGATACTGCACAAGCCTGTTGGAGTCCTAAAAAGGAAACTGCCTTGCTATGGCAAACTGTTCCAGCAACATACGTGCATGCTTGGGTATTTGGCAGCTCCAGGTGCTACATTGCTGTGTGTAGTTGTGTTCTTAATAAAAACCTGCTTCAAAACAACGAGGACTTGCTAGAATAGCATACCTGGCAGGGTTAGCAAGCCACTGAAGTCTGGATACTGATCACAAGCCTCCAATGTTGAAGCAGGATCTTGTTTGGCTATCAAGCAAATGTCATTGTTAATGAAAGTGAGTTGAAATATTTGGGAGGCCCTTCAGGTGAGCTGCTGCTATCTGTAGCTGTGATCACTGGCTCGAGCTCAAAAGCTCAAAGCTGTTGCTGTGAGCAGCTCTGCATCGAGAGGATCCTTGTGACGCAGCTGAGACCAGGTGCATGGGGAGCTGCCAGCCTGTGCTCTCAAAAAAAGAACTAATACGCAGCTTCTGTTTCTTTTGTCAACCTGTACCTTGGGTCAGAGTGACAAGGAACAGCACGAGTGCTGCCTGTCAGCTGTGGCCACGTCACCTGAAGGTGTGGGGCTGCTTCTGGGAACTCGTAAGTCATCGCAGCAGGTGGCTGTGAGAGGGGGCTGGGAGTCCAGCACTGGCTAGCTGGCCTGCGCCTTCATCCCATCCTGTGCTCGGGGCCCAAGAGCGCCACAGCCGTGGTGAATACTGCTGCAGCCTCCTGCAGAGTCATTGTGCCAGAGCGCTGTTGCTGATGGAAAGTTGGTCTTTCAGGCTTCTGAAAGTAACTATAAATGGTAGGCATAATGGAGCTTTAAATCTGTATTTGTGCTGTAACACTGGTGAATAAAACACAGATTGAGGATTATGTGGCTGTATGGCTTCCATGCTCTGCCAAAATATTCTTCCTCTTGCATGCTGGAAGAGATTTTCAGTGAAGCCTTTTGAGTGTCTCCTGCTTTTTTTCCCTGGTATTTCAAACAGCTGCATCCTCGGGGAATGGCATAAGCTTGCCCCATGTCATCTGCTCAGCCTCCTTGTGTCCCAAGAGAAGCATTGTTGTGATACCTGAGCTGGGAAAGAGTCCTAAACCCTTCAGTTCAAAAATTCTTGTAGCTAACTCAGCCGCCCCTGGAAACAAAAGATTATTTTAACCCTGCTTTGGGTCTCCAGTGACTGAAGTGCGTTTCTATCACTGTGACAGTGTTTGCTGTCTGGAGACCAATTTAGTTTTATGTGACTATTACTGGTTTTGCTTGCTTTGCTACATTCTTTAAGCCTCTTGACTTGAGATTATTTTGTACCACTTTGCAGACTAATGCTGTTTAGGAAGGGAAACTTTTGAACGTGGAAGTAGAGCAATCCCAGGAAGAATTGAGAGCCTTTTCCAGCTCTTGCATATTTCTGCTGGCACTTGGAGTATGCACTTCAACTAGGTTAAACATCTTGAACATAGCCAAAGTGATGGGGTTGCCGTCAGACTACTGCCTTGAGCCAGGCTATTCTCACATTTTGTTTCTGTCTTACAGAATGGAGATGTATGTATTTCAATTCTTCACCCACCTGTAGATGATCCACAAAGTGGAGAGCTGCCATCCGAGAGGTGGAACCCTACCCAAAATGTCAGGTAATTGTGTATCTGATGTACAACAGCAGCCTTAAAGGCCTGTCATCTCTCTCCAAGCCAAAGACTCATGTTGGGAAAGGTTTGGAAGACAGTTTAAGGCTTTGGGGGCTTTCAGACCTTTACGGGGTGGGAACTAGATTTACCAAGCTGGCTGATGCAGAGCAAACAACGAGGAGACTTCTGTCCTGTTCACGGGGTTTCATGCTTTTAAAGCCAATTGTCTCAAATGTTCTTGCCTTTCCCAGTCCATGTTATCCTACTCGTAAGTTTTTCAAACTCCTCCAAAATATCACCAGTGGGAAAGAAAATTTTTGAATATTCAGACCCAGAAGGAGTAAATATGTGCATGATCCTGCATACTGTTTGCTTTCCCGTATTTATCATTGTCTTCTGTGCTGCAGCGTGGTAACTTGAGCTGTTAGCCAGGTTATTTTCTTTCTGCCAAAAAACCAGAAGGATCACTAAGTACCAGAGGCATTCAAGGCTAACCTGTCCATATTTTAAAAATGAACAGCTGAATTTCGTTCTCATTTACAAGACACTGCCAGTAAAGAACTGATAAAACTCATATCAAGTGGCAGCAGTAGTGGGTGACATAGTGGAAAAGCCTTGAAGTGAGGTACTTCCTGTTCTAACTTCTTATTTGGGTAACGAATCCCATTAAATATGAAGTACTTGCCTCTAGATTTTTAGTGTATCATGTGGGAATTATGCTTGCTTTCAGAGTGATTTATTAGAAGTTAGTTCCCCAACTTGAAACATCATTTATTTATTGATAAATGCAGCTGAGGATCTCAGCACACCTGAGGGAGTGCAGTGAAAAGGATTGTCTGGTAGTTTGACTTGGCTTTCATCTAGGTTGGATTCATGAGTCATTTGAAAAGAGCCTTTGTCAAAGCAAAGTTCTAGCAAGGGGGATTTATTGAGTTCTTGACCCTTGGAATAGGATTGTAACACACACTCACACTCTGCAAAGTGCTGAACTAGAGCTATCGTGGCAGGAGGCTAGGAATTGAAGCAGTCAGCAAATTACAACAACTGATGTTCTTCCTGGCGGATGCTTCTTCAAAGTTAAAAAGGCTCAGGAGAAATGGTGTCTTAGCTGTGTGAAGTTGCAAAGGGCTGGGAATCTGACCTTCTGTGCTTGGGGTAAATGTTATCCAATCCATCTGTACCAAGTACAAGTGAGTATGAAACAACCTCTCAAAGTTCTAGTTCAGATTTTTAAGAAGGAAAGAAAAACTTAAATACTAAATTTTGTTAGCCTGTCCCTCTGCTCACATGGCTATAAATGTGTTCTTTCATACATCTGTTACAGTTAGGACTAGGTGACAAGCCTCAACTCACCATTAGGAAACAGCTTTGGGCATTACAGTCCTTGCAGTACTTAAAGGGGGCCTACAAGAAAGCTGGGGAAGGGCTCTTTATCAGGGAGTGCCGGGACAAGTCAAGGGTGAATGAAAGCTGGAAGATGGGAGATTCAGATGAGATGTTAGGAGGGAATGTTTTCCTGTGAGGTTGGTGAGGCTCTAGCCTGGGTTGCCCATGGAAGTTGTGGCTGCCCCTTCGCTGGAGGTGTTCAAGGCCAGGCTGGATGAGGCTTTGAGCAGCCTGATACAGTTGGAGGTGTCCCTGCCCATGGCAGAAGTGTTGGAACTGGGTGATATTTATGGTCCCTTCTGACCCAAACCATTCTATGATTAATTACTTATAATGCACACATCTTGAGTATTTCATTGTGAGTATTTTCAGCCCTAAAGATTGACAAGGAACTTGTCATGGTGCTAGTTCTGATTTCTGCTCTTTACTGTGGTGCAGGTTTTAGTGCTTACTCTCTTGGAACATGTGGGGCTTATAGGTAACATTTAGGGAGAAAACATTCCTCAGCTGTATCATCAAGTGGAAAAAAAAATGTGACCTTAACTGTTAGCCTGTTGCCAGCATCACTGGTTGGGCTGATTGCCCATAGAAGCATGTCCTGCTGGGTTCCCATCTGGCTTTGCAGGGTTCTGGAGTGTCAGACAGGAGGCAGCAGGGCTGAAGGTGCCTCTTATAAAGAGCTGTCTGTGTAACCGAGGGCTTTGCTTCAGCTGCTGAATTTTGTAGATCCTGCTGAGTATTGACCTTTTACTACAGACAACCACGGCTGAAGTGTCTGGAGGGGGAATGTCATTCCTCAGCTTTGTAGCACCTGTGCTTCCACCTCTAAAGGCATCAAGCATGATCATTAATTTTTTTAAACATAGTCAATGTGGACTTACCTATCACTCGGAGCCAGACAAGGCAAGTATAAGTAAAAATGACAAACATCCAGTGAGATGTACAGGAATGCAGCTTCAGTCTGTGTAGCAGAGAATACTGCTTTCCTTCTCACATCCCGAGTCCTAGGAAGGTGAGGAAGTGATGGCAGAGCTTGATTTAGGGTCTCTGATCATTTTAGTTGCTCTTCTCTGTATATCCCCTGGCCTGACACTGTCCTTGGAGATGCACAGGCCAGAACTGAGCAGAGTGTTCAAGATCTTGGTACATCCATATCTTGTGAACACAAGTGATGGACCATCTCACTGTTGCTTCATTTTTTAAGGATGCCTACTTTCATTGGCTTTTTTGACTGCTTTAGTGCATTAAGCTGTCTGCAGAAATTGTCTGGATCTAACACTGCTGTCAGTACAGCAAAGCCAAGACCTCTTACTTTATATTGGAGAGTAAAAATATGCTAGAGCATAGCCTATACCTACCTCTAAAGGTGGTTCTGAAAGGCTATAGTGTAAGTAGCAGCTTGAACAAAAAAATAAATGCTGTTCAATACAGGAAATAATAGGATGTGCTGGTTGGAAGCATAGTAGAATGGGCTGTTTCAGTTGGAAGTGACCTATAATGATCTATCTAGTCCAACTGCCTGATGAGTTCATGACTGACCAAGTTAAGATACATTAAAGGCATTTTCTAAATGCCTCTGAAACACTGACAGGCTTTGGGGCATCAATCACCTCTCTAGGAAGCCTGTTCCAGGGTTTGACCACCCTCTCAGCAGAGAAATGCCTCCTAATGTCGTGCCTAAAACTCACCTGGTGCAGCTTTGACATACCGGAGGTGATGTCTATTTTGAGTGAAATTAATCTGTGTCTGAGCCTTCTGTTGAAATATGGAGACAAAAAAAGCACTTAACTGATTCTTTGAGCCTTTATTGGCATCTCTTCTTTCCTGATAAAGGGATGTAGAGGGACTCACTCCTAAAGACAACAGTGCTGTAGACACATAAAATGAAGTGGCATGGCAGGTGACAAGCCCACTGTTCCTTAGAATGGGGTGAGAGGTGTAAGAAAGCAGAAAGCAGGACTGAAATTCCCACTTGTCATGCAAACAGCTTGCATGAAACAACATGGTAGACCAACTTCACCCAAGGGAGACATGGATCCCTGATGATCAGGGAGGGTCAGTCTGTATACAGTCCAGTGCAGCTCGTATCTGATACTGAAGATAACGGAATCATAGAATCACCAGGTTGGAAAAGACCCACCGGATCGTCGAGTCCAACCATTTCTATCAATCACTAAGCCATGCCCCTCAGCACCTCATCCACCCATGGCTTTTCCTTTCCTTTCATGCTCGCTGTCATAGTTGTTTTGTTTTACCAAATTTCCCTTCCTGCCTAAGTTTCTTGTCTTTATGTAATGCTCCGGAATTGTTTGTGGTTTTTTGCTTTCGGTACATTTTTCATCTTTGTTTTTGAGTACATCATTATTTTCTTATATTTTGAGAGACTACTGAAATTATGTATTTCTTAGAATCTCTGGGGGTCTCATTCCAGCTGTCATCAACTGTCCATTGAACATGGCTTCACTAACAATAAATTTTCCTGACTAATTTCATAGAATCACCAGGTTGGAAAAGACCCACCGGATCATCGAGTCCAACCATTCCAATCAATCACTAAACCATGCTCCTCAGCGCCTCGTCCACCCATCCCTTAAACACCTCCAGGGAAGGTGACTTAACCACCTCCTGGGCCAATGACCCTTTCCATGAAAATTTTTTTTCTAATGTCCAGCCTGAACCTCCCTTGGCAGAGGTTGAGGCAATTCCCTCTCATCCTGTCCCCTGTTACTTGGGAGAAGAGCCCAGCTACCTCTTATCCACAACTTTCTTTCAGGTAGTTGTAGAGAGCAATGAGGTCTCCCCTCAGCCTCCTCTTCCCCAGGATTCAAAGAGACGTGGTGAGCCAGCAGCTGAAAACAGAACACCGAACTAGGATTACTTTTGTTCAGTTTCAGCTGAATGGAAGGAGTCAAACACATGGTGAATGTGGTAGTGGTTGGATACTTGTGGGCAGGGAACTCAGGTGCATCTTTAGTCGCAAAATCACTAGGTTGGAAAAGACCCACAGGATCACCGAGTCTAACAGTTCCTATCAATCACTAAACCATGCCCCTCAGCACCTCACCCACCCATCTTATAAATACCTCCAGGGATGGTGACTCAACCACCTCCCTGGGTAGCCTGTTCCAGTGTCCAGTGACCCATTCCATGAAAATTTTTTTTTCTAATGTCCAGCCTTAACCTCCTTTGGTGGAGCTTGAGGCCATTCCCTCTTGTCCTGTCCCCTGTCACGTGGGAGATGAGCCCAGCACCCTCCTATCCACAACCTCCTTTCAGGCAGTTGTAGAGAGCAATGAGGTCTCCTCTCAGCCTCCTCTTCTCCAGGCTAAACAACCCCAGCTCTCTCAGCCGCTCCTCATAAAGCCTGTTCTCCAGCCCCTTCACCAGCTTCGTTGCTCTCCTCTGGACTCGCTCCAGAGCCAAAACATCCTTCTTGTGGTGAGGGGCCGAGAACTGAACACAGTATTCGAGGAGCGGTCTCACCAGTGCCGAGTACAGAGGGAGAATAACCTCCTTGGGCCTGCTGGTCACGCTGTTTCTGAAACAAGCCAAGATGCCATTGGCCTTCTTGGCCACCTGGTCCACTGCTGGCTCATGTTCAGTCACTGTCAACCAACACCCCCAGATCCCTCTCTTCCGGGCAGCTTTCTAGACAGACTGCTCCTAGTCTGTAGCTGCACAGGGTTGTTGTGCCCCAAGTGCAGGACCCGGCATTTGGCCTTGTTAAACCTCATGCCATTGGACTCTGCCCAGCGGTCCAGCCTGTTCAGATGCCTTTGGAGCCTCCCGACCCTCCAGCAGAATGACACTTCCACCCAGCTTAGTGTCATCTGCAAACTTGCTAAGGGTGCCCTCAATGCCTTCATCCAGGTCATTGATAAAGAGTTTGAACAGGGCTGGACCCAGCACTGAGCCCTGGGGAACCCCACTTGTCACTGGCCTCCAGCTGGATTTCACACCATTTCCCACCACTCTCTGGGCCCGGCCAGCCAACCAGTTTTCCACCCAGGAGAGTGTGCGCCTGTCCAGCCCAGAGATGACAGTTTCCGAAGCAGAATGCTGTAAGAGAGGGGCTTTGGCTTTTTTGATCATGGGGGGGCTCACGCACCCCCAGGCTTTCTCGCTAAGGGCAGGAAACATGGGTCTCCTAGTGGGGCTAAAGCCCTTGCTAGAAACCGAGCCAAGCTCATAAATCGAGCTTTAAACTAGATGTGAAGGGGGAGGGGGTTGAGCCCAGGCTAGACAGGAACGAGCCTGGACGTGGGGATTTGGTGATTGGGAGAGGGTGTGCGGGTGAGGACCACCAGTACCTCACCGCACAAAAAGTGGGGGAGAACACACCTCGGGGTGCTAAGGGAGATGCAGGCACTCTGGTGTCAACTACTCCAGTTACCAGGCAGTCGGGAACGAACCGTGTTCCCTCTAGGAGGGCTGAAGGCTCGGCAGCTCAGCTGAAGTCCATTTACACCAATGCACGCAGCATGGGAAATAAGAAGGAAGAGCTGGAAGCTGTCATAGGGCAAGGAGCCTATGATGTCGTTGCCATCACGGAAACGTGGTGGGATGACTCATATAACTGGAGTGCAGCTATGGTGGGGTACAAACTCTTCAGGCGGGATAGGAAGGGTAGGAGAGGAGGCGGGGTAGCCCTCTTTGTAAGGGAGGACTTGGACTCCATTGAGATGGATTGTGACCATCAGGAGGTTGAGTGCCTGTGCGTCAAAATCAGAGGAGCCCACCAGAAGGTAGATTTTGTGATGGGAGTCTGTTACAGACCACCCAGCCAAGGAGAAACAGCTGATGAGCTCTTCTATGAGCAGCTGCGGTCAATCTCTAGATTGATGCCTGTCGTTCTGGTGGGAGACTTCAATCTGCCTGATATCTGCTGGGTGTACAACACAGCAGAAAGGAAGCAGTCTAGGAGGTTCCTGGAGTGCGTGGGAGACAACTTCCTCGCACAGCTGGTGAATGAACCAACAAGGGAGGGTGCCCTCCTAGACCTGCTGTTAGTGAACAGAGAAGGCCTTGTAGGGGACCATGAGATGATAAAATTTTCTGTTCTAGGTGAAGTGAAGAGGGTGGTTAGCAAGACTGTAGCATTAAATTTCCAGAGGGCAGACTTTGATCTCTTCAGCAGGCTGGTTGGTGAAGTCTCATGGGAGACAGTACTCAAGGGCAAGGGAGCCCAGGAGGGCTGGGAGCTCTTCAAAAGGGTGGTCCTAGCAGCTCAGGAGAAAGCCATCCCCGTGGTCCGGAAAAAAAGCCGGCAGGGGAGAAAGCCAGCTTGGTTGAATAGAGAGATCTTGAGGGATATCAAGAAGAAGAGAAATGTTTATGGCCTCTGGAAGAAGGGACAGGCCTCTTGGGTGGACTACAGGAGGGAAGTGAGATTGTGTAGGGAAAAAAATCAGAAGGGCTAAGGCTCAGCTAGAAATTGGATTGGCCAAGTCAGTGAAAGATAACAAAAAATCTTTCTACAAATATATAAATAATAAAAGGCGGACTAGGGAGACCATACAGTCCCTATTGGACAGAGAAGGAACAACAGTAACAGGGGATGAGGAAAAGGCCGAGGTACTTAATGCCTTCTTTGCCTCAGTCTTTAGTCGTAAGGAGGGTCGTTCCGTCTGTGTACTAACCCAGGAACTAGAGGAGCATAATGAGGCTCCCATGATCCAAGAGGAGGTGGTCAGAGCCTTGCTAGCCCGACTGGGCAGCTACAAGTCTATGGGGCTGGACGGGATTCACCCTAGGGTACTGAAGGAGCTGGCGGATGTGCTGGCCAAACCCCTTTCCATCATCTTCCAACAGTCCTGGAAGACTGGGGAAGTCCCACTGGACTGGAGGCTGGCTGATGTTGTGCCTGCCTACAAAAAGGGCCGCAGGGAGGACCCAGGAAACTACAGGCCTGTCAGTCTGACCTCAGTGCCAGGGAAAGTCATGGAACAGGTGATCTTGAGTGCTATCATGAAGCACATGCAAGAGAACCAGGTGATCAGGCCCAGTCAACATGGGTTCACAAAAGGCAGGTCTTGCCAGACTAACCTGATCGCCTTCTATGACAAAGTGACTCGGCTGCTGGATGAGGGAAAGGCTGTGGATGTGGTCTTCCTGGACTTCAGCAAAGCCTTTGACACAGTTTCTCACAGCATTCTGCTTGAGAAACTGTCAGCCTCTGGGCTGGACAGGCGCACACTCTCCTGGGTGGAAAACTGGTTGGCTGGCCGGGCCCAGAGAGTGGTGGGAAATGGTGTGAAATCCAGCTGGAGGCCAGTGACAAGTGGGGTTCCCCAGGGCTCAGTGCTGGGTCCAGCCCTGTTCAAACTCTTTATCAATGACCTGGATGAAGGCATTGAGGGCTCCCTTAGCAAGTTTGCAGATGACACTAAGCTGGGTGGAAGTGTCGATCTGCTGGAGGGTCGGGAGGCTCTGCAAAGGGATCTGAACAGGCTGGACCGCTGGGCTGAGACCAACACCATGAGGTTTAACAAGGCCAAATGCCGGGTCCTGCACTTGGGGCACAACAACCCTATGCAGTGCTACAGACTAGGAGAAGTCTGTCTAGAAAGCTGCCTGGAGGAGAGGGACCTGGGGGTGTTGGTTGACAGCCGACTGAATATGAGCCAGCAGTGTGCCCAGGTGGCCAAGAAGGCCAATGGCATCTTGGCTTGGATCAGAAACGGTGTGACCAGCAGGTCCAGGGAGGTTATCCTCCCTCTGTACTCGGCACTGGTGAGACCGCTCCTCGAATCCTGTGTTCAGTTCTGGGCCCCTCACCATAAGAAGGATGTTGAGGCTCTGGAGAGAGTCCAGAGAAGAGCAACAAAGCTGGTGAAAGGGCTGGAGAACAGGCCTTATGAGGAGCGGCTGAGAGAGCTGGGGTTGTTTAGCATGGAGAAGAGGAGGCTGAGGGGTGACCTCATTGCTCTCTACAACTACCTGAAAGGACGTTGTAGAGAGGAGGGTGCTGGCCTCTTCTCCCAAGTGACAGGGGACAGGACAAGAGGGAATGGCCTCAAGCTCCGCCAGGGGAGGTTTAGGCTAGACGTTAGGAAAAAATTCTTTACAGAAAGGGTCTTTGGGCACTGGAACAGGCTGCCCAGGGAGGTGGTTGAGTCACCTTCCCTGGAGGTGTTTAAGGCACGGGTGGATGAGGTGCTGAGGGATATGGTTTAGTGTTTGATGGGAACGGTTGGACTCGATGATCCGGTGGGTCTCTTCCAACCTGGTTATTCTGTGGTTATTCTGTGGTTAAGAGAAACTGGGTCAGAGGCTTTACTGAAGTCCAGGAAGATACATCCACAGCCTTTCCCTCATCCAGTAGTCGAGTCACTTTGTCAGAGAAGGCGATCAGGTTAGTTTGGCAAGACCTGCCTTTCATGAACCTGTGTTGCCTGGGCCTGATCACCCGGTTCTCTTGCTTGTGCTGTATGATAGCTCTCAGGATCACCTGTTCCATGACTTTTCCCAGCACTGAGATCAGACTGAGAGGCCTGTAGTTCCCTGGATCCTCCCTGCAACCGTTCTTGTAGATGGGCACAACATCAGCCAGCCTCCAGTCCAGTGGAACTTCCCCAGTCATCCAGGACTGCTGGAAGATGACGGCAAGGGGTTTGGCCAGCACAATGATGTTTGGAGTCACACATGGTTCCATTTTTTTTGTGGTTTTTGGTCCTTTTGGATACCATGTGCTGGGTTCCCTTATTGTTAGCATGCCTTATTCACCTTCTTACCCACAACAGCAGGTTTTGAGTTGGAGTAGAGTGGCCAGCTTTTAAGGTATTGACAGTGGTGGAGCTGATCAGCGCATTAGTTGGGAATGAAGAGTGCAAAGATTCTCACCGCTAGCAGTCAATTGCCTTGGTGTGTTCAAGTAGCTTTACAGTAACTTTGTAGTCCAGATCATCGCAGTGGGAATCTGCTTCTCCTCACTTTGTTGGTGGGATTGTGGTAGAGCAGATGCTAAATCCAGACATGAGTTCTTGCCCTCAGCCTTCCCTAGGCTTTGCATGCTCTACGGTAAAGCTACTGCAATGATGCTGGACCTGACATGCCAGCTCTACAGCCTGTTTGCTGAGAACCAAAGGCTTATAAATGAATTCTTGTGATGACTTAAAGACTATCTTTCTTCTGTTTATAATTCCAGTCTGACCAGACAGTTCTTTCCAGAACTGCTGTTCTCTTTTCCTCCTGAATTATATCATTTGGAAATAAGTCATAGAAGTCTGTCCTGATAACTGTGCAGAGCAGTCTGACCAGGCACAAGGATTTATTTTCAAAGCCTTTCAAGTAACTCTGCCTCAAGCATTTCCTGGAATGGTATCTCAAATATATGACCTGATAGATGTGCTCAGCACATGCTGCTCTGTGTGTGCCCCTAAATCATGGCAAGTACAGCTGGGGCTCTAGTCCCCTTTAATCAGGTTCTGCAAAGCAGTGGCTATGTACTGCTGTGCTTCAAGGCTTGTTCCTTGCCTCTTGTTCTTCCCTTCCATTTATGTTGAAAGCTGTTGCCAGCAGGACCACTTCGAATGAACAAAGCTACTGCGGTGGTGGCTGCAGCTGGGCGGCCAGGTGTGTGGAGCTGCCCGATGTGACTTGCTGATTGGCTCTGTGCTGGCTGTGGCCTCATGAGAGAGCGAAGGGCTGAACCTAAAGTGTAAAGGGTTGTAGGAAATGTAAGAAAAGGGTCTGGGCAAGGGAGGTGGCCTTTGCCCTTGGAAAACGCCAGCGGCACGGGGCAGCGAGCAGCTCTGTGCTGCCTGTAGAAACGCAGGAAGGCTCTTTGTCTGCTGGGGGTTATGTGACTAGCTTATTCTGGATTTGCTGAGTACCAGTAGCTGAATCCTGCCGGGTCCTTGGCAGCTTGCCTGGGTACTGAATAACATCTGCACTCGCTTCCCCTTGCTGTATTCTGTTACAGGAGCTGTAGCTGTGCGTGGGCTCAGAGGAGAGACACGGCCACAGCTCTGATCTCCTCACAGCTGGTGGGGCTGGGAAGGCAATCCGGCCCCGTCTCATGGCCTTGGGTCATGATGGCCCTCCTGCCCATGCAAGTGGAAAGCGTGGCTTTCTGCTGGCACATGAAATATCACCAGGAATGGCTTACTAAGCTAGTATCCAGCCATGAACCATCCATGGGTGGTATGAACAAGCTGAATTCTGATCTGAGCTTTAGCTTTGCCAGCAGGTGCACAGATGGGACAAGGGGTAATGGTTTTAAGCTAAAAGAGAGGAGATTTAGATTAGCTATTGGGAAGAGATGTTTCCCTGTGAGGGTGGTGAGGCACTGGCACAGATTGTCCAGAGAAGCCATGGCTGCCCCATTCTTGGAGGTGTTTGACACCAGGATGGATGAGTCTATGAGCAACCTGATCCAGTGACACGTGTTGGAACTGGATGGTCTTTACAGTCCAGTCCAACCCAAACCATTCTACGATCTGTAGTCAGACTAGGTCCTTGAGATCTTTGTTGTGTTGCCTTCGCTATGCTGGTGGCTGGGGTCTGAAGTTCATAAACATCTGCTCTCACTTCAGCTATTGTCCTTAGCTTGAGTTTTTACTTCAAACAAGTTTCTAATGTGTTACATAAAGAGGTTGTCAGCACCCAGAATCCATGGTTGTGTTAGCTCTAACTTTGCTGTTGTGGTTACCTTTTTCAGGACTATCTTACTGAGTGTAATCTCTTTGCTTAATGAGCCCAACACATTCTCTCCTGCCAATGTGGATGCATCAGTCATGTTCAGGAAATGGAGGGACAGTAAAGGAAAAGACAAGGAGTACGCTGAAATCATAAGGTAAGCTTTGTCTCGTGTGATGTTGTGCTACCAGCCTCCTGCTCTTAATCCTATAAAATGGGCTGCTTGTGGAATTTGCTGAAAGCAGTTTCTCACTGTGGTTGATGCTTGGGAAATAAATTTTGCAGTTTCATTCTAAGTCCATGCTTCTGGTCCCTCTACTTTTTCAGCCCACAAAAACAGTGCAGGCTTTGGGAGCAGGAGGACTGGACTGATCTGTCTTTTAAATTGTTGTTCTTCCAGACCAATCTGGGATGACGCTCTGCAAAACCTATTGGCTGCTAGTAAATCCCAGTCGAAGTCCCTACTTGCCGTTGAGTGCTGCCTGCATTGCTTGGGACGTGATTCAAACTGACTGTATAAAACTAATTCTTTGCTTAATGCACTCTGGTTAATCATAATCGTGTCCCTCCAGTTTGAAGGAACGTCAGTGGGATTTGGCAAGCATTTGCAAAGCTGGGTTTGATAGCTGGAAGCACTGCTGAATTGCAACTGTCCTTTGAGAAGAGCATGGTTCATCAGGGGCCGTAGGGGGATGATGTAAACTTGAGCCAGGGTTGCTGTACACCAGCACAGGGGCAACCCGTACTGCAGCGAGGCTGCTGTTGCACTTGCAGGGGCAACACCACATCTGCATGGATGTGCAGGACATGCCTGGCTGGAGCTATGCAGGGCTGTCAGTCTGTGTGAAGAGCCACGCTGGGAGGTTATCGTCCCCTCCAGCTCCTTTGGCTTCAGCTGGTTGTGCTCCATAAACTGAGCATGGCAGACTGACGAGCAGCGGGTGGGGGTGGAGGGACAGGCTGCCATCTGCTCCTCTCCCTGCTGGGAGGCAGCATGGGCCTGCAACAGTTCAGAGCCTGAGCACTGCCGGAAGGCAGCAGCCGGAGCCTGTCCTGGGGTGATAGGAAACACTTGCCTCCTGCCAGCCCCAAGCGGCACTGCGGTTATGGCTGCATCTCAGGGTGCAGTTCCCTGTGCTCCTACTGCCCTTTCCTTCCAGTGGGAGCTCAGAGCTGCCAAATGAGTGTGGGAGTTGCAGTTGTGAGCATGCTGTGGTAGAGTCACCAGTGGTGGAATCAATAAATTATCTTAGGAAATCCCTGACCAGCCCTTCTGTAGCAAATGTGACAAAATCTGCTCTGAGCTCTGGTAGGTCTCTGATGTGGAGTCCTGTAGAATAACTGGTTTCATATGTTGCTGAGAGTACGCGTGCTCCAAACACCCTTGGAGCGCTCCCGAGCCTGGGGCTGCAGAAACTCAATCTGTTTCTACTGCTGCTCTTGGTGCTCCAGCCAAGTGTCGGCTTTCCTGGCTCTGAGCTGCCAGGAGGGCTGGGCTGGCTGGGAGGTGAGGGGATGACCACGCTGCTGCCGGCACAGGACCTCACGCTGCTGTGCCCTTCTCCCCACAGGAAACAGGTGTTGGCTACCAAAGCCGAGGCAGAGAAGGATGGTGTGAAGGTCCCCACTACGCTGGCAGAGTACTGCATCAAAACTAAAGTGCCTTCCAATGACAACAGTTCAGATTTGCTTTACGACGACTTGTATGATGACGACATTGATGATGAAGATGAAGAGGAGGAGGATGCCGACTGTTACGATGACGATGATTCTGGCAACGAGGAGTCGTGACCTGCTCCCTCTGTGCCCCTGTACTGCCCTGCCAACTCAGGCCAGAAGGGAGCAGCGGTAACCTAGCAGCAGTCCAGCAAAAAAAGTGTTGGGGGGGGGATCAAAAAAAAAACAAACTTTTGTCTCCTGCTGTCTCCTGTTGTATGGATCTGTTTGCTCCTTTTTTATGGACCTCTTAGAGACCCTCCACAGAATGTCTGAATTCTTGCATTCTTAACCCTTTCATCACTGTATTATGATTTCTTTTTGAAAAAGAAACTCCCCTTTTCACTTCTCTACAAAATGCTCACAGCAAAACAGGTTTGCTCATGATTAGGTTCTTGAGTTGCAGTCTTGCATTGAGATGTTTAATGTATTTAAAGCTGGAAAACGCCCATTGAAGCTGGGTTTTCAGGAGCTCACGTGCTGCATTTACTGGGAAGAAAAATACACACAAAGCGAATTGCCAAGGTTTAGCTGCTCCATTTACAATAATAGCGTGTGTACATTTGTTTAGCCTTGTGGTGGTGGCTTTTCCTTTATAAGGTGTGGGACGAAGAGTGTTAAGCTACTGTGTGTTGAGCTTGATGGGATGTTACTGAAAGGTACAGTATTCCTTTTATTTTTGCCTGTTCAAGTTAGGAAATAGCTGGCCCTTGGAGTGCCAGAGGGCATGGTCACTTTATCTCTGAAAAAGGCTTGTGGTGTGAACCCTAAAATAAACAACACTCAGCATCTGCACAGCTGAGCCCTGGGTTGGTATTTTTTTAAATTTTTTTTTTTTCAGATTAGGTTGGGCTTGAGAAAGTTCGGTTTAGCTGTGATGCTGAGGTTTGCTGCCAGCTGCCCCTCTACAAAGGGCAGAACAGCCATGCATCCTGCTGCCCAGTGGATCAGCATTCACTCAGAAATTGGTTTTGGCAGTGGAAGAGACCAACAGCCTTCTGCCCCCAGCTTGCTAGCAGCCCTTGCTTTCTGCAGCTAAGCCTGGTGCTGGCATGAGCCTGCTTTCTGTTGCTTGTGTAGGTCACGTGTTGGTGAATGCAGCTCTGTGGGGTCAGCGAAAGTCAAAGCTCCCCTTGCTGCTGGTCTGGGGGGCCAGGCTGTGGCTGTGCCTGCAGTGGCTGGGGCAGAGGGATGCGTGCTTCTGGGCTCTAACCCTACCTGCTACCCAATCCACAGGTGAGGGGTGCAGTGTGCTTTAGCCAGCGCCCTGAGCTCAGCCTCCTGCATGTTTTGGGAGTTCTTGGCAGAGCTTATGCTCCTCCATGTGGGCAGGGGGCATCCTGCATGCTGGTCCCTGCAGAACCCCCTTCTCAGCCCCCTTGCCCCCTACAGCGGGCTCCTCTTGTTTGGCTGTGGTGCTGTGGCCTCAACTTGACTTTCACACGATCCCTTGATCAGCAGCAGCCCTGCCATCCTGCGCTGAGCCTTGGCACCTCTGGCAGGGGATCCAAGGTGCTGGCCCTGCTTAGGCAAGAACCCCTGATTTGCCCGGTACAGAGTCAGTTATCCCAACAGAAGCTGCGGGTTTGGCCATCATTTATGCCTCCCCTTCGTGTATCTCAGGGTTTCCAACGGTACGGCACGAGCTGTGGTCCCTCGAGGGCTGCTTCGGTGGGATTAACCCTTCTTCTGGGAGCAGCTTGGTGGCCGCATCCTGGTGCAAGGAGTGAGATGAGAGTGAGCGAGGTCCAAGTGTGCTGCCCCGAGGGAGGGAGGCTGGTGGGACTCTGTTTGAAAGTGAGCAAGGCAGAGGTGTTTTCAGATTGTTGCTTGGCTGGGATTTGCTGCAGCAGGGACGGCCCCTGCTCCTCTGCCGCAGGGTGTGCCGGTGGTGTCCTGCTGTGGAGAGAAGGCAGCCCAAGCGGGGATATCTTGTCCCACAGCCCCACTCCTGCTTTTATGTTATCTGGGGAGGCAGCTGGCCCCCTCCTGAAGCATTCCCACATGGGCTGCTTCAGCTCATCCTTGGAGCAAGGACTGACTCATCCCCTGCTGTGCTTCGGGGCCGGCAGTGAGACTCCCCTTACATCAAAGTGATAGTGTAGGGCACCCCCACTTTCACTCCAGCCCAGCACCTGTAGCGATTAATGCACGGACCCCATCGATGAGGCAACAAGCGAGATCACCTTTATTCAGAGGGTGCAAACCTTATATAGTGTTTCTGTACCCAGTCAGCAGCTACCCCAGTGAATTCCCACCTGTGAGAATCCTGCAGTTACAGTGAGCGTGCAACCCCCTGTTTTCCACAGATGTCCCCCTTATCTTCTTGTTTTCCATTTAGTGCATTCTTTTCTTGTTAACTCACAGGTCTTGGCAAAGATTCCAGGTCTCACCCATCTAGCAAGCATGAGAACACCGGCCGTTTGCTCCCTGCTTGCTGCTAATATCACGGCTGTGCCAAGGCATCGGCCGCTTGTCCCAGCATACACACCACTGAGATCTTTCATGGCCACAAGCAACAGGAGCACTGGGGCCGGCAAAGGGGTCCCGGGGCCTGCTGGCCACAGAACCGGCCTGGGGGCTGCACGGGACAGCGACCCCCAGCTCTTGGGGGGCTGCTGGGGAGTGAAGGAGCAGAGCATGGCAGTGCTGGCTCTTGATTTGAAATGAGGATACTGCATCTTTCAGGATTTCCCTTGTACTTTTGACCGTCTTCACTGTATACTCTCCAGTGACCTGTATTTTCAAGCTTGGTGTTGTAAGATGCATTATCATGACTCTTCTGATACCCTTTTTTAAGGACAAAAAAAGCAACCTATTTTGAGAGCTCCTACGTTAACCAAACCAATTTCTCTTTCCCCCTGTCCCATGCAGTGTCGTTGCTTGTTGACTTGCTGGTTTCCCTTTTTTTTTTTTTTTTGTTTTTTGCGATACAAACTGAAATAATGAGGGGATTTTTTTTGAAACTATTTAAGAGATTGCAGAAAACTGTTTACCTGCTCTGTGTATTCCTTTTTTTTCTTAGCCCTCTTCTCCTGTCTCAGCCAATATTAGCGTTTACATTTGCAGCCACATGCCCCTTCAAATGCAGTTTTCAACCATTCTGAAACCAGCAGGGTACACTAGATTTCTTAGTAGTTTTCTTAGCTGAAATTCCAGTTGTTTTCCTTTTTTTTTCTTCACTATGATTTACCAGAAAGAATTAACTGATGGATTTTTGTGTTGTCTTCCCCTTCAGTAGTTATATTTTGTCTTTTCTGCACATCTGTCTACTAATAAAAATGTGAAATGAAAACATGCTTGTGCTGTTACTTCTCTGTTAACCGAGCTGATTCTGGTTGTGTAGGTTGCTTAAAGCTTTGCCGTAAGAGTTAATCACAAGTTCAGTATCAGTGTGTACACCTAACTATCTATCTGTAAGGTTATGGGAAAATAAAGCTGCTGCCTGCCTGAACCCAAGAACAAACAGACTTAGCCACTCCAGCACGAGGCCATGGGCTTTACGGCTCTATTTAGTCTTCCCAAGTCAGGAAGACGCCGCCAGTGGGAAAGTGGTTCATGGACTCGTATGCCTGGAGCAGGGATGCTGGTCCTGTAGGCTCAAGCAGGGAGAAGTTTCGGGGTTCTGCAGCACCTCGCTGCCGGGGACAAGCTAAAATGAGTGCGACAAATGTACAGGGATTGTGGTTGCTGCACAGCAGCTGCTGGGTCAAACATGATGGTGGCTCGAGTGCTTGCACTTCACAGCCATGCTGGAGGAGCGGTGACGGCTTTTCGGAGCTGCATTCCCAGAGAAGCCTCCGGACCAGGGTGAGGGAGGGACAGGGATGGTGCTGCCTGGGCCCTCTGGCTTGGGTCAGGCTGCTCGGGGCCGCCCTGAGCTGCCAGCAGCTGCGTCAGCGGGAGGGGAGCCAAAGGCAGGACAAACGCTCCAGCCTGCCCTGCACTGGGTGAACCCAGCTCACACGTGTGAGTTAGGTCCCCTTCTCCCCATTTCCTTGATGTCCCAGCACAGCTGAGCAACCACGGCTCAACCATCAGCCTGTGGAACAGGGGATTAGGGAGGAAATGGCAGCAGGAGAGCCCTGCTGGCACTGGCAGCGCAAGGAACTGGGGTATCACCCTGTTTAGTCTTGCCTGGAGAGGAGGCGGCATCGCACTGACTGCGTGCAGGACCCCAGAGCACTGGAAACGTGCTGGAGGGGCTGCTGCCTTTCGCTGGAGGAGAGCACAGCCCCTCACCCTCATGCATGAAAGTGCTGCCCTGCGCCCGCAGCCAAGGGTGGAAGCTGTGCAGCTGGGGACAGCGGAGAAGCAATGGCTGAAGCCTCCCTTCCAGCCGCTCCTTCTGCTGCCATCACACCAGAAGGACGGGATGTCATCCAGAGGGACCTGGACAGGCTGGAGAAGTGGGTCTGTGAGAACTTCATAAGGTTCAACAAGGCCAAGTGCAAGGTCCTATAGCTGGATCGGCGCAATCCCCAGTTTCACTACAGGATGGGGGATGACATTACTGAGAGCTGCCCTGCAGAGGAGGACCTGGGGTGCTGGTCGATGAGAAGATTGACGTGAGCCGGCAACATGCACTCACAGCCCAGAAGGCCAACCCTGTCCTGGGCTGCATCAAAGAACCATCACCTGCAGGGCCAGGGAGGGGATTTTGCCCCTCTGTTCCTCTCTTGTGAGACCTCATCTGGAGTATTGTGTCCAGTTCTGGACTCCTCAGCGTAAGAAGGATACGGAGCTGTTGGCACGGGTCCCAAGAAGGGCTACAAGGATGATCAGAGGGCTGAAGCATCTCCCATACAGGTCAGGCTGGGAGAATTGGGCCTGAAGACAAGAAGGCTCTAAGGAGACCTTATAGCGACCTCCCAGTACCTGAAGGGGCTACAAGAAAGCTGGGGAGGGACTGTTTACAAAGTCCTGGAGTGACTGGACAAGGGTGAATGGCTTTAAATTGGAAAGGGAAGTTTTATTCTAGACATTAGGAAGAAATTCTTCCCAATGAGGGTGGTGAGGCCCTGGCCCAGGTTACCCAGGGAAGTTGTGGCTGCCCCATCCCTGGAGGTGTTCAGGGCCAGGTTGGATGGGGCCTCAGGGAGCCTAATCTGGTGGGAGGCATCCCTGTCCAGGGCAGGGGGTTGGAGCTGGACAGGCTTTAAGGTCCCTTCCAACCCAAACCATTCTATGACTCTGTGAATAAATCAAGGCTCAGGGGCTCCTGGCACCAACACTCATGGGTCGCCTTTTCCCACTTTCATCTCTTGCTGGACCCTGATACGCAAGGATTAACTTCCACCTGGGGGGCAGCAAAGTCGCTCTATAGGCAACAAAGTGAGTTTGAAGGAAATTTGTTTTTCAAAAAACAGCTCCCATGAGGTGGCAGCTCTGACCACAGGTGTGAGGTGCCTTTGCTGTGAGCGCCGTGGCTCAGTGTCCGGTGCAGCCCTTGTGAAAGGCTGGGAGTGAGTCTCCAGCCTGCAGAAACATTTTTGCCCCAAGGCCCAGGGCAGCACAGTGGCAGCCGAGGTCTGGCCAGCGTCGAAACTGGAGCTGCTGCGAACACCAGCGCCGTTCCTGATGTGCTGCTCAGAGGCAGGGGAGGGCAGGGTGGCTCACCAACTTCTTCCAGGCAAACTGGGTCCCCCCAGGAGCCAAGAGCTGGTGGAAGCGTGACCCTAAGAACAAACACTGGCTGTGGTTGTGATTGTGCCCCTGTGCTCGGCCTTGGCGAGGCTGCATTTAAAATCCTGTGTTCAGTTTTGGGCCTCTCATTGCAAGAAAGACATTGAGGGGCTGGAGCATCCAGAGGACAACGGAACTGGTGAAGGGGCTGGAGAAGGAGTGTTATAAGGAGCGGCTGAGGGAACTGGGGTTGTTCAGAGTAGAGAAAAGGAGGCCAAGGGGAGACCTAATCACTCTCTGTAAATCCCTGAAAGGAGGTTGTAGCAAGGGGGTTGCTGGTCTCTTCTCCCAAATGTCAGGCGATAGCGGGAGAGGAAATGGCCTCAAGCTCCACCAGGAGAGGTTCAGATTGGACATCAGGAATAACTTCTTCCTGAAAGGGTTCTCAGGCACTGGAACAGCTGCCCAGGGCAGCGGTGGAGTCACCATCCCTGGAAGGATTTAAAAGACGGTTAGATGAGGTGCTCAGGGATCTAGCTGAGTAGCAGGCAAGTAGAGCTGGAATCAATGATCTTGGTCTTTTCCAACCAAGCAATCCTATGATTCACAGCAGAAACAGGTTCGGGGTTTTTTTTTTGTTTTTGTTTGTTTAATTGGTTTTTTCTGGTTTTTTTGTTGGTTTCTTTTTTCTTTTCTTTTTCTGTTCTTGAAACAGAACCGCGAAGTGGAAAAAAGCCCCCCCACGTCCTATGTGGACACCTACAGCTTCACATTTACCTACCTCCTCTGCTATATGGAGCCAGGATTCTCCAGATGAGGTTGGCGCAGGAGCCACTCTGAGCCCTCACCACTGACCACACTTCTGGTGGAGGCCATGGACTACACAGGCAAAGCAGGGGTGGGCAGTGCTGCAGCTGTGCTCCCTCCCTCCCTCTGCCCCACAGCGACTCAGGAAAAGCCAAAGGACACCCAAGGCAATGAGATGATGCTATGGCAGTAGTCAGGGTGCTCCCATCCCTGCTGCGGGCACCTGTGAGCTCTCAGCACGGAGCTCCCCTCACCTTCTCACCCTCCCAGCTCAGCCTTTGCTGTCGGAGCAGGTGGGAAGGGACGGGCTTCAAAAGGAAAACTGTTCACAGAGACTATGAGAACACAGACAAATACCATTGGTATGCTCAGGTCTTTATTGGGTGGAGGATGGGCCAAAAGAAATGAAAACTAAAACATTCACTGCACTGGTGCAGGACAAGAAGGACCAGAAGTGGCCTCCATGGTCTTTGTTTTTCAAAAAAGAAAAAAAGTGGGGAAGGACAGGTGAAGTTCCCATTCAGTCGCTCTGTCTTTCCTGGGCAGGGTGGCTCAGGGCAAAAAGAGGTACAAGACACAGCTTATAGTTTTAAGAACCGCTACATCATTTTTTGCCTCTGATGATGCAAATGATGTTCCAGGACACACTGAGCCATCTGAAGTCTCTTGCTAAAGGAACAAACTAGAAGAAAAATAGAAACACCAACAAAAAAAGAAAACCCTGTCTTTTTTTTTTTTTAATTATTCAAAAATTGAAAAATAAAAATGTGAGGCTGCTGCAGCTCAGGCCACAGCTCAGGGTCGCAGTGACCAAAATGCCAATAAGAGTTCACCTTCCACAGCCAGAGGGAAGGGGGAGATGAAGGAGAGGGGAAGATTCACAAAACCTTTCTTTCTTTCTTTTTCCTCTTCAAAGTAACGGCTATACTGGGGGCTGGGAGGAAAAATAAAACAAGATCACACATCTTGACTCTTCTTTTTTGGGGGGCAACGGGATGGGATGGGACGAGACAGGAAAAGCCTCCTTCTTTGCCAAAATTTAGAACTGCATTAAATAAATGGGCTCCAGCGCCAAAAGAAAGAAAAAGAAAAAGGTGCAGTTTGCCTTTGACAGAGTTATAAAGGCTGGAGAGCTTAAGAAAAACAAAACCAAGGAAGGATGCCCTGGCGCAGATGGGAAATGAATAATTACTTTCCCTACAAAGAAAATAAAAAAGCTGCAAGATGCAGAAAACCACATTTAGGTTCTATAACATTTACAAATACATACATAAATATATTACATACAACAGCAACTCAAAGAGGGAGCGGGTGAGTCACACAGAGGATGGCTGGCTGCAGTTCTCCCCGCAAAGATGTTTGGCTGAGCAGTTACTTCTTCTCCTAATAATTCCAGGAATGGGCTTTGACTTTGTTACTTCTTGTCTTTTGTTTTGTTTTGTTTCTTTCCTCCTCTCCTTTCATTCTCTCCCTCCTCCCCAGTTTCGATTTAGTTTGTCCAGTATGGAGAAGTGCCATAGGTGGTTTTGGTAGCCTGAGACTTTTGCTGCATGGTACTGGGCTGGTTGCGTTGGCCAGATCCACCCTAGAAAGAGGAAGGGAAGGACACACGGGCATCAGCATTTCCAACAGGATGAGCCCATCTGAACCCCACAAGAAGAGCTGGCACCCCCAGGTACAGCTCTTCCTCACAGGAGAAAAGATCACAGAATCATCAGGCTGGAAAAGACCCACTGCATCATCGAGTCCAACCATTCCTATAAATCACTAAACCATGTCCCTCAGCACCTCATCCACATGTGCCTTCAACACCTCCAGGGAAGGTGACTCAACCACCTCCCTGGGTAGCCTGTTCCAGTGTCCAATTACTCTTTCCATGAAAATTTTTTTTCTAATGTCCAGCCTTAACCTCCCCTGGTGGAGCTTGAGGCCATTCCCTCTTGTCCTGTCCCCTATCACTTGGGAGAAGAGCCCAGCACCCTCCTCTCCACAACCTCCTTCTAGGTAGTTGTAGAGAGCAGTGAGGTCTCCCCTCAGACTCCTTTTCTCCAGGCTAAACAGCCCCAGCTCTCTCTGCCGTTCCTCATAAGGCCTGTTCTCCAGCCCCTTCACCAGCTTCGTTGCTCTTCTCTGGACTCGCTCCAGAGCCTCAACATCCTTCTTGTGGTGAGGGGCCCAGAACTGAACACAGGATTCGAGGAGCGGTCTCACCAGGGCCAAGTACAGAGGGAGAATAACCTCCCTGGACCTGCTGGTCACGCCGTTTCTGATACAAGCCAAGATGCCATTGGCCTTCTTGGCCACCTGGGCCACTGCTGGCTCATGCTCAGTCGCTGTCAACCAACACCCCCAGGTCCCTCCCCTCCAGGCAGCTTTGCAGCCAGACTTCCTCTAGTCTGTAGCTGCACAGGGTTGTTGTGCCCCAAGTGCAGGACCCGGCATTTGGCCTTGTTAAACCTCATCCCATTGGACTCAGCCCAGTGCTCCAGCCTGTTCAGATCCCTTTGGAGCCTTCTGACCCTCTAGCAGATTGACACTTCCACCCAGCTTAGTACCGTCCCTTGCTGAACTCCGTGAGGTTCCCTCCCCAAGCTGGTCAATGGCATCGAGTCTGTCAGTCTGCAATCCCCGTCACAGCCCTTTCCCAACGAGCAAAGAGAGAACCAGAAGGAAGCAAAAACCCCCAAGAACCTGCTGGGATGCAGGCGGGGGCGGCTCTGCCCTCTGCTGTGCTGCAGGGGCATAAGGAGACTCACCTGCCCATCTTGCTGCAGATGGTGATGCAGCATCTGGGAATGAGGCTGCTGATGCGCAGGCAGGATATGGAGGAACGGGGCTGGAGCATAACCCGGGGCAGCACCAGGATTCAAGGGCCCAGTCGATCCAAGAGCAGAGGGCAGGTTGAAAGGAGGCGGCGTGCCAGCATGGAATCCCTGCTTGTCAAACGTCTGCACAGGAGATGAGGAGGACAGCATCAGAATGGTCCGAGCAGCTGTGTGGTGACCAGACCAGAACAAGAGTGGCCTGGACGCACACCACTTGTACCTTCCACTGACCCCAAGTCACATCGAACACCTGGGAGCACTTCAGTAGATGAGTTTCAGCTCCTGTTCTCACCCATATTTCTGCACTAACACCTCTAACATTTTATTTTTATTTCCATGGCTACTGTGCTCCTTTTCCCCTGACCTCTTTTTACTCAGTGGGATATGGCATGGCAGCAGCTGCCTGAAATCAGGGGTTCACGGGGTTCAGTCTAGAATTGCTCGACCCAGGGAAGCCCAACAAAACTGCAAAAAGAACTCACAATAAGATCTTCCACTCCTGGACAAAGCTTGACTCCAAACACTAAAGTGTGCAGTTGGAACTGGCTTCCTTCCTGCACGCACGGATCATAGCCAGACACAGATTCCTTGGGCTGTGGGGGCAAGGAGGAGAAAAAGGAACCCACTGCACACCACAGCTTCTCAAAGTGCTTTCGGCTCTTTCTGGGGATCTGAACGCTGAGCAACAGCCACAGGAGAGTGTGGGACAGGGACCCTCGGTGTCAGGGGCGGTCACTACTGACTGGCATCTCTGGTAAAAAGCAAACGGCCTCTCAACTTGCCTGCTTCAGGGGCTATTTTGAATAAAAACACAAGCACCATCACATTTCCTTTGCAGCCAGGACACAGCAGGCAGCGTGTGGCAGTGTGGAGTGTCTGCACCCGCAGCTGCCGTCAGGAGCTGACACGGCAGAGCGGTGGGACAGAGGGTGAGACTCCGCTCCAACAGCAAACAGAGCCAGCATAAGAAATGCCATGGGCTGCTGACCCTGAGACCAGAGCAGGAACCCTCAGGCCATGAGGGAGGAGGGTCCAGCATTGCTCACCTGAGTCTTGTTATAGACTGAGCCACTGATATCAGGCACACCTGTGTTAGTTGAGGTCACAGAAACACCTGGAAAACAGAAAAGCCACTAACAATGAGAAAGTCAACCACCACCCAGCATGAGCCCTGTGCTCTGCTCTGGGCACCTCCAGCAGCCTCAGTGGATGCCCCTTCATCCACAAGTCCTGCTGCTGGTGCTGGCCAGACCAGTAGGGTTCTCTGTGCTCTCGGACCCATGGCACTCCACACAGGAACAGAAGAAAGCACTTGGTCTCACTGCAAAGTGGGAAACCAGCCCGCTGGGATAAATTCACCCACAACCCACTGGTTACCTTGTGGATTCAAATGAACCTAGGCAGCTGCTGGCTGAACCAAACACTTACTTAAGCTCACAGAAAAGCCAGCTTTCCCCTAGGATTACAGATGCATTTGGCTCTACTGCAGCATTCAAGAGCTTTCCAGTAGTGAGCTGAGTGATGAGACTCACATCTGCTACATATTTCGGCCCTCGCCCTTTCACATCCTGCAGAAAGGTGAGGTTTGTGATGTTCCCCTGCCCCCAGAGAACTAATACCACTGATTCACGCTGGCTTCCATCTGGACCAGATGGTGCCACGACAGCTTTAGGAACACTCACTTACCAATGAGGTAACAATCAAACCAGCTACTTATTCACAGTCTTTATAAGACAGGCTTTAATCATTTAACCAGGATCAGAATGGAACCAGTGGGTCCTTTGGCATTTGAATCAGAGAACTGGACTCAGAGGGTGTGCACTGCTCTAAGGTTGTTCCCTTCCTTGGATATTGCTCCTCCACAGAGGAGAATGTAATCAGCTCTTGGCTGAAGACAGTCCAGTTGGTGTTTTGAACACACAGCAAATGCTTGGTGTTTGCTCAAGCCCAAGGATGCGCTAGTTAGTGCCAAGCAGTTCAGTATACACGTCTAAATCTACCCAGCATGAACAGAATAAAGCTTTCATGTAAGCTGTATAAATTCTTCAGCCTTTACAGTCACAATGGAAAGATTTCCAGCCACGAAACAATGCAGTGAGCTACAGGGTGTATGGACAGCAGCTGAAACAACAGTCCTGAGATGTGTGAACTGCCCTGCTCACTCCTAACACAAGGCTGCCTCAGGTGACTATCGATAAACTCAAAATCTAGTTATCATTTGACAGAGGACCACTTCAGCAGCACCATCGAACATTGCATTCAGTGCTGCAGGACCACTATTATTCAGCAAAGAAAACTTAGGCAGAAGAAACAGCTCACTGTTTCTCCCACATGTAATTGTGGACAAAACTGCACATCAGCTACACAAACCTTTATGTGAAGTTCAGCCATGAGGTTTAGAAGGAATACTTGGACCATTAAAAAAAGCATTTTGTACACGGGAGATGGAGAAACAGCTTGGATTGAGACGCTGTTTAGAGCTGGCTGCTGTGTGAACTGCACAGCACTGGCAACACTGGGAGTTTGCCCTACTAAACCCAACTGAAAAAAAACCTCAAGTCTTATGTGTTACCTTTCCCAGGTCCAGTGCCAGCAGATTTGTTTTGTGCTTGAGATGACCCACTGTAGCCTCCTTTGCTGTAATCTCCAGCTGCCGTTCCCTGCGTTAAGTCATCATAGCCTGCCGGTGTGTACAAGACAAGGTGTTAGAGTGTGCAAGCAGCTCTGCAGACGCTGACACAGAAAGCACGCGGGCGAGCATACCTGCACCATAGCCATGTTGCCCGTAGCCACTCGCTTGCTGGAAAGGAGTCGAGGTGGTGTTCAAGTTGACTCCGTGCTGTTTAGCAGATGCTGGAGGTACCTGGACAAAGGAAGGAAACAAAAGGCACTGTTAACTGGGGAACAGCATGGAAAACACAAGCTCCCTCTGCCGTCTAGTAGGGAAGGTACCTACACTTCACGTGGGAAATTTAATTGGAGTTGGGGGCACTGGAGTGGCATGGGACACAGCACTAGTGCTTCCAGCAGTAACTTGCTGCAGTGGCTTTGTGCAAGCCCCAGGTTTTCTGCTAGAGCCACCCCCTGAATTGCAGTGCAACTCTAGTTCAGAACAGGCTGTGCATTTCTTTCAGACACTGACTGTAAACAGCAAATCCTTACCCACAAGCCCAAGAAGGAGCAACCACAGTGCTCTTCCTCCAAAATCAAATGAAACAACTCCTCCCTGACGCTACTTCATAAAACACAGTCCTACAGGGCCCTAAAATAGACTCATCTACCCTTGTGCCTGCAGTATCACCTCTTCCCAAATAACTTTATTCCTCCTGAGACTACCAGCCGCTGGCTTTCTGACTGACTAGGGTTCTCCTCCATCCTGAAAAGGATTTCCTAGGCACTCCCAGTTCGCTGACTCAGCTTTGGGTCTTCCCTTTATTCTCCAGAGAAAGTAAGGGCTTTCAGGAACACTGAATCCACAAGCTGCAGCTGTTGGCTATTTACAGCAATCTGTGCAGGACTCCACAAGCCTTTAAATTTCCCGTTTTCTTGGTGAAGGGATAGCAGCTATTTTCTGACAGTTGCATGTTTTTGGAAATCTTTTGCAGGATAAATGATCAGAGGGATGAAACATCTCTCCTATGAAGAAACACTGAGAAGAGCAGGGATTGTTAAGCCTGGAGAGGAAAAGGCTCCAGGGAGACCTTGCTCCAGCCTTACAGTACTTAAACAGGACTGCTAAGAAAGACTGGGACACATTTTCTACCAATCCTTGTAGTGACAGGACAAACGCAATGGTTTTAAACTGAAAGACGGTTGGTTTAGATTGGCCATAAGGAAGCAATGTTTTAAGGCAAGGGTGATGAGGCACTGGCACGGGTTGCCCAGAGAAACTGTTGATGCCCCATCCCAAGTTCAAAGCCATGCTGGATGAGGCTTTGAGCAACCCAATCCAGTGGAAGGCGTCCCTTCCCATAGTACAGGGCTTGGAATTGCATGACCTTTAATACCCCTTCCAACTCAAACCACCTTGTGATTTCAAGATATAGGAGGTTTGGACTGGAGAGAGCAAAACCAGAGAGACCCGAAGGGACGGTTACGGTTTAGGCTGTCACACTTACAAACATGGTTGGCCCATACTGGAATGCACTGGGTACACCAGGCACACCAGCGTAATAAGGTAACCCAGTGTAGCTGTACGCCGGGGGCAGGGTCGGGTTGAGGAAGGGCTGCTGAGTCGTGTGGTGAGTCTGCGTCTGGTTCTGCTGTGGCTGGGCCAGCGTGGTCGCAGGAGCAGGGGAGGTGGAATCCCCACGGCCAAATTTTGTAACGTCACCTGCAAAAGAAAGAACCTATCAGAAAAGCTATCAAAGCTACTCCAAAAGTGGAGAATTCAAAGGATTTAAATCCTCTGAATACAAGCAGACAACAACACAAGACAGCACATCCTACACTAGAAAGCCTGCAGTTATTCACAGGAAGAGCTCTCCTGATCTCTTTTCCTGACAGTCACAGGGACACTGGCTATTCACGGCACAGAACCCTGTGCCATGGCCAATCCATTGACGAAATGCAGATGCCAATACTTACCTATCTCATAGAGTTCGAGCAGATTCATTAATATCAAATCATTGCAATAACACATGCTAAAAGCAGAAGTATGGTAAGTAGCCAAAGAGCAAATGGTTGTTGTTGTGTTAAAGCGTGACTCTCTTGGAGGTTAAACTGATTAGCTAAGCTCCATGGGCTGAAAGCAAGTTAGGATTTACAGGCAGCAATGGGCCTGTTTCTGTCAATGTCTGTTTATTTGTCAAACATGAATGGTTAGATGTCCAGTTCCTCACACCACCAAAGTTCTGGAGACAGTAGCTGAAGGCCAGGAAAGCAAGGCTTGCATCGTGGGCCACCTTATTGAAGAAGTAGGAAGGGAAATTCAGTTATTAACCCAAAAGCAGCCTCCTGACGGAAGTGATTATGAAGCAGAAAACTCCTGAACACTTGCATTCTCTGGAAGCCTTCAGAGCAGCATGTTCACATGTTCTTTAGGGAGATGGCACATATCAATCACACCTATCTCGTTCCCAAACACTACTCCTTTATGTTGGTTACCAAGAAGTATGACAACACTTAATACTATATAGGAATTATAACACCTATGGCTACAGTTTTAAGCTGTAATTAGATGGCAGTGGAAGAAAACCACAGGTTGAAAATCCTGGATGGCATTAATGTCACATTTACAACGTGAAACTGCAGATGAAAGGCAGGAATGAGGAAGGGCCTCCCAGGCCACATGCTTTGGGGAACAAAGTCCATTATATCTGGGGAGGGTGAGGGAAAGCCTATTATATGCAGCTCCTGCTGGGAACATAAGAGTGCTAAAACAACAGTAACAAAGTATGGGGAGCTGCTGAGGAACCCTGCTCAAGTGCCAAAATAAGGAAAGCAAACCAGCTGCGTTTCAAGAAGAACTGCTAAGCTATGGAATATTTTTCAAGCACCTGTATGTGCTTGGAAGGGCACTACATGACACTGCCTTTTACATTTGTAATAATTCTGCACTCAAAGGCTACCCAACTCTGACCCAGAAGTTGTCATCTATGAATTACTGACCAAAACCATGAAGAAGCATCAGTGTCAAGGCTGAGAGGGACATGCTTGCTTTTGTTTGACTGTTTGGACCAATGGGTTTAACTGCTTACAGAAGAGAAAAACAATTGCTTGTCCAGCAACACCAGGATGACCTGCACTTAGAAACCAGCACATCTTGCTTATCCTCGCCTCTAAATAGCACTCACCTGAGTAGGGGTTGTTAGCAAGGCTCCCTTCTCTGCCCGTCAAAGTTGCAGGAGCAGGGAATGTAATTCCATAGTAATCCTTGGAAAAAGACAACAAGGTTTATTAATAGCTGAAGTGGTAACAGAGGTGCATAGGTCTTAAGAACCCCGTATTACACACATAAGAAAATTTAAAAAGGAAGAACTAAAGGAAGTTTGTGGTTAAAAGAAGCTGACCTCATCACTTACGGCAGAGCCAAAGTGTTACTTGGACCTTCAACTTCAAAATAAAGCCACTTTATAGGCATTTCTAATATTTTATACAAATACTTAATCTCCTAACGAAAAGTTAAAGGCAATGAATAAATGCCTTCCCCTCACAACCCTCAGTTCTGAGCAGTCACCTTTCAGTGAGACTGTACTTAGGAGAGCAACAGGTTATCAGAAGCCAAAGACCTGGGGACAGGCCAGGACCGTAACTGCAATGTGGATGTGACCTAAAAGGCTTTAAACATCTACCATGCCCTGTTTTCTAAAAATGGAAACATCAGCTAGGAAAACAGCACAAACATTAAAGCGGGGGGCAAAAGGGAGAAAAATATTAATACTTGATGACTGGAAAATCTTTGCACATGCAAGAGAACTGGGTGATCAGGCCCAGGCAACACGGGTCCATGAAAGGCAGGTCTTGCCAAACTAACCTGATTGCCTTCTATGACAAAGTGACTCGGCTGCTGGATGAGGGAAAGGCTGTGCATGTATCTTCCTGGACTTCAGTAAAGCCTTTGACACAGTTTCTCACACCATTCTGCTTCGGAAACTGTCATCTCTAGCCTGGACAGGCAAAGGCCCTCTTGGTTGGAAAACTGGTTGGCTGGCCGGGCCCAGAGAGTGGTGGGAAATGGAGTTAAATCCAGCTGGAGGCCAGTGACAAGTGGGGTTCCCCAGGGCTCAGTGCTGGGTCCAGCCCTGTTCAATGTCTTTATCAATGACCTGGATGAAGGCATTGAGGGCACCCTTAGCAAGTTTGCAGATGACACTAAGCTGGGTGGAAGTGTCATTCTGCTGGAGGGTCAGGAGGCTCCAAAGGGATCTGAACAGGCTGGACCGCTGGGCTGAGACCAACGCCATGAGGTTTAACAAGGCCAAATGCCGGGTTCTGCACTTGGGGCACAACAACCCTGTGCAGCTACAGACTAGGAGAAGTCTGGCTGGAAACTGCCTGGAGCAGAGGGACCTGGGGGTGTTGGTTGACAGCGACTGAACATGAGCCAGCAGGGGCCCAGGTGGCCAAGAAGGCCAATGGCATCTTGGCTTGGATCAGAAATGGCGTGACCAGCAGGTCCAGGGAGGTTATTCTCCCTCTGTACTCAGCACTGGTGAGACCACTCCTCGAATTCTGTGTTCAGTTCTGGGCCCCTCACCACAAGAAGGATGTTGAGGCTCTGGAGCGAGTCCAGAGAAGAGCAACAATGCTGGTGAGGGGGCTGGAGAACAGGCCTTATGAGGAACGGCTGAAAGAGCTGGGGTTGTTTCGCCTGGAGAAGAGGAGGCTGAGGGGAGACCTCATTGCTCTCTACAACTACCTGAAAGGAGCTTGTGGATAGGAGGGAGCTTGTCTCTTCTCCCAAATGACAGGGGACAGGACAAGAGGGAATGGCCTCAAGCTCCACCAGGGGAGGTTTAGGCTGGACATTAGAAAAAAATTTTTCATGGAAAGGGTCATTGCGCACTGGAACAGGCTGCCCATGGAAGTGATGGAGTCACCATCCCTGGAGATATTTAAAAGATGGGTGGATGAGATGCTGAGGGGCAGAGTTTAGTGATTGACAGGAACCGTTGCACTCTATGATCCTGGGGTTTTTGTCCAACCTAGTGATTCTGTGAAAATGTATTTAAGTGTGTTAAAGGAGACCTCAGATCAGGTCTCCAAAAAGAAGTGTGTAAGACAATCCATCAGGGTGTACAAATAAAGTGGTTATGGTACCATTAACAAATAAAACTTTTGAAATCTAAAAACAGTGTGTTTGTTTAACCTCTCTCTCACCTTTTTTTAGTTTTGATTTGTTGTGTAGGTTTTGTAACATACATATTAGTACAGTAGCTTATGTATATAATTTAGAAATAAAAACATACTGGTGGCAAGTGCTCACACATTTTTTACTGATGAAAAAAAGGAGGAGACCACTGCCTTATATCATTCTTCTACGTCCTCTATTGGAAGGTAAGACAGTCCTTATCCTTGAAAGCTCACACTCCAAGTTGACAGGACATGCCAGCAAAACTGAAGTTGCATTTTGCCTTTAGTTTGGGAGAGAAAAAGTTTGGCCTTCCCTCTTTGGGTGAGCTCCACATGTGGGGCTCTCACTCTACTAAGTGTTTTGCCTCTTAAGTCTCATGGTTTACTCTTCACCACCTCCAATCTGTCAAGAGCTAATGCTTTAACTGCTAACACAGCCATTTCCAAACATTCTCCAACACTGGAAAACCATCCTCCTTTCTTGATACCACTCTCTGCAAATTCCAGAGCACCTCAAATGCTTTCTGTGAGTTGACAGCATCCTCCACATTGCTCCATTTCTGTGCATCACTGTTTCCTACAACAAATCATCCATCACCAAACATGAAATAATCCAGTAAAGATTTAGCATTGCAGGTGCTTTCTGTAACCTGAAATGGTGCCATATTTCATTCTTTACTTCCCAGATAATTCCATATTACCAACTCCGGCACAAATCACTTAAGCTTAAACACTTAAACATCAAAAGTCTCAGCCGGATTTTCAAAAGCAAAGTTCTCATGTCCCTCTGAGGAAAACATCACAAAAAGCAGATTTGCAGAAGACATCTAAAGAGGATTCAGTGGATATGAACTATAAGTGACACACTAGTATTTTCCCCTATATAAACTGGACAAAAAACAACCAAATCTGTGTGAGAACGGTGCTTAAGGATTGCATTTATCCCCACTGCCTCTTAGGTGGGAGAAAACCACATCAGCACAGCATATCCCTATCTAACACACATTTGAAATAAAAACATAGTAAGAAAATATGAGTGCAGGTCAATTATCTTTCCACGCAGAGGAAAACATTGGAAGACATATTCTGTTCTTCAAACAATACAGGTATTTCTCGACCTACAGAAGCTATGTGGGAGAAGGTGCATAAAGTCAAAACTGAAATACCAGGAACAGACTCAAAGTAACATAGAAAAGGACTGGAAAATTTTAAGTGACCTAATGTAATGTAATAGGTTGAAGCTCTACCAAGCAGCTCACTAGGTACCACACACGCTAGGTAAGGCATCCAAGATCTCTGCTGCACAGGCAGCTTGCAACAGGCTGGCAGAAAAGATGGCACAGCCCGGTGTAATACACACAAAAACAATAGCTAACCACAGCGAGAATTTATAGCATCTACACACACAATAAGAGTTGAATTAGAAGAATCCCTTTCCCAAACCACAGGGGAAACCCCAGCTCTCCCCGTGTGGGCAGGCACCAGTACCTCTCGCTGCTGGAAGTTTCCCAGGAAGCACTGACAACTGGCACAAAGACACCACTCACTTTTGCTTTCTAGATGTAAGCAGCCCAGCATCTAAACGGCAAATACTCGCGCCAGCTCCTATCTCCCATGTACCTCGAGGAGACACCAGTACCTCTTGCTGCTGGAAGCATTCTCAGGAAGCAGTGATGACGTACATGTAGGATTTTACCCACTTTCACTTTTTAAATATAAGTGCACCGGCACACCAAAAGCAAATATTCCCACCAGCTCCCATTTCCCATTCTGTTTCCAGTTGCCTAATTACTACAACAAATACAAAGCACATTAAAAACCAAAAACCTAGAAATCACAAACTTTTCATGAATAGTTGTATGAAAAATCCTTCAGGACATGTATGTATTTATTTATGAAAAAGGAGACACCGAGGACAACCCAGGAGGCAGGAGGGATGACAGACAACCCCAAAATTATTCTGTAAGATATTTACAGAGAGAGGAAAAACTCTTCCACCAGCAAAGCTGCAGGTGCTGCAGAAAAAGGAAAAGAGAAAAAAAAAAAAAAAGGAAGAGACTGATAAACTAAACATCTTTGTCAATAAGAAATGAAGGAAAACATGCACCAATTCATATATACAAATAATACCAGAGCTTGAAATAAAGAAAACAGAGAAACATGAAAACAAAACCAAGACAAACAACTCTCAAAAGAGGCAAAAAGGAAACCTGAAATGCATCCCCAGCACAGCTGCCCCAAAAGCCTCTGCTGCTGCGCTTTCACATCTGCCAAACCGTAACACAGGAGCTGGGCTCCCCTCTCACGCCGGCAGCAGCCCTGGGAAAGAACCAGCTCCTCTTCCCCAGGGCAGGGACAGCCTCCTGCTCGTGCTTGGACAAACACAACAAAAGCCCTGAGGAGGAAGCAAACGGAAAGCAAAACAGAAAGTGGGAACAGGGAAATTCTGTCAAGATGATGAAAGGAAAGCCACGGCACCGAATAAATGTGGTCGCCCGACAGCATCCCAAGCACTGTGTCCACCCGCACCCAGCCTCACCAGACACTGGACCAACACCTCTGAGGCTACATCCACAAACCCACTATGCCTGCGCCCCACATCCCACAGGTCCTGCTCCTCCTGACAGCTCTGTACACTGTCCTTGCCTGCCAGCGGCCCCATGATGACACCCTGCCATGGAACAGCCTCCAGCTCCTCCACACCATGGCTCCCAACTCCACCTGCCAGCACCAACAGCCGCCCTTCTTCCCCAACGCCCTCCAACTCAACAACCACCCGCAGCAAGCTGAACATGCCGTCCTCGCCATCCTGCGCAACCTCCTCCACACCTTCAGCAGCAACCGCATCCCGGAGCAATGGGACAACACCGCACGCCACGAACTCCTCAACAGCCTTCAGCACTACATCGAGCACCTCCGGCAATGCCTGCCAGCACACGGGATGCCCTTCAACAAGCACGGGCCCCGCAACCTCATGCTCAGCATCAACAAATACTTCAGGCGCATCCATGACTTCCTGAGCATCCACAACCACAGCGCCTGCGCCTGGGACCACGTCCGCCTCGAAGCTCGCCTCTGCTTCCAACATGTGGACACGCTCTTCCGGCAGATGAAGAGCCAAGCTGCTCCTGCGCTCCACCAAACACCCATCCCCACCCAACGCTAGTGACTCCCGCTGGAGCAGAGGCTGCAGCAGTCCAGGCTGGGATTGCTCAGCACTGCCCACACCTCTTCCAGCCACAAGCCTGCGACAATGGGGAAATGGGCATGATGGTGGCAGGGTCAGGGCCTGCACCTGGCACCATCCATAGACTCATGCTGCAGCTATGCCTTTGCTGAAAAGGGTGGAGGAGGAAATTGCTTTGCTACACACTCCTGGACAGCTGTGAGATGATGGGGATAAGAACAGTATTCATTACTCATGCTGCTACATAACCTGCTCAGACTGCGAGCTCCTTGATGGAGGGGAAGTTCGCCATGGACACTGTGGGACTCTCTCTCCAACAACTATTTATCACAAAACTCAATCTATTTATTAAATTATTTATTTATTTATTTAACTGGCCTTCTTATACATTTACATATTTATTTATTTAATTGCTTGTTGGAAATAAAGACTTTTTGCAAAAAAATGAAAAAAGAAGAGATTGTCATCGTGTGCATACCAGGCATGCAAAGACAGGCGCTCTGCAGGCAGGCAGGGACAAGCTTCCCTCCTGTAGCCCATTCCATTGATGTCTCCTGTTCTGGTTGAAGGCTGCAGACAGCAGGTAAATCTCGGGGACTCACAATGGTCCCTCAAGCCAGCAGGCATCTGTTGCTGATGCTGGACTCTCAGACCACAGGCTTACCCAGAAAACATGCCTGCTCTGCACAGTCCTCCTCTACCACCTCCCACCCCCTCCCTTTCCAGCCCCCTCCCACTGCCAAGTCACAAAAGCCACCTACAAACTACAACCCCATCACAAAGAACCATCCAACAATGCCAGAGCACTGCCTTGGGATCAAGCGGGGTGATAAGGACAAGGTGCACTTCAAAGGGGAAAGGAGAGGACCCGTCAACATCTGTTGAGTTTTGGACAAGAAACAGCCCTCCAATGCTGCCAACCCCACTAAACATCAAAAAGCTTGGAAAAAAAAAAAAAAAGAGGAGATGCCCAAGACTGCTCATTGCTCTCCTATAACCTCCACCACTGGCCCGCTCCTGCCTGTGCTCACATGTAAGCAGCTATAGGAACCTGCCCCACTATATAAGAGCACATGGGCAGGGACACCTTCCACTGGATCAGGCTGCTCATAGCTCCATCCAACCTGGTCGTGAACATCTCCAGGGATGGGTCATCTGTGACTTCTCTGGGCAACTACCCTCAGAAGAAAACATTTCTTCCCAAGATCTACTCTAAATCTCCCCTCTTTCATCTTAAAACCATCATCCCTAGACCCATCCCTGCAATCCCTGGTAAAAAGCCACTCCCCAGCTTTCCTGTAGCCCCTTTAAGTACTGGAAGGTAATTGTAAGGTCTCCCTGGAGCTCTCCCTTCTTCCAGCTCAACAACCCCAACTCTCTCAGCCTGTCCTTGTAAGGGAGGTGCTCCAGCCCTGCCGTCTTCTTCATGGCCTCTTCTGGATTTGCTCCACCACCATCCCTGGAGGTATTTAAAAGATAGGTGGAAGAGGTGCTCAGGGGCACCTCAGGTTTAGTGGTTGATAGGAATGGTTGGACTCGATGATCCTGGAGGTCTTTTCCAACCTAGTGATTCTCTGTCCTTACCATGCTAAGGACCCCAGGACTCCAGACCTGAATGTGGTACTCCAGGTGGGGTCTCATGAGAGTGGAGTAGAGGGGAAGAATCACCTCCCTTGTCCTGCTGGTCACACTTACTTCTGACGCAGCCCAAGATACAGCTGGCTTTATGATCTGCAAGCACATATCGATAGGGATGTTGAGCTTCTCATCCACCAACACATCCAAATCCTCCTCTCCAGGGCAGCTCCCAATCCACTTCTTGCCCTTTCTGCATTTCGGTTTGAGATTGCCCTGACCCAGGTGTAGGATCCTGCAACCTGGCCTTGTTGCACTTCATGAAGTTCAATCAGGCCCACCTCTCCAGCCTGTCCAGGTCCTCAGGATGGTACCCCTTCCCTCCAGCAAGTCAACCACATTACACAGCCCGGCAACGTTGGAAAAATTCTTAAGGATGCTCTGAATCCCACTCAATCTCCACTTGGACACTGAGCTGTTAACCAAATGTCCTTCAGTGTGGTCATCCAGTTAATTCCTTACCAACCAAGTGGGCCATCCACAAAATAACTGTCTCCAAGAGACATTTAAAGACAAGAATGTCGTGTGGGACAGTATCAAATGCTTTGCACAAGACCAGGCCGACAATGAGACCCTGGCGGTATTGGTTGATAGCGACTGAACATGAGCCAGCAGTGGCCCAGGTGGCCAAGAAGCCTAACGGCATCTTGGCTTGGATCAGAAACAGCGTCACCAGTAGGTCCAGGGAGGTTATTCTGCCTCTGGACTCGGCACTGGTGAGACAGAACCTCAAATCCTGTGTTCAGTTCTGGGCCCCTCACCACAAGAAGGATGTTGAGGCTCTGGAACGAGTCCAGAGAAGAGCAACAAAGCTGGTGAAGGGGCTGGAGAACAGGCCTTATGAGGAACGGCTGAGAGAGCTGGGGGTGTTTCGCCTGGAGAAGAGGAGGCTGAGGGGAGACCTCATTGCTCTCTACAACTGCCTGAAAGGAGGTTGTGGAGAGGAGGGTGCTGGCCTCTTCTCCCAAGTGACAGGGGACAGGACAAGAGGGAATGGCCTCAAGCTCCACCAGGGGAGGTTCAGGCTGGACATTAGAAAAAAACTTTTCATGGAAAGGGTCATTGCGCACTGGAACAGGCTGCCCAGGGAGGTGGATGAGTCACCTTCCCTGGAGGTGTTTAAGGGACAGAGGGATGAGATGCTGAGGGACATGGTTTAGTGATTGATAGGAATGGCTGGACTCGATGATCCTGGAGGTCTTTTTCATACCTGGTGATTTTATGAAATTAGTCAGGAAAATAAGGTGTTAGTGAACCCATGTTCAATGGACAGATGATGACAGCCAGAATGAGACCCCCAGGGATTCTACGAAATCCATCATTCCAGTAATCCCCAAAACATAAAAAAAAAGTGATGTATTAAACAAAAACAAAGATGAAAAAAGTACCGAAAGCAAAAAACCACAAACAATTCCGGAGCATTACATAAAGACAAGAAACTTAAGCAGGAAGGGAAATTCAATGAAACACAACAGCTATGACAGCGAGCATGGAAGGAAAGGAAAAACCACAAAAAACCCAAATAAGCAAAAAAACTGCCCAATCTGTCACCACAACTGCACTTTCAAATCTCTGATTGACCAGTACATACATAGTACAACTAAAAGTCTTCTCCCTGAAACAAACTGCCACCAAAGCACAATCCCAGATCCCCTCATGAATAAACCCCGCACACGCACTTCCCCAGGACCCCCACAGGCACCAGACCCAACTCCAAACCACGGGTGGAAACTCGTGGCCACCCCAAAGCCAGAAAGGGAAAGCCGCCCCGACACATAAAGACGCCCGCCCCACAGCGCCCCGAGCACAGCCACCACCCGCACCACCACCCGGCCTCGCCACACGCCTCACCGACACCACCCATGCGGCACCCACACGCCCACCATGCCTGCGCCCCACGCCCCACACCTCCTGCTCCTCCTCGCGGCGCTTCTCCCCACCGCCCTCGCCTGCCACCTCCCACGCGCCCTCCCCGCACGCGGCCTCCACCTCCTCCGCACCATGGCTCCCAACTCCACCTGCCAGCAACAACTGCCGCCCTTCTTCCCCGACGCCTTCCCACACAACCGCCACCCGCAGCACCCCCAGCACAGCGCCCTCGCCATCCTCAGCAACCTCCTCCACACCCTCAGCAGCAACCGCATCCCGCAGCAATGGGACAACCCCGCACGAGACGACCTCCTCAACACCCTCGACCAACACACCCAGCGCCTCCAGCAATGCCTCAAGGACGACTCCATGCTCCTCACGCTCAACGTCAACAGGTACTTCAGGCGCATCCACAGCTTCCTCAACGCCAACAACCACAGCGACTGCGCCTGGCACCACGTCTACCTCGAAGCTCGCCTCTGCTTCCAACACCTCCACAACCTCACCAGCACCACCCACAACTAGAACAACCAACAACAACAACCCCAACGCACACACGCACCTCCAGCCCTCCTTCAGCACGGACTCATCCCCTACCAAACATCCCAACTCACCTCACCCACCTCAAGCGACGCTCCAACAACCGCCCTGCACCCTCACCCTCCAGCGCCTGCTCCTCTCCTCTCCTCACACAACTCCTTCTATTTATTTGGACAATGCCTCCCATCTATTTATTCCCCTATTTATTCCCCACTAAATAAAGACCTCTTGCAAAACGCTTGCCACTGCCTCTCGTCTCCAAGCACACAAAACACCCAGGGGGGCAGCAGCCACGGGCTGATGGTGGGCGCTCAAAGGGTCACAGGCACTGCGGACACATCGGGATGGTGACCCAGACACTAACTGGGTTCCACACGGATCCATCTCAGAGACATTAATGTCTCCATTAATGACCTGGATGCACTGACCAAGTTAGCCAATGACTCAAAATTGAGGGGAGCTGTTGACACTCTTGAGGGCCGGGAGCCTGCAGAGGGATCTGGACAGACTGCAGAGCTGGGCAATCACCAGTCCCATCAAGTTCAACACGGGCAACCACCAGGTTTCCCACCTGGGACCCGGCAGTCCGGGAGCTCCACACAGACTGGGGAGCAAGATGCTGGGGAGCTGCAACCCCGGGTTACGGCCACAAACATCATCACAGGGTTGCAACACCTCTCCTAACAGGAAAACCTGGCACAGCTGGGATTATACAGCCTCCACAACACAAGGCTACAGGAAGACCTTACTGTCCACTTCTCAGTGCTACAAGGGCCTTCTGGGAAGGATGGGGACACACTTCTTCAGAGAGCCTCTAGTGACAGCACCAGGGCAAACAGTTGTAAACCAACACAGGACAGATTCAGAGTAGACAGGACAAAGGCATTTTGTACCACCACAGAGGTGAAACACTGCAGCAGGTTGTCCAGTCAGGTGGTGGATGCCCAATTCCCCAAAACATTCAAGGCCACTTTGGAGGGGAATTTTAGAAATACAACGCAATCCAAGATCACCCTGATCATTGCTGGGCGGCGTTTGGATAGGATTACATTTCATGATCCTTACCAGCACTAACCAGTCCAGGATTCTATCAAGCAGAGACACACCACAGAGGGCTTACACCTGAGGAGATGCATCCCAGAGTCCGGAGGGAACTGGCTGATGTAGTGGCCAAGCCACTCTCTCTGTAGTCTGAAAAGTCACGGCAGTCAGGAGAAGGCCATGGTGACTGGAAGAAGGGCAACGTTGTGCCTGGTTTTTAAAAGGGTAGAAAATACGACCCCGGGAACTACCCACCTAGCAGCCTCCCCTCTGGGCCTGGGGCCACCATGGAACAGATCCTAGGCTAAAGCACATGCAGGACAGGGAGGGGATTCCAGACAGAAACCAGGGCTTCTCCAAGGGACAGTTCTGCCCCAGCAAACTACTGCCTTCCTAGGATGGGGCGCGCACATCAGGGGACACACCAAAAAGCACCAGAGGTCATTCTTCTGGACTTCCAAAGAGCACTTTCAAAAAGCAGCACTTAAGAGCTTCATGTCTGAATGGGAGATCCAGGACAAGTGGTGTCCCTCAGGCTCCCCTACTGGGACTCTGCTGTTTGATATCTTCATCCATGACAGAGACACCGAGATCCAGTGCACCCTCAGCAAATTTGCAGATGACACCAAGCCTGAGTGGTCACGTCAGAAGGATGGGATATCATCCACAGGGACAGGACAAGCTGGAGATTCAAAAAGGCCAAGTGCAACGTCCTACATCTGGGTCAGGGCAACCCCAATTTCAATACAGCATGAAGGAAAATGTGATTGAGAGCAGCCCTGCACAGGAAGACTTAGGGGTGCTGGTTGATGAGAAGCTAGACATGAGCGCTTGCAGCCCACAAGTCCAACCATATCATGGGTGGTATCAAAAGAAGTATGGTCACCCGGACAACTGAGCAGAAGGAGGAAGACTGGGCTCCCATTCTCCTTTTCCTTCTCCCTCAAGCCTTTGCCTGGATTTCCTCCGCTGCAGTATTCACCAACTTCCAGAGTTCAAGGTCCTGAGGGATATGGGACAGGTGACGACTATAGTCAGGACCCTAAATTTCAGAAAAGCAGGATCATAGTTCCTAAAGGAATTACTCGGTAGGACACCATGGGACATGGTCCTTGGGGACAAGGGAGCAGAAAGGAGCTGGTACACATTGAAAGAAGCTTCCCATAAAGCGCAAGAGCACTCAGTCCCTATATGTAGAAAATCAGGGAGGAAAGGCAAGAGACTAGTGTGGATGAGTCAACACCTGCCAGTCCAACTCAAGAAGAGGAGGGAACTGCACAGGGAGTGCAATCAGAGGACTTGGGGGCGCAGGTCTATGAGAGGCTTGACATGGGCCAGCAACATGTGGTCGCAGCCCAGAAGGCCAACCATGTCCTGGGCTGAATCAAAACAAGGGTGACCAGCAGGTCAAGGGAGGGGATTCTGCCCCTCTACTCCTCTCTCGTGAGACCTCATCTGGACTACTGAGTCCAGTTCTGGAATCCTCAACATAAGAATGATATGGAGCTGTTGGAGTCGGTCCCAACGAGGGCTACAAAGATGATCAGAGGGCTGGAGCATCTCCCATACGAGAACAGGCTAAGAGAGGTGGGGTTGTTCAGCCTGAAGAAGAGAAGGCTCCCAGGAGACCTTACAGCAACCTACCAGTATCTGAAGGGACTACAGGAAAGCTGGGGACGGACTGTTCACAAAGACTTGTGGTGATAAGACAAGTGGTAACAGGTATAAAGTGGAGAGGGACAGATTAAGACTAGACATTAGGAAGAACTTCTTCACCGTGAGAGGTGAGGCAATGGCACAGGCTGCCCAGGGAAGCCTGACCTCGTGGGAGGTGTCCCTGCCCATGGCAAGGGGCTTGGAACTAGATGATCTTTAAGGTCCCTTCCAACCCAAACTATTCTAAGATTCTATGACTCTCTCGCTCTACTCTGCACTCGTCCAGCCCCACCTCGTACGCTCGATTGGGCACCACAGGATAAAAAAAGGCGCAAAGCTACTGGAGAGTGTCCAGAGGAGTTGGTGAAGGCTCTAGAGAGGAAGCCAGATGAGGAGCAGCTGAAGTCACTGCGCCTGGTCAGCCTAGGGAAGACGAGACAGAGGACAGACCTCAATGCACTCTACAGCTTCCAATTAAAGGAAGGATAAGACTCTGATGTCTCCACTCTGCCAACCAATGACAGGACTGGAGGACATGGCACGAAGATGGGCAAAGGGAAGATTAGGTCGGATACTAGGAAAAGGATCTTCAGCCAGACAGTGGAGGAGCACAGGAACAGGGAATCCAGGGAAGAAATCACTGCACCAAGCCTGACAATGTTCAACAACCATATGGACCAGGCCCTCACAACGCGTTATGAATTTTGGGGTTCTGTGAAACTACAGCACTTGGGCTGCATGACCCTTCTTGGTTCCTTCCATCACAAGTCAATGGTTAAACCAATGAATCTATAAAACAGATTCTTCCTTAGTCACTTCCTTAGTGGACAAGGTGCTGAGGGACATGGTTTAGTGATTGATGGGAATGGTTGGACTCGATGATCCTGGGGGTCTCTTCCAACCGGGTTATTCTGTGATTCTGTGAGAGTGTCCCTGCAGAGAAGGATTTGGGGGTGCTGGTCGATGAGAAGGATCTTCAGCCAGACGTTCTTCCTTAGTCCTTCTTCAAGCAGGTTGCAATCCTGCCTTTCTGCCCCATCCTCAACACCTCCCAACGCACCACCTGGGGAAGCTCCATCCAGGAACACACACAAGCCTCAAGTGCCCACACCCACACAAAACTCCTCCCGAGCCACCACCACCCCCAGGCCTTCCCTCCACCACGGGGCTCCCCAGCCTCGGCCCACTGACATCACGGCCCCTCCCCACACCAACTCTCAAGGAAAGACCAGCCAAGACGAAACCAAAGGCGAAAGGGAAAGGCAAACGCCCCACGGCCAACACCAGCCACCGCGGACGGAAGAGACACCGGCGCAGGAAGGGAAACTTCAGCCGCAACCCGGAGGCACCCGACAGGGAAACCCTCCCCACCTCCCCACCACTGATGACCACGAGGGCTCTGCCCCAGCCATGCCGCATCCCCCACTCAACCACCACGGCCACCTCCGTGCCCCACACAGCCACCCAAAGCTCCGACATCGCCCTCCCCACGGACACCCCGCACACGCACTTCCCCAGGACCCCCACAGACAACTCCAAACCACGGGCAGAAACTGGCGGCCACCCCGAAGCCAGAAAGGGAAAGCCGCCCCGACACATAAAGACGCCCGCCCCACAGCGCCCCGAGCACAGCCACCACCCGCACCACCACCCGGCCTCGCCACACGCCTCACCGACACCACCCACGCGGCACCCACACGCCCACCATGCCTGCGCCCCACGCCCCACACCTCCTGCTCCTCCTCGCGGCGCTTCTCCCCACCGCCCTCGCCTGCCACCTCCCACGCGCCCTCCCTGCACGCGGCCTCCACCTCCTCCGCACCATGGCTCCCAACTCCACCTGCCAGCAACAACTGCCGCCCTTCTTCCCCGACGCCTTCCCACACAACCGCCACCCGCAGCACCCCCAGCACAGCGCCCTCGCCATCCTCAGCAACCTCCTCCACACCCTCAGCAGCAACCGCATCCCGCAGCAATGGGACAACCCCGCACGAGACGACCTCCTCAACACCCTCGACCAACACACCCAGCGCCTCCAGCAATGCCTCAAGGACAACTCCATGCTCCTCACGCTCAACGTCAACAGGTACTTCAGGCGCATCCACAGCTTCCTCAACGCCAACAACCACAGCGACTGCGCCTGGCACCACGTCTACCTCGAAGCTCGCCTCTGCTTCCAACACCTCCACAACCTCACCAGCACCACCCACAACTAGAACAACCAACAACAACAACCCCAACGCACACACGCACCTCCAGCCCTCCTTCAGCACGGACTCATCCCCTACCAAACATCCCAACTCACCTCACCCACCTCAAGCGACGCTCCAACAACCGCCCTGCACCCTCACCCTCCAGCGCCTGCTCCTCTCCTCACACAACTCCTTCTATTTATTTGGACAATGCCTCCCATCTATTTATTCCCCTATTTATTCCCCACTAAATAAAGACCTCTTGCAAAACGCTTGCCACTGCCTCTCGTCTCCAAGCACACAAAACACCCAGGGGGGCAGCAGCCACGGGCTGATGGTGGGCGCTCAAAGGGTCACAGGCACTGCGGACACATCGGGATGGTGACCCAGACACTAACTGGGTTCCACACGGATCCATCTCAGAGACATTAATGTCTCCATTAATGACCTGGATGCACTGACCAAGTTAGCCAATGACTCAAAATTGAGGGGAGCTGTTGACACTCTTGAGGGCCGGGAGCCTGCAGAGGGATCTGGACAGACTGCAGAGCTGGGCAATCACCAGTCCCATCAAGTTCAACACGGGCAACCACCAGGTTTCCCACCTGGGACCCGGCAGTCCGGGAGCTCCACACAGACTGGGGAGCAAGATGCTGGGGAGCTGCAACCCCGGGTTACGGCCACAAACATCATCACAGGGTTGCAACACCTCTCCTAACAGGAAAACCTGGCACAGCTGGGATTATACAGCCTCCACAACACAAGGCTACAGGAAGACCTTACTGTCCACCTCTCAGTGCTACAAGGGCCTTCTGGGAAGGATGGGGACACACTTCTTCAGAGAGCCTCTAGTGACAGCACCAGGGCAAACAGTTGTAAACCAACACAGGACAGATTCAGAGTAGACAGGACAAAGGCATTTTGTACCACCACAGAGGTGAAACACTGCAGCAGGTTGTCCAGTCAGGTGGTGGATGCCCAATTCCCCAAAACATTCAAGGCCACTTTGGAGGGGAATTTTAGAAATACAACGCAATCCAAGATCACCCTGATCATTGCTGGGCGGCGTTTGGATAGGATTACATTTCATGATCCTTACCAGCACTAACCAGTCCAGGATTCTATCAAGCAGAGACACACCACAGAGGGCTTACACCTGAGGAGATGCATCCCAGAGTCCGGAGGGAACTGGCTGATGTAGTGGCCAAGCCACTCTCTCTGTAGTCTGAAAAGTCACGGCAGTCAGGAGAAGGCCATGGTGACTGGAAGAAGGGCAACGTTGTGCCTGGTTTTTAAAAGGGTAGAAAATACGACCCCGGGAACTACCCACCTAGCAGCCTCCCCTCTGGGCCTGGGGCCACCATGGAACAGATCCTAGGCTAAAGCACATGCAGGACAGGGAGGGGATTCCAGACAGAAACCAGGGCTTCTCCAAGGGACAGTTCTGCCCCAGCAAACTACTGCCTTCCTAGGATGGGGCGCGCACATCAGGGGACACACCAAAAAGCACCGGAGGTCATTCTTCTGGACTTCCAAAGAGCACTTTCAAAAAGCAGCACTTGAGAGCTTCATGTCTGAATGGGAGATCCAGGACAAGTGGTGTCCCTCAGGCTCCCCTACTGGGACTCTGCTGTTTGATATCTTCATCCATGACAGAGACACCGAGATCCAGTGCACCCTCAGCAAATTTGCAGATGACACCAAGCCTGAGTGGTCACGTCAGAAGGATGGGATATCATCCACAGGGACAGGACAAGCTGGAGATTCAAAAAGGCCAAGTGCAACGTCCTACATCTGGGTCAGGGCAACCCCAATTTCAATACAGCATGAAGGAAAATGTGATTGAGAGCAGCCCTGCACAGGAAGACTTAGGGGTGCTGGTTGATGAGAAGCTAGACATGAGCGCTTGCAGCCCACAAGTCCAACCATATCATGGGTGGTATCAAAAGAAGTATGGTCACCCGGACAACTGAGCAGAAGGAGGAAGACTGGGCTCCCATTCTCCTTTTCCTTCTCCCTCAAGCCTTTGCCTGGATTTCCTCCGCTGCAGTATTCACCAACTTCCAGAGTTCAAGGTCCTGAGGGATATGGGACAGGTGACGACTATAGTCAGGACCCTAAATTTCAGAAAAGCAGGATCATAGTTCCTAAAGGAATTACTCGGTAGGACACCATGGGACATGGTCCTTGGGGACAAGGGAGCAGAAAGGAGCTGGTACACATTGAAAGAAGCTTCCCATAAAGCGCAAGAGCACTCAGTCCCTATATGTAGAAAATCAGGGAGGAAAGGCAAGAGACTAGTGTGGATGAGTCAACACCTGCCAGTCCAACTCAAGAAGAGGAGGGAACTGCACAGGGAGTGCAATCAGAGGACTTGGGGGCGCAGGTCTATGAGAGGCTTGACATGGGCCAGCAACATGTGGTCGCAGCCCAGAAGGCCAACCATGTCCTGGGCTGAATCAAAACAAGGGTGACCAGCAGGTCAAGGGAGGGGATTCTGCCCCTCTACTCCTCTCTCGTGAGACCTCATCTGGACTACTGAGTCCAGTTCTGGAATCCTCAACATAAGAATGATATGGAGCTGTTGGAGTCGGTCCCAACGAGGGCTACAAAGATGATCAGAGGGCTGGAGCATCTCCCATACGAGAACAGGCTAAGAGAGGTGGGGTTGTTCAGCCTGAAGAAGAGAAGGCTCCCAGGAGACCTTACAGCAACCTACCAGTATCTGAAGGGACTACAGGAAAGCTGGGGACGGACTGTTCACAAAGACTTGTGGTGATAAGACAAGTGGTAACAGGTATAAAGTGGAGAGGGACAGATTAAGACTAGACATTAGGAAGAACTTCTTCACCGTGAGAGGTGAGGCAATGGCACAGGCTGCCCAGGGAAGCCTGACCTCGTGGGAGGTGTCCCTGCCCATGGCAAGGGGCTTGGAACTAGATGATCTTTAAGGTCCCTTCCAACCCAAACTATTCTAAGATTCTATGACTCTCTCGCTCTACTCTGCACTCGTCCAGCCCCACCTCGTACGCTCGATTGGGCACCACAGGATAAAAAAAGGCGCAAAGCTACTGGAGAGTGTCCAGAGGAGTTGGTGAAGGCTCTAGAGAGGAAGCCAGATGAGGAGCAGCTGAAGTCACTGCGCCTGGTCAGCCTAGGGAAGACGAGACAGAGGACAGACCTCAATGCACTCTACAGCTTCCAATTAAAGGAAGGATAAGACTCTGATGTCTCCACTCTGCCAACCAATGACAGGACTGGAGGACATGGCACGAAGATGGGCAAAGGGAAGATTAGGTCGGATACTAGGAAAAGGATCTTCAGCCAGACAGTGGAGGAGCACAGGAACAGGGAATCCAGGGAAGAAATCACTGCACCAAGCCTGACAATGTTCAACAACCATATGGACCAGGCCCTCACAACGCGTTATGAATTTTGGGGTTCTGTGAAACTACAGCACTTGGGCTGCATGACCCTTCTTGGTTCCTTCCATCACAAGTCAATGGTTAAACCAATGAATCTATAAAACAGATTCTTCCTTAGTCACTTCCTTAGTCCACTTCCTTAGTGGACAAGGTGCTGAGGGACATGGTTTAGTGATTGATGGGAATGGTTGGACTCGATGATCCTGGGGGTCTCTTCCAACCGGGTTATTCTGTGATTCTGTGAGAGTGTCCCTGCAGAGAAGGATTTGGGGGTGCTGGTCGATGAGAAGGATCTTCAGCCAGACAGCGGAGGAGAACTGGAACAGGGAATCCAGGGAAACAAACACAGCACCAAGCCTGACAACATTCAAGAACCAGGCCATCACAACGCGTTATGAATTTTGGGTTCTGTGAAACTACAGCACTTGGGCTGCATGACCCTTCTTGGTTCCTTCCATCACAAGTCAATGGTTAAACCGATGAATCTATAAAACACGTTCTTCCTTAGTCCTTCTTCAAGCAGGTTGCAATCCTGCCTTTCTGCCCCATCCTCAACACCTCCCAACGCACCACCTGGGGAAGCTCCATCCAGGAACACACACAAGCCTCAAGTGCCCACACCCACACAAAACTCCTCCCGAGCCACCACCACCCCCAGGCCTTCCCTCCACCATGGGGCTCCCCAGCCTCGGCCCACTGACATCACGGCCCCTCCCCACACCAACTCTCAAGGAAAGACCAGCCAAGACGAAACCAAAGGCGAAAGGGAAAGGCAAACGCCCCACGGCCAACACCAGCCACCGCGGACGGAAGAGACACCGGCGCAGGAAGGGAAACTTCAGCCGCAACCCGGAGGCACCCGACAGGGAAACCCTCCCCACCTCCCCACCACTGATGACCACGAGGGCTCTGCCCCAGCCATGCCGCATCCCCCACTCAACCACCACGGCCACCTCCGTGCCCCACACAGCCACCCAAAGCTCCGACATCGCCCTCCCCACGGACACCCCGCACACGCACTTCCCCAGGACCCCCACAGACAACTCCAAACCACGGGCAGAAACTGGCGGCCACCCCGAAGCCAGAAAGGGAAAGCCGCCCCGACACATAAAGACGCCCGCCCCACAGCGCCCCGAGCACAGCCACCACCCGCACCACCACCCGGCCTCGCCACACGCCTCACCGACACCACCCACGCGGCACCCACACGCCCACCATGCCTGCGCCCCACGCCCCACACCTCCTGCTCCTCCTCGCGGCGCTTCTCCCCACCGCCCTCGCCTGCCACCTCCCACGCGCCCTCCCCGCACGCGGCCTCCACCTCCTCCGCACCATGGCTCCCAACTCCACCTGCCAGCAACAACTGCCGCCCTTCTTCCCCGACGCCTTCCCACACAACCGCCACCCGCAGCACCCCCAGCACAGCGCCCTCGCCATCCTCAGCAACCTCCTCCACACCCTCAGCAGCAACCGCATCCCGCAGCAATGGGACAACCCCGCACGAGACGACCTCCTCAACACCCTCGACCAACACACCCAGCGCCTCCAGCAATGCCTCAAGGACAACTCCATGCTCCTCACGCTCAACGTCAACAGGTACTTCAGGCGCATCCACAGCTTCCTCAACGCCAACAACCACAGCGACTGCGCCTGGCACCACGTCTACCTCGAAGCTCGCCTCTGCTTCCAACACCTCCACAACCTCACCAGCACCACCCACAACTAGAACAACCAACAACAACAACCCCAACGCACACACGCACCTCCAGCCCTCCTTCAGCACGGACTCATCCCCTACCAAACATCCCAACTCACCTCACCCACCTCAAGCGACGCTCCAACAACCGCCCTGCACCCTCACCCTCCAGCGCCTGCTCCTCTCCTCTCCTCACACAACTCCTTCTATTTATTTGGACAATGCCTCCCATCTATTTATTCCCCTATTTATTTCCCACTAAATAAAGACCTCTTGCAAAACGCTTGCCACTGCCTCTCGTCTCCAAGCACACAAAACACCCAGGGGGGCAGCAGCCACGGGCTGATGGTGGGCGCTCAAAGGGTCACAGGCACTGCGGACACATCGGGATGGTGACCCAGACACTAACTGGGTTCCACACGGATCCATCTCAGAGACATTAATGTCTCCATTAATGACCTGGACGCACTGACCAAGTTAGCCAATGACTCAAAATTGAGGGGAGCTGTTGACACTCTTGAGGGCCGGGAGCCTGCAGAGGGATCTGGACAGACTGCAGAGCTGGGCAATCACCAGTCCCATCAAGTTCAACACGGGCAACCACCAGGTTTTCCACCTGGGACCCGGCTGCCTGGGAAGTCCACACAGACTGGGGGAGCAAGACGCTGGGGAGCAGCCCTCTCGAAAGGGATCTGGAGGTTCTGATCAATGGCAAGTTGAACTTGAGCCAGCAGTGCCCTGGCAGCCAAAAGGAACAACCGTGTCCTGGGGTGCAGCCAGCACGGCATCGCCAGCCACTCCAGCGTGGCAGCTGTCCTGCTCTGCTCTGCTCTGCACCGGTGAGGAAACACCTCGAGTCCCGGTTTGGTCACCACAGGATAAAGAAAGGTGTAAAAGCTACTTTAGAGTATCCAGAAAAAGGGGACAAAGCTGCTGAGGACTTTAGACAGAAAGCGGTGCCAGGAGCACCTCATGTCACTTGGTCTCTTCAGCCTCAAGAAGAGGAGACTGAGGAGAGAACTCATCACCACCCACAGCTTCTAAAGAAAGGAAGGAGCAGCCACTCATGTCTCCTCTACAGTGACCAATGATCCGACTCGAGGGAACGGCAGGAAGACGGGCAAGGGGACACTTAGGTTGGATATTAGCAAAGCTTCTTCACTCATCATATGGCCGGGCAGCACTGGGACAGGGAACCCCGGGAAGCAGTCATGATGCCAAGCCTGACAATAGTCAAGACACATTTGGACAATACCCACAGACACACACCGTGACATTGGGGTTCTCCAGTGCAGGGACAAGAGTTGGGCTCGATGATCCTCGAAGGTCCTTTCCATCCCCGGTACACCTATCAATCCGTGATTCTATGAAGAAGATGCCCCCCTTAACCCTTCTGCATGGAGTCTGCAATCCTGCCTTTCTGCCCCATCCTCAACACCTTCCAACACACCATCTAGGGGAGCTCCATCCAGGAACACACACAAGCCTCAAGTGTTCACACCCACACAAACCTCAAAATGGTGACCAGGGGGGCAAACCCCCTCCCACTGTAGAGGAGGATCAGGTTCGTGACCACCTCAGGAACCTGAACATCAGCAAATCTATGGGATCTGATGAGATGCATCCCAGAGTCCTCAGGGAACTGGCTGATGTGCTTGCCAAGTAACTCTCCATGATACTTGAAAAATCACAACAATGAGGAGAAGTCCCTGGTAACTGGAACAAGGGCAACGTTGCGCCCATTTTTAAAAAGGAAAGAAAAGACGAACCCTGGGAACGATTGACCTATCAGGCTCACCTCTGGGCCCAGGAAGATCATGCAACACATGCCCCGGGAAGCTGTCCTAAAGGACATGAAGGACATGGAGGTGATTAACGGCAGCTACCACGGCTTCACCAGGGGCAAATCCTGTATGACCAACCTAGTGGCTTTCTATGACGGGGTAACGGCAGACGTGGACACAGGTGAACCGACAGATGTGATCTGTCTGGACTTCTGTAAAGCCTGTGACACGGTCCCCCACAACATCCTTATATCTAAACTCAAGACAGAAGGATTAGATGGGTGAACGCTTACGTGGATCAGAAATAGGTCAGACGGTCCTACCGAGAGAGTAGTGGTCAACGGCTCAAAGTCCAAATGGGAGATCCATGACAAGTGGTGACCCTCACGGGTCCCTACTCACATCAGTGCTGATTAAGAGCTGCATCAACGATATAGAGAGCGAGTTGTTTGCAGAAACATCAGGAAGTTTGCAGAGGACACCAAGCTGAGCACTGCAGTTGCCACATAGGAAGGATAGGAGGTCATCCAGAGGGACCTGGACAGGTTGGAGAAGTGGGCCTGTGAGAATATCATGAGGTTTAACAAGGAAAAATGCAGGGTTGCATCACCTGGGTTGGGGCAATCCCCACTCTCAGTACACGAGGCAGGAAAGATGGGATTGAGAGGCTCTGGAGCGAGCCCAGAGAAGAGCAACAAAGCTGGTGAAGGGGCTGGAGAACAGGCCTTATGAGGAGCGGCTCAGAGAGCTGGGGTTGTTTAGCTTGGAGAAGAGGAGGCTGAGGGGAGACCTCATTGCTCTCTACAACTACCTGAAAGGACGTTGTAGAGAGGAGGGTGCTGGCCACTTCTCCCAAGTGACGGGGGACAGGACAAGAGGGAATGGCCTCAAGCTCTGCCAGGGGAGATTTAAGCTGCACATTAGGAAAAAACTCTTCACAGAAAGGGTCATTGGGCACTGGAAGAGGCTGCCCAGGGAGGTGGTTGAGTCACCTTCCCTTGAGGTATTTAAGGCACGGGTGGACGAGGTGCTAAGGGGCATGGTTTAGTGTTTGATAGGAATGGTTGCACTCGATGATCCGGTGGGTCTCTTCCAACCTGGTTATTCTATGATTCTATGATTCTATACCAGGCTCCCCAGGGAGAGGGTTGAGTTCCCTTCCCTGGAGGGGTTTAAGGGACGGGTGGACAAGGTGCTGAGGGACATGGTTTAGTGATTGATGGGAATGGTTGGACTCGATGATCCTGGGGGTCTCTTCCAACCGGGTTATTCTGTGATTCTGTGAGAGTGTCCCTGCAGAGAAGGATTTGGGGGTGCTGGTCGATGAGAAGGATCTTCAGCCAGACAGCGGAGGAGAACTGGAACAGGGAATCCAGGGAAACAAACACAGCACCAAGCCTGACAACATTCAAGAACCAGGCCATCACAACGCGTTATGAATTTTGGGTTCTGTGAAACTACAGCACTTGGGCTGCATGACCCTTCTTGGTTCCTTCCATCACAAGTCAATGGTTAAACCGATGAATCTATAAAACACGTTCTTCCTTAGTCCTTCTTCAAGCAGGTTGCAATCCTGCCTTTCTGCCCCATCCTCAACACCTCCCAACGCACCACCTGGGGAAGCTCCATCCAGGAACACACACAAGCCTCAAGTGCCCACACCCACACAAAACTCCTCCCGAGCCACCACCACCCCCAGGCCTTCCCTCCACCACGGGGCTCCCCAGCCTCGGCCCACTGACATCACTTCACGGCCCCTCCCCACACCAACTCTCAAGGAAAGACCAGCCAAGACGAAACCAAAGGCGAAAGGGAAAGGCAAACGCCCCACGGCCAACACCAGCCACCGCGGACGGAAGAGACACCGGCGCAGGAAGGGAAACTTCAGCCGCAACCCGGAGGCACCCGACAGGGAAACCCTCCCCACCTCCCCACCACTGACGACCACGAGGGCTCTGCCCCAGCCATGCCGCATCCCCCACTCAACCACCACGGCCACCTCCGTGCCCCACACAGCCACCCAAAGCTCCGACACCGCCCTCCCCACGGACACCCCGCACACGCACTTCCCCAGGACCCCCACAGACAACTCCAAACCACGGGCAGAAACTGGCGGCCACCCCGAAGCCTGAAAGGGAAAGCCGCCCCGACACATAAAGACGCCCGCCCCACAGCGCCCCGAGCACAGCCACCACCCGCACCACCACCCGGCCTCGCCACACGCCTCACCGACACCACCCACGCGGCACCCACACGCCCACCATGCCTGCGCCCCACGCCCCAAACCTCCTGCTCCTCCTCGCGGCGCTTCTCCCCACCGCCCTCGCCTGCCACCTCCCACGCGCCCTCCCCGCACGCGGCCTCCACCTCCTCCGCACCATGGCTCCCAACTCCACCTGCCAGCAACAACTGCCGCCCTTCTTCCCCGACGCCTTCCCACACAACCGCCACCCGCAGCACCCCCAGCACAGCGCCCTCGCCATCCTCAGCAACCTCCTCCACACCCTCAGCAGCAACCGCATCCCGCAGCAATGGGACAACCCCGCACGAGACGACCTCCTCAACACCCTCGACCAACACACCCAGCGCCTCCAGCAATGCCTCAAGGACAACTCCATGCTCCTCACGCTCAATGTCAACAGGTACTTCAGGCGCATCCACAGCTTCCTCAACGCCAACAACCACAGCGACTGCGCCTGGCACCACGTCTACCTCGAAGCTCGCCTCTGCTTCCAACACCTCCACAACCTCACCAGCACCACCCACAACTAGAACAACCAACAACAACAACCCCAACGCACACACGCACCTCCAGCCCTCCTTCAGCACGGACTCATCCCCTACCAAACATCCCAACTCACCTCACCCACCTCAAGCGACGCTCCAACAACCGCCCTGCACCCTCACCCTCCAGCGCCTGCTCCTCTCCTCACACAACTCCTTCTATTTATTTGGACAATGCCTCCCATCTATTTATTCCCCTATTTATTCCCCACTAAATAAAGACCTCTTGCAAAACGCTTGCCACTGCCTCTCGTCTCCAAGCACACAAAACACCCAGGGGGGCAGCAGCCACGGGCTGATGGTGGGCGCTCAAAGGGTCACAGGCACTGCGGACACATCAGGATGGTGACCCAGACACTAACTGGGTTCCACACGGATCCATCTCAGAGACATTAATGTCTCCATTAATGACCTGGACGCACTGACCAAGTTAGCCAATGACTCAAAATTGAGGGGAGCTGTTGACACTCTTGAGGGCCGGGAGCCTGCAGAGGGATCTGGACAGACTGCAGAGCTGGGCAATCACCAGTCCCATCAAGTTCAACACGGGCAACCACCAGGTTTTCCACCTGGGACCCGGCAGTCCGGGAGCTCCACACAGACTGGGGAGCAAGACGCTGGGGAGCTGCAACCCCGGGTTACGGCCACAAACATCATCACAGGGTTGCAACACCTCTCCTAACAGGAAAACCTGGCACAGCTGGGATTATACAGCCTCCACAACACAAGGCTACAGGAAGACCTTACTGTCCACTTCTCAGTGCTACAAGGGCCTTCTGGGAAGGATGGGGACACACTTCTTCAGCGAGCCTCTAGTGACAGCACCAGGGCAAACAGTTGTAAACCAACACAGGACAGATTCAGAGTAGACAGGACAAAGGCATTTTGTACCACCACAGAGGTGAAACACTGCAGCAGGTTGTCCAGTCAGGTGGTGGATGCCCAATTCCCCAAAACATTCAAGGCCACTTTGGAGGGGAATTTTAGAAATACAACGCAATCCAAGATCACCCTGATCATTGCTGGGCGGCGTTTGGATAGGATTACATTTCATGATCCTTACCAGCACTAACCAGTCCAGGATTCTATCAAGCAGAGACACACCACAGAGGGCTTACACCTGAGGAGATGCATCCCAGAGTCCGGAGGGAACTGGCTGATGTAGTGGCCAAGCCACTCTCTCTGTAGTCTGAAAAGTCACGGCAGTCAGGAGAAGGCCATGGTGACTGGAAGAAGGGCAACGTTGTGCCTGGTTTTTAAAAGGGTAGAAAATACGACCCCGGGAACTACCCACCTAGCAGCCTCCCCTCTGGGCCTGGGGCCACCATGGAACAGATCCTAGGCTAAAGCACATGCAGGACAGGGAGGGGATTCCAGACAGAAACCAGGGCTTCTCCAAGGGACAGTTCTGCCCCAGCAAACTACTGCCTTCCTAGGATGGGGCGCGCACATCAGGGGACACACCAAAAAGCACCAGAGGTCATTCTTCTGGACTTCCAAAGAGCACTTTCAAAAAGCAGCACTTAAGAGCTTCATGTCTGAATGGGAGATCCAGGACAAGTGGTGTCCCTCAGGCTCCCCTACTGGGACTCTGCTGTTTGATATCTTCATCCATGACAGAGACACCGAGATCCAGTGCACCCTCAGCAAATTTGCAGATGACACCAAGCCTGAGTGGTCACGTCAGAAGGATGGGATATCATCCACAGGGACAGGACAAGCTGGAGATTCAAAAAGGCCAAGTGCAACGTCCTACATCTGGGTCAGGGCAACCCCAATTTCAATACAGCATGAAGGAAAATGTGATTGAGAGCAGCCCTGCACAGGAAGACTTAGGGGTGCTGGTTGATGAGAAGCTAGACATGAGCGCTTGCAGCCCACAAGTCCAACCATATCATGGGTGGTATCAAAAGAAGTATGGTCACCCGGACAACTGAGCAGAAGGAGGAAGACTGGGCTCCCATTCTCCTTTTCCTTCTCCCTCAAGCCTTTGCCTGGATTTCCTCCGCTGCAGTATTCACCAACTTCCAGAGTTCAAGGTCCTGAGGGATATGGGACAGGTGACGACTATAGTCAGGACCCTAAATTTCAGAAAAGCAGGATCATAGTTCCTAAAGGAATTACTCGGTAGGACACCATGGGACATGGTCCTTGGGGACAAGGGAGCAGAAAGGAGCTGGTACACATTGAAAGAAGCTTCCCATAAAGCGCAAGAGCACTCAGTCCCTATATGTAGAAAATCAGGGAGGAAAGGCAAGAGACTAGTGTGGATGAGTCAACACCTGCCAGTCCAACTCAAGAAGAGGAGGGAACTGCACAGGGAGTGCAATCAGAGGACTTGGGGGCGCAGGTCTATGAGAGGCTTGACATGGGCCAGCAACATGTGGTCGCAGCCCAGAAGGCCAACCATGTCCTGGGCTGAATCAAAACAAGGGCGACCAGCAGGTCAAGGGAGGGGATTCTGCCCCTCTACTCCTCTCTCGTGAGACCTCATCTGGACTACTGAGTCCAGTTCTGGAATCCTCAACATAAGAATGATATGGAGCTGTTGGAGTCGGTCCCAACGAGGGCTACAAAGATGATCAGAGGGCTGGAGCATCTCCCATACGAGAACAGGCTAAGAGAGGTGGGGTTGTTCAGCTTGAAGACGAGAAGGCTCCCAGGAGACCTTACAGCAACCTACCAGTATCTGAAGGGACTACAGGAAAGCTGGGGACGGACTGTTCACAAAGACTTGTGGTGATAAGACAAGTGGTAACGGGTATAAAGTGGAGAGAGACAGATTAAGACTAGACATTAGGAAGAACTTCTTCACCGTGAGAGGTGAGGCAATGGCACAGGCTGCCCAGGGAAGCCTCACCTCGTGGGAGGTGTCCCTGCCCATGGCAAGGGGCTTGGAACTAGATGATCTTTAAGGTCCCTTCCAACCCAAACTATTCTAAGATTCTATGACTCTCTCGCTCTACTCTGCACTCGTCCAGCCCCACCTCATACGCTCGATTGGGCACCACAGGATAAAAAAAGGCGCAAAGCTACTGGAGAGTGTCCAGAGGAGTTGGTGAAGGCTCTAGAGAGGAAGCCAGATGAGGAGCAGCTGAAGTCACTGCGCCTGGTCAGCCTAGGGAAGACGAGACAGAGGACAGACCTCAATGCACTCTACAGCTTCCAATTAAAGGAAGGATAAGACTCTGATGTCTCCACTCTGCCAACCAATGACAGGACTGGAGGACATGGCACGAAGATGGGCAAAGGGAAGATTAGGTCGGATACTAGGAAAAGGATCTTCAGCCAGACAGTGGAGGAGCACAGGAACAGGGAATCCAGGGAAGAAATCACTGCACCAAGCCTGACAACGTTCAACAACCATATGGACCAGGCCCTCACAACGCGTTATGAATTTTGGGGTTCTGTGAAACTACAGCACTTGGGCTGCATGACCCTTCTTGGTTCCTTCCATCACAAGTCAATGGTTAAACCAATGAATCTATAAAACAGATTCTTCCTTAGTCACTTCCTTAGTGGACAAGGTGCTGAGGGACATGGTTTAGTGATTGATGGGAATGGTTGGACTCGATGATCCTGGGGGTCTCTTCCAACCGGGTTATTCTGTGATTCTGTGAGAGTGTCCCTGCAGAGAAGGATTTGGGGGTGCTGGTCGATGAGAAGGATCTTCAGCCAGACAGCGGAGGAGAACTGGAACAGGGAATCCAGGGAAACAAACACAGCACCAAGCCTGACAACATTCAAGAACCAGGCCATCACAACGCGTTATGAATTTTGGGTTCTGTGAAACTACAGCACTTGGGCTGCATGACCCTTCTTGGTTCCTTCCATCACAAGTCAATGGTTAAACCGATGAATCTATAAAACACGTTCTTCCTTAGTCCTTCTTCAAGCAGGTTGCAATCCTGCCTTTCTGCCCCATCCTCAACACCTCCCAACGCACCACCTGGGGAAGCTCCATCTAGGAACACACACAAGCCTCAAGTGCCCACACCCACACAAAACTCCTCCCGAGCCACCACCACCCCCAGGCCTTCCCTCCACCACAGGGCTCCCCAGCCTCGGCCCACTGACATCACTTCACGGCCCCTCCCCACACCAACTCTCAAGGAAAGACCAGCCAAGACGAAACCAAAGGCGAAAGGGAAAGGCAAACGCCCCACGGCCAACACCAGCCACCGCGGACGGAAGAGACACCGGCGCAGGAAGGGAAACTTCAGCCGCAACCCGGAGGCACCCGACAGGGAAACCCTCCCCACCTCCCCACCACTGACGACCACGAGGGCTCTGCCCCAGCCATGCCGCATCCCCCACTCAACCACCACGGCCACCTCCGTGCCCCACACAGCCACCCAAAGCTCCGACACCGCCCTCCCCACGGACACCCCGCACACGCACTTCCCCAGGACCCCCACAGACAACTCCAAACCACGGGCGGAAACTGGCGGCCACCCCAAAGCCAGAAAGGGAAAGCCGCCCCGACACATAAAGATGCCCGCCCCACAGCGCCCCGAGCACAGCCACCACCCGCACCACCACCCGGCCTCGCCACACGCCTCACCGACACCACCCACGCGGCACCCACACGCCCACCATGCCTGCGCCCCACGCCCCACACCTCCTGCTCCTCCTCGCGGCGCTTCTCCCCACCGCCCTCGCCTGCCACCTCCCACGTGCCCTCCCCGCACGCGGCCTCCACCTCCTCCGCACCATGGCTCCCAACTCCACCTGCCAGCAACAACTGCCGCCCTTCTTCCCCGACGCCTTCCCACACAACCGCCACCCGCAGCACCCCCAGCACAGCGCCCTCGCCATCCTCAGCAACCTCCTCCACACCCTCAGCAGCAACCGCATCCCGCAGCAATGGGACAACCCCGCACGAGACGACCTCCTCAACACCCTCGACCAACACACCCAGCGCCTCCAGCAATGCCTCAAGGACAACTCCATGCTCCTCACGCTCAACGTCAACAGGTACTTCAGGCGCATCCACAGCTTCCTCAACGCCAACAACCACAGCGACTGCGCCTGGCACCACGTCTACCTCGAAGCTCGCCTCTGCTTCCAACACCTCCACAACCTCACCAGCACCACCCACAACTAGAACAACCAACAACAACAACCCCAACGCACCCACGCACCTCCAGCCCTCCTTCAGCACGGACTCATCCCCTACCAAACATCCCAACTCACCTCACCCACCTCAAGCGACGCTCCAACAACCGCCCTGCACCCTCACCCTCCAGCGCCTGCTCCTCTCCTCACACAACTCCTTCTATTTATTTGGACAATGCCTCCCATCTATTTATTCCCCTATTTATTCCCCACTAAATAAAGACCTCTTGCAAAACGCTTGCCACTGCCTCTCGTCTCCAAGCACACAAAACACCCAGGGGGGCAGCAGCCACGGGCTGATGGTGGGCGCTCAAAGGGTCACAGGCACTGCGGACACATCGGGATGGTGACCCAGACACTAACTGGGTTCCACACGGATCCATCTCAGAGACATTAATGTCTCCATTAATGACCTGGACGCACTGACCAAGTTAGCCAATGACTCAAAATTGAGGGGAGCTGTTGACACTCTTGAGGGCCGGGAGCCTGCAGAGGGATCTGGACAGACTGCAGAGCTGGGCAATCACCAGTCCCATCAAGTTCAACACGGGCAACCACCAGGTTTTCCACCTGGGACCCAGCAGTCCAGGAGGTCCACACAGACTGGGGAGTAAGACACTGGGGAGCAGCCCTCTCGAAAGGGATCTGGAGGTTCTGATCAATGGCAAGCTGAACTTGAGCCAGCAGTGCCCTGGCAGCCAAAAGGAACAACCGTGTCCTGGGGTGCAGCCAGCACAGCATCACCAGACACTCCAGCGTGGCAGCTGTCCTGCTCTGCTCTGCTCTGCACCGGTGAGGAAACACCTCGAGTCCCGGTTTGGTCACCACAGGATAAAGAAAGGTGTAAAAGCTACTTTAGAGTGTCCAGAAAAAGAGGACAAAGCTGCTGAGGACTTTAGACAGAAAGCGGTGCCAGGAGCACCTCATGTCACTTGGTCTCTTCAGCCTCAAGAAGAGGAGACTGAGGAGAGAACTCATCACCACCCACAGCTTCTAAAGAAAGGAAGGAACAGCCACTCATGTCTCCTCTACAGTGACCAATGATCCGACTTGAGGGAACGGCAGGAAGACGGGCAAGGGGACACTTAGGTTGGATATTAGCAAAGCTTCTTCACTCATCATATGGCCGGGCAGCACTGGGACAGGGAACCCCGGGAAGCAGTCATGATGCCAAGCCTGACAATAGTCAAGACACATTTGGACAATACCCACAGACACACACCGTGACATTGGGGTTCTCCAGTGCAGGGACAAGAGTTGGGCTCGATGATCCTCGAAGGTCCTTTCCATCCCCGGTACACCTATCAATCCGTGATTCTATGAAGAAGATGCCCCCCTTAACCCTTCTGCACGGAGTCTGCAATCCTGCCTTTCTGCCCCATCCTCAACACCTTCCAACACACCATCTAGGGGAGCTCCATCCAGGAACACACACAAGCCTCAAGTGTTCACACCCACACAAACCTCAAAATGGTGACCAGGGGGGCAAACCCCCTCCCACTGTAGAGGAAGATCAGGTTCGTGACCACCTCAGGAACCTGAACATCAGCAAATCTATGGGATCTGATGAGATGCATCCCAGAGTCCTCAGGGAATTGCCTGATGTGCTTGCCAAGTAACTCTCCACGATACTCCAAAACACCCATGGGGGCAGCAGGAAGCCTCCTCCACTCAACACTCCTCCAGACCGTACTCCACACAGGGCTCTGCACACACCCTGACCACCTTGGTCCCACAACCTCCCCAAACACCCACCTCCCTCAGCCTCTGCCCAAACTTTTCCTGACTGCTGTACAACCACTTGTGATTAGCTCTCAAGTCCTCAGGACAAGGGAGACACCGACCACTGGCAGTGCGTCTGTGGGGATGGCCACAAACATCATGGCATGGCGACAACACCTCCCCCAAGAAGGAAGGATGACACAGCTGGGCTTCTCCAGCCTCCACAACAGAAACCTCTGGGGAGACGTCACTCCCACCTCTCAGTGCTGTGACGGGACTTCTGTGAAAGATGGGTACACACTTCTTCAGAGAGCCCCTAGAGACAGCACCAGGGAAAACGGTCGTAAACTGAAACAGGGGAGATTAACAGTAGACAGGACAAAGGCATTTTGCACCATAACAGTGATGAAACACTGCAACAGGTTGTCCAGAGAGGTGGTGTACCTGGGATCGGGCTCTGAGCAACCTGATCCAGCTGAAGATTGCCCTGGTCACTGCGCAGTGGTTTGGAAGAGGTGACCTTTCATGTTCCTTCCCAACCCAAAGCAAACCATCCCAGGATTCCATGAAGGGCAGATACACGACGGATGACTTCAATTAGCCTGAGGTCAACTGCTTTTCCCACCTAAGGTGTTTCTCACTACAGCTTTCTTATTGCTCCACTTGAAAACATGCTGCAGCACCAACCATGTAAGGGCAACACAGGCATGGTATACAGCCTCTCACTTTCTCTTGGAGTTTATTAATGGCTTAAGATCTGTTTTTCTCTATGTGTTTTACTCTGGTTTTTTTAGATTAATCATTTCTTTTTTTTCTATCCATGTGATGTGACTACACATAAATAGCATTGATAATTCCCAGCTTCTGGCTTCTGAGAACCAACCCTCCCACCCTTGTATGGTCCCGCAGTACTTGGGAAAAGTACTTTTGCACGGACAGCATGGTTGCGTGAAAATATAGAAAGCACGGGCTGAATAACATTTAACAGCAGTCCTAGAAAACATTTTGTCTCTTATCAAGGCAGCGATATATATTTTGTTTGCATTCCAGCAGAGGCAGAAAGGGGCTGCAGGTGTTGTTTCTCTGAGAAGCTGGCAGAAGCTTCCCCTGTGTTTGAGAGGGCCAGCGCCAGCTGGATCCACAACAGACTAGCTCTGGCCAAGGCCATCAGCAATGTTGGTAGCACCTCTGCAATAAATAAAACAGCAGCTGGGAGAGAGGAATGAGAACATCCAAAACAACCCTGCAGACAACATGGTCAGGGGAAGAATGTCCTGCCAGAGTAGAGATTCCTGTGCAGCCCCTGGAGAATGCCATGGTGAGGTAGGCTGTCCCCCTGCAGACCATCAAGGTCCATGGTGCAGCAGATATCCTCCAGCAGCTCATGCAAGAACCCATACCGGAGCAAGTGGTTGCCAAAGGAGATTGCGACCCTATGGGAAGACCATGCTGGAGCAGGCTCCCAGTAGAACCTGTAGACCCATCGGGAGAAGAGCCCATACTGGAGCAGGCCTGCTGCAGGACTTTGCAATCTGTGGCAGACCCTTGCTGGAGTAATCTATTCTGAAGGACTGCACCCCGTGGAAAGGGCCCACAGTGGGGCTATTCATAGAGAACTGCAGTCCGTGGGAAGGACTCATATTAGAAAAAACGTATGGAGGATTTCCTTCCATGGGAGGGACCCCACGGTGCAGCAGGAATAGCATGTGAGGAGTCCTCCCCAAGGAGGAAGGAGCAGCAGAGACAACATGTGATGAACTAACCCCAACCCACGTTCCCCATCCCCTTGCACCACTGGAGGTGGAGGCAGAGAATCTGGGAATGAAATTGAGCCCAGGAAGAAAGGAGGGGTGGGAAAAGTAATTTTAAAATTTAAATTTACTTAAATTTCAAGTAATTTCTCATTACCATACTCAATTTGATTGGTAATATAATATATAAATTTTCCCCTAGTTGAACGTACTTTGCCGGTGGTGGTAATCTGTGTGTGATCTCTCCCTGTCCTGGTCTCGACCCTTTCCTTGTATATTCTCTTCCCTGTCCAGCTGGGGCAGAGTGGCTTGGTGGGGTCCTGAGGTCCAGCCTGGGCCAACCCACCACACCATCTCTCTCCTGGCCCCAGAGCTGCAAATATTTTGTCTTTTTGCTGCTATAAAATTAATCCCACTCATTTCAGATGACATTTCTTCCAAGATCATGCCTTCATCATATAGTTAAAATCTTTATTCACGTGGTGAGCTTTGTTTTTTTAATTCAGGATGTGCAGCTGGACAGGGTTTTGTCTAGGACATCCCTGTACTCACCTTTAACTATCTGAGTCAAGCTGTTTCCAGACTGCACATGGAAGACCTGGAGTGGACTTGGACCTTTAATTATGATGTTCGTTTAGTGACATTTCTTTTCAGATCATTGCTCATTGCTCCTTTTCTGTCTGTATGGATAGCGTGCATCACATGATCCTGTGGCTTTTCTGTTATACACTACCAAACTTTCTCCCCAGGATCCTTATCCTAGTTTTCTGAAAGCAACACTTTTCACCTTTCTGCAACCTAGGCTGAAGGTCTTAGTGATTCTGCCTGAGACCTCAGCGTCTCGCACATGCCATTTACTTTCTGGATCCATGTAAAAGGAAAACTGCATACACTCTCTCCCCTGCAGCACACCTGCATTTGTTGCCATATGCCAAGATCTCCATCTCCAAAACCTGTCAGAGGTATCTACTGGCTGCCAAGTTGTGTAACTTTACGTTCAACCCCACCTCTTGGTAAAAGAAAGCATCAATGCTTAGATTTCTACTAGATTTGACAGATGTCATACTGTTGCTGCAACAATTAAAAATTTCTCCACTCAAAAGCACAGAGCACACTTGCTTCTATTTACAGAAGTTGCAGATGGACAAATGCAGGATGCAACAGTTGCAGTGCATCAATTTACACCACCTAGAAAAACTGTTTGTGGACATTTTAAAAAACAGAACAGAGATCATAAGGAAAAGGTATAAACCACAATTAAATGACCATTTTGCACAAATAATCAACACTGGAGACAACTTGTCTAAAATCAAATGAACCAAGCAATTTACTTACCATTGGCAGTCTGGATTGAAGCATCTGGAGATCATCATAACCATAAATCTGCTTAACGACAGACAAAAATACACCATCATTATAGCACTTTTCTCCAGCGCTGATCAGTTCAGGGCTTTAAACAGAGCTTGACCCAGGCTTGGTCTATTTTAAAGGTGTACAGATATACATCACATTGTGCCATCACGGTGCAGCACTGCAGCATTTTATGACTTTGCTTTAAATGGCTTGTCATTCTGATGTTGTTTCTTGGTGACAGCAGCTCTCTGAGGAGTCTGACTGTCCCATCTTCAATACTGTTTACACAGATGCATCATTCATCACTTTGTAAAAAACCTACAGAGCATTCAGGTTAGGGAGTAAGAGCAACAGCTGCCTTTGCTGCAATCCTCACTTCTGAGACCAGCAGGATTTAAGATTTGTTGACTAGATCACAAAGCAACCTAAGGTGTCTCCTCACACTCAGTGTGATAGAGAATGATGATCAAAATAAAGTTTCTGATTCAAAAACCATAAGCAAAAAACACTGATAGTGATCAGACACTGAAATGCTATGCACAGTCTTTCAAAGTGTGACAGACAAGACACCTGGCACATTTCAGCCCTTACTATAGTAACGCAAACCTGAGCAAGTCTGATTTTATCCAAAGGGCCTAAAATCTGATGCCACTGAAGCCATAGCAACATACATGTTCACCTTAAACAGAAGCCAAACCAGGTCCATGACAACCGTTCTGCATTTTACTATCAACGTTAAACTTCAACTCATTATTATTATTATTCGTCAGCATTTGGAACTGAATTCCAGGAGCAACACGTGCCAATGGAAATGCCTTGGCATAGACAGCAGCAGGTCTGGAGGGCTTACTTGCACCAAGGCTTTAGCAATTAAATTGCTTACTGGGTAGGCAGGCAGAAGTCCTCCAGGTCCCACAATATACTGGTTATGCAACAAGGGCGGTACACCCTGGGGCAGGTTTGGGGGAGCTTTGCCTGTAGAATCAAAACACAGAGACTTTAACAAGCCTTTAGAAAAGGAAAGGGTTCAGCACTGAGACAAGACAGCTCACAAGCCCTGTTGGTTGCACTGTCACAGCTTGTGAAGAGCAGAACTATGCAGAGAATTCTGTGCTGGTTGATGAAAACGCTCAAAATAGCTTCAAGAATTTAACCATGTCTGAAGAAAGGAAAGCACAGGCTACTGAAGACTGAGAACAGTCCCATCAGAGAACAGTCAGATTTTGTCATTTACCTCAACCAAGAGGATTACAAGAATTACAGAAACTTTTCCTCAGTCCTCTCCTGAAGGCAAAATTTAGGCATCATTGTCAATCCAGGAGAGCAAATTCTCTGCTTTCATTTTCTGCTCTGTCAACACATTCCCCCTTATCACCAGCAATAGACTGGAAAGCACTAAATGTTGCCAGAATACATTTTGTGGGTGACTTATTGCAGCTGAGAATAGCAAAGAGAAAAAGACTAACAGTTGCAGTTGCCTCCATGAAGCAGTGCTATGAAGCAGAAGAATAAAAAATAAAAGCACTTTGCCCAGTCAGACACTTCATTTACCAATTACGGGAATGAGAAACCAGAAATCCTTCTGTCTGAGCTTAACATTTATATCATTCACTTCCCTCCACAGGATTTCCTCTTAGCAGTTGAGGTTGACTAGAGAAGCAAAAGAGAATTTAGCATTGCTTCCACTTCAGCACAAGAAGCATCCCCTCCTTCTCTCTCTGTGGACCCTTTTTCTGAAACAGCTATCTGTTGTGGAATGATCCAGACACCAAACTTTCTCCTTTCTGTAGATGTGGCAGTAGGGATGCGGCACATAATGAGGATACCCCACTATATTTTGGTACTGTCAAATGAATTCTAGTCAAGACAGCAGACTGAAATTAAAGCTCATGTGAACTCACAGCCAAGAGCTGACCACAACTTGGCATACAAACTGGGCAAATCTCTAGCCCCAAACTTCCAAAGTCAGAACTGCTCTGGTGTCTGTCTATAAAGCACTCTCAGGATGGAATGTGCTATATAAATGCCACAAAACACCCTAACAAATAATTCAAATACAGAAAGCCACCAAATAAAGCATGGTGAACATGCTAGTCAAGATTGTAGATTTCTTAGTGTAGTTATGGCTGGTGAGATGTTCAACTGACAGCCCTGCTGACTGAAGTTCTTTGTCTATCCACGTTTAATCTGTTAATATTGCAAACCTGAAGACACTAAGGGAGCTGCCCGCGTGGTAGCGGCTGGTATAGACACACTTGTAACACCCAGGCCAAGGCTGTTTGTAGTGTTCATACTGCTTGCCATGCTGACAACCGAAGAGGTGGTGCTAGTGGCTGAGGTTGAAGCAGCTGAAAAGGTTGTGGAGGGCTGGAGCGAAGTTGCGTTCTCAACACTAGTGTGCTAGAAAGAAGACAAAAGAATGAGGATCACAGAGCAAATAGAACACCGTGGAAGATGCTAGTGGGAGGCAAAAAAGTAAACCAGAACTCCCCCAACAATCCTCTAATTAACAGCTGCACATGCAAGAGATATGCATTTTCTATACACCAAGCAAGCAACTAAGTTGCATGCCTGCGATTTTCACATTTTCAAAGAAAATTCTTACATGAGTGTTAAATTCAAACTGCTGTAATACCACAAAATTATACCATAATAACTCAAACGTCACACATTGCATTATTCCTTGCCCTCTGCTTGTATACTCCTTTAATCTGGTACTTGTTACGTAAAATAAACTCCTATATTCTTCCAAAAGACAGTAGTAGTTTTCAAAATACAGCACAACGCTATCGAGATTTCCTCAAAGCCCTTGTTTAATTTGAAAGATTAAAACTATAGCGCCCCACAACGAAGTCAATGTGGTAAACCCAAACACAGACCAGGTGTACTACAGGAACTCATGAGGATAAAGGATTTCCTGGTTTGAATCCAGCACAATACAGTGTCTTAGTTGTAAGCTGACCACGCTTGCAAAGCAGTGTCACAGAAGCCAAAACAACTCTTACAACAGAAAAGAAGGCCAGTTGGGCCAGTGTGAATTTTTAAGTTATATATTCAATAGGGACAAAAGCGTTACAAACTGAAACACAGGCATAAAGGAAAAGCAGTGATCTACCTGCACACCCCAGCTGGGACTGCAAAGCAGTACCCCACCACAAAGCAAGGCAGTATGTCTCTGACTTTTGTTTGTGCAACCTCATCTATAGCTCTGTGTTCACTACCATTTGCCTTGTAATCTCAAATGCACTAAATACACAGATGACAATGATGCCACACATTAAACTCTAAAGTCATCTGTCGTGAGGTATGTGTCATGACATGGATCATGCCATCACCTGCATTTTGCCAGCTAACCTCTCCAGCAGAAACTGCTAACAGTCCACATTTTGGAGCAGCTTTAGGCAGCCACTTCTAAAGATATTTTCAACAAAAAAAAATATTTGTTACAAGAAATAACTTCATTACTCCTCTCTTCACTGGCACAAAAGTTTACTCTGCAGTTGTGTGACTGGCAAGTCTCTGTAATAGCTATTCTTGATCAGGCACAAATCACAAGACTTATTACCACTAGAGGGCTGGCAGTCCTTCTTCCCCGAGATAAGGCTGCTGTTTGGGTTCCCAGTGTACTGGGGCACAATGAACTTGAGGAGAGGGGCTTCATCATCAGATAAACTACATGCCAAACACCTGTTGAAATGCAAATAACACTTACTGCATGTGATGTGCTTGAACACAACACTGAGGCAGGGGAGAGGCTGCTCTGATGATTGGAAAGTGAGCTAGAAAGAAATTGCAAAGAATTAATAAAACTAAATTTTCCTAGAAGTATTTTTAATATATATATATGTATGTGTATGTACACACACACAGAGCAGGTAGCAGGATATTTGGTAAAGAATAAATATCATAGGTGTGTGTAGCCACAAACACACCCTGTAGGATATTAGTTAAAGAAAACACTGTCTGTGTTGTCTGTGTCTGCTGTCACACCAACAGGTATTTTTTCCTTCAACTAATATCCTACTACTATTTAATATAGAACTGAAGTACAAAGCAAGAAACACCTAAACCACCATTTATTTGTATCTATCAGCCTACTATATTTTGTGAAAAATAGTAGTTGCTTAAAGAATCATGTAGCAATGAACACAAGACAAAGTTCAAAACCAGAAGGTGGTTCACACAACACGAGGGTTTTCTCATTTTTTTCCTGAGCAGCTGCTGCTGCCTGCACAGGTGAAAGGTATTGCTTAGCTGAGGGAGCACTTTGGTTTGACTCACCATAGTATTTCTCTTATTTTAACCTGCACAATATTAGTTCAACCAATTAGACTGAGTTATTTGCCTTGTAACTCTGCCAAAAGCCCCAACACCTCTCACAAAAGACAGGACTCAAAAGACCAGCAAATAAAGAGAATCTGTGAAAGTCCAAAAATTAGCCATACCACTACAGGATCTGGCAATTTAAATCACGGCCAGTTCATATGACTACATCCCACCAAAAGCCGCTGCCTCTTTGAAAAGTTCAATCAGAACTATCAGCTCAGTTTTCTACATGTGCCATGAAACAAAAATAAAGCATCTCCTGCTGAAAAATATCCACAGGTAGTTTCATTTTAGGAAGCAACTCTGCTTTAGCACCACCCTTTTCCCTGGCTGACCAGGCCTGTGAACTTCTGGCAGTAACAGCGTGGCCAAAATTCATCTGTAACTCAAAGATCTGTAAATGTCTCCCTGAAAGGTGACAAACTCTCACAATGATAAAAGTTGTAGCTTACATTCAAGGTCAAGAACATAACTTACAGGACTGTGTGGAACAAAGAACAACACTGGAGAAAGGCAAACAAGACAAAGCAAAGCAGTAAAAAAAACCAAAACCAACAACGTATAGTTTGGTGCTCGAAAGTCCCTCCTCATGTGAAATCTGAAACAAGAGAGATCTTAACTTAAATACTTGAGTATTCTCTATGCAAACAGTCACAAGAAATTGCAGCAGTTCTCATAACAAAGCCGCAGGCTAAATTATACACCCCAATTTAAGGGCGAACACTTCTGGCAGCTATTCAGTCTACTGGACCATGATATATTTTGGCAGTTTCTTAGATAAATTTTACTGCAATTCCTTATAGGTGTTCCCTATCTGCAGGGATTACAGTGACACCACTTCAGGTAGCAAGGGAAGAGACAGTCCAGTTCAACACAGTTTTAAACCACTCCATCACGCACTCTCCCCAGATCTTCTAACAAAGCCTAATTCCCTGTATGACCCATGCCAGAAGCAAAGGAAAGAGCTGTTACGGCAACCAAGTCAGACCTGCTTGGAATTCAGGCATCATCCCCTCATGGCATCCCAATAGCATCAACCCTGCAACTAAAATTTCCACCAATGTACACAGATTATGTTTCTAATGTGAATGGAATACTACTTGATATTTTACGTATTTACATAATGATAAATATGTAAAACAGAAAATACTAGTGCATTAAAACAGAATCAAACATGTTGTAGCTGTGAAATAGGAAACAAAACAAGATAGCTCATCTAATTTGTTTCTTACATTAGCAAATCAAGTACAAAACTGAGTATTAAAAACATAACTCAATCGGTATAGTGTCAGCATGTCACTGCCTGAGGATGAAGCTCAAGTAACAGGCACTGAGGAAATCAGATAGATAGTGCAAATGAGCTCAGCTGTGCTGAATACACTTCCAGGAATACCAACCTGATATTTCAAAGTCTCTTAAGGAAATGGCTTGGAAAAAGAAAAAGCGCACACCTCCCCTGTGGAATTATTTCTAGTTTTTACTTTTAAGAAATACAAGTGTAAATGAAACAATATTTCAAAATTAACCAGGAAGTTAAGGAATGATTTCAAACATACATCACTAAACAAACAGCAGGCACTGTGGACCAGGTAGGAAAAACAAACTGGGGGGAATTAATTTAGCTGGCATGACTAAAGCAAGAGCCCCTGGAAAAAAAATTGTTTATATACCAGGAGCAGCAGCTGCTCTATCATTAAAAGGTAGCCCAGAGCTCATACTCTGCAACCAGAAACATCCTGTTCTCTTCTGAATCTCTCTCCTAGTTCTAGTCAATGTTAGGAACAGGAGACCTTGGTCTCTGACAGCCCCCATACACAACCACCTTTAAGATTGTTCCTTCCCCAAAAGTGAACCCCTTTCAGTTTATCACAGCTCCTACTGTACCTGCTTAGCTGGGAAAGTGAGCTGCTGGCCAAATCGCTGGACTGGGGCAGGGTGGGCAGTGCTGCTGCGTGCTGCGATGCTGAGGGGAGAAGTGAAGCAGTGGTGGATACCACACTAGGCAGAGAACCAGCAGAAGGTAGTGAGGGAGAAGGCTCCGTCTTAGGCGCCGGAACTGATGAAGTAGCTGCAACAAGTGAAAAAGAGCCATTCAAAGACAAATTCCAGCATACCTGACATCCCAGCCTGGATTCAGGAACATAGTACTCTTCTCTCCTTGGTTTAAAAAAACAGAACCAATAACAGTACCAACCAAACTGGCACTTTTCAAGGCACTATACAAATCTAATTTTACCTACAGCTCTGCTTCTTCATTCCAAATAACACAGCACCTTTGACAATCCAGATGGAGATCACAGGAGGACACATACAACTTAGCAGTCTGGAGTACTCAGTCAAATGTGTAATGCAGTAAAATAAGACACAATAACAGGCCACAACTGAACCCAGCATTAAGCACTTTTAATGGCTGAAGAGTTGTCAGCTATTGGCTTTAGTTGACCTAGATAACAATATGTATTTAGATCTAATACTATTTTTTAGGTTACCCGGACTAAAGCTTGTTTACCTCAAACATGTCTTTCCGAAGGAACACTATACCATAAGACACTGAACTACTCTACTGCCAAACGTAATTCCCAGCTGTTCCTTTGTGCTGCAAAGTTAAAATAAGCAATTAGAAGCACTCACCCACCAGTAAAACTCAGAAAGAGAGCTCAGCTGCCTTCTATTGAGCCACGCTTCTATACTACACCAGAGACTACTACCCAGTGGATCATCACTAATTTGCAATGCACTTGGAGACAGTTTTAGAAGAGTCACCAAACATATTTCAGATACATACTTGGAAGTTGCACAAAGTTTCTTCACTACATTGGTTTGGTTTCCTTGCTAAATGACACACATCAGGTTGCTGGACTGGTTGCTATGCAAACAGAAATCAAGAGGTCTTTCCCTTGTATAAGGGTAAGAGGCAACAGAGAAGGAAATCCAAGTGATAAGGACAAACCTAGTTATGAATCGTAGAATAACCAGGTTGGAAAAGACCCACTGGATCATCGAGTCCAATCATTCCTATAAATCACTAAACCATGCCCCTTAGCACCTCATCCACCCATCCCTTAAATACCTCCAGGGAAGGTGAATCGACCACCTCCCTGGGCAGCCTCTTCCAGTGCCCAATGACCCTTTCCCTGAAAAATTTTTTCCTAATGTCCAGCCTAAATCTCCCCTGGCAGAGCTTGAGGCAATTCCCTCTCATCCTGTCCCCTGTCACTTGGGAGAAGAGGCCAGCACCCTCCTATCCACAACCTCCTTTCAGGTAGTTTTAGAGAGCAATGAGGTCTCCCCTCAGCCTCCTCTTCTCCAGGCTAAACAACCCCAGCTCTGAACACAGTATTCGAGGAGCGGTCTCACCAGTGCCGAGTACAGAGGGAGGATAACCTCCCTGGACCTGCTGGTCACGCTATTTCTGATACAGGCCAAAATGCCATTGGCTTTCTTGGCCACCTGGGCACACTGCTGGCTCACGTCCAGTTGGCTGTCAACCAACACCCCCAGGTCCCTCTCCTCCAGGCAGCTTCAGGTAACAACTGTATCACCTGATGCCTCCTGGCAGAATTCCAATAAAAATAAGTGAACATTTACAATTTCCACTAGATTTAGAGCAGGGTTCCCTTCCTGGAAGTAAAAGTACATGTCCTCAATACAAGGGGCAAAATCACCATCCTCACTAAGAAATCTTACAAAATGCCTGAAAATGATAAGCAAGACACAAAACCAGAAGGTGAGTAGGGTGGTCAGGATTATAACACAGTCACACTTTGAAATACAGCTTGGGAAGCATGAGGTCTGGATATTAAAGGACAAGAGCAAACATGACAGATGAACAACTAATAATATTATTGGCATACAGAGAAGGGAAAAGGTCAGTACTTTAAAAATTTAGGAGAATTTCAAAATTATTTTGATGCATGAAATAGAAACATGGAGTAAGATTGATTCCAGCCTATGTGCATTCACATACAGAAAAAAAACCAAACCAAGTGTTCTCAAAAGAGAACTGGAATAGATAAGAATTACAAAGCTGTTATGGAATAATTACAAAATCACTAGGATTTCTCAGATCTTTGTCTCCCATAGCAAAAAGACAAGTCCTGCAGTGAATTTCATAAACTGTTTGTTAATCCTGTACATGAGAGAAAAAAAGTTTTTGATCTTAAAACTTGTCTTTACGTATAACAATATTTTAAGTGGTAATTCTTTAGGCATACACACGCTCCTTGCTCATTCAAACTGAACTTGGTACAAACAAAATACTTAACAGGCCTGAATAGACAATTTCTTTCTAAGCAGAAGTATATAAAAAGACTGCTCCATTAATTTTTTCACAGAAAGGGTCATTGGGCACTGGAACAGGCTGCCCAGTGAGGTGGTTGAGTCACCTTCCCTGGAGGTGTTTAAGGCACAGAAGGACAAGGTGCTGAGGGGCATGGTTTAGTGATTGATGGGAATGGTTGGACTTGATGATCTGGTGGGTCTTTTCCAACCTGGTGATTCTATGATTCTATTATTAATGACCTACTTGAACAGATGTTAAGTATAGACCTAAAATTGAAGTGTTGCTATTTCAAAGGCTGTTAGTTCACAATGCTGCCCTTGAAAATGCTAACAGAGCAGCAGCTCAGAAAGGTCAGAAGACTGAATACAACAATTATTTTAACTCCAGGAAGAAAGTTATACAGGTGCTACAAGTGAAATACCACACCATAAACAGGCCAAGCTGAAGGCAGCAGGAAGGTCTGTACCAGAGCCAGCACTGCATTGCTGTTACTCCATGCCTCACAACACGCTACCCAGCAGAGGGAGCATGTTGGTCACCTTTACTCCCTAACGGGCGCCAAACAGGACATCACTAGCACTCCCCATCAGAGGTGCACTCTAAGAATGGTATTTGTAGCTTCCCAACTGAGGACTAGAAGAATTGTTAAGGAATTTTATATAATTTTTTAATTTTGTGTTTTATTTTAATTTTGTATTAAGTCACTTTTTGTGGGAACATTTTACAGAGAAGAAGGCCTGGATGCTGTGAGGCTGATGGATACTGAGCAATCCTAACAAGGCCTTGAAACAGAGAGCTGAAAGATAAACAAAGGCCAGCTGAAAGGAATACAAGAGGTAGTTCGGTGGGAACAAGCACCAGCTGAAAGAAAAACAATTAAAAAGAACTATCAACATAGTTAATTTTAGTGTAACTTGGTTTCTTAGCATGTGCAGTAGTTTAGCCAATAATATGTTAGTAATAACTTTATGGACAGTTACCTTCAACCAATAGTACACTGTAGATACCCTCGTAGGCACCCAGTTATGTAACCAAAAAGGGTTTATAAAGAAACAGCTAAGCTCAATAAAATGAACATTCGCTGATCATATTGATCTCTGTGTTTCATTCCACGATGCTCCCGTCGACAACTTTTGGCAGATTAATTCTGAAGTAAAAGCAGCAACAGGTTCTCTAATTCTAAAGCTGATTAGGTTTGCAGATTTCATAGGGCTACTTTCATTCTTCAGTATTACTCAAGAAGCAAGCACTATATCCTACGCAAGTACAAAATAAACTCAAATGGATCAGTTGAAAATTAGCCAGTGAGAGCAATACGAAAGCTTGAATCAAACGTCACAGCTAAAGTTGCATGTGCAGCAAGTAGTAAGGAAAGATCCAAGTCCTGTGCACAACCAAGCTTTGTAAACTTACTGTCAAGAGTTGCCTGCGTTCTAACACTGCTGTGCCCATTCTGTAAACAAAGAAGAAATGAACAAATCATCTTAGAGCTTATTAAATTTTAAGACTGAATCATACATTGAACATGCTTCATGCAAAATTCTGTATTTGTTCTAAGTTGGAAGAGAAAAATGGCAGCAAAATCACTTGTTATTGCCTTTAACAAAACTACACAATAGTTCTCAAGTGCAACGTGTCCTGAACGTACAGTAAACCATACACTCCCCACACTATGCCCATCAGCAGGAGACCTTCCCACGTACTGTATAAACAAACGTCAGGTTCACGCCAATATGAAAGAAAGAATTGCACTAACATATAGGAAATGGTTGTGCTTGTGATCTAATGCAACTCACAATTTTAACTATCCAAGTTACACAGAGACGCCAATTTTTTTCCATTGAAAGATAAGACTTGAGAAGCACCAGTTGTTTTTTGGATAACGCTGGAGTACAGAAGTGGATAGTCTATGCTTGATCCTCACCAGTACATACGAGCTAGTGCAGAAGACAAGTGTGACTGAGCCATTACACAACAAAGGCCAGAAGTAAATAAACTTAAACTGTCACAAGTTCGTTAAACATTTAATAAATTATGTTCTCATAAAACAAGCCTATGTTCCATACACAAAGAGAGTTAGGTGCTTTTGAATCTTCCAAGAGATTCTCTCTGTCCCAGATTAGACCTTTTCCTATGCTTTTTAAAATACAACAAAAATAATTCCTACTGGTGTTTAAATCCAATGAAAGAATAATGCTGGAGGAGCCACAAACAGGTTGGGATCCATTTGCTAGGTGCCATATACATTGAATAAATAATCTACCTTTGGATAAAAACTATCAAGTTACAGCGAAATATCATGACTAATATTTATACACAGATATAAATATACATACAATATTTATATACAGAGAATTGCTCTTTTAAAAGCTATGTTTCAGGGAAGAAGAATGCTAAATGCTACTAAGAAAAAAAAAAGTCAAACGGCAACTTCAGATGTCCAAACCCATAAAGTCAGAGGCCCTTGCATCCCTAACATACCATGGCCAAAAATAGCTACATGAGAGGGAAAGTAAAACCAAACAGCAGGGTGGGCTTGGGAATCAAAAATACCTCTTGGCTTGGTTAAGAGTATTAACACAGCAGAGTAATACAAGTCTAACATGGATACAAATATTTCACATATTTCTGAAATTCACTCACCGTAACTGCAACAGGTGTTGATTCAGGTGGAACCATGGAACTTTGGTACGCTATCCTACTATGCACAGAAGCCTGGTCATAGGAGGAAGTTGTTGTTACTGGGCTAGTGCTCTGGGACGAGCAGGGCAGACTGGAAGAGGTGATGGCAGAGGTTGTGAGGGTGGACTCCTGTACTGTATTGGATATTGTCAAAGAGGTATTCAAAGGATCACTGGAAAAAGTAAAAATTATTTATCATCTCTGTAAACAACGTTTTGAACGCCTTCATGAAAATATCAGCTCCTGTACGGTTACCTAGAACTACTTGAAACTTGCAGTCCAAGCTACGTTATTTATACTAAATAGCCCAATCATGAAAAAATACACAATTCTGCTTCGGTCCCCAATAATCATTGCTTCAAAACCATCACCTACACTAAGCACCATTCACTCTCTTCCTGCCAGTCCAATCAAAACCCATAGTTTACAGACAAGCACTTTTCAGTCATGTTATTTTCACCTTCTCAAAGAATAAATTTATGATCATAATCTCTTTTTTTAAACAATTACATGCATAAAGTCTGATATGTGATGAGAAACACCCAGTCCCTCTTTACAATAGAATTCTCATGTTACAGAAGCAGTCTAACAAAATGAACTAATGCAAAGAAGAAAAAATACTTCAAAACATGCAGGAGGGTTTTACTTCAACAGCCTAAATAATTTACAGAACTAGAAGTTAATGTGAAAGTTCACTGTTACAAGTAGTTCTAAATTATCTTCAGGAAGTTTTTTAATGAAGCCAATTTTTTTAGTGAATAAAAAAAAGGGGGGGTGGGTTACTGCTATGTTGTCATTTATCACTGGCTTTTTAGCATTTCAGTAAGAGCTACTGCATACCGAAAACTTGGTGTTTTTTCTGATTCCATAGGAACATCAGATCTACAACCAGCTCCCAAGTTACTGACACTGATACATGGCACAAGGGTCACCTCTCCAGGATCAAAAGCAGAAAGCTTGAAATTGTGAGGAAAAAAATCCTCAAACAAATTTGTAAATCAGGACAAATAAACACGAGAGGGCAAATTATAAGGCTATCTTTTTATAAGGTTATCTTTTTATAAGGTTATTTACATTCATGTCATCTCCAGCTTCACATTAAGCTGTCCAAGGAGACCTTGATTGTCATTAGAAATTTCTCCTTTAAGATGCCATTTAAAGAACACACTTAGCCTATCAGCCACCACATTTCCCCCTCCCATCATGTGGTAATTAGGTCTTGATGTCTTTGACAAAAACTTTACCCCCGAAACAAGGCTCATAATGCATTAGGGGAACTCACACGTACTTTACAGATTTTGAGTACAAGCTATTGTTGGTCACTTGGCTGGCATTCTCACTGCTGGAAGCTGATCCAAACTCTGGGAGTGCAGGCTCTAATCCAAACTCCAGAGCTCCAAACTGAACATTTAAACCTGTCACATCTGCTGATCCAGGCATCTCCACTGCAGAGGAAGGAATCTAAAGGAGGATAAAAAGAAAACCATAATTCCTTTGCATACGCTGTCTGTATAAAAGACACAGCATTGACACCCTGTCCTTCCTTAACTACAAATTTCTTCAGTTACTGCCTCAGTCTCTGCTGCCAATTAGATTGGCGACAACCCCCTAGTTTACATCACACAAATTAAATTAATTGTTCTTGTACCCCACAAATTCATTGCGTAATTCAGTGCCCTGATCTGGAGCTGATAGAGTAAGCTACACTATTCTACAATATCAAAGTCAGCCAACATTCATCTTGTGTCTACTAAGATAATCCAAAATCACCCAGCAACAGTCATTTTCCACACACAGCAAACAAATACATGCTACGTAAAGAACATATCTCTATTTTGGACCTAAAAACTATCCAGCTTAATACTTCCTGCTTTATAAAAAAAAAACAAACACATGGTCTCTGCTCTTCTTTCCCATAGCAATTTACATTTAGAATAGAATCACGGAGTTATTTAAGTTGGGGAAGTCCTTCAAGATCATCAAGTCCAACCAAAAACCTAACACCGCCAAGTCTACCACTAAACAATGTCCCTAGGTGCCCTATCTGTCTCTTAAATATCTTGAGGGACGGAGGCTCCACTGCTTCCCTGGGCAGCTGTTCCAGTGCTTGGCAACCTCTTTAGTAAAGAAATTTTTCCCAATAGCCAATCTAAATCTCTGCTGGTGCAACCTGAGTCCATTTTGTCTTGTCCTATCACTTGTTACTTCGGACAAGAGACCAACATCCACCTCGCAAGGCACCCCTTTCAGGGACTTGTAGAGAGAGACGAGCACCTCTCCTCAGCCTCCTTTTCTCCAAACTAAACAATCTCAGTTCCCTCAGCCACTCCTCATAACCTCTATGCTCCAGACCCTTTCCTAGCTCCACTGCCCTGCTCTGGACGCGCTCCAGCCTCTTTATGTCTTTCTTGTAGTGAGGAGCCCACAACTGAACACAGGACTCGAGATGCAGCCTCCCTGGTGCTAAGTACAGGGGGATGATCCCTTCCCTGATCCATGCTTTTTCCAACACAAGCTTTCACATGCTTTTACATTTACTAAGTACAAGCCACCACTCAATTACTCACCTTGGATACTGGAGTTATCTTCCGTTTTGTTGTTTTTATTTGTTTCTGCTGGGTTTGATGGGTGGTCACTGCCTGGTTATCCATAGATATAGTGGGAAGCTGTAAGATTTTGCTAACAGCTGTAGAGGTGTCTATTGGTGATGGCTCTCGGAGTTTTACCTGGGAGGAGAAGGACTCCAGCCCAGGAGGAGGAACAGGAACTGTCTGTGTTTGTTGTTGCTGTCGCTGGGTCAGCTGGCTCAGAACCGGGGATGGTTCAGGCTGGGATTTAAAGTCTGGTCAGTGTTAGGAAAAAGAAATATCAAAATTAAAGCATTAAACTCTGCCCCTCAGGCTTCTACTTTTTATAAAGAATCTGGGTGACCTGACATACTCAACAGCTATGATTTTACAGCATGTGCAAGTCTCCTTCAGATATCACACAAGTTTCATACTTGACATTGGCACTGCAACAATAATGCCAAGATTTTATATTCTCCACTTTAAGCAAACAGCTGTGGGCAAGAATTACTTAGCTTTCTTCAAAAGTAGGAAAACAAACCTATCTACACAGTCACATAGATCTATCACACATCAATCCTCAAAAACTGCTACAGGCAATTTAAATCAACAACAGCAAGTTTCACTGCAATTAACTATGTCAATAAGTGAGATGCCTTCCAAGGGGTATGGAGTTGCAATTTAGAGCTATTAGGAGTTAGGATTTCCTGCCCCTACAAAAGGGAAGATTCTCAACGCAAATAGGATGTCATCTACCACATCAATATGGCTTAGTCAAGAGTCACTGGACACTGACAGTATTCCCTGTTCATGTTTTTCAGATGCTGAAAGCCACCCAGTGGCTTAGAGGACTTGTCAGCAACTTTAAGTGATCCAGAGCGTATGCAATGTGAAGGGATTTTTTTATTCAGTTGAAGTGCAACAGAAAGCAACTTAAAAGGTACTTAAACATTTTTCAGAATTGCCACATATAAAATATTATAACTGCTACCAAACTGTTTGCTTTTTTTCTGAAAGCATACACACATGGACATGATATAGATAAAAGAGCTACAACACTTCACAGTGAGAATGCAACTAGATACTACACAGCAAAAACCAAGTCTCATTATTTTCACTCCTTCTAGAGAATTTTACTCTATCAAATGAAATATCCATGCAATTATTAACAGACAAAACAGATGACTTGCATCATTTTCAGTCCATTAAGGAAAGCATATTGAGATGGGATGCGCATTATGAGAAAATTATTTAGTACTCATTCAAAATTCATGTAATTGTCAGAAGAGAAAAATCTGGGGGAAAACAAGACAAAATACGGTACAATCTTACGCTTCGCTAAAAGCAGACGAATGTTGAACAGATGAATAGGCACAATAAAAGTAAGTATTTTCTGGGGTTTGTTGAGAAACTAAGTCGCATCAAAGTTCCGCTTAAAGACACAAGCGCATTAAATCAAAGTTGTCATTATATGAAGGCTCAACAACTTCTAAAGGAAATGCCATTTACAGATAGACTTGAGCCTATCATAACTTAGTTGATGATACCAGTACCAGTAATGAAGCCCATTACCAGTAACTCTTAAGATGTTATAACCAATTTTATTAAGATTACATTTTCTAGTATTTGTCTTCCATTAAGGCCATTTTAAACTATCATTGACATTAAGAAACTTTATAGGCTAGCAGAGAAAGAAAGCTATGTCAAAGCACTTACCAAACTGACTAAGAACTGAGGACTGAGTAATGGGTGGTTTTAGATCCCAGGATGATGTGGGCGTTGTGGTAGTAGTGGCAGAGCTACTACTGTTTTGTTGGGATGTAAACTGACCCAACCCTGGAGACTTCAGCTGGTCCAAGATTTGAGATCCGGTAGAGTTTGCCAATTTAGAGGATCCGAGTTCTCCAAAGCCAGAACAAAGAACTGCAGACTACCAAAAGACAAAAACGAAGAGGGGAAAGAACAGCGTTAAGTATTTAAGAAATAATGTGAACACAACCATGGGGTTAATGCCTACATCTGCCATTTGGCAGCACCTAAAACCTCTTCAGCCCCAGGTTACTAACAAATGACCAGATAGCAGTTGTAGCATATGGCCAGATCCTCTTCCATTACCACTGATACAACTTCTACTACTGCGACTACAACAACACCTACTTGAGTCCAATCATTTCAAAACATCATATGTTTACTAATAGTTGAATCAATATGTGTCCAATTTCAAGCCCTTAGAAGGGACTCAGAAATAGACAGGTTTCCACAAAAAAGTCATCAGGCATGTGCTTGGAAATAAAACATCAGTTGTCTGGCATAAAGCACAGCACTATAAACACATTATTTCATCCTAAATCAGCATGCAGCAAACGCATCTGCTCTCTACTCAAAAATTAATAGAAGCACTTCATGTAAACCGAGAAACAAATGTCTTAATCCATTTCTTCAAGATTTGCAACCTAAATTTTACAAGTACTAAAGCATCTCATGAAATTACCAGTACCAGAGGAGTTCTTTAATCTGAAATATTTACTCATGAAAAAATTTAAAAGCATATGATAATTTTACCAGACTTTGAGGAGAGTAGGACATTACACCACTGGAGCTGCCAGTTCCTGAAGCAATCTTGGTGCTGTGCTGAGAATTTGTGAAGACTAGGGCTTGGCCAAAGGTTTGCTGCTGCGCAGCCTCAAATGAGTTGCCTTCTGTTTCTGAGGCAGATATCATAGGTTTTTGAAGCAGTGCTACCAAATCAATGCTGGAAGAAAAAACAAAGTTTGAATGCAATAAATATAATGATCAACGTCGTGCTGAAACTGAAGCAAGTGCAAAAGATAATAAAGCTGCCGTAACAGCAACAGAATTAATACTGATAACCAGTCTTTTCAAATGTTCCTTGTTTGTCATACAGAGAGAGGTAGAATAGAGGTTCTACCATAAAGAAACGTTTTGATAGCTAAAACCTTCCTGTACAGTCAGAATACAAGTTACCTTTGTTCTCTTTCCAAACACCACCAAATTTATAACATCACGTATCACATAAGTAACTTGTATGATTAGTATAACCAATATGAGGAAAGTCATAAAAGACACACCATTTTTAAGAGAACGTTGCCTGCAAGTCCATTCTATAAGGCTGATTGATAATCCACTTCCTCAGTATGTGGCGCTATCCCTTCAAAAAAGGCAAGGGATCGAAGTCCTATCTTTCTATAGGGTGGGTATAAGACAGCAAAAATTTAAGCCACACATACAACAACTGAGTAAATACGAAATAACACAGCTTTTATTTCTGCTGCTCTTGTGATTTCTAAGTTTCCCATACAGTAGGCACATATTGAAAATTACTACACACAGCTGAACAGGATGAGAAACATGAATTTTCTTATATTAAGCATGGCTTAGTAACCCTACAATGTATTTAAGCACTAGTTTATCCAAAGAAAAGCAGACAAAAGAAATCTACTCCAAAAATTCTGACTGAAGTTTATCCAAAACATACTGCAAGTTTGGGCTCAAAAGCTGCTTCCAGTGCTTTCATTAGCACAGAATTCTTATTACCCAAATCTTTCTTATCACAAGTCAAAATAAAAAGAAAAAAAACCCAACAAAACAAAACACCAGAATTTGAGTTGATGAACTGAAGTATTTCCTAATGTAATTTGACAGACATCTACTATAATATTTGCATTAGAACATGTATGTAAGTATATCATCTTTAAGAAGGAAAGGAACAAACTGTAGACCCACTGACTCCACGCCTCTTACAGATCACATCCGCGTTGTAAAGAAAATTTTGCTGCAGTCCGGAGTACAGCAGCACAGCTGTATCGGGACGTTCGGGACCATTAGGCCTTTTAGTTTTCAGATCTCAACAGCCACCAGAATCTTCATCGTACAACTTGAATCCTCCATCCTGGACCCAAGGCTCATGCAAGCAACTGATCCTGCATCACCACCAGCCAGGCATTTGGTGAAGGCAAAGGCAAGGAAAGAAGGCAGCATTTTTTTAGCTCTGTCTCCAAATTCTACATCATGAGTTAAGGTAAGCAATTGTGACGCTTACCACGAAATTCACCTTCTTTACATTGCAAGCTCTTCTATTAGGACGTTTGCCAAAGCGTTACGTTCTGAACACTTTCTACATCTACAGAGACAGGAATTCCGCCTTCTGGACAGGAAAGCCATAACTTCCTTCTCAACAGCAGAAAGTTTTCTTCCCAGATACTTCTGTTCTGTAAGCAGTCTTCGTGCAAAAGATAGGGTTTTCTCAATGTGGATTTGTTTGGCTCACTTCTGCCGTCAATAATAGGTAACACAGGAACCCCAGAAAATTATGATTTGCAAGCAAGGCTTTCACAATTTTAAAACAAGCCTGATCATCCCTGATCCTGGCTGCCCTGTGTTTAGTTCAATATTTTGTATGTGAAAGCTAATACTGCTTCACCAAGCAGAAGCTTTTTAAGGTACAGGGAAAACGTGGAAGAGCAGCTTACCTCTGTCCAGGGGTCACATGATTCTCAACTGGAACAGAGGAAGCTGTGAAGACTTTTGTCTCAGAAAGCTGAAAAAGAAAGAAGGAGGAAAAAAAAGGGTATTTTAATCATACACATGCTCTCACTTAATGGCCGTAACATCTGCAGAAATTCTACCTTGGTCATGTATTTCCAAGATAAAAGTGAAGCATTGCTACCAGCTGAGCCACAGCTCTGCTTAAAAAGACAAACCCACATACTCAAACTTCAGCAAAGTATTATCCGCAGAAATAAGTACCAATTTAATTAAAGTGCAAGTAAACTTGTTGTGTGGGCACACACAACACTCCGTGAATGTAACCACATCAGTCTGAGCAATAGTTTAACTGAAAAATATATCAGCAGAAAGTGATCAGCTGACAGCTGGTGTATCGTAAGTATAAAGACACCTTGTGCAAGCATAACACAGGACTCCACAGAGCAGCTCCAATAAAACTTGCTGCAGAAATCTAACACAAAGCCCAGCTCCCTCTCCTTGTTTTAAATTTCAGCTCACAGCTGTCTTACATTTCAGCTCACTGCACCAGCAGAGGCAGGTCTGCACCCAGGTATGTACAATGAACTAGCATTCGTGGTTCCTTCTCACCATTTCTGCTGCTAGCGGCAGCAATAACATCTTACACTGACCACTCTGCGAGCATGAGTTTGAAAACGTTAATGAAGGAAGAATCATTTAATTGCTTATACCAGCACAACCAGTCAGACCATCTCCACCATGTTGTTACAATGAAGACAGATACTCACACAGGTAGCTGAGGAGTGGGAGCTGTTTGGTTGGGATTTTCTGGGGTAAGGAGGTGATTTTGGTTCATAGGGGAGTTGATTGATTACTGGTTTGAGGTTTGGGGTTTTTTTAGGGGGTATAGTAGCTTTAAAAAAACCACAAACCAAACCCAACAAAATTTAAAAAAATAGTAGTTAACTAGCTACGACTTTGTAGAATTAATTAATTTCTATTGACAAGAATGCTTGCAAATCAGAACAGGTCTTAAGCCAGTACAGGTTAGGTTTAACAAGATAAAGACATGTACATCTAATGGTTATAATAACAATAAAAACTGCACAAACCCACTTTGGTTTTGCACCTAACTACTGTGGTGTAGCTTTGTATTTAGACTAAAGAATAACTGACCTATTCAAACAGTCACAAAGAATCCCTTTAGGATGTGACATTTGAATACAGCTCTTCCAGGAAACTTTGCATTTTTAATTGCATACATTGCAAGCAGCCCAGTTTAAAGGACATCATGGACACGAGCCAATTTCATCTACCAGTTTCATGGGCAGCTCTACTGAAACCACTGTATCTCTGAATATGGTCTCCTGATTGAGATCCTCCTATGAAACTTCTGATTTAAGCAAGGTGCAAGAGGACCGACTGACTGGGAGCAATCACTTACCACTCACCACTCAGAGGAGGAGTTTAAATGTTTCACATACTCTACCAGCACCCACTTACATATAACACTGTTGTGAAAAAATTAGTTCCATCACAGCTCCTCTGTCCATTTCCTTACCTTCCCCTTCTGCCAATACAATTTTAATTCCATCTTTCTGTAATAAAACTCAGTCCTGTGCATAATGATACAACTTTATGTACTGACATAAACAAAGAAAAAAGATTCAGCACATGCATATTTCCAATTTAAAAGGCTGTTTCTCTATTAAGCCCTTTCTCCACTGTACGTATTACTTCAGAACAATGTGCACTGTATGTTTTGTGGTGTTATGAGACTCCTGCGTTACATGGCACAAGGTCAGCTAATGGCACAAGCAGCAGCCTATGGTCCACAATCCCTTGGTTAAATATTAAATTCTTGGCATTGTCACCAGTTTCTTACACTCACATAACACAGGATAAGACTAACTGTAGCCAAAACAGCAACGAATCCTGAAAACTAAGCAAATCGAGGAGTCTGCGGAAGTTTCTGACAATGCAAAACCATGATTGACATATGAGAGAAATATTCTCTTCAAGTGAACCAGCATGTAAAACAACAGTCTCCAGCAACCAGCTTAGCTATCGAAGTTTATACTACACGCTGTGTTAAACTCCATGCCATAAGCTCAAATCAAACACCTATTTCAGAAGTCTGCTGGGATTACAGTGTTTGTCAAAACACATACTTCATGATGCAGCAGCTGAGAAGTTTTATTGCACAGATGTATTTCTTAGAGGTGGTATGATTGGCTCCTAACAAAAACATTTGCCTTCATCCACTTTCCACCTATTTGTATGTATCCTATTTCTCCTCTTCTGACCGTTTCTGTAGTTGAATTTTATTTTCTTTAGCCAGAAGAAAATGATCACGATTTTAATAGGAAAACCCAGAGCCACCTCGGTACCTCAATATTTGCGTGGTCCTTCATTGTCCATGCACTGAATATACCTTTAACAAAATACAACCTCCTACTTTCACTGCATCTAGTTTTCATTCTATTTAAGAGCATGCCGACGACCTACTATACTTGCTCAATACTCACTACCAAAGAAACACCAGACAGGACTATTACATCATGAAAATCTGATCCTTCTCAGGTCACTCCACACTGAATTTCACTCTACTGCTAGTAACTTATACCTGATTAGAGAACACCACATTTAAACAAAAACATTCTTCAGAAAAACACCTGGTCTTCATCTGCAGACAGCAAATACATCAGCTTCTTTGGTGGTTTTAATCATCAGTCATGCTGCTGGAACTCTTTGTTTATTATACATTTAAATGTGAGGCTCCATTTTCCAGCCACAGGTTCAAATTATGCCTTTGCCAGCTAGACTAAAACCAGAGCCTATTATATGCTAATAAAGTAATCATTTCAGATTCAGCACACTAAAAATGTCATTTTCGCACAGCACCTTTTCTATCAGTAAATAATTTTCAGCTATTTTCCACAACCTTTGTTTTGTAAAAGCAATGAATAATTGGATACAGCACTTGAAAATCAAGTTCAGGAGAGTCCACATAAAGCAATATACATCAAGAATGATTAAGAGACAGGGAAGAGTGCCTATGGGCAATAAGACTAAAATAGCTTTTTTCTACCACAGCATCAACCCTTTAGGAGATCATGCTGAGCTGTTCTTTTTTCATCATCCATTACTATCCTGAAAATTATTCTGTTGCTGTTTTCCAGAAAACAGCCCTGTGTTCTGGAGATGTGCCTTTATTCCTGTAAAACAAATGGGCACCTGGCTATATTAAAACATTTTCCATTTGAACAGGTCAAGTCTAGTAGAGGTCCAGATTTCTTTCTGTGACTAGCTTACTTTAAACTGCCATTCCAATAATTTTTTTCATTTCCCACACATTTTATTCATCAGTGATTCTATTTTTATTTCCAAATAATTGATAAAGACAATAGATGGCATCTGGCCTGGTACTGGATTCCTTTACAGCCCTCCTAGAAACGCCCATGTTCAGTAAAGGGTCCTCCTGCAAAAGACTTGCTGAAATTTGCAAGGCAGATTTTAATCCACTTTGTATCTTTTGTGATACCACATAATTATTTTTAGAACAAAAGATGGAGATCAAATCTCCTAAAAGGGCATATTCTGCCCTCACAGTTAACTTCTTATTTACTTCAAGATAAAAATCAGGTTTATTTGAAGGGCACTTATATCCCACAAAACTACACTGGATGACACAAGCCGTGTTCTTACGCTTCTGTTTTTTTAAATCAGATGACTGAATTTTTCCTTTCTCTTCCCCCAGGCATGTTTTGGCCCTATTTTTCTGCAGCTCACCATTTCATTCACTCTTTCTGACCATCTGCATATGAACAACTCTCTCCCTAGGTTACAGGAATTTTGTCAGTGCTTTAAAACTAATAAAAGTTAACAACAAGATAGAGGTTTCATCTGCTGCTCTTTCAAGATTCATGTGCAAATTACTCAGGTTGAATAATTAATTAAAATAAATTCTATCCCTCATCAGCCTTACTCAACATCCCTCCCATACTACCAATGTTATATTGCACCATCAAACAGGGTGAGAAATGAGGTCAGAAATTTTCACTGTCCTTATCCTACCTCTAGCATGTACCAGAGAGACAGAGAACAGGTTTAAAAGAGATGCCAGCTTTTGATGCCAGCAACTGATACAGTAAAATCGGGAATATCAGAGTTTCATTTTCTTGAAAGACGCAGCCCTCTCTCTCATTAGATAAGGATGGAGTTTTTGTATCTGTTATACAACACACTCACACATTTCTTGTGATAGGAGGGACATGCCACCCTAGAGCAGGAGGCAAAAGGGATAACTTCACAGACAATCTCTTACTCTTCTGAAAATAATTTTGAAATAGTGGATAATCCTACAAAAGATTTAAAATCTCTGAAAAGCTACATTTTCCTTTCCATATTTCTCTTTATCTCATTTGCTTTCTGAACTACTTAAGCTTTAATACAAGAACCAAAACCTTAAAATCACAAATGCAATTTTCACACATAATGATCACAAAGGCCAAATGTTCCACAGACATGAGGACATCTCTTGCCTGTTAAAGGAGAATCAACATAGTTGTAGCACTTCAGACAATATACCACGATTAGGTGCTAACTTCAGCATACTACTATGTCATTTTAGTATCATAAACGAAGTGGACTAAGTGGAATGATTACTTAGATTTTAAATAAAAGGCATCAAAAGAGGAGTCTCAAGTTGATAGTAAGTTCCAGCACTTAATTACATAAAAGTCTTGCGATAATATGGCTTTAAATCCCAACATAACAGTAGGAGGAAATATGCAGCAGGAGAGAGAGAGAACTAAGCATAAGAACATAAGCAGAGGAGAACTATAATTCACAAATATTTAACTATATTAAGTTTTATTATATGTGTATTGTCGACCTAGCAAAATATATTAGTATTTCTTGATCCTCAGCTAAATAGATACATTTTAAGCAAGAATTACAGCAAGAAACACAGTTAAGAAATTTCACTGCATGCATACAGCAAAGTATTACTTCCAACATTTAGTTTTTGAAGGCAACACAAAAAAATCTGAAAACTGTAAATAACCTGTCTATCCAATGAAGTATACTTACATCTTCATTCCAGTCTTCTGCTGTCCATTCTTCTAAAGAGTTTTTCCATGCTCCTGTTGTAATTTAGGGAAGGAAAGAAAACAGTTCTAAGATAAAAGCACAAAGCCATATTTCAATTCTTCTGGTTTAAAGCAAACCTGTTGTCATTAATAACGGAACACGAAGTGAGGAGATGGTGGCTAGAAACATGGGAAACTCTAGAAAACTGGTCTGCAGATGTAAAATTTGGTGAGATTGCATTTTTTATCCCTTTAATTTCTAATTTTTGGAATTTCTTATCCACTATGTTACCAGACAATTTGCATGAATACATGTCTGCAAACAGCGACTAATCCCAAGCACTGGAACAACTTCCTTCTTCCATGTCCCCAATGACAGTGAGAGGTTATTCAGCCCTCCCAAGGGATGTCCCAGTTTCATGCTTAAATTCATACAGAGCCTAAACAAAACACAACCACAACACCTGCTCTGACATACATAATCCCACTTTCAACATACTCAAATTCAAGACCCAATCTATGCCTCTAGAGACACCTTCAGAACAGCTACAATCCCTTTCCTGGATATGGCAATTTTATTTTAAAACATATATAACTCATATAATGGCAGCAGAAGAGTCAATAAGTTTCCACTGTAGCTGTAAAACACTCCTGCCTGCAACTTGTGGAGAAGTTTATTTGGCAAACACTGGAGAACAGGACACAGTCCACAGTATGCGGCATTGGGAAAACTACGGGGAACAATCCTACAGATGCAAAAACCTGATCCCTTCCACAGGAAGCAGCAGGCAGAGACATGCAAGAGCAATAAATGGAAGGCCTTACCCACCAATATAAGGACAGGGAAGCTTAACCCAACAACCACTGGAGTTGACATTTTAACGATATAACTATGAGCAAAGAAAGCACCAGCAATGAAGTTCCTGCTACCATCACCTTTGATCATGTATAAAAGCGAAAGAAGTACTGCTTTAATCATCTCCTTTTGCTTAATGAGGAACCCCCTGAGACACATTCATCCAGAAACAAGCCCCTTGAAGACAGCATCACATCCAATTCATACTAATGCCATCGCTACATGAGTGCACTCTTTTGTACGCTCTTATGAAGCGGCATCCTGGGCAGAGGAGGGTCGAAAGGTACTAATCCAGTAAGGCAAAAAGGCCTACCACGGAGATACACAGTGCAGGAAAGAGAGAAGCTTTATAACTTGGAATCTGAAATTATTTGGCAGGTCCTGAGCACGGTAACATCCACTCTGTGTTGGCTCTGTGGAGCAATACAGAGTTGCCCGAAACATCTTGTGCTCACATCATACTCAACAGCCCCTAATCAGAAGGTTTCTACATGCTGCAAAGCACCAAGCCACTCCAAAAATAAGTAATAATCCTACCTGTGCACAGCAGAATTACACAATGCCTGAAATTTCTAGTCCACATACATCCACAGAAACAGCCCAACGACCAGCAGTTATCAGAGAAGCAGATGATATTGTTCCCCTTCTCCTGCCCAGCACAGGATCCTTTCCTCTGCTATTTCCCCTTTAAAGAAATACATTCCAGTTCTTCTCTCGCTGTTTCTCCCTTCACTCAGAGAAAGACCTGCCTCCATAGAAGACAAACCTCATGTTCATGCCAGAACTCAACAACAGAGCTCAGAATCTGCTAAAACAAATAGATAAAGAGCTCAGACAAATCACGCCCAACTTTTAAACATTCCCCACCACCTTCGAGAGATTGAACCACAAGGAGTTCGAGTCTGGAGTAACATCTGGGACATTTTCCTGGCATTCAGTTTAAATATTTTTTTGCTGCTCCTATTTATGACCGTGGTTCTGTGCGTTTACTCTTTTATAAATACCGAACACAACCCTTCACGCTTTTATTAATTTACTCAAGCTGCTAAACTTGTTACTATCACTTAACACCCTGCCTTCCGAACTCAGTCCTTCCAGCCTCAGTTGCTCTTCTCTGCATTAAATCCAGTTTACTCCTTTTATCAAGGGGATTCTAAGTCTGATCTAGCCACAAATATCAATTTCCTTTTAGCCTCACAACTACATTAGCATTACAGCAAGTCCATGTATCCTGTTCCCAGCCTCTACTCCCTGCCTTGCACAGCATCACAATTTAAATGCTCTCTGCATACAACTGAAATTATGCTTTGTGCTTTCAAGGATCCTTGTCATGTCAACTAAAGTCTAAATGGCTATCTATGACTCTTTACTGCTTTGTTTTCTAACAAGCTCAGTTTTAGAAAATTAAGCCAATAAAAAGCATGCCTTATGTTTTCCATAAGCCTTCTGCTATTTTCCTCCAATTCCTCACCTCCTGTCACACTATGGATAATCAGCCACGGATATCAGCCCCCAAATAATTTTATTTTGGCCTATCCTAACCTCATGGTTAGGATATCCTTTCCTCTTGGAAAACATTCATGTTCTACAATAACCTAAGGTTTCTTAAAATGTTCCTTCTGACTAAAGTAGTCTTTAAATAAAGCAGCAACCTTGCAAGCTACACAACTCCCTTCATCCGCCTTGACAGTTACGCTATAATTCATCTTTTCTTTCTTGTCTTTCCTCAGTTTCGGAGTCATTTAAGGCTGCTCACAACCAAGATAACGAAGGAAGTTTTTCTGTGACATTTATGAAACTCTAACAAAATGGAGTATCAGTATATCACCAGAATACAATACTGGTTTTATAACATACTTTGAGAAGTAACCACCTCCAACATAATTTACATATAAAAACTACTGTGATTTGTCAATTGAAATTTGTGCGCAAGTACAACTCCGAATGCACACCTCGAATCTGTATAGATATTTACAGCTTTGCATTTGGCCAATTCCAAGGCATGGGTCAGAGCAATTATCTCTGCCTTTTGTGCAGAGGTATTCGTGGGTAAAGGTCCTAACTCTGTTATGTCTTGACTAGTGACCATGGCATATCCAGCATGTCTTTTACCATTTAGGACATAACTGCTTCCATCCATGAACCAATCATCAGCACTTCCCATAAGACTATCCTTCAAGTCCAGATGGCTCAAGTATGTCGCCTCAATAGTTTCCAGTCAGTCCTGATGTACTGGCTCCCAGCTTTCCCTTATCAGCGAATGCCTGCAAATGAGCTTCTTCCTTATCAACACTCAAGGTCTTAAAGGCCTTTACCAGCAAACAGTGTGAATTCTAGTGAGCTAACCCCTTCTCTAAATTCTTTCTAACCTCTCCTCTATAGCATCTGTCATTTTGAGATCCATCCAGACACTAATCAGAAGACCGTACTTGTATATATTGGCCAAGGTTGTCTATGTTTAAGAACCACTTGTATCTCTATAGCAATAGATGAGACAATTATAGATAGCAAGAATCATTCTAATTTTTGCATTTGTAATTTTATTAAGACTATCGGATGTGACTTTTCTTACTTAACACCAGTCATATCCTACCAGCCGATAAAATCTAACTGCACTATGTTTCACAAGTTATTGCCTGTACCTATTGGAATGAATCTTACATTAGTAAAACAATTCATGAAACATCAGGATTTGATCAAAATCTCTGACGAGGTCCAAGAAAGTGGGAGAAAGACCCTGATAACAATCCACCACGACACGGAGGAAATAAACATGGTCTTGAAAAGGGTAAGAGAAGATGTGAACAATCATCGGTGGGACATGCTATTTGGATGGTCCCCTACTGCAACTGGCATTCTAAATAAGTTTTGTCACCCCATTATTATCCTTTTGATGTTAGTTTTAGTTAGCTTTGTTTTCTCCACTGTACTGTTTGTTTGGAATTGGAGAATGCTACGACTAATTTTGACTTCTATGTCTAGGGCCCATGAGAATGCTTTGAAAAGTAATTTTCCAGCAAAATACTATCCAGTTCCCTTCAAAAGATGGATAATGTATGAGGCAAACGAATTTGCCTGAGTTTAAAAGACAGAGGGGAACTGACAAACAGGCATATGATATAGGGTAGAAGTAAGAAAGAACTTAGAGAAGGGCTTAGCTCACTAGAATTCACACTGTTTGCTAGTGAAGGCCTTGAAGACCCTGGGTGTTGATAAGGAACGAGCTCATTCACAGATATTCACTGATAAAGGAAAGCTAGACTGTGTGCAACAGCAGAAAGTCGACTGCATCCTGCTCTGTGGTTCTGGAGCTCAACAGGATGAGATTGCGCCTGTGCACAGATTAAGTTCAGGGACATTGAGACCCTCTGAGACCCTTGACCACGACCACCAGGAGACACTGCACCTGCACCAGTATAGAAGCTTCTCAAATCAAATCATAATAGGAAGCAGGGAAAGGTAATGAATATGTAATCAGCTTTTATGAATACGCGTGTCTTTACACTATAACTATCTGCCTGTTAGACCATACGGTGTGTGAGTTAGGAGGATTAACCCTCGCACCCATCGGCATATAAACACGTACCTACTTTATAACCCTTAATTGAGTTATAGAGTTTGATTCCGCAAAACATCAGGATCTCCTGCTGCCTTGTACAAAAAAAGGTAAGAAATCGAACACTGAATGCTTGTGAAAAAATACCGATCATGCTGCTCAACTTTACTCCCTTTTGGATGAGTACTGGTCATTTTGTTTCCTCCCATGTTCCCCTTTTCTTTGCCTTTTACTTGTACTTTAATTCTAGAAAATCAAGATGCAGGAAAACTGATGCTGAATTATCTGGAATACAATTACACTTAAATGCTACGAACCGTTCAAGAGTCATCCTTTCCTCTCTTTTTATTTCAACCAACAACACTAGAATTTCCCAGCATAGAGGCAGGCAGCTTTTCCATCAGATTACACAATAGTGCACCTACAAACACCTTTCCTTCAGGCTTGGTATGGCCATAACTACATTTTGGAAACTAACAGTGTATTTCTTCCTAATCAAAAATGTCGACCCTTTCCCAGCACTGGCATAAAGTAGAAGTAGTTCGTAAGTACTCATAACTCCACAGAGAGTTTTTATTGGCGTAACATCTTCAGCAAACATTTTGAAAAGCAAAACTAGTTTTGTTTCTCCAGGTAGTTGTCCAGTTACCTACTTTTTGATGCAACTGCAGATAAAAGACAGTAATTTTCCGAGTAGCTAGTGTAAGCTAATTTTGTTTTCTTTCTTTTTAGATGAAAGAAGAAATGGGACTGAGTCATGAGGAATGAAGTGAGGGATTTTCATGCTGCACGCCCTTTGCGTCTGCTCTTATCTGATGTCTTCACTAGCTCACTGCAGGCTTTATGGACTTCCACGGCCACACACGTTCACATCTTTAGTAACTCCATATTGGTAACTTATTTATTACCAGGACCAATGATTAGTAACTAACATGGCAGCACTGTAATTTAAGAACAAATGAGAAAACCCCTGAAAACTAGTATTTGTGACTGACAAGCTACATGAACAGCTCAACTCTGTACAACCTGCTTCCAGTTCCATATCTTGTCCTTCCCATAAAACTGCTTCTATCTTCCTTCCCACCACTCTTTCTTCTGCTTTAAAATTAATACCCCAGGTACAGCCCCCTCTATTAATCCTCAAGATGCTTTGCATCACAAGGCTGGAAGTGCTTCCTACTTGGACAAAACTCAATGATTCAATTTTAAAACCTGCTTTTTTTAAAGACATTTTTTCTTCTTGGCTCAGGGACTAATTTTTTTTACTTTTCTAACAGTTTATCTGAAAAAGAAAAATAGTAAAATGAAACTTCCTATATAGGAACATTTTCATTTTGTCAGTTATGGTGCCTTTTCCATGTGCTCTGCAAGTAAATTAAGCAAAAATTAGCACCCAAAAAGAACATTTACACCTATTGCCATCAGACAAGTGATTTCACAGGAACTTCCCATACTGCCACTCACTCATTCACAGCCCTAAGAACCATTAATCTAATGAGGCCAGCAAAAACTCCCAGATGTCTTCTTCCACCTTCTTTTCCATACCATGCTCTCCAGATTCTGCAGAGATGCTTTAGGTTGCATTACTTAAGATGAGCGCAGCTCTTGGTGACACATGCAAAGCCTAACCACAAAAACACTCCTGGCATCCAGAAAGAAGTTCCACATGTCAACTAAGACACTTAGAACCTCCACCAACCTACCATCTCAGCAGCAAACCCCTCACGCAGGCACATTTGTACGCTTACAGGGATCTGTTTAGTCACACCATGCTACTGATATTCCTAGGCAGGACTCTTCTATTACTCAAGACTGAGGAGATGCCTCCAAGAAGGAAGAGACACCACAGGGATGGCACGTGAAGGCTACCCAGAAATAGCAAGGAAGGTCACAAAACATTTGAGCTTACTTGGGAAGTGGAGCACAAGCCACAAGTTGTTCATAAGCCACAGCCTTACAGTTGTAGTCAATAATAAATAGCCAGTGAATCTTCTACATCTGGTCCAGCCTCCTCATGTCTTTCTTACATGTTTCTTTCTTAGGTTTGTGCTTCTGCAATACTTGTAACAACATTGCCTGCCCTCTGCCACCATATAGGAAGCAACAGTGTCAATATTCCCAGGGGAATCTTCAAATCATTAGTTGTCCTAACTCATCTGATAAACTTATTTGAAAAACTAACATGAAAGTAAAAGGTGCATTTGTTTGTATTATAGCATCAAGTAATTTCAAAACTAATTCCTTGAAAAGATGCCGTATTTGGCAAAAGAGCTCCCTTTCAATAACCATATTAATATACTCAGTGCCTCTCCCCCACACTGGTGTATAAGCCACTCACAGTGACTTTACTGCTGCTTAGTAGCCCCTCCTTAACTCTGAGCCTGTTACTGTCTTCTCCGATTAAGTAAAAAATGGTTATTATGATGTGTAGAAAGCTGTATCTCAAGCTGCTCACAGCAGAGCCCAGTGCATCACACCCTGGCCTTAAGAATCAGTCTTTTCCTTTCATACTTGACTCAAGGGTTGATGAAGAAATCACCCCATTAGACTTCAGCAATGAAGAAGAGTTACCCTTTGGTAGGGTTACAAAAAGTATCTGTCTCATCACACAGTGGTTCCCAAGTGTGGACAGTAACATACATGAAATTCTTCATCCTGACACTGGTCTTCCTTTGTCTTCATCTCTTGTCACAGAATACGGGAAGCAGCAAAGTAAGCTGTTTTCACAGTCACAGACAAGCAGGTCACATTGTTCATTTCTGAATCACCACAAGACCAATGTTAAGTGGTTCTTTTCCAAATTACGTCTGCCTCTAGCTTTTAGGTGAGAGTGTGTACTTCACACTTGAAACTTCATACAGAAAAACACAGCTGCCTGTCTTCAGAGAGGCAGATTGCTCTTCTGGCTTCCTTCAAGTGCCTACTTGTGCTTTAGTTCTAATAGTTCTTCTCTTCAAAGGTGACAGATCTTGGAACTCTCCTTCATCCCAGAGACTCACAACCTTACATTACTGCATTTTACAGGAAGGGCTTCCAAAGCCATTCCAGCATCACTGAGTGGATTCATACTTGTAAACAGTTTTTCTTAGTCTGCTTAATAGATTCACATCCTACTGCCCAATGCCTGTGAACCAATGACCTTTAGTAGGACTTAAACTCTTTTACTACATTACGTGAGCCCTTAAGCAGTATTTAAGACATCTAAACAGTTCTTCACATACAAGGCTTTCACTAACTCTTCAAATCCCTTCGTCTATTATGAGAACAAAAAAATTGCAGATTGTTTCCCCTTCATTCTAGTCATTGAGCCACTCAGGCTAGAGCATGTGCTCTGCACATTAGTAGCAGTTAAGCTATAATAATGAGCTAATATCTGTGTTGTGTGAGATGTACTCACATTTTCAGAAGTTAACTGAACACTAACAGAATAATTACTTTAACTGCAGTTTGCTATAGGTCTTCATTCCAATCCTTCCACTCCTTGAGGCATCTTACCAGTTCCATCATCTGCATCATTCTGACCAGTCTCCCAAATCTCTGATTTTGTCCCAAAGCCATCTGTGGCAGAAGACTCCTTATAGTCTGCAGGGTTAAATGTCCTAGAGTTTTAAAAGTTAAGAAATGGAAGAGAACACATGGGTCATTCAGTGAACACAAGCGTCATAGTTTTTTAGCTGAAGCTGTATTATCTTTAACATCTAAGAAGAAAGGGGAGGGAAAAAAAGTGAGGAGACTGCAGAAAAAAAAAAAAAAAAAAAAAAGAATTGCCATAGAGAAACTGAACCAAAACAGTAATTCCTGAAAATGCAGTTAACAGCATTCCTAGTCCTCCCAGTCTTACAAAGCTTTAGTTTATAAGCTCAACAACAAGCCCCTCTCAGCTGACAGTTTCTCAGCAGGTGGCTGACTAGTGAGAAATACATATCACGCTCTTTCAGAGCACCAGACCTGGGTAGGACAGGAGTTGGAACGTCAGTAAGATTTGTGAATGTGCTCCTGACACCAATGTCAAAACACACAGGTGCAGCTAAAAGGTGAAAAAGGATTATTGAAGAAAAACGTCTTTCCCGCTTATCATCTAGAATTATAAACAAGAAGGATTATTAAAGAAGTAGAATAAGCCTTCTGTTCATCTTGACATCACTGATATAACATGAAATGTCATCAAAGGCAAACACTGAGTGAAAATAGTAGAGGCTATACCTATAATAACTTATTCCAACAAAACCGAGTACAAATCTTAAGAGTTGCTGAGTAACTTCTGATTCTGTTTTAGGGTCCATATATGTCCAAACAGCTAAAGCATAAACCCTCAAAAATGAGAGAAAGGTAGTAATTGCTAGTCTTTCTGGTTTTATACAGAACTTGCACGTTCTACTTTCCACCAAAACAGACCTATTTTTAAATTGAACTAGGGCTATACGCACCACACAACTTTCAGCCTCCTAGGCATTATGTGGATGCTACTGATAGGTACAAACAGGTTCTCCAAGTCTGACACATTAGCATCAAGAGAACTTACATTAGGTTTATGTAGTTGTGTCTAGTTAGAAATACTGGTTTAAGACAAAAATAATCTATTAATCGTCTAACAGACCTGTGAATTTTTGCATCCATGTTCATTTATCAAACATACAGCAATATTAATACATACACTGGCAATATGAATATTGTCTATTAATATTGCTACCAAGTTTGATCCTTGCCGAAATCTGTGCTCTGCATGTTTCTTACCCCATGCCTTGGGCTGAAAACCTCCCCGCTCCTCTCCCTCTGCCACGTCCATACCCTAGGAGAGAAAACACCATTTAACAGCAACAGCAGAGGAGCCACCAATTGCTAGTCTGTCACATTACAAAACACCTTGGTCGAAGAAGAAAACTACCATAGTTAAAATTGAGTATTCTTTACTTCTCAAATATCCTCACAGGAGAATGTGTTCCCCTAACACACGGAAGTAAGCCACAGTTCACCTAAGGCTACATGTTTCAGTATGACTTGCAATTCTTTGCTCTCTTTTCTACCACTAGGAAAGTAGCTTCAAATGCCAAGGAATGGACTCACCTACAGACCCATCCCACATGAGACTGCTATTGCCAAATCATTAGAAGTTGTTCACTATTTTGTCTCTGCTTTCTCACTCTTGCCTAAGTTGGTGCAGAATCTCAGCCTCCCTCACACCCTGATCTCTTGATGAATTCCTGCCACTGCTTGACCGTGAGGAGAAAGTTTAAATATTTCAGTTGTCTACTGACTCAGCCCTGTCCACTCCTGCTCTCCTCTGCTTTCACCAACCTGTGACCACATGTTCCTTCTGCTTTCTCGTTAATGACAGTTACTGACATGAAAGTTAACCAATTCAAATTACTTAAACAACTTCCCTGTTATCACCCACAGGAAAATTATTTTCTATTTTAATGACAGTAAATATTTGTTACATCCAAGTTTGGTTACCAGCCTCAGTTTACAGGCTTCTTGATACAGTAAATTGCTTTATTTTCACACATTGCATAATGCCAAAAAGGCATGACAAGTTTTGTATTACTGAACCATTTGTAAAGCACAGGCTTTTAGAAACTATTTCTTATATGCAGCCTTTTTTTGCATAGATTTTCTTTTCTTTTTTAGGACCTCAATATCTGAGGCTTTCCCAGTTTGCTGGGTTTTTTTGAGTGAGATCATAAATATTATTCAGTATTACAAGAACAGGAGGATGTCAAAAGCTGCAGACTGAGAACAAAGCACTGTTTATTTTAATGCCATAATTATGTGGTAATTGGAAGTCATCAAGCAACAGCAAGTTCACCAGAGCACAGAAGTTTTAGGATTATAACACCAAAACAGTGGTTGTCCAAACATCAGAACTACCCATGATGGGCTGTTTGAACGTGGATCAAAATTTCCCCTTATTTTCAGGCAACCACTGAAACTGAGTAAAAGCAATACCTCCAGAACACGGTAGAAACAGTTCAGGAAGTTCCTGTTAAGAACTTACATAGAATCATGGAATCACAAGGTTCAAACAGACTTTCAAGGTCATTAAGTCCAACCGTACCTGTCCACTACTAAACCATACCCTTGAGCACCTCAGCTACCCATCTTTTAAATCCCTCCAGGGATGGGGACTCGACCACCTCCCTGGGCAGCTGTTCCAGTGCCTGATAATCCTTTTAGTTAAGAAACGATTCCTGATAACCAGTTCTTGGCACAACTTGAGGCCATTTCTGCTCTTCCTGTCAACTGATACTTGGGTGAAGAGACCAGCACTCTCCTTACTCCAACCACCTACCAGGAAATTGTAGACAGTGATAAAGTCTTCCCTCAGCCTCCTCTTCTCCAGGCTAAACAACCCCAGCTCTCTCAGCCGTTCCTCATAAGACCTGTTCTCCAGCCCCCTCACCAGCTTCACTGCTCTTCTCTGGACTTGCTCCAGAGCCTCAACATCCTTCTTGTGGTGAGGGGCCCAGAACTGAACACAGGATTCGAGGAGCGGTCTCACCAGTGCCAAGTACAGAAGGAGAATAACCTCCCTGGACCTGCTGGCCACGCCAAGATGCCATTGGCTTTCTTGGCCACCCGGGCACACTGCTGGTTCATGTTCAGCCAGCTGTCAGCCGACACTCCCAGGTCCTTCTCTGCCAAGCAGCTTTCCGGCCACTCTTCCCTAAGCCTGTAGCACTCCTTTCCTTCCCCTCAGCACTCATTCATCCCCTTGCCCTAGTTTACTGTCCAAGTTTTAAAAGAATTTCTGAACCTCTAAAATACTTATTATCTATATTTTCAAGGCCTTCTTAGAAGCATGAAAAGAGCAGGATAACTACCATCACACTTTGATGAGAGAGTTGACTCATATTGTACACAAGACAACTGCTCATTACAGAGGAACCATGGAAACCTCCAGAGGAGGGATTCCCATCCCAGCAGCGCACACTTGTGGTGGGACAAGATGTAAAGCCAAACTTGCTATCTCTACATTCTCCCCTCTTTGCTCTCCTTTCACAACTATTTGGAGAGGAGACTGACAGAGGCCAGGAAAGAGGTAACAATGACTGCAACCTGGCAATCACCATCCTCCTCCATTAAACCTACACATGAAGTTCCACTCTCCCTTTGCCATAAACAACAGTGTCCCAGTGTGTCCAGCTGATGGTAACTCTGCTTCTGAACCTCCTTGCTCAGCCCACCTATTCAACTGGTCTCTCCTACACCTACTTAAAATCCCAAATCTGGGAGGCTGATCCACGGCATAACGAGGTCACAGCCCTCAGATGCTCAGAAGTCAGCGTACTCCACATTAGCTTTCCACACAGTAAATAATTTTCTTTAAGAGTAAAATCAACTAAACAAATTTACTTGAGGACACTGTAGGGGCCATATGTGAAATAAACTTACTTACTACAGCTATCAGTACAGCATTAAACACCATTTACTAATTATGCACAGAATAGAGATCAACAGCTTTTTGACAAGCACAGCTACAAAAGACTGATTGAGGGCCACAATGACAGAAACAGTCAAGCATAAGTACTTCTGAGTGAAGAAGCCATTAGGTACAGAAAGATTAGACAGAACAGCTAGCATGGAAGTACAAGCAGAATTCAAAAGAAAACGTGAAGTCTCCCCAGCCTCTCAAGTGCAAAAGCCTGAAACAATAGCCTTAGCATATTAAATAGAAGGTGAAGTTTTAGCAAGTAAGGCGTGTGTAAGATGACTTACCAGCACAGGTCCGATAAAGTACTGGATAAAAACAACAACAGGAACCTCTAGCAAGATTAGAAATCGCTAGAAAGAAATCACATTGTTTCTGAAGTTGTATGCACAGACTTCGAATACTAATCAGCAAGGTGATTTTTTGTAACATAACACCTTGAAAGTTAATCCTGAACTTGAATTTTAAGTGGATTCCTTTAATTCCAGAAAGCTGTGTCAATGCTTTGTCAAAACTGAAAATAAACATGATCAACAAAAGCAACAAAAAGCATTCTAATGGAGACAACAGGGCAGTACCAATCCACTGGGATTACAGAAAGCACTAAAATCAAAGCTAGAAAAGACACTTAAAAGAACTTGTTAAAAATATGGGACAGTGAGTACTCACCACTGAAAGAACATCCTAACTTGGATAGCAAATCATGGTCATTAATCATGGTCATTAATTCAAGATGCCAGTGGGAAGGGCTGATTCTCTGACACAACCAGATCACTAATACATACTTAAATGGTCATGCTAAGAAAATTAGCGCTCTCACCTGTGAAAACTAAAACATGGCTTTAAAACAACAGAAGGCACAGTCTTCTAACACAAAGAAGTCCATCATGAAGCAACCGTGTATAGGTATCAGGTATTCGCGAACTTCTGGTACTTTTCAACAGTGATTAAAAGGTCAGTGAACAAATGAGGCTCCACAATGTAATTCAGAGCAAGGACCCAGATGCTGAGCATGCAATCCCACAGGAACTCAAACCCATTTAAATCCAAACTACTGCAACCAAGGTTTTCCTGACTAGTGATCACAAGCTCTGCTCTCCTTCCTGCACTGACAGTTTTGGATGTAGCAGTGAGTGAGCACAAAACCATCATAGAATAACCAGGTTGGAAGAGACCCACCGGATCATCGAGTCAAACCATTCCTATAAATCACTAAACCATGCTCCTCAGCACCTTGTCCACCCATGCCTTAAACACCTCCAGGGAAGGTGAATCAACCACCTCCCTGGGCAGCCTCTTCCAGTGCCCAATGACCCTTTCCCTGAAAAATTTTTTCCTAATGTCCAGCCTAAACCTCCCCTGGCGGAGCTTGAGGCCATTCCCTCTCATCCTGTCCCCTGTCACTTGGGAGAAGAGGCCAGCACCCTCCTCTCTACAAACTCCTTTCAGGTAGTTTTAGAGAGCAATGAGGTCTCCCCTCAGCCTCCTCTTCTCCAGGCTAAACAACCCCAGCTCTCTCAGCCGTTCCTCACAAGGCCTGTTCTCCAGCCCCTTCACCAGCTTTGTTGCTCTTCTCTGGACTCGCTCCAGAGCCTCAACATCCTTCTTGTGGTGAGGGGCCCAGAACTGAACACAGGATTCGAGGAGCGGTCTCACCAGTGCCAAGTACAGAAGGAGAATAACCTCCCTGGACCTGCTGGTCATGCCATTTCTGATCCAAGCCAAGATGCCATTGGCCTTCTTGGCCACCTGGGCCACTGCTGGCTCATGTTCAGTCGCTGTCAACCAACACCCCCAGGTCCTTCTCCTCCAGGCAGCTTTCTAGCCAGACTTCTCCTAGTCTGTAGCACTGCATAGGGCTGTTGTGCCCCAAGTGCAGGACCCGGCATTTGGCCTTGTTAAACCTCATGGCATTGGACTCAGCCCGGCGGTCCAGCCTGTTCAGATCCCTTTGGAGCCTCCCAACCCTCCAGCAGAATGACACTTCCACCCAGCTTAGTGTCATCTGCAAACTTGCTAAGGGTGCCCTCAATGCCTTCATCCAGGTCATTGATAAAGACACATTGAACAGGGCTGGACCCAGCACTGAGCCCTGGGGAACCCCACTTGTCACTGACCTCCAGCTGGATTTAACTCCATTTCCCACCACACTCTGGGCCCGGCCATCCAACCAGTTTTCCACCCAGGAGAGTGTGCGCCTGTCCAGGCCAGAGGTGACAGTTTCTGAAGCAGAATGCTGTGAGAAACTGTGTCAAAGGCTTTACTGAAGTCCAGGAAGATACATCCACAGCCTTTCCCTCATCCAGCAGCCGAGTCACTTTGTCATAGAAGGCGATCAGGTTAGTTTGACAAGACCTGCCTTTTGTGAACCCGTGTTGACGGGGCCTGATCACCCGGTTCTCTTGCATGTGCTTCATGATGGCACTCAAGATCACCTGCTCCATGACTTTCCCTGGCACTGAGGTCAGACTGACAGGCCTGGAGTTCCCTGGATCCTCCCTGCGACCCTTCTTGTAGACGGGCACAACATCAGCCAGCCTCCAGTCCAGGGGAACTTCCCCAGTCTTCCAGGACTGTTGGAAGATGATGGAAAGGGGTTTGGCCAGCACATCTGCCAGCTCCTTCAATACCCTTGGATGAATCCCATCCGGCCCCACAGACTTGTGAGTGTCTAGTCGGGCTAGCAAGGCTCTGACCACCTCCTCTTGGATCATGGGAGCCTCATTTTGCTCCTCTAGCTCCTGGGTTTGTACACAGAGGGAACAACTTTCTTTACAACTAAAGACTGAGGCAAAGAAGGCATTAAGTACCTCAGCCTTTTCCTCATCCCCTGTCACTGTTGTTCCTTCTGCGTCCAATAGGGACTGTATGGTCTCCCTAGTCCTCCTTTTATTATTTATATATTTATAGAAAGATTTTTTGTTATCTTTCACAGACTTTGCCAATCTGCTTTCTAGTTGAGCCTTAGCCCTTCTGATTTTTTCTCTACACAATCTCACTTCCCTCCTGTAGTCCACCCAAGACGCCTGTCCCCTCTTCCAGAGCCCATAAACGTTTCTCTTCTTCTCAAGATCTCTCTGTTCAACCAAGCTGGTTTCTCCCCTGCCAGCTTTTTTTCCGGAACATGGGGATGGCTTTCTCCTGAGCTGCTAGGATTTCCTTTTTGAAGAGCTCCCAGCCCTCATGGGCTCCCTTGCCCTTAAGTACTGTAATCACATCACATCATCACAAAATAAAATTATCAGTTCACAGCTATCCAAAGTAGTCCCCTGCTTGTTAAACGCCAAGAAAACTAGTCACATTTACACCAGGATAAGCCACCAAAAAAAACCCGTTGTCCCCAGCTACCACACTACCTGCCCACTTCTTACTTTGTTGGCTAGTTTTACACTTGGATCAACCTTCTGAAACAGTTCAAATGCACCAGGAGATGGACATGAGCAACTCCCCTCAGCAGCAATGTTGGTTTATGCTTTTAACATAAAAAGAATAGCTTTAACACTATTCTAAAGAGATGTGTACATACAGTTTAGATTGCAACAGTCAATGTTCATAAGAAACCTTTCTCCTGTCATAATTCACAATCAGCAATTCTTCTATCAACATTTTTACCTACCCACAAAAAGCAACCAAGACACTTGGCAGTAGCTCGTTGTATCTTCTAGTGAGTCTAAAGGAATAGATGTTCTTGCAGTCAATGAGCACGTTAAGCACAAAAGCAAATAACAGATATGAGGCAAAGAACAAAATTACTGCCCTGCCTCATGTAAATTCTCGTAACATCTCCTCACTTCCCTTTTGAACTCAGATCTACAAACAACAGCCTGAAGTATCAAGTCAGCATTGCTTACTCATTTCTGTTTCAGGAAACCAGGACCGGGGAACTATGTCTACAGTTGATTCTGATCAACATTCCTGCTACTATCCATCTAACATAATTTTCAACCATGAACTATTTAAAACATTGTTTTGTTTCCTTTAACATCGCAACATTGTTCAATTGTGTACTGTTGGGCTTTTTTCCCTGTTCTCTGGCACACCTCCCTCTGCTGTTCATGTCAGCTATCACTGACACAATTCACATTTTCTCTTTTGGACTGATTACTACAGAAGTCAACACTTACACCCTGGCAGGCAGGGAGTTTTGTTTCCACTAAAACCCCCTGGGAGTTCAAGACACTTATAAGGACACGATTAAGTCTTTACTCTGGTACCATCCCTGTTCTTATTCAGAACGTTTCTTCCCCAAACACAAATGCACGCACACGAGAAAACTGTGTAGCACCACAACTGGGGCAGGCCTAGCCCATTAACTTAATAGGCTGTTTTGTAAAACATCCAGCTGCCTGAGCTTGCAGACCTAAAACCTTCCAACCGTAAGACAGGTGCTTTATTTCAAAATACAGATTTTCACATTGACAGGTTTAAATTAGATAAAGACACTTTGAGGTTAAGAAAAAAAGCCTCAAAATATCTGAATGGAAAAGGAAATGCAGACTGGAAGGGCAGACAACACCCTAGATTTGTGCTTATCTCCCACTACAAAGTCACTGAAAAGCCTTGGCCTCTGCACTAGAAATGCAGAGGCAGCCAGCCACCCTGCAGATGCCAAGGTGATGTCCTTAAGCCTTATGAAGAGATAAGGAGGCTAAGTTTGTACTTTAGGTATTCCACATTATCAAAACAAACGCCAAAATTATATTTAATAATTGAAATCACTTTTATCTTACTAGTCATCATAAAGCTAGAAGCACCAGATCACCTATATACTCCATGTGCTCTAGTAATCATTCTTAGAAGGACATGCAGAAAACTTGTTATGTTTAAAAGAAAATACGTAACTTAGGTTAAAACTAAATTCTGTTTAATCTCAAAAGAAAAAGAAAAAAAGATTTCACATGACAGCTTCCTAACTGATACAGAAATTACTACAGCAAAACTACACAGACTTCAGATAATGACCTCCAGAAGGTCTGCTCTACACTCCTGTTTTAGAAAACACAACATCCTTACTAGATCTGGCAAAGAAAGTCCAAAATACATTGTGCCACCTGTTCTAAGCTTTTAAAACAAGAAAATGTTTAGACATACAATTCTGATTACAGAAGCTCAACTTCTTTCAAGGATAGCATACTTACCTAAAAATGCTACAAAAAAAAGATAACAATAATAAAAGCTGGACTACAGGAAGGTATTTACAAAAAGAGTAAGCTGCTTTGCCTTCTCATTCAGCTAGCAAACAAAAAGAAATCCAAGAGGCTCATCATTACGTTGTTTAAGTCCAAAGTTTAACCATAATGCTTTTCTTTCATTTCTATCTCTGTTTTGCTAGAAAAACAATCCCTGTCAGCATCCACATTTATGGCATGCTCACATTGCTCTGGAAGAGTGAAAAGGAAGAGAACAGAGGAACAGAATTAAAAGGGACAAATCCATTTTCACTTTGCAAACCCAAAGAATTGCTACACATGACTCCACAACAAATTCTACAACGACTCAAGTCCAACAGTCCATCTAGCTGCTATCCCATTATCAGCTATGGTCAAGTAGATAAGAGTACCAAGAACTAAAACCACAGTGCAGATTCTCTGGACACTCCTGGTCTTCAGCTATTTGTGGCTCAAAATTCCTCAGCTGAAGATAATTTACGTACATCAGAACCCTCAGTGGTTTCTCCTCTCCTTGCTGTGTTTCTTCTCAGGTTGAAATTGTGAAGTCTGTGTGTAATTTTTCAGCACCCACAACATGAATGAATTCCTCAGGTAAACTACACGTATGATGAACCACCTCTCTAAGTTAATTCTGAATCTACTGATTTCATTTAATATTCATACTTGTTTTGAGTGATTAGTCAATTTCCTCACAGAACCGTCTCTGCAAATATGTCTACCCTACACCCACTTGGCCCTGTCGAGAAGTCCTATTCTGCTTGTCCCTCACACCTTATAAATGCAGCGTTCCCAGTACCTTTGGAAGCCCTTACTAGCTCTAACACATCTTTTCCAACACTGGATGGAGGCTGGTGAGAGCATCATACCTTAAAATGTGAGAACAGCACAAAACAGCAGTATAAAAAGATTTGTGTGTAGAAAGTTTGTCAATGCATCTGTAACGCTGCAGCTGGTTAAAACGCAAGTGGGGAAATACTTCCAGAGATGACAATCCTAAAGACATAACCACCTTCCACTATAACTCCTTCACAAGATTCTGTTTCAGCCAGTTACAAATCCTGGCAAGTACTTTGCTGCAATTACTATCAATCATCATTATATCCTTTTTTACATCTAAATTAAGCTCATTCCAGAAATCCAGCTCTGAAAAGAAAGATTCCTGTGAAGGACACCCTAAAAAAAAAGAGAAATTCATTGACTCTTTTCCAAGCCAATGCTTACATCTTCAGTTTAGCAAGCAAAGATTGAGGGTAGTGCCATTCCAGCTGGGATGCGTCCTGCAACACATCCCGTGATGCAGTTTTGCTTTCTGTTAATCAGTCAATAACACATATCTACTTCAAATCCCTGATCCACATACCAGCAACCAGTGGTGTTTACTGAACACCTATCCTATAAAGTAGCAAGGAATGTCACACTGTCATTAACAGAGTATCTACTGCACAAGAAAGCTACAACCTAGAGCAGTAAGGCTGAAATACTTATCAGGTATACTTAGTATCAGGGTTTTTCCACTTCAGAAAAGAGCATATTATCACCCCCCAGTGTCAAACCCATTTCTGCTACTTTCAGTCCATACAACTTCTTTAAAACTATATTAGGTTATTAAAAATTAAAATTAGGTTGTTCTATTGCAAAGCAGTAACACAACAGCCCAGCGAAACTTCCCCTAGAAAGCAGCCAGTAAGATAACTCCAGCCTGAGAAGGCAGCTTAAAATAGAGAGATAGTGCATTGCTCAGTTATTAGATGACCCCTAATTTCGTAGCTGATGCCTAGATTCCTACACAAGCACTGCATGAAACATTTCTAAAAAAGGGTTCTGTTGTGATTAGCAGCAATCTATTTACTTCCAGCTGAAGTACTTGATCCCATATCTCACTATTCTGTGCAACAGAAAAGGCAGGCTACTGAATTAAATGGCAGGAAACTTTTTTTATTTCTACTAATGTCCAAAGAAAGAAGACTGCGCATCCCTGAAATAGTAAGAACTGATTTACACAGCTCTATACAACCCCCTGCACATTTCAAGGGCTCCCATTATAAAATTAAATTAGGTATTTCCTGCCACAGAATACACACACTTGTAATATAATGATCCTGAAGTCTTTCAACGGGTTTATCACAGACAGTTAAGAACACTTCATTAAGATACTTTGCCCACATGGATGTACAGTCTCCACCAGATATAGCTGAGAAATGCAGTAATACTATGTATGCTATTCCAGAGAACATAAATTGGTTGAAGTTGTTCTTGTTTCTTCAGACAGATATGTCCATTTGATCTGATGATTAGGTGCTTTGGCTCGAGACAGAAAATCTCCATCTAAAAGGCTACAGTGCTGACAGAAGCAGCGTATTTTTCATTAGGTTACAAAGCAAAAAGACTCCATTTGAAATCAACCTCTAAGTTTAAATAATTTTTTTAACATCCTTTTATAAAATAAATACCAAAATACTTACATTCCACCTAGACCAAAACCACACCTTTCCCTACAAAGCTACCTGTTTGCACACAACATTCCACATTTCCTGATTCACATGCACAACCAGGTAATTCTGGCTACCCTCTGGAAGGTACATGTCTTTGCACCTTTCCCAGTCCTTCAAGATGCAGATCCAGAGACAATGAACTTGAATGTACCTGTCTTGAGTGCCTGGTTACTGGACATTCCAAAGAGAAAAAGAAAAAATTGTCCTTTGAAGGCAGATTTTTCTCCAAGACAGACGTTACTTCTTAAGTATGTTAACTCTGCTGTGCACGTTATCAATTTAACTTATCTGATATCCAGTTCCCCACATAATCTGCCCTGTACTTCAACTGCTCATTTTCATTCCTCCTGCTCAAGGTAAAACCAAGCCTGTTTCAACTCCATACTATGAAAATCTAAACTAACCAAACATCACTTGATTCCATACTGAATCCATTATCAAAATCTTTCCTATCTCGTCTACACAATAAGAACAGAGTCGTACCTAAGACTCTGCAGTATTCTTTCTCCACAATTCTCCTCTTTCCCATGCCAAATTCCTTCTCTTACTGAAAAAGCCTCTAAGGCAGCTTGTACTTTCTCTGACTGGTACCAAAGACAGAAGGGAAACCTGACAACCTGACCTGCCCCAAAGAAATGGCACAAACACACATCAAATCCCTTTCCATAAGCCCTACAGATGGAATCTTGTACTCTCCTGCTGCCAAGGTACACGCTGAGGAGCCCAGAGCACTCCCACTCACAATAGACAGGCATGAGTTGATGTGGGAAAAAAGCTCTCCACAGCCAGAGGACACCAGATTGCTACATGGGAAACTACCATAAAAGCAATTTCTGTCAACTCATTTGAACTGTTCTGAGACCAAGACATAACTAGTGGTAAGGGATGACAATATTCCTAAATTAAAGGTGACTGAAGTGCTTATGGAATCAAAGAATAACCAACAAACGTTTAAAAAAAAAAGGTGTTTTTAAAAAAAAAGAATTTAATTTCAGGACATGAAATCAGTGCCAGTCCCACATCAATGCCACCACCTCACCTCTCCCACGGCCACGTTTCCCGCGGTCCGAAGGCCTGTCTCCTTGATTGTTGTCCACTCCGTTTTCTTCAGCTCTAACTGTGGAGAGAGGACAGCTTAAGAGAAATTTTAGCAACTCACACCTGAGACTTCATAACCATCTGCTGAACCTGAACCCCAAAAGAAAAGGCAAGACTGTAGAGTGGGCTGATCAACATATCTCAGTCACCCCTCCTCTTTGAAGGTGTGGCTACAAGCAAGTAACATTTACTTTGCACTGGACAATAAGAAAGCAAAATATCTAACAAGAGGGAAATATCCCTCAGAAGAGAATTCTGGTTTTATGAATAAAAAGTGCAGTGATTTGCAGCCTATACTACTAAATTGATTATGGCCTTACCTCTGTAACAAGGTAGGGAATACAGCTGCCTCATCCTATGCTTCCTTAGTAACACTCTGGGTGGCAATAGTAAAAGAATAAGGGATAATGAAGAACGACTCTTCTCCTGTCTGCCCACACCACATCCATGTACAAACAAGGAAACTTGAAAGAAATCTCCTCTGTACTTAAATCACAGCATAATAACTGGCTGAAGGTGAGGTGTTGGGAAAGCACAGCAACTTAAATACTGTGTGGAAAACTCCTGAGGAGGCACTCTGAAAGAAGGCTACTTCCTTGATGGAAAAACAAAGTAGGCTGTCCACTTAAAACACTGCTGAGATTTTGTACCACACAGCTTCTCCTTATGGCAGCAATAAAATCATTAATGCCTGGACACAAAGCTGGGAAGAGAATATCGAGATTTGTTAACCATCTGAAAAATCTCTAATTCCAGTTTATAAAAGAAACAGGCAGCATCTGTCTCAGGCAAAAACTTTGCCTCCCAATTTCACAGAGTCACAGAAGGACTCGAGTTGGAAGAGACACACAAGGATGATCGAGTCCAACTCCTATCCCAGCAAAATTTACACCATGTGTCTGACTGCATTGTTCAAATGCTTCTTAAATATTGTTAGGCTTGGAACCACAACTGCTTCCCTGGGGAGCCTGTTCCAGTGCTGCACCACTCTCTGAGCATGGTTTCACTTTGGTGGATTCAATTTAAATTTGTTCTATGTATAGCTGCAAATTTTATTAATGTTTTTTCCTATCTTGACATTACTCTATTCTACTAAGACTCACAGTGCCTTTACTGGCACAAAATTTCAATATATTCCAATAACTAATTAGAAGAGCTGGCTAATATCGTAAGTATTTTTCCTGCTTGTAAGCAAAATCTAAACATGCTTGTTCCACTCTGGTTTCTCTGCTCACCTATCAGTGTTGTCTCTGGCCCTTAAAGAAAGGAATGCAGCCTTGATACTAATAATAAAAGTTAGAGAAAAAGCAACATGTATCAAATGGCAACTCAATGTGAATACCCAACTTAGAAACATCAGTTTGCTTTTGTGCAATGTGTGCATCTGTATAAACTGTAGCGAATTTGTAACTGTTTCAACTCAGAAGAATTACTGCTGTGGTAGAAACTAGCCTTTCGTCCCCTTATGTCAGTAAAATATACCAGAGACTAATAATGACCCCAGTCTTTTCATTCCCCTTATGAGTAGATGAGAACTTACTCGGGTTCTCCCACTCATAAAAGGCCACAGAGTCAAAACTGCTTAAGTTTCTCATTAAAAGAAACAAAAAGTTTATCAGCTATGCAGCAACACATTTACTCTCAGGCAGTCTTAAAAAGACGCAATTCCTAAACTTATGAAAAGAACAGCAATTTGTACAAGATCAATTAATAAAACCAGGACAGAAATTGAAATTAAATTGACTGTCTCTGAACAAGCACAGACCATCCCAAAAAAGTCACTTAGATCAAGCATACCTGTTGCATTAACAAGTTAGGACCCCTTTGACGCAAAGCTACAAGCCAGACAGGATTTACTCCATTATGCACTTTCTCTCAACTCAGCCAGTATCAGCTGCAAGAAAAGTGTCTGAATCTTTAAAAATAAACCCCTGTACGTACACTCTCGGCCACGGCTACCTCCTCTTCCTCGTCGGTTGGAACTTCCCCTTCCGCGACTCACTTCTCTGTCTCCGCGTTTATCTCTGTTCTCTTTGTTTTCTAAAGATTCCTTTCCAAGACTTTTCTTCTTTCCCCCTACGGTTTCCCAGGAGGTCTATTTGGGTAGAACAGAATAAGATACTAAAGTCAAAAAAAGAAAGAGACAGCTCTCAGTGCATACTTCCATCTCAGATCCCTCCAGTTCACGTGAAAAAACAGGTATTCACTTAACATCAAATCCGTAAAACTTTGCAAACTACACGAATGGAAACACAGGCTTTATTTCTGGGAAGAGGTTGTCTTATGGGGTGTGAGAATTCCAAATATTTCTGATTATAGTGGATTTTTACAAGTGGAAGGAAGCCTATATACGACCATAGCGCAGAAAATCTGCAAAGCAAGCAACAGTTTCCCTCTCAAATACCTCCATAAATCTAGCAAAAGAGCATGCACAGAGCTTTTTTTTCCTCCCAAGGAAAATGAAGAAACTTTTCTAAGCACCACTGAACAAAAGCCTGATGAGAATAAGAAGTAGAGAAAAACATTACCCAGACATGTTGCAATTCAAGCAATAAGAGACAGAATAGCAGAACAACTGGAAAAATCAGGGCCATAAGCCAGAGCATCCTTTCTTAACATCTACAGCTTATCACACACAGCAAAATGCAGAAGAAACTAGGTCTAAACAAAACAAAGAACCAGAGTCCAAACATTAGGCTTCATCTTTAAAATTGAACTCCATATTTAAAATAAATTCAGAGATCGTATTGGCTCCATAGGAGTATCTGTAGGAGTTGAAAATAAAATGACTAAACCACTTGCTAAGAATAGCGCAGCACCCCACGTATTATGCAATTGCATGGTTAGCCTGCTGAGCCATAGCTGCACAGCAAAGGAGGAGGAAGGCATCATTCACAAACCACTAAGGTGGCAGATATAAGTCCCCACCTCTAGGAGCTTATAGTCCAAGTAAAGTATTTCAGAAAGAAATCTACACATGCAAATAAGGCGCCATCAGCTGTGAAGCACTTAAGCCATGACCCCTGCCCAGCCCCTGCACCGCAAAGAAGACTGGCTATCAATACTTTTAGGTCCTGTCCTACCTCCTCTCACTTCAGACAACAGCAGCTCTGAAGACCTCACGAGGCTGGCAATGACCATGCTATCTAATGACATGCCAGTCCACGCTGCCTCTAACTAACGCTATCCAGAAAGCAGAAAACAAAGCAGCTTGCAAGCATAAATGCAATGTCTCTGTCTCCTTTAAGGTAATAACTACTAAGAGAATGCTTACAGTCTCTTTTTTTTTTTTTGAGATTCTATGTATGAGAAAGAAGCCTGAACTCACTTTTCAATTTGATCTCCAGCCCTGGAGACTACCCTGCCATAAGTCAACTTCAGTGATGTGCAGACAGCACAGATCAGAAGCACGAAACTTCACATATGAGCAACACTATGATGTTCATGCAACAGAAAATTGTTTCCTCCAGTAACTACTGCATGGCTTTGTCTGCCATTGACGGTGTAACTGCATCACACAACCACTCCTAGAGCTTTACAGACACTTCCCAGTAGGAAAAATAACTGCACTGACAACTGGAGAACCAACATAGTTCTGAATGCACTATCAATTCACTGATGGGCAGGGAGCCAAACGATCTTTGAACATTTTAAGAAACACCCAAAACTATATGATCCTGGAAAGCTTAAAAGGAAGAAGCCTCTCTGCAGTGAGGTTTTACATGATTTGGAAAAGGTCAGTAAAAGGATGATTATAAAAGCATCAAATCTGTGCTTTCCCACAATATAACTTTGAGGAAATCCTTGAAAAATAAGGTATGTCCTTTTAAGATAGAGGCCAGTGTTACCGCTGGGCATGGGAATCCATCACAGACCAAAGTTGCCTGGGCTTTTTAAGGGAGCTGACTGACTACAGTTTCAGCTGAGGATGCCTGAGGCAATCCAAGGTACAGTTGTGTGACTGATCTGCACAAACACATAACAGAGGCTTCTTACTAGCCCAATCTTAAATGGAAAGAAAAATAATTCAAAACATACCCTTTGTTCCATCTTCAGAGGCTTAGGAAGTAGAACATGGTCAGGCCTAGAATGGATCTTATGCATGCAGTAAGTTATATGAATATACAACTTGGGCAAAGAAACATCCCCTTCACTACTCTCATCCACAAGACACTATCCAAAGCCAGACTGTCACAACTGTTGCAAGTGAAAAGTCCTCACAGACTAACAGCCACACAGCACAAAGCCTTAAAGCCTTAAAGATCAAAACATAAGGGAAAAAAACAAAACAAAACAAAAAAAACCCACCAAACAAAAAAACCCCAGACAAAACTGGCAGAGTAACAAAGAAATTATAAACAGACATTCTAGCTATCACTCCTTGCTCTTCTAATTCTGGACAGACAAATCTTCTTCCAAATGAGGTAAAAAAAGGCTTATAGTGCATCAAAGCAGAGCGAAATGAGAAAAAGATTTGGGAATCTGTATTCAGGACTAGTAGTACCTCTGTTTCCAACTTTACATCAAATCCACAGTTAAACTCTTCTGGAGGGTAATGGCTTTAAAACAAACCCTTCAAGAAGGAGGCCCACAAACTTCCATAAATAAGAACAAATTTCTTCACATCCTTCAACTGACACTACGTCCTCCTTGAACCCTTCAAATTTTCTGCATTTGTTTGAGTTGCATTTTGTCTGCAGACAGCAGCGGGTTCAGAGTAACTTGTCAAAAGAGCAGAACACATAGGTATGTTGCTTTTAATTGATAAATGAGTTCAGAAACTTTCTTCCATGTCATAATTACTTATAACAAGTTGCCAGAAAACTATTTTCAACTAGAAAATAGCATATATGAGAAGTACAAGAGAACACAAACCAGCATATAACCCAAGACAGATTTAATCAAGGCAAGATGCTCTCTCCTACTCCCAACTCGCCAGTTCACTCAGTGTGATATACTGCTGTCTTTTAGATGACCTCAAAACTTATAAATGAAAGTCCCCTCAGTCAGAATGGTATGTGTCCTAGATTTAGGATGGGGGGGGTCAGTTTCCTCATTAACAATAAGCCAATAGTACACATCCTGACAAATCACAGGAAATACTCTATGTTCAGCATGAAGAATGGAAGTCCAAGTTTTTTTTTCCAATTCAGAAGAGACAATCTAATTTACTGCCTCGAATAAACTCTTAGAAGTCCCTCCAGCAAAAACTTCAACCACAGCAAGACATCTTTCCTGATATCTCTTGTGATAAAAAGAAATTGCTCTGTGCAACATTATAAGCAACATTACTTGTTATTATATACACATTGCTTAGTTTCCTTTTTCTGTTTTTCAATAAAGTCATGCAAATAAGCAACATGGCGAAAGGAGCAACTACTTGCTGTAGCCTTCATAAGCACCCTTGCCAGTGTAACTTTCAGGTGTGGAAATCTCACACTTCAACACTAGCAACACACACCTACAGAAACTGCATGGTATCTGCCGGCCCTTTCGGTTATAAAGATTGTCCTTCGTGGCAAACACTCAGACTTGGGTCCCAGGATTGTGGAGTTGCTGAAGAGTAACTAAAAACATTGAAGCAAAAAAACAGGCCCATGTCAGACAGAGCACTGAGTGCTGCTGCAGCGTTAAAATCACTGTGTGTAAATGAAAGCCAAAAGACTCTGCGAGACATAGCTGAACATCCATAACATTTCCAAGGTTCGGCCTATTCTAAGGTACACATGTAGTAGAGAAGCTGCCCTTTTGCTTCAAAAGGATTTGAATGGAGACATGGAAATTGAACACTTCTGAAATACAACTTTCCCCATCACTTCTTAGAAGCAGGAAGATACAGCAAACAGAAGTGGTGAAAGTAAAACTTTACCGTGTCTGAACTTCCTTCCAGCAGTATGTTGATTGCTCTGTTCACATCCCCATTGCAGTCATGTAGTGCCACTATGCACTCATCTTGGTTTTTCCCCGTCACTTCCATAAGCTGGTGGAAAAAGTCAGACACATTATAATATCTGAATTATTGTCATAAGAAAATAAGAGTTAGTATGACCACAGATTCCAAGGAAGTGCATAGCTACTGTGTCAGAGCAAACTCAAATCCTAACTAAAGGTATCTGCATTTTACAGATTCACCTGGGATTCAGACAAGACAAAAGAAATTAAATGGTAATCAAGAAAGCAGTCTTCTGCATCTTCTCCTTTAAGCTAGTGGCAAATGCTGCCACCTCAAAGACAGCGTTATAGAATCATAGAATAACCAGGTTGGAAGAGACCCACAGGATCATCGAGTCCAACCATTCCTATAAAACACTAAACCATGTCCTTTAGCACCTCGTCCACCCGTGCCTTGAGGGTAAAGTTGTAAAAGACCAGAATAGATCCAGTATCATCCTCTTTCTCTCCCCAAAGACTCCCCTCTGTATCATACCATGTGAGAACAAAGTAAGCCATGGCAGAGAACAGATCCATCTGGAAAAACATCCAGCTTAAGAAAAAGGTTATTTTTCAGCCAGATCAGCTTCCTCAACCCATTTCAGCTTAAAGGCCACACAAACGGCATCAGCCATGGCTGCCTAAGACAACCCGAATTGTGCTCCATGCACCTGCAGTGCACATCCTGATACGTGCAAGGCAGGAATAATGCACTCTGTCATGGAACACATGCAGCAAACTCACTCAAAGGAAAAAAAAAATACGAGCTAGAAATACACGTAAATACTGGAGATCTCCTATGCAGAATTTAATTCTTACCCACCTGACCAGCACAGGCACAGGCACTATTGATAAGGGTCCTTTGGCTTCAGGAAGTACAAGACTTCACTTCCGCCACAGCAGCAGAACAAGTTTGTAACAAAAACAACAAAAAGCACTTGATATTTCAGAGAAGGTTTTACAGCAGAAAAAAAATTCCAAGAAATCTACTTCTTTGCTGCATTAATGCTAATCATTCTCTCCTTCTGGATGCACTCCTAAGGTCGTCATGAGTTTTGATGCATTCACTAGAACAAATCACCCATACCCACAGCAGAACAGGGATCTGGATTCTCAGTACTTGTCAAATTAATGCTCTCAGCTATAATTGGGTAATGGAAGCTCGAGTATCTACACCTGAAACTCAACATGGTACAGGAAATGGTGTGAGATTTGATTTTCACAGTGTAATTTTATCATTTTTACACATGCACAGATCTGGGAGGTCACTTTTTTTTTTAGAAATAACACTTAAATCCACCTTTAAGCTACACACCTTTAAGCTATAAATAGATTTTTTTTTTAGTTTTCCTGAAAAACAGCCAAGATGTTAGCAAACTCAGTTTACACAGCTGGTACACTTTTCCTATGTGCGTGTACATGTGGACAAGCTGAATGCACTCTATTCTGATGATCATTAAGCATCAGGACTGTACTAGAGACCTAGAGTCTGGAAGAGACATCAGCACAAATGAGTTCTGGCTTGAAGGCCTGTCTACAAAGACAAATACATTGGTGTAACTATACAGCCAGATCCCTATTACCACACAATTTCTTGTAAACAGACTTTACAGTGCAATAAAAGCACCTTCTCTAGTTAAACTCACATCCTTCTAAAAAAGGTTTCACCTAAATCAGAAACAGACATTCAAGCTCCAAAATGCAAACCAGCTTTAGAGCCCCTTATTGCAGGGCATAACAACTCTGTATCGTAAGAAACATACTTGTTTCACTTTATCTTCAAAATCTGCATCATTCTTATCGTAGATCATCTGAGCAAGGCGAATCTGTTCTGCTGTTGCCTGAAAAAAAGCAAACATCCAGTTAAGGACAGAAAAAATAACAATACGGTTTTTGAAACTATTTCCTGATGTCATGATATTTTTATCTCCAGATTCTCAGAAAGAACATACACAAGAAGAACAGAGGTGCTATGGGGAGTGGGTTAACATCTAGTCTGTGCCAATTTTACAGTTAAATAGTTAGCTGGGACAGAATCAATTCCAAGAAGTTACCATGCATTTGAATCACAGTTAAAGCTCACCACGTAGACAAGACAACCAAGTAATAAAATAGCATTTACTGCAGAAACCTACACTTCAATATTATTATTTTTACACTCATTTCATATCTGCTTGTACTGGGTCTGCATCCCAAGGCTGTGGTAGAGGTGGAGGCTGCAGGGGTGGTTTCTGTGGGAAGGTGGCAGACGCTTTCCCTGTGTCCCCCAGAGCCAGTGCCAGCTGGATCCAAGATGAACCCACTGCTGGCTAAGGCCAACACCATCAGAGACAGTGTTAGTGAGTAAGCAATAACACATTTAAGAAGGTAAACAACTGCTGAATAACAGCAGCTGGGTGAGAGGAGTGAGAACATCTCACCAAAACAATCCCACAGACACCAAGGTCGGGGAAGAGGTGTTCCAGGCACCAGATTACTGTGCAGCACCTGGTGAAGGCCACAGTGAGGCAGGCTGTGTCCCTCCTGCCCATGGAGGTCCACGGTGGTGGAGCAGATATCCACCTGCAGCCCGTGGAGGACCCCCCACTGGAACAGCTGGATGCCCAAAGGAGGTGGCAGCCTCGTGGGAAGCCCACGCTGGAGCAAGGTTCTGGCAGTACCTGTGTTCTCAGGGAGAGAGGAGACCACAATGGAGCAGGTTTACTGGCTGGACTTGTAACCCCACAGGGGACCCATGCTAGAACAGTCTGTTCCTAAAGGACTGCACCCCAAGGAAAAGGCCCACGCTGGAGTGGTCTGTTCCTGCTCGTACAGAGCAGCTTTGGTGGGCACCTGGCATTCAACCAGGGTCAACCCACCACACTACCCCTCCATAGTTCAAGTTTTATAGCTACAAATTGGCAACAGTATTTCTAAATTAACCACATTTCCAATGATTCCTGCTCACATCATCTTCCATGACTGTCCCAACAACCACCTGACTCTGAGCACTTCAAAGCAGACTAAGTCAGGCCTCAAGATTTTGCCTGTGAGCAGCTGCACTTGTTTTCTTTATAAGCAAATACTGGTCTCTGAAAATACCAAAGGATCTTGTTATCAATGAAATATTTGGTGCTCCTATAATGCTTCTGGACCACAAATCCATTCTGGCAACTTCTCCAAAAGCCGAAAGACTAAAATGAATGGATGGAGTTAAGTGCCCTAAATCCAAATAGGCTGTAGGTGCTGCAGAGAGAAAGCAATTCAAGAACACTAATGTCTCATCATACTGGCCACTCCTCATAGCATGGCCTTTGCAGTCTACTTGAACTGCAGTCCTATAAGTATACCAAAAATAACTCAAATGAATAATTAATAACTCTGTGATACATGGTCAAAGGCAGGCAGGTTGGAACGAGATCATCTTTAAAGTGACTTCCAACCCAGAGCTGGAACTCTGATCCTGGACTTAATTTGATTTCTGCTCAAACAGAAGAGGTTTCCATCTCATGCTTGAGAAGTCTGATACTGAAGACAGACAGGACCCAAAACGCAAGTTGATGCTCTGTGGAAGCCTTCTTAGTTGAGAAGGGAACCACCTCATCTATTGAAATTCTTGACAGAAACGATTCACTCGAGATGGTTGGCTGAATCTCACCTTTCGAAGTCTCACTTCACAGGACAGCCAGATAAAATCCTGCACCTGATTAGTTCCAACATTATCAGCCCCAAACCACTTCACTTTTGGAGTTCACCACAAATACAAGCTCTAGAGAAGGTTGCCATGCATAAGTGCTGAGAAGAATCTAAAAATGACTCCACCACACACCACCAGCTGCTTGTTTTTCTGAGAAGTTACCACAGCTGTCCCAGTTTCTGGAGGGAAGTGACAATTTCTGTGTTCAGAGGCAATGTTACAGGACAATTAGCGTTTGTAACAGAGTTAAGTACCCTGTGCTACTTCATATTTTCAGAGTATCACAATAACAGCTTCATAGTTCAGTCAGTAACAGAGGACAGCCTCCTCTGGAATTCTTCACACCAGCCCTGGTGCCACCCTCCATGAAAGCCTCACAGTCAGTGCGGTGCTCTGTGTGACTGGGCTCACCCCCAGCGTCTGCTGAGAGCTCAGCAGAGAGAAAAAACAAAAGGTCTGCTCATTTCAGGAGTAAAGCCTTGTTGATCCATGTTCTTCTCCAACTTCAGCCCTCTCAGGCCCAAAGCAACTTTTAAGCTAGTAAAGAGATTTCCTTTAGAGATATCCAGAGCAAAACCATTCAATGTAATCTCTGTAGAGACATGACTGCATCTTTCCAGAAGGAGGAAACCATTAAGATTCTATTTTCTCTGTAAATCAACTTTTTTAATTTTAAGGTGTTTTTTTTAAATAAAAAATATACCAATTCTATAACAATATCAGATACATGATAGTATGTTCAGTTTTCCTATGTAAGCAAAGAGGTTAGAACACAAGTAGGTGTAATTCGGCTAAAATTTCTGCCAGTGGATCACACCCAGATGGAATTGAAGATTCAGAAGAAAAAAATAACAATAAAAGCCCACTAGATGTGTTTTTAATACACAAGCACTAAATCAGTGTCACAGATGTTTAGTTTTTCCCCCAGTGACTGGTGGTTCTTTCTTTTTTAAGGCACCATTGTTGCAAGTAACACTGTAGCATTCTATAAGAGTTAAGTTTTAATTGCAAGTTAGAAAATAATACTGTCTAAAGACAGCTAAAACTTTACTCAACCTTATGTGATATGTTGGGCTGGTGCAAAAATAGTTGTCATTTTTGTCTTCGTAAACTGTGGTGCTTCTTTCAGATTAAACTTTTAACTGTGCTCACATAGTATACAGTTTTAAAGTGCAAAATTAGCTGTACTTAATTATACTAATATTTTTGGAGTTTGTAACTGTTTATTTTTTTCTATTACCCTAAGCCTGACAAGTGGTTACTGCTGAACAAAAATCAAAAAAGTCAACATTACAAAGTCTGCTCTGAGTTTATTATTTTCTGCAACGCATGTGACACAAAATGAATTCTATACGACAAGGGACCGTGTTCCACACAGTGGCTGGAGCAAGGTGAAGCACCACAACACATCCCAAGACCAAAGCTGCATCCAAAGAAGGTTACAGTCACTGTTAGGTGGTCAGCAAGTGGAATTACTAAAACTTCTTCAATCACAAAACCATCACCACAGAAAAGGACTACCAGGAAATCAACAAAACGCACTAATAACTCCAATGTTTACACCCAACGCTGGTCAACTGAAAAGGACCGATTCTTGCCCCTGACTACATCCAACCACAAGTCTCGTAAATGACTCTGCAGATGCTGCACAAATTGGGCTACAAAACCTCACCTCACTCAGCTTCCTCACCAGACCTCTCTCACACAGATTATCACATTTTCAAGCATCTCAACAACTTTCTGCAAGCAAAGTTTTTCACAAACAAGTAGCAGCCCATAACACCTTTGAAGAATTCATCAGTTACAGGAGTCCAGGATTCTGTGTTACCAGAACAGACTTGTTTATTCTTGGTAAAAATGTGTAGATTCTAATGCTTAATAAATAATTAAAAATTTGATTAATAAATATTATTCTAGGATGAGATTTACTGCTTAGAAGTTGATGGTTAAAAAACAATTATTTTTGCACCATCCTATTTTTGCAGCATAATAGTGAAGGAAATTTTTAACTAAGAACTTCAAATTACAAGAAAACAGAACTGTGTAAACCACAATATTCAGTGAAAGTGACAGTTACAGGTCTAGATCTTGCAATAAAATGATGTATTTATTATCCAGAAGCAACACAGAAGAATTGTGATAGGTTTTCTTAAATAAATGCTGCTCAATGTGACATTATGACAACGAAATCTTCATTTGGCAAGGGAATGTTATTCTGCATTCAGAAAAATTAAGCAGTAATGATTTAGCAGTAAAAATCTCACACATTTCTGTTGATTTGTAAAGCCTGACTAAACAGGAAGGTCCATCTGATATCAGAGCAATAAAAAAAAAATACAGTGTACTAAAACATAATCATTGTACATTAAATAACCATCTTTTCCACTGAATTGCACCAAACCTATATCTATTATGCAACAAGTGGACAAAAGGCAGAAAGAAGTCAGTAAGACTTAATGCCTAGGTCAACATATTACAGTGTGGAATCATTCCCCAGAGACTCTCAGTGCAACCTTCCACTAAGAGCACATCCCATCAGAGAAGCTCCATGGGACCAGGCAGAGATCCTACAACTGCTCTAATTCATGACTGCTTCTGGTAAACAATTTTTTCTTTTAACAGCTGGAATTTCCAGTGTTCCAACTTGTGCCATCGAGTCTCTGAGAAGGCTCTGGCTTAACATCTTCTATACTCCTTCATGAGCTATCTGAACAGAACATAAAACCTCGTCTTGCTTTCTTAGGGCTGAACAAATCCAGGTCACTCAGCCACCTCTCATTCACCTTGTGCTCCAGCCTCTCAACCATCTTTGCAACTCTTGGCTGGGCTTGTGCCCATCTGCCAATGTCTTCCCTGTGCAGGTAACACCAGACTGGGCTGAGTACTCCACTGCTGCCTTGCAAATGTCAAAAACCTACACTTCTGTCATCCTGCTCACTGTACTCCTGCAGCCTTACTCATTATAAAACTTCATGCATTGAAAGTCACTTCCTAAATCTACACATTAGCATGAATCACCACTACAGAAAGTGCTGCAGCACAAGGAGATAAAGGCTTGCGCTCACATAATTAATACTGTACAGAAAAGAACAAGAGCCCATCCACACTAAAGATCAGTCTAGAAAACAAGAAAAGACACAAGCTCCCATGGGACCATATCTAGAGCGATGCACTCTGTGCCAGCAAAGAACTGAGGCAGTTCTTGAATTGAATCAAATTTTGAGAAGTACCTGACAAGAGAATAATGAGTTGCCAGGAGCAGAAATACTTTGCACTCTGTAACCCAGATGAGCACACAACTTAACCACTCTGGCTGTTGAGATTCAAGACAATGGGATAAGAGCTTAATTTCAATCTTGCAGATACTCAATTTTAGTCCACCGGTGGATGGACGCCTTCATTCCAGTTTGCAAGGACACTGCACAAGAAGTTTAGGACTTTGTGTTGCGCAAATCTGCTGAATCACGCTGTAGAACAGTGTGCATCCAATAAAGCCTCTCCCACCCACCCATATTCCTCCATCAACCAGGAATCTTCAAGCATCATGAGGGTGGCACATGGAGGAGTTGAGATCTGAGGACACCAAGGTCACAGGACAGAAGTCTTGACATAGGCATAGAATTCATCACTGAGGGGAAATGCTGAAGAACAGAAAGCTCCAGAATACAGGAACAACTTAATGATGTGCTGGATTAATAAGTAATTAAAGACAGATATCAAACATACTTTTCCAATACAGACAATCACTTTCCCTCCCATCTATTCTGTTTTACTAAGGGAAGAAGCACCCATCACTACATGCTCACTTTCAGCTCAAAGAAGATTATATAGCAGCACATACCTGTACTACTTGTTTCTGTGGTTGCGTTGACTGTGTGGTTGAACTCTGCGTTTTGTCCCGAGTGCCCCGGGTACGTTCATTGCCCACCGAAGTCATCATATACAGTATATACAAAACAGTGTATGTACAAAATAGAAAACCTGAAAGGAAACAAAAAGAAGTGCATGAGTTAATGCAGGGTACCGATGGCATACCCAGGTTATATACAAGTAAAATAGCTTGAACTCTTCCTGCCTTTACCATGAATTCTACACAGAGACTCCTGAGAAAGCAGCTTTAATACACTAGTACTGGATTTATCACAATCTTTACAGCAAAAGGGGAAATGCAGTGGATAAGAAGCATTTTTGTCAGCTGATTGGGATCTGTCTAGATCTGTACTTCCAGGTTACATCTAAATCCCACAGCTTTTTCCAATAATTCTACGTGTAACACCTTCAATCCACTATGCTGAAATTTCAGCTCCAGCTGTATCAGTCCTTAAATTTCTCTAATATCTGCTGCCTTCTTTTTATGCCTGGAATTTAACCACTCTTACCCACTCAGAAGACTAACACAAAAATCTCATTCACAAACTACGCAATTCCTCTCTTCCTTATCAAACTGTTTTCCTCCACATGCATGGAAGTTGTGGCCAATGCCCACTCTAGTTCTCAGTTCTCACTTAGAAGAGAAATGACAATCCTTGCCTTTAAATCCACCCTTTATAGCCAGTATTTTTTCTTTTATTTTCCCTCAATCTTACAGAAATTACTTAGAAAATTACCTGTTACTGTACTTGAAACATATCTTTGTCGTATGACAACAAAGAAATCCAAAAGCTAAATCACACACACATTGCTGCTATCCCATCTGTCACAGTCACCTCTCATTCTCTAGCATTCAAATTATTACACATCAAAAGATGAAATTTATTATCCTCCTGTGCTCGTACAGCATCTAACACAAAACTAATTGATGAGTATGATTTACAGTCACTGTGATAACTGGCAACAGATGTCTCAACTGGTCAGAACAGTTACAGTCAACTGTTTGGCTTCTGTCCCCATTACACTGGGAAGTAAAACTGCAAATTTAGGGAACTAAGAACAACCTCCAACTGGTGCACCTGGGCAGAAGGAGATGCGCAAACAAGCAGCAAAATGCTTTTACTGCAGCCTGAATGTACAGATGTGCCTCAGCAAGCAATTTGTCAGGGGAGCAGCTTTAGTGCAAGCTGGCTAGCACTGAGTTCAATGTACAGTGATGCTTGGGTGAAAACTGAGTGAACTGCTGTGATTACATGGTCAAAGACCTGTTCAATACCCAACTGCTCACTAGCATTCACAAGTAATAGGTACTCAACAGTTAAAGTTGAAAAAAGATGCTTCAGTTTAAACATCGATTCACAAAGCTCAGGAGCCTCATATAGAATCAAAAGACAATTAACCCCATAATCATCCAAATCTCTTCTTCACTTTTGTAATACATTTCCGTTGGCCAAAACTGAACCCTGACTTTAAATTTCTTTATGTGCCAGTTAAAGCATTTAATAAAGTCTGGGTAGAAAGTGTACTTCCATGAACTCTTACATATCTATCAAGAGAAGGCTTTGCCTTTCCCAGGAACTGGCTCTAGTATGACCTGAACTGGAACACTGTGTTTCTCCAGCTTTATGAATGTATTCACTAAAGCCACTCTGTTTCCCAAACATTTAAGAAAGTCTAACACTGTTGTCTTCTAAGCCCCAGAGCACACAGGCCTTCAGAGCTCTGTGACTGATGCCCTAAACACTACTCACAGTCAGAACAAGGGTTACTCAAGCTTGTGACCTATTCCACGGAAAGCAAAACGCTGGATGTGGAGATGCTCTGAACAGCGAGTATGATGCTTATCACTGACTATCTGTCCACGGCTATCACTATTTTGAACACATCAGGGACAGCCTTCAGCTTTGTTTGCAGTAAAAACAACTTTGCTCTTTGTGTTGAAATCTGCTCTCATAAGCCTTGCTAACTGCACCACCAATGTCCAAAAACTAACTTAAGTTTATATACTCTTAACAATGACCGTTGGCTTGTGGGGTTTGTTAAGTATCAGTCAGTTCATCACTATTTGAACTCAGCATAATGAGAAATGAGAAAAATGAACAGAAAACACAACGGAGAACATTGGCCTCTCTGAAAGACAAGGGAATAATTCCAAATAAGATAGCCTGGAATTAGCCCACTGTGATTTAAGATAACACTGAGAAATTACAATGCCATTTGGTCTCAATTTGATAATTTCTGAATTAACTTAATGTTTACACAGATACTGGTACCTCGAAATTCTGACATGCATTTCACTGCTCTTTTCTCCAATTACACCAAAGCTACTCAAAATACTGCAATCCATGTTTTGGACATAACAGCAGCACACGCACATATTTAAATAAAGCGTTTTCCATTAGTTCGTGAAGTACACACTGAGCCTACAGTTCTGATAGCCCAGGAATCTATGGCACCTGAAGAGCATTGTGTCTTTTCTCCCACTCCTAACACATGTCTCTGTAACACAGTTGCAGCCAGGTTTGTTTTTCAGGATGAAAGGATACTTTAAGAAAAAAGGCAGGCACGCAAATGTTTGAAACACTCCTGGGGGATGAAGTGGCACAGCAAGATCAGCCTTCTGATGGGAACAGAGCCAAACAACCTGCACAGTATAACAGGATCTTCAAAGAAGATCCTCATCTCACTGACCGTGCAGCCCATGAGCAGCACAATTTGGCAGTACATCCGCAGAAGAAAACAAGGGAAGGCAGGAGCCTCTTCCTGGCAGTAGTATGGACTTGTACCTGCTTCAAACAAGTGTGGAAACACTCCCTTCATTTGACATTCTCCATCACGCCAACACAGACATTTTATAATCCATTTCAGACACAATCCAGTTGTCTTAAAAGCACAACCGGCAGTTTGACATAAGGAGAGTTTTGAAAACAGAGCTACTTTATTTCCTCTTAGCTGGCTCCCACTACCTCCAGACAGTGTCCAGACAGAGCAAGCAGCCCAGCTGAAGGGCTCTGCTCCTCCGCTGACGATGCACTGTGCAGGGAAACATGGCACCTCCAGACACAGGCTGTCACCCCACCAGGCTGAGGTCTCACACCCTTCCACACCTACTCTCTAGAGCACCCAAGCAGCAGGCAGAAGGGAGGCAGGTAGCCACTACCTTCAAATTACCACAGTGACTACAATTTCAAGCATTAAACACAATCTTATTAATTAAAAATATGGGGTGGAACAAGAACATTGCCTTGCTTGCAAGGCAGCTTCTTATTCTCTCCAATTCCTCATATTAAAGTCTGTTTAGCAGGCTGTTGTCATAGCAATGAGTAAGGTATCACAAACCAATGAGTACAATTTAAACTAAAATTTAACAATTTTAACATAGATGAAACAAGGAAAGAAAACTTGAAGACTGAAGGACAACTCAATTAAAATCTGCTTAATAAAGACAACGCAATATTCAGACACTCCAGTGTTTCAGTTCCTATGTCAAGGTCTGGCTCAGTGCAAAAGTCCCTCAAAAGCAATTAACACTTGACCTTGTAGACACATTGCAACTCTACTAAGCAGCCAAAACAGCTGTTATTTTGGAGGTAGACACATTTAACAAAACAGATCCCTCCCAGAGCACTAGCTTAAAGGGGGGAGAAACCATTAAAGAGGCTGGACTTCCCAAAACTGTTGTGTAAAGGAGGTGGCCATACTTTCTTACATGATAACAACAGAAAAAACAAAAAGAGCAGCATAAGATTGCTGACATAATCAAGTACCACCAGAGGAAGGTTGTCTGTACCCCTACATTAAAAACAAAAAAAGAACCCAAAACCAAACCAAAACAAAAAAGCCTTGATCAGTACTTCAGAAAATTGCTCACTTCAACTATGTTTAGCTTGAAGTACTAAGGGATTCAAATTTCAGCACTTCCTCAAAAAGCAAATAACTAAACTTAAAATGGAAAGCAATAGAGGCACTTAAGAGTAAAATCATTCCAAATCAGTGTTTTGGTTTTTGTTATTGTTTCTGTCTGTACAGCAAGTTTAGCCCAAGGACCTACGCTTCAGCAGCAGATACAGCATTGTAGAACAAATAAGTTGTCACCAGACTGGTGATTGAACAGCACTAGTTTCAAAAGCATTACCTAAGTAGGTATCTCAACAACTAGCTTCCCTAAGAAGACCAAATTCCATCCCTTCTCAAAGTCTCCAATATCATAAATCTTATTCAACACCTTTAGTTTGGGTTTGCTTTGGATTTTGAAGGAAAATAGGAAAGCAAAGGATTGAAGAGGAATTGAAGGCATACCAACACAAAAAGCAGGGTTTTAAAGCTATCGTAATGGCTTTAATGCCTTATTTGATCTTTTGTTCCATCTTCCTTCAGCAAGAAGACTAGTCCTTTTAGAATCAAAGAAGTCAGAAAAGTCAAAGATACAAAACAAAGAATACAAAACAACTTGACAACGTAAATCCATGGCTGAACTTCCAGGGATGAACCATGCGCTGCTATACCATCTGACTCTCAAGAACACTTTTAAAGTTAAATATCCTCTTCCAACAGCTGAACAAAACTTTTGCAGTTTCTTTTCTTTCCTGAGGCAGCCTTAAAGATATTTTCTTGCTCCCTGGACAAGGAGCTGTGATAATGAACATGGTGCAGAAACCTCTGAACACTTAACAGTGTGATTGGTTTTTTATACCCTAATCACAAACCTACTCATTCAAGGATTTCTCAGTGCCAGGGCTGGGAAAAGGCTGCAGGACACTGCCTCACAATAAGCACGATAGTACTGTGCACATATAATGAGTTCAGATCTTACTCCTAAAGCAGCAGCACGACACAAGCATGAGGAAAGAGTGGAAGGGAAAAAAATATGGCTGCAAAGCATTGAGGCAATGCATTTCCCTCAAGAGCCGTTGCTGAAAGAATCTCACCACCTTTATTACTGCTTGAAAAGGGAAGAGAGTTTGCAAGAGTCAGGTGTTCCTCAGGAGCAGCGCTGATTACTCAGTGTCTGTACCACCCCAAGCCAACAATACAGAACCTGAGCTGATGGATCCTGGGAGAATTCACGTCTTGACTTCGGGTCTTCTATGGTAAATGGGAAAAATATTGATGGACAGGAGTAGACCTGCATCACTGGCAGGACACCACAGGAGAGAGGAATTGTACCGCTTGTATGCTTTCATGTTTTATCAAGAAAAGAGTATTGCTGGGAGTGGCCCAAGTACTAGCATAAACATAAAAAACTAACATACGTGCTGCCAGTTGTGTTAGGAAAACGTAGTGAATAAGCAAGTGACTAGTTGTGCCTATCTTTCTTAAAATCCACTGAGCTGTCAGTTGAAATTATTTTCTGCCAAGCTAATCCACAATTAGCTAAGAACACACCTCAATCTACAGAATCAGTAATTTCTTGTTACCAGCAAAAAAAAAAAAAAGTTAAAGGATTAGTACTCCTAAGCAAACATTATACAAAGGAAGACAAAGAAATAGAAAAGTCTTAAAAGTAAAAGAAAAGACAGCATTGTTTTGGAAAAGAAAGATGTGCGCATCTTCAAAGGACTGGAATTAGGCAACAGCAGGTCCCATACGCAGAGTCTCTCTCAAAAGCATGATGGGGAAGCGGGACTGATCAGCACATGTTTTCCACCATTAGAGCAGGCTTCAATCATGACAGTTACACAACATCATTAACATTCGTTTTTAAAAAACTTCTAATCTCACAGTATCCATCTCTGCTACTAAACCAGCATCTCTGCCTAACAGACACGTTTTATATTTTAGTACATACTGGTGATCTCCCCACCTTTAATCAAAACCTGCCAACTACATCCAAGAAACATCCAGCAGACCTGTCTTCATTGTTTCTTCATAAATATTCAAGCTTCAGAGGTAACAGGTACCCTTATTCATACAGAAATTTCTGCAGGAGGAACTGAAATTTCCCTGAACTCAACTTCTCGCTGATATTAAAAGCACAAAAAGGCCACCACAGCCACAGATGCCTATAACTGACTTCCACTGAGGGCTTCATCTTTCACACAGCAAAAGCAATCTTCAGACTGCTAAAAACCTGGATAGCACAGCCCACCAAGTTTTGCTGCTGTCAGGAGACAAGACTCTGGACAATCAAAAGGCAGCAAATGTCCTAGAAGGTTCAGAGGACTTGACCTTACCTTTCAGACGTCAGTATCTAGAGTCACTGCTGCCAACTGCTGCTGCCTTCCTCCAGGAAGGCCATTTTAGATAACAACCAGCTGGACTTTCACACGCAAAAAGGATAAAGTCCTGCTCCCCATCCTAATTATAAGCCCCATGTTTCACAAGAACCTGCAAAACACACTGGTTACCAGCACTAACTAATGACTATAAGGAAACTTCAGGTAAAAGTGGCCCAGCTAGAATAACTGCATGTTATTTTCTATCTAAGCACCACTTACCACAAAACTATGAGAATAAGAGGACCTTACCAGACCATAATACAGTCTAGGCCACAGCTCTTTTCACAAAGTAGATTAAAAAAAAAAAAAAAAAAAAAGTGCTGCACTGTTCCACACAGAAGTAAGTTAGTAAATTACACAGAAATTATATAGAAAACAGGAATTCGCTTTGAGAAGCGGCATGTGGATCCTGTGAGGAAGGGACAACAGCAAGCTCACTTTGAAGTATGTTTCTCTGCTATGGAATATCTGAAGACTAGCTCTGGCCTGTCCTGATGTTCTAACACCTGAAGGAAAAAATTAAATACAGATTCCTGTCATCGGCGATGGAAGGACCTAATTTACTGCCCTTTGTCATAGAAAAGCATTTTCTTATGCAAGCCCCCTGTAAAAAGTACCAAAGTAAAAGAGATAAGGTACTCCTGTTATTGAACACACCATATGCGGTCCTGAACCATCAAGTGGCTCAGTATCTCGGCTGAGGAAGCACACAGAAACCACAGTGGCTCAGTGCTGGTTCCCAGCGGTGCACAGCCAAGCATATGCTCTAATGCCTCCTGCTGCAGGAAGAAAGGAACACCTCCATTTCCCAGTCCTCTGCCCTTTGATTTTCTAGCCTAAGTAGATAAAAGAAAATACTAGCCAAGTCCCCACAAGGAATGCTCACTGTTTATTCCATCATCATCACATTTAGTGGTGAAGAACCATCAGTACTGCAAATCTTCTCTTACACCTGTTTTTCTGGGTTCATCTTCCCCACCCCCCCCCAAAAAAAAATCAAATAACCAACAAAGCCACACAGAAAAGGGAAAGCCCTTGGTGTTTTCCCTCCTAAGGCTTCCTGAGAGATGTCCAGTGAAAGGGCACTATAGTGTCTACAACTTCCAACAAAGCAGCAGCTAGCACAACTGCAGCCTCGTAACTCCCTGTGATAAATACTCAGGTTGAATTATACACTGCAGTAACTAGGAGGCTTGCAGAAAACATTAACTAGTACTTCACAAAAGGAAAGGTTTATTTCAGCTGAGGAAAAAACTGAACTAGCAGGTTTTTCAGGCTGAAAATCAGTACCTTCTGCAGCCAGAACTAACACAGCGTTCCTGAAGTCACACATAAGCAGAAGACAGCTGAGCAGAGTCTGGGACAAAAATCATGACTGGATCTTTAGTTCCTGTTTGGGATCTGGTTGTATATTCATTGAAAGTTTAATCTATAGCACAAGAAGAACCCAAAGAGTTTAATCCATTAAAATCAGGTTTCAGCTCACATCTAATACCACACAACTGTGAGCTGCCACCAGAAATGGCATTCCTGCTCCCCTACTCCTTAACCACATAATATTCCTACTTCCCTTCAATCAGACTAACGATCTTGCAGCTGCAGAGGCAGTCAGTTCAGCAAGCTGACCCAAGAGCAGACTAAACCCTCTAAAACAAAACAGTGAGTCAGTTGAATAAGCTTATCCAGTGGAAAACTATGTGGCTGTACAACTGCAGAATCTGACATAAGGGATAGGGATCAAGTTCATGAGGAAAGAGGGAACATGGATTTCAGACGGCACACACAATTATAACAGGTAAAATGTGACGTTTCGTGCTTCCTCTCCCTGGTATCCAGTATCATGTGACACAATCGTGGTCAGACCCCTCCGCACCCAACAACAACAAAACATTAAAAATGCCTTGTAAACATTTTAAAACTAAAAAAAAACTCCCAGGAAAGAACTCTGCCAGCAGAGTAAACCTGAACACGTTGCTGTCTTACGGCATGTATATTCTTTTGATTATCAGTGGGAAAACAGAGACTTGCATCACCTTTACCAAACGCTCCTTACTGCTCAGACTCTTGGATACGCACTAGCATTCACTGAAACTTGCAGCAAAGAATGCACTCATAATAACATGGAGGTGCTTCTACCCAGACAAGAGAAGGCTGTAATCAACCAACACTAAGATAGCCTGACTAACACAGTTTATTGCAATTCAGAACACAGCTCATTGCCCCAGCCACAGAAGTGTCTGTCTATACTCAGTTTCAGCTAGAGACTCACTGTCCCCTAAACCAATTTAGCCACCAAAAATCAACCCTTAACAACTTTGTACACATGACTAAATATCCAATGTTTTAGCTGGTCATCTCCAAATTTTTCTTTCACAGAAATAATACACTAAAACATCCACCCTTTCCCTATCCAAAGCCCCACCTTGAGAAGGATTACCCTCTGCTAGCTCATGAAAACTCACAGCAGTTCCTCTGAGGGTGGGAAATCCAGACAGACTTGTCCAAGAAGACCAGGCTGGGTGACTTAGAAGTTCTTCCGGAGGATCCCTCTTCCAAGATGATCACAAGCAAAGCCTTTGCAGATTGTAATAATTTGCATAGCCCTACAGCCTATGCAAGATGAAATCGGGGGTCAGCCAGAAGCCTGGGTCAGCTCAGGGTGCAAACACACACATACGCATATGTAGGCGAGGAAACAGCTGCAGAGAGCAGCAGTATTACAGATACTATCTTCAAAGAACACATGGAAAGGCATACATATATCTCAGGTCACACTCTGGTTAAGTTATGAATACTACATCAAAGTAGCCAACACAGCTCAGACAAGGCTAAGATACAGCCACTAAAGCTGCACAGGACTTATGACCTACCTGAATTAAACCATGACCAACTTGTGTGAGAACAACTTTTCCCCTCACCTCTAGTGCCAATGCCAGCAGGACATTGATACTGGGACAGTTTAAGCTCAGGCTACTCCAGTACACACAAGACCAGCTAACAGCATACATTAAGGACATTTTGGACTTGCAGTCTGTCAATAGTACCAACCATAAGACAATAGTGAAAGAAAAACCCCTTCCAGTCAGCCACCCCCCTATCAATCATGACCATCACAACCAACAGCTAGTTTACCCACAAGATGAGCAATTCATGCAACAGCAAAAATGGTGGGGAGAAGCTGCTAAATAACAAAACACACTCCTCAAAAAACTTATTAGGAAAGCTAATCCAGATTAAACTGGTATCAGAACAAAAAAAAAAAAAAGTTCAATTGTAACAGGAGCAGGGAAAAAGACAAGTACTGGGAACTGTCAGCTTTGGCTATTAAACTGTACTAAGTGCACATTTCAGTAATCCGCTCTGATGTAACAGTCCATGTCTAAACAACCCAAAAAATTAATTGCTGTGTACACAGAAAAACAAACCAAGTAAGAAGATTGAAGCTGACACTCAAGACACTCCAAACAACACCAAGTAGCTAACAAACGCAGGGAGCCATGCAGCCAGGACAAAATGGAGAAGGTGGAACTCACTTTGAGCAGGGTTCTGGCAAGCAAGGTGGTACACAGGAAGCAGGACTCAGCACTGGACATCTCACCGACAAACCATGAACACAGACTCAGTGCTTGTGCTCTCCCTGCCCCCTCAGGCTCCCTCCCACGTCACTGAACCCCACTCTCCTCAAACCACTTCCAAAGGAATTCTTTAAATAGAAACAGATACAAGCAACAGGATTGAAAAATAGCTGAACTAGTAGAGACATTTGTGATGCTTTCATACTGACGGAAACACACTCAACTGCATTAAAAAAAGGCACCTAGTTAATTCACACTAGAATCAACAAGGAACAACATAGAAAGTGCCACTGTAAAAAAGTCTGAGGGGAGTGTTAATTCAGTCTTGCAACACTCATCAGGTGACATTACAACACTCGCAACAAAAAGCAATGGTTGAATTACAAGCCACAAGTTTTGGAAGCAAATGCACTAAGTAATTAGTAAGGCTATATCTATAACATGCGTTGAGAAATGTGTGACACCAGACTTTTGTTTCTAGCTTCAGTTTTGGTAGCAATATCAAAGAGCTCAGATAAGATTTCTGCACTAGTAGGGAGATCTACTCCTTTAACTAGATACTGGGGAAGATGAGCAGTACAGGTGTTCGCTTGCGATATACTCACATATTCAGAAAGCAAAAGAAAACCATGAACCTTACAAAAAACCCTTTTAAATAAAGCAAGATATTCTAGAGCCTTTTCCTATGATTTTTCCCCAGATTATATTTCTCAAGGGTCACCTTAAGCAAAAGGAGAATCTAACAAAATAAAAGCCTATTTTTTTTGCAGCAACACTGCAGCCTCACCTGGAGCCCTGTGTTCAGTTCTCAGCACAGGAAGGACACAGATCTGTTGTAGCAAGTCCAGAGAAGGCCACGAGAATGATCCAAGGGCTGGAGCACCTCCCATATGAGCACAGGCTGGGAAAGATATGCTTGTTCAGCCTACAGAAGCAAAGACTATGGGGAGACCTTAGAGCAGCCTTCCAGTACTTGAAGGGGCTATGGGAAAGCTGGGGAGGGGCTCTTTGACAGGGAGTGCAGGGATAGAACAAGGGGTAATGGCTTTAAGCTGAAAGAGGGGAGATTTAGATGAGACACAAAAAAAGAAATGTTTTCCTGTGAGGGTGGTGAAGCACTGGCACAGGCTGCCCAGAGAAGCCGTGGCTGCCTCATCCCTGGAGGTGTTTAAGGCCACGTTGGATGAGGCTCTGAGCCACCTGATCCAGTGGAAGGTGTCCCTGGCCATGGCAGGGGGGTTGGAACAAGATGATCTTTAAAGTCACTTCCAACCCTAACCAGTAGATGATTCCATGAACACATACAACTCCGAATGTGGAGTTCCAGAAGAAGGAAAAGAAGCAATATTTCCTAAGACAGTATTAAAGGCTTCTTTCCTTCACAATGTTACACTCTTATTGTGCATAAAATCTTGATGAAAACTCAGGACCATTTGCATTTGCTTAACTTCTTGAAGTGAAACACCGTGAGTAGCTAAGTCCTTTTTCAAACATACTGTCAGGTGCTCAGAGACCAGTAGCCATGGGAAGAGGACTGAGAACTGAAAGCCATAAGACATCATTTTTATTTCTCTGTCACCATTGGATTGCCCATTTTATGGTCATCACCATTGTTAGCATTTTCTCTAGCTTTAAACAAGTAGGGTTTTACTAGTTTCCTTTGGTAAATTTACATGAGGTCAGGTCTCTCCGACCTGCACCAAAACAATACCAAATTATCCAAAGAGGTGAAGGATTAACAATCTGTAATACTTCAAACACACAAGTACATTCTAGAAAGGAGCAGGTGAATAAAGCGTCCTCCACACAGAATTCAAAGTTGAAAGCAGGAATAGTGCCATCTAGGCTAGTCTTGCTTGTTTTATGTTTAAAAACCAAAATGGAATTCACCTCCCACTTCTTAGTTACTTTCCTAGCCTTTTTAAAGAAAATACCAAAGAGACAAGCTGCTCACACGTGATGTCACATTGACCAAAGTTTTATCGCACTTAATTTGGTACTTAATTTCTCTTCAGCATAAGTGGGGGGACCATCTAAGGGTAGCTTCTAAGACCTACAGTCACCATTCTCGTCACCACATCTTCAATCTTCACCTTTTTACTGCAAGTCTGGACCAACTTAAATGTTGTTTAGCTGCTATGTATTTTCTGTCTACAGCATTACGTTCTCACTCCCCTACACCAATTCTTTCCAAGCCAGACCAGCTTATAATAAAATTGAAGAAAATTACAAGGAATCTGTTTGCTTTTTTTTTTTAAGAATCTGAATGAGCATAAAAAGTTTTTCTTCAAAAATTCCTATTGACTGACCATTACAGAACTCCTTTTCACAGAAATTTATTCACTTACTTTCTTTAAGTTTACATTCCTTTTGAAATGTAGCTCTGTATTCTGATGGTTTATTCATCACTGTGCTGCGCTAAAGTCCCAGCCCCCGGTTCCACAAAGGAGCACCAGGTTTGTATACAGGGTAATAACAAAACCCCTAAGCAGAAAATCTGCTTTCTAAACATCCTAAGAAGACATTAGTCACCTGTCTATTTTACCATCAGCCTAGAAGACCAAGCACTCTGCTGCAAGATGAAGTTACTTCTGAAAGAGAAAGGACTTGCACTCTTCATGTCTTAAGTTTCTGAAACAGTTACCTTATTTATATTAATTGCAGCACCTCACACTCAGTACACTTGCGAATTCTGAGACTGCACCTGGAATACACATTTTGCTAACTGCAGCATTCAACTCTAGCAACCGCATTAAAATATTACAGGTATCAGCTTTAGAAATCATACTGCTCCTATAAAAGCATGGAAAAAACGGTTTGGCAATGACAATCTTTAAAACCATTTCAGCAGAAGATGTGTTGTAACTATCAATTTTCTCTAAGCAAACCAAAAACCAGTATGTACACGAGTCAAGCAATGGATGAATGAGGGATAACAGAGATAAAATAGCGTACATTTTAAAAACTGCATTAAAAACTTAAGCAATAGCTTTTTAATCACATAATAATTTTCAGTTATTTACAGAACGTCATGCAGAAAATCTAGCACAACAGGGGACTGTTAAGCACATATGCTGTAAAAGCCAAGATGACACTGCAAATACATGGAGAAATCAACGGTGGGCAGGTTTAAAATACAGAACACTAACGTTTTAAATGTGCTCTCAATTTAACACACAAAGACTACTTTTAAAGTTCAGTGAGCATACTGCCTGGAACATGGCTTTCTCAAAACTACTAAGAACCTGACCCATTAGGATAAAATAAAAATAAAAGCGGCAAAAGGAAAATTGGAGAGCGTAGCATTTACCCAAAAACTGCTCAAAGGCTGCTCACTGTCACACCTGCAGGACACTGAAACCTCCAGTTCTACAAGAGTTCAGGGCGTTGTGGTTTTTTTTGTAACAGACAAGCCTCACCTAAGTAAGCAGAGTCCTTGTGGTCCCTCCGTATTCCCACGTTTAATATTTGAAAAACGACACTTGCCCAACTTGTTGCTGTGCTCCAAAACCCTAAGGCAGGTGTTAGCATGACCTCAGTTCTGATATCCGAAAAGAACACTGACATGAAGTTTGAAATTCTGAGATCTGCTGTCATGGGAGGGACAGTGAAATCACAACTACGTCACAGGCATTTCTTTGTAGGATCAAATGCAAGAGACAGAACAAGATAAAACAGCTCTCAGTACACTGCATCTAAACATTGCTGAGTATGCATGCAACTGATAAGACCAGCAACTTGAAGGTGTAAAATCCACTTATTCATGAAAGTCCATTTGAAAAGTCACGAATATATCAAAAAAAAAAATTTCATGCTCTTTCCAGAATTTCTTGCCAGAGGAGGAAAGGGAAGGAAAAAGCATGTTTAAATAGATTGCCCCATTCCCAAAGCCAGATAAATAATATGCCTTAAAACTGTTCTAAATTCTCAAATGTTATACACACAGTGCATAAACCCCAGAAAATTCCCAGATCAAAGCACGAAAATAAGACTTTCCCTATCAGAGAGGATCAGCGAGACCTTAATGTATATTCTAACATGCAAGCACATTTGAGAACAAAAACCTTTGTTCAACTGAATTATCACAATTCCCATCAAAGTACAAAAGGAGTAAAACAAAGAGTCCAAGGAACAAAATGACACTGAGAAGAAAAACTAACGTTAAACCTGGTCAGGAAAAAAAAATAAGAAGAAAATCAACCTCCTACACTAACATGAATCCACAAAACCTTGTAATTTTACTTCAGGGGCAAATAAAAATAAAAGTATGTTTACATGGAACTCACTTCTCAGCAGAGATCTTAAACACCTTGCATTTCAGTCATGTTAAGAGTCGCAGTACACTGATGTCAATCTAAAATTCTTAGACTGTAAACAAGTATTTCTTTCTCAGAACTCTTCCAGAGCTTGACTGAGATATCCGACTGTTGCAAAAGACACGAAAGCCTAAGTTCCAGAAACACATGGGAATGTTTTGGTTAACCTTGAGATTCTTGGAGCCGTGATGTTTTGGATATAAATACAATGGGAAAACAGTCAAAGCAGCATCTTCAAGATAAGCTTTTGGGAAGCTTTTTTTTTTTTCCCCCCAACTGTTCTGAAGCCTAATAAAGTCTTAATTTTATACACTTTTTGGAAAAGTAAATTGAGGGCATCCTTCCACTTTTTCATTTTTCATTTAATTAGAAATTTGGGTCATTTTAAAAATACATACATCTTCTGAAAAACGGGCGTGGAGGCTAAATCCTGTAGGTCAGGACTTCCAACAAACTTCAATACATCCTAAGAACTGAGCTGCTTGGAAGGTCAATTCACAGCAAGTCCTGGAAGAGCTAGAGCGTACCACTTCTGCCAAACTGGTCTCCAAGATCTCAAGAAAGCAGAGCTCCAGACCTCTGTAATCATAAATATCATACTAGTATAAAATATGAGAGAGTCATCATACCCAAACACACACTTAGATAAACCAACCTAATGTAAAGGTCAATTTTCAGTCTCCTACACATTGTCTTCAGCTGCATGCTTTGAGGCTGCAATAAAATGAGTTTAATACATAGATTTTAGCAAAGTTCAGCACAGTGTTTGAGCCATGCTTATGCGAGGTCACTGCACCTGACAGAGAAATTTAGGGAAAATGAGATTTTTTCCAGGAAAAGTAAGAGTTGGTCTCGTTTTATTCAACAGAAGGACTAAATGAATCTCTGAACACAGCTAACTTGCTCACCATTACTGTCAGAAGAAATCGCTTATCCCCATGTCCTTCAACATTCTTCCCTTGAAAAAGAACAAAAATATTACCTTAATAAAAACTGGTGGTATTTCACAGCATCTGTGTTCATTTACAAACTTCTAGGTAAGAAAGGCAACTCATCAATGCTGCACTACGCATACCCAGAAGTGCAGAACAAAAACACATTTTATAGGAATACCAGGAGAAAGAGGACCCAAAACAATCTCGCAGCTTTCCAGCCCCAGTCCCTGTGCTCTAAGAGTGCCACACTGCTTCAAGACTGAAACACAGTGGCAGAGTCAGATAATTCACTGGCCAGATGCACCAAAAGGGGCTTTTTACAAGGGCGTGGAGTGATCGGATGAGTGGGAATGGCTTTAAATTGGAGAAGGGAAGATTGAGATTAGACATTAGGAAGAAATTTGTGATGATGTTAGATGGGGCCACGAGCAGCCTGGTCTGGTGAGAGGCGTCCCTCCCCATGGCAGGTGGGTTGGAACTAAATGATCTTTTAGGTTCCTTCCAACCCAAACCATGCTGATTCTGTCTAAACAGAGACCCTTTCCTCCTCGCTGGTTATTTCACCAGGGCTCATCATTCCCTGCCTTGCTTCATTGCTCACTTTCAGTGCAGTTCATCAAAGCAGGAATTTTGTTTGTTTGTTTGTTTGCAAAGACACACCTAAGGCTCCCCAGCATTAATGACTTGATTTCTGCTGCTATGAGCCAGACTTGGCATAATTTAAACAAACAATCGAAGTAGCAGCCAACTATTATCAGTTATCAAGAATACCAAACTCTTCCCCCATTTTCATCCCCGGGCAAACCTGTCTTGTAACAACCTTCCTCCGGTTCCTCCACAGGCAACTCATTCCGTCCCTGTCCCTCTTCCTACTGCATTATGACCTGTCTGCTGAGTCAAGGAGAACAAGCTAAAACTTTTCTCCGATACTGACAAGCAACTGGAAGCAGAGGAAGAGTTGCACATCTGCTTTTCAACCAATGCCTGTCAACAAAGGGGACCTACAACCATAAAATTAGTTCCTGGACACAACTCGCTCCTTAAAGTCGTGATGAAGAAAACAATGCACCAGAGTCTAGTTGGAAGCTTGTAGCTAATGGTATTCCCCAGGGGTGTCCTCATGGCCAAGAAGGCCAATGACAACCTGGAGCGCATGAAGAGGAGTGGTCATCAGGTCAGACAAAATTACCCTCCACCTCTACTCTGCCCTACTAAAGCCACATCTGGAGTGTTGTGCCCAATATTGGGCTCTCCAGCTCAAAAAAGGCAAGGAACTATTGGAGAGAGTAAGCAGGAAGCCACTGAGATGATGAGGGGACTGAAGCATGCCTTGTATGAGGGAAGGCAGAGACACTTTGGGTTGTTTAGCCTGGAAAAGAGAAGACTGAGAAGGGATCTCATCAATGCTTACAAATACCTAAAGGGTGTGTGTCAAGAGGACAAGGCCAGACCAGTGACAGGACAAGGGGCAGTGGGCAGAAACCAGAGCACAGGAATTTCAGCTTGAACATGAAGAAAAACTTCTTCACTGTAAGAGTGCACTGTAAGAGCACTGGAACGTGCTGCCAAGAGAGGCTGTGGAGCCTCCTTCTCTGGAGATGTTCAAACCCACCTGTACATGTCACTGTGCAAACTGCTGCAGGCTAACCTGCTTTAGCAGAGGGGGCTGGACTGGATGATCTCCAGAGGTACCTTCCAATGCCAACTGTTCCGTGACACTGTGACTCCAGCTGCTAAACTCTTCCATTTACTTTCTCCTACATCCAAGTTCCAATCAAAAAGAGCTACTTGTGTTTTGCTAGGTGGAAATGGTTTTAGTTACCACAGGCTGACTCAATGTTCAAAACCTGCTTGTTCCGGCCTGCAAGGTAAGATGTGTCACTCAGTATGTTTTTGCACTCACTTCTTGCTTAGATATTAAGAACAACTGAAAAGGGATGGGTCTGCCGTGTCTCGCCCTACATTTTACTATATTTTATAGCAGGAAGGTCATTTCACAAATAAGGAAAAGCTTAGGATGCTTTCTGTTGACTAGTTATTTTAATGGATTTATTTAATGAGAAGAAATATAGAAGCTAAATATTTTCTCTTCCCTCTCTCCTATGACTGAAGTACTCAAATGCATTCCCCTAAATCAACAGAATAAGCGAGAGAGACAAGTCATACAAATATTTGACGAAGGTTTCCTAGCAAAAACTGAATCTCACTGCAGTTTCATTTCAGAGGACTTCCCTAAAAGAGCTGCCCCAGCACTTCTCTGACTCAATATCCCATTCAATAACATTTTGGGGGGTCCTGGGGTCTCAGGGAAAGAGGGTTGGATTTGCAATGGTAGGAAAAATACTAATTCAGTTCACTTCTCAATTGCCAGGACTCATCTTGTTCTGCAAAGTTTTAGCTTTGCTCTCATTAAAATGTACTTCTAAAAAATGATTTTGATGCACATGACTTCAGAAAATAAACTATTCAACAGGCAAAAGTACAATAAGAACTCAGCCTAACCCCTCCTAAACACTGTTACGCATATTAAACTACCATTTACAATCTACACAATTCCTAGACAGAACATAGACAGGATTTGGGCAATGTTATCACTGTAGGACAATCAAATGTTTGACCCGTTTCTTCCCTCACAGAACTGTGGAATTATAGTCTTCTGCTCAGCGAGAACCGAGACAGCCAATTACTCTGTATTTGCAAGCACAAAAATTATTTGGATTTGAAATATGCATCTTGCTGCATTTTCACAGCACTTTACATACATATCCCAAACCCACCCACATCTCCACCTATTGAGAGTCATGAATTACTGTCACCACCATGCATGCTAAATTCAGTCCCTAACCCACCTCCTTCTCAAAGACATAGAAGAACATATGGCCTTGGGTTTGCCTGAAGGACTACAGATGTGACTACGCTACGGAGTTTAGCACAGAGAAGGAAAAAGCCTTGGGGAGAGTGTCTCATCATTGCACCCAAGTACCTGAAGGGAAGGTGCAAAGACTGAGCCAGGCTCTTCTCAGTGGTGCCCAGTGACAGGAGAAGAGGCAAAGGGCTCCTGGAAAACAGGAGGTTTTGTCTGAACACGAGGAAACATTTCTTTACTGTGCAGATAACTGCACACTGGCACAACCTGTCCACTGAGGTGATGGAGTTTCCACCCTTAAGAGACATTCAGAAGATGTCTAGACACAGTCCTAGGCCACCAGTTCCATGTGGGCCTGCTTGAGCTTGGGGAGACAATATGAACTCCAGAGGTCCCTGCCAGCCTCAGGTAGCCTGTGATTAAGTGAAGTCCTAAGAATGGAAGGAAATCCTATAATAGAACAGCTGTTATAAAAAATGCCACACAAACTTCAATAGGGACAACTCAAACTCCTGTATTGCTGCTCAGACAGTCACATAAGGAAAATCAGGTGAAAGCCTATCTTCAATAAAACCAAATTGTGCAAAAGTCACTAGGACTTCAAATGTAGCAACATACACTACCACGTCAACAGATAAAAAGGTAAACAATGAAAACCGGAGTACATGCAAAAGTTGCAAGGAGTTTTACACTTGCAGTCATAACAGAAAGAAAGACAACAAGCATCTTTTCCTAAGAGACAAAGAAACGTCCCTGTTATCTGGGCATCAAGAGGAGACAAACAAACCCAAAAGGCTGAGGGCACACATCAAAAACCACAAGGTTTTCTCCAACACTGAAAAAAAAAAAACTTTCGCATAGTCATTAACTTGCCTGCACCAACCTCAGAATGCTATTTCAATCTTTCTCTAAACGAAGTTCCAGACAGCTACCCCTTGGCACTTACTTCATGTTCAGAACACTCAAACTCATCCAGTGGCTAATAAAAGAAAGTGAAGCACAGCACTGCTCCCCCTCATCACATTTAGTCACTCAAAGTTAACATCAGTAACGTAGGTCCCTCTTAGTTCAGTCTCAAAACGGATCACAAGTCAGTGATCTGGGGAACGTGTGACTGAAAGCTGAAACAAAAGCCCTCCAATAGAAGACATCTGTCCCTTGGGATACAATCCATTTCAAGCATGGATCAGAATTTCTCAAATACAATGTATTATGTACAGCCCAACAGCAGAGCAAGCTTTGCCACCAGGATTCCTTTCAGATTCGTGTTGCTGAAACTGCATCTAAGAAAACGCACAAGTCTGAAAAACATGGAGGAACGTAAACACAGAGGAATGTAAACACAGAAGAAACAAACCCCCAGAAATCAGCAATAGCCTTGAAATACGGGGAAACAGGGGCAATGTGACAATACAAGATACCAGTCAAGTGTTTACCATTAACTAGCCATGATTCAGTTAAGATTTAAAACCAAACAGAGGAAACAAAAAAGCTGTCAGAAGCCATATGCTCCATTCTATACTACATATACTGAAAACGCTTAGCAAAGCAAATAGAGTAGAAAAAAAAAATCATTTTCTTTGCTCAAAAGCAATCTCAATACGGTCTCTGAAGCATTATCCTACTTCCAGGAACAGTATTTTAGTCATAAGAAATACAACTCAAATGTTCTAGAGGAAACCTACGCCACATGCAGTATAATTGCAAGAACGCTTCCTCTCTCTCCAGCTAACCATTAAAAAAATTAGGAATATCATCATAGCTACTGAACTCAAATTTTACACCTTCAACCACAGGGCTGCCTAGCAGACTAAGACAGACTTTTTCCTCTTCCTCCCATTAAACCAGACCAAAAAAGGTGCAACCTGATGATTCAGATCTGGAGGTTAAGGAAGAATTTGCTTTTTCTTTATGGAACTCAGATTCAAACTGAGTTGAACCTGCATCTTCAGATCTAGAATAAACTGTTTCCTGTATTAGGTAAAAAAAACAAAACCATAAAGTTCGCCACAGAAGTACTAGTTCAGGCAAACCCAAAGTCTCAAGAAAGATCAAAGCTCTGTCAGTATGGGAAATGTTTCACTGTTCTTAATGCAAAATGCTACAATCAGCCAGGTTAAGGACTTCTCCAAGTTCATCTGTTGGAAATCTGATCTAAAAAACTAGGGAGGGAGAGGGGGGAAAAAAGACTTGAAAAGTTAGTTTACCTTCAAAAGGAGCCACAATTTTGCAGCTTTCACAAAGCCAGAAGGACAAAAAAAAAAAAAATAATTTCAAGGCAATTGAGAGTAAAAACAACTCCGTCCAAGGGAACCATGTGAAGTTGTTCACATAACCTATCTCACAAGTTTTACAACCTGGAGAGAACATAAATAAAACAGTATGTTCAGCAAAATACTTATACTGTAGCAAAAGCAAACTGAGTAAGCCATGAGAATTTAGGCATCAGACTGATTCCACTCCCATCTAGCTTTCTTCAATCACTGTTTACTTTTTGCAGCATGGGAAAGCAATAGGGAGAAAGGCCTGAAGGTTCCACACCTGTGAAAGGGACCAGAGGAGCCCCAGCTGGGCAGGGTATTCCAAAAAACTGCCCGCTTAGACAGCCAAAATTAAAGTGCAAGGACTTCCAAGCAAAACAGAGAAAGCCTTTGTATGATTTTTGTGAAACACAAAAGTTAAGTAATTGCAAAGGAGCTACTTCACAAGCTTTCATCCCAGCTCTCACTTCAATAACATACCGTGTTTAGGGAAGTTGTATGAAAAACAGTTCAAGTGCAAAATAGGTCTTCTCCGAAAATCAAAGAGGAAACAGTGGGCTACAAATGAGCAGACTGTATCAATGAAAAACAAAACTCAACAAAAACCTCCAGCGGAATAACAACACTGAAGTGGACATTACTTGTACCTCCTCTAGCACCCTCCATTCCAAAGGTTTGAAGGATACAACACTGAGTGTCTTGAATACATCATCTTATAAAGGGGGTAAGTCACTTAGCTTCTCTTTTATCAAGGTCACACGAGGCTGTTGCAAACTTGACCACAGAACACAGGTCTTGAGAATCCTGTTCATGTACTTCAACCAAATAAGAGACAAAGATAAACAAAAATATTAATAGGAGTTATGAATTTTTATTACCACTCTTTCACAGAGAACCTACTCCAAGTATTGGTAGTAAAAATTACTGAACTTGCAAGTAAGCATTAGCATTAATTGTTAATAATCTGTATTCATAGAATCATAGAATAAACAGGTTGGAAGAGACCCACTGGATCCTCGAGTCAAACCATTCCTATCAAACACTAAACCATGTCCCTTAGCACCTTGTCCACCCGCGCCTTAAACACCTCCTGGGAAGGTGAATCAACCACCTCCCTGGGCAGCCTCTGCCAGTGCCCAATGACCTTTCTGTGAAAAAGTTTTTCCTAATGTCCAGCCTAAATCTCCCCTGGCAGAGCTTGAGGCCATTCCCTCTTGTCCTGTCCCCTGTCACTTGGGAGAAGAGGCCAGCTCCCTCCTCTCTACAAACTCCTTTCAGGTAGTTATAGAGAGCAATGAGGTCTCCCCTCAGCCTCCTCTTCTCCAGGCTAAACAACCCCAGCTCTCTCAGCCATTCCTCATAAGGCCTGTTCTCCAGCCCCCTCACCAGCTTTGTTGCTCTTCTCTGGACTCGCTCCAGAGCCTCAACATCCTTCTTGTGGTGAGGGGCCCAGAACTGAACACAGGATTCGACGAGCGGTCTCACCAGTGCCGAGTACAGAGGGAGGATAACCTCCCTGGACCTGCTGGTCACGCCGTTTCTGATCCAAGCCAAGATGCCATTGGCCTTCTTGGCCACCTGGGCCACTGCTGGCTCATGTTCAGTCGCTGTCAACCAACACCCCCAGGTCCTTCTCCACCAGGCAACTTTCTAGACAGACTTCTCCTAGTCTGTAGCTGCACAGGGTTGTTGTGCCCCAAGCGCAGGACCTGGCATTTGGCCTTGTTAAACCTCATTCAAGCAGAATGCTGTGAGAAACTGTGTCAAAGGCTTTACTGAAGTCCAGGAAGATACATCCACAGCCTTTCCCTCATCCAGCAGCTGAGTCACTTTGTCATAGAAGGCGATCAGGTTAGTTTGACAAGACCTGCCTTTTGTGAACCCATGTTGACTGGGCCTGATCACCCAGTTCTCTTGCATGTGCTTCATGATAGCTCTCAAGATCACCTGTGCCATGACTTTCCCTGGCACTGAGGTCAGACTGACAGGCCTGGAGTTCCCTGGATCCTCCCTGCGACCCTTCTTGTAGATGGGCACAACATCCGCCAGCCTCCAGTCCAGGGGAACTTCCCCAGTCTTCCAGGACTGTTGGAAGATGATGGAAAGGGGTTTGGCCAGCACATCTGCCAGCTCCTTCAATACCCTTGGATGAATCCCATCTGGCCCCATAGACTTGTGAGTGTCTAGTCAGGCTAGCAAGGCTCTGACCACCTCCTCTTGGATCATGGGAGCCTCATTTTGCTCCTCATTTTGCACAGAGGGAACAACTTTCTTTACAATTAAAGACTGAGGCAAAGAAGGCATTAAGTACCTCAGCCTTTTCCTCATCCCCTGTCACTGTTGTTCCTTCTGCGCCCAATAGGGACTGTATGGTCTCCCTAGTCCTCCTTTTACTATTTATATATTTATAGAAAGATTTTTTGTTATCTTTCACAGACTTTGCCGATCTGATTTCTAGCTGAGCCTTAGCCCTTCTGATTTTTTCTCTACACAATCTCACATCCCTCCTGTAGTCCACCCAAGACGCCTGTCCCCTCTTCCAGAGCCCATAAACATTTCTCTTCTTCTTGACTGACAGTATTACTGAGTATCAGCAGTCTATGATACACACATTTCTCCAGATTTCTAAACATTTGCTCAAAAAAACCCAACTTCTGGTAACAGACAAAATCCCTTTGCTTCCTTAGATTTTACTGAAGAGTTTAACTCCAAAGTCCCCCTAAATGGTGGTCAAATCCTTTTGCAAGTCATGGCACTAGGAGCTTATTTGAGAACTGTCCAAAACAACACAAGTGAAACAGCTTAAATTTCCAAATTTCCATGTCTTAGTTTTACTTACTACAAACACTTTAAAATCAATATGCTGATAAAACTGCAACTAGAACAGAGCAGAAGAGACCTTGCTCAATTCCCACTCCTCCCTCCCTCCTTTAAGTTACCAAGATTGTTGAGGTTATAAACACTAAAGCTGGCTCATTTTCCAAAATATGCATCAAAATTGGTTTACACCAGTTAATCCAGTTCCTCCATGTAACCCTCCAGGAGTCCCAAAACATCATTAATGCTGTGAAGTGATTTATCCTTGCTTGCTTTCAAGTTACCTAGAGTAAGGTTAAAAATAAATTCTTTAAACAAGTTAGGTCAAAAACCACCACAGAGAGATCAGGCCCAGGTATAAATTCCTGAGTCAGTCAGGTAGGAATCCAAACCCAGATTCCACTAGAGCGTGTGATATAACCAAGGGAACTGCTAAAAGGGCCTGGTAAATATTAAAAAAGTAAAGCCTCAGAAGGCTAAATCGCTGCCGTACGCTGCAAATGGCTCTGTTTCAACGACAAGCGCTTCTCCTCCAGGCCTGCACATCCTCCCCCTCCCTCCCCTTCACTCACATCCAGCTCCAATTTCTCTCCTCGAAAAAAACAGCTGCTCTCACGCCAGGATGGTCCCTCCATTTCACAAGCCACCACTGCCCCAGTGGCTATCGCCTTGATCTGCTGCTGTATCATAAGCACTCACATTTTACTGGAATTGGGGTGCCAAGGGACCAATAGGTGCCTGGCAGCTAGAGATGAAGCGGGCTGGCCCTCCTGAGCTTCCTCTTATACCACCCCACACCAAACCTGAAGTTTCTGTTCCACATTACTCTCTGTTCCTTTGAATACAACTCTGCACATCCGTGCTCCTGGATGCTAGCACACCTATAAGAGAGAAGGTTCACCCAGACCAGCTCCTAGGCAGCACTCAAGAGCGCTGCAGACATTTCAGCACACATTTTTAAACCTACTTTACATTAGAGGTTTCAGATCCTTGCTGTCAGGCTTAAAGGAGCACGAGGTCCCTTTCTACATCCAGTTGCCTGCAGAAGGGTTTCTACCAGCTCACTTCCCTGCTCAAATTTTCTTCAGCAGCAGCAACAAACATAGAAGAGCTTTCCTCTTTGGTTTTTAAACACAACATAAGCCAGGCCAAGAGCAAAGCCCTGCCCTGGTTCTTGATTCTCAGTAAGGACACATCACCATGATAAGGAAGGACTAGGTAGAGAAGGTTAACAGACAGAATGGTTCATTCATTACCATGTCCTCAAGTAACCTACTGCTGCTACTAAGATGTTACCGTCAGTGAATTCTGTAGCTGTGACACGGCAGCCTGAACTGCCCCTGCAGCAACGTAACACCCAAGGAGGAGATGGGGAAAGACAACATGGAAGTGAAGCCCTACACAAGGCACTGATCAATTCACCCACTTGTTCCCTTTCCACTGCTGCCAGCCTTTCTCTGGCCCGACTTGAGATTAGGAAGAAGCCCAAAGGCATGGCCCCCTCCACCAGCCTCGCTTCTCCTTCTGAGAGATCCACCTGCACCACCCCTGTTTCTCCCTCCAAGTTACCCACCTGCACCACCCCTGCTTCTCCCTCCGAGTTACCCACCTGCACCATACCTGCTTCTCCTTCTGAGGGGTCCACCTGCACCACCCCTGCTTCTCCCTCCAAGTTACCCACCTGCAGCATCCCTGCTTCTCCCTCTGAGGGTTCCACCTGCACCATCCCTGCTTCTCCCTCCGAGTTACCCACCTGCACCAGCCCTACTTCTCCTCCAAAGGGTCCACCTGCACCCCCCCCCCCCATCTCTCCTCTGAGAGATCCAGCTCCAACCCCGCTTCTCCACCTACATCCCCCTTCCGACCCCCTCCGAGGCAAGAGCAGCAGGAACCCATCCCTGGAGCTACGAGGAGCTGGCAAACAAGAAGATAGGACGCAGGGCAGACAAAAGCAACCGGCCCCGGGGCGGGCACGGCGACCCCCGACGCCGTTCGGCGTCGGGGGTCGCCGTGCCCGCCCCGGGGCCTTAAAGGAGCAACGGAGCGTTGTGCATTGGGAGGGTTTACAAGGCTCTCCGCCGCCTCGCGTTCCCGGTATTCCCGTTTTCCACACACGCCCCCCGCCCCTCCGGTACCTGCCCAGCGTGATCACAAAGCAGCAGCGGCGGCGGCGGCAGCAGCAGCAGTGGCGGCGCCCACCACCGTCACGTGACCGCCCGGGCTCGCGCCGCGCCGCACCGCACCGCCCCGCCAACCCGCCCTTCCAAGCCCCTTCCCGCGCGCGCGCCCCACCTCCCGGGTCACGTGACCGGCTCCCCTCCCGCGGGTCCCAGGCGCCGGCGGCCGCCGCCGCCGCTCACGTGACCGCCACGTGACGCGGCGCGCGCGCGCGCGCACGCCCGCTTACCGCTTTCCCCACCAGCGGCCCCTCTCCGCCCTCCCTCACGTGACCGGACGTTGCCCCGCGCGCGCCTGTAACGGTTCGCCCCCCCCCCCCCCCCCGCCCCCGTCCCCAACACGTACCTCACGTGACCCAATCCGCGCACGCCCCCACGTGACGCCGCTCGCGTCCTCGCTTTTTCTTCAACCCCTACCCCGCTGGGTCACGTGACCGCGCGCCCGGGCCACGTGACCCGGCGCGCGCGCCCGCGCTTCGCCGGTTCCCCCCTTCCTCCCACGTGACCGGGGTCGCTCGCGCACGGCGGAAGCGGAAGAAGGGAGGGAGGGAGGGAAGGAGAGGGCGGGGCGGGTCATGGCGGCGCTGGGAGGGGGCGACCGGGCCGCGCCGCCGCCGGGATGGGTCCTTGCACGGCTGCAGCCCTTCCGTGCACCGGGGGCTCAGACACCTGTCTCCCCACCTCGGGGCCCCGTCATCCGCCTGCCCTAGGGCCCTATCAATCTCCCCCCCCCCGGGCTTTGTTACACACCCCCCATCAGGGCCCCATTGACCTCCTCTCCACCCCCCTCGGGCTCTGTCCTCACCGTGCTTTTAACCGCTCCTTCCACTTCAGAGCTCTGTCACCCCCCTCACTCAGATTTCTGTCATCCGTTCTCCGCCGGGCTCTCTAACACCCCTGTCAAGGCTTTGTTGTGTCTTCCCCCCACCCCCCCATCCCCGGGTTCTGTCATACATCCCTTTCAGGTCTCTGTTCCCCTCCGCCCCCATCAGGGCCCTATCAGCCTCCCTCTCCTCGGGCTCTGTCACCTTCCAAACTTACCCACACCCCCCGCCCTCTGTAACCACCCCCTCCCCAGGGCTCTGTCAGCCCCCTCACTCGCGGATGGTCGCATCCCCCGTTGGGCTCTACCAGGCCACGAGAGGGCAGAGCCCAGCACCTCTGAATGCAGCCCAGGCCGTGGCAAGGTGGGCTTAGGGGCAGGATAGATGTTGAGAATCATCACTCAATGCCTCTCTCACTTCCTAGAGGAGAGGTTTGGACCAGGAGCTCTGCTATTTTTAGATTTTAGCTCGGGTTTTTTAGTGGTTTGGGTTTTTTTATGCCCTACAAGGGTTTGGTCGCACCACTTACAAGAGATTTGTCGCCTTAAAGACTGGTGAAGTTGCTGGGTTATGTTCTTCACATTTGGTGTCTCAGTCCCAGACAGGGTTCATGCTGGGCTCACACAGGTTTTGGGCTTTCTAGAGCTCAGTCATTGCTTTGCTGATTACTGTTCTCCTGAGGGCTTCATTGCAGACCTACTTGATATCCCAAACAACCTGCATGCCTCTAGAATCATTCTGTCTACACAGTGTTGCTGAGACCGATGCCTGAACAGTCAAAACTTTGGAACCAATTAGTTCCTTTTATGTGATGCACACCTTTTCCAGGCTGGATGCAGGGAGGGACAAAGAGGACCACTGACACAGAGGAATCCCAGGGCAATGGAGAGCAGCACCACAGGAGGAAAAGGGCAAGGAGAATGTGCTAGAGGCAACAGAGAACGGGAAGGAGGTGGCACAGCAGAAGTATGTCAGAGCTCTTTGGGCAACCCAGGGTGAACAGTGACAGGACAGATGGCAAGAAAAGGTTACTTGACTCCCCAAGAAGAGGAGCTTCAGGCTGTAAGCCCAGAAGGAAAAATTACTTTCCCTTTAGGCTTTTTCCTGCTGTGCATTTTTCCTGTTCCATACAGCACCTTTGGTTGCCCGCCGTGTAGCCAGTTTATCCTTCTGGCATCACTTCTTTGTAGGCCTGGCATTTTAAGGCAGAGCTCACTTTGCCTTTGTGGAAGTTGGTTGCTGCTCAATGCTCTGCTGAGAAGGCAGAGTTAGTGAAGGCAATGGGAGTACTGGGTCGCAGACTGTTCTGCCCCTGGTGACTCTGGTGCTATGATCCCTGGCTTCTGATGTCCTCTGTGGTCTTATTTCCTTCACTGCTGTTTGCTCATCCTCTGTCCCTTGACCCCATGTGCTCCATCTAAGTACACAGGGCATCAAATCTCATTTTACCCTAAGCAATGCCTGAAAATTAATCAGGGTTGTTTATGCTTTTGCCTTCTCTGCTTAGGCAGAGTAGACAGATTCAAGTGAACTGTGTCCTGGATGGACCTTGGTGTTCATAACAGCTACTACATTTCCTACTGCTTGGAAGCAGTAAGAGCTGCCTATTCCCATCTTTTCCCAATAAGATAGAGGGTCCTTTAGAGCAACATTGAAATTCAGACCAAACGGTGTAAAGGTAATGTTGATTTTCTAGAGGCAGCTGTTGATATTTTGTTTTGTTGTTGGGGGAGGGGGAATTAATTGTATCTTTAAACAAAGTTTCACAAGCTTTGTGACAAACATGTCAGTGGGTCCATAATCTGCAGATTTAATCAGTATCATTAGCATTCTTTCGTCATGACTTGGCATTCCTTTGCTAATCAAGATGGGTATTTGATGTGCCTCGCGCAACAAAGCCTGAGAGCCCTTGGGAAGCTGTAGTCAGATGGTGTGGTGCCAGCTGGAGTGTGTCTCTGGATATAACGCAGGATCCATCCCAGGAACATTTGGAATGGGAGAAAATTGAACAAGGATACCAGGACAAATGTATTATAGACTCCTCTCTGCTGTACGTGGAGCAAATATCAATAAGAAAATGGCACATTTCATTGCCAGAGGTTCCAAAGCAGAGCTAAAGTAATGAAGTTATGGAGGCTTGAGGACAATGCAGCCCTTCACTCCAAATACTCAGTACATCACACCTGGAGAGGAGACCCTGCACTAAACACATTACTGCTAGAGAATAATCCAACACAGGTGCACATCCCACTGCACTGTGTGTTTAAGCTCACTTCAGCACTGTTTTTCTCAGTTGCCTACTGCAGTCCATGTACCGCAGGCTGGAAACTGCTGTCCTGATGCTGTGGCATTCTGCATGCTGGTCACGTCTGGGAGCTGGGGGAGACCACTTGTGTTAAGAATATCCCCTTGTTGCTCGTTCAGAGGTCTGCCACACTGCTACACTACAGAAATGAAATGAAACCCATCAGTTCTTCACAGGTGTGGGCTGCAGTCTGCCTTCCCCTTTGCTGATGCTCTCTTCCACTTTCCACACTATCAGCCTTTGCCCTTCAGACTCATTGAACAATTAATCCAACTCAGCTGAAGTTCAGAGGGTTTTTTCACAATTTAGTCTGAAGCCTTTATTATCTTTGTGCCTGTTTTTTCCCCACAGTTAGACCACTTGGCCTAATACACTGCTGCTCTTCTCTTTGAAGTGTTCTTACAGATGTAACCCATGACACCTGCATCCACATCACTGCCTTCCTCCATTATTTACATCAGTAGCCTCAGAGAGGGCATATAACCCAGTCAGACCCAAACTCTGAAAGGGAGAGGCTCTGCACAAAGAAACCAAGCTTGACTTTCAGATTTGAGTTGAGTTTGCAAGGAATTAGGAATTCTCTCTGGTTAGCTACAGTGGAACCTTGGATGCAAAGTAGGGTTGTCTTAGGAGATATTATTCTTGGGTGTAGCGGGGATTGATTGCTCCTGCATTTAAACATGGGGTGAAACTTATAAAGATGCTGCTTAGAAATGGGATCCAATACCTTAGACTGTGTTAATATGCATGCAGAAAAAAGGTTCAGCAGCAGTTGTACTTGAAAGGGTTGCCATTTCGTTGTGGAAGTCACCATTCATTGAGTTATGGCATTGAAGGCTGGAAAGGTAATAGTATCTGTGTTTAGCTTTCATACAGCCATTAAAATTCGTCACTTCCATGGGCTGCATTAGTCTCCCATGTCTCAGCGTCACCCTGGGAATTCATGCTGGACTGCTTTGTCATCCTCCAGAGTCGGTGCATGCCTAGAGACAGACCCTGTCCTGTAGGTGCCCCCCTGCAGCCCTTGGCCCAAGTTTTCTCACCTTGTAATCTGGCCGGGTGAAAAAGGTGATGCATTTCCCTGTGACCAGAATTTGAAATTGCACTGTGAAGACACTGTAATCCCATCGCTATTTTCCATTCCTCCAGCCTTTTTCACAAAACATTTTATCTGTGCTGACTTTCTCCTTATTTCCAGATAGCTGAGGCAGTTCAACACATCTGAGCCTGATACTGACCCTGCAAACCGTGCGGTAAACACCTGTCTCATGAAGGATGTTATTAATCTCTGTTGTGCTGATGGTGCGTGCTGAGTTTCTTCTGCTGTGCTCCCCAGTTTATGTCACGTGCCCACTGTTACCTAAACAATCTTTAAGAATTAAATAAGCTTTTGTTAAACAGACTTATTTTCCGCACAACCCCATTGCCTGGCATTAACTGTGTGTCTAGCCTTGAATTCTCTGTTAATCAGATCCCTTATCAGTTTTCCATTATTTTGCCTGTGACATCAAGGAAACTAGCCCACAAGTATCTGGTCACCCCCCTGTGACCTGCTCAAACAGCGGCATGCTTCCAGCCTCTTAAAACTGCCAAAGATTAAAATTATCTTCACGAAGCCAGAACTTTCCCTGGCCAGCTCTTAAAGAACTTGGGGAGGGTGGTGGCAGGTACTCTAGGTGATCATTAGAGGTCCCTTCTGACCCAAACCACCCTAGGCTTCTGTGATTTCATGGGTGTAAACACCTCAGGGTGGTGATAGAAAATCGCTTCTGACTGTCAAACACCACTTCACGCTAGTCAGCCCATCAGCTAACAACCAGCTATTTCTTCTGTCCTGCTGTCACGCCACTGGAGCATCCTGCCTCTTAGTGGAAAAAGAAGCAGGTATTTTTTGAACACTTCTGTAATCATCTGTTAGTGCTTTTAAACCTGTCTACAAGGGTGCCAATACGGTTGCTAGGAATTGCTCTTTAAGAGGTTGAGAGCTCTTGGAAGGAGAAAAATCCTTTTGTTGGTATAGCTTATAGTAGAATAAATGCAGATGAATTTGTGTTATCTGTTCCTTTTCTAATTTAAGTTACAAACAACTCAGAGTTTATCAGCCACAGACACTAGTTGTTTACATGCAGAGCTGGTTCGCTCTGGGATGGCTGATTAGCTCAGCTGCAGCGTCCAGTAAATGCAAAGCTATTTCAGTTACTGGGCCGCATCAATGTCCTTGTGCCCCACTAGAGACTTTTAAAGATGCTTGCACCATGTTGCAGTGGCTCTTGCAGTGCTTACAGAGCATCTGCCTTTATCAGCTGGATTTTAATTGGCCTAGTGGAATTCCAGTGCCTATTTA